>NC_091838.1:12981657-15407439 GCF_037783145.1 Equus przewalskii
AGGAAAATCCTACTGTAACATCTTGGGTGTTACTTCTGCCCTTCAATTATTAGCCATAAAAAAAATTTCCAATTTTAAAAATGTTTTTCACAAATTAGGTGATTAGATCCTGGATCTTTTGACTACCACTGGAAGGAACCCTGGGATTCGTCTCCTGGGTTCCTGTGGGCCACTTCTAGATGCCCCTCGCCACCCGGCAGTGGCTATAGAAATGGAAACTCCTCTCTTGTTCCTTTGTGGAATAATAGGTACTTTCTCAGGATTAGCTGCTCCTGGAGAAGAAACAACAGATAATTGAAAACGTCTTAATTTACATTTATATTTCGGTTGACATTTGTGGGCCAAAAACAGATTGCAGTTGGCCTTGGTCAAAGAGCAGTAATCTTATTAAAGATGCTTTTGGAAACACTTGTCGAATTTTATACTTCTTCTTTTCCATTGAGGCTGGAATTGTGGATTCCGTGGTTGGTAAGGTAGAGCAAAGGCAGAGAGGAGGTTCTTTTCTTGGAAAAATATGTTAAATGTTGTAGGAGAACATGCTCAGAAAACTGATCTAAGCCTTTACCTTAGAAGTTGAGACTCTGGAAATGTCTTACTTATACTTGTAGGGGAAGATTTATAGAGAAGTGAAATGTTCTAGCATACGTCTTTCATAGATAGAGCATCTGGAGTGGGTGTTTATGGGACATACAACATAATAGCAACAAATGTAATAGGGATTTAAAATTTTAAGACATCAAAAATAAATACATTGAACATAAATACGCAATTCTAAAGTAGGTCATACTTTGCCATTAATATCTATTTTCTTTGTATAGAGACACATTTCCATTTAAAAGCCTAATGTTATTCAAGATAAATTTTTAAGACCTAAAGTACTTAGTTTTCTTTTTCTTATTAAATAACATTTTAATGAGAGTTCACACTTTTCTTTAGTAAATATCCAACTGAGAAGGTTTCCACAGCTTTTTTTTTTTTTTATTAGGAGGGTTTGCACAGAAGAAGTGTTTTCTTATTACCAAATTAGTTACTTTGAAGTATCTGGCAGATTACATCAGTCTCTTATTTGAATTGGTACTACAAGAAGACATCTATTGTACATCATTAGTGATGCATTAAATTGGTTATTTATGTTTTAAAATCTAAGCATAGTAGAATCTTTTGTGTTTGCCTTCGAAGATTGCTGTTATAATAAAACATTTTGAAATGAGTAAAGTTGTCCTTTTCGTTTAGTTAATGCATCGCTGGAGAACCTAAAGATTTTAGCCTCTAACCACTCATCCCCTAGTTTAGTAGAAGGTGGAAACATTGTGCAAATTCCTTTGTATTTTAAGGAAAAAATTGTTGTGTATTTCTTGTATAATCACTTTATATTGATAGCTAAGAAAATAACAAAAGAGAAGATTTATCGATCGCATCACTAGTCTCAAGTTTAGTCTTCTAAACATTTGAACATATTGAGATTAAATACTGTGCTATTTTATCATGCTTGTAAATTCTAATAGTGGTCTCTTTTTGCAGACACTAAGATCATATAGTTATTTTTATAATTGAAATTTTAACCAAACCATGTATTGGAAATCTTGTTTTCAAGCTTCTGCCTAAAAAATTCATACAAAAGATGAAAAGCAGACAGCCAAGAATATTTTTCACTAATCACTGGCAGAAATGAGTGTATTTGGCTAAAGGTTTCCCACAATTTACTGTGTAACCCTATACTAGTAATAATTTAACTCTAGGAATGGTTAAGACTTTTGGTTGGTTTATTTAGTGACTAAATATGTACTGGGCCGTATTAGCTGGACAGGTGGACTGGCAGAGAACGGGTCTCATGGTTTTTTGAATCCCTTATGGTACTAGACACATATATATTATTTAATGAAGATTTTCGATGATAACCTCACCTCTAAACTAAGGGAGGTGAGAAAATAAGGGATAAATAAAATAAAGATGTGGAGCCCCGACTTTAGGGCAGTCTTGAGAGCACCGATCTCTTATCTGTACACTGCCTGTCTTGAAGAGGTATTTCACTTCTGATCAGAGTTATTCCCACCCTGTGGTGTAGAGCCCATCTTCAGGGACATTCTACTTCTTCTGGGACTTGATTTCCCAGCAGTTGCCATCTACCTTTATCTTCTTCTCCAACGGCTTCTTTCCTTCAACTTACAAATATCTCCCTCATTCTAGAAAGTCTTTCCCCTCCGCTCAACCTCCCTTTTTTGAGCAATTACATTGTTTTCTTTCTTTCTTCAATTGCCAAACTTTTTGCACTTTCTCACATCTTATTCACTGGTATACAATCAATGTATACAGTATGATTTCCATCCTAACCACCGTTACAACCGCCCTGGCCATGGTCACCATCGTCCTACTCATTGCCAAATACCGGGCCCTATACTCAGCCCTCATCCTGTCTGACCTTTCTGCAAGACTGCTTCCCTCCTTCGTGAAGCCCTCTTTTGCCTTGACTTATCTCTTCCTCTTGACTCCTTGTCTTTGCTGGCCCCTAAATGCTGTTGGACCCAAGTTTTATCGTTGGTACCTTGGTTCCTTTTGTGTCTTATCCACTTCCATGCATTGCATTATTGTCCACATTTTGATGCCTTCTCAACCTCCATATGTAGCTGTGCCTCCCTGTGTCAGTGAGACTTGTCCAGAGAAACAGAACCAATAGGATATTTATGGAGAGAGAAAGAGATTTTAAATAATTGGCTCATGCAGTAGTGGGTGCTGTTGAGTCCAAAATCTGTAGTGCAGGTCAGTAGACTGGAAACACAGGCAGAGCTGATGTTGCAGTCTTGAGTCAGGAATGTGTAGGGCAGGCCAGCAGGATAAAATTCAGGCAGGAGTTCTATGTTATGGTCTTGAGGCAGAATTCCTTCTTCTCTGGGAAACCTCATTTTGCTCTTAAGATCTTCAACCGATTGGATGAGGCCCAACCACATTATCAAGGATAATCTCCTTTCCTTAAAGTCAATTGATTATAAATGTCAATACGTCTACAAAATGCTTTCACAGCAACATCTAAATTAATGTTTGACCAAGCAACTGGGCACCACAGCCTAACCAAGTTGATACATACAATTAACCATTATACTCCTTACCAGCTCTAGGCTTATGTTTCATGGGATAGTTGGAAGACATAGAGATTGAGATTTGACACTTGGTGGTTGTGCTTACAGGCTGGGTTACCTTGGGCAAGTTTCTTAATCTCCCCACATAGCAATTCTCTTGTTTACAAAACTATAATTATTGGTCTATGTGTTTGTCTTCATGATATACTTATTCTTTGTATTTCAGCCTCATGCCTATCATAGTGCCAGTTACATCAGTACTTGATGAATGAATGGAGGGCTTAATGAAAGAAAGCAGGAAAGGCGAGTTTTGATGCCAACCAAATGGAGAGCTAAGACTTAGACTTCAGAATCACATTAAAAGTTTTTGCTAATACATTTCTCTAGTTAAAAAAAAAAAAGCCTACATAGTATGTGTGGTGTGTGTGTATATTTATTATAGAATGAATGCAGGCCACAGTGTATACACACCTATGTACTGTACTGTGTATATACTCTGTGACCATTCATGCAACCGACATTGAATGTCTCCTAAGTGCCGGGCAGGATGCTGGGCCTGGGCCACACAACATAAGAGTTTCCCTGGCTTTGTCTTTATCACTTTCTTCACTGGCATCTGACCTGTAGTAGATAATTGCTTGGAGGAATTATAGGTGACTACGGCATAGCAATAACATTTACCTTTTTTCCTCCAGAAATGAGACAGTATTATGTGTCAGGCTTGTACCGCTGAATGCTTCTTACAAAATATGAATCATATAGAAAGTTGGCTTCAAATGACATTATTTTATCTTGTAGGCAAATTTACAAACACAGTGTATCTTACGCTAGTTTTTAAGGGATCAAAATGTTGTTATGTTGCCACCTATAAATATGAATTAGTATCATCAGCTTTCACTATATATAATGTTGGAATAAATTTTAGAGATTTGCAGAAACACCTTTTGTATTTTGACAAAGCATGTGGGATGTTTTATTAACTGCTTTTTTAAAAAATAAGAGTTCTGTTAGATAATGGGTTATAATGACAAAGAAATGCTTGAGTGTGCTATTATTATTCTATTATAAACTTGAAGGAGAAAGAGTAGGTTCAAAAGATTATAATAATGTCAGAAAGTACATGTGTGTGATTTTTGTGAAGTTTGGTAAAACAAACTCATAAGCTAATTAAGATGCTGTACGATTGTACCTGGAGATAGATAACTTGCAGGGGTCTGTTGCAAGTATAATTGATGATTGAAAAGATGACCTGTGATGAAGTGGTTCTACTCCAGCCTTTAAATTACCAAAGGATATGACATAGCTAATTGTTTTTACATTCTTTTTCAATTAGAACCTGAGTACCATCACCTGTTTTAATGAGCATGGCCTTTCCCAGTAATAGGCTGCCAAGAATTGATAATGATATCTATTATTGAACATTGATTTGCTTGTGCTGTGGTTCACTAATCTCAAATGTTTTAATAGCCTTAATAATTTAGACTGAATGAAACAAAGCAGAAATGAAGTAGGCTTTATCACTATAGTAATAATTTTGGATGTTTATTCATTTGAAAAATAGTCTTATGATCCTTATGATTATATAAAGATCTAAGCTTCAGATTAAGGCCAAATCTGCATCATATAATATGAAATGAAGACTTGGCAATTATTTAATAGACTTAAGCCAATTTAATACATTAAGTAATCCACTCTTTGTGGGGTTGAGTTCAGAAGATAATTGCCCGTTCTTTACTTCTTAATGATTGTTCAATGTTAGGAAAAATCATCCAGAGTTTAAAATGCCAGATAAGATAGGAAATTAATGAACCTTCCTGATGAAAGAAGATATTCCACAGAAGCATTTCATCTCTGATTGTCGTATACTTGTGCTGAATTTGATACTAATTCTATTGTTATATTAATTTTGGCGATAAAGTAGTCATAGAGTTTTTACAACTGAAGGAAGTGTTAGCAACTGTCTAGGTCTGTGCTGTCCAATATGTTAACCATTAGCCACATGTGGCTGTTGAGCATTTGAAATGTGGCAGATCCAAAGTGGGATGTGTGCTTAAGTATAAAATACACAAATACACATGGAATTTCAAGGACTTAGTACCAAAAAAAAAAAGAAAGAAAGAATGTATAAGATCTCATTACTGATTTTTTTATTGATTAAATGTTGAAATGATAATATTTGGGATATATTGGGTTAAATAAAACATATTATTAAAATTCATTTCATCTGTTTCTTTTTACTTTTTAAATTTAGTTATAAAAATTACATATGTAGCCCACATTATATTTCTATTGAACTGTGCTGGTCTAGATAAACTCTTTTCTTTTAAAGATGAGGAAATTGAAACCCAAAGAAGTGAAGGGACTTGTCCAAACTTGCACAGCTTACAAATGGCAGAGGTGAAACTCAAACCCAGGCCTTCTGACAGAGTTCTTTCCATTCTAGCACACTTCCTTCAAATGTGGCAGTTAAAGCACACACAGACACACACACACGTTCCAGAGCGTACACATCTGAGTAAGTATTGGTTCCTCCAAAGTGGTCTTCTTAGCATCTTGGGAGGCAATGTTTGTTTATTTTAGTGATATGTTTAAGTTTCCACTTTCAGAAATGTCTTCAGAATTTTCCAAACATTCTTTTGTTAGCAAGTTTTATCACTTTTTTTGGTGGCTTTGATTTTTATAAATAACTACAAGTTATTTAGAGATGTCGGCCAATTAATGTCACTGTATCTGATAGTGTGGTCATAAGAGAAGGCAACTTTGTGTGTGTGTAAATATATATGTGTAGGGGGAGGGGAGAAAGAGAGAGAGAACACGCAGTCGAGGTAGACAGTCTTGTGAACAGCAGTTCCAAAATGGAAATCTACAGATGGGTTAATCAATCGTTGCTTCCTTACCAGAATATTAAAAAGACAATACGCATTTGTAACATAGTTTCTGGTATATTTTAATCATTGTTATTTTATAGTCACATTTTTCATTAAATAAAGTCAAGAATTAGGTTAACTATACACATATATATTGAGCTTTGTGTATTATTCCCTCTAGTAGTGTGTGATTTATTTTAAGAGACCCTGTCTTTAAATGTGGGTAAATTAAGTAATGAAAAAAGTATGAATATTTATTGGCATTTTATTTGACAATTGAAAGACTTTACAATATTGCGTTAAATAGAGAAGACATTAAATAAGGAATGAAATCATTTGGTAAAGTAACTGATATATTTTTTAAAATAACTTGTTAGAAGAAAATTATAAATGCTTAAGATAAACTTCTTTTAATATTTTGACCATTTCTTATACTCATTAACAATTCCAATTAAATTCTCAATTCCAATGGGAGAATGCTTTTACTTTATTGATGTGTGATGCTAATTATTTGTATAACCGAGAGGGGAAAGTGCATCGTACCAGCCAGCAAAATGAAGAAATCCTTCTGAGTTCTATTATATAGTTTTTATAATATTAAGTGGCATATTTAATATAATATCTGTAAATTACTGAATACCATAAGTATATTCCCTTATATATCATCAAATTTTATATACAGTTATGTATTTGGTGCTTAGAATACTTAAAGAGACCAGTCCACTTGTAATTTGCATAGATCAGTTTCCTTGCACCGTGTTTTGAGTTCCAGCCAAGCATTCCAGAATGTGATACAAAGTAGATTAGTGTTTCAGTTGCAAATAAAAAATCATACTCAACAAATGAGTATAAACTCTTCCTTTTATCAATAGAATACATTCATTTAGAAATAGCAGCACAGTTTAGGTTTTTAATCTGAACATATATGATAAAGGGACTCTGAGATTGTAATAAAATATTCTTATTTTACATGACCCTGGGGGGTTCTACAGTATCTTGTGATTTTTTATCTCTGTTTTGTTGGCTCAACACAATTGGAAAAATGTAGTTTTTCCTCCTGCATACATATAAATCAGTAATCTACAAATTCAGAATGTTATTTATTAACAAAAGTTTCATTAAAACATAAGATAGCATTATTTCTTAATAATTTTTATATTTCTAATTATGATGCAAGTGGTTTGCAGTTTATTGTTATTATAGGTCATTTTAAGAAGATTTTTTGCTCTGAGCCGTGTCATAGGTTTTAATTGAAGGTGGTATAACGACTGCTGCATTTTCATATTGTTCAAAAACGTGACCAACTCTATACTCAGATCAACTGATCAAACTGAACTAGTTTTATCTTATATTTTCATTTGACATTTGCCGTAGATGGACTTGAAAATCGTTCAGCCATTCTATCTTTTCAGAGAAGTTAAACTTAATTGTATACAAAGATGAAAGAAGTATCTATTAATAGAGGTAAAATGTCGCTTTGGCAAAATGTTGTTTTGAAAATTTATACCTGCTCATTGCAAATCACCTGCAACTGTGATTACTATACCTTCTTTGTCATCTATCTCTCTATTTAAGCGTCTCTCTATTAATCTATATTTTTGGGGAGTTGCATTTCAAAGAAAGGAGGAGACATCTGCATACCCTCGCCCAATAACGTAGTGTGCGTGCCATTAACTTGAGTTCGATGTTTGTTTATGGTTCCTTTTTTTCCTTTTGAGGTAAAATTTACAAACAATACAATGCACAAATCTTAAGTATACCAGGTGACAAGTTCTGACCATATGCCTATGCAACTCAATGCCCCCCATCAAGATATAAAACATTACCATCACCACAAGAAGCTCCCTCCTGTCTCTTTTCAGTAAATCCCAGCCCTCACCACTCTCAAAGGCAGCCATAGTTCTGATATAGTTCCATGATATATTATTTTTCCTGTTCCAGAACTTCATATAAATGACCTCATGCAATGTACACTCTTTTGTGTAATGCTTCTTTTAAAGCAAGTAATGCTTGCTTTACTCAGCAAAATGTTTTTCAGATTCATCCGTGTTGTTGTGTCTATCTGGAGTTTGTTTCTTTCTATTGCTGAGTAATATTTCATTGTATGAATGTGCACTGTTTGTTTATTCATCCTTCTTTTGATAGACACCTGAGCTGTTTCCAGTTTTTAACCGCCACGAATACAGCTGCTATGGACGTGCTTGTACAAGTCTTTTGTGGCTATGTTTTTATTTCCTTTGGATCAATCCCTAACAGTGGAATTTCTGGGTCATAGTGCAGGTGTATGTTTTATGTAAGATACCATTTGACATTCCCACTAACCATGTATGAAAGTTCCAGTTGCTACACATCCCTGCCAAAATTTGGTGTTGTCCTTTTAATTTTGGCCTTTCTGGTGGGTGTGTAATGGTGTCTCATGATGGTTTTAATTTGTTATTCCCTGATGACTGGTGATGTTGAATACCTTTTTGTGTGTTTGTTGGTCATCTTTCTTTGTGAAGACTCTGTTCAAATTTTTGCCCATTTTTAGATAGGTTGTTTGTCTTTTGATTATTAAGTTATGGGAGTTCTTTATATATCCTAGATACCAATTCTTTGTCATGCATGTTTGCAAATATTTTTTCTTAGTCTGTGGCTTCCTTATACATCTTCTTATCAATGTATTTTCAAGAGCAGAAGTTGTTAATTTTGATGCAGTCCAATTTACGTTTTTAATTTTATGATTATTTATCTTTATTTTAGGAAACCTTTGCCTGTTCCCAATTTGTGAAAGTGTTCTCCTTTGTTTTTATCCAAAAGCTTGATAGTTTTAGCTTTTATCTTTAGGTCTAAGATAGACCTAAAGTTAATAGTGTGTGGTGAGAGGAGGCAGTCAAGGTTTTTTGTTTGTTTGGTTTTTTATGTGTGGTGTTCAGTTAGGAATCCTAACACAATTGGATTACTTTGGTGTTTTGTTGAAAATCAAATGGCCAAATAAGTGTGGGTCTATTTCTGGGCACTCTGTTCTGTTTCGTTAAACTATTTGCCAATCCTTATGCTAATGTTCCTGTAACTTTATATTAAGTGAATGGTGATTTTCAACATCTTTGTTGTAGCTTTATATTAAGTGAATGACCATTTTTAACAGCTGCAAATATGCCAGTGTATGTACCTTTATTTTCGTGCCAACTTTTAATTTAATTTTAATTTAACTTAATTTCCAACTTTGCACTACCATAAAAAATACTGCCATGAAAATCCTTGCACATATATCTTTCCCCACTTGTTGAATTATCTCCTCTGGGTTAATTTCTATATGTGGGAATTTGGGGTCAAAGGATGAAGGCATTTTTCATTTTGATGTATAAACCGAATTTGTCTTGTACACTCCCACCAACCTTTGTGTTAGGGTACCTGTTTCCTCTTACATATGAGGAGTTCAACTTCTAAAAGGTAAATTTTAATAATAAGAATTAGTAAGCTTGGGCCCTGAAAAGTTTGTGTTTATGATTGTGTGTGTATGTTTATGGGATTGGCGTTTACTTAAGTTTCTTCCTAATTTTTCTCTCTGAATTATGTAGAAAGTATTTTCAACAGGGTACTTTTCTGGGAAACTTCTTGCCAGTATGAGGTGATTTGCTAAACCTCAGATTCCATCTTCGCATTGGCTGGTAATGACTGTGTATTGACGGGAGCCGTAGGTGAGGTTGACTAAGCTAATGAGCACAGCTATGATGGTGGAGTCACCTCCGAGAACTTTCACTGAACTCTGTACTCTGCTTTCAAAAACAACTAAAAAACCCTTGAACAATAGAAAATAGTCTGGGCTCATTTAATGGATACCTGGTAATTTTCCGACATAATAGTAGCTTGTATTGCACAGTTTACAATGCCAATCTGAATCAGTAACAATGAAATGCTTTATTATTTTTGTACTCTATATTTGTACTAAACTCTTAAATGTTGAGAGTTGAAAACAAAGCTTAGTACTGGACTTCTTTTCACCCTCCCCCCCCCCCCAATCCACCCCCACTTCTTGGTGATTTGGAGAAGGAATTTTCCATTAACTATCTCTCTGGCCAGTTTAAGGAAAAAAGTAAAATCAAACATGCCAAATCAGAAAAACACTGAACCATGAGATCTTGCCCAGTTTAACGGTTTCTTTCCTTAAGTAGTTTTACATTGCTAAATGAAGCCTAATTCTGATTTATTTCTTAAGGATAAGGATAAGTATAATGTGTATTGAACTGGGGAGTCAGAAGGTGGACATTCTAGTCCTAACACATCAATAAATAAATATATGATCTTTGGCAAATTGCTTAAATCTCTGCTAAGTCTTTGTAGGTTGCAGTTTTCTCATCTGTAAAATAAGGGGTTTGGTTTGGGGGCCAGTCCCATGGCGCAGTGGTTAAGTTCACTCTCTCCTCTTCGGCAGCCCAGGGTTTAGCAGGTTTGGATCCTGGGTGCTGACATGGCACCACGCATCAGGCCGTGCTGAGATGGCGTCCCACATAGCACAGCCAGAAGAACCTACAACTAGAATATACAACTATGTGCTGGGGGGTTTTGGGGAGAAGAAGAAGAAAAAAAAATGAGGGATTTGATCTTTGTTATCACCAAGATTCCTTGCTGTTCTAGAATTCTTTGAATCTGTTCCAGATTTCTAGCTCAGGATAAAAGTTTATTTGAAAATCAGTAGATTTTAAATATAGCTTAGCTAATTTTTTTGGCTAGAGAGAAGCAAAAGTAAAAATTTTAAAAATATATTTAAACCCCTTAGACTACTATTCCCCCAACCCTGCCTGCTGTGCCTTCCTAAATAATGCCAGAGCAGTAGTCTAGGGCAATTTTTTTCTGTGCAAGTACAAACAGAAATGTTGGGGAAGTAGACTGTGGGCCTTTTTGAATCACCTGTTGAGGAAATAGGCAACTATTGACAAGTCTGATTCATGGCTGAGTGACTGCTCCGCTAGCCTTCACATGATCCCCACTGAGCAAAATCTTTGACCGCCTGCTAAACGAGGTCTGTTTGAAGTTTCTTTTTAACATTTCCAAAATGTTAATTCAGCAGGATGTCTCCACTGGGGTTCTGCATGTCACCAAATCAGCAGCTGTTGAAATCCATTCACTTCAGCGTGAAATGTTTTCATAAGTCCTTTTTTTATTTGTGACAACAGCAAAGTAAACATAAGACTAAAATTCTACCTCATTCAACATTTACATGTGTTAAAACTGCTTCTGATTGCAGTTTACATTCATGGTATTTATTTGCAAGCATTAATACCAATAGGAAGTTTGCCTACAGAGGATTTGAAACCAGCCTTGCCTGCAAAATATACGAGGCCATGTATTTCTTTGTTAAATAATTTATCTAAACATTCGTATTTCGAATAAGTTAGAATTTTTGCTATGCCTTTAAAGCAGAAGTTTATGTTTGTTATGAAGCTCTGATTTTTGCGTCCATAGCCGATTTATGGTATGTTTAAATCTGCAGACGAACTGTTGGTTAATTTTGCATGGTGGTATTTATAAATTCTTAAGAAATTTCCCACTTTAAAAGGAAAAATATTAAACTTCCAAGGAAATAGTTTAACAGGATAGAGTAATGTAAAATTCTTGAGGTAAAGACCTGAGGGCCGGCAAAATCTGATGGAAAAGATAAGGCACACCCTGGCCTGCAGATGATGTGGGATTGTTTAAACAGAGCCGTGCTCCTTAAAGCGAGGATCTTTTATTCGTTGTAAGTCAAAGCCATATATCTTTAATTGATTGCAGAGTTAAGCATGAGAACTGCTTACGTTTTCTCAACGTGGTTTGAGCTAAGTCCCTTTTTCTGTTTATTCAGGTTTTAAAAGACTTAAGTGTAGTTTTATAAGTTCATTAACTCGCTTCATTCTTTGAGATGCGTTTCACCTCCATATTATCGAATTTCATTACATGCACAGAATTATCAGATCAACCCATTATACAGCCGAGCAGCACGAAGCCTTCTCCGTCTACGGAGAGGATATTGTGTAAATCAGGCGCTCGGGTTTCAGTGGGAGGCAGAGGGCTACTCGGTGTCCATTTGTCAAGTTGATTGCCCCGCGGTGAGGTTACATTAGCTTGTCTTTGAACAGAAGTGAAATCTTATGCGAAGCTCCCCTTTCTGTCATTTACACTAACATCCATCCTCTTAAGCCAAGGCCTCTGAGAAAAACAAAGTGATGGCACAGTATAATCAGTCACTCAAGTTGTCTGTCATCTGTTTTCTTAAGGAAATGACTTTTAAGTCAGAGCAGAGAGCTGTAGAAAATTAACAAAGCTTGTAGTAGTAAAAGTAGGTGGAATTTTTTTAAACTGCAGATGTCTTTTTGAGAAGATTTTATATGCAGAATGCCAAAAAGGATTTCCACCCCCCTCTTTCATAATGAATCTCGTGAAATGTATTTCTTCTTGAACAATAGACCTACTGCTGTTAATAACTGGAGTCTTTTTTTTTTGCTTAATGTGACTACATGTTAATGCTCCTAAGAAACTTTCTGTAAAACTGAGTCTATAAAACTCTGAGCCCCAGTAGGTCCTCCGACAATTAGCCTGCCACCTTTCAATTCAGGGCTCTCCGAACTTTAGCTATGTAACGACAGATCTTCCATGTCGTAGGCTGCTTTAGGATAAATGGTACTTTAAATGTAAATTATTGGCATTTCATTACCTAATATCACAATTAGACGATTTCTTTAAAACCGCTGGTCTCTGTTAAAACCCTAACTATATCGCCAATGATGGCCAATCTAAGGCTGGTGATCAAATTTGCAGGTTTTATTTCCCTAAGCCTGTTTTATGGGCTGAAACACTCAGGTCATTTGCACCCTGTCTCATTCATCATGAAGTAGTTAAACTCAGATTGTTAAACCAGGAGAGATTAGCTGACAGACAACGGTACATTAGACTAAGGCCTCCTTCGGTTGAATTTAACTATTTATCCATCCCATTTGTGTGACGTTTATAGCAAACTATGTCTTTTTGGTGGATTTTAAAAGAAGCAGGAAGAGAATTTTCAAACAAGGGAAAATAACTGGTCTTTTTTCAGTTATGTGATTAATATTTTTTATCATTTTCGTTTGCTGTATCATTAACTAATACTGAAGATCTTTTGAAAAAGAAATAACTGGCCAGTGTGCTTAAATGTAAAGGATGTCTCCTTTTCATTTGCTTTGTAGATATATTTATTAGTTACATTGTTGTTGTTTTTTTAAAGAAAACAACAAATTTGGAAAAACAATGCCTTCTGCCAAAAGTATTGCTAAGAGCACATTCAGTCTTTTCTTGAACACTATTCTAGAAAATCCCTTAAGAATTGGTAGACAAAATTGATGCATACTTCTCAGTACTGGGGAATAGAAAGTTAGCTGTTTCAAAAAGAAATAAGTGAGTACTTATTTTAATTATAGTTAAATGTATTTTACAAAATGTTGCTGCTGTTAACCCCTGTTCCCCGAGCGAGTTATTAAGCGTTGTGTTGTGGAGAAGCTTTATTGTTTTCTTCCCCTTGGAAACTTACGTGAACATTTGGAATTGGTGAACTTCTGAGAAACCGGGAGATCAATCTTGATTAGTTTATTTTTCTTAGCAAAGATTTTGATAGCCTGGAATAGCTTTTTTTTTTTTTAAGCGCATTCCTTATTTCCTCTGTTGAGGGCTGAAATATTGTTAAGAGCAACTCATAAGTGAAATAGTGAAAAACATTTTAAGTAACTGAATCTTTCATTGTCAATGAGGAGACCTCAAATTTAAAAGACTGATCTTTAATTGCCCTTTTCCTCATATTTCTTCCCAATTTAACCTCAAGGTGATTTTTTAAGTTATGGCTTAATTGGGTGGTCATTTTACCTTTGCTTGGGAGCAATTTATTACAGCTTTATTTCCTTTATTACAGCTTTATTTCCTTGGACCAGCAGAGACATAAATGCTGGGTTCTCTGTAATCAGAAGCTGTTTTATGATGAATTTACTCTTCAAAGTAGGAAACCTGATCATATTTTTATCTTTGAACATTCACAACTGGATACAAATATGATGTCAAAAGCACTGGAAAAATACCGAAAATATATATATATATATATATTGGTTTCTGATTTTAGTCCCATCGTTTTATTTGGAATTTGAAATTATGTTTACAAATAAAGGTAATTTACAAGTTTATACTCGCTAGAAGAATGCACTTATGTTACCCCATTGTGCTTTCAAAAGACAAAACGGGTTTCTGATAGTTCCATTCATTCACACATACGTTCCCTAACGTTTATTGAGTATAGACTGTGTGCCACAAAACTGAAACCGTTTTGCCCGGATTAAATATTTGAACCACACAAAATGCCTTTTGTTTATAGTAAACTCATGTTTTTCTAAACAAATTATATAAGAAAATTTATACTTCAGAATCACCGATTCTCCTAAATTTTTCATCACAGTAGTTAATTAATATAGGTTATGATTCATTATAAAACATGAATTAATATTTGTGCCATAGGTTATACCTAGTGAAAATTGATATTCTGGTTTTTAAACGAAGTTTAACCTCTCCTTTCTTGGATCCCAAATTTTGGTTTTCTTTTGAAGTGTCAGTTGTTAACCTGAATCAAGCTAAATTGTCCTGGGATTAGTTCAACCATTGTTCGACATTAATAATAGAACCACAATGTTGCCTTGCACTGATAGATGTAAAGCTCTTCAGATGTACCAGGAAGCCTTATGTGGGCAGTTTGTAAGAAAAGTGCCCTTTCTCAAGTTGCAGAGTGCAGCAGGACCAGGCGAGAGTTAGACATTAAACAAACAAACAAATCAGAACACCCCCTCTCACCCTCTTCATCAAATGGAAGGGCACGCCTGTGTGCGTTTGTGAAAGGGGAGAGGAGTAAATTCTTCTTCCATAGCACTGCTGGGTTGGGGAGCCTCCTGTACTATTACAGAAAACTCACAAGTCGTCTCTTTACCTCCTTATTCATTTCCAGTGGTGATTAGAGGTTTTCAGTTTGGGGAGGAAGCCCCAGATTTCCTCTCTTCTACACCAATCGATTCACATTTACCAACCTCCACTCCTACCACCTACCAGAGTTAATAACAGGCGCTGAGTCCCAGGTCCTTCCCAGAGCAATTTCTGGACAGTCCTTTCAAAAATGATGCAGAGTCTTTGCGTCATTTTCCTAACTGACCTACGGATAGCATTGGCAGCCTGACGGAGGAGAGTGTTCTCAGGCCATGGCTCCATTAAAATACTGCCTTGCTTGAATGATGCCACAGGTGGGAGGGAAAGAGTTTATGGAATTGACCATCCCCACCAATTTCAAGAGTTCAATAGCCAATGAGAAAGAGAAAGTTTGAAATATTAGATATGGTGGGGGGTTTTGTGTGTATATGTGGCTCTTATAAGAGATTTTCTTGTATTTCCCTTTTAAAACAACCTTTTTTAAAGCAGGTATGAAGAATAGATACCTTCAGGAAAAACTGATGAAAAAAAGATTTTCTAAAATTAGATGCTGTGTTTGGTAAAATAGCTGTTTTGCTTTTTATACAAATAGCTAATTGATAACATGCAAAACCGGTCTCAAGTACAAGTTTGTGACAACTCTGCATATAAAATTTGTTAGTATTTGTCTATTCGTATGATATTTTGAATAACCCAGAAAGGAAATAATGTAGAGTAAAGAAAACTCCGTTCAATTATTCAAGTGCTCATTTATTTGAAATGTCGCATGGGAATTTATTTGCATGAAGAGATATACTAGTAGTAAAATTTGGATTTTCACATTTACCTTTAATCAATTTAGCTATTTGTTCATTTACTTATTTGTTAACAAAAATTTGAGCGTTTGCTAATGGCGGGCACGCATAATTCCTGTGCTCACTGAGCTCAAATGACCAGTAAAAGAAAGGACAATGTATCATGTATCAGGGGTACTTAATTGACATAGTTTCGAGTTAGTTGCCTGTAGAAACAGGCCAGGCCTCCATTTTTTTCCCCCTCTGTCTGGACTCCTTAAGAAATGAATTCAAGATCCTAATTGGTATACCCCAAACTTCCTTGTCAGCCTCTTCTCCCACTATCTCCCACACTGTCTGGCTATGGCCAAACCACCTCATTTTCTTGGGCTTTCCTGACCGTTTATTTTGTTCTTATTTTTTCCTCTTTTTGGCCAGCCTTCTCCCTATCTTTTTCTATCATATTTATGTTTGGGTTTTTTTTGTTTTTTTTTTTTTTTTTGGAGGAAGATTAGCCCTGAGCTAACATCTGCTGCCAATCCTCCTCTTTTTCCTGAGGAAGACTGGCCCTGAGCTAACATCTGTGCCCATCTTCCTCCACTTTATATGTGGGATGCCTACCACATCATGGCCTGCCAAGCGGTGCCGTGTCGGCACCCAGGATCTGAAGCAGCGAACCCCGGGCCGCTGCAGTGGAACGTGCGCACTTAACCGCCGTGCCACCGGGCCGGCCCTATGTTGGGTTTTGAAATCCCATTGCAGAGGTCACCTTTACCCAGAAACATGCTTTTAATTCTCTAGGCCGATCCACATCTCTCCCTTCGCTGATTCTCCATGCACTTTGCGCTTCTCTGCTTGTGCCACTTGGTAACTGGATTGTAAACTCCTTCAAGGCCAAGTGTTGTCTTTTAAGTACACAGAATTGTGCCTAGAAGATGGTCCATGCCTATTTATTAAATTAGTTGATCATTTTAGAACAAATTATTATTTTAAAAGTGTAATAATGTAGTTCTCTAAAAGGATAAGTAAAACCAAGCAACATTTAAACAGTTGCCCTAACACCGGGTGCTGGTGTTGAGGGCCGCATCATGAACTCAAGGAACAGGGACTGCTCTGGCCCTGCTGGCGGCCTGCTGCTTTTTACTCATGAGGCTAGAGTGTGTCTATTTGAATTTGGTCTTGGAAGAAGGATGAAGTGTACTTATGATGTAAAACTGCTAAATAATTAATAAGGTGTGGAAAAAGTACATACCTTAAGGTTATTTCTTTTACTTCTGTCAGGGCCAGTTGTCAGTCCTTATTTTATTGGAGAAAACTTTGTAGATAATTTAAATTAACCTCCAGTGTGCCCAGTTTTTGAGTTTTTAATTTCCATAGAGTGCTGAGCGATTTGTCAGGGTCGTCCAGTGGGCTAGGAGCAGAACCGGGGATCAGGGCTGGTCATTTCTTCTAATGTGTAGCAGGAACCATAAACAGGAAGAGTTTCTGTAACTTGGGTGTTGGCTAACGGGGCTGACATCCTCCTTACAAACTGAGATACGATACACACTTTTATTGTAAGTAATGGGTGAGTTTGGTAAAACATCATTTAACCCTCACTATATCGGAATTCATGTACTAAAATGCCATCTGTTCGATTTCCAGTGCTTCACTTCTATTCCAGAAAGAATGTTTTAAAGACTGAAACTATCCAAATCCATCCAACTGACCTCTATTCCATTATAGAATCACTTGCACCAGAAATATATATTCAGAACTAACTCTTGTCTTTTAACCTTTCGAGGATGTTATGTTAACTTGAGCTAGATTCCAATGCTCTGCAGCAATTCTAGAAGCAGCTTCAAAACAATGACTTCTTCCATACTCCCATACTCATAAATATCGAATTTTTAAAATTGTTTTTATATCATGTCATTATACTAGCTTTTAAAATCTTGCCATTTATTAGCAATATCCAAAGGGACCTACTGATAAGGAACACAGGGACTTGATGAGCTCATGGTCATTGTCCTCCCTGCCTTTGTATGAGATGTAGCTTTTTAAATTGTTGTTGACAGTAAAAGTGAACACTAACCACATCTTCACATGAGACCCTCTGGGCATGACTATATTTTTCTTTTCCTCGTGAAAATGCTCTCTTGCTGACGGCACAGCTGAAACAAAATCCTTAGCATTTAAAAGAAAAGAGCCAGCAAGAGCAATGACTCTGTAAATAGCACTTCAGTCAAACTCTGATAGCAAATATAGCGTGATGTTAGAGGCATGTAGGCAAGGCCTCAGAATGTCCCACACAGCTCATCTCCAAGTCCTGCATATCAATCACACCTCCTTCGCATACCTGGCCTGGAGCCTTAATGGAATTCCTCCTCGTTGTGTCAGTGATAGCTTATTACTTCCTCTGTTTCTCCAATTGGCTGCTCATTGTGCCAGCTTCTTCAAGAAGCGTTTTCTTACCTAAGCAACATTGTAATGCTGTAATATATGCTGACAGTTCATTTATACAGCCCTTCTTGTTCCAAATGTTTTTATGTTCAATTACTGAAATTTAATCATCAGAAGAGATGGAATTTTCTCCAGATCGTGCAGCTTTGCTTAAATGTTAAGTTAATAGTACATTACCGAAATATAAGATTTCAAAGGT
The DNA here is from genome assembly GCF_037783145.1 of Equus przewalskii. Taxonomy (NCBI): domain Eukaryota; kingdom Metazoa; phylum Chordata; class Mammalia; order Perissodactyla; family Equidae; genus Equus; species Equus przewalskii. Next base: position 12,999,959 of record NC_091838.1, read on the forward strand.
TTAAAAATTCAATATCAAGAAAATTCATTAAGCTTTGATCTGATCACCTTTGAAATCATAGATAAGAGCTGTGTCAATGGTCACACATAAATCACATATTTCAAGAGGAGTTAATTTGAAATTATAACAAACTAAGTCAATGATTGCTCCCGATTGTCTAGACAACTCGTGAGGTTTTTTTTTTTTTTTCTGACTTCTTCAAGTCCTTGTGGATATGGATATGCTTTTTGGTTTTATTTTACAGCCTCGTCTCTAATGTTATAAATTCCTTCAAGCCAAGTGACTCTTTTTAATCTTTTATCAGCATATTGAAAATGCTTTTTCTATAACTCTATTTTTTGCTACTCAAAGTAGATACCAGAGATCAGCCACGTAGCCTCTGACATGTCTCGTTTTCGGATTTCAAATTCTTCTGCTGACCACTGACTACTCTGTGCGTAGGGCTTTCTTTTTTTTTTAATTTCTTGTGTAACGTACAAAGCAAATATTAAATATTATTTTTGGTTCTGATACAAGGAAATTAGAAGAGGTATGGGAGCTCTATTTACCATTCTTTGTAGAGAAAACCACCAATTGGGCTATCCCAATTGGCTAAATAGCATCCTTACTTTAATCTGAACCTCATTTTTTCATGTTATCCCAAAAATGAAGTTCTTAAGTTTTATGTAGTGATTGGTTCAAATCAATTAACAAACTATTCATAAAAATATTGCAGTTCCCAAATAGTGCATATTATATGGTGAAATTTCTATATCACACTTAATGATTCTTGATCTTTCTGACAATTAAAATTTTTTTCAAGTAGTCTACATAGCTTGTAAGTCAATGACTTCTGTTAAAAATAAAACTTAAGTGCACTTAATACAACTGTTTGGTCCAGTCCATATTCAATGAAAGGCAATATGCTGAAACGACTTCTGCTACTGTTTCTTAAAAGAAATATTCTGGCTTAGTGTGTTTGTGTGGGGGTGTGTGTTTGCATGCAGTCAGTTATAACGTGCCAAGACTTTCTTCTTCCTTTGGTTCCCTTTCATACCTAGAAATATGTCATGTATGCTAAAATAAACCAACTTATTTACTGTTCAAATGTCTATTAAATTTTTGAACTGAGAAAAGAGCTTTTTTAAGATCATGAGTCTTTTTATTTTTTTCATTCTTTATGCTTTGAAGTTATAATTAGTAGCTATGGTGGCCCCAGTGAGAATTCTCCAGGATTCAGAGTCAAGGAGTAATCCACCAGCTCGTCCACAGACTCCTTAGTGGTGTGACCACAGGCCAGTTGCTCTACCTGTCTATAATGAGGAGTGTAATACCTACCTGGCAGGGGTACAGTGGAGATTAGATGAGATGCTCTGTATAAAGACCTGAGTGCAGCCCCACCCCTGAGAGGGACTTTAAAAATGGTGGAGACTAGCATCAACCACAAGAAGAAGCTCTCCAGGTATAAAAAGCACAGTTAAATAAAATGGAGAAGAATCCCACCTGTGTGAGATAGCACTCAAAAGACTATATATACACAGAATAAATGCCCAGTAGGAAAGCTTCACTCAGAAAATGGCCCACCTACTGTACTAGACCTAAAGGGAAACGAAACTTCTGCCCTATAGAGTCGTTTGAAGAGGAGGGGATTTTTGAGTCCTACCCAACTTTGATTCGTCCCTAAGACTCAGTAGTCACATGTGGTGAAAATTCATCATAATGTTTCCATAGGCAGTATTTCCTACATTTAAAAATCACAGCTAAAAACTCAAAGGGATGAGTGTTTCCCCCTATTACTGAAATATGACTCTATTTAAAACAAATTTTAGTTCTTTGTATAGTTATTTAATCTGTTATCACACTTTAATCAGGAGTATTATTATATAACTAGCTTATACAAAAATGGGCCTTTGATTGGGGCAACATTATGTAAATGTGGGGTTGCAGAAATATCCGTCTAGCTAGAGAAAGTTTTAGCTTGGTTCATCCCCCCAAAATTATTTTTTGGCTTATTTTGATCCACATACTTATTCCTAGAATCAGAAGCTAGAAGGCATTCTAGGCAGTGACTCTCAAAGTTTGGCATGCCTCACAATTCCCAGGTGCACTTGTTGGAACATAGATTTCTGGGTCCCATCCCAAAATTTTGATTCAGTAGGACTGGAGTGGAGCCTAAGAATTTGAATTTCTATCAAGTTCCCAAGTGATGCTGATGCTGCCAGTCTGGGGAATCACATTGCCCTGCTCCAGAGGTCATCTTTTCAATCATTCAGAGCTCGTTAGTGTATTAATGTTACGATTTTTGTCAGATATTTCATAGAGATGATTGTTCTATATCCATGGCTATCTGTTCTTTGTACTGAAAGATATTCAAAGAAAATCAGAAGAAAGCTGAAATGGCTATATTAATATGAGACAGAGTAGATTTTAGAGCAAAGAATATTACCAAAGATAAAGATCATTTCATAATAATAAAAAAGACCAATTTATCCTAAATGTTTATGAACCTATTAACAGAGCTTCAAAATACGTGAAGCTTAACTGATAGAACTGCAAGGAGAAATAGACAAATCTATGATTATAGTCAGAGATTTCAACAGCCCTCACTCAGTAATTGAGAGAACAAGTAGACAGAAAATCAATAGGATATAGAAAACTTGAACACTGTCAACCAACTTGACCCAACTGACATTTCTAGAACATTCCGTGAATCATTATACACATTCTTTTCAAGTACACTTGGAACGTTCACCTGTACAGACCATATTCTGGGCCATAACACAAGCCTCAATAGATTTAAAGTGATTCAAGTCATACAAACTATGTTCTCCACCACAATGGGATTAAATTAAATATCAATTACAGAATGATAGAGAAAATCTCCAATATTTGGAAGCCAGAAAGCACACTTTTAAATAATGGATGGGTCAAAGAAGCGATCACAAGGGAAATTGGATCATATTTTAAATGGAATGAAAATGAAAATACAAATTGTTAAAATGTGTAAGCATAGCTAAGGCAGTATGTACAGGGAAATTTATAGCACTAAATGACCATATTGGAAAAGAAGAAAGGTCTCAGATCAATGGCCTAGCCTCCACCTCAAAAAACTAAAAAAAAGAAGAGCAAATAAACCCAAAGTAAGTAGAGGAAAGGAAATAACAAAAATCAGAGCAGAGATCAGTGAAGTAGTAAACAAAAAGAATAAAGAAAATCAGTGAAACCAAAACCTAGTTCTACAAGATCAATAAAATTGATAAACCTCTAGCCAGACTGAAGGTCTGGACAAAAATGAGAAAAAACACAAATTTCCACTCTCAGGGATGAGAAGTAACATCACTGCAGATACTTTAAGCATTAAAAGGATCATAAATGAATATTATGAACAGCTTTTTGCCAATAAATTCAGCAATTTATATGAAATGGACAAATTCTTTGAAGGACAAAGACATTACATGTTGCTACTGATAGATATTTCTCTTCTTAGGTTGGAGTGCAGGATCATCAAGGAGAAAAGTTTATAACAACCCCCTTGAGCAGAAAACAATTGCATAAAGCTGGCTATTCATTAGACCCAAAGAAGTGCAATAGCCCTTGCCACACACCCAACATACAATAGCTTCACCTGGTCTTAGAGCTACAGCTGCATTTGGCCCCATTTTCCCTTTAAACTTGGCCTGAAACTTTTGTTCAGAAGGTGTGCCCTTTTCTTTATTGCAATATGGCATACAAATATGATGGTGCTAATTCTCAGAAATATGCTTTTGTTTGCTAACAGAAGGATTGGAAAATAAAGTTGAGGAACATTGCCACAAAGCAAAACAAAAGGACAAAGAGAGGGAAAATAGAAGTCACAAAATAGAAAACAGGTCCAACATCCAAATATTATGAGTCCCAGAAACAGAGTACAAAGAAGAAAGTAGGACATGAGTTTCCATATCGAAAAAACTCAGAGTGCACCGTGAAATGGATGAAAATAGCTCCCCACCAAAGCACATGATTGTGAAACTTCACAACACTGAGGACAAGGAGAAGAGACTTCAAGCTTCTAGAGATCACATGTAGAGGATCAGGAACCATAATGGCTTTGGTTTCTCGAAAGCAATGCAGGAAGATGCCAGTGGGGCAGTGCCTTCAGAATTCTGAAGGAAAATAGTCACTACGTAGAATTCTATACCAACTACCAACCCAAACTATTCATCAATAATGAGCGAATAAAATAAAGATATTTTCAGACATGCAAAGCTTCAAAATATTTACTTCCTATGCTGCTTTTCTCAAAAAGCTGCTTGAGAATATGTCCCCTCAAAATGAGAGAAAGAGCAAGAAAGGAAACAGGAGATCTGTTGCAAAATTGGGGCAGAGGCAGTCTCCACGAGGAAGCTGAAGGGTAATCCCAGGAGACATTGTGGAGCGTGTGATTCAAGAGCTAGACAAATGGACTGTAAAGATCTCCACTGGGAGTGTGCAGTATTTTTAACCTGAAGACGTTATGCCAGGTGAACCTGGCCCAGATTTCTTTCTGTATTTTTTCTCTTGATCATGTACTATTGAAATTCCCATTTTCCTCTCCATGTCCTGCTTCCTGATCACCTGAGGACACTTCATTTCACCTCTACCAATATGTTCTCCTGTGAGCTGGAGGTAGGGCATGCTGAGCTTAAAAGCAAAAGATACAAACAACAAAAAACCAAATGGCCCAATTCAGTAATGGGCCATGGATTTGAGTACACATTTCTTCAGAGAAGGCATACAAATGGCCAGTAAGCACATGAAAAGATACTCAACATCACTAATCATTAGGGAAATGCAAATAAGAATTACAATGAGATACCACTTCACACTCGTTAGGATGGCCGTTATCAAAAGCACAGAAAATAAAGTGTTGGCAAGGATGGGGAGAAATTGGAACCCTTGTGCACTGTTGGTGGGAGTGTAAAATGACTGGTGTGGCTGCTGTGGAAAACGTAACAGTTCCTCAAAAAATTAAACATAGAGTTACCAGAGGATCCGGCGATTCCACTTCTGGGTATACACCAAAAAGAACTGAAAGCAGGGACTCAAAGAGTTGTTTGTACACACATTCATAGCAGCATTATTCACAATAACCACAATGTGGAAGCAACCCAAGTGTCCATCAACAGATGAATCAGTAAACAAAATGTAGTATATACGTATAATGGGATATGATTCAGCCTTAATAAAGAAGGAATTCTAACACATGCTACAACTTGAGTGAAACTTGAGGACAGTGTGCGAAGTGAAATAAGCCAGTCATGAGAAGACAAACACTATATGATTCCACTTATTTGGGGTACTTGTCTTCGTAAAGACAGAAAGCAGAATGGTGGTTACCAGGGACCGTAGGTACTGAGTTTCAGTCAAAGAAGATGAAAAAGTTCTGGAGATGGATGATGGTGATGGCTGCACAACAGCATGAAGTACTTAATATCACTGAGCCGTAAACTTTAAAATGATTAACATGGTAAATTTCATGTATATTTTGCTACAATAAAAAAATGAAAAACAGAAGACAGAGAGCAGCCCACAAGTGACCACAATCCTGCCAGATATCCAGTTCCCAGTCGACACTACGGCTGAGACAACAGCCCAGAGGCAGCAAGACCTCTGTTTCTCAGGACTCCTTCAGCTCGGACCCCTGCAGTAGAGGTTCTCGTAAATCCTCAAAGAACCTGAAGCCAGACTAAGCCCCTCTTGAGTCTCTCTTCCCCTGGCCTTCCATCTAGTGAGGGCAATATTGCTCTTTCCTTAGATTGCTAGGTTTGTGCTTGTTATGCAGTTTCCCGAAACTAAACCTAAGTGGTTTCAATGGTAGGATGTAGATGGTAAAGCTGTACAGAAAAGCTAAGGAGTAATTCTCACAGAAAACAAGGTCATGGTCCCTGCTTAGGAAGGGAGTGAGAGGCAACTCGGGAAGGGACTCCAAGGGGCTTTCAAGATACTAGTCACGTTCTATTTCTTAACCTGCGAGGTGGGTACATGGATGTTTGTTTTTTTAAAAAAATAAAATTATATCTATGCACTCTTCACATTATACTTTTCATAAGAATTTTTAAAAAATCTTTTAATTATTTAAATGACATTGGAGCAAATGTAGCAGCAACTATGGCATCCTCTTAGATTTATGGTGATAGCTTGACTTTTCACTGTCACCTTGAACTTCTTCCTTTTAAGAATCTGTATTTTATGCTTCATAATTTGTTGAAAGTAATGGCTTCTGTCTCTCCGTGTGCAAGTCCAAGGGCTTGGCCTCCCTTAGCTATCCTACACTTCTGCTTTGGTTCCCACAGATTTTGTGTTTATTTGGTAACGAAGGCTCTTAAAGTAAACCATTTATGTTTGAGTTTGTGATTACAATCTGTCGTAAGCGTTACCTGTAACAAACTGCAAATGCTTTTAGACTGAGCCCTTGAACACAGCCATCCCATGGTTACGTATTAATTCTACATATTTAATTTGGAGGGGTTCTTAAATCGTACACTGGACCCTCCTTTCTCCACATATTTTGTGCATGTTGTATTTCTGAATGCTGACTAATAGTCTCATATCCATAACAAAATTCAGTACCCCCTCCTTTGTGTCACCACCAAACCTAGTACATATTAAGGTATCTGTACTTACGACACTCCTGTTGAAATTTTACTTATCTGTGTTTGCTATTAGGTTGTGAGCTCCTTAAGAGCAAAGATCACGCCTTACTCCTTATCTTTATCTCTTCATTGCAAGATCACATTTATTCTGTGCTGGATAAATAAGAAATATTGTATTTCAGGCAGAGGGAACAACACGAACAAGACCACAGAGGCTTGAAGAAGACATGCTCGGGGAGTAGAACTGTTCTGACATAGCAGAGCACTGAGGGGGCTGGGGTGAGAGAGCGGTGGGCTTACATGGCCGGAAGAGCGGGTTAGGGGTCGATTGTAATAACCCTTGACTGCCACTTTTAGAGATCTGAACTTGATTCTGTAGATAGTGGTTAACAATGGACGATTTTTCAGAAAGACGGGACGTGTTGGATCTGTGTTTTAGAAAGCTAACTGTGTCAGCATCTGTGTGTTAGATGAGATGGAGGAGAGAGTGGGGACAGGGAAGACAGGAGGGAAGCTGCCTAGAGCAGGAGAAGGAAAGACAGTGACTCTGTGGAGGACGCTTTTTTTCCCTTAAGCCATTCGCTTTAATATGTCTGCGTTCCTAAAGATGCTTTCAGTGAGCTATAATAGATGTAAAACTTTTCAGAAACTTTGGAGTAGGACATTTAATTTCAAATATGCACAGTAAAGTGCTCTTTTTAGGCCTACACACATCAATGTATATGTATATCTGTATACGCATATGTATATATTTATGTATGTGTGTATAGTATTTAAATATCTCTATATTAGAAGATAGCCCACTCAAAGTTTTAATAGTTGTCATTAATAACAAATTTTCTAATTCTTGACAAGCTTTCTTAAGTGTTTGTTTAGCCCATTTCTCTGCTGTGTTACAGTTTTCATTTTCATATCAAGCATTCGTTTTCACCCAACCGGCAAGTTGTAAGACTTCCCCCGCATTGTGTGCGTGCACGTTGTAGTTAAAGGAGCAGAGGCGGACGGGGAGGAATGAGGAAAGAGCAGGAGGTTGAAGGAAGAGCTGGAGGAATTCCAGCCTCAGGCCGTGAAATGAAGGTTCCTTGGTAAGGTTCTGATTCTGATCCTAAATTTAACTTACTGAGGACCTATTTTATAAGTCGATCCATAAATAAACAGTGTCTAAAATGTAATCTACTAAAAAAAATTGAGACAGTTGGGGGAATTTTGAACACTGGCTGATATTTGATGGTATTAAGGAATTTTAACTTTTTTTTAGGTATGGCAGTGGTGTTATGGTTATGTTTTCTTAAAAAAGTCTTTATCTTTTGGAGATTCACATTAAAACATTTACCAACGAAATGATATAGTGGTTGAGATTTGCTTTAAATTAACCCGGAAGTTGAGGAAGTGGGTGAGAGTATAGATGTAGCAAGATTGGTCATGAGTGGACCATTGTTGAAGCTGGGGCATGGGTTCATGGGGGTTCAATATACTATGCTCTTTACTTTTGTATTTTTTTTTTCATAATGAATACTTTTATAAAATTAAAGAAACAAGGTTTAAGGAACTGATTCAGCTACCCAAACTCGTGAGTCTGATAAATAATTGAATATGCAGCCATCCATCAATTTCAACCATCTGTCTGTCTATCTAATCTATTTATCCACCTGTCTACCTGTCTATAGGCCTTCATTTGTTTCGAAAAAGATTTAAAGTGACTTTAACAAATTCTCAATGTCGAGCTGGCCCGGTGGCATATCAGTTAAGTTTGAGCACTCTGCTTCGCTGGGCCGGGGTTCGCCGCTTTGGATCCCAGGCGTGAAGCTGGGCACTGCTTATCAAGTCATGCTGTGGCAGGCGTCCCACTTATAAAGTAGCAGAAGATGGGCACAGATATTACCTCAGGGCCAATCTTCCTCAGCTAAAAAAAGGAGAGTTGGCAGCAGATGTTAGCTCAGGGCTAATCTTCCTCAAGAAAAAAAATCTCAATGATATTTTTTAAGTGAAGGAATTGAGGAAAAGGCTTAAAAATAAGACAGAAATGGGATATACAAAATGCAAGTGGTGAGTTTCTGTACACTTACTGGAATGCATCATGAATTTGTGCATTAACTTCTTGGCAGCCCTTATAAAACAAAGAATGTGATCAGTTTTGTGAATCATAGCTTCATCTAGTAAATCTAGCTATCAGGTGACTTGAAATATACCCATGTAAACAGTTTATATTGCTCTATCTTGAGACCCATTGACAAGGTATCGGAAAGCGGAGGGAAAGAAAACTAACATTTGTGGAGCATCCACTGTGTCAGCTATTGCGCTAGATGCTCGTATACATTGTCTTTAACCTTTAACCTCATTCTGTTAATAGTGATTCTGACTTGCACATCTTTTTTTTTTTTTAAACTTGTTCCCAAAGTCTGGACACTTGCAAATCTCTTATATGTTTACTCTATTTCCTTACTACAAAATATATAAATATAAATTAATAAATATATATTTATATACACATACATATACATGCATTTCTGACATTAATACCAAACTTTAGTGCTAACTTTTAGCATCAGATGATAGACACTTGATAATGATTGGTTTGTAGATGAAAATTTTCTATAGAGAAAGTTATCCAAACTGTGCTTATTCTCTGCATTTTCAACCTTGTACCGCAACGTGTCCTGACCTAATCATTTTCTTCTGCCTCCAAAACTGCTTTGGCTCTGGGTTCCTTGCCTCAGAGAAGGGCAGCAAGACCTATCTAGTTGCCTCAGGTAGAAACCTTGGCCACCCAGGTTGCGTTTCTGACACCTTCCCCACCTAAGGCTTGTCCTCCTCAGTATCCGGGTATCCACCTGCAGAACTTCTGTCCATCCTCGGGAGCTCTGCCCTCAGTTGAACGCTGTCGTCTATGGCCTGACTGTTGCAGCTGTTCTGCCTGTCCCCGTCCAGTGCTTCTACACAGCAGCCAAATGGATTTTCCAAAGTGCAAGGCTTTTGTATCGTTCCTCCACTTAAATACTTCAAAGAAGTCGCCTTCAAACTCTTTGGACTGTGGCTTAGAATAAGAAAGAAATTTAACATCATGACCCAATACACACATAAATAAATATATGTATGTCTATATATAAACAAGTTTGATGTTTTCAATTCTGTCCTATCCTGTTCTATTTTGATCTCTTTCGTTGAAAAGTAGTGCTGGTTGAAACCCATGAAAATGATTTCAGAGCTAACTAATAGATGAGGTCCTATGGTGTGAAAAGCACTGCTTTCTAGGATCTTACTATACAAAGGATAAAAACCCACCTCTGTAACGAGAATGGTGGGGTTCTTCATATCCCAACATCTGCTCATCTCTGTAGCCCCAGCCCGTGCCCCTGTCACTGGATATCCTGAACCCCTGACAGTCCCAGAGTGATGCTGCCCTTGACCACTCTCTTGCTACTCCACCCCCAGCTGCCTGGTTAATTCTTTCACTCCTTCCCATGTCAGCTTCAGTGTCACTTCCTTCAGGAAGTGTTACCCTGATAGTATTTATGGAGTGTTTATCATGTACCAGTCACTGTACTCAACACTTCAAATGGATTATCTCATTTCGGCTCCAATTGCCAGGATAGGTGTTCAATAAGTATTTGTTGGATGAATTGATTTCACACGATGCCGTTGTTGTTTAGGACTGGAATGGTATTTATTCAATGTTATCTCTACGCTAGAATTTCTACAGTACTTAGAATCCACTCGTAAGATTTTGTTTCCATATGTCCACTGCACCTATGGCCAATGGGTCATCCATGGGTACAAGTGCCATGAGAGATGTAACCATTTCTTCAGGCTTGAGAGGGAAGTGCAGTCTACATCCGGTCATCTGAGAGGCTTAGGATAGAATCCAGCAAGAGTCTAACGTCTGCCTCAATATTGTATGTTGTTAATTCACTTTCTTTGATGGTTGCTTTTAAAGCCTAGTTTAATCTAGCGATTCCTATTGTTAGAAGTGTACTGAATCAGACTATAAACGTTATGCAGCCACGATCAAGGAAACTCACATTTTTAATCTTTTTGAGGGTCACAATACCAAATCACAGTACATTACCCATAATACAAAACCAGGAGGTAAATTGGTTGAAAAATAATAAATCTGCTTTGCTCTGCAGCCAGTGAGTCAGAGCCAAGTGAGTCCTGGGAAACAGAATGAACATGGTAAATAGTTTCAACTTCAAGTAATTATTAGTATTTACAAATAGTAATGACCCACAGCGGTAAATAGTCCTTGAAAGGCCATTGTAAAGTAAAAATAGCCCAAATGTTCTCAGGCTGAGAAGTTCTATAATAACATCGAATCTGTCTCAGATATATATCTTCAGATGTACAGAGAAGGGCCTGATAAATTCTCTTCTGGCTCTTTTGAGGTCATTTTGTGCTCTGACAACATATGTTCCTGAATAAGAAAATAAAATAGCCCACACAGCTCCCATTGGTAACAATAAACATAATTTCCAATATAAGAGTATTAGTATACTTTTTAAAAAGATGCTATTCACATATGAGTTCTGAACTGATGTTAGCCAGTTTCTAAAAATCAATAGTCACTTAGTAACACATAATTTCTTGGCCCTGCTCTTTAGAATGTATGAATATCACAATAAATTTAAATGTTAGCATTGTCACATTATAGCTCTATTTCATATTATCTCTTTTTAGTTGTTCACAATTCTGTGAATCAAGAATAAAGTGGTAGCCAGAAAGCTAGAACGAAAGTGAATTGGTTTAGTAGTTAGGGAACCTGAATTTTCATCCATATTCTGCTTTTGAATATCTGTTTGGCCACAGGCGTATCATTAAACTTCTTTGGGTCTCATGTTCTTGAGCTATAAAATGAGGGGTTAAAATTGTAACATGATCATTTTCAAAGGGATCTTCTATGATTCAAATTAGTATTAAATGAGACCCTGATCATATATCAATGGGAAAACCCTTTGTCAATTTAAATAAACTTAATAGATGGTTTTGATTCACTTTTTTAGATTTCTTTCATAGAGGGGATATAGAATCTCCAAAGTTTTTAAGACATCTCAAAAATGGAAAAAAATCCAAATAACCAAAATATCATCCATTAAATTCAGAATATCCGTGGATCTATAAATCTATGATTCATGGAATTTACGGATCATCCATGTACTGAATCTACGATTTACAGTGAGAGTAAAAATACTTATTTATATATTCTGTGTCTCAACTTCAAGCCTCAGAAGCCCATCAAATTTCTGCTGATCAGTTGCTTCCTGATCCATGGGAACTGGGGAGTTTGAAAACAGATGGTATCTGAGCACCAGTCAGAGAAAATCTAATTGGATCCTGTCAACTTAGAGGTGCTCTACTTTTTATTAACTTCTTACTGAAATAAAATATACCACAAAAAAAAAGTACATATATGCATACACTTGATGTATTTTCAAAAATTGAACACATCTATGTAACCAGTAGCCTGAGCAAGAAACTCCCCAGCATTTCAGAAGCCCCCACTGTGCTCCCTTTCAGTCACACCCCTTCTCCAAAGGTCACCACAACCCTATCTCCCAACAATGTAATTAATTGCGCTTGTTTTTGTACCTTGCGTAAGTAGAACCCTACTCTAAATACTCTCTTCTGATTTCTTTCACTCAATTTTATATTTGTATATAGTGATGAGTGTATTTGCAGGTCATTCATAGCTTGTCATTGCTATATAATATTCCATTACAGGATTGTCCCACAATTTATCCTTTCCAGTTTGGGGCTCTTATGACTATCATTGCTGTGTACATTCTTTTATATCTTTTTGTGAACATACATACCCATTTCTATTAGGGAGAGGGATCCAGTTTTAAATGTAGTCTTTTGTGATCCTTTGACATGTAGACTATCCATCTATTGGAAAGTTGAATAGAAATTAGCTTTATGAGTATCAAAAGGCATGGATTAATTTTAGTTTAAACCAGGCTACTCTTTTTCTCTTCTCTCCTCAACAGACACACACATTTAGATGGGAGGTGAGCGGGACACACCTCCTGTGTGAGGAGTGACAAATAGACCAAAGCTGGGAAACAACTGATCCTAAGCCACACTTAGAGAGAGAAAGTGGTGGGGTTTGTTTTTGCTTTTGTTTGTTAATAGAGCAGCAATTGGTTGGTAGAAAGGAGCTTTAGATAAGACAAACTTAAAGTTTCAGATCCACCCCAAATTTTTCTCATGTTGTTTCCTTGCATGTCCTGATAAGTTGACAGTAACTAGATCAGGAAATAACCCACCCTCCAAACTTGGTCACCCAACTTTTATTTACACTTTATTAGACAGTCTCCTTTTGCTGTCCCAAACTATGCAGTTCTGATGTGTGTTGGCAGACATTCCAGGAGGAAAATGCCTGCAGGCTCCAGGGACACGATAAAGGCCTAGCCATCTTCAGATACTCCTCTTCAAGCTTCCTGAGGGTTTTTGTTTTTTTCTTAACCATTTAGACCACATGCTATGATAAATTACTAAAGGATTTATGGTTCATAAATCATTCTTGCAGACAATATTTCATTTGATGGTCTTAGCAACTCTGTGGGGCAGACGAGAAAGGTTGCATGGCTCACAGAGTGTATGAACACATTGTCTTCTGCTTTGGAAAGTGCCATCCACTTGTAAGTGATCTTATTATAGGTTATTTATTATTTTTGTAACTGGAAATTTCCAAACTCCTTCCACCTCCCTTCTTCTCACAATGCTCCCTTTTATCTCCCCTCTTGGCACAAGGGTGAGACAGCTAGTGGAATGCAGCACTAAGCTTTCTAGTGCTTGGAGCATCTTCTGATCCACCTTTTTATTTTAGTTTTTACTCAGTAAGCACTTAATCCTTTTGATGGTGTTATATTAGAAGGCGTTAGACTAGGCAATGGCTTGTCATATGGCATCACTGGCAAATCCAGGCCTCCGGCTGTTTCTCTGTCCTCCAGGCCAGTGTTCAGATCACAAGACAACACTAAGCTGTGGGCTCCCCAGGGGGAGAGGGTGCTAGTTACTCATACAGTTCCTCTGGCTTTCCTGCACATCCCTATATCTGAGGTCTGCAAAAATGCCCAGCATGCACATTGCTTGGGCTTGAGGCGTTTGGATTTTTGCCGCATATTCAAGCCATGTGACTAAGACCACATAAACTTGGATAGGACGATTCTTTGTAAAAACCATACTGCACAGCCACTCTGCCGCCCTTTGATGTGTGGATGTTCTATCATTTGGCGAGCCTACACATTTTTTTCCACAGAAATATCATTTGATCTGAGATTCTCAGAGAGTTGTAAACCTATTTTCTCCAGCATGCAGCTTTAAGTATTCCAGGGACCAAATATTCTCATTTAGATTGTAACGTCTAGAGCAGTATTCATGATAAGCACCTCTCCGGATCCTAAGCCGGGTCAGCCTGAGCCGTGGGGCATTTCTCACTCCTCACAAACAGATTTCTCGGGCTGTGAGCACTGTCAATACCATAATTCACCATTATTTGAAGAGTGACAGCTTTATGTAAGCACTTCTTCCTCCGTCATGCTGGCATTCGCCTTGGCTATTACAAATTCTGTAGAGGATCATATTTTTTTTCTGAAATAAATTGGGAGAAGATCCTATGGTATTTGGTTCATTCTTACACGTGCTGCTGAGTCATTTCCCCTTCATAACTGAGCCAAGGTATTCACCAATACCTTTAATTACATCAGTTCTTTTTAATAAAGCTCATTTTTATTGACTTTCTCTCTACTTAATGAATTCTTCTTGGTGGAACAGGAGCTTACTGGCACAGCGTATAAAATGACCCCTTATTATGGCTGAAAATGGGCTGCATTTTTCTATTTCCTTTATCTATTAGCAGTGTATGTTTCCTGTGTTTTTTATGCTGAACTAAATCAACTGAAACCTTTGTCTCCCTATTACATGGGCTGGACTTACCTTATGAAATAGAATACTTAAGAGCTTGTATTATACATAAAAAAGGATCTTTGATAAGTTGAATAATATTTGAAATGGCACTTAAAGAAACCTCAAGGAGGATTCTTTTTGTAAAGTCAGTAATTATTCTATTGTGAGTAATCATTCTCTAATTTATCTATATATATTCTTTCATTGATGGTTAATAGTACACACTTATAGGTGAACACACAGGACAAAAAAGAATACATTTTACTGACTAATAAGCAAAACAAGGACATTTTCTGTAATTTTGCTTGATGTGTGCTTAACATGAGGCCAACTTTTATTTACCTTCAATTTACCCTCCGCCCATCCTGTTCTCCCTATACCCACTCCTACACGGTCAGTTACCATGTGTAATTCACAGGTATCTCTCCATGCTAATAATTAGTCCATTAGCGGGCACTGTTTTGACTGGGTGTTACCCAACTGCGTAGCTTTTTATGAAGCTTTATTTTAAACCCGATGCCATCTCTTCTTAGCACATCAGTTTTTCTCCTCATGTTTTGACAGATTTGTCCTTCCCCACCCAACTCTAGTACACGCCACCCTGTCCTATCATGTCACCCGCTGATTAAAAGCCAATCCATCCTGCACCTCCTTCCTGCATCTTTGCTCTAGCTTTTGTTAACAGGGTCAGCCTTTAGCTTAGAAAGTGGAGGGATCTAATAAGTGGCCAATTTAAAGCCAGGTCCCCTAATCTGAACATCTCTCTTCCACGGGTCCTATCCCAAAGGGTCCTATCCCAAAATGCCCCAAATCATACCTCTGTTACCCGTTGCAGTACTTGACATTCAGGCATTAATGGCTTCTATTAAAATGTAAATATTGTTAGAGCTAACCCACCTACAGCTTAACTTGAATTTCTTTCTTTGGTCTTTTTCTTTCATCTTTTTCTTTTTCTTTCTTCCTTTCTTTCCTTTCTCTCTTTCTCTTTCTCTCTTTCTTCCTTCCTTCTTTCCTCCCTTTTTTCCTTCCTTCCTTCTTTCCTTCCTTCTCTCTCTCCTTCCTTCCTTTCTCCCTTCCTTCCTTCCTTTCTTTCTGTCCTTCCCTACCCTTTCTTCCTTTCTTTAGTCACAGAGGCAGTAACCAAAAATTGGAATCTGAGGAAATTAAACATAAGATAGTTGAGTTATTGGGGAAAAGAGAGAGAAACAGAAAACCCTGGAAAATGGAGCCCACCCTAAAAGGGCATCAGAATGCTGATTTAGGGGAACTGAAAACCACTGGGGCTGGAGGGAGGGAGAGAGAAGAAGTGAAAAGCAAATGGTGACATCAGATAATGAAAAAGGGAGACCCTACGAAAAAGGCAACTTGATCTCCTACTCAGTTTTGTTGGAAATGTGCCTCTGTGTTATTCCTGAAAACTAGTGGTGGAACTGCTTCAGCAGTTTCTGCTAATGGACTGGTCCATGCCACTTTGCCTATTACTTTTTTTGTTGTAGTTGAAGTCATATTGGTTTATAACATTGCATAATTTCAGGTGTACATTGTTGTATATCCGTTTCTGTATAGACTGCATCGTGCTCACCACCAATAGTCTAGTTTTTATGCATCACCATACCTGTGCCCCTTTACCCCTTTTAGCCGCCCTCCACCCACTTCCCCTCTGGTAACCACTAATCTGTTCTCTTTATCCATGTGTTTCTTTATCTTCCACATCTGAGTGAAATCATACGGTGTTTGTGTTTCTCTGTCTGCCTTATGTTGCTTAATGTAATACCTTCAAGGTCCATCCGTGTTGTTGCAAATGGGACGATTTTGTCTTTTTGATGGCTTAGTAGTATTCCATCATATATATATACCACATCTTCTTTATCTATTCATCAGTTGATGGACTCTTGGGTTGCTTCCACAACTTGGCTATTGTGAATAATGCTGCAGTGAACACTTGGCTGCGTAGATCTCTTTGTATTGCTGATTTGATTCTTTGGATAAATACCCAGTAGTGGGATAGGTGGATCATATAGTATTTCTATTTTTAATTTTTTGAGAAATCTCCATACTTTTTTCCATAGTGGCTGCACAGTTTGCATTCCCACCAGCACTGGATGAGGGTTCCCTTTTCTCCACATCCTCTCCAATGCTTGTTATTTCTTGTCTTGTTAATTATAGCTATTCTGACAGGTGTGAGGTGATATCTTATTGTAGTTTTGATTTGCATTTCCCTAATAATTAGTGATGTTGAACATCTTTCCATGTGTCTGTTGGGCATCTGTATATCTTATTTGGAAAAATGTTTATTCATATCCTCTGTCCATTTTTTGATTGGGGTGTTTGGTTTTTTGTTGTTGAATTGTATGAGATCTTTATATATTTTGGAAATTAACTCCTTGTTGGATATATGATTTGCAGATATTTTCTCCCAGTTGATGAGTTGTCTTTTCATTTTGTTCATGGTTTCCTTTGCCTTGCAGAAGATTTTTGTCTGATGTAGTCCCATTTGTTTGTTTTTTCTTTTGTTTTCCTTGCCCAAATAAACATAGTATTTGAAAAGATACTGCTAAGACCAACGTCAAAGAGTGTACTGCCTATATTTTCTTCCAGGACTTTCATGGTTTCAAGCCTTACATTCAAGTCTTTAATCCATTTTGAGTTAATTTTTATGTATGGTGTAAGATAATGTCTACTTTCATTCTTTTGCACGTGGCTGTCCAGTTTTCCCAACTCCATTTATTGAAGAGACTTTCCTTTCTCCATTGTATGTTCTTGGTCCCTTTGTCAAAGATAAGCTTTCCATAGACATGTGGTTTTATTTCTGGGCTTTCAATTCTGTTCCATTGATCTGTGTGTCTGTTTTTGTACCAGTACCATGCTGTTTTGATTACTATACCTTTGTAGTATGTTTTGAAGTCAGGGATTGTGATGCCTTCAGCTTTGTTCTTTTTTCTCAGGATTGCTTTAGCTATTTGGGGTCTTTTGTTGTCCCATATAAATTTTAGGATCCTTTGTTCTGTTTCTATGAAGAATGTCACTAGGATTCTGATTTGGATTGCATTGAATCTGTAGATTGCTTTAGGTAGTATGGACATTTTAACAATGTTTTTTCTTCCAATCCATGTGCATGGAATATCTTTCCATTTCTTTATGTCATCATCTATTTCTTTCAATAATGTCTTATAGCTTTCATTGCATAGGGCTTTCCCCTCCTTGGTTAAATTTATTCCTAGATATTTTGTTCTTTTTGTTGCGATTGTATTCTTGAGTTCTCTTTCTACTGGTTTGTTATGAGTGTATAGAAATACAACTGATTTTTGTAAGTTGATTTTGTACCCTGCAACTTTTCTGTAGTTGTTGATTATTTCTAATAGTTTTCTGGTGGATTCTTTAGGATTTTCTGTATGTAGAATCATGTCATCCACAAATAGCGAGAGTTTTACTTCTTCCTTTCCATTTTGGATACCTTTTATTTCTGACCAAAACCTCCAGTACTATGTTGAATAGGAGTGGTGAGAGTGGGCACCCTTGTCTTGTTCCTATTCTCATGGAGATGACTTTCCATTTTTCACCATTGAGTATGATGTTGGCTGTGGGTTTGTCATATATGGCCTTTATTATGTTGAGGTACTTTCCTTCTATACCCATTTTATTGAGAGTTTTTATCATAAATGGATGTTGGATCTTGTCAAATGCTTTCTCTGAATCTGTTGAGATGATAATGTGATTTTTATTCCTCATTTTGTTAATGTGGTGTATCACATTCATTGATTTGTGGATGTTGAACCATCCCTACTTCCCTGGTATAAATCCCACTCATGGTGTATGATCCTTTTATTGTATTGCTGTATTTGATTTTCCAATATTCTGTTGAGGACTTTTGCATCTATGTTCATCAGCAATATTGGCCTGTAATTTTCCTTCTTTGTGTTGTCCTTGTCTGGTTTTGGTATCGGGATAATGTTGGCCTCATAGAGTTAATTAGGAAGTGTTCCACCTTCTTCAAGTTTTTGGAATAGTTTGAGGAGGATCGGTATTAAATCTTCTTTGAATGTTTGGTAGAATTCTCCAGAGAAGCCATTTGGTTCTGGACTTTTGTTTTTGGAGACGTTTTTGAGTACTGTTTCAATCTCTTTACTTGTTATTGATCTGCTCAGATTCTCTATTTCTTCTTGATTCAGTTTTGGAAGGTTGTATGAATCAAAGAATTTTTCCCCTTCTTCTAGGTTATCCAATTTGTTGGCATATAGTTTTTCATAGTATTCTCTTATAATCCTTTGTATTTCTGTGGTATCCATTATAATTTCTCCTATTTGATTTATAATTTTATTTATTTGAGGCTTCTCTCTTTTTTTCTTAGTGAGTCTGGCAAAGGGTTTGTCAATTTTACTTATCTTCTCAAAAAACCAGCTCTTAGTTTCATTGATCCTTTCTATTGTTTTTTAAGTCTTTATTTCATTTATTTCTGCTCTAGTTTTTATTATTTTCCTCCTTCTCCTGATTTTGAGCTTTGTTTGTTCTTCTTTTTCTAATTCTGTTAGGTGTAGTTTAAGATTACTTATTTGAGATTTTTCTTCTTTGTTGAGATAGGCCTGTCTTCCTGTAAATTTCCCTCTTAGCACTGGTTTTGCCGCATCCCATAAAAGTTAGTTTGTTGTGTTTTCATTTTCATTTGCCTCCAGATATATTTTGATTTCTCCTTTGTTTTCTTCATTGATCCAATAGTTGTTCAGTAGTGTGTTGTTTAGTCTTCACATATTTGTGACTTTTTCTTGTAGTTGATTTCTGGTTTCAAAGCATTGTGTTCAGAAAAGATATTTGCTATGATATCAGTCTTCTTAAATTTATTTAGGCTTGCCTTGTTTGCCAACATATGGTCCATCTTTGAGAATGTTTCATATTCACTTGAGAAGAATGTGTATTCTGCTGTTTTTGGATGGAATGTTCTATAGATATATCTATTAAGTCCATCTGGTCTAATATTTCATTTAAGGCCACTGTTTCCTTTGACTTTCTGTCTGGATGATCTATCCATTGATGTAAGTGGGATGTTGAGGTCCACTACTATTATTGTGTTTCTCAACATCTCTCTTTGGGTCTGTTAATAGTGGCTTTATATACTTTAGTGCTCCTGTGGTAGGTGCATATATGTTCATAAGTGTAATGTCCTCTTGGTGGAATGTCCCTTTTATCATTATATACTGGCCCTCTTTGTCTCTCATTGTCTTTTTTATCTTGAAGTCTTCTTTATCTGATATAAGTATGGAAATACCTGCTTTGTTTTGTTTTACCATATGCTTGGAGAATTGTCTTCCATCCCTTCACTCTGAGCCTGTGTTGCCTTTAGAACTGAGATGTGTTTCCTGGAGGCAGCATATTTTTGGGTCTTGTTTTTTAATCCAGCCAGCCAGCCTGTGTCTTTTGATTTGAGAATTCAATCCTTTTACATTTAGAGTGATTTTTGATATATGAGAGCTTAACACTGCCATTTTATCTCTTGTTTTCTGGTTGTTCTATATTTCCTTTGTTTCTTTTCCCTTGTATTTCTGACTGCCATTTCAATTTGGTTGTTTTGCATGATGATTTTCTCAGTTTCCTCTTTATTTACGATTTGCGGCTCTCCTCTGATTTTTTGTTTAGTGGTTACCATGAGTTTTGTGTAGATGAGATAGTCCATTTTCTGATAGCCTCTTATCTCCGTTAGCCTAAGTAGGTTCTATCCTTTTCCTCTTCCCCTTCTGAGTTTTGCTGTCACAAATTGTTCTTTCCTGTGTTGTGAATTTGTGACTAAGTTGAAGTATTTACTGTTATTTTTGATGCTTTCCTTCCCTTTACTTTTTATGTATAATTAAATGTTTACTAATCTATTATGATACAGAGTTACAATTTTCTGATTCTGTCTATCTCCTTGCTCAAGGTTTTGTAAACCTTTGCTTTTCAGTTTCAGATGGGAGGACTCCTTTCAATGTTTCTTGTAGGGAGGCCTAGTAGTGATGAACTCCTCCAGCTTTGGTTTATCTGGGAAAGCTTTTATTTCTCCATCATATCTTAAGGATAGTTTCACTGGATAGAGTATTCTTGGCTGAAAGTTTTTGTCTTTCAGTATTTTGAATATATAATTCCATTCCCTCCTCACCTGTAAGCTTTCTGCTGAGAAATCCACTGAAAGCATGATAGGGGTTCCTTTGTAGGTTATTTTCTTCTGCCTTGCTGCCCTTAATATCTTTTCTTTATCATTGACTTTTGCCAATTTTAATATTATATGCATTGGAGAAGGTCTTTTTGCATTGATGTAATTGGGAATTCTATTGGCTTCATGTATTTGTAAGTCCAGTTTCTTCCCCAGGTTTGAGACATTCTCAGCTATTATTTCTTTGAACAAGCTCTCTGCTCCTTTCTTCCTCCCTTCTCCCTCTTGAATACCTATAATCCTTATGTTGCTTTCCTAATTGAGTTGGATATTTCTCAAACTGTTTCTTCATTAAAAAAAAATCTTAGTTCTCTCTCCTCCTCTACTGGAAGCATTTCCATATTTCTATGCTCTAAATCACTGATTCTGTCCTCCATAACATCACCTCTATTTTTTATGGATTCTAGATTTTTTTTTTATTTCATTGTGTTTTTCATATCCAGAATTTGTTCGGGTTTTTTTTTTTTAGAGTTTCAGTCTCTTTGGTGAATTATTCCTATGCTTATTAATTTTATTCCTGAGCTCATTGAACTGTCTTTTTGAGTTTTCTTGTAGCTCGTTGAGTCTCTTTGTGACAACTATTTCAAATTCTCATTTAGATTGTAAACTTCTGTGAGTTCAGGATTGGTTTCTGGAGACTTGTCATTTTCCTTCTGCTCTGAAGTATTAATGTAGTTCTTCATGGTGTTTGATGAAGTGACCCTTTGCTGGCATGTTTATGGTAGTATCAGGTCACAAATTCCACCTGCTACTACTGGGGAGGGTAGGACAGGAGCTGTGTTTTCTGATCCCACCATGCCTGCTGGAAGTTGTGCTGGTAGGGTTGCTCTGCGTTTGTGCACTGACTGCAGTTGCTTGGCAGGTCACACACTCACAGGCAGACAGAGTCTCTGTGCTCTGCCAGGAGGTTGCTCTCGTGTGGGGCCACTGCACTCAGCAGGGGACTGGCTGAGCTGCTATGCTAGGCAGGAGGGGAGAGGTGCTTTCTTTTGTGTGGGGGCCAGGTCTGCACTCATGGGCAGTTTTGCTGAGCTGCTGCACTTGGTGGGGCTTCTTTGGGGAGGCTGAGCCAAACCAGTCAGTGGGGAGCATTCCCATGGGCAGGACTGTCCCAGCACAGTGGGTGCCTCTGTGGGCTTGGCTACCACCCTGAAAGCATTAGCACATAGGCTGTCCCTATCTCCTCTTACAGTCCCGCTGGCCACTGTGTGAGGACCTGCTAACTTGATCACTGCTGCCAGGGAGGCAGAGGGGTCTGCTCACCTAGTTCCACTGCTTCCTAGGGATCCAACCACCCCCTGCCCCCACCTTCAGATATGTGGCTGCCTAGATCTCTCAGACATCCTATTGTTCCGTGTAGGGAATCATCTGTTGGTTAATGAATGTCCATTTAGTTGTAACTTAGAGGGGAGAGACAAAGGGAACAACTCATTCCACTGTGATGCTGACATTACTCTCTCTATTACTTTTAATTTACTATTTAATCAGATTCATCACCCCAAGCCCACTGCTTAGCTCTGTCAGTCCCATGATCCCTTTCTTCCATCCATTTATGCCTGTGTTATTGCTACTGGGTGTTGGGTGTTGTGGCACAGGTTGACTAATCCAAAAGTCTGGCCAAATTCCCTCTGCCTTAAATTCTTCTCTTCATAGAGGCAAAAAAAAAAAAAAAGCCACAAAAGCAAAACTGGTTGTCATTTTCCCATACTCCCTTGCAGCTGGGGTAGCCATTTAACTTGAAACCTTGCCATCAACACATAAAGAAATAGCTGCCTAGAAGCCGTTGAGAAAACTGGCTAACAACCTAATCCCACCCTGCATGTAATAATTTGAAAAAAAAATCTGGACTTCTTAATGAAAAGGAGAGTTAATCCTCACAACAACCCTATGAAAATATAGCGTTATGTCATCTTAAGAAAAAACTACATTTCAGAGAAGCTAAATAACCTGCCCAAAGTGACAGAGCCTGTAAATTTTAAGAGAGAGACCTAAAACCAAGACTTCTGAATTTAAATGGGACAATCAGGCCCTTCTTACTGCTTTGTGCTGCCTGTTTGTCACCCTTATATAAAAATAAAATATCTCTGCACATTTAAAAGTCACATCAATTAGAAATTTGCTCATGAATCTCTTCAGCTGTTTCCAATTTTTCCCGAGTTGCAGCTTTGTTCTCAAGCAGCTTTGTTTGAATTCTAGCTTTAATCTGAGTCTTCCCAAGTGCCCTCTATCTGCGTAATTTTGTGTGTGTGTTCTTGCCCAGTAGAAGGAGTTGTTTGCTCATCTACTTTTCACCCTCTTTCCTTTGACCCACATTCTTTTCCATTCTTGAATTGACCAAGGGATAGAATCCATGCAATAGCACTAACCCTCAACCTGTCGTCTCTAGAGACTGCTGAAAATGGTTGTTTCAGTTATTTCCGTGTTTTGCCAAATAGGCCCCCTACCGTGTCTGTCCCCCTATCTTTTTCTCTCCAAATCCTTCTATTCAGTCTCCCATCCAAACACTCTTCCTAAGATGACTGAGGAAACAAGTATGCCTTTTTCTGATAGCAAATCTATTTATCTGGTGAATAAAGCAGAAGATGTGGCTTCTTGCCCAACCCTACCATCATTTAAATTTGGGGTCATGTCATTTATCCTCTCCGTTTGTCTTAGTCAGTTTGGCTACTTTTGCAAAATACCATAGAATGGATGACTTAAGTAACAGAACTTTATTTCTCATAGTTGGGGAGGCTGAGAAGTCCACAGACAGGGTGCCAGCATGGTCTGTTTCTGGGGAGGGCTCTCTTCTTGCTTTGCAGACGGTCATCTTCTTGCTCTGTCCTCACTTGGCAGAGAGAGAGATACTCTCTTTTGTCTCTTCTTGTAAGGGCACTAATCCCATTCATGAGGGCTCCACCTTCGTGGCCTAATTATGTCCCAAAGGCCTTATCTCCAAATACCATCACACTGGGGATTAGGCTTCAACATATGAATTTGGGGAGGGGACACACAATCATTCAGTCCATAGCAGTCCCTTTGTTTTCCTACCTGTGAAAAGGGATAAATGATGTCTTTCCCACCTCAACCTGGAAGAACATTATGAGAAGAGCTAATCAATTATTAATTTGGCTAATATTTAATGGGTATCTACCATGGAACAGGCATAGTGAGCTTGGACAATCAGAGATTCAAAGGCAAATTTCCTGCCCTGAATCCACTGGAGGAGATAGACTTGTAAACAGAAAGTCTCAATTTATGGGTAGTGCTAAAAGAGAAGTGTGCAGCTGCTGTGGAAACTCAACCTGGCACATCAGAAAAACCTTCCTGAAGAGTTCATGCCTGAGCCTTGAAAGACGAACAAGGGAAAAGGAGAGAAAGGACATTTCAGGCCAGGGAAACTGCATTGACAGAGACATGACACAGAAACAAGATGGCGGGGATGGCAGAGAATGGGCCTGGTGTTGTAGGCAAGGGCTAGGCCAAGACTGTAAGCCTCTTGAGGGCAGGGATCCTGTCCCAATCATCCTCGTACCCCTGGCACCTAACAAAGTGCCTGGCTTCAAATGAGGTGCTCACTAATAGGTTATTAAATGTTGAATAAGTAGAGGGTTACAGGAAATCACTCAAATACCTATAATACAAAGTAGAACCTGGTGAGGCCTCTAAAGGAGAGACAGATCAAGTGTTCTGGGACACCAGTGGTGGGAGAGTGAGAGGGTGGGGAAGTCAGAATGGCTCCCTGAAGAAGCCTTTGAAATTGGCCTTCAGGGATGGATAGTGAGATTTATCAGAGTGGCTCCTCTTTTTTTCTCTTCTGTGTCACATTCTTCCATTCACCAAGATCTTGACACTGGCTTAAGTTTCCCTCCACCCCCTTTTCTTCCTGGCTTCCTTCCTGGATTATTTCTTTCATCCTGCTTAGAAACCCTTCATCCTTTCTAATAAGCCAGAGGGTAGAAAGGCGTTGCTCGAGCCCTTTCACCTCTCCTCTAGAGGAATTTTATTACAAAGACTAGGGATATAATAGCTGGCAAAAATATCTTTTTAAAGACCCAGAACTCCAGTGTAGAGAAGGAAGAACTCCCATTTTTTTAGCCACATTAAAATGAATAGAATATATAAATAGTAAAGATGATTGAATAACTTCATGAATCTGAAACCCAGGAAAACAGTTACAAGATGACACCATGGTGTATCGGTCTGAAGCAAAATAATTTATGGGCTGCCATTCAGGTTTGTGAGATCAACAGGTATGCTATTCTAAAATGCAAGAATGCTTCCTAAGTGTTAAATGAATCAGTCAAAAGATTAAGGTGAGAGCTTTTGGCTATAACCCTACAGTAGTACCCACTGCCTTTAAATGCAGGGTTAAGAAAATGGGCAGCAATAGAGATACAAAGAAAAGGCAACAAAGAAAAAAGGATGTTAAGTCTCGTTGTGATGTAATTAAGCAATCCACATACACACATACACATGTGTGTGCACACACGTTTAAAGGATTACGACTAAGCAAGGCTGTGATGGACATACAGAACCATTGGTGTTCAATGTCACAATGTCCAAACTGGTCACAGCTGGGAAAGGTTAGGAGAAGGAGAGTTTTAAAACGTCGTCCTATGAAAGCAGGGAGGGAAGTTAATCACCCCTCTCAAAAAATATATGTAATCACCCAAGCTTGGTTTAAAAGAGATCATTAATTTGAAGAAATAATTAAGAAATTAAATGAGTCACCCTAATACCTCCACTAACAAAGAACGTGGATCTAACACATCCTTTAGTCAAATACATTCCTACTAAATATAGAAACATTTTAAATAAGGAGGAGGGGCTATATTCTAGGGTATCATAAGGAAACTGTGGTTTAAAAGAAATGCCATTAAATACTTAATAAATATTATCACATGTGCTGGAAAATTTTAAATATGCATCCAAAAAGATTTGAAATGTTTATCATGTCTTTAAACTGTTGAGCACCAAATAGGACACCCCAGCACTGTTTGGCCACACTGCCTGAGTGACTGGGAAATAGGGCGGCCCGACCAAGCTGCTGGTGGCTGTGGGGTCGGTGAGTGTGCACTGGGGATGGGGTCATCTCTCTGCCACCTGAATTTCCTCCTTTGCAGGTCTCTGCTCTTTGAAGAGTGAGGCTATATAAAAATTCAAGAGGAAAATAAATGGTCTCTTGGCAAGAGTAGAAAACATCATGTTTCTGTTTATTCTTCCATATACTTTGGTTTCGTATGTAAATTATGCTGAGGAACTAGTGGCATCCTTCAATGAGCAGTGACCTCATTTTAGCTGTATCTTCCTAAAATGATATCACAAAAACAAATCCCCCTTCTCTAAAATCGCTTACAAAGAGTAGATCTCTTATCATTCTGAAGGAGATCCTTCTTATTTGCAGGTTGATGATATAACTCTATCTGACTCTCCAACTTCCGTTCTGTTAAGCATGTTATTACAAGCCATGTTCAAGTTGGATTCCTTTTTTTAATGTTTCCTTTGATTCTTCTGTTTCCATTTGTTTTTAATGCTTTGGTTTTGAAAGTGTCCTTGCATTTCCTGAAGCCGTTAGAGTGTTTCGAGAGAAGCCTTGGTCTGTCTAGGCTGCAGTGGGGTGTGTGTTTACATCCCGTGCTGCCTGCAAACAAATGTCGTATTGTATGTTATATGGAGCTGCCTCCTTTCCTTCTTGAACAGAGCACCTCGTGTTACTGGTTTCAAAGCATATTTCAAGATTGGCAGTTGGAGTCTCTTCATAGAAGTGTAACGGCGCTTCCCAGAAAGCTTGAAAAATGATACTCAAAGTGAAGGAGAATAGAGAATAGGTGTCACCCTCCAAAAGAACAGTAAGCAGCCGCGAGAACCTTCATTCAGAAAGGATTCAGAGAGAAAATGGAGACGTCTGAGAACCAACTTTATAGCTCGGTGTGAGCTTAGAAGATTGAGTAGCCTCTGGAAACAGGGTTCTGCCTGACCTATCTGCCAGCCTGTTTCTTGTGAGAAAACAAAATAGGGCAAAACCAGGGCCTTCTGTTTCAGGCAATGCCCCAGAAAAGTTTCATTCCGAAGCTAGAAATTCTACAGATTTTCAGGCAACTTGGAAAGCGTTGTCTCAAAAATCCTGACTCTTTGTTAAAAGGAAAAGAATTGCTGGCGTCAAGAGATTTCACAACAAATCTGGCCTTCAGTGGGAAGAATCATGATGCACCATTTTAAAGTCTTGCTTTCCTAGCCGCTGACCCCCTCTTCCTCTTCAGTGCACCGACAAGGTTAGTGAACCTGCGTGCAAGGATACAAAGGAAAATACTCAAAGTCAGTCCATGAGACATAAGGAAATTTCCTTATCTCGTTCCGCATCCTACAGCTCACGAATGTTCTCTACAGCTGCTCACTGATCAGAAACCATTTGGAAAAAATCAAATTTTATTCATCCTAGATATGGGATAAATCAGAACCAAAGGAGATTGCCTTCTTGAAAGTCACCTTTACTAATGGAGTAGGTACTTCGATGCCTTTTCCTAAATATGCTGCCCATAAAAGTAAGAATTCTGAGTCTTGGATTGCACATCAATAAATAAACTTTTAGCAAAGTCATGGGAAGAATATCAGACTAAGGCCTTGACCACTTAGAAAGACTTAGAAGCCCAAACTGTGAACATTTGTTTTGTGTCATCAGCTTACATAATAATTATGGCAATTTATTTTCCTACAGTCTTTCTTGTGAGGCAATATCCTTTATGATCAAGTACTCAGAAATTCATGCATAAAGCGTATTGACTCTTCAGAACTGGCACACTTGAAATGAAATAAATATGAGGAATACAATTCTTCTGGACAACATTGTTATAAAAGCCGTTTTTAATTTGTATGTCACCAGTTCAAAGCAGGTCAAGAAACAGCACAAATGAACTAGTGAAAGTCCAACACATGTACATTGCCAAACATAAAAACCTGTGGCCATTTTCATTTTCAAATGCCAACATATTGCTTTGATAAGGTATAAAGTAAGATGAAACTAGACAGTATTACTCTTATCACTCTCTGGCAAGTGTCACAATGATTAATTAACTTGTCCATGATCATACAGCTAGAGTCAAACCCAGGTCTGTTAGACCCAACTTCTCCCTGATGGCTCAGCCATTGCTGGTAGGTAAGAAAGCAGGCAGATAGGCAGAACAGAAGGAAGAAAAGGGAAACTTCTCATTGTCCCTTAATATGACTGCCTCCAAATTAATTATCTATTGTGCAAATAATTTTAGAGAAGTTCCTTCACCATCATTGGCTATACACTCTGGAATCCCATAGTCTCTATTGCCTGATCGGTTGTGTACATGCCAAAGGCACTCAAATAAGTTGCATTTTTTAAAAAATACTACGTGTCATAAAGACATTACATTGACTAAAAACACATTTTGGCATGTCACAGTGTAGGTGACACTTGAAGTTCACAGATACAGCAGGAATAAGGAAAATCTCATATATTTTTTAGGTTTAAAATTTTTTGTTATTTGTCAGTAGATGTGGGCAAAAAATCATTATAAATAGGGGTAGAGGCAGAGCAGGTGATGTGACAGGCTTGGGTTAGGAGATCAAACCTGACAAAGAAGCATGGAGATTGGATCAACCAAGGAGAAGGGCAGGAGCAGAGCTGCTGGGAACAACAGAGCTGGAGCTCTGGGTGTGGCATCACGGCTGGGCCAGGACCCAAGCATGAAGTCTTAGGGGACTGGTCCAGCTCCCTCCCCACGGGCTCCAAGTGTAAGAGTTCCCCTACATTCCACAGATGGGTGAAAGCCTGCGGCTGTGTCCCTACCTCACTTCTGCCTCTCCCCACCTCATTCTCCCCCTCCTACACAATCTCCATCCTCCCACTTGCTGCCATGCTTACACTATCTGTTGACCTCTTTGGCTGCCACCAGCATGACATGATGTCACTGGTATCCTCTCCTTGCAAATACACAGAAGAAATCGTGTGTAGCCTCCAAAGGCACCCCATATTTGCCAAGTATGGCACGAGATTTCACCCAAACCACAGAGCAAGGATGCCTTCCCCTACTTATCCAGTAAGATACAGTTCAGGTATCAATTCCTGTATCCCTCCTCTGAGCCTCACCTTCCACCTAATTACTTACTAAGGCTGGGATAAGTATTACTCCTTTAAAATTGGCACTTACCAGAAGTATTGAAATGGGCTGTTTTAGTGTTTCCTTCTCCACTAGCCCATGATCTGTTTGTGGTCTATCATATACATGTGTGTATTAATGATAGTTACTGTGTATGACACATCTCCTGTGTGCCAGGGATTGTGGTAAACACGTCATGTGCATTATCTCATTTGAAGATACTCATGGAAGAAACTAAGACTCACAGAGGTGAAGCAATTTCCCCAAAGTCTCCCAGCCAGGTTCCAGGCCAGATCGATCTGATTCCATAGTCCGTTTAATCACCTACTACATACCCAAGAACCTGGCACATAGTTATTCAGTGAATGTTTGTTGAACTCAACTGAAAGAAGTAGAAGAGTTGTGGGAGAGGTTAGGGGTGGAGGTGCACCCCAAAAACTAAGCTCAGAGCTGTAGTTCAGACTCCCAATATAAAGCCAATTCTAGTGTCAACAGCTAAACCATTTGGAATGAATCACTCTCAGAAGCATATTGGAAATTTGTGGAATGTGACCAACATATCCTAAGTATGTTAGGACAGTCTTAGAGCTCCTTATGACATCAGTGTGAAGAATATGAAAACAAAGCTATATCCAGAGTCTGGCACTGAATAACCGTGGCTCTCATCCTAGAAGCAACTGATGCTTCTGTCATCACCAAAGCTGAGACCCCCCCAAACAACTAGGAAATACCACGAGACACCTCAAGTCTAGAAGACCATGGATGGAACAATATTCGAAGGCTTAGCAGAGGACAGAATTCGTTCCTCTCACTTAAGCATTTTCCTCGAAAGCCCTTTGTAATTACTATTTAGCCATCCTTTACCTCTGTTGGTTTACTACTGTCAATTTCCAGGAAGGGGCAAAAAGAGTTCTTAAGCTAAATATCATCAAGTGTGTTTACACTTGTTCAAAAGTTCTCTCATGTTCTGTAGTAATTTAGTATAAATATTTAACAAGAATTAAGAGCCCCCAAATATTAATTTAGTTATATGTGCTGTCTATCAAGTCATGTCTCTTTTCTAACTTGGAACAGATGACCTGCCCCAAATCACCTTCATCAAAACAACAACAATGCCCATTTTCTTAGAGTTCTTGCTTGGTTCAACATAGAGGCAACAGCTACTCCAGAACATCAAAGGAGGGGTGGGGTCATGTTTGCCAGACGTGTAGTTCGTCAGTACCTCAGGCTAAGAGACTGAGAATCTTAAGAAGATAAGGATACAAAACTGGAATTGAGTTTGAGCTTGGGTTGGCAGCCACTGCTGAGTCGAGGATGCGGGTGAAGTGAGATGTGCTGACCTGTGTGAATGGTCTGATAGAAGGAGAGCGATCCAGTTCGGCACTGCCCTAGATTCCTCCCGCAGCATTCCTCGGACTTCCATTGTGTATTCACTGCTGGGGCTGGGGACCAGGAGGCCTCGGGACTCTCAGGGAGCTATGCCTGATAGGAGTTGCTCCTCCAGACACACTGGCCGCATTCAGCAAATGAAGATATAGAGCCAAGGACAAGTATTCCTGAAATATGTTTTGAAATTCCTATTTAATGCATATATTCGGCAGCATACCAGGGCCCTTAGTAACAGCCCGTTGGGTGTTGTGACAACAGCGTGGGTGTGATGACAGCAGCATGTGTGGGATGTGGTGATCTCTGGGGGCAGAACTACGTGAATGTGAGGATGGGTTTTGATTTCAGTGGGAACTCTGCACATGCTAGGGCCACCTTTGAGGTCTCTGTGGAGGGGATCATCTTAACGAAAACAGGCTTCACGTGGGAGGCCCCACTTCCTGACAGGGAGAAGGGTAGAAATGCAGCTCCAGAAACCGAGTGCCTCTCAACTATTTAAAGTTGTCCCTTTAAAAACGCGTGGACATTCAGAAGGGTCTCAGAATGGCTTTAGGGATTTCTGATTTCTATATGGAAAATGTATTCTCTAAAGCTATTTATTTCTATGGACTCGAAATTTATGGCTCTGTTGCGCAAATATAATAATAAAGCCTATCTGAAATGGCTTATATTCTCTGTATTTCTTGGGAATTAGTATTTTTCATGCTAAGTAGGAAGGAGCCGTGCTTGTCTTCTGTCACTATACCCTCTCAGAGTAACAGCATCCTTCATTTGTGGGGTTTTTTTTTTGTAAATTCTATCTCTGCATCTATCTTTGTAGTATAAAAACCTTGGCAAGTTACCATTAAATCAGCAGTTGTTAGTCGTGAGAGAAAGGGGAATGTAGGAAACTTCCTTCGGAAAAAATTTTAAAGTCAAAATTTGATTACTTTCACGAAAGTAATTTTCAATGAACATTTTTGTTAGATCATTTAGTCATCAAAGGGAGCTGGAGTGATTGAAACGTTTTATAATGCACTGTTGTTTTCCATGAAACTCTAGCATGGCCCTGTTCCGAGGCCACAGGAATGTAAGAACTGCTTGGCAAATACCCTGACTGGGACCGGGTGGGACGATGTATAATTAATGTCAAGTGCTACTGCCCTTCTCCAGTGCCATCCACCCACTGACCAGCATCAGCTTCCTCCTGTTCTTTCTGTATTTGGAGCTTGGTTGACACCACTTTGGTTCTGAGTACATCAGGATAAAATTCTGCTTTCCCCTTTTGAGAATACACATGACAAAATTAGGTTCATGTAACAAGAGCTAACCTTATATCTTTGTTAGAGGGGTTCAGAATGAACCAGCATTTTTACAATTACAGATAGTACTCAAGTTAGTACAGATTTTTTTTGAGAACATTCTATAGCTACTGTTTAGGAGTATTTTCTTGTTCTCAATCTTTAACTTTTTCCTTGAGCTTTGCCGGACAAGCGTTGGGAGATAATGTCTGGCAACTCTTAATAAAACCCTTCTTTTCTCTCTCTTTCTTGTTTCTATAGAGTTACTAGACAGGACTAAGCCCAAAGAACTGATAAAGTAAAAAAGTGTTTGTACATTAAAACGAAAGCAGGAGTAAAAGTGATATTCCTGAATATCTTAGAATATGGAATCGGGGCCAGAGTAGAAACCATGAGATTCAAATACATTATCATGATGCTGAATTGTCTGATGAGGAAAACCATAATTGTGAAAACCAAAATTCCAAGTCAATCATAGGGCCATTTTTATTTTATGGAAGTAAAGCTGAGAATTTTAATTAAATAATAGCTCTTTCTGTGAGGTTCCTGGGAAGGAAATTTTAAAATCAAATTTGGGGATGAAATTTAAGGCTAGGTCTTAGTAGGGAGGATATTGATCAGATGGGTGTTAGTATGCCCTAGTATGCCCACACTGGTGGTTAAAATACTGAAACACTTCTGTACCCATTGGTCAATAGCCATGGCCTCAAGTTCTCAGTGCCCTCTGCCAAGCCCAGGGCTGCCCAGCCCCTCTCTGAGGCCCCTCCTCGTCTCCCCACGACCCAGCAACTAAAGGAGTAACACCCAGTGCAACAGGGGCTCTCTAAGAGCCTGCCCCAGCCCAGGGCGGCGGTCAGTCTGCTTGGTCAGTGCCCGTGATAACCTGTTAACCATGTTAACTTAACCTATTGTTCAATACTTTACATATCATGCCTATCCTAGTGGAAATCCTATAAATTTAAACAGCTAAAATAAGGATATCTCAATAGAAAGGAAAGTCAGACAAATACGAATATTATACCAAAGAGAAAACTGAGAGTGGTATTTAGAGCCCAGATTGAGTAAACCGTGAGCAAAGCCTCAGAGTCATAGGGCTGTGGGAGAAAATGCCAGTCACGGCATAGTTTCTTCCGGCCTATCGCTCTTCTGATTCACAAATGTCGGCAAGCATTCTTTTCCTCCCCCATCTTCTTATTTTGGCAGCCTATCTTTTTTGTACCAAATCATTAGTCTGGAAAGTATAAAATGAAATTCCTTTATGACAACATTACAAATGGAAATATGAGAGGATGCCTAAGCATGAATGGCTCATTTGAGATGAAGACCCAACTTCGCGTGGAAGAGCCGAGGCTGTCGAGGGCTGCCTGGTGTGTGCACAGCACCTGGTGCAGGCATGTCGGCCCTTACAGGAATTGGGTCCCTGCAAAGACCCTGCAGCTCCAAGGGCCTAGCTTGACACCAACTTACACTCAACTGTAGTATTAATTGGCATTTAGATGCCAATAATAGAAGGGAAATGTGGTTTTTTTGTTGTGAAGATTTCTTGCTGTGTGTTTCTAAGCTTGATTAGGGCTATAAATTCTTGCCTTTTCCACTGAAAAATAGATATTTGACTGCATGTTGGTCATTTTTGTACCTTTTAGTGCCCTTCATTAGCAGGAAAAGGTCATAGAGAATTATGAAAAAGATCGTAATTCATGGATATACTGTGCCCATGAGGAAAAAATCATAGCATTTCAAAGAGTGCCCAAGGCAAATTAAAGAAAGATATCAGGGCTAAAAGAATGTCATTAGCAAGCTCAAGTATCAATACATTTATTAAATCAGAGAATCAAAGATTTTGGAACAGAACAGGACATTGGTTTTCTTTGGTAAATGTTGTTATTCAGTACACTGTTTGTGATTCACTACTAAATAAGATTTTTCTGTAAGACTCCTCAAATTTGAATTTAGCAGCCCCTGTTCTGCTTCCATTTTTGAATGGATGCCCAAATGTGTTTGTGTATAAATTTTCCATACTTGAAAACTTTAAGTGTTTCATAGACAAAATGTCAGTGGCTCTAAAAATATAGAATTCTGTCAGCCCAGGTGACCCCCTTATGAGTAGTAGGAAGAGAATAATTATCTAGTACGATGGAATGGATTGGAAACTCCCCAAGACCTCCAACTGGGGGACCCATGCTCACCCCTGCCTCACCTTGAGGCTGTTGGCCCCCTCCCCTTCCTGCCATGGGAAGTGCCTGCTCCCCCTCACTCCCACCTGACAAATTCTTCCTCCCCCGTGTGCACATTTCCTATTTCTTTACACTCTCCATGAAGCAGAGATGATGCTGTACACTTAGGAGGTGTTCAAAAGATACCTGACTGAATGAATGATTGATAACTCTGGGCAGATTTCAGTTATTCTTTCTCTGGGTAATGCAAGATGAGAGGTTCCATTTCTAACCCAGGATTAATTTAGGCTCACCTATTTTAAATAGGTTCTATTTAAAGCCCTCTATACCGCCAGTGGGGATCTGTTTGAAATAGACCACACTGTGTAATTTAGATTGCCCTTTTGTGCCTAATCTCATGCAGTAATTATGCCCTATTTAACTTTTAATTCAACAATGCTCCATGGCAACAAGACTGAAATACTTGCTGCTCAGAGATCCCAGAGTTGGAAGAGTGTTTGTCTGACTGCTGAGCCGGATCCTGCCCACTAGAGAGAGGGCATTGTGGCAGTTAATTTGTGCCAGTGCGTGGATTCCTTTCTGACTTGGGCCTAGACCTTGTACGCATCTTCTTAGACTTTAAAAATAGCCAGTGAACTTTGATCTGGCTGACACCCTCAGCTGTGGAGCCTCAGCTCTTCATCCATCCATCCATCCATCCATCCATCCATCCATCCACGTTTATTAAACATCCACTGTATTTTGGGTTCTGTGTTGGGGCTAGAGAGAGAAATACAACATACACCCTGACCTTGAGTAGCTTGTGGCCTGGTGAGGTGCAGAGACATGTAGTCTCATGTATGTCATCAGTACAATGAAAATCTATAATGGATATATGGGCAAAGCATTTTGGGAGTACAAAAGGCAGAAACAATGCACTCTCAGGGAATTTGGGGAGCACTTTAGGGGGAAAATGATGGTTTAGCTGAATCTTAAATAATGCGTAGTGGTATTCCAGGGAAGATAGGTGGGAAGGGCCCCCTAGAAAGAGAGAATAGCCTAAGCAAAGCCACAGAGCACCCCCTGGGCCTGTCTCTGGGGGCTGTAAGGACTACCTTCAATTCTGGTTTGGGCTGCACTGGCCTCCCCTCAACTGTGGCTTCCACAGAGCCCATTGGGAACACTTCCCATACTCTCTCCAGGTCAAGGGAGACCTGGTAAGAGACAGCAGTGTCTGCTGTGGCTGGCGGGAGCCTCCTGGGCATGTTGGCCTTTGACTCCTGGCCTGTGGTCCTGGCTCCTGGACCCTCCATCCTAGCCACCCAGCCCCTGAGAGATCAATAGTGACCAGAGACCAAAGTTGTTAAGTTCTCCAAATTGATGCCTCTCCTCCTTCCTGAACCTTTGCAAGAGTAAACTTCCCCACCATTAGATAGCTGTGGGTCCCAGAGCCAGCCCAAGCAGAGCAGACAGTAGACTTCATGACCCGCGTGTTTGTACAAGGAGATGGGATCCAGATGGCGCCTCTGCCTGCAGCAAGGCATGGGTTTGGTGGGTATGCACATGGGAGAATTCCAGTGCCATGCTGCAAACACTGAGTAGGATGACCGGGCTGAATATTTCCATCTCCAGTTGAGTCTGAATCCTGTCTTTAAGCATGAGCTGGCTTGGAAGAACTGCCAAAATCAGTCCTCTTCTAGCCTGGGAGGCCTTAGTCCTCCTGATCAAAGTACTCTGCTTGCTTCACAGCCACCCACTTGCCATTGCCAACAGTCACAGACCTGTGCAGTCCGCAGCTCTCATCAGGTGTCATTGGCCCCTGGGGAACACAGTCTCACTGCTGGCTTTATTGTCAAGTCACTGAAGCAGTATTCTGTGTGCATTAATATACATCTACAGGCCATCCATCTAGAACTTCTGCAGCTCAGTGAGCTGAGATGGTATTGAATTGCCTTTGCAAGAATGTCCCCATTAGTTTTTTCCTTGTCTCGTACTCTTAGTCTTCTCTCTTTAAAAATAATTAAATGTTGGGGCCAGCCTGGTGGCGTAGTAGTTAAGTTCGCACACTCCACTTCAAAAGCCCTGGGTTCGCAGGTTCGGATCCTGGGCCTGGACCTACACACCACTCATCAAGCCATGCTATGGCAGCATCCCACAAACAAAATAGAGGAAGACTGGCAACAGATGTTAGCTCAGGGACAATCTTCCTCAAGCAAAATGAGGAAGATTGACAATGGATGTTATCTCAGGGACAATCTTCCCCACCAAAAAAATAAATAAATAAAATAAAAAGTAAATGTTAAATATCATTCAAATGTATGACATCCTCATGGACTATTATTGCATTTGTTATGTTGAAGAAGAGAGTGGAGGGGTAAATGATTGGCATGTACTGTTGACACAAAATGACCCTGGACCCCCCCCCCTTCCTCTGGATCCTAATCTTCACTTTCCTTCTCTGTTGCCATCACTGATTTAGAGTTTAGAAAAATATCCCTCAATACAGGTACAAACAAAAATCATATAAAGAAGTCTTTTAAATCCATTTTTATGGTGTTATTATCAGGAAGCATAAGTAGAAAGCATAAGGAGCACAAGGAGAAAAGGGAATCCTCATGTACTATTGGTGGGAACATATACTGGTGCAACCACTATGGAAAACAATATGGAGGTTCTTTAAAACATTAAAAATAGGACTGCCATATGATCCAGCAATTCTACTTCTGGATATTTATCCAAAGGAAATGAAATCATTATCTTGAAAAGATATCTGTACCCCCATGTTCATTGCAGCATTATTTACAATAGCCAAGACATTGAAACAGCCTAAAGGCCCATTGATGGATGAGTGGATAAAGAAAATGTGAGAGGCTGACCCGATGGTGCAGCGGTTAAGTTCGCACGTTCCACTTTCGTGGCCGGGGTTCACTGGTTCTGATCCCGGGTGTGGACATGGCATCGCTTGTCAAGCCATGCTGCGGTAGGCATCCCACATAGAAAGTAGAGGAAGATGGGCACGGTTGTTAGCTCAGGGCCAGTCTTCCTCAGCAAAAAGAGGAGGATTGGCAGCCGATGTTGGCTCAGGGCTAATCTTCCTCAGAGAAAAAAAAATAAAGAAAGAAAATGTGAGATATATATATTTTTTTCCAATGGAATATTGTTCAGCCATAAAAAATAAGGAAATCCTGCCATTTACAACAACATGGATGGACCTTGAGGGCATTATGCTAAGTGAAATAAGTCAGACAGAGAAAAACAAATGCTGTATGATCTCACTCATATGTGGAATCTAAAAAAATATCAACAAACGAGCTCGTAGATACAGAGAACAGATTAGTGGTTGCTAGAGGCAAAGGGGGAGGGGAAGCTGAGAGTGGAGGGGGCCAAATAGGTTAAAAAAACAAAATGCATAAGTAAATATGTGAGTTGAAAGTAGATCCACTTAAGATTTTTTTAATCAGGTCAAAGCTGCAAATGAAATAGGCAACCAGATGACTGAAGATGAAATATTCTTCTGTAGGTTTCTGCAGAGCTTCAGTCTGTCCAGTAGGAGTTATAGCACAGTCACTGTTTCAGGCTTTGGTGTGTGTAATAAAATGTACTTTATGAATGTGTGGCATTTTTAAAACTAACATTCAGCCTAAAGTGCTGAATTTGTAGCTGCTAATTTGGACCGGTGGACAGAATTCCTATTTTATAGCTTGCTCTATTGAGAAACGACTTTACGAAACTCCATTTTATAGATAAGTTATTTATTGAAGATAGGTAATTTTTAAATAGTCTAATATTCTGGATTTTTTTTCTAAGAAATATATTTAGAATCAGATAATCTTGGAAAAAGGAAGATAGCATTTTGTGGAAGTGCCCATTTGTCTTCTGGCTGTGCAGACGTGAGCCTGAGTGAGGGCGTGCGGCTCGGCCCTCTGGAACAGAGTGGCCACAAGGGCGAGTCGTCCTCTTAAAGGCCCAGTGTCCCAAAGGAGAGAGTGACCTGGCTGCTCTGACCCACACCTAGGACATTTGCCTTCTTAAAAAAGAAAATGGACTACATGCCTGATCAGTAGCTTTGTGTCTTTTAGAAAGAGATGTTGTTATTTGTGTTACCAAACCAGAGTTTATGTTTCTTGTTGGTAAAAAATGAAAGAAAACTACCTACCCTAAGAATTCATTGGCTCTTAAAAGAAAAAAAAAGTTTCTCCTTCTGGTTTCTAAAAGGAGCTATCCATTTTCAAACTGGTTTATCTACTCAGGCCTCACAGGGCCCAGGCTATGACAAGCCCTGTGCCAGTTGTCATCAGCTTGGTTTGGGCGGCGGAGTGCCTCTCAGTTTTTCCCAGAAGCGCTCAGAATCTAAAGAGTATGTGTTCTGAGTGTATTTGCCCCTTAGGTGTAAATGTAGGGTGTCAATGACCTGAATACTGAACAGAGAAATGGGAATATGTGCTGTGTAGTCCTGGGAAAACATCGAATGGTAGTTTTTACTTTCTTG
This sequence comes from Equus przewalskii, assembly GCF_037783145.1. NCBI lineage: Eukaryota > Metazoa > Chordata > Mammalia > Perissodactyla > Equidae > Equus > Equus przewalskii. The sequence goes on from NC_091838.1 coordinate 13,038,045, forward strand.
CTCGGATTCAAATGTTTGAGATAAATAATTGCCAACAACGGTTCATGAATAGACAATATTTTATATGCTACTGCAGGTGAATTTCGCCTCCATGGAAACGTGTTTTCCCTTTTAGAGTCATTGCTAACCCCTAAAAAAAAATCACAGGTGCATCTTTTTTTTTTTTCACTTTTCTACTTTGTAATCTCCTTTTAAAGGTGAGATATAGAGATTACATTTTTTTGCTAAGAAACCTGCAGCTGCGAGTCTTATCTTTGAGAATTATTCCTACTCTTTTGAAATTTTTTCCTTAAAGACACTGAGTTAGTCATTTGCTAACCACAAATATAAAATGCCTTAGGTTTTAACAGCAGGTCTAAATGAAAAACTCAGTAACTTGGAACAAATGGACCCTTGAGTTCATTCCCAAATGGAAGTCCTGATTGCATCGTACTGTTAGTAAACTTTTCTTACTGCAAACCATCAATCCACCAACTTTCTTCTGGCTCATCAGAGCCTCGAACTGTCCCTTTACGGTGCTGGAAACTAGCATGTCGCTGAGATACACTCTAGTTTGCATTAATTTCTTTCCAGTCGAAGTTGTCTGTCTTTGAAGACATCTTTACAATACTTCGAATTCGCTCAGAAAAGTAATACCCAACTCGAAGATGTAAAATATAAATTTGAAAAACATGTTTTGGCTTTTATCTCCAGACAGAAAATAAAAGTGGTCAAAGTTACGTGTGCAGTTCCGTCGACCAGAGCTCCCTTTCTAACACTTTAGTGCTCTTATTACAGGCAGAGGGGGGGTTAGCAGCAGGAAGCGGAAAGAAGAGGGCAGCCCCCGCTCTCACCCACCTGAAGACAAGGAGCCATTTTAAAGATATTGTTGCAGGGGAAATGGTCAGGGTCATCAAATTGTCAGTGAAATGCTTGCTATGGGATGCATGGCAGGAAAAAGCAAAAAGTCTCAGCTGAGGGGGGACAAGCCCTTGTCCCCTCCTGGCGCTGGTTTGGCTGGACCCAGGCATGGCTGGTGGGAGTGGCCCTGACCGGACCCTGCACGTGGCCCTCATGAGCTGCCCACAGCAAGTGGGAGCCCCTCTGTCTGTCAGAGAGCTGCTGTCGGTCGTGATGGGGCGGGAGAAGGGCGAGAGAAGGAGCAGTCGATAACTGGGAGGCTCTTGAAGGGAAAAAACCACACTGCTCTCCTGTGAACCTGAAACTAGAGATCGAACCTTCCGGATGCATCAGGGAGTGTGTGTCCACCACGGCACCTGTCAGTCACAGCGACCTTGCTGGCTCTGGTCTGGGCTCATTCTCTGCGCCCAGCCGGCTCCTTGCTTCCAGCACCGGCCCTGCCCTTCTCCACGCTGCATCCTGCAGAAGCTGATCCCTCAGTGGAATTTGTTTTCCGAGCTCTAAAAACAAAATTACTGGGAGGGTAAGAGAAAACCCAAGCCTTCAGTCCTTGGGCAGCATGCCACCAAACTTCTTGAACTCCAGCCCTGGGTTTTTGTGTCCCTTTGAAATAGACACGGTTTGGGTTGAACCTGCACTTCCTAGCATCTGGAGACGAGGAGGAAGAATATACTATTTTTAAAAGGAACTTTCTGGAAAGTGTACAAAACCTGATAATTAAAAAAATAAAAGCCAAACCCTCAGCTGCACAAACAGCCCTTGTTCTCTTCCAGCGAAGGTCTGTCAGGAGTGCCCACCTTCCTCTCCCTGAGAAGAGCAATTAAGGAGACCAGGAAGCATGGCTGAGTCCGTCTGTTTTCTAGCAAAGCCTTTTCAATCACCTCCTTTGATCTAGCTGTGCGTGTGGGAGGGGGAGCTGAACCAACCTGCCTCATGCCTGCAGCCCTATTTGTAGGCACTGTGTTAGAAGGACATTTTCTCTCTCTCCCCGTATTTTTTTGAATCAGAGTGTACACATCTGTCTTTATACCCAGCCGCTTTCCTGGCCCCAAACAAGTTCTCTGTGAGTTTCCCCAACAGAGCTCAGTGGGATCTCTGTCAGCTGCAAGATTTATGTCATCTTGTTCAGTCCTGAGAACTGTTCCTTCAGCTTTTCACATCTGGATTTAATTGGAAAGACATTAAGCGCACTGGAAAAGCATATTTTAAGGCAGTTCTTTATAGACACCCCTATTAAAGGAGCTGACGGCTGTAGGTTCAAGTGGGATGAGCGGAGACAACATCTCAAAAGTAGAAAGCACAGAATTATGAAAGAGCTTCCGGGGATGAGCTCGTCCTGTTCAAGGATTCCGTTTAATGGTTGCTTTGGGAGGGCAATGGGGCAAGATGCCTGCCGACTGCAAGCTTTGTCCAGCGGCGTGTGTGAGCAGCGCGTGGAGGACTGGCCCTTCTGGGGTTTTCAAGGCCAGGTCCTCCCGTGCCTGGTCTCCACATCCTCGTGTCCTGGCGTTTGGATGGGCAGCACACAAACATTTGAGAGGAACAGGACAGTGGTTGGTAACTGGGAATGAATGGCGTCACCTTCTTGCCTCATCGTCCCCTGTAGGGGTGGTGATAGAGTCCCCAGGCTACCACACCCTGTGGTGTCTCGATACATAACAATAGAAGCATCTAGTCCACTTGCAGCAAAAACAGAACGCACACTTACTTGTGTGATTTTAGCAAACTCCCTCACTTCGTAGCCTTCTCCTGGTTTCACAAACACTGGTAGGTTTTAAATAAACACGTCCCAGATTGAAGGCATAGGGGTCCTTGCGATCATCAGCATTATACAAATGCTCTTAAGTTTGCAGACTTGTGGCTGGCGTTCAAAGGGTAATGAAAATCAAAGAACAGTTGTCAGCGGAGGAATACCGAGACCTTTCTTTTCTTTATCTGTGTTGTATTTTAAGCCCTGAATTTAGTAGTCGCTCAGGAGCAGCTTAAATCACTGAGGTCCTAGAGGGTGAAATGGGTATTGAGTTTCCTCCCTTTGGACTCCAGTTCATCTGGGCTGTGGCCTCGGTTAAGCAGGGGTTTTTAACCTTTTCTGAGCCGTGGACCCTTTTGGCAATCTGGTGAAGCCAGAAAACTGTTTTTAAACTACATAACTTAAAAATACCTAAGATTTCAAAAAATTGTATTGAAATCAATTGTCAAAATATTTAAAAGATCAATTTATGCGACAGCAATAAACGTGTTTATGAGCATGTTGACGAACAAGATTAGCGGTTGACCTAATAACTGTTCTAATGTGCCTCCCAGATTTCTAATATTTTGCCTGAAGAAGTGCTAGGTTTCTGTTGGATGTTAATACACAGAAAAAATGTAATCCCTTCCCCATCTAAATTCATAGAGCTCTGAAATTCATGGACCCAAAGTTAACCCCTGGCTTGGTGAAATGCATCTAACCAGGAGCAATACCTTGACTTTGTTTCCCAAGCAGCCCCTTGGCTCCCAGAGCCTCGACCTATCCTTTGGGCCTCATCCCCCGCTGAGTGACTTGGAAGGTATTCTGGTCTATCTTTTGGGCCTCCCTGCAGCCCTGCTGGGAAGGTGTCGCCTCCTTTGGTGTTTTCAGAAGATGCCCAAGGGCCAGGTCTGAGCAGGGACCTGGCAGGGCATTTCCCCTGGGGACAGGCCTCTCCGTGCTCTAACTCGTTAGCCCTCCCGGGCCCAGAGAGAGCAGAGGCGTCTGCCTGGTGGAAGTGGTGGAACGACAGGGGTGTTGTGGTGCAAGAGCTGAAGAAAGATCAAGCCAGGAAGAGAAAAGCCGAGTCTGTTCTCCTTGCCTCCTGACTGGTCTTCCCGCGACTGCCACCATCCAGCTGTGGGCACATGGCTCCTTCGAAAAGATGAGCCTGAGCACAGGGCCGCCCTGGTTAACGTCCCCGCATGGCTAGAGTCCTTGCTCTCAGAGACGACACAGAGGCCCTTGTTGTGGGCTGAACTGTCCCCCCCTAAACTCATATCTTGCAGCCGTAAGCCCAGGAGCTCAGAATGTGACTGCATTTAGAGACAGGGCCTTTAGAGAGGTGAGGCCACACGGGGGGCGGTAGGGTGGGCTCTAATCCAATCGGACTGAAAAAGAGATTAGGACACAGAGGGAGACACCAGGGATGTGTATGCCCAGAGAAAAGGCCGTCTGGAAGCCAAGGAAGGAGGCCTCCAGAAAAACCACACCTGCCAACACCTTGACCTTGGACTTGTAGCCTCCAGAAGTGTGAGAGAATAAATTTCTGCTGTGTGAGCCCCCCGGGCTATGGTATTCTGTTATGGCACCCAGAGCAGACTAATACAGCCTTCCAGGGCCACTAGCCTAACTCTCCAGCTTCCTGTGAGGACAGGCCCGGCTTCTCCTCGCCGCCACAGTGAGGCTGGCGCCTCATTGTCCCCCGCACACGGAAGGCATGCCGCTTCTCGTGGAGCTTCTCTGTCACGCTGGGCCCATCCTGGATGCCTTTCTCCCACACTGTGGCTGCCGACTCTTGCTCATCCTTTACAAAAGCGAGGGCTGCACCTCACCCAAGAAGTCTTCCCTGCCCCCACCAGGCCACAGCTCCCTCCCCGAGCATCCTCCTGGCCCACACTGCATGTGTCATCCTGTGTGTTTCTTTGCTCCCCACTCACCCAGGGCACCTCAGGGCAGAATTGTCTCTCCTTCATCTTTGTGTTCCCAGAGCCCAGCGCAGCAATTGGCACAGGGCCTGGCACTTGGCATGCCATAAGTATTGGATGAACAAATACACGTAGCCATCCCTCCAGCTGGATTGTCCTTGCTCTGCCCGACTCCAACATGGGGAACAGATAATCTGAGTTCAAGGCCAGGACGGCCCATTTACCGGCTCTGTGACCTTAGAAGAGTCCATGACCTCCTTGAGATACAAGCTCCTGAGCCATCTGTGGGCACAGGCCCAGGTCAGTGTGTCTCAACCCTTTCAAGACCTGTGTCCTTTTAACAAACGTTAAAAAAATAGTAATGGTCCCACAACTAGAGGGACCCACAACTAAAATGTACAACTATGTACTGCGGGGGACTTGGGGAGAAAAAAAAACAAAGATTGGCAACAGTTGTTAGCTCAGGTGCCAATCTTTAAAAAAATAAAATACTAATAATAAAAAAAAAAATGTAATGGGACTTTTTCCCCAAATGACCTTTCTCAAAATGATTCCTGATCCGTGAATTCTTATAAGCCAAGATAATTTTGGCAACCTTTACCTTCTCTTATTTCAAACTCGTTGATGCCTACACCTGGGAGGGAGAGAATGAAGTTTGCAGTGGGCTCATTTTAGAATTACAATTTTAGAGTTTTGCTCAGGGTGCTATTTGGGATCACTTTTGGCTCACTTTGCCCTGGGCTAGTCCAACATAAAGTCAAATGAGAATTTTGTTGGGGATGGGTCTATGGTGGGGACAGGGAAGAGGCAGGCAATGGCTGACAGCCAGTCCTTCCCCGGATCCAGCATGACACAGGCTTCTTAGAGGGACCGTTGTTAACCAGTGGGTCCTTTGTTCAATATGGGTCACCTCCGGCAGGTAGGGATGGGAGAGGCTATACTTGCTCTCTCTTGTTTAACCATGCCATCCTGTGACTTGTTAAAATAAAAGCAATTGTTAGACCAAATTCTTCCAAGCACAGAGCTTTTTTTTAATAAACACATGCAAAACTTTTCATTCAGCCGCCTTATGAATTCCAGAAAGCCCATCTCTGGCCTCAGGTACTCCAACAGGTTCAGACCAGGGAAGATGCATCAATGTCCTGTCGGCAGGACCCGCCAACCCAACAGGTGCGTCCGGTGACCACGTCCCCCAAGGAAGTGGGTGACACAGGATGATGGAGCTCTAGACCTCAAGGGCTACTGTGGAGGAATCAGGCTGCTGGGCTCGCCGATCCTTATCCCTCGGTTATGCCAAGGAAGAAGTCCCGTAGAATTTTAAGCAAACCGCTTATCTTGAGCACCGCTTATTTTATCACTAAAAATATTATTTCTGGTATCTCTTATCCTAGAAGAGAGACAGAGCTAGATCAGGCCAGGGATTCCAGAATTCTCACATCTCCTGCCCATGGCCAAAAGTTAGCCCATGCTCAGCGTTCACACAAATAGAGATTGAGGGGAGAGAGAAGGAACATGTCCAGAGGAATGCTTAGTTACTCAAACTCAAGTCAGACTCATGTATGTTGTGGGCATAGTTCAGTGGAGCTGCACAGACCTGTGTTAAGCTCCTGCTCTACTAGGTACTGGGGGTAAAACCACGAGTAAGAAGATGTGGCCCATAGCTTTGAGGAGCTCCTAGTCGACCAGGGTAGTTAGACAGATAGGTAATTTTAGTATTATGTAGGAATTGCTGAGTGTCTGCACAGAACAGACATTTGGTCCAAGTAAAAGCCTGGAGTCAGTTTCCTGGAGGAGACCTGTCTAGGATGGATCTGAACTAAAGTCAGCTAGGTTATGGCAGGTGCGGAGGCCATTCGGATCCAAGCAGAGACAACAGAGGGAGAAAGGCGCAGGGGTAAGAAAGAGCATTAAGCATGTAGGGCAGCTACAAGCAAGTTGAAGCTACAAAAAAGGACATAAAATGGGAGTAGAGGAGTAGCAGAAGATAAAGCTTGGAGGCTACATTCTGGCGAGGTCATTGGGAGCTGTGGTGCCACAGTCCACTCTATTCTCCTGACACAGAAGAGCCAGGAGAGGCTCCTGTTAGAGAGAATGGATGATAAGACTGGGTACTTACTTAAAGCGATAATGGAAAAATGAAGTCCTAACTGGTTTGTGCGATGATCATAGCACTCCATGAGTGTTGCTTTAGTTAAAGGAAAGATTTAACACCCTAAATGAATTCCTGGAAGTATTCCTCTAAATCATGAAACCAATATTAACTGGAAAGTTCTCTGAGATGTCTAATGATTTTAAGAAGAGAATTGAATTTTTGATAATCAAAATTTAAATTTATCTTATAGATTATGTGCACAAAATATGTGTACAAGAATCTCTCTTGCAGCACTATTTGTAAGAGCTAGAAGCAATCTGAATGTCTACTAGTAAGGGACTGAGAAAATAAATTATGGCACAACTGTACAGTAGAATACTAGGCAAATGTTAAAAAGAATGAGATGGGGCTGTTTGGGGTGGCATAAAATGATGTCCAAGGTGTGCTCTTATTAAAAAAAGCAAGCTGCAGAAGAATAAGCAGAGTGATTCCACTTGAGGAAAAAACAGAAAGTCCACATATATGTATAAAAGAATATAACAAAATTCCTGGAAAAATGCACACCAAACATCCCTAGCGGTTACTTCTGTGGTGTGGGATTGGAGCTGACTGAAGGGTAAGGCAATATGGAGGACTTTTCCTTTACACTGAAGAATTTTTCCAAGTTTTACAATGAGAATTATGAGCTTTAAAATTAAAAATACTAATTTTCCAAAAGGCACAGTTCTCATTTTATCTTTGCCTTTAATTTGAAAATAATTATAGATGCACAAGTTGCAAAAATAGTACAGAAAGCTCCCATGTACTCTGTACCCAGTTTCCCCCAATGATTACATTTTATTTACCTCTACAACATCCAACCCAGGATATCGACATTTTACAATGTGTATATTGTAGTTCTGTGTCAGTTAAGATAGAGCACTCTTCCATCACTACAGAGATCTCCCTCCTGCTATCCCTTATAGTCTAGCCCTCTTCCTGCTCCTCCTCCCACCCCCATCACTAACCCTTGGCAACCACTAATCTGCTCTCCATCTCTATACTTTTTTCATTTCAGGAATGTTATATAAATGGAATCACATAGTAAGGGACCTTTGGGATTGGCTTTTTTCACTTTGCCTAATGCCTTGAGGTCCATCTAAGTTGTTGTGTGTGCTGATAGTTTATTCCTTTTTGTTGCTGAGTAGTATTCTATGGTACAGATGTACCACAGTTTAATTATTTAATTATTTATTTATTTTTTCTTGTGAGGAAGATTGGCCCTGAGCTAACTCTGTTGCCAATCTTCCTGTATTTTATGTGGGATGCTGCCACAGCGTGGCTTGACGAATGGTGCTAGGTCCTCATTGGGGATCTAGAGCTGCAAACCCCAGGCCGACAAAGGAGAGCATTCAAACTTAACCACTACACGACCAGGTCGGCCCCCAGAGTTTGTGTAATAGTCCATCTATTGCAGGATATTTTGGTAGTTTCCAGTTTTTAACTTTTACAGATAAAGCTGCTGTGAACATTTGTGTATAGGTTTTGTGTGGACATAAATTTTCATTTCTCTGGGATAAATGCCCAAGAGTATGATTGCTGGGTTATACGGTAAGTTTATGTTTAGTTTTTTCTGAAACTGCCAAACTGTTTTCCAGAGTGGCTGACCCATTTTACATTCCCATCAAAAATGTATGAGAAATTCAGTTTCTCGGAATCCTCTCCAGCATTTGGTGGTGTCACTACTGTCTATTTTAGCTGTTTTAATGGGTTTGTGGTGATTTTGTGGTTTTAATGGTTAGTAATGTTCAGCATCTTTTGATGTGTTTATTTGCCTTCCATATATCCTCTTCAGTGAACCATCTCTTCACATCCTTCGCCCATATTCTAATTGGATTGTTTGTTTTTTACTGTTGAGTTTTGAGAGTTCTTTATGTATCCTAGATACTAGTCCTTTGTCAGATATGTGGTCTGAAAATATTTTCTCCCAGACTGTAACTTCTTTTTTCGTCCTCTTACAGGGTCTTTCACAGAGTAAAAATTTTTAATTTTGATGATGTCCAATTTATCATTTTTATTTTATGGTAATTTTGTTTAAAAAAAATGAATATGGCTGCTTTCTGCCTCAGTTTCTCCCTTAGGATTCCTCTTGCCCAGCCTGACTGCAAAGTGGGATGCAAACTCTCCAGAAACTCCTTTGTTTGTTGTCCCTGAATATTCACACAGGAGCTGTTTCTGCTTTGAGTGAAACCAAATGGAGACAGAAAAAATAAGGTTCTAGATTTTTCTTATTCTTATAGTCCTACTTATTTGCCTATAACTTCTGACTTCTTTCTCAGTTGATAAGGAAGTATGGTTTACCCTTGATAAAGATTTTGATTCCCATTTTATTCTTGAGGTTGGAGTTCACTAGAAATCCTTTATCCTGTCCTTTGTCCTTCAGGAACCCAACCTCTCCCTCCCCAACCAGAACATCTCCTAAGAGGCCAAGGGTTTGAGGACATTCTCCTGTGAACTCTTCTTGCATGAAGACACAATGAGAATTAACATGTAGGCGCCCCTTGCCCACTGTTGGCATGTGGTCCCTGTGTCCTCAGGAAATGTCTTCATGGGAAGGCCATCTAGAGGAAGGGAGAAAAATTCAGATATTTCATGGCAATATTAGAGCATAGACAATCAGTCTTAACATCTCCAGGTCACTTTTCCTGGCTTTGTGAGCCAGGTAGCCCTAATCCCCTGAGTTAACATTAACTCCATGCCAGTGTTGGTGCCACAGCTACCAAAACAAATAAGACCCAACTCTGCCGTATTGTGTGGACTTAGAATTTAGCATGAGGAGATAGACATGTAGATGCCTCAGCAAGTGAGTGCAATAACATGGTACCACTTGTGGTAGAGACTAATTACTCACCACACCTGCTTCCTCTTCTCCTCAGCTCACAGCCAGACTTGGTTACCCAACCTGGAGTTGGGTGTAGTCAGGGAGTTAGGTGTAGTCGTGTCACTGGGTGTAGTCATGTCACTGGAGTATGAAGACTTTCAGTCCTTTTTCATAAAATCTTCCTATGCCCTATCTTCTGTTTTCCCTTCTACTGGCTGAATGCAGAGGACCATAATGCTAGCCCAGAGGAGGGTCAAGTCACGAGATAGAAGGGGTCTGGGACCCTGATTGATCAGGGTCCACTGCTCAGGAACACCCAGTTGGGCTTTCCATGAACATTGAGATTCTGGTGTGTTTGTTTAGCAGTTAGCATACCTTGACTAATACACAGGACACAGAAGTCACAAGTCACCACTCCCTTCCAGATATAGAAAGGCTTCATAGAGGAGGTGCCTGATTTCCCTTGGGGCTCATCCCACATTGCATCTCAGATACTCTAAGTACTACTTACTTTTACAGATCAGGGTATTGCTTTGTTGTTTTTCATGCTTTTACTCATTCATTAATTTTCCTCTTTTGAAATATCATTTACCCTTATTTGCCTAACAATATTAGCTATACAAAGCTCTAAAGTTGCATGCTATCAAATTCCAAATAACTTATTGCTTTTAGCATCCTCCCCTCTTTCAGAAAATTCTTCTAGCCTTTTGATAACTTAATTCAAATCCTTTGCACATATTTATCCAAAAGGCAGCTTTTAAATTCTGGCACGGCCACCCACTCTTCCTGCTGGGCTTTGATACTACCAGATGCTAGAGGGAAAACATTCGCGATATGCCTACAATCTATTTCAATATATAATTCTAGCCAATTGAATGTCAGGCATTTCTAAAGAATGTTGTTGGTTGATATAATGTCCCTTGCCCAAGTTAAGGTTTTAATTTGAAATTGCATATGGGAATGCCTCGTGTTACATTTTCCCCAAATTTATAAATCTATCACAGATTCTCTTTCCTATGTATCTTGCCTCCTTAAGAGATTAACCATTAAGAGTGGAGTTTAACCTGATATCTTTAGAAAGCAAAAGAAGAAAAATATTCTGCTTTTGAACGGGAATGTACCCTTAGGCCAAAAAAAAAAATTCTCTGTCTCTTAATACATGTTGGGAACTGCCAGTTGTCATGCTTATACTTAAGATGGATTAGGATTCCATCACTGGTCATCACATAAATTCTTATACTTATAACCTTACATCTTCATCTGCAGCCAAACAATTAGAAAAAAACTGTGTTTGGATATATTAGAATGTGTCAACCCTCTCAGAGCACTTTCTTGAAACAACTTAGGAGAATTTTTTACTTAAGTATTTGGCAGACCTGAACCATATCCCCAAAAGTGTACTAAATTTCTTCTGATTTGTGGGTGGAGGTAGGAGAAAGGGGCTGTTTGTGATCATAATTATTTAAACACAAAGTAAATCTCTTAGTTTGATTATTTTGTCTTAATGAAGATGTTTTTAGAAAATGAAGATACCAGTTTTTCTTTTGAGGTGGTTATTTAACTATAGACTTTAAAAATTACTTTTAATGGAGTTTCTGAAAATTATGAAACCAAGTGTAGTATTATTAGTGATGTGCTGTTCTCTCCATTGTAATGAGAGAAAGAAGATTTCGTTTACTTCTTGAACTGTACAATGACTTTGGTTTTCTGCTGGTTTAAAAAAATTAGGACTTTCTAGAAAAAAATTAAAGTTAATTCTAATATAAAGTTTCTTCCAAAGTTAAAATACTGTAATTGGCACAGAATAAGTTTACAACATATGAGAACGCCCACATTGGAGACCTCTCATGATACTTCACTTTCTTCGTTTGAAAGATCAACAGTTAGCAGCTACTTATTTACTCCAGCTGAATAATGTCTTTACGCATGAAATGAGTAGTTACTTCTGGGTTTCAGTAAATGGGGGAGATGGTCTACTCCCTAATTCCATAGGGAACTTCTGAGAATTAATAAAACTATGTGCAAGAGGTGGCTAGACATTCTCGAACATGGTCACTGTTTTTAACCATTCATTCCTTCTTTCAGTCATTCAACCAGTAAGTATTTGTTTAACGTTTACTGTCCTAGGTGCTGAGTATTTGGCAATGAACAAAACAGACAAATCTCTGCCCTCATGGAACTTATGTTCTAATGGCAGACATGGACAATAAACAAGTAAATGGTGAAATATACAATAAAATTGTAGGAGCAATAAGCATTAACAATTAGGCAGTGTGAGGAGATGCAAGAATGTCACACTAGGAGTGGAGTGGTACAGTTTCTTTAGGCTGAGGATTATGAGGGGTGACAACTGAGTAGAGAACTGGATGAAGTGAGGGAGAAAGCCATGTGAAGAACGGGAGAAGAGAGCCAGGTCTCGGGAAAAGCATATGAAAGTCCTTGAGACGGGAATGAACTCAGGGTATTCCATGAAGCGTGAAGAGGCGACGTGGCTGGAACCTAGTGGGCTTGGGGGTGGTAAGTGATGAGACTGGAGTTGTAAATGGGGTGGGGTCACGGGGGGCTTTGGGGCTCACATACAGATTGGGGTTTTGAGTTAAGAGCAATGAGAAGCCACTGGGGGGCTTTGAGCAGGGTCATGACCTGTTCTCATTAACATTTCACAGCTCTCGCCCTGGATAACTTGGAACGATGGGCATTAGGCGGGCAGAGATGGACACAGGGAGACGAGTTAGGAAGCTCTGGCATGAGTTTTGCTGAGAGGGAACAATGACTTGGTAGCAGAGCAGGTGCTGAGAAGTAGTTAGATTCTGGATTCATTTCAAAGAAGAACCAACAGAATTCGATAATGGGTCAGATGTGGGAGATGAGAGAGAAAGGAAGCGAGTGAGGTTGATTCCTAAGTTTTTTTGACCTGAGCCACTGGTTGGGTAGGGGTTCCATTTTCTGGGAGAGGAGTGGTTTGGGGAATGGCAATCAAGTGTTTGGGTTTGGGCAGGATTGAAATGCCTTTTAGATACCGAAGTGGAGAAGTCCACCAGGCAGTCGTACGTGTGAACTCTAGGGCAGAAGGCTAGGCTGAAGGTAGGAATTTGGGGCCATCAGTATTACAAGAGATTTAAGCCATAGGCCTCAATGGAATCATCTAGGGAGAGGATATCGATAGAGAAGAAAGAGGTCCAAGGATGGACTTAAAAGTCAGGATGAAGGAAAAGCCAGCAGCAGAGGACACTGAGAAGAGCTGCCCCATGATGTAAGAGGATGAGCAAGAGGGCTGGAGGTCCTGGCCCCAAGGGAACTCTAGTTCTTCGTATCAGGAAAAAATGTGAAGTTGCTGATTAACATACATTCACTTATAGCCTCTAGTTAGCCCAGTGACTGTCTGGTCCCAGCTATCTGGATTCCAGCCTTGACAGTGACCCTGAATTAGCCTAGCTCCAAATCTTGGCCCCACCTAAATGGTCTGCTTGTTGAGGTTGATCCTGCCTGCTCAGAGTCCAGCCCAAGTCGCCACTCACCCTCGTACCCAGACAAGTCCAGCAGCCTTTGCTGCCAGCTCTGCACCTTCTCAATTGCCACCCCCAGCGCCCTTCACTCCCCTGAAAACCACCGCTCAGCAGAGCATAAGAGGAAGTAAGGGAGTGGATGGAAGAGGGAGCCCCGTAGTCTCAGAGCCTGCACCCAAACCCTTGCTCTTACTCGGCTCCATGCCTTGGTCTGGCTCATGCTATTTCTTGGGTGCTTGAACGGTGCATCCTATCACTGGATCGAGTGGTGGCACAAGATAGCAGTTAAGAATTTTTAACTGGCCATCTAGGTCTAGATTTCAGATCTACCAGGATCAAGCCGTGTGGCCTTGCATAAATTATTTCATCTGTATCTCTGCATCCTCATCTTTAACTGGGGATGAGAGTCAAGCCTACTTGTGGTGACTGTGAAGGTTAAATGAGTAGGGAATGTAAAGTTCTTAGAACAAAGTGAGTGTCAACAGCACAAGATGCTATGTCATTTAATAGTTGAGATTTTACTTGCCCAGGGTCCTATGGCTCGTGAGAGGTGGAGCTGGACGTATCCATCAGTTGATCCCTATAAACAGGATGGTTTTACTGATTTGGTCTTCTAAATGGAGATGTTGAGTAACAACAAGGGTAGACACTTTCTCACATGACCAGTGATTAAAGCTCAGGTCAGTTTTTCACCTCTATCAAGGAGAACCCAGCTTTGACCTGCAAACCGTCCTTGCAACGTGTTACATAGCTCTAAATGTCACCTCTCCAATAACCCTTCTCATCCTGCAGATGTGCTGGTGTTCTCTGCCTGTGTGGTCTTGTCCGTGTGAGCAGGCCTGTCTCAGAGCACAGAGAGCCTGAGAGACACAAGGGCCTTCACAGCCACCTGCCTCCCAGCACCGCCTCCCTCCTGACAGATGGCCCCAGTCGATGGGTGTCCCCCAGCCTTACCTCAGTGTCCAGCATGCACTCCCTGGACACAAGGTTCTTTCTTGTTTTGAGACCAAATCCATTTGCCTGTGGTTTCCACCCCTGGGCTTGGCTCGGCCTTTCCCAGAACAAGGTGCCTCCCTTTTTTGTCCACAAGAACTTTAAAATTGTCCAGGGCACTAGCAGGCCCCCCAGTTCCAACTACCTCCTGTCTCCAGCCATTCTGAACTGCTTTGCACCAGCGGCTCTCTCCACCCAGAATGCTCTCCTCTCAGCATCAGCCTCCCTGCACAGGTCCTACTCACCCCACCTCTCACCCGCGTCCTGCCTCTCCAGAACACTCTTCACCAGGGACCTGAGTGCCCTTTCCCGAGGCCACCATGGTAGATTCTTTCTTCACAGCCGTCACCTGGAGAGACTGGCATTGTTCGCGTCCCTTCTCCCTGCTGGAAGATGAAAAGGCAGGGACTGCATATTGAGCTCAGATTTCCTGGTGCCCAGTGTGGTGCCTGGTTCTCGATAAATATTTGTTGAATGAATGACAGTACCAGTCATGAATCAGATACAGGCCCCTCCTTCTAGGAAATAATCACAGATTGTGACAAGTGCTATGAGGAAAATGAACAAGCTATGTGATTTGTTGGGGGTGACAGGCATACCCGAGATGGGCGGTCAGGGGAGGCCTCCCTGGAGCTGAGACCAGAGGGCTGACGAGCAGCTGGACATGAGAAGGGATGGTTAGAGGGACCAGCCAGCGAGAATCCAAGATGGGAAAGAGGAACAGAAAGGAGGCCGGCATAGAGCATGGGAGTGAAGACAAGAGAGGTGCTGGGGCCTCTGGGGGCAGCAGGAGGTCATGGAAGGTTTCAGGAGGAGTGACTCGATCTTGCCGCAGAGCCTGCCCCGAGAGGGCCGGCAGCTCTTCTGGTCTGGCCTGAAGAGGCTACAGGGAAACTGGTGGTCAACTGAAGAGCCACCTAGCACAGCTGGCCCATATCTTATCAGGCCCCAGACTCCGCTTTCCCGGACGTCTCAGTCCAGCCCTCGTGTCTCCTTCTGGGGCCCGACACCAACCTGGGCTCAGGAAAGTCTGGTGTCAGACATTTACACCTCAGTGTGACTTTCGGTCCCTGTTAAAGGGAGGGTGGTTCAAAACAACACAAAGATAGTATTTTCCAGCTCTGTAGTCAGAAGTCAGACACCGTCTCACTGGGCTGAGAGCAAGGTGTCGGAGGGCTGTGTGCCTTTCAGGAAGGCCTGGGTTAGAATCCGTTTCCGGGCCTTTTCCAGCTTCTGTTAGCTTACTGCATTCCTTGGTTCGTGGACCCTTCCTCCGTATTCAAAGCCAGTGATGCCACATCCCTCCGACCCTTCTGGGCTCATCATGTCTCCATCTCTGACCAGGGCTGGGAGAGCTTCTCTGATTTGAAACTCATGTGATTAGATTGGACTCACCTGGCAATCCAGGCTAATCGTCCCATCTCAACCTCCTTAACTTCATCCCATCTGCCAAGTCCCTTGTAAAAGAACATTCACAGATACCGCAGATTAGGACATGGGCGTCTTTGGAAGACATTATTCTGCCTGCCACAGGACTCCTAGGTCTTAAAAGATCAATCAAATACAACGCATGAACTGTTGGGATATGGATTCAAAAATCAACTTTAAAAGATATCTTTGAGACTATCTGGGAGATTTTAACATGACTTGGGTATTTATTCATTTTTTTTTTAAGGTATGCTTTTTTTTCTTGGTGAGGAAGATTGGCCCTGGGCTAACATCTCTTGCCTATCTTCCTCTTTTTTTTTCTCCTCAAAGCCCCAGTACACAGTTGTATATTCTAGTTGTAGGTCATTCTAGTTCTTCCCTGTAGGATGCTGCCACAGCATGGCTTGATGAGCCATGTGTAGGTCCATGCCCAGGATCCAAACCAGCGAACCCTGGGCCACCCAACCTGAATGGGTGAACTTAACCACTTGGCCACAGGGCCGGCCCCAACTTGAGTATTTAGATGATAGAAAGGACTTATTTTGTTAAGTGTGAAAATGGCATGTATCTTTGGCAAATATCTGATATTTGGTTTGGAACACTACAGGAAAAGCATGGAGAAAGATGAGAGAAGGTTGGCAAAATACTGGTAATTCTTGATCCGAGTGATAGGTCTGTGGGGGTTCAGTATACTCTTCTTTGTACTTTTGTGAATGTTTGGAACTTTTATTTTAAAAAGCAAATATATATTTATAATATAAATTATATATACAATATATATAAATTTTATACATATATAAAATCAGGTGTCCGTAAGGGGCTAAGGAGACATCCAAAGTGGAGGTGAAGGTGTGTTCTGGCCCCTCCCTGCTGCAATCTGACCACTAAGATGGCCACCAACTGCCCCGAGGAAGAAATCAGGCTTCTGCATGCCTCACCCATTGGAGAATCAGCAAGGCCTGTGAGCCACATGCCTGTACCACCTGGGACTCTATTTCAGTACAATCACAGGTTCAGAATTATACAGAACTTTCAAGTTTGTATTGTTTGACCATCACTCCCTGTTCCCAACCTCCACCCCCCATGCAATCCAGGAATACATTAAGCGCAGTGAAAATTATGATATAACTGTAGTGTAAATTTTATCAATCACATACTCAAACCCAAATGGAATTCCTGAATAGACAGAGCCATGTGTGCCCATGCTCAGTGGGAATGCCTCTCATTCTCTTTGGAGTAGGATATCAAAGGACTAAGAAATCTCAAATAGACCTTCGGGCAGTGGAGGAGAGGGCTGCCAATGCAGAATTCAGCCATGACGGCCCTGCAGAGCCAGGCTCTCCTTGGGCAGAAGAGGCTCCTCTCCGGTCCTCTGTTCCAGGATGTGCCACCTTGACGGTCTTCAGCAAAGCCCCTGTTGTGGGGTCCTCCAGGTAGGGTTTCCCAGGCTCTTCCTTTGAAGACCTCACACTGGCCTGGGGAGGGCGACGCGCTGGTTGCAGACCTCAAAAATGATAGAAGCCAAAGCCCGAATGACTGACGTTTCGAAAAGACAGAAACTATCATCTGTATCCCTTGGAGCTAAATTACAAGGCAGGAGAACCTCCTCTCACGTGGATAGGTACAACCCAGCCCTGCTTTCCCATGTTGATCCCATGGCACATTGGCCACAGAGCCTGGGGGTGGGGGTGGGGGGTGCTTGATAGGGGGAGAGAGAGCCTGGATGGAGAGGAGCTGTGGGGGACGCCCTGCAGGGGAGAAGGCGAGCAAGGGCCAGATGCTGCCACAGAACAGAGAGAAAGCAGAAAGAGGAGATATGTCTGCAAGCACTTGTCTGTCGCGGGAGCTTCAGATGGAAGCCGACGGATAATCTATTAAGGAATACTTGAAGGCTTTGTAAACACATTGTGGAGATTTCAAACAGGAAAACGGCTCTGCCAGGCAAGGGCTGACCAACAACCTGGGAGACAGGACGTCAACACATCGACGATGACTCAGTTCAGAAAGGCAAGTGGCAAGGGCTATCAGAAATCCATGGGTAGGAGACAGGCTGAGAATCAGGGAAGTCCACCCTGAGAGGTGGAAAAGACTCAGATATCTCCAGCGGACAGGAAGTAGACCAGTCTGACCAGGACGGAAGAATCAAGTGGGCAAGACTTCATAAATGTCAGTGTGTCTCCAGGCCAACTGGCCCGGGAGCTTATTGATAATCCTGACACCTGCCAGGTGTTCCTGAGGCTGGTGACTTGTCTGCTGGTTTGGGGATCACTCTCCGGGAAACACACTGCAATAGACGGCAGTGACTGAGGTGGTGAGGTCGGGTGGGGCCAGCTGATGGAGAGCCTTGAATGCCAGGCCAAGGATACAGAAAGTTATTCTGGAGCTGGGAGCTATTAATGGCTTTTGATTAAGGGGGAGGCAGAATGATAGTGTTCTCTAATGAAGAGAGATGGATGAGCAATGTGCTGGAAAAAATTAGTAGAAACATACAGGAAACTGGACATAAATTAACATGGAGATAGAGAACATAAAGTATTTGATGACTGGATGTTGGGCTCGAGAGAGAGCAAAGGAGAGAAAGATGCGTAATAAAGTGCTTGTTCATTAAACACCACTACCGTCCAGGCATTTACCCCTCAAACAATCTGATGCCGTCGGTGTTGTAGTCTCCAATTTACAGATGATGGAAAAGAGGCTCAGAAAGGTAAAGGAACATGCATAAAGACACACAGCTGCTCTGCAGTAGTGCCATGTCCATCAGGCCTCCAAATGTCATGCCCTTTCCCTTTCCTTTTCCAGATGACAGGAAGAGTATATTAGTTTTCTCTTGCTGCTATAACAAATTAAAAGACGTCGTGGATTAACACAATGCAAATGTATTATCTCAGAGTTTTTTAGGTCAGAAGTTAGACGGGGTCTCACTGGGCTAAAATCAAGGTGTAGACAGTTCCTGTGGGGGGGTCTCTAGGGGCGAATTGGTCTCCCTGCCTTTTCCAGCTTCTGGAGGCCACCCACATTCCTTGGCTGGTGGCCCCTTCCTCCATCTTCAAAACCAACGACGTTGCATTTCTTCGCTCCTCTTTTCCCCGGCCATGTCTTTGCCTCTGACAAAGCCAGGAAGGGTTCTCTGATTTTAGGGACTCGTGTGATCAGACTGGGCCCACTTGGACAGTCCAGGATAATCTCTCATCTCAACGTTCAGACCTCCATCCCCTCTGCAAGGCCACCTTTGCCACCGGAGGTGACATATGCACAGATTCCGGGGATCAGGACATGGACACCTTTGGGGGACATTATCCTGCCAAGCACGGCGAGCGACGCTGCTGCCACTCACAGACATGCGGCTTTGTGCCTAGCGCCAGGTTTTGGGAAATGCCATTACAAAGGGGACTTTTTGTTGAATAAAAATAATTTGAAAGAGGACAAAACAGGAATTTAAAAAGGAACGATGTGGGTAAGACAGAAACGGCACGGCTGGAGGAAGACGGCAGCATGGATGACGCGGCTTCAGTTTGTGCTGAACACACTGAAAATGTACCTCAGCACAGTTAATCCTGCTCTAAATTCCACTCTGTATCATTGTCAAGGCTGGCAGCTACGTGGATCACCCAGCGTAAGCGCCTCACTGCAGAAATAAAGGTGATGGCTAAGTCTGGAGTTTAAGTGCCTAAATTTGTACTAATTCCCCGAATTCTAGTCGAAATTCCTGGCCTTTGTTTTAGCTGACTCTCTAAAACCTGCCTGTCTTCGACCACCCACCCCCCCTTATTTTCCTCACAATAAGTAGTCATCACCTTAGCAGGCTGACGTGCCTTTGTTCCAACAGTAAGCCATTTTATAAAGTACCAATTTTATGGAAATTACCTGAACCAATAGGATTATGTAAGCATGAATGGAAAGTGTGAGCTATAATGAAATTGTTAGAAAGCAGGGAGCAAATGGTTTAATGAAAACTCAGTATAATCCTATTTTTTGTTTTATTTTTAAAGTCCTATCATTGATTCATCTGAAATGTAATAGACTGAGGATCCTATCATAATGTGATAAAATTTAGAAATACAATTTTCTCTTCTTGGCTTCTCTCCCTTTATATAAAGAGAGACTTGGCTTTTAGTTATAGGCCTTTCCAAGCAAGCAAATGATAACTTGAAAACATTGACGTTCACTTTCAAGCTTCCTGAAGAACTTTCTGGGTTTTCAGTCATTTAAATAATTTCATATAGAGTCAGTCTCAAAGATTGTTGGGATAAGAAGTTAGGCGAGGCCTCAACTGAAAATGAAGACGTTTGTATTTGAAGCCCCTCATTTTCTGATTAAAGGAGACTGATTTAATGAGCTGAGTACATGACCACTGTACGTTCTGAAATGAATCCAGCAGTTAGATCTGCTCCCAGGAAGACTGCCACATGAGCAAGCTCTGGACGGGGAACGGGCAAAACAAAACAAACCTTGAACACTTACTTACAAATGAAGGCCATGTTCGGACATGTATGGTTACCATCGACTTTAATGGGAACAGCCTGTCTGTTTCTGGGATTCAGGATATGAAATCGGTGGGAAAAGTGTGAAATGGGAGAAAAAGAAATAAAAGGATCCATTAGGCATCTTGTTCAAAGACTCCAAAGAGAACCGCGTGTCATTAAGGGGATGAATTAAAATTCACATTTTGCTAACGAAGACCATTGTTTTCTCTCAGAGTTCCATTGTCATTAAAAACTATTTAACCCCCGAAGAAGGAAGCAACACAATTTGCTACTTGTGTATTGAGAGGAAAGTCAGAAATTGTAGAAATGGTTGGAAAGACTCACCTCCATACTGTAGACACACACACACACACACACACACGCACACACGTGAACCAAGACCAACAAACAGGCATGGAAAGTATCTAATTGGCATCATGTTTCTGGCATTGCTATAACTACACACAAAACAAGCGATACATGAAATGGTAGTGACATCTGTTCTAGAACCTCTGGGGCTTTACTCACAAAACAGTTGTAAAATCTTTTGGGGACAAAAATATTTCTATGTATCTATGCAGCTCCTTTCCTCTAAGGGCGACACACACACATACATGGATACAAATGTGCTGAAAAGAAAGGAATAAGAAAAAGAAACATCATTCACTTCTTTAAAATACTTTCTTAATTTTCCTCATTTCAAACGAAGCTACATGCATTGTCTTGGATGTGCCTTTCTTCTATTGATTTAATCCCAGAACATGTAAATTGTCATAAAGCTGAAGTTTAAGAAGTCAGTTGGTAGGCCATGGTAACATACAAATGGATGCTGAGCGAGTTTGTTTTGGTTTGGCAGGGAAACATTTTCTGACCTTGGCAGTGAAATCATTGTTATCTATTTGTTTATGGCCAAAGCCGTATGGAGGGTCTGGGTACTTATGTTAGTATATCTTTGAAATTCTCGAATCCGCAGTGTGTGGGAAGTTATACAACTTGGGTTTAAGCATCGTTCAGGATGTTCCTCATTAAGGAACCCAGATTTCCCTCCTTCCCACGACTCCCCAAGATTAGTTTACATTTATCACACAGCAAATTGCCCATGCCGACAGGGTGAACGGCAGACAGTGGGAGCTCAACATCTTGTTATCTGTTTACCCCCTCAGTAAACAGACACTACAGAACTTGCTTCTTAAATATATCTCCCCAAATGAAGGTTATTTGATTTTTCCCTCACTCCAAACAAAGTGTACTTTAATATCATGTAGCATATTTATAGTATGTTCTTAATTTTTTTAAAGGAACTGGCCTCTAGCGAGTAACAGTTGATCTGGTTCGAGTAGTTTAAACATGAAGATTTTGTTGATTTTACCATCTTCTGGACAGATTTGGAGGTGCATAGTAAAACATTTTTGTGGACTGTTAAATTTTCGTCTTTGTTCACAAAGCCACTCCATTATACGTCCTTCTTTGAAGAGATTGGTAACTGGGTCTTGCTAAATGTAATGTGGCTATTTCAGGCACCGCTGCATAATCCTATTGTTTGGGGCATTTTGCTGTAGAAAGCGAAGCAAACCCATCTCATTCCATGAAATTTTTTAATCTGTAAAGTGTCCTTTCTGGGAAAGTAGGGGGTGATGAATTGGGGGTGAGGGTGGGAGGGGAGCCCCTGATTCCCCAGTCAAGCTCGTGACCAGCGAGGGAGGAAGCAGCTGACCAAGTGTTCTATTAATACCTGTAAGAGGAGGCACCTGGTCGGCAGCCCCTGCCCATCTACGCTTTCCTAAACATATTCAGCTTATCGCTGTCTATACACCACTGCCAAACTCTTCCTCCTCTTCCTCTGTCCATGTCGCCTTTGCAATCCCAGTAACTCTTCTCAGTGCAGTATCCTCCATCCCACAACCCCAGGGAAACACCCAATTCAAGCAGACTCTGGGGCTTGTTTCTCCCTCCTGCCTGCAACCACCGTAAGGTGAGAAATGAACTCTTCCCAGAACAACAGCGAGGGGAGGCAAGTCAAGCGAGCGAGACTCGATACCTTCAGGATGCTAAGAAATGGAGAATCAAGTCACCTCATTTGTGGTCATTGGGTAATTCTAAGTGACAAAATAACTACTACAGTGATTTAGTTTTAGCCAAAACTGCAAGTGTAACAGAAGTGCTGACGGAAGGCTCAGAAGTCAACCCAGAGACCTCAAGAAGGCTGGAGACTGGAAACTGACTGTGTGATCCCCCAAGATAATAAATCCCCCTCTAGAAAATGGAGATAATTTTGAGAGCTTACCTCAAGTATTATTGTGGGAAATAGTTAATAGAATGTGTATGGAAGAGGTAACAAGAGTGAATTGAAATAATGCTATTGAAAGGCATTGTGCTAAAATTGGGTAGGTGGAATGTGAGCAGTTTTTGAGTTTGGAGGAAATAAATTGATGTCGTCAAGAATGTGGGCTGGGTTCAAGTCTCCACTCTGCCACTTGCTAACTGTGTGACCGAGAGTAGGCTACTGAATTCCTGTGGTGGGACCTACCTTGCAGGGCTAACACCTGAGGTCACTGCCCAGTCTCATGACTATGGCAGAGTGATGCTCACCAAATGGGACCTACTACTGTTTACAGAGAAGATAAATCGTCTTCATTGCCTTTTATAAATTAGAAAGAAGTCCTCTCATATTTATAAGCAATTGTATTTGGTGTTATCTATAAGATGTGGGTTGACTTATCTCATCAGATAGATAAGGGGATGTTATTTGGAAGCCTTTCAGCATACCTTCGGAGGGAAGCAGGCACGCAAGAATTCTGAAAATCCGTTCATGGCATCGAGTGAAAGAGCGCACTGCCGTTGCAGCCTGTAGGACATTCTTTGGATGATGACAGGCATTTTGACAGTGCATGGGGACCTGCCTGACAAGTTGATAAAAGCATCCAGGAGATTTTGTAAGAGCTGAAACACCGAACCTGCTCCCTGAGACCTGAGACCAGGCCTTCATCTCTTATGTGCATCTCTGGTTGGATGGAAGACAGCAGGTGTCACTGGACTAGGCAAAGGAAGACTTTTGGTTCCTCGTATTCAGGCAACAAGTATTCCAAAAGCAACTACAGACATACCTCGGAGACATTGTGGGTTCAGTTCCAGAGCACCACAATAAAGCGAATATTGTGATAAAGTGAGTCATGAGTTTTGCCTTATGTCTAAAAAAACAATGTACATACCTTAATTTAAAAGTATTTTATGACTAAAAAATGCTAATCATCATCTGAGCCTTCAGCAAGTTGTATCTTCTTGCTGGTGGAGGGTCTTACCTGGATGTTGATAGCTGCTGACTGATCAGAGTGGTAGTTGCTGAAGGCTGGGGTGGCTGTGGCAATTTCTTAAAATAAGACAACAATGAAGTTTGCCACATCAATTGACTCTTCCTTTCATGAACGATTTCTCCCTAGTATGTGATGCTGTTTGATAGCATTTTACCCCCAGTAGAAATTCTTTCAAAATTGGAGTCAATCCTCTCAAACCCTGCCACTGCTTTATCAACTAAGTTTATGTCATATTCTAAATCCTGTGTTGTCATTTCAACAATCTTCACAGCATCTTTGTCAGGAGTAGATGCAATCTCAAGAAACCACATTCTTTGCTCATCAATAGGAAGCAGCTCCTCATCCATTTTTGTTTGATCACGACATTGCAGCCATTCAGTCACATCTTCAGGCTCCTCTTCGAATTCTAGTTCTCTTGCTGTTTCCACCACATCAGCAGTTACTCCCCCACTGAAGTCTTGAACCCCTCAAAGTCATCCTTGAGGGTTGGAATCAGCTTCTTCCAAACTCCTGTTAATGTTGATATTTTGAGCTCTTTCCATGAATCACAAATGCTCTTAATGGCATCTAGAATGGTGAATCTTTTCTAGGTTTTCCATTGACTTTGCCTGGATCCATCAAAGGAATCATTATCTATGGCAGCTAAAGCCTTATGAAATGTATTTCTTAAATAGTAAGACTTGAAAGTTGAAATGACTCCTTGATCCATGGGCTGCAGAATGGATGTTGTAATAGCAGGCATGAAAACATTAATCTGGTACATCTCCATGAAAGCTCTTGGGTGACCAGATGCATGGTCAGAGAGCAGTCATATTTTGAAAGGAATCCTTTTTTCTGAGCAGTAGGTCTCAACAGAGGCTTAAAATATTCAGTAAACCATGTTGGAAACAGATACACTGTCATCCAGGCTTTGCTGTTCCATTTATAGAGCACAGGCAGAGTAGATTGAGCATCCTTCTTAAGGGCCCCAGGATTTTCAGAATGGTAAGTGAGCATTGGCTTCAACTTAAGTCACCAGCTGCATTAGCCCCTAAGAAGAGAGTCAGCCTGTCCTTTGAAGCTTTGAAGCCAGGCACTGACTTCTCCTCTCTAGCTATGAAAGTCCTAGGTTGCATCTTCTTCCAAGAGAAGGCTGTTCCATCTACATTGAGAATTTGTTGTTGAGTGTAGCACCTTCATTAACAATCTCAGCTAGATCTTCTGCATAACCAGCTGCAGCTTCTCCATCAGCACTTGCTGCTTCAACTTGCACTTTTCTTTTATGGAGACGGCTTCTTAAACTTCATGAACCAACCTCTGCTGGCTTCAGACTTTTCTTCTGCAGCTTCCTCACCTCTCTCAGCCTTCACAGAGAAGAGAGTTAGGGCCTTGTTCTGGGTTAGGCTTTGGCTTAAGGGAACGTTGTGGCTGGTTTGTTCTTCTACCCAGACCACTAAAACTTCTTCCATGTCACCGCTAAGGTTGTTTTGCTTTCTTATCATTCGTGTGTTCACTGGAGTAGCGCTTTTAATTTCCTTCAGGAACTTTTCCTTTGCATTCACAATTCAGCTAACTGTTTGGTGCAAGAAGCTTAGCTTTCGGCCTATTTCGGCTTTCGACATGGCTTCCTCACTAAGCTTAATCATTTCTAGCTTTTGATTTAAAGAGACAGATGTCCAACTCTTCCTTTTACTTGAATACTTAGAGGCCGTTGTAGGGATATTAATTGGCCTAATTTCAATATGGTTGTGTCTCAGGGAATAGAGAGGCCTGAGGAGAAGGAGAGAGACAGGAGAATGGCCAGTCAGTGGAGCAGTGAGAAGACACATATACATCGATTAAGTTTGCTTTCTTATATGGGCGCTGTTTGTTGCACCCCAAAACAATTACAATAGTATCATCAAAGATCACTGATCACAGATCACCATAACAAATATAATAATGAAAAAGTTTGAAATATTGCAAGAATTACCAAAATGTGACCCAGAGACATGAAGTGAACAAATGCTATTTGAAAAATTAGCGTCATTAGACCTGCTCGATGCAGGGTTGCCATAAACCTTCAGTTTGTAAAAAGCACAATATCTACAAAGCACAATAAAGCAAAGTGCAATAAAATTAGTGATGTCTGTTGTGAAAATGGGTTACAATTAGCCTATAAATGATTTTTTAAGGTTTTTTAAAAATTTGGTTTTGGTTGTCATTTGGCCTTCTTGGGAATAAAAACAGAACCAAGAAGCTCAGGAGCCCTCCAGAGGCTCATTCAGCAACACCACACCACAAATTTAGCTTTCTGAGTAGCCTTCTGTAACAGTCCATTGGGAAGGAATTGATAAAAATCAGCATTCCTGCCAATAATTAATGGTCAGAACAAAATAGATGTTCATTTGGTCAAAATTGTTGAATGTAGGGGCTGGCCCTGTGGCGTAGTGGTTAAGTTTGTGCACTCTGCTTTGGCAGCCCGGAGTTTGCAGGTTCCGATCTTGGGTGTGGACCTACACACTGCTCATCAAGCCATGCTGTGGCAGCATCCCACAAACCAAGTAGAGGAAGATGGGCACAGATGTTAGCTCAGAGACAATCTTCCTCAAGCAAAAAGAGGAAGATTGGCACAGATGTTAGCTCAGGGCCAATCTTCCTCACCAATAATAATAATAGTAATAAATTGTTGAATAGACAAAGAACTCTAAGTTCATTAGCCTGCCCTACAACATTGGGTTATCTGGAAAGGTCAGGCGTGGACTGGTCTTTAGAGCTTAGCAGTGAGTGGGGCTGGTTTTTTGCCCTGCACATATGAGGTGGGACTCCAGAGCTCAGGTGCATGTGACAAGCCCACAGGAATGTACGGACCCACAGGACTTTTCTTAGCATAGTCACCTGAGAAGGCTGTCCAGCCACCTCAGCATCTCAAGACTTGAACGGACCTCAGAGGTCACCTAATTGAGTAAAAGTGAGAGTCAAATCCTTCTGTGACTTTCTTACTAGGAGAGTGGAATTGTCCAAATCTAGGTCTTTTGAGGGTGAATTTAATTTTTGAAAGCAACCAAACATCTCTCAAAGCCAAGTCTATTGAATAAATTAAGCGGTCAGGATGGACAAATGAAAAATAAGGTGGGGGGCTGGCCCCGTGGCCTAGTGGTTAAGTTCTCACGCTCCGCTGCAATGGCCCAGGGTTTCACCGGTTTGAATCCTGGGCGCGCACATGGCATCGCTCATCAGGCCACGCTGAGGCGGCATCCCACATGCCACAACTAGAAGGACCCACAACTGAAAATACACAACTATGTACCACGGGGTTTTGGGAGAAAAAGGAAAAACAAAATCTTTAAAAAAAAAAAAAAGAAAAGAAAGATAAGGTGGGCCCATAAAGTGACAAAACTGGTTTGCTCGAATGACCCACAATGTGGTTCTGAGAGGTAATTCGAAAAGCACCTAGAGAAACAGATGCTCCTCACCCTGCTGGTGTGGGTGCAACCTATCTGAGGGCAGACAGAAAGCTAGTATTAGATCTTTAAAAATGTGCGTGCTCTTTGGCCTGGAAATTCAGTTTCTAGGAATTTATCATACGGAAATTATTGAGGTGGTACACAAAGGTGTGAATATTAGGAAGCTTGGTACAGTGTTAGTAACAGCTTAAAAATTGGGAGTGGCCTAAACATGCAACAGTAGGGATTGGCTAAATACAGGAAGGTGCGTAAAGTCAATGGGATGCTGTGCAGTCAGGTGAAACGATGCTACTGAAATGTTCCTGTTGATCCAGAGAACTGCTCACGTTCCATGAAAAAAGCAAGTTATAAGGCAGTGTTAAGATGTGATCCAGGCTGAAGTATGAACGTATCGGGAGGGGATAGAAAAGGATGCAGTGAGACATTCACCGAGTTGTGAATGGTGGGTGGAATTGTGAATATTTTCATATTCGTTCTACTCGTCTATGTATGATTTTTCTGTAACAAAAAAACATTTTTATAATAAAAAGGTAATAAAAGGAAATATCAGAGAGAGGAGAAAGAGGTTCTACTATCCTTATAGCAGAGTTATGATGTACCTATGTTAGTTTGTTAGAATTGCACAACAAAGTAACACAAATTGAGCCGCTTAATCAACAGTAACTTGTTGTTTTGTGGTTCTGGAAGCTGGAAGTCCAGGATCAAGGTTTTGGCAGGGTTCGTTCTTCCTGAAGGCTGTGAGGGATCTGTTCCATGCCTCTCTCCCAGCTTCTGATGGTTTGCTGGCAATCTTTGGTGTTCCCTGGCTTCTGCTGCGTCACTCCAGTCTCTGCCTTCCTCTTCACATTGTGTTCTCCCTGTGCATGTGTCTGTGTCTAAATTTCACCTTTTTATAAGGACATTGGTCATGTTGGATCAGGGCCCACCCTACCCTAGTATGACTTCGTCTTAATTAATTACATCTGCAATGACCCTATTTCCAAATAAGGCCACATTAGGAGGTATTGGGGGTTGGGACTTCAACATATGAATTGGCACGGGCCACAATTCAACCAACAACACTCCCCCAGTGAGATGGCCACCCTGCTCCCACGCAACTGAGGTTGGCACTTCCCTGCCACCACAACCTGCACCAGCTGCTGTATAGTGTGAGTATGGACCAAGATCAGGAGTGGTGGGGCAGGGCCCTGCAGGACTCCAGTTTCAAAGAGATACAGGCGAAAACAGAGAGCCTGCGCCTAGCCCCTTCCCTGCCCCAGCGTGCCCAGGCCGGGGCTGCAGACACGAGCGAAAGTTCAGATGAGAACTGAACTAGAGAGGCAAGTTGAGAGGGCTGCAAGGAAGGAGTAGTCTAAGGAAAAAGAAAAGGACACATTGTTCCTTTTGGTTGAGTACAGGAGTTGTGATTTAAAAACGGAAAGAAAGACCAAGAGACAAGGGAGAAAAAATATTAAAAATATTACACAAAATCTGCACACTGATGTTTATAGCAGCTTTATTCATAATCATCAAAACCTGGAAGCACCAAGATGTCTCTCAATAGGTGACTGGATAAACACACTGTGGTACAGCCATACAATGAAATATTATTTGGCGATAAAAAAAGAAGAGCTGTCAAGCCATGAAAAGACGTGGAGGAACCGTCAATGAACATTGCTAAGTGAAAGAAGTCGATCTGAAAAGACTATGTGCTGTATGATTCCAACCATATGACATTCTGGAAAAAGCAAAACTATAGAGATGGTGAAAAGTTCAGTGGTTGCCAGGGGTGTGGGGAGATAGGGAGGAGGGACAAACAGGTGAAACACAGGAGATTTTGAGAGGAGTGAACCTGTTATGTATGATACTATAACGGTGGATACGTGAATGATGCATTTTTCAAAACCCATAGAATGTACAACGCAAAGAGTGAACCTAATGTACACTATGGACTTCAGTTATTGACAATATATCAATGTTGGCTCATCAGTTATAACAAAGATATCACACTAATGCAGGATGTTAATAATAGGGGCCACTATGTTGACGGTTGGAGAGAGAGGGCACTCTGCACTACCTGCTCCATTTTTCTGTACACCTAAAACTGCACTAAAAAAATAAGATGTATTCACTTTAAAATCAAAACCAAATCGTATATTACAAATAAAGAAATTTAAAAGGGATCATGTACTTAGCTTCCCAAAACGGGCCCTTGGCAGATAAAAGTTTTGGAAACTTCAAGAGTTCGCTCTTTTTCAAAGGCAGTTGAGAAGATACAGATGACCAAGGTGTCACCCAGCAGGGTCTCCAAGATTCAAACAACTGTGTCTGCTCGCACCTATCTCAGACTCAACAAAGCCCCTCTAATTGAGCTTAAAAGTGGTGGGGTGCAGGGGAGGGAAGAGGATCCAAATTCTTATTCAGAGAAATAACAATTTGGAACGTGCACAAGAGTGTCAACAAGTTATGTAGATCTTATCAGCATCGCATTTTTGGTGCCTCCCAGCTATCCAGCGAGGCTCCATCAGCCTGTCAACACCCTTCAGCATCCCACGCATCACGGGCATATCAACACCTCCGGAGGCTCTGCCTGGCCAGGCCCGCCTCCCCAGGGCCCCTGGGAGTGCGAATTTTCTCTCCTCACGGGACACCATCATACCATCCCCTCGGTATGCATGAGTGTCTTCGGTCCATTCCTCCATTCACATTCTGTGACTTGCTTTGGGCTAAATGTCTATAAACTTGAATAATGCTTTCATGCTAACTTTGGAAAGGGTACCCAATTTGGGAAAATCTGATGTTCTCACATCAGAAGGAAGACAATGTGTAGTTTCCGTAATGTGAGAAGAAATTATGCAAAGTCATCCTCAAAGTATGATGGGCTGATACATTTTCTTCTTCAGTGTGTTTCTACTTTTGCCGATAAAACATCATGATTTTACAAAAGTACGGATATGGCCTGAGACTTGTGGAGATTCCTCTCTCCACCTCCCCCCACCCCATACTCGGAATAAGCCCTCATATATATAGTGCTCCATGATAATACAGCCTTTCAAATGTAATTTTGCTAAATGATGCAAAAAAACATTTATTTAGACTAATGAAAATGATAGTTTTTATTATATACCTCAGCTTTCTTTTACAATTACCTATTTGTTACATTGAAGTCAGTGAATGGATCTCCCTGTTTGTTTGTTTGTTTTCATTTTAGGCAGCTTTAAGTGCCTTGAAACAATTTTCTGAACAAGGACTGGATCCAATGGAAGGGACCATGAATATTGAAAAAGGTTCCCTTGAAAAGTGAGTAAATCTGTCGTATTCTTACATTTGTCATTTTCTAACTGTACAAAAAATAAGATGTAGATAATAAGGTAAAAAACTCAAGACAATCTTTATAGCTTATAAAATTATTCATAATACAATTAAATGTAAATAAATGAGAAATAGTATACATGGTCATATTCATTTCCTATAATATGTCTGTGAAAGCTTTAATCTACTAATTGAGAATTATTTGTGCATTTTACTGCCTTTGTTGGAAAGATTTTTGTGAGTTTTGTTGACTATAGGGACTTGCAAAACATAAAAGATCCTGTTTCACTTCATACCGTTGAGCATTCTCTGCCTCAACCGTTTTCTGAGGTAAAAATTTTCACTCACATATCTGCTAAGTTGTGGGCACAACAGAGAGAAAAGAAAGAGAAGTGGAGACGGGGCGTTGCCTCCCCTTGGCTGGATTTTGCTTTTCACATTGTTCTGTGAAACACAAACGCACGTTGCCACAGAAGTGTGGCTCCCAAGGGCTGCAAAGGCAAAAATGTGGCTATAATAAATATTTCTGAAATCCAGCTCGTAGCTTTTTTATGGTATTGAACATAAGGTTTTATCTACGGGACTGAATTTGTGGTCTCTCTAGAGACCCAATTTATGCTAAAGAAATGGAAAGCAATTGTATTTACATAGTGGAATCCAAACTCTTTCAAAGCAGTAATGTTAACAGGTGAGATTTCAGGACACACACAGGAGATAATATTTTTAGAAGGCAAAAAATAGATAACCCAGAAAGTAAACACCAGATCTGCTGTTAAACAAGCATACCTCAGAAACAGCATTTGGCCATTAATATTTAAAAGGTGAGAGCATGAGAAGAAAACATTTGGGAAACAGACGTGGCATTTTAAGTTGTCTATAGATTGGCAACCGTTTATAAGCTAATTTAATCAAAAACATTTCCACATGATCTCATCAGTAGACTATCTGAACATAAATATTGTTGTTTCACTTTAAAATGTCACTTTGGTGGTGACCTTTGAATCCTGTGTGCCATCTGCTAATAAACATGTCTGAAGACGTGCAACCCTGGACCTTCAGCTCTTGTTAATGTATTAATCTTCCAGACAAGCCCAGCATCTGGGGGAGAAAGCGGACAATAACCAGACACACCCGGGCTCCATCGCTCAGGACTGCAAGAAATCAAAGCCGGTCATCTAGCAGCTCCCAGAACCAGGCCTGCCACCGCATCCTTATAAACCTGTCAGCACGCATGAGGGTGTCTGTGTTCAAGGAAATGAATGACTAATACCATTATTCGAGTCTTATGTGAAGACAACGCTATTCTAACACAAGAGATAATATACATAGTACTGTTTGTTCAACTGGGGAAAAATAAAACTTTGAGCATTTCCCTTGGAACTCGAGATCAGATCATAACTCATTTGCCCAGAGGCAGCAGAAATCTGATCCTGCTACTGGAGCTTAAAATAACAATTAAGGAAAAGTGTTAGAAGCAGAGGTAAAATTTTTAAATGATTAATAGAGAAATTGGGTTTGTTCTGTTGTTATGATTGTTTTGTCGTGGCGCTCGTGTTCGGTTAGATTCTCTCTCTTGTTTTAAATAATGCTTGACGATTCAAAATTTAACCAATTGACGTGCTGTGGAATGTGATGGTTGTTGTCTTCATAGAGAGTCACAAAGTGTCTCTTTTTATGCAGATATTTGTAATCTTCATCCTGTATCAATATGAATAACTCTAAGGCGCACTTACTCAAAGACATATGCAAACAAACATGGTTTACATCAGGTCAGCTATTTGACTAAAAATATGAAATAATGTTAGGAACAACTAGTTTCAATATATTCCAGGAACGAAAAAAACAAAAACAGAAACAAAAACCAGTTGTGGGTTTTGAGCTCCATAATACTATTAGCCACTAAGGAGGCGTCTTGCCTCTGCAAACATTTCTCCGGATTCCACGTTCCCTTGTGGAAATCACACTCACCCCATGCGTGTGTTGTAGCCACTCACTGTTTGCATCAAGAGTGTTTTCAGTACCTCTCTCTGGACTTGGGACAGTGAGTAGGGTCAAAATAAATAATGTACATGGCAGGGAAGGGAAAGCTTGTCGGAGGAGCCGTGAGAGCCTTGCCAGCTTGTATCCAGCCACGCTCTGGACCAGCATGTTGGAATCCAGCGTGTAGCAAATGCAGTAAAAATTTGGTCGGTTTCTGTGTGAAGTGTTGTTAATGTTCCTTTCGTTCCCTCGCTCTCATCTCTTAAATATCGCCTCAGTGAAACCCGTCCCAGAGGCCACCACTGGGCCAGTCATCCTGCACAGCACTGGCATTAGAGAATGTCCGGGCTCCTTGTGCCACCGGCCGTATCTGTGAAACTGCAGGGCCGCCTCCCGGGTGACGGTGACTCGGAGCCGGGTTCCAGACTGGCCCACGTCATCTCATTGTCCAGGCTTTCTCCTTACTGATTTGCAAACGTTGTGCAATGAGAAAACACTAGATGGTCTAAGTACTCAACCTAGCATGACAATAGGAATATAATTATGTAAGATTTCACAAGCAAAACCACTGCAAATCATGATCTGGCTGACTCACACGCGACTGGAGAATAAACAAACAGCAACATAAGGAAATAACTCGAGGGTTTTTTTTAATGATTCCCATGTGGGGAAGTCCACCGGCGCTCGGAGGGCTGGGTGCCCTTGGAGGAAATGGGTTTTGTTACATAAAGCTGGGTCCTTGTGGAAATAACAGCACGTTTGTAAAGCTGGGGTTTACAAAGGTAAGCCGAGTTAAGCAGTAAGTCCCGCTGCACCCTGAGAGGGCACAGAGGACCCTAAATCTTTCCCTTAGAAGGGGACAGGCCCTCTCTTCCCCTAGGCCTCACCACCTGAGGCTTCTGCCCTCTGAGGGGCGGGGAACAGGCCTTTAAAGTGGATCTTCAGTTTACCCAATGCAATTAACACAGATCACCTCCCTCAGCCTCCGGCACCCGCACAACACCAAGGCTGGCAGGGCTGCGGCAGAGTGAGGGGCTCGGGGCACAGACACAGCTGATCAGGTCTCGCAACCCCAGTGTCTGAAGCATTTGACTCTTGAGCTATCTGGCCCAAATCATCCTCAGAGCTGGTGGATCCCTGAACACACCAGAGTGAGGTGGGGGCCGGGGGATGTAAATTTGCACAGATCTCAAGTTTCGTGATAGGAGATTTCTTCAAAATTCCCTCCCATCTGCCTGCCTGAGGGCCCAGGGGGACCTTCCGGTATTTTCCCAGAACGACAGCCACAGCACCTCCTGGGAACCGGCTGGGTTTTCCTCGGGTAGAATTAGCAATGCAAATGCTGGGCAGCCAGCAGCCCCTTGCAGGGACCTGCTGCGATGCTCCATGCTCCTTCCAAAGCGCTACGTTATATATCATTAGAGGGGAAACCATTAAGTAGATTTATTGAAAGAATGTTTCTTCGGCACAAGGAGATCTTTTTGATGAAAAATGGAACTCATTATTCTTTAAAGGACACAGATTGACTTATCTCCTTTATCAATTACAGTGTCTGCTTTCAGCTTTTCTCAATCAGCACCGGGGCTTTGTAGTCACTTCCCAGGGCTGGGGCCAAAGTGTTTTATGAAAAAGGTTTGTTTTTACATTTTAATTGGAAATATAATATTGCGCTTTGGAACTCTGACCATCCTTTTCCAGTACAACTTGCCAAAGATCAATGGTGAGACGCCACCCATCAGGCTGCGTGACAAGGACATTCCCCCCCTTTCCTGGGGTGACCTCTCTGAGTTGTCCTAGCATTCTCCTTCCCTGCAAATATTCTCAACAGTGATTCTTTTTTTTGACAGCTTCAACCAATTTCCTGCACCATAAAAAAAAATAGATTAATGAAAAACTTTCCTTATTATACAGAGGTTTTCAGGACTCCTAGTGACCTTGGAAATGTGGTCCAGACCAGTTGATTGGTGTTTAAATCCTGCTGCAGGTGGGTTATCACTGCAACTGCCCAGTGTTTGTTCTGCAACGTTTAATTTCCAAAGGTCGCTTGTTCCCCTTATGGCCAAGGATGATAGAAAACCTAACAGTTTTGCACACAGAGCTAGTAAGTTGTTGATGGCCAAGTCATTTGTGGGTCTGTCCTTGAGTCTCCCTAACATACCCCACCCCCATATAGGTACCTGATAGATGTATAAGTGATATACTGAATAAGTGAATAAATGGACAAATGAATGATCTAGCAAAAGAATAGATAAACTTGTTGGAGAAATAAATTTTAAATCTCACTGCTGACATGACACAGAGATAGGCACACACGGTAATATATGTCATTACCACTGATTAAGATTATTGTAGTTTTAACCCCAGGAGGGCTGTGGCATTTCAAAAACATGGCTAGTTCAAAAACCCCCCCCTTCAGAGATTTTGGACTCATGGAGACCACTCTCCTGCCCTCCATCTTCCCATGTCTGCATTTCTATCCCTTCCCTAGGCTAGCAGATTTAATTCCAGTCCCCACCGCCAGACACATTCCTCTATTTCCACAATCACAGATACATGACTTCATGAAGAGGGACGTTGTAATATCTGTCAAAGCAAAGACTTCCTTAGACTCGGTCAAATCCCATTGTCTGTTTCTGGCAGACGCCACCCGAGTTCCATCTCACCTTGCCAAGACTCACTTAAAAATTGCCTCGCTGGGGAAGCTTTCCTCTTATGTTCTAACCTCTCAATGTAACTAAAAGCTCCCTTGTCTGGATCCCCAGCACACTCTGATGTATGCTGGGAATGCAGAAAATAAATAAACAAATGAAACTGCTTCACCCGAAAGAACCCACATTCTAGTCAGAGGGAAAGACAGACAAGGAAATGAGCACAGAGAGTTGCGCATTTGAGGCTCAGAACCACTGGGCTGGGGCCAGTTGCTCACCTGCTTGTCTCTCGTCAGCCACTTATTCGTTCCCTTACTCATCTTTCTATGCTTTGGGCACCATGCTGTGGTGACACTGTCAAAAAGACACTGTCTGCTTTCACTCTAGTAGTATATCTTATCTCATCTCCACCCACACACCCCAAACGTCCAATGACTACCCCCTGCAGCCCCCACCCCCAATACACACACGCTGGGTTTAAAACTCGTTAAGTTCACCTATGCTCAGGCGGCTGATCAGCTGAACTTATTCCTCAATGTATTTCTGGCCTGGGAACAGTGCCCACTTTAATATGGTAAGTACTCAATAAATATTTGTTAAATAGATAAATGACCCTGAAAACCCCACCATGGTGGATTTACTGGTCTAACCAGGTCAACGGTGACTTGGATGCACGGACAGGGAAGTCTGGCCTATGGGATGGAGCCTCCTGCCTGGGAATAAACTGCCAGTTCTACTTCTGTTAACATGTACCCTTGTCGAAGTCATTTGACATCTTCACGTTGCAGCTTTTCATCTAAAACAATAGGGATAAGAATATGCAGGAGTACATGGCCTATTTTTTAAAGTGCACAAGTTGTGAAAGTAAGTGCGATATTTCAAACTTAGTGGGTATTAGGGAAAGAGCTAGAAAGATCTAGGAGTCAAGAGTTTAGGGACCTGGTTCAGACACAGATGTGACCTTGGCAAGGCATTTAGCCTTCCTGGGGCTCAGTTTCCACATCTATAAAATGATGGCCCCAAGAGCATTGCAGCTTTAAATTTATGTAACCACTGGTACCTCTATTACTAGGGGTATGCTTATATTCAAATTTTGTGTCCAGTGTATGAATTTTCTATCAAATGCCTGCAAAGAAAATAGCACTCTTGTGTCAGTTAGGATTCTTTTGGTTGTAAGTTATAAAAACCTATTCACACCGGCAATAGGAAATTTGTTATAAATCTACAGGGGTGTTTCACAGAACCTAAGGGCAGAAATGCAGACACAAGCTTGAGCCAGGAAGTAGAAGGCTCTGGGGAAACCAGGAAGCTCTCTTTCTTCCTCTCTCTTAAGTCCCCCCTCCTCCCTCTGAGTTTCTGAATCATTTCTCTCTCCGCGCACCAGCTTCTGCTTCTCAAATACGCTTATCAGAGACCGTGGCTACCAATAGAACCCAACTTTACAGCCATCTGAAGAAAACCTGAATCTCTCTCTTGACTTCCTTTCCAAAGTTGCAGGAAGAAACCCCTGATTGGCCCACCTTGGACCAGGTGTTCACTCCTGGCCTCCATCGTACAATATAGTTGCCCCAACTCTACCCCTCCAGAGCGGAGCGGAGTAGTTATCAGCGATGAACCACTGTTTTGTGAGACAAGCCAGGAGGTATCTGCCCCAACTACTTTCCAGGAAGAAACCTCATTATAATCATGTGCTAGTTCTTACTTTCATTGTAAACAGCGAAGCTTAAGTAACTGAGTAACAGCCTCCCAAATGTCAGAGATTGGCCTCAGGTTTGCGAAGGCTGTTGTTTTGTTTAATCCTTTTCAGCCTTCCATTTTAAGGGTCTGATGAACCACAAAGCTATCCTTAATGAGTCACAAAACTACCTAGGAAAAAAAATAAAGACTTTCCGGCAATCCTGAATTAGTATCTTTTTAAAAGCCTCTTTTCCTTCAGAACAAATAATGAGAATTTGGGGCAGTAGACTGGTCTTCCATCCTCAGTGATTTCTGTAGAACCAGAAGACCGAAGGCCACTTCCCCCCTTTTGTCATCCTGAGCAGATTTTAACTGTAAGGGAATTTCTGATTCTTACAACTGAGGTGGGTAGAGATAGAGGCAATCTGGGTCTAATTTTCTTTCAAACTTTACTCATAAGTTTTCAAGGGAGCCCAAAGAAGGCAGGAGACTTGGTTATTTAAGTGGGTAGGGTAGGCAGACAATAGAAAGAATCAGAAATTTGGACTCAAAAATAAGGTGGATGAGGAAGCAAGCTGCACTGGAGAAGAATGAGGAAATGGAAAGTTCTGGAGAAGGCATGTGTGACTGGAACAGACTGTGTCCCCTGCTGGTAAGTCTTTAAATGCCTGTGCTTTAGCTTCAGGAATGAATAAAATCTTCTGTTTCCTCTTGAGCCTGCCCCTAAATCTTCTACACGGGTAGTAATTTTCCAGAAAGGTGTTTGGTCACTGGTCGTTCCTCATCCTGTGAGTCCAGGACAAAGAATTAGATCCCTCTTCACAACTCAAGGTGATCATCGAGCTCCCAGCTTTGGCAAAGACCAGGCCTAGATGTGAACGCCAAGGAGAATTTAGCCGATGGGTTCTCTCTGATATCAGAGAAGGTCAGAAGTTTTTTTCTTTTTTCTTCTCTTTTGCCTATGATTCCACAGTCATCACAACGTAATGCACAACAGCTCTTCAAGTATTCAGCTCCACCACAGCCACTGTCTCTGTCTGTGGAGGAGAAGACACTACTGGCCTGAAAACATCTGGCTAAACATACCTTGCTTTCTAATTTCCAACCTTAACCAAATTCTAATCTATCAATCAATCAGCAAGTATAGGTTGAGTCTCTATCCTTGAGTTAGTCATTGTGGGGAACTAACCAAACTTTAAAGTCAGGTCTCTACCCTCAAAGAGCTTCTGGTCCAATTGGGAAGATGAAATGCTGACAAGATACTGAGAGAAAATACAAGAAGACAGAAATAGATACACTTCATTAGGAATTGATTTCAGCTTCTCCTGCTCCCACAGTGCTTACAAGAAGCAGTGTAGGGAAACTCAGGCCAATGACCCAGGTTTTAATATTAAAAAGAATGTCTACCCTGGATTTCTGCTTCCCTTAATCTGGTGACACGGGCCGGCCAACCTATAACCAGGTTGGTATCCAGGTTGCATGTTTCCTTCTTGTGGGGTAAATCCCTGTGATAGCTGAGGCTTTCTGAGCCACCATCCCCTCCTCAGCCACTACCTCCACCAACAACAACCTTCCCAACTACTGATGTATAATCCCCAACCGCCTTTTACCAAGAAAGTGATGTTGGGGATGGTTGAGAGTTGGGATTCTGGGGTCAGACTGCCTGGGTTCAACTCTTGGCTTTTCCACTAACAGCCTATACATGTTTAGGTAAGCTACCTTAACTTCCCAAGCCTCACTTTCTTCAGCTATGAAGCGAGGATGGCAGTGTTGTAATGTGGGTTAAATAAATTAATTTTATGAATTAATATATGTAAAGTGTTTTGAACTGTATGTGGCACAGGGTAAGTGCTTGATAAGCATGAGTTATTATTGACCAAAAGCTAATCAATGAATTAATCAATAATTATTGATTAACTACTGCGTGCCAGATGCTTTAAGCGCTGAGAAGAGAAAGAGGCTGAGATGAATAAGGCACAGCCCTGTTTTGCGTCATGGAATTTTGGTTTCTTAAAGACACTTATAAAACCTATACACAAATAGATATTACCCCAAATGGAACGTTCCCGGAGACCTGGGGCAGGGAGCATCTATAGGACGCGCCTGTGGGCGACTCAGCCACTAGGATCCTCTGTGGAGATGCCTTCTCCCCAAAGCCAAGTATCTGTGGCTTCTAATGCCTCTTGGGACTCATTTGGCGAGAATGACCCACAGGTCGGGGAATTATTTCTGGCAAAGGGATTACACATGCCCCTCATGTCTCATACTGCATCTCTTGTTTTAGACTGCTCAGGGAAGCAGGGCAAGGTGGCAGAAGAAACCTGTTACTCAGAAAGGCACACACAACCCCAAATGTCAGGGAAACCACGGCTGATGAGGTGCCGCTGAAATATCAGACCCAAGCTGGGCTTGGCTTTTGTTGGTCTAAGTTTCTTGGAGGGAAAGAGAAAGAACTATAAATAGCCCCATCCTTCCTGGCCAGTATGGAACAGGCAGCTTATCCCTTCTGTTCTATCTGGTTACAAACATGCCATCACTACAATGGTCCTTTTATATTGTTTCTTAGTATACTTCCCTGAGAAAGAGAAGGAGAGACACAGGAAGTCCCACGTGGTGGGTATTAAAAATTATTTAGAATGGAGTTGAGGTAGTGATGGTCTGAAGGAGGGCAGTAGCAGTAAGGAGGAGGAACAAGAAGCATGAGGAAGGTAGATTCAATAGGCCCTAGTCACCAAATGGATGCAGGGGTGGAGTGAAGGATGCCATCCAGGCTGGGTCCAGTGCCCTAGCTTGGGGAGCTGGGTGAGTGGCAGCACCATTCACTAAGTTAGGGAATACAAGCAAAGAGCAAGTTGGTAATGAGTTCCGTTCTGGACTTGTCAACTCTGACATGCCAGCAGAATATCCAGAGAAAGACCTTCAATTAGTAACTGAGGATGTAGTTTAGGAGATTAGGAGAGACATCTAAGTTGAAAAGAAAGTATTTGTGCTTATTGCACATGGGTGGTAATCAGTGATATGTGAATTAAGACGACTCTCTGGAGAGACCCTGTGGAACAAGAGAAGAGCAAAAGGCCCAGGGCAAAGCTTTGGGAAGCACTAACGTTGAAGGATAGGCTGAGAAAGAGGAGCTCATGCAGGAGTCTGAGAAGAAATGGAAGTGGTAAGAAAAGGATGCCCGGGGAAGATGGGATGGTCAAGAGTGACAATTGCCACAGTGAGGAAGCGAGTGAACGAGAAAAGACAGGAAAAAAGCCCACAAGATCTGGCATCAGGAGGTCATGGATGACCTTTGACAGTCCTGTTCAGGAAGGAGGAGGAGTCGGACACAAGGAAGGGCAGCCTGACTCTCCTGAGGGGCTAGATAGCTCTGCAAGCAGAGTCTAAGTCCATTGTCTTCTAGATTCTTGATACACTAGTACACTAGATATAAGGACTGTAAATTGGTACAACTTTCTACAGAACAAGCTGACAATGCATATCCACATATTCAGTGAAGAAAGGATGCTGCTACCAGTAATCTATGCCCACTCACTTCCCAGAGATGGTGCTTGCTTGGGTGCTGTCAGTGTAGTAGGAGTCAGTGCTCGTGCGAACGTGCAAACTAGTGAGTCTCATTGGGATTAGTGTGCTGTCCAGTGACCTGTGACTAGGGAGTGTATTGGTTGCTGCTGAAGATGGAGGAATTGCAGATGGGCATTGGGTGCCCAATCTGTAGATGCCGGCCCCCCTGAGAGGCTCCCAGATGGAAACCCTGTCCCACTTCATTCTGGTGGGCTTGTGGTCTTAGCTCTGCCTGCTTTTATTTGCCTTCTGAGGTTAGGACTTGGACTTCAAGAGAAGAGCCATCAAGCAGATGGTACTTGTTTAAGCTCCACCGGAAGTCAGCCAAGTGTCGAGTCCTTGACAAGGGCTGTGAAGGGGACTGAGGTTGTGAGGTTGGGGCTTGTGTAGGTCCAAATTGGGATACGTTAACTTACATGGAAAGGCTATAATTAGGTTTGACTGATGGATTAAAGATGGCTGTAAATGGTCACTCTCTCCATTGAGTTTATTTCCCCTACCCTTGAGTCCAGGCTGGCTAAATCAACGGAATCTGGTGGAAGTGATATTGTGCCAATTCCAGGCTTAGTATTCTGGGTCTAGCCTCCTGCTTCCTCCCTTCTGGGTCACTACCTCTTCTGACCCTCACTCTTGGAACCCAGCTACTGTGCTGTGAGAGGCTCAAGCCACATGGAGAGGCCACAACCACATGAAGGCACTTTGGTCAATCGCGTTAGCTGAGCTCCAAACCAACAGCCAGCATCAACAGCCAGTCGTGTGAGTTGGCCATCTTGGATGTTCCAGCCCAATAAAGCCTTGGATGACAGCAGCCCACCACTATCACGTGGAGCGGAAGTACCACCCAGTTGAGTCCAGTCAGCCCGAGATCTGTGAGAACTAATACAAGAGTTGCTTTGCCCCGTCACTAAGTTTTGGGATGGTTTGTTACACGGCAGTTTGTTACGCAGAAAACTGTTAACCAGTTTTCATTCATACTTTCCACCGACTTAAACCCAACGCTGGAGTAAACTGGCAAGGCAAACCTTAAATTACCCATTAGCTTTCATTAGCTTCTGCTGCACAGAAGCATTCCCACAGTTCACTACAAGTGGCAGAACAGAGCTGGCGTTCTCTTTCGCCTCTCTCTGTCTCCTTGTTGTAGTTGCACACACTGGAGTGCATGGCTCAGACGTGCGGGCGAGGCACAAAAGGCCTGGGAAAATCCAACTGGAGCAGAGGGGGCCTTCTCTAAATGAGTGAGCAGAGCCACTTGGGGCAGGGGCCATTTGTACACAGGCGGTTGAACACAGCACTCATTTTTTTTTCTAGTCAGTCTCCATAGGAGAGGGCCAGATGCCAAGATGAGGTGGGCCCAGATGACTAAGTTCCCATTCTTTCTTGCATTGAGGGCTAATTTTAGTTACATGATATGACACTTGATCACAATAACTGTATGGTTGTGGCTTTATTCAGCAGCACTGCTTTGAGTGTCCCCGGATCCCGGTCTACCGTGAGCCCTGCTCAGCCCTGCAGCCCGCTCCAAAGCCACTGGCTGGCACTGAGCTCGATTCCAGAGCACCATGAAGTACTATGTCATGCTCTTTACCGTGGCTTCATCT
Organism: Equus przewalskii; assembly: GCF_037783145.1. Lineage (NCBI taxonomy): Eukaryota > Metazoa > Chordata > Mammalia > Perissodactyla > Equidae > Equus > Equus przewalskii. The sequence goes on from NC_091838.1 coordinate 13,079,438, forward strand.
GTGTTACTTTTTCCTCAAAATTTCAGCTGTAAGCTCCTCAAGGGCAGGGGCCCTGGCTTATTTTGGATTCCAGATCCTGCTAGATGGGTCAGGAAAGGATGACAAAAGCCTGAAGCACACTTCTTTTTGTCTCATGAAACTCAAAGTCAATGCCAGCTCCCTAGGAGAGTGTGGTCCTGCAGACAGGACTTTGAGTGAGAAACAAGAGGGCCTCAGAAAGTTCCAGTTCAGCTACACTGGCCAAAATTCCACTTTTCTTACTGGGTTGTGATAATTATTAAAAAGCATGCTTAGACTCTTAAACTCAAATGAATTCATTGTAACAGGCAAAATCTGCTTAAAGCTCACACTACTATTATAACTCTTTGTATTTCAGATTTAAAGTAATTTCTAGCGTGATGTTGTATTGTTTTCATATTGTCTGGAACATAAATGACAGCAGGAAGATCCAATTACTAGGAAAAAATAAAATTAAACAAGGTGGTCTGTAGTGAGTTATCGTGTATGGAATTAATTTCACACACAGGTTTGGATGATCTCATAAATTGTTCTTTTGGTTGGCAATTTCACCCTAGCCTGCTAGATTGAATTATTTCCTTGTAATTCAGACCCCCTGTGTATCCTTAACGAAGAACACATTGTGTGTCTTGGCTAGCATGGGTGGACAGGACAGATGCCCACAGTTGTCTGAGAGCCGTCAGCCCTGAGTTCAGCCACACATCCTTGAGGGACAATTGGTGATATTGTCAACAGTCCATTGTTGCAATATCAGGGCCAGGAAGTAGGGGATCACGGACAGAGACGGGAGGGAATCCCTCCAAGGGTGAGTGTGACACAGGTGTGCTTACACTATGAGTCTCTTGCAGACGATTTGGCCCAACACCGTAGAACAATGGGATGCCCCAGACTTCTGTGGCATCTCAGAAAGACAGTGGCTCCAGAGACCAGTCTTGCAGAACCCCAAACACAGAGCAATGGCTTCTGCGATCTCTTTCGGAGGAGTAGTCCTCACATACTTGGAGGACAAAATGGCTTCTTTGGGACTAGAATCTCAGATCCTTCAAATCCAGTAGAGAGGAACAGGCATACAAGAGAACGAACTTCTAGAAATAAAAAGTACGTGGTTGAAGTGTTTCCTTTTGACCCTGCAGGGCTCAGGAGAGCCCCCTCCAAAGCTGTCCTCTTTCCTCGAGGTGGGAGACGGGGACAAATTCTACTAACCAGGCCCAGAGCCAAAGCCACCAAAGGCTGACAATGACCTGACCTCCAACGTCCAGGGCAGAGAGGCAGGCTGACTGCGCTGTCTCATTTTCTCTCTCTGAAATTTGCAAGTAAAACAGCCATTTACGATCTATCGCCTCATCAAAGACTGTGGAAGCTGACCCAGAAACCATCCTTACAGCCGAAGCCCACTGCCCTGACTCCTCCATGGCAGCGGGCACACCTGCAGGGCCTGCAAGGCCTGTGTCTCCAGCACTCACGGCAGCCTGGCTGGAACAGCATCATTTGCTCTGCTCCACTTGGCTGCCCTTGTGGGGCTGTGAGGTCGCTCCAGATTTGGTCTGGGAGCTGTCAGCCCGTGCCTCTGAGAATTCTTTTAACCAGCATGGCAGAAACTCAAACGTTATTCAGAGAAAATGGCTCCAGAGGACCATTGCTATTTACAGGGTGACCAACTGTCTCCATCTGCACAGGACAGAGGTTTCCTGGGACATGGGACTTCTCCTGCTAAAACCGGAAATGACAAGCAAACCGGGACAGTTGGTCCCCTGCGCTGCCAGGGTTCCTGCTGTTGAAGCAGGGGAGAGGAAATCTCGAACGTTCCTGCAATTCCACGCAGTCTGCCCGGCCACCCCAGGAACTTTAGGCATTTGGTCTCTCTACCTTCCAGCATGACTAAGTCTGAGATTTGTCCCCTGGAACCTATTGGAGCCCTTTCAGCAATGTCTCCCAATGCCAAAGAGAAAGAAATCGTGTGTGGAGGCCCACAGAACTCAGATTATCCCCACCATGGTCCTCCACCACTTCTCAGACGGTGCTTCTCCTCCGGGCATCCCCCTCTAGTCTCCCGCAGAGCTGCAGTTTGGAGCTTAGGCAATCCAAGTGTGTTGTAAGATCCACAAGAGCTGGTCAACAGATTTTCTCCCTGCTGAGGCCATCTGAGTGTCTTTATAGAATTCTGAGTCAGAGACCTAAGCTTTGTCCAGGGTAGTGCCCTTGCTGAGTCTGGAAAAGATATACAGATTATAAGGAGTGGAGACGTTTGTTTTTGTCAGGAGATGGTTTGTCCTACCAGGAAAGAATGCAAAACACAGGAAGCACAGGCTCCTTCTTGTCACGTGGGAGCCCGAGCCCACTGCCAGCCCAATTGGAGGATGTCGTTTGGTGGACCAGGCTGCTGAGGATGGAACACAAGCATCAAAGCTGTTCTCTTTTAACTACATAGGCCCAAATCCTGCTTTCTCGCCTTCAGAACTGTAGGCAACACAGGACAGAGAGCGGGCACCCGAAGTCACATACTGGGGCATTTAAGAAGTAGTAACAGTGCCCACTTGAGCAAAGACAAGACCTTTCCTGCTCTGTGTGGTTCTTGTGAAGCATATCCACCTAACTGAAAAATGAAAAGTAAAACTGGAACATTCTAGAGCAGTGTTGGAATGACACACTCGATTTTCTGCAACTGGAAATTCTAAGGAACTTTACAATTCCACAGTTGTGTCTGGATTTTTGGAGGCTCAAATTACTGATAACCCAGCTCACTGGGCCCCAGAAAACCTGAAACCCTGGAGCCCCAGCCACCCTGCAACCTGATTCGATGCTTCTGGGCCAGGTCAGCTTGCCTTCTCTTAATCCTCTGAACGGGCCTGGCTCTGTTCTGCTCCCATATTTTCTCACCTCCTTCTGCCTAACATGTTCCTCCCTCCCCCTTCCCTCCTCACCCTACTTTCCAAGTGCAGCTCAAGTCCCGCCTCCTGCATGAAGCCCTCCTGGATTCTCCATCCTCTGCCTGCCCGAGCACATGGCACCACTGGGCCGCCCCATTCATTCTCTCCTGGGCAGAGGGTGAGCCCCATGGCCCACATGTTGTCATTTAAGTGGCCATAGGTTTATGTCTGTCCCCCTCACTGGACTGCAAGCTCTTTGAAGGCAAGGTCTATCTTTCATTTTCTGGACGTATCTAGCTGGGTCTGGCCCATAGGAGAAACTCAATGGTGACTGCTGATATCATTTGATCAAATGGAAAACCTCATCAAAACCAGGTGACACATGCACCTGCTGTGACGCAGCCATTCCAGCCTAAGTATTTACCCAAGAGAGAGGAACACAGAAGTGCCAAGTACAGGAACACTCCCAGCAGCCTTATTCGTAATAGCCTCAAACCGAAAACAGCCCACGTGCCCGCCCGTCAATAGGAAATTAGATAAACATACAATGAATCATACGAATTCATCATTTGGATGAATCTCAAATGCATTATATTGAGTGAAGCCTTGCACAAAACAGTCCACGCTGCATGATTGCATTTATATGAAGTTTTGGAAGAGGCACACTCTCCTATGGTGAAAACCATCAGAACAGTGCTTGCTTCTGGGAGGCTGGAGAGGGGTTGACTGGGACAGGGGCGTGAGGGAGTCCCTGGGGTCATGGTCCTGTTCTGTAGCTCAATCAGGGTTTGGGTTGCCCAGGTGTATGCCTTTGTCAAACCTCAAAACTATATACTTAAGATTTGTACATTTCATTGAAGGTAAATTTTTATCTCAAAATAGAATTCATGGACAAATATTGAATATTAATAACGTGCGTGTTGAAGACAGGAAGTATACTGATGTCTGCAATTTACTTTAAAGCGCATCAGAAAAGAAAATGTGTTGATGGATGGAGAGAGGGTTGGATGGATGGATAGATATGTGACAAAACAAACATAGTAAAATAAAACATAATGAAACCAAACAGCCCGTGCTGGCCCCCACCCAAACCACTGCACTCAGTACCTTTAGCCCTGCCGTGGCCAGTGAGAGGGAAGGAGGAGCGCCTCCTCAGACAGGGCTGCAGCGGAGGAGGTGGTGTCCTTGGGGGCAAACAGGTTTCCAGGGAGCCAGGAGGGGGTGGTGAGATGGGTCAGAAGTGAGGAGTGGAGGCGGAGCTCCAAGGGGGCTGGGCAGGGAAGGCAGAGTGAGGCCAGGGGACCGGTCAGGAGCAGTGTGGCTTAAGGCCTTGATCTCCAGCCACTGCCCAACGGGCTGCACTGCCCTTGGCATATATCGGGTATGAAGGAATGTTTAGTGAATAGCAGGCTGGCTGAGCTCGCTCCATCACTGGGCCTATAGCCCTTGAAGTCTAGAGTCGAATTCATGGTTCAAAGATTAACTTTTCTTAGGAAACATTGATAATCCAAAGCACATATAACCTCATTCTTCCCTTTGAGAGGGTAACTGGGCTGGTAGATCAGAGGAGAGCCATAGATTTAGTCCATCTGGATTTCAGCAGAGGTTGCAAACTGGCAGCCCTCAGGCTGGGTCCAGCCCACAGATGTGTTATGTGTTTTGTTTGGCCTCCCAGAGGGTTTTTTTTTTCCTTTTTAAGTTTGGTTTAGTTTAGTCGCCAAGATTTTGAAATCACGTGAGATCTGGATTGTCTGCATCTCTTGAAATGTTGGAAGATCTAGCAACCAAGGGCCTACCTGGTGACAGTGGGCAGGAACGAGTGGCAGCGCGTCCTCAGAGGCTGGGGCCCCATTCGCTCCTGTCCGCCAGCTCACCCTGTGGACAGGAGCATTCCAACCCCTGCATGGCATGTCACTTGTGTGGACAAGAGAGAGAAGTCGAGGTTGGCTGATATAACACTAAAGCTCCCACCAAGGCTGTTTGGTTCTGGGGACACGATAGAGAACAAAATGACTCGGTCTCTTTTCTAAAGGAACTTAGATTCTAGAGGAGTAGATGGACCAAAAAAGGAAGAAAAGAAAATGAAAGAAAACAAAACAATTACAAACCATGGTAATTGTTGTAAAGGGACAATATGAAAGAGGAGATCTGATAGAACGTAACCTGGCGGGGAGAGTGCCCGCCGTAGATGAGGTGGTGGGGGAGGCCTGTCTGGAGTCACATTTTTAAGCTGAGTCTTGAAGGACGAGGCGATTTGGGGAAGAGGTTTGAAGTGGATGAAAAGCCTTAGATGGGGAAGAGCTTGGGTTCTTTGAGGAGCTGAGAGCAGCCCGGTGTCTAGGGCATTTGGAAGAGAAGAGCGCAAGATAAGGTTGGGGGCCAAGGGGTGGGACTCATAAACCAAGTAAAGAGTTGAAATTTTATTCTGGGTGCAATGGGAAACCATTGAAGTCTGGAGGCAAGAGAAAGACACAGTCAGATTTGCCTTTCATAAAGCCCATCTTGTTATTGGAAAGGAATGCCAGAGGTCTCATTAAGAGGCCATTGCTGGGGAAGGCGAGACATGGGGGTGGCTTGGCTGGTGGAGGAAAGAAATAGATCCAAGTGTATTGTGGAGGAAGTGAATTCATAGCTGGTTGCAAGAGGAGGCAGCCCTGGAAATCCTGTCAATGGCTGCATCAGATGCAAATTCAGGGAGGGATTTAGACAAAGACTGCCTGGGATAATACAGCTCCATCTTAGCTTCTTCCAAAAGGCAAGATGCTTTCACACAAATTATGGCTTCCCTTGGTAGCCGGATGTCACTTAAAGCAGTAAGCCGTTCAGTGCCAACAGAAAATGTCTTTGAAAATTCATACAGATTTTGCCATCTAGTCTATAATGTATATGTATTTCATCTGATTTTTTTAAAGTTGCAAATGACATAGCATCAATAAACAACAAAAAAACAGGAAAAGGGCCCAAATATTCCTCCCAGTGTACCTGGTTAACTCTTTGATGATTCTCAACCTTGGCTGCGTGCTGGAATCACCCGGGAAGCTTTAAAAAATGCTGCTGTCTGGGTCCCCCTCTAAGAGGTTCTCACTGAGTTGTTCTGAGATGCGATGTGGGCATCTGGATTTTTCAAGCTCCCTGGTGACTCTCTTGTGCAGACATGGTGGAGAGCCACTCACTAACCTAGGGCTGAGGTTCCCAAAGCATGGTCCCTGGACCAGCAGCAAGAGCACAACCCAGAAATTTGTAAGAAGTGCAGTTTTCTTGGCCCGCCCCCACCCAGACTTACTGTATCCAAAATCGTGGGGGTGGGGCCCAGCAAGCTGTGTTTAAACAAGCTCTCCAGGTGATTCAGATCCCGGCCAAAGTTTGAGGATCGCTCTTCCAGACTCTGCTTTTTAGTTTGAGAATGTCACACATACAGTATTTCATCTGATCCTCACCTGGAGAAGTAGATTGGGCAGACATTGTCTTTTCTATCTGCCAAATGGGCAGATGGAGGCAGAGAGAAATTGGGTGGTTTGCCAGTTAGAGGCAGACTAGAGACCCAAACCCAGGTCTTCTGAAGGCAGAACAGTGGTGGGTGTTTACAACAACCTCTCCTCACCTTCCTGCCTCTCACCAGCTAACAGGTCTGATACAGGAGCCTGCCCCTCAGGAGGTAGACACAGAGTCCTGGGCACCGGGAATGGGGCACAGGGTCAGCAGACTTGTTCTGTGAGGGGCCAGATAGTAAAGAGCTCTGTGGGCCACACTGTCTCTGTCAAGACTACTCAACTGGGCCATAGACGATATGTAAATAAATGAGTGTGGCCGTGTGCCAATAAAACTTTATTTACAAAGGTAGGTGAGGGGATGGATTTGGGAGTGGGACTAGCGTCCTGCTCTGGAGTGGGGTTCAACCTGGGATGCTGGCCTGGGCCAGGCCTCCACTGAGAACCCACCCCTGTCCTCTGGCAGGCATTTTTTGAGGAGCCCAGGAGGCCCTGCTGTGTGGTTGCTCAAGGCTGGGAAGTGGTGAGGGCTGAGACCCAGCTAGAGATGGATGGAGATGGATTTTCTTTGGGCGCTGTGGTTGGTGGTATCCCAAGGCCTTAGCAGGTCACCGAAGTGGCAAGGTCAGCCAGGTTGTTCTGTGCTAGTCCTGCAGGGGCAGTGAGCAAGCCAGCGAGCTTGCTATCCAAACCTAGTAGCTCATTCTTCTGGAAATTGTCTTCATGGAAAATTTTGGAACATTATAAAGCCACTGAAGACAGAAGGGAAAAAATAACAACTGTGTGAGATGAATAGCGAGAAAGAGCCAGCAGAGGTACGAGAGGGCGGCCTCTTGGCCTGGTAAACACGCTCAGTTTCAAACCCACAGAATAATTGCAGGAGGCAGGAGCCGTGCACGCTTAACCCTATGATTTCTAAGGAATGAAATGCAGCTCGACAGAGACAGAGAGGGGCTAGTCCCTAAAGGAGTGAAAAATTATAGCATCATAGGATTTTTTCTTTATTTAAAAAAATTTGTCTTAGAATACTTATTTTAATATATATACATTATATCACATATTTATATTATAAAACTTAATGTAAATGAACTCACCTCCCAGTCAAAGAACTAGGATATTGCCAATAATGCATATATCTAATGCTCTTTCCCCACTGGGAGTCCCAGGCCTCCTCCCCAGGGGTATCGTTATCTTGAATTTGGAGGTTTATCACTGATATATATATATATACATAATTATATTTGTATGTTGCTTTCTTAGCATATTATTTACTTTTGCTTGTTTTTGAGTTTTATAAAAGTAGTATCATGCTACCGTATGTAGTCTTCCGGGTTTTTTTTTCATTCATTATTTTTAAGATTTGTCACTGTTGGGTGTAGTTGTAGTTCATTCATGTTCATGGATGTATAATACTCCACCTCAAGACTGTGCTGCAATTTATTCATTCTATTGTCAATATGCATACATGCCAAGAGTAGAGTTGCTGGTTGGTGGGACATGCCGATATTTAAATTCTCAAAAAAATTCCAAATTGTTTTTAAAAATGTTTGGACCCATTTACACTCCTACTAGTAACGTGTAAGAACTCTCATTACCCCACATGTTCTCTAACACTAGATATGTATATGTGTGCTTATGGGTTCATACATGAAATTGTAATATATGCATTACGTATGTATTATTTGTTATAAAATGTTTCAATCATATAAAAAGAGTAAAGCGAATAGAATAATGAACCCCCAATATACCCATCACCCACCTTCACTGATGATCAAATGATTGCCAATCGTTTTTTACCAACACTCCCACATCCCAGGTGTCATATCATTTCATTAACAAATATTTCAGTATGCGTTTCTAAGGATTCTTTTAGAAACATTACCAAAATATCATCATTACACCAAGAAAATAACAGTAATTCCTTATATCATCAACTATCTGGTGAATGTTCAAATCACCCCAATTATCCATACATTTTTTTAGAGTTTTAGTGTTTGAATCAAAATCCAAATGAAGTGTATACATTGCATTCGGGATTTGGTTGCTGTGTATTAATTCACTTTCAATCTGTATGGCCTCTCTCTCTCTCTTTCCCCTACCGCCTAGTAATATATTTGTTGAAGATATCAGTTGTGCGAATATTTTAAACTATTGATCTAATTTCTAGATTAGCTTTAGGACTTTTAATATTTTCTAAAGTGGGGGGGACATTTTTTAGTTATTTTCCTATTAATTTAAGCATTTCTCCTGTTTTCAATCTACTTCCACAAAGCTGTTTATGGTATTTTCTGATTATGTTTTTAAATCTGGCTCCATCTGTTATGTTTCCCTTTCATTCTTTACATCTTTTCTGCTTCTATCCTTTTCGTCTTCTTCTTCTTTTGCTTTTTTGGTGAGGAAGAGTGGCCCTGATCTAACATCTATTGCCAATCTTCGTCTTTTTCTCACCCCGCCAATACGTAGTTGTATATCCTAGTTGTAGGTCATTCTAGTTCTTCTATGTGGGATGTCTCCACAGCATGGATTGATGAGTGGTGTGTAGGTCTGCGCCTAGGATCCAAACCAGTGAACCCTGGGCCGCTGAAGCAGAGCAGCGAACTTAACCACTCGGCCACAGGGCTGGCCCCCTCTTCTTCTTTTCTAATACAAATATTTAAGGCATAAATGTCGCTCTAAGTGAAGCTTTTACTACATGCCCCAAGGTCTGACACAAAGTATTTTTATTAATATGTCCAGATCGAAGTATTTTTTCATTTCTTTTTTTGCTTATCTTTTTGCTGACTTCTAACAACTTCAATATGGAAAAAGAAATACCAATTCTTTGACATTTGTTCATTTCGTTATGAACTAATAAATGATGAGTTTGGGTGAATGTTTCATGGTGTCGAGAGGAATCTATCCTCTGATTGTTTGGCGTAGAGTTCCAGCATTAGAACGTTGTTATTTGTGTGGTTCACATCTTTCATATCTATACTAATATCATGTGGGCTGATCTATGAACAGTTAAAAAGTGTGTTGAAACCTCCCAATCCTTTGGTGAATTTACAAATGTCTTCTTGCAATTCTTTCCTTAATAAGAAATGAATCAATTTTTGCTTTATACACTTGAAAGTTCTGGTCTGAACAAGTTTGGAAGTGCTCCATCTTCGTGATGAGCTGAATCATTATTATTATCATCTATGCTTTAAAATGGTTTTTGTCCTAAGCCTGATATTAATGTGGCTATGCCAGCTTTCTTTCAGTCAGCGTTTGCCTGGGATATCTTTTTCCATCCTTTTACTTTTAAATTTACTGTGTTCCTTTTGTTTTTCTTTTTTAGGAAGATTGGCCCTGAGCTAACATCTGTTTTCTTTCTTTTTTTTTTTAAGGATTGGCACCTGGGCTAACAACTGTTGCCAATCTTTTTTTTTTTTTTTCTTTTCTGCTTTATTTCCCAAACCACCCCCCCCCGCCCCCCCCCCCCCCCCCAGTACGTAGTTGTATATCTTAGCTGCAGGTCCTTCTAGTTGTGGGATGTGGGACGCTGCCTCAACATGGCCTGATGAGCGGTGCCATGTCCGCACCCAGGATCCGAACCCTGGACCGCCGCAGCAGAGCGCACGAACTTAACCGCTCGGCCACAGAGCCGGCCTCTAACATCTGTTTTCAATCTTCCTCTTTTTTTTTCTCCCCAAAGCCCCAGTACATAGTTGTATATCCTGGTTGTAAGTCCTTCTAGTTCTTGTATGTGGGATGCTGCCACAGCATGGCTTGATATGCGCTGTGTAGGTCTGGGCCCAGGATCCTAACTGGTGAACCCCAGGCTGCTGAAGCAGATCGCACCAACTTAACCCCTATCCCACCGGGCGGGTCCCAACCATGTTCTTTCGCTTTAGGTGTATCTCTTGTAAAGTAAACAACACATAGCAGGACTATTTTTAATCCAGTTATACTATCTCTATTTTCTTAGCTGATGTGTTTAATTCATTTCCATTTACTGTTATTGCTGGTATATTTGGACTTGTTTCTCTTAATTTTTTTATTTCTGTAATTCCTCATTTTCTATGCTTCTTTGTTCTTTCTGAAATATACACTTACATATATGATTAATTTATATATATGATTAAGTTATACATGATTAAGTATTTTGGTTTTTTCTGTTTTCTTTTTACATTTTTATTCTCTCTACTAGTTGGGAATTTGTAGATTTCTTTGCTATTCTTTTTTCTTTTTGAGGAAGACTGGCCCTGAGCTAACATCCGTGCCCATCTTCCTCTACTTTATATGTGGGATGCCTACCACAGCATGGCTTGCCAAGCAGTGCCATGTCTACACCCGGGATCCAAACTGGTGAATCCTGGGCTGCCTGCTGAAGCGGAACATGCACACTTAACTGCTGTGCCACCCGTCCCTCTTTGCTATTCTTTTAGTGATTTCTCTTGGAATTACCACACACATTTATCTTAACAAATTCTAAAGTTAAACTATATTAATTACCCTCCCAAATTAAGGCAAGCATCTTAGAACATTTTCCCGTTGACTACCCCTTTCTAATTTATATACTGTTGTGGTCCAACATTTTAGTTCTGTCCTTTTTTTAACCTAACAAATTAGACATCCTTATGACTGTTATTACTATTATTTTGTAAACATCTATTTTCCATTTTATTTTCTCAACATTCCTTCTGTCTCAAACTCCTTATAGTTTGACTTCCTTTCTTGGTGAAGTACAATCCTTTAGATTTACATATTTCTTATTCGAGGTTCTGTGCAGTAGACTTTCATAAATATCTTAATTTAATCCTCATGCTTGAAAATAGTTTTGCCAAGTACTCAAGCGTAGGTTTGAAATTATTTGCTCTTAAACCTTTGAAGACATTACGCCATTGCTTTTTTTGACTTCTGTTTCTTCTTTTATCTACTGTTACTCTAAATGTCATTCTTCTGTGGACCATCTGTCTTTTTTTCTCCGGCTGCTGTTAAGATCTCTTATTTGTCTTTGGTGTCCTGTGCTTTCATTAGTGTGACTAGGCATGGAATTCTTCCCCTTTTCCAAAATTTTATTTGGAAAATTTTCAAATGTAAAGAAAATTTGAATATTAGCACAAGAAACAGCTATTTGCCCTTCATCTATGTTCATATCAACATTTTGCTACATTTTTTTTACCTCTGGCTCTATTTTTTTCTGAGCCATTTGAAAATAAGTTGTAGAATCTGAAGACTTCATTCCTAAATACTTCAGCAGGCATCTCTTAAGATAGAGTTTCTCTTATATAACCGTATACCATTATCACACCTACAAAAATGATCAGTTCCATAATATTATGTAATATATAGCCCATATTCAAATTTCTACAAACATCTCCAAATGTTTCTTTCATAGTTTTTGTTTTGGATCCAGGATTTAAGCAAGAATTATTCTTTTATATTTGGTTTTTATGTCTCTACAGTCTCTTTAATTTTTTTGACAGCTTTATTGAGATATATTTTGCATGCCATAAAATTCACCCATTGCAAGTACACAGTTTGACATCTGTAAATGTATGCAGTTGTGCAACCCAACACCACAGCCAAGTCTTAGAGCATTTACGTCACCCCTAAAAGTTCCTTCATGACTCTTTTAGCCAATCTGCGCTCCCACTCCCAGTTCCAGGCAACCACGGGTCTACTTTGCATCTCAATAGGTTTGCCTTTTCCAGAAATTTCATATAAATGCAATTTATAGTCTTTTGTATCTGGCTTCTTTTATCTAATGTGATGCTTTTGAAGTTCATCCATGTTGTTGCACGTTTGGGAACCTGCCGTCGTGCAACCTGTTGCCCTTCCCTAGATTGCTCAACCAGTGTGCCCTGCACCCGCAGCGCTTCCTTATATGGAAGCCAGGTGCCTAGCTGTTGTTCGACCCCAAATTCTTCCTCTTAATAGGAGACATCTTTCCTCGTTCTGGATATGTGGTGAACTTCCTTGTACTGCTTATGTGTGTATATCATATGGTACCTGGCCAGCCCCACTAGTATATCTGCCCACTCACCCACCCTCACCCACGGTGGAAAGGGTAACACGCCTTCACCTGCAGCATGAGAGGGGCATGGGCAGTTCATTGCCCTGTATCAGTTATGGGGAGGGACTTGCTGGCCATGGGAGACTGGCACACACTTCAGATGCTGATCTTGCTGCATCTTTTCTCTTTTCTGTGAATAAAGAGTTGTTCTAATCAGCACCTTGTGTGTTCAGTCTCCTTGGCAACTCTCAACGCATAGGTGATGCTGTGGACTGAGGTCTGCGGGCTCTTACTTCTGGTGGTTGGCGTTCTTATGCTGTTTGCCATCCTCCATGCAGTGGGAATCCTCTTTGGATTAGTAGCTGGACCTTCCTGCTTGACATAGCATGTACCGATAGTCCATTTATTCTTATTGTTATTATTCTGTTATATGGATAATGCCACATGTTGTTTATCCAGTCACCTGTTGATGAACATTTGGGTTGTTTCTAGTTTTGGGCTATTATGACTGATGCTGTTTATACATGTTTGTTTTGTGTGGACACATTGGGTAGATACCTAGTAGTGAAATTGCTGTGTTATATACTAAGTATAGGTTTAAATTTAAAGAAATTGTCAGACTATTTGCCAATGTTTAGCTGTGTAATTTCATATTCCCATCAACAATGTATGAAAATTCCAGTTTCTTCACATACTTCCCGACACTTGGTATTGCTAATCTTTGGAATTATAGCCATTGTAGCAGTTGTGTACAGGTATCCCATTTGGGTTTTAGTGTGCATTTCCATTATGGCAAATCAAATTCAACATCTTTTCCTGTGCCTATTAGTGATTTGTGTATCTCTTTGGTGATTATCTATGTAAATGTTTTGACCATTTTTAAATTGGGTTGTTTGTCCTCTTACTATTGAGTTTTTTTTTTCACTTTTTAAAAATTGCCGTAAACTATATATAGAACATAAAATTTACCATTTTAATTGTTCAGTTCTGTCATTAAGTCTATGCACATTGTTGTCCAACCATCACCATCATCTACCTCCAGAACTTTTCCATCTTCCCCAACTGAAGCTTTGCACCCTTTAAACACTAACTCCTCATTTGCTCCTCTCCCTAGCCCCTGTCAACCACCATGTTACTTCCTGTCTCTATGAATCTGACTACTCTAGGAATCTTGTATGAGTGATATCATACCATATTTGTCATTTTGTGAGTGGCTTATTTCACTTAGCAGGATATCTTCAAGGATATCCATGTTGTGGCATGTGTCAGAATTTCCTTCCTTTTTAAGGCTGAATAATCTTCCACTTTATGTTTACACCACATTTTGTTTATCCATTCATCCATTGATGGACACTTGAGTTGCTTCTTATTGTTGAGTTTTAAGAGTTCTTTATATATTCTGGATACAGTCCAATTTACCAATATTTTTCTTTCATGGCTCATGTTATTTATTTATTTATACTTTTTATAACAACTGGATCATGTTTCTGGTGTCACATTTAAGAAATCTTTTCTAAACCCAGGGTCCAGAAGATTTTCTCGTGTGTTTCTTCTGGAAGTCTTCTAGATTTAGCTCTTACAGTTAGGTCTATCTATCTATCCACTTTGGGTTAATTTTGTGTGTGGTATAACAGTCTAAATTTATCTTTTTGCATTTGGATATCCAATTTTCCCAGCATCAGTTCTTGAAAAATCTAAACTTTCCCCCAGTGAATTGCTTTGACACCTTTTGAAAATCAATTGACCATAAACATAAGGATTTATTTGCAGATTTTCTTTTCTGTCCCATTGATCTATATGTTCATACTTATGCCAATACTACATATTCTTGATTACTGTAGCTTTAGTATAATAGTTTTTTAAATTAAGCTTTACATAACAAGACTTGTAATTTCCAAATTTACTTTGTCTACTTTAGGACGTTTGCATTTTCATATGAATGTTTGCAAACAGAGAGAGTTTTATCTCTTCCTTTTTAGTCTATATTCTTTTAATTTTTTTGTCATGTCTTATTGCACTGGCTAGAATCCTCAGTGGCATAAAAGTGGTGAGAGCAGACATTTTTGCATTATTCCCAATCTTAAGGGCAAACATTCAGTCTTTTGGTGCTAAAATGTAAATTTAGCTGTTAGTTTTTGTTGGTGCCCTTTATCTGATTGAAGAAATTCCTCTCTACACCTAGTTTCTTGAGAGTTTTCGTCATAAATGGGCATTGAATTTTGTGAAATGCTCTTTTTGCATCTAAGATATTCATGTGGCTTTGTCCTGTTTTCTATTTATATAATGTATTACATGATTTGATTATTTGATTTTAGGATGTTAAACCCATCTTGTGTTCTTGGGATAAACCCCACTTGTTCATGGTGCATAATTTTTAAAACGTATTTCTGGATTCATTTAGCCAACATTATGTTAAATATTTTTACATCTATTCATGAGGGATATTGACCTGTAGCTCTTTTTTTTCTTGTGACATCTTTATCCGGCTTTGGTATCAGGTTAATATGGCTCTCAATGAATTAGTTACTAATTATTTCCTTCTCCTGTATTTTCTGAAGGATCTTGTGTGGGGTTGATATTATTTCTCTTTAGAATGTTTGATTAAGTTTACTAATAAAGCCATTTGGGCATGAGCTTTACTATGTGGGAAGATTTTTAGTTGCTAATTCAATTTTTTTACTTTTTATAGTTCTATTAATGTTTTTAAAATTCCTTCTTGAATGTGTCTTAGTAATTTGTGTCATTCTAGGAATTTGGCCACTTCATCTAAATCATCTAATTTGTTTGCATAAAGTTGTTCATAATATTCCCTTAAAAGACTTTGAATTTCTGGAGGGTCTCTAGGTGTGATATTACTTTCATTTCTGATTTTGTTATTTTGTGCCTTATTTTTTCTCTTGGTCAATTTAGTTAAAGGTTTATCAAATTTGTGGGTCTTTTTGAAAAAGAAACTTTTGGTATCTTTGATTTTCTCTTTGATTTTTCTCTTTTCTATTTGTTAATTTCCATTCTGATCTTTATTATTTCCTACCTCGTCCTTACTTAGGGTTTGAATTGGTCTTTTTTTTCTAGCTTTTTGAGATGGAAGATTTGATATAGTGTGTTTTTCCAATATGGTTCCGTTCAAGATATTTTCTAATTTCTATTTCCCTTGTGATCTCTTTTTTGACTCATAGTGTTTTATGAATAACCTGGATTTTGCCTTCATATCTATTTGACATAAGATGTTGTAGGAATGAATTCAGTGAGCAGCAGAGTATGTGACTGAGACTATTCTGTCTGAGGTCCAGTGTCTATTCCTATAGGTCACTATGAGAAGCAACACGGCCTGGGAATAAAGAGCATGGACTCTGAAGCAAGGCCAACTTCTTTTGAATCTCATCTTTATCACTTACTGGTTCTGTGACCTCGAGTAGATTATTCAATCCTTTGTAGCCCAGTTTCCTTACTCCATATCATAAAGTTGCTGTGAAGAATAAATGAGTGATATATGTAAAGCACTCAGAGTCTGGCAGGTAGTAAGTCTTATATGCTAGCTCATTAATAACTGAGCCCAAAGAGTCTCTCCCTTTTAACTATTAACAGTGGCTGGTGGAATTGATGGAAAAAAAATCTACAGGGATAGGGAAAAATGAATTTCTGTGTTGTAAGACTTCTTAGGGAAGCCAGTGTCAGGGCTGAAACAAACACTTAACTTTTTATTTGAAAGAAATAGTCTTCCATGAAATGTGAATACATATAGAATTTTTTTTAAATCTCAGATAGAAGAAATAAAAGAATGATACTCCCAACACACACACACACATACACACACACACACAACCATCTTTCTCGTATTTTATAGCATGATTAATATCATAAGAATCCTAAGTATCTGAGATAGTTGCAATTTTCCTTTGTGATGTCACCCAAGTCTCAGGTCTTCTTTCCTTCTAACTCTGACCGTTAATGACATTTACTAAATTTGTTAAGCTATCTATTTCATCACCAAGATGTAAGTATTTTAAGAGCAGAGACTACAGCTTTTCATCACTGCCTGCAATATACAGACATGTGTCACTTAACGACAGGTATTTGTTCTGAGAAATATGTCATTAGACAATTTGTAGAAATTACTTGCACAAACCTGGATAGTATAGCCTACTACACACCTAGCCTATAAGGTACTAATCTTATGGTACCGCCATTGTGTATGCAGTCCATAGTTGACTGAAATGTCATTATGTGATGCATAGCTGTAGTAGGTGCCCAATAAATATTTGTTGAATTAACATATATATGTGAATCAATGAATATATACTTAAAGTAAATAAACTCTAAAGACATCCACTCCCCTTTAGGCCTCTGTGGGTATTTTCTTTTGGACCATTTCTTAGAGCAGTCAATGAAAGAGATACTCCTTTGGTTAAAGTGGAAGTGGCCAGTATTGATTTAGGGGGATGAGCAAATGTATGTAAGCCTTTGATACGTGTGAACCTTCCTATGGTAGCTGGAAGAAAAATTGTTTTCCAAAATAGTTCCCCATCATAGGTAGAGAATGCTGTGATGGTTAATTTTCTGTGTCAGCTTGACTAGACTAAGGAAAGCCCAGATAGCTGACACACATTATTTCTGGGTGCATCTGTGAGGGTGTTTCTGGAAGAGACTCCACATTCGATTCAGTAGACTGAGTAAAGGGATCGCCCTCACCAATGTGGGCAAGCAGCCTCCAATCCACAGAAAGGCGAAGAAAGGGCGAATTTGAATTTCCTTAACTCAGATATCGGAGCTCCTGGTTCTCAGGCCTGTGGACCTGGACTAAACTATACCACTAGCTTTCTTGCTTCTCCAGCTTGCAGACAGCAGGTTGTGGGACTTCTTGGCCTCCATACCCACATGAGCCAATTCCTATGATAAATCTTCTCTTCTATACATACGTCTTTATATATCCTATTGGTTCTGTTTCTCTGGAGAACACTGACTAATAGAGTTGACTACCCAAAATCTGTTTGACCTCACATGATTAACCTCAACCAACTGGGTCATTTCATCCTCCTTTCAGTGATGCTTCAGGACCCCCACACAAGCCAGTTTTGTCTAGTGAGACATAAGACCAAGTTGGCTAGAAGGCTGCTGGGAAAGTTACATCCGTCCTGTGAGAAAACCATAGGAGTAGACACTGTTGCTTCTTCCTATGCACGTTGCCTTATCTGGATACATCATCTGGAATAGCTGCATCAACAGGGTCAAGATGAAGCCAGTCCAGTGGGGCCAGGGCAGAGAAATGGGAAGAGCCTGAAATGCTGATGGTGATGCTGTTAAGCACTTAAGTCAAACACCTGAATCCAGGCCTACCTAGCCCTCTTTTCTTCTAAGGCAATGAATTTCCTAATTGTCTAAGCTAGTTGGAGTCAGAGTTGTGTGCACTTCAGACAAAAGCACCCTTAAACAATAGGAAATATTATACAATCACAGATTGTTATTGCTGGGAGGGAACTTGAGATAATCCAATTTAAAGCTCTCATTTTAAAAATGAGGAAATTGAGGCCCAGAAAGGCTGAGTGACTTGTGTAAAGCCATGGACAAAGTGGAAAACAGAACCAGGACTGAATTCAGTCTCCAGGCTCCTAGTTACCACTCTTTCTCTAAAATTTGATAATATATAATTTCATAGTCAAGAGAAAGGGTAACTAAAGAATAGACATCTTTTGAGCATATTTACCTGTAACTGAACTCTGGAAGTTTCTGGGAAAGGTTTTGCTTTTCTAAACAGATACTGCCTCTTCTTTCTTCTTCCACCTTTTTTCCTCCTGGAAAGAAGACATGATGTCTGGAAGTGCTGCAGCCATCTTGTATCCATGAGGCAAAAAGCTAATCCACTAAAAATGCATAGTGAAAAGATAGAAACCTGGGAATCTCCTCACCAGGTCCAGAATGGCTCACGTGAGAAATGTAGATTTATATTTGTACAAGTTGGGTTTATGAAACTTGAAGTCAAAAGCATTCCTAACTGACACTATGAACCATTTCTTTCATGCTACACACTTTCTCTGATAGATTGTGACTGACTCCAGCAACCAGAATTTAGCTAAAAAACAATTTTTTTAAGGGGGCTGGCCCCGTGGCTGAGTGGTTAAGTTCGCGCGCTCCGCTGCAGGCGGCCCAGTGTTTCGTTGGTTTGAATCCTGGGCGTGGACATGACACTGCTCATCAAACCACGCTGGGGCGGTGTCCCACATGCCACAACTAGAAGGACCCACAACAAAGAATATACAACTATGTACCGGGGGGCTTTGGGGAGAAAAAGGAAAAAATAAAAAAATCTTTAAAAAAAAAAAAAGAATAGTACAGTAAATTCTTATGTACTTTTCATCCAGATTCACCAATTGTTAAATTTTGCTACACTTCTGTCTCTCTGTTCATATATGTACATATATATAGTATATGTAATTTTTTCTGAACTCTTTGAGAAGAATTTGCAGACATCATGAACTTTAATTTAAAAATATTTCTTAGTTTATATAGAAACTAAGGTAGTCTCCTACATAACTACCATATAATTATGAAATTCTGGAAATTTAACATTTACACAATACTGTTACTAAAACACGGGTCATGCGCATCTTTCACTAATTGTCCCAATACCGTTTATAGCAATACTTTTGTCTTGATGAGAATCCAGCCAGGATGACACATTGCATTTAGTTGTCTTATCTCTTTAGTTTCCTTTTATCTGAAATGGTTCCTCAGGATTTCTTTGTCTTCTACAAAATTGATTTTTTAAATAAGAGAACAGGCTAGCAACAGTTGTTTAGTAGAATTTCCCTCAATTTGCATTTATCCAGTAGTTTCCTCGTGATTACCTTCAGGTTACATGTTCTCGGCAGGAACACAACATTGCTATTGTGGCATCCTTCTCGGTGCGTGGCATTGGGAGGGATGTGATGTCAGTTCTGCCTGTTACCGGTGGAGTAAACTTTAATCACTTGATTACAATTGAGTCCGTCTTTGGCTTGTTCTTATGAGTCTGATGCCTGGACTCTCATGGGGACAGAGAGTCATCTTCCTTACATGATTTGTGAGCCATACAGAGACACTCCCCTGGTTTCCTGGATAGACTTTGAATCACAGGGCCCTTTGGAAAGGAATGAGTTCAGGATGCACTTTGGAAGCTGGATTTGGAATAACAGGAGACCACTCCCTCAAAGATTCAAGAAGCCTGTTGCCAGGTATTTTGCAAGCTGGTGGGAAAGGGTTAATAAGGACACGAGACATCTGATTTCCCTTAAGGAGAGTTGAGCTTCCCCCAAATGTCACTGCTTTACACCTGAAGAAGTGAAAGGGTCCTGTTCCCATGGAGTCATCAACCAATGTAGCCTTGACCTGTGATTTCTATAAAAAGTAGCTGTTCCTTAATTTTCCCCACAATGGCTTCATTCTTACCTTATGAACCTGCTTTGTCAGTGTTCGCTTTGATTTATGGAAGATTTCAAACTCCCCAAATAACTATCCCTCTTCTTTTCATTAAAGTTAATCCCCACAAAGACACTTTCATCCGCTGATTAGTCATGCCCCGGTGAACCTTGCTAACCAGAGGCTAAGTTATTGATGTGTTAAAGATGTAATCTCTAAGTCTTGGGACCACTGAAGAAACCCCAACATGTTATTTGACAGTCAGAATCTCACAATGTATTGCCTCCTTTGAGCAGCCTTGGTCGTATGCGTTCCTTGGGGTCCATAAATCTCTCTGGCCCGACTGCCTGTGAGGGCTGAGTTATTGTGGGGCCGAATTTAGGCTGCCAACGCATACTGCCTCGCACTCCAGGATATCGTGGTCCTTTCTCCAGACTCCAGTTTCCATTTCCAATAACATGTATTCAGCAGCAAATCTATTACACCAGAAGCAGCAGCGCATTGTTTTACACCCTGCCTGTGGCATTCCTCATAAATTTGCACAGACCCACAAGTCAACAAGACTGTAATTTGGGTGTGATATTGGCCACCAATGGCACTAACCCTTCCTCCTACCCATTTTGAGATGTGAAAGGGTGGCTCAACCATCAATGAATCTTATTGGATGGTGATGAGGTCCTGTCTCCACCTAAGTGCAGCCTGCATAGACATGTGTAGTAATCTCTCACCAGCCAATTTTAAATTTGTAGACCAAAAAAAAGAAAGAAAAAGAATATCTCAAACCTTTTTACATATGTGAGGTTCAGTCTGGTCCATGCAAGGCCAACGTTTCTCAACTGGCAAGACGGTTCAGGGCAGCATGGTCCTTGCATTATATGATGGTCAGTGTTTAGCATCTTCAATGCTCTTAGTAAATGGCAAGAGAAACTCCTAGTCATTGCGACAATCTCAAATACCTGGAGATTTTTTTTTCCCTGCAAACATTTTAAACCGTCCCCTGGGAAAGTAGCAACCCCCCCATACCTCATCCCACCCCAACTAAGAATCACATCCTTAAACAAAAGAAAAGCAGAACGGAAGGAGGAGATAAGTGGTTACCACCTTCCCAATATATGTGCAGAAGACCCATCCCAGGAAAACATACCCTTGACCCTGGCATTCGACCCAAGTTTTGTTGTTGTTGTCATTTTTCAAATAACACCCACTTATGAGCATATAATTCTGTAAGTCAGAAGGCCAGGTGGGCTCCACTGGGGTCTATGCTCAGGGTATCACCAGGCTGAAATCCAGATGTTGCCTGGACTTATCTTGAGGCTCAGGGAAACAATTGCTTCTGGGCTCATTCTGGTTGTTGGCAGAATTTAGCTACCTGTGGATGTAGGACTGAAGTTCCTGTTTTCTTGCTGGAGGGCAGCCAGGACATGCCCTCAGCTCCTAGAGGCCACTCACATTCCTTCTCAGTTGGCCCCCTCCATCTTTACACCAGCAACATCTTGAATCTTTCTTTATCTTGGAATCCCTCTGTCTTCCTCTTCTGCCACCAGCTGCAGAAAACTCTCACTGAGTTCAACAACTGCCCTATGCCCTCGTTAATTGAGACGAGCCCACTGATCATGAGCTTGGATGTTGGAGCAATGTCAGATTGCTATAAAATTTCTAATGGCTTACTCTCAATTTCTGCACCTAATTCACTGACGACCAGTTTATTTTCTTAAACGAAAAATCATTAAAAATTTTTTTTTTAAAGTACATAAGCGATAGATGAACACATTCTTCCCCAGACTCAGAGCACTGCTGTGATACTGTGATTTGTAATAAGAAATAATAAATTTGGTCTTCATCTTTATTCTGGCACAGAGCTCCTAAAGCACTTGGAATTTCTAAGTGCTGAGAGTGATAAGGTGTCCGTATGTTAATAAGGTGACTTTTAGAAAGCCACTAGGTAACCTCAGAATGAGGACTGGTTGCCAGGGGAACCAAGCATGTGGTTCGAGGGCTGGAACTTTCCACCCCTAACCTCTGGGGTGGGAAGAGGGGCTGGAGATTGAGTTCAATCACCAATGGGCAATGATGTAATCAATCATGCCTGTAACGAAGCCTCCAAAAGGACAGGGTTCGGAGAGCTTCCAAGCTGGTGAACACGTGGAGATTTGGGGAGAGTGGCAGGCTTGCGGAGGGCATGGAAGCTCTGAGCCTCTTCCCATATAGCTTGCCCTGTGCATCTCTTCCATGTGGTTGTACCTGAGTTATATTCTTTTGTAACAAACTGGTAATCTAGTAAGTAAATGTTTTCCTGAGTTCTGGGACCTCCTCTAGTAAATTAATCGAACCCAAGGAGGGGGTTGTTGGAACCTCCGATCTATAGCCCGACACTCAGAAGCGCCCGTGACAACCTGGACTTACTATTGGCTTCTGAGGCTGGGGGTGGGCAGTCTTGTAGGACTGAGTTCTTAACCTGTGGGATCTGACACTACCTCCATGTAGATAGCGTTAGAATTGAACTGAACTGAGTTAATAGCTTGATGGCAGAGAAAAAACTCTCAGGTTGGAACTGGGTACAGAATTGGAACTACAGATAGCTAATCTCCTCATCCACCCCCTTGCCGCAGTCTCACCACCCTTCTCCTCTCTCCGGAAGAAACCATGGCTATGAACGGATGGGTATACATCCAGAGCACTTTTAACACTTTCTGTACATTTATATGCACCCCCAGAAAATGCATAGTGTTGTTTCATATAGGTGTTTTTATATAAATGATTGCCACACTGTACACATAACCTGAACATGGCTTTTATCACCCAGCAATAGGTCTTGAGGGTTATCTCTATCGATCCATATAGATGTGATTCATCTCTCTGAATGTGCTGTGCACTGTTTTATTTAGACATTTCCCCTCGTGATGCACATTCACAATTTTCACATCTACAAGCAATGCTGCGTTAGTCGTCTTGCCCGTGCCTCCTTGTGCTGTGGTGCAGGTGTTTCTCTAGAGAAGACACCTAAGAGTGTAATTGCTGGTCCTGAAGTGGGCACTCTGAGGGGTAATAGTCACAGTGACATCACTGTCCCTGAGGGGCAGATGATGCTCATCCACCACTGAAACACTCTGAGGTTTCCCTTTCCCCACATCTTCACCAGCACTGGATATTATCAACCTTAAATATTGCTAACCCCTTCGGTGTGAAGAGGGCCTCATTGTTTTGTTTTTTTTTTTTTTTTAAGATTTTATTTTTTCCTTTTTTCTCCCCAAAGCCCCCCCGGTACATAGTTGTATATTCTTGGTTGTGGGTCCTTCCAGTTGTGGCATGTGGGACGCCGCCTCAGCGTGGTTTGATGAGCAGTGTCATGTCCGCGCCCAGGATTCGAACCAACGAAACACTGGGCCGCCTGAAGCCGAGCGCGCGAACTTAACCACTCGGCCACGGAGCCAGCCCCCGAGGGCCTCATTGTTTTAACTTGCATTTCTCCGTGTTGTACTAATGAAACTGAGTAACTTCTTATATGTTAATTGACCATTTATATTTCCTCTTTTAAAAACTGTCAGTTTATATTCTTTGACCATTTAAAAATTGGATTATTTGTCCCTTATTGATTTATAAGCTTTCTTTATATTATTTTTTACTAATCCTTTGTTTGCTACATATGTTGCAAATTTTTTCTCACTGTGTTTCTAATATTTTAACATTGTTTATGCTGTTCTTTTGTGTAGAAAATCTGTTATTTGGATGTAGTGAAATTTATCGTTTTTTCCTCTGTAGTTTGTATTTTGGGGGCCTGGTCTGAAAATTGCTTTTATCATCTAGCAATAAATAAGTCTTCTCTTACCTAAAGTCATAAAGATAATTTCTACATTTTCTTCTAATAATTTTAAAGTTTGATGTTTTACATTTAGGTCTTAAAATCATCTGGATTTTGGGAGGGGCAGGCATAGGTAGATGAGTCTGATGGGAGATGGTGATTTTAGTTTCTTTCATGTGGGTAGCCAATTGTCCCAGCTCCATTTATTGAATAATCCGCCCTTTCCCCACTGATTGAAACATCACCCCCACCATATACCATATAACATGTACCATGCACCCTATACCATGTACCATATACCATATGCCATATACCGTGTACCATATATCATATACCATGTACCATATACCATATACTGTATACCTACCACTACCCCTACCATATGCAGTAGATTCATATGCTACTGACCTATCTTTTTTATTTGTTCCTGTATCAACACCATGCTGTTTTAATTACCTTAGCTTTGTAGTATGTCTTGATTTCTCACAGAGAAACTCTTATCTCCTCCTCTTCCCTTTGGGACTTTTTCAAATTGCCTTGGTAATTCTTAAAGATTTACTCTTCTGTGTGAATTTTACAATAAGTTTGTCAAGTATAATGAAAAATCATGTTAGGATTTTAATTAAAATTGCTTTAAACTTAAAGATGAATTTGGGGAACGTCTCATAGCCATTTCCAAAGACACATTGTGAAAATGAGGCAAAGTAAAATATAAGTGCAAAGATGTAAAATTTCAAGCTAAAAAAGGCTGGTTCTAAAACCTGTAAAAGACGCAGAAACTACATAGTATTTTTAAAAAGTGGAGGAAAAAAGCCCAACCATTCATTCAGCTAAGAGTTTTTGAGTGCATACTATATGCCCAACATTATTCTGTGCATTCAAGACATCTCGCTGGAAAAGCAAACACAGCTTCTGACTTTGTGGAATTTGCATTCTCATAGGGCAGACAAAAGACAGACAACTAAACAAATACATAAACAAGAGTCCTGCTGATAATAGCCACTAAGGAAGTGAACCAAGGACACTGGGAGAGCAGGCACCCCTGGACAGCCTCTTCGAGTCAAATTGGAGCCAAGAGCTGGAGGATGAGTAGCAGAGAAGTCCGAGGGTCCAAGGCCTCAGGGTGGAAAGGATCATGGCCTCGAGGATGTCACAGAAGCCAGCGTGGGGATGATTAGGGCATCATTAGTGGGCTGTAGGCCACACTACAGAGTTCGGATGTTATTTGACTTGCAATGAGAAGCCAGCAAAGGGCAAGATAAGGGAAGAGCTATGTACAGGAACAGGTCCTTAACAATAACAAATTTGGAAGTGGGTATCTTACAGAACTGTCATTGACTGTGTGTTTTAAAAACAATCTTACTATCGTTTTACTGTTTTCCCTGTTGTTATCCTCCCCTTGCCTTGCAATCTCAATCTTTTGTAGGAAAGTAATCCAGGTTCGCAAGAGATTATTGTATTGTCTTTCTTGAAGTCAATTGGCAAATAAACCCAGTTCTCTTCCTTTTTGACTATCTGGTAGCAACTTTGCCATGCTTTTTAGCTGAAGGGAAAAGAAAGAAAGCGAGTAAAGATTTTATTTTCCTTCCTGTTGGCTGTGAAATAAACTCAGGCTTCAGTGTGACAGAAGTGGAGCTGGGAGTAAAAATCAGTGGGGCCATCGTCAGCTTGGGGGGCCCTCGGTCACCTCCCTCGGGCTACAGGCAGACACCGTGAATGTCACCCTGGATCACTGACTCCAGTTCAGAAGGCATTAGTCCGTGTGAACAAATTATCAATGGATGTAATCTATTTTATTTAGTTTATCAAAAGCCTTGGCCAGGCTCCACAACAACTGGTAACCAAAATATTCAGTTACTGTAGAAGGGATTAAGTGTAATGTTTTGTTACAGATCAGAAACTGACTTAGAAACAGGAAGCAAAGGTAAGACCAGCTCTGGGTGGAAACACACAAACAACGGAATCCTCCATTCCTGTCCTCGGGAGCGGTCTGTTAAAAACCACTCTCGCAAGCCATGCAAAGTATGCAGTAGATCTTCAGGTTTGCAAAGGGCAACGTTAAGAACTCTGGAGTCAGATCTGTCCTTGGGCACATTATTTAGCTTGTAAGCCTCTTTTCTGATTTGTAAAATGGAAAGAATTGTACCTTTCCGTTGGGCAATGAGGATACATGGGGTAATGCATTTTAGATTAGTGCCTGGGGTTCCTCTGATAAAGCTGTTAGTCTTAGTTCTGAGAGGAAAATACCAACCTGATGGGGGAGAAACTACAGAAAATCTCACTGAAGCCATAGATTAAGCCTGGAGAATCTATGAAATATATGTTCCAAACATAGTTACCATCTTTGTGAAACTCTCGGCTTCTGCCAGCAACTCGTATCTCCTTGGGTGGGACCACCTTCAGCCATTGGTCTGAGCTTGACACCCAGGGCTCATCCTTGGGGGCTCAGCTCCTCCCTCCCCACCCCCACCTCATCCCGCCCACTCATCTAATCTTGTCTCTAAATATTGACCACTTTTTCTCTCTGCTTTCCAGTCTTCGGTTTAGACTAGGGGTTGGCCAGCTTTTTCTGAAAGGCTCAGAGAGTAAATAATTTTTGCTCTGCCAGCCATACAGTCTGTCACAACTACTAACCCTGCGATTCCAGCACAAAAGCAGTCATAGATAATGACACAAAAGAATGTGTGGTTGTGTTCTAATAAAACTTTATTTATAAAAACAGCTGGAGGGCTGGATTGCACCCACAGGATGTAGTTAGCTGACCCCTAGCTACAGATCTTTTGGAGATTCCAACGGTGTCCCCCAGATCCCCCTGCAGGCTTAAGCTAATCTTGTCACTCCCAACTTGAAACCTTTCCATAGCTTCGTGTTGTTTTTGCAAAGGAGGGTCCTGCACCACATTGTTAGAGTCAGTGAGCTGCTTTTTAAAATGCAGAGTTCCAGGCTCCTCTCCAGAGCCACTAAAAGAGCATCTCTGGGGGATGGACTGGGGAGCTGGATATTAAGGAGCCTCTCATGGACTTGTAATGCAGCAGTTCTCAAAGTGGGGTCCACGGACCCCTGAGGGTCCCCTGGATGCTTTTGGGAGGTTTGTGATCCAGGAAAGAATAATGGAGTGTTGGGGTGGGAGGAGAGCCTTAGGGAGAAGCTGATAGCTAAGTGAAGGCCTGAAGGAGGAAGCCGTTTGAGTATATCTCTGAGACGAGCCTCCAGGCAGAGAGAACAGAAAGCTGCAAGCCCCTAGGCTGGCCGGCCGGTGAGAAGGAGGGTGTGGTTGTTGTGGAGGGAGGGAGCAGTGAGAGAGGAGATGGGGCCCCGAGAGGAAAGGGGCCAAGGCAGATAGAGGTGGGCCTTGAAGGCCATTGAGAGACTTGGCGTTTACTCAGAGCAAGATGGAAGCTGTTGGAGAGTTTAAGCAGGTCAAATTATGCCAGCTATTCCAAGAATTCAGCCATGTCTTCCTCCTTCCTCAAGATCAGTCTGAGCATTTATCTCCCTCCCGCTGTGGGCTACAGGTCCCTTGAGGACCCAGGCTCTCTCCTACCTGCCTTTATCCTCAGCGCCCAGCAGTACCCAGGACCACATGGGCATTCAACAAACACTGATGGATGTAAAAATGCCTTTGTCCTCTTCTGTGGCTGGATTCTGTTTTGGGTTTGGTAAGAACTTCGTGAGAAAAACACAGTCTTTTTCCGATAAACATGAAAAAAAACATTTATTTTCCTATGAGTAGCTTAATGACTGACGTTATCTTTTTTAAAAAAATCCCATTATCAAAAACACTTTACCAGAGAACCAGAAATCAACATGGTTTTCCTTTGTGATCATAATAAAGCTGAATAAAAATTAGCATTTTCCGGATGCGAGCCTGTGGCATTAGGAGAGCAATCCCTCTTTCTGGATCGGACCATCCGGGAGTTTCACAATTCTCCCTTCCGCTCTTCTCAGAATGTGACTGGCCTCCTGTGTTGGTGCGTCTCCTCCGCCTCCCTGTGAGGATCTTTCTGGGCAGTGTTTCCCTCAACACCGTCTGAGGCAGGAATTAAGCATTATTTCCACTCACCACAGGAGCGACTTCCTGGCCTGACACCCCAAGGCTGGGCTCCAGGCGCTGCAGACCTTGGCTCCCGCTCTTCGTTCTGGCTCAGCTTTTTCTTCCTCTCGGTGTGGACAGCCAGTTGCCTCCCTGGCTGCCCACAGGACTGGAAACCCAGAGAGCAAAACACACCTGCCTGTGAGAGGCTACCAGGAGCCCTGTCCTCTGTCCCTTTGCCTCCAAAAAGGGCATAAGGGCAGGAAGGATAGCCACATGCCTCTCCAAAGCTTGAAGCTGAATGAACTCTAATGAAGGGGATTTTAAGGAAGAAGAATGCCACTGCTCAAAGAAATCATAGTAAATATTTTTGTGAAATCAGCAAATATTTTTGTGTGTGTATGTTTGTGTGTGTATGTTTGTGTGTGTATGTTTGTCAGTGTGCGGCCCACATAGGGCTTTTTTCCCGCCAGGAGGTGTCTGTTCCTTTTTTCTGTACTTCTAAGAAAGAGTATAGTAGTTCCTCTTGCTCTAAGAAGTCGTTTCCCTTTGGGATAATAATTTTCAGAACAGCCAACTAAGAATTTCCTTAGCACTGGGGGGATCCCTCCAGACTGGAAGCTCCGCGCTGTGCCGTAAGCCCCAAGGGGCAGCAGCCGTCACCGTTTTTTATTTATATGGTTGGTCCAGTGCCCAGCACAGTGCCTGTCCTGGGAAAGGGGTGCTCTGTCAATATTTTCAAATGGAGGAGTATGAGATGTTACATAATTTTAAAATCTTATCCTATGAGCTCCCCAATATTTCCTTCTATCCCGTAACCCTATTCAGCCCCAAATAGGCAGACACAGAGAGGTGTTCTTTGCCTCAGGAAATGAATAATTGGAAAGATAGGGTTTTTGAGGGAACTCAGAGCAGAAATCATTGATTTGAACGAATTCCTTATGAATTAGATTTCCCAAGTCGGTGGGCAAGAGAGGAGAGTGAGGATGAGCCCCCCGTTCTTCCTCTCCATTGTTCCTAGAAGCCACATCGCAGGTAGAGAGATGACAGCAGAAACCCTAGTATGTTTGAGGAACCTGAGCGAGAAGAGACCTGAGAGCTGGCATCTGGTTGAGCCCAGGAGGAAGTGGGTACCAAGACCCCAGAGCAGACATGGCTTCACCTAGGAGTTGAGGAATGTTCCCCACGAACCTGAGGGCAGCACAGAATGCTGGCAAGCCTACCTCTGTGGGCCCAGCAGCAGACGTAGCATGGAAGCAGGACCCAATGCACAATGAAAGTTTGGGGTTCCTTGTTCAAAAACTATTAAGAGTTTCAAGATGGTGCAGCAGAGCGTTAAACCAAGTACAGAGACCTCCTGAGCATGGGGCCTTGTGCGACGGCTGACGGCCCAGTTGGTATGAGGCCCCCACTGTGTGTAAACGTGGGGAATACACTGAAAGATTTTGAGCAGGAAAATGCTGGATTTAGAGCGGCATATTAGAAAGACACTGAATGGGCAGAGACAGGAAGTGGCAGAGGGATACCTATTAGGAAATCAATGGACTCGTCAAGCATGAGATAAAAAGCGCACAGAGAAGGTTGGTGATTGTAGGAATGGGAACGGGGGGGGGGGGGGGGGGGGAGGGCACGTGTGATGTGACGTGTAGGATGGATCACTGTCTCAATGGGATGAGTCGGAGACGAGCCCAGGGCCTCGGTGGTGACACGACGGCTTGAGCCTGGGTCATGGAGAAAGCTGGAATCATTGAGAGGAAGAGGAAGCGTAGAAAGGGAGCTGGCTTTGGGAGGCTGGTGAGGAGTACGCAGTCTTAGTCATGACAACTAGGAGATAAGAGCCGGGCCTCCAAGAAGACGTGCTCAGCTGGCAGTTGAAGATGAGGAAGAAGGTTTGGGTTCGGAAATGTAGATTTGAAAGAAGTGGAAAGTGTTGCGAAACTGTTGAGGTTGTGAGGCCATAAGCAGTTTCCTGGGAATTAAGTGGATAGATAGGCAAGGTGCTAAAAACCAGAGAAGTGCTTATTTTCTCCCACCACTTAAAGGAATTGGGCAATTAGCCGTGATGTTGGATCCAGCAGCCAGATGGAAGGGTTTTCCACTGACTGTTTCCACAAGGTGGTTGTGCAGAATAACAAATCCATTTTGATCTTTCAGTGCTAAAACGTGGTAAAAAAAAAAAAAAAGTGTTGAAATACTGGTAAAAACTTACCAACGTTAACTGTCAAAGGGCTCTGTGGCAGATTCCCCTGCCCCCTCCTTTTCCTCACTTTTTAATGGTCCATTTATTTTTCAGGCAATTCTTTCAGGAATTTGAAAGTTTAAGCAGGGGTTACATGGAGAACTAACAGGAAATGTCTCATCTTTCCAAGTTTATTGTTGAGAGTGGCCAGATGTCATTTGTTTGTGAGTGGGAAATGGGAAGTTAGATCACAGAACGTGAAATTTAAAACTCCGTGTTTTTTTTAAGAAAAGGGAGTGGAGAGGAGAAACACACCCAGGGAAGCCACTTTGCCTCCTGTGACTTGTGTTAACAGTGTGGTGGAGCAGTGCTCATGAGCAAGACGCGAACATGAGAACATCGTTTTACTGTCTGCAGGCAGAGCTCTCCTCCAGGTCTGTATGCACACAGCTGGTCTCCGCTTGGCTGGGCCAGGGTGTTTGGGAGCTCTCTGTGGATCTGCTCTAATTATAAACACCATGGAGGGCCAGGAGATGGAGGACAACGTTCTCATTGGTCATCATGCCCCAGGATAAAGAAGGAGAAAGGAACTTATAAGGAGTCCTTTGGTATTTAGCGCTTACAAAACAATTATATTGATTTTTTTTTAATTGTATTTCCAGCCTCTGTGGTTTAGACTCTGGGTCAAACACTTCCAGACTGTTCGGGCTGGCTGGCTCAGATCAGGCCTCTTCAGCTTTAACTGCTCACTGACTGCCCCGGAAATACCCTCTTGGTCCCTCACTGTTGCTGTGGTGGGCTTTGGCAGGCTCCCTCTCAGCCAGGTGTTTTCCCCAGCAGTTGCCATGGCAGCAACGTACAACAGAGGTTCTGAGGGGCTTGGAATTGACAGGCCGGAGGTGGGGCCTGAGTTGCTGTCTCCAGCCCACGATTTGCTGACCCATCTGTCTTCCTCAGAGAGAGAGCACACGGTACAGTATTGCGCTTCCTCGGAAGATGACAGGCTCCAGGCCAGACAAACAGATGTAAGCTTGGAATTGCTTCTGGATCACCGGGCCAAACATGGGACACTTAGCTGGACGGGAGGATACGGAGCAAAGGGATCCAAGAGCAGCTCCGAGGCTCAGAACTTCTTGGCCAGTTTTGCAAAGGAAAAGGGAAAGAGAGGCCCCCACCAACTTTCTGGGCTTTCAAGGGCAACAGGAAAGATTTTCTTCAATTCGACCCCTCTCCTCTGCTCAAAGTTATCCAGCAGGTTTTTCTTCCTGGGGCCCTGCCTAAGATCCTGAAATCCCCACTGTCGCCTCTTCTAGGGGTTAAACTGTTAAGTCTTCATTTATGCAAATACTGAACTGGAGGAGCGAGCCCATTGGCCAGGCTCATCTGCCATATTGGCTACCTAGGCGTTTACTGTCATAGTGTCTGAGGGATGGAAAACACAAGAGGTAAACTTTTCTTTTTATTGTGGTAAAATAAATACATATATGTCACATACACTTACCACTTTAACCATTTTCAAGTGCACAATTCAGTGGCGTTAAGTACATTCACAATGTTGTGCAACCATCAACGTTTCCCATTTCCAGAACAGTTCGTCTTCCCAAACAGAAACTCTGTACCCGTTAAACAATAACTCCCCATTCCCCACTATCCCCAGCCCCTGGTAAACTCTAGTCTACTTTCTGTCTCTACAAATTTGCCTATTCCAAGTAAGTTTTTTAAAAGTAACTGTTGTTTTGTGAAAACAATACTTTGTTTATACATACTCAAGGAATACAGAGAAGTACAAAAAAAATTACAAGTCCACATTTGCTGAACATCATCTGAGACGCCTTTGTATGCATATAGACTTGTAGAACCAAAGGGAGAAAAATACACAGTCAGAGAGAGAAACTTTACAAAAATGAGATTATTCCATAGAGGGACATTTTAGTTAGAAATTCACTTTTTCTTACTTTAACAGAAGAAGAAGTTATTGAAGCTTTTGCCAAACTTTAGATAAGTGGTTCTTCAGAGGAAAAATATTATCTCTGAAAAAATTCCTCTTCCTCAGTGAAAACAGCGAGGATGCTGGACTCTGACGATTTGTTGATCATGTTTCTCGGCTTTGGCTGCAGCGAGCGAAACCCTGTGATGAGTGACGGCAAGGTGTGGGCACTTCCTCCGCCCCCTGCTTTCCCTGCTCCCCAGCTCTGAGTCCCCACCGTTGCTAGTTGGATTACTACTTTTACCTCATCAAGGTGATGACAGTTGCATTCAAAACAGGCAAGTTGTGGTGGGTGAGGTGAAAGGACAACAAGGGGACCCAGGAGGCCCGAGGTTGAAGCTGATGGCTTCACAGCACTGGGGCCGCATGCGTGGAGCCTTCGTCATCAGAGCCAAGTAACAGTACTGATGAGGACAGGCAACTTTTTCAAGAGCTTACTAGGGGCCAAGCATTATGCTAACCAACTACCTTCCATGTATTAAGTTCCTCCATCCTTACATGCAACCTAGGATCAATGCTGTTGGCTAGATATTTTGATTGTTATTGTTGCTGTATGGATAAGATGCTGAGGCTTCGGGAAGGAACTGGCCCAACGTCCCAAAGTTGTAAGATGTGGAGCCAGGCTGTCCGACTGCAGAGCTCACACTCTTTCCTCTCCGCTGACTCTACAGGTGAACAGCGACCAGACCTACGCCTTCAACCAGGGGGCTCTTTCTAGAGGGGCTCCCGAGATGAGAAGGATGATAGAGGGGGCAGCCAACCCTTTATGTTGACACGGTGCGTTGCCATGATTTATCTAGTTTGCTCTTCTCCGTAATATTCCCATTTGCCAGATGAGGGAGAGAAGTGACTTGACTTCTGCAGGGGCTCAGCCCGGGAGTAGTTTTGGGGCTCAGACTCCAGTGCCAGCCTTTTTCTACTCTGTGTCCCTTCTCAGCACTGTGCTCTCTGATCTTGATGATCCTACTTGACCAATTTTAATTGTGGGAAAGACAGCTTCCTTTAAAGGCAAAAGAACCGCTTTTGAAATAACATCTTCTGTTAGATGCCATTTAAGAAAATTCAAGGGCTTTGTATTAGTTTCCTGAGGCAGCCGGCAACAGATTACCACAAACTGGATGGTTTAAAGCAATAGAAATGTATTCTTTCATGGTTCTGGAGGCCAGAAGTCCAAAATCAAGGTCTCGGCAGGCTGTGCTCCATTGAAGGCTGCAAGGGACAAGACTTTGCGTCTTGTAGCTTCTGGAGGCTAACCGTGATCCTGGTGTTCCTTGGTTCGTAGATACGTCACTCCAGCCTCTGCCTCTGTCTTCACATGGCTCTGTCCACTCTTCCAAGGACACTAGTCATTGGATTTAGGGCCCACCCTAATCCAGGACATTGCATCTCAAGATCCTTAATTTAATTACATCTGCAAAGACACTTTTCCGAATAAGGTCAGGTTCACAGGTTCCAGGCAGATGTGTCTTGGGGGGGCGGGGGCGGGGGGCCGGGAGGAAATGTGGCATTCAATCCGAAGGCTTCTGGAAGCAGTGTTCCCCTAGTTGGTGCTTTTATGCCCGTCAATGACAGTGAACAGAACAGGCACCCGCTGATTGAATTTCAGTCCTGTGCTGGAGCTGGGTTCCACCTCCCAGCGTCGTGGCCACACTGCAACTGCTAATGCCCCTACATTTTGCTATTAGATAGAATTTCTCTTTGGGGGGCTAGAAATGCACATCCTCGCTTAGTTTCTGACTAACAAAAAAAAAGAGAAAAGCAGCAAAGCTCAAACCCCACGAGGCTGTGTCACAAGTCTATATATAATGCTTTCCTGTGGGTCACAAGAATACCCACAAAAGAATTTTGTTCAATGTTTTGAACTGTCTCTAAGTTTATAGGACATATTACGGGGTTGAAACATCTGATAAATTATTTTTGGAAAATGAACCGAGGCCTGCTCAAGAAGGTACCTTTAAACCTGTGTCCCTTTGTCCCTTTGTCTGAATTAGTGTCTTTAGCTAAGGACATGGTGGTCTGAAGCCTGAGGTCTCCAGCTTCCCAGGAAGCTGATGCCAGTGGACAGATTCTGGTTATACTCTGTCCAAGAGACCCTTGCCCGTTGATTCTCTGCCATACTAATTTCCCAAATTCTCCTATTCTTTCCTTTCCAGTCCACCTCATACTAAATTTAAAGAGGCTTAAAAGAGACCCTTTTTTGGTACCAAAGATCTTCCCTGGGAGGAAGCCTCCTTTCTCATCATACTTTCTGACTCACAGCGCATCCCCTCTTTGAATCCTTCTGTTCACATCCGAGGCCTCAAAACTCAAGACTTCTTCTGAAATCCCAAAGGCTTTATTGCTATACTGCTCACCAACTTGGCATACCCCTCATCGCTGATGCTCGAAGATAGATAATGCAATGTCTTGCCTCCCGGTATCTCCTATCTGTGCCCAGGACCAGCAGGACTGGCTGTGAGGTCAACGATGCTTGAATGACACCGGAAGCCCCTCGTATTTCTGGAACCCTCCCACCCCACCCCAGATTGGCAGGAAGACATTGAGTTTCTCAGAATTCAATAGCTTCATAAATTTGATTCATTTTGGAAGAGTTGTCTTCCACTGATTTCCATTCATCCTCAAAACTGATTGTAGAAATCTCTAGCTTTGCCCTTTTTAAATAGCCTACTATTAGTTTTATTATTTAGAACTTTCTCTTGTTTCAGAAAAAAGTGTAAAGCCTCACTTCCTGGGATTTGACACATTTTTATCTGTGACTCATGCTAGAATCAGAGAATTGGTGAGCTGGGGACTACCAGACAGGACTTGCTCTTTCATGGCTCCCTTTTGCTAGGAAATGAAGCAGGATTCTCTAACACCCGGGGTGCTCCGGGCACCCCCACACAGCCTTAGTCATCATCGAGTGCATGGCCTTCCTCAGAGGTCCCTGCCAATAGCTCACCATGAACCAGCCTGAGTCAGGCACTGTTCATCAGCTTTTACATGGATTTTTAAAAAATTGAGATATAATTGACATGTAACATTATATTAGTTTCACTTGTACAACATAATGATTTGATGTATGTATATATTGCAAAAAGATCACCACAATGTCTAGTTAACATCCACCAACATACATTGTCACAATTTTTTTCTTGTGATGAGAACTTTTAAGATCTACTCTCTTAGTAACTTTCAAATATACAATACAGTGTTATTAACTATACTTGCCATGCTGTACAGCACATCCCCAGGACTTATTTATTTTGTAACTGGAAGTTTGTACCTTTTGACCACCTTTACCCATTTTTCACCCACCCCCCATCCCCTACCCCCCTACCTGCCACCTCTGGCAACACCAATCTATCCTCTGTATCTATGACCTTGTTTTGCTTTTTTTAGATTCCACATATAAGTGAGATCACATGGTATTTGTGTTTCTCTGTCTGACTTATTTCTCTTAGCGTAATGCCCTCAAGGTCCATCCATGTTGTCACAAATGGCAGGATTTCTTTCTTTTATATGGCTAAATAATATTCTATATAGTGTCTACACACTATATATACATACATATAGTGTATAAACATTATATATATATATATGTATATACAGAGAGAGAGAGAGAGACACTTAGGTTGTTTCCATGTCTTGGCTATTGTGAGTAATGCTACTATGAACATGGGGGTGCATATATCTTTTCAAGTTAGTGTTTTTGTTTCCTTCAGATAAATACCCAGAAGTAGAATTACTGGATCATATGGTAGTTCTATTTTTAATTTTTTAAGGAACCTCCGTACTGTTTTCCATGGTGGCTTTACCAGATTACATTCCCACCAACACTGCACAAGGGTTCCTTTTCTCCACACTTGTTATTTCTTGTCTTTTTGATAATAGCCACTCTGACAGGTGTGAGGTGATATCTCATTGCAGTTTTGATTTGCATTTCCCTGATGATTAAGGATGTCGGGCACTTTTTCATGTACTTGTTGGCCATCTGTATGTCTTCTTTGGAAAAAGTCTATTCAGTTCCTCTGCCCGTTTTTCAAATTGGATTGTTTATTTATTTTATTTTATTTTTTTGCTATTGAGTTGTATGCATTCATATATTTTGGATATTAATCCCTTATCAGATATATGATTTGCAAATATTTTCTCCCATTCAGTAGGTTGCTTTTTTCATTTTGTTGATGGTTTCCTTTGCTGTGCAGAAGCTTTTTAGTTTGATGTAGTCCCACTTATTTATTTTTGCTTTTGTTGCCTTTACTTGTGGTGTCAAATCCAAAAAATCACCACCAAGACCAATGTCAGGGAGCTTCCCACCTATGTTGCTGTTACTCGGATTTAATCCTCTTAACAGGACTGTATAGTCAGTTGCATTGTTGTTTCCATTTTAAAAGGAGAAAACTGGGGTCCTGAGACATCAAGTCACCTTCCCAAGGTCACAGAGTTGGACCCAGACACTTGGCCTTGGAGTCTGTGCACCTGACTCCCCTATTGGCACTATTGGTTGGCATTTGACCACTGCGCGAGCCTGCTGTGTCATAGGGTTGGCCCTCTAAGGCAGGGGGGGCACCAGCCATGAGGCCACACTGCACTTCCTGGAAGAGCTCGTAGACATCTTAACAGCATTCACCTGGGACATTATGATGTGGAAAGTACATTACAACACATCTCAGATAGTGTGACTAGAATCCCACGGGTTAGAACGCAGGCACTGTTTTTATCCCTATTTCACACATCAGGAAATTATAGGTTCCTGTGACTTGATTTGCCCAAGGTCTCCCAGTGGGTGGGTGATGGAGACAAGATTTGAACCCAGCTCTTTTATCCTTAAGTTGGTTGTTCCCAGGAACACAATTTCGCACGAATGCTGAGCCAGTGCCTACTTGATCTGCTTTGATCATATCGGCGAAGCTCCCTTCTCCCAGAACATCTTTTGCACCTGCTCCGCTCTCGTCTGAAATCCCCCGACCAGCCCTGCCTCTGCCAGACTCCGACCCCGTGGGCGTCCTCCACTAGGCAGGCTCACTACCGGTTCCCAGCACCCGGCCTGGAGTAGGTGTTCACAAACTGCATTTTGGAAGAATGGATGGATTTGTTCCAGGTAAGGAATTTTTCCCAGAAAAATCTCAGTTAAAATGCAAATGTGTTGCCTGGCAGAGACGCCTGGAATTTCTTTATTGGTTATTTGAAGGATGACTTGTTAGGACCAAAGGATAAAGGATTGGGAAGCC
Organism: Equus przewalskii; assembly: GCF_037783145.1. Classification (NCBI taxonomy): domain Eukaryota; kingdom Metazoa; phylum Chordata; class Mammalia; order Perissodactyla; family Equidae; genus Equus; species Equus przewalskii. The sequence goes on from NC_091838.1 coordinate 13,116,394, forward strand.
TTGAGTTCAGGGAAATGCCCAGGGAAGAGGGGTGGCTGCGGGGAATTCAGATGCAGGGCGGGGGACCCTGGACACTGTGGGAGAGGGAATGGGAAGTGGTCCTAGTCTCAGGGGTGCAATAGGCCCACCCTCTTCAGTTTCGCCCTGGGCTGGCTGGTCCTTAGGGCACAGCGAGTCTGACCACCTCCATAGGCAGTGGGTGAGGCCCCCTGGCAGTTTCTAAGGGTGGGTTCTTCCCAGTCCCTGAAAAGGCCAAAAAGTTCAAGTTTCCCTAAGAGGGTCCCGGGACAAGCATAGCTACTCACTGGTCCTCCCCTGTTAAGCCAAATGTTTCTATTCCTGTCATAGAACAGCAAATTGTGAATGCAGAGGCAGTGTCATTGGACCTATCTCTCACCCTCCACCCCAAGTTCACCAGGTAGCCCTGCCCCGCCCCTTCTGCAGGCAAATTTTCTCCTAGAACTTTCTCTGCGCTTTGATGTACACAGGCATGTATTATGAGTGAAAATTGGATCACGCTTTACGTAGGGTTCTGTGGCTTATCTTCAACATGTTGGATGCCTTTCACTGTCGATTCACATAGATCTGCTGTAATCTTTGAAAATAGTCTCATCTTATTTCATCACAGGACATACCAGACATACCACAATATGCCAGACCAGTCTCCTACTCATGAACAGCGTAGCCGTCTGCAACACTTTGCAGTTGCCAATAGTGCTGCATTTCCGCACATGGAGCAGCCTTGTTTATAAAGGACATTCTGTGAACCACTGTGCTTTCTTACCAAGGCTTTTATTTAGGAAGGGATGAAACAGGAGTGTGTGTCTCCTGGGCCAAGGGGCCCAGCTTTAGAAATTCAGTTTCAAGCTGCCCTTCAAGCCATGCCGGGCAATGGATGAATCGTTTCCCCAGGGTTTCTGAGCCGACGTCAGTCAGCGAGAATGACCAGGAGTGAGGATCCGGACCGCACGGAGTCACCACCCAGGCCGGCCTCTCCCTCTCCTTCCGGGGAACGGAGGCACCCCAGCATCATTTTCTGTAATCAAAGGAAATCCCCAGATAAGACGGACACCCTCATGCCTCACAGAAGGCGCTCCCCCACTCCCACGGAGATAAACCGATGAGTGCTTTCTTACTCACAGTTCACAGTTCTCCATGCCTCTGGGGCTGCCAAAAAAACCTCTCTCAGCTCATTGTTGCTGTTACCGCGGCCAGACACAGCACTTCCTAGAAAATTGTCGTTCCATTTACTGTTTATTCTTGGGATGGGTTATGATTTCCCATAAACTCTTGTAGCATTAAAGGTAGGTTTTCAGTAAATCTCATGAGACGTCTCCACAAAGAGGAAAAGAATAGTCTTTATTTTATGTTTTCTATTTTATTTTTAATGTGCCAGAGACAAGGACACCATAGGCCCATTTTTAGATAGTGATAAAAGCCAGCAATCGACAATTCTAGCTAAAGAACCCAATATTGTTCTACAATCATTATCTTTAACTCGCTAAAAAGTCAGCATACTGGCTGTGACATGAGGACGACAGAACTGTTTGCTCATTACACTTTGGAGTATGTAAGTTTCTCATACTTGTCATTTACAGTATTGATTTTTGCCACATGTGTGAACCACTTGTACCATTAGTTCCTTATTATTTTTCATAGCTTTTTAAATCATTGCTTCATCTTAATATATAAATAACAGGTTTGTGTGCTAGTTGTATTTTTTTCTAAAGCATATTAAAATAAAAAATGTTAGGGGCCGGCCCGGTGGCACAGCGGTTAAGTTTGCACGTTTTGCTTCGGCAGCCCGAGGTTCACCAGTTCGGATCCCGGGTGCGGACATGGCACCGCTTGGCAAGCCATGCTGTGGTAGGGGTCCCACATGTAAAGTAGAGGAAGATCGGCACGGATGTTAGCTCATGGCCAGTCTTCCTCAGCAAAAAGAGGAGGATTGCTGGCAGATGTTAGCTCAGGGCTAATCTTCCTCAAAAAAAAAAAAAGTTGAGCATCACCTAAAGTGCTCCAGAGTCCTGAACTGGTACACTTTGGTAAACACTGGACTCGATTGGATCCCAGATTCCAGCCTCCTCTTGCGGTATCTTCTAAGGCTAACAGAGACTGAATACCATCCAGACATGGAAGCATTGCCCTGTGTCTTTGCATTTTTGCGCATTTATTGTGTCACAGATCCAGAAATTGGGGGTTGGGAGGATGGGGAAATTACCTACTTTTGAAAGACAGGGCAGCTAATTGGAAAACACATGAGCTTTGGAATCAGGTGTAGGTACAAATCGTAGTGACATTAGACATGGGTCCTCATTTGTAAAGGGGGCATATTAAGAGCCACTTCATAAAGTGGAGTGAAGATGAAATGAGATAATAAACACAGAGTGTCTGCTTGAGGCTACCCAATGACAGCCAATGTGACCTTCAGTGTAAGTCTAGATGTGGCAATCACCCACCTGCTGACGGGGATCCAAGCCAATGGCAGGGTAGACCCACCTGTCCCTACAAGGCCTTCTCAAGATTAAATGAAAAATCAACAGCCTTTTGAAGAGGTGTCAAATAATGGGAGAGTCAAGCTCCCTAAGGCTTAAGATAAGAAAATGGAACACACCCATGACCCCATTAGGAGGCACTTGGGAGGCATCCCACCTTTGAGAGCTTGCTTTGATTATTGGAGAAGGCAGCAGGAGTAGTTCTACTTAATGTCCAGGGCTTTGAACCTCATGTGAGAACCCAAAAATGATTTAAGGGTTAGAAAAATAAGGTTATTTTATTTGATGTTATTGGGCATCTCTCCTGAAAGAGGGAAATATGAGGGCCAATGTAAAAACCGTTGAATGTGAAAAGGTGGCACAGTTTCATGGTGAAGGGCATGAGCCCTAGACCCGATACCTAGGTTTGAATTCTGCCTCCACCATGCACTGACACTAGAACAGCAAGTGCAAAGGCCCAGGGGTGGGAGTGTGGCCGGGGGTCAGGGGACAGCATAGAGGCTGAAGTGGCTGGAGTGGACTGAGCAAGTGGGGGGAGGTTGCAGTACCTTGTGCCCTGCACACCCCCAGGAGGTGGCACTCACAGAGACCATGATGGGAAAGGTGCCCCCACGTGTGGTGGGAGCTGGGTCAGGCAGATGAGGGCTGGTTGAGACACCCTGCGGCCTTGAAAGCTGCTATAAGGACCTTGACTAGGACTCTGAGATGAGAAGATACCTGAGGACCTTTGAGCAGAGGAGGCATGTGATCTGACGCACTCCATTTTGCCCGGTTTGTATGAGCCATGTCACAGAGGTAGTGTCTATTTCTCCAGGTCTAAAATAGAAGTCAAGGAATGGTGGTTTTAATACTGTAATAGCAATGATAATTATCCAATTCCCTGGTCTTAAAAGGAAAAGGAAATATATTACAGGTTTTCTAGTCCCAAGCAAGAGGATTCATTGACCAAATGGCTGCCCCAGCTCTGCCTGCAGAGTCTAGAAAGAGACTCGATAGGGAGCAGAGGGGGACACAGAGCCTGACTTTGGAGACATTGAGCTGTGACCTGAGCCAACTTTGTGATCTTGGGCTAACGACTTAACCTCTATGGATCCTCAACTTCTGCAACTGTACAATGGGGCTAACAATGCCTGTCCACAGGACTGCTGGGAGGAGGAAACAGAACACCTGAGAACGCACCCAGGCACACAGTAAGCCCACAACCAATGAGACTGTCCTCTGAGCTGTGTGCTGGGATTAGCAGGTGTCTGAGGGTTACTGAGCTGGCTTCTTCTTTCCTTGTCTTCTGGGATCAAGGGGCACAGTGAGGAAGTTGCGATGATAAACATTTCCGACCGGCAGTGCCAGGGGACTGTTGTAGCACGTAATATGAAATGGCCAGTCTGGACTCATGAGCACACACAGGAGGAGTGTGGACGCCATTGAGGAGCTCTCCTAAGCTGATGTAAGTTTAAGTGCAGTGATATTTACTGCCTTTTTGACAGGTGGTGGGAGAAACAAAGAACATTCAGGAAAACCAGGAGGGGTATGAGGCATCCTCCTCACCAACCTCCGTTATTTTTTGTTCCTCTGCGCTGGCCCTCTATCTTCCTTCACACCCACCAAGTGGTGTGGGGTCTACCCTCCCCGGCCCATCCGGGTGTGGTGGCGGACAGGGTGAGGGGATGGGAGGGCTACACACCAGCTGAGCAACTGCAGCTCTCACAGAAGATGCGCTCAGATGTGGTGCTGAGAAAACAACTCTGCTTCCTGCAGAGACATCAAAAGCCCACACCCTGTCTACCGCTGCACATTTTTGCAGCTGACGGAGAAACGGCTGGAAATAAGAGTTTCCCTGATGTCATTGGGACGATGCCGGCTGTGTTCTCCCGGAGACTTCAGGGAGTTGGCTCCGGAAGGGCTGGGTGGGAAGTGATGCAACTTTGAACAAAGGTTCTGGGCTCTTTGCAAAGGGAGGTCAGGTGGGGCCCCTGCGTTCTGAGTTGGCTGAACTTTCACCTGCACTTAACAGCAATAGAAAGTTCTAGTCCTAAGAGTGGAGAGTGTGGAGAGTAGAGATTTAGAGAAAGGGGCGAGCAGGGCAGGTAGAGCTGTGTGAGGACCTCTGAAATTTTCCTTTCTCCTCTCGTTCTACCTTTCTCCTTCTGAAAAGAAGAAAATCTTTGTCCTATTGGCTCATCTTAGTGCTTCTAATTCCCGGTTGTATTCACTTCTTCTAGGTTATGTTATTATCCCAACGGGAATCCTTTAAAGATGCCTGGAACACTGGAAGGACCCAGGGCTCCTTGGAGAAATAGCTGATTTCTGATTAGAGCAGGAAATATCCAAGATGAGTGTATGTGATTGTGCCAGAAAGCAGGAAAATGATCAGAAAACTGGCCAGGGGCCAGCTGGAGAGTCCTACTGACCTAAAAGATGGGAAATTTTTAGCATCAAAGAGAATAATGACTGCAATGTATTGAAAGGTAGCAAATATAGAAAACTATGAGTTCATAAGGATAGAAAGAGACCCCTTAATAAAAATTAGAGCAGAAATAAATGAAATTGAAACAAGAAAACCAGTAGAAAGGATCAATGAAACTAAGAGCTGGTTCTTTGAGAAGATAAACGAAATTGGCAAACACTTAGCTGACTCACTAAGAAAAAAGAGAGAAGCCTCAAATAAATAAAATCAGAAATGAAAGAGGAGAAATTGCAATGGATACCACGGAGATATAAAGGATTATAAGAGAATACTATGAAAAACTGCATGCCAACACATTTGACAATCTAGAAGAAATGGGTAAATTCTTAGACTCATACAACCTTCCAAAACTGAACCAAGAAGAAATAGAGAATATTAATAGACCAATCAAAAGGAAAGAGATTGAAACGGTAAATCAAAAACCTACCAAAAAATAAAAGCCCAGGACCAGATGGCTTCTCTGGAGAATTCTACCAAACATTCAGAGAAGATTTAATACCTATCCTTCTGAAACTATTCCAAAAAACTGAGGAAAGCAGAACACTTTCTAACAAATTCTATGAGGCCAACATCACCCTGGTACCAAAGCCAGACAAGGACAACACAAAGAAGGAAAATACAGGCCAATATCACTGATGAACATAGATGCAAAAATCCTCAACAAAATATCGGCAAACCAAATACAGCAATATGTTAAAAAGATCATACGCCATGATCAAGTGGGATTTGTTCCAGGGACACAGGGACGGTTCAATATCCACAAATCAATAAATGTGATATATCACATTAACAAAATGAGGAATAAAAACCACATGATCGTCTCAACAGATGCAGAGAAAGCATTTGACGGGATCCAATATCTATTTATGATAAAAACTCTCAATAAAATGGGTATAGAAGGAAAGTACCTCAACATAACAAAGGCAATATATGACAAACCCACAGCCAACAACATCATACTCAATGGTGAAAAACTGAAAGCCATCCCTCTGAGAACAGGAACAAGACAAGGGTGTCCACTCCCACGGCTCTTATTTAACATAGTACTGGAGGTTTTGGCCAGAGCAATTAGGCAAGAAAAAGAAATAAAAGGAGTCCAAATAGGCAGTGAAGAAGTGAAACTCTCACTGTTTGCAGGTGACATGTTTTTGTATATAGAAAATCCTAAAGAATTCATTGGAAAACTATTAGAAATAATCAACAACTACAGCAATGTTGCAGGGTACAAAATCAACTTACAAAAATCAGTTGCATTTCTACACTCTAATGATGAACTAACAGAAAGAGAACTCAAGAATACAATCCTGTTTACAATCACAACAAAAAGAATAGAATATCTAGGAATAAATTTAATCAAGGATGTGCAAGACCTATACAATGAAAACTTTAAGACATTATTGAAGGAAATCGAAGGCATAAAGAGATGGAAAGATTATTCCATGTTCATGGGTCAGAAGAATAGACATAGTTAAAATGTCCATACTACCTAAAGCAATAGATTCAGTGCAATCCCACTCAGACTCCCAATGACATTCTTCACAGAAATAGAAGAAACAATCCAAAAATTTATATGGGAAAACAAAAAACCCCGAACAGCCAAAGCAATCCTGAGGAAAATGAACAAAGCTGGAGGCATCACAATTCTTGACTCAAAACATACTACAAAGCTATATTAATCAAAACAGCATGGCACTGGTACAAAAACAGGCACACAGATCAATGGATCAGAATTGAAAGCCCAGAAATGAAGTCACACATCTATAGACAGCTAATCTTCGACAAAGGAGCCAAGAACATACAATGAAGAAAGGAAAGTCTCTTCAATAAGTGGTGTTAGGAAAACTGCATGCAAAAGAATGAAAGTAGACCATTATCTTTCACCATACACAAAAATTAACTCCACATGGGTTAAAGATTTGAATGTAAGACCTGAAGCCATAACACCCTAGAAGAAAATATTGGCGGTACATTCTTTGACATCGGTTTTAGCGACATCTTTATTTATTTTTTTTTTAAAGATTTTATTTTTTCCTTTTTCTCCCCAACGCCCCCTGGTACATAGTTGTGTATTCTTCGTTGTGGGTTCCTCTAGTTGTGGCATGTGGGACGCTGCCTCAGCGTGGTCTGACGAGCAGTGCCATGTCCGCGCCCAGGATTCGAACCGACGAAACACTGGGCCGCCTGCAGCGGAGCGCGCGAACTTAACCACTCGGCCACGGGGCCAGCCCCGCGACATCTTTTTGAATACCATGTCTACTTGGGTAAGGGAAACAAAAGAAAGTTAACAAATGGAACTATATCAGACTAGAAAGCTTCTGCAAAGCAAAGGAAACCATGAACAAAATGGAAAGACAACCCACCAACTAAGAGAAAATATTTGCAAATCGTTTATTAGACAAGGGGTTGATCTCCAAAATATATAAAGAACTCATACAACTCAACAAAAAAACCCACAAACAACCTGATCAAAAAATGGGGAGAGGATATGAACAGACATTTTTCCAAGGAAGATATACAGATGGCCAATAGGCATATGAAAAGATGTTCAACATCATTAATGATCAGGGAAATGCAAATCACAATTACAATGAGATATCATCCTACACCTGTTAGAATGGCTATAATCACCAAGACGACAAACAACAAATGTTGGAGAGGATGTGGAGAAAAGGGACCCTTCATCCACTGCTGGTGGGAATGCAAACTGCTTCAGCCACTATGGAAAACAGTATGGAAATTTCTCAAAAAATTAAAAATAGAAATACCATACAACCCAGCTATCCCGCTACTGGGTATTTATCCAAAGAACTTGAAATCAGCAATTCAAAGAGACTTATGCACCTTATGCTCATTGCAGCATTAATCACAATAGCCGAGATGTGGAAGCAATCCAGTGCCCACTGACAGATGATTGGTAAAGAAGATGTGGTATATATATATACAATGGAATACTACTCAGCCATAAAAAAAGACAAAATCGTCCCATTTGCAACAACATGGATGGACCTTGAGGGTATTATGTTAAGCAAAATAAGCCAGAGGAAGACAAACACTGTATAATTTCACTCATATGTGGAAGATAAACTAACATATGGATAAACTAAAGCAAGGAAGATAAACTAAAACACGGACAGAGTTTAGTGGTTACCAAAGGGGACGGAGGTTGCGGGTGGGCAAAAGGGGTGAAGGGGCACATTTATACAGTGACTGACAAAGAAGAATGTAGAGCTGAAATTTCACAATGTTTTAAACTATTATGACCTCAATAAAAAAATTAAAAAGGAGACCCCTTATTGGTCACCATTAGAGGTTGTTTGGGTACCAACTCATTTCTCTGAAAATTGATACAATAAACACCTATCCCCCCCTTTTCTGCATGAACCATATATTTCAGAGTAACCAAAGAGCTGATAAGATAAAATCCATCCTTATGTAAGAATCTTCCCTTATAAATCCGGAAGGAAAACTAGAATTAGAAAATCATGACTTTTTACCCCTACTAAAGTGATGGATTTAGAAATGATCATCAATGGATTAAAACTATCTGGTGGAAAGTTGACAGGAAATTTAAAATAGGAAATCTACAGCAATACCTACAAAGCGTTCTTCTCTCCTAAAAACTTTAAACCTAAATCAAGGTTTAAACAAGGCTCTAGGTGTGCGCTATATAATATGGTGGCCACATGTGGCCCTGGAACTCTTGAAATGGAGCTATTCCGAATTGCAATGTACTTTTAGTATAGAATACACACCCAATTTTAAGATATAGTGTAAAAAAGAATATAAAATATCTCATTAAATATTTTTATATATTAGCTACCTTTTGAAATGATAATATTTTGGCTATTTCACATTAAATAATTTATGAAAAAAATCATTTCACCCACTTCTGTTGACTTTCTCAATGTGGCTGCTGGAACATATAAAATTACATCTGGGGCTCGCCTTTTATTTCCATCGGACATCGTTGCTCTAAATCTTACTTAGTTTACAGAGAATATTGGCAATAGCAGAGCTGGTTAACACCAAGAGGAAGCAAAGGGCCAAGTCGAGAATGTGGTGAGATTCTACCAGATAAATGACTTACTTTCTTCAACAAATAAATGGTATTAGAACAAAGAGGGAGGAAGGATGGCTTTAGATGAAAACAGATATAACCACCAAATGCAGGGCGCAAACCTTTTGTACTTCCTGAAAAACCAGTTGTAATAGGACATTTTTGAAACAGTCTGGGAAATTTGAACATTGAGACTGAGTATTAGATCATATTAAGTGTTTATTGTTTATTTTGTTAAAGATAATAACGGCATTATGATTCTGTCTTTTAAAAAGTGCTTATCTATTAGGGACATATATCCAAGTTTTTGTGGGCGAGATCATATGGCCTCTGGCATTTGCTTTAAAAATGCTTACAGTAAAAAAGTCTGGTGGATACATGAAACCAGATTGACAAAATGTCGATTATTGTTGAAACTGGATGATAAGAATGTAAGAGTTCACTATATTCTTCTAATTTTATGTGTTGAAGAGTTCTAGAATTTAATTACGACTATATAATCTTCATTTATAATATATTTATAAATAATATACAATACAATCTTTAATAATATAGTTATAATTATAAGATATATTTTATATAATACAAAATTACAATGATTTTTAATGCCTCAGAAGCTATTTTTGTTGTTCATGGCTGGAAAGGCTGACACACTGACTGGTTTATCAGGTGAAGGTTTATGAAACCTTAGACGGCCAAGTCCTAAGGGAATGGAGAGAAGGCTGACAGGACGCACACCCACTCCTGTGGGTGACAGGTCGTCCCTGGGTTTCCCCTGAGGAGTGCATGAGGACAAGGGCCAGCTCAAAGGCACTGGCTTCCTAAGGAGGGAGGGAGCGTTGGCAGGGCCTGTGACCAGCTAAAGATGGGCTGAGATCAGCCAGAGGGTCTGCCTGGGGCCGGCCAGCTCAGCATCTAGACAGACCTCTCAGGCCGGCCCGTGGTCCAGGGTCTGGTCTGTTACGCGGATACCTGGAGGCGCTAGACTCTAAATTCACGAGAGGGGATGAACAATCACCATTCTAGTTTGTTCATCTACAAGGAGCTGTAACCACCAAGCAGCAGATATCTGTGGTCCCCAAGCAGCATGTTGCAGCGAATCGATATCCAGTGGGAGAAGAGTTTAGAAGATGATAGTGGCTAGTTTCTCAGGCTGTAATATTTCCTGATACATCTGTCTCCACCAGATGGAAAACTGCCCCAATGGCTGCATATGACTTTCTTTTTACCGTTAAGAGGACAGGGCCAAAAACAGACAAATGTGCCCCTGACACTTCCCCTGCTGTAGATGTCCCCGCCTAACCATCTAAGCCTCTTCCCCTCTCCGTCTCTTTAATCAGTTACAGTGCAGCCATTCCATCTCCTTGGGGTAACTCTTCTTTGTTGCTTTATTTTATAAATCAGCTCTCAGAGGGCAAACCTATATCCCCTTCTCAAGTTCTGATGGGGTCACTCATCTTGCGCCTTCAGGGTCTAGACAAGAATGGGACTGAAAATTAACTTCACCCTGCTCATGAATCCGGCAGCCTAGCTGTGCGGAGGATGGATGCTGGAGCTGCACAGCGACTGTGTCCCTGTGTCGCAACCTTATCTCAGCTGTTGGCCAGTTGTGTGACCTTGAACTAAAAGCCTCTCCAAGCCCTGGTTTCTTAAAAATGCATGCCCTTGACATTATGATGAAAAACTCATTATAGAGTATCTGGTACAGTGCCTAGCACCTATTAGGGACTTGATAGACAATAGCTGTTGCGTTGTGTTATTATTATCGTTGCTGCTTAGAGTTGGCCCTGACTAAATGGGTTTTGCTCCTCTGGGCTAAACTAAATGTCCCAACTGGGAGCTTAGATCTGCTTCCACACTCCCAATGCAAATCCAGGGTGTTTCTTGATGGAACTAAAAGTGGGACCAGGCTGTGGAACACAGGCTAACCCCATAAACAAGGTGTACTTGACACACCCACTCTGCTTGTGTCTCTGATCTAGCAACTCCCCAGGGCTGCAGGGGTGGGGAAATGGAAATGCTCACCTCACCCCATGCTGGCTGCTCACTACACAGAGTTCGAGTGTATTCCGCAGGGCTCACGCCTCTTCTCCTTCCCCAGCAGCTTGCATCCCTTTCTGTCCGAAGGCCCCACCCATGCGGCTGTCCCCTGCCTCAGCAGTCTCCTTGGAAGGACGGTACTGATGACTGATAATGCTTAGTAGATTACCCTCAAAGGGGCATTTGCTTCTGAGCTCAGCATAAAGTGTAATTTAGCTCAAAAGAACAACCTGCAATGATTTGAGTCAGAATCTCCAAGTGCCTGGCACCTGGTAGGTGGTCAATAAATATTTGTTAAGTGATTAATGGAGGGAGTTTCAAGCACTGGAGTGAACTGCTGAGGGGCATCCTTTAGGCCTGGGGACTTTCCTGGGACCATTCCAATCACCCCACTGAGGGTGGTTTCCTGTTCCAGTTACTCAGAAGGTCAGCCCTTAGGAAGGGCACCAGACCAGTATTTCCTTAAGGATTGAGGCTGATTCCAATCTGAGCTTCAGGAACTGTCTCCCTTCGCAGTGCTCAGATGCATTAAAGCTTGGCTCCGGTGGATGGGTTCCCAGTGGGAGTGATAGAAAGCTCGCCACTTAAGTCATCTAAGCTTTGGCTGCCCAGGCCTGAAAAAAATGCCCTTGGGACTGATCCCGAAGTGCGGGAGGATAAGTTAAATGGCTTAATAGATCCTGGCAGCTTCGGAAAGGACTAATGGCTCAGCATTAATTGGGTACAAAGAGTGAAGATGAATCTCTGAAAAGGTATTTCCGATTCGCCCATTCAGCTATCATTGGCTCGAAGCATCACTTCCTTCGATCCCCAAGCTGATGCTGATTATTAACGAAGTATGATCGCTTGATATTTGTATCAGCCTTGCTACTTCTGATACTCTTGTTCATCCTCTCAGCAAACTTTTCCTGAGTGCCTATTACGTGCCAGGCTAGAGATAGATGACATGACCGTCCCTGTCCCCTTGGACCTCTGTTCCAGAAGGCAGAGGATGAGAATTAGAAACAATGAGACTGGTGCCTTGTTAGAGGCAGATCCGAGGAAGGAGCCAAGAAAGAGCAGGTGTGGCTCTGCCTGGGGTGGTGGGTGGCAGGAGGCTCCCGGGTTGTGGTTGCGTGGGGACTGGAGGAACGTGCCAGGCCTCTGAGGTGTGCAGGCAGGCAGGGGCTCCTGGCAGAGGGAGCAGCATGCTCAGAGCCTGAGAGTGCATGACTCACTCAGGGAGTCGTCGGGGAGGACACACAAGCTGGAGGGTGAGGTGGTGGGCTGGAAAGGTGGGCAGGAGCCCTGGGGAGAAGTCGCTGCTGGGATGGGTGTCATTGGAGGATTGGAACACGGATGTGACAGGCACTGCTTTGCGTTGTGAAAAATAAACCCACTACATTGCCCAAAATGCATGCCATAGGGGATGAGCTCAGAAGCAGGGAAACGCGTTAAGAGTCAAAGACATGAACAAGGGTCCCAAGCAGTGTTTAAATTCTTGCTACTCTCTTCAGTAGCAGTAGGATGTTGCACAGCTCACATAGCATCTCTGAGCTCCATCCTCAGGGTGAGGTACAAATGATAAGATATCTGAAAAAGAGTATCTTAGCCACTTTGGTTGTGAGTGACTGAAAGCCATCTTGAACTAGCTCAGGCAAAAAGAAGAATTTATAGGAAATCCCATGTTGTGGGGCAATCCTCAGAGCAGCAGGAACACTTGCTGCTGGGAGGCTGTCGCTCCATCTCCCTCATTCCCACTCCCTCCTGAAGAGTGGTGCATTCCTTCAGGTTGTCCTCCTCCACATGGCCACGGAAGCATGGCCAGAGGCTGCTCCCACATCTCAGACCTCAGAGCTTCCTCACCGGAAATGTCTGCATCTCTTCTTCTAGTTCCAGTTGGGCAAATCCTGGACCTTTGACTGACCAGGCTAGGGCAGGGGACTTTTCCATAGACTAGTCAATAGGCACAAGGGAATGAGACACTGTGATTGGCTCATTATGGGTCTGGTGGCCCATCTTCAGCCAATTAAATGTGAGCAAGGAGGCAGCAACTGGAAAACAGTGGTAGCTCCAATTCAAAACTCAGGGTTGTAGTGTGGGAAAGAGCATTTCCTAAAAGTATGGGTGTAAGGGAGTACAATTCCCAGAAAAAGAGGAGAGACGCTGGGCAGATAAAACATTAGATTGGCATTACAAAATGCTTTGTAGATGTCAAACGTCACACAAATATAAGATATTGTTCACTCTTTGAGAGTGATATTTCTTTGGATTCATCTCTAGTTTCAGTGTGGAGAATAGTTACTGACACATAGTGGAGACTTCATAAAAATGGGATTGAGTTAGTGGATGCCAGATATTGCGTTAGAGGGTAATTAGTGGATAGCACGCATGTAGGGGAGTCACATGTCCTCAGGGATCAGGTCTAAAGTCCACGTGTACCGTGGAAATCACAAGTAATCAATACATCCCTTGAAACTTCCCCAGGGAGATACCATGTTGAAAACCACATACCATCTCTCAGTAAATTTGACAGAACAGTTTTTCCTCCAAGTTGGAACAGAATACTGTTTCCTTTGATCAGACACCAGTTGAAGCAGTTGGCCTTTATTTAAGAGTGATGCTCTATGAAAAACTACATTACCATCAGAATCCCATTCAGTATGGTGAGATGCTCAGGAAGGAAGAACAGATTCACTTCTCCCAGCTCAGGCTCTCTCTGGATGTGGGCTCATTGAGTGGGATGGCAGGTGGAAGTGCTTGCCTTATTTAAATTGCTGTTTTTCTCTTACTGAGAATTGCGACAAATGTGGTTGAAATTGTGTAAATCAAATGGGTATTTAGCATCATATTCTCATGTTTATTTATGTGTATAATTTCTGGTGTTCATCTAGCAGAGTGTGTATTCAATAAATTAGGAAGCCTGACTGTCTTGTTCACTACAGACTTTCCAGTGCCTATAACCATGCTTGGCACATAGTAGGCCCTTAATAATTAGGTGTTGAAGGAATGATTTCATTGCACAAGTCACCATGCTTGGTACTGAAGGTGTGAGATAAGGAGACCAGTGAAACTGGCCCTTCCCTCAGGATATGATCAATCTAATAAAGGAGGTGAGCCATGAAATGCCTGGAAATACGTGAAAAGACAATACAGGCATGCCTTGGAGATGTTGCAGGTGTGGTTCCAGATGACAGCAATAAAATGAATATTACAATCAAGTGAGTGACATGGATTTTTTGGTTTCCCAGCTCACATAAAAGTTATGTTTACACTATACTGTAGTCTATTGTGTGCAATAGCACTAGGTCTGAAAATACAATGTACATACCTTAATTAAAAGATATTTTATTCCTAAAAAATGCTAATCATCATCTGAGCCTTCAGCAAGTTGTATCTTCTTGCTGGTGGAGGATCTTGCCTCCATGTTGATGGCTGCTGACTGACCAGGCTGGTGGTCGCTGAAGGCTGGGGTGGCTGTGGCAATTTCTTAAAATAAGACAACAATGAAGTTTGCCACATCAATTGACTCTTCTTTTCAGAAACGATTTCTCTGTAGTATGAGATGCTGTCTGACAGCTTTTTACCCACAATAGAACTTTCAAAATTGGAGTCAATCCTGTCAAACCCTGCTGCTGCTTTATCAACTACATTTATGTAACATTCTAAATCCTTTGCTGTCATTTCAACCATCTTCCAGCATCTTCACCAGGAGGAGATTCCATCTCAAGAAACCACATTCTCTGCTCATCCACAAGAAGAAACTCCTCATCTGTTAAAAGTTTTATCGTGAGACGGCAGCAATTCAGTCACATCTTAAGGCTCCACCTCTAATTCTAGTTCTCTTGCTGTTTCCACCACATCTGCAGTTACTTCCTCTGCTGAAGTCTTGAACCCCCCAAGTCATCCATGAGAGCTGGAATCAACTTCTTCCTAACTCCTGTTAATGTTAATATTTTGACATCTTCCCATGAATCACAAATGTTCTCAATTCATGATTGAGGCATCTAGAATGGTGAACACTTTCCAGGTTTCCCTTGACTTTGCCCTAATCCATCAGAGGAATTACTATCTATGTAGCTATGGTCTTACGAAATGTATTTCTTAAATAATAAGACATGAAAGTTGAAATTACTCCTTGATCCATGGGGTGGAGATGGGATGTGGTGTTAGCAGGTGTGAAAACAATATTAATCTCCATTGTGCATCTCCATCAGAGCTCTTGCGTGACGAGGTGCATTGTTGATTAGCAGTCATATTTTGAAACTAATCTTTCGGTTTCAGTAGGTCTCAACAGCGGGCTTAGAATATTCAGTAAACCATGTTGTAAACAGCTGTGCTGTAATCCAGGCTTAATTGTTCCATTTATAGAGCACAGGCAGAGTAGATTTAGCATCATTCTTAAGGGCCCTAGGATTTCCAGAATGGTAAGTGAGCATTGGCTTCAACTTAAAGTCACCAGCTGCATCAGCCCCTAACAAGAGAGTCAGCCTCTCCTTTGAAGCTTTGAAGCCAGGCACTGACTTCTCCTCTCTAGCTATGAAAGTCCTGGGTTGCATCTTCTTCCAATAGAAGGCTGTTCCATCTACATGGAAAATCTGTTGTTTAGTGTAGCACCTTCATTAACAATCTCAGCTAGATCTTCTGCATAACCAGCTGCAGCTTCTACACCAGCACCTACTGCTTCACCTTGCACTTTTATGTTGTGGAGATGGCTTCTTAAAACTCATGAATCAACCTCTGCTGGCTTCACACTTTTCTTCTGCAGCTTCCTCACCTCTCTCAGCCTTCACAGAATTGAAAAGGTAGGGCCTTCCTCTGGAGTAGGCTTTGGCTTAAGAGAATGTTGTGACTGGTTTGATCTTCTATCCAGACCACTAAAACTTTCTCCATATGAACAATAGGGCTGTTTCTCTTTCTTATCGTTTGTGTTCACTAGAGTAGCACTTTCTTTTTTAAAGAAAAAACACCTGTTGCCAAACTTTTTTTTTCTCCCCAAAGCCCCCCAGTACCTAGTTGTATATTCTAGTTGTGGGTCCTTCTAATTCTGCTGTGTGGGACGCCACCTCAGCATGGCTCGACAAGCAATGCTAGGTTCACGCCCAGGATCTGAAACAGTGAAACCCTGGGCCGCCAAAGTGGAGCGTACAAACTTAACTACTTGGCCACAAAGCCAGCCCTAGAATAGCGCTTCTAATTTCCTTCATTCACAACTTGACTAACTGTTTGGTGCAAGAGGCCTAGATTTTGGCCTATCTCGTCTTTTGACATGATTTCCTCACTAAGCTGAATCATTTCTGGCTTTTGATTTAAAATGAGAGACCTATGACTCTTCCTTTCACTTGAACACTTAGAGGTAATTGTAGGGTTATTAACTGGCCTAATTTCAATACTGTTGTGTCTCAGGGAATAGGGAGGCCCGAGGAGAGGGAGCGAGACGCGAAAACGGCCAGTTGGTGGAGCGGCCAGAACACACACAACATTTATCGATTAAGTTTGTTGTCTTGTATGTGCACTGTTCATGGCGCCCAAGAAAGATTACAATACTATCATCAAAGATTACTGATCACAGATCACCATAACAAATATAACAATAATGTAAAAGTTTGAAATATTGCAAGAATTACCAAAATGTGACACAGAGGCATGAAGTGAGCAAATGCTGTTGGAAAAAATGGTGCCAATAGACTTGCTCGATGCAGGGTTGCCGCAAACCTTCCATTTGTAAAAATGCAATATCTGTGAAGTGCAATAAAACTAGGTATGTCTGTAGTACCAAGCAGGAGGTGTTACCTGTCAATGAATAACAGAAGAAAAAGTTATGGTGGACTCTTAGAGGAAGTAGGTTGTATCTCTAGGGACGTATTCTTGCCTTTTCCTTGACATCCAATCTTTTTGCTCCTGGTTCATCCAGCGAGGTCTCCACTTTCCTGCAGTCTGAAGCAAGATCAAGCCTAAGGATTTACTTCAAATATATGCTGGTGTCTGGAGCCAACTTCCTAGGGATGCTTTATTCAGAGATGCGTGTAGGGCAGGGAGGAATTCTAACACTGGCTGATGATCACTTAGGACCAAAGCTGGTAGCAGCTTTCTGTTATCCAAGCTTGGGGAGCCCTGGCATTGTAATGACTAGTCATGCCAATTCGGTCTTGACTGGGTGACCTCCTGGGAGCAGGGGTCTTATATTCCTTCCTCCCCCGTGGCCCACCTCTGCTTTGTGGAGCAGAACCACGGGCTGCACCGACGGCTCATTGGAGCGTGTGACCCACAATTCCAGAGCAGAGCTGCAGGGGCAGCCCCACCTCTGTCCTCACAAACCTGTTCATCTGAGGAGAGACTCCCTCTTCTGCTCTCACAGGCAAGAGAAGAAAAAAGGGCCCTCCACCCTGTGTGCCCTGCCCTAGGCTGAGAAGAGTTCCTCTCTTGGTTTTTAGTCTCATGCTGTAATGGGGACCAAGCAACGGGGCTCTCTGGTGACGGCCAGGGCTGCCAGGCGTTCAAAGCACAGAAGGAGGCAGCTACCTCGTTCACCACTTACAGCCCAAGTGGAATGCAAAATTTATCTTGTTTTACTGCAGAATAATTAGAAAGTGCACATTAATAATCACTGTGCACAGGAGATATTCTTCCAGACTTCAAATTCTCTATGTATTTATAGGCATATATACAAATAAAAAAATTGGATCTCTTAAAGTCAACCATTGAGTCCTAGTTCCCTGGCCTGTTCCTGACTGGTCTGCCGCCAGCATGACGCCCCTGCCCCCACTTACCCTAGACATTCCTCAGGGCAGGATTTGGCCCATATTTCAATTTTATAAACACTGATGATGACCCAGGGGCTGGGCTGAGCACTGAGAGGTTAGAAATGAGTAAAACACAGTTGCCGTTTGCTGGAGCTGAGCATCCAGTAGGAGATCCAGGTGTGCTGTACATCTCTGATGCACAGCAGCCTCGGAGATGTGCGCTCAGAGAAGTGAAACGGGTCAGGGGGTGGAGACGTCAATTTCAACTCTTGGATCTCAGATGATTTCTTAAAGAAATTGAGGTTTGGGGCAAAAGGTATTTCAGGCAGAACAAACAGTATGTTAGGAGCAGCCACTTATGAAATAACTGCCATGTGCCGGGTTGACACGTTATTGCCAATTCTTTCAGCAGCTACACACAGCAGCTGTTATTCTCACCATTTCACAGCTGACGAAAGGAAGCAGCCCAAGGCTGCCGGACTGTGTCGGAACGGGGATTTGAACCCAGGTCTGTCAACCTTTGCTTTGTGCTCTTCCAATTACTGTTTGAGCAAAAGTTTTAGAGTAGAGAGTGTGCAGAGTGGCAGGATTCTCAGGGGATCAGGACTGGAGAGATATGACTGGTATACAGGGCCAAAGGGCAGAGAGCTGTAAATGTGCTGGCTAGCGTCTTTGGCCCTACTGTCCTGCAATTCAGGCATCACCTCCTCCAGGAAGCCTTCTCTGACTTCCTCAGGTTACCTAGATGCCCACCCTCACTGCCCGCCCCCCCTCCCCCGCCCCGCACACACTTGTAGGCGTGACCCTGTGTTCTCCTTGCCCGTGAACTTATTCATCGTATACCAATTGTCTACTCATCGGTTTCTGCTGGACAGTAAGCTCTTTGAGGGTGGGGCCCTGTCTGATTGTCTTTGCGTTCCCAGTTTGTGAGTGAGAGAAAGAAAGAGTCAATGGGGCTCAGGGTGTGGAGAAGAGGAAATGAATAGGTTTGAGGCAGTTTGGCAGGATTCGGCAACAGGCGATGTGTTGAGGAAAGAAAACTCTGAGGATTTAGCCTGACGGGAAGAGGAAAAGCCTGTCCTAGAGCAAAGGGATACAGGAAGAGGAGCGGGACGGGGGGGCTGGATGGCCTCACCCCTCCCACAGAGGTGGAAGGTAGGGAGGGGACGTGAGGAGACCGCATTATAAGTTGGTGGAGTCAAACGCCGGCAGGGCCTGTGACAAAAGTAACGTGGACCTGTGGGTAGACACCTTGGATCTGGTCTGAGACTGTCTGGGTCCAAATTCCAGCTCCGCCCCCTGACCCCCTTAGGACTTGAGGCAGCTTAAAGAACTCCGTGTGTCTCAGTATTCCGCACTGGTGAAACGGGGCTGTGAATCCAACCAGGCTCAAAGGCTGTGAGAGGATTAAGCTGAGATCGTCGTGCCCAGGGCTAACATCCTTGTCCTCCTCCTTCTCTGGGCGTCTCCTCGCTTCTCAAGCCTTCTCCGCCTAAAATGCAGAGTGTAAACAGCGTGCGCGCTTCTACTGGGAGCTCAAACCAGCGCCGCCCGAGGCAGAGCTGGTGTTGGTAGAAGGTCTGTAGCAGAGTTTTGTTTGTTCGTTTAAAATTTCAGACTCAAATCCCAGCTCCAAACTTACAAGCTGTGGAATCTTGACCTTCTTACCTAACCACTCTGTGCTTCAGATTCTTCTCCTATAAAACAGGGATAATAATACTACATATCTTGTAGGGTTGTTTTTGAGAGTTAATTGTGATAGTATATGACTTCTCATTAGACACAGTAACTTTTTCAAATTTCTCATATAGCCTGTGACCCCTCTGTGTTCTGACTTCTGTGCTTGAATCTGACGGCTACTGCCATCCCTCGCCCCCCAATCCCAACCACACAGGACTCCCTGCTGCTCCCCAAGCTTGCTTTCATCTCCATCTCAGGCCTCTGCATGTGTTAGTCCCTTGGCCAGAGCTGTTCCACCCTTTAGGTCTTTGCCGATCTTTCTCCAAGATTGATCAAGATTGATCTTTCTCCAAGACGGATCTATCAACGCATGAATGGATAAACACAATGTGGTATATCCTTACAATGGAATATTATTCAGTCATGAAAAGGAATAAATTGTTGATACATGCTACAATGTGGATGAACTTTGAAAATACCTCGCTAAGTGAAAGAAGCCACATACAAAAGGTCATATATTCTAATTTCATTTATATGCTATAAATTCAAATCTGTTTGATATCACTTCCTTAGAGCAGGCTCCCTGGATCTTCCTGCTAAACAACCTGCCCTCTCGCTCACCCTGCCACTCCCTATCCTTTGTTTTGTTTTTTCGATTAGCCCTCATCTGACATAATATTCACACATATAGTCGTGTGTCGTGAAGTTGTGAATAATCAAATTTCTTAGCACATCCCTGACCAAAGCCAGGCCCCCTTAAACGCTGGCTATTGGACTCTCAACATCCTCATTATTGCCATAGAAAAGCAGAGGTAGTTGGGCTGGGGCATGAACCCTAGAGCGGAGTGCCTGGGTTCACATCCCAGCTCTGCCCTTTCCTGCCTGTCCAGCCCCTGGGCCTCGTCATCGTGGGGCTGTGAGGACAGGTGGGCTGATCCGTGTGCAGGCCCAGGACAGCGCTGGGGCAGAGGGGGCCCACTCTGTGTTCGTAGTCATGACGATGGGGAGCCCACTCTGTGATGGTGGTTATGACAAGAGCATCAGTGGCTCACACTCAGCCACCCTCAGCACAAGCACCCAGGTTTTCAGAAGAACAGATGCCAAATTACATTTCTCTCCTCCTGTTTTGTTTTTGCTTTTTTAAAAAATTGAAGTAAAATTCAGATAACATAAAATTATGATTTTAAAGTGAACAATTCAGCAGCATTTAATATATTCACAGTGTTATGCATCCATCACCTCTAGATAGTCTCAAAACGTTTTCCTCACACCAAAAGGAAACTCAGTATCTACTAAGTAATCATTCCCCAGGCCCCTCTACCCACCGCCTCTGGAAATCACTCACCTATTTTCTGTTTCTATGGATTTACCTGTTCTAGATACAGCATAGAATTGGAATCAGAATATATGACCTTTCGTATCTGGTTTCTTTCATTCAGCATAGTGCTTTCAAAGTCCATCCACATTGTAGCATGTATCAATAATTTATTCCTTTTTACGGCTGAATAATATTCCATGGCGAGGCTACACCACACTGTGTTTATCCATTCATCGTTGATGGACATTTGGGTTCTTTCCACATTTTGGCTGTGGTGAATAGAGCTTCTAAGAACATTCGTGTACAAGGATCTGTCTGAGTCCCTGTTTTCAATTCTTTTGTTGGGCGTATGTCTAGGAGTGGAATTGCTGGGCCATATGGTAACTCTATGTTTAACTTTTTGAGGGACTGCCAGACTGTTTTTCAAGGTGGTCGCACCATTTTACATTCCCACCAGTAAAGTATGGGGGTTCTAATTTCTCCACATCCTCGCAAACTCTAATTTTCTGTCTTTTTTCTTACTATAGTCCCCCCTTATCCTCCGGGCATACGTTCCAAGACCCCCAGTGGATGCCTGAAAGGATGGATAGCACCAAACCATACAAATACCATGTTTTTTCCCATACAGGACAGTGTGAATACACTGCACAAAAGAGTGATTCAGGTCCCGGGCAGGAAGGAGCTAAACGGCAGGAGATTTCATCACGCTCCTCAGAATGGCGTGCAATTTAAAACTTATGAATTGTTCATTTCTGGAATTTTCCATTTAATATTTTTGGACTGCGGTTGACCACAGGGTAACTGAAACTGTGGAAAGCGAAACCATGAATAAGGGGGGACTACTGTACTGCCATCCCAGTGGGTGTGAAGTGGTATCTCTTTGTGGCTTTGATTTGCATTTCCCTAATGACTAATGACATTGAGCATCTTTTCAGTCATTGTGTGTCGTTGAACCAGAGGCAGGACTTGATTTGATTGCCTTGTCTGAGGTTGTGCTTCACAGGAAAATGCACCTGAAGGGTGGGAGTCCTCCCCTTGGTTTTCCCTTCATCTCCGCGGCATGGGGCGGGCTTCTTGGGTCCGATTTTACTTCCACGTGTGCCAGAGGAATTGGAGCCCACCCTCCTCTGTGAAATAGGGACATTGGTCCCTGACTCAGAGGGAGGGCAAGTGAGAAAGGGGAGTGGCTAAGAGTTCAGACTCTGAAACCAGATTATGGGTGTTCCAATCCTGGCTCTGTGCCATCAATGTGACCTTGGGCTGAATGAGTCAATGTCTCTGTGCCTCCATTTCTTGCCTGTAACTGAGTTTAATAATAGTAACTGCCTCACAGGGTTGTTGTGAAGATTAGATGAGTTAATATATGAAAGCCAGCCCTCAGTAAGGGGCTGCTATTATTATCCTGGAGTTCTGTATTTTGGCTTCAGCTGGACACGGGCTATCAAGCTCACGTTTGTTCTTCTGCCCTGCTCCCCAAGCCTCCTCAGAGTTCTTTATGGATGGTCTTCCATTTGAAGTACATAAGAACTTTCTCTGTTATTTGTCCGCATTAGCCTTCAAAGCGAAAGGAGTGTGGTCCCCGTTAATAGCTCATCTTGTGTTTCGTGAAACTTTTTAGAAGCTGCGTTTCTGATCATCAGACACAGGGCCAGGAACACAGAATGGAAGAAGTAGAATCGGAAAGGCCAGTTTAGCTCCCCAGACCACAGCTACCCGGGCGCTGTGGGCAGAAAGAAAAACTGGCTTCTCCTTCTGACTCGGGCCTCCCCACATCGTCTCTGAGTCCTGCCCTGTCCCGCACTGGACCTCAGCCCCTTTGGCGGGAACCTTGGCCAACCTGACCCCAGCACTCCAGAAAACCCTTCTAGAGAAATCCACCTCAAACCATTCCCAAGAATGGCTTCCTCTGCCACATCTGCTGCTCCTTCAGCTCCTTGATTCTCTCACGCCCTCACTTCAAGTCTTAAAAATCTTAAGCAAGAAATCTCTTACTTTGGGGACAGGGAGAAAGTCACCTTCAACTTCTACTTTGTCCATTTTATAGCCTTTTTTCCTGCCGCATTGAGCAAAAACTGCTTTGGATGGTGGAAATCATTCTAGCCAGGGCGAGGAGTTGGGTGGAGTGGAGGATGAGGAGGAGGGCAGGGGGAGCTGCCCGCCACAGTGTTGCCAGCTCTGGTCTAACGGGCACCTCTGGGGAGCTTGGTAGGAGCCATTCTTGCTCATGGCGCGATGGGTTAACCACTTAGCAGACCCCTTTCATCCAGCTGCAGGAGCTCTCAGCTGGCCCTGGGAGCAAGGGCTCCAGTCCAGATCCTGGCCACGTGCTTGTAGCTGCATTCTCATGCGCACAGCGGATGGGTGATACCTTCTGTGATCAGCACAGTACCACCTGAAGCTGTGATCGGCTTCATGAGATCTTTAAGCAGACTCTTCCAGCGACTCACCCAAGAGAGGCCAGCCTGCGTTCTTCATTCAATGGATATGTGTAGAAATCCAGACTGGGGAACCCGGGCCTAAGGCAGGAAGATTCCTGGCACTTCACGGACAGGCCCAAGACACTCACAGGCTACCTGCTCTGCTCCCTGAGGAGTCCCGGAGCTTCTTCCCCAGACGCTCAGCAGTGTCCACCGGTCTCCGGTTGGGTAAAGCCGGGGTGGGGTGTCACAAAGACTGGAAACTCAAGTTTCCTGCAGCTTCAAATTCAAGTTCCTCTGCTGGGCCTCACCTCTAACTACTTACTGATTGAGACTAGTGGATTGTTCATCCTGTCAGTCGCTGCTCTCCTCATGTCGTCCACAAGAGTTGCCAATAAGAGGCTGCAGGCTGAAAGCTGAAAATCTCAGATCTCAGAGAGATCAGGGATGTCTGAAAGCCTTAGAGAGTGGAAGAGAGGAGAGAGCAGCCCAGCTCCTCTACACGCCATTGGCCCCAAAGTTCTGACCTTTCAACCTCCAAATCTGTGCCCATCTCCTTTGCCCTCCTGTGACATGGTGTACTCTTCACTCCTTTCTTCTTTGATTGTCGTCTAGGAGAATCGCGTGCTCTGTGACGGGGCCTCGGAAGGAGACTTTGGACACGTGGCAAGAGGGATGTACAAATGCACGTATAGGTCTTGGAGTGGGGACCCATACATGGACTATTAAAGACGCAAAGGAATTTGTTCATATACCTGCATATCTGTCCATTGAACAGCTGTGATGGGGCACCTCTGTTGGATAGGCTCAGAGTTGGGGGCTGGAGGGACCACTCCTCGAATATACCTGCCATGCTTCTGCCTCAGGGCCTTTGAACTGGCTGTTTCCTTTGCCTAGCACACTGTACCCCCAGATTTCTACATAGCTCACTCTCTCACTTCCTGTAGGTTTTTACTCAAAAGTCACCTTCTCAGTGAGACTTATTCCATCCCCCGATGCTGCTTCATTTTTCTCCAAATCATGTAACATCTTCTATAATTTTACTTATTGCTTGTGCTTACTGGCCATCTCACTCCAGTACAATGTAAGCTCCCTGGGGACTTGTTTTGTCACTGAAGTATTCCCAGTGCCTGGGACAGTGCCTGAGCATCTCATAGTAAGCTTTCAGCAATTATTTGCAGAAGGAACTAATAAGTGAATGAATGACTTGTAGGTGCCATTTAGCTGTAAGAAGCTGAGAGTTTGGATGGTGAAGGGAAAGAAGACTGGATTTGGAATCAGAGGGCCTGGGTTTGAGGCCCAGCTTTGTCACTCATAAGCTAGGTTACCCGGAGAAATTTAGCTGAATGTGTGGAGTCTCGGTTTCCTTATCTGCAAAAGGGGGTAATAATTTTTGACAATATTTATTTTGTGTTTACTGTGTTCCAGGCACTTCCCAAGTGCATTGCCACCTTAACCATGTTATAGGGGATGACCTGATATTACGAGTCTCCTGATAAGATGCAATATTCAGTACACAGCATCAGCTATGAAGAATTCTTGCCAAAATATTTAAACTGAACCTAAACATGCCTTTGGCCTAACTTCTAGTTCACAAGAAACCCAGAGAGAGAAACAGATTAAACAATGTCATGAAGAAAAAATTGACAAATTCAAGATTTGGGGCATTTCTCAAGACAACTGGCCTAGGGCCAGTCCTGGTGGCCTAGTGGTTAAGTTTGTCATGCTCTGCTTCAGCAGCTCGGTTCTGTTCCCAGGTGGGGACCTACACCACTCATCTATCAGTGGCCATGCTGTGATGGTGGTTCACATACAAAATAGAGGAAGATTGGCAGCATATGCTAGTTTAAGGTGAATCTTCCTCAGCAAAAAAAAAAAAAAAAAAAGAGAGACAACTGTCTTAGCCATTGGAAACACATTTGCTTCACGAAAGTAATGATAAAGGTGAAGGGCTGTTCCAAATTAAGATAACGTAAAGAGACATGCAATGCATGATTCTTGCTTGGAATGTAGCTTAAAAAAGCATCATCTGGATAAGCAAAAACTAGAAACAATCATAATACAGATAGTAATTGACTGGATATATAAATGTCTAGAGAATAGAATATTACATGGCAATACAATGTTGTACAGTACAATATTCTGTTTAAGTATATATTAAACAGAATGCACTACTGCATCACACGACATAAATGTATCTCAAAAACAAGGTGAATTAAATCAGACTCAAAAGAAAAAAATCATTTGCACCTCCATTTGAGAACATTTGAATATGGCTGGGGAATTTAGATGATATTAGGAAATCATCGTTGACACTGTCCTGTGTGATATGGTATTGTGGTTACACAAGAGAATATCCTTACGTTTAGGAGATTTATACCAAAGCATTTTTGGTCATGATATCGGCAAATTACTCTGAAAAGGTTCTGTAAGATAGATAGATGGAAACAAAACCAGTGTTACAAAAAGTTTACAACTGTTGGGGCCAGCCCTGTGGCTTAGTGGTTAAGTTCATGTGCTCTCCTTTGGCGGCCCAGGGTTTCGCCGGTTCGGATCCTGGGCGCGGACATGGCACCGCTCATCAAGCTATGCTGAGGTGGCATCCCACACGCCACAACTAGAGGGACCCACAACTAAAAATACACAACTCTGTACTGGGGGACTTTGGCGAGAAAAAGGAAAAATAAAATCTTTGGAAAAAAAACCTATAAAAAAAAGTTTACAACTGTTGAATCTAAGTAGTGAGTGTACAACTGTTCATCGTACTATATGTTATTCAAATTTTTGTATGTTTCAAAATTTTCATAATCAAAAGGTGGGGAGAAGATTTCATGGAGCTCTTGTGCTTATGCAGTGGGGTTAGCAAGAGGAACATTGGCCCGTGATGTGAGCATGCCCTGGTGTCCCCACATGTCTTCCCTCCTCACCTGCATGGCCCTGGGCAGCCCCTCTGCCATTTCTGTAAAGTGCTATGGCCAGTGAGAGCTGATTTTTGTAATGTGTAGAAGAGACACTATTTGTTGTTACATTTTAAAAATTATACTCTATTTAAGTAATACGCTGAAAAACCCCCTAATTTTCCTTAAGCTTTTAAGTTCAACTGACAACTCTCATTATTTTATTTATAAAGCTTGTAAATTTTAACAGTCGCTCTTAAAGGGGCTTTTTACGTTTTGTTAATTAAATCCCTTATATATTTTAAATTGGATTTATAAATTTAATATATTTGGTTTTATTTATAAGCACTTCAAACAGCTAACAATCAGAACATTCCCAAATACTAAAACAATTCTAACAAGTGTAATAAATTAAACTTAACAATATAGTGCATCTCAAGTTCTCATAAACATTCCAATATTGTTTACAAATCCAGTAAAACCACAAATCTAAACAATTACTCAATTACACATTTTAAATTGGAATCGTGAGGCTAATATATTAGATTCTTTAATGCCAACTCCTCTTAAATATTACAAACACTCGAAATGC
This sequence comes from Equus przewalskii, assembly GCF_037783145.1. Taxonomy (NCBI): domain Eukaryota; kingdom Metazoa; phylum Chordata; class Mammalia; order Perissodactyla; family Equidae; genus Equus; species Equus przewalskii. Next base: position 13,143,076 of record NC_091838.1, read on the forward strand.
CCAATATACACAAATTGTTGCAAAACCTAACAGAAAAGCACTAATACTTAATTTGAACCCTTCCCAAGGTCCAAAGACACTTAGTCGTGGAGGAAACAGTAAAGTTGAGCTAAGTAAGTTGTAGTTTCCATTTCAGTATGCTGAGGTGATGCAGCGAGCAGAGATTTTATCGTGGATGTGGGATCCAGTTTTCCTCGTGACATTCACAGATGGACTGAAGCATGGTAACAGGAATTCCACGCTTGTGGAGGGGCTTGGAATCTCCAGGTTTCAAGGTATACCATTGCCCGAGTCTCCCATCTGGTCTGAGTCTGCAACTCCCAACGCCCAGGTTGCTTCACTTTATTTATTGCCTGATTCTGGAATCCTCCACCCTCATATATTTTTCCTGTCTAGTAGGACCACTGCTCTTGTAGCTATTTGATGACACTCAGTTGGATTCTGTGTTTCTCTAATGGCTTTGTGTAGCTCCATGCTTGAATCACAGCAATCATGCTGGAGACTGACTGGGGCCCTGGACCCACGTGCGGCCTCCATGCCACGCTAAGGCGGTAGGTTACCAAACAATGTCCCTGGGAGAGGGACACAATTCTCTTGCATAGTCAAATCCCAAAAAACTGTCTTGGCTGTCGCCTCCCCAGGCACCTGCATGGGGGAGGGACAGAGGCTTTTTATCCAGGGACCACAGAATCTATATTCTCTGTTATGGCGTCTTCTCCATCTTTCTCCTGCCGGGCCCTAGCACTGGGAGTATTTTCACGGTGTAAGGGTGAGTGGGGTCACTTCACCCTCTTAAACCCCTGATCCCAAATTCTTTGTCTATGCCTCTCCTTTCCTCTATCGAATTTTTTAAGTTCATAGGGTTTTAGGAGGCAAATACAGGAAGAGATTCACGCATTTCTCTTCTATTCTTTGTTTTACCTTTTGACTTTTAGAAAACTGTAAAATATTTCAAGCATGTGAAAAAGAAGAAAAGATAACATAAAAAAATCCAGTTCTCTACCACCCAGTCTGTTAGAGCATGGCATTTTTCCATACTGCCTTCAGATATATGAACTTAGAAAAAACCAAAAGACATTCTACAGTTGAAGTCCCTGTATACTTGGCCCTCCTTTGATCCTATTCTTTCCCCTCCCCTGAGGCCAGCACTATCTGGAACTTGGTGCTTGACATTTCATGTATGCTTTTATACTTTTACTTAATATGTGCATCCATAAATAAACATAATATAGTTTTGCATATTTTTGAACTGTACGTAAATGACATCATATAATCCACCTTTCTGCAATTTACTTTTTGTATTCATCAGTGCATTTTGAGATTTAGCCACGGTGATGCACGTAGCAACAGTTCATTCCTTTTTCACTGCTTTGTAATAACCCTTTGAATGAACATATCACAACGTATCCATTCTCCTCTTGATGGACGTTTTGGTCATTTCTAATCTGTTTATACAAACGTACTGCAATGGACATTTTTGTTCCCATCCTCCTGTGAGTACATGTGAGCATTTCTCTAGGCTTTCTATCTAGGGTGGGGTTGTTGGGTAATGCCGTGTGGGCAGCTTCAGTTTCACTGGATATGTCAGAGGTTGTGCGCTCTTACCAGCAACCATGAGAGTTCTCGTTGCTCCACGCCTGGACAACTATTTGTATTGTCAGATCTGTTTCCTTTTCGCCAATCTGATGGGCATGAAATGGTATCTCTCTGTGGTTTACATCAAATTTCCCTTATTACCTGTGAGATTGAGCCTTTGTTTACAGACACTTTACTGCAAGATTTTCCAGTCTGTGGCCTCCTTCCTCTGCGGTCCTAAGCAGGGGACAGCCCAGCTGTTTTAAGGTGTGTGTGTTGGGGGTGGGGACGGACACAAGGGTGGAAAGGAACTAATAGCTTCAACAACCACACAAGGAATGAAGACTTGTTTTCTTATTCCGTAAATACACAGTGGTTGCCTGTGGCTGCAGGAGGATCTGGTCACCACTGCCATCATGTTGCCTCTCCTGTTTGTCCCCCATTTAGCAGCTCTGCACTATCCCCACCAGCAAAGCTTCAGTTTCCTAATTGTCCATAACCAACTCCATGAGTCTTAGATGGGGTTCACTCACACAGGGTGGGCTATCCTTGACCCTGAAGGCTTGGTACCTGGATGGAAAGGTCTGTTTCTCCAGCCAGTGTGTTTTGTTTGGGTACCAATACCAGGTTGGAACCAGTTTTTGTGGAATGAGCACCGCAAATCTGGATATTCTGCCACTAGGGTCATGGTGACTTTCTCCTCTCTCCAAAAACCGGGATTCTAAGTACGCTAGACTCTCAATATTTCCCGGGGAAACTCAAAGCCTTTCACGGAACTCCAACTAGTAAATATTACTACATTTTTATACCTATTGATTTTATGACTCCCTTACCCCTGACCGAGACCATTTTGTTCACAAAGAAACAAAGCGGTATTAGAATTTCTATCACTTCTCTTTTATCTTAATGTATAAAGAACACTAATGCTGTCTGAGCGAAGGAACCTGGCTGGCCACCGGTCTCCCACCAGGTCCAAGGACTCTATCAAGTATGCCAGCATCTTGACTTGTGGAATGAAAATTGTGCCCCAGCAAATTTTAAAGGATGATATGTCACGGACCTTTGGGATGTGGCATGAAGCTCGCAGACATGAATGCAAAAACTTGAATGTTAAAAGTTTATTAAATACATTCATTTATTTATTATTCATTTATGTACCATAAAATTCACCCCTTTAAAGTGTACGATTCAATGATGTTAATATATTCACAGATGTGTACCACCATCACCACAGTCAATTTTAGAACATTTTTATCACCCCTACAAGAAACCCTGTACCCTTTAGCTATCACACGCCTGTCCCCACCCCTAGTCCTAAGCAACTACTGATCTACTTTCTGTCTTTACAGATTTGTCTATTCTGGGCTTTTCACATAAATGGGATCATGCAAGTGTGTCGTCTTTTATGACTGGCTTCTTTCACTTAGCATGATGTTTTCAAGGCTCATTCATGTTGTAGCAGGTACAGTAAACTTATCTGTTGATGGAGGTTTGTGTTGTTTCCACTTTTGACTACTGTGAACAGTGCTGCTATGAACATTCACGTATAAGGTTTTGTGTGAATACTTATTTCTAATTCTTTTGGGCGTATACCTAGGAGAGGAATTGCTGGGTCATATGATAGTTGTATGTTTAACTTTTTGAGGAACTGTCAAACTGTTTTCCACAGCAGCTGCACCACTTTATATTCCCACTAGTAGTGTCCAAGTGTACCAGTCTCTCCACATCCTCACCAACATTTATTTTCTGTTAAAAAAAATTACTATAACCATCCTAGTGGATGTGAAGTGGTATCTTATTACGGTTTTGATTTGCATTTCTCTAATGACTAATGACTTTGAGCATCTTTTCATGTGCTTGTTGGCCATTTGTGGATCTTCTTTGGGGAAATGTTTACTCAAATTCTTTGCTTATTTTCAAATGCGGCTGTTGGGCTTTTTATTTTGAGTTGCATGTATTCTTTCAATAATCCTTTTCTGAGTACAAATTGTATGAGGTTATGGCACTTAGGAGGAGAAATGCAAAAAGGAATAGGTAAGATCTCTGCCTTCCAATTGATTTCAGCATTTACATGAACAATGAGTGTTCCTAGCAGAGACCCGGCTCTGTGTGGGTTCGGTGGAGGGAATTTTGGGGCCCTGTGGAGAGAGTGACACCTGAGGGGGCCCGGGGAAATAGGGGCTGAGTGAGCTTGGGAGCTGATGTTGGAGGTGGGAAAACAGTACGAATGGTCTGTCCAAATCTCAAAGATCTCCAGGGAGATAGTAAACCCAGGAGGATGTTGGGCATCGAGGTAGGGGAAGGCATATGAGTGGGAGGAAAATACATGAATGAAATGCTACACAATTAAAAATTGACAAGCTAAAGCTACAGAAGGAGGAGGAGGAGGAGGAGAAAGAGGATGAGGATGCAGAGGACAAGGACAAGGAGGGAGAGAAGGGGAAGCAGAAGGGGAAGTTTCACCTGAGGATTCTAAGTGCCTGGAACCTCAGTAGTGACCTGGCAAGAGTTGTCCCTGGATGCAGCAACAGGGTGGTTGTACCAATTTGTGGTTGGGCTGCTGTTACTCAAGTGTGTAAATGCGGCTGGGAAAAGGTGGCTTGAAGATCTTGGAGCTCAGAAGGGTCCTGTTTCCTACTAGGTGACGTCTGGTTAGCATGTGGGCCAGTGTGCAGGGCCTGGGACTACTGGTACCCTGCCGCTGGCCCTCAGGGTCTCCACTTGGTTTGTCTGAGCCCACTTTTGTGGGCTGCCTGCAGGCTATCGGTTCCCCGCCAGGGCGTCAGCCTCGTGGCCTCTTGTCATATCTCAGGTCATTTATGACTGAGGTGAAGGGCCAGAAGCCTCGGGAAAATTCATTCTGGCTTTCATTACTTTCCACCCAAGGCCAATCAGAGAGAAGATTCCCAACTCCTTCCTTAACTTTGGCAGGAAGACAAATGTGCAATGCAATAGCTCATGTGCTCTGAGTGTCCACTGGGTGCCAAGCACTCCGGAGGAGGAAGAAAATCAAGACTCAACCCTGATTCAAGGAGAACACCTGGTCCAGCCAGGATCAAACACACTGTGAAACAGCAGCTGCATTCTCAGGGGTGTTCAGAACTGAGTACCCCTCCATACTGAGGGGTGTTCATGGTGTACTGGGAACTTTCTCTGGCCATGGAGCACTTTTCTAGAAGCATCTCACAAGACCAGTGTTCCAAGAGACACACCTGGGGAAATATGCCATATTTCCTTGTGTACATGCTTGACATTATGTATGGGGTGCAGCCTGGGAGCTGGAGAAGCCATGGTAAGCCAGAGCAGGCACTCCTGGTCACTTAGAAGGGGCATGTGGCAACAGTCTTTGTAGTGTTTGTGGAAATTAATGAAAGAAACCTTAACTAAATTGAGTTGCAAAGGCCTGTAGAGGGAGTGCTCACGCCCTATCACACAGCGTCAATTACACCAGAGACTTACCTTGCATCTTTGACGGGAAGTAAATTTACTTTACTACTGAAGGAAGATTTCTCTCTCTACGCAGCAACAGCCCAGCCAATGAGAAGCTATTGCTGCCCTGAATTGTTACTTTCCCCCAATGGACTTTCATTTAGAACAGTCCCTTCCTGCTCCCCGTTTTTGTCTTTAAAAGCAGCTCCCCTCTTTTGTTTCCAGAGTTGCCTATGGGTTGCCACAGCACGCACATCCGGAATTGAAATTCTTTTGGCTATTCCTGAATAAACTCGTTTTAAGAGTAAAATAACCGGTGAATTTGTTTTTAAGTTGACATATTCACAAAGAAATTATTCCATCCTGTTTGGCCTTTAGCCCCCTGATAAAGGATGTGTGTGTCCCGGTCACCTTTGCATCCTCAGTGCTCCAAGCATGTGGCATCAACGCACAGTGTTTGTCCTGTGCTTCTCCCTCTCTTGTCACAGGTGAGGATGGCATTGGGTAAGGAGACCATCTGCTATGGCTACTTATGGATGGAACACCGCCTTACCAATCTCTAGAACTTTTTTTGTCTTGCAAAACTGAAACTGAGTACCCACTAAAGGATAACTCCCTGTTCCCTTCTCCCCTCCCACCCACCCTACCAGCCCCTGGCAATGCCCATTCTACTTTCTATAAATTTGACTACTCTAGGTACCTTTCTGAGTAGAATCACACAGAATTTGTCCTTTTGTGACTGGTTTATCTCATTTAGCATATGTCCTCAAGGTTCATCCATGTTGTAACATCTCAGGATTTCCTTCCTTCTTAAGGTTGAATAATATTCCATTGTATGTATATACCACATTTTGTTTATCCTTTCATCTGTCAGTGGACATTTGGTTGCTTCCACTTTTTGACTACTGTGAACAGTGCCGCTATGAACATGAGTATACAAATATCTTTTCGAGAACCTGCTTTTAATTCTTTTACACCCAGAAGTGAAATTGCTAGATCGCATGGTAATTCTATTTTTAATTTTTTGAGGGATCGCCATACTGTTTGCCATAATGGCTGCAACATTGTGTATTCCCACCAACAGTGCATAAGTGTTCTAGTCTTTTTTTTTTTTTTTTTGAGGAAGATTAGCCCTGAGTTAACATCTGCCAATCCTCCTCTTTTTCCTGAGGAAGGCTGGCCCTGAGCTAACACCATGCCCATCTTCCTCTACTTTATATGTGGGATGCCTACAAAGCATGGCTTGACAAGCTGTGCCATGTCCGCACCCAGGATCCAAACCAGCGAACCCCTGGCCACCAAAGGGGAACGTGTGCACTTAACTGCTGTGCCACCAGGCCAGCCGGTTCTAGTCTTTTAAATAGTTGTTTTCCTAAGATTGGAGTGTGTTCTCTAAACAGATCTCACTTCAAGTTAGAAATATAGAACCTTTTTTTCTCCTTTCCTTTTTCATCTTCCTGCCACCCAAATTTTCCAGTGTGTAACTGGTTTGATTGCAAAAGAATCTGACTTTAGAGATCTGATATGGTGAGAAAATACTAGAAACCCTAAGGCTGATTAAGAAATCGACTTCAGCCTACAAGCCTGCACTGCCAGGGAGAACAGAGTAGACTGGCCTGGTGAATCCTGCAATTTTGTGCATTTTCCTGTAGTCCACTGTAACCCCACCATTTCCTCTTTAGCTGACATTTAATCGATCTTTGAAGTTACTTGATTTTTTTTCTCCCATACATAAAATACTACTTCTTCCCTTCTAAGATAAGTCATTTCAAACCGACATTTCTTCACTGAGAGTGGGCCAGAAATGCCCAAATTGCACAAACTTCTTATTCTGTGGCTCACTGAGCTAAAAACGCAGAGGTGCGAATGAACCTCATTCCCAGAAGCTCTGTCCTGGAGAGGGGATTCTGGCCAATCCCTCTTCAGAATGTGCTCTATTGCATCTGTAGCAGGTAAGGAGGAATGGTCCCCGGGCTTTCAGCTGGCTGTGGGGATGTCCTCAGGGACAGACTCCAGGCGGTGGTGGAGCAGGAAGTTGGAGCAGCTGGAGGAACTGTGGTTAGGGAATCTCCCCAGAGGCTGCAGCTTTTGCTCCATCTAGTTCCTTCCGTGACAGCCGTATTCATTTCTTCACTCCCTGGCCAGGCTCTGCGTTTCCCGGCTCTCAGTCCGCGAGGGCCTCCCTGCGCTTCAGGAATGCTGAGGGCAGCGGATTGGGCTCCAGGGGCTGTCATGAGAAAAGCATCTTAGGTCCACTTGCTGGGATATCGCAAAGACCCTTTAGCATCCATCCTGAGTAAATCCCAGAAAATCTGACAATGCCATTGCTGAAGTCAGAGCAAGGGGGTAGAAAATAAAAGGCAGCTTCTGCCTTTTTTTTTTCTTTTCCTGAAAGGATATTCAAGCCAGAAGAAAATGGTGTTATAGGGGTCAAATTAAAGTTCTTTGTGTCTGCCTCAATGCTTGTCCCTTTCAGAACACGGCTGACTTTTGCTTTTCTCTCTTGATTTTCCAAGACCGGCCAGATACTCCGAGGATTGGCAGAACCAGCATCTGTGGGGTGCCTTATAAACTTTTCTGGTCTGTCTAGTAACTTTTGCATACAGGTGAGGTTGATCAAAGCACAGGATGCAAGCACACGTGACTAGAAAATTCCTTTGTCCTTATAGTTCCTTTAGAAGCAACAGAGCAGGAAAATAATCCTTTAGTGCATAGAAGACTTGGGAAATTTCTATTTCACAGACGAGATGACCACCAGGAGATATGTGAAGAGCACAAAGGTCCTTCAGGTCAACATTTAGTGAGCATCTACTGTTTGCTTGGCTCTGTGTGAGGTGCCAGGACTAGGACTACTAAGATGGATGAAGCGGGACTCTTGTCCTCAGACGTCCAAAGAATTAATTGCAACACAGTAGGTGTTTGTGGTGTAACATAAAAAACATCTTTGGTCTTTGCCTCCAGTGCCTGGCACAGAGCTCCTAAAACCCTTGGAATTTCTGGAGAATTTCCAAGTGTCTTTTGGTATTCATAACAAGCTTCTTTCTACCACACCTGAGTTCTCACTAATGAGGTGACGCAGGGTGGGCATTTAATAGTTTCAAAAGAGGGGCTGGCTATGCTTAGAGGTTGGAATTTTCAACCAGCCCCCCTCCCGACCTCCAGGGTGGGAAGAGGAGGTGGAGATGGAATTCATTCACCAGCGGCCAATGATTTAATCAATTACCCCCGTGTAATAAGAACATCATAAACTCTTGAACCACGAGATTTGGAGGGCCTCCGGGTGGGCGGACGCATTGAGGTGCTGGGAGGGTGATGTGCCTGGAGACGGCATGGGAAGCTGAGTGCCACCCCCCACCCCCACCGCCAACCCCTCCTTGACCTATGGACTGCTTCATCGGCTGTTCATTTGTATCCTTTATAATAAACCCTAATCATCATATATTGTTTACCTGAGTTCTGAGTTGTTCTAGTGAATTATCAAACCTGAGTTGGGGGGTTGTGGGAACCCCTAAATTTGTCATCAGCTGGGCATTTACAACTGGCGCCTGAAGAGCGGTTAGTCCTGCGGGACTGAGCCCTTAACCTGTGGGGTCTGTGTTCACTCTGAGTCGTGTCAGAATACTGAATTGTAGGACACCCAGCTGGGGTCAGAGAATTGAGAACTGTTGTGGGAAAAACCAAACAGTATTGTAAACAAGGACTCTAATGTCACTGCTGCCGCCACCAACACCACCATGGGAAACTGCCTTTTTGTAGGTCAAAAACAGTCGAGTAACAGCAGGTTGATACGATTCAGTCATTTGCAGTGTCTTCAACATTCACATTTTGTAGCAGGCACAGTGCTTACGCTTTACGTGTGTCCTCCCAGATGTTCCTCACAATACTCTTGAGATAGGTACTGTTAAACAATTGCCAGTTTACACACGAGGAGACTGAGGCTTCTGGCGGTTAAGAAAAAGGCCCAGACTATGGGCCTCGTGAGGGGCAGAGCTGGCTTCGAGCTCAGGCCGGGTGACAGCAGACGCTGAGTGTGTTGGTTTCCTAGGGTCGCCTCAACAAAGTACCACAAACTGGGCGACTAAAACAACAGCAATTTGTTCTCAGTTCCAGAGGCTAGAAATCCAAAATCAAGATGTCGAGAAGGTTGATTCCTCCTCGGAGGCTCTGAGGGAGAATCTGCTCCTTGCCTCTTCCTGGCTGCTGTGCTTGCGGGCGATCCTTGGCAACCCTTGGCTTGTAGCTGTCTCACTCTGATCTCTGCCTCTATCGTCGCATGCTCTTCTCCCGGTTTTTTTCGGTCTCTCTTATAAGGATGCCAGTGATTGGACTCTGGGCCGACCTCATCCAATACGACCTCACCATGGTTACATCTGCAAAGACCCTATTTCCACAGATGGTCACATTTACAGGAACTGGGGGTTAGGACTTTGACATTATCTTTTTGGGGGACACAATTCAATCTATGACACTGAGCTTTTAAACAAGAACTCTACAGCTGCAGGACGTTGTGTGCCTGTGTCAGGGGCCAGGATCCCACCTGCCTGTTGGCCTCCTGGACCACGCAGGCCCTACACAGGGACAGCCTGACTAGGGTGACAGCATCTGTGCAGGCAGAGGGCTGGGATGGAGGGGCCAGGCTCCTCCACTGAGGGGGAGGGGAGGCCTGCTGAGTGGTGTCCAGGTGGATGACCAGGACAAGCGGGCAAGGCCAGGGGGCATTCTCCAGGCTGTGGAGAACACGCTTCTCTCCCTGCAGCATGGTTTAAACCACCTTGACAGGAAAACCTCAGACTTAGAATCTGGGCTGAAGATGCTTTGTTTCTCTTGCTAATCAATTCTCCTGCTTTTGGCTAGTGGTTAGAAAGCTTTCAACAATGACGGCAAAAAGCTTGCCAGGAGCTCCTGGAAGACATTGTGTAAGTGTTCTACAGAAACGGAGCAAGTTAAATGAGAAATAATTACTCCGTGAGTAGGATCCTAGACTATGTGACTGCACATTCTCAATGCTTTCCTGGAGAGAGAGACCGTCATGAAAATGGGTTAAGTGCTATGAAATAGCTATTGTCACGTAGGAACCGCAAGCCCCAGGAAGAGTCCTGATAAATAGTGCCCAGGATTGTGGTCACACACAGCTCTTGACATTTCCTGGGAGAGCTGAGGAGGGCAGTGACGTCCGTCTTGACCTGGGGCTCCGCCTGGAGCAGTTCTTGGCCCGAAGTGAATTTAGTACTTGAGGGAACTAGCTGGGAGCCTGTCACGTTGAGCAGACGAATAGAAGCTGGTCCTGTCCCATCTTTTTGGTGCCTAACAATGGTTCAGGTGAGCTAACGTGTATCCATTTGGTGAGACTTGAAATGCGTTTTTTTTTTCCCCCAGGGTTCTCATGAAACACTGCCTGCACATTTAAACGAGCCATGCTTCTGAGGCCAAGCAAACAAAATTGCCAAAGAACAACAGTTTCCAGCTTTCCCTTAGTTAGAAATTTTCCTTGGGTAGTTTTAACAATGGATTCAGCTACTAGAAACCCGAGTGCCTGGGCCAAGTCTTCCTGTGCTATCGTTAACACTGCCCTTTGCCTTTCGGGCCTCTGCCCCACGGCTGGCCACACAGACTCTTTTTCTTGGGCCAGACTGGGGTTTCTTGAGTGTGACTCAGCCTGGGGATTAGGTCCAGGCAGAGGAGATAAACGTTTTAGTCTGATTTCTCCTTGGGAGGAGGAAGTTCTCCTCTGAAGTTTGCTCCAACGTCACTTTTTTATGACTTTTCCTTCGTTGCTCCCTCGTGCTCCCCAGCTTTTGGTCCATGGACCTTCTCATTCAGTGCTTTCCCCTTCCAGTTACCTTCACTTCACAGCTTCCATGGAGATGCCTCCAGGATGCTAGCACCAACCACTTTCCTGAGGACCAGATCTAGATGTCCGCCTGTCTGCCGGTTACCGTCACCCAGCATCCCAAATGCAACATTTCTAAAACCGGATTCACTGTTCGGCTGCTCCCACTTAAAGACAACCTGGCTCAGACACTCAGGTTTAAAAGCTACTCTCTGGTGCAATCAGTTGTTAAGCCTTACAGAATTTCCCCTCCACAGACCCTTGGAGCCACCTCTTTCTTTCCATTCTCATGGCCAGGCTGTCTTGCAGGCCCCATCACCTCTCAGCTTCCCTCCTAACCGGTCTCCCAGCTTCCTGTGTCTTAAAACTCTTTCTAGTAGCTTAATTGATTCTATTAACTTCACAACTCTGCTCGTGTCCTTTCCTGCTAAAAAACTTCCTAGGGCTTCCCTCTTCTCTAGCCCCTTCCTGGAATGAAGGCTGTTCTCAAGATGGGACCTTCTTAGGAATACAGGGCATTCTCTTCGTGGTCCTATTTCAGGCACAATGAGCAGAATCTTCCTTTTTCCACCTCTGGGCCTTTCCTGATAATCAGCTCCCAGGACTGCCCAAGGGCCCATTCTCATCTCCATCTGTTGCATCACCAACTTTCAAGGCTTATTTCAGTTGCCACCTCTCACCTCCCCACCTTGCTGAGACCTCATCACACTCCGAGGCTTCATTTGTGGCATATGCACATAAAGGTACAGGTATTTGAACTCATGAGTCAAGCTACTTGAGTCCCCAGGATAGGTCCCCTGGTTTCGTAGATGGCTGATGCTGACTGGGTGAATGCTGACTGCGTGCCCCAGCTCTCCTGGCCCGTCACAGCCTTGTTTCCCCTGCTCCTCTTCTCACCCAGACACAGGCAATACATTTTCCATTTACCTTCCTCCCCAACGCCCACTGATTTTAAAGTTTGTTGGAGCCAAATGCAAATTTCCAAGATTCAGGTCAACACCAATTTAGAATTATTTCTGCCTGTTGGAAAAGAAAACTTTGAAAAAGACATTTGACTTTTTAGCTTGGGAAAAATTTGAAAGCTATAGCCTTTCAAGGAAACAGGATACTTATAAAAAAAAAAAAAAAAACCAACCCAAACCAGTCCGGCTTTACGTAGTTCAATCCTGGCCAAGCTAATCTAATCTTTTGTGACAGAGCAGCAGACCTACTAGATCAAGGGGGAAAACAATAGTTGGAATTTATCTTTCCGGCTTTGAAACTTTTGATTCCTGGGTCCCACTCAATATGATTATCATTAAACTGGCTGAAAGGTTAGAGAGAGCGAGCCAGTTCCAGCTGGGGGACAGAAGTGGTGCTCCCCAGGTGGTTGGCCTGAGCCCAGTGGCCCTGAACATTCGCCTGAATGGGCCAGACGACAGAAAAGAGAACATATTCGAAGTCAGCATTAATGTCAAGGTGGAGTGGGGGTGGAGATGAATAACCAGCAAGAAAAGTAACCTTGGCAATTACTTAAGTGACAACACAAGTATGTAGGCTTGCCCAGAAGAGTTCACATTTAGGGAAAACAGCAACAATCACTCTCAGTGTGGCACTATATGAAGAACGTGATACTGGGATGGAGAAGTACGATGTGGAGGGAGCCTGCAGTCCTACACCTGCTTTAACTCCCCCTCCTTCCAAACTCCACAGCCAAAGAAGGGAAAGAGAAGCCGGACGACATTCAAGGGAGAGCCACAGAAGTAAGTAAACTAGGCTGGGACATGGGAATTGAAGACTTCTACAAAAAAGTTAAATGAATTAGGTTTATTGAACTTAGAGATGGACAACCTTATAAGGACAATAACAAGCAAAAATAGAAATAGGTTTAAATTACAACACATGAGAATAAAATTAAATGTAAAGAAGACTTTCCTCAGTCTTAAGAGGGATAAATGGGTTGCTAAAGTAGAAGAGATCTCTCTAGGATGGTTTGAGTGTGCTTGGGGCAGACCTGGATAAACTGCAAATACCTGTCTCCAGCCCACACTGTTAGGAGGAACTACCTCAAAGCACTTCTTTAAATGCAAAGTTGAAAATTAAGAGGCAGCCAATGGCTCAACTGCTATAATGGGCCCAGCCTTGGTCAGAAGGAAGCTATTCCTGGGTACCAGCTTTGGGGGACACTAGCAGCAACCCAGGACTTTCCTGTACGGGATACAGCACAGATCTGATCTGTGGTGCAGCCAAACTAATACACAGGTGAGGGGATGCTTTCTATTCTCCCACTTTCAGTACAAATAAGCCCCTGATAAAGTATCTAATCTAAGTAGATGGAAAAATTGGAAATTTGAGTGTATGGCACCCTAAGCTGTTAATGTCTGTTCTTGAACACTATCCCAATTCAAGCGTTTTTCTTTAACTAAGGAGTGATGTAGCATGGAGGAAAAAAAGAACACAATGATTTTCCCTATGACACTGCTGATTAATAATCACACGGTCAGTTACATGTAAGTTAATTCTTTAAATTTAATCAGTCCTTTATAAAACTTCCCAATTAATTAGTAAAAGATGGCTTATTTTAATAGCCTTAAACATTGGTTGCTATTTAAACAAGACATTCTAAAAAAAAGCAATCACATAATAGTTTATAGTAATTTACATGTGGATGGTATACATTTAGATACAGAGGTAGAAGTTCACTTTTACAACGTTTCACTAATACACATTTACCAAATTCAAGGCACAAAATAGTTTGCTTTACAAAAAAATACTGTAAAAATGTCATTTGCTGTTCTACAATGTGAATAAAACTTCCCAAAGAATCTTTACACCCTTCCATAAGTACTCCATAGTATATGATTTTCCCCCCTCACTAAGCATAGTTGGCACAAAAATGGGGACTTTTTAAAATGCAGAAGTTCCCATTTTTAGAAACTGTTTCTTTGCAGAGCTGCTGTGTATTCTAGATAAAAGTCCATCCAAAGAAATGAAACACAGCAACTTCCTGAGGAAAGGGCACTTTCTGTATGCAGCAAAATTCATAGGTAGAAAAATGTATGATCCTTTTTAGATAACTAGGTCTCCAGAGTAATGGATACTTACAGCAAGATTTCAGAGAGAAAATTTAAAATTCGGCTAACACGTCAGCCATTATGACTTTAAGAAAGAGACCTGATCACCTTTACGGTAGCAATCAAACATCATCTACTTCAAAATGATGGAGATTTCAAAATTCCTTTTTAAAAGAGCTGTACATACAAACACCATGAAAAAGCCACACAGGCTTTGCAAAACTGAAACTTAGAAACCATGAGAAAATATAGCACTATCAGTCCTTGAAATTGCAAGGGTGTCAATTGGCTAGAGTTTAATTACAAGAATTAATAAACTCTACGGGAATTAAGAAAAACCACACATGTGAAACACACTGTAGTTACCATCTCTAGACTTTCTGTTTGTTAAAAAGAAAAAAAAAAATGGTAGCCTGGAGATGTCACACAGCGCTTGTCTACAAGAGCTGACTGGTGTTAGGCTTCTGCCTACAAAGGACCCCGCTGGCAACAACTGAAGCCCACTCTCGCTGATTACATTTTCCCAGTACTCTAGTGGGTTAATTTACACTTTATTTTTTTTTTTTAAAGTTGATTATAAAAAAAAATTCAACATGGATTTAAAATCCAGAGAATGTCAGTAATGCTGATGTGGATCGGACAGAAACATCTTGATCGTCTTCTGATAGAAATGATATTCCATACAAAAAAGATCCTCAGATTCCATTTTTTGCTTCATTATTGTTTGTGGCTTGTTTTCTCTGAGCAATAAAGGGGTACATACACTTGTCCGCTCCTAGGAACCGATACATGCACACAACCGCTTCAAAGGGGAGGATGCTGAAAAAGGAAAGCCAGGGTCGTTAGCCAAGGCGAGACATCTCGCGTTACTTAAGTTGTGGGGGCGGGCAGGGAAAGAGCCGAGGGACGAGGGGAGCCCTCACAGTTACCTCTTCATGAAAGTCACGATGTACATGAGGCGGGGTGTGCAGATCATGGGCTGGTCAGTGAGGATGGCCTTCATGGCCTGCTTCACACAGTAATCGGGCTTCAGGGGGGGCAGAAAAGGCTCAATTTCTTTCCTGAAAGTTATAGATTCAAAAAACGAAATTAAGAGTGAACGCAAAATAGGGAAGACTGGAAATATATGTCAAAACATTAACAGTGACGTTATGTGAGTGACGGGATGTTGGGTCCATTTTGTTTTCTTCATTGTGCTTTCTGTATTTTCCAAATTTTCCTACTATGAGCATATTTTATTTGCACAGCCTGGGAAATACGTTTAAAAAAAATACAGCAAAAGCGGTCTACTTTTCTGTGAAGTGAGAAAGTCATGTCTGTGAAATGCCTTCAAATGTATTTCAATTTATTTTTCTAATTTTTTATTTGAATAGAAAAAGGAGAGAGTGTTTGGCATAACAAACACTAAAAACCCAAACAAGACGCCAAACTTTTAGTATTAAGTGTAGTTAAAGTGACAGCGTGTGAACACTGATCTACCCTTTCTGAGTGACATAAACGTCAGCTACAGACGTTCCTGGATGCCTGACTAAGGAAAGCCAAGGTATTTTCTCTGAGGGGTCTCTGAAATGAAGTGCATATAGACATCCTACCTTCAGCTGAATTCATTAAGTTACACAGTGAAATGACCTAATAATGTGATTTATTTCTTTCCCTTTTCATTGTCCCACCACAGCTTTTGGCCCCTGCTATGATGCAACATAGGAAACAGGCGCCTCAGATGCTCAGCAACTGGTTCCTAAGTACATAAGAGGGAAAAAACAAACCAATACACACACATGTGCGCACACGCGCACACACACCCACGCACGTGCACATGGGAAAAGAAGCAGAGTGAGTCTGCTCCTAGTGCAGACTGGAGTCCACCCGCCTGAGACTGGAATGACCCAGATCACCCTCCACCTCCTTCACGGCTTGGTCAGGTTCAGGATGTGTTAAGAATGGCCTGACCAACAGGGAACTGGTTTGGTTATCTTCCCTTGCCTTTCAAATTCATCCAAGCAAAGATCTCACAGCAAGCATGTCTTCACAAGTATCCTCTTAATGATTCACGGTTTTGTTTATTCTGCTCAGCTCAAGTCAGATTCGACTTGACATTTCTATTCCCACATGCCTCCTTTCAAAGTGTGTGGGTATTTTATTTCATTTTTAGTAAATCTAAATGGTTCCTTTCATTCTGTCAGAGTGAATCTAGCTACGTACACTCTCTACAAAAAAGGAACTTCCAAATCTGCAGTCTAATCTGCAGGGTCTTTTTAGCAGAAAGGCTGTGACTCTTCTGTGACAGTGACATTGTTTTGTATCCAAACCAAAGTCACATATATTTACTAACACTAATATTAAAGAAAGGGAATAACTCCTAAAGAAGCAGCTTCTACAGGAAATCCTGGGTATCTGTCTTCTCCTTGCAGCTGCAGGGGAGCCATTTCCCATCTGATGCTTCTAGATTGACTTCTGCAAGCTAATGTCAGCCCCGCGCTCGTCAGTCTTATACAGCTCAATTTTACACACCCTGACCAATGAAAACTATAGGTTAGCCATGAAGTGGTAGTTATTAAAGCACAAGGCTATGTTCGAAGACCCAATCCCACATATTCTCCCAGGATGGAAAGATTACTTTTAAAACAGGTTTTTGTCAGTAATAAGACAGATTCTCACTGACCTGATTCGGCAGCCTCTGAACATGCCAGTGTCTACAAGGTAGGGGCAAACCAACGTTGTTTTAATTCCGTCCTTTTCAGCAGCCTTTAACTCATGGCTCAGGGATTCATGAAAACCCACGACTCCAAATTTACTGGCACAGTAATCCTGAGTTAGAGGGAGGGAGAAGAGAAATACTAAGGATGTGCACAGATGCTGGACCAAACCCGGGCTTCCCTGGTCCCATTTCTCTGGTTACATGTTGATACAAATGGCTACAGGTGACTAAGGAAAGGAAAGGAAAGCATTTTAAAGGACAGTTATCTGATGTGGTTCAGTGCAGAAATAATAGTTCCAAAGCAACAGCAGAAACAGACGAATACTTTTTGCCACATCAACGAAGTATCATATTACTTTGGGAAGTTACCACAAAGGATTCTATGAAAGTTAACAAGCTCAAGTTAAAAACAGAGAGAGGTTCACTTTGAAGTGTCTGGAGAATTTACAAACGGTCTCTTGTTCAGTAAAGGAGACTGAAAAACCAGTTTCTTTAGGTTATAAGTCGTTATGATCCGATTTTCTTTTTAGGGTAAAGTAAAAATGAAAACGATAACTACACCTTGTAAACCTAAACTGGAACTTACCCTAAGGACACACAGTATAGAAAGTAAGTTCTTCCCTATCACCCAACTTCAAATTTAGGAATGGAAATGCAGAATGCAGAAGCCATTCTGTGTCCTTTTGTGCACTTGCCCGGGATGATGTTTTCAATTTTACGCTACCGACACCCATAAGACGAACGGTGAAGAACCGTACCCACACACACGCCTTATAATTTGAATATGGGGAAGAACAGGGTTCGATTAAGCCCAGTTCTACAAACTTAAAATGCCAGACACCTCACATCTGCCGTGCCATCTCATCCGATGAGCTAATACAAGATAGCTCACTTTTGGCAGGTTGACCAAAACAGAACGTCAACCTTTGGCCTCATTTATCTGTTCCCCGTGGCACTGTCACTGCCCTCCACGTTTCACTCTCGACCCTGTGCCTCCCCACTGTCACCAAGCAGAACTGCTAAAGAAGATGGGGCATGCTGAGGACTGGCCCATGTCCTTGTCTTGCTGCTGCTGCTTTGTCAGACTAGTGTAAGTGATTTTACAGGCTTTTAAC
This sequence comes from Equus przewalskii, assembly GCF_037783145.1. Lineage (NCBI taxonomy): Eukaryota > Metazoa > Chordata > Mammalia > Perissodactyla > Equidae > Equus > Equus przewalskii. The sequence goes on from NC_091838.1 coordinate 13,160,776, forward strand.
AGCTGGCCTGGGTTACTTGGAACACTCCTCCACGAGCACAGAGGAACAGCACTTCGTGGGCTCTCATGTACGGGCTCAGGTACTCTTCTCAGGGTTTTGGTGTATTCGTCACGAGACAGACCGACTGAATGAAGGGAAGGTTTTATATTTGACAAACCTCAACTCCAGCAGTACTGAACAGTCCCAAGGAACTTGCAACTGTCACAATGTGGCCATGATTAATCTCCAGCATTGTAGGAAGAAAAGCTTTAGTGGTCTGAAAGAAAAGTAAGATTCCAGCTTTAGAAGTGACATTATGAGTTTCATCTCAAACCCAATCCAAGATCATGAAACAAAATCTTGCCCACGTAATGTTACATTTCCCCATTTGTTTAAAAATATTTTACATTTATCAGAAAGAGAAGATCCTTTAAGCGTCTGGTTAACTTACCACCGTAGCATTGGCATGGCAGGCCTATTATAAGCCGTGACCAACAAGACTGTAACACAAGAGCTTTTGGGGACAGTGTCCAGAGATGAAAAGAAAGCCATTAGTAGAAGGCTCTTTATCACCTTTCAAGTGATAGTTATCTGCTAATCTAAACTTCTCCCAGGTCAGAGATCTCTTCATGCTCATGACACTTTAGCACAACCATCTCACGGTCTGTGAGGGACCTCCAGCCTACCCAGGACTAGGTGCCTGGTACTACTGTTTATTTTACACGGCTATGTCTAAATAGTAAAAGACCCAAGAATGAAGAGAAATTCCAGCATCCAAAGCTTTACCACCAAAGTGGACTAACAGGAGGCAAAGTATTTTAGGATGTCAAAAAACAGGGCAAAAGTACAGAATCATTTTAATGAAAAATGTGCCATAATGCTGACTCTTCACTGACAAGAACTTGTAGCATTCAGAACGACCACACTCCACTGCAGAGTTTACTGAGGAGTGACTTTCTCAAGGAGGCAGGTGACTGGCCACTCAGGGTAGCAGAGCACGTGGCAGAAGTTCCGCGACAGTGGACCCAGAGGTGGCATTGGTTTCTTATTCACTAAACTCTCTTTTCCCTCTAGCTCTCTTGCCTTCAAGATGTAAGGCTATATTTAAAAAAAAAATTACTTCAAATTACTTAAGATGATCTATTAACTACTCTACCAGGCTCCCAACAGTTTTATAACCTGCTTCTTAAAAGAAAGCAGCAAAGAGCAATCTGTCTACTGTTGAGTTATCTCCCACTGCCAACACAGCTTCCCATGATTTATGAAGTTAAAAAACCCAAACACTACACAGTGGACTTAAAGAACAGTTGCATTCCCTTCTGAGAGGATTTCCTGGCTGAGAGATCACTGAATTTTTGCATAAATATCTAATTTGTTATGATATCTTCTGCATGTACAAGATCAAAACCAGTCATTCCATTAATTTTGAAGTTTTTCCACGTTCCAATCCAGGATGCATACAGTTGCCAGATGCATCTTTGTGAAGCATCCCAAGGTCTTCCCCAGTGTGAGTCCTGATCATCACACAACCTCCTGCCCCCCTTCATACGTGATTTGTCTGGGCCTCTTCACTGTTGTTACCTATGTCACACTTCTTCTCACCTGTAATGTTTTACTCATGAGCTCTTCTCTTCTCTGACAATCCACCCCCAGTACTCTCCTACATACAGCTGGCCCTCCATATCTACAGATTCTGCACCCGCAGATACCGAGGGGTGACTGTAATTCAAAGTACAATATTAATCACATATTTACATAGCCTCTTATGCTTTTCAAAGTGCTCATGTCACCAGAGTCTCCCAATAATTCCCTATGGAAGGTGTTAAGCCTTTACCTAATATTATTCTAGCCCACACTGACTTTGCCCATATTCCTTTAAGACATATAGTTGGTACCATTCACCGTAACATATAATTCTGTTTCACGGTGTTTTAATTTTGATCATTTTATATTTACTTGTCTGGCTGCCCCAGACTAAACTGGGAGATGTAGATTACTCTTTCAACTATTAAGGGGGAACTACTACCCTGTGACAGGAAGGAGGAAGAAGGATGTGAACAATACTTCTCATGTATTTCAGAAACCTGGCACCCTGTTGGGTGTAAGACACACAGTTCAGCTTGGTTTTATCTGCTTGTAGTAGTAAGTGGGAATGGTTAGGGTAATTATGATAGCAATTATTATCTTGGTCTGCTTGATAGGCAAAAAAGGCAAGACCTGGTACTTCAGGTCATTATAGGTTCAATTTTTGGCTTTACAGCTTATATATGGCCATTATATCACAGAATTGCAATAAAGTAACACCACAAAGAAGGTTATATATTCCAATCTAGACTAGAAAGCATATCCTTAAGTAATCAAGTCTGTAAGTCTCCTTTTAGTATCTGGTTATGATTAATTGTCCCCAGATTAGCTAAACAGTATAAAGTTTAGTCTTGATGTTATCCAGAGGTCATTTCTAAGGATTAAAAGTTTGCCTAGTCTTGGAGAACGGGGATAGATTTAACACGAAGGCCCTATTTTTAAGTTCTTACATAAGTGGAAGGACTCAATATTAAATCCTAAGAAATTACACACAATATAGAATACCAGTAGGCACTTGCTACTTGGTAGCCTGACAAATCTGAATCGCTGACTGTGCTCGTTCACATGGCCCGCGTCCACTCTGACTCTGGCTGGCGGCTGGCCCTGACCAGGAACACAGACAGCAAGCGGGTTGGCTCTAACGAATCCCCCGCATCGTGTGCGATGTTGCTGCCTGCAGGCGTTAAACGACTAATCCAGATCCCCACGCCATATCAAGGTAGGTGACAGAAGATTAACAAATTCCTAACTGTTTTTTAAGTTTAGTTTGTTGCAAGGTTCTGAAAATGATTAATGTTCCCTCCCCTTCCCCTGAAATTAGTCTGGTAATGTTAACTTGTTCATTCAACAAGCATTCCTTGAACAGCTATTACATGCAGATGCTGTACTATGATCTGGCCAAACAATGATGGGTAAAATGGGAGCTGGTCCCCTTCCTGTCTCTAAGGAGAATTTATACTCACCAGCACTTAGCTGTGTTGAATCAGTACATCAAATATAAAAGAGTTCTCCTTTATCCTTCTCAAAGGCAGGGTAAAGGGTGCATATTCTGAAACTGTGATTTGGGTCTGCTCCCCCCACTTCCGCCCCAAGTAGTCTGGAGGGACGTTAAAGCTACTGGTTTTGTATTTAAAGGAAAAAATAAAAAGAGAAACAAAAGAATCTAAATATGGCTATGTGACTAAAATTTTTTTCCAATTGTGGGTTGTAAACATATTTTTTCAGGGAAATATGCTTCCCTTTAAGTAACTAGTGAAGTGTGACACAGATTTGCTTGTTTTAATATGAAGCTTTCTTTTGAGAGGGAGGGGTTAGTTTAAAAAAAAAAGGTAGTGGCAGGCCAAAGCTTCATATAAAATAGGGGATTCCTCTCTCTAATCAGGGACAACTTTGGCCATCTGTATACATGAGATCCAATGTTCCTTGCGATTTCTACATTCTAAGACAAAGGCCTATACTCTTCATTTAGAAGGGCTCACCAATTATAGGTCTAATGCCACAGTTACTACCGCCATTCCTAACAACGTGGAGAACAACAAGCAAGATGCTGAGGAAACTGGAGATGAAGTCAGCTATCCGAGGCCCCGGTCAGCCTTGGAACCCAGACTGGTTGTCTCCCCAAGCTGGTGTCAGACACTCAGCTCCTACTGTGTGCCGGGCAATGGCGAGGCTGAGATAAGGGCATTCCCATCAGGACCACTCAAGTTTCTTTGCAAATCTGAATTTCCAGGGTTCAGGCTGGAGCCTGATCCACGTGACTGAGCACTAGGCTGTTAATCATTTCCTTTGCTGCCTGAATGGAGTCAAGCAATTACCGCTCGTGTGTTATTTCCACAAGCAAACTCCTGCCTTATGTCTGGGGCACATTACCAAATAAACTTTGATCAACGCTAATTCTATTCCGTTTTTTACAAGAAAAATGCAATAAATGGGTGGCTAGAAAGCATCACATTTTCAGGAATTTTCCCAAGTAACCCGACTAGTTTTCTTTTCTAATTACTCTTGCCCTCAACAGTCTGGTAGATGACATCTGAGATAGCACAGCATATTCTGTCCTTGACACAGTTTGACAGCACAAAGAAATCTGGCACTTTGTAATGAATTATTAATGTGCACAAATATTGTAGCATGTATGAGATGGGGACCAGCAAAAGGTGAAGTGCCCGTTGCCATGACACCAGTCAGTTCAAGCTAAGGTTCGTGATCTTTAACTTTGTCTCAAAGAGTCGCTGGGAGAACACAGAGGCAAATCTGAAGTGCACGCTCCAATGGCTTAGTATAAATTCACGCGTGTGCTGCCATCGGTGAATCTGAGAGGGGCGACTCAGATTCCCCACCGAACGCCAGGACTGCAGTGGTATCTTAACTGTAAGGATGGACTATCTAGGTCAGGAGTTACCACTAGTAAAGGGGTCTGTAAAGGAAGTACATTTGATCAGTCACCAGAGTTAGTTGGTGCCAACGGTAGTTGGCAAGGTTAGCTAGATGCTTAACCTAAGTCACAGAATGGCACTCCATCGCTATGCCCTCTTATTCAAATGTCTAAGAAACAGGAGGACACCTAGCTTGCCATCAGGAAAATATGGCTGACTCTTGATCGAGGGGGTGTCAAACTCAGTAACCAATATACACCAATCGGTATGTTCAGTGAGAGAATTTAGAGTTCAAAGGGACCTGGGGTTATCTTACCTGCAAAAGAGAAAACTCTTAATAATGGACTCTGGCTAAAAAGTGTTAACGATAGACCTTTGATTACCTGTGATTAATTTTATCACATGACTCTTAACACCACAATCTGCCACCAGCTGACAGGGTTGCTACGTGACTAAAAAGAAGAAAAAAAAAAAAGGAAAGAGGACATTCAAATGGACACTGACATTCCTATGAAACATGCTTAACAAGTCTACTGTCTCCAGACCTCCTCAGGGTTCCTCTTCAAAGCACTATGCACTCTGAAAGATAACTGTAAAGGTCATATTTATAATATAAACAAGAACTTCTTAAACAGAAGTGTGACTGGACATAGACATGACATGTCATATCTCGAGAAATCTTTGAATGTTAGGTTTACGCCAAATTAACTTCCAACAGTTCCAACCCTCCAGATCATTCTTGGTGCTTTTAATGACAGACTGCAATGCAGAGTCTGCAGCTGCACTGTCAGGACAAATTAGCCTAAAGTTAAACAAAAGAGAATGTGAAGAAATGTGGTATCCGGCAAAGTCTGACTTTTGAAACTTCGAGATTGATGACATTTTAAAGGTATAGGTAAAACACTCAGAATGTGTTTTCCATATTTGTAAGCAATTTCAGGTTACCGAAGACTAAGGGAAAAGCAACGTTAAAATTCACAGTAGGAAAAGGCCTCATGCTGTATTTTTGTGCGTTTGCATGACTGTCCCATGGTCAATTCAAGAAAAGGCATCTCTTTAAAAGACTCATTTTGAAGTGTTTCTCTCTCATTTGAATGTCCAAGAAACAGGAGACTTCCATTTCCAAAGAGGACCATAAATCCGACTACAATGGGAAAAGGATTAACACCATCAGCACACATATAGGACAGTTTTCTGATGTATGTTTAAGGGTTTTCAGGATCTCCAAACAACGGCAATATATATAATTTGAAAAAAAAAAAGAAACAACAACCAAGACTCCACTGAACACAAGCTCCCCAAGTGGACGACGTTACGCACCCTCCCAATGGTTCCACCGCTCTCCTGGTGTTGTGCTGCTTCTGTCTGTGTTGCTAGGAGAGTAATTTATCTTCATCAGAATCACAAAGGAACACACTGCTTATTTACAAGGCTAAAATGACATCTGGTGGCATTCTTCCCTGAAAATTCAGCCACTGCTCCTGGAAAACTATGACTCAACAGTACACACTACTGAAGGCACCGAAAATATAGTGAACTGTGTTAAAAAGGTTAACAGGATAAATCATCATTGTGTTCAAAGATTAAAAAAAATGGTGACATACCCCCCAAGATAACCTGGGAAAGGAATATACAGCTAAATAAATATTCTCAATTCTATAGACTTACAGGTATCTGCTTAATATATATACTGACCTCCAAACTTTAGAAATTTCACTTTGACTGTAGAAAGTGTTACTTGAAATTTTTCATTACAAAATTATCTTCAATTAGGAAGTAAAACCTAAATCTATATTTGTTAGCAATATACTGACTTTAAATATTTTAGTTGCAGTCGACAGCAAAAATTCTGAAATTCACATAATTGGATGGCAGGGATTTTTTTTTCTTTCCTATTTGGGTGTGTTTGTAGAGAGAGAAAGGTCTCCTGACAAACTGTGCAATGGAGCCTCAAGATACTGAAGCCTGAACTACTCTCTCAGACTAACAATGTTCGTCAAGATCTCCATCAGATTGACACACAATGTTCTCTCTTAGCTACAGAGGAGAGACTAAAGAATACCTCATAATCATCAAATTCATACCAATGCCACACCTACTAGCCTTTTTATTATTATTTTGAGGCTACAGGGATTAGTTTAACATCTGGAGGCATCAGCAGTTAATACTTAACACACATGCACAAGTATCCTCCTACAGCTGCCCTGCAACCAAGAAGCTAATAAAAGAGCTCGGCTCTTCAAATGAACACCTAGATGATGACACCATTAGTTATTCAGCAAAAATTAATGCTTCATTAACTCGCCTTCCCACTGTTAGAGTATGAGATGAATCCACCCCGAGGCAGAAACTCAGATATCAACATCCCCTTACATTTTAGTTTGCTTTGCAGAAATACCAGAAAGGAGGTGACTGAAAACTCAATCTGTCTGGGAAGTACACTGGCCTTTAGAGTCCACAAACTATCTCCAAGGTTTCTTGGCTCAAAACATTATGACCACTTATATCCAATAATTCTTTCTTCAATTCTTATCACGCGTTCAAAATACAAGTCGTAACACTGAGGTATTACTTGCATAACACTCTTGTAAATGACTCAGTAAGGCATCAGCTCCATTAGCGCAGTGGCCAGCATCTGGTGAGCACTAAAAATATCTATTCATTGAACATTTATATGTTGTCATGCCTGTGCCTTTGAAAATAATGTAACTTGAATTCATGTATTCTATGAAAAAAAAGTACAAATTATCTGCAAAACAATCATCATTCTTCTGTGTTTTACTGGAGTCCTTGGAAGCTCAATGTGTTAAAAGAAACAATGAAGGCTGAATGTAGTTTCTGAAATGCTGTTTTCCGTGCCCCTCCCCCTGGTTGAGTCCTAGATGATCAAAGGAGTGTTCTGTGATCTCCCTCAAGCTCAGGCCCCTCCTCCTATTTAATAACTCTTTATGGAATAATGAAAAAACTCACAAAATTGCAGCCAAATAGTCCCCTCAACAACAGGTTGTCATTAATCCCTTTGCTTTGCCCCAAACTCAAATCACATCTCAGAAAATGTAATAAAGACGGACCTTCCAAACAGCATAGGCTTCAGTTCCGCTCTAGTGACCAATAAGCACCTCCACGAGGTAGAAACGCGTACTGTCGAGCTCAGCCGCTGCTCAGGCCATCTGAAGGGGCAGACTCCTTCGCCCTGGTTCCCACAGCCCAGCCCAGCGATGTCCCCCTCATTACCCTCCGTCACCCCTTATATTTCATGTGTGTAAATAGTTCAAATTCTTCCCTGCTTTCTACTTTGCTTACTGTGGAGTCTTTAAAAAAATTAAAATCTTTGCCTAAACAAAACTTAAATATAATCAAGAGGTTACTCCTGAAAACTTATTTTATTCTTAAGCACACACTCTAACAACTTAAAATTTACTCACTATAGATGAGGGTGTATGAGGTACCAATACGTGTGAGGCATTTGTGAAGCTTTTAAAGAAATTTAAGCCACTTTTCTATAAATCAGCAGTCCTCAAACTTTGCTACACACTGGAATCACCCAGGGGAGGTTTTAGCACTGGTGCTCAGGCCACATCCCAGGCCAATTACACCAGGGAGGGATCTGGGCATCAGGAGACACTCCAGGTGACTCCAGTATGTAGCCAAGTTTGAGAATAGTGTTCTAGAACAGAGCATCTCAGTCTCAGCACCACTGACATTCTGGGCTGGGTAATTTCATGTCGTGGGAGGGCTGCCGTGTGCATTGCAGGATCCCTGGCCTCTAACCACTAGATGCCAGTAACAAACCCACCAGTTCCGACAGGCAAGAATGTCTTTCAGATGTTGCCAAATGCCCCTGAGGGGGAAATGGCCCCCATGAGACGCACTCTCTAGAAGGAACATGCACATTAGCAGATCAAGTTCCATATAGACCAGTGATGATTTTTTTCTAAGGTCTACTTCTCATATTGTAGTGACATTTTTTTTAGGTTTGGAAGACAATCTGGGCTTTAAAAAAAATCACAACTTAAATTTGGGCTCAAATGCCCATCACTTTTAGTTTATATGTCAATACCATCAAACCACCACTCCACTATAAATTAAGAAATACCTTGGAAGGATAATAATGCCTAGAACATGCCAGAGGCCAGCAGGGGAGGAGGGCAGCACAGCAGGCAGGGTCCCCTCCCTCTGCAGTGTATTTCCTGGGCAGGAAGAACGGATCTCTTCAAGGCATCGCCTCGACTTTGTGCCATGATGCTCAGAGCTTTGGGAACTCCATCCTGGCTGCAGTGACCAAGGGGAATAGTGAGCAGGAGGGCACCCAGACTCTTCCTTTCAGACACTGCACCGGAATTCAAATCAAAACAATAAACCTAGACTAGAGTGGACCCCGGGGTGAGTTGTCTGGCATTTTCCTGGTCTACAAGATTCCTAAACAGCTGATTAGCTCAGGAAAAAAAAAAAAAAAAAAAGGCAGCGGGAAGGAGAATATTGAGAAAGTGAGAAGGAAAATAAGTATTCAAGAACAGTTCCTCCTTAAACTTTGAAGTGCATGAGAATCACCCGGGATCCGAATCAAATGCGGATTCTGATCCAGTAGGTCTGGGAGGGGCCTGAGAGTTTGCTTTTCTAAGGTGCAGCGGTCGGGTGATGCTGTTGCTGCCACTCCGGACCACAGGCTGAACATAGGCTTTGAGCGTGAGCCCAGCAATCTGTCTACTCCGAACCTTAAGGGGCTTCAGATCAGCTTCTCCTAGAAATTCAGCAAAATAGGCAGACTAACAGTTCCCCACCCCCTCTCCCGCTGGTGTGCTTTGACCCAGGATATTAGGGGTTGGGAAGCCCCATTCTCCACTCCCCAAACTCTTCCCCCAACAAAGCTTATCAGATAAAGGCCGAATGTCAAGACGCCCCAGAGCTTCGCATGGACGACGATGGGAGTTCACAGACTACGATTTTTAGCACCAGCACGCTCCTCTGCTGTGGTTTGAATGCTTGTGTCCCCCCAAATTCATGTTGAAACCAAATGCCCAATGTGATAGAGTTAGGTGATGGAGTCTTTAGGAGGTGATTAGGTCGTGAGGGTGGAGCCCCCATGAAAGGGATTAGTGCCCTTATAATAGAGGCCTCAGAGAGCTCCCTCACCCCGCCTACCCTGTGAGGTTCAATGAAGAGACAGTCCTCACCAGACGCCAAATCTGCTGACCCTTAATCTTGGCCGTCCAGCCTCCAGAACTGTGAGAAATAAATCTGTTGTTTATAAGCCCCCAGTCTGTGGTGTTCTGTTCCAGCAGGCCCAGTGGACTAAGAAGCCCCATCCTGGTTAGAACGAGCTCTCAGGAAGAGGTCTTGAGGACCTCACCATCCTTCCTCCTCATCCACAGAGGCTCTGAAGGCTTAGTTTTGAAGACAAGGGATTTCCACCCTTTTTGCCTCAGCATTTACCTTTTCCATTTTCCACATTTACCTTTCTGTTTTCTTGCTTTGGTAAGCCTGCGAGAAAATCTTACCTAGGAAAAAATTACCCCTTTAAGAATCAGATGCTTGGGCCCTAAGTTGGACACCATCAGCCGGCCAACACAGCACAATTTTAAAAATCCGTTATTAGCATTTTCAAAGGCAAATCTTATGGAGTTATCTGGAATTCTGATCCCACAAGATTATTATGTAACACAATAAAGGTTTTTACATTTTCCAGGAGATAAGCTTAAAAGACAAACAAACTAAACTAAAACTACACTGTTATTGACATTTGGCTACCAAGCATTCATGGAACTTTGTCCGGCCAGTCCTTCTGGAAGAGCCCTTTTCACTCACCACTTTTCGTGTCCAGTTTGTCAACGCTGACAGGCAAACCAGGAAGAGGAGGAAGGAAGCCCAGTGACCAAGGCTGTCCCCCACTATTCTCAGTGAAGCACCCACCTCAGACACGGACCACGGAGAATTACGAAAGAGGCACCCCAGAACACACGAATCAGGCTTTGGTAATCAAATTCTAGTGTGGTATTGGTTCTTTAGTCTAGAATTTTACATGCTTGTCTAATTTATGGAGCAAACTTTCCGGGGATATTAAGCTAGGGTTAATTAGTCATTGCTAAACTAACCATGCTAATAAAAAAAAAAATCAACATTTGAAGTTGGATTCTTACATTACACCACAGGGCAAAAACATAAATGACTCACAGGAAAATCTGCTAGCAGCTTTGAACACGTAGCCCAGGTAAGTATGTGTAGGGGTTCTAAACTAAAGCCCCAGGACGAGGGTCTGGCTCCTGATGTCTTCCTTCCCCAGTGACGACCTTAGGCAAGTCCCATAACCTCTCTGGGTTTTTTTCCTCATCCATAAAAATGGGGATAATGGCTCTACTTAATTTAGAGTTGCTCTGAGGCTCAGATGAGAGAAGAGTGTTTACGAAAGGGCTCTGTAACATTTAATTGCTATATAAAAGTACAGTAAACGCACACAGGCTCATTAAGCATCTATTTATAGGCTATTTTGGTTACAAGTGCTATCTATTTTTGGTTCTGTTGTTTCTTCAAGTTCCTGCAGTTCCCGGTTCTTACTATGTATGGCTCGCAGGCTGCCCTCCACGCAGTGCCAGACCACACTTCCCGCAGAAACGCAGTACCTGACTACTGCAAGAAGCCTTAAAAACATATTGCTAAGCAGCTGCCGCCCCCTTTCATCCAGAATTCTAGATGATGCTGGGAAACTACAACAAAAACACTCTCCAACAATGCTTCTTTTCTGATCTTTTCTTTAGTTCTGTCTCACTAGAGCAGAAAACAACTATTTTAAAATATAAATAGAAACTACAACGCTCGATGGAGAGAGTCCAGCAAACGTAAAAATACTACAAGTCAGTACAGAACTACTTTAAAGGAATTCATTAGACCTGATGTTTCTCTTTCCCAACAGATTGTAGAACTGTTCCGTTTAAAAAAAATCCTTGAGAAATCAGTAGGGGGCAGTATGTTAATCACAATTTGCAGGTGGGAAAATTCAGGCTTTGCATTTTAAGTTTCACTTGTCCTCAAAATACCCATGTGCTTACATAAGTTACACCACAAATATTTTCCTGGTTACACTGATTTGGGAAGCGGTTTTTGAGCCCCATTGTTTAGAATAACACTAAGACGCTGAACCATGTTAATATTCAAAAATTCCAGTGCCTAAGCTATTAGAAGGCAAGGCAAGAAATCCACATTTTATGCAAGCAGCAAATGAGAGAGAAACACTCTGGTTTCCCCAAACCAAAAGACACCAATGTTCGAGATGCTAACACCGTTGCCACCTCTCACACATCTTTGTGTGATCTTTGAGAGTTTCACAGACCAAGCAATGTTTTGTTTCCAAATGTGAATTCACTGTAAGTGGCTTGTCAGTTGGGCTAATTTGACAGCACTCAAGGTTGTGGCAGTAATTGCCCTTCCTTGTTAAATATTCTAGCAGCATTTGCTGCAGTGTTGAAAGTTTTATGATCATTATGAGAGGATATTCAATTTTTTCCCCATGGTTCACTTAATTTTAGTTTCAGAGCATTTAGGAAAATGGTCTCTGACAGGTGTGAACTTGAGTTTTAACAGAATTGACAAATAAAGTAAAAAAGAAAAAGGAATTCAAGAATGGGCCATGCTGGGTAAGATCAAGTAAAAGATGTTAGCATTCCTTCTGTTGAAAGGGGTCTGCTCCAGTGCAGAGATGGTGTAAGCCTCCATAACCCCAGACAGCCAGGTGACTGGAACTGGCTGGCCAGGTGTATCATGGTAAAGGTGATTATATCCTAAGGCCACGCTCTGACACCGTTTCCTCCGAACAGTGGTATCCTAACACAGTGTTGGGTCACAGTACAGGCAAGTTCTCTAAGGCTGCCCTGTGATGGGGACCAGCTGTATGCTTTACCTGTCTACTATATATTTTCAAAGAATGAAAAGACTCCATCCTGAGTTACTTTCCAATTATGCTTACCAGGGGTCTCAGCTTAAAAGGAGTTTTTAGGTCAGTTAATAGAAACTAGAAGGGGTTAGTTCTTTGAATAGCTAGTTACTATAAGTAACTTCTGAGATAAGAAATCACTAATTAAACCAAGAGAGATTAACACATTTTAATCTGATCCCTGGAGTTACAGGCTCAAAACATTGTATGTAATCCATGAGTTGAGGCAAGAATAGTTCCCTATTTCTTAAGGACTATCAGAGTTTGTCATACTCCAAAGATTAGCTACAAAAGGCCCTTTATCTTGGGGAAATTATTGGTTGTGTGTGTAGAAGGAAATAAGTTACAAATCCACCCAGCCAGTACGCCCCCTAGTGGAACTTCAGCATAGTACAATTTGGGGGTCCAAAAACATCCTGGGTGTTTAGGACTTCACACAGGCTTGAATGGACTTTTCCAGGTCCGGTGGCTCTAACTGCACCATAGTCACAGGTCTTCCCCAATCATTCACTGAGCATTCCAAAACAAGCAAGCTAGCAAAATATGTCGTCTATACCTCCACCCATAGAAGCAGCTATCTGGATTAGACAGACAGAGGCAAATTGGCTACTTACCATAATTGAAAGAGGCTTAATTTTAGTTTCTGAAAGAACTAGAACAGAAATTTTAGACGGATTTGCTATTAATATTCCTTAACTCAAGAAAAAAACCTTAAATAATAAAAAGGGGTTTCCTACTTAAAAAAATTATTCTAATTCCCAAGTGAGGTAATTAAGCTGCTTGAAAGGAATTTTCTGACTGCCATATCTGAGATATATTCAAGATACTTAAAGTCAATTCGCTAGAATTTGGCAAAGATCTTTAAAATCTGAAAAATGATTAGGGTAAAACAAACTTCAAAGAAGAGAATAAATTGAGAGACTGAGCAGTGAAGCATCTAGCCATAGGGTTGGTCGCTCTTTAGGCCCCAGTGACCCAACCCTGCATGACCGGCTAAGGACTGCGGGGCACTCTCCATTCAGTCTTGTTGAAAAAGTCATCCAATGTGTTAGCATCAGCACAGGTTAAAGAATGCTTCCACTTTGACACGTCTTATAGATTAATTTCTACTTGGGCAGATAATGGATAAAGCCCTGGATGTATATAAGGGAGAAATAATGAGGGAGAAAAGATCAAATACCAACTTTGTTTCCAGAAATCGAGATAAACAGCATAAAATCAAATGAGAGAGGGCCATTCCTTGAACCAGGAATTTGAGACCGTTCTACAAGAACTGCCCCCTTAATATAGAAAGATACTATTAAGTCAATATGACGATTTGGGGCATGTGTTTGTTCTTCTTTCTCAGGGCTAGTGACACATTTTGTCTCCACTCTTGGACTTCTTTTGCCTCCCAGTAAGACAGGACTCAAATGGCAGAAGAGCTGAGTGTGCGGCGCTCCTTCAGAGCACAGTGAGGTGTCCAGCCTGCCTGGAGTTTGGGATACGCCAGGGGTCATGACAGGTGAGGAGCTTGAAGGCGGGTGGAAATCAGCTGCCATGCTAACGAGCCTGGGCCTCACGCTGTGAACAATATGGTCATGCAAGGGTTTGGAGCAGGTTCTAGTCAGCATCATCTTTAAGTAGGCCTGTAACAAACTCAAGTCTGCTTAGACAACCCCAGGTTGGAGAGCAAAGGCTGGAAACAGGGAAAGAAGTTTGGAGACGCTTTCCAGAGTCCAGGCAAGAGGCGCTGGAAGTACAAGAGAGGAGACAGGACTGGAAAGGAGGGGATCAAAGCACATGGTGCAACAGAACAGTCAGGACTGGGGGACCCGTGAGCGTGTGCAGGATGGAGAAGGAAAGACACTGCTGCCCCTTCCAAGCCTGGTACTGGCCACACCAGGGAATTCGAGAAGGGGCCAACAAGGAGTTAGTTCAGTTTTGAGACTTGATGATTCTAGGGAATATGTGGAATAGCCAAGAGAGTTGTGTGAACTTGGCAATTGTCTTAGAAATCACAGGTTACCCAGCGAGAGGTGCACAGTGAGAAGAGGCTGGAGGACACAATATTACAGGGTCACTACATTTTGAAGGCAGAGAGGCTAAGAGGACGGCAAAGACAGGAAGAGACGCAGGAGAAAGCGGGCTTATAAAGGAAGCTAAAGCACTGGGGTTTCAAAGAGCTGGTCAACAGGGTCACATTCTGCAGAGAGAGTAAGCCGCATACTGGACTTGGCAATGACGGGAACACTGCTAGTTTTTAGGACGACATCGGTTACTGAGCAATATTTGCTAAGCAACTGAGATAACCAGACACAGATTCGAACACACATCAAAGATGTCGGGAAGATTTTTATAGGACGGTTCCCTGCTCATATCAATTATGTAAAGTGACATTTTATCATGTCACAGATGTGGATTTCGAGTAGGAACAGATTTGGGCCCAGCATGTAATACATCAAATATAGAAACTCAAAGTTTAAGGAACACGTGCTCTTATCTTGTGTTAGGAAAGAAGCCTCTGCAATGACCCTGCTAGGTACACAGTCCCAGGGGGCCAAGCAGTTGCCATCTAAAGAGACGTTTTACTCAGTTTTTAACTGTGACTACAAGAATCAATAAGATAAAATATCTTACCCCATATTAATTTACAGTTCAGTTCAAGACATAAAGTCTTTATTTCTAATGCTGAAACATTTGATTTTTATGCATATTATTTAAAACAGAAAGCAGATCGAGGACAGATGTAAAAATAGGCCATGAATTCCAAGTTTTCAGTAGCTGTCTTTAAAAACGGGAAAAACAATACCCTATAAAATATTTAGTCTAACAATTCTTAATATCATGGTTTGGAGGAGGAAGTATTGGCCAAAATAGTTTTATATGAATACTTCAGAGATTTTCATTTTTATTATTTTTTTAAAAAATTCTAAATCTAAGAGGCCTTGAACAAAACTAGGTTTCTCTAACCGGAGAACAGAGTATTTGAAATGAAAAACTAGTAAATCACATAAGAACTTAAACATTAATGATTAGAGACCCTTCATGAGATATTAGGCACAACCACAGCACTAATGTCTGTAAGTGCTACATTACTCAGATCTAGCTGGTGGGCTTTTACTTTTCCTGGATGGATTTTAACTAAATAGACTTTAGACATTTAGATATAGATAAATGCCTAATTCAGTAATTAGTATTTTAAAACTGTGAAACCTTTTAAGTTAAGTGGTCTATTAATTAACTACCAATTATCTTGTCTGACTACCGTATCAATAGAAGTAAATTACTGACTAGCTATTCGACAGATTCAGTCCTTTACCATGCAGAATTCCTTCAGAACACAAAAGGCCTGGAGTTCAATGCTTTTGCTTCCCCCTTTTGGTTAATCAGGGATCAATCTGCCGCTCACATGTAAGGGCCAAATTCAGCTCTTTGGTAAAAAAGGATCTACAGATAAACTTTGTGTTTTAGAAATGGCAAGCTAAGATTCCACTCCTCTTAAAAAACAAGTGAAGCAATATTAATATTTTGGGGAAAACAGGGGTTTGCATTTCCTGTATGGAGGCCAACTTTCCATATTTCACAGGAGCCTAGAGAGGTATTTTCAAGCTTTTACATCTCACTGAGATACAGACAGAGCCTAAGTGAATGGTTTTATGATTATGCCAAAGTTCAAGAGCACTGTATTGTCCTAACTGCGAACGTTGCACGACAAATTATCCTGACTAGAACTTACCCCAAATCTATCACTTCTTGACTGGTGACCAAGAGGAGGTTCCTAGGAGAGCTGCTGGTGGTAGAAGAATGCTGAAAGATGAAGTGTCACAGCAGACT
Source organism: Equus przewalskii (assembly GCF_037783145.1). Taxonomy (NCBI): domain Eukaryota; kingdom Metazoa; phylum Chordata; class Mammalia; order Perissodactyla; family Equidae; genus Equus; species Equus przewalskii. Next base: position 13,176,952 of record NC_091838.1, read on the forward strand.
GGAGGGCTGTGCAGAATAACGCCAAGTATTGTAAAAACTTCCAACGTGTAAGGAAATAGCATGAGATTAGGAAGCCAAGGAAGGAATTGCAATAGGAATCCTCTCCTTGAGGCCTGGTCATTGGGAAATACGAATGGTGGCCAAACATGCAATTTCAAGCTTGATTCAAACTGGCATATCAATACAAGCCTTCTCAAAGCTGCTGGCCTTGCACCAATGAGCAGAATTAATATGCCATAGTAAAACTGAGCATACAGGTGGGGCTGGGAGAATAGAAAAGTTGTGTAGGAAAACAAAAGGACATACAAACAATAATGAATGTGAGCCAGACCCATTTTGGAATCCCATCAATCTTACACAGCTCGAATTAGTCCAACACAATGCCTACCTTCTGAAACTCCAGAAGACAGACCCATGTGAGCATTCTCTGAATAGGTTATCTCCTAAATATTTAAGCAGAAGCCTAGCCTGTATTATCAAACATTTATTGAGTGGCTGAGGCGTAGAGCTCTGTTCCAGGCAGGGAAAATAAACAGATGTATATAACAAGCTGCCTTCAGACAGCTTGCTATCTACTTGGGGATTTCAAAGCACAATGTGTAAAAAGTTACACCAAAGAACACATACTATGCACCAAAGGATCAGAGGGGCAATACATGCTGCAAGAGATTAACAGAAAGAAGAGAAAAAGCCTTAGATAAGTCATGTAACTGCAGCTTCATCAGAAAGCAAGTGGCTGGACAAGATCATCTCTAAGGATCCTTGCAGCTCTAATATGCAAAAAACCAGAAAAGGGCTGGAGTGGGGAGGAAAGGTTATATTAATAATTTGACCTAGGCCTCAAAAGGTATACAGAGTGGAGGAACAGGGCCTTTAAGGCACGGGGAATAGCATGAGGAATGGTTTGGAAGCAGGAGCACCCACATCCTTCCAGTGGGAGTCCACACGGTTTTCTATTTCACTGCGTACAACTCTAACTCTGGGTCAGGAGCAACATACTACTTCTTATTTTATGAAAACAGACATGAGCTGCTACTTAAAAGTCTGGCCGAGATGATCTGTTCAAATGACTGAACAAGTCTTTGCTCAGCTGATCTACATTTTAAAATGTATGGGGCAACTTCCTTCCCCGCCTAGACACACTGGTTATTTTTTCTGGAAGGAAAACGGCACATGCCAATACATCTTTGAACAGCTACCACGAACATTTTTGCCTAAGAGGGCTACTGGAACGGAAGCCAAATTCAGGTGGCTCTTATACCATTTAAACCACCACCTCCTCTCCCCAAAAATCACTGTGAAAATTATAGCAAGTCTTCTTTTAAATTTTAGTTGCTAGATCTTGACTTCTTAAAAGGTTTATAAGTCTCGGCAAGAAGTCAGAAATTCCAACTCTAAAATGAATTTTCTGACTCAATATTGAAAATAAATTCTTAAGTTTAGATGCTTAGGGGAAAAACAGCTGGAGAATTCAGGAGCCTCCCATATTTTAATAAGAAGTGACGTCATTACTGTCAAGGCTTCCAAGAACTCCCTAAATTGTGTAGTTAAGCAACATCTCAAGGCAAAGTAAGGACTGTGGGAAGGTGATACTTTCTTCCTTGGAATACAGATTCAGTTCCACAATAATTTTTCTGTTGGAGATTTGACTCAGTTGTCTCAGAAAGTTAGTTTAGGAAGTAGCCTAATGTTAGAGGTACAGTTTATCAACTGATGTGCATTTTCAAAGCTAAACAAAATATCTATTTAAGGATGAGAAGTTGACAGAAATGAAATAGAGTTTCTACGGCAGCTTCTTTCTTACCATTCTTCAAATATGAAAACTACAGTCCACCTGCAATTTATGTCTGTCTTTTATTTCAAATAGTGGTTGGTTGTTTTACTCAGAACTACAGACACGAGATTCTTGGTAAACCATATTGTCAAGTTTATTCAGTTGTACTGGCCTTCAGTTACCTGATCCACTCTTTTGTCACCTGCTACCTGGTCTTGCGGACCCCGTGGCAGCAAGGACTTTTACTGTTCCCCACCCCCACTGCACGCAACACACACACACACACCCCCCAACCACACTTAAATTCCCCCAAACTGTACTTGGTAATCTTCTTACTCATTTAAAACATAGATGAGTTAGTGCACATCATTTATATGCTCATTTCTAGAGGTTTGGAAATGAGTTAAATAAAGTTCATGTTTAAAAATAAGACAAAAATAAGCTTCTTCCAGGATCAGAGAAGTGGTTTGACGTTCAAGGAGCAACCTTTGAATAAGCACTTCTAAAGCCAGATTAAGTTTTTAAGCAGTTGCTAAAAAATTAATGAGGTTTAATGTGACCTATTTAGGAAAAACAATTCTTTGTTGTCTCCTATTAGAAGGTTAATCCGCCTATGGAAAAAAACCCAGTGCCTATCTCCTTACCCTTTCTTTATTGGATCCTGTCTGCAAAAATAAAGAGGAAATACCATGGAGGGAGGAAAGCATAAAGTGTGTCAACAGGATACAGGTATAGGGGAGAGCTTCACACCTACCTGACCGAAGATAAATTCGGTTGAAAAACTAGGGTTAGTTTTGTCCCTAGAGCAGTAAAAGGCCCTCTCCTCTCATCCTCAGATGCTGCAGTAGCTCTGAGGGTTAGAAGCTGATATGCCCCTGCCCCCATACGGTGACTCTGTGATCCTATCAGGGTGACTTCTGTCTTCCTGAGAGAGGCATCTTCTAAGCTGAGAAAGTTCTCAGATAAATCTAACAGGACAAGGCCACAGACCCTGTGGATAGCCCATGGATGTTAACTGACTGCCAGGGTGGCCTGACCACTCCCAATGGACCACAAATGCTGATCTCAGAATCTCTGGCACTTTCCAAAATGTGACCGAGCAGTAATTTGGAAGCCTAAACTCTGACTTTAGGAATTCATATGAACCAATGTTTTACAAACTCGACAGAAAGTAAAATAAACAAACCCAGGGTTTTATGCTCCCTCTTGTTATTTTTATGGCAATCTTTCAAACTAGTTCAAAATGTTCAGTCCTCTACCGTCTCAAGAAATACTGAATTGGGGAGAATAAAAGAAAACAACTATTTCATAGTAATCGGCACACACTGTCATTCACCGTGGGGGAACGGCAAGTTAGAAGGAAGCTCTGGTGAGAGAGTGCAGGTGGCTTTCAGGCTGGTCCCCACGTCTCCCTCCTTCCCCACAGTCTCACTGAGGAGAGCCCAGTAATGAAAATAAGGATGTTTATATTTACCCAGAAGTGTGCGTGGCAATTGACCATCATGGTTCTCTCAATGAGCTCATCAGGACATTCCAGAAGGTGATGCCCAGAGACCACGCCGGCATTATTGACCAGGACTGAGACCTCGCCAACCTCCTTGCGGACCCTTTCAGCCGTCAGGTAGACATTCTCTCTCTTCCCCACATCACAGGTATAGGTAAAAACCTGCAAGTTACATTGGGGGAGAATTTCTTCCTCACCATTTCCAGCTGTCCTCAGAAGTCCAGATGAAGGGAAAAAAATGGGACAGAGAAAGGGGGGGGGATGGTGCAAAATGTGAGTCACATGGCAATCAGTAGGACAAAGATCACACAAAACAAAAATACTACAGTGAGTTTCAGATTTCTAACATGGTAAGGGCTGCCAGTGACTGAACTTACAGCTGCCTTCCTACCCCCAAAGTCTTTGGGAATTACAGCAATTTACTGGATAACTTTGCTGAGGGGAAAATCATGTAATTGTGACAAGCCCAATACGAGTCAGACCTCATGGGATCAGCTTCCTGGAGCTAAAGACACCTGGAAAGAACTGATCCCGGCCCAGAGAGTAACACTCCTTCCTCCCAAACACACACACTACACACTCTTCTTTTGGGGGGAACAGTGGTCAGAAGCAGCTCTTAGTCTTCGGTATGAGGAGCCTCAAAAGGGAAAGTCTCCTCAAGGCTCACAAATCAGGACTGTACTTGATAATCTGAATTCACTCAAAGCCAAGAAATGAGCCTAAAGGTCCTCGTGAAAAAGTGGAGGTCACTGGTTTGTTCCAACGGGAGTAGCTGAACTCACCTAAGAAGCACCCGCACGTAAACCAAGTTCACAGGTAAATATGCCATTTTACCACAAAGGATGGCAATTTAAAAACCAAAAGCTCTTCCCTGGTTTTCAAATACCTTTATTGTTTTGGTTTGGGCAGGGAGCACAAAAATCTGTATTTGCTACCCCTCCACACCACTGGTGAAAATGTAACATGTTTGACCTTTGATTTTGTGACCTAAAAGGCAGGTGCCAATAGTTTTGGTGACAAATCATCAATACCGGGGAGGCCCAGTGCCCATTATTATCTTCTCGATATAGTTCAATGTTTTCCCTGCAAATGAAAAATTCTGTCGAACAGCAAGAGCCATCACCAATTTCCTGGACCAATACTTATGGTCTCTGATTTGGCCATAAAAAAAAAGATTCAAATTGACTAACTCACATTCAGGTTAGTTAATAAATATACAGAAATACAGATTTCCTGAGGTTATCAAAAAAGTGAAATAAATTTACAACGCGTCTTAAATCCTTCAAGCGCTTCCCCTTAAGAGGCAGGGCATCTTTCAATGAGGCCAGTAGGTAACCAAAGCACTTACTTATCGCTGGTGACACAATGTAATGATTTTCTCGTGGCTGAACTTAGAGTGAAATCATCAATGCTGCCCTCGTCTAAGCGGTTCAGACCACAGTAACATACAGAGGCGCATCAGTCGAGTCTGAGAACAACTTCCCAAAGGCACTGGAGTTGCCCATCGCCAACGCGAGGGAGGCACTGCTTTAGGATTCAAACCAGTGGTACCAAGTTCCCTCTGCTTCCCTATCCTCAGAGGGCTTAGGAAACGCGATATTTGTCCCCAAAGAGACAGGAGCTCCGTTTTGACTAGGGTTTGGCACACTTTGCCCTCCTAACACGGAGGTGACCGTGTTCCTTTATCAGGGGGCAAATTCCACCCGCAGGAGACCGCAGGGTGGGGGCGTGGGGCGTGTTTTCTTCCTGCAGAGCGGGGCTGACCATGACAGTGGGGTTTCGGGGCCCCGGGGCGGGGGAAGCGCGCGGGAGTGGGGCGAGGCTTGACCCAACAATGCTGGGGCGCAGGTCCGAGTTACCTTGCAGCGCCGCGGCGTCGGCCGCCTCCAGGTCGCGGTAGATGTGGCGCACCATGCCCGCCGTCTCCTCGTTGCTCTGAGTGTTGATGTCCCAGAGCACCAGCAGCGCCCGGCGCCGGGCGAACTCGAGCGCGAAGAGGCGGCCCAGGCCGCTGCCGGCGCCGGTGATGAGGCACACCTGGCCCGCCACGCTCTTCTCCTTGGGCCGCACGAGCCAGCGCGCCGCGGCCAGCACGAACGCCCAGAGCACTTTGAAAGTGACCACGAAGAACTCCACCACGATGTTCATCGCGACGCCCCGAACCCCGCACGAGCCCAGCGCCCGCGCCCACCCCGCGCCGGGCAGCCCGGCTCCCGGCCCTGGGCGCTGGTCCGAGCGGCCGGGACGAGAAGGCTGCGCCCCGCGCCCGCCCCCGAGGTGCCCGCCGGGCTGGAGTGCGCGGCGCCGCTCCCCGCTCGCGCGGGCCACTCCCGCCCGGGCTCGGCGCGGTGGCCCCGGGCTGTGCCCGCCGCCGCAGCCGCCCGGCTCGGCGCCTCCTGCCGGCGGCCGCCCGTCCGGCCCGGAGCGCCCGGCCGGTCCCGCCGCAGCGGCAGTGACAGCCGCGAGTTAGGCGGCGCGGGCTGCGCTCATGGCCAAGCCGCCGCCGCCCGAGCGGCCCCGGAGCCGGCGCGGCGGCTCCCTCTCAGCCCGGGGGACGGACGCGCGGCGGAGATGGCTCGGGCCGGCCGGCGGCCGCGGGAGTTGTCAACTTGACCCAAGTTGCGAGAGGGTGGGAGAGTGGGGTGCGGGGCAGCGGGAGCGCCGGGAAGGGGCGCCTCGCTCGGCGCAGGCGAGCGCTGCCCCACGGCCTGCGGCTGCCCGCGCGGTCTCGGGTCCCCCTGCCCTGCACTCCCTGCGGCTGTCACTCGGGCACCGGGCTCCGCAGCGCCGAGCCGCCTGCAAGTCGGAGCGCTCCTGGCCGCCTCTGAGCGGGCTCCACGCTCCGCGCTATATAACCCGCGACCGGGAAGAGCCGGCGGCGGCATCGGCCCTCCCTCCGCTCGGCCCTCCCCGCCCCCGGGCGCACCCCGCCCCCGGCCCAGCCCCCCGCCCGCCCGTCGTCCGCCGAACCGCGGCGGGGCAGCCCCTCTCACATGGCCGTGGCCGCAGCCTCCAGCCCTCGTCGCACCTCCCTTCGCGGCTCACGCCCCCTGCCGCGGGGTGTCCCGGCCTCCGCCTGCTAGCCCCGGCGGTCGGCAGTGCTCCGGCCATCCTCCTCCCGCCGCCCGGTCCTCGCTTGTTCCTGTCTCGCCACTTTCGTTAACCTGGCGAGTCTGAGGACGGCGCCGCCTGCGATCAGGCGCTGCGGAAGACAGCCCTGCAGGCTGGCGAAACCAAGAGAAGGACCTCGGCAGCGCGGCCACGGGGTGCCGGTCTGAGACCACGCAGAGAACCGAGAAGGCGATCAAAAGCCAGGTCTCGGGAGCGACTTAGAGTCGCAGCTAGCCCTTTGGAACGTGGGCCAAGGCTCTCATTTTCCCTGGTTGGAATCACCACCGCGGTGGTAGCCTACACTCCCGGTCAAGCGTCGCCCTCCCGCCGGGCGGGCTGTGGAAGTGATGCATGCCGGGATTTGTAGTTCGCACCCGTGCGGCGTGTCATTTGCGTACATTACTGGGTGGTATTCGAGTCTTACCCTGTCAACTCAGCCTAGGCACTAGGACCCCGAGTAGTCAGTGTCAGCACTCTTTGGTCTTGTCATACTTGATTAAAGAGTCTAATCAGGGCATGCATTATTCCCAAATAAATTTTTTAAAAGTTGACTGTAAGAGGCTGAATCAGGCAGTTCTTAAGTTTGCGTCTGCAAGGCGAGTTGTCAGTTCTGAGTTCTTTTCCGGCTTATCCTGGGACACCTATGAGTCATGGGGCTTCTCTCTCGCCGTCTTTAAGTGGACAGTGCGCAAGCGCTGACTTCCTCTTTTTCCGACTGGAACCATGGAGGGCGCGGAGTAAGTTGTCGCTCGTCTCGAGAATCCTTCTCCATCTCCAAAGCCAGAGACCCTTTGTCTCACTTTCCCCCAACCCCACTGTAGCCTGTACCTTTGTCTACTTATCTGTGCGTTTGTGACGGTCTGTGACCCTAGTGGTGGCCTCAGGCGAAGATGGGATGCCGGCGGCCTTGGGGCGGAGGTGGTGGTGGAGAGACCGGGAAGGAGTGTGAGTGAGAGCTGAGTGTATGTGCAAGTGGCTGGGTGTCCAGCCCTTCGTCTTCTGAGGGGGGCGCGGAACCTCTGAGTTGGGTTCGTCCTTAGCTGGCGCTTGGCTGGCTCGGGCGTCCCTGCCGGCAGGCCTTTGCTTGCAGCATGTGGAGCTTGAGACTCGAGCCAGGCGGTAGTTGGATTCTGAGGGTTTTTTGAGATTCCTCAGCTCTGTAAGACGCGTTAGGAGTCTAGGAATCAGTGTCTTGCAGCCTGTACGTTTTGTTAGCTTTTGTTGTGGATGTTTTTATCTTGGGAGGCCGGGACTGACCGTGGGTTAGATGGGGATTTATTTGCTGCTGTGTTTGTGACTGCCGTCGAAGTCGAGCGGTCCGTGTTCCAGGGGAGGGTTATTGGCGTAGAGGTTCTGTAAAACCTGCGTCTTAGAGCGTAGCATGCTAGGGCAGCCAGAGATGCAAGTGCTTAGAGCCAGTGACACTAGTTGTGTTAGACGACAAAGTGTGCTCGGTACAGAATGGGAGTGATGCGGCGCCGAGAGCCTGTGGGACTGTTCATTCCGATGTTTGCTGCTGCCAGGGAGAAGAAGAAGAAGAAGCTCCCTGATGTACCAGAAACCCTTAAGAAAAAGCGAAGGAATTTCGCAGAGCTGAAGATCAAGCGCCTGAGAAAGAAGTTTGCCCAAAAGATGGTAAGCAAAAGTTTTTGAGACGTTTAAATGTGAGAAGCAGCCTTGGGGTTAGGAATGGGAATGAGGTGATCTTAGCAAGACCTGTTTACTTCACCTGCTGTCCCAGTGAGCCTGGTTAGCTCCTTAAGGTGGCCTTCTCGAATGAAGGTAGGAGTCTGTCTCTCGGGGTGTTATGCCTACCCTGGCAAGAAAGGTTTCCACGCGGGATTTTTTTTTTCTTTTCAAAACTAGCATTGCTAATTGTATTTGGGAGCTAAAAGTCAGATGAATAATGATAATTGGTTTTCAGCTTCGAAAGGCAAGGAGGAAGCTCATCTATGAAAAAGCTAAGCACTATCACAAGGAGTATAGGCAGATGTACAGAACTGAGATCCGAATGGCAAGGATGGCAAGAAAAGCTGGCAACTTCTATGTACCTGCGGAACCCAAATTGGCGTTTGTCATCAGGATCAGAGGGTGAGTTCAGTTTTTACTGCATTCTGGTTTTAAAAGGGAAAGCTATGCAATCTCAGCAAAACTTCACATGACTGCTGGGGACCTTGATTCTGAAACATTGGAATAAAAATTTGGAGGATTAGCTAGAACAAGCAGGAGTTAGTTACTTTAATGATTTAGTTGCAAGCCCTGTGCCCAAAGCCTCTATCATTCTCTAGTTTGAGTTCGGTGTCCTGGAGATTAACTTCAGAAGTGGTTAAAATGTAGCCTCATAAGGGCTATAACAAAAATGCATACAAAATGAGGACACCAGCATAAGGGTCGGGGCAAGTTTTAAATGTCAGGTATGTGTTGAAAGACAGTTTACGTGGGGAGGAGGCAAGTTGGGAGAGATGACAGAATAGTTTAGCTAACTAAAGGGAAAACGCCAGTGGTCTTTAACACAAGAGGATGTCCAAAATTCTAATGGTTAGTTTCCTGTCCTTTATTAATAAAAATTCTGATCAAAGTCAAATGAATGTTGTGATCTTTTTTCCACCGCAGTATCAATGGTGTGAGCCCAAAGGTCCGAAAGGTGTTGCAGCTGCTCCGCCTTCGCCAGATCTTCAACGGCACGTTTGTTAAGCTCAACAAGGCTTCAGTTAACATGCTGAGGATTGTGGAACCATATATCGCATGGGGGTAAGTCTGTTCCTTTGATTTCTGTTTGGAAAATGGGCTGTCAGCAAAATGAATTTTAGCTATTTTAACAGTGATAACTTTGTTCTTTGGCCGTTTATGTCTGTTTTTCGTATTTCAGGTACCCGAACCTGAAGTCAGTAAATGAATTGATCTACAAGCGTGGTTATGGCAAAATTAACAAAAAGCGAATTGCCCTGACAGATAACTCATTGATTGCTCGATCTCTGGGTAGGTTGTGCCTGTTGGGGGGAAATTTTATGTAAACGAAATTGATGTTTTTCTGGTATCTTGTGGCCCTGCATTTCTATTACAGACCTTCCCTATAATGCTTAAGTCTACAAAAAATGCAAGATAATGATTTCATTGGCTTGAACCTCATCTTTATAAATAAAGCCATGTATTTCCCTCGTTGCTGCTTTACTCTTTGGTTACTTGTACTCTTTATGTCAAAGCTTACACCTGCTTGTTGAATGCCTTGAAATTTGCTAAGATTAAACCATTAGCAAAGTTAATAACTTGAGTAATCTTAACTGTTCAGGTAAATTTGGCATCATTTGCATGGAGGATCTGATTCATGAGATCTATACTGTTGGGAAACGTTTCAAAGAAGCGAACAACTTCCTGTGGCCCTTCAAACTGTCTTCTCCACGAGGGGGAATGAAGAAGAAGACCACCCACTTTGTAGAAGGTGGAGATGCTGGCAACAGGGAAGACCAGATCAACAGGCTTATTAGGAGGATGAACTAAGGTGAGCAACTGCATCCTGAGAGAAATTTACTTAATACTAGAGAAAATGTGATAATCTTGAACTTTTTCCATTATATATTGGTAAGGGTTTGAGTTCTAATCAATATTTTTAGTGGGGAAAAAACTCAACCGTCTTATGATTACAGTTTTGGTTAGTCCTTCCTTTTGAGGACATTTATGGAGGGAAGAAAAAGGGTTTTTTTCCTACTTAAAAATGGAAACTGAATTGGTACTTTGTTGTAATTTCCTCATTTATGTTAATTCTTAACTCTTAAGGTGGTTTCTTTAATGGGGTTTGTTTTTTTTCCCCTTTCAGGTATCTACCATGATTATTTTTGTAATCTGGTCAGTAAATAAACAGCGACTTCTTTCAAATTGAAACATTGTTGTCTTGGTGACTTTCTGGTAGCCTGCCTCTGCCGTCCCTTCCTGGTGCGGCACTTCTAGGTATGTGGTGAAAGTAAGCCAAATCAACGGCCGGTTGAGTGCAAAACTAGGGTCCAGTTTGTATCTTGTGAAAGACATTCCTCAGGTTTATTAAAGACTTTCTTTACAAAAAAGAAATCTTAATTTTTCACTTTTGAATTGTGCTATTGAGTTAACCAAAATGGGTCTATTCTAAGAAAGCCTATTTCACAGGCCTTTGTGCATGACTTATAGGTAAGGTAATAAAAGTTCATTTTATGAATAAAAATAAATTCTGTTGCTGAAATTCCATTTTCTTAGGCTATGGTTTGCCTATAAAGTGCCGCGTAAATGTGTCATTTTCCTTTTGCATTCCATTTTTATGTTCTTTTTCTTGTTTTGCATCTTCCTGTAATTCAGGTGACTTTTTAATAATTCCATTACATATTGTGTATATTAGGAGAGAAGAAATGAAATTTGTGCCCATGGATGCAGATTATTTTGGAGCACATAAAGCACTCATAAAACTAGTGGGTGAAAACCTGACATAGAAAGTTTTGGTGTTTTATAAGTAACACTCCTTTGTGTTTTATGTATCATCTCAGCTAGAGTTAGTGAACTGAAAATCTTAACTGTAGAGTGTAACATGAAGTACATACAATAAAAGTAGAAATTTTCTAGTCCTCGTTGATTGTGACAAGAGTAAATACAGTATGAAACGGACGCCCTATTAACTCTTTTGACATATTACACCAGAGTTATTACTTTTTAGTATTTGAAATTTGCTAGACAAATATGTTTAAGAATTTGTTTAAATTCTGTGGTCTTGGAAGCTATTACTCTAGTGAGTTTAGGGTCAGTGAATTCTGGAGAGAAATTAAGGTTCTTTAATTTATAAAATCATTGTTACATGTCTGAGTGTGTCAGTGTTTTACAGGAAATTTTGTGTCTTAGTAAACAGTTGGACATACAAAAAAATTGTACGTGAATCTCTAGGTGGAGCCTAAGAGTTTAAGTTTTGAAATCACATATTCTGTTTTGTTTCACTGTTTTGGTAGGTAGACAGTACCTGCCAGTTTTCTACACGTCCAGTACCCTGAAAGGTAGAAGTAGCTCAGAAGAAAGGATATCTAGTTACTGGAATAAAGTGGTACAGACGGCTTACTGGGAATTGGATAGTAATAAATAGAAGGGGCACTCTAAAAAGTGGTGTGGTAGTATTGAACAAAGCTTTTTTTTTTTTTTTAAGATTGGCACTTGAGCTAACATCTGTTGCCAGTCTTCCTTTTTTTTCTTCTCCTCAAAGTCCCCCAGTACAGAGTTGTAGGTCCTTCTGGTTGTGCTGTGTGGGACGCCGCCTTAGCATGGCCTGATGAGTGGTGCTAGGTCCACACCCAGGATCCAAACCAGTGAAACCCCAGGCTGCCAAAGCAGAGCATGCAAATTTAACCACTCCGCCACAGGGCTGGCCCCTAACAAAGGTTTTTTTTTTTAAATTAATTTTGGGGCTAGCCTGATGGTGTAGTGGTTAAGTTTGTGAGCTCTGCTTCGGCAGCCAAGGGTTCGTGGGTTTGGATCACTGCTCATTAAGCCACGCTGTGGCGCTACCCCACATGTAAAATAGAGGAAGATTGGCACAGATGTTAGCTCAGTGACAATCTTCCTCAAGCAAAAAGAGGAAGATTGGCAATATATGTTAGCTCAGGGCCAATCTTCACCAAAAAACAAATTGAAAAATAAAAAAATTTTTTAGAGAAGTTTTAGGTTCACAGCAAAATTGAGTGGAAAGTACAGAGTTCCCATATACCCCCTGTCCCCAAACACTCACAATCTCTCCCAGTATCGACATTCCAGTGGGACGTTTGTTACTATCCATGAACAGTGACACACAAGCTAAAGTAGGAAAGCTTTTGAAGCTGGGGAAGGATGGGAAGACTCTGTTAGAATATCTAGGATAAAGAATGGACAGAGTGTATCAGTTATACGTGTTCTCTGCAGACACATTTCTGTTTTCAGTCCTGGCAATACAGGTCTGTCCATATAAATTACTTCCCAAATGGGGCCAGCGGACCAGAGGGATGGGTACATGTATGAGAGAGTGGGAGTGTGGAGGAGTTGCAGACATTTAGGATTGTCACAGAACTCGGATACTTGCTTCAGAATTAAGGAACCTAGGCACTTTGGAGAGTGGGGTCAAGTGGGATAATCAGTCTGCCGCCTTCACAGGGTTATGAGGCCTAAAAATAATAGGCATGAAAATAGTTTGTGAACTGTTAGAACCTACTGAAACACAAGTTAACACCTTATTTACTTAGAAAACCCACCTCTCCTAGAAGTGTCACCTTATAGAAGGGACCGTCCACTGGAAGTCTAACTAGCCCTTCTGAAAGTCTGGGCCACCCAGTAGGTTCTGCTTCTACAAAAGCTCACCTCACATTTGTACCCTTCCGAGTTCCAGCCTTTGTTAGGTCCACCCCCAGCTGGCCCAGTCCTCCTGAGCTTGGTTTGTCCGCTGCACTCACCAGCCTTTAGCTGATGTTACCCAGGATCACTTACCTGTGAAGGTGCTTTTGTGGTAGGCTGGAGTGAGTGCTGGCTCCAGCCAGGCTGCTTGGGTTCATGTCCAGCGTCCACTTAATAGCTTGGGCTAATAAATCAGTCTCTGTTTCCTTATCAGCAAAATGGAGAAAATAGTCGTGCCTTATTTCACAGGATTTTAATGGAGATTGAATGTATCAGGTCATGTAAAATGCTTAGAGCAGTGCCTGGCTCAAAGTGCTGAGTAAATGCTGTTTACTGTCTAATGTAGCGAGCACTTAGCAGGGGCTTACAAATCAAAGCAGCCTCGGCTTTCATGCATCAATCTAATGGGCAAAATAGACATAACATAAATGTGAAGTGCTACTGGGATGTCTAGGATGTGACAGCCTCTTGGGGTGTCTGGGGCCCACTTCCAGGGGAAGATTGACAGCCATCTGCCTCTGCTGTTTCTCTTTACATATTTGGTGTCAAACCAGCCGTGACATTGCTCTCATACACATGCCTCCCTTCTCTTGGGTAGTAAACTTGAGGCCGGCCTTTTTATCCTCCCCAGTACCTGACATAAATACAGTAGGCACTAAGTATTTGTTTCCTATTGCTGTTGTAACAAATTAGCACAAACTTAACGACAAAGTACAGGTTTATTGTCTTAACAGTTGTGGAGGTCAGACGTCCAAAATCAGTCTCACTGGGCAAATGAAGGTGTCAGCAGGCCTGCCTGCCTGCCTTCAGAAGGCTCTAGGGGAGAATCCATTTCCTTACCTTTTCCAGCTTCTAGAAGCTGCTTGCATTTCTTGGCTTGTGGCCCCTTTCTCCATCTTCAAAGTGCAATCTCTGCTTTCATCTTTCCAACATCTCTCTCTGGCTCTGGTCCTCCCCTCCCTCTTACACGGACCCTTTTGATCACACTGTGCCACCCGAATAATCCAGGATAATCTCCCCATCTCAAATTCCTTAATTTAAGTGCATCTGCAAAGTCCCCACATAAGGTAGTGTATTCACAGGTTCCAGGAATTAGGGTAGGGAAACATTTGGGAGGGCCATTTGATCTTTCATTTATGGCTCCTAGCTACGTTTTTTCTTGTTCCTCAGAAAAGACAAGCTTCTGATGTAGGGTCTCGGCGCCTGTAATCTTGTGTCTGGAACACTCAGCCCTCAGGTCTGTGTACTTGGCTTGTTTTTCATCCTGGGAAAAAAGGTCTCTGAGACAGCTCTTCATATAACCCTGTTCTTTTCATAACCTCTCAGCATCTGAAATACTTTTTCTGTCATCTGTTGCTTTCCCAGCCACTCCTCAAGCTTAGGGTATATATAAGGTTTGAGTCCTACCTAGCCTTCTCTATTCTAGCACCCAGAATGCTGCCTGGTGCGTTCCAGGCCTCTTGCTTTTTTAATTGAGTTAATCAAGCTTAAGGCAACAGCCATTTAAAATTTTGAAGCTCCAGTTGACACGTTGTAGTCCTCCGTTGATGGGGAATGGTGAGGGGAGGGGTGGGGGCTGGAATGTGGGTTGATGGGGGGAGAGAGAGATTTGGTTTTACTCAGGAGGACTCGGAAAAAAATGAGTTTTATTGTGTAGGGACAATAGTATGAAAATAGAACAATCTGAGGGGAATATAGGTGGTTCGTGCTGGGAGCACTGGGAAGTTTCATAAAGGAGGTAGAATTTGGGCACCTGGTGACAGAACAGCAGGAGCTGAGGCTTAGGGTTGGGAGAGTGTCTGGAGGGTGTGACAGCAAAACTCAAAAGCAGAACATTTAATAATAAACATGTGGTCACATATTGAGCGCTAGTGTACACTTAATCCACATAATCCTAGGTTGTTGCTTCTCCACTTTGAGTGCAACCCTGGAACTGAATTCTTAATTGGTTTTGGGATGGGCTTCACGCTTTTTCCCTTTAAGTTCTCTGTGGTTTTTAATGTGCAGCCTATTCTATTAGGTAAGTATACCATTATCCCCTTTTTCTAGACGAGGGGTTAACTTTCCCTCTCCTGGGATTGTGTAACTAAGTAAGTGGTGGGAGTAGTAGTAGGTTCCAGGTCTAATTTGAGTTGGTTTTTCTTGACCAGAGGAGCTAGGAAAGGTTAGTCTCAAGCTTAAGGAACACAGAAAAGTGTGCTGAGAGCAGTTTCAGGAGCTTTGTGGGATCTGAAACCATAGGAACAGGGCTCAACTTGCAGCCCTAGAAGGGGTCAAGACATTAGGCAGAGGGTTTGTGACAATTTGGCAAGAGCATAGACGCTGAGACCCTACTGTGCAAGTCAGGGTGTTAGGCTTCCTCACCGAAGAACCTAGACAAAGGAGGCATGGAACATGGAATTCGGGTGGGCATGGTGAGGGAACTCGGGGCTGACTATGTCACTTACCTAAGATTGGGCTAGTCAGGTATAGCTGAGTTGTTGGAAAGGTCCAGACTCATCAGTACTTTGGAGAGCCTGGTTAGTTTGAATCTTAAAAATGCAACCCAGAAAACTGGTTATCACCAACCTTGTCCAGCTGCCCACTAGCCACCCTATGGTGCACGGCCCAACTTTCGTGCTCCACTGATCTTGTGTCACCACTGACCCCTGTTCACCTAGCCTTGTTTCAGCACCCTCTCCCGCCCCACCCCCTGTAGCAGGGACCCCGAAGGCGGCGGCACCCTTGAGGAACTGTCGAGTGAATCCCAGCGGCCTTCCGGCCGCCCAAGCACCGTCCTGGCGCGGCGCCCTACCTGCCCCTGCACCCGCGGCCGGCGGCCCGGAAGCCGCGGGCACCTAGCAACCAGCGCGTGTCGGGCGGGCGGGGCTGCAGCCGCCGGGGCCCCCTGCCGGGCCAGGCCGGGCGGGGCCGAGCGGCGGGCGCGCCGCGCTCCGGAGCGTCGCCGGGCTGCCGGCCGCCGAGCATGTCCGCCCGGAGAGCAGCGCCCGTGCGAGCGCGCGGCCGGCCGGCCCGTCCCGCCGCCGCGGCCCGCCCCGCCCCGCCGCCTCGCTGGGCCGGGGGCTCGGCTCGGCGCCGGGCCGCCGCTGGCTGCCGCGCTGCCCGCTGCCCCCGCTGCCGGAGCCCCGGAGCCGCGCGCCACCGCCACGGGCCGCGCACGCGAAGGAGGCCCTCCCCTCCGCGGCGGAGCTGCGGGGACAGTGAGTGCGGAAGAGCCCGGGGCACCGCGCCGGCTCGGGCTGGAAGGGGGCTCGGGCCCCGCGGCCAGCCGTCCGGCCCCTGTCGAGAAGGGGAAACTCGCCTAGCAAGGCTGTGGGTCGCTCCGGGGAGTCTCCTGGCGCGCTCCGCGGGGAGCTGGCGGGGCGGGCCGGGCGGAGGACGCGCGCGGGGCCGCGTGGGGCGCGGGAGGAGAGAGGGGGGCGTGCCCCCGGGGAAAGCGGCCCGCCCTCGGGATCGGGGCCGGCCCGCGCTGCCCACCCTGTCCACCTGCCGGCGCGGACGAGCACACGCGTCCCGCTCTCGAGTGCACGCGCCCTCCGAGCGCGCCCGCCACTCCTCCCGGGGTTAAGCCGAAGCGGGAGGGCGCCGCCGCTGTAACACCCTCCTTCCCGCGCTTGCACGTGCCGCGTGGGCCAGGACTCGGGGCGCTGACCCGGTTAACTAGATAGCTCTGGCCCAGTTCTCACAGCCGGTGTCACTCTGTACGATTCTGATTTACCCATGCTTAGTCTGTTTACGTATGCTTTTTTCACGAGGGGTTAAAAATACTAGAAAAGACTTGTGTAATGCAGAAAGTCTGTTCCAGTGTACTGGTCATTTTCCCTTACAACCTTTTTGGGGGTCATAGACATAAAAAGTGTGGGCTCTCTCTCCAGAGAAATGCAATTTGCAACCATCTTCAGGGTATTGTACTCTCTGGGGCGCGCGAATCCTTGCTCTTCCTCTTTATTGACTTTGTATCTACATTGTTAATGGTAAGTTTAAATCCATCCTTACAATGGCATTTCTTCAAAAGTACTTCTGACATTTACTTTTTTAAGTTCTTACATTTTTGAAATTACATTATGATACATTAGTACTTCTCAAACAGCACCGAAGTATATAGAGTTAGAGGTGAAAGCTCTCTACTTTGTAACACTTGCTAACTTGGTGTGTATCCTTCCATTCTTTTCTCATTAGCTTTTTGATCATCAGTGGAGTCATATATGGATTCTTTTGAGAAATTACCTTTTCACTTAAGATATGGAAAATACCTTTCCTATCAGTTTACTTAGGTCTGCATTGAATATTTCATAGATGTATCATGTAGATGTATGATCATATGGTATAGATGTATCAAAATTTATGTAACCATTCCTCCTTAAGCTTGGTTCCAATTTTGCCTTATTACAAACAATGCAACGATGAACGTTCCTACACATGAGAACGGTTCTATAAAGTGGATTCCTTGAATCAGAATTGCTGGGTCAGATGTAGAATCTTGCCTTCCAGAAAGTCTTTACTGATTTACCTTTCCATCAACAGGCTGTGGTGAGGAAAAAACCCGTGTTTACTATCAATTAAAACAATAGCTTCCACTTATTGAGTGTTTATTACACATCCTGTACTGTACTGAACACATTACATGCATTTTAAAATTTAATCCTCACTAACCCTCTGAGAGTCAGTATTATTTTCTTCATGACTCTGTGGTCATGTAGCTATTGAAGGGCAGAATCAAGATTAGAATTCGGCTTCATTTTACTCCAGTGCTTGTGTTCTTTATCGGCTCTGAATTCCCGGTCAGTAACTGACAGGGAATGGTGTCTCATTGCAGTGTTTGAGGATTGGATGAGGTTGTGTATTTGGGGTTACAGTATGATCAGTAGCTCCTTTCTCTACTATCTCCTGCAGAGGTGCACATGGTCCATTGCTTCCTAGGATCCTGGTTCCTCTGGATCATCTGCCTCTCCGATCACTACCCTGCCTTTTCTTTATCTTCCTCCTTGTGTATATTTTGATGGAATCTGGCTTTCTTCTGTCTCTTAAATCTCCTTTGGAAACTTTAATCCAGTCCTGCCTTAGTGCTTACCAGTAAATAGGTAACTCTGAAAATTTTCGTCTCCCAACCAAACCTGTCCTCAGTTCCCACAGCTTAGATCCAGGTTAAATACCTCCACTTGAATGTCCTGTATGCCTTTTATCTACAGCTGAGCTCCTGTTGCCCTCCGCCCCAGACTGCCCTTGCTCTTTATTGAACTCATGCTTCCATAATTCTCTTCCTTGCCCTGGTTCACAGCTTCCGTCATCTCTGACTCCTCTTTGTGTGCTGAGCCTCCCACAGTCCGTCAGCGGTCCGTCGCATTCTCCCTGCTGCTCCTATGAGCGCCCTGGACTAGTAGAGGAGCCTTGTAACTGGGCTCCCGTCTCTACCAGGTTAGTCTTCCTGAAGCACAGCTGTGAGTACGCCACACCTCTGGTCAGGAACATTCAGTGCCTTCGTGAAGAAGAAAGTACAGACCCCCATTGGCCAGATTCAGATTTGCCTGTGATCTTGCCGCAGCCTGTCATGTCCTCATTTCTCACTGTGCTGAAGCCTTCTCTCCGTTCTCAATGGCGCTGTCATGTCTGTATCTTTTCCTGGAATGCCTCTACCCACATTTCTGCCTGTTAAATTCTATTTCACTATCATCTTCTAGTTTCTTCCAAGTCTTTTTTGAACTTAAATGTGAAAGTAATATCTCCCTCCTTTGAACTCCTCTAATATGATATACGTGTCTCTCCTTCCCCATCCCCTAAGGCTGTAAGGTCACACTTAGCCTTATATGATAGTTGTATGAGTGGCTGCTGCCTTTCCTTTTGGACAGAAAATTCTTTGAAGGCAGAATCTCTGTTCATGTTTGTATTCGCCATGCACACAGCACATTGACTTGCACATAGTACATGCTTAGGGATTATATTGGAGTAAGTGAGCACATGTATTCACACTTGGGAGTAAAAAATTACACGTATTAGTATATTGCTAGCTATAATGACAAACAGATCTCAACATTTTAGTGATTTAACATGTAAAAGTTTATTTCTTGCTCACATAACAATTCCAAGGCAGGTGTTCCTGGTCAGCAGGCAGCTTTCTTCCAATTGGTGGTAGGACCCAGGCTCTGCCATTCGTTCAAACTTCACTGTTGTCTAACTGCAGCCAGCAGAAGGGGAAGGAAAAGTGCGGAGAAAGCCGACCTGCCTCGGAAAAGCTTCTCGAGGAAAGTGTTACACTTTGCATTCACTCGCTTTCCAATCCCAGGAAAGGAGCCGCTTCCTGGCAAGAGCTCTGCTCTCAGGAGGAGCAAGAATCTTAGTAGACATTCAGCCTTCTCTGCCATAGTGAATTTCTACTTATCAAAACCTGTGGGATGGGGCCCAGCCCCTGGCTGAGTGGTTAAGTTTGCATGGTCGCTCTGGAGGTCCCGAGTTCGTTGGTTCACATCCTGGGCATGGACCTAGCACCGCTCATCAAGCCACGCTGTGGCGGCATCCCACATTGAAGAACTAGAATGACTTCCAACTAGGATATACAACTATGTACTGGGCCTTGGGGGGCGGGGCGGGGGGGTGGAGACAAAGATTGGCAACAGATGTTAGCTCAGTGCCAATCTTCCTCACCAAAAAAAAAAAAAAAAAACCTGTGGGATTTAGCTTGATCATTCCTTGCTCAAAAAAAAAACTCTCCTACTTGCCCAATCTGATTAGGTTATCAAAGGTTCTGTTGTACTGCAGAATTTAAACATAATCGTTAATATTTATCATAATGAACTGTAGTTGTTTACTTTGTTCCCCCCAATAGACTGTATGCTTTTGTATCTTAATCATTTTTGTATTTCAACATCCTAGCAGAATGACTGGCATTGTGGATAAATAAATAACTAGCTTTCTCAATGAATTTACAACTCGCCTTTATGTTCACTTGATAGTTATTTTAAATAAAGCTAAAAATAAAGATAATCTTACCATCTGCTGTTTGGATTATTTTCAGCCTTTTTTCTTTTCTATTATAAACAATATAGGATTTAACATCCTTGAAGATAAATATTTGTATGGGTCAATGATTATTCCTTTAGGATAAACTCCTGGAAGTGGAATTGCTGGGTCAAGAGCATGTAAAATTGTAAGGATGTATATTTGCTAGATTTCTCTCTGGCAATATTATGCCGATTCACACACTGAAACCTCATAGGAGTGCCTATTTCCTATTACCTATTGGTGAAAGTCATAGTTCATATTATTTTGCTTATTTGAGTACTAGTGAAGATGACCTTTTATTGACCATTTGTATTTTTTCTGTAATGAGTTGTCTGTTCGTTAAATACACCGTAGGGTTTGCTTTCTTTTTGATTTTCAAGTATCTTTGAATATAAAAGAAATGAAATTCTTCAGTTCTTTGTGTCATCGTTTGAAAAGTTCTTCTTCTGGACCGTGTGACAGAGGGAGCCGACATGGAAGGGACTCCATTCCGCGTCCATATATTTCAAATGCTGGGTAAAATATATTGATTTATGGCTATGTGGCTGAGCTAGGAACCAGGAGAAGGAAATCCCCAGGGGCCAGCAATGAAGGAATGTTCGCATAGGAACCCACTGTTGAGCATCTGCCGAAAGCTGGAAGTCACAAAGGAGTACTGTTCCGGTTACTATGACTGCATAACAAATTCCTCCAAAACTTAGTGGTGCAAAACAACCGTTTATTGTGCTCCTGGATTCTGCGGGTCAGGAATTCGGACGGTGCAGAGCGGGTCGGCTTGGCTCTGCTTTACATATCTGGGGCCTCAGCTGGCAGATTTGAAGCCTGGGGGCTGGAATCACCTGCAGGCTCCTTCACTCCTGTGTCTGGCCGTTGATGCTGGCAGTGGACTGAGACCTCAGCTGTGGATGTCAGCTGGAATCTTTATATGGTGGCCTCTTCCTGTTAGCTGGATTTTTCACAAAGTGGTGCCTGGGTTTCAGAGATGAGTGCCCTGAGAGAGCGAGCCAGTAGAAATTGTATCACTGTTTATGACCTCCCCTGGGAAATCACACCATCACTTCTACTGCATTTTGTTGACTGAGGAAGTTACTTTCAGAGAGGGGAACACAGACCTCACCTCTTGATGAAAGTGTCAACATCACATTGAAGGAAGAACGTGTGCGAATGGATATGTATTAGTGCATCCCTTGAAAAATACGATATGCCAGAAGTGCCTTCACATAGAGATGATAACTAGAAAAATACTCCCCCATGGCCTGTGGAGGCTGCAGGGAAGCTTGCCATCCATTTGAACTATGGTAGGAAGTGTCAGCTGCTGGATGTTAGAGCTTCATACCCTGTACCAGCTCAAGTCTGGGGTCTGAATTCATGTTACTACATGGTTCAGGGTCTACAGTCCAAGAAATGGGCATGTTAACTGGTCTGATGCATCTGAAACCCAAGCCCGGGCAGAGACCAATGGAAAGCACATACAGAGACGTATAGCAAAATTTGCATGGCTCAGGGAACACTGGACTCCTGTAGATAGCAATCTCTCTAAAGATGAGCACAGTCAGTGACTATAAATTGTATAAGGAAATGGACCACAAGGAAGGAGACTTGGCAGATGCAGCACGTGGGAGATTTGTACCACAAAACTGAAAATAATAGAAGATCATGGAAAAAAATGTAATTTTATAATATTGAAGGAGATGAAGGCATGGAAAACATAAGGCAAGAACAGGACGATATGAAAAAGAACAGGAGAGGTCCAGGGTTGCATACTTACCCTGAAAGGAGAAGAGAAAGAGAAAAAGAGGGATTGAGTCAAGCAATACCTCCAGTACCCCAGGAATTCGTTAATTTTTGGCCTAAAGTAATAGTATTGATGATTATGATAATAACAGTAGCTATCATTTGTTTCTGTGTATAACCATACCTTACTGTAGTCTGAAGATTCTTGTTTGAGAATTAAAGCAGTGTACTAGGCATTTAGCTAGGTGCTTTTTTTTTTTTTAAAAGATTGGCACCTGAGCTAACAACTGTTGCCAATCTTCTTCCTTTTTTGTTGTTGTTTTTTTGTTTTTTCTCCCTAAATCCCCCCCAGTATATAGTTGTATATTTTAGTTGTGGGTCCTTCTAGTTGTGGCGTGTGGGACGCCACCTTAACATGGCCTGATGAGTGGTGCCATGTCTGCGCCCAGGATTCGAACTGGTGAAACCCTGGGCCGCCGAAGCAGAATGGGAGAACTTAACCACTCAGCCACAGGGCCGACCCTGGGTGCTTTTCTTAAGTTACCTTTAAACTTCACAGTAGCTCTGTCAGTCAGAGATTTTTAGTTCCCCAGGTAGGGAGACTGAGGCACAGAAAGCTTAACAAGAAAATAAATGTTTTTTTCCATCCAGGAATGGGGAATTATCAAGGGCTTGGGGATGTGTAGGTGGATGGGGATGTCTTGTAGAAGCCATTGCTTCGGTTATTTCTTCGTTTCTTCATTCCTTAATTCACAGGCTGGGAGGTTCTTAACTCAGGGAATGCTTAAATGTAGCTCTTCCGGTGAGTTAAATATTTAAACACAAATTGGCAAATTAACTGCTTACGAATTTTGGGAAATGGGCAATACTTCCATACAGATAGGAACTTTGCATAATAGTTTTAAAAATTTCTTTCTCTAGTATTTTGCATGCTTCTTGTTTTTAATTTTGGTAGAGCTTAATACTTCTATAATTGCTTTCCCTTGTCCATCTCTCCTCCCCACTAAAGAAAGAGAATTTGATAAAATTAATAACTATGTTTTTGCTCCCTGTTGTATATACATTAGAGGCAAACCATTTAACTCTCCCAAAGCTCACTGTTTAATTCAAAACTTAGGGAATAAGGTCTCTTATTGGTCCCTAAATCCATGATTTCTGTTTCACCAGTCCTTTAATTCTCAAGTAAGAATCTCAATTCAGACAGCAGTAAGATATTTTTTAATAGATTTCTAGACCTGTCTTTGAAAAAGTCATGATTACTAAATTTTCAATGACTTACTCTCATTCCTTCCTCATTTTTAAAAATTAATTTCCTTTTCTACTTCACCTTTTTTTTTTTTTCCTGGGGAAGATTCACCCTGAGCTAACATCCGTTGCCAATTTTCCCCTTTTTTCCCCTCCCCGAAGCCCCAGTACATAGTTGTATATTCTAGTTGTAAGTCCTTCTAGTTCTATGTGAGCCACTGCCACAGCATGGCTACTGACAGATGAGTGGTGTGGTTCCAGGACAACGAACTGAACCCGGGCTCCTGAAACAGTGAAAGTGCCAAACTTTCAGCACTAGGCCATCAGGACTGGCTCTCCCTTCCTCATTTTTAGATTTTAGTTTGGAGATGGGGAACTATGGACAGTTCTACTTCCAGAAATCTTCCTTCCATAAGAATGAATTTTTACTTCAATGACTGAGGTTGTTTATAAAAACAAAAAATTTTTAAACAGTTGTTTTTCTTTTTTTTTTTTAAGACTAGCACCTGCACTAACATCTGTTGCCAATCTTTTTTTTTTCTTCTTCTTCTTCTCCCCAAAGCCCTCCAATACATAGTTGTACATTCTGGTTGTGGTCCTTCTGGTTGTGCTATGTGGGATGCTGCCTCAGCATGGCTTGATGAGTGGTGCCGTGTCCTCACCCAGGACCCGAACCGGCAAACCCCTGGGCTGCTGAAGCGGCGTGCAGGAACCCAACCACTTGGCCACGCAGCCGGCCCCTAAACAGTTGTTTTTTCATTTCACTGAACAATTGCATTCCCCATCACCTCCATCCTTTATCAGAAATTAAAGATTTTTTGATACTATAGGTTCTTAATGAAGGTTCTTATATTAACCCAAACGACTTTCCGTTGACATCCTCGTGTTGGCTTCAGTGTTTACCATCTCTTAACAGGTGCCTCTTACCTTCTTAATTCTTCCAACAATATACATAGATCTAACCAGAGCTCTGTTTTGAAGACTCTTTTTATTACATTTAAAAATTTTTGTTTTAAGAAGTCTGCTTTTAAAGCAATATGCTTAAAGTGCTGAGTAGTGCTAATCTTATAAAAGAACAATATGGTAAAATCTAAAGCTTTTTGCTGCTTCCTCGGTTCCGGGTGCTGTATGAAGTGACTACATCAAGTGATCCCCTTAATGAGCCGGGTTGTTGCTGTGCCTCATTGAAGGAGGCAGACAAAGTACTGAGCATACAGTCTAGAGGAACACTTAGATGATTCTTTAACTCTACTTACATATGTTAAGTGCTCTGAAAGGTTGGATGGATGGAGAATTTATCCTCTGGCATCAGAGGGTGCCTGGAAGAGCGTGGGGCCCACATTCTTGGAAGGGCACATTGTGCCTCTGCCACTGCTTGCCGTCAGTGCAGATCACACTATACTGATTGTTGAAATGTCTCTCTTGTATTGGGCTCGGGGAAATTCTCTCTTGTCGCAGACTATTGTTACTGTGTGGTTTACCATAGTGGTAGTTGACCTATAGTTAACTGAGGAGTTTTCATCTTGCCTTAATTTAGGAGAGCAACAACTTATCGTCAGTGTTTTAGGGAGAATTGTGGCATAATAACCAAAACTCTGTCATACCCATGATCCCTTATGCTCAAATTCTGATGGACCGATATTATATATATCGTGTATTGTATTATCAGACATGGAGGGAGGGAACGAAATGTTCCAATTGTAAATAGATATTCTGCCTTAGCCACCATGGCAGGGACTGCTGAAGTTTGCTCACAGTGCCTGCTCCTCTTCTTTCCTAGTAAAGGGACTGGATTTTCAGCTGGGTACATGATACCCACCATAGACTACATTTCTCTCTTTTTTGGCGTGGCCACCTGGCTAAGTTGTGACCAATGGGTTGTAAGCAGAGTTATGTGCATGACTTCTGGGAAGTGACTTTCAAGTGAGAGAGGATGCCTCTCTCTATCCCCTTCCTTCTTCTTGTAAGCTGGAGCTCAGTTCTGTATTTGTTTTAATTGTGGAAAATACCCAGCATAACCAAAAGTAGAAAGAGTCCTATAATAAAATCCAATGTTCCAGTCCCTCAGCTGCAACAATTAACAATTCACGGCTGATCCTGTTTCGTCTGTACTCTCACCACCACCCTCCCCCTCTTGCTCCCAATGTATTGCAGCAAATCCAGACATTATATCATGTTATCCATAAATATTTCAGTATATATCTCTAGAGATAAGAATTCTTTTGAAAACTCAAACCACTATTTTAAAAACAAAATCCACTATTACATCTTAAATTCATGTTAAATCTTAAATATTAACCCACCTTAATATCCAGTCAGTGCTCAAATTTCCCTGATTGCCTCATAAAGTATCTTGTTTTTACAATTTATCTAATGAAGTCCATACATTACAACTGTTCGTTATGTCTCTTAAATCTCTTTTAAACTGTGGATTATCCCTCCCACTTCTCAATTTATTTTTAACAATTAATTGGTTGAAAGAACCAGATTATTTGTCCCAGGTCAAAACTCCACAATCTGCTTTTGCTGGTTTTATCCCTGTGATATCATTTAATCTGTTCCGTTGTCCCCTGTATTTCTTTTAATTCGGTAGTTAGATCTAACGGCTTGATCAGAGTCAGGTTTGTTGGTTTGTTTGACAAGAATACTTATTAGGTATCACTCCATCAGGTGTACATGTGTCGAGTCTCCTTTTACCATCTGAGGCGCCATCGATGATCATTGCTGTATCCATCAGGGTTCTCCAGAGAAACAGAACCAGTGTGTGAGTGTATGTGTATGTGTGTGTGTGTAAAGAAATTTACTTCAAGGAGTTAGCTTATGTGATTGTGGGGGCTGTCTGGCAGGCTGGAACGTCTCAGGCAGGAGCTGATGCTGCAGTCTTGAGGTTGAATTTCCTTCCTCAGGGAAAACTCAGTTTTGTTTTCAGGCCTTTCAACTGGTTAGACAAGGTCCACCTAGATTTTTGAGAGTAATCTCCTTTACTTATAGTCAACTGACTGTAGATGTTCACCATAACTACAAAATACCTTCACAGCAACACTCAGATTAGTGTTTGATTAAATAACTGGCTACCAGAGCCTTACCAAGTTGACACATAAAATTGACCATCACATGGACCTTGAGGGAATTATGTTAAGTGAAATAAGCCAGTTAGAGAAGGATAATCTCTGTATGACTCCACTCATATGAGGAATTTAAAAATGTGGACAAAGAGAACAGATTAGTGGCTACCAGGGGAAAGGTGGGGTGGGGGGTGGGCACAAAGGGTGAAATGGTGCACGTACAACACGAATGACAAACATTAATGTACAACTGAAATCACACAAGATTGTAACCTATCATTAACTCAATAAAAAAAAAATTGACCATCACAATTGCCAAGATCCATTAGTTAAGGTTTGCAAAATTGTGATATTTTAATACTACCATTCTTTCATTTATTAGCTGGGATAGTCTATGAAGAGAAACTTCCCTATCTTCATTCATTTAGATAAATGCTTGATTCTTTCCTTATGTATACTGGGTTTCAAATCTAGTTGATTCTTTAATACCCTCCAAAGATGATCAGTGAGGTGGGGTTTTTTTTGTTTTGTTTTTAGAGTATCATTGTGCATTTATGTATTATACATATTTAATGTATTTCAATTGATTGCAGTTAATATTCTCATTAATGTTTATACTGTCATCTTTGGTTACTTGGAGCCTCTTCAAGTTGGTGACTACCATGATTGTGGTCATCTTTTAAAGATTCCTAGACTTCTGGAATGACGAGATGTTCTAGGCTCATCTTGTGTATTTCCTGCCGCAGACCTGGAATCAACTATTTCTTCAAGGGGTCCTAGTTGTTTTTGGTTTTTGTTTTTAAGTCAGGAATAGGACCACAATCTAGTTATTAGGTTCAGTGGATAGAGCTAGGAAATTTTTTTTTTTAGATAAAAGTCTTATAGTTCTCATTCATATTTAAGACTTTGGGGTTTTTAATTAATCTTATTGATGTGAATTCTGTATCTTTTCCTTTCATACTGAAAATCCTTGTTGCCATCAGCACCAATGTAAATGTTCATTTACTCGGTCATCTTGAACTCTGAAGTGGACACTGTATGTTCAGGGTGGTGGAGCAACAAAGTAGAAGCAGCCTGGGTGCTGATTCCTTGGCACCAGCCCTGGGGTGTGTGTCCAGGCTTTTATTTGAGGGAAAATCTTACTGTTTAAGCTACATATTTTGGGTTTTCTGTCATTTGAAACCAAAATAATACTAGGAGCTACCATGGATTTCCAATTTTTAAAGGATTAGTATATGGTAAATGCACTTGATACTAAAATCTTACTGAACTTAGTGTTGTCTTTGATACAGAAGACTTTTCAGGATCTTTCCCTCAAATAGTACTCTGAATATAAATAGTTATTATTATAATATGGAATTGTGAAGGCTTCAATTTTAGCTATATTATCCTTTTTTGTATATTAGAGATTGGTTTGGAATTTTCATGTCAGCTTGTTTAAGTGGTATTGTTTTTTTTTTAATTGTCTCCAACACGTATTTTATGTTGGCTATGTATGATACATTGTTATGTGTTGAATTGTGTCCCGTTCAGATTCCTATGTTGAAGTGCTAACCCCAGCCTTGGAATGTGACCTTCTTTGGGGATAGAATCTTTACAGAGGTCATCAAGTTAGATGAGGTCATTGCTGTGGGCCCTAATCTGATATGTCCAGTGTTCTGATAAGTAGGGGAATTTTGGACACAGAAATATGCACAGAGGGAAGACAATGTGAAGACATAGGGAGAAGTCAGTCATCTTCAAGCCTGGGAGAAAGGCCTGGAACAGACCCTTTGCTCACAGCCCTGAGAAGGAACCCACCCTGCTGACACTTTGATGGTGAACTGCCAGCCTCCAGACCCATGAGACAATAAATTTCTGTTGTTCAGCCCGCCCAAGGTGTGGCACGTTGTTATGGTAGCGTTAGCAAACTCATATATAGTTACTGTGTTT
This sequence comes from Equus przewalskii, assembly GCF_037783145.1. Classification (NCBI taxonomy): domain Eukaryota; kingdom Metazoa; phylum Chordata; class Mammalia; order Perissodactyla; family Equidae; genus Equus; species Equus przewalskii. The sequence goes on from NC_091838.1 coordinate 13,204,679, forward strand.
TTTGTGCTGTTTCCTTATTCTGTCTGCTGTTGCTTAATAGAAACTTTTTTATCTTTGATTTTCAAAAGCAGATGTTCTTGATTCTCATTCTCCCATCTCCCCCAGGAAAATGCTTAATCCATTGTTTTCCTCTTTTGTGTTTTCAGTCTCTCCCTTTTAATTGTCTTCATCCTCAAAAGACTATTCTCATGCTCAAGAGTCTCTCACGTTTAAATACAGCTCTTTTGACATTATGCTGCTCTCTAAGGAAATTATTCACGACTTCCTTTTTCTTTAAACTTTGGTTTTTATTGGAACCGCTCTCTTGGTTCTTCTATCTCTCACCGTTCCTTTTCAGTCTTCTTTGTGGTCAACCTGTTCTCTGCCTGTCCCTCAAATATTGGTGCCTTTGGGCTTGTTATTCTTCCCGGTTTTTCACTTATGCACTCCACCCACCCTGGACAGCTTTCTCCCTCCTCCAGGCTGTGACTATGCTCCTGACTGCCAAGTCTCTATCTCTTGGCTAAACCCACGGCCACCTCTGGACATCCCCCCGTGAATGTCACACAGGCACTTTGAACTCATTTTATCCACAGCTGAATTTCTCTCCTCGCTCAAACTGGTTCTGCATCCCCTCTTTCTTACACTGCCAATCGCACCAGCCAGCCGCAGTTCCCAGGCCTCTAGGTGCTACCTCATTAACCTCTCCCCAGCTTGTCTCTCATCTGCTTTTGCCTTGGTTTGGGCCCTCGTTACCATTCACTCAAACAACTGCAGGAGTTTCCTCAGTGGCCTCCATGTTCCCACCTGTCTTTCAGTATTGCTAAAGTTAAAGCAGTATTTTAAAATCTTACATCTAATCCTTCCACAGCTCCCATTATTTACACCTGTGGTCTCCAAGATAGGGTGCGTGAGCCTCAATATGTGATGCATTGGGAAAGAAAATAGAATTCCTATCACATATATATTTTAAATTTAAGAAATTGCACCTAGCATAACACCTAGTAAGTACTCAATAGATGCATGCTGAATGCATTAGAGCAGGGGCTGGCAAACTTTATAAAATACAGTAAACATTTTAGGCTTTGGGATCCATAGCGTCTCTGTTGCAGCTACTCGGCTCTGCTCTCGTAGGCCAAAGGAAGCTGTGGGAAATATGTAAACAAATGGGCATTTGTTTCTGTGTTCCACTGCAAATTTATTCACTAAACAGGTGTCGGGCTGCATGTGACCCGAGGACTGTAGTTTGCTGACCCCTGAATTAGAGTATGTGGGAGGGAGAACTGTCTAGTGACAAGGTAGGTTGGGGAGCGTTCCTGGAGGTTCTGTATGCAGAACTAAAGAGTTACAAAATAGAGTTTTGAGTTTTATCCAGAGACCAATGTCAGAGACAGATATTAAATAATCACATATAAGACATGATTATAAACCATGATAAATGCTATGAAGAAATCACAGGATGCTGTTATCATATAACAGAAAGCCCTGACTCGTTCTTGGGGATTAGGAAAGGATTCCCTGCAGAAATGTCATTTGAGTTGATATCTGAAGGATGAGAGGAGTTAATTAGGCAAAGGATAAAAGAAGGTGTTCCATGTGTCCAAGGACCCTGAGATAGAAAAGAGCTTGCCGTGCCTCCAACTCCCGGCTGAAATTAAGGCTGAGGTGGCCGGCGTGAAGCAACGGGGAGACGAGAGTGAGAGGTGGAGAGGGGGCAGAAGCCAAAGCGGTCCATGTCTTGTTTCCATGTTGAGGATTTGGGTCTGTAACCCAAGAGCAATGGAAAGTACTTGAGGGGTTTGAGCAGCTGAGGGACGTGATGAGATCGGCTTTGTTGAAAGATGACTAGGACTACAGTGTGGAGAATGGATTCATTAGAAGGGGTGAGGTAGATAGCAGGGGGCACTCCAGCGACTTCCCCTGCACTGGGTCAGGGGTGCTGGAGACATTTCCTATGTGAGTATGTTTTGTCGTGTGTGAACATCTTACAATTAGATATTATCAGTATTCACTAGAACCATATATAATATATATGTTCCATAAATTCACCTCTGTAAACTGCCTGAGGTGACGGCTGAGAATGACATCAGATTAAAATGTTACACGTAAATTTTTTAGCATAGTGGATGGTGTCTATCATCAAAGTAAGAACATCTGAGGTCCCGGAGTGCATATCTGGGAATCTTTCTCCTCACCAGGTGACTGGAGATATGAGAAGAGGTAAGAAGCACTAAAAAAAATGTTCAGGGAGCTTTGTTAGGATTTTGAAATTCAAGCTGTAGCCTGGGGACTTTGAGAGACTATAAGGAGAGCGGTTAAAACCTAATACTGCAGTCCAGGCAGGAGACGGCGAGGGCTTGGACTTGGGCAGAGATGCAGAGAAGTGGACAGATTGAGAGATGCTCAGGCAGTAAGACCAACAGGTCTGGTTGAACGGCTAGATTTAGGAGGAAAGAGACGTAGTCATTGTTGGTCACCAGGTTTCTACCTTGTGCAACTGGAGGATGGCGATGTCAGATACTGTGTTAGGGAATACTGAAGGAGACACATGGGGAAACATGAGATATACAGGTAAAGATGTCTACTATTCAGTTAATTGTATATGCCTGTTGCTCAGAAGAGAGGCCTGAAGATACGGCTTAGGATTCTTTGAAGACGGTCATGCAAGAGTTCTTTACTCTAGCCAGCCTTAAATGCTTGCCTCCCTTCACAGAGCAGTCTGTCTGATGCCTCCATGTCATTGCCCAGAAAGCACTCTGCAGAGTGGCCTGAGCCACTCCCCTGACCTGGACATAGCTTAAGACTCATCTCCTCGAAGCCTTTCCTGAGAATTAACCACTCCCTTTGTGCTTCCACAGTGTATGCACCTTTTTACATGAGATTTACCTTCAACTCAACTCCAATAAGTTTCTTTCCTGCTCAAAACCTTCTGATGGATTTTCAGTGCACCTAGCCCAAAATCCAGACTCTTTATCGTGGTTTATAAAGCCATAAAATAGCTGATACCTGCTATCTTTTTTTTTCTTTCTGCTTTTTCTCCCCAAATCCTCCCAGTACATAGTTGTATATTTTAGTTGTGGGTCCTTCTAGTTGTCGCATGTGGGACACCACCTCAGCATGGCCTGATGAGGGGTGCCACATCCACGCCCAGGATCCGAACCGGTGAAACCCGGGGCCGCCGAAGCGGAAAGTGCGAACTTAGCCACTCAGCCACGGGGCCGGCCCCTGACACCTGCTATCTTTCTAACCTTATCTTGCACCCCCTCCCTGTTGCAAGCCACATACGTAATTTTAAATTTTCTAGAAGCCACATTAAAAAGGTAAGAATAGACAGGTGAAATTAATTTAAATAATCTGTTTTGTTTATTCAACATATCCGAAATGTTATCATTCAACATCAAATCAATATAAAAGTTATTAATGGGACATTTCACAATCTTTTTTACCACACGAAGTCTTTGAAATTGAGTGTGTATTTTGTGCTCAGAGCACATCTCGATTCTGTCTAGCCACCTTTCATGTGCTCAGTGGCCGCATGTGGCCAGTGGCTGCTCTGCTGGACAGCACAGGTGCTGACACGTGCATCTTTTTCTGCCTTAGAACATGCCGGCCGCTTTCTGGCTTTGGGGCCTTTGTACTCACGATTCTCTTTGCGAAGAAAGCTCTCCCTCCTCACATTGTCCCTACATATCTCTGTCTAATCTGGCCCGTTCAGATCTCAGCTCAAGATCACCTCCTCTGTGAGGCCTTCTTCAGCCACCCAAGCTGAAATCCTTTCTGCCCCTTGGCGTGTTGCCTTGATGAATTACAGTCAGTCCTCATTATTCATAGATTCTATATCTGCTAATTCACCTACTCATTAAGATCTGTTTGTGAGTCTGACAACTAGAAGGACCCACAACTAAAATATACAACTATGTAGTGGGGGGGTTTGGGGAGAAAAAGGAAAAATAAAATCTTTTTTAAAAAAAAGAATTAAAAAATTAAAAAGTTAGCAAAATTTAAGATATTAAAAAAAAAGATTTATTTGTGAGTCTGAAGTCAGTACTTGTGGTGCATTCCTGGTCCCTTGCAGACATGTGCAGAGTGGTGAAAAGTTTCAGTCGCCTGACACATAGTTCCCAGCTAGGGTCAAACTAGGTGATATTCTGCATTCTTCTTTTGGCTCTCATACTGTAAGCAAGTGTCCTTTTCCCTGTCTATTTAGTGTCACACTTTCACATGTTTGTGCCTTTTTTTTTTTTTTTTTTTGCTGAGGATGATTGGCCCTTAACTAACATATGTTGCCAATCTTCCTCTTTTTGTTTTTCATTTGCTTGAGGAAGATTAGCTCTGAGCTAACATCTGTGCCACTCTCCTCTATTTTCTATGTGGGTTGCCACCACAGCATGGCTAACGAGTGCTGTAGGTCCTCACCCAAGATCCAAACCCACAAACCCGGGTCACTGAAGCAGAGTGTGCTGAACTTAACTGCTACACCATGGGGCTGGCCCCTCTTGTTTGTGCTTTTTGTTGGTGATTTTGCTGTTTAAAATAGCCCACAAGTGTAGGGCTGAAGTACTGTCCTGTTCCTATGTGCAAGAAGACTGTGCTGAGTGTTATGGAGAAAATGTGTGTGTAGGACGAACTTCCTTCAGGCATTAGTTATCCTGCCGCTGGCTGAGCTCAATGCTAGTGAGTCAACTACATAAATAAGGTGTTTTTAAACAGAAACACACCTAAAACAGTTGATGGAAATGTGACTAGACGCTCGAAGGAATCTAATCTCTTGTTTCCCCTAGGAGCAATAGTTTAACATTTGATAACTCAGTTATTTTAGAACATGACTTTCAGAAGTAATGTGACTTGACTTGACTTTCGTTGTCTTTTATCTGAAATAAACCTTCCTCATTTATTTGCTTAGTCAATGACTGACTCCCCCAGCTAAGCTTCAGAACCAGGACCCCATCTGGTTTGGTTCACTGTTCCATCCTTAGTGCCTGACATATGTTTGGCATTCAGTACATTTCTGTTAAATGAATAAATGGATGGATAAATAATTAATAGTGGACAAACATTTGCCAGCACTGGTGGTCTAGTGGTTAGGATTTGGCGCTCTCACCACTGTGGCCCAAGTTTGTTTCCTATCAGGGAACCACACCACCGTCTGTCCGTTGTCATACTGTGGGAGCTGTGTATTGCTGTGATGCCAAAAGCTATGCCACCAGTATTTCAAACACCAGCAGGGTCACCCATGGTGGACAGGTTTCAGTGGAGCTTCCAGACTAGACAGACTAGGAAGAAAGACCTGGCCACCCACTTCCAAAAAAATTGGCCATGGAAACCCCGTGCATAGCAGCAGAGCATTGTCTGATACAGCGCCAGAAGGGGAGAGGATGGCGCAAAAGACCAGGCAGGTTAGTTCTGCTGTCCACAGGGCGCCAGCAGTTGGAATCCAGTCATCAGCATTGACACAACAATGAACAAACATTTAATTAACATTTCCTTCTAGTTCTACACTAGGTGATAAAAGATAATCTTAATTTGAAAATATTTGCAATATTTTTAATACCCTGTTTACACTCATATTTGGGGATGCCTTGAAAATATAGTCATTATTTTACAGCCATTAGTTTTAAACAATTAGTTTATCTCAGTCCCGAGTCTCTTTCCCGTTAATTTGAGAAAGCCTTTGTTTTGAGTGAGCTCTTTATGACCTGCCCTACAACGTATGTACTTTGTTCTTTTTATCATCTCTTTCTACATGTGGTTTTTTTTAACAGTCCTTTTTCGAGTCCTATAAAGTATCCTTAATTTTTCTCTTTCCACTAGAATTAGGTAGTGACCGTGTTTTCAGGAAACATCAGATCAAAAACATTTGGTTTTTTATTATTTCAGCACATTCCTTAAGTCGTACATTCTTGCAGCTGTGGGCTGTGTTCCCCCCTCTAAGTTTTTATTATGGAAAATTTCAAACATACACAAAAGTGTAGCAGTAATAGTATAATGAACCCTCATGTACTCATTGTGTGAACTTTTCCCCCAAAATTCCATTTTAAGGAAGTTTTCTCTTGCCCTGGTTTGATAAAATGCTCCAAGGGGCATTATTGTTAGTCCAGGGTTGCTGCTTCTGTCCTGGAAGACAGGCTTCGAAGGAGGGCAGGGTCTGCCTTGCAGCTGAAAGGAAGGTGTCTGGTCATCTTCACCTTCACAAATAGAAGAGAAATGGAGTCTGGGTTGTGATTCTAAGAGTCTTTGAAGACTTTGGAAATTGCAGTTTAGTCCATATTTTAGTTTAGATTTGTTGTCAGTTCATTACTGTTGTTGCCCTTCTGGTTGTCTTGTTTTCTCAACTCTTCAGCAATAAACCCTGTGAAATGAAGAGTTCGAAAGCATCACAGCAGGAATGTGCCGCTCTTCTCTCTGTTGCTTGGAAGGAGGGTCAACCCCCAGAACAGAGAGGGTGGTGGTACCATCGGGGATGCTGGGAAGCAGCCGGGCCTCTGACCCCTCTGCAGGGGAGGAAGGGGGCTCAGGGCCGAGGACTTGCGGGTCCTTCTGGAGACCCCCCGGTGGACCCTGGGCATGGTGCTGAGATGGCCACTCTCCCCTTGTCTCTGCTGTCCCTGCTCACCTCCGAATGCTCTTCACCTGCACTTCGTTAGCTTCCTCCCAAATGGCTTCCTTGGCTCCCTAGACCAGGTGGGGCCTCCCTCCTGTGGGGCTCCTCGCAACTTGTACACATGGCTTTCCCTTTACAGCGCTTACTGCACTGTCTGATCCGTTTCCTTGTCCGGGTTTCCTTTACTGGACTCTAAGCTCCTCAAGGGCAAGGACTGTTGGTTTATCATGTTTCCCCAGTGTCTCATGCAGTTCTTGGCGTAGAATCAACCCTCAGTTAATATTAGTTTGTATGAATGAATGAGAACAACTGAATCTGGATACCTCTAATCCTTTTGTTGTGAAGATTGGAGGGAATGAATATAAAACGTCCAGCAAGGAGCATGGACTAATAAGCATTCAATTCATAGTAACTGTAGCAGTGGTCGTCATGCTCCTGAGAGTAGGGGCAGAATCTCGCTCATGGCTGTACTCTCTTCAGAGTTCAGTAATGACGCTTACTGCACGTGATTGAATTGAATATAGAGTAAATAAGCCAGATACATGATGAGTTATTCTTCTGTGTCCATGTTTTGAAGAAAACTAATGGCTCTCTTGAGGATGTGTTTATTTTCCATGGGGTATAGAAATTATCTTTTTTCCAGGCACAAATGCATTTCCTAATAGTAATAATTTAAAAATTTTTATTTTATTGTGATAAGAACACTTGACATGAGATTTACCCTCTTAACAGATTTTTTAAGTGCACAATACAGTTATACACTTGTTATCATAGGTCCCTCGTTGCCTGTAGGCACAATGTTGTACAGCAGATCTCCAGAACTTATTCATCTTGCATAGCTGAAACTTTATACCCACTGGTAAGCAACTCCCCATTTCCTCCTCCCCACAGCCCCTAGCAACCACCATCCTATGCTTCTATGAGTTTGACTATTTTAGATTCATCATATATGTGGAATCATGCAGTATTTGTCCTTCTGTGACTGGCTTATTTCACTTAGCAGAATGTCCTCAAGATTCATCCATGTTGTTGCATATTTCAGGTTTTCCCTCTTTTTTTATGGCTGAATGATATCTCATTGTATATCTATACCACATTTTCTTTATCCATTCATCTGTTGGTGGACATTTAGGTTGTTTCCACATCTTGGCCATTGTGAATAGTGTTGCAATGAACATAGGAGGGCTAGTAACTCTTCAAGATCCTGACTTCAGTTCATTTAGATAAATACTCAGAGATGGGATTGCTGGATCATATGGTAGTTCTATTTTTAATTTTTTAAGGAACCTCCATGTTTTCCATAGTGGCTGCACCATTTTGCATTTCCACAAGTGGTGTACAAAGGTTCCAATTTCTCTATGTCCTAAGCTACACTTGTCTTTTAAAAAAAATTTATGGGGCCGGCTCAGTGGTGTAGTGGTTAAGTTTGTGCGCTCTGCTTCAGCGGCCCGAAGTTCACAGGTTCGGATCCTGGCCATGGACCTACACTCCACTCATCAAGCCATGCTGTGGCGGTGTCCTACATACAAAATAGAGGAAGATGTTAGCTTGGCAACAATCTTCCTCAAGCAAAAAGAGGAAGATTGGTAACAGATGTTAGCTCAGGGCCAATCTTCCTCACACACACACACGCACAAAATTTGTAATAGCCGTCCTAACAGGTGTGAGGTGATATCTCATTGTGGTTTTGATTTACATTTCCCTGATGGTTAGTGACGTTGAGCATCTTTTCATATAACTGTTGGCCATTTGTATGTCTTCTTTGGAGAAAGGTCCATTAAAGTCCTTAACCCATTTTTTAAATTTCTGGGGTTTTTTTTGTTTTTTTTTTTAGATTTTATTTTTTTCCTTTTTCTCCCCAAAGCCCCCCAGTACATAGTTGTGTAGTCTTCGTTGTGGGTCCTTCTAGTTGTGGCATGTGGGACGCTGCCCCAGCGTGGTCTGATGAGCAGTGCCATGTCCACGCCCAGGATTCGAACCAACGAAACACCGGGCCGCCTGCAGCGGAGCGCACGAACTTAACCACTCGGCTACGGGGCCAGCCCCCTTAACCCATTTTTAAATAGGGCTGTTAGTTTGTTGTGTTTTTTTTGCTACTGAGTTGTAGGAGTTCCTTATATATTTTGGATGTTAACCCCTTATCAGATGTATGATTTGAAAGTATTTTCTTCCATTCTGTCATTTTCTTTTTCACTCTGTTGATTGCTTCCTTTACTGTGCAGAAGCTTTTTGATGTAGTCCCATTTGTCTATTTTTGGTTTTGTTTCCTGTGTTTTTCATGTCATATCAAAATCGTTGCCAAGACCAATGTCATGAAGCATTTCCTGTATGTTTTCTTCTAGGAGTTTTATAGTTTCAGGTCTTAGGTTTAAGTCTTTAACCCACTTTGAGTTGATTTTTGTGTATGGTGAAAGACAAGCATTCAGTTTCGTTCTTTTGCTTGTGGATATCCAGTTTTCCCAGCACCATTTGTTGAAGAGACTGTCCTTTCCCTATTATGTGTTCTTGACACCCTTGTCAAAGATCAGTTGACTGTATATGTGTGGATTTATTTCTGGCCTGATGAGCAGTGCCTTGTCCACGCCCAGGATCCAAAATGGCAAAACCCTGGGCTGCCGAAGCAGAGCATGCGAACTTAACCACTCGGCAATGGGGCCAGCCCCATGTTTGCTGATTTTTGTATCTTGTTCTTAGATTTTGTTCCCGATCTTAGAGGAAAAGATTTCAGTTTTGCACCATTGAATATGATGTTAGCTGTGGGCTTTTCATAAGTAGCCTTTATTATGTTGAGCTAATTTTTCTCTATTCCTAGTTTGTTGAAAGTTTTTATCATGAAAGGGTGTTGAATTTTATCAAATTCTTTTTTCTGCATCTATTGAGATGATCATGTGATTTTTTAATCCTTCATTCTGTTAATGTGGAATATCACATTAATTACAGTAGTCCCCCTATCCAAAGGGGATATATGTTCCAAGGCCCCCAGCAGATGCCTGAAACCGTGGATGGTACCAAACTCTTGATATATTATATTTTTTCCAATACCTACATATCTATGATAAAGTTTAATTTATAAATTAGGCACAGTAAGAGATTAACAACAATGAATAATAATAAAATAGAACAATTATAGCAATATACTGTCATAAAAGTTACTGTGGATCTCAGCAACTTCAGCATACGATTTTTTCTTTGCTTATTAAGTTGAGAACTTTCAGCTTTTCACTTAGAGGAAGCACTTTATGGGGCTTCTCTTTGGTGTATCCAAATTGCCAGCATCACTCTTGTGCTACGGGCCATTATTACGTATAATAAGGGTTACTTGAACACAAGCACTGCGATCCCATGACAGTTGATCTGATAACCTAGAGGGCTACTAAGTGACCAACGGTAGGGTAGCATATGCAGTGTGGATGCACTGGACAAAGAGATGATTCACGCCCTGGGTAGGATGGAGCAGGATGGTGTGAGATATCATCACGCTACTCAGAACTGCGTTCAATTTAAAACTTAGGAATTGTTTAGTTGTGGGATTTTCCACTTAAACGATGTTGGACCACAGTTGACTGAAACCGCAGAAAGTGAAACCGCAAATAAGGAAGGACTACCGTAATTTTTGTGTGTTTAACCATCCTTGCATCCCAGAGATAAATCCCACGGTGTAATATATTTGAGAGAATCCTAAGCATCCTGTTGTCTTGTACATAATAACTTGCTCTTGGACTTTAAATTTTTTTATATTGCCAAATATCTGCAACCTAGAATTTGAAATAATTCATTAAAATATTAAAATATTCAAAAGAAAAAATTCTTCCTGTATTTTAAGCTATATTTTTAAAGGCTTCTTGCTTTAAAATCCCAACAATATGTATTTACATGTTACAGGTAAACTTTTCATTTAAGTCATTTAATCTGTATGATGGAGAACAAATTAGAAAAAATATTTATCTCTGAAATTCCTTTGTTGTGTGTGTGTATTTTGTGTCCTGAATCTGCAGCAGCATCTCACTTGCATCAACATTGTTGAAAGAAGAAGAAAAAATGCCAGTGCTATCTCCTGAAATCAAATTTGAGACTTCTAACGTCACCAGGAATTCTCTTCACGGTTGTTTTCTTTTTGAGAGTAGTTGGAGGAAAGCAGTTTTAGAAACACAAAAGATGAGGAAAGGTAACTTCATTTTTACTCTTATTTTACTTAAGAAAATATAGCTATAGTGCCTTGAGTGTACATGTATTTTATTAAGCAATCAAGAGACATTTTATAATTTCTGTAACATTTATGTAAAAATAATGTCTTAAGCTTGTGGAAAAGAAAAATAGAAGCAAATTAAAATTAATTTACTTAATGTAATTCTGTAAGTCATGACAGAAACAAATTTTAAAGAACTATTTCTCTTGATATCAGTTGAGTGCTATCGCTGTTGGATCCTACTGCTTTTCATAAGTTGTGTCTGTTTTTAAATACCTGAAGTTGGTTTTTATGTAGAAAGAAACCCAAATCTTGGGCTGGCCCCGTGGCCGAGTGGTTAAGTTCGCGCGCTCCGCTGCAGGCGGCCCAGTGTTTCGTTAGTTCGAATCCTGGGCGCGGACATGGCACTGCTCATCAGACCACGCTGAGGCAGCGTCCCACATGCCACAACTAGAAGAACCCACAACGAAGAATACACAACTATGTACCAGGGGGCTTTGGGGAGAAAACAAAGGAAAAAAATAAAATCTTTAAAAAAAAAAAAGAAACCCAAATCTTTAACAGGACCTTTATTGTATTAATAATTCTAATCAAAACTTTATTTTTTGAGTGAGTTATGTGGAAAGTATCTTCTATCCTATAGTTGGTCAACAGAGACTAATTTGAGAACTTTTGACGTGTATGGGAATGCATTAATAGCTTTTTCCCCCTAAGTTCAAACTAGAATTTATTTCTTGTTGATCCTGAATTCTGCCTTCAGCTTTATTAATGGAGATATAATTCTTGAAAATAGCAAAATTCAAACTCCCCAACCATATTGTTACTCCCGGTTTTGAGTGTGTTGCTATGTTTTCTTCAACTTTTTCACTAGATTCCCCATAAAGGTACTCAGAGGACACCAGTTTATCTGCCCTCCCACCCCCAAATCTAATTGTTGAAAAGAGAATCTATATGTTTTTTTGATCAAGAGAAACTATTTTTTTCCAAAAGAGGAGAAATTGAAGGTTGCAAAATAGAATTTTGAACATTTAATATAACTCCAGTCCCATTAAATACTATTTTTATTGCTGTGCTAGACTTGCTTAGTAGAGAAAGCTTAAAAAACAATTCTCTACGTTTAGTTTAAAGATTACCCAACTCTTTAATCTCTTAATTTGCTTTTTCCATTTGCTGTCTTCGTTTTGAAGTTTTTAAAATAATTTGAGAATCTCCTTGTCCAATGATGTGTGAGGTCAATGGAAGAAGCAATCGTGATGCTTCAGTATTGCTGTTTATAGATTTGGTGTGGAATTTTGCAAAGAGAAAATGAAAATCAATGCCTGAAATAGAATTCTTTTATCTCTCATTGCCAGCTCAGATGATCATGTATTTATACCTCTTGATTATTTACATAAAACAGGAAGGTAGAAAGATTTAAAGTAGCAGATAATGCAGAGCTCTTGAAAGTGCTTTTAAACTCTATGTCAGTGTGAATGTATTTAATATTCTGAGAATTCTAATTATATAAAATAATAAAGGCAGAGGACAGTGACAACCGTGGGAGATCTGTGGCACTGTCCTTTTTCCTTATTCTAATTCCCTTTTTTTTTTGGTGAGGAAGATTTGCCCTGAGCTAACATCAGTTGCCAATCTTCCTCTTTTTTTGCTTGCGGAAGATTAGCCCTGAGCTAACATCTGTGCCAGTCTTTCTCTATTTTATGTGGGATGCCTGCACACCATGGCTGATAAGTGGAATATGTCTGCACCCGGGATCTGGACCATAAACCCAGGGCTGCTGAAATGGAGCGCATGGAACTTTAACCACTCACCCACAGGGCTGACCCCACTTTATTCTAATTCTTTTTTTAAAAAATTATTTTTTAAAGTAATTTTATTGAGACCATAATGGTTTATAATATTGTTTAATTTTGGGTGTACATTATTATTTATCAATTTCTGAATACACTTCGTCATGCTTATCTCCAGTAATCTAATTTTTATCCATCACCATACATATGTACCCCTTTACTCCTTCCACCCACTTCCCAACCCCCTTCCCCTCTGGTAACCACTAATCTGTTCTCTTTATCCATGTATTTGTTATCTTCCACATATGAGTGAAATCATGCAGTATTTATCTTTCTCTGTCTAGCTTATTTTGCTTAACATCATACCCTTGAGGTCTATCCATATTGTTGCAAATGGGACGATTTTGTCGTTTTTTGTGGCTGAGTAGTATCCGTTGTATATTTATACCACATATTCTTTATCCATTCATCTGTAGAAGGGTATTTGGGTTGCTTCCACATCTTGGCTATTGTGAATAATGCTGCAGTGAATATAGGAGTGGATAAATCTCTTTGGATCATTGATTTCAAGTTCTTTGGATAAACACCCAGTAGTGGGATAGCTGGGGTGTACGGTATTTCTATTTTTAATTTTTTGAGAAATCTCCATACTGTTTTCCATAGTGGCTGCACCTGTTTGCATTCCCACCAGCAGTGGATGAGGCTTCCCTTTTCTCCACGTCCTCTCCAACACTTGTTGTTTTTTGTCTTGATAATTACAGCCTTCTGACTGATGTAAGGTGATATCTCATTGTAGTTGTGATTTGCATTTCCCTAATGATTACTGATGTTGAACATCATTTCCTGTGCCTGTTGGCCTTCTGTATATCTTCTTTGGAAAAATGTCTGTTCATATCCTCTGCCCATTTTTTGATCGGGTTGTTTGTTTTTAATCGGCCCTTTAATCAACTCTCCCCTACAGTCTCTGCACTAGGAATTGAAAGGTATTCTCTTGGGAAAGATGCTAGACAAATTACAGTAGCCTAATTTTCTTTACTTAATGACAGATTTAGTATATTTTATTATGCATTTTAGTACATAGTAAAAGAAGTTGTATATATGCAATCAAGAAATAATGCAGATGATTATGATATTATTTTTAATTAGAATACACCACAGCATTTGGTCTAGAAGAGTTCAAAGATTGTGTCAAAATGCCATATTTACCAGGATTGCAAAGTTGCCAAAAAAGTGTAAGTTCAACTCCACTAGAGGTTCATAAAAGACTGCTGTGTGCCGATCCTGAGAAGCCCCCAGTCAGGTAGATCGTTTCTGTCCAATTCTCTTCCATTGAATATTTATTTGTAGTAATATTGCCGAATGTAGAGTTTTTCTCACTAGTGAATCTAATTCTGTATTGCCTATGGATTTTTTTCCATAAAGCATTTAACTTTTTTAATCTAAGTTAGTGTTATATTCAGTTTCACAAGTAGGTACTTTTCTCAGTTTTCAAGTGACATTGCCAGAAAAGGATTTAAGGACTTCCTTTTAAAAATCTTTCTTACCCTAGTGTAGATGACCCATGAGAATGTTGGAATTTTTAGAAATAAAAGTAAATGAACTCTCTGCTATGTTAATGGGTTTTGTTACTCTGAGTATAGAACCCGTGTTTCATTTCTAGCTCAATGGAAGTAGTGTGAGAGGAGATTCTGAATGAAATGTCAGCCTAATGAAGACCCCGCACCGTCTATAAGGAATGAGTTTGTCAGCCAGACAAGCCGACTGACTTTGAACACTAGCATTTAAGATTATTATAAATACCTTTGCTGCTATAAATCAGACTGATTGATATACCACTAAAAGAAAACCCCTTTTTCTAAAGAGATCTACAAGTCAGTTAGTAAGACAGTCTCCGATTCTATTGAGTTTCTGCTTTGGTTTATTTATTTATTCTTCAGGTATTTGTTGACTGTCTAGTACTTGTTCTGTTTGCCAGCCTAAAAAAAAAAAATGAAGCATTTATAGCAGTCTGAGTTACAACTCTCTTTAGGAGAGAATTTATGTTTTTATATTATCTCCTGCCATAAAGAGCTTTAGTCATCCAATTATACATAGCACACAAATTTCAGAATGTCTTTCTCGAGTTTTCCACTAGTATTGTTGTTCTTGTTAATTACTCTTGAATTAAATGCTGGTAATAGAAGTAGAGAACTCAAACATACTAAAAATGCAAAGTTGTGGATAGTTGATATCAAATTATGAAAATAAATAAGAACTTTGCAGAAAATTTGGGGGAAAAAAGAAAAACAATTCTTTGATAATTACCCATCCTAATATATCCATTTTCACTGTTGGGTGTTCTCTTCTATTCTTCTTCGTTTTCATGGACTTTTATTTTAGCTGTGATTTTAGTGTACTTACAATTTTTTATTCTGCCGTTTTTACTTAAAATTACGTATGTACATTTTTTCATATCATTACATAATCTTTACACAGTCTTTACTGTCCACTTAATATTTCAATGATGGATCCATAGTTTATTTAACTATGTTTAATAACACAGTTTATTTAAAAGTCGCTATTACTAGACTTTTAAGTTGCTTTGACTTTTTCAGTTTTGTAACTAACAGCACAATGGACAATAGCCACATAGAGCCTTTCCTGTTATTTTCAGTATTAGCTGAGGACAGATTGCCAAGCTATAAAAATATAGAAAGCAAAATTACTCTTTCTGAAGTGAGATGACAGTGAAATAAGGCAGAATCAGAGATGGTGGAAGAGAGAGAGTGAGTTGCTAGTAGAGGAGATGGTAACAGTTAAAGAGGAGGGATGGTAAGGATATAGAAGGAAGAGGGACCATTGGAAACAGGGTCATAAAACCTACCTAAGAACAGTGAGCTTCCATCATTACCAAGACACCTGTATCCCTCACAGTCAGCTCGCTTGTGCCATTGTCATCCACAGTCACAGAGCCCTTTGAGGAGGGTGGCCATAAGAGTGTGTAGGGCTGTCTCTGGCAATGGACTTGTGTCAATACAGACCAGTCTTACCTTTCTTTCAATTCATGTGATCATATTAAAGATGGTGGAAGCCCTGAAAGCACCCCCGAAATTAGCTCATTCAGCTCCTAAATTTTAAGTCTTCATTTTGCTTCCTACTGTTTTCACCCTATTTCAATTTATTTTTTATTTCTTTCATTTGCCACTTGGCTGTTTGTGAAATGATTCTTCAACATTTTACATTGACTTGAATCAGTGAAGGCTAATTTGAATATATTATATACGTGTTATGACAAGTGTTCTTCATATATAAAGTGGAAGAGTGGTGGCTAAGTGCCAAAATGTTTACGAAATGCTCGGCAAACGTAAATGTTAGTTCTAGTCCCTGTCTTTGAAACAAGTGTCTTTGTTTTAGCCGTTCCGGTGAGAACGCGTCGAGTTGCCTGCAAGTGTTTTATTCTCCTCTGCCTATTGCACAGCGCCCTGTGAAAGGACAGCCTTGGCAAAGCAGGGAAGTACTCACTTCTGTTTGTCTGTGTACTATCCTTTACCCCTTTTTTTTCCATATGTGACTATTTGATTTTAAGACTCTGATAAAAGTCTAATTTTTTTCATATTCCTTTAGTGATAATCAGAATTTTTCTATGAATCTCAAGGCCTACTTTGGTAATATAAGTGAAAATAGGAATCCAGAGGTGGAGAGCACTTAAGAGTTCCACTGACTTCTAAAGTTGAATACAGTTACAAGAAATTTGGAATTCTGGTGGATTATCTCACCCTCAGCAGATTCAATCATGACATATTTCCTCTAATAACCTATTTATTACCTAGGTCTATTCCAGCAGGAACAAAAGTTAATTATGACAAAATTCAGATTGTGGTGATTCATTGGTAAGAAGTACAGAAATAAGTTGATAGTTGGTGTCTGGTATATCCAGATACCTTGTTAAACTAATCTTGATTCCCTTCGTCTTAGCAGTCCCCGAGTCATGATTAGTGAGACTAAGATAAAGATAAGTGCATATAAAGATGGGAAAAGTTAGTCATAACACTCATCCGTTCATAAAATTTATTTGCAAAAACCGAGGTATTGAGTTGGTTCATATCTGCTTCTGATTGGATTAGTTATGACGGGAGGAGTTTTCTTTCTTGAATGTTTGTTTAATTTCCAAGTGATGTCCTTCAACAAATGAGTTTCACTGAAAGCATGCTTCTTGTCTCTTAATTGTGTTTTGAAAAATTAGTTTCCCAGGATTTATATGAAAGTGATTTTATGATAATCTATAATTTCAGGATAAAGAAGACGAAGGAAGCATGCACTGTGGTACCACTTCAGGAGAAATCAAAAAGTAAGCTGGCTCATCTTTTTCTCCCACCGCATGTCTTGTTAGCATGTTGAGTACTTATCTTTTTTTTTAGCTTCCTTTCTTTCCATGGATTTAATGGTCTTTGTTTTGTTAATGCGTCATTTTAAGCTTTGTTTATTTTATAAACATGGTGGATGTTGTGTTCAGTGTATATGTACTTTTATTATCTCAGGACCCTGTGATAGGCTCTCATCCCATGTGGGTCATCACAATCATCTGCAAACTGGTCTTGCTTTGAGTTTCTAACCTTTGAAATCCTTCAGCACTATAATGAAAGCCTAAAACCTTGGCCTCTACTCACATCACTCCTCATTACCCACAGACTAAAGTGTGAACTCCTTAGCTTGGCATTGAACCCTTTACCATCTTCCCTGAACTTTACTTTCTATCCTTCTTTTCTAATTAATTTTTTCATGAATCCTGTGTAGCTATAACATCCAACTACGGAAACTTATCGATATGCCAACAGTTTGGGTTCCAGAACTACTCTTAAGTTGATTTATTCCTAAGTCCTTGGTGACTAGGAGGGTTTATAGCACCAAGGTGCATTTCTGCCTATTTGGAGTATGAGTTTATCCTTCGAAACTTTAAAATCAGGCATTCTCACCTCCACATTTCTGAGGTTTGATCAGAATTTTGCTTTTCAAAAATTGACGCTGAAAAATCTGTTGAGCCAGGTAATTACACTTTTAATGATGTCTACCAGATTATGGAGAATTTCCTAGCAGCCGTGGCATCTACACTTACTGCCTCATCCTTTACTTTCATATGTTATAGATTCATGGGGACATTATACCGAGGGAACCATATATGGCACATGACATAATGCTTACATCTAGCATTATGTTTAAGTTCTCCAATAAATTCTTAGCCATTTCCTGAAGTAATTTTATCCAAAGTTAATGGTAAAGATTCTTGAGCCATACAGTCACAAAGTTTCCATTTTGTCATTATATTTTCTTGTTTTTGTTGATTATTATATAAACCAGGTTTTCTCAACAGTGACAGTACTAACATTTTGGGCCAGATAATTCTTTGTTGTGGGGGTGTGTCCTGTGCATTGTAGGATGTTTGGCAGTATCCATGACCTTTACTCACTAGATACCACCAGCACCCCCTAAGTTGTGGTGATCACCAATGTCTCCAGACACTGCCAGATGTCCTTAGGTTAACAAAATCACCCCTAGCAGAGAACCTTCGATTTAAGCATAACATCTTTAACATCATATGTTGTTGCCTACTTGTCCTTCAGACTATCAAATGTTTCATCCTTTCCCTATGTGCAGCAATTATTTCCTTCCCATTTAACATTTTTTAAACCTTACTTATTTTTCATTTTTATCATAATCGTAGTCGTCTTCTAGTGCTTTCATCCCTTCTATGGTTTTGCACTTATGGAATAATGGAGTTAATAGCTCACCTCCAAACAAAAACTAAAATTACTAAGTAAGACCTTTATTGACACTTTTGGTAGCTGTCAGAACTGATTGTTAGCAACTTGGCAGGTTCAGTCTATGGAAGTTCATAATGGTAAATTTTCATGAACTCCTCCTTGGACATTTCCTTTCTCTAAATTTCCATATACTATAAACAACTTCTGTAATCAACAGGTAACATAAAATAAAAATATAAGTGTTAATTAGAACAAAAGACATTTGTTTTGCATCTCGGCCCAAATGAACATTTGCCTGCCTGTTTTCCAGTAGGTCAACTTTATGGTTCTTTCAGGCCAGTCCTATGTCTTATTCACTTTTGCATCCCTATAGCGCCTACCCCAGTTTCTGCAACATATTGAGTCTTCAGTAAATACTTGGTGATTTTCTCTCAAAGTCACACGAAAAGGCCGTTCATCCATTCACTCAGCAAATATGAATTGAGTGTCTGCTCTGTGCCAGGATTTCTAGGTGCTTGGGTGTAGGGTCCACCCCTCAACAAGACAAAGATCCCTGCTCTTGTGGAGTTTACATTCTAGTGAGAGAATACAGCCAACAACCGTTAAACATAATAAATAAGCCCATTGCGTAGTGTATTAGAAGGTGAAAGTGCAGTAGAAATAACAACAAAATAGAACAAGGTAAGGTAGATCAGGAGATCCGGGGAGAGGATGATTTACAGTCTTAAATAGGGTGGTCAGAATAGGTTTAATTGAGAAGGTAGTTTTTGAGCAAAGACTTGAAAAAGCTGAGGAAGATAAACTTAGGGAAAAAAGTTATTCTCTTTGGGTCAGCATAGGTCCCAAGGCAGGATGGTACCTGACCTCTTGGAAGAACACCGGAGTCGAGTGTGGCTAATCTCAGGGTGTGGAAGATGAGGTAAGAGAGGTAATGGAGTGTCTGACCATGTAAGGCCCTGGAAGTCACTTTGTATTTAACTCTGATTGAAATAAGAAGCCACTGAATGACTTTAATAAGAGAATGATTTTAATGTCATCTGATTAATGTTCTTAAAGAATCACCATGGCAAGTTTCGTCTATTTAACAGTTAGACCTTTAAAAAAACCGCCTCAGAGAACTTCCACCTCTGGCTATGATGGAGTAGTTTATATCACACAAACTTTACCACCAAGAATTAGTATAAGATGTAATTATAAAAGGTATAATAAAAATATATTTTATAAAATATGAAATATTAAAAGTTATATATTTGTTATTAATATAAAAATGATAAAAATATTTAAAAACAACTGTTTTAAGGTGTCAAGAGCAGCCATTTCTGACAGGACTAGACAGGCTGAGATACTGGAGGAGTAACTGCAGAGAAGGGAGCCCAAAACGCTGTGTGCAATTTCCTCAACAGGTCTTTGCCTTTTCCTAAGTAGCACGTATGCTGGGTAATGTTTCAGGACTTCAGGCAGAAAACAGCTTCTTGAAGGCTAAAGAAGTGAGCAGAGATTTCAGTATCTTAGCATTTGCTGGGGAAACACAGGTGGGAGTTTAAGACCTACCAACAGGGAGAGCCCTTGATAAACACCCCAGGCTTTCAGCTGAAATTTCTGAAGGGCTACACACTGTAAATAAAGGCATACCAAGAATACACTGGCTTTACAAAAGCCTAAAGCCCAGTCTTGACTGCTAGAAGAAAATTAAATTCTCTCTGGAGAACTAGAAGGTAAACCAGAGCCTTATAGGTTTATAGAAAATAGAGAACAGCAGCAGACTTACAAATGATCCAAATATTGGAACTATTTGACAGGGACTTTAAAAGCTATGTTTAATATATTCAAGATAATAGAGAAAAAGATGAAAAATTACATCAAAGAATTAGAATCTATAAAAAAGAAATAGAAATTCTTGAGTTGAAAAATACAATAGTTGATTAGACTTAGCTGCTAGGACAGGCAACAAAAGCAAAAGCAAACAAGTAGGACTATATCAAACTAAAAAGCTTTTGCACAGCAAAAGAAACCGTCAACAAAATGAGGAAGGCAACCTACTGAATGGGAGAAAATATTTGCAAACCATATATCTTATGAGGGGTTAGTACCCAAAATATGTAAGGAACTCCTACAACTCAATAGCAAAAAACCAAATAACCCAATTTAAAAATGGGCAAAGGACCTGAACAGACTTTTTCCAAAGAAGACATACAAATGGCCAACAGGTATGTGAAAAGATGCTCAGTATCCCTAGTCATCAGGGAAATACAAATCAAAACCACAATGAGATATCACCTCATACTTGGTCAAATGGCTATTATCAAAAAGAAAAGAGATAATTGTTGGTGAGGGTGTAAACAAAAGGGAAGCTTTATTGGTGGGAATGTAAGTTATACAGCCATTATGGAAAACAGTATGGAGGTTCCTCAAAAAATTCATAATAGGACTACCATACTATCCAGCAATCCTAGTATTCGATACATATCCAGAGGAAATTAAATCAGTATCTTGAAGAGATATCTGCTCTCCCATGTTCATTGCAGCCTTATTCCCAATAGCCAAGATATGGAAACAACCTAAGTGTCCAATGATGGATAAATGAATAAAGAAGATGTGGTTTGTATACACAATGGAATATTATTTAGCCATTAAAAAAGAAGGAAGTCTTGCCATTTGTGACAACATGGATGAACACAGGGCATTATGCTAAGTGAAATAAGCCAGATGAAGAAAGACAAATACTGCATGGTATCAATTATTTATGGAAAGCATGTTATAAAAAAAAAAGCAAAAAAAAGATCAAACACAGAAATAGAGTAGAATGGTGGTTACCAAGGATTAGGGGTTGTAGCTGATGGGAAGATGTTGGTGAAAGTGTACAAAATACCAGTTATAAGATGAATAAGTTCTGGGGATCTAATGTATAGCATGATGACTATAGTTAATAATACTGTATTGTATTTTGTGAAATTTGCTAAGAGAGTCGATCTTAATTGTTCTCACTGACCTCACCCCACCAAAAAAAGGTAACAGTGTGAGGTGATAGAGGTGTTAATTAACTTAATTGTGGTAATAATTTCACAGTGTACGCATATACCAAGTCCTCATTTATATACCTTAAATATTTACAATTTCTGTTTGTCAAATATACCTCAATAAAGTTGGAAGAAAAATGAACAGATGATAGGATTAGTAAAATGGAAGATAAAAAATTAGAAAATACCCAATTAAGGTGAAGAGAGAAAAAAGATAGATAATACAGAACAGAGTGTGCAAGACATTATGCGACAAAGGAAAACTGCTTTACACATGCATAATTCTAATTCCAGAATAAGAGGAAAGAGGAGTGGGACAGAAATAGTGCTCACAAACTGCCTGAGAATGTCCTAAACTGAGCTACAGATACAAGAAGTTCTGTGAGCCCTCAGCAGCATAGAGACCACAATAAAACCACAGCTAGACACATTATAATGAAAAGACTAAATATCAAGAAAAAGGATATGTTACCTTCAAGGGAGCATTGGTAAGATGTACAACTGACTTTTCAGTAGACAATGGCAGCAAGAAGGCAGTGGCATGGCATTTTCAAGTGCTGAAAGATAATCACTACCAAACTTAAATTCTATACCCAGTGGAAATATCCTTAAAAGTGAAATAAAGACATTTTAATACAAACTGAATTGAGAGAATTCATTGTCAGCAGAGCTGCACTAAAAAAATAGTAAGGAAGTAATGATACAAGTTGGAAGCACAGCTCGGGAAGGAATGAGAAGCAGTAGCAGTAGTAGTGTCTTATGAAACTTAAAATATATGTAGAAATAACATACTTGACGATAACAGCACAGAGGTGGGCTGGGGCATACATAGAGTTACAATGTTGAAGGATCCTTGAGTCATCTGAAAAATGGTAAAATAGCTAAAGTAGCTTGTAATATATCAAAGAGACGTGATAATCTGTATGATAACCACTAAAAGAATAATAAAAGAATACAAGTAACAAGCTAATAGAATAAATTTTAGAAACTTGATTATTTCAAAAGAAGGCAAGAAAAGAGTAAAAAAGGAACAGAAAACAGAAAACAACTAGCAGAACTGAAGATTTAAAATTAAACATAACAATTACATTAGATGTAAGTAAGCTAAATATTTCAATTAAAAAAAGACTATCAGACTTAAAAAAATAATGATATACTGCTTATAAGAGGCACACCTTAGATATAAGGGCAAGCAAGATCAAAAGTATGAGGATAGAAAAATATAAACCATGCAAACATTAACCAAAATAAAGTTTGTGTAGCTACACTAGCATCAAACAAAATAGACTTCAAAGCAAGAAGTATTATGAGAGATGTTTCATAGTGACGAAAGGGTTAATACAGCAGAAAGATTTGACCATCCTAAATTTGTATGCTATAATAACATTAACTTAAAATACATAAAGATAAAAGTAATGGAACTAAAAGAGAAATAGACAAATGCACAATCATTTTGGTAGAGTTTAAAACAAATATCAAGTGAAATCCTACAGCACACATTCTCAGACCACAGTGGAATTAAACTAGAAATCAATAACTAAAGGGATCTATAAAATCCCATGAGTATTTGGATATTAAGAAATGCACTTCTGAGTAACCCATGAGTCAAAGAAGAAATACAATGGAAATTATATATTATTTTGAACTGAATGATGATGAAAATATGATACATTGATACTTGTGGGATGCAGCAAAACCACAGAGAAATTTATAGCATGAAATGCGTGTATTAGAAAAGAAGAAAGGCTTAAAGTCAATGATTTAAGAGTCCATCCTAGGAAGATAGCAAAAGAAAAACATATTAAATCCAAAGGAAATAAGAGGAAGAAATAAGAAAGAGCAGAAATTAATGTAGAAAACAAATATTCAATAGAGAAAAAGCAACAGAGCCAAAAGTTAGTTCTTTGAAAGTTTGAATAAGATTGATAAATGTCTAGCAAGGCTGATGAGAGTGAGAGAGACAGAGATGGAGAGACAGAGATGGAGAGACAGAGAGAGACACACACAGAGAAACAGCAATTACCAATTACATAAATGAAAAAGAGGTCATTAGCACATGTCCTATAGATATTAAAAAGATAGAGGCCATCGTGAATAACTTTATGCCAATAAATCTGACAATTTAGATAAAATAGATAAATTTCTTGAAAAAAAAACTTAGCAAAATTGACACAAGAAGAAAGAAAATCTGCATAGTCTTATCTCTATCAAAGAATTGAATCCTTCGTTAAAAACCTTCACACACACACACAAAGCTCTCAGGTCAGAGGGTGGCACTGGTGAATTCTTCCAAAATTTAATTTAAAAAAGCAATGTTACATAAATTTTTCCAGAGAATAGAAAAAGTGGGAACTCTTAATGACCCATTTTATGAGGTCTCATAACCTTGATTGCAGAACCTGACTTTGACATTATGAGAAAGTAAAATTATAAACCAATCTTTCTTGTGAAAATAGATGTAAAAATTCTAAACAAAACATTATCAACTAAAATTCAGCAATATGTAAGAAGGATAATACAACACAACCATGTCAGATTTCTCTAAGGAATGTGGGGTTGGTTCAACATTAGAAAAGCAGAAAAACATTAACAGAATAAAGGAGAAGCCCCATATGTTCACTTTGATATGCAAAAGATATTTTGATAAAATTCAATATTCATGATTAAAGATACTTTTAGCAAACTATGAGTAGGAGAGAACTTTCCTAATTTGGTGAGTATCTTCAAAAAAACCTACAGCAAAATACACTCTTAAACAACTAATAGGTTAAAGAAGAAATCACAAAGGAATTTAGAAAATATCTGGAGACAAATGAAAACAAAAACATAACATACCAAAAATTATAGGTTGCAGTGAAAGCAGTACTAAGAGAGAAGTTTATAGTGGTAAGTGCTTACATTAA
Organism: Equus przewalskii; assembly: GCF_037783145.1. Lineage (NCBI taxonomy): Eukaryota > Metazoa > Chordata > Mammalia > Perissodactyla > Equidae > Equus > Equus przewalskii. The sequence goes on from NC_091838.1 coordinate 13,228,890, forward strand.
AAAAAGGAAAAAGATCTCAAATGAACAATGTAACCTTATACTTCAAGGAAATAGGAAAAGAAGAACAAATTAAGCCCGAAGTTAGCAGAAGGAAGGAAATAATAAAGATTAGAGGAGAGATAAATGAAATAGAGAATAGGAAAAAAAATCAACAACATAAAGATTTACCTTTTTGAAAAGATCAACGAAGTTGACAAACTCTTAGTTAGACTAAGAAAAAAAGAGAGAAGCTTCGAATAGCTAAAATTAGGCATGAAAGAGGAGACGTTATAACTGATGTCACAGAAATAAAAAGGATTCTAAGAGGCTACTGTAAACAATTATATGCCAACAGATTAGGTAACCTAGAAAAAAATGTATAAATTCCTAGAAACATACACTCTACCAAGACTGAATCATGAAGGAATAAAAAACTGAGCAAACCTATAACTAGTGAGGAGATGGAAGCAGTTATCAAAAACCTCCCAACAACAATAACAAAAGCCCACATTGGGGGGCTTCACTGGAGAATTCTACAAAACATTTAAAGAATTAATACCAGTCCTTCACAAACTATTCCAAAGAACTGAAGAGGAGAGAACATTCCTAAACTAATTCTGTGAGGCCAGCATTACCCTGATATCAAAACCAGATAAAGGTACAAGAAGAAAAGAAACTAGACTAATATTGCTGATGAATATTGATGCAAAACCGTAAACAAAATACCAGCAAACTGAATTCAACAGCACATTAAAAGGATTATACACCACGACCAAGTGGGATTTGTACCTGAAATGCAAAGATGATTCAAAAAATAAGGAATGGTACAAAAATAAAGCAATATCATAAATCACATTAACAGGGTGAAGGACAAAAAGACATGATTATCTCAATGGATGCAGAAAAGGCACTTGACAAAATTTAATACCCTTTCACTATAAAAATACTCAACAAACTAGGAATAGAAGGAATCTACCTCAATGTAATAGAAGACATATATGAAAAGCCCACAGCTAGTAATACACTAAATGGGCAAAGGCTGAAATTATTTTCTCTAAGGTCAGGGACAAGGCAAGGATGCCCACTCTTGCCATTCAAAATAGTACTCAAAATAGTATTTAAAATAGTACTATAATATTATACTATTACAGTATATAATATACTATAGTATTATATTAACTATTATAATAGTACTATAGTAGTTAATAATAGTTAAATGTCCATACTATCTACAGTGATCTACAGATTTGATGCAATCCTTATCAAAATCCCAATGATATTTTTTGTAGAAATAGAATATCTATCCTAGAATTCATATGGAATCTCAAGGAATCCTGAATAGCCAAAACAGTCTGGAGAAAGAAGAACAAAGTTGGAGGCCTCACACTTCCTGATTTCAAAACAGACTACAAAACATACCTAATAGTAATTTAGACAGTATAGTATTGGCATAAAGATAGATACATAGACCAGTGGAACAGAGTAGGAAGTCTAGAAATAAACCCTTGCATATACAGTCAAATGATTTTCAGCAAAGGTGCCAAGACTACGCAATGGGGAAGGGCAGTTTCTTTGACAAATGGTGTTGAGAAAACTAGAAATCCACATGCAAAAGAATGAAATTGGACCCTTACCTTACACTATATACAAAAATTAACTCAAAATGAATTAAAGACCTAAACATAAGACCTAAAACTAACATAGGGGACAACATCAAGACATTGAATTTGGCAATGATTTATTGGCTCTTACACCATAAGCACAGGCAACAATATAAATAATAGACAAATGGGATGATATCGAACTTAAAAACTTTTTTTTTTAAAGATTGGCACCTGAGCTAACATCTGTTGCAAATCTTGTTTCTTTTTCCTTTTCTCTTTTTTTGTCTTTTTTCCTTCTTCTCCCCAAAGCCCCCCAGTACATAGCTGTATATTCTAGTTGTGAGTGCCTCTGGTTGTGCTCAAACTTAAAAACTTCTGCATGTCAAAGGAGACAGTCAACAGAGTGAAAGGCAACTGACAGAATGAGAGAAAATAATTACAAATTGTATGTCTGATAAGGGGTTAATATCCAGAATATATAAGAAACTTCTATGGCTCAATAATAAAAAAATAACCTGATTAGAAAGTGGTCAAAGGACTTGAATTGACGTTTCTCTGAGGAAGTTATACAAATGACCAATAAGTACATGACAAGATGCTCAACTTCACTAACCATTAAGGAAATGCAAATAAAACCACAATGAGGTGTCACCCTCTCACCATCGTCAGGATGGCCACTGTCAAAAGGACAGAAAATAACAGGTGTTGGTGAGGATGCAGGGAAGTTGGAACCCTTGTGCACTGGGAATGTAAAACGGTGCAGCCATTATAGAAAACAGTATGGAGAGACTCAAAAACTTAAAAATAGAGTTACATATGATCCAGCAACCCCACTTCTGGGTTTTATCCAAAACAATTGAAAGCAGGATATTGAAGAGATATTTGCACACCTGTGCTTACTGCAGCATTATTCACAGTAGCCAAGAGGTGGAAGCAACCCACATGTCCTTATACAGATGAAAGGATAAAGAAAAATGTGGTATATACATACAATGGAATATTTTACAGCCTTTAAAAACAGGGAAATTCTGTCACATGCTATAACATAGATGAACCTTGAGGATGTTATGCTAGGTGAAATAAGCCAGGCACAAAAGGACAAATTCTGGATCCCACTCCTGAAGTATCTAAATTAGTCAAAATCTTGGAAACAAGAAAGTAAAAAGGTGGTGGACAAGGGCTGGGGAATTAGTGTTTAGTGGGTATAGAGTTTCAGTATCGCAAGATGAAAAAGTCTGGGAGATCTGTCGCACAATGATGTGAATATACTTAACATTACTGAACTGTCCACTTAGAAATGGTTAACATGGCAAAAAAAAATCTAAGAGAAAGATACATGTACATTTGTGGTGTAAAATATAAATTCACAAAGCTAAAAGTTGTCATGTAATTTGCATGTTTATATGAAGTTATATGTTCAATTTGTAAGTTTAAAAACTAAGATTTTAAGAGCCTATCAGAGTTGTTTGGAAGCTACTTCATACAAGTGATTTAAAGAATAGTTTTCTGGATAAAGTCATTACATATTAAAGCATCAATCACCACAACTTCCTTCTTAAGTGAATTTTCCTTAGTAAGCTTTGTGTTAGACTAATAACTACCTGAACCGCAAATAAATTACATTTGTGGGGAAAAAACATACAGCAACCATGAGAATTAATTGTGAAATACTGAAAACTTTCGCCCTGGTATTATGATATTGGATACCTGCTCTGATGTCCACTAGCACCACTTCCATTCAACATTGTACTAGAGATCATAAACCAGTTGAATAAGGTGAGAAAAAGAAATTAAAGACACGTGAATTGAAAAAAAAACCATTTTTTATACGTGGCATGATTGGATATTTAGAAAATCCAAAACATTCTAGATTAATTATTTGAATTAATAATCAGTTTAGTAAGTCAATAAAAAAATTAGTTGTTTCTCTGTAAATGAGGAAAAGCAATTACAAAATAAAATTCTAAAAGATACTTTTTGCAATTTCATCAAGTGACCTCAATTGCTTAGGAATAGATATAATAAAAGTTGTGCAGGACCTTTACACAGACAGCTATAAAGCAATACTGAGAAAAATTAAAGAAGACCTAACTAAATAGATGGATTTACTTTGTTCTTGAATGGGAATACTCACTATTTAAAGATCTCGATTGTCTACTAAATCATTCATGCAATCCCAATTAAAAATCAGTAGGCTTTTTTTGGGTAGAAACTAACCTGGCAATTCTAAAATTTATATAGAAATACAAAGAACAAGAAAAGCAAAGACAATTGAAAGGGTAAAAACAAAGATGTAGGTCTTATATTACCAGATATCACAACTTATTAGAAAACAGTGATTAAACCAGTGTGGTATTGGTGCAAAGATAGACAATTAGACTAAAGGAACAGAATTGTGAGTCCAGAGACGGATTCACTTACATATAATCACCTGACTTTACAACAAAGGTACCACTACAGTGGATTGAGGAAAGGAGTGTTTTTTCAATGGAATATCCGTATGGAATAAAATGAACTTTGACCCCATCACACACTGTACTCAAAAGTCAGTTCCAGAAAGATAATAGACCTAAATGTGGAGAAAAAAAAATCTACATGTTAACATAGGAGAATATCTTCATGACTTTGGGACAGGCAAAGATTTCTTAAATAGGACACAAAAAAGCACTAATTAAAAGGGAAAGATTGATAAATTGGGCTTTGATAATTGATAAATTAAAAACTTCTTTTCTTTAAAAGACATCTTTAACATAGTGAAAAGGCAAGTTGTGGACTGGAAGAATATGCTTGTAATATATATGTCCAACAAAGGACTCATATCCAGTATATATAAAGAACTCCTTCAAATCAATAAGAAAAAGACAACCTAAGCTGAAAAATGAATAAAAGACTTGAACAGGCAGTTTACAAAAGAGGATATTCACGTGGTCATTAGCATGTTAAATGGTACTCAACATAATTTATTATCAAGAAAATTTAACTTACAATTCCTACAAGAATAGCTAAAATGAAAATGACTAACAGTTACCGAGTGCTAGGAGGGATGGGAATAATTGCAATGCTCATTACTGCCAGTAGAAGTGTAAATTGGCATAAGGACTTTCAAAAACCCTTTGGTAGTAAATGCTGAAATACAAACTTTATGACTCAGCAGTGCTACTCCTAGTTATACACCCAAGAGAACTGGGTGCACATGTGTACCAAAAGAAACATACAAGAATGTTAATAGCAGCCAAGGCTGCTGTACCAAAAAGACCTCCAAACTATAGCGGTTTAAATAAGATAGTTCATTTTTCTCTAATTTCTAAATGTGAGTGATCCAAGCTAGTGGGGTGGCTCTATTTCAGCTGGTCATTCAGGAACCCAGAGACATCCCACCTTGTTTCACCAACCCATAGGGTTTTGTCTTTGTTTGCAAGTGGGTCATTGCCATGTCTGAATCCCAGCCAAGGGAAGGGGAAAGAACAGAAATCTAGGGTAAGAGGATTGTAATTTAAATTAAAGATGACTAGAAAGTTGCACATTTACTCAGATCTCCTTGGTCCATACTTATTAACAAGGCTATGCTTAGCTCCAGCGTAAGCTCAGAAATGTCATCCCTACCTGGATGGCCACGTGCTCAGCTAAAATTCTGTTTGAAAGAATGATTAGCACGCTGCCACAATTCTTTTATAATTAAAATTTCTAACTTTCTATTGTGAATATTTGGAAATGTAGTTAATTTTTGCAATTTGTTCTTAGAGCCATCCACCTTGCTAAAGTCTCGTATTACTTCCTAATTTCCTTTTATATGTAATATAAAATATTATGTCGTTATATATTAGTTTAAAATTAATATACATTATACCTTATATACATATATGTATATATACAATGTACATTATATATTATATAATATACTTTTATAATATATAATTATAATATAATAATTGTGTATATATATTATTTATATATATAGTTACAATTTGGAGTTGTCTATGTAGATTATCATAATCATCTGTGAATAATGTCAGTTTTGTTTCTTCTTTTCCAAATCCAATGCCTTTATTTTTCTGATTTTACTAAGCTGGCTAGGACCACCAATACAATGGTGAACAGAAAGGAATAGTAGGCATTTTTGACTTGTCTCTAATTTTAAAGAAAGTGCCTTTAATGTTTCCTCATTAAGAGTGATGCTTGCCGTAGGTTTTGGGTAGATATCCTTTATCGAGGTAAAGAAGTTCTCTTTAATTTACCAAGAGTTTTTTTATTTTTATTTTTTTAAGTGAGAGTTGAATTTTATCAACTTTTTCTGAATTGCTTGAGATGATCATGTGATTTTGTTTAATGTTTTAATGTGAAGAATTACATTTGTAGGTTTTGTAGTGTTAAGTCATTTTTGCATGCCTTGGATACACCCAATTTAGGCATGATTATCTTTTTATGTACTGCTGTAATTTATTTGCCAGTATTTTATTTGGGATTTTTTATCTATGTTAATGAGTGAGGTTGCTACTAATTTTCCTTTTTGTCCTATCCTTGTCTGGATTCAGTGTCAAGATTATAATGGCCTCATGGAGGGAAGTGGGGACTATTCCACTCTTTCTGTTCTCTGAAGGATGTGACCTAAAATTGGCATGATCTCTCTCTTGAAAGTCTGATAGAATTCCTTTGTAAAATTGTCTGGGTCACTTGTTTTCTTTGGAGTAAAATTTTAATGTTGATTCAATCATTTTAATTTTAGGGCTCTTAAGGCATTCTAATTCTTCTTCAATCAATTTTGGTAAGTTATATTTTTTAGAACTTTTTGCATTTTTTCTAAGTTTTCGAATTTATTGGCATAAAGTTTAATTTTTGTTCTATCTGTACCTCTGTCACTCTTCTCCTAATATTATTTATTTGTTCCTTCTGCTTTTTTCCTGATTAATCTCACCAGAGGCTTTCCTTTTTTATTAGTCTTTTCAATTAAAAACTCTTATCTTTTTAAAAATCTTTCTTATTGTACGTTTGTTTTCTACTTCATTTTCTCCTCTTTTCTGTATTATCTTTCCTTCCAAGTTCTTTGAGTTTATTCTTTTCCTAACGTGTATCTTATACCTAGCTTGTTAATTTTCAGGCTTATTTTCTAACGTAAGAATTTCAGAGTATAAAACTATGTACAACGTTTGCTGCATCGCACAAGTTTTTAATATTTTCTTTATCATTTAGTTACAAGTATTTTTAATGTTTATTATGGTTTCTTTTTTGACTGATGAATAATTTAGAATGTAAAAATTTCTAAATATTTTTTGTTTATCTTATTGTTAAAAACTTCCAACTTAATTGCATTACTCTGTGTGATACCAATTCTTGAAGTTTTTTTGAGGTTTGCTTAATGCCTAGAATCTAGTTAATCTGCAGCTAGAGGGTCTTTCTAAGTGTCAAGTCCATTGTACTGCTAAGAACAGGAATCCTGATCATATTCTTTCCCTCTACTCTCTCTGAACTTCACTCATATTATACATTCAAACAAAACAATAACAACCATAACCAAAACAACAATGACAATAATAAAAAATATAACAACCACATTGGAGAACTGAAGACAGCTTTTTTGACATTTGAAACTGTTCAAAGTTAAATAATAGTATTTTAAAGCAATATGGATCGTTTTATTATTTTCAAATAATAATATATTGTATATATATTGTATATTTCTAAATAGAAGTATTTATACATATTTACATATTTAGGGCAATATGTAGTGATTACAGGGGAACTTTGAATTTGATGAATCTGGGTTCAAATCCTGCCTCTAACAGTTACTGGGTCTTTGCCCTCAGGCAAGTTTTTTAGCCTTTTTTTGATAAATCTGTTTTAAATCTGTAATCCCAGATAGTACTAGTTACTTACTTCATAGTGTTGTGTGGATAAAATAGACGAAAGGGACTTGACAGAGAGAGGCCATTCAGTACGTGTCCCCTGTTACTATTGCCACCACTCTATAGCACAAGCTTGATTAGTGCTTGTTCAGTTAGTGAATGACTTATTTCACTTTACAATTTTACTGTTTTATTTCACTTAGCATTTATGAGAAATGGCTTTCTTTGGAGAAAATTACTTGATCAGCACATAAAGTATGAAACAAGTTAATTAGTTATGGAGACTGCGCCTTTTCCTTTGGAATAAATTCCACAGCCATCCCATGTCTTAAGAAGCACATTACAGACACAGATTTAGTTTTATATAATTAAATACAAGCATTACAGGTTTTTTTGTAGTTAAATATTTGTTTAGCAGGCTTGCTGTCACAGTCACTTTGGAAAGTAAATAGTGGCATTTCTACTTCAGAGAATGTGTTCTATGAAGAGCTAGTAGTGTTTAATGTTCACTTGAGGAACAGATATTTTGTTTGCAATGTATTAGAGAAAATTATTCATGTGTGCTTAATTTAATTTTAATAGCTGACTTTTTCTCCTTCACAGATTCTGGCTTCAGCGATCCTCTCCCTGGAGCGTCATCTCAGTACTTACAGAGGCTTTCCAAAATGGCCATATTGGAGTATGACACCATCCGTCAAGAAACAGGCAGAAAATCAAAAAAGGGCAAGAAACGCGAGCGAGACTGCTGACTAATATCATACGCTGTGATGCTTTCTTCGCTGACTTTTAAGGTTTATATATTTTTTTCTTTTTTTCTTGATATGTGATATGATGTGCAATGATTTACATACAAATGGAAATGTAAATAGGAAATAAATATTTTATGTTACAGAATAATTTGCATTTTGTTAACATTATAAAGAGACATTTAAGTTATAGTTTACGAGGACATAAGCATAAGAAAAATTAGATTCCATGAATTTTATGCACATTGATTATATTTTTTTATTCAATTTGATAAATGTTTTTTGAGTGCCTGTCTGTACCATGAGCTTTGCTAGGAGCTGCAGAAGATTCCAGAAAAAGTGAGTTCTTATTGTTGGGGTTAGAAGGCGCCCTAACTTGAACCCCTCCTTCTCCCTGTTTGAGTTTGAAAACAGTCGTGAGATAAGTATTCAAGCAGATGAGACTCTTAGCTTTGTTTACTGATAAAACCTGGAAGGGAAGTCCTGGTTCAATGTGTGGCAACTGTGGCCTCCTCATCCTGAACTTTCCACTTGGGCAAATGTACACGCCCAGGTAATGCCAACAACCTCAGGCTCACCTGCCGAACCAAGACCTTTACTGCCAAGCAGAGCAAGGCATCTCCACCGTGTAGACAGGCAGATCCAGGAGGGGAAAGTAGGTGGGGAGAGACTCACTCCATCTCTGTGGGGAGGAGAAGGAAGGTCTCAGTTAAGAGGAAAACCTTTCTTCAGGAAAGCCTGAGGGGTGGGGGAGAAGTATTTGTCTATACACGTCCCTGAGAAACGGGGAGAATCAAGGATACCAATGGCTGTGATCCAGTGGAGAGTGGGATACGGGTCATAGCAGAACCAGAGTGTTATAGAGGTTCAAAAACAGGGCAGCAACATCCAGGGGGTCAGAGAAAGCCTCATAGAAGATGTAGTGTTTAAAATGGGCTTTAAAGACAGGAAAGATAGAGGGAGAGGGCATTTCTTGAAACATGGAATAATATAAGCAAAGATACACTATGCATTTGGGAATGGTGCACTTGGCTGGAGTACTAGGGAGTATAGTGCAAGAGTCATAAATTCACAGGCCTACAGGCACCATGCCAGGACCAGATTGAGTGACACGAATCAGATGAAGGTGAACTGGAGCATGTGTCTCCATTTAAAAGGGCACTCACTGCCTCCCTTCAGCCCTTTGTGTCATGCAGGAATGTGGGCCCAAAGGTGCCAAATATTCTAACTTTTCATGAGAAGCCAGACTCTGGATTTTTATGTTAAACCTTCCAATGTATAAATGGGAACAATTAATTCAAAATAAGTGATTTAAAATTTATAAAGCCAGTGTGTAGGCCAAAGAAAATTATATGCAAAATCTAGATCTGGCTTTGTGGAGCCATTCTTTTGTGCAAACTCAGGGTCAAAGGAATTGAGGGCAATAGGGCTCAAAAGATAAGTTGATGATAGCTGGTCGAGAATCGCAGATGCCAAGCAAGAGTTTGTACTTCCTCTGTTTCACAGTGGGAGATTTTTGAGAATGAAATTAAATTACTGCTTTTAGGAAGATTCATCCGGGTATAATTTGTAGGCTGGATTGTAATGGGAGGAGACTGGAGGTAGGGAAAGCACTTAGGAGGTTTTTATAAAAATTGAGATAAGAATCTCTCAGTGGAAAGATAGAGACAGGCATAGGAAGGAGAGACTAAAACATGAGGCCATCAAGGCAAAGGACTTAAGGTCAACTGCTTAGACATAGGGTATCGGGAGAGAAAGAATCAAAACCGGCTCATTTCCGCCTTTAGACATAAGGTTCTCAGGGGGCGATGCTAGGTTTGGGGAATAAGAGGATGAGTGCAAGCTCGGGTGTATTCAATTTTAGGTGCCATCAGAACTGCCACATAGAGATGCCAAACAGGTAGTTGAAAAGTAGGTAGGTAGTTCCGGGAAAATGACACTGCCTAGAGTTAGAACTTTGAGAAACATTTTCATAGCAAATTCTCTGTTTTCTCCGATAACAAAGTGGAGAGAGAAGGAAGCCCAAATTTATAAGGAATGGGAGGAAATAGGAAGAAGACAAAAATAGGAGAAAGAAGAAAAGAAACCATCACAGATGTAAGAGAATAAACATATTCTCTGTCCTTGCATGCTTTATATTAATGTATAGAATGCAATGTTAATATGTGTTTGTATGAATTATCATGATGCATTAGTTCCTAGGGGGATAAATAAACTTAAATGGATATGTTTGTGCTTACATCTGAATTTTGCTTGAGAATGATTTAGATATTGCCTGTACCTTGTCTGTCTTCTGATCACCCACCCACTCCAAGTGTGGTTAATGATTTAAGAGATGGGAAACAGGAGAAAAAGTACTCTCAGACAACAATTTTATGAACTCTTTTTTGGATGAGCACTTCTAAACACCTTTGATTGTCAAATGGATTTCATTTATTGAGCTCCTCCTATGTATTCTAAACATTTAACATTATTTGTAAACCTCAAGAAAACCCTAAAAAGTAGGTCAGTGATATTTCTGTTTTATAAATGAAGGGTCTCTAGCTAGACAAGAGGAGAACTAGAATTCTGACCTACTAGGATTCAAGGCCCGTATACATAAACTTAACTGAATAATATTTTTTTTAAAACTTAAACTTAGTTGGCACATTATGGTTTAGTTACTTAAAATTTAAAGGAAGATAGTACTTGTACACAGAAAAATGTCTCCTAATATTGAGTTGAGTTCCTAAGTTATGAGACTAACACATCTTGGAGGATTTATACTGCTAAAGTGGAAAGACCCCCTCTTCCCATCTGCCCTGTGAAAGAGTTCAGCTCAAGCCAACTCAAGAAAGGAGTCCAATGTTTATTTCTTTTTAATAAACGAAATATGCTGACAATAATTAATCACCTTTTTAGCCTTGGATTGAATTTAATTTTTTTCTATATTTTTTTAACTTTTAATTTTTTTTTGAGGAAGATTAGCCCTGAGCTAACATCCATGCCCATCTTCCTCTACTTAATATGTGGGTCGCCTGCCACAGCATGGCTTGGTAAGCAATGCATAGGTCTGCACCTGGGATCCGAACCTGCAAACCCTGGGCCACCAACGTGGAGTGTGCAAACTTAACCGCTACACCACCGGCCGGCCCCTGAATTTAATTTAACTTGCGTTTTTCATTAAATCTTAAGAAAAACAAACCCAGGCTCTACTTCCTTACATTGCATTTACTCTTTTTGTTTCTCGTGAACTTTTTAGAAAAACCAGCATGTATTTAATAGATAGAAGGCTCAGATCACCCCCAACTAAGATAAACCCTACATTGAGAGATAAGGATGAGATGTCAAGTTCTGATATAGTAGCTACCGTGGATGTTACATTTATGTTTAGTGTTGAAGACAATCTTGCCAGAAATGACACTTTCGCATTTGGGATTTGGAAATTCCTGTGGCGTAAGCAATCAGTCATAATCTTGGGAACTGTACCTTATGATAAATATTTAGGATGGGAAGATGGAGTCCTGATTTTAGGGTGAGAAAACAGTTCTTTACAAAGAATAATTACTTCAGTGAAAGACAAATCATTAGTCAGTGATAGTTTCAAAGAAATTTCCTAAGAAGACTCTACTGCCTTATCTCTAACTCTGTGCTCATCAGGCAACTTTCTAATATGTAGTTTAGACTCCTGAGTTAATACAGTCACCAAAAAGTAGATGCTTTCTCGGGATGACATGTCTCAGATCTAGGAATGGGTGTGTTAGCTAATGTATTGCGATTCTGATTCACAGTGTCTATGAATTTGGTTGGCATGAATTGATACACAGATCCTGATCATCCTGGTCAAATTAATGAATTGAATGGGGTTTTTTTTTTCCCTAGAAAAATCACTTTAGTATTTTTGGAAAAATAATGTACATTTTTAGGAATTTCAGCAATGTAGAAAAGCACAAAAAGAAAGTTTAAGAAAGTACCTCAAATGTCACCACTCATAAATAATATCAGGTGAACATCATTCTCTGCCTGTATACAGATAGACCCAGAAATACGTTTATTATAATGGGATCATTCTATGCATGCTGTCTTTAAATAAAGTTAGTCAACTTAATTTTACTCAGATTTAAGGAAAAAAAACTTAAAACTGAAGACATTGCTAAAATCCAAATGCTGTTACTTTAAAAATATTATATTTTATAAATCTATAGTTAGATCCATCTTTAGATTTATCTCTAAATCTGGATCTTGATCTTCTTTCCTAAAGGAGATATTCTTTCCTAAAAGATTCTTACGCAAGGAACTTCTGGTTCTGATCTAAAGTATTTGTCAACTTAGAAAAACCTACCTGAAATCTTCTAAAGATGAATTAACAAAAAAGTGTCCAGACACTGTGTTTGTTGCAGAGGAAACTTACACATGAGACGTAGCCAGAGTCCCTGGGACTGGAATGGCATTCTCCACTGGGTTTGGCCTGTGTTTCACTCACTCACACTTATACAGGGTTATTCCTCAGTCTCCTAAGGGACCATGTCAACTGCAAAAGATAATTAACCCTTTGAAAGAACCAGCAAGTCTTTATAGCAATGAAGTGAAAAAAACGTAAAAAAAAAAAAGAAAGAGTTTCTTCTGCAAGCCTTTTGAAACTTAAGCGGGCATCTAAATTTCCTGGAGAGCTTGTTAAAATACAGATTGCTATAGGTCTGGGGTGGGATTTGAGAATTTGCATTTCTAACCAGCCCCTGGTGATGCTGATGCTGCTGATCCACAGACCACACCTTGAGTAGCCTGCCTTAGAATCACCTGCAGTTAGAGTCGCCTGGTGAATTTTTGAGAACTACCGTTGTCCAGGCTCTAGTCCCAGAGATTCTGATCTAGCTGGTTTGGGGTGGGTTCTGAAGATGGGTAATTTTTTTTTTTTTTATTGAGTTATTGATAGGTTACAATCTTGTGAAATTTCAATTGTACATTAATGTTTGTCAGTCATGTTGTAGGTGCACCACTTCACCCTTTGTGCCCACCCCCCCACCCCACCTTTCCCCTGGTATCCACTAAACTGTTCTTGGTCCATAGTTTTAAATTCCTCATATGAGTGGAGTCATACACAGATTATCTTTCTCTTGCTGGCTTATTTCACTTAACATAATTCTCTCAAGGTCCATCCATGTTATTGCAAATGGAATGATTTTGTTCTGTTTTGCAGCTGAGTAGTATTCCATTGTATATAGGTACCACATCTTCTTTATCCATTCGTCTGTTGATGGGCACTTAGGTTGCTTCCACGTCTTGGCTATTGTAAACAGTGCTGCAATAAACATTGGGGTACACAGGACTTTTGGGATTGCTGACTTCAGGCTCTTTGGATAGATACCCAGTAGTGGGATGTCTGGATCGTATGGTAGTTCTATTTTTAGTTTTTTGAGGAATCTCCATACTGTTTTCCATAGTGGCTGCACTAGTTTGCATTCCCACCAGCAGTGTATGAGGGTTCCTTTTTCTCCCCAACCTCTCCAACATTTGTTGCTATTAGTTTTAGATATTTTTGTCATTCTAACGGGTGTAAGGTGATATCTTAGTGTAGTTTTGATTTGCATTTCCCTGATGATCAGCGATGATGAGCATCTTTTCATGTGCCTATTGGCCATCAGTATATCTTCTTTGGAGAAATGTCTGTTCATGTCTCCAGCCCATTTTTTGATTGGGTTGTTTGATGTTTTGTGATTGAGTTGTGAGAGTTCTTTATATATTAAGGATATTAAGCCTTTGTCAGATATATGACTTGCAAATATTTTTTCCCAGTTAGTGGGTTGTTTTTTTGTTTTAATCCTGTTTTCATTTGCCTTGAAGAAACTCTTTAATCTGATGAAGTCCCATTTGTTTATTCTTTCTATTGTTTCCCTTCTCTGAGAAGGCATGGTGTCCGAAAAGATCCTTTTAATACTGATGTCAAAGAGTGTACTGCCTACGTTTTCTTCCAGAAGCCTTATGGTTTCAGGTCTCGCCTTTAGGTCTTTAATCCATTTTGAGTTTATTTTGGTGAATGGTGAAAAAGAATGGTCAATTTTCATTCTTTTACATGTGGCTTTCCAGTTTTCCCAGCACCATTTGTTGAAAAGACTTTCTTTTCTCCATTGTATGCCCTCAGCTCCTTTGTCAAAGATAAGCTGTCCATAGATGTGTGGTTTTATTTCTGGGCTTTCAATTTTGTTCCATTGATCTGTGCACCTGTTTTTGTACCAGTACCATGCTGTTTTGATTACTGTAGCTTTGTAGTATGTTTTGAAGTCAGGGATTGTGATGCCTCCCGTTTTGTTCTTTTTTCTCAGGATTGCTTTAGCAATTCGGGGTCTTTTGTTGCCCCATATGAATTTTAGGATTCTTTGTTCTAATTCTGTAAATAATGTCATTGGGATTCTGATTGGGATGGCGTTGAATCTGTAGATTGCTTTAGGTAGAATAGACATTTTAACTATGTTTATTCTTCCAATTCATGTACATGGAATGTCTTTCCATCTCCTTATGTCATCATCCAATTCTCTCAGAAAGGCCTTGTAATTTTCATTATATAAGTCCTTCACTTCCTTAGTTAAATTTACCCCAAGGTATTTTATTCTTTTTGTTGCGATTGTGAATGGTATTGTATTCTTGAGTTCTTTTTCTGTGGTTCATTACTGGAGTATAGAAATGCTACTGATTTATGCAAATTGATTTTATACCCTGCAACTTTGCTGTAGTTGTTGATTACTTCTAACAGTTTTCCAATGGATTCTTTGGGGTTTTCTATATATAAGATCATGTCGTCTGCAAACAGCGAGAGTTTCACTTCTTCCTTCCCTATTTGGATTCCTTTTATTCCTTTTTCTTGCCTGATTGCTCTGGCCAGGACCTCCAGTACTATGTTAAATAAGAGTGGTGATAGAGGGCATCCTTGTCTTGTTCCTGTTTTCAGGGGGATGGGGTTCAGTTTTTGCCCATTGAGTATGATGTTGGCCATGGGTTTGTCGTATATGGCCTTTATTATGTTGAGGTAGTTTCCTTCTGTGCCCATTTTGTTCAGAGTTTTTATCATAAATGGCTGTTGGATCTTGTCAAATGCCTTCTCTGCATCTATTGAGATGATCATGTGGTTTTTATTCCTCAGTTTGTTGATGTGGTGTATCACATTGATTGATTTGCGGATGTTGAACCATCCCTGTGTCCCTGGTATGAATCCCACCTGATCCTGATGTATGATTCTTTTGATGAATTGCTGAATTCTGGTTGCCAAAATTTTGTTTAGAATTTTTGCATCTATGTTCCTCAGTGATATTGGCCTGTAGTTCTCTTTTTTTGTGGTGTCCTTGTCAGGTTTTGGTATCAGCATGATGTTGGCCTCATAGAATGTGTTAGGAAGTGTTCCATGAAGATGGATAATTTTTTAAAGGGATCGTAATGTGCAGCTAGGTCTGAGAACTGCTGCTCTAAAGTTGAGAGATTATGAAGAATATTAAGAGATTAAAATAACCATTTTTCTTCCCTTCAGAGCCGTATGGACATTATTCTATTGTATCCTGGCATTGATTCTTGCCATGGAGAAATCTGATTCTTCACAATTTTTTATCCCTCATGGATTATTTGCAATTTCTCCTGGGATATCCAAAGATTTTCTCGATTCTTGAAGCTGAATAAGAATCTGATTCACTGTGGGTTGTCCTAGATCAAAATTTCCTCAAACATGGTATGTTCTTTCAAGGCTGCAGATTCAATTCTTTCTGCATTATGGGGAAATTTTCTTTTATTATATCTTTAATGTTTGTCCCATATGTTTTAGATCTCTACTTCAGGAGCACCAAATATCCTTGAGATCATCTTCATCTGTTTTAAATATTTGGAGAGGTGGAGAATAAGATTTGCCAATCTTTTCTGTTTTCTTTCTGATTGCTTTAATCTGTGGGATTTTTTTTTTCTCCCTTGGCTGCATTGGCTATTGATGATTTTAGCAGTTTCTTCTAGGTCAGCAATTCTCTTTCCAGCAGCATCTCTTTTCTTGCTTGTTGTTTCTAATTCGTTCATTCTGTAATGATATTATCTGTGTCTCCAATTTGTTTTCTTAGGTTTACAAACATTCTTTGTCTAATTCTATGCCCATGGATCAGCAAACTTTGTTTTTGGTAAAAGGCTGCATAGTAAATATTTTAGGCTTTACAGGCCATACAGTTTCTATTGCAACTACTTAGTTCTGACATTGTAGCGTGAAAGCAGTTATAGGCAATCTGTAAACAGATGGGCATCACTATGTTCCAATAAAATTTTATTTACTAAAACAGGCCACCAGCTAGTTGGTTCTCAGGAACAGCGCTAGGCTGAGCACAGAGTGTTCTTTAAGTAGTTGTGCCATTGTTCCTCCTCCCCTCCTTAAGACCAGCTCTTAATGCAGTGCCTCTGGGGACATTCCACAGTTCTCCTGGGTCGGGTGCTTCCTCCATGTTCTCAGAGCACTTTGTTTAGGCACATCATGGCCATCACCAGATTGGCTTAATAATAGCTAATTTTTTGAGCCAGCCCTGCTGGCCTGGTGATTAAAGTTCAGCATGCTCTGCTTCAGCGGCCTGGGTTTGGTTCCCAGGTGCAGAACCACACCACTTATCTGTCAGTAGCCATGCTGTGGCAGTGGGTCACATGGAATAACTAGAAGGATCTACAACTAGAATATGCAACTATGTACTGGGGCACTGGGGAGAAGAAGAAAAAGAAATGAGATGAAAATTGGTAACAAGGTGAATCTTTCCCAGCGAAAAAACAACTAATTTTTTTATGTGTTCACTATGTACAGGGCATTGTGCTAAATGCTTTTCTTCTGCCATCTCATTGAATCGTTCCAACAACTCAACTTTACAATCTCCAGTCAATACGTTCCCACTCCATTCCATGGGTGACTGCTACACACCTTCTCCTTTCTCTTCAAGTCATTAGTATCTTTCCCAAACTTCTCACTCTTAGCTTATGACCTTTCTCCTTATTTCTCTGGGAAAATAGAAGCAATCAGACGAGAATTTCCATTTGATCACCTGTAAACCTACGAACCTACTTGCCTCCGTACTCTGCCTGCATTTGCTATCCATTCTCCTAAGAGCAGCCCCCTCACTTGTGCACCAGATTCATCTATGTCTCCTCTCCCTCCAGCAGCTGTATCCCCAAAGCATCAACATTTGCCCTCTTGACTTGATCACTCCACCAGTGTGAAAACTTGCTGCAAATTCTCCTGTCCTAAACAAACATACCAACAAACCTCTTGTGACCCGCCATTCCATTTCTTTGTTTGCTTTTACAGCGAAACTCCTTTCAAGAGTAATCTACACTCAGTCTCCACATCCTTGACCCCCTTTCTCTCCTAAACCCACTCTAATTAGACTGTTGTCCTCACTCTGCTAAAATAGCTCTTGTCACGGTTTCTGGTAACCTCCAAGTAGCCACAGCCAATGAAAATTCTCAATCCTTAACTTATTTGACCTATCAAGGAGCACTTGACATACTTGGTCTTTCCCATCTCTTTGAGGAGGCCTCCTAGAGCTAGCCACTTCTTCTCAGTCTCCTTAACGAAGTCATACAGCTAATCAAGTGGCATGTCTGAGATTTGAACCCTTAAAAGAAGAAATTACTTCTTATTTGTTTCTTTGTCCCTAGTGCCTGGCACAGTGCCCAGCACATGGCGTGAACTGAGAAGCATCTTTATTATTTTGCGACAAAGAATGTCAGAGCTAGAGGTCAGTTGAGATGGTTCAGAGCAGAGACACTGGACTCTCTAGTCAACAAGAGGGAGACAGTACCAACTAATGGAATTTCTGAGGAGTGGGGAACAGGTGGGAGATCCAGACAGGTAAGTGGCAGGCTTTGGTTAAGACCCGACAGAAGGAAATTAGGTGTAGTCTGGCAGGCACTGTCTTCAAAAGCTAG
This sequence comes from Equus przewalskii, assembly GCF_037783145.1. Taxonomy (NCBI): domain Eukaryota; kingdom Metazoa; phylum Chordata; class Mammalia; order Perissodactyla; family Equidae; genus Equus; species Equus przewalskii. The sequence goes on from NC_091838.1 coordinate 13,246,965, forward strand.
CAGCATATAGTTGAGAGACCATTTCCTGGTCTGTATCAGGAGCCCATTGTCTCAGCAGGGGTTCCTGGGAAACAGACACTGAGACAGATCCATGTGCACAGAAAGGTTCCTGCGGAGTGCTGTCAGGAACAGCACCTATGAGGGAGAGCAGGAAGAATGAATGGGCAGAGGAGCTGAACAGCAGTGCATTCTTAACGAAAGTTTCAGCCAATCCTGCAGGGAGCTGTGGAGCTAGAAAAGCCCTTCAGGGTTGTCCAAGCCTGAAGCAAGGAGATTTCACCTTTATAAACTCTGCCTGTCTCCCCACGGATAAGTCACTGGATCTCTGGATGTGAACTGCGTTTGGGGAAGGGTGTGACCCTGGGCAAGGTGGCTCTCTTCTCCTGAGGGAAATTCCTGAAGACGGACTTAGCTGTGAGCACTGTCAGCCACGAATACCCCTCAGCAACTGAGGAACAAGTACTGCAGTCCTAAAAGGGAGATCTGGGTGGCACTCTACAGTATCCACTACTCCTCTCCCAGAGAACCAAAGTGTCGGGTAAAGAATGAAGACAAGCACCCAAGAGTTGAGGAAGAAGACGGCTTGACCATGCATTGTTAAAGGTCCTGCTGGGAAACACTTCATGTGAAGAGACTTCACAGGCAAGGTCAAGGAAGCAGACAAGATCGCGAGGTACCCAGAAACTACCAGCAGTGGAAGGCTGTGACCACCCTTAGGGCTGAAGGGGTGAGGGAGGAAAATAGTATCACCTGAGTCCAGTGGGAGCAGGAGCTGTGGAAGAACAAGGGCCTGGTTGGAGCTGTAGTTATGAGGGGTGCCAGAAGGTGCACCATGGGGCAGATAAGTCCCTAGCCTCCTTTTAGCCCCACTCTCCACCTCCTGCCAGTGCCCTGCATTGGCCAACCCCAGTTGGTAATGGAGCCTGGGTGAGGCATTCCACGGGAGTCAGCTTCCGGGGTCACAGAGCAGGGTAAACAGAGGATTTGGGAGAAGCAAATGGAGAGCAGCTAGCAAGACCACAAGTTAAAAAGAGCCCAGGGATTAGAACCAGGGGCAAAGGGCGAGATGCCGCTCTGCCCTGCCGTCCAGATTTTTCTACTGACCAAGACTGAGGCTGACCTAGAGTCTGGGGATGGGACTGAGTTTTTGGGTGGGTCCCTGATGTGAGGATTGAACCCAAAGCTCTGGGGCAAAGTTGAACAAAATGGTCCCAGGTAGAAGGATTGGAGGGACTGAGGGGAAAGGAGGCATGGAGGGTAATATAAAGCCCAAGGGAATATAAAGCAAGAAGTCAACAAAACCCCACAGAATTCACAGGCCCTTTGATCTTGCCTCCAGGCCCACCAAGCCCTGTTGTTTGTTTCCTTCCAGCTGAGGTCTCCAACACAGGGATCAGAGGGAGGCCCGGGTCTTCCTTCCAGCGGCATTTGAACAAGTGGACTTGAGGAGGGCAGCTTGAATATGCCATGCAGCCTGAAAACTCCGTGAGATGTAGGGAGGGGAAAGGAGAGAGCGGGAAACCTTTGAAGTGAAGGAATTGGATTGGATGGAGATGATGCAGGGGTGTGCAGTCTAAGTCCATCACCTAAATAACACTTACCAGCATCTGATAATGAACATGCATGGAGTCAAATGATGGTGGGAAGTATTTTTTCTTTTTCCCATACAGTCGGCTTGAATTGGGCATCCAGCAATGCCTGTCTCCTCCCTTGATCTCCTCTCTCTTTGTTTGCAAACCCTGTAGCCTGCCTCCGCCCCATCCCTGTCTTGGCTCCCTCCTGGCAGTGGGAGGTCAAGGCTCTGGAGATTATTTTTCTTGAGAAGACGAGAAGGTGGCAGCTTGTCAATAGTCCTCCTCTTTAGAGGTAGGCTTGGTCTTTTAGATTTTTTACGGCGGAACACCTGCAAGACAAACACACATCCCTCTTGGTAAATGTGACCGCTCCCAAAGCACTGCTTTGATGTGTTATTCAGGTAAAGCTCCCTTCCCACCAGGAGTGAGGCCAGGAAGGAAGGAAGGGATGAGGGAGATGAAAAGCCCTGTCCTTCCATGCTGAAAATACTACTAATAATTATTATTCTTGTGGCTAATTATTGAGCAGTGGCTCAAATACTGAGTGGCTGCTCTATGCCAGGTAGATATTAAATGCTGCAGTGGTTTGAATGGTGGCCACCCCATCCATAAAGGTATATCCATGTCCTACCCCCTGGAAACTGTGAATGTGACCTTATCTGGAAAAAGGGTCTTTGCAGCTGTCATTAAATTAAAGATCTTGAGATGAAATCGTCCTGGATTATCCAGGTGAGCCCTAAACCCATGACAAGTATCCTTACAAAAGACACACAGAGTGGGACAGGAGAAGAGAAGAACTTGTGAGGATAGGAGCAGAGATTGGAGTTGTGTGGCCACAAGCCAAGGGTGGCCTGGAGCCACCAGAAGCTGAAGAGGCCAAGAGCAATTCTCCCCTAGGGCCTCTGGAAGGAGGGTGGCCCTGCAGACACCTTTGTTTCAGTCTTCTGGCCTCTGGAACTGTGAGAGAATGAATTCCTGCTGTTCTAAGCCACTGGGTTTGTGGTAATTTTTTTGGTGGACTTAGGAGTCTAAACAAACACTTTACATGCATTATTTTATTTATTTTCTTTCTGAGGAAGATTCACCCTGAGTTAATATCTGTTGCCAACCTTCCTCTATTTTGTATGTGAGCCACCACCATAGCATGGCTACGAATAGATGAGTGGTGTAAGTCCGTGCCCGGGAACTGAACCCAGGCCGCCAAAGTGGAGCATGCCAAGCTTAACCATTAGGCCACTGTGGCTGGCCCTACATGCATTACTTCTAATCTTCACTATGACCAGCAAGGTGAAGGGATTATTTCCCCATTTCATAGACAAACTGCGATTTGGACCTGGGCTTGCCTGAATCCCCGTCTCCCTGCTCTCTCCATCATAGAACAATCCTCTTTGAATGTCATCTCTAATGACCTTCCAGTTGAAGAAGTGCTCTTCTGCATTCCTGGCTCATGAGCAGGTCCCTGCTCACCCCACTTGGATTCATCCACCAGTGACATTTAATTGGTGGGCCATTTGTATTGGCCACTAGATTAGAGCTGTGGACACAAAGTGGATTGTCCCTAATTCCTCTTTCCTCACCTCATTTAGGGCCTGAAGACTCAGGAGAGGGAAAGTCTAGCTTCCTCATCTCAGAAAATAAATAGAAATATTGTAGAACCCTAAGTCATAGTTTAAAATTTTAACAATAACCAGCGTCTGTACAGTGATTTATGGATTACGAAGCCTTTCACTCACATCATTTCATCTTCATCAGATGAAGTTACACAGGGATGTTACATATGGATGGTTTCATAGATGAAGATGACAAAGGTTCCCAAGTCATGTGGCTCCGTTGGTGCCCACGGTTACTGAGAGGCAGCTCCCCGCAGTACCCTGTCATCAGGGATACTTCATAAAGCTCCTTTGGATCCATCGTAGACTCATACAAACAGCCATATAATTTCAAGTGCTTAACATTTTGGTCTTTCTATCTGGATTTTTCTCCTTTGAAAATAAGGGAGGCCTGCCAATTGGAATTATAAAGAGCTGGCTCCTTTTTAAGTGGGTTTGGGGTGTTGAATAAATGACTGATGTCAGCAGACAGCCCAAGTCAGAAGAAAGCTCGACTACAGCCTGCTTAGAATAAATATTTGTGATTCCTTGAGCAGCTGTAGCCTCTTAATGTTTGGCTCTTTCAAAATGCTTGTGGTCTGTACCTTGATGGATGTCTGTGTTTAAAGAAGTATGGAATTGCCACCAGTGCCTGTGATTCCACCAAAGTGTTCAGACAAACACAGAAAATGTATGAGTTAACAGTTACGGCACAATTTCCTTTCCTTGGAATGCAAGTTGGTATCTACAGCGAGTGGGCATGTGAGGAGAGGAATGCTTTTGATTCATTGAGTGTTTTGCTTGTGCCATGTTTTTATCTGAAACTAAAGAGATACCAGTCTGTAATTTTTCTGCAACTCTACTAACTGGAGTAAAATCTGAAATAATGTGCACATGAAGAGAGACCAAAAACTTATCTTCCAGAAACTGGACCTGGTGAAATAATGCCATTAGGGACCTTATCCTAAAATGGATGATTTCTGAGATAGCTGTGACAGACTTAAATTCTATGCCTATAAAGTGTTGTTTTGGCAGCAACAACAAAAAGACGGAACAACAGATAGCTCTGGTTCATGACAAGTCAATTTCATTTAATGTAAATGTATTTTAGCAGATTAAATACATTCACAAATTGACTTACACATTAGAAGATCTGGCACATACACTTGAAACAATTTCTGACAACTATCCCTTCCACCCACTACAGGTCTTGTTTGTGCAGTCTTCCTTAGGTGTGTGGTAAAACTTCCCATCTTAACCATTTTTAAGGGCATCGTTCTGTGGCATTAAGTACATTCTCATCAACAATCTCGCGTTCTCCTGGTGTTTTGTTTAGGACTGACTTCCTTTCTTCTCTCTTTACTTTCCTCAGCTTGACTCTTGAAATTCCAACACATAGGCAAAAAATTCTGAAGTTTGTACAAAGGGGAAAAAGAATGATCCACATGGCACCTGTGGTAGGAAAGCTCATCAAAAACTTAAGTAGTGGAGGGAGCTGCAGAGGCCTGCCTTGTGTTTTGTTTCCACTGCTGTGGCAAGAGGGCCCCTTTTCTGGGCTGGGGTGGGGGTGGAGGGTTGGGCAATAGTGAGGAGAAGGGGAAATTAACTCCCCAGGGAGAGTGGAAGGTTTTTCTCTTACTAAGGTCAGGTCCTTCTTAACCCTAGGGAGACCAGACAGACCTTTTTGATAATTGGGACCCTTCTATCACCAAACTCTAACTGATGGGCTCTCAGGTTCTACGGTGGCAGAAGAGGAGAGGAGCAAGTTCTTTCGTGTTGGAGGACTCTGACCCAAAAAGGTGGGAAAGGAGAAAAGTAGGGTCTCTGTGTCCTGAGGATCAGATGCTTGAGCCCCAACATGATACCAGGCTGAGAGTCAGCATAAGGCCCAAGACATTTGGGGCTGGGGACGCTTCTGTCGGTGCCTAAAAAGAGTGGTTGGACCAGAAGATCCATCTCTCTCAACCCCACAGCTCGAAGAGAGAGTAGAGTTATCATGACTTCAGTAATGATGGAAACTGGTCTTAGAGAAGCTGCAAGCTCTCAGGGAAATGTAGTGTCTCTGGTGTTACCCATATAGACTGGATAGGAGCTAAAGGCTACTAAAGTCCCAGTCAGATACTGAGATGAAAACTCGACACGCAGTGGCAAGATGTGGCCAGCCTATGCTTTGGGAATGGAGCCCCCAAGTGGGGAACGAAAGACACTCCTGTTACAATGTAGTTTGGACCCCTGGATTCCTGTGAAAGCTATCGTAGCTCAAGGAATCTTTATTAGAATGTGGCGAGATTAGAGAGAAATCCACTTCTGAATTCTTTAGTGGAAGTTGTAGATGGCCTAGGGTCAGCAGTTCCAACTAAGCACAAAGTTCCTGCTTATAGAGGTAACTCAAGTCAACTTAACATCCATTGAGCCAACCACGTGCAAGGCACTGCAGTGGACATTTAAAGGTAAGTAGGATACAGTTCTTGCCTTCAAGAATTTTACACGCTAGTGTGGATGGGTGAGCATGGATCGCTGTATGACAGGATGACATAAATATTGTAAACTAATGTAAACACGGCACTGAATTTCTTTTTTTTTTTAATGATTGGTACCTGAGCCAACAACTGTGCCAATCTTTTCTTTTTTTTCTGCTCTTTCTCCTCAGATCTCCCCAGTACATAGTTGTATATTTTAGTTGTGGGTCCTTCTAGTTGTGGCATGTGGGATGCTACCTCAACGTGGTCTGATGAGTGGTGCCATGTCCGCGCCCAGGATCCGAACCAGTGAAACCCTGGGCCTCTGAAGCAGAGCATGCGAACTTAACCACTCAGCCACGGGGCTGGGCACTGAATATCTTTAAGTCTTTGCTTCTGGTATAAAGGGCGTATGAAGCCAGTAAGTGAAATACAGTTATGAGGAAATCTATAAGAAAAACTACTAATTAATCAATTTGCTTCAATACATACTGATCTTGCATGTACCAGGCCCTAAGTTAGTCACTGGAAATACAAAGAAAAATGAGCACAGTCCCTGTCCTTGAGAGCCTGACACACAGGAATGGGAAAGTGTCAGCCGCTGGCAGCACAGTGTGAGGAGGGGCATCGGGTCCCCTACGTCTCTGTGCCCATTTCTGGGGTGGAAATTCTCAGGATCCCTTGGACCCAGGAGCAGCCTGATCACTGAGGTCACTGAAGGAGTAGTGGGCCCGGTCCTGCGGTACTTGGGTGGATAAGGGAAGGAAGGGGAAGGAAGGGGGAGCAAGGGGAAGGGGGAAGCGAAGGAAGGGCAGAGAGGAAGATGATCTGTCAAAAGTCTGGACAAGTCGCCACCAGCTGTTTCAGTGATGGCTCTGCCATGGCTGAACCTTGTAACTGCCTCTCTAAGACAGACTCGTTAAAGCTGTAGTTTTCCAAGTTGCCTGAGAACATTTGCCAACCCTACACTTGGACTGCCCCGTCCTCTTTCTTTGCAGGTTCACCACAATCCTGCTTGTCTGTGCCCTGGGATGACCAAAAGGGTGTGGCTATGGCCTGAAGTGATTTCCAGTCCCTTCTGAGATGCAACCCACAGAACAGGGAGGTGGCCTTGGGGGCCAGACTGGAGCCCCACATGGCTGGTTGGCTGCTGAATGCTACATCTATTGCTTTCAGAGCCATTGTGAATGTGGAGTATTGTGGACCTTACAGCTTTTAGCAACATGGTGACTATCTTTACCCAGCAGGATGAGATTCATCTTAGAATACAGGTTAGCCATATGGGCTCTGATGCCAGGTTGCCTGGGATCAAATCACCACTCTAAAGCTTGATAGCTATTTAACTGTGGTCGGGTTTCTTTGCCTCCCCAAGTGTCATCTGAAAAATGGAGATATAAAAAAAATCATAACATTACCTACTTCTTGGGGGTAGGGAGAGTTAAATAAAATAATGTATGTAAAGCTCTTAACACAGTGTCTGCCACATAGTGTTTAAGTATGTTATTTTAATCCTTCAGAAGGGGTCCCACCTCTCAGGGGTTGAGCAAAACCCTTGTTGTGTCAGGGTGGTGTGGGAAATGGAAGCACTACATGAACGGTACTGTAACCCAAGAAGGGCTCATCAGCCACCTTCCCCCAATTTGGAAGGGGTTGAGTGGGATACAATTACCAATTCCTGGTTTTCTTTTCAATCTTAGCAGAAAGGGTATAATTTTAATAAGATGAAAGGAGGCTTGCAGGCTCCTGAGAACAAAGAAAATCACAGGCCACCACTGTGCGTCCACACCTTCTCTGGATCATACTAAGGAATGGGATTACAGAATCTGCAGTGAGGGGACGACACTGGTGAACTCCACCAAGACCTGGCTTTCCTCTGGGGGGCACGGGGCAGCGAGGGGAACCCAATTCGAGTCCTCTTTTGATAATTGCTGATGTTAAGACAGGCTGGTGGCTCAAGTGTGTTCATAAAGGCTTTTCTGAGCATTCCTGAGCTCTGTCCCGCCAGGGTGGTGGCTCTGATTTCTTAAATTACCTGATGATAGTTGACACTTTTAACTTAGAAAAATGAGTAGGTCCCTAGCTCTGTTTTTGAAAGATAATAAGAAAATGCTTAGACGTATTTTCTTAAATGAACTTTTACTCTGGCCCCTTCCCTTCCCCTTCACTTTCCAAATAAAAGACACCCATATCCAACTCTTGTACTTATTATTTTGGTTCAAGAAAACAGCAGAGAATCTAGGATTCCCTGCCACAACCCTCTTCACCAGCTCCATAGTGGTTTTCTCCTCCTTTCCGATGTTTTGTTCTTTACTCACAGTCTTATTGCCCAATGCTTAACACTGGTGCAAGAAAGACACGTATGAATGGTGCACTTGAAATCGTCAATCAGTGAGTGCCTTGCTATATTCTGCCTTGTCTTGAAAACAGCAACTCTCACTGTCTCTTCCCTTTCACCCCCTTAGTTGTCAAGGAAGTAGTATGAGAAGCCTGAGAACAGCAAACCATGAGAGTTGTTAGGTTGCTAAGAGGGAGTGTAACATCTGCATGGAGACCTGTGCGATGTGGTTAGGTCCAAAGCAGGATATATTGAGAGGACGCATGGATTAGTAACCACCATGGTTGTCTGCTCAATCTGCATCAGGTACTGCTCTAAAGTATTTAACAAACATTGTTTCATCTGTCCCTCACAATAGCCCAGTGAGCCCGGTATTATTGTTGTTATTATCCCCATTTTTCGATGAGGCTCAGAGACATTAGGTTACTTTCTTGAGGTCCCGTGGCTACTTGATGGCAGAACTGAGACTTGAACCCATGTCTGCCTTGTGCCAAGGCCTTTGCTCTTCACCACCATGCTGCACTCCAGGACATGGGACCCTCTGTGGCATTATAGAAAAGACAGGCAGCTCTTCTCAAGCAGTTTATAGCCTAGAATGGACAGAAATGTGTGTAATTGTGTCTTGATGCTGTACCTTAACTAATCTTCACTATTTGTTTAGCAAACAACATATATAGCCTCTGGCTTTGTCATGTGAGGTAAGAGTCACACTGGTAGACTCACATCCCAGCGTGTGGTTTAGACTCACTGTCCCCAAAAGCACTGTTATGGAGGTGTGAATATTTACTCTGTAAGCACAGACAACAAAGTCATTGCAGTACCACAGGCGAGGGGGAGGCCTGGGGTCAGCGGGGGGCTGGGCAGGACGGAATGATTTGGCTTGTGAGGTGCTGCAGATGAACTCCAATATCTTTATTGAAGGAAGAGTGCCGTATCCTCCAGGAGTGACAAAGTTGTGGGCCCATAATATCTCGGAGGGATGGCTTCCCCTAATTAATGCCGATTTACTTCCATCCAGGGGTGATTTACCACCAGCTGTGTTATAGAAAGTGGCTGGATAGGCACTGTCATAGAAATTAGGGACGCAGAGAGGAATGGTCCCTTTGGTTCTTCACTGAAGGCAAGACAGACCCATAAGCAACCAATTCTAATGCTAAGATCCAAGCGCAGAAGTGGAAGTGTGTGTGAGGTTCGGTGTGAGCACCGAAGTGAGAGGGCTAATTCTGCTTGTGAGACTTACAGGGGATTCACAACCTCTGGAGGAGGCTTTGCCGGGCAGAGAAGAGAAAAGAGGATATTTGAAGTCAAACAAGCAGTTTATTCACTGGCTTGGAGGTATGAACATGTATGTCCTTATGGCGGAATAGTGAGAATTTGCATGAGATGTGTACAGGGAGGTGAGGAAGGTGGGGACCCCCATAAAGAAGGTTTGCGACAAGGATGTCCAGCAAATCTCTTCCTGTTATATTGTAAACCCAGCTTCGTATCAATAAAAGTGGGAAAGAAAGCACTGAGGTATAATTTTCATGACCACTCTTTTTAGAAAAAGGTTCACATTTCCAAATATTCAAAAGCACAATAATTCCTTTGGCTCAAGATCAGTTTTTGGCCACTGAGTTCCCCATTAAAGAAGAGCTCCAGAAAGAAGAGATACTCCTTTTACGATTATAGAGGACAAGACTGATGATAACTTATTGTGGCTTAAGAGGTGTCTCTGGCAGATTGGGGTGGGACTTTTGACTATTTTTTGATCTTGCAAGGGAAGAAAGGAAAAAACACTACACAATGAAATAGTTAGGACAAAGAGTAAATCCACAGAAGTTTTTGTTTCTTTACTCTTATTATCCAAGTGACTTCCATAAGTGTGTGCTGTGCAGAAGAATCCACTGATGAATTATTTGCAGCTTTTTACAAGGTTCCTCTGTTTCATGATGGCAAGCTTTCAAATGGACATTAATAATGAACTTCAGATGTCAAATAAAGGAACTTAATGCATGTCATAATTCATAGGGCTTCCAGGCCATTCCAGTCTTTGTATCTGCTACCCAATTAGTGGTGACACTTAAGCAAGTAAGAAATTACAGTGAAAACAGAGATTTTCTTTGAGGATGCTTTTTGGGATGATGCAAAGGCAGTCAAAAACACCTCGAGTGGAAAATACAGTGGAGATCCTAGAACCCCAAGGACTCCTCCCCAGAGAGTTTGAGCAATTTAGGTGATTTAATTTCAGGTTATTTTCTCTGAGCCTCTCCCAGAGGATTTGTGCTGTCCAATCCTGGCTCCTGACCCAGTCAGAAAGGTCCTCAGAGAAAGAAGTTTCTGGAATAAGAGAGAGACTGTTGCAATTCAATATTTCTCCTTCAGTGGTCACGAAGAGAGGTAGAACACGATAATTGTAACAGGATGGCTTAATTTTAAATTATAAAAGGAGACAGGGAAAAATAAATATAAGAACATAATTCACATTCCAAAGAGAGAAGAAAATTATCAGCAATTTCCCGCTTCGACCCGTTGTGTATTAATGGAATCTATATTGCTCAAGGAATCACAGGGCTGTCCATTATTGTGGAAAAGGAATTTGTTATTAGCATATTGATGTGTGTTCTCAACCATTTTGTGGATTTTATTTTTCAATGCCTCTCTTTCACATTCTTGACTTTTTCTGGGACAAGTTCTCTCCATCACGCAGCATTACGCATGGCTAAGTTCATTTTACAGTGGATGACAAATTGCAGTTGAATTTGTAGGGTTGAAAGGTCGAGGCTGTTCTCGATTAGTCAGTCAGGCTCCCTCAAAGTGTCTCAGTCATGAGAATTGGTTGGAATCCCTCTGTGCCACTGCCTGCTCCACCCCTCATGAATATTGAACTCTGCACTGACATGGATTCTTAATTACTGACTCCATCCAAAGGAGAGGATCATGCCAGGGGATTGACAAAATAAATGGCGTTGTGCCCAGCATTGTATTATTCATCCTAGGGCAGTCCCTAGTCAATGATAACCCAGAATTTCGAAAAACATCCATTTCCTGAGCCCTAAATACGAGACGTGTCTCAGGGGCTCTGCTCCAACCTGTCAACGAGAGAACACCATGCAAGAATTGCCCCTTTGCCAGAGATACGTCAAGAATTGTCAGGAGGGGAACAAAAACATAGTTCTATTCTTCCCAAACACTAAATTACAGAGACTTTAGAAGCTGCCAGTTGTAAAATGGATGAAGGATGTGTCTAATCCCAGTAGCCCGAAGACCCATGAGCCTTCAGCACAGGCCTTTACCTGTGGGAGGTTTCATTGTGCTAAGCTGACATGAATTTGATGAAAAGTGACCGACCCTAAGATGCCTGGATCTCCTATGAGTCCTCTGTTCGTGTCTGTGTGTGGCTATCTATAAATATCACACTGCACACGCACAAACACACATAAGCAGAAAACCTACAAGAATTCAGACTCTGCTAATTTTAAATTTTGTACCATTCACACAGATACTAGTTAAAATTTAATTTTGTACTGTCGGTACATTAAGACCTGTTTCTTCAATGAAATAATTATTTACCCCTTCTTTTATCTAGCCGATGGCCCTGAGTGCCCTAAATTAAATAATTTTCAGAAATACCTGTTGATAATTATGTAGAAAATTATGATAATTAGTCATGACGTGTACTTTAGTTACTAAATGTATATTAAAGCAATAAATCTATAATCAAAAATTTCACTTTTCCCTTCGTTAAGTATTTAATAATAGCTATCATTTATTAAACCCTTATTTATTAGCATGCTAAATGCTTTATATCCATCATCTTACTTAATTTTTCACGAGCCTTATGAGGTAAGTATAAACGTGATATTGATATTATAGATGGATTCAGAGAGGTTAAGGTACGTGCCCCAGCTCACACAGAGCTGGGATTCAAACTCCTATCCTCCTGATTCCAAACCCAGGACTTTAGCCACCACGACGTACTGCATTCCTGGCATGGTGAAGCTCATCCCCCATGTGTCTGAATGGGTGGGATTGTTACTGGCCATATCTATGCCCCACAAGGCCTGGCCTCCATGCAGTCATTTAGCAAACACTTGCCCTGCTCTCTTGGACGCTTTAGAATGAATGAAGCATGAGCTTAAAGACAAAATGAAAGGTAATATCTACAACAGGAAAGACTTGCTAGCAAATTCATAGATCCGATTTTGCTGTTTTTGTATAAAACCAAACCCCAGATCCTGCGTGCCTTTGTTGGAATGTGAAAGCATTGACTAAAAGGCTTCACAGTTGTTATTCATACTTTTGTAGAAGGCAGAAGACTTTAATTAAAGTGATAATTAATGTTGAAAATAGTGCAAGCATCTTATTTATTCATTTAAAAAATGGACACTTTAGTTCTTTCAAAGTGAAGGAGACTAAACCTTCCATAAAAAGGTTTCAGATGATAGAGCCTAAGAAGCGAATTTTAATTGATTTTAATCTGTTCTTTCGTCTTTAGATACATCCCATGTACAAAGATGATGGAAATGCAGTTCAATTCTCTGCATGTTTATTGATAGCCTACATACGCCCTTCTCTGGGGTGGATGCTAGAGACACTTTGGTTTAGGGACTCATAGGTAGTAAGTCGGGCAAATGTGTATGCACCGAGTCTGGAATTGAAGTTTTAAAATGATGGTAACAAATACTATGGCTCCTATAAAAACATTGGCCTAAGCACTATCACACCAATATTTGCACAAGCAATAAAAGAATGACAATAAAATGATGAAGCACTTTCAGGAGAGACGTAGTAGCACGGTTCACACACCAATAGATACCTGAAATGGAATCAAACTAACACCTTTGGATTTGTCTAAATTGGAAGTTAGATTTTCTACACAACTTAATTGACTCATTGAACCTTCCCTGCAAAGGAACGGGTTAATTTTATCTCGGCAGAAATTTGCCAAATAAACTAACCTGATGCTTGACATTCAAAGTTGGCTACATTGATATGTTTATGGGCCTTTAAACGTGTTGGTGGACGTGGTCTTTAGGCTTCACCAAGTGAGGAAGAACATTTTGTTTTACAAATTAGAGTACAGGGTAAACGTTCCAGTGGGCCCTTCGGTCTAGTGAACAGGTAACAAGCGATGTTGATTGAGAGGATGGATAGGTTGCTGTTCACAAGGCTTCCTCATGGGTCAAGGATAGATCCCAAAAGTCTCTAGTTTTCTTTCAATCATCCATTATACATCTGTTACCCAGGGTGAAGAGGTGCAGTACATGGCCTCTGAATCAGACAGACTTAACTTTGGCTCCTGACTTTGCCACCTAGTGTCTCCCTGTTATGGGTTGAATTGCATCCCCTCAAAATTCAGATATTGAAGTCTTTAATCCCCATACCTCAGAATGCGTCCTTATTTGGAAAGTGAGTCATTGCAGATGTAATTATTTAAGATGAAGTCAGATTGGAATAGGGTGGTCCCCTAATCTATGGCTGGTGTCCTCGTAAAAGGGGGAAATTTGGACATAGACATGCACACAGAGAGAACGCCGTATGAAGATGAAGGCAGAGATCGAGGTGGTGCTTCTACCAGCCAAGGACCACAAAGATAGCCAGCAGATGAGCAGCTCAGAGAGAAACATGGAACAGATTCTCCCTCCCAGCCCTCAGAAGGAACCAACCCTGTGGACACCGTGACTTTGGACTTCTAGCCTCCAAAACTGTGAGACAGTAAATTTCTATTGTTTATTCCATCTAGTTTGTGGTACACTGTTATGGCAGCGCTAGCAAACTAATACACCATGTAATTCTAAGCAAATTCCTTCATTTCAGTAAGTTTTGGTTCACTCATCTATAGAAGGATGATACTAGTACCTACCCCACTGCAGTATGATGAGTTGAACAGTGCTTATCACATTGTGTTGGAAAGACTTCTTATTTTTTCACTGTAAGCTCAGTGAAGGCAGGGACCACGTCTGCTGTCCCTGTTCTGTTCCCAGTGGCTGCACAGTAGATGTTTGATTAGTAATTGTTGAATGATGAAGTGAGCTATTTAATTAAATGAGGAAAATTATGCAAAATATCTAGCACCCAGTAATAATAGTGAATGCTTATTCTATACCGGGCTTGCAATGAAATCTTCCTAATCCACACAATATTTCAATGTAATCCTCCCAACAACTCTATGAGTTAGGTGCTGTTTTATCACTTTCATTTCACTGAAGAAGAAATGGAGACAAAAAGAGGTGAAGTAATTGCCAAGAGTAATATTACTGGCAAGCTGAGCTTCGAACCCAGGCAAGCTGATTTCAAGCATCTCAACAACTACACTATGCTGCCTTTTGGTGGTTGCTGTGTGTGTTCTGTAAATACTACTTCACTACACTATCTTCTTTCTTTCCCTCCATAATTTTTTCTTAGCCATTGTGATGTTGCTGTTGTGTGTGAAATTGGCTGGGCTAAAGTACAGTCATACCCAGAATTCCTTTCCCAGTGTATTTCTAGATAGGGTGATCTATGACAGACATTCTCTCATGAGAGTTGGAAAATAGAAGGGAAGCAGTAGCCTTTTGTCACACACACACACACACACACACACACACACACACACTTTCTCCCAGTTATTCAATCAAACATAATCTAGATGCTACTATGAAGGGATTTTAAAGATGTAATTAAGGTACCTAATCAGTTGATTTTAAGTTAGAGAGACTATCCTGGGTGTGTCTGACCTAATTAGTTAGAAGGGATATAATCTCCATGGGCCTGACCTAATTGGTTGGAAGCTCTTGAAAGAGAGGCCTTCACTAGAGGGAGAATGAGAGAGAAAGAGAGAGAGACTGAGTCTAGTGATAATCTCTCTCTGATGGTTTCCAGAATCACTTGTGCGAAGGTCTGACCTAGGACTGTTTCCAAGGATAACTATGTGTTCTGTAGTTGGTTTCCCACTTTTCACCTCAATTTGGTTATGAAATGCTTGTTGTAAGTCGTGTACTGAGATGGGCCTGAAATTTGATACAAACTCTCAAAGATATAAACCTGTAAAACTGGAAGGAATGCTAACCAGCATCTTGTCTGATCCTTTTCCTCTGTATATCAGGAAATTATTTCAGTGAGCGATTTTCTCAAGGTTGTGCAGCTGGTTAATTATAGAGCTAAATCTCAAACCCAAGTTGTCTGATTCCTAATGCTATTTTCTTTTTACTATACCAAACTATCCCTCAGTTGTTATTAATTTTAAAAAGTAGTCTTTTAGACATTAATACGTTCACCAGCTACGACGAGGTCTTCTTTTTTAGATCATCTCATCCTTTATACTTATTAAGAGCTCACAGATGCTTATTAGAAATGACATCAATTCCCTGTTGCCCCATTGCCTTGTTGGTACTTACATCAAGAGGTGAAGTTCAGATGAGTTATATTCATATTTTGTGAGAGGGCAGCAGCACATTTGTAACCAGTATTATTGAAGCATTAGGATCAAATTTAACCAACCATGATGAATCAAAGACCAAGAGAAAAGTAATGTGATTCTGGCTATCACTGGACAATGCGCCCGTGGTTTGAATTATCTTTGAGTTCACAGGGAACATGGGAACAAAGCTTCCCAGACACCACTCTGACAACGACTTTTGGTGATCTCCCGGGAACCAGCCTATGAGCTGGGTTCTCAGAAGCTCTGATTGAATTGCTCCTTCTGCAGCATCCCCAGCTCCTCACCCTCTTGTCCCTACACCCCTTGCAAACTCCCAACCTGGAATCAATTGCACCCTAACCCATCCATCTTCAGGTGATCGTGAACTCTTGGAGAAGCTCACACAGCTGTCAAGTGGCGCAGCTGCCAACTCACACTCCTGGGCTCAGCCGGGCCCTTAGTTCTGCCACTCAGCTTTATTTTTTTTAATTGAATTTATTTTTTTTTCAGTAACATTGGTTTATAACATTATATAAATTTCAGATGTACATCGTAATATATTTCAAACTCTGTGTAGATTACATCATGTTCACCGCCCAAAGACTAATTACCATCCATCACCACACATGTGCCTAATCACCACTTTCTCCCTCCACCCTCCCCGCTTCCCCTCTGGTAACCACCAATCCAATCTCTGTTGCTATGTGTTTGTTTGTCATTGTTTTTATCTTCTACTTATGAATGAGATCATTCGGTATTTGACTTTCTCCCTCTGACTTATTTCACTCAGCATAATACCCTCAAGGTCCATCCATGTTGTCACAAATGGCCGGATTTCATAATTTCTTATGGCTGAGTAGTATTCCATTGTGTATAAATACCACATCTTCTTTATCCATTTGTCCCTTGATGGGCACCTAGGTTGCTTCCAGCTCTTGGCTATTGTGTATAATGCTGCGATGAACATAGGGGTGCATGTATCTTTATGCCTTTTTGTTTTCAAGTTCTTTGGATAAACAGCCAGCAGTGGAATAGGTGGATCATATGGTCGATCTATTCTTAATTTTCTGAGGATACTCCATACTGCTTTCCATAGTGGCTGCACCAGTTTGCACTCCCACCAGCAGTGTATGAGAGTTCCCTTCTCTCCACATCCTCTCCAACACTTATTGTTTTCTGTCTTGTTGATTATAGCCATTCTGATGGGAGTGAGGTGATACCTCATTGTAGTTTTGATTTGCACTTCCCTAATAGTTAATGATGTTGAACATCATTTCATGTGCCTGTGGGCCATCTGTATATCTTCTTTGGAGAAATCTCTGTTCAGATCTTTTGCCCACTTTTTAAATTGGGTTGTTAGATTTTTTGTTGTTGAGATGTATGAGTTCTTTGTATTTTTTGGATATTAACCTTATCTGATTTGTGGTTTGCAAATATCTTCTCCCAATTCTTAGGGTGTCTTTTTGTTTTGTTAATGATTTCCTTTGCTGTGCAGAAGCTTTTTAGTTTGATGTAGTCTCTCCCATTTGTTCATTTTTTCTGTTTCCCTTGCCCGGTCAGACATGGTATTTGAAAAAAATGCTGCTAAGACAGATGTTGAAGAGTGTACTGTTTATGTTTTTTTCTAGAAGTTTCATGGTTTCAGATCTTACATTCAAGTCTTTAATCCACTTGAGCTGATTTTTGTGCATGGTGTAAGATAATGGTCTACTTTCCTTCTTTTGCATGTGGCTGTCCAGTTTTCCCAACACCATTTACTGAAGAGACTCTCCTTTCTCTATTGTATGCTCTTGGCTCCCTTGTCAAAAAATTAGCTGTCCACAGATGCGTGGGTATATTTCTGGGCTCTCAGTTCTGTTCCATTGATCTGTGTGTCTGTTTTTGTGCCAGTACCATGCTCTTTTGGTCACTATAGCTGTGTAGTATATTTTGAAATCAGGGAGTGTGATGCCTCCAGCTTTGTTCTTTTTTCTCAGGATGCCTTTGGCTATTCAGGGTAGTTTGTTGTTCCCTATAAATTCTAGGATTCTTTGTTCTATTTCTGTGAAAAGTGTTGTTGGAACTTTGATAGGGATTGTGTTGAATCTGTAGATTGCTTTAGGAAGTATGGACATTTTAACTATGTTAATTCTTCCAATCCAAGAGCACGGAATATCTTTCCATTTCTTTATGTCACCACTCACCTTTTTGCTTCTCTTTATTAAGCTCTCTTCTTTGTGTTACCAGCTCTTCATTCATTAGTCTCCTACTCAGTCCTCTGAGCAGATGCCCTAAGATCCTACTTCAGTTCTCTTGCCCATCCCCTGCAAGCTCTCGTGAATCCACAACAGTCCCCAGTCTCAAGAGGCTGGAGAGCCTTTCCTCCCACAAAGACTTCTATTATGTTCTCCCTCTCATTTTCCCCCATCTCCTCTGGGACCCCACTCCACCGCAATGCCTCTCTCTCTTGTACTCTCCAATCCTCCTTTCTCTGATGGCTCTTTCTCCTAAGATTATGAACATGATGAAGACCCTGCCATTCTAAACAAATAAACAAAAACAAGCTCAAACTCCCATCTTGGTTCTCTGCCCTTCTCTAGCTATTACCTAATCTGTCTTCTCCTTTGAAAATTTTTTCCAAAAAATGTTCCTCATTTACTGTACCAACTTCCTCAACTCCAAACCTCCCTGAGTCTAGTTTCTGTTCACTGCTCACACTCTCATTCATTTACTGGTTCATTTGTTCATCATCATTCATTTTTTTCACCCACTCAACAAGCATTTACTGAATACCTACTAGGTGCCAGGTACGGTTCTAGATGTTGGAGAGAGAGCAATAAATTCCATTGCAACTACTCTTCCTAAGTTTCTTATGTTTTCTTCTACAGGTATTATAGTTTTAGGTTTTATATTTTTATCTATGATCCATTTTGAGTTAATTTTTGTATATAATATGAAGTATGGATCCAAGTTCATTTTTATATATGGATGTCCAGTTGTTCCAGCACCACTTGTTGACGAGACCATCTTTTCTCCGTTGAATTGCCTTTGCTCCTTTATTAAAAGCCAGTTGAGCACGTACATATAGGTCTATTTCTGGACCTTGTATTCAGTTTCGTTGATCTATTTGTCTCTGTTGACACCAGTACCACACTATCTTGATTGCTGTAGCTTTTTATGTAATACGTCTTGAGGTCATGTAGTGTTAGTCCTCCAAATTTGTTCTTCTTTTTCAAAGTTGTTTGTGGCTATTCTAAGTTCTTTGAATTTCCATATGAATTTTAGAATCAGCTTGTCAATTTCTTTCCTTTTTTTTCTTTTTGGGGAAGATTATCCCTGAGCTAACTGCTGCCAATCCTCCTCTTTTTGCTGAGGAGGGCTGGCCCTGAGCTAACATCTTCCTCTACTTTATATGTGGGATGCCTACCACAGCATGGCTTGCCAAGCAGTGCCATGTCCACACCTGGGATCTGAACTGATGAACACTGGGCTGCCAAAGCAGAATGTGCAAACAACCACTGCGCTACCGGGCCAGCCCCAGTTTGTCAATTTCTACCAAAAAAATCCTGCTGGGATTTTGAATGAAATTGCATCAAATCTATAGATAAATTTGGGGTGAATTGACATCAGTCTTGAGTCTTTCAGTCCACAAACCCTGCATGTTTCTCCATTTGTTTATATCTTCTTTAATTTCTCTCAGCAATACCTTGTAGTTTTCAAGTTACAGATCTTATACGTTTTATCATATTTATCAATAAATATTTCATTTTTTATGCCATTGTAAGTGATTTTCTTCTTTATAATTCCAGTTTCTGATTATTCATTGCTAGGTTATAGAAATACAATAGATTTTTGCATATTAATCTTCCGTCTGCAACCTTGCTAAACTCATTCTGATGGCTTTTAACATTCATGTTGTCTGCAAATGAAGAATTTTACTTCTTTCTTTCCAATCTTTATATCTTTTATCTCTTTTCTTGTCTTATTGTACTGGCTGCAGTGCAATGATGAAAAGAAATTGTGAAACAGGACATTCTTGCCTTATTCCTGATCTCAGGGAAAAAGCATTCAGTCATTCATCATTAATTGATGTTAGCTCTAGATTTTTCATTGATGCCCTTTATCAGATTGGGGAAGTTTTCTTCTGTTCATGGATTATTAAATTTTTCTCAGGAATGAGTGTTGAATTTTGTCAAATACTTTTTTTTTGCATCTATTGAGACAATTATAGGTTTGTTTTAGTTTTCTTAATATTGCATTGATTAAGTTGACTCATTTTTATTGTTGCATCATCCCTTTAACTAGGGAATAAACCTAGTTGGTGACAATGTGTTATCCTTTATGCATTATCTTTTATGTATTTTTGGATTTGATTTGCTAAAATTTTGCATCTATGTTCATGAGGGACAATAGTCCACAGTTTTCTTTTCTTGGAGTGTCTCTGTCTAAGTTGGTATCAGGGTAATTCCGGCTTCATAAAATGGTTTGGGAAATATTCTTTCCACTTCCATTTTCTACAAGAGTTTGTGTATAGTTGGTATTATTTCTTTCTTAAATGTTTGGTAGAATTCACCAATGAAGCATCTGGGCCTGGAGTTTCTTTTATGAGCAGGTTTTAAATCACAAATTCCAATTCCTTTCATAGACAAAGGACTACTAGTTATCTGTTTCTTCTTGAATGATCCTTGTAGTTTGTGATTTCAAAGACTTTATTTTATTTAAGTTATCAGGCTGGTTGATATACAGTTCATAATACTCCATTTTTATCTTTTTAATATCTGTAAGATATATAGTGATCTCTCCCTCTTTCCTTCCTGATATCGGTAGTTTGTGTCTTCTCTCTTTTTTTTATCAGACTGGCTCAAGGTTTATCAATTTTATTGATCTTCTAAAACAGCCAGCTGTTGGTTTCATTGATTATTGATTTTCAGTTTGCTCGATATATGTTCTCATCATTGTTTCCTTTCTTCTGATTGCATGGGGTTAATTTACTCTACTTTTTCTAGTTTCTTAAGGTTGAAACTTATGCATTATTGATTTGAGATCTTTTATATTTTCTAATGTAAGCATTTAATGTTATAAATTGCCCTCTAAGAACTGCTATAGCTGTATCCCTCAAATTTTGATGTTATGTTTTCTTTCCATCTTATTAAAAATATTTTTTAATATTTCTCGTGAATTCCTCTTCTAACCAAGAATTATTTAGAAGAATGTTGTTTAATATAAAGTATTTAGTGATTTTTCTAGGTAAGTTTCTGTTATTGATTATGACTTAATCTATGGTGGTCAGAGAAGAGAATTTTACATGATTTTAATTTTTAAAAAATCGTTGAGGCTTGTTTTATGACTCAGAACATGGCCTATCTTGGTGAACGTTCCATAAGCATGACCAACGAATGTGTACTCAGCTGTTGTTGATTAAAGTGTCCTCTAAATAGCAATTAGGTCAACTTATTTAGTAGTGTTGATCACTAAGTCTTACTGATTTTCTGTCTACTTGTTCTGTCAGTTATCGAGAGGAGTGTCAAAATCTCCAGTTATAATTGTATACTTATCTATTTTTTCTTTTTGTTCAATCAGTTTATACTTCATGCATTTTAAAGCTGTACTAAGTGCCTGCGCATGTAGGATTCTTATGTCTTTTTGATGAATTGACCACTTTGTCATTATGCAATGTCTCCCTTTATCCCTGGTAATAGTCCTTTTTTTCCTGAAATCTGCTTTGTCTAATATTAATGTAACTACTTCAGCTTTATTTTGAGTAGGAATTTCATAGTGTATCTTTTTTCTCCATCCTTTTACTTTTAATCAGTTTGTGTTTCCCTGTTTTTGGAGTAGGTTTCTTATAGATAGCAAATAGTTGGGTCCTGTTTTGCAATATAATCTGACAATCTTAGCTACACTTGTACCACCAAGAGGGTCTCTCCCTGGTCTCCCGCCCTTTCTGCCATCTTTCTTGTGAGCACTCTCTAGAGACCACCGGTAAAGAGCTTGCAGGTGAGTGCAAACTTGCCTTGTGTCTGGGGAGCCTACCTATTCCACACTGACAAGCTAGCCCACACCGGCTTTTAAGAATATGTCAAAACCTTAGATAATGTCTTTCTACCCACTTTTACAGCAGCCACCTTTTCCTTCCTTACTCTGCCAAAGGTGAAGCCGCATTTGCGTTCCTTCTCTCCTCGCGGGGCTTGTCACTCTTTGGAATTCAGTTTGCTTGGTTGCCTTGTGACCTCGGCTCCTTGATGGGTTCAAGAAAAGTTAGGATTTTGTAGATTATCTGCCATTTTCTCCTGTGGTTTTCTACTTCCTAAGTGAAAGCAGAAGCTTCCTGGAGGGTTTTAAGCAACAGAGTGATGTTATCTGAGGGACATTTTTAAAAACTCCCTCTGGCTGCTTTGTGGAGAATTCATTTTAAGGGAATAAGTGTGGAAGTGGGGAGACCATGGAGGAGGCTGGCAAAACAGTTTAGTCACGAGAGAGTGGTGGCCTGGAGCAGGGTGGTGCCCGGGGAGAAGGAGGGGTTTGGGACATGTTTTAGAAGTAGACTAAGAGGATTGGATGATGGACTGAATGAGTGGAGTGAGGGAAAGGGAGGACTCAAGGGGAACTCCTCCCCTTACTGCGAGCAATGGAACGAATGCTGGTGTCAAAACTGATGGGAAAACAGATCTAGGGGGAAAGTCAAGAGTTCTGTGTTGAACATGCGGCAGTATCAAGTCAGAAGTTGGATTCTCAAGTCCAAGGCTCAGAGGAGAGTTCTGGTCTGACGATTTACCTGTGAGAGTTAACAGTGTAGGAATTATACTTAAAGTCTTGGGACTGGATGGGGTTACCTAGGGAACAGATGTAGATAGACAAGATCACCCATTTGACATAGGATGGAGGAAGAGGAGGGAGCATCAAGGAGACAGAGAAGCAATGGCCAAGGACACAGAGGAAAGACTTAAATGATCCCTTGAAGGAAGATTTTAATCTAGATTTGGTAGGAATCCATAAATCACAAAAATACTGTATTTCATTCAAGAGAAACTTGAAATAATAAAACTCTATTAACTCTTTTATTAGGTAAGTAAGACTGCCAACTGCTTCTGGAATCTTTGGCCCAAGATCTTTCATTGATACCAAGCAGAGGTCTGCCAATTGCTGGGGTGGGCGCTGGAACCTCTCTCTTTCCAAGACCAACTGCAGAAAAAGGCTAATAGGTTCTCGAAAGAAACCCTGCTCCAAGTTCCACAGGATCAGACCGAGCCCTTCATTTGGAGCTCAGTAACAAAGTTTCTTGCAGTTGCATGCAGAGGTGTCTTACAGGAAATTTTATTAAGCTTTGCAGATATGTGCACATGTCAGAGGTTTGATGTTCCTCTAAATATTTGCATCGCCTCCTCTCTCTGAGGCAGATGCTTCTTGGTCTGGTGGGTCCTGGCATCATCACACAGATTCCCTCTTTGGTCTTTGCATGTGTTATTGTGAAATCTTCAGAGAAGACATGCTCCATTGAGGAAGAGAAATGTGGCTAAAGGAGCACATTCATGAGGCTGATCAGATGTTTTTATTGGTTGTGACCTTTCTACTTAACCCCGGGAATGTGCTGATTTTGATTTTAAAAATAAATCATAAATCTCGCATTTATTTTATTTGTCCTCTGAATCACATACAGACTTAGACTATATAATATGATTTAGAAAGAGTTTGGATTTGTTTTTCAGGCAGTTAAGAACAATATGATGTCCCTCTCAAACTTTCGGAATGACAGAATGAGACAAGCTGTACAGAGGAAGGCGAATTTTGGTCTGAGAGCACCAAACCATTTATTCTACTGCTGTTTTCCAGCAACTATAAAAGGCCACCGTTTCAACATGCACTTAGCATGCTGCAATCGGATCCACGCGCCTGTCAAGAAATGCTTTAGGAATGAATTCTGTTGGGCTCTAGAGCACTGCACACTTCCCAAATGTTCACATTTTCCTCCCCTAAGGCACATACATTTGGATGTTTGAATCCATCTTGATCCTTATCCCTCCCCTTGGCACCTAGAATGTCATTTTTCAGATAATTATTTTTAGTCAGTTTGGGCATCTCTGTCATCTTGTGTCATCTTAAGGACCTTGGTTCTTTCTGCTAACCCTAGGGAATGCATCCCCACACCAGCTATATTCCAAGATGGCCCTGCTTCTCCCCGCTCTGTCCTTCCATCCCTGCCCAGGAGGGGGAGCCACTGATGCACCCCGCCCAAATGCAACATTGGCAGTGGGGCACCTGGGACCACCTGGGGAGGCATTTTCCATTTTCCTCTTCAATAGAATTAAGATGCTTCCCTCATTCTGTTTTGCATTGCCTCTCTTAGTGTTTTATTTTATTTGTTTTGGTTTATTTAGGATTTTTTTCTTAATTTCAGAGACTATATGAATAATTAGAAGCAAGTTGTGATCACTAGCAAAGTTTTATCACCTGACTCTGCTTCTAAGTGTGTTAGCTGAAGACAATTAATATGAAGGTAGCCTGAATTTAAAAGAAAAAAAGGTTTTGGTTTTTATGGAACTCAGATGTCCAGATGGGTGCGGGTGGGGAGGGCAATTTCCCTGCCCCTTCACTTAAGAGTTCCTTGAGTTTGGCTTGAATGATTGCTCTCCCCAAAGTTGTGCAAATTCCTGGGGAGGCAGAAGGAAGGCTCATTCTCGTGGAGTCTTCGGGCTCCACATTCCTGCTTCTCCTGAACTGATTCGGGTTGAGGGTCATCTTGCCATCTTCAGGCATTATTTTTGTTCTGTGCTATGACAACCCAGACATGGAACTTAGCCTCTTCCTTTGCCTCACACACGTACACACACAAATACACACAAACCACTCAGACAAGGCGTGCGGGTGCGTTGCAGACTAAATGTGTTTGAGAAAATGGAGTGGAGGAAGACTTCACAGCAGCGCAAATTCACATTTAATATTAGACATCTGGTTGTATTAGCGTATAGAGAGAGAGAAAGAGAAAGAGAGAGAGAGATTTATTTTAAAGAGTTGGCTCGTGTGATTATGGAGGCTGGCAAGTCCAAAACCTGCAGTTTAAGTCTGAAGCTCACCAGACTGGAGACCCAGGAAAGAGCTGGCCTTGCAGTTCAAGTCAAAAGACTGCCTGCTGGCAGAATTCCCTCTGCTGGGGTGGGGGAGCTGGGGTCTCAGGCTTTTGTTGTAGACAGATCTTCAACTGATTGAATGAGGCCCACCCACATTATGGAGGGCAACTGCGTTACCCAAAGTCCGCTGATTTTAACCTTAATCTATGCCAAACACCATCACAGAAACATTCAGAATAATATTTGACCACATTTCTGGGAACCCCATGGCTCAGCCAAGTTGACACATAAAATTATCCCTCACCTCAGTCTTTAAAAGTCTTTTCCTACTGCACTGAGCTGCCCAGCAACCCCAGTCTCCCTGCTCTTTTCCCACCCCCAGTGCCTGCTTATTTCTAGCACTGTCAAGTTTCACTACTTGTCTTACCTGGTTGACTCTTGAGGGTCCCATCTTCCATCCCCAAGTGGCATATCAGTGTGTTTTCCTGAACAGAATTAGTTTCCTCACTAAGAGTCCTTGGTCCAACTGTTAAGATGTTTGTTTCCCCCACTCTGTTACATCCTTAATAATGCTGGCAATTTAAAAATCTTTGAGGGTGTTCTGTGTTAAAGAAACTGAACAATCACTTGCATTTAATAAAACTATAACAATTTATATTATAAAAGGACTAATTGTAAAGAGTCTATTAAAAAGGAAAATTCCCTTGTGCCTTTAAAACATGATCGCGTATAAAGTTTGCTTTCCCTGTGATCTCTCCAGACACTCTGATAACGAGAAGGCAGACACGACTAGAGTTTGCTCCTTATTGAGCCAGAGCTCACTGCGTGCAGCCTAGAAAGCGGGAATGCCCAGTCGGACTGTGCTTCTGCCTGGGTTGGTGTGGCCTCATGCTCACAGCTAAAAATGCCTCGTTCCTGGCCGACTCTAGAGTGGCTGAGAACAGCAAATACTTAGAGACAGAGAAGATTTTTTCTATGATTTTGTTTTTACCACTAAGATTAGCATGTATTTATTAAAGTGATAATCAGCTAACATTTTTGAGCACCTGCTATGTTGCAGGGCCCTCTGTTAAGCGCAGTATATGCCTTACCTCGCTTGATTTTTACAAATCCCTCTCATGAGGTGCTCTTGTCACTTCATTTTATAGATGAGGAAGTGGAGATTTGACTACTGTTTGTAAGGTCACACAGCTGACCCTCCTGAGGGATTTGCATCCAAAAGAACCTGACTCCAAGCTTAGCCAGCATGCCAGGCTCTGTCTGATCACGTGCTGGATGTTCTGCTGGATGCCTCCTGCAGCAAACGGGTTGGTTTTGTTAGATCTTAGCCATTGATCACATTACATACTTAGCCACATCACAGCATTTTACGATAAAATTAAGAATCCCTTTTTTCCTCAATTCCTTGTTGCAAATCAAATTTTAGAGTATGGGAGGGAGGCCCTGGGGGCACTTAGCTTCTTAAGGCTCTAGCCTACAGAGTCTTGTGGAACAAAATTCTGGCTCATTCTTCAGTGATGCAGCTTGGGACCAGTGTTGGTATCAACGTGGTGTTGTTACGTGGCAAAAGCCGAGGCGTCATCCTCTAACTGCCACCTGCTCTGATGTCTCAGGGGGTGTTGTCTGTCTTGTTCTGAGTGACTTTTAGAAATGAGGATTCTTGGACAACTCCCTGAGAAGTTATTCCAGAATCTTAGAACAAGCAAAGTCAGGAAGAATAGCAGAATGTAAGACAGAACAACAAGAACATTCTGAATTTCCCTCCAGGCAGGGCTGGGAACAATATCCATAACATCTCTGGAGAGAAGAAAAATGAGAACTGTCACTTGCTCTCTCTCTCTCATCACCCCTGCAGGAAGGGGAACACAGCCATTCAGCTGCAATGCCACGGAGCTCCTCCTGAGCTCTCGGGAGAACAAGAGGACGTGTCTGTTTAATGCATTGTACAGAAAGCAGTGAGGCTGGAAGTGAATGATCCCACCCAAAGGGACAGAGAGCAGCCCTCCACTGCCCCGGTGATAGAACGCTGGCCATCATGGGGGTGGGGACCTGGACGCATGGGACGGAGAAGTTCAGCAACAGCAGCAGCACACTAAATACCATTTCCTACAAGGAGCACAGGTGGCCTGAGAGTGCAGGGCACGTTGAAGGGCAAGCCCACCTTCGACTCAGTGCTTAGGAGACTCTGACCAAGTGCAAGCAGAGGCAGAGAGCGCTGCTGCCGCCCTGACGCTGTAGCACACACAGCAGCCCAAGGAAGGAGGGAGGCCACGAGGGCCCAGCTGGACCACACTACTCCCTTCTTCGTGCGGACGTTAGCGAGGGAGGTGAATGGCCGTGTGGGCATCATTTACATGTAAAAATTGCTCTTCATCATTTCTTTTCTTTGTTATCCAAATAATAGACAGGGATTGTGAAGGAGAGAAAGCAAGAAGGAAGGAAGGAGGGAAGAAAAGGAAGGAAGGAAGGAAGGGAGGAAGGGAAAAGAAAGAGAAGGAAAGAAAAGAAAGGTAAGAACAAGATGAGGGGTACCATGGGGGAAACTGCAACTTCCTCTGAATCTATAATCATTTCCAAAAAAAAATAAAGGAATGAGGAAATCCCATAATTCCACCCTGCAGAAATCGCCATCGTTAATATTGTTGCACGCATCTTTGGTTACATGTGCGTGTCTGTATAATTCATTGTGATTAACAAAGCACAATAAATTGAATGAGAGGGAACTACAGAGTAGGAGTGAGTCATTCTCATCAAATGTTTTGCATCCTTATAAAGTTTCCACAATTCCTCCACGTAAAGCTATGTTAAGCTCTGGATTGAGAGGACCCTACCCGACATTAGAGTAAGGTTCTGTTGTTTCAAATGGACAAAACCCCTGGAAGCAACCTACTTCTAGAATTCTGCCTTAAAAGTGTTTACTTCTCCCTGGGTAGACTATCCATCTCAGTTTCCCTCAGAAAAGATCCCTGTGTTGAGGGCTTCAGAACCTTGCCATTTACGTAGGCAACAGTCCTTATAGAAGAGTGAGTAGTACAGCCGATGAAGAATGACATAGCAGAATAATAGGATATAGAAAGAGATTTAAGAGAAGTCCACATCCTGAACACAGAAGATGAAAAGGAAGGAAATATGGTGAAGGGTGTATGGTACACGCCTAAAATTAAGCCCAATATTATGTGCTGTCTTGAAATCTGAATCCAGAAGGGCCTTGAATGGCGTAACCACAAGTTCCCCTCCCTACTCTGCTCCCATGGATAAGATGCCGTAGCCACACAACCCTCCATATCACAGGGACCAAGCACAGTGCCTGCTTATCCCTGAATCCTGGGCTTCAGTTCCCTGCCAGCCCACAGAATTATTCAAACAAGCCAACTCCATCCTCCCTTGGGAACCAGGGTGCACTCCACCCTTTTGATACTACGAAACCTGCTTCCCCAGCCCCTCGGTTCCTGACTGCAACCCTGCATGGCTTTGTGTGGCATGCAGGTCCTCCTGCCCTAGGCTTTGAGCATGTGTGACTAATAAACTGCTGTTCATCTCATCTGCCCAGTGTCACTGTCGAGTGTTTGGCCATCCCCCAAAGCCGAGGGTGGGACTCCCTCCTTCACCAACAGGGTGAAGAGGAGGCAATCAAAACAGGGTGGGGTGCTGAGTCAGGAGTCACAGCCTTGCCCAACCAAGGAGCCATGTGGCCTTGGGCAAAGTGCTTGTCTGTTTGTGAAGTCCTAAGTCACAAAACAGAAGCTGTTAGAGCTGGTTGAGTCAATTCTGTTTGCTTGATTTACTTACATTTCCTGCCTTTGTCAGTAAATGTCAGCAAGCAGGGTTTGCCTTGCACGGGTTGCTCTGCCAGTGCGGGAGGAACTCCCCCCAGGGCAGGCCACTGGCTGCAGGGTGGGCACCTTGAAGGGTTGGGCTTCAGAGCTGGGAGTGACACGAATATGTCAGGACCGCAAGAGGAAGGAAACTCCTTATCTCTGAGCCTTCCTGTCTTCTTCTTACTGAGGTTTTTCCACATTAAAAGTGTAAAAGGGCATAAGCGCAAGCATGCTTTTGAGATCTAGGCATATTTGAGTAATTCGGAACAGGCGTTTTATATCCAAAGGGGCAGAGAAAAAGAAAGGCTAAGAAAACAAGCTACTGAGATTATCTTTCCTTCAAGAACCAAAGGAATGAGAGTAAATAAATTCATTAAAGAAGAAAGTGTCCTCTGCTATGTTTTGGCATCATCATTCTTATCTGTCCTTTCAAAGACCTTTGTTCTTATAGTAACAGAACTTCATACTTCTTTGGGTGTTTGGAGGGAGGTTTCCCTCTGGTTGTTGACAATCGTCCCACAATATGTAGCAGCTACTTCATATTTATGGAACATAGGAGGAGGCAGTGCAGACATTATTATTCTCAGATACCAGGTAAGTTAATGGTATAAACAGCAATGGGCTGAGACCTCCTGTTCCTTGTTACCATCCTACAACAAGGGATGCACATGGTGTGAAATCCCTCTTAGCAAGCCTGCCATCTCTCTGTTTAGACAGTGCTGATCGCTGCTGCCCTCAGAGACAGCAGACAAGAGATGTCAATGGGAGAAGAAGCCAGCTGGTACTCAGGCAGGGCCTCACAGACTGGTGGTGCCTTGGGAAGGGTTACATAGTTCAGGAGAGGGTCTAAATGTGCAATTCCAGAAAATGTGCAGGCCAAGGGGAGTAACTCCTGCTCAGCAAACTCGCAAAGACCGACCTGTAAGCCAGACTTCTAACTTGTCAGGCCACGGTGAGATCCTTAACTGCCGAGCGGCATGGATGTCTGTGTCAACTGTCCAATTTTAAGACGCACCTTCCCCCCTCATGTTTTAACATCCCTGACACAAGGATTCATTTTGCAACCAGACAGCAGCTCTGCCCTAGTTGCTGTTGCCTGCAAATGGATGAATTTGCTTGTTATTTCTTGAGACATGCCTGGAAAATTGCAGCCATTGATGCTTCAGTCAACAAACCAGGGAAGACCTCTTGGGAGAAAGAATACGAGTCATGATTCTTGTCTGAAAACTTCTGTTGATGTCTATCTGGTAAGATCAAGAAAGCGCTGGAATCTAAACCCTCAGAATTGGGGTTGGCAGCTTGAGAAAAGCTTGGAAGAAAATCTGAGTGGATTTCTTAGAGCACTCTTTTTTTTCCCTCGTAACATTTTATTTAGAAAACTTTTAAACCTACAGAAAAGTTAAAAAATAGTTCAGTGAAGACCTAGACATCCTTCCCCTAGATTTTGCTATGGATATCGTTTGGGGATGTTTGCCTTACCTCTCTTTCTCTGTCTCTCTGATTTTTTGGGTGTTTTTGTTTGTTTGCGGGATCATTTTGAAAGTGATCTGCAAATAATGTGACACTTCACTCCTAAATATTTTTAAGAACAAGGACATTCTTCTAGATGATCACATGGTATTATCTCACCCAAGAAAGTTAACGTTGATGTCCTAATATCATCTGATATATAGCCCATATTCAAATTTCTAGTAGAACAAATATACATATGTTTTATTCTCTTTTAAGAAATGCTGCACCTCATTGAACGAAGAGGATGCTATCATGGAGGAAAAAACATAGACATCAATGTCTCTGAGTTTAAAATGATTCAGAAGAATCAGAGACTGAATATGAAGAAGTCTTAGGAAGTACTTTCACCATTTTATTTCTCTTACATTTTTCTTTTCATGTACGGACAGACTTGATGTACGATAACATCTGTATCTAGATAAGTCTCAAATCATCTAAAGGATTAAAAGCTGACAGGATAAGAAAGCGTGTTGTAGTGTAATTGGCATAATTGCTTTTTCTTTGCGGTACATAAAATAATGGTGCACCTGATATTTGGTGAAATACTTAGGCATTTGGAGCTTCGGAGCCAAGAAGAAAACGTGCCAGTACATGAACTCTGCTGAGCGTCCTGAGTGCGACTGTTTACACACCTGATGCCTGGTGGTCGGGTCAGGCCCACTCCCTATTCTGGAGCCATTGGGCTGGAGACAGCCTGACCGGCTCTCCCTCCCTGTTCCCCTTTCAGGACTCCAGGCTGTCCTCCCCAGCTCCTGCCTGTGGTCAAGTTCTTCCCTCAGCCCAGTTACAACACAATTAATTTAAGTTCTGCTTTCTCTCCAAATGGACCAGGTGTTCCCAAGTTGCCTCAATCTGAGCTCTTCTCTTGGTGCCTCTCTCAACTTTCACAGCTAGCTAATTATGACCATTTCTAGTTTATTCTTCCCCGTTCTGCTCTAGCAGAGCAATCGGATTTTTGCTTTCTGGGCTCACCTTCCTTGTTACCTTCTAAGCGCTCGCTTCCAGCACACCTCTGCCCAGCTGTCCTGGCTTCCCCTCTGTGTGTAAGAAGTATTGTTGAAGTTAGCTTGTCCCACCCCAGCCTTCCTGGCACACAGGCCCGGGGAAGTCCTGCACCAGCGGCATCTGGCCCTCTTTTCAGGGAAAATCTCAAAAAGGTGCCATTAGAGGGGGTCTTATTGGGACCTACGGAGCTGCTGAACCAAATTCCACCATTTAAGTGCAGAAATGCTTGCTTTCACTGGGCAAAATAATATTTAATACAGTCATTTAACTAAAACATATTTTAACTAGTTGTGGTGGGCTGTATAGCTATAGTTTTTGGTTTTCTTGTGAATTTTCTCTACCCTCCCTGCCCGCCCCCACCCCTGGCCATGAAGGCATGGGTACATAGCCTGGGCCAAGCCAACTGGAGAATTCCAGTCTCCTGGAGCCTGACCCACTGGCTCTAATTGAAACCCTCCTGTGAGAATCAGTCATGTTCTCAAGATGGTGCGAGAGAGAAGCTCTCTTCTCAGAGGCGTTGCTGTGTTTGGACTATGTATGTCTGGAGATGCCAGTATCATCTGCCTTTCCACTGAGAGAAAGAGAAAAAAATCTTTCTTCAGAATACAGGCAAGAATAGAGAGACGGATGAAAACAGGCAGAGATGAGAAACAGAAAGAGGGGCCTGGTGGTGCTAGGTCCTCCATCCCTGAAGTCTGGTTTCTATAGAAACTCTTCCCTTGATACTGCGAGGTTGGTTCCGTCCCTCTTTTTTTAACCTAGTTTTGTTTGTATTTCTACATTTTGCAACCAAAAGCATCCCAACAAATGTAACAGTTGCCTCCATTCACCAAGTTACACAATGGCCCCTGCGCACATGCCAAGGACACTTGGCTGCAACTTTTACGTGACCATGACACTGTACTTTCCTTCTGTTTCGAAGTTTTTGCTCACCAAATACATTTACTTTTGAACAACTGAAAAGACCAAAGGGAACTCTGCTCCTGGCCAGTGTTCTTTCTATTTTACCACTGCTGTGATTGGTGCCCTCCTAGACACGCACACAAGCCACACACACACACAACACACACACACAACACACACACACACTCACACCACACATACCAGGTCTAGATCAAAGATTTCAACTCAAATAATTACAGGGGTGAGGCAGGTAATGTCAAGTGAACGAGGAGGGCCGGGTGCTCTGGTAATACAATAGGGAGTGGAAGGGCTGCAGCAGACTGGAGGGAGCGTGCTCCACCTAAAGGCAGCCGGATTCAAATTACAGCAGCAGCAGCAGCCGGCGTGGCCACAGTGAACACGTCTGTGGTTGGCCCTGCAGGCTGCTGTGTGGCGATTCCTGGCCTCCAGTGTATCTACTTGCCTTCCTTTCTTTGTCAGGGAGCATTTGGGTGTGAAGAACAGAGTTCCACCGGAGCTAGCTCAAGTAAAGGGCCGTTGCATACAAGTTTGTAACAGATAGTAGCTTGGACACAAGACCCAAAGTATAAGCAAGTCTCATGGGACAGGAGTGAGCCCTATTGGGAGCCAGAGATACTCTCTATTTCTGATTCCTGTCTCTATCTTGAGGACTTGCCAGTCTTGAGAGAGAGTTGACTCATGGCTGGCCAGTGAACCAGACATGCATTCCTTGTCTAATAGGTATACAGACGGTGCCTGACTTACCACGGTTCAACTGAAGATGTTTTGACTTTACAATGGTGCAAAAGCGATACGCATTCAGTAGAAACTGTACTTTGAATTTTGAATTTTGGTCTTTCCCTGGACTAGCGATATGTGGTAGGATGCTGTCTCATGATGCTGGGCAGTGGCAGCAAGCCACAGCTCCCGGTCAGTCACGTGATCATGAGGATTAAACAACCAACATACTTACAACCATTCTGTACCCGCATAGCCATTCTGTTTTCACCTTCAGTACAGTAGTCAATAAGTTACATGAGATATTCAACACTTTATTATAAGATAGGCTTTGTGTTAAATGATTTTCCCAAGTGTAGGCTAATATAAATGTTCTGAGCACGTTTAAGGTGGGCTAGGCTAAGCTACGAGGTTTAGTAGGTTAGGTGTGTTAAATGCATTTCCAACAACGATATCTTCAGCTCAGGATGAGTCTGTCAGGATGTAACCCCACCATAAGTCAAGAAAGGTCTGTATGTTGGAGATGGGGTCATGTCCATGGACCATCTAAGCTCATGTCTTCAGCAGAGGCTGTGGATGGGGGCAGACCATTCAACCTGCCTTGTACAATGGCGTTGCCCCCCAAACATTATCAACTCCAAAATTAGTTCAGATTCAGGGAATTTGTTAACTTTGCATATTTTCTTTTAATTTTTTTCAGTCTGATAGAAGATAGGGACTTTTAATAGGGTGTATGTGTGAGTCAACAAAAATATCTGGAATACGATAACTGAGTTAGGAAAGCTTTATTGCTCATACAGTTTGCAAACCGGGGAGACAGGGCCTTTGGCAGCAAATGGAAAGAACATTCCTGGGAGAACAAAGACAAGGGACTGCCTTTGTAGAAAAAGTTCCCGCGCAGGTTCCCACTCAGGTCCTCTTATTCAAATGAAGGATGCAAGCCAGGTCAATCCTGACTGGTTGGCGCAGGCCACAGTTTTATTGATTAGGTCCAAGCGGCTGTTAGGGGCTTTTGTAAAAAACAGGAACTTCTGCAGAGTCAAAGCTTAAGAGTAGATTCAGTGGTTTTTCTGAGAACAGAGTACGTGACTGCATCCCTGTCATGATCTTGTCGTGGCCACTTGACTCCATTTTGTTCATAAGTCCTGGTTAGCCACACAGAGCCCTTCTGGTTCCCAGGGGTCTTTTTGATTTCATTTTATTCCCCATATATGTATCTACAGTTAGTCATTAGTGAACATTCTTCTGGACTTAAATTGGGTCAGCTCTTACAGGGTCTTTTCTTTGGTTGCTTGCTGATTATCCATCTCTCTTTCCAACTCTTCTCTTCCTCTTATCCCTGCAACAGTCCTGCCTCATACTCTGCATAGATTAGTATGAAATGTCTATTGTCTTCTACCGTGGGGCAACCCTGAATATCATCTCCTAATTAATCTTTTCAAAGTGCCATTGCTGTTATATTACTCTTCTCTGGGGAACCTGCTGTGGTTCCCCACTGGTTTTCAATCCTGGAAAAATTTATTAACTTCTCTGAAGCTTGCACCTTATTGTAAAAAGGTACAAAAATACCAGCCTTGCAGGGCTGTGGTCAGGGCTAGAGGTGAAGTCCAAAAATGCCCGGAGCAGTGTCTGGCAAAGCGTCAATGCTCAATAAATATTTGTTTGTATCTCACATTTTGGCTGAGTCTACACCATTTCTACACTGTTTCCTGAGTCTATACCATTTCCACAGAGTCCTCCAGCTCCTTGAGAACATCCTCTTGCTTTTCCTATATTGTCTACAGCCCCCAGAGCCTCTAGGTCAACCATTCTGGTACCCAGTACACACTCAGTGAGGCTTGTGCAATGAACTGGGAAAATGGTCAGACTGGCACCTAGGAGATGCAGCAGGCGGCCCAGTGGCCTCAAAACAGGTCACTGCCCTCGTGCTTGGCTCTTCACAGCCACCAGCGTGGAGCCTGTTGTTTCCAGCACCTACAGGTTGCTTCTTAGGCTCTTGTAATGGGCTCCGAATTTTCCTGACTCTGCTCGGGGTGCTTCTGTGACACCTTCTATGGACTTGTCACTCCAGGATGAGGACTTACGGACTCTATAACTCTCTTCCCCAAGACAGGACTAGGAAACTGCATGGTGGGAGATTAAATAAGAGTCAGTAAACCACTGACAAGTCTGAGTTTGCATCCACAAATCTCAGACGTGGTCTGGCTCCCTGGGTACAAGAGTGTGTCATTAGCCGCCTTTGGTTCCCAGGAGCAGAAGTGCACTCACTTGAGTAACAGGGCATTGTTGTCAAGATACCGTAGAAATAAGAACAAAGGGACCTCTGCCAAAGGGCCAGCCTTAAGAGCACCTGTGAAGAGCTGGGGCTCACCCAGAATGGATGTGGTTTGGGAATGGAAAGTTCTAGTGGTTAGGTTCTGCTGACACTTCAGCAGCATGAGCACCTCATTACCATGTCTGCATCATCTCTGTCTTTGTTTTTACAATTTTTTCAACTTCTGCTCCTTTAACCACTGCTCAACCCTCTTTTTATGTCTCCTGTTCAAACCCCTCAGGATAGGATTTGATTAATCTACAATGTCAGTCCTGCTGGGCAGTTTTGCCCCAAACCACACCCCAGGTGACATCTTAGGTCCTGGATAGATTGCTTCAGATCAGGTGTCTGCTCTGGTCCAGTAAGATGTGGCCAGGGTGGTGGGGTCACAGGCAATGGTAAGGCACCTCCAGGGAAGACCCTTTGGGAGCACTGAGGGTGTGTGGATCTCAGGAGGTTTTGCTGCCTCAGTTTCTCTCTTCCTTGTTTCTCTCTTCCCATAAAAGACATCAAATAATAGTCAATGTTCATGGGATTTTTTCCCATAATGTTTTCTATTTTAGCTGGGGAAAGAAGCTATTTCTTTTTTTGAAAACATCCTGAATTTTACTCCTTCCTGCTTCAATTCCTTCTCCACTGCTAAAGTTCTCTTTGTAAATGCCTATTAAATCACATCAAGATAAAATCTTTCAGTGGCTTTCCATTACAACTTCAGGCTGAAATCTTAGCTCCTTAGCACAGCAGTCCAGACCCTAATGAGCCAGCTGCAACCTGTCTCATTGGTCTCATCTCCTCCTCTTCCATTCCACACTCCTCCATGCCCCATAGTATAACACACACACACACACACACACACACATGCACTCAATGTGCATACAGACACATATGCTCTAACCATGTCCAAATTTTGCAGTCCCCTGAATTTATTATAGTCTCCCATGCTTGGAGGCCTTTCTGCAACATGTTTCTCTCTCTCTTCTGATTAACTCCTACTCACCCTTTGGGATTCAGCGTCAAGTCTCTTAGCAAAATCTTCCTCTCCCCTCCAGAGTTGACACAGATGCCCTCTGTCATGCACCCATGGCATATGACCCCACCTAGAGCAACTTACCACTCTGCTTTGTAAACGTTGATGGACTTATTTATTTTCTCTGCTGGATGACAAACTCACCAGGGACAAGAGACTATATTTTATTCATTGGCGTATCTTCACATTTTGTTAGAGCTCAAAAATTTTTTGAATGAATGAATTTCCTCCCAAATGGGTTTGTGTTGCATAAGCAATGGAATGAAGTTAAGAACACGAGCTGAGCTTTAGCATCTTGAATTCTAGCGCTGTCACTCACTAACTGATTGACCTTGACTTCTCCGGGGCCCGCATTCTTTGTTGGGTGGGGTGAGGGGTGTGTGGTCTGATGTCCTGCTCTCCCAGCTCTAAACTCTCAAAGACCTGTGTCTACGTAGGGCCATTAGAGGACATAAATGGAGCTTCCCGGCTCAGGACAGCTAGTCACCAAAGAGATGGTGCAAGAGATTCCTGCCTCCTGCAAACCTCTGCAGTAGAAACGGGACTGTTCAGTAGCTCCTTCTCCTTTGGCATTTTTATGACGTGATGACTTGACTCAGTTTATCTTCTCTAATTGGCTTTTAAGAAGAACAAGCCTTGCACTCTGTGATTTGGGAACTAACAAAAAGAGAAAGAAATAAGAATCTGCCTACATGTCTAGACATTCTCCCTGTACTATAGCTCTCACTCCATGCTCCTTTTTTTTTTTTTAGCTTTTATTTGGAAATATTTCTAGATCTTTCCTACCTGAATCCTTTTCTTGATTTGGAATGTTCTCTCCATCAACAATTAAGTGTTCTTGGACAAATAGTGTCCCACAGACTTTATTCTTTCTCATAATAGTGTAAATTTTTGAAGGACCGTGAAATAAGAGGATCACCCAAAGAACATGGGGTCTGGACGAGGCACAGCTACGCTCACCCATTGTCACCCTATGGGTTAGCACGTCTGTTGCTAGAATGTGTTGAACTGAGGCCCAAGCAAGTGATTTCAGTTAGTTGTTGATTCCAAACCCATTGTCTTTCAAGTTTAATATTGGCCCGCCTGGTCGCTGTGGCCAAGAACTGTGAGTAGAAAATAAAGACGAGGTGGATTATTGGCCTCCAAGCACCCTTCAGAGGCAAACCTTGCCTTTGATTGGGTCTTTATGTGGATACTCTCCCGTTATGGTGTTCAATGCCCTTGCCCCGCATGCCAGAGCTGAGTTATGGCGGGGGAGTGTTTACGCGCCTTCTGGGGATAAGCTTTTAATCACCTACAAAGAGCAGTTGGCCTCCTCTAAAAACTCTTCAATAAAATGAGACTCAGCCCTCAGTCGGCTCAGCCCTTGTCAGCCCCAGGCCTTCTTGTGCCAAGATGCACTGAAGCCAGAAAGAGAGGTCAAAAAGTTATTAAGCGTTGGCACGTCTTGCTGGCTGGCTTGTTTGGTATATCCTTATTAAAACATAGGTGAATGTTGGCTGGCTTCTTTCTGGCTTTTATAAATACCATCGCGCCCATTTTCATTCCTTTCTTCTCTGCCTTCTTCTGCAAAGGCGCCTGTGAGGGAGGATGGACAAGCTGAATTCATCTGTAGAGCTGTCAGCTTATGAGAGGGATTCCCGGTGTCTCAGACGATTAGTGCTGAGGATGCACATCAAGGGGGTGGGGTTATGAGATCACCCAGGAGCTGGCCAGATGGACAGAGCAGTTAGGGCTAAACCCTCCCCTGGAATCCAGCTCCTCCGAGAGGGCTTCAGACGGCGGCTGAGCTCTGTGTCCACTAGATGGCACAGTGACACTGGGCACGCACACATCATGGCGGCCTCTGGGGCTCCCGCAGTCACTGTTTCTGCTTGGTCTTCCCCGAACAAAAGGTGGAGGATAGTTAAGGCAGGGAGCTGAGGATAAACTCCATGAACATGTATATTTTGGATTGGTTTCTCTAAATCTTCATATATGCTTCGTGAAAATTGCGTGGACTTTGTGAAACTCTGGACAATAATTAACGATGAGAAATCGTAGAAACACAAAAATGCTTGACAATGTAAGAGAAATGCTATTTAAAGTGGATCTAACCATCTTTGACAGTTGGAAAATGTATCCTAATATTTGGGGAAAATTTATGTCTTCAGGAGCTCTTATGTTATGCCAAGTATTGTCGTAAGTACTTTGTCTGCATTAATTCATTTAATCCTTATAATAACTTACAAAGTAAGTGCTATTAACATACTAATTTTGCAGACCGGAAAATTGAGATACAGAGGGGTTAAGTTACTTGCCTAAAGTCACAGAGCTGATAAGTGCTAGAATTGAGACTCAGTTTTGGCTCCAAAGTTCATGCTCTCCAGGACTATGCTGTCTATGAAAGAGAAATCTAGAGAGCTCTGCAAAATAAGCTCTTATGCTTTCTCATCACAAGGGAAAAGCTTAGGTTCTGAACATCATCCTCCCGAATAGCCCCCCTTCAGCATCACTACATGGGGGCGTTAATGCTCTAAGTCAGAGCGTCAGTAGTCTCATGTTCTAGTTCTACAGCAAATGTCATCGTCTCTACAGAAATAATGCCGGGATAGCATAATTTTTTGTGTTTTTCTTTAGAAGATGGTTGCTTAAAAAAAATCCGCCTTGTTGATTCTCATTCCGATTTTCATTTACAGACAGGTAAATTAATACGTTAAATTGTTTATCCACTTAAGGATACTTAGGATCTGGCTGGAGAATTTATTCTGATATTGATTCTTCGATTTATGCAATGATGTTGACAGGATATATGCAATGTGACTGGCCCTGAGGTTAGAGAAATAACTCAGGCAGGTTTACCACTTTCACAGCACTCATGGTTCGACAGAGGGGACAAACACGTCAACACACCACGAAAAGCAACGCTGTTGGATGGTTGGGTAAAACTTTGGGCAGTTGGTGGGGAGGGAGGTTGCCTATCTCTGGAGGGAAGCCAGCCCTCACAGAGGACAGGATCCTTGGGCTGAGCCACAAAGGATAAGCAGGGGTCCCCTAGGTAAACACAGTGTTCCCAGGGAAGAAGGACACTGTGTCCAAAATGCTCCCAGAGGCCAGTCACAAAGTTCTCCACGAGCCAGTCAAAGTTGGAGCTTTATTCTGTATCTGATGGAAAGCCACAGTGGGCTTCCCAGGAAGAGAGTAACATCATTAGGTTTGTGTTTAGGAAGGACTCTGGTCTGGAGGATAGAACATGGGGGCAGTGCATAGACTGCATGCAGAGCCGTTAGGAGGTTTCTCCAACAGTGGAGATGAACTGAGACAATTAGGGTGGGGGAGGACTAGTGGGGTGCGGGGAAGGAGTTTTAGGGACATTTTAGGGATACTATAAGTAGGACCTTTCCTTATATCCGTATGTATGAATTATTTGTGGCCAGCTTTCTCCCACAAAGGATTTGGGGTGACACAGGACTTGATAATTAGATGAATGCAGAGCCTGGGGAGAGGAGAGCACCCAGCAAGATTCCCAGTGTCTGGCTTGGATGACTGGGTGGATGGGGTACCATTAATCAATAGGAGAAATGACGGGGAAGGATCCCATGCTCGAGGGGACATCAATGTTTAATCTCAAATATATTGCATTTGAAGTGTTATGGACAATCCAGTGGCTATAAGGATCTGCACCTGGTGAGAACAGTCAAGGTTGGAAACGTAGAATTTGGAATTATCAGCACAGTGGGGGAGGCCGGGACTGTGAGGATAGATATCCTTAAAGACTCTGATAAAAATATGAATCATTTAGTTGTTTGGCTGTTTACTATTTCATATATCTTTCTGCATTTTTTTTTTCACCATTCATCAAAAGTTTCAGTATCATATAGACAGCTTCAGGGAGTAATAACAGAACTGGGCCAAGAATACAGTGTCTCCGGGATTTCTTTGGTCTGCCTTTGCTTGTGCCCGCAGTCCCGTGCACATTTAATACTCAAAGTTCTTCCCGAGGTAAATCGAAGACTGGTGCGGAGGGAGAAGACCTTGAGATTTCCATCAGATCATTTGCAGATTCTAGACAACAGTCCACCCCCAGCGCCTTGCACTCCGGCTCTTTGAAGAACTGGAGAGAACACGCTTCCCTGGCAGGTGAAGAAAGGGAGGGGGCTGGAGCCGGCTTCAGGCTTGTATTTATTTTAAAACCGAGTAAATGTTTAAAATATGATATGTAAACTTTCTTTCAGGCCACTCTCCCCTGTAAGCAGCCTTGATAGTTAATCATTAGGTTTCTCTGCGATGGAGGAAGCTTTGTGTTCTTTCGGAGAAGACAGCAGAAGGACTACTTGCTAGATGGTATGGGGGCAAAGCACATGGGTTTGCCATCTGCTCCCAGCTTTGGCAAAATGGAGGCATTGAAGGCAGCTGTGCCAGCACGAGGGCGAAATTCAGTGGGAGAGACCTTATTCCTCCAATCTTGGGGCTTTTGCCATGGCAACAGACAACTCCTGAATTCAAGTGGCTTACACCAGCAAACATTCATTTCTCCACAATGCGACACAAGAGCAGTGGATTGGCCACAGCTCTGCTCTGGACTGTGGGCTGACTCTGGGTCGGCTTCTTGCATCTTCTTGTTCTGGGACTCAGGCCGCAGAAGCAGCCCCCACCTGCAACATGCAGCCTTGTGGCAGAGAGAAGAAGCACAAGAGGTTGAGCCAAACCATGCAATCTACTGCTCAGAAACGGTTTGTGTTACACCCGCTTGGATCTCATTGGCCAAATCAAGTCACATGCCCAAGCCCAGAGGAATGTATGATAGGGAAGGAGGAAGTGAATAGATGAGCATGGTAACACTATCTGCCACAGTTATTCATTCATTCATCATGTATTTATTGAGTGTCAGTCCTGTGCTGGAAATTGATCTATAGAAATAGATTAGTTCCCTGCTCTCATGGAGCTTACAATCCAGTGTGGGACACACATGATGAAAGCAGCAATTACAATAAAGGCTGAGCTCAGACCCGGATTTCAGACCCCTTACAAGGGGAGTGGAGGCTGTAGAGCATAGGGTGCCCACCGTGAACTTTTAGGGATGAATTGCTCCAGAATGTTACCACATCAAGGCCTAAACGATAGTTTTCCATGGATGGTGTGGGCGGTGGTGAAGACGTTGTGTTCTTGATTCTACTCCGGTCACCTGCCTCCTGGGGCTCTTTAAGGCCTTCTTTGCTGACATAGTCTCAGTTCCAGGGTTAATAAACTCCACCAATCTCTCAACATCTTCGAAGAAGGCTATCTCTCAGAAGACTCGTCCTTGTGGGTGCCACCTCTCCAGCCCTCTTGAAGCCGGAACCAGGAGATAGCAGCATGTTCTCCTTACTCTCCAGTGTGGCTTCCTATACCGTGCTATGACGCTCTGTGCTCCTTTGAAAGGAGAAATTCTTGGTAACATATATGTGGATGGCCCCACTGGGGTTCAGGGAAGGCCCTGGCAGAGGGTGACTGCCACTCTTCTTCACACTCAACAAAATATTGTGCAAGTATCAAGGGGTGGGCCCATGCAGGCAGCGTGCAGATTATGTGCAGGGAGCGAATGGCTTTGAAATACGGCAGACCAAGAGTTTCCATCAATGACTTGTTCAAATTTACCTTTTATACGAGTTCTTGGCATCAAGAACGGTGACCCTGGCCATTGGGGTCCAAGGTCACAGGTGAATATAAATACACCCAGAGGCTGTAGAGAAGTTTACACAGGGCTAGTTAAGGCTGAAAGCAAGCCAGCCAAGTGGGGAAATAGCTCAAGTGCCCTGTCTGCAAAGCTTTACTAAGATTTATTTGGAAAGTTATGGTCTCTCCCAAAATGAATCCACAGATTGCCTTGCTCTGATTACAAGAAGAACGTTGAGGTCTTTATTAACAGTCATCATTGGATTCCTTCCCTCCTTAAGGAGATTAATTAGGTAAATTTCATTACAGTAACACCAACTTTCTTGGAAAGAAACCATCCAACTTCAGAATGACTTTGAGTTTATATCTGGAAACTAAGCAATGTTAATGTTTACAGTTGAGAATGTGAAACATTAGGTTTTAATAGATGTTGATGTCATTCTTGGCATCCTGAAATGATATAAACTACTCTGCGAAGAGGTAACACATAGTTAAATGTAACCAAAATGCAAAGAAAGAGGGTGAAATGTACACACACACACTGTTCACCCCAGCCTCCCACTTACCCACCCTGCATTGGGCATCTGAGCTGAACCAGAAAATGGCGGTTGACATGCCCCCATCTATTAAAAACGTCTAGATAGAGAGATGAAGGAATTTCTCCCCTTTTGTTGAGTGGTTTGATGCTCTAGTATTTTCAAAGAGGGCCAGCTGGCTGAGGATAGAGAGGTGAATTTTAGTGTTGGTTCTGCCACTACTTGTTGCCCGTTCTTGAACCAGTCACCCTCTCTGGGCCTCAGTTTCCCCATACATAAATTGAGAAGTCTAGACACACTGACCTCCAATGATCAGCATAAAGCTCTTTTTAGGGAATAATTTTCCCACCATTTGAGTAGATTGTCCAATATGCAGCATTTGCTACTCCCCCTCTTCAATCCCCAAGGGAATCTGGAAACTTTGGGGCCGATACCTTAAACCTGACAGGTGGGTCATTCAGGTGCTAATGATAGTCAGGGGCTGGGACAGTTCTGAGACCCCCTCAGACACAGAACTGTGTAACATCTTGCTCTCAAGACCCTCGACCCCCCACCTCCCTCTGTTCAGTCTCTGCTTTTAGAGTTTTCAAAGAGTGTCCCCAGTTATTACATTTCCACACTACTGTAGGGTGGGCAGGGCAAGATTCTCACACAGAGTTATTAAATGAAGCCCACGTGTGTTAGGTAGATTGAAACTGTGGGGCACAGTGTAGAATTTCTCCCATGGTACTGGGGAGGGAGCATCTCTCTGTGATTTCTTAGTATCTCTAAAATCCTTCCACATAGCAGCCTCAGATAAATAGGTACTTTGGCAAAAGTTTGACAAGTCCCAGAATGGCCTATATGCCTGATTTCCTCTCATAGTAAATTTGGTCCTCTGGGGGGCTTTAGGATTTGGCCAACCTTTAAGTAGTCCTCTTGACCACCAAGCAACCCTGGTACTAAACCGGATGTTCCACTTAGGAAGTTCTAGGGTATGTCTCTGAGGTTCCTCCTACACCACCTCTTACCTAAAATGTTGTGTGGATGGAACTTGAGCAACCAAAGGCGTGTTTAGGACTCCAACTGCCCCACAACAGATTTGCTCGGGCCTGGAGAGTCCAGGGGGTCCCAGAATACCCCAAGAGGTTTGGGCCTCCCAAGGAAGCAGGAATGTTGGGCATTTTTGCACTGACTGCACACACCCTTAAAATAGTGTGTTCTGTTCTGGACTCAACAACTTTAGAGTTATGGGATAAAACAACATGAAAGCTCAAAGGTGAGCCATGAAGATGATGAATAGATTGGAAAATGTTGTTTTACGCGTGAAGATGGAAAAACTGAGTGAGTTGGCTTTGGGGAGAGAGAGGCAAAGGGAGGACTGGCAATTATCCTCAAACATGTAAAGATTATTTTACAAAGACTAGAGTCCATTTGCTCTCCGTGGAGGAGGGAAAAAGGAGATGCAGACACACACTCGTGCTCAGATGGACTCAGTTAGCAGGAGGAAGGCTCTCTCACCAGTCAGAGCAATAAAGCCTGGAATGAGTCTAAGGAAGCTGTCAGATGCCCTCCTTGTTAGCAAAGGAAATTCTCTTGCTGTGCCGTTGAATTCCCTGACAGTAGTGGAGGGGCTAAATCAGATATACACATTAGCACTCACCTCGCCAGCTCTAATTTTTCACTGAAGGCCAAATAAAATCCACCTACAGATGTATGGAAACAGTGTTGAGTAATAGCAAGAAAGTCAGAGAAAAAGGACAGTATTTTCGCTGGCACCTCCAGGAACCGTAAGCACTGAGAGTTGGGACACAGGGCCAGTACCTTGAAACATGTGAATGCCCAGCTTTCCTTCCCTCAACTATTTCCAAATCTATTTATGAAATGGAACTAGCTGTTCTTTCAAGTTGCCAGGATTCTAGGATTGTATCAGTGCTTTAAAAAAAGAATGTTTTGAATTTGTCTACAAACTATATAGGAATGACTCACTCTGTTCCATTGGCTGCTTGGGAAATGAGAAAAGGAGAAAAGATCGTTTCAATGTCAGAGGTCTAAGCCAAGAGTGAGGGTTGCTTTTGCTATGAGTTGCCTGATTTGCAAAATGGATAACTAGCTTGTGTGTGTACGCATATGCGTGTGTATAAGCAAAAAGTGATGCCACTTTGCATTTCTTATTGTAGGGCTGACTTTGACGCTCTTGTGTCGTGAGTCACACAGCAGTGGGCTGTGGTGGAAGGGGCGATGGCCCTGAGAGCTCCATCCTCACCACTAGGGACTATGGGATCTTAGACAAGCCACCTAACTTTCAGAGGTCCAGTCTCCCTTCCTGTAAAATGAGGCCATCAGAATAGAACAGGGTTTCCTAAACGTCAGGCAATTTGGGACTAAACATCACGTCTTTACCCTCCAAATTCTACTTGTACTTTTATATCAATATTTTTCTTCACATTAACTCATTTCTAATTATATAAATTTATTTAAAGGGTAGTTTTATATCTTATCATACAGGGAAAGCTCCCCTACTTGTCATAAATAGAAAGT
This sequence comes from Equus przewalskii, assembly GCF_037783145.1. Classification (NCBI taxonomy): domain Eukaryota; kingdom Metazoa; phylum Chordata; class Mammalia; order Perissodactyla; family Equidae; genus Equus; species Equus przewalskii. The sequence goes on from NC_091838.1 coordinate 13,291,354, forward strand.
AAATACAATGAAAACAAGACTACTTTATTAAATTCTAGCTAGTAACTGCTGCTTGCCAAGGACCGAGCCTGAGGCTTGCTCTCTCTTTATTAAAAAGGGCGATTAGCAAGTGTTAGAAAAGTGTTCAAGGTGTATTAGTCTCCAACTGATACTTTCTCTTTGACATAATCATGAGGGTTGAAAGAAACTTGAAAGACTGGCTTACTCTTTTGTGAGAAAACTTTCTATTTTGAAACAATTTCAAACTTACAGAAAAGGTATAAGAATAGTACAAAAGAACTCCAGTAGATCTCTTTAGCTGGATTTACCAGTTTTGAACATCGACTTTATTTGCTTTTTCATTTTCTCTCTTTCTATATACACTTATAATTTTTTTTTCTGAACCATCGAGTAGGTTGCAAACACCATGCCCTTAATGACCCCAGTATGTCTTTCCCAAGAATAAGGGTATGCTCTTTTATAACCACAGTATAGTAATCATATTCAAGAAATTTAACATGGATGCATTACTTCTATCTAACTCCAGGCTATAATTCCATTATAATTCAATTTTGTCAATTGACCCAATAAGGTCATTTATAGCATTTTTTCCCCAGTACAGGAACCAGCTCTGATCATGTATTACATTTGGTAGTCACATGTCTTTTTGGTCTTCTTTAATCTGGAAGAGTTCCTCAGCCTTTCTTTGTATTTCCTGACACTGGCATTTTTTTTATTTCTTCCTTTTTCTCCCCAAAGTCCCCCGGTACATAGTTGTGTATTCTTCGTTGTGGGTCCTTCTAGTTGTGGCATGTGGGACACTGCCTCAGCGTGGTCTGATGAGCAGTGCCATGTCAGCGCCCAGGATTCGAACCAACGAAACACTGGGCTGCCTGCAGCGGAGTGTACGAACTTAACCACTCGGCCACGGGGCCAGCCCCTGACATTGGCATTTTTGAAGAATGCAGGCTGGCGACTTTATAGACCGGCCCTCCATTTCTGTCTGATACTTCCTCTTGATTAGATTCGGGAAAGAATGTCATACTTCTGACTCAGTGCTATTTAATGCCGTGTCCATGTTCCAATGACGTTGTCTCTTGTATAACAGTGAGAGCCACCCACACTGGGCAGACACTGAAAGAGATCATCTCCCTGATCTCTTTTTGCTCCTTTTAGTTTCTATTTCTGAAGAAATTCAGACACTGATATTAACTTAATCACGTTGTCTATAATAAGTCACAACATCAGTAGTCCATGTTGTTTCTGGAGCTACCAGATACTGTACAGACAGCCTAGAATTTCAAGGGAAGCTCTTCCTTCATACCTCTTTCTATCCCTGATGAAGGTTGATAATGCCTTTTCATTTGAGACCCAGGCATGGCCAGGGAGAGGAGGTAAAGAGAAAGAACAGTGCATGAGCTATATGTAGCATGGATGGCTGTAGCAGTAATTGCTGCCCAATGTGATCTCCTTTGTGAGTAGAAATGGAAAATAAATAATGGAAGAGAAATGGTCCCTGGTGAGGAGCTATTTGGGTCAGCATAGAAGTCTCCACAAGCAGTGACAGAAGCAGGCAGCAGATGGTGGCAATGAAATAGCAGTCAAGTCTGTCACCCCTTCTACTACATAAAGTATCTTTGTAGTTGTGTGGGGTTTTTTGGGGGGGGGGGTTGTTTTGTGGTTTTTTTTAACATCAGAAAATCAAATTGAATTAACATAGGTAAAAAGAAGACTTATTGACCGACTAATTAGGCTTCAGAAATGGCTAGATCCAGGGGCTCAAATGACGTCATCAGGAGTGTCTCTCAGCTCTGCTTTTTTCCCATTAGCTTCTTACTCAAATAGACTCTATTTGGATAGAAAAAATGGTCCCTATTAGCTTACATGATGATTACAATCTCAGAAGGAGAGACAGTCTTTCCCAGCATGCATATTATTTCCCCTAAGTGGACTCTGAATGACCTTGCTTGGGACAGAAGTCCACCACTGGGCCCATCACTGCGTTTAGGAAGACGGGATACCCTGATTGGCCCAGGCTGTCTCACACACCTCCTGCTCACTGCAGAGTCAGGGCACATGATCGACAATCCCACCAGGGGTACAAGAGGCAATTCCTTCAAGGAGAAGAAGTTACTCAAGGCAAAAATGAACAGATACAGACATGTGCTACTTAACGACAGGGATACATTCTGAGAAATGTGTTGTTAGGTGATTTTGTCATCGTGAGTACATCAGAGAGTGAACTTACACAAACCTGGCTGGTAGAGCCTACTGCACACCTGGGCGAGATGGCATAGACTATTGCTCCTGGGCTACAAACCTGGACAGCACGTTACTGCGCTGAATACCGTAGGCAATTGTAACACAATGGCAAGTATTTGTGTATCTACACATAGAAAAGGTACAATAAAAATACCGTAGAAAAGATAAAAAATGGTGCATCTGTAGAGGGCATTTATCACGAACGGAGCTTGCAGGACTGGACGTCGCTCTGGTGAGTCAGAGAGCGAGTGGAGAGTGGATGTGCAGGCCAGGACGTTACTGTTCACTCCAGTAGACTCTATAAACACGGTACACTTAGGCTACACTATATTTATAAAAAAGAGTTTTCTTTCTTCCATAATAAATTAACCTTAGCTTACTGTAACTTTTTTACTTTATAAACAAAATTTTTTTTTTAATTTCTTAACTCTTTGGTCATAACATTTAGCTTGAAACAGAAACACATTGTACAGCTGTAGAAAAATATTTTCTTTCTTTATATCCTTATTCTATAAGCTTTTGTCTATTTAAAAGTTTTTTATTTTTTACTCTTTAAACTTTTTTATTAAAAACAAAGACACAAACACACACAAAAACAAAAACACATTAACCTAGGCCTACAGAGGGTCAGAATTATCGATTTCACTGTCTTCCACTCCACATCTTGTCCCACTGGAAGGTTTTCAGGGACAATAACATGCATGGAGCCGTCATCTCCTACGATAACAATGGCTTCTTCTGGAACACCTCCCGAAGGACCTGCCCGAGGCTCCTCTTCAGGAGGTGTCACTCTTTTCAGAAATATGGCCATGGTGCTTTGCTTGGTTTGTTTCTTTTTTGTAAGCAGACAATGCACCATGAACACTCCTCTCTATTAACAAAAACCTTTTGGTGTTGTGGTCCATGTTTTCAAACTTCTTAAGGAGCTTGCTGAGATCTGCAGAAGCTTCTGCTAAACCCTTCAGTGTGAATTTTCTTGGGGGTTCTTCTTCTTTTTCTCCTCCCGCAGTTTCCTTTTCTCTTGCCTCCTCTTCCAGTTATGCATTTTTGTACCAGTTCCAACAATTCCTCATTAGTCAACTCCTCAGGAACCAGCTCTAGGAGTTTCTCAGTGTTATCCTCATCCACACCCAGGTTAAAGTCATTTGCCATCTCAACCACAGCCTTGTTGATTTTTGCAACCTCCTCATCCTTGGCAAATCCTTCGAAGTCAAGGATAAACCTCTTGAGTGTCTTCTTCCAGATGCTATTCATACACTCCTTGGTGACATTACCACCAAGGAGTGAGGTCCTTAATGCAGTCATAGATGTTTCAATCCTTCCAGAATTGCATCAGTGTCTTCTCAGCATCTTCCTCAGTTGCAGCAATAGCCTGGGCAAAGATCCTCCTCAGGTAGGAGGCCTTAAAAGCTGCTATATCTCCATTGGTTAGATCGAAGAGAGGTGGTGTTTGGAGGGAGAAACACCACTTTGATATTCGGATGAAGATCACCAATAAAAGGAGCATGTCTGGGAGCATTATCAACAATAAGCAAAATCTTGAAAGGTTTGTTATTCTCTAAACAGTACTTCTGCATTTCATTGGCACAGCGATCGGGGGGCATCTTGGAAGAGGAGCTGGGTCACCCACGACTTTATTGCTCCTGTAGTACCCTGGCAGTGTGTGCTTATTGATACGCTTGAAGGCCCTGGGGGTCTCACTGTGTCTGATCACAAAGGGTTTCAATTTGTAGCCTGCAACATTGCCCCAAAGTAAGACTGTTATCCTGTCCTTAAAAGCCTTGAAACCTGTCATTGACTTGGTCTTCTTATGAACGAACAGCCTTTCAGGGACCCATTTCCAGAACAGGGAGGTTTAATCCAATTGAATATTTGCTCTGGCAAGTAATTTTCCTCCACAATCAGCTTATCTAGAGTTTCCAAGAATTCTTCAGCTGCCTTCATATCAGCACTCGCAGACTCACCACTCACTTTCACATTATGTAATGAATAATGATTCTTGAATCTAAACCACCCAGACCTGGCAGTACATTCAACATAATAGTCAGGTCCAGGCTTTTCTTTCAACATCGCAAACTTTTTGCTTCAGCTGTGATCATCACGGTGCTGAGAGGGATACACATCTGCGTCTGGTCCTCAATCTGGGTCATTAGAAGTTTCTCCATGTCTGATACTGGCCCTTCTCAAATTTTTGTTAGTGTTGTGGCCTTCACTGAAGCAGATCCTTTAACAGGTTCTGTCACTTTGTTCTTATTCTTCAAGACTGCAGCTCTGGTGCAATGGGACATGCCTGAGTGGTAAGCAATAACCATCACTGATTTTCTGCTTTCGTAGCCCTTAATCACTTTTAATTTCATTTCCAGGTCAACCCCTCAACGTGCCTTCTTACTGGCAGCATTAGCAGTGGATTTTGTATGCTTAGGGGCCATGATGAACAAAACAACACAAGTAAATCAGGCACAAGAGAAAGCGATGCAATCGAGAGATGTGTAAACATGAGATGTATGAGCCTGCTGCTGGCATAATGTGGCTCACTGTTTTATAGTAAACATTTTTTATAAGTAGAAAGGGAACACTCTAAAATACTGATAAAAAGTATAGTATATTAAACACATAAAGCAGTAACATAGTCGCTTATTATTATTATCAAGTATTATGTACTGTACATAATTGTACGTGCTACACTTTTATAGAACTGACGGCAGCATGGTAGGTTTATTTACACCAGCATCAGCACAAACACATGAGTAATGCACTGAGCTATGATGTTACAACGGCTATAATGTCACTAGGCGATAGGAAGTTTTCAGCTCCATTATAATCTTATGGGACCACCGTTGTATATGTGGCCTGTCGTCGACTTGGAACATCATTGTGCGGTGCAGGACTGTATTCAGTACAAAGTTATGATGCAGTATAGGGGGCCATTTGGTGAGCTCGCTGATGTGTGGAGAATTGGTGCAGTGTCGTGGTTTAGAGCCCGGGCTTCGGTCTGAATCCTTGCCATACCATCACTAGTTCCGTGGCCCTGGGCGAGTTCTCTCCACATCTGAGTTTCCTTATCTGTAAAATGGAGAAAATAATACTTACACATTATCAGGGTTCTTAGTTGCAAACAAGAATTTACTCTACCTAGTTTAAGGAGAAAGAGGTTTCTTAAAGGATAGTAGATGGCTCATAGGACCTCAGAGGTCTAGAGAAATGAGCTCTGGGTATGTTTCCAGGAATAACTCCCAGAACCGTGCTGCCCCACTGGCCTGATCAAACCGTTGCCACCTCCATCCCACCTCTCTATTGCAGTGGTGTGGAAAGTGCTGCCGCTGTCTACCCAGAAACATACGGCCTCCACTGGCAACTGAGCTGGCAAACAGAAGTCTCCCTGCCACACCTGTTTCCCTGCCCAGCTCACCGTGGAATCAAACTCTCTCAGGGTGCGTCTGAGCACTGGACTCACATTTACATGCAGGGTGGCTTCACGGCGTGCAACCTGTGCAGGTGCACAGGGCTCATCTCTCAGAAAGGGCCCACACTTGGTTTAATGGTCTGCCACTGTTGCTGTCTTGAAATTCGTAATAATTTGATCCTTGAGCTTGTGTTTTGTATGCAAAATCTAATGAGACAATGAAGCACATGCGTATGCAGTGGAGATGCATTGGGCGGCAGTACGAGCACACATGGCTCAGGCCCACAGGTGCGAGGGAACTGCTGCACCGAGCTGTTGGCTTGGATGCCCAGTGCCCATATTCTCACCTGGGACAGTCCCGGGCTCTGTGAATTTCCCCGGTGGTGGCTGAGCAGGGACCTGGGCCCTGATTGGTGGTGGCGATGGCAGCAGCAGCAAAAGAAGCAGCCCCTGTGGTGGTAGTGGCTGCTCCCCTGGGAGAGAGAGGGCTCCATCTTGGGTAGGGCAGGGACGGTGGGGGGAAGGTGGGGTGTCTGCGTGTCCTTGCAGCATCTGTACAAATGTTAATGCGGTGAATCTAATCTAATCTAGATTCTCTGGCCTGAGAGCCGGGATAGCAAAAGTTGGTGCTTAGTGAGTTATTACAAAATAGGCATAGACACTGCTATAAAGCATAGCGGGGAATTATTAGAATTCTTCAAAGAGTTTAGAATCTCTGGTTTTGAAAACTGCTGCAACATTGCAAAGAGTTAGAAACAAAACATTGCACAGAGTTAGAAACAGAAGTTCAATTTTAAGATTGCCACGTTTAATGGAAAAGAACACTATTTTCATATGAAGCTTTGGATGAACCAATTATTAACAAAGAAGATAATTTTGGTTAATTTTTCTTTGCAATTGAAGATAAAGTGATGGAATGTATAAACAGATGTTTCGAATTATGTACAAATCATGAGACCTCAATGAGTTATAGGTAGTGTCAGAGGAAAACATCAAAATGCTATTGTATAATTTACATTTAAAATTAAATTCAGACTTATGCAAAACTGATTAGTATGAGGAGTTAAATCTTTTTAGAAAATTGATTCTGCAAGAATTTTATCAATACTACATGTACTAAAATTTGTTATTTCAAAATAACTTATGAAAAATTTATCCTAATGTTGTCACAGACTAAAGTTCTCTTAACAACTCCAGTAACAGTGGCATCAGAAAAGTCCTTCTCAAAATTAAAAATTATGCAAAATTACTTGTGATCTTACATTTGCTAAGAGCAACTGACATTGCTTTTGACTATGTACGTTACAAATCAGTTTGCCAAAAAGCATAAATTTGATGAGCTAAATTAATTTTCAGAAAAGCAAGTTAGAAAAATCATGATCAATCAAGACACATTAATAAAGTACTGTTCATTATTGTATTTTAAATTATGACAATTTTTTTGCAATTTGTAAATTTGTGTTGTTCTTAATATATTACTACTACCCCATAGTACATCTTATGAGTAGTAAAATATTTTAAAAGAAAAATGGATTATTTTTTAGTACTTTGCAGTTTTCCCTCCTGCTTTTTTTTTTCTTTCTCCCCAAAGCCCTCCCGGTACATAGCTGCATACTTTCAGTTGTGGGTCCCTCTAGTTGTGGCATGTGGGATGCCGTCTCAGCATAGGTTGATGAGTGGTGCCATGTCTGTGCCCAGGATCTGAGCCAGTGAGACCCTGGACTGCCTAAGCAGAGTGTGCGAACTTAACCACTCGGCCATGGGGTCGGTCCACGCACCTACCCTCCCCCAACACCCTCCCCCAGCTTTTTGAATAAGGGACCTCACATTTTCAATTTTCACTGGGCTTCACAAATTATGTAGCTGGCGCTGGTTACGTGCCTACGTCTTAGGTACAAGTGAAGCTGGGAAATGTAGTTTTGGGGCTCCTACCTTGGGAAGGAAGGCTTCATAAAGCGAGGAACCCTCTAGTCAGGAATGATAGAATATCAGCGCCCACCCATGCCAAGCCACCAACCGTGGTTCTTTTCTCTCTTGGTTTGGGTGGTCCCAGCAAAGTCTGAAAGAGGATTAGATTCATTGTATTAATCCCACCATTCTAAGGAAGGACCAGCAAATTCCACAGGCCGGGGTCATGCAGCAAAGTGAAACCAGCTGTCTCCTACTTCTATGAGGGGGCGTTTCCCTAACTCACACTGGCCTCTTGGCTCCAACTCAGCTTTCTCATTGCCTCTGGGCACCTGCCTGCCTCCCAGCAGCTATTTTTGTTCTTTGGTGCTTACCTAATGCTGTTTAATGCACAGCATGGATAAACTGCAAATATTGACCTTTCTCAAGGCTGCGTCCCAGGAAACTCTTGTTGATTTCAAAAGGTTAGTCATTTAGTGTCATGCCATTTATATGTTTGCTGAATGACCAAGAGGAGTCATAGAGTTCTCCTCTGCAAATATCCTGAAGGGGGAGGAAGAAGAACAAATTATTCTGAATTGAGGAATGAATTCAAACCTGTAAATCAGAAAGCTCCCGGGCAAGACCTGGCAAAGATGCATTCACTGTGTTTGAATCTTTCTTTTTTATGCTCCAAAGGACATCATGAACACGTGTGTGTGGATGTCCACTTTCATAAAAAAATCTCCTTGTGTCTCCTTCCTGCCCAAAGATAGACCATCAAACTCCCTGTTGAAAGCAGTGGAGGCTACGAAAGGAAGAATGCCCAGTCCTGCATCCCTGGATAGAGACCACTGAGATACAATCTACTAGTGGTTTAGAGATGGCTGATTTCTTCAGTTTGGAGGTGAAAACCCTGTGCTCAGGAGGCTGCCTTGTTGGTTGTTGGTAAAGTTTGGGTCTCTGGAGTCTTGATCCAGGCCTCATCTGCTTCTTCTCTACGCTGTTCCACCACTGACAAGACCAAAGAAACAGGTGTCCAAAGGGAGCCATCAATGAGCTTGGAATGCCTATTCATCCCAATATGTGGTGACTTCTTGGCCTGGAGCTTTCACAGCAGAGACATAAAGAAGGAAAGGTCAAGACCAGAACACAGCTGTACAGATTTGCAACTGAAATGTTGGGCTGAGGTGAACAGTGATAGGGGTCAGGAAATTGCTTTAGGCTAGGACTGCAAAGGTAAGACAGTGAGTGTGTATTTTTGTGTAAGAGGAAAAAAGAACAGACATCGGACTTTAGCATCACAAGAAACCTGCATATGTCTGAGTGTGAGTCTGTGACTGTGTGTGTCTATCAGGGTACATGTCCGTGAGCGTGTCTATGTGAGGGTGTGTGTATGTGCAGCATATAGTCTGAGAGTGACAGTTGTGGGATCCCATGCTGGGATCAGCTTCCAGCTCCAGCACTTACCAGTTGTGCACTCTGAGCAAGTGAGGTCATGTCATCCCTCTAGGCCTCAGATTCCTTTGTTATAAAATAGGGACAATTTTAGCAGTAACTTCATAGGGACATTGTGGGGATTAAATCAGATTATCTATGCAAAGTACATGGAACAGTGCCTGGCTGTCGGTTAGTGCTCCATAAATATACGCGGTTGTTATCACATCAGACAACATCTACGATCCATACTTTTCAGGCTGTTGATTTTCTGGGACACCTGCCCACCAGGTGTGCTCCTCATGTGCTGTACACAGAGCTGGCCCCCACCCGTCCAGATTCCTTGCCAACACTGTTGTGCTTAGAAAGGGACCAGCTCACCTAACAGGCCCACCACTCTGCGTGGCGATGCCTGGTTCTCTCACTGCCACCTCAAGCCTGCCTCTGACAGGGGCTGACATGGTCAGATGTCTACCAGCCACGGCTTCTAGTTTCATCCCTAAGTGCAATCATGGTCTCCTTCTCTCGATAAGGGTTTGTGTCTGAATTTCCCCATGAAGTATGTAAAATCTTAGAACTTAGTCCTCAGCGTAGATTTTTTTTTTATACTTTTCGCATGACTACAAGAAGATCTCCACACTGAATAGATTTTTATTCATCCACAGTATAACGAAACCAACCCTGTTCTTTGTTTCTCCTTTCAAATCACTTTATGGGCCTCCCGAATTTCCTGGCCTTTGTGCTTTGGTGACTAGCGCTATTGAAACGTTTTTACCAATCTAGGCTGTTCTGAATTGATGGGGCAAAGTCCTGGCCTTCTGCGGCTTCAGAGGGAAGTGGAACAGCAGAGATCAGAGAATCCGGGGCTCTGTGGCTTCAGGGAAGATTCTAGCCCAAGGCAGGGTTGAACAAATCAGGAAAACAGGAAACCCAGAGGGGACAAGAGGCCACCTGGAACAGAGGGAGAAAACTCAACGGTGGCTGGAGAAGCTGTGCGCTCTCTTCAGGGGCTGAGGCAGCACAGGCCCCTGTCTGGCTGTAGTTGACAGTGAGGAGCTGCTCCCACAGCCACCTGCCTGGACTGAGGCAGTGGAGGCTGCTGATTCTATGCAGGCAGCCCCCAGAGGGTCCACATCTGTGATCCTAAAGGACTCTTGCCTCCCCCTGACCATTGCTCTTGGCAGGGTGACACCACAGGTGGGGACTGTGTGTGCTCAGTAGTCTCTGGGCTCAGGGTGGGTTTTCAGTGGGTCTAGGTGGGTGGGTAGGGTAGGGTTTGGGGTAATCGTGGTGGCCAGGGCCTGCTCTGATAGTGTGATGTGGCTTCCTCTGACGTAGCTGGCCAGGTCCCAGGGTAAGGGACCCTGAGTGTAGATGGGTGCTATTCTGAGTCTATAACTTTGTAGTATTGTTGCCTGTCCTCTTAGCAGTTCACTCCGTCCCTCCCCCACACACTCATTCCCACACCTGCTGAACATCTACCACGAGCCAGACCTGTGCTGAGCGACAGGGAGTCGGAGAGGGGACAGAGGCCCTGTCTTCAAACCATTGGGCCTACTGGCGAGAAATCTTAAGTGGTTAGGGAATTGTGATGGTTATTTTTATGTGTCAGATTGGTTAGGCTATGGTATCCAGGTTTTTGGTCAATTGTTCTAGATGTTTCTGTGAAGATATTTTTTTTAGATGAGATTAACATTTAAATCAGTAGACTTTGAGTAAAGTATATTACCCTCCCTAATGTGAGTGGACCTCAAAAAAATCAGTTTAAGGCCTTAATAGAAAAAGATTGACCTCTGAATAAGAGAGAATTCTGGCAGTAGAGTGCCTTGGACTTGACTTGCAAGGTCAACTCTTCCCTGGGTTTCCAGCTGGCTGGCATACCCTGCAGAGTTTGGACTTGCCAGCCTCCACGGTTGCATGAGTCAGTTCCTTAAAATCAGTTGGTCTCTCTCTCTCTCTCTCCATATATATTGCATAGAAATATACATATATGTATTATACACATACATATATACAATACATACTATATACATATACAATATTCTATTGTTTCTGTTTCTTTGGAGAACTCTAATACAGGAATCCAGTCTCTATTTTATTCCCCTCTTGATGACTTCTGCATCTTTGATGATAAAATGTGCCCTGTGGAAAACAGAAAAAACCAACAAATAGTACCAAGACGGCACTGTGAAGATCTTGCTGAGTGCCCTTCTCCTTTTTCTCTGTGTATGTTGGCATGTATACTCAGCAAAATTGGAATCACGAGTCTTTATTCTGTCTTTTTTTTTTTTTTTTGGTAAAATTAATTGTAAGCATTTTTTAAATGTCATTAAAATATATGGCAAGAGGTTTAGGGCCTGCCCACTAGTCTGTTTTTGTTGGAAATTTAGGTTGTTTCCTATTTTCTGTTATTATAAATAGCTCTGCAAGGAAAGTTTTTGTACATAAATCTTTGTCTGCCTCTCTGATTATTTCCTTAGGGAAGATTTCTGGAAGGGGCATTGCTGAGAACTCTGGCCTCATAAAGGAGAGAATTATGAAAAATGGAAGGGAAAATGCAATAAATTAAAGGAATTACTTGACTCATTTTAACTGAGAAAATAAGAAACACCTGGCCCCCTGCAGGGCCAACCTCGCAGTCATCGACGTTGTTTAGGGAGACGGTGAGGCCCGGCGGAAAGAGGACTGGATTAGGAGCCAGAGCCTGGTTCCCGGCCCAATTCATGTCTCCTCACAGCCAGAACGCCTGGGCAAGGCTCTGACACGTTCTGCTCGCAGTTCTTCATGTAAAGTGAAGCATTAGGAACTGCCCTGCCCACTTCCCCAGAGGTGGGGAAGAGCCATCGATGGAATGGGTGTGAAAGTGTCCCCTCACCCACCTGGCCTCTCCCCCTCCTTTAAGAGCCAGGTGGAGCGCTGCCTCTTCTGTGCAGTCTGTTTTAACTTTCCAAGGACAAATCAGTAGCCTCCACCCTAACACTTTCTCCGAGCTCTTTTCTACCATGTATAACATTGAATTATAATGAGTTGTTCACACTTCTGTTCCTCCAGCTGGCCCGTGAGTCCGAGTCCTATTCATCTTTTCTTTCCACTGGTGCTTAATATGGTGCAAGGCATGCAGGAGATGCCCAGTTAATGTTGACTGATGGAAATTATAAAGCGCTAAAGGAGCATGACAGCATTCACGAGCATTCGTTAAGCACCAGCAATGTGGTCTCTGAACTCAAAGCACTCATACTACAGTACAGCAAATACGAAAAAGATTCAAGGTAGTGTTTGCTAAGTGCCCAGCTGATTGTTCAGATGCAAAGTACACAGGAGCTCAGAGCAGAGCAGAGAGCCTTTGTTGAGGGCTGTGGTGGGCAAGAATGCCTTCTTGGACCTCTGGGCTTTCTGGGCCTTCTTGGTCCTCCAGCACTCTAAGTAATGTTGGCCTCAGATGAGGGGAGAATAAAAAGATGTCATCCTAGAAAGGGGAAGTGCATGAACAAAGCTGGTCCAGTGTTTTTCTATACAGTCTGGTATACGGTGGGGACACCATGAATACTTGCTGAGTGAGTGAATGAAGATGACAGTGCAGCCCCACACATTCTGAGAACAAGATGGCTAAGTGTGCCTTCCCAAAGGGACTGTCTATTTTGTTAGGGCAAAAATATCACATTGCCCAATAAATATTAATGGATTGTCTAATTGCCTCATCACTTTCCAAATACAGGTGCAAAGCTGTTTAGCTAGATTTCCTCAGTGCTGTGCATAAAATTACAGGCCCACGTCCTTACACGTTCCACCTTCCTCCGCGCGCCACCTGGATCATCGTCAGACCAGTGACAAGGGTTTGGGTGCTGCTCTGTCAAATCAGCTTCCATGAGCAAGTGACATGCAACTCTGAGGTGTCCTTCTGCTTAATTCATTGTTCCTTCAGACAGATTTAAGGCTACTCTGTCTGTCCTCTGCTGGCTGACATAGCCTGAACTTTCACTTGTGTGGAAGTCATATTGCTTGCCCAAGACTGAGAATCAGGAATTGTAGGGTTTTATTAAAAAATCATCAGTAAATTGCCAAATAATCATGTCAGGTGATATATTTTGCCTCTCAGTATCTTACTTTGGGTCAGGGATTCAAACTTGTGTTTGAAATTGAGGCGCCATTGAGTGACTTTTTTTTTTTGCAGGGGAAGATTCTCCCTAAGCCAACATCTGTGGCCAGTCTTCCTCCTTTTTCCTTCCTTTCTCCTCACCAAAGCCCCAGTACATAATTGTGTATAGTTGTAAGTTCTTCCAGCTCCTCCACATGAGCCACCACCGCAGCGTGGCCACTAACACATGAGTGGTGTGGTTCCTTGCCTGGGAACCGAACCGGGGTGCCTGAAGCAGAGCACCAGAACTCCAGCCGGTGGGCCATCAGAGCTGGCTCGACATTTCAGTTAAAATTAGGTTCACCTGCGAATAACAGAACCCCCACCCCACTCCCACTCCCCAACTGTTGAACAAGATATTAGTTTAATTCTTTCTCAGATGAACTAAGTCTGAAACTAGGTAGTCCAGGGTTTGTTTGTTAACTCTATTGTCACCAGAGATTCACACCCCTTCTCGTCTTATTCTCATCCTTCCTGAGGATTAGCCTGCTTCTTCACATTCAGGATGACTGCTGTGATTTCAGCCGCCTCAGCCATTTTCCAAACAGCAGGATGGAAGAAGGGAAGGGAGAGGACGCAACTTCTCTCTATTACAGAACTTTCTAGAAATTCCACACAACATTAGTGCTTACATCTCATTGGCCAGAACTTAGTCAGATGGTGACAGCCAACTATAAGGGAAAATGGGAAATGACATCCTGTAGCTGGGTATAGGATGTGTGCTCAGCTGAAAACCGGCGCTCAAATTCATTTGAAAGAAAAGAAGATACGTGTTTGATGGGCGACCAATAATCTCTGCCACAAACTTGATTGCACCTGTCTTTATATTCGACTCACTTCAGAAAGCAAAGCAATGACCCAAATGAGTGGAAGAAACATACAAAAGTGTCACCCTTGAGAAAAGCTGTTTTCTAAAACCTAGGCTCTAGTATTTCAGAGATGCTAAATCAGAAGCAGGTGGCCCTAGTTAGAGCACTGATGTGTCTAGTACTCTAGCCTATATATATATAGATAGATGATAGATAGTTATGTATAAAAAGTAAGAAATATATTTCTGTTTATTTAAATAGCTAGGGTACTGACTAACATTCAAATAGGCATCTTTCATTTTGCAAATTTAACAATTATTTATAATTGTTATAGTTACATTTTTCTGATTCAATTATTTTAACCTTATTTATGGTGAATTAAAACATGCATGTAGGAAAAATGCATAAAGCATAAATGTAACTCACTGTAAAATAGAGCTTTCGAGGGCTTCTGCATCCTTATTTAACTTGATCTTCTCAACAGCTGTGTGAGGAAGGCAAGGTAGCCTGCAGTCTCATCGCTCACAGTTCATGAGGAAGGGAATAGGGCAGATGACGTTCTCAAGATTCAAAGCCAGTGGTGGGTCCAGAATTTCAACCCATGCCTTCTGCCCCCAGAGCCCATGGTGACTTAGCCAGTGCTGCCTCTCTCAGAGACTATAGAAATCCTGTGAAATCTGGCAGAAGCCGAAAGAGGTGAGTGTAACGTTCTGAAAAATTATTGGCAAGTAAAAATGAACAGAAAGGAGTAGTAGTCGCTGTAGATATTTAACATAAGATATCCTGAGCACTATGGCATAACTGCAGCATGAATTACCACTTGAAATAAACAGTGTCTACTGAGAGGAACGTGCAAAACCACTCTGGTAGATTTAAGATTTTACTATAAATGAAATAAAGGGGGGAAAAAAGGACACATCTTTGGCAACCCTTCCTCCTTGTCACTATTTTTGGTTCCCCGTCTGAAGAAAGTTTTAAAGATTTCCTTGTAAGGACAAGAGAAAAAAATCATGCTGTGACCTCGCGACCTTAGTAGAAGCAACCACTGGCGAATATTCATCTTCTCCAGGGCTTGGAAAGAATTGGGGGCAGACTGTGAAATCTTCCCACCTACCCGCGAAGGGCATAAACTGATGAAATCGGTTCAACATTCTCAAAAAGTGGTCTCTGGGAATCATTAACCTCCCATTTCAGATATGGAATGCCCCTGGGGGTTTGAATCAAGGGTGCACCTTAGGAATGAGCAGCTTTTTCTTCCTTAAGTAGGCATTGGATCCGAGCCCTTGTAAGAGATGTTTGGTAATATGTATTTTGTCCTCATAAACTCTTTCATTTATGGAATTTCTTCTAGATGGTGGAAAGAAGAGAAGCAGTAAAGCGAATGTCTCGCTCCCATGTATTTGGAGATTAGTTACAATTGTGTGAACAAGTTGCTGAGCAATAAGGAAGAAAGAGTAATTCTTCTCTCACAAAGGAATGCTGAGCCATCCCAGCTCATTTATTTATTAAACACACACTTAAATAATGTTTATTGAATGCCAGGTAGGGACTTCACAAATACTAACTCATTTAGTACCCTGACAACCCTCGGAGGGGGGGATTATTTTACTAGTGAGGAAACTGAGGCAGATAAAGTTTAATTTACTGGCCCAAAGTCAAAGAGCTCGTAAGTGGAGCTGGGGCCTGTGGCCTGAACCACCATGCATGCTCTCCTCTGCCTGTATAGGGAAGTCCAGGAAGAATGTCTATTTGAAGATGGAGTAACTTGGGAGCACAGGTTACAATAAGATATTGATTAGATTCAGTGCCTTGAATAGTACATCACTAGAAAGAAAACTCCATTTGTCTCTCTACTACAATGACTTCTGACAGCAAAAGGGCTAGGGGGAGGGTTTCCCACACGCATCACAGGGCAAGGTATGGGGGAAGCGTGAGCTTCCATGACCCTCTGGGTGCACCACTCTCCCAGCAACTTGGTGAGTTCACCAAATCAGAGGTTCTCTGAATCCCTTCAGTTAGGGTTTTTTTATGGGGATTCATTACATAGACATGATTCATTAAATCACTGGCCATCAGTGATTAACACAAACCCTAGCCGCTCTCCCTTCCCTGGATGTTGGGGGGGGGGGGGCGCGGGGGGGGGGGCGGGCACTGAGATTTCTAAACCTCTAATCACATGGTTGGTTTCCCTGGAAACCAGCCCTCCATCCTTAGGAGCTTTCTAAAAGTCATCTCGTTAACATAAACTCAGGTATGGTTGAAAGGGGCTAGTTACGAATAATGAAAGGCACTCCTTTCACCTTTATCACTCCAGAACAATCTGAGGAACAAAACTTGAGTCTTATAACAAAAGATACTCCTTTCACCTTGATTGCTCTGGAGCTGTTTTAGGAGCCAGGGATGGAGACCAAAAGTATTTCTTATTATATTACAATATCACAATGGCAGAGTAGTTAAGTATGGTTTTCTGAAGGAAGGAAGAAAGGAAGGAAAGAAACTAAGGAAGGAAGGAAGGCAAGAAGGAAGGAAGGAAGGAAGGAAAAAGAGAAAGTAGAAAGGAAGGGAGGACGGGGTGAGGATCATTACGTACCAGGAAGAGAATGCTGGTTTGGGCATTTTCTCAAAGGATGCTGCTGCTAAGGATGAAGCTGTACCTGATCCTTAGTTTCCTCATCTCTATCATGGGGATTATCACAGCTAACCTGAGTTAATTATGATTTGTTATGTCGATGCAGATAACCCATAACCAACCTATAAATCAAAATTGGGGTCAGTTTATTACGAGCCAGAGTGAGGATTATAACCTGGGAAGGCCTTAGAAGGTGTTCCGGAGAAGCATGTGTTTCAGTACAGTCTTATATCTTTCTAGAACAAAGAAGATACATTAAACACACGTCGGATACATTTTCATCAAAATTTCAGAGATATTCAGTTGCAAATGAGCAGGTGAACATGACCGTGATGTCAGGTAAGGGACTAATCCAGCATTACCAATAGGGCGTCACCAATAGGGCGGAGGAGGGGACGTCTGCATTCTCATTTTAAGAGAACGCCGTTCTTTGCTTCAGTGGGTAAGCAGATGTACAACGTATGTTTGATAGGCCATAAGTCAGGTTTTTTAGTTCAAGCTGAACCAGTTTTGAACCCCAATAGTTACCCCATACACCTCAATATGTGAAAATCTCTTGTCAGTTTGTTCATAAATATACATCAAATCAGATAATGTGTATCAAAGTGCTTTAAAAAACCAACTGATGTGTAGACAAAGTACTTTTGTACTGATTATGATTAAGCCAGCTCACTAGTTTTTTGTTTTCAATTTTTCCTTACTCCATCCTTTCTTGACTTTGGGGTAAAAAAAAAAAAAAGAAGACTCAAGAAACCAAAATTCTCATGTTCTCCAGAAGTCATTAGAACTAACTACTAGTTTTAAAAGTTTCCCTTTGGCCGAACATTCCAAATAGTACACCACTTCCCCAAATGTAAAACATTCATTATGATAATGACACCTTCCTAAAGGACATGCTTTCTGAATGGCGTTCATCCAAAATCGTAAAGTACACTAGTCTTCAAGGCTTGAAAGTGTTTTATTGGCTTACAAACGTCCAGACCTTCTGTTTATCGTGAAAATAGGGATGATACGCCTTATGATTATCTGTTCTCTACAGCAGCAGAGTTTTACTTACACGAACCTTCGTTGTCTTAGACCCCTTCCTATTAGTCAGTTCCCACTTAATCACAGAGCAGGACTCATCCTCTTGAGGTGTCTACCGTCTCTCTCTTTCCTCTCTTAGGAGAGTTCACCTGCAGACATTAGGGTCACATCAGAGGAGGTTTAGGGGGCGGGGGGACTGTCTGGATCTATGAAAGAATACAGGTTTTCTATGAAGTCTGTGTTCAAAGTCAAAAATAACTTTTGGGCTTGTCTCTTTTTGTTTGTTTTGCCTATATTTCCGTTCTGCTCCCTCAGCTTGGATAATCAAGACTTAACCATTTTTTAAATTTCTCCTCATCCATGCATTCCCCAACCAGTCCACCCAGAATTCCATCCTCACCACTTCACTGAAACAGCTCTCAGTTGCCCAAGCCAATGGACATGTTTCAGATCCTGAGAATACAAGACAAACGATCAGCACTAAGCTTGAAGAACTTGTCAACTCCTGGGAAAGAGACGCAGGTAAACAAACAGCATCAGACAAAGTAAAGGTTTGGCAGGTGATTGGGGAGCACAAAGAGCCTCGACCGACTTGTCTGCAGTGTTTGAGATTGGTGGGCAAGCTCTCATGACACTTCCTCTTCTTTTGGTTACTAGAATAATGCACTTTGGTTTTTCTTTCTCTGGTCATTCCCTCTCAATTTCTTTTCACAGCTCCATTTCCTCTATTCATCTCCTGCATATTGCTATTACTCAACCTTCCAAACCAAGGCTCCTGTTCTTGTTCCACAGGCTCTCTTAGGAAAATCCCATCCATATTTCTGACTTAACGTGTCACAATAAATTGATGACATCCACATTCCTATTTTCCAGTTTGTACCTCTCTCCTTAGCTCCAGATTTATTTTTCTATCTGCTCATCTGGATATCCGCAGGCATCTCAAATCCAATGTGTCCAAATCTGAACCCATTATCACGAACCTTCTTCTCTTCCTGTTTCCTATTTCAGTGAATGATATCGTCATTATTCCACCTCTTCAAATTAGAGAGCTGGGAGTCATGCTTGGCTCCTCCATCTCCCTCAGTCCCACAGTCACTGAGTGCCATCAATCCTGCCTCGTTACTGCCACCATCTTGGCTCATGTTCAATTTATCTTCCATATTGTGGCTCGAGGGATCTTCCAAAACACAAATCTGTTTATATTAATCCTCTGTTTAAATAACTTTCGGGGTTTTTCACTGAATAAAGTATAACTTTATTCAGTGAAATAAGTCCTAACTGCTAGCCCTGCAGAAAAGGCTCTTAATAACCTGTTCCCTGCCCACCGCCCTGAGAAGCCTCAGCTCCTCTTGATTCCTTGCAGGCACCTAGCCTCACTTGCTTCATTCAATTACAAATACTTCTCCCACCTTTTTACCGCCTGGCTGAACTCTCCTCACTCTTGAATAGCACTCAGCTCAAGCATCCTGGCTCCCCAGACTGCTTTAGATGTCCTCTGTGCCGCTGCCATATAGACCCACTCAAAGCCCTTGCCATATCACAAGCTGTTTATTTACCTGTATTTACTCCCCTGGGATCAAAAAATCCTCAAAGATAGGAGCTGGTTGTTCGTCTTTGTGTTTCCAAACCCAGAATAGAGTATGGCACCAGATACGTGCTCATTCAGTATATTATTGAGTGAATAAATGCACTTGAATATTACGTGTCTACTGCCTGCAGTCTCAGCCAGCGCCTCCACACAGGAGCTTACTGAGTCCCACACAACTCAGCTTCTGACCAGGGCACCCACTCCACACAAAGGAGGTGTGGAGGTGAGCCCAGGACCATGGAATCCACTGATCATATCTTAAATCGCACCATTTAGAAGCAACTGCTTCGTGGAGCACCAGAGCAGCCTCCTGGATGCGCAGCTAAAGATTCAGCTCAGAAGCGATTTTCTGAAAGGATGAGGTGCCCTCAGACACCTCTTCTTGGCACTGTGTCCCCTGTAGAAGAATACACGAGTTTGGGAACTAATGGGTAAAAGAGGGAGTGCCTCCACTTACTGTCACTTCCAATGACCTGGGGCGGGGTGGGGATGGGAGTGCAAGCGGGCCTTTGTACTTCTCATCTCCTCAACTCTGGGCTCTGCAGTGGAGGTTCTCATCCCCAAAGTGGGCACAGACTTGCCCTGGGACCCAGAAAGGGCCACTGCACTGCAAGCTACGGTTGCCCCCAGGGCACGTCAGACTCCTGTGCAGGGACCAGCAGACAAGATGAGGTGCCCTCTTGGCGGGCATAATTCCTCCCTAATCAGCAGGAGCGGGTAGGGCCACTTTTACATAACAGAGCAGAGAGGAATACCTGTGGAACCCAGGTGGTCCACTGGTGCTCCTTTTGGTAATGGCTTTGACTCAGGAACTGCCCATTGGCCTAGCTGAAATGCTGTCAGAGTTGTGCCGCAGTCTGAGATGCTTTCTCATCAATTCGCCTTTCTTCCTGCTCTCCTTTCACAGGAGCGATCCTTGCATTGCAGTCTGAAGGTTTTCCCCAGTAAGTCTTTTGCATTTCTGATCCCAGCTGGCTGTCTGCTTTTCAGAGGTCACAGACTGCCCAAGATGTCACCCTGCCCAGGGGCATCTGCTTTTAAAGAGCTTTCCTAGAGCAAGCACTGTGTAAACCAAATGAGTTAATGTCAGCTCGTGGAATTGCAGGCCTGGTGGCAGGCGCTCCATGTGCTGTGGAACTGGTGACTGCTTACTTCCAAGGCTGGCCAGGCCAATGCTCCTCCTCCCACCGAAGATGTGCTCATCTTCTGCTTGGCTTAAAATCTGGCAAGTGCCACAGGTCATGGTCAAGGCTATGGCTTAGGAGGCAACAGATTGAGGGTTCACATCCCGGATGTGCCATTTACCAGCTGTGTAACTTTACCTCCTGGTAAAACCCATTGGGTTACTGAGGGATTCACTGAGAAAATAAGCGGAAAACGTGTAGCATGTAGGAAGGGCCCAATAAATTGCAGCTAATAGTATTATCATTCCTAGTCTTGAATCTAAGAAATATATCAAAGACATCCTCAAAATCTACTAATTCCAGGAGAGAATGATGAGGCCCAGCCCTTCCTCTCTACTAAAGAGCTGAGAAGTTAGGAACGCAGCTGTTTTTTTAAAAAAAAATTTCCCTAAGGCCACTTCCAGTTGAATAGCCTATCATTTGTGTAAGTGTGGCGGCTCGTCTGATGGATGTAAATGCACAGCAAGAAGCCTGCCCACCAGCCTGGGGCTGCTGGGATCTCAGGTGGTCGCTGAAGCACAGGGGAGCCTTGCCACACATCTACCTAAGCTTCCGCAGAATCAGTCCTGCCTCGGGCCGGTTTCCAAGACCAGCTCTCAGGGTCTCCTTTAACCTGTGCGCCGAAAAATTGGGCTGTCACCTGGCCATCCTTCTTGGAAAGCAATGATTTCATTCTGTAGACACGACAATGTGATTCGACAGTGAATGCGGACCTGCTCTTGGGTGTCTCCTACCCCTCGGCCCTGCGACCTTTCTCTGGTGCCCATTTTTAAATGCGCTGTTATTAGCAGCCAAGTCATGAAATGGAAAACACCCTTAATCTCCTCCTTAAGAGGAAAGGGGAAAATATTACTGAAATGGAAAACGTTATAGAGGAGCAGCTTCAAATTGTTCCCAACATTTGGGAAATTCAGATCATGGCAAAGTAGAGGAAATTTGTGTTATTTTTTACATTCAAAAAGTTTAAAAATAAGTGCAATGTGTACAGTTTTGAAAGAAGTTTCTATCCAGAGACCATGAAGACTGGCCCTTCAGCAGTGTTTTTTAGAAACCTGGATCCGTGATAACAGTGTGTGGTTGAAAAAAGAATAATATATTTTTGGAGATACTAGACTTCACATTGTCTTTGGGTTTGAGTACGCTACAGGACTTTCTTATTTTTATTATGCATTGCAAAATTGGCATAGAGAAAAACTAGACCCAGGGGCCCGAATAATTTTCTCTAATGAAAAAATAATTCCTCATAGTTTATATAATGATGAATCAGATTAAAATTTAATTTATAATTTAAGTGAGCAAATTCCAGTCCCTAAAACAAGTGTATTCTACAGATTAAATAAACAATTCACTGTTTTACATGCTTTGAGATTAAAGTTTACATTCTAGAAAATTTGTATTTAACTTTTAGGACCATCCTAGAAAGCAAAGCCCATGAAGAACTTGACAGTATCTCAGGAAGCTTCTCGTTTCTTGTAGGAAACATAACAATGGTCACAGTCCACACAATTCAAAAACAAATGAGACATTCTCCCTCTCGTCTGATTTCTTTGTGCTTTATAAGATTGAGATTGTTGGGACGAAATATTTTTCAGCCCACCTCTCCATGAATGACTTGTACTTGACATGATAGAACTTTGCCCCCAAGATATCAAATTTATTCTAACCTTTAATTTCTTTTGAACTTTTTAAACTTTGAGGTCACAATGGTTTATAACTGTGTAATTTCAGGTGTAGATTATTATTTATCAGATTCTGTATAGACTGCATCATACTCGCCACCAATAGTCTGGTTTTTATCCATCACCATACATGTATGCCCCTTCACCTCTTTTGCCCACCCTCCCACCTCCTTCCCCTCTGGTAACCACTAACCTGTTCTCTTTAGCCATGTGTTTATCTTCCATATACGAGTGAAATCATGTGGTGTTTGTCTTTCTCTGTCTGGCTAATTTCGCTTAACATCATATCCTTAAGGTCCATCCATGTTGCTGCAAATGGGACTATTTTGTCTTTTTTTATGGCTGAGTAGTATTCCATTGTGTATATATATACCACATCTTCTTTATCCAGTCATCAGTTGATGGGCACTTGGGTTGCTTCCACGTCTTGGTTGTTGTGAATAATGCTGCAGTGAACATAGGGGTGCATAAGTCTCTTTGAATTGTTAATTTCCAGTTCTTTGGGTAAATATCCAGTGATGGGATACTTGGGTCATTTGGTATTCCTATTTGTAATTTTTTGAGAAATCTCGATACAGCTTTCCATAGTGACTGCACCAGTTTACATTCCCACCAGCAGTGTATGAGTGTTCCCTTTCCTCCACATCCTCTCCATCACTTGCTATTTTTTGCTGTGGTAATTATAGCAATTCTGACAGGTGTGAAGTGATATCTCATTGTAGTTTTGATTTGCATTTCCCTAATAATTAGTGATGTTGAACATTTTTTAACGTGAATGTTGGCCATCTGTATATCTTTGGGAAAATGTCTATTCATATCCTCTGCCCATTTTTTGATCAGGTTGTTTGTTTTTTTGTTGTTGAGATGTATGAATTCTTCGTATATTTTGTAAGTTAACCTCTTGTCGGATATATGATTTGCAAATATTTTCTCCCGGTTGCTGGGTTGTCTTTTCGTTTTGTTCATGGTTTCCTTTGCCTTGCAGAAGCTCTTTAGTCTGATGTAGTGCCATTTGTTTATTTTTTCTTTTGTTTCCCTTGTCCAAGTAGACATGGTATTTGAAAAGATGCTGCTAAGACCGATGTCAAAGAGTGTACTGCCTATATTTTCTTCTAAGAATTTTGTGGTTTCAGGTCTTACATTCAAGTTTTAAATCTCATTTTGAGTTAATTTTTGTGCATGGTGTAAGACAATGGTCTACTTTCATTCTTTTCCATGTGGCTGTCCAGTTCTCCCAACACCACTTATTGGAGGGGCTTTCTTTTCTCCATTGTATGTTCTTAGCTCCTTTGTCAAAGATTAGCTGTCCATAGATGTGTGGTTTTATTTCTGGGCTTTCAATTCTGTCCCATTGATCTATGTGTCTGTTTTTGTGCCAGTACCATGCTGTTTTGATTACTATAGCTTTGTAGTATATTTTGAAGTCAGGGATTGTGATGCCTCCAGCTTTGTTCGTTTATCTCAGGATTCCTTTGGCTATTTGAGGTCTTCTGTTGTTCCATTTAAATTTTAGGATTCTTTGTTCTATTTCTATGAAGAATGTCACTGGGATTCTGATTGGGATTACATTGAATCTGTAGATTGCTGAAAGTAATACGGACATTTTAACTATGTTTATTCTTCCAATCCATGTGCATAGACTATCTTTCCATTTCTTTATGTCTTTGATTTCTTTAAATAATGTCTTATAGTTTTCAGTGTAGAGGTCTTTTACCTCCTTGGTTAAATTTATCCTTATATATTTTATTCTTTTTTGTTGCGATTATAAATGGGATTGTATTCTTGACTTCTCTTTCTGCTAGTTCGTTATTAGTGTATAGAAATGCAACTGATTTTTGTAAGTTGATTTTGTACCCTGTGACTTTGCTGTAGTTGTTCACTATTTCTCATAGTTTTCTGGTGGATTCTGTATGGTTTTCTACGCATAGAATCACGTTGTCCACAAACAGCAAGAGTTTCACTTCTTCCTTTCCAATCTGGATACCCTTTTATTCCTTTCTCTTACCTAATTGCTCTGGCAAAAACCTCCAGGACTGTGTTGAATAGGAGCAGTGAGAGTGGGCACCCTTGTCTTGTTCCTGTTCTCAGAGGGATGACTTTCAGTTTTTCACCATTAAGTACGATCTTGGCTACGGGTTTGTCATATATGGCCTTTGTTGTGTTGAGGTACTTTCCTTCTATACCTATTTTATTGCAAGTTTTTATCATAAATGGATGTAATTTCTTTCAATCTTAACCAAGACAGAGTCAAAGTGTTTATGTCTCTATTTTACTATCACCTTATTTAATCAACTGTTATATTTGAAAGTTATATTTTTCCACTACAAAAATGATCCTACTTCCCTTTGTTTTCTCCATTCTTCTTCCATTTCTCCCTCCCTCCCTTTCTTCCTTCCTTCTTTCCTTCTTCTGTCTTTCCTTCAACACATACTATTTGAACACCTACTCAGTCATATGATGGATTAGATGTTGGAGATTAAAAGATAATTCAGACACAGTTTCTCACAGAGGAGGCGAGTATCGTGGGGAAAGCAGATATGCAAACGGAAAATTATGAAACAGCGTAAGTGCAGCAACTGAGACATAGACAGGGAGCACAGACAAAAGGTGCTTCCTCAGAATAAAGGTGGGTTGAAAATCCATCGGGGACTGCCACCTGGTGACATGACACCCTCCCCGAGCGGGTGAAGGTGCAGGTGTGTAGGAGGGAAAGGTACTCAAGGCTTTCTGGTCAGTAAGCTTGGGACAAGAAAAGAACAGAAATCTGCAATAGTAAAGTGAGTTCAGGGAATAAAAGCAGGTCAATGTTTCTAGACTTGAGGTGGAGAAGAGTAGAAGATGATGTTACAGAATTTGTCAGGTGCCAGATCGTGGAGAAGTCCCTGTGTCGTATTAAATAGCTTGGATTTGATTCAATAAGGAAAAAGAACAGACTTGTGGGATCCAGGAATGAAGGCGAAGAAACCTATTATGAGACAATCGCGCTGGTCCAAGACAGGCAAGAGAAAGTGAGGGCCCAAACTAAGGGGGTTAGGAGGGAATAGAGCCCAGAGGGAAACAGACTTGTTATGGGATTCTGTTTAAAAAGAAGTTTGAAGCTTGATGGACTCCCATTTGAATTGAGCTTGTTGATAAAAGGACTTCATATAAAGAGGCCCTCACATTCTGTGAAGGCAGCATCTGAGGGTGCAGCCAACACCTCACCACCCTTCTTTCTGGGATGGTTCCAGCCTGTTGGAGACAGGATGCTTCCAGCCCACGCCCTGCAGAACGCTCTGCAGCCGCCTCCCTAGAGGCAGAGTGCTTAGTTGGCGTGGGAGGCTGTGTTCTTTCATGTCACCTGGAGAGAGCAGTCACAAAGGGCAGACTCTCTGGAGGCCTTTTTTGGTTTGTTTTGACTGTGTGTGTTGAACACCAAGCAAGCGACACCCTTGCTTGAACTTACTACCCCCGGTTCCTACTGAACATCTGCTCTCGGATAGAGAATACTGTTTGGATCAAAATCAAAACAAAACCAGACAAAAATCCACGTGAAGGAGAGGAATCTTGTACTTCCTCTTGCAAAATCCTTTCCCCTTTTTATTGATCTCTGGAGTCTCCTGTAATCTCCGGGCTTACAGTAAGTATCTCCATCTTGGAGTCGCCTTTTCAAAGGAATTTGCTCTGTGTTAAGCTGCCCCTCACTGCAGTATTAGGGCCCTATCTCAGAAATGGGGAAACTCCTACAAACGAATCATTTGGAACAATTACAAGAGTCTCTGGGTGGCCGTTAGGGCAGCGGCTCTCAACCTTTTGTACTGAACATCTCACCAATTGCTGGATGAAAAACTTGGTTCCTATTATTATAGAAGCAAAAATACTACTCTTTCCAAAAGAGCATTTCCACATTGACTTGCATTCTGGCAGTAGCTTAGGACTTTTAGGAAAATACTGCTTCCCACCCAACTACTGTATAGGACAAGTTTACAATCTGTTGATCCCAGATGCAGAAGAATTATACCTTGGAAATCGATGTTTGGTGCTGTGGCTTAGGTGAGTAATATCTGAT
Organism: Equus przewalskii; assembly: GCF_037783145.1. Taxonomy (NCBI): domain Eukaryota; kingdom Metazoa; phylum Chordata; class Mammalia; order Perissodactyla; family Equidae; genus Equus; species Equus przewalskii. The sequence goes on from NC_091838.1 coordinate 13,317,420, forward strand.
CTAGGCAACTGGTGAAAATGTTGATCTCGTTTACTTTATTACCCATATCTCTTAGAGGTACCCTGTAGTAATTTGTGCAGCCTGCCAACTATTGTGATCTTATATGCAAAGTCTTTTTTCCCCAGTTTTGTTGAGATATAATTGACATAACATTTTATTAGTTTAAGGTGTCCAACATAATCACTTGATATATGTATGTATTGCAAAATGATTACGAAAATAATTTTAATTAACATACCTCATCTCACGTAGTTACAAATGTTTTTCTTGCGATGAGAACTTTTTGTGTGTGTGTGAGGAAGATTGGCTCTGAGCTAACATCTGTTGCCGATCTTCCTCTTTTTGCTTGAGGAAGATTGTCACTGAGTTAACATCTATGCCAATCTTCCTCTATTTTTGTATGCGGGATGCCACCACAGCATGGCTTGATAAGTGGTTTGTAAGTCTGCACCCGGATCCAAACCAGTGAACCCTGGGCCACTGAATCAGAGCGCACAACCTTAACCACTACACCACTGGGCCAGTCCCGATGAGAACGTCTAAGATTTACTCTCTTAGTAACTTTCAAATATTCAATACAGTATTATTAACTATAGTCTCCATGCTGCACATTGTAACCCCAGAAGTTGTTTATCTTCTGAAAGGTGTTTATAACTGGAAGCTTGTACCTTTTGACCACCTTCACCCATTTTATTCACTCCCACCCCGCGTCTCTGGCAACCACCAATCTGTTCTCTGTATCTATAAGTTTGGCTTTTTTTAGGTTTCACATGTCAGTGAGATCACACAGGATTTGTCTTTCTCTGCCTGACATTTCACTTAGCACAATGTCCTCAAGGTCCATCCATGTTGTCACAAATGGCAGGATTTCCTTCTTTTTTTACGGCTGCATAATATTCCCTTATATAACACATTTGTTGGGCTTTATCCTCCAAAGTTTCTGACTCAATAGGTCCAGGGTGGGGCCTGGGAATCTGAATTTCTAACAAGTTCCCAGGAGATGGATGCTGATGCTGGTAGACTGGGTGCCACACTTCGACAAGCTCTGCTTTCTCTCATTGAAGCCCTAAACTGTAGCAGGCCATTCAGCTTCTAAGGTGTCCCATTTTATTTATTTGAGCGTTCTTTGTATCCTTTGCCTTGAAAAATCCAGAAGTGACAAGAGGACTTGAATGTATGAATATAAGGAAGCAATTATCACCTGAGCTCGCACACAGCAGTTTGTAAAAGTCCCTTTTGTTCCCTGTAGCATATGTTTGGGGAGAGGCCCATATCAGAGAGATCAGTAGAGGCCCATTCAAGAATGTAATTAGAGATAACGATGCCTGCCTGTGGGATGCTTGTCACGGTACAGAGCTGCATCCAGCGGCCCCATCACTCAGCGTGGCGGTGATCCTTGGCATGGAGCTAAATGGAACGGTGACTTCAGAATGACAACATTGATCCTGACTTTAGACTGAGCTCAGGAATTACTGTGTTCTCAGGTTTCACTGCGTGTCTGGTATTGTACAAATTCTTCAGGTTTTCTTGCTCCACATAAGCCTTTTTAAACTCAAAAATAGTTCTACATGCTGAATGGGGTCTCTGACACAATGCCAGCACAACCGCGGGTGACTGACTAGATTTCTTCTTGTGGTTGGGTATCCTCAGCCTCTCTTTGAGAGCAGGAGCTTAGGAAGAGGGGATGATTGTGCTTTGTATTATTTTTCAAAGTACGTTCACATCTTTCACCTCATCCTGTCTGTCACGGGTATTAATGCCAGAGCCAGGAAGAGGATCCAGGTTTCCTGAGCCTCAGCCCCATGTTCAGTCCTCATGCTGCTGCAATGATTTATCTCAATCTCTAGACCAAGGCCTAGAATGCTCTTCCACTGATGGAGGAGACATAGCTAGAGAGACAGACACACAGAGAGAGACAGAGAGAGGGAGAGACATAGAGAGAGAGAGAGGGAGAGACAGATAGACAGAGACAGAGAGAGGAAGAGAGAGAACAAAAGGATTGAAGGAGGAGAAAGAAACAGAAAACAGAGGACAAGCAAAGGAAGAAAAGAGAAAGAAAGCCCAAAGGAAACAGACCCTGAAACCCTCAAAGGGAGCCACATCCTTCCACGTCAGTGGCAGGATTAATAGTCTAGTTCCCTTGGGACAGAAACATCTGCCTAAGCCTGAGGGAAGTTTGGGGTGTCCCAGGGTGGTGAGCATTACGAATGGCAGCTGTCATCACTTTCTCTCCTTTGAGTGAGAGCAGCGTGGCTCAGTTTCCCTCCTGCAGCCACTTCTGTCCTGGTTGAAAGGCTCTGAGACAGCCACGTCTGCAGGGTTCCTCACACTGTCTACAGGGTGTACTCAGGGTTATATTGGGGAAGGGTGGCTAGGAAACAACATGGATATGTTGACCAACTCTTGGCTCTCAGGAGTCCCACAAAGCCCCCAGAGTTATTCTTGGTTAGACCAGATAAAGACAGGAGAGAACAGAAACGACTTTTCCCATTGTTTTCAGTGTCATCTTGACTATTATAGGATTTAGATTATGACATTGTTCCACAGGGAATGAGGTCAATGTACTATTTGAATGGTGAAGTGATATTTTTCAGGACGTAAAATAAGATGAATTATGTAAACAGGCTGTAACAATAGTCAGTATGGCCAGCTGTAGGGGCAGAGAATGAAGAAGCAGGGATGCCCGGCATATGGGATGCACCACGCTTTGTTTTGACTTTTCGGATCAGGAACCGTCTTGCTTTGTCCAAGGATCTCTTATTCCTTGTCTGTGCTCGTCTTGCTCTCTCTACCCACATAGGTGTCTCTTGAGGGCATCGGGCCCCTGGCACAGGAGCTGGCACACTGCAGGTGTTCAATGAGTGAGTTGGGTAACGCATGGTCAGGGAGCTTCTGCCCTGGGAGAGCTAGAGCAGACGCACTTGACCATTTATTTGGTGGAACATGGGAGTCATGGATAAGGTGGATGGTTAGACTCCGTGACTCTAAGACGCCTCCAAACTCTGAAATTCCATAATTCTTATGCATATAGAAAACTTCAGAAATGCCAATATCTGCATCTGAAAGGACATTTATGAAAGATTTATGGTATATTTGTTTCTCAGAGGCTTATAAATAGCACTATCTGGAACTAATTTTAACATAGTCCCCAATTTTTTATTTTCTTATTTACTTAAATTCTATTTTGATGCCACAAGTGGAAACCATAATCTTTGATGACTCTTATTACTGTTGTATCTTATTTCACAAAATTGAAAGGGCATGTTTTTAGAATTCCAAAAGAAAGTTAACTTCTTCAAATGGAATGAATATCAGCAAAACATAAATTGCCTCTACCCAAGATCCGTAGTAAAAAAGGATCAGAATTCGGTCTTTCAAATCTTTCTGCCATATCAGCTATCAATGCATAGCTCTGAGGAAGCACATAAAGCTTAATAAATGGTTTCCCATGGACATAATGTTTGGTTGTAAGTAAAGGAAAAAAAAATCTTAAGTTCTGCAGGTGAGAAAAAGATGAAAAGGAGCAAATATCATTACTATGAAGTAAAAGAAAACAAAAAATATTTGACTTCTAACAACCATCATTGTTTTGTGGAAAACAAAAAAGCAAATATCCAGTGGCACCAGCGTTTGTGAGATTTGCCACGTTCTGGGTTCTTGAGGAAAAGAACTAGGGGCTTGATAAGAACAGTATAGCACTCTGCAGAAACTTAATTCTCACTGAAGCAAAATGACCCCGTCAGGAATTTCCATATTTATCATAGTTCATGGGGACTGGAGGCTGGGACCTGTTCAGAAATATTACATGTGTTTCAGAAAGAAACTTAGAAGAAATAACATTCCACATAAAACGTTACATAAACTCAAGCTTTAGCCAATTCTGGCAGAGTCTTTTTTGCCTGAGGAAGATTTGCCCTGAGCTAACATCTATTGCCAATTTTCCTCTTTTTGCTTGACAAAGATTGGCCCCGAGCTAACATCTGTGCCAGTCTTCCTTTATTTTGCATGTAGGTTTCTGCCACAGCATGGCCACTGACGAGTGGTGTAGGTCCACGCCTGGGAACCAAACCTGGGGGGCCAAAGTGGAGTGCACTGAACTTAACCGCTAGCCCCTGGGCCAGCCCAGACATGGAGTCTTCTTTCCTGTTTGATAGTACTTTGTATCAACCCACAAATAACTTGCTGATCATAAATGGGAAGCATATCTTTACAAAGAAGGGGTACAGTTGTCATCATTGAACCCACTGATCAGTTTTCATCTCACTAGGAGTGAGAGGATAAGACCTTGGGGCTCCAATGTCATGCATTATGGGTACACAGCATCATTATCAAGTATTCTTACCAAAAAGTTTGAACCCAAATTTAATCAAGCCTTTACATCTAACTTAGGGGTTTATAGGAAATACAAGGGATGGAAGAGCTGGTTAAACAATACCATGAAGAAGCCAGCAGAGGAATCCAGAATGTGGAACCTTCTACAATATACCTGATCCATCTTGTCAACAAGTCAATGGCATGAGGAAAAAATGGCATCTGTGTGTCGATGGGAGAGAAACTGTTGATGATGATTAGAGTCTAAGGGTACAGAACAAACCAATGCAACCTGTGGAACATTTTTGGATCCTGATTAAAACGAACCAACTGCAAACATTGGGGGGATGGTTGCGGGGAAATTAGAATATTGGATGATATTAAGGAATTGCTACATTTTCTTAAGTGTGATATTAGCATAGCTGTTACGCAGAAAACTGAGTTTAATTTTTAGAAAGATATGCTGGACTATTTAGGGAATAAATAGCCTTTAAAATACTTCAGCAGGTTTCTGTGTAGACAAAGTATCAATAAATTCCCTTCATGATTCAGTCAGTTTGAACTGAGTTTTCTTGACAGTATGTTTCAATTTTCTACTGGAAAGGGAAAAAATGAAGATTGAGGAGAGAAGAGGGAGAGGGGAGAATTTCTAGAGCACTGTCCCAGAGGAGGCAAGAAGAATTAGGATCCAGTGCAGGGCTAGCTGCTCAGAGGGACCCACGGCCCCACACCAGCCTACAAATTGTTACTGACCCCTAACAAGATAAGTACAGAAGTTGAGAGTACACTTTTTGAAACTTTTATAACAATTTGACAGAGTAATTTTATGCCCATTGAATCTAATAATTAAAAAAGTGGGGCTTATAAAAAATGAGTTTTCTGTTACTTAAAACAGAAAGATTCATAACTGACGTGATGTTTGTTATTGTACCGTGACTGTTTCTAGGGTCTTACCTTGGGTCCTTGGATGCACCTCAGGAGGTCTGTGCACCCCTTGCAGCTGTTTGCCAAATGGAATTGTATGCAAATACACACACGCAAACGCATTCATACGTATGTCATACATGTGCTGCACACGTCTGTCAATAGCTCTCCTCAGATTCTCATAGCGGTCCATGACCCAAAAAATGTTGAAGAACCCTTGCCCCAGAGCTGCCTTAGAGTAATTCTCCCCACTCTGCTTAGAGTTGCCTGTATGGACACTTTTTTTCCCAGATGTCCAGATTTTAAACTTCTCAAATGCTAATTCCCAGCTCTACATATTTGTGTGGCCCCATCACCTATAGTCCTTAAATTACAAATGTCTTTGGTTGTTCTTCTCATCACTCTGCCCAAAGGGAGCCCTTAAAATGAACATTTCGTGGAGACCAAGCTTCCCCATGACAGACAAGCTCCCGCACACCCCAGTCGAGTGAGAGGCAGGGCTGTGGGAGCCATCTACAGCCTCAGGCACTGAGCACTCGTTCTTGCTCATCTCAGTTCCACCAGGTCGGCAGCCTCCATTTGAACAATAGTTCTTGGCTTAGCAACTCACCACACGATTAACTGTTTAAACAAATTCCAGAAAGCACATCAATTATTACTAATGAATTCCAAATCAAATCATCCAGAACTACAAAGGGCTGCCAGATGTTCCAGGCAAGGAGCAAAGAGGGGCTGGAAGGCGTGGGGCGAGGGCAGCTTCTTTCCCACCGCTCTATTAACTCGGATCTGAAAGCTGTAATTTATCAGGCAGCCGACATCAAGAGACATCACACACATTTAAAACTATTTCTTGGAGATTATTCTAATATGAATTTCACTGTGGAATATTACTTCCTATGGATATCATACTTGGCAAAAACTTTTCAGACCTCTTTTACGTGTGTATCTCATTTTATCCTTACAGCATCTTAGTGACTGTGACTCTTTCCGATTTTTCTGGATGAGTAAATTAAGGCAAAGTGGAACACACAGGGTTTTTTTTTTTTTCTCCTTTTTTTTATAGTAAGACTATGTTTAGAAACCAGATGTTCTGAGATTATTGTTGGACACTGCCACTTCCAAACTACCAGTGAGCTAATAGACATAAAAACTTTCCAAGGAGTAAAGTCACAGGGCCCATATGAAAGGCACACAGTGGGTTTTAAGGTGTGTATCTGAATGAGAGATGCAACCTGAGTGAGGAAATGAACCTGCAGGGGCTCGAAGTGAGAAAGTGGGATGGCCGTGGGCAGTTGAAGGTCCCCAGTGGCTGTGCCCATGCTGGAGGGACAAGTTTCAGAGGATCTTTAGGCACCAGGATACCATCAACAAAGACATGGGAAAGTGTTTCCATTGGGAAGAGCGTCCGCTCATCGGTGGTGAAGGGCAGCAGAGCTGGACCCTCTTTGAGCAGCTTGACTTACCCTGGAGGCTGGTCCCATTATCAAGATGGCTTAAAGTTTCCCACTGGACTTGTGTCTAAAACAAACTCCTTTCAAATGGCTGTGAGATCAGCATTAAGCAAAATATGGACGACTTACTAGGTAATTAATAGACTTGGGAGCAAGAAATAGGGGATCATGGCATTTGAGACCACGAAGGGACCTGAAAACACATGGTTCAACTCATTCACCTCTCAGGTGAGGGAACCCGCGTGCAGAGAGGTTGAGGGGTTCCCCAAGGGTACATACCTTTCAGATATTAAGGCGATCATATGTTAACGAATTGTTTTCTTCTGCTTATTCTCATTTTAAATATTCACATATCTCCAGTGGGCTTTAAATATTTAAAACTCGTGGTCTCAAATGTTGGAATGAATAAGATTTGTGTTGGTTTTTGCCTCTTCTGCTACATACTTGTTCAAACAACCAAATTTTCTTGAAAGGTAGATTTCTAAATTTTTTTTTTTTTAACAATAACACATGTTAAATATCTCAAAAAGGGTCCAAAGTTACAGGCTCATGTAGAGGAAAGTCTCCGTGGCTACACTTGTTTCTTCTGGGTCGGGACTGCTACGTAAGGCCAAATTTTTGTCTGAGAGTGCATTTCATGTTGCATTCCATCTCTACAATACATTTGATTTATAAACTCTAAAAATAAGACATACTTTAGGAAGAACGTGGGCTTGGTCAGAGTGAAAGCAATGGAATAAACAATCTCTTGCAATTACGAACATTCCCAAATGATTTTTCAGGGTGATTGTCAAGCCAAGAACTACAAAAGCCATTTTCTGTAATTTTCACTGTATGAATCAATGCGAAAAAAAAGAGAAAAACCCTACGTACTGACTCAAGGACATATTCGTTTGTTTTTTCACTCCAAAGTCAGCTTTCTGACCATACGCTTTTTTGAGAAGCAATGAGGTGATGGTACAATTAGAACAACACCTTTCCTTTCTCGTCTTCTTTTTCTCTTCTTTGTTGGATTTTAAGTTAACTTTTATTTTAAAATTATAATACATAAACATGCACATTAACAATTTTAAGTTTTTAGCATTTAGGTTATTATTTTGAATTTTAAGAATTAAAAAAAGAAATATCAAAATGCAGAGAAAACTGTCTACCTCCATCAATTTCTCTTCTGATAAATATGAGGACTCTCTTTGTCTCTATGGGCACCAATGGTTAGGCACCATGCTTGAAGTAACTCAAACCTGATGTTTCTATAGAGTAATGGCTTTGAAAGATATGCCCACACTCTTGAGAAGTAGACGTGCTGAGTGAAGGCACCAACCAGGCCTCCTGACTCATCAAAACCTTGTGTTTAAGGCCTACTTTCCAATAGAGTAGTCATTCAACATTTATTGAGCCTCAGCCATGTTCAGGAGCTGGATTTCAAAGATGAGAAAGACACAGTCCCTGCCTTACAGGAGGTTCCAGTCCCAAAAAGGAAACAGCTAAATGGACAGTATGGCCTCACATTGTAACATGCACCAAGATGAAGAAATAATAGTAATAACAGCTAACATTTATGAAATGCTTGCGAGGGCACGGCGTGGGGCTAAGAACGTACATAGTACTGAGAGAGCATGGAGAAGGGATAGAAGTAGTTAGGAAGACGGAACATTTTGCTGTATATGAAAACAAACGTATGCTGTCCACCCATCACACAGAAAAAAGAAAAAAGAAAGAGAAAAAATTGGTGATATATGACAGAAGAAAGATCGTAGCGTGGTACAGGAGAATGGACCAAAGTCAGATGGATTTAACGCCAGTTTATTTTCATTACCTCATAAAACCTAAAACAGCAGATATTTCTGAGCCTTACTCAGTTTTGCTGTTGCTCAGAAAGTCAAAGAAGTGAGGGTCTGGAGTGGACCCAAGTATCTTTGGTTAAACAAAACAGCTGGAGTTTAACGCTCTTTTTTCTCCACTGCAAAATGTTCCCAACCAAAATGGCTCTGGCATCACCGTGGATGTTGAAACAGTCTCATCAAAACACATGGCTTTCAAGTAAGTCTACAGAACTGGGTTAGCCTGGGTTAAGCCTCCTGAGGGGCTGGCTGTTTGACCCTGGATAACTTTTCTAAGTGACTCTCAGTTTCTTCCTCTGTGGAATTCAACTGAGAATACCTAACTTGCAGGGCTGCTCTAGAAATTAAATGAGAGACAAATAAAGTATGGTACCCAACACATGATACTCAAGATTGGAGCTATTATTAGTGTTATTATTCAGTCACTCTAGTCTCCAGACGACAGCCCAACACCTTGACAACTGGGAGCCAGACTCAGATTCCTGAATTCACCTATGTATGTGTGTGTGTGTGTGTGTGTGTGTATGTGTGTGTGTCTACTGGGCATGGAACACAAAGGAAGTGAAACAATGGATCAGTCTATCCCGGGGTTCCTCAACCTTGGCACTATTGGGATTTTGGACTGGGTGATTCTTTGTTGTGGGGACTGTCCTGAGTTTTGTAGGGTTGTTAGCAGCATCCCTGAAGATGCTTAGCACCATCTACCACTAGACACCCTCTCCAGTTGTGGCAACCAAAAATGTCTCCAGACATTGCCAAATGTCCCCTTGGGGGGCAAAATCGCCCCCGGTTGAGAACCACTGCTCTACATAGCGGTCTTTTACTCCCATGTTGTCAACCAAATAAATGATGGACAAGGGAACCTCTGGATGGGAGATCGGAATGATAACTGACTGAGCCTGTCTGAATCAATGTTGTATTAAAGGTTTCCAACATCTGCTGAGTCAAAACAAAAACTCACTTCAAATGACAGACCCGGCTAATGTTATCTGCAGGCTTTCACTCAACACTCTTAGAAGCACAATGATCTTGGTCTTTTGAGGCCAAAATGCTGCTTCTAGAACAATCTCACTCTCCAACTCTGACCCAGCCACCACTGTCTTTCCTCCTTGCAAGGCAGCTCCCTGCTCTGCATTTGTGCACAGTGACCTTGCGACCTTCCCATTGTGTTCACCTCGTTGAACTCTTCTTCTCTTTGCTCCCAAGCAGACACACTCTTGACCTCTCTCTTGTTCCTCAAGATGTCTCCGGTCTCCGCCCTCCACCCCAGCTGAAGGAGCCTCCCACATCCTTCCTGTCCCATTAGCCCCGTCTCTTCCTTACAGAACCCTTTCCAAACCCTACTCCACAGGGACATCATTCTTAACTCTGTCTAGCGATCTCTCTTCCCTCCAGCAACTTTCCCATGACCATATCTATCCACCCCTTGATGAACAGATTCTGAGAAGAGCATCCTTTGATAACATGCCTAGTGGAGTAACAAGCAATTTCATTAAATGTAAGGAAACATTCGCAGCTCTCTGCCCCTTTTCTGAGCTGAATTTGCACAGCAGTTGTGGTGAATTTTGTAGTTGTTTCTGATATTTATCTTGATCAAACATCCACTTGTTCTAGGTCTACTGATATTTAAAAAATTAATGTCTATACATTAGATGATTGGCTATTTACAAAGTCCATTTAATATCAGATGCAAACCACAGAATTGAGCCCATGCCCTCAGGCGATTTGTTCTTTGCCAATTTTGCTCTCTGCTTTGCTCCAAATCAACTTGGTTTTCCAAACTCCTCCCTTTCTTCTGACATTTAGCTCTCCAGTTTTTAACAGTTTCTTGTAGATCTCCATTCTTGCTATAAAGTTATAAGTAATTCCTAATGAGGGAAAAAGACTTAAAAGAGAGGGAGAGGAAGAAACTAAAAGGATGAGAGTGGGTGGGGAATTGAAGGCTTTGGGGAAATAGTGTGTATCTCATGTTCAGCACTCTCTCAGATGAAAACAGATTAATGTTTTCAGGTTTATTAATGCATTTCGTTATTAAGCCAATAACATCTTCAAAGACTACTTAGCATCCTTTCAGGAAGAAGTTTGGTCACATCCTGTGCTTAATGGATCCAGTTATTAAAAAACTTACTCGGTGTAATTAGCCTGGTTTTTTCTTCTGTGTTAAAATATAGAACAGACTGCTGAGCTTTTCTTTTTTTTTGAATTCCCTGGTGAATGAATTCTGGTATCCTGGTTTTCATTAAGGTTACACCTGATGATGTGTCTTTGAGCCATCCGGCATGTTCAATCTCGTTCATGATGAAAAGGGAATGAACAGTCCATGGGTCCCCTTTGTTGGGCTCCTGGTCTTAACACTCCTGATGCTACTCAACCAGTCCTCACACACTTCCATCATGGAGCCCATTGATTAGTGGAATGTCATACAGTTTTTCACTGAAATTTGTCCATTTTACCCCTAAGGGTGCTTATTTTTGTCAACACCTTTCCCATCTGCCTAGGTAACATTTTAAGACTCTCATATGCTTGCTTCTCTCTTGAGAAAGTTCAGTTCTGCACATAGCAGGTCATCTTTCTATCTTTATAGAACTCAAGTGTAAACCAACCTGAAAACCACCTTTTAGAGACTATGAACAGGGCCAAAATTTGAGCTGAGGACTACCTCAATCTAATCTTATTTTACCTCTGCTGATACCTGTTTGAACTGGGTTTCAATCCTTTAAATCTGCATGATATGGAGCAAGTTACTTAATGCCTTCATGTCTTGGTTTTTTCCTCGATGAAATGTATTTCATAGGTTATCTTGACAATTAGATGAGTTAATACCTGTAAAGGCACTTAAAACAGTGTCTAGCAAATAGTAAGGACTCAATAAATGTTAGCTCAGTTATTATCTGGGATTGCGATCAGAGAAGAGCGTCTCTTGGAATAGCGCCAAGGTGAGAGATACTACGTGTCAGGATGCTGACCCTCATTACCCCCAAAAGTTGGAAAATACTAACTATGAATGTTTTGTGAAGCAATAAACATCACATTCTAAAGTGAATTACTGACAAACAATTCAATTAAAATATGTGCAAAAAACTTGAAGGGACATTTCTCCAAAGAAGATATACAAATGGCCAACATACACATGAAAAGATGTTCAAAATCATTAGTCATTAGGGGAATGGAAATCACAACTACAATGAAATAACACCTCGCATTCACTAGGACAGGTATAACAAAAAAAGGGGAAAAAAGGAAAATAATAAGTGTCGGTGAATGTGTGGAGAAATTAAGACATGGTGGGAATGTAAAATGGTGCAGCCCCTGTGAAAACAGTTTGGCAGGTCCTCAAAAAGTTAAACATAGTATTAACGTATGACTATAATTCCACTCCAAGGTATACACCCAAATAATTGAAAACAGGTATTCAAATAAATACACATACACCCATGTTCATAGCAGTGCTATTCACAAGAGCAAGAAGGTAGAAACAAGGCAAACATTCATCAATAGATGAATGGATAAACAAACTGTGGTATATCCACACAATGGAATATTATTCAGCCCTTAAAAAGGAATGAAGACCTGATACATACTGCAACCTGGATGAACCTCAAAAACATTAGGCTAAGTGAAAGAAGCAGGACGCAAAAAGTCACATATTGTATGATTCCATTTATATGAAATAATTGGAATAGTTAAGTCCAGAGAAACAGAACACAGATTTGTGCTTGCCAGGAGCTGAGGGGAGGAAGAATTAGGAGTAATTGCTTAATACGTTCAGGGTCTCCTTTTGGAGTTATGAAAATGTTTTGGAGCTAGACAGAGGTGATGGTTGCACAATATTGTGAATGTACTACATACCATTGTTGACTAACTTTTATCACCCCACTACAGCCTCAAATACTCTGGTGGTAACTGTGTTGCTCTTTTTCTTTATTATCTGTCCAGCTCAGTGAAACCAAATTGCATCGAGCCTGGCTTTGATGCCAGTTGGCTGAATTGTTCACGATAAAATGGTTAATTTTACATTATGTGAATTTTGCCTCAATTAAAAAATAACTGACATGAATTACTTGTCAGTGAGGGAGATTTTTCAGGGCATTTAATACTTCATTGAAATGGAAGGTACATTTTCTTTTCTACTGTATTTCAGTAAACCTAAGAAAATTTTGCAGAAATACTTTCTTTGAAAAGCAAAAATTCACAACAAAATGTAGTAAACTCTGGACTTTAAATTGCTTTGCAGAGGAAAGCTGCATTCTCTCTGCCATGGTGGAGCGATACTGGGAATATGTGGCCCCTCTTGCTGTTAGAGCTGTCACAGCATTGATAGCCTGGGCTGATGTGGCTGACCAGGTAGGTGGGTGTGCCCATTACCTAGTAATGGATAGGTCATGAAACAGCTTGCCTGGTGGAAGAGGGAAACCTAACCAGATAGTTAGGTTACTAACTTTCATGTGGTGAAAAGATAATGACTGGTCTCTTGTTAGAATCTTCCAACATTCTCTTAAGGTACACAGGATAATAGACACCTCAAGTGCTTTAATCCAGAAGGGTACTTGACGGGGGGAAGTTGAAACACCATGGTTGGGCAGTAAAAAAGAGGATGGCATTTGTAAGAGTGGGACTTTCCACTCATTTCATCATGCCGATGGCTCCAGCCAGTCCTACTAGAATAGAATTGGTTTCAGAACAATGCTTTAGCTAATCCGAATGCCCCCTTGATGGCCAAAATAGAACCTAGGAAAGCTTTGTGAGATCTGTGGTTTTAACCATATACAGCCTTCCACTGTCCACAGGCCACATAATATTTTCTGCTACATCCCGTCTCCAACTCATGTGTCAGTCCAGTTTAGCTGTCCTTATCCATATTGTTACTCCAAGGGGCTTCCAATTTCCCGTCTCCTGTCTCTGTTTGGTTGTTGTCCAGCTTTTACTACTCCACTAAAGCCCAAATACTCCAGTGGTGACTAAATGTTCTTTTTTTCATTATTTATCCAGCTCAGTGAAACCAAATTGAATTGAGTCTGGCTTTGATGCCAGTTGGCTGGCTTCTTTCCAGATGTTAATTACTGAAGAACTTGTCTTACTATTTGATGTTAATTACTCTGTGTGGGCTTCAGTGGAAAAAATAGTCCAGAAATGGAATGTGACATTAAAAACAGGTCCAAATTCTGAATATCCTTCCCACCAGACTAGGGTGTGCTGAGCTTTTTAACCCTGGGAGGAATGAGGCCATGCCCACGAGTGGTTCAGAAGACTTCAGGCATTGGTACAACTAAAGAAAAGTGGGAAGAGCAAAAGGAGGGAGATCAAGGAAAGAGGATGGGTGTGAAGGACACAGGACAATAAAGGGGCAGTGACTCCTGGAGCATTACCTCTAACCATCCTTAGTACTAACAACAGCCACAAGCAGCCATTGTTCGTGTATTTGCTATTAGGAGGCATAACGGAAAGACCGTGAACTTGGGAATCAGAATAGTGTGGGTTTTAATTCAAGCTCTACCAGTTGCTTGTATACAGGCAGGCTATCTAACCCCCAGATCCCTAGTTTCCTCCTCAGTAAAGTGAGGATAGAATTGACTACAGAATACCTTCATTATGAGGAATGTTTCAGTTAACGTATGCAAGGTTCTCACCACACAGGAAGTAATCGGTAACTGATACTTGTTACCATAATGATTGTAGTAGCTGCTATTTGTGTAGCCCTTTACTTCTCCTCCCTTTCTTTTTGGATAACTTTATAGAAAAGGAGCCTTGCTGAGCTACTTGAGATGACCTCCTTTTTCATTTTGAGCTAACACTACTGAGCTAAGCAAGTATTCTTAAGACATATGTCTATTTTTTGTTTGTTTTGCACTAGACTCAGGCTAAGTTCTGAGATGCTTGGCTGGAAAAGAGAGAAGGGATTGAACTGACCCTCAGAAAGTCACTGTGGAGCCAAGAGACCACACAGGAGACTGGCAGCAGGCAGATGCCGAGGAAGGTGCCATGGGGCAGCAGAACGGCTCACAGGACAGAGAAGTGGGACAGATGGCGGAGCCTGAAAGATGACCTGGGCAGCATCTGCCAGCTGCAACACTAACGGAAAGACTCAGCTTTCGACCTGGGTGTTTCTTCCCTGTGAGTTGCCTTTACTTCTCACACAGAACACTTCATTTCTGACACTTTGATCACCAAACGGAAGTTTTCCCTTACAAAAACAAGCAAGTCTCTGCGACACAGCTGGATGTCCCACAATTTAACTCAATTCTGACACTGTCTACCCAGAGACAGCATCAGATGCCAAAGGGTAGGGGTGTGGTCCCAAGTCTGCCTCACCCCCATGTCTACACACAGATACTTCAGACGCCCTGTCACCTGTGCTTCTGACCAATCGGCTATGGATTGGAGGTTCCAATGACCCGCTCCTTGGGTTCGGTTAATTTGCTAGAGCAGCTCACAGAACTCAGGGAAGCAGTTTACTTCCCTCTACCAGTTCATCATCAAAGGGTATGGTAAAGGACACAGACGAACATTCAGATGGAAGAGGTGTGCAGGGCGAGGTCTAAAGGAGGGGGCACGGAGCTTCCACCCCCGTCCAGGCGCGCCGCTCTCCCAGCACCTTCACATGTTGACCAACGCAGAAGCTCTCTGAACCCTGTACTTTTGGGACTGTATGGAGGCCTCATCCCAGAGGAAGACTGATCATTAACTCCATTTTCAGCCCTTCTCCCTTCTCAAGAGAATAGGGGGTGGGGCTGAAAATTCCAAGCTTCTAATCATGGCTTGGTCTTCCCGGTGACTAGCCCTCATCCAGGGGCCATCCCGGAGCCCACCCAGAGTCACCTCATTAGAACAAAGGACACTCTTATCACCCAGGAAATTACAAGGGTTTCAGGAGGTCTGTGCCAGCAACCGGGGGCAGAGACCAGTATATATCTTCCATTATCTCACAAACACATTACCCTGGGGTACACGAGATCTTTCCAAGGGGTGTGCAGCTCACGGCTAGCTTCAAAAGAGTCGAGTTCAATCATCGATATCCATATACATACTTATTAATATATCTTTGCCCAGCAAGGCACCTGTAGGCCGGAAGATGTTCATTTTTCACTTCTCCTTTCATAATTATCCCTCTTCCATTTTATAAAAGAAAAATATCATCCATCTCCAATCTTACTACACTGCACTGTCCTGGGTCTGACAAACCTCTGTGGTGTTTAACACAGGGACAATGTGACAGATTGTATTGATGTTGGGGTGGAGAAAGTGAGTGATTCTAATGATCAGGTAACACATATTTTTACAATTCAAGTGGTTTCCAAATATTTACTTTCAACAAAATTGAAGGCTGACCTTTGGAGTAACCTGATAATTAAAAATAACTTTTGATTACAGAATACTCTAGTGGAGATCAAAGAGTTGAGGGACTTTGCTGTAACAGAATATCTTCCATTTTCGTATACTTATTTATGTGAACAATTTTCTCAGTGTTCATATAAAAAAGGGAATAAAATTTATACTATCTCATTATAGCAATAAGTATATTTATTCAGGCTACATGAATGAATTTTTTAAAATCTCAGCTAACTCATTAAGAGATATATTTCAGGACCACCACCCCCTACCCCCAGAATACCCTAGGGTCTCTTACCACTGGAATCCTTTCTGGAAGGTTCTATGGACTTAGAGGAAACCCTAACTCCCCAGTCCTGCCCAGAGTTGTAGAAAGGTTCATCTAAGTTAATGTAAAAATGCTTTTGTACGCATTAGCAACAAAATACAATTGTTAATTACTGTTATTAGTATAGGAGAAAGGAGCTCTTTCTGAAATGTTGAATTTAAACAGCAGTTTGATAATTACAACGCTAGTTTAATCTGACCTGTCTGGTATCGCTTTAGGCCTATTAGTATCTAAGATATTAAAATAAATGGATTTTTCTAAAGAAAAATGTAAGGGTCCTTGAGGGATCCTTGAAGTAATCTTAAAAAGAAAATTAAGAGAATTCTTATAAGCCTAAAGGATTCAATGTTCACGCTGGTGAGAAGGTAGCTGTCAGTTAGCCCCCAGCTAGGGCCTGGAACCCAGGGAAGGGAAACCGGCCGCCAGGAATGAATTAGTGAGTCTCATGACACTCTGTGTGCACACGCCAGGCAGCTTCGGGTTTTGAGGACCTTTCATCCTAGGTTCTTGAGGGGAAAAAGAGAGAGAGAGAGACATCTCTAAAAAGTAAATAGACACAAGGAAATAAGCAGGTGAGGGAAGAAGAGAAAAGAAAAATACGGAAATGCAGCACGTTTGAAGTCTCCGTCTTGATTCCATCAGTTAGGTCCCCGGGGACGCACCAGGCGAGCGGGGCGGGGCGGCGTCTGGCCCCGGCGGTCCCGCGTGGAGGTGGCGGGGAGGCGGGGTGCGCACCCCGCTGACAGCTCCGACATCTCAGCTCCACTTTGAAGTTGACCTGAACGATCCTTTCATCAAGTCCTCAATATCGCCGTGGCTATAATTTAAACTTGAAACAGGAACAAAGTGTTTTTACTATTGAGCAAATCCTCTGTTAGAAGAGCGCTTTCTCCCAGATGGTCTCTCTCTGCTGCTCTTCTCGGTGGTGCTTTTAGCCTCCCTGTTTCACACGCACAGTTTGGAAAACCATCTCTGCGGAAAGCGGGTCCACAAAACATACCCCGGGACTGACCGTGGGGTGTCGACCCTGATAGTACCGTTGCTGAAGTTTTCCGTCCTGCCTGCCTGCTGGCCTTCCTTCCTTCCTTTCCTTCTTCCTTCCCTTCCGTTTCATTCTTGCTCCTTTTCTTTTTTTCTTAGAAAATGATTTTTCATTCTTTTGTTTTCTTATAGTACTAATACAATAGTATTGCAAATGTAATGCTCATAAAACATGAAGAAATATACAAATAAGCAAACAAAGATCAAAACAGAACCATACAGTCACTTCATCCAAAAATAATCTATGTTAACATTCAGGTGGAAATTCTTCCAGACTATGCATCTACCTGCCTCTCTCTGACGCTGCATTTTGTGTACACGTGTTTGTATGTGTGTATTTACATATTACATTTTTCTATGCTAGAAATAAAGTTTCTTGAGGGTGATAACTCTCATTTCCCTCAATTTGACCCAAGCCTGAATAGAATGTTCTACTTGTCTTCCTCAGTAGAGGTGCGTTAGTTTTGTCTATAAGGAGCTAACTCTGGACCATGTATACAACGTGATTTTCAGATCACAGTTATCCGAGAAGGTCAGTGCTAAAGTTTCTGTTCATGACGATGATTTGGGTATGAGATTTAAAGAGTCTGAGTAGATGCTGAAGTCAGTGCTTTCTGAGCAGGCTTGTCTGACCTCAACCCACATGGTGTGATTGAAAAGTGTGAAGTAAGGTAGCCCCCCACATGTCCATCATAGATAGCCTCCTCCTCAGCTCTCTCTGGTCCCTACACTTTAGTCTTCATGCTACAGGAATTCTGGGGAGATTCTCAAATGGGAATGTGCCTGCTTATCGATATCACACCAAACCCTATCAGGCATTTAATAACACCCTAAGTTGTAATAGATCATCAGTTTCTGGAAACAGAGGAAGGCCTTGACAAAGGTATTGGTTGGGTTGCAGGACGTGAGGGAGAATAGAGATTGCGGGAAGGGAAAGTTAGGAAAGACTCTGAGCCTAGGGACTTCCTCTGACATGATGGGTGTTCCAATGGCAAGGACCAGAAACCCACACAACATAGTGTGAATACACATACACATAGGAGGGAGGGAAGGAGGAAGGATTATTGTAAAGATCCAATATTCTTAGAAGTTATGAGGACATGAAATGAAGTATAGCAGGTCGGACAGTTGGAAATTCAGGAACAGAGGCCTCTCTCCTCCTTCTCTGCCTCTCCTGACTCTACTCCTCAAGCAACGTCTTCTAATTACTCACTTGGCATTTGGCTCCAAATAGTCTCAAGCCCTAACATCACAACAATCCTGGTCCAGGACCCACTGCAGCTGACAACTCTGTCTGTGTCTCTTAATTCAGATTCCTTAGAGTAGTGGCTCTCAAATCTGACTGATCATTGAAATCACTTGGGGCTTTATAAAACACAGCTTCCTAGGGTCCCACCCCAGATGATTCAATCAGAATCTCTGGAAAGACAGTAATAGATCAGCACATGTCTATTTGGCCAGATTCTGTCATGGCTGCTGTTTGTTTGCCCTGGGGTCTGGGGTCCATTCAAGGACACTGAGCTGAGGCTGGGGTAGGTGGGCTTCAAGGGGCACGTGGGGTCACTTCAGGGCTACGATCGGGGCCAACACCTTAAAACATATATGTTACAGTGTTCCTTTCAACCCATCCTTTACTTGCCACTAGGGAGGTGTGTTTTTTTTTGTTTTTTCGTTTTTTTGTTTTTTTAAAAGTAATTTTATTGGGATTACAATGATTTATAACATTGTGTAATTTTGGGTGTACATTATTGTTTATCAGTTCTTGAATAAACTTCATCATGCTCACCCCTAGCAGTCTAATTTCATCTGTCACCATACATATGTGCCCCTTTGTCCCTTTCACCCACTCCCCAACCCCCTTTCCTCTGGTAACCACTAATCTGTTCTCTTTATCCATGTATTTGTTATCTTCCACATATGAGAGAAATCATGCAGTATTTGTCTTTCTGTCTCTGGCTTATTTCACTTAACATCACAGCCTCCAGGTCCATCCATCTTGTTGCAAATGGGACAATTTTGTCCTTTGCAGCCACTATGGAGAACAGTGTGGAGATTTCTTAAAAAATTAAAATTAGAAATACCTTATGATCCAGCTATCCCACTACTGGGTACTTATCCAAAGAACTTGAAATCAATGATCCAAAGAGACTTATGCACCCCTGTGTTCACTGCAGCACGATTCACAATAGCCAGGATGCGGAAACAACCCAAGTGCCCTTCTACAGAAGAATGGATAAAGAAGATGTGGTATATATATACAATGGAATACTACTCAGCCATAAAAATTAGGGAGTTTTAAAAATACATATAAATCAGGTCATGCTCACTCCAGCTTAAAATCTTTCAGTGGATCTCCTATCTTTTTAAACAAGGATCAAAATCTGGAGAGAGAGAGGTGAGGGCTGGAACAAATTTTAAAAAGAATGGAAAATAATAATAGTGAAACTGAGTATCTGGGGACGTGGTTCTGGTTTGGATTCTGCGTAATCTTGTTGGTCCTGTAACGTCTCTGGCCGCAGTTACCTCACTCTCAAAGCATGTAGTTGGATAAGATGATCTCCAACTCATTCTCAGCTTTAACATTCAGTGATTTCTTGGGTCTGCACCACTAGTTTGGGGACAAGAAGTCATTCCAAGGTAGGGGGTAGGATTTAGTTGGAGCAACTTGGGTCATGAATACGTTCACCTCATATCAACTGATGAGAAGTAAAAGTGAGGACTCAGTGATACTAAAGGCCTCGGGTGCAAGATCTTGACCAAATTTATTTTTTAATTTAATTTTTATTGAGTTAATGGTAGGTTACAATCTTGTGAAATTTCAGTCATACATTACTGTTTGTCAGTCGTGTTGTAGGTACAACCCTTCACCCTTTGTGCCCACCCCCCACACCCCCTTTCCCATGGTAGCCACTAATCTGTTCTCTTTGTCCACATTTTTGAATTCCTCATATGAGTGGAGTCATACAGAGACTGTCCTTCTCTATCCGGCTTATTTCACTTAACATAATTCCCTCAAGTTCCATCCATGTTGTTGCAAATGGGACGATTTTGTTCTTTTTTATGGCTGAGTAGTATTCCATTGTATGTATATATACCACATCTTCTTTATCCAATCATGTGTTGGTGGGCACTTAGGTTGCTTCCACGTCTTGGCTATTGCAAATAATGCTGCAATGAACATAGGGGTGCATGCGACTTTTGGAATTGCTGACTTCAAGCTCTTTGGATAGATACCCAGTAGTGGGACAGCTGGATCGTATGGTAGTTCTATTTTTAATTTTTTGGATCTTGACCAAATTTTGGTGTCACAGACAACAAACAAAACAAACAGGTTCCTTCTGGCTGATAATGACACAATCAACGGTTCTAGTGAAAATCGAGATTGTAGGACTGCCCTTTCAAAAGAATGATTTTAAAGCCTGCTTATGAGTGTGTCCAGGTTTTAGCTTCGTGAGTGGATGGCAAGTGCTGAAATAATTCAGTCCCAAAAATACTGCAAGAATTGGGACAAGCAGAAATGATGTGAAACTAACTACCAAGAGAAAATTAAAAGTTTCTGTGGATGACTGGTCACACAGCAGCTCATAATAGTCACTGCAGGGTAGATGAAATAGTGTGTCAACAATTCATTGGTTGGATGATTATGACTCTTGTAAGTTGGTGACAAGGCTTGAATTGCAATTTTTAAAGCAAGTTCAGAAATACTTTATTTATTTCCACTGGGCAATGTGCATGTCCCTGAGGCCAAAGATGGCATCCATCACTTTAACGTACTTGGGCCTTTAACAAATTCAGAGTAATCCATAGCAGTAGATGGAGAACGGTGGTTGGGTGGAAGGCGTCTCAAAGCTTTCATCTGATACCGTACTCGTGTCTCCCCTCTGCTTTCCAGTTCGTCCCCCGTGTGCTAGAGTGCCCTTCTCTTCTACAGGCCAGCCTTGCTCTCTCATCATTCAACCTGCTAAGAAGTTTTACCTTCACCAAGGATGCTGTCCTTAACTGGATAAACAGAGGCTGATCACTTCCAATTCCTAATGCTTCGTTAATCACTCCATCTTCTGTGCTGCCATATCCTCTTATAAATACGACTGTTATGAGACCTAGAGTATTAGTTAGGTCTGTCTGCCTCTCTAGATTGTATGCTTCTTTATAGTAGACATCATGACTCACTTATGTTTGCATCTCCTACGTCTACGACAGTGACCAGCACATAACTGTTACTCAATAAATACTTAGAGAACAAGAATTGTAGCAATGAGGGGAGAGTGGTGGGAAGGGATAGTTATCATCCCATGAGGACTTTTATTCCAATTTATTTTACAACACTTGAAATACTACACATTGACAACGAAAATGGAGCAGAACACAACACAGTCTAAATATTAGTGATTGAAACAGGAAAATGCCGTGTAGGAAAGATTTATTTTGAATGATGGCACTTAAGGAACAGAAAACAAATTGGTTTAAATAGAGGAGGGTGAGGAAGTAATGACCTTCTGAAAAGAGATCCTGAGTGGTTCTAGGGGTCGCTCTGACCTCTATCCAGGTCAGGTTACATTTCAAAACACAAGCCCTTCTTTTTCCTAGACATGCCCATTCTTACGTGTTCCCATCATATACAGGATAATTTACAGGGCTGACAAGACAGGCAGGAGGAGGAGTAGAAGTGAGAATGAGAATAAGAGATTGCCTTGAGGTATCTGAGCAAGTCGGAAGAAGGAGGGGAAAGGGGAGTCGTTATGGGTTGAATTGTCCACCCAAAACTCATATGTTGAAGACCCAATCTCCAGAACTTCAGAATGTGCCCGTATTTGGAAATAGGGTCACCGCAGATGTCATTCGTTAAGATGAGGTCATTAGAGGGGCTGGCCCCGTGGCCGAGTGGTTGGGTTCGCGCGCTCCGCTGCAGGTGGCCCAGTGTTTCGTCGGTTCGAATCCTGGGCGCGGACATGGCACTGCTCGTCGGACCACACTGAGGCAGCGTCCCACATGCCACAACTAGAGGAACCCACAACGAAGAATACACAACTATGTACCGGGGGGCTTTGGGGAGAAAAAGGAAAAAATAAAATCTTTAAAAAAAAAAAAAAAAAAAGATGATGTCATTAGAGTGGGCCTTGATCCAATATGACTGGTGTCCTCATTAAAGGGGAAATTTGCACACAGAGACACACATACAAGAAAGACACCATGTGAACATGAAGACGGCCATCTACAAGCCAAGGAGAGAGGCCTGGAACACGTCCTTCCCTCACAGCCCTCAGAAGGAACCAGCAGGACGACATCTTGATTCCAGACCTTGAGCCTCCAGAACTGGGAGACAATAAATTTCTGTTGTTTAAGCAACCCAGTTTGTGGTACTTTGTTACAGCAGCCCTAGAAAATGAATCTAGGAATGAAAGAAAATATGTGTATACATGTAAAAGAATGATTTCCTAAGATGGAATGAACTGAATTGTGAACTGTGAAATTTAGAGGTATGGGGAGGCACTGCCGGTGAAAGACAGTTCTGAGGAAGAAAGGAGGACATTGAATCAGTTCCTGAAGCCAGCCAGCAGATGGCGGTATTGATTGGAATACCTCTCTGGGGTGGGAGGAGGAACCGAGTGGGTCTTCCCAATTTGCCAGATATTTGCAAGCGGAGTGGCCAGGAGTGGCAATGTGATTCTTGGAAGGCTGCAAACAGGGACTTGTGGGAAATATTTCTGGTGGTTATAATCCAGATGGGTGTGCAGTGGTACTGGGCGCGGAATTTAGACTTTTGCTATATCTGACTAAAACGCCAACTCCTGGAGGGTTTATGACTCTGGCTGCGCCATTCTCTTTGTATAGCATCTTACACAAAGTTAAAAAATGGTTGTACTTTGTGATAATAATTTTATCCTTTTAAGCTCACTAAAAAGAGACACTTTTTTTTTCTTAAAAATTACATTTTTAAGACAATAGTAGGTTGAAAGCCTATATTTACATCTACTTAAACCTTTGAGGCATGCTCCCATTTATTCTTAAAATATCATTAACATTTTAATATAAAAATCCAACAAGGACCAAGAAATAACAACAAGTGTCTACAAAGCACTTTCACACAAGAGCCTATGATGTTATCAATGAAGGCTTTACTGTCCCTGTTTTACAGATGAGGAAAACTGAGACTCAGAGTTTAAGTACGAGTGGGGAGTAGCAAGAACAAAATTAAAACTCAGTTCTCTTGACCTCCAATTCATTATTCTCCATCATTAGTTAAATGTTTAAGAATTTAAGGAACTGTTGGAAAAGCAAAAGAAAACCACGATGAGATATCACCTCGCACCTGTTAGAATGGCTATTATCAAAACGACAAGAAATAACAAGCGTTGGTGAGGATGTGGAGAAAAGGAAACCCTTGTGCACTGTTGGTGGCAATGTAAATTGGTGCAACCACTATGGAAAACAGTATGGAGGACCCTCAAGAGATTAAAAATAGAACTACCATTTGATCCAGCAATTCCTCTTCTCGGTATTTATCTGAAGTGAATGAAATCACTAACTCAAAATAGATATATGCACCCCATGTTCACTGCAGCGTTGTTTACAATAGCCAAGACATAGAAACAACCTAAGAGTCCATCAATGGATAAAGGAATGAAGAAGTGGTAAGTTGTAAGATATATATGTATACAACAGAATATCACTCGGCCATAAAATGAAGGAAATCCTGCCATTTGCAACAGCATGAATGGACCTCAAGGGCATTATGCTAAATGAAATAAGTCAGACAGAGAAAGACAAATAGTGTACGAGCTCACTTATAGGTGGAATCTGAAGGAAAAAGAAACTGAACTCATAGACACAGAAAACAGATTGGTAGTTGCCAGAGGCAGGGGGTGGAGGGTGGGCGAAATGAGTAAAGGTGGTCAAAAGGGACAAACTTCCAATTATAAAATAAATAAGTCCTGAGGATGTGCCATACAGCATGGTGACTATAGTTAATGACACTGTATTGTATATTTGAAAGTTGCTAAGAGACTACATCTTAAAAGTTCTCAACATAAGAAAAAAAATTGTAATTAAAAAAAAAGAATTTGGGGGCTGGCCTCGTGGCCCAGTGGTTAAAGTTCTGTGCTCTCCGATTCAGTGGCCTGGGTTAGCAGATTCAGATCCTGGGCACAGAAGTCCTCTGCTTGTTAGCCACGCTGTGGAGGCATCCTACATACAAAGTGGAGGAAGACTGGCACAGATGTTAGCTCAGGGCGAATCTTCCTCACCAAAAAAAAAAAGAAAAAAATTAAGGAACTGTTAATAGAAAATGATACCACATGGTTTAATGTCTTTGGTTTTTTTAACCGTCTGACCATACACTACTTGTCAACATATTTACCATAAAAACCCTATGAAATTTTAGCGGAAATCCAGTTGCTGATTATATAATTAGTTTTGAGTAGAAAAAAAATGTAGACTCTTGAAATTGCACAGAATGGGTTTGAATATCTCCGGTTAGGGCAAGTTATTTAACATCATCAAACTTCAATTTCCTTAACTGCCAAAAATAAATAGTAATACTTGCCTCATAAGCTTCAACAAAATACTTAAGACACATTAAGTATTTAAAGTGGTTCCTGGTACCAAACAGGCCTTTATAAATGGTAGCTCCCTTACTCCCCATAAATAAGACAGGATCTGGAGGGTTAGCTAGCAAAGAACGTGTTTTTTTGTCCAGGAAATGCCTAGGATCAAGGTCAAAGTCATACTGCGCAGCGAGGACTGCCTTTACGCCCACACAGGGGCGCCGGGCACATCAACGAGCACACTCATTGCCCACTTACTTCTCAGAACTCACTGGAGCGGGAACATTCCTCTGCTTCAAGGGGCACATTCCCTCTGGCTGGTCGTGTGGCAGGCACTTCTCGGGGCTCTGTGCCCGTTGCTGAGTTAGTTGGAGTTTTGCATGTGGGAAGCAAGAACAATTTGCTAAAAATCCCTGCTGTGCATGAGAGAAGCTTATTTTACCATAAAAGGAGCAAATTACACTACTTCTTTAATGTCATCCAGATGATTTTCTCCTTTTCATTTTGAAGCTTTGCTTACAATTCCGCGGTACTTCCTAGCAGCACAGGCTTCCCTTGGCACCATGCGTAGCTTCACCTGTCGTAAACAATGTTCACAGGGCATGAGCCTTCTGGCTGTGCCTTTTTAATTTCAGAATTCCATTTGATATGAACTCCTTCCATAGGGGTGAATGCTACGTAGTTTACAAAGTGTTTAAAGCATATTAGTTCACAGAATTTTAGCGCTGAATGTATTGACTAGGGGTCAGCCAGACATTTTCTGAAAAGGCCCAGGTAGTAAATATTTTAGGCTTTGCAGGCCGTATAGTCTCCACCTGCAGCAACTGGTGAGCTCTGCCCTTGCAGCATGCAAGCTGCCATAGACAACATGCAAACAAGTGGGCATGGCTGTGTTCCAATAAAACTGTATTGGTAGACACTGAAATTTGAAATTCGTCTAATTTTCACACAACAAAATAATCTTTTAAAATATTTTTCCCTTAGCTCACAGGTTGTACAAAAATAAGCATAATTTGTCTATCCCTGAACTAGAAAATTATAGTCATAGCATCAACGTTGGATCCGCCAGAGGCCTTATAGAGCTTCTCAAGGCCCTTGATTTTATAGCTGAGATTCTGGAGCACAGAGAAGTTAAATACTTTCCTCAAAGTCACACAGCTAGCGAGTATGGAGACAAACCATAATCCCCATCTTCTGATTCCGGAATCGGATTTTTCTAAACCGTGTCATTCTTCAATAGTCGCCGTGACTTACCCACATCCACGCAGGCAGTTATGATGAATGTCTAATTAATCTGTGGACACAAATGTCTGTCTCCCAGTTAGCTCTTCTGACCTCAGTTTGGAGAGACCTGACTTTGCACAATGACTTCCTCAGCTGTGTTACTAGCATTCTATTATTAGCGTCAAAGAAAGCACGTGAGACCTTTCTCTCATGACTTAGACTGCTACCTAAGTAGAATATTAGAATTTTTGAGCCAAAACGGTCCTTGGAGATTTTCTTGACTCAAACTATCAAATTACATGCGGGAAACCGAGGCCCAGAGAGCCTAAACAAACCACCCAAGAGCGCTCATTGGCAGGAGCTAGAAGCCAGGTCCTTGGACCCCCGGTGCAGAGCTGTTTCAATCGACCATATTGCCCTTACACAATAGTTTATGAAAAGGGATGTGTGAAAACTGATAAATGGAAACCTCATTTAAAACGGAGTTGAGAGACCAGAAAAGAGAATTCTCTCACGTGCCACTGAGCACACTACTGATCCCAACAGGAAAAGACAGACCTTGCATCTGGGGCGGGAAGTGGAACTACTTACTAGCCCAGCAGAAGGAAAGAAGAAATTCCTCCTTGCCCAGCGAAGGCTCAGCCAATGAAGGCCGGGCATAACTCAGCCAATGAAAAGCCACTACATGTCAAACTCTCAGTCTCCTCCAATAGACTCTTCCGTTACAACAGCCCGTCCCAACTTCATAAGAGAACGTTTCTCTGGACTTGGGTATTGTTCCCCATACACTGCATGTCTAGAACTGCCCTTCTTTGCTGTTACAGAACAAACCTATTCTGCTGGTAAAATAACTGGTGGTTTGTTTATTTTAGGTCCACAATGTTATTACTCATAATTAAAGCATGCCTTTTGTGTCAAAGTCCAGAGAACAAATATAATAATTACCGTTAATTGCCAACTCTTTCTTATATATCAGGAAGTATACTAGACATACATAGATTACATAATTTAATCCTTTCCTTATTTATCTCCATTTTACAGGTCAGGAAGCTGAGACTTAGGAGCCTACAGTAATTTATTTCATGTTACATAGCCAGTAAGTGATAGAGCCACGCTTCACATTCACTTTTCTCTTCAAAATCTGAGCTCTTCACTTTCCATGTCGCCTCTGTTGCCTGCTTTTGTTCTAAGCCACAGAAACACAATAGAGACCAGCATAAATTATAAGAAGGATTTACTGAGGCAGGGAGTTGAAAAGGGGAAGTGTCACTTCAAGCACCGTTCACTTGTGTACCTGTGGTCCCTGGCTTGGCCTTCTCTGGCTTGGTGGCTGAGATCTCAGGCTGGCTTCACATGGGCCACTTTGCTCCTCATTCACATCCAGTAAGGGCAAAGGTGAAACCAAATCAACTATGGAACAAACATCCCGATCCCGAGGGTTTGATTGGACCAATTCCTGGACTGGTCCATAGGCTGAGGATGGAATTAACCCTCAGAGCCCATCCCTAGAGCTAGGAGTGGGGTTAATCCACCCAAAATGAGCTGCTGTCACATATGGATGGAAGGGGTTCTTCCTCCGGAAAGGACAATCTGTCGGTTGTTAGAGGAAGAAGGGAAGAATGAGCATTTTATAAGCAACCAATGAATTGAATTTACCACCTCTATGTCCACTCCCTGTTATTTAATTGATAGAATCAAAGATACAAAACTGGCAGCATAAACCTTGGTGTCCTTGACTGCTTGCTATGATGTGGTTGGGGAAGAATCACTCAAGGTATGTTATGCTCACCCTCTTAAACAAGCATCTTTGGATACTTGCCTGCAGCTTTGGTGTTAGTAAAGGAAAAGGGATCAGCCTATCAAGGCAAGACCTTCCCTAAAAGTATTTGAACTTTTCCTGGTGGCTAAATCTGCACTTTCCAGGAAGAGAGGAAAGGGACTAACAGTGACCCAATCCTAGTCTTTATAACTAGGAATTCTTTATAATTTAGTCTCCCCCTTGTCTGCACAGCTGCAGTGTCAGTATCTCAGACATCCTCCACCATCCCTTTTTCGAATAGCACTCATCACGACAGGCTGTGGTGACTTTACACGTCTTGTGTCTCCATTGGCTCTCCATCTCCTTAGAGAAGGACCATTTTTCACCCATCTTTGGTCCTCAGCCTGGAGTAGCATTTGACCCACAGGAAGGGAATGACGGCAACCCGATGAGCAGTGCTGGCTCCAAAGAGAGGGCTGAGCCCATGGGATCCTGGGGGGTCGTTTAGCCCCTCTGAACCTCCCCTTCAACAAGATGAGAGAATTAACAATATCTGCCTCAGACGATTACCTGAAAAGCATGTTATAAAAAGTAAAGTGATGAAAATGCTGTGTCTTTCAATTTTTCATTAATTCTAAGATGAACATTTTCTCATATCTGAAACAGAAATACTCAATGTTTACGTTCCCCCAAAATTCGTATGTTGAAACCTAACGCCCAAGGTGATGGTGTGGGACCTGGAGCCTTTGAGAGGTGCTTGGGCCATGCGGACGAAGCCCTCGTGAACGACATCAGTGCTCTTATAAAACAGATACTCAGCTAGCTCCCTAGCCCCTTCTGCCACCGGAGCTTACAGCTGGAAGGCACTGTCTATGAACCACAAAGCGGGCCCTCACCACACACTGAATCTGCTGGTGCCTTGATCTTGGGCTTCCCAGCTTCCAGAACTGTGAGAAATAAATTTCTGTTTACAAACCACCCAGCCATGGTATTTTATTATAGCGACCCAGACGGACGATCCGTGCATATGTATGCACCATACTTTAATTGACAGTGGGTTTTTTTCCTTATGTTTTATGTACTATATTTTAGTATTACAATAAAATAACAGTGAATCTTACAGCCAAAGGTGACCGATATTTGACAAAATATAATGTTATTGATATCCATGCAGTGTTCTGCCTCTGACAGATGTCCAACAAGCTGCCAGAGAATCAACTGTTCTGTTTGTCACTCTCACGGGATTCCCTCTACATCCCTCCTGGCATCCTGGCATCCGCATCCATTTACATTTTAATGTTATTCAAACTTTCTTGGAAATTACTTGTATTTCATTTCCACATATACTTGTATTTGGTACAGCACTTAATCTCACTTGCTTTTTCTTTCCATTACCACGTCACCACAACCACCACCAAGACTTAAGTAATGGGAAGAACTTTGCAGTGTTTTGGAAAGAATAATTTTAGTTCTAGTTCCATTTCATCACTAATTAGCTACATGTCTAATCTCTGTCATCAGCAAAATGGGAGTGCCAGGATTCACTTCACAGCTATGCAAGGTCAAATGGGATCATATATTCGGATGCCCTTTAACATGACTGCATTCTGGAATCTGGTGAGCAGAGAGGCCTCCGTTCCCCTCTGTAATTTTACCAATCTTGGACAGCTTCCAAAGACAACACTTCAGAGGAAAGGGAGTCTTTTAAGGTGCGTTCGATTACTTCCTATATTCGCCCACACAATCGCTGCGATGATTTCTTTTCTCCAAACATCTACAAGACACGGAAAACAAAGTGACTGTTACATTTCACTGCACCCCATTTCCAGTAAGGATGTGAACTCCGTTGCTCTAAATGTCAGTGTCCCCTGACTCTGCCCATCCCAGCAGGAACTCCTTCCTTTGCAAGGGCCTGCTAGGGGAGCCTTATCTTGATGTTTTCAAGACAGTGCAAGCTTTAACTTGAGGTTGAGAGTTTCTTTCAATGTTACTTACCAGAGACAAGCTCCCTTTGATGTTTGGCGTTAAAGTAGTAATCATTTATTTGTGGTTTTCTTCTTCTGCTTTTTAACTTTGTGCTTTCCCCTACTTTGCACACCATTAAAACTGAGCTTGTCTTTTACTTGGTTTTAGGTTGAAATTATGGAGTGGGACAGGGATGGGCATTAGGACACTAGTAGATGTTTAGCACTCACTTGGTGCTCAATTTACACACATCACCTGGTTTCTATAGACGCCCCACAGCAATCTGAGAAGGTTCAGCATTTTACGTTTGAGATGATGACACTGAGGCAATTTATCAGACTTTATACAATCAGAATGAACCCAAACCTCCTGAGCACAGATCCGAAACTTTTTGGTTTTGATTTTTGGTTTTGGTTTTGTCTCGGTATAAGGAGAAGAGGAGTGGGGAAGAAACGGTGTTTGAGCACACATTGGCATTATATTTTTAATCCTCTTAATCCGGAGGTCATCTTCTTCCACTTTTCTCTGTCACTTCATTTCATGTTTTATTCCTGAAAATGAACTTGTCAGTGAATCATTTTCCTTTACATTTCTGGAACAATCCCAGATTCTTATGGCATTACAGAATAAGCCTCTAGCAAAGGGCAATCCATAAAGCAGACAGCCTTGGGGAGGAAGCAGGGGATAAATTACATGAATGAGTTAGTATAAAGCTGCTAATAAAACCTACAACGCAGGTAAAAGGCAGAGGGTATAATTTGCTGACAAAGTTATTTAGTAGCAACCACCAAGAACTAAAAATATAAAAAATAAAAAGGTCTATGTTATTTATTTAAATTGCAAAAGTAAGAGAGGCCTACCTAAAGAGGAAAACAAAAATAAATTTCCAATCCTGAGATTTATTTGATAAATAATCACAAAGAAAGAATTCCTTTTTAACTTTAGAGTGTGTTTTCCTTGGACAATGAAAAAAAGATTACATTCTACATGGGCCAAATTTATCTGTGATAAAGTTTGGGTATTGTATTGTTTTACTACTTTTATAGTAACTTTTTTTTTTTTCTTACTTTTGGTTATTTTTCTCTCTAAAGCGTAAAGGAAATTCCTCTATGAGAAGTCTTTGTATGATAAAGGAAAAAAAATTAGTTTCTGAAATTAAATAATTAGACAGCTTAGATTCACAGAAAGAGAAAACTTTAGATTCCTGGTTTCTCATAAAAACCATAATAGTGTAAATGATTTAAGAACATAGAATAAAATGAAATTTCCAGGATAATTTTTGGTTAACGAAAAGAGTGAGGTGCCGAAAATATACTTGGAGAGAAAGAGGGAAGAAAACGTATCTGAAAAGTCAGACAAGTACTTGATTAAAGCGGCAGTTATTTCTAAAATATCATTAAGCAGGGTTTCTTTGGGGAACCTGCCTTAACAGAAAGCAGAGCACCGTTTATATCTCATTTAACCTCGCCTTCACGTTCATTAATTGCCTCTTCGGTGAAGCAGAGTTTCATTTTCCTGGGGCAGGAAAATCCCATTATAAAATGCAGCAGAAAGAAAGGATGCTGCTTTGGGCTTATCTCCTTGCTTCTGAAGGGCCTCTGTGTCCCGGGACGGGCCCCGGAAAAGTACACTATGGGCTTCCCTGCGCGACGCCAGGCGACCCGCGCGCACCGTGCCGCTGAGACGTGCCTGCTGCCCATCCAGCGCTATTCAAGTCCCCTGGCTTTACAGATTAAATGACCACCCGCTAACGCGTCCCCCGACGTTCGGAGCCAGGAAATGTGGCCGCCCTGGCCGGGATGCTGGGGCCCCAGACGCTCCCCGGGCCTCTGCGATCCCAGAGCACCTGCTTCTCCTCTCGCTCCCAGGCGGTCCCCGCGGGCTGGGGCGGGGGCGCTGGAGCCCCGAGCCCCGATCGTGGGGCGCCGGGGGCCAGGCGCGCTCCCCACCTGGGCCGGCGCGGTCGCAGCCCCACCCGGGCCCCGACGGGCGCCTCGCCAGGCCCGGGGAGGGGCGGCGCGGGAGGGCGGAGGGCGGAGGGCGGGGGCCGGCGCGGGGCAGGGCCGGGCCGGGTAGGGCTGCTCCGGGCCTCCGCTCTCGGAGGAGCGCCGCGCTCGCCCCGGACGCCGCCCGAGCGCTGGCCATGAGGACGCTGTGGATGGCGCTGTGCGCGCTGGCCCGGCTGTGGCCCGGGGCCCTGGCCGGCTGCGCCGAGGCGGGGCGCTGCTGCCCCGGCCGGGACCCCACCTGCTTCGCCCGCGGCTGGAGGTTGGACAGGGTCTATGGGACGTGCTTCTGCGACGAAGCCTGCCGCCTCACCGGGGACTGCTGCTTCGACTACTCCAGGGCGTGCCCAGGTGGGTGGCGGGGCCGAGGGTGGGGCGTCGACTGTTCGCCCGCAGCCAAGGGGCACAGGGTCCCACACCTAGGACCCCAGCGCCGGAGCCAGGGTCCCTCAGCCCCTTTCGTCCTGGCGGGTCCAGACCCTCTATCCAGGCCCACTCCAGACCCCTCCATCCAGGTGCACCCAGTCGCCTCCATCTTTGGGTCCTCCAGCCCCTTTCTTCCAGATACGCCCAGCTCCATCTATCCTAGGGTCCTTCGGCCCTGTCCATCCACGTGCACCCCCATACTCTCCATCCTAGGGTCTCCCAGCCCTCTCCATCCAGGGGTCTCCGGAGTCTCCATCTAGACTTACTGCTCTAAAGCACCCCTCCTCACCAGAGCCTGGATGGAAGGGGCTGGAGCCCTCCGCTTTCCTGGAAGGGTGTGGGGCCACCGCTGCCTGATGAATTCTTCCATTCAAGAACTCCAGCGTGGTAGGGCCACCTCCCTCCTGGAGAGGTGGCATTGACAGATTCCAGGGGCACGGCCCGGGGCCGGGCTCCATGCTATCATTGTTAGCCCGCAGATCTTAGGAGCCTGGCCAGAGGTGATGAGGGAAGGAATGTGTAATTATCCCACTTTGTGCCAAAGTCTTGCTCTGGGAGGGCACTTCCTTCTGCAGAACAAGTTCCTGTGAGGACCACGGTTGTCCTCACCTCTGGACTCCAGCATGTGGCATAGCCCCTTCCTCAAGGAGAGGTTAGATATGTTCCTTGAATTCAATTTTGTCCATATAGCGTGATAAAGATTTTTATCTCAGCGTTCCTGTTATGTTTTAATCTTGCTGGTTTTCCTTTAGGGTCAGTCTTTTCATCTTTAAATTTCCCACAGTATCACAGCCCCTGGTAAGGGCTCAATAAATGTTGATTTAATTAAAATAAAAGGTAAAGGAAGAAATGGGGAGTATAATCCTGAAGAATCAGGGGTACCTGAGAGAACCCATGAGAGAACCCAATTCTAGAAATAAAAGAAACCCAGCTCCCTTTTAATCTCATCAGCCCAAAAGCCACACATATGTTAAGGTTTGACCTCAAGGACCCCAGCATCTTCCTGGGAGAGTAACCCGCAGGACTGTGCCATTCCTTGGGGATCCAGATGCCCTCCCGAAAGGAGCATCCTTTCTGCCTCTTTGGTGTTGGAAGAGGCCACCAGCCCATGGCAGGATGGTCACCCAGGCCTGCCGCTGAAGAACACAGTTAAAAACATTGAGACGTTTTGACCCTGATTGAAAGCTAATGATTTACCTGTGAATATTGATCTTCTTTTTGATAAGCTTCTTTCCCTTTCCTGCTCCAACGCCAGGGTATTTTCCTACTAAAGTGAAGAGTCAGTTATTAAGGAAATGCAGTGCCCTCCGGCCAGCTGTCCCCACCCTCCTTCCTCTCAGCATCCTACCTAAACTCCTGTTCCCTCAGTTAGCTGAACCCTCTAGCAAAGCCTTTGTCACTGTGGTAGGACCACTCTCTCATCAGGGGTTTTGCCTACATTTTAAAGGTAAATACAGAATTCCTAGAGTCCAGATAATTGTGTCCTGGTCTGTGGCAAGCACAGGGATGCAGAGATGATGAGGACACAGTCTCTGCTCCCTAGAAGTTCCCATTGGAGCAGGGAAAGACACAGGCAAAAACACCTGCAACATGCTTTGTGCCCAAATAAGGGATCCGGGAGGACAGAGAGGAAAACTCAGAAGACCTGAGGAATTCAAGGAAGACGTCCCAGAGAAGCAATGGGCAGCCGTAATCCTGGAGAATGAGTGAGTGGTCCCGAGAAGGGAAGGAGAATTCTTGCAGGAGAGCATCATGTGGCTGTCCAACAGTAACTGGTGGGTGTCAGCCTTCTGTGCCCAGCTAGGCTAGGACCTGAGGCCAACCTGGTGAACAGAACAGACAGTGAACGCAGCTAGATATGGAGAGATTCAGGCACTGAAGAGGCATGGGGAAAGACAGCAAGTGTTATGAGAACCGGCTTTCCAGTGAGGCCTAACAGTGCGAGCAGGAGTTGCGGAATCCTCAAATTTATTTGGTCAAAAATAAATCCCCTATTTTCAGATCAGGAGGGAGAAATATTAAGACAGAGAGCCAATCATTTTGGAGTGGGGATTCGTCGAGTGAGGAATAGAAGAGAGATGACCCTACCATCTCAGGAAGAACTCACAAAGGAATCACAGCAACCTTGGGCCTGGGGAAGAGCTGTGAGCGCTGGACCAGGACCGGAAGTCGGAAACGGAGCTGGAGGCTGATAGGATTGGAAAAGCGGTATATTCAGGAGCCCTGTGTGCCCTTCCCCAGAGAGTTAACAGAGGACCCTGCAGGCCTGGGGCACTGAAACGTAGGGCTGAAAAGTCTCCTCCTTGGTAAATGCTCTGCGCCTGGAGTTTCTTGGAAAGGGAAGAAGAAAATAGAGACAACTGGAAGTTGGCCACTTGGCGAGACTGAGCCTGCTCCGCCTCCGAGCTGAGGGCGAGGGCGATGCCGGGCTGGATGCTCAGTCCCCTCAGCCCTGGACAGGGTCGGGGCTGTGCTGACTCTGGAGTTTGGGAAAAGGTGTGGTTGGCCTGGAGGAGCGTCTTACAGCTGCAGGAACTGAGACTTTCAGACTCTCCCATTACCAAGTTCACATCAATGGGCAGCACAGTGAGATCTGAACCCACGGCTGCCCGACTTCCAGCTGCCAGCAGCCCTGTCCGTTCGTGCCAGTGCACGGCTATTGTATATTTCTAGATAAGTTTCAGCAGTGCAGAGCCCCCAGTTACTCTCTGTACAGAGAACCATTCTGCCTCTTAGAATCTCTTCTCCTCCTTACCCAGTGTTGGGTTACTGAGCGATGCTGCCTGAAGCCTTTTCGACTGAAATTACCTTAATAGTGAATGAAAAATGGAACTATGTCTTACAGCTAAGCATGCCTTACTTCTATTCCTTCTGATTTTTTTTATCTTGATAAATGCATTAATTTTTTTGGTGTGGCTAAAAGATGAAATACTGGAATTTCTTTTTCTAAATAGAAAGTTGGGGTTTCTTTTACTCCGTAAAAATAAAAATAAGTTATTGGATCTATAGAATTACTGAACCCTCCCCCAAATCTGTTCTGAAACTAATATCTCAGTAACTAATTAACTCATTATCATCTCATTATGATGATCGCATGGGTTTCGACACCAATAATGTAGCTCCACAAATCCTCCCCTCCACATGGAAAAAAGGATAGAAGAATCTCCATTGGCTGAACCTGATCAGGGATGGGAAGCAGAGCAGGAGGACACATCCAAGTGACCTGCCCTGGAAGACCTCTTGGGAGGCTGGCTTATCGGGCTCAAAACACCCCAGTCTCTAATTCATCAGCTGGGTTCCTACAGTCTTTGTTCTAAGTTCATAGAAACAGTAGATGGCATTAGATCTTGGATGAGCAGCTTAAGGAAAGAGTAATAATTAACCGAAGCAGAGCAGGACAAAAATTGAGTAGCCTGTGTGAGCCAGTCTGTTCTCCCAGATTTGTGGGGAATCTAGGCCAAAAACTGGCCAAAATCTGATGACATCATATCTGGAGGGAGAGGGGCCCTCTGCTTGAAGCTATGGGCTCCAAAACTCGCCCAAAGGAAGGAGAGCCCAGCCTACAATGATTTAGAGTGTTGAGGCTTTGCTGGAGCCAGTGTGGCCTGAGAGACAGCGTGTGGCTTCCCCTGCCTTTGTCTCTGCAGAAAAACTGAGCAGGGCCTGGCACCAGTATTCCACACGACTTCACTTCACAGGTTTGGCTGCGGCCCTGGGTGTGTAGTCAAGGAGGTCGAAGTGGTCAGCACTTACCCAGCATTCCCTCTGTGCCAGGCACCCTCACAGCTCTAAACTTACTGAGCTCTCACCACCTGCCGAGGTTGTGCCTCATTTTGGTCTCATCTTACGGACTAAGTAACCGGGGCACGGGAGAGTTAGGCAATTTGTCCAAAGTCACACCACTACGTGATGGATTGAGATTTGAACCCAGGAACTCTGGATGCAGAGCCCACACATTTAAACATTATGTTTTTACTGCCTTGGAGAAATGAGGCTTCATGCGAAGCCGTGTGCTTTTCAGGGAAGGCCCCAGATAAATACTGGAGAGTGAGTGAGCCTTCACTCTTCATCAACTGTGTTCTCCTCAAGGGCTAAAAATGTGTCCTGCTCCTCTTTGCAATCTCCCAGTAGCTATCGTGGTGTCGCTTAATAACATTTGTCAAAACAATGTGACCAGTCATTCCACCCGGGGGCTGTTATCTGCGGCTCCGGAGGGCCCTGCCATCTGGGGCGTATCCACATGGCCTTTTTAAAATAACGTTTTCCTTCCCTGACTACAAAATGTATGTTTGTTGCAGAAAGTTAGGAAAATACAGAAATGTACGAAAGACGAAAACAACTACCTGGAAACTTACTACCCAGGAAAAGCATCATTATCTTTTTGATTTGTTTCCCCTTTTTGCCTGAGTTTGCATGGTATATAAAATTCTATTTTTCTAAGGAAGCAGCCCATTTCATTGTCTTGCTGGCATTTCATGGACTTGTCCAATTAATGTCCCAAAATTTAAAAAAAAAATCTATGAAGCCAGATGACATGGTATCTACAAGAGGAAAAAAATCCCTGAGCATTTATTAGAGCTTTTCGAGGGGGTAATTAGGCTCTTGGGCAACGTAGTCTCATTCAACTTCCACAATTTTGCCAACGTTCCCCAGAAAAGGATATACATAAGGAGAGAGAAAAGGCAGATGACATACATTTAAAGTTGTGTCACCAAGAGATGTGTGTGTGGATAAAGGGGCTGTTTGATTTTTCTTTCATAGAACATCAGAGAACAAAAGCTATGCTTAAATGATACCGCTCTGGGTGCAGTGTAAAAAGGATATTTCCTTAGGAATCATGAAGACTATTTGAACTTAACAACGAGAGGGAGAAAGCGCTTGGTCGTGGGTGGCCTTCAACTTCTAGGTGGCAGAGAGCCAGACAGGGCCAGATTACAAAAGGGAAGTCTTGAGTCTGTGATTAACCAAGGAGATACTACATGAGAACAAGAGTGAGGCCTTACATTAAGAAGAAATAATCCAAACTGTGTTTATGAAATGAGGGACTCTGGCTGTCAGCTCAGTTTGTTGCTGTGCATGTGTGTATTTGGCATCACCTAGAAAAATGTTTGGTTTTTTTTTTTTTAATTACTCTTTGATACCTGAGGATTGAGAATAGTGTGTCTAGTCTGGTTGCCACAGCTCACTGAGGCTGTGAGCGGACCTGGAGAAAGTCCAGCGGTAATTCCGAGAAAGGGAATTGTCTCAAGAAGGACAGGTCCAAAAGCTGGAGTCCTCAACATGACATGTGTGCTGGAGAGAAGGACATCTACTGAAACAGTAAGTCCGTGAGTGGCACAGATAAGATAAACACAGATATTTTGTTCACCATATTCTGAAATTCTTGCCTGAGGGAAATTTGCCTCAGATAAAGGAAATACCACTTCACGCCACAGATGATAAAATTAAAGAAGCTTGTTACTTTCAAGATATGTTACTGGCAGGAGATATAAATGCACTAAAAAGGACTTGAAGGTTCTTGTGGCTGCCAGGAGAAGCTGGGATCTGCCTAACCTTAAGGCACAGAAAGCAAGGCTCCTTCCAGGGGCCACCCTTGGGGGCCACCATTGCCAGGAGAGTCCAGACAACTCTGGCCCAGGTTAGATTCCCATGTGTTTGGCTGTGGGAGTTTCTGATTTTGCTCCTGTCCTTCCACTGGCTTTCCTTCTCATGCCGGGGCCTCTGTCAGTGCTTGGCTTCTTACTTCCTTAGGACCGACCAGAGTCTGTTTCAAGGTAGAACATTATTCAGGAAGGAGGAGGAACCTGCCCAATGCAAGTTCATTCATTCAACAAAGGTTTATTGACTGGATGTCGCTGTTAGGACATGTGCAAACGCACCCTGATCTTGGGCGCAGATTCCTTACTGAAATACTTAACCTACTTCTCTGTTCTTGGCCATTCTCCTTGTGGCTATGGTAGGGACATCTGATAACCAGAGAGTACTTGAGAAAAGAGGGCCAGCAGGTACATCAGGAAAAACTTAATTCCTTACCCACTCGATCATCCATTCTCTCACTTTCCAGGGAGGTGAAAGCCAGCGGTGCCCACTGGACCTAATGTAGGAACTTACTTTACGTCTCTGTTCTCTTCTGTGCCTACTTCTCCGTCTCTGTTCTCCATTCCTTTATTGTGCTTCTTGGGATCACCTGCCAAATAAGTTACTTGCTTTCAAATCTGTGTCTCAGGATCTACTTCTGGGGAAACTCCATCTGAATATTATATTGAGTTCAAACAAGAAGAAAAGAAAAGAAGGAGCTTGCCACGCTTCCTGGCACCCATTAAATCTAGGCTTCTTTCCCCTAAAAGGGATGGGATGATGTCATCAAATTCTAACTATTAAGCCCTCGGGAAGCTGTGACAAGCTTGGGGTCAAAGGAGGTCACGCTGCTGACTAGCAGCCTCCAGTAACAGCTCGTGAAATGTGAAAACTGAGAAAGTCAGATTTTAAGAAAGAATATTTTGATGTGCTGGATACAGATGTGAATTAGATAAGCCTTAGTGGAAAGGGGACAAGAATCCTAATGGAATAGTTCAAAAGGAAGTCTGTGTCACGCAGCTGTGATATGTGACTGGTGGTCATAAATCTGTCAGAAGTTTCTGTACTTCCCCTAACCTCTGTGACCAGCGATATCTGTGATCTACGATGAATTGCAACCCAAATAATCGAAAGTTCACAAGGTAGTCAAGAATAGAATCTTTTGTGCAGAAGAGGAATAAATACTTCAGATTGATGTCCCCACTCAAGATATTTTATGAAACACCTTTTTACTCATGTCATTCCAATGGGAACTTTTTTTCATTTTGTCTTACAATGAAGCCATCAAGATGTTGTTGTTCAGGGCTCTAGAACGTTCTGCTTCTCTTTATGGGGCTGTTAAAGTCATGGATTGGAAAAATGAGACATAGCAGTTTGCCAGGGACATACCTTAACCAACAGGAACAAAAACTGATTCCGTGATTCTGTGATTTGAGGATTTTAACTAGGGGTCAAACCAAATAAAATAAATAAACATTGGACATGAGACACAAATGTTGAAGAAATACAAGGAGACTAAATGCAGTCAGAAAACTCTCCCCAAGGTCATCTTTTACCATATGGATAAAATGTGGCCTAAGGTCATATTGCTAAATTTGGAGTTAGTGCCATGGCAAAATTTTATTTTATAGTGATGTCCAAATGTTAATCTTTGAAACAAGTGTATTTTTAAAAAAAGCAAGTGTATTATTAAGTGTTGTTCAAGTCGACACATCAGGGCAGGACTAGCTAGGCTCAGGGATGGAGAAATTGGGAGGAGGAAGAGAGTTGTTGAAAGAATTAAGGACAGGAGTCCTTCTCAACCAGCTTCTAGCCTAGCAGGTTCTTTAAATGCCTTCTGGTTCTCTGGGACAATTAAATCATGGGATTGTGAAATAAAAAAGGGAGGGTCAACAGGAGATGACAAGGGCAGGAAGTGACCTGTTATTGATTTTCCAAAGGATGTGTGCATGGTGGATGTTGGTAATGAACTCTAAGGTGGCTCATTCTTGCTTTTTTAGGTAGTTGACATGCGATACCTACGAGTTTTTAGGTGCTTAGTAAAAGCATGTTTTAAAACAGTTTGAAATTTTTGAATTACTGACAGGGGTTTATGTCATGTGTGACCCGTTGCATGTCAGAGGTAGCTATGTGCTGCCAAATGATACATCTTCCCAAAGCCAGGAAGCCTGAACCAGTTTGCTGAGAGGCAAAATGAGTTTGCAAGCACAAACTGTCAGCAGTCCAAATCAAGCTTTCAAAGAAGCTCACGTGGTTTCTTGGTGAAGACACTGTAAGGAGGAAAAGTGAGGCACAATTCGTGGGAAAGGAAGAGTTTTGGCCTCTGCTTCAGACGTACATCTTCTGTGTTCTTGTTCTTTTCTTATATCGAATTTCAAGTCCTGAAGGGATTCATTTTAAAAACTCATTACAGTCCTTTGAAAAGACTCCGTAGGACTAAATGGGAAAGTTAAATGTGCGACCACACTGACTTTACAGTCATGACCCCGGAATTGTCGCTCTGCCTCTGTCCCTTTGTTGAGGACCACGAGTCCTCTTCACCTCTGGGGCCCCGGGTCTCCATCTCTAAACTCCACCTCTCGTGGTTTCTGTCTGTGAGCCAAGGAGGATGAGGAGAGCATCCAGGAGAAACCTACAGTACAGGGGTGCCTCGATGTGGCCCAAAACCTTTTCCTATGGAGACACATCTGCGGATAAAAACTGACCTGGGCAGGTGATGGATTATGGGTGGGTGCAGTATACTGTTCTGGGCAAGGGAGGAGAAAGTTAAGATCAAGGTAAAACCAGAACAAAGATCTGCTCTAAGGCGGGGGAGTATGAGGAAGTACCCTGAAGGCATCCTCTCTTTTACTGGTGTGTCCTTGGCTCAGACCCACCTTCAGGATTCTGGAACATCCGCCTGCCTCTGAAAGGTATCTGATTATCAGTTAACCATCAGGGCGGGTGGAGTCACTGGGACCTGCTGAGGCATTGTGTTTGCTCCTGACACAGGGCCCAGGCAGAGCGCAGTGGCCCTGGGCTGAGCTCTGCTGTTGACGTTGGCGGGCGCAGCCTGGCCGGCGGCGCGGACTCAGGTGAGCGCCCCCTGCTGTTTTGCAGCTCGCCCGTGCATCGTGGGGGAGTGGAGCCCCTGGAGCGGCTGCGCCGACCAGTGCAAGCCAACGGCCCGCGTGCGGAGGCGCCCGGTGCGGCAGGAGCCCCTGAACGGAGGGGCGCCCTGCCCGCCCCTGGAGGAGAGAGCCGGCTGCCTGGAGTACTCAACGCCTGAGGGCCAGGACTGCGGGCACTCCTTTGGTACTGAGGTTTTCCTGGTCGCTCCTTTCGTTGTCTTTGATGACTTTCCATCTCTTCGTCCCGTGAAAGGCCACGAGCTGTGCAGGGAAAGTTCCATGCGCTGCAGGGAGTGGGAGGGTCCCTGGGATGGGCCGGTCTGCCCAGAGGAGATAGGAAGCTCAGGAAATGCTTAACAGAGTTAGCAGGCAGCTGCACAAATGCATCCAGGCCCTCCTTCTCTCCCCCTCCCTCTGTGTGTTGGTGACTCAGTGTGCCTCCTTCTCCTGTGCATGCGCTGGGTGTAAAGGACACGTGGCACTGTGGGGTTTTAGTGAACTGACTCAAGCTGGCGACAAAGAACTTTAGGTAGGATGACGATAGTTCACACATGATAGGAAGTATCCAGTAAGGATAATTCTATTTCACCTTTCACTGTAGTTCCTGGTTAATCATGCACACCCACATATGTGTGAAAACAGTGTCAAAATTATAAATTCCTAAACAATGATAAAATGATTCGCTTAAAACACCTACCTCTCCTCTCCAGCTGACTGGATTGGGGCTAATGTGATCATAGTTGTGATTGTAAAAGATCGTTCTGGTTGTGGAGTAGCCAATGGAGGGGCCAGGAGTTGGCTCATTAATGAGGCTGGAGCCTATGAAGTTCAGAAAGAAATAAGCGAAAAGGCCAATACTGATGTGTTGATTGAGATTGAGTCTGATAGAGCAAAATGCTGACTTCTCAGGGTAGCAAAGATTATATGTTTTTCATAGGAACCTGGAAAATTTCATGTCAACATGACCCTTGTCAAGCCACTTTGTTCCTTTTTTCCATCCCACACACAAATATTTATTGAGAGTCTACTGGATGCCAGGCGCTGGGCTGGGAGCCAGAGTCACAATGGTGAGAAAAGTTACATGGAGCCTGCTGTCATGTAGATCACAGTTTAGCGGGAGAGGGAGATGACAGTCAGATCATCCTAGGGAATTAATCCCCTAAAATGACAGCTACAATTTGGTGCAGCTGGTAAACAAGTGAGAGGCATGTGGAGTTACGAGTGTGTGTAATAAGCCGATTTCCTCTGGTCTTGGGGGAGGCGGGGAGGCACAGAGATGCGGAGCGGAGGGGCTTCCCTGAGGATGTGGAGATGAGGCTGGGATATGTAGAGCTGCCCCATCAGAGTGACCAGTGTGGTGAACCAGATACAGTCCTTTGTCACTTAACAATGGGCGTACATTCTGAGAAATGCATCGTTAGGTGGTTTCGTCATTGTGTGAACATCATAGAGTGTGCTCACACAAGCCTGGATAGAATAGCCTTCTATACACATAGGCTATAGGGTACTAATCTTAAGGACCACCGTCATATATGCGTTCCGTCATCCACCAAAATGTCTTCATACAGTACATGACTGTAGCCAGGTGTCGAGCCTTAGAGGGATTTGTAGGCTTAGCTAGGAAAACATGACCACAAGAGTCAACCTCTGTTGGGTGGTGCTTGGACATGGTTGCACAAGATGGGGAGTCCAGAGGCTACGGTGTGGCTATTTTTAAAACAATTGGATGTATAAAAGTTTGAGTTTGGTGCCAGTAGGCTTTGAGGAAATAAACAGCATAGGGGCCATCTTTAGCTCATTTGTATAACACGGGGGACGCACAAGGCCCATCTGAGAAGCTGAAGGGAGGCCAGTGTGTCGGGAGCACGGAGAGCCAGACGGGCAGCTTCTGGGCTGACATCTGCTCAGTGCAGGGAGCTCCCTGTGTAGGATTCTTGTCTTTATCATACGAGCCCTGGGAAGCCACTGGGCTGTTTTCTGCAGGGGCCTGTGGGATCAGATCTGTGATTTGGAAAGATGGCTCTGGGAGAGGAGTGGCACATGGCCAGGCCAGGCTGGAGGCCTCGCGTGGGTATGGCAGTCGTGTTAAGCCCACAGGGAAGTAGTTTAGTGCTCACAGGAACAGTCATAGAACAAAATCACGTTCAACTTATGCACGGTGCAGGAACACTGCAGAAAAGGCTCAGGGAGGGAGTCGCTGCAGGACCTTACTCTTAAAACCTGTGGTAGGTCTGTCAGAAAAAGTGGCTGCTCTGCTCATGTACAGTGTCTGGCTGCCAGGCAGGGTTTCTTCAGCACGTTTGACTCTTCCATGTTGCTCCAGGCTGTCACAGACCCCTTCCCAGCCCTGGATCTCTTTATAACAGGACAATGCAGGTCGAAGGAAAGGGGACAGGAAGGGCAATGAAGAGGATGCTATGGAACATGGGCCAGGGGTCCGAGGGAGCGTTGGGCCCACACCCTGCCCCCTGGGGTTCTTTTCTCTGCCTGGAGATGTCCACTCCTCTGTCCTGGGACTGGGCAAAGCCCACAGGCCTGCCGTCCTCCAATGCCCTCCAATTCCCAGATTCCCCCCCAGCCACCTCTCCCTCCTAACTCCACTAAGAGGATTTTAAGAAGCAGCAGTCTTCTGTGACTCCCCAGAAGGTGTTAGCAACTTTGATGTAAAACTAACAGGAGAGATCTATCCTTAATGGCCTCCTTTCTTAATAAGGTAAAATAAAATCTCCTAATTTGGAAAAGAGGAGCAGTCTCTCCTTGGGGCAGGGCCGCTGGCGTTCGCAGCCCTGACTTTGGCCCTGAGATTCACTTTCCTGTTGGGATGTCTTAGAAATGATGGCTCCTGGTCAGGGAGCTGGGCAGGAGGGCGGGCCCCCTCGAATATGCCAGTCTGGTGGTTCCCAAATGGTAGTCCCCGACCAGCAGCATCCACCTCACCCGGGAACTTGTTAGAAAGGCAAGTTCTTCGGGCTCCACCCAGATCCACCGGATCAGAATCCCTGGAGGGGGCCCAGCCCTCTGCGTGGTTACAAGGCCTCCAGGGAGCCTGCTGCTCACTGATGTCCCAGAACCGCAGCTCTCACCCAAGCACGGGGACACGGTTTTTCCCTCAGCCCCCTGCGTCACAGCTGGATCACTTAAATTTCCTGAAGGCAGAAGTTCCTGAAGTGCAAAAACAGGGTTTAGTCTGGAAAATGTGGGGTAAACCAGTCAGACAATTTTGTCCACCCAAGAACTTCTAGGAGCCTTTCATATGCTGATGTGCGTTTTCGTTCTCTAAGAGGGAGATAGGATGTGGAGTGTTTTCCCACCTTATTCGATCACTAAATCACCGGTGTTCCGTAAAATACTCTTTGGAAAATGATGGACTACGAAGGGAAAACAAGGGGGAAATG
Source organism: Equus przewalskii (assembly GCF_037783145.1). Taxonomy (NCBI): domain Eukaryota; kingdom Metazoa; phylum Chordata; class Mammalia; order Perissodactyla; family Equidae; genus Equus; species Equus przewalskii. The sequence continues at coordinate 13,361,648 of NC_091838.1, forward strand.
AGACAGGAAGGTGAAAATTTAGTGGATTCTTCTGGGGCCCCAGGCCCTGTTTCACCCTAGTTCCAGTGCATCCGTTTCTTTGTTTCATTAATTTAAGATTCACTGAGCACCAACAACATACCACGACTGTACTAGGTTTTGGAAATACAAACTTGAGTAACACATGTATCATAGTCACTTATAACTCAGGGTGATGAGCGAGTGCTGTGACAGAAGGATATGCTGGTTGGAGAGGGAGCATAGAGAAGGAGTACCCCCCTCAATCTAGGGGCTCTCCATCCTGCTGCGGGTCACTTGTGTACCTATTCCTACCTCCCCCCTCCACCAGACTTCCTATTCACAGAGCAGGAGGCTTTGTTGCATGGCATTCTGACCCCTTACGTGTGCACGGCAGAGCGCTTTTATAGACACTATTGGTTCAGTCTTCATAGCAATCCTATAAGAGAGGGTCATAGTTTTCTATAACTGCTGTAACAAATTACCACAAACTTAGGGGCTTAAAACAACACACATTTATTATCTTATAGATCTGTGGGATAGGAGTTCAACACACATCTCACTGGGCTAAAATCAAGGGGTCAGCAGGGCTGTGTTTCCTTCTAAAGGCTCTAGGGGAGAACCCCTCTCCTCGCCTTTTCATGGATATTTAGCTGAGGAGATTTCCAAGCCAAGTCTTGAAGGTGCAGTCTGGTTTCTTCTTGCTGGCTATAGTAAAACGGGCGAGCAAAGAGCTAGGCAGAGGGAAGAACTTTGAATCCTAATGGAACCAGGGCTTGATGAATTGGAAAATTCTCAGCCTACCAAAATGACGAATGATGCTACAATGAAGAGATTCACTTTCAGGAAAGCACGTTCTAGAGAAACACCAAGCGTGTGCTGTGCAACCTTTTGTCAATAGCTCAGAAAGTTGGAGGTAACAGGTTACCGCAAACTCAGTGACTTACACAATGCAGATTTCTTATCTTACAGTTCTGTGGGTCAGAAGTCGGACAAGAGTGTCGCTGGGCTAACATCAGGGTGTCAGCAGGGCTGTGTTCCTTTCTGAAGCTCTGGGAGAGGATCGCTTCCTTGCCTTTTCACCACCCAGAGGCTGTCCACTTTCCTTTTCTCATGGCCCTTTCCTCCATCGACACAGCCAGCATCATTGCCTCTCTGTGCCTTTCTTCTGTAGTAACAACTTCCTCTGCCTCTTGAAGGACCCTTGTGATTACACTCAGCTCACCCGGATAATCCAGGATAATCTCCCAATTTTCAGGTCAACTATCAACCTTAATTCTGTCTGCAAATTTAATTGATCTCTGCAAAATAACGTAATATATTCACAGGTTCTGGGGGTTAGGACATGGGCGTCTTTGGGGGGCCATTATTCTGCCTATCCTGGAGATAGGACAGTGTCATTATTTTTGGTTTACGCACAAGGACATTGGAGCTCAGAGAGGACTACCAGAATTTAAACCTGGGTCTCACGGCTCTAAATCTTGTGCGTTTTCCCGCTTCATAGTGCTTTGCTGTTAACTGTTATCATTAGAGCTAAAACTGTAATTACAGCATCTGGTAACTAAGTTGAAATATAAAGGCCCGTAAATGAAGCCAGTGAATGAAACAAGATCACTGAAGCATTCTTATTAATGATCAAGTAGCTGTTGCATTTTTCCTGTTTCACTTAATGCGTATTTTGACTATATTTTTATCATAGAAACAAATCCAAAAAGCCACATTATTGTATTGGTTACACTTACTGAGAAATGTTTATATGTGTTTTCCCCCTGAAGAGAGATCAATTTTTATTATAAAGTGTATGGTTCCAGGCTGGTGTTATTTGTCAAATTCTCCTTCTCTTCTCTTCTATGCTATATCTACAGACCAGTGGTTCTGGGCCTGCCTTTCTGACACCCGATTGTGTCAGAGGCTTGGCGAAATTCTCAAAGCAAAGGTAATTTACTTTCATGTTCAAAGTGAGTCTGTGCGGTGCCACGCTTTTAGAAGTGGAAGTTGTTGTAAAACCGAACAATGGTAGGCTGATAGGATGCCAACAAAGTTGGCAAGTAGCCTGATAACAGAGACTTTATGATATTTGAATATTGTTGCCAGGAAGGGGAAGAGGGGGGAACCAGCGTTTATTGAGAGCCTTTGTCCCAGGCACCGGCTACGTGCTTCTGCACATAAGCAGAAGTGGGACTGGAGGCAAAAATAATTTCTAAATTACTTACCACTCTTAAGTCATGAAAATTAGATTTGTGAAGGATATTAAAAAGTGGTGCTGTTCAGAGTTCCCCAGGCGACCTGGCTCCTGGTCTGTTTACCGAAGACTGGTGCCAGGAGGAGGGCGCCCTCTCAATAGAATGTGCCACCAGGCCAAGCCCGGGGCTTGAGGGGAGGGGACCTGGAGGAGAGGAGACAGGGTCCAGATTACTGGCCTGCCTTTATCATGGGTCACAACTCCAGAGGCTTGACACTGAATGTGGATAGTAGGTCTTAAAAAAACAGAACACATCTTCTGTGCTGGGGTCCTCGCTTAGTCATTTACTCTTTATTTTCCCTTCATTTAACCTCTGTGAGCTCAGTTTTCTGATGAGTAAAATTGGCATAAGATCTCTTTACAAAGCTTTTGTGAAGATCCGTAACACACAATGTGAAAGTACTTTGTAAATGAGCAGCCTGTAAACACGCAGGGTGCCATCCTACTACAGGCCTTAATCTGTGCCCCCTGGGAGCCCCCTCCACCTCCTGGCCCTGGCTCCCATGCCCCACCCTCTCCCGCGGCCCAGGGGACTCAGAGTGTAAGGGCTACCATTTTCCCCGTTCCTTTCTTAGATCTCACTTCACATTAAGGACGGGGATCAGGGACAGAAAGGAAAAATAAAGCAGAGTATAAGTAATCCATGGGAAATACGTGGTATCAAATAGTGAAATGCTGTAATCTGCTTTGTAATGGAGGCAGTGGCACTGACAGTGAGGGGCGTGGTTTGGGAGACATAGCCAGGCACTGTCATATTTAGACATGAGCCTTGAACACACTCCTCAACCTCTCTGTGCCTTATCCGTGAAATGGGAAAATAACAGTATCTATCTCAGAGGGTTGTTGTGAGAATTAAATGAGTTAACGCATGAAAGAAGTGCTTAGATTAGCATTGTGCCTGGAAATGTAAGAGTGCACAACTATTAGCTTTTAATTTTATTACTGTAGAACTTTTTCCAAGGGCTTTATATCAGAAACTATAGTCATATACTTGCCCTCTACGTCCTAATTTTTTTTCTGAGCTATTCGTTAAGTACATTGCCTCTGAACTTTTTTAATACCATATGCAGTGCAAATTAGGAGATCAAAGAAATGTTTTGAGCTAAAGAAACACATCCCGAAAATTTTATAGTTTGACGTGTAATGCTACGTGGATTTAGCAGTAACTGCCTTCTTCACTTCGTGAATAAACACATAAATGCATCAGAAGAACAGAAATGAAAACGAGACATGGGAAAATAAAACCCTTTGGCTGTTTGTGTTTCTGATAATTAGGTCTAAGAGACACAGAGAAGGATCCTGACATACATGCACTCACTTGTTCTTTTTGATTCTGTCCGTGGAGTTTGGACGTTCCGAAGCTACAGTCACATTTTGAAAGCAGAGCATGTTCTCTTTGGAAAACAATTAAACCTATTAGTGCAGCAAGGAAGAGCCAGGCAGCTGGGACTCAGGGCTCCCTCTAGATGTGGAGAACTGTCCACGCCACTGGAGAGATTGGGCACCAGACCACAAGAGACGACAGCAGTACCTGCGTCTCTTAGGAGCGAGTCGCCACGAGGAATTAAGCCACTCTTGTCTTATATTCTCTGGTAACGTAAAAATGACTCCTCACTAAGAAAATCTAAAAGAGAATTAGGGCTGCCATCTTGTGGCAGTAGGGAGCCAGGTAAAATGAACACGTAGGCTTGAAGCATCTATTTTGCAACCAGAACCCTCACGCCATTTTGCTCGTGTTGATGATGACTTTGGCATCGCATAAGCCAGCATCAGGTGGTCTCTGCCCTTCCTGGGATCATCCAGTTTCTGAAATGAAAGGTAGGAAGGGTTGTTAAGCCATCTTAGCTGCAAGGCTCAGTATAAGAACAGAAGCCCACGGGGAAGTAGGACCAGGGCCCCTTGGTGGCAATTTCGTGACTTTATTCATTCACTCATCGACCCATTCATTCATGGCACACATATTTATTGAGTGTGTAAATGTGTGAGGGCTACAGTGATAAACAAGGTAAAACCCCGTCTTCCTTGACTCGACAGCACAGTGGAACCAAGAGGTTATCTCCAGGTGTTGCATGGAGCGAAACCCTCCCTAGACTTAGAGATGAAAGAGGAAGGAGAGACACAAACAACATAAAATTACAGAACAGAGCAGAGGTGGGAGGAAAGAATTCCCGGCTCCTTTTCTTTTCTCCTACTGAGAGTGTCAGAGTTGGGATAGAGTGGGGGAGGAGAGGGAAGAGGAGATGACCACTGCTGGCAATTGGTGGCAAAGCTTCCAGGACTTTGGTTACTGGAGACTGGAGCACTCACCCTTCCTTCCTTTGCTTCTTCTGTCTTTTCCCTTTTTCATTTCCTGTCTCTCTGATCATCTTTTTTTTCTCCTTCCATCCCCTTTTCTCTCTTTTTTGTCTTCTTCTCCCCTTTCTTCCTTCTCTGTCTTCCTTCCATTTTTTACTTTCTTCTATCTATATTTCTCTTCGTTTCGTTTTTAAAAATATCCTCTGCCTCTCTCTATTACCTCCCTTTTTCGCTTGGTATTTCCCCCCCCCATCTTTTTATCATTTCCTCTTGGTGGTTCTTCCTGGCCCCTCTCCTTCCTTTCACACGGTGTGATTTATCACCGCAGACAAGCCTGCCTGTCAGAGCCCTGCACTTCCCCTCCCTACCCATTTGCATGCGCACCAGTCTTTCAGGAATGGGGTTCTAGGGACACTGTAATTCAGCCTCATCTTGCTCCTTTGGACTTAGAGGTGGAGGGTTTTAGATACGTCTGAAACCAAGTTTGGGAAGTGTCGCTGCGAGTACTTCGGGCTCCATGTGTTCAATGTCGTTCTCCCTTTTCTAGTTCCTGCCTTTATAACTACCTCTGCATTCAACAAGGAGAGAACCAGACAAGCCGCGTCTCCGCAGTGGTCTACAGACACAGAGGATGCTGGGTAATACGGTGGTTTTTTCACTTGTGTTTTCCCAGTTGTATGGTCAAGTCAGCCCATAAGGTCAACTTGGCACTATGGGTTTCCTTCTGTCACTTGTTCCCTGACTTTGGGTGAAACATGACCCTTCACCCAGACTTGTCCCCTCCCTGTTTTTGTGGGGCTATGAGGATTTCTCTGTCTCTGAGCTCTGATCTCTAAAATGAAACACGCTATATAAAAATGAGATATTATTTTGTCACTCGCACTAAGGATGCTTCTCTTAGTCTTTGTGGGACTGCAGGCTCCAGTACCACCTCTGTTTGGTGAATTTGTAAGGGGCCCACGCCTGAGCTCTGAGGATTTCTATCAGGACCTAAAGGCCCAGGCTGGGAGGGAGGAACCTCCATGCTCTCTAGAAGTCTACTCTTCTGCTGTCAGAACAGGGCCACCAGATGGGTGCAAGTTCAAATCCCCACAATGTCGCTCACTAGCCACCTCGGTTCTTTTCTTCTTGAAAAATGACAGTATTAATACCTACCACATGGGTTTGTGATGAGAATTTGATGAGAAGATATCATTGAAGAGTTGTCCAGTTTAAGCTGTCTAAAGTTGATTGAAGCTGTGTCATAGAATTTCCTACCTCAATACCTTAATGAGATCTACTGTTGTTAAAGATCTTCTTTGAAGCAGGCTCTCCAAACACTTTTCATCTAGGCTGTTACAGCTCATAATTCTATGAATAAAAAACTAGTCCATTTTAGCTTAGTTAGAACCTAAAATGCAACATTCAGAACTTTTACTATGTTTGTTTCTCTGAAGAATTGTAAAATCGTGTTGCTTTTAAGTACAAGACTCTAAAATATTCACCCCTGTCTGGATGTTCCCCTCAAGGCCCTCAGAGTCAAGTCACATTTAGTGTTAGAGTTTTCCACAGCTCAGTATAGGTGACACTGGCTGCTGTCACAGAAAATCATCTCAGCTGCCCATTTCTTTTTACTTGTGATGCCCAGTATATCTTTGATGCTCGACTTCAAGTCAGAACTCATCTCATTGCCAGAGATCATGCAGGTGAGCTGAGTGGGGAATGTCGGGACAGCCCCTGGAACATTTGTGGGGCAGAAAGACACAGGTGCTGGCCTGGGTGTCAAGGACTAGCCCTCCCAGGGCCCACTTGTTCTCAGGCTCAAGCAAGTTCTTGTTTAATTTATGTAATTCATTAAAGTACAAGCAGAGTTATCAAGGGCTATTTTCCTACTGAAAATATACACAATTTAGTGTACACACACTATACACAATTTAGTGGTCAGACTAGACAGGATACTGGATATTGAAATTTCTGCAAATTCCTGTTGACCAGGTTATTCAGTCATGGGTTGAAAAAGAGCAAAAAGGTTCACTGTAGTTGTCAGTCAGACATCATCATAGTTCAGCGAATGAGAAACTCTACGAGGTGTTCTGTGATGATGTACCACTGGGAAGATGCTCTGCGCTACCTCCTCCAGGCTGTGAGATGTCCTTGGGGATTACAGCTTCCTAAGACTTTCTACAGCATTAGGCCACCTCTTGTTACAGCGGATAAAACTGTTCCTTCTTTTGGCTGCAGCTACTGTATGGAGTTCAAGACAGAGTCCCTGACTCCTCACTGCGCTATGGAAAACCGACCTCTGACGCGATGGATGCAGTATCTCCGAGAGGGGTACACTGTGTGCGTGGATTGTCAGCCTCCAGCTATGAACTCCATGAGCCTTCGTTGTTCTGGAGATGGCCTGGACTCTGATGGGTAAGGGAGGGAAATTGGTTGAAGGACTTTTCTTGTTACTCATTTGGTGAGATCTGTCCTCTCCATGTCCTGAACAGCTGACCAGTATGTAGCATATCAAGGCATGATTTCGGGAGTCAAAAGAATAAGTGAGGAGACCCTTCTAGCTAGCAATTCCAGAGTCCAGGGCCCAGTTCACACTCGGAGCCAGAGGCTCTCTTGCAGAATGAATGGCTAATTTGGATATTGGGATCCACACCAAGCTCCCAAATGACCCCAAAAACCTGATCGCTCCAAAGTGGGATTCTGAAGACCACCTGAATCAGAATCTCTTGGGATGGTGATTTAAAACACACAGATTCTTGAGCCCCACTTGAATCAGAATCTTTGGGGGTGGATTTTCAACAATCTCCTAGGTCAGGAGTTGGCAAATATTTTCTGTAAAGGACCAGAGAATAGATATTTTCAGCTTTGCGGGTCATATGGTCTCTGTCACAACTACTCAACTCTACCATCATAGCACAAAAGCAGCCATAGACACTATGGCAACAGATGAGCTTGGCTTTGTTCTAATAATACTGTATTAATGGACACTAAAATTTAAATTTCATAGAGTTCTTAAGCGTCACGAAATATTCTTCTTTTGATTTTCTTTCAACTCTTTAAAAATCTGAAAAATCATTCTTAACTCATAGACTATACAGAAACAGGGGGTGGCTGGAATTGGGTTAGAGGTCATAGTTTGCTGAGCTCCCGCCCAGGTGATTCACATCCACAGCAAAATTTCAGAACCACCGCTCAATTCAGTAGTAGTCATAAAATCATGACTGAGATAGTGGTGGGCTCAGCTTTGCAGGGTCATAAACCTACAAAAATCTACGAATTGTCCAAAAGAATTGACCCATGAAAACATTTTACCATCTTGAAAATCTATCCCAGTCCTGTACTTACCTATCAGTTAATTTCGGTAACACTATTCTGAACTAAGAGAAGGGTAGACTTCGTGCTGGCCATGGATTATGGTTTTAAGTATGTCAGATGGAACTGGTAAAAATACAGACTAGAAGGTAAAATATGAACCTTTCCAGTTAATCATTATTTTCCTAGTATATTTTAATATTTAATAACTTGAACTTATGTTTATGAGTCACTTGTGCCTAACAGCCTCAGTATTGACTTCACCATATGAACGGTAAACTGGGTAAGGAATTCATATGAAATAGAACCTTAATATTCAGACTTAATATCTTTCTGAATACCTCATCCATATTTTGACTTGAAATGAATTTATAATTTAATTTGTACCCATAAAGTACCTTAGATCCTGGCTGAGGTTCCAGTGACTATAAAAATAATAATTTCAATAATCTGGCTTTGTTCTGCCCATTTCTCTCATTTTTTCATTTTGGAATCAAAGTGTTGGAAAGGATTACAGAGATCATTTGGTTCAGACCCCTCTTATTTAAATACATATGAAATAGGAAGCCATTTCCCTTTATGTGGCCCTTCATATATTCAGATCAAGTGAGAGAAATGAATAAGTAACCTCAAACTACTCTTTCAACATGAGCGTGTCCTCAAATAAGCATTAGTCGCTAACTTGTTCTGATAGAACCCAAAGAAGGGAAACTCAAGTTTGTGATCATTTTTAAAAATTTCAATTTGTAATGCACTTCAAAATTCTAGATCTGATCATTCTTTTTTTTTTTTTATACCCTCAGTTTATAATTCTGTAAGTTAGAATTTTCTTTGGTTTACTTTTAGTTAACTAATGTTTTCAAAATATTTTTTCAGGAATCAAACTCTCCATTGGCAAGCGATTGGCAATCCTCGATGTCAAGGAACTTGGAAAAAAGTTCGGCGAGTAGACCAGTGTTCTTGTCCAGCTGTTCATAGTTTTATTTTTATATAGATTGCAATATAAATATTTTAAAATGTGTTTGTAGACATGATAAATATTCGCAAGTCATATTCAATGCTTCATAAACCTTCAAAAACTAAGTTTGGTCAAATTCCCTGAAGACATGTCATTGACTCCCTCTAAAGTAGAGAAAGAAAATTTAGGGCCCAATTCTCAAGAAACACAGTACATTTATTTTCACTAAGCTGAAGACCCACCCTCACGGCTCCTGTGGTTTTATGTCCTTGACCTTCCACCTGGAGTCCTCTCATTCAACAAGTGGTCCACGCCACACAGAATACGTGTCTGTTTGCACTAAAATCACTACATTTTAGTGGTCCAGTTATTGGTGAGTAAGTTATCATTTAAGGGTATCCACACTTTGAATCTTGCGTTTTTTCTTTCTATTCCATAATCTCTTAAAAACCTCTTAAATTTAAAAAAGGTATACAGACATATGTACATTCTCACTCATATATTTTCCATGTCTTATTCCATAAATTCTGAAGTAATAATTTCAAGCAAATTGTCACTGATAATTTTCCACAGGACAGGTTGTTTAAGATTTAGCAAGAATTTTGTAATGAAAAACCAACAGCTAAGAACAAGAAATTTTCTTCAATTAAGTGAAAAGCTTCATCAAATGTTCATTCTAGGTCCATACGAGTTCCTTTAAATGTTATAATTTTCATGAAGTGGAATTTGGGCACCAAGGAATGAAACAATTGCTTTAATTATGAAAATTCTACCATCATTAGCATCCAAGATTATTTCCAAGGCTTAAAGCTGAAGCTGACTAAAATAACCTTTCAGAGTCCAACTTCAAGTTTAGTTGCAGTACATTTACTATTTTTTTCTACAGAGTACATTTTCTTATGTTTGGAGTAATAGACAGAGGTATAGATTACAGAAGGAATGGATTTTATTACAAATGGTATGCTCTCACACACACAGAGAAGCATTTGTCTCCTTATTTTATGATCGGAAAATCAGTGAACTAGAGACGAAGTGGCTTGGTTCAGGATCTGGATGACAAGTCGTTCTGCGAGTCAGCCTGAGGCCCGTCTCAGCTCCTCATCCAGGACTCCGCTCTGATGAAAGCCTGGCCAGGCCAAAGACTGTGCTGTAAAGGCTAAGCCCTCTCCATTTTCAAAACAAATTTTAAATTCAGAATATTTTCTTTGGAGATTTGAATCTTGAGATTTAAACTATATGAAACTCCTTTGGTTTCATTGTATAAAATATTATTCACTAACAAATGATTTATTAAAATACATATTTCTTGGTACTTATCATGTAATGACAGAATGATGATAGCAAGCTTAATAGGGATGGAAAAGTTCCTAATATTTAATGCTGAGAGTAGCAATATTTCTGACTATATATTCATGTAACTCTCAGAGTTGTTTTTGTGGTAAATTAAATTCTTCAGAAATTAAAAATAAAAAATTTAAGTCTCATCAAGGTTAGGAATTTCAACTATCAGTTCAGTATTAACATTTTAAGACCATTTCTAACATTTGTAAAGCAAAGCTTTTGAAGATATGCTTGGGTAACTTTCAATGTTACCTAAAATTTTTATACCAGTAAATAAATTTCTCTTCACATTTAACAAAGCTCTTTACTTGTTTGACTAGAAAATACCCAAATTTGCTGGACTGGTCAGAGAATGAACAAAATTTTACCAAAAATAAAACCAAAAAACCCTTCAGAATGGATAGGCATGGGTATGATGACTAACAGCAATAAAGCCAAAATATACTTATGGCTCCAATATGTGTTATAACACTTAACATATTTGAGTTGTATAAAATCCATTTTTCACCTCATGTATTTAGTTTTTCATGCATGGCCATTAATTACTTTCACACTGAAGTATAGTCTTGTTATTTCTATTCTTGAGAAGAATTTCACAGGCTAGCAGACTTACCTATTAAATAGCGGTCTTGAAGGCTTATTATTAACTCTAGCAAAGCCCAAGGAGGCCATTCAGAACTGAAACATGTAGTCCAAATGATCAATGAAGAGCCAAAAGTTTTTATTTTTAAAGTTAAAGATCAAAGTAGTTAAGACTTCTTTGGTATTCTTTTTTAATGAGTACCTTAGAGTCGGGGTCCTTTCTGCAGGCACTCTGCAATGATTTATAGACCTTAGAATTACTTAATAAGCTGATTTTCAACAGTGCATATGGAAAGTAATTTGGACAAATATAAATATACCCACTCAGGAGAGAAGGGGAAAGGAATTAGGGATAGTGATCATTTAGAAGACAAAAGTGAAAAAAAAAGAGGAGAAAAAGGAACAAGGTGAACTATAGTTACAGTATTCTCTTTTTAGGGTCTTTCTTGGGATGTTTTCATTTGAGAATGTTGTAATTAAGCATAAATAGCAATAGCAATAATTTAAATTGTTTAGTTCTATTCTGGCATAAAAATTTTAATTAGCCATCTTTTCTAGGTGTACATAGGAACGATGCAAAATGAAACTGGTTCTGTCTTGTAAGAATATTCTAGTGACGGTTCATACAAATAACTACAAGTTGATTTAGAAAGCAAAGACCTGGACATTCTGAGGTGTAAGCAATCAGGTGACGAGCATATTGAAAGAGAAGTGAAACTTCTAGGTCAAGGTGACAGATGGATACACGTTTACCCTTTCTCTTTCCCCAAATCCCACTGAGATTATAGGATTCACAAAAGAGAATAAATCCATAACATAGATAAGAAGGGGGGGTGGGACTCAACCCAGAGATTTTGAAGATTGTAAGCAAATGACATTCTACTGAGGGATAGACGGGAATGGAGGGACCATACCCTTTAAAACATGTAGCAAAGAAGGTGGAATCAGAGATGAGAGCCATTCTTCCCGGGGTGGGAAGATGAATTTCCCAAACAAGATGAATTTCAAAAATCCCCACCTTGAGAGACACGTCTGTGAAATTGAACATCAAGGATAAAGACTCTAAACCTTCCAGTGAGAGAAAAACAGATTACCTACAAAGGAACAGGAATCCCCATCTCCTCAGCATCAGTGGATGCTTGAAGTCTAATAGAATAAAGCCTCCGAGCTGTGAGGGAAAATAATTTTGAAACTAGCTTTCTATATCAACCAAGCTACAAATAAAGTGTGAAGGCAAAATACAGCCCTTCAGAGGTATGAGGATTCAGACGCCTTGTTAGAGGGTCCTAAGTAGGATATTTTTTTCAGTTAAACATAGCAGGTTGAGCATATATTTACCTCCTTTACCTCCCAATTCCCAATAAAATTACACTTAAATGATTTTTTTTAAAGAGGAAAAAATATAATGATGAGATTAAGAGAGAGAAAGACAGCAGAAAAGAGATGGCCACAGAATTTTGGGACCAGAAAAGCCTATGGCTGTCTAAGAAAAGGAGACAAAGCCAGATACCTACAGGAATGAATTTCAGTGAGCAGGTCATTTACAGCACCCTGGAAAGGCTCAGGAACTAAAGGTTCCAGGTCTTCCTTCAACAGAATGGTTGACAGTTGCTATAAGAAAGAGAGCCTTAGGTTCCTCTGCAGCCAGGCAACAGCCTGACAGAAGGTTCACTCTCTGGAAGGGTGTCCAGATTGGAAACACCAGAAACAGCAACTGAGAGTGGAGACTGAGTGAGTCTCCATTCCGAATGGTGAGCCCCGAGTCTCTTCCCCACCTGGTCTGAGGATGCTACGACTAAGGATATATACTCCCCTCCCCACACCCTCACTGCCACTCTCACCCACTCAGAAGAGTTTGTTAGATTCCTCTCCGAGGAAGTGGATCATCCAAGAGAAATGACTGTGGGGGCTGTGGAGAGCAGTAACAAAATGGAGTAACAAAAGTCAAGGTTTCTAAAGTGGGGCTGGGAGGCCAGTAAGGAAACGGGGCTTATGCATGCACGCACACCATGTCTCTACCCAGGTGAAATGCAGCTTTTGAACTGTGCTTCACTGTTGTCACCTTGTCCTTCTTTCGAGAAACATGCTTACTACCACAGATACAACTTTTTGCCTTAGAGATGGCCTTAGCAACCAATCACATATAGCCAAGAAGTAACAGTCATTGCCAGCGCCAGTCAGAAATCTTGCAAAACAACCTGTGTAATTTGTCTCTTTTTGCCTTTATAAACCCTTGCCTTCTCTGAAGCACATTTTGGGTTTCTACCTGAATCTGTGTCTCCTAAATTGCAATTGAAATTGCCCAAATAAATATTTGCTGTTTAAATTGTAGTGGATTTTTCCTCAGTCAACAGTACTGCCAGCTGGAATAGCCAAGTCCCCGTCTGATCACTGTATGGAAATTCCTCTCTCTCGACATGTGAGTGCCCATCTATGCTCACAGGGCTTCCGATCAGCTTTTTCATCCTCACTCATAAATATAAATGGACAGCCCAGGACAACCAGGCATTTGAGGCAAACCACTAAGAAAGAAAGAGAGAAACCAAAATTAAACAGAAACAAACAATATAACAAAGCAAAACAATAAACAATGCCAGGATCAGAAGAGATGAAAAGATACTGATCATGAAATAAGAACAAGATGTCCTAAAAAAGAACATTTGGAGAATTAAAAGCTCTTGGAAATGAAAAAGTTTGATAGTAGATATATAAATGTTATGAAAATTTGGAAATAAAGTTTCATGACATTTTCCCCACAAAGTAAACAAAAAAATTAAAGATATAGAAATTAGGAGACAGGGGCCGGCCCCGTGGCCAAGTGGTTTAGTTTGTGCTCTCTGCTTTGGCAGCCAGGGTTTCGCCGGTTCGGATCCTGGGCGCAGACATGGCACCATTAGTCAGGCCACGTTGAACCGGCGTACCACATGCCGCAACTAGAAGGACCCACAACTAAAAAAAAATATACAACTATATACTGGGGGGATTTGGGAAGAAAAAGCAGAAAAAAAGAAAAGAAGATTGGCAACAGTTGTTAGCTCAGGTGCCAATCTTTAAAAAAATAAAAAAAGAAGTTAGGAGACAAAAAGAAATTAGACTGGGGCTGGCCCAGTGGTGTAGCGGTTAAGTTTGCGAGCTCTGCTTCGGTGGCCTAGGGTTTGCAGCTTTGGATCCCAAGTGTGGACCCACCACCGCTGGTCTGGCCACACTATGGTGACATCCCACACAAAATAGAGGAAGACTGGCACAGATGTTGTTAGCTCAGCAACAATCTTCCTTAAGCAAAAAGAGGAAGATTGGCAACAGATGTTTGCTCAGAGCCAATCTTCCTCACACAAAAAAGAGGATCATTCAAAGAGATCCAACATCTGGATAATGGGAGTTCCAGAAGGAGCGTACCAAGAAACTAGGAGGAGAATTTTAGCAAAGAACTAATACAATGATATTTTTCAGAACTTAGCACACAGATTTCTGAAGTCACTGAGTGCTTGGCTCAATAGTTACAAAAAAAAAAAAGAAGATATATCAAAGCACATGAAATTCTAGATCATTGGATATATAGAAGAAGCTAAAAGCTTGGAGAGAGAAAAAGTAGGCCACGTGCAAAGGATCAGTAATCAGGATGGTGACAGACTACCTAAAGCAACATGTGACACTAAGGACAACAGAGTAACGCCTTTGAAATTCTGAGAAAAAACTGATACAAATATGCTGGAACAACTGGGGAGGAGAAGCGTATGCATGGGTGCCCTGTGTGTGTTTGGGGGGGGAGGGGAGCAGGCAGGAGACCTAAAACCTCATCCTATGGGGGGGGCAATAATACAGTCCCTCAAACTGGAAAATAACAAACAGCAGTATGAGCATATTTTTAATAAATATAAAAATCAGTACGTGAGAAAAAAGCTGAAAGAGTTGAGGAAGGTCACCCCTAGGGAGCCCTGAAGGATGGTGGAAGAGAAGAGTGTTTCCTTTTTTTTTTTTTTAAGATTTTATTTTTTTCCCTTTTTTCTACCCAAAGCCCCCCAGTACATAGTTGTATATTCTTCGTTGTGGGTCCTTCTAGTTGTGGCATGTGGGATGCTGCCTCAGTGTGGCTTGATGAGCAGTGCCATGTCCACGCCCAGGATTCGAACCAACGAAACCCTGGGCCGCCTGCAGCGGAGCGCGCGAACTTAACCACTCGGCCACGGGGCCAGCCCCCAAGAGTGTTTCCATTTTAAGCCATGTAGAACTATTTTACTTTTAAAACTATGAACATTTTGTATTACTTCATAAAGAAGGTGTAGTATATACGTATACAATAGAATGCTACTCAGCCTTAGAAAAAGATGAAATCTTGTCATTTGCGACAACATGGATGGACCAATAATGGAGAGTATTATGCTAAATGAAATAAGTCAGACGGAGAAAGCCAAATACTGTATGATTTCACTCATAAGTGAAAGATAAACTCACAGATACAGAAAAGAGATTGGTGGTTATGAGATGGGGAGGTGGGTGGGGGAAGGGCAGAGGATTGAAGGGGCACATATGTATGGTGACGGATGGCAACTAGACTTGGTGGTGAATACCACGTAGACTATACAGAATTCGAAATATAATGATGTACACCTGAAATATAATAAAAATAACAAGCTTGATTCCTCATCTATGACATGTAATTAATAATACCATTCTGCCTCAGGGTTTTACAAGAATTAAATGAGATAATCCATGCAAATCAAAGCACTTACAAATTTAGAAAGATGAAGACAGACATGAGCTCCTCAAGGACTCAAGTGGGAAGGGAAAACACTCTTCAAATAATTCTCTTGTAAATAATGTAAGAACACTGGAAAATTATTAGTCTTTTCCTGAGAGCTGTATATCTTACAAACTATCATATTTCCTGTGTCAAATGGTCTTCTATTTTTGTTCTTTCAACACGGTATAGATTTAAATGGAGACTTACTTTATTGTTAAAGCATTTTTGACTTATGAAGGTGTGTGTGGGGAGGTGGGGCTAAGTTTCAAAAAACAGCCCCTTCTGTGCCAGTTATCAATTTATTGGCTCTCAGCTCCAAATCCCCCTTTCTTTGCCCTGCTTTGTGATAATGGGGCTGGACTCTGTAAACATCTCTTGCATGATAACAATTAAGTTTTATAAGGCCTCGGCGTAACTGCGGAGTGAGAGCGACAGGAAGACCATTCCCTTCCAGTTCTGGCCCTCCATCATCATTACCCAGCCTGGGAGCGACCTGGATGAGTTCCAGCTGCGCCTTCTAGCCACCTCCCCACGCTCTCCACACCATCCAGGAATGGGGGACTGCTGTTCCAGACCAGCACCGCCTGCACCCTCTGGCCAGTTTCCTCACCAGCAGGCTGTGTTCCACCATTTGGCAGAGGAAAGCGGGGCTGTTTCACAGTCCTTAGTTCCTTTATTGTCCTCTCTTCCTCAGCAAATGAGGAAGAATGCAAAGGCCGCCCCCAGATTGAGGTGCGGTATAATTAAACATGGACGCCAACAGACTATATTCTTAGAGGAAGACTGAACCGCAAGAGAATCCCAAACTCTCTCCCTTCTCCCTAAAGGACTGCGGGAGCATTGCTTTGGGCCTAACTCTAAGAGGTTGTCGCCAGTCAGCCATCCTGTGGATTTGCAGCCCAAATTCTCATCACCAGGCTGGTCTTTAGAAACACCAAGCTGTTAGTTTGAAAGTGGTTCCAAACTTGGAAACTTCCAAACCTAGAAGAATAAAAGAGAGAATTAAAAGAAGCTCCTAGATTTGGAAGTAACTTAACCGCCTAGAACATATTTTAAAGGAAGAAAACAAAAATCTAGAATTCAAAGTCAAGGGTCAGCAAATTACAGCCTGCAGGCTAAATCTTGCCCCCTGTTTTTGTAAATGTAGTTTTACTGGAACACAGCCACACTAGCTCATTTACGTGTTTATGTCTGTGGCTAATTCCAAGGAGAGCTCATAGACACCATGAGGCCCACAAAACCTGGAATATTTCATTTGGCCCTTTACAGAGTTTGTCAATCCCCTGACTTAGACCATTGACATTTAATATAATTAATGACATGGTTGGATTCAGGTGTACCATTTTTGTTTTGTTTCTCCCTGTGGTTTTGTTTTTGCTTCCCCTTTTCCCTCCTTTTGCTTTCTTTTGAACTATTTGATTAATTTTTAATATTCCATTTGAATTTACCTATTGGCTGTATATCAGTATTCTTTTAAATGGTTGCTCTAGGGGTTATAATATTATACCTAACTTTTCAATTTAAGAGTTAATGTTATTTCTCATATTACACTTTATGTAAATTGGAAAAGCTTTGCAGCCATAACCTGGAAACAGCTCTGAGACCGAATATAAAAAGGGACAATGGGGAAAAATATGACAACAAACTCTGACCCACGTCTGCAGCAAAGTCTGGGATGCCAAACCACAACTCTTCAGCAAGCCACCCAGAATGGTCAGGACTTGGTTGACGACTGCCAACATCTGTATTTTTTGTCCCCATCTCCAACTCAGGACCAATCAGAGAAAGCCAAATATGTCCCCCCAAACAATCATGTAAGATGCTGCTGCTAGTTGGCCAGCCTCCAACTTCCTTATGCCAACAACCTCCAATCCGAGCCTGCCTGAAGCCTTCTCTGTGTTTTTCACTCTGAAGCTTTCCCACTGTAAACCTCTGCCTGCCCGAGTGCCTGCCAGACGCAGGTGATGGTGGCCGACTCCCTTGCTGCGGCAAGCTCTGAATAAGCAGCCTATTTGTTCTCAGTTTTGAGTGTGGTCTTCATTTATTTCCACAACTCAAATCCTCAACAGCATAATGGATAAGTAATTGTGATATAGTTATATAGCCTATTATTATGGAAATGTACATGAGTCAGAGCTTGAATATGTTGAGTGAAAGAAAAAATGGCAAAGAATACATAGAATACTTAATTTCCTTAAATGCCTCAAGAAGAAAAACAAAACAAAAGATAGTCTCCTGGCCTTAGCAGATCAGCTGTGAGTTGGGGCCCTCCCTCAATGCTTAGCCAGGCCGCTCACAACTCTGCCTTAGCCTTCACCTCCTACATACGTGAAGCCCAAAGATCATTCAGAGGCAGAGGCCTAGGGTCCACCCAGGTCTTTTCTGAGACTGTGTCCAGTCCTGGGCACGTGCATGGCCTTCTGGATCCTGTGGTTTACTCCAGTCTTTGAAAGCCTTTACTCTCCATGTATCTTCCTCCCCAGGCTTTTCAAAAAGGTCTGTGTTGTTCGCTCTGTCTGCCGTTGCTGACCCCAGGAAGCTGTAGGTAATGTTTTAAAACCCTGAGAGTTCAGAGGCGGCAAAACAAAGGAAAACCTCTGAATTGAACCCCAGGGAACTTCCAAACAGGTTAAAACACAATCACAATTCTGTGACAATAAGAATTGCCCACTCTTGCTCCATCGATGCACTAAGAATGCATACCACTGTCCCCACAAATGGGGTAAGCAAAAACACCAAAATCCTTTTACCAGCACTTAGTAGCCTCTTTATTAAGCACTCCCAGTTGTTTTAAGTTTTTATTAGATTGCAGAGTTTCAAAAAGTTGATTCTAAGTTTTTGCCAGCTTAATAGTTGCTTCAGTAGAAGGAAGAATCTTTGGAGCTCCCTACTTTGCCATTTTCGGTGATGTCCCTCTCTATGTAACATTTTTAAATGATTAAATTTTTAAAATGGAGGACAGATCAGTGGTTGCCAAGGGTTGGAGGAACGACACAAGAGGGAGGTGAGTGGCAATAGGAGGAATCCTCATTGTGTTGAAGCTGTTCACTATCTTGCATGTGGTGGTGGATACATGAACCTACACAGGTGATAAATTGTTTAGAACTAAACACACCACACACACAGTACAAGTAGAAGTAAAACTGCGGAAATCTGAATAAGGTTGGTGGATCGTATCAATATCAATATCCTGATGGTGATATACTTTAGTTTTACAAATTAATATTGGGGGAAGCTGGAATAAGCGTACAAGGGACCTCTATTATTTCTCACTGCACATGAATCTACAATTATGTCAAAAACTTCAATTAAAAAAAGTAATTCAGAAGATTCAGATTTAAGAAGAAGTTTTAGGAATACATCACAGAATTTATTTTGCTTTTTTTTCTAATGTATACACAAATTATATGATAAAAATCTACATTTAAATAAATCTAAGACAGCTCTTGTAATAAGTAAAATAAAATTATAAATAAGAAAGCACCATACTATAGTATAATCTTTTTTAGTGGCACATAAAGTAACTGAGCATCTTACAGTTAATGGCAACTTAGATTTGACGATTTCTCATATTTGGAAGGAGGAGGTCGACTTACAGGTCCACTGAGGCTGTGCTGCCAGCTTTGACAATAACCATCACGATGCCTGCAATAAACAGTGACAGTAACTAGTGGTGTGACAGGATAGACTGAGTCAGGAAGCAGACAGTAATTACCAGCATTTCTGTTTATTATATGTATACGACAACACATTCAGGAACAATGTGAAAGTAATGTATAAAAACTTTAATAAGAAATGAAATACAGATGACAAAATACTACTTTACTTTTTATGCAATTCAGTATTTTCGCTCGCTTGTTAAATAAAGCACATGTAACTTGACATGCTAAATAATTCTATCAGTTTTTGACTAAATACTCTAAAGAATAAAGATGTTGGTGAAAACTCAAAATTGTCTAGTAAGGTGTGTATGACTTTGTTTATTTAGTATTCATCATAGATGTCAAAATGATCGTGATTAATACCAATTTAAGCATTTACAGAATATCATTTAGGCCCAATATTGATAGAATAAATAAAAATATCAGAGAAATTGATATTTATGGCACTAGGTTATAAAGAAGCTTTATTTAAATCCATCTTTGTTAAGGTTTTAACACTGGAACAAAAGTCAAATGTACCTAAATGAGACATGAAGGTATTTTCTTGGTAAAAGTACAAATTTTGTCCTACAGTATTACTAGTTTAAAGTTTCTTCCTTTATATGAAACTACTGAAAGGAAAATTTAACTATGTTATAACTCACAGATTACTTTGTGCATTTATCATTCTATAAACAAATGTCTCAGTAATTCATATATTAAGGCCATAAATCAAGTCATCACCTGTCAAAGGCCTATTATTATTCACTGATTTAGAAACTTCACTTCTATGTGTGTGTTACCGAGTTGAAGCCAACCTAGAGACACAGGTTAGGAGAAATATATTTTTTCTCTTACCACATTTTCACTTTTTTATTGGAACAGGATTTGGGGATAGGGGTATTGAAAGCACCAGGGTTCAACAAATTTATATTTCATCCAAGTTAAAAGATCCTTAAAGAAAAGAAAAATGGCATATAATCTTACTCTTATAGCACAAATCCTCATGTTAATGAAATGACTGTGTCATGGAAAAATATTGTAATGCTTTAAACAAAAATTTTAAGGTACACCAGTGACCACCAAGTTTCAAAAAAAATGCAGTGATCAAAATATTTAACTGTCCTTTTATCAAGCTTTTACAAACACACTCAGTCTTCACTGTCTGAGCATATCAGTTTCAGCTTCTTCATAGTCCTCCATCTGTCTTTTAACATGACGCTCGTCCGGTTGTTGAATTTATAATGTAAGAGTATTTTAGACCAGTTTCCCTCGCCATATTTCCTCACACCAGACCTCAGATTCTTGTCTTCTTCCCAAAGCCATGCCTTTTGATAAAAAGTAGGACAGTTATTCACAGAAACAATTCTTTCTTTTTTTTAATTGAGGTATAATCAACATATTGTATTAGTTTCAGGTATATTACATAAATGATTTGATATTTGTATATATTACAAAATGATCACCACAGTAAGTCTAGTTAACATCCATCAAAAGTAGATAAAAAGTAGAACAGGTATTCACAGAAACAATTCTTTAAAGAACATATCTACTATAAATGCAACTGGTTTTTGTCAAAATAATGTTATAGTTTCTTAATATTGGAGCTGCAAAAATTTCTGAATACATTTCTTAGATTTCTGCAGATCTCCTGTTTACCATGATAAGATTTTTAAGGGTCCTCACTATCACTGTTCCTCTCACATGAATAACTATGGCTCAGCTGCCCAAGATCAGACGGCTACAAAATGACAGAGCTAATCACCAAGCCAATTTGTCTGACTGTAAGTCCACACTGTCTCTTAAGATGCTTTTCTATAATTGTTAATAGATTAGTATTTATTCATTCTACATATTTTCTAAATAGAACTTATGAATATTAATTTAATACTTCATTAATGAACTCAGTGAAAACCTTGTTCTGTCTATGTTAGGCAAAGTATAGACACACGTAAAACTCCAATCTTCTCTAAAATACGTTTTTGAAAACACAACTAACACAAACTAATTAAAAATAACTATTTAGTTTTTGGAGAAAATTACTGAAAATTTTTAAAAATCAAATTCAGTATCATACATCAACACAATTACTGATACTTGGCGTTTGCTACAGGAGACCAATCTGCTGACACATGGAAGGAGCAACAAGAACAGCTGAGTGATTATTTTCTGTGTCTAGACTATGACTGATTTCCCCAGCTGACTTCCACATTTTCTTTACAAATCCATTCATCACCAGTCACAAAAAGACAAACACCGTATGATTTCACATTTATGAGGTACCTAGAGTAGTCAAACTCATAGAAACAGAAAGTAGAACGGTGGTTACCAGGGGACGGGGAGGGGAAATGAGAACCCATTTAATGGGTAGAGCGTTTCAGCTTCACAAGATGAAAAGGTCCCATAGATCGGCTGCTCAACAATGTGAATGGACTTAATGCCACTGAATCGTACACTTCACAAAGATTAAGATGATAAATTTTATGTTCTGTGTGTTTTATTACAAAGAATTAAATTTTTTTAAAAAAATGAGCAAAGGACTTGAACAGACATTTCTCCAAAGAAGTTATACAAATGGCCAATAAACACATGAAAAGGTGCTCAACATCATGAATCATTAGGGAAATGCAAATCAGAACCACAAGAACATACACCTCACATCCACTAGGATGTCTACTGTCAAAAAAACAGAACAATAAGTGTTGGTGAGGATGTGGAGAAACTGGAACTCTTATGTACTGTTGGTGGGAATGAAAAATTATGTGGCCACTGTGGATAATAGCATGGTGGTTCCTCAAAATACTAAAAATAAAATTACCATGTGATTCAGCAATTGTACTTGTGGGGTATATACCCAAAAGGATTGAAAGCAGGGACTTGAAGAGAAATTTGTATACTCACGTTGATAGCAGTATTATTCACAATAGCCAAAAGGTGGAAGCAACCCAAGTGTCCATTGATGGATGATCAATGGATAAACAAAATGTGGTATATAAACACAATGAGATATTATGCAGCCTTAAAAAGGAAGGAAATTCCCACGCATACTACAACATGGATGAACCCTGAGGATATTATGCTAAGTGAAATAAGCCAGACACAAAAGAACAAATATTACATGACTCCACTTAAATAACTAAAATAGTCAAATCCAGAGATAGAAAGTAGAATGATGGTTGCCAGAGGCTTGGGGGAGGGGCAAATGGGGAGTTACTGTTTAATGAGTAGAGTTTTAGTTCTGCAAGATGAAAAGAGGTCTGTCAATGGTTGGTGGTAATGTTAGCACAACAATATGAATGTTTAATGCCACTGAACTATATATACACTTTAAAATACTTAAGACGGTAAATTTTGTTATGTGTATGTTGCTACAATTAAAGGAAAAAATCCAGCTCATTTGTCTGATGCCGTATTAAAAAGAACTCAAGGTGTCTTGAAGACAAACATGAGATGAAAACTATCTTGTGTATGGCTCAGTGCCACGAAACCGGCAGTGACCATAATTAACCCCTTGTAGAGGTCTGTCTGAGCTGCCCCCTATCAGCAACAGTGCTGCCTACAAGTGCATGGCTGCGCAATCCACAGACAGAGACTGCCTCCGCCCACGCTGACGGGCCCAGCCCACTCCCTCGCCTGTCACCACTAGTACAAAGCACACTGGTTGTCACTATGTGACATAAAACCAAAAGAGATGTAAATTTTGCATGTGTAGGGTGAGGAGTTTAAAGGGATAGACCACCTGATTAAAAGTACTTCAGCAGGGGCCGGCCTGTGGCCAAGTGGTTAGGTTCACACGCTCTGCTTTAGCGGTCCAGGGTTTCACCTGTTCCAATCCTGGGCGCAGACATGGCACCACTCATCAGGCCATGCTGAGGCAGCATCCCACATGCCACAACTAGAAGAACCCACAACTAAAAATACACAACTATGTACTGGGGGGCTTTGGAGAGAAAAAGGAAAAAAAATAAAATCTTTAAAAAAAAAAGTACTTCAGCAGTGGGTTATTAACCTTTGGGGTCACATAAATCTTTGAGAATGTGATGAAAGCTATGGATCCACTTCATAGAGAAGTGAAGATGAATACAATTTTACACGAAATTTCTGGGGCCACTTAGACACCTCTTAAAAAAACCTATTGATTTTATGGTCCCCAAGTTAAGATTTTTTGTTGTGTAAGAAGTTGCCACATATTCATTCAACTTTAAAAAGTAGTCTTTGGTTTATGCAAATTTCATATACACAGCACTGTTTTCTTGTTTTAATCTGAGCAATGTTACTTTTAACAGAAAGCACAGATGACGTCTGATACAATACAAAAGCCCATTTCTCTCAATAAATAACTAATATTCTCAGCTTGAATCCTATTTAGGTTCCTGGGTGCAATGTGTTTAAGCAGTACTTGCCAGTGAATCACAAACCGCAGGGTTGGCAGACTACTGCCAGAATCCAGCCCCAGACTGTACAGCCCAGGAGCCAACAATGGTTTTTACATTTTAAAAACTTCTTTTTAAAAAAGAAAAAGAGAAGAAGATATGACAGAAATGTATATGGCCCATGAAGCCTAAAATATTCACTGCCTGGCCCTTTACAGAAAAAGGTGGCCAACCTCTGACCTAGAAGCAAGTTATAATTTTGTCAGTAGGTTAACTGAAAACCACAGCGTTTAACATTATTTTTTTTCTTCTATTGAAAAAGATAATCTTTAACTTGATAAATTGTTACTATGTGATTATGCCCTATTTTGTTTGATCTGAATGTTTTTACAGTCTTTGCTTAACTTCATCTATGATTTAAAGGTGCAAGAGTCTTCAAAAACATCATATGGAATAAGTGATCAGATACAAATAACTACAATCTTTAGAGGTCAGAGTTTAAAGAGGCCAACTTCTACTTTCTATAGATGGAGTTGAATGAGTGACACAACGGGCTTATCACTGTCAGATCAGAAATAAAACACAGGGCAGTACTAATTTCATAAGTCTGCTCTGTGACTTATAAAATGAAGAAATGAAGAGTTATATGTTTGACTTATTGTACTAGATTCCATTCATGACACATCACTAACAAAGAGTTTTAAGAGGATATGTTTCAGGACATAAACAAAAATTGTGTCCTGTGTGCTATTCTTTTGTTTTTTGCTTTTCTTGAAAAATTAAAAATAAAATCAATAAAAAATCATTAACAATCCTAGCCATAACCATAACCCAAAAAGATACAAAGAGCACATAACAAATTAAAATGCACTTTTTTTCTTTCTTAAGGCTAAAAAGTTTGTATGACTTATATTTGAAAATTGTATATCATTTCTAATGCCTTTTAGAGGCAAAACAATGCTTTATAATGCCTTGAAAATGATACCATGTATAATAAAAAAATACTGTTATAGTAATGCCCATTATATACCATCTATGGAAAAAAAGTCTTGGTTGTTGAAAGGCATTTACTTTTCTTCTTGATTAGAATAAATTTACAAAAGGAAGGCTTTTTTTTAACTTGTCATGAGCAAGCAGAAATACCTTTGTCTGTTTAACAAACAGAGGAAGGAGGAAGCGTCCAGTCAGTCACAGGCTACTGCAAAAAAACTTTTAAGAACTAAAATCTCAACACAAAATAAGATAAAATTTGTTGCTCCTCTGAAATAAGCTGTCCCACCAAAAAGCCAACAGGGGAAAGCCAAAAAAAAACCCAGACAGTTGTGATATCCACAGAATTAATTTCTGGCATAGTAAACAGTGACAGGCAATATCACCTATATTCTATTCTTTACATTATGTAGTCGATTTCCCACATTTTGTGTCAAATACAAAAAAAGAGAGAGAGGAACTGTTTCCTTGATATATATCTATAGACAGCAACTACAATCCCATTTTGAATTGTTGCCAGAAGGACTACAGGGGAAGATTAATTAAAAGTATGAGGCAGAGACTTCTAGTTTTTGGACTACCACATAAAGAGCTTGGAAATATCACTCTAGTCCTCACTACAAGAAAAAAGCTGAACAAACTGAAAGTCAACAACTCTTCTTAGATCCACCAGAGAATTACTGTCACAGGGCAAACTGCTGCCTTGGAAATGAGAAAGACAGCAAGGTGGACACAGAGAATCACAGGTTCTGGGAGCAGAAGCTCACATCTGGAGCCAGGACTGGGAGGAACACTTAACTGTGACGGACGGACTGATGGAGGCTCACTATGGATAAGCTTGAGTTAAAGAACTCCATATATATATATATATATATAAAAAGACCCACAACTAGAAGGACCTGCAACTAAGATATACAACTGTGGACATGGTTTAGGGAGATAAAGCAGAAAAAGAAAGAAAGAAAGAAAGAAAGAACTCCAGGGACCCAGCCTCAGTGGGGCCCACAAACTTTTGTGAGTTTGACCTCAAAAAGCACCATCAGGTTCTCAGGGTGAAGATGGGAGGAAACCCCATCCTGTTTCTAGCAGGGGGATGGGAAATGTAGCCATTTTGAAATGCATCCAGAGCATTCCGTTCTCATTAACAAACGCCTGCCCTCAAGAGAAACTAATTTTGCCAGTGTCTAACTGACCTGTGGAAACATCCCACTCCAGCCCCCTCTAGCCCCCCTGTCCCACCAAATAGGGGGAAATCAAAGCTGAGAAGTATGAAGGTCTTAGCCCAGGACATAGGCTCACTAAGAGAATGAGAGGACCACAGAACTACAGCCTGCTTCCTCTCCCCCTCCCCCATCTTACCACCACGCTATTTGGGCTCCTATATAACAATTGCCTCAGATCAAAGAGCTGCCTCAGACTCTTACTAAGAAGGAGTCTCTAGGGAAACCCAAAGACAACAAGGTTAGACAAAAACAAGGAAATTTTAGCTTCTGACACCTACAGCTACTGCAACAGTAAACAAAGCCTAACTCCTAGCAGACAGACATAAAACTTCACACTAAAGGCCAAATTTCCCTCACTTCCTTTTACCTGACACATCATGTCTGGCTATGAACAAAAACTATAAGGTACACTACTAAAAGGCAAAAACACAATCTAAAGGGACAAAGCAGCAACAGGCTCAGCTATGGTGGAGATTTTGGAATTATCAGACCAGGAATTTAAAATAACTATGATTAATATGCCAAGGGCTTTAATGGAAAAAGTAGACAATATGTAAAAACAGGTTGGTAAATGTAAGCAGAGATGTAAACCTTAAGAATCAAAAGAAAATGCTAGAAATCAACAAGACAGTAACAGAAAGAAGAATGCCTTTGATGGTTCATCAGCAGACTAGACATAGATAAAAAAAGAAATCAGTGAGCTTTAAGATATGTTAACAGAAACTTCCCAAACTGAAAAGCAAAGAGAAAAAAGAATTATAAAAAGAGAAAAGAATAGCCAAGAACTGTGGAACAAGTACAAAAGGTGTAACATACATGTAATGGGACACCAGAAAAAGAAAAAGAGAAGGAATAGAAGAAAGATTTGAAGTAATAGTGGCTGAGAATTTTCCAAAATTAATGACAGACACCAAAACAGATACAGGAAGCTCAGCACACAAAATAGTATAAATCCCAAAGAACTACACTTTGACATATCACATTCAAAGTGCAAAACATCAAAGATAAAAAATGAGTATGACTTTTGGTTGCATACAGTGGTATACAGTCAGCATTTACTCATTCTCCTTTGAGAATTCACCCAA
Organism: Equus przewalskii; assembly: GCF_037783145.1. NCBI lineage: Eukaryota > Metazoa > Chordata > Mammalia > Perissodactyla > Equidae > Equus > Equus przewalskii. Next base: position 13,388,410 of record NC_091838.1, read on the forward strand.
CAGTAACAAGGAAAAAGGGGCCAGCCCCATAGCCAAGTGGTTAAGTTCACGTGCTCCACTTCAGGGGCCCAGGGTTCACAGGTTTGGATCCTGGGTGTGGACATGGCACTGCTCATCAAGCCATGCTGAGGTGGCGTCCCACATAGCAGAGCCAGAAGGACCTACAACTAGAATACACAACTATGTACTGGGGGGCTTTGGGGAGAAGAAGAAGGAAAAAAAAAGAAGATTGGCAACAGATGTTAGCTCAGGTGTCAATCTTTTAAAAAGAAAAGAAAGAAAGGAAGAAGGAAAGAAATAAAATCCCAAACTCTGATAAAATTAGGAGACCCTATGTTGTGAATGTAATATAGGTAGAAGGGGTACATCATTGGTGGAAATTGACAAAACATATGTGAAGAAGCAGGGCACAACCATTCTTCCTACAGATCTCAGAAAGCCTGTGGTGTGCACTTTTCCAAAGTAAGGAACACATCCTGAGGTGTACACTCTAAATCCCTGGTATGCAACAGCAGGAGCCTCCCTCAACCTGCAATAGTTTCAAAAAGTAGAGGTGGTGGGGCCAAATAAGGAATTGCACAGATACGCAATGTTTGCAGGAGGCAAATCATAAGTAGGAGTTGCTTGCTATGTTCACTGGGGGAGAAGGCAAGGCCAAAATAAGCTTGAGTCATAGGAGATATCCCTAGTAGCCTGGAACTTGACTCCAGCCCAAAACCTCAACATGAACCATAAATAAATAGTGTATCAAGAAAAAAATTCACCTTAAATAAAGGAGAGTAAGAAAACTAAGCATAGGATCACCTTCCACTTCCAGCTATGATAAAACAAGAACCAGATTTATTTACCTGCTGTAAACAACTAGAAAACCAGATAAAATACAGGAAACAATGATTTCAGAAAATGGACAGATGGCACAGGACTATAACATCACTAAGAGGGGAAACAAATGAAGTGAGTCCTAGAATTGAGCCATCTTAACTTTCTGAATACAAAAATTCCATCTCAAATGACATGTTCCTTTTTTTTTCTGGAGGAAGATTAGCCCTGAGCTAACATCCACTGCCAATCCTCCTCTTTTTGCTGAGGAAGCTTGGTCCTGAGCTAACATCCCTGCCCATCCTCCTTTATTTTACATGTGGGATGCCTGCCACAGCATGGCTTGATAAGTGGTGTGTAGGTCCATGCCCAGGCTGCTGAAGCAGAGCACTCCAACTTAACCACTATGCCAGCGGGACTGCCCGCCTTTTTTTTTCTTTTTTTTTTTTAGCACAGAAGAAGTGAATTTATATTGGATCTCTATTAGGAAGATATAAATATAGAAGCTTACAATGTGGATTTAAGTCTCACCTTACATCTGATGAACTGACTTTATGATAGTATCAAAATAATTCTAAATAAACGTCATCATCAACATCCAGTTTAAGACTATTTTTAAAAGGCGGGTGCAGTATTTTCTTGGAAGTTTGAATAGGCAAATTGGTTAATTAATCTAAAATGGCAAAATCAAAGATGGCAAAGAGGAAACATTTTATACTCAGATTTTTTAGGGTTGATGTGAAATAATCATAATTATTCAAGTTATCACTTTAATGTCCATTACGTATTATTTAAATAATTAACAAACACCTGTTTTTTTCTCGACCGATGTTTTTCCGGAGTTACCGGCTCACTGTTCACAACACGTATTTTCTGGCTTTCAGTTGTTCGTGTACTGTTTTTCTTCCTTCTTCCACCTAAAAGGAGAAACACTGTCATCAAAGATTATTTTACATTAAAAGAAAAAGAAGAATTACATTTTTAAAGGTTACCATAAAATTACTATTTATTTTTTAGCTACTTTAAAGGAAAAGAACTTTATCTGCTTAATTTTTTCCCCTTTGAATCTGGAAGAACATGGGACAGTGCAAAGATCCATCTTTGAAAATCAGAGCGGGTGTTTTTGAATCTTGATTCTTTTATATGTTTTTAAGCAAGTCATCTCACCTCCCAGAGCCTGCCTTTTCATCATGTTAAAAAAAGGAATAATATTTACCTTATAGGATTATTAAAATTTTGTTCAGATAACTTTTAAGGAATATTGGACACAGTGTAAGAAGTATAACCCTTTCTCCATTCCCTCTTTCTTACTCACAGTCAGGTTAGTAAGACAAGAAGTAAACGTATATGTAACTGGAAAGAAAACTGTAATTATTGAAAGAAAACTGTTTATAGAGAAAACCTAAAAGAATCTACAAATAGAATTAAAAAGGATTTACAAAGATGGTTGGATATAAGATTAATAAATAAAACTCTGTACATTAGTAACAAGCAGTTAAAATATTTAATTAAAACAACTGAAAGATAATATTTACAATAGTAACAAAAAATATAACATTCTTAAAGATAAATCTAGCAAAAGTGGTCAAGATCTGTATGGAGTAAATTATAAAGTTTTACGATATGTAATGTGTGTGTATATACACATACACGTTATAAAAAAATCTAAATAGAGAAATAACTGTTCATGCATAGGAAGACAACATAATTGTGTCAGTTCTCTCCAAAATTATCTATTGTTACAATGCAATTTCAAATCAAAATTTCAACAGGGTTCTTTGTAGAACTTAAGATTATTCTAAAATTATGTGTTAGGAGACTATTTTTAAAATGCGAGTGAGTATTCTCTTGCTTTGAATAGGCAGACTGGTCAATTAATCCAAGATGGCAAAATCAAAGATGGCAAAGAGAGTGCCCTGACCATCCCTGAAGTTTCTGCTGAACGTACGTACAAGGCTTATTCACTTCCTAATACTGAGAAGTTTCCATAGTTAGTCAGATAGGCACCTAATCAGGTCAACAGAACCATAACCTCACCAACACATAAACACTCTCTCCTGGGGAAGGGACTAGCTTGTCTGCTACAATGTTTTACTGCTTACTCAAAAAGAGCTCTAGGCCCATGGCCCCAAGCTCCTCAGCTGCAGTACAACCTACTGCCTGCATAGCATCCACCCAGGCCTGACGCACTGCCTACCAGCCTGGGGTAGAGGACCTGTGCTGATGCCATGCTATTTGTTGTGCTGTAATAAACTGTCTTGTTCTGACCCATTAAGTCTTACTGTCTACTTTTGGCACCTGTGGAGTGGCAGCAGGTTTACTGCTTGCCATCCTCTATGAAGCTGGGGTTCTTTTCCTGACAAAACAGAAGACCAAAACATCAAGAACAGTCCAGATGCTGCTGAAGAACAGTAAGATAAAGGGAAGTGCCCCATCACTTACTGAGTTATTACAAAACTACAGTGACTGAGACAATACAATATTGTTGCAGGAACAGACCATGTGTGCTGGTCCAGCTCCAGTTGCCAGGAAAATGGAAATCACACTAGTTACAAACAGGGATTTTCATATTAGGAATCATTTCAACTGGTGCTAGAGGACTAAAAAAGCAAAAAGGAAGTAATAACTTAACAGAGATAAATAATAAAGAAATTAAAAATTATAGTTGGAGATTTCAATACTTCTCTCTCAATAACTGGTAGAATAAGTAGACAAAAAATAAGTGAGCATACAGAATATGTGAAAAGCACTAAGAATCAACTGGACCTAATTGACATTTTACAACAGTCCACTCAACAATAGCAGAATTCACAGTATTCTCAAATGAACAAGTCACTAAGATATACCATATTCTGGGCAGTAAGACAAATCTTAAAAAAAAAAAAAAAAAAAAAAAGGAAAAAAAGAAAACCTAGAAAGTATATACTCAGGCCAGAACAGAATTAAACTGGAAATCAATAAGAGAAAGATACCTGGAATATCCTTAAATATTTGGAAATTAAACAGTTTCTAAATAACCCATAGGCCAAAGAAAAAGTCTCAAGGGACATGAAAAAATATTTTAAACTATATGAAAATACAACATCAAAATTTGTGGGATGCAACTAAAGCAATAATTAAAAGGGAATTTATAGTATTAAACACACATATTAGAAATGTCAGGGCATCTATGAAGAAAAAGCAACTCATATACAAAAGGCCACAGCAGCATTCATCAAGTCAGAAAATAACAGAGCGGGGCTGGGCCGGTGGCACAGCAGTTGAGTTCGCATGTTCCGTTTCAGCAGCCCAGGGTTCGATGGTTCGGATCCCAGGTGTGGACATGCACCACTCAGCAAGCCATGCTGTGGCAGGTGTCCTACATATAAAGGAGAGGAAGATGGGCAAGTATGTTAGCTCAGGGCCAGTCTTCCTCAGCAAAAAGAGGAGGATTGGCAGCAGTTGTTAGCTCAGGGCTAATCTTCCTCAAAAAAATAATAAATAACAATAATGGAGCAATGCCTGCAACGTTGTGAGGAAGAATATTTCCAAAGAATATTATATTTAGCCAAATTTACCTTTAAGCAAAAAAAGAGTATATACATTCTTGGGGACAAAAATTTAGAAATTATAGGGGCTGGCCCTGTGGCCGAATGGTTAAGTTCGCGCGCTCCGCTGCAGGTGGCCCAGTGTTTCGTTGGTTCGAATCCTGGGTGCGGACATGGTGCTGCTCATCAAACCACGCTGAGGCAGCGTCCCACGTGCCACAACTAGAAGAATCCACAACGAAGAATATACAACTATGTACCGGGGGGCTTTGGGGAGAAAAAGGAAATAATAAAATCTTAAAAAAAAAAAAAAAAATTTAGAAATTATAGCACCTATACGCCTTTTTTTTTTTAAGATTTTATTTTTCCTTTTTCTCCCCAAAGCTACCCAGTACATAGTTGTATATTTTTAGTTGTGGGTTCTTCTAGTTGTGGTACATGGGATGCCACCTCAGCATGGCCTGATGAGCGGTGCCACGTCCACGCCCAGGATTCAAATCAGTGAAACCCTGGGCTGCCAAAGCGGAGTGCCTGAACTTAACCACTTGGTGACAAGGCTGGCCCCAATACGCCCTTCTTTTTTTTTTTTTCCCTAAAAAAAAAAAACCATTCAAACAAGAAATGAATCAAAATGAAGAGGCAAGGAACAGGGAAATCCTGGCCAAAGTGTTAGTGATGAGAAATAAATCAATTTAAAAACAAACTACTATGGCAATTATGGCTACAAACTGGAATATTACAAACTTTGATCATATAAAATGTAACTAAGAAAATCTGGGAGTCAGTGGGAGAGGTTTTTTGCTAATCTCACCCTTTACAGCTAAAATCAACCAACAGTCCAAAGTTCAAATCTCTGGTTCTAGAGGCAGCCTGACCCACCCTCTCAGACAATTTCGCATCCTTTCTTCTTCACTTTGGAGGAAGCATATAGGTTAGATATGTTTCTTATGAAACAGTATCTGAAGTTCACTGAATCCTTCAGTTTCACTTTTTAAAAAATTAAACGTAAATATATTTTAAAGCAACATATGTAACCTGATCACACTTTTCTAAATTTTTAATTGCTTTGAATCTCTCTCTTCTTCCACTGAGGCAGTCTATCACGGTAATTAAGGACATGAGCTCTGAAGTTACAATGTCTGATTTCGAATTCTGGCTCTGGTTCTGTTCATAATGTACCTGTGTGACCAAGGGCATTTTACTTAACCTATTTTTGTCTTGATTTCCTCATCTGTAAAATGGAGATGATGATAAAAAAAAAAAAAAGCACACTAATCTTATAAGATTATTTTGAGAATTAAAAAAGTTTACATATAAAAAGCTTTTAACTCAAATATTAATCATTTCACTGAATGCTGGTGAGTTTTTTTTGCATAAAAAGAATCTAGGTGATTTTTTTCCTTCAACTTTTCTGAATTACTTGATTTCTTAAAAGTACAAGGCAATTTTACAAATCTGAAAAAAGCTATTTTCGAAAACAAGTGTTTTAAAAAAATTTGGAAAAATTGTTTAGCACAAACAATACTAATACCCTCTAATTTTAAGGAGAGGATACCTGGGGACTCATGTGAGCAAACTGGGACTTATTTTTAAAGTGTATGTATCTATTACTAAGATCTAACAAAAAGTCAGGAAATGTACTAAAACTCACAAGATCTAGGCTCAATAACCACAGTTACTGTCGAGCCACTCTGCAATCAGGTTATGGTCTTCATCAGAGTTTAACTACTGATCAACAATTTAGAGTGTAAAAAAGTATATGCTTCCATTTCTTTGAATTTTGTATTATGAAATTAAAAGTCTAGGAAAATCCTCACATTATTTTAGTTTAGAATTATGATTCCTAGCCATTTTACAGCAATAGATGTAGAAAAATAATTTTGGAACTCCAACATGAAGCAAATATTTCTTTGAATTTAAGTCTACCATCTTTAAAATGAGGATGATGATAATATCTATGAATGTAAATGTTTTAGAGCCGTAATTTACAACTATTAACTAACAGTGGCTCTGTCATCAGCCATCAGCTATGAATCAATGTATTCAATTAATATTCACTGCAGGCCTACTATATGCCTGGCATCAAGTTTGTACTTCGATTATTTTTATATTGATAGTAAGTATCTAGGATTAGATCGATAAGGTTTAGAAATTCCTACATTAGTATAGTACCTAGAACATAGTGTGGGTTCAATAAATATTTGCTGAATGAATACTCACCAAGGAGGAACTCTAATCAAATTAGAACAAAATAGTTATGGACAGCTTTTAAGATTTTTTTCTTTTAGTTATTGTTGCTTGTTTTTTAAATCTAGCAATGCCTTTTATAATGATAATACATTCTAAATGCTATGAAGAGTATCAAGATTCTATATATACTCAATCCTCATTATTCATGGATTCCATATTTGTGAATTCACCTACCTGCTAAAATTTGTAACTCAAAAATCAATACTCAGTGTTTTTGCGGTCACTGGTGGACATGTGCAGAGTGGCAAAAAATGAGTCATCTGACGTGCACGTTTCCAGCCAAGGTGAAATGAGGTGAAGCTCTGCCTTCTCGTTTCAGCAACCATGCTATAAATATCTGTCCTTTTTCCAGTCTATTTAAGTGCCACATTTTTGTGCTTTTGTTGATAATTTCGCTGTTTAAAATGGCCCCCAAGTGTATTGTGGAAGTCCTGTTTACTGTTCCTCAGTGCAAGAAGGCTACGATGTTCCTTGTAGAGAAAATGTGCGTTAGATGAGCTTCATTGAGGCACGAGTTACAGTGCTGTTGGCTGTGAGTGCAATGTTAATGCATTAACAATACAGATTAAATAAGGTGTCTTAGACAGAAAACACATAAACAAGGTTATGTGCTGATTAGTGGACAAAAATATTGTTGTGATGAGAGGCTCAAAGGAACCTAATCCTGTACTGCCTGGTAATCGTTCAGTATTCAGTAATTTGGTGTCATGGCAACTTTAGAGAACATACCTACCATGAATAATAAAAATCAACTGCATTTATGTTTCAGATGAGTAACCATTTCCAGTTGCTGAATAAAGTTAAATAGAAAAGCAGTGTACCGTGGCAGCAGAAGTGCTCTAGCTCAGCAATCAGAATAGCTAACTCTAAATTAAGCACCACCTCTAATTAACTCTATGAAGTCATGACATTTAATCTCTTTGTGATTCAGTTTCCTGAAGTGTGTGTTTGTGTGTTGTGGTGGTGATTAAGGGCTGGATCGCTTTCAAGGACACATCAATTCTCCACTTCTAAAATTGTAATAAGAGTACTCACTTTGAAGAGTTTCCGCTCTTTCCCCTTTCTTATTAAAATCTTGCTGTCGGCTTCCATGTTTTAACTTAGATAAGAAAAGATTCTTGTGAGACCTAAATGAAACACGAAAGCATGTGACTGGTTCCACAAAGACTAGAAAAGTTACGGGAAAAGGTAGATGATTTGTCTGAATCTCTGTTCTAGGACCTTCTTCTACTTTGGCCTGCTTCCCTTGGTGCTCTCCTTGCTCAGTGCCCATCTTAACCTTTGGCCTCTTAAGATTGTTGTTGTCAGACTTCCCTCTCTCCCATCACTTATTTTCTCCATCTCATTTACTCAGAAATCAAGATTCTTTGGCCTTCCAATTAGACAGACCAAGAAAAAAAACAAACCTGAGACTGTAAAGTATTAACTTATATTCTCTCCTATGGCTTTAAAGTTTATTTCCCAAAAGAGAAATTCCAAAATTCCTTTCTACATGATGGCAGCTATCACTTGATTATCTTCGAAACTTCCAAAAAGGGCTTTTTTGAAAGATAAGCTGTCTGCAGATACGGGATGTGGTAGAATTTTTGAAAACCCTGCAAAGTTCGTATTATTCCAATTTAATAAAGGAACAAACTAAGATGAAAAAAGTAGTTCACCTAAGCTCTGGCAGCTATTTTATCACCACCTAAAAAAATCTACACTTTTACTCCTATAAGTGCTCTATGCAACCGACTAGTCCTTTCCCTCCCTCCCAGAACTCTGTACTGTGCTCTCTGGATTGCCATTCTCAACCCCTTCACCAGCTCCCCCACCTCTTCGCCTTGTCTAAGATCTTGCTCTCCCCTGGGGACAGTATTTCTCTCCTTGTGGCTTTCTCAAGTAGAGAATGGCTTAATCTTCCCCCTTCTATGAATTCAGGGTCCCGAAGGTGGGTCTCTATACTTCTCATTTCTTAATGAATGCCACTTTCAGGATCCTGCTTCCATAGACCTTAGCCCTTGAGGATTCATGTCACTGAGGTATATTACCATCTACCATTCTCCATAGTCATTCCCTATCCCTCCAAGCACTTCCCATCACTCACAGATCTTTCTCTACCCAGGTGCTGCTATTATCACGAATTATTTCAATGTTCTCATGGATAATCCATATAACATCCTGGCCTCTCAATCCCTCACTTCCAACGACCTCCTCCACACCACGCCAGCCACCCCCTCCCATGGTTCCATTCAGCATCCCAACTGCTCTATCTCTGAAATCATTCATGCAGACTTTCTGCTCTCTGAACATGTTATATTGTCTGTCACAGCATTTTTAGTACATTGAATACAGTTTTTCAAGTAATTTCAGAAAAACGGAGTTCAGGACATTCATTAGAAATGTAACCTCCATCCCCTTCCTGCCCCAGCATATCCTCAATGACAGATTGGCTTTAAGTTCAAGTTCACCCTGTATGTGGGTTCCAATAATAGCCTGGTAGAAACAATGTGAAACCACCCAGGATCCCAGAGGCAGGTCTCTATATAGTTTGGAATTTCAAGACACGTCAGCATCTTGATATCTATTGAGGTAAACTGGATCCTACAAGATTCTTTAAATCATACCATTTACATGGCAGTTATTATAACATATCCAGGTCTGCATGAATTGCTTCAATCAAAGATTTAAAAGACAGAGAAGAAAAATGTCAATTTACTTCACCTCAATAAGGATACTGTACCCTCTGAGGATTCAGTTACCGCAGACTGTTTGTCACTAACACTTTAAAAGAAGAAAAAATTTGTAAGAATGTAAACAAAAGAAACTTTTCATAAGGATAGTACTTTCCACATAGTCAAGTCATATTTCAACTTACAAAAGATATCTTTGAAAAGAAAACTTGGTGACATCAGTCCATTACAACATGGCTAATTTTTGCACAGATGTGCTTACCAGAGATAGTAAATCAAGCTAATGTAAGTAGAGTTAAAGCTGTAATTGAGCATTCATAATGTTACTCTTTCAGAAACTCACCCAGGGATCTTTATTTCCAGGAATTCAAGTTTAATTCTTGCCTTCCCCACCAGGCTCCAAATGAATGTTTTAACAAATTCCTCCCCTTTGCTGTAGTTAAAATTAGTTTCCACAAACACAAGACTATTTACACCTCCATACCTTCACTGGAACTATCCTTCTCCCCTGGAATGACATTTCCTCTTCTATCCACCAGCAAAAATCTTAACATCCTTCAAGGCCCTGCTCAATGGTCACACCTCCTTGAAGTGTCCATCTCAACTCCTTCAGCGTTTCAGTCTATCCATAAAAATTATGTAATGTCTGCTATTGTTTCTGTTTCACCTCTATAACTCTTATTGCCTCAAATAGTTTATAAGATTTATCATCTAGTATTGGTAACATGATGGTTTCATCTTTCCTAGCATTTGTCTGACCCCACAATCACATTTCTAAGTCTATCCTTGTTTAACTTGCATCCTGCTGATTCTTGTCCTGATACTGGTGAATCTGATGCTTTATTTGCCCTGATTCTATTTGCTTCCAGGATGGTTTTGATATCTGATGATTCTTGATCTTTATTTTACTTTGTCTCTGGTTTTGGTTTTGCTCCCTGTGTCTAGTACACTACAAGTTCTAACGTATGCCTAGTAATGAACTAGGCACCAGGGACACAAAGCTAATTACGAATCTTCAAAGAATTCTCAACCTAGTGAGAGATAAAGACAGGTAAACAGATATGTTACTATCTATGTTACTATCCTTTTGCAGAGGTGTGACTTGGTGCTCTGGAAGCACAGAAGTGATGACTCTGATCAGAGAGCTCAGCAAGACTTCTTATAGATGATCTTTGAGCTAGACCTTGAATGACAAGTAAGACCTTGCCTTGAAGAGAACAGAAAGAAGGGAATTTAACATTGAAGCAAGGCCCGAGACATGAAAGAGCTTGTAATATTTGAAGATCAGGGAGAAGTTCTACATTGCTAGAAAGTACCATGTATGTGGGCAAGGAAGGGTTAACGTATAGGCATGAGGTTGTATATGAAAGAGACTATGTAGGGCTTTATAAGCCATGCCATTAAATTCTAACTCATCTAGTAGGAAACAGAAAGCAAATAGGGGTTATTAAGCTGGGAAGTGATTTAAACAGATTTATTTTTATGGGAGGCTAACTCTGGAAGTCATGTCAAGGATGGATTTGTGTGTTACAAAGCTAAGTACTAATCTAGGATATAAATGATAAGAAAGAATGGATTAGAGAAGCATTTCTGAGATAGGACTCATAACACTTGGGGAGATAACTGGATGTATGAGATAAAGGAGGAGAGTCAGGGTACAGAGAGACAGATGAAAACATCAAGAGTTCTGTTTTACACCCACTGACTGAACTGTCTCTGCATCTAGGAGGGCATTTGCAATAAGTGGGTGGCACTATAAAAGGAGAGTACATAGGAAATGTGTTCATTATCTGCAAGAATCATGGTAAGTTTTAATTTTATTTTAAAGCAGTGGGCAGGAAGGCTCTGCCACAAGAATGTATTGGGTCTTAGTATTACTAAACTTTAATTTCCTAAACAAAATGAAATAATTGAGCCAATAAAAATGAAATCTCTAGTTTTCAAAATGAGTCTTAGAAAAAAATAAGTCACTGAGAAATAAGACTTTAATAGAGCCTTTGGGGAGATAAACCAGTGAGGAGCAGATCATGCTGTGATTTGAATGGACAAAGAAGACTATAAGAAGACTGCGCTTAGTCCTGAGGTGTGACAATGCCATATTCACTCAACTTAGACCCCAATCCCCATTGCTAAATAAGTAGTTAAGGTGGGGAACCTGCGGCACTCAAATCATGGTCCCAAGATAAAACAGTAATATTACATCCAATGCCAAATACATCCATCCAGAGACCAGAAGGATTTGACTATCTGGCCTTGGGTTAAGGGTGCAAGAATAGAGGAAATGGATCACGAGTTCAATAGAAAAGATCATCTTTATAATGCTAGAGTTTATCTTCTTCAAGAGGGTTAGCTTCTAAAGCCAAAGGAAAAGGTAAAAATCAATTCAGTAAAAATCACCCTTGAAAATCTCTAAAGAAGACATAATTTTGGAGACTGAATTCTTTTCTCTCAATATGTAGGACTGACATGGCCTGTTTCCCTCTAGCACTGGAGCAAATCACTATTTCTTCAGGTTAAGAAGCACCAGATGAAGTGGCTAGCTTACCATCAGAGAAGATGTATGAACAATATCTTAAAATCCTAGAATAACCCTCAGTAGAGTAAAATAGTAACATAACGAAGGCATGTGGGACCTGAGAACCAGGGGCACAAATAATTCAGGTTTCCAACCTCAACATTGTTCTAGAGCACATGTTCCCTGAGAATGATAAGTGGTATTATTCACACCATTTAAGCTGTACTATTTTCTCATTCCCTATTTTTGCTTAGCATATAGAGTAGAATTTGCATAAGCCATGAAGTAACTCTACAATACTCCAAATATCCAAACATTAATCACCAGTAACACAATATATCCACTACTCAGTAATTATTTTTATTAATAACGGCTCACTAGCATCACTTTTACATAAAGATATTGCATTCATGACATAAAACGTATTAATGAATTTACAAACCTTTTTTCTGTATTTAAATTAGCTTCAGTTTCCATTTCAACATCGTTACCATTAGGTTTATCTTGAGAAGTTGTTCTTGTTCTTTTACTTTCCACTACTTTTGCTGCTGCCTTAAAAAGGGGGTTGTGGGAGAGGAAGCAATGCAGTAAGGCGTTTTAAACAAACAGCATTAAATTAAGCCTTCTGATTCTTTCACAGTCATAACCAAAGTTTCTGCTCACAGGCCAATAAAGAGCCCTGCGTTCTTATTTCCCCAGTAACTGACAGCACCAGCAGCTGCTTCAGCTACCTGTTTGGTTTATAGGCATTATGGAGAATGTCTTTCCTTGTAAATGTGTTCGATACACACAATGCTCTCTAGGCAATTTTAAGATAAAAGGTTACTTAAAAAACCCCAAAATCAATAAAAATTCTAGATATGTCAAAATAAAACTACTTCAAATTAATCAATGCACCACTATAATATACTAAGTGAAAAATCTGAAGACGACAAAACGTTACAAAAAATTTTTTTCAAGGACCTTCTTCAGTCCAATTTTACTTGTTCCAAAAATATGCTGAAAATTTCTTTAAAATTTAATTAAAACTAAATATTTCTTTCCTCCTATTTCTTAATTCATTTTGATAGGTTTTCTCCTCAACTTTTTACTTTGAAAAATTTCCCCAACTCTTAATTTTTAAAAGTTATAAAAATATGACAAAGATCACCAATAAACCCTTTAGATTCACTGATTGTAACACTCTGCCACATTCTTCTACAAAATCACTAAATAAAATTCTGATCAGTTTTTGGGATTTCTATTTTAAGTATCTTCCTTTATTCTAAAAATTTCTCCTAAGTGTACTGTCAGAGTCTCTCTGAAATATGCATACCTTCATTAGAAAGGTTGATGACTTCTCATTTAGCACATAATTCACATAACTCTTAATTTTCTCCATCATGTGGTTGTAGCTGAAGTGTTGAAAAAAGGAATGGAATGTATCTTTCTGAGAGATTATCATAAGCAATTTCCTTTTGAAAGGCTACAGAAAACAGAGGAAAAGTAGTAACACATAAATCACAAATAAGATACTAGAAATCTTGTCATATATTATTTAATTGAAAAAAATCGCTTTATAAATATAAACTCCAAGAGACACAATTAGAAATTTTAAAAATTGTTTTAAATGGCCCATCAATGTATTTTTTCTGACTTTTAAAAAGTATTTTATATTTCACACATATGCAAAAGGATTAAAGAAAATACTATGAACCTGAACATCCATTACCAAGTTTAACAACTAAAACATTATCTGTACAACTGGAGCCATAATCTGATTGCAGCTCCCCCGCCCCAAACCTCCTTCCCCTCAGGGTAACCATTACGCTGAACTTACAATTTACCACACCCATGCACTCTTTTATACTTGTACTACATATGCATGCATCCACAAACTACATAGTATTGTTCAGCATGGTTTTAAATCATACAAATGGTGTTATACTATGTGTACTCTTCTGAAACTTGCTATCTTTTGCTCCACTCTGTTTATGACATTTATCCACGTTGATCTGATATTTATAGAACTAGTTACTTTCACTGGGGTATAGTACTCCATATATATTCACCCATTCTTCCTGCCTGTTGAAAGCATTTAGGCTATGTTCTATTACCGCAATGCTATTAAACACTTTTCTATATGTCTTCTTGTGCACAGTACAAGTCCTTCTTGGACAGTAGTTCTTTCAATTCTGGTTGCACAATGAAAGCTATAGAGCTAAAAAAAAATTCTACCTCTCAGGCTCTATCCCAGACCAACTGTCTCAGAGGGGCTTGTTTATTTTAATAAAGCTTCATGGCTATTAAAATGTGCAGTGAAAAGTGCAAACAGCTACTCTATCTAGAAGTGGAATTTCTGGAATGCGTGCTTATAGATTTTGCTAAAATGCTCTCCAAAGTTTAAATACCAATTTACACTCCTGAGAGGACAATACAGCAGTCTTACCATTTCTCCACTTTTTGAGCCAACTGTTGGTATTCTAAGATATTTTAATCGTTGTCAGTCTGAGGTATAGCACCCTACTTAGATATATTACTTGGTGTTGCCTGATTACTAATAATAGTGAGGTTAAGCACTTTATGCTTACAGGCTGTTAAGGTTTCCCCTTCTGTGAAGTACAAGCAGAGTGGCATTCTCAGCAGCTTCACAGAGCTGAGACAAAAGCGCAGGGGCAGGGGACCCAATAAACGCATCAGGCTTTCAACGGAAACCTCTGGAGGGTTACACCCTAGGAAGAGGGGCAAATTAGAGATAGACTGTGCCTTACTAAAACTATAACCTACCCTCAACTTGGCTCAGTCCCTTAAAAGATGAAGGCGATCACCTCCAACTCTATACCAGCATATGAAAAGGTGCTCAACTTCATTGTCATCAGGGAAACAGAAGTTAAAACCCAATGTGACAGCACTACATGTTTGCCAGAAGGATTAAAATGAAAACCACAGGTAAGGTCTCTGAAGCAAGTGGAACTCTTCCATTCTACTGGAGAAATGGACATAACTATATTGGAAAACTGTTTGGTAGTATCTACTAAAACTTAATATGTGCATATCCTATAACCCATCAATTCTATTCCTAAGTATATACCCAATAGAAACATATATATTTGCTCTATAAAGACATGTAAAGGAATGTAAAAGCCAAAAACTGGAAATAACTCAAACGTCCATCAACAGTAGAACGGATAAATATTATATTCCTAAAATGGAGCAATGAGAATGAACAAACTATTGTCACAAGCAACACCATGCATGGGTCAATCTTACAATTATAAACTTGCTATATGATTCTACTACATAAAGTTCAGAAACAAATACAACTAACCTTTGATGCTACAAGTCAGGATTCTGGTTACCCCTGAGAAGGTGAGGGACATGGTGACGGGAGGGTGCTGGTGACGTTCTGATTCTTGATCGAGGCGCTTGTCATATAAGCGTGTTCATTTTGTGAAAACACGTCTACTTACACACTTATGATACATATACCTTACTAGAAGTGTGCTATTGTTCAATAAAAAGTTCACTAAAAAATGTATAAAACTATCTTTTATTTCTTTGAATAACTTTTGTTTTTAATATTTAAAAACTAATTTCTATTGACCTTAACATTACACATATACACAAAACTACTGATGATCACATAAGAAAACTCTAGAAAAGCAAGTTACAATGCCTTTTCCTATACCTGCTCTGCCCACTATGGTAGCCACGTGGCTACTGAGCCCTCAAAATGTGTGAGCCCTCAATTTAGACATAAGTGTAAAATATATACCAGATTCCAAAGATTTAGCACAAAAAAAAGAGACTTAAAAATGATGTTTTTGGATATACTGGATTAAACAAAATGTTATTAAAGTTAGTTTCACTTGTTTCTTTTTACCCATTCTTTTGGGGGAGGAAGATTTGCTCTGGGGACCATCTGTTGCTAATCTTCCTCTTTTTGATGGAGGAAGATTGTTGCTGAGCTAACATCTGGGCCAGTCTTCCTCTATTTTATGTGGGATGCCACAGCGTGGCTTGACGAGGGGTGCTAGGTCTGTGCCCGGGATCCGAACCTGTGAGCTGTGAGCTGCCGAAGTGGAGCACACGAACTTAACCACTATGCCGCTCGGCCAGGCCCTCTTTTTACTTTTTTAACGTGGCTACTAGAAAATCTAAAATCACATATGTGACTTGCACTGTCTTTCTACTGGACAGCACTATTCTATACTCTTTAAAAGATAAAGCATTCCTTTTCTCCTCCATGTTCCTTTAATTTTCCACATCCCACCAAAACAGTTCTAAAATTCTGAATCTAATTTAAACAATTACCGTATAAGAATTTGGGTCACCAAATATTCTTTCAAAGACTTCTTCTGCTTCCTTAAAATTGCCATTTTCCATACAAACAGCTATAGCCTAAAAGATAGAATGACAAATATATATCTTACATTGCTTTTCAAAATATCAAATTGTTGTGTAATATTGAAATAACTCAGGTATATCTAAACTACTTCATTTAAAATATTTTTATGTAGTTTAATAATTTTGATTTGATAAATGACATAAAATACTTTTTCAAAGATGAAATAACTGTGGTTTGAAAAGTTTATGAAAAATTTTCATTGGCCCCTTGCACATTTAATACTAAATGCCCAGCATTCTATCTCTTTTTAATTTAGGTCAAATTAAAGGCTGGCATTAATAAATAAACTAGGAGCTACATCATATACTTTTAGGACTCACCTAAATATTAATTTTGAGCAAAAGAGAAATGAGAAAGGCGGTAGATGGCCTTTGCGATGATGAGGATATATGGATTTTGCTAGTTAGGATCCCTGGGAAATCTCTAATAGACACCTAGGAAACCAGATGCTTTTAAATACTTTATAAACTGGCCTTTTTGATATATGGTAAGATATGCGACCACCATTACCATCTAGGTAGCTTTGTAAACTTGGGGAAGCTATTTAACCTCTTGGTGCCTCAGTTTCCTTACATGTAAAATGGTGGAAATAACAGGAGCTACTTCCTCGGGTTGCTGTGAGGATTAAAGAGTTACACAGGAAAGTGCTTAGAACAGCACCTGGCAAATCGTAAGCAAGTTCCACGTCTGCTATGTACTTTACAGTAACCCACTCAGCTTCGTACTAGTCTACTAACGAAGGCCTGCTTCCTCTAAGCCTCGAAAGATCAGGATAACACGGCAAATCTCCCTGCGCTGGGTTGAAATTCTTAAGGAGTCGCTTTTCTGCCCATTCTCTCCAGATCTTAATTATACTTGACAGTCACCACACTATCAATAATCAATCCTTGGGAAGGTGGGACACCACCTGGATTTTCTCTCCTATCCAACTGTAAACAATCTTTTAAAAATGAAGACAAGTTTACTTAACTGAGAAAGTCCTAGTATCTGCTCTGCCTGTTAGCAAAACGCATCTTCCCTATTATACCTTGGAATGATTTTTTTGGCTTCTTGTTCTTTAACATGCTACTCCTAAAATTCTCACCACACAGTTAAAATTTTACATTCTCTTAATCACAAAAACCCATTAACTTCTTACCAAATGTTCTATTTTTTCATATTTATAATCTTTAAAGCTTGTGTCAAGACTATAAACCAAAGGTGAAATTTCTAAAGAGAATGATAATATTAAATTTTACTCTGAGTTTACAGTCCAACTTCCATTAAGCGGCTGGTAATTTCTTTAGATGTTATGTTTTATTTTCTAGAAAAAATATAATTATAAATACAAAGTAATATTCATACCTGAATTTTAATTAAATTCTGTATTTCTTCATGAAGTTTGTCATGTTCCTTTTCAATTGAAGCCCAAATCATCAGGGCTGATTCCAAGGGTGTAATTCGTTCATCACTTTCAAATTGCGCATCTTTTAAAACCAGAACAAAAATAAGTAACTTAGAAAGCTAAGCAGAACCTTACTTTGTCAACTTTTTATGAGTTCATTTCTTTAAACATTTACTGAATATATACTATGTGCCAGGAACTGCTCTGGTATATGCCAGTTTAGGGAAGTGATTTGATTTTTCAAGTTAAGTCCCTTATTAAAACCAACTTTAAAAATGGAAAAAGCTAGATGAGCTTATGAAAAATTTGAAGATTTTCTTTACTAAAATATTGACTTTAAGAGCTAAAATAAACTATATTTTAGGTAAGGTATCAGTAACAGAATTTTTAGATGTTTCTTAAGTCTAATGTATTATAACAAACCTCAAGATACAGCATGAAATTAGGGTTTTGTTTTGTTTTGTTTTGCTGAGGAAGATTTGCCCTGAGCTAATATCTGTGCCAATCTTCCTGTATTTTGTATGTGGGTTGCTGCCACAGCATGACTGCCAACGAGTTGGGTAGGTCCATGCCCAGGAACCAAACCTGGGCCACCAAAAGGGGAGCATACCAAACTTAACCACTAGGCAACAGGGCTAGCCCTGAAATTAGCTTATTCTGAAATCTGATTTTAGCATATACCGCTTGAAATCTTGTTATATATTTTGTGGATATTTGAAATTGGATCTTTCAAGAAGTTATTTCTCTACCAACATTCTTCCAATCACCAATGCTTAAAATCTAAGGAGTTATTGTTTTAACTCCTTCCTCTTTCTCATCACCATATCCTATCTGTTGCAAAATACTGCATAGTGGTTTAAAAAGCTTGACTGGAGTTTATTCACACTCCAACATATTACCTGTGTGGTACTGAAAAAGTTTTTTCACCCACAAAATGATGAAAATAAATATCTTATAGGATTTATGTGAATATTTAATGAGATAATATTTGTACTACTTTCTTAAAACAGAATTTTGATCAGGTTATTCTGATCAAAGACTCACAGTTAGCAAATTACACACAAACACCTCAATGTGACATTCAGAACTTTCACTCTGTATGTCTTGTACCTATAATCTTCATTCATTCATTCACTAAATATCGAACATGCACTATGAGTAGGCACTTGCCTAAAAACTGAGAATATCTCAGTGACTAAGACAAAGTCCCTATTTTTTATGATGCTCACAATGCTAATGGGAGACAGGTAGTAAAGAGATTAACAATTTAACTTCAGAGGAATAAGGGCTAGTGAGAAGAAAAAGGTACTAGAAATGGAGAATGATGGGGGAGGGCAAGGCTCTTTCAGGCGGGCAGTTATGAAAGGCCTCTCGGAGAAAGTGACAGGGGAGCCAAGATCAGCAAAATGTGCAGAAGCAGCAGTGGCACAAAGGTCTAGAAGAAAAACATTTCAGAGGGAACACGTACAAGGATCCTGAGGAGGAGTCTGTCCAAAGACAGAAAGGAGATCAGTTGACTAGAGCAGCGGGCAAGTGGGATGCATGCCATTAGAGACGATGGAGGAGGAAAGTAAACATCTGATTCCGAATTTATTTTGAATGCAGAACAGGACTCGCTAGTGGCATAGATGTAGACTGTGAGGAAAAAGAAAGGACTCTCAGGTTTCAACAACTGGATAAACAGTGCTACCATTTACTGACATAGGAAGCCTGGGTGAGGAGTAAGTTTTGGGAGTTAAGCATGGAAATCAAGAGTGCTACTATCCAGGTAAACTACAGCTTATTCTCCGAATAACTCTAATGCTTTTGTTTTGGTCTAGACACCATTTTCACATTCTCTTTCTGATTCTCATTCCCATCTAGCCTTCTAGGCACAGAGCAACCTCTACCTCCTTCTTGAATTCCTTAGCTAAGTGACTGGGAAAGTTTATCTTTTTTTCTTTTTTTAGGAAGAGTCGCCCTGAGCTAACATGTGCCGCCAATCCTCCCCTTTTTGCTGAGGAAGACTGGCCCTGAGCTAACATCCACACCTATCTTCCTCTACTTTATATGTGGGACGCCTGCCACAGCATGGCTTGATAAGCAGTGCATAGGTCCCCACCCGGGATCCGAACTGGCAAACCCCGAGCTGCCAAAGTCGAATGTGTGAACTTAACTGCTGCACCACCCGGCCAGCCCCTATGCCTATCTTTTGTATGCTCATGGTATTTCATACTTAGACTTATCTCAACAATCCTATTAGCTTTTAAATGTCTTGAAATCAGAAAACCTTTTACTCACTCCATGATGAATAATGATCACATTTCAAAATGTGAGGGCAGGAGCTTCTTAGTATATTTCTCCAAAGCCCTATAGTTCCTGGTACATTGTAGTTTCATAGCAACTATGTAACAAACATACTTAAAGAGAATTTTAAATAGCACATCATTTTCTTTCCTTTGAAATATTAGAGTATGCAATTTAAATATTAGCAGTTTCAACAATTTCTACTTTGTTTCCTGTTGTCCTCTCCTAATTGCCTCTCCAACATTTTAGATACAAACATATACTCATTCATATACTAAGTCTCTTTGGATTCCAGGCCCAGTGCCAGGTACTTACGATACAAGCATGAAGAAACAGTTCCTGCCCTTGGGGAGCTCACATGTAGCCAGGAAGAAGATACAGAGACAAACCAACGTGAGTGATACTTCACTAGCTATACCTCAGAATCTGAAGAGCTTTTAAAAAATACTGATGCCTAGGCCAATCCCCCAGAGACTGATTTAATTAGTAGAGAGCCCATGCATCTCAATTTTCCGAAAACTCTCTTGGGGAGTCTAGTGTGAAGTGTTCCTATCAGCTCTAAGAAGAGGGTAGGAGAGGAAGACAATTCCTCTTACCCTCCAGGTCCTTCTGGCTGGTCTACGAAACTGACATGAGACAGAATAACAGGAGAAAATCAAACAAAGCCTTAACTTGTACACATAGGAGAAACCCAGGAAAACTGAGTAACTCGCCAAAATGACTGAAGTTGTCACCTTAAATACCATTTTCAGTGAAAGACAAAGGAGAATGTTGGGGTAGTGATTTGGGGCTTCAAAGGGGAGGACGGCAATTCACATGGAAATGGAAAAGCAAATGTTTGGTAGACAGAACTTTGATAAGGATGGGCTGAGCGAGGACCCTCACAGTCTACCGATACCCACAGTTATCTATGGTGACTGCCTGTCCTGGGGACAGGCCTTCTAACTTAAATTCTTTTAGGCAGTTAGGGGGAAGGTCAAAGTATTTTTTAGAGTCCTTTGCTCTTAAAAATAATCAAGTCATCTTAAAGATAATCAAGCCAAAGAGACACACTTTGAGGTGGCCAATTCTGAACCCCCACAGGGATACTAGAAGAGAATCCTTCATGAGAGATCATTGCACTGGGACACTAAGGATAAACAGACAATAACCAAGTGAAGAAGAGAAGCATGGGAAGGAGAACATTTCAGGAAGACGGAGCAGCAGAAGAGAAGGCAGAGGTGTATAAAGAGATTTGCACTCATAGTTAACACTTACTGATGCCCTACTATGTGTCAGGCACTGTGCTAAGTGCTTAACATGCAGTAACTCCTCTGTCCACACAATTCCCTTACAAGGGTACACAATACTATCAACCTTGTCTTATAAACTACGACCCGGGACCCAGAGAGGTCACACAGCTAGCAAGTGGTAGAAGACACCAGAACTCTTAAAAACCACTTCAGGAGTAACAAGATGGCTGGTATGGCGAGAGTCCACGCTGTAAAGCAGTGAAATGAAAAGCACACGCAGATTGCCTAATCCTTCTTTTATTTTACATCGGCTTTCTTTCTTTTAAAAACTCCTTTCAATACTCATCTTTCCTGTTAAGTCTTTCTTGACTGACATTAACCCTTCTTACTAATCTGCCTTCCTTCTTATAAATGTGAGATATAGAAAAATGTATATATGTTAGATCTTAACTTCAAAAAATTTACAGTGTAGATTTTCACTCTCAGGTAAGACATAGGACACTGCAACAGGCCAACACTCCCACTACAACTAGAAAAAAATTGGGTAAGCTGTAACATCTTGTTGCTAAAGACACGGGAAAGCCTTGGAAGCAATGAGAACTAGATGGACTACAATTCCAGAGAGAGAATCCTTCTGAGGTGAGCTGATGATATGCAGCTGTTTTCTTCCCTGGGCTCATATGCTGATATGCTGAGGATTCAGGGTACTCCAGGCAGGGAGAGTTTACTGGGGATAAGAGAAATGAGCAAAGCTTCTGGCACTTTCCTTGGGCCTAGGTTGGTGGACTGGAAACTAGTGGAACTGAAAACACATGGTTGGTTCCTCCCCACAGGACTTCTGCTGAGTTCTGAGGCAGTGCAGGAAGCTGGGGTGGAAAGGTAGGCATATCTCCCAGAGTTGCAGAGATCTTAAGACAGAAAGCCCCATGAGAGGGAGCCTGCCATAACCAAACATTTTCCCTCAAGACATTTGCCATATTTTAAATCTATGTGGGGCAAGAGACTAAAGCTAACATGGTAGCCACTAGCCAGACATAGTTATTGAGCAGTTAAAATGTGCTGGTCCAAATTTAGATGTTGTAAGTATAAAATACACAGCAGATTTTACAGACCTACTGCAAAAAAAGGGTAAAATATCTTATTAACATGTCTTCTATTCGTTATATTTTTAAAATATTGGGTTAAACAAGATATTGCTAAAAGTAATTCCACTATTTCTTTCTACTTTGCTTACTCTAGCTATTAAAAAATTTTTGATTACATAGGTAGCTCACATTATATATCTATTAGGCAGTGTTACTGTAGAGTAACCACTAAAAAAAACAAAACCCAAAAGGATTATGCATAGCTGAAAATCCAACATATAAATTAAAATCAAATTTTATTTATTTATTTGAGGAAGTAGCCCTGAGCTAACTGCTGCCAATCCTCCTCTTTTTGCTGAGGAAGACTGGCCCTGAGCTAACATCCATGCCCATCTTCTTTCTACTTTATATGTGGGACACCTACCATAGCATGTGCCATGTCCACACCCGGGATCCGAACCGGCGAATCCCAGGCTGCCAAAGAGGAATGTGCGAACTTAACCGCTGTGCCACTGGGCCAGCCCCTAAAATCAAATTTTAAATGTTGCCTCACTTGAGTCCATTATGATGGAATATATTGATTCTGGATAACTGATCCTCGCCTGTTATATCTAAGATATACCCAAAAGGGGATCTCACTGAATCTCAAAATTAAACCATGGGGTCACACACAAAATCTGGATTTTTTCCACCATTCTTTAGGGAAGAAAGGTTGTCGGTGGAGAAATTAAAATATACTGAACAAGTGCTATATGCGAAACACAGGGGGGTACTTTAGAATATTTTGTCACATTTAATTTACAAAACAACTCTGTTAACAACCATGTCAACTCACAGCTTGCACAGTCTGGAATTCTCCAGTTGTGTCCACATCAGCCCATTTTCTTCTTCAGCAACAGGCCCGGATCTACCTGTAGTTCTGCCTCCCCAACATCTACTCTGCCTCTAGTCATATCCACTTATGGTCCTGGAACCAACTCCAGACCTAATCTCACCCCCAACACAAAGCACGCTACGTGAGCCAGAGCCAGATTAGTGACAGCCGTGAGAGTGGCACTAACACACTGGGATTGTAGGTAACACTACGTGTTCATAAGGAAGCTGTTTCATGCAAGTACTTTCTGCCATTCGGGACTGTTGGGAAAGCATCTGTAAATTGTAAAAACCAGTATCAATATGTAATTACTTGTATCAAAAGGTCCTTTAAATGACCATGTTGTAAATATCAGCCACTACTGATAAACTGAACCAGGCTTGCCCATTACAATCTAAAATTAACTATGGAGACAAGGGAGAGAGATATTATAGCTATAAATCATATATTCCCTTATATAATTAAGTGCTGAAATCAAGTTCAAATAACAGGTTTCAAATATCACAGTTGCCAGTAAAAAACAAAGTGTGTATGATACAAAGTGTCACAACAAAGTTGTAACAGAGTCAAATTTAAAGTGAAATCTTTAAAATAGAGGCCATGAGGTCTGGTTCCCCAACAGTAGCATCAGAATCACCCAGGAACCTGTTAGAAACATAAACTCCAGGGCCCCTCAGCATCCTACTGAATCAGAAACTCATCATGGGGAAGGGAACCCGACATTCTGTTTTTTAACAAGGTCTTTACTAATTCTGAAGCAGGCTGAAGTTTGAGAACCACTGCTCTAAGAAGATAGGGACTCTATTTCTTTTACTTGGTTTAGATATGTGTGTAGATGTACATGCCAAATACACATGGGCACACACTGGAAAACAAACGACGGCTCCCATCCGTTTCTTCTCATTGTCTGACCTTTAGACATAGATTGAAACATTTCCAATATAAGATAAAAACACATACTTACCAAGGGTTTTTCCTGCTGCAATTCTTGTCAAAAACTGACATATGTATATCGTTCTCAATTGATAAGCTGTTAAACTAGACAGTCCATGAATAATAGCTGAAAAAGAAAAGAGTGAATTTTATTAAAAAAAAAAAAAAAGGCAACTTGACAACGTAACCCAGCAGTGCCTCTGTGTGGTTTGCTGAGTAATAGGTTACAAACATCATGCAAAAATTATCATAAATTTAGAGCTGTATGCTTTTATTTATAGACAATTTTGTAAGAATTAGAACAAAAAAGAGTACTTTTCTTGCAAAATAAAACTGATGTTTCACATGCAGAATAATAAATACTTAAAACTACTTTCATAGGTAGCAAAGATTTAGATCCAAACTGTAAAATGTATCAAATCACTAGCTGGAAGCTTATTTTAAACCTTAAAACTCCTAATATTACAGGAAATATTTTATATTATTTCTGTTAAGGTTTCAGCTAAGTGAGAGTCTGTTCAGTTTAGAAAGCCTTATTTTAAAAATATATTAATTAATATTAACCTCCCAAATATTTGAAAGCACACCCAGATGTGATGCTAGGCAGTGAGTACATACAATGGTGAGTAAACCTTAATCCTGGACCTCAGTGAGTTTATTACCATGCAGCAAAGAAAGGCAAATGACTGAACCACTAAAGCAAAAACATGGAGCTAGTGTAACATTAACGCTAGCTGGAGGGAGGAGATGGCAGGGAAGGCTTCTCTGAGAAAACAATGTTTACAGTAAGACCTGAAGGTGTCACTGTTAGCACTATACTTCACCCAGGGCTTGGCTGCTGTATGTAAAAAGGTTAAATTAACTAGCGAACCAAAAAGCAGTAGGGCAGCCACCAAGCAGATAAGACAAATATATTTTTTATATTTATTTCCTCAATTCTAAGATGCCATAATCTTACACTATACTAGAGATTATCTGGACCATATATAGGATTCAAAGAGGGCACAAAATTTATATAAAACAAACACAATTCATTCAATATTTACTGAACACCTACTGCTAGCCAACATTTGGGGCTGATGACTGAATGATAAGAGAGCCAGTCCCCGTCCCATAAAAGTGTTAGTCTGAGAAGACACAAAGTAAACAAAAAGTGATGCAAGTGACTAATTAAAATGTAATGAGCGCCACAAAGGGTAAGTCCGGTATAGGAGCCAAACAAAAGACCTAATCTATTCTAAGGAAGAAAGGCCGACCCCGTCTGTCTTCACCTGCCTATCCCATTTAGTCTGCTAAGCAACAACTGCAGATACCCTGCACACCACTGCGCCCCTCTTTTCCTTGTACCTGGTAGGCAAAAACCAATGATCTACCTGGCTGAACCTGGCTATCAGCTTTCCCCATATCTCTAACCAAGTGCTGCTGGTGGAAAAATCCCTTAGGGAGGATCTAATGACTGGCAATATCAGCAACTATCTTCAAGCACCTATTATAATACAAGTACTACTCTAAGCACTTTGGGCCAGTGGTTTTCACGTGGGGGTGATTCTGTCCCCTATGAGACATTTGACAAAGTCTGGAGACATTTTTGATTGTCATGAGCGGGAGGAGGTGCTACTGGCACCTAGTGATTCAGGTCAGGGACACTGCGAAACATCCCACAAACCCCCTTCCCACTCTCCTTGCATGCATACACAGAACAGAGTTACATGGCGCAAAACGTCAACAGTGCTGAGGTTGAGAAACCTTGCTTTATACTCATCAGTTCATTTGCTTCTCTCAACAGCCCTATGAGGTAGATACTATTATTAGCACCATTTTACAAATCAGGAAATTGAGGCACCAAGAGGGTAAATAACTTGCTTCAGTTCTTACAGCTATAAAGTAGCAAAGCCAGGAATCAAACTCAGACAATTTACTCTGGAGCCCATGTAGGGGTGTTTTTTTTTCTTTTTCCTTTTTTTTTTTTTTTTTGCTGAGGAAGAGTCACCCTGAGCTAACATCCGCTGCCAATCTTCCTATTTTTGTATGTAAGCCACCACCACAGCATGGCCACTGACAGACGAATGGTGTACGTCTGCACTTGGGAACCAAACTCGGGACGTCAAAGCGGAACATGCTGAACTTAATCCCTAGGCCACTGGGGCTGGCCCTGGAGCCCACACTCTTAATCACTATCCTACACTGCTTCCCATGGCAGGAGACAGGTTAGGAATAACAGTCTGGAAAAGGCCTTATCTGAGATAAATGAGGTGTGAGAACAATTCTGTGTTGGAATAAAAGTGGTAAGAATTTTCTAGAAAGCATCAAGTTGTACATTTTTATAATACTGAAAAGTGTAGTAAAAGAAATTCTACAAAAGAGAAAAAGAAGTCTTTTCAGTCAAAAATGGGAACAGAGATAACACTGTGTTCACAATTTGCATGTCTGTCACTGATTAGCAGTGCAAATTGAAAAAGTTTACTCTCTCTGGGCTTCTGTCCTTGAGCTTAAAATAACAAAAGTAGCCTAGACTACTCTTTGGGTCTTGAGCTAGAACCTTGAAAGGGGTCTTTTTTCTTTTAAATAAACTTTATTTTTTAGAAGTTTTAAATTGATGGAATTACTGTGAAGATGGAGAGGTCCCACCTACCCTCCACCTAGTGTCCTCCATTATCAACATCTTACATTAGTTTGGCCCCTGTTACATTAAGGAACCAATACTGACCCATTATTAATTAACGCCCCCCATTTATTCAGATTTCCTTAGTCTTCACTTACGTCCTCCCGCTGCTGAGGACCCCATCCAGGGCACGACACTACATTCAGTTATCCCATCTCTTTAGGACTGTCTTGGCTACAACAGTTTCTCAAACTTTCCTTGGTTTTGATGACCTTGACAGTTTTGAGGTATTCTGTAGAACGTATCTCTATTGGGATTTGTCTAATATCTTCCTCATGATTGGACCGGAGTTTTGGGGTTTTTGGAGGAAGATCACAGATGTAAAGTTCCATTTTTCGTCACATCCTATCAAGTGTACATACTACCAACTGTTAGTGTTGATGATCTTGATTACCTGGTGAGTAGCATCTGTCAGCATTCTCTACTGTGAAGTTGCTCCCCCCCCACACTGTACTTTCAGAAGAAAGCCACTACCGCAGCCCACACTCAAGGAGTGGGGAGTACCCTCCACCTCCCTGAGGACAAAGTAGCTGCATAAATCACTTGGAATTCTTCTGCATGGAGACTTGTCTCTTTCTCCATTTATTTACTCCATCATTTACTTACACCAGTATGGACTCATGGATATTTATGTTATACTGTGGATTATAATTCAATACTACTTTGTTTTCTTGCTCGAGCTTTGGTCATCGGGAGCTCTTGCCGTTGGCTCCTGTGTCCCTTTCTGCCCCACCACTGTGGGGTTTGGTTTTGCTTTGTTTTTAGCACTTCCTCATTTTCTGGCACAAGATGCTCCGGGTTTATCCTGCATACTTCCTGTTCCTGTCCTAGAAACAGACCATTTCTCCAAAGAGCCCTGGTTCCCTGTGGTGGAGGAGAGGATTAGAGACCAAGACTCCAGCGCTACGTGAACTTGCACATTGCTTCCACGCACTTCAATCTGACACAACAAGGAAGTCTGAGCCTGCTAACCGTGTCTGTGTACGTACAGAAATACGCACATGTATTTCTATATGTAACCATCTGTACTTATATCAAGCTAAACAGGAGTTCATAGTGATGTTTCCAACTCAAATTCATCACCACACAGATAATTCTAGCCTGCTCCACAAAGAGGACTTTTTAATAATCCTAATTAAGGTGAATTGGCTTCATTTCCCGAATTAATTTTCTAATTAATGTTAATTAACCACGGCTCTAGTGTTATCTGTGACAACGTTAGAGGAAAGGTTCTCGAGTTGGAAGATAAGGCTTGGGTCTGGAATACCTCTTGGAACCTATAAATTCTCCAGGTTGCTTAACTAGTTCACTCTAAGATTATTTGCCTACCTCAGGGGGTTACCCGAAGACGAAACATGTCAACACGTTTCCTAAAACAGATAAATTTCTATAAAATACTAACTTGGCGTTGCATTCAGCTGCAGTAAATCGAGTGCCGACTCTGAAATAAACACCAGAGCATCTTTCTGGCATCATTCAAACAGCCAGGCTGGTCCTCCCTATGGGTCTAGTCTCTGTCCATCACTTCCAGGCCCTCCCGTCCAGGCAGCAGGTTTCACCGACAACGGCTTTTATCCTGAAGCCTGTACCGAGCAAGCGGGCCAAACGGGGTTTAAATACGTGGCTCACAAATACACAGAAAACACTTGGAGGCCATAGTGACGGCTGAATCAATGCCATTACAGGAATAACTGAGTCAAAACAACAAATAGAAGCGCCAAAGGAGATAAAAGGAATTGGACACCGCGTTCGGGGCAATTTAGCACATTTTAACTCATTTCATCCCGCAGCAACTCTAAACGGGGGTCTCATGCTCATTTCACCGAAGAGAAAAACTGAGGCGCCGGGAACAGAGGGAGGCGGGACTCGAACCGACGTACCATGGGGGCCCGGTCCCCGTTCTCCCGCCCGGCCGCCCGGCGCTCACCCTCAGCGCTGTCGCGGGTCCGGTGGAAGTCCTCGGAGCGGCCGTCGCGGAAGGCCCGGCACAGAGAGAGGCAGAGGAAATCGAGCATCCAGCCGGCCGCCACCGTCTCGGCCTCGGCCACCAGCTCGGCGTCCTCCTCTGCCTCGGGGGCTCCCACCTGCACCTGGCACTCGAACAGCTCCTGGCACTCGAACTGCTCCTGGTCGTCCCTCGCCATCGCCGCCGCCCGCTCCTCCGGGGGCTCCGCATCCTCCCCGTCCGCGCGTCCCCGCGGGCTCGAAGCGCCTGAGGAGCTATCCTCCGCCATGTTAAAGCGGTCGCGCGAGTTCCGTTCCTTCGGGCGCCGAGCGACGATTGGCTCGCGCTGGCGGGCGCGGGGAGGTGCCGCGGGGGCGTAGCTTCCGCCGGCGGGAAACCACCAATCACACCGCCGGGATGGGCGAGCGCCTCGAGTCTGGCTTCTGATTGGCCAAGACCTGCTCCCGCCTCTGGACATTGAATTCCCCGCCACGCGGACCGGCTTTGTTGGTAAACCGGCCAACTCCAGACCGCGCGGGGAGGGAGGTTACGGAGTGAGGCGGCTGCCTTCTGCTCGTGCTAAAATGCAGCAGTGACTGGAAGGACGACACGGTTAGTTAAAATGGAAATGCATTTTACCTACAGTGTACTTCAAAAAGAGAGAGGTTATAGAACTTGTCACTAAGCGTGACGCTTTAGACCGTAGTATTCACCTAACAGTTGCTGCGCGATCACGAACCAAAAGTGTCCCAACGGACTTAACTCCGTGCTTCTCCAACCTTAACCCGCGTCAGAATCAGCCAGGGGGCTCGTTAAAGCACAAATTGTTGGGCTCCAGCCCCAGAGCTTCTGTTCTGTAGGTCTGGACGGGGTTCCTTCAATTTGCAAGTCTAACAAGTTCCCAGGTAAAGCTGAGGCTGTTTGGGGATCACATTTTGAAAATCGCTGCTCTAGAAAGAGTGTATTACTATGGAAATGAATTTCAATCAGGGTGACAAATAAAAATGGCAAGCAATAGGATATATTGGAGAATATGAGGAAACCATTTGGTATAAACCTAATTCGGCCTGACCTTGTCTTTCCAAAAGGGCCTGACCCTGGCTGTTGAGCATGTATTGTATATCTGCTTTAGATATTCCCTATGGCAAGAACAAAGGCCCTTGAGATAAAGGTGCAACTTCCCTCCCCCTCCCAACGTTGGCATCTCCTTAAGGATTAAGCATCTTTCCTTAGGCTAGAAACTGATTGCTGCGCTCACCTGTGACGACCCAGCTCTAGACAATGGACTTGCCTCCTGCTACGCCCACCCAGATAGCAGACCCACTACCTGCTGTGTCCATCAAGCGCTGTGCTGACAGGGCAATCTTGTGACTATTGTGGGAGGGAGATTTCAATCTTATGTGAAACGTCCTGTTTGGGGGTATATAACCGCCTGTATACCTCACTTCTTTGGTGCCCTTTCTTCCTTCGGGAAGAAAGGCCCCAGGCCATGGTACTCAGATTTCAGCTCAGAATAAACTCACCCAAGTTTTCATTTATAGATTGGTTATGGATTATTCTCGTCGACAAGGGTTTGAAATAGACTATAGAATGCAGCTTGTACAACAATGAGTGAATGTTTGTTTTGAACTTTGAAACTTACCTTAGAGCAGAAGAGGGAATTCTGGGGGAGAAGGGGTTTGTTTCTCTATGTGGGTGATAGTTACATCAGAATATTCACTTTGTGAAAATTCATTGAACATAACTTATGCACTTTCAATATGTGCGTCAGAATTGAATAAAAAGTTTACTTTAAAAACCTTTCGGTTTATAACACATCCAATTTCATCAAAGCCTTTATGTGTTCTGATTTTACACATTTATTATTGCTTTAAGGCGGTAGGGTAAACGCTGAGTTATTAAAGCACTATATTATAGCTGTTAAGAATGCCTAGGTTAGGGACCCAAAGCCAAGTTGATAAGTTGGGGGGCTCCACTTCGCTGGCTGGGTTTGCCAGTTCAGGTCCTGGGCACGGACATAAGCATTGCTTGTCAAGTGATGCTGTGGCAGTGTCCCATATAGAAGAACTAGAAGGACCTACAACTATGACATCCAACTATTTACTGGGGCTTTGGGGAGAAAAGGAAGATTGGCAACAGATGTTAGCTCAGGGCCAATCTTCAAAAAAAAAAAAAAAAAGAATGGCTAGGTTGGAACATCCCTCACTGGCTGTGTGATCTTGAATAAATTATGTCTCGGTTTTCTTGTCTGTATATTGGGGATAATCATAATACCTCATCATAGAATTGTTGGGGAGATTAAAGGGCTTAAAAAATGTAAAGAGTTTAGAAGGAATCCAGGTGCATAGAAGTGCTCAATTAATATTAGCTAGAAAAGCAGGACATTTGTGCTACCTGGAAAGAGGGTGATGAGTCAGAAGGGATCACTCCTTCAGGCTCTAACGGTCCCATTGACAGTAAGTCCTGTTTGCAAACAGTACGGGGGAATAGGGTCTAAGGAAATAAGGGGTAAGATACATTATGAACAGCCAACAAATCCCAGGTTTCCAAATTGAAACTTTTTTTGTCCTGCAAGGCTCTCAGATGAGGTCTGCTTCTTCTTCCTTTCCTCCAGTTCTCCTCCTTGTCTCCCCAGAAGGGAGTTCAGGGTTACCTTAGGTATATCAACCAATTTATTCAAAGCCACAAAGTAAACATAGCATATTTTCCTATGGCATCAATCTACTGAAAGATTTAGAGAAGTGAAACATTTTTATAGTTAACGCAATGGTGTATAATGAAGTGTAATGAAATATGTGTATTTTTTATTAGGATTTAATCGCAATCATCAACAAAATTTTAGTCTGGAGCTACTTCCAGCCACATACTGCATTCTTTGCCCTCTTCCCTTATTATTATTTGATTGAAGAAAAATTAAGAAGCACTGGCCACATAGGGTGGGGCAAAAAGTTATTTTAAAATCTAATTCCAGCAGAAAGTCAATAAGACAGAGTCTTATTGGGTTGTGAGCGAGACAACAGGCCTGGAGGAGGAGGAAAGGAAAAAAGGAAAAGAATTAATTTTTTAGACCTGCCCCTCAGGGTGGATGGTAGACTTATTCTTCTGAAATAATACTTTCACATCACTGTGATCAGAAAACTCAACTGTGATAAGTGTAAAATAGCTACAATAAAACTTACAATACATAAAGTCCCAATAACCCTTTAGCCAAAAGTCCCAATAACTCTTTAGCCATATATATATTTTAATTTAGTTGTATGATAGAAAGTTGTTAACACATGGCATTTCAGTAAAACGTGTGTAATTAGTAAGCATTGTGAGATGGGGAAATTGTTTTTGGCAGAAAAGTTTATAGTGTATCATTCCCTTCATGACGGCTTTAAAGGAAATAGATCCTAGTAGGTCAAGATGAAGGAAGGGGTGGATGGGGAGAGAGAATCTTGAGTTTGATGATTTTAAAGTCATTCCTTGTGTAAAATTAGTAAACTATGTTTCTTGCAAACTCGAGTTTGTGGACTGAGAGCCATAACTGCTACAGTTACCTTTAGTTAAAGGACTGTTAAAGGACTTTATAAAGTTAAAGGGCTGTTATGAGGGGAGAAATTTTATTTGTTTTGTGATGATCCTAAGAGCACAAGATGAAACCAAAGACTGGAGTTTTGGGGATGCAAATTTGATTTCATATTACACATGCTTTCTAACCATTACAGCTCTCCCATGATGAAGTATTGCCAGGTACTGATTTCTCACCACTAGAATCATTGATGTAAAGGCTGGATGACTGCTGGACAGAGATACTGTGGAAAGATTCTGCTATGGACTGAATTGTGTCCGCCCTCCGCAACCGTATGTTGAATCCCTGACCCTCAATGTCACTATCCTTGGAAATGGGGCCTGTGGGGAGGTGATTAAGGTTGAATGAGCTCAGAAGGTTGAGGCCCTGACCCAACTGGATTAGTGTCCTTTTAAGAAGAGACGCCAGAGAGCTCACTCTCTACCCTGTCTCCCTCCCTATCCATGTGAGGACACAGTGAGAAAGTGGCCATCAGCATGGCAGGAGGTGATCCTTCACCAGGGACCAAATCAGCCAGCACCTTGATCTTGACTTCCCAGCCTCCAGAACTGTGAGAAAATAAATTTTGGTTGTTTAAGCCATGCAATTTGTGATATTTTGTATGACAGCCCAAGATAACTAATACAGAGTCCCATAAAGCCTTGATGACATTCCGCATGTGGTTGCAATTCTTAAGATTGTTTTTGCCTTGGACTATTTTCTAAGGAACACTTTGAAACCCATAAGTTTCTTAAATTCTTGTGTTTACCGTGTTGAATATTAGCCACCCATATAAGCTAATGGCTTCATTATGAATAACATAAATCGTTTTATTTCTGTGTTTATAAATGTCTTATGATTATCCAAATTACTTACGTACTTTTGAAACATCCTTTTTTACTGAGTACCTGTTATATGAACTGCACTTGGCTAGAATGGTGCATGGTGAACATAAAGATGTCATCCCTCTCCATAAAGAATTGTAGTCCTCTTGGGGACACACCCACACATGCATGCACACACACTGTACATAAACCTCAAACGGATGAGCGATGCTATAGTAACCCCAGCAGGAGTTTGATGGAGGGAAATAGTCTAAGCCAGTGGGATTTGATAAGAAGGGTTGAGCACAGATGCTTAGTGTCCTTGCAGGCAGGGAGGAGAGAAGAGAGACCTGGGAGCAAACTAATTTTTTTAAGTAAGTTTTAGAGAGCCTAATACACCAGTTTTGCTGTCCACACAATTAGTTCTCAACCTAAGCTGTGCATCTCATTTTCTCAGTGGGCTGAGGTAGCCTTTGTATTCACTAAATCTGAATTTCTAGGGGCAAAGTTCGAGCATTTGTTTTTCAAAATTTCTCCAGGTGATACCAGTAGAGAACCAGGGTTGATAGCTACTGAACAGTGCAAATAAGATGATGCTAGATAAGTGCCAGATTTCGCCCCCCTCACCTTGAGGTAGTGGACACAATATATCATGCTGGTAAAGCAGCACACACTTACACACTTACTCATGAAGATTTCTTCTTCCCTTTTCAGAATCAATAAATTAATACTGATGTTGAACGAATGGTTAGAACCAAAATGAAGCAAGTTTCAGGAAGGGAAACATTATTTCAGATGATTCTAATCCTTTGGAGCTTTAAAAATATTTAGAAGATCTTCGTAGCCCGTTGAGATGTTTTAGAAGTTATTTCATGTATTACAGGATGAGTGTGTGATGACAGAATGCAGGCCTCCGAGTGGTGCTGGCTCAGCCTGTAAGGAAGTGCGGTTCGATGAACGCTGGAGTCCAGGATTGACTCTCCATCATCATTTTATCTTATTGCTTTATTAAACAAAAGCAAACCTTCTGGTGTATGCCTTTAACAAGTTACTGATTAGCCAATATTTTTAATAAAATGCATCTGCCAAAAGTGAAATCCATAACCACATTGTGTGGGAGTAAAGGAATATGACGACTAACAGCTGGGGACCCAGGAGGAGAACTCTGTTTCCACCTGTCTCCCCCGGGAAATAAACCAATTCTGGATAAAACAATGTATCCAGGTGATCTTTTCTACCCCTGGATAGAAAAATAAGGGGGAATCCCTTGAAGGCGACAGCACTAAAATAAATGCTATGGACAGCCTCTATTTATTAAAGCAGCACGTGAGCCACATATGTAATTTTTAATTTCCCAAGAGCCACATTTCAAAAAGTAAAAAGGAAAAGGTGGAATCAATTTTAATGCCATAGTTTATTTAACCGAAAACATCCAAAATGTTATTTCAATATGTAATCAATGTAAAAACTTAGTGAGATAGTTTACATTTTAAAAATGTCTTCACAATACTGTGTGTATTTTATATTTACATTCAATTTGGAGTAGCCACATTTCAAGTGCTCAAATAGCCAAATATAGCTAGTGGCTACTGTATAGGACAGTGTAGTACCATATAGTTATTATTTCAGGCTCTGGCATCAAAATGATCTAGATTTGAATTCTTTCTCCACCAATTTCTAATTCTTTACCCCTGAGCGAATTAAGTCCTTAAGTTGGTTATGTTGACAAAAATAATCCATAACCAATCTATAAATGAAAATTTGGGTGATTTTATTCTGAGCTAAAATGTGAGGACCATGGCCCGGGGCATTTCTTCCCAAAGGAAGAAAGGGCACCAAAGAAGTGGGGTGTACAGAGTGGTTATATACCCCCAAAGAGATGTTTCACATATGATTGAAATGTCCCTTTTACAATAGTCTCAAGACTGCTCTGTCAGCACAGCAACTGATTGACACAGCAAGTAGGTCTGCTGTCTCGGTGGACACAGCAGCGTGTCAGGTCTGTTGTCTCCAGCTGGGTGGTTGCAGGTGAGCACAGCAGTCAGTTCCTAGCCTAAGGAAAGATGCTTATCCTTAAGGAAACACCAATGTCGGGGGAAGTTGCACCTTTATCTTAAGGGCATTTGTTCTTGCCATAGCAAATGTTTAAAGCAGATACACAATGCATGCTCCATGGCCATGTCAGGAAAAACAAAGTCAGGCCGAATTGGGTTTACACCAAATGCCTTCCTCATATGCTCCAATATATCCTATTGCTTGCCATTTCTATTTGTCAGTTATAACACTGTGACATTAATAAAAGAAACTTTAACTAAATTGGAGTTGGGAGGGCCTGTAGGGGGAGCTCTCATGCCCTGTCATAGGTGTCAATTATGCCAAACAGGAAGAGATATAGGCTTGTATTTCGGACAGGAAGGTGTTTCTACCTTACTACCCAACAGGAGGAAGGAAGATTTGTCTCCCTGCCAGGCAACAGCCCAGCCAATGAGAGACTGTAGCAACCCAAACAACAAGGAGCCTCTGAACGCTTCGGACATTTAGTTGGAAGAGTCCAGTTTCCTCCAATGGACTCTTTATTACAGCTCCTCCCAACTCCCCCTTTTTTTCTTTAAAAGCAACCTCCCCTCCTTTGTTCTCTGGATTTGCCTGTGGTCCGCCAGGGTATGCCTGCATATCCTGAATTGCAATTCCTTTTGGTTATTCCCAAATAGACTTGTTTTTCGGGTAAGACAACTGGCCAATTGACTTTTAAGTTGACAGCACTTAACTCCTATGTTCTCATTCATGAGGTAAGAATAACAACACCTGCTTTACAGAGTTGCTTGATGGATTAAGGATGCAAAAAATAGTTTTTGTTATTGATAGTCTATCCCAGTGTTATCTTTCCACTGTGCCAAGTGAAAAGAGGATTTGTCTGAATATTTGCATTCAATCCACCGCCTTCACTGAGTAGCTTTGTGTGACCTTGGGCATGCTTTTTTACCTCTCTATGCCTCTTTCTTTATCTGTCTTATAGGAAACAATCGTACTGTAGGGGAGGAAAAAGTTTTCCTCAATCCTCTTAGGGTCCCTGGCTGTGTCTGAAAATTAAACCGACAAAAACAGATTAACAGGAGAAAAGTATACAAATTTTATTGAAGTTTTACCTGTCCATGGGGGCCTTCACAAGAGAATGAAAACCCAAGGAAGTGACCAGAAAGCTATTATACCTTTTAGACAAAGAAACAATAAATTTGTGAAGCAATTGACAAGACAAAGGGGTTTCCGCTAGAGATAGTAAATGGTGAAGTAATTAGGAAGTTAAGGGTTAGGTTAACAAGGTTTGTTTGTATAGATTTCTTGGCCTCAAATTCCTTGTCTCTGCTGGTAAGAATGTTTTCCCTCCTCCTGATACTGGGAAGGTGCCTTTCACATAGGAGTTTCATGGTGTGTTTCAGGGAAGAAGGAGGATGGATCTGGAGGTGGGGAGGTCAGAGGGACTCTTTTGCTTCTGCCATTTTTTAAAAAATTGCTTCAGCTTAAGATATTTAATATGCCAAGGTGCCATATATTGGGGTTGTGTGTCCTGAGCACCATCCGTACCAAACTCAGAGAGCTGACGTCAGGGTTAAATGGGATAATCTATGTGGAAGTGTTCCCCAAACCCTCCAAAACCATTTCCCAAAGTTGAACTAGAGACA
Organism: Equus przewalskii; assembly: GCF_037783145.1. Lineage (NCBI taxonomy): Eukaryota > Metazoa > Chordata > Mammalia > Perissodactyla > Equidae > Equus > Equus przewalskii. Next base: position 13,425,038 of record NC_091838.1, read on the forward strand.
TTCATGGTTGACACAATTCGTGATTTAAAATCCATTGGGATTGTGGTGGTAGTTACAAGATTGTATAAGAACTCATAGAGTTGTAAACCTAAAATGATTGGATTTTACTACTTGTAAATTACTCTCCATAAACTTGATTTTTTAAAACACAATTTGGGAAATTCCTGGTTTTAAAAAAGTAGCAGTCTTCCTTTCCCAGGACTTCTCGGAGCCATATACTAATCCACACGCTAATGTGGATCATGAATTTCTGAGTGAAACATATGACATATCCCATAATTGACTGTTGCACTCATTTTTTCACAGGATGTCTTACTCAGTCATGCACCACATAACAGGGTTTTGGTCAATGATGGATTGCATATACCACGGTGGGCCCATATGACTAGTAGTATATAGCCTAGGTGTGCAGTAAACTATACCATCTAGGTTTGTGTAAGTACACTCTATGATGTTCTCCAATGATGAAATTGCCTAAGAGGCATTTCTCAGAAGGTATCCTTGTCTTTAAGCAATGCATGACTGTATAATTATTGTACCAACAAATGCACCTTGGGAAATGCTGCTGTAAACTGCTATATAAATATATGCAGAAATCAGCTGTTAAGATTATTCCATGATATCTTAGCATTATTGAAAATTCATGAATTGGGTCAGATCACTTGACCCAATTGATCGCACCCTCCTCCTGGATGCATTTATTTGTCTTGCAGGATACCACCCTTTTCTGGTTTCCTCACACCTCATTAGCCACTTCTCGGTATTCGCTGCTGGCCGTTCTACCTCTTGCTAAACTCTAAATGTTGGGCGGTCCTCATCCTCAGCCTACGAACCTCTCTCGATTCTCACTGTATTCGTTTTCTAGTTGATCTTATCTACTCCTGTTGTTTAAAATCATCTAGATCCCGTTGAGACCCAAACATAAATCTCCCTCCCTAACATTTGTGCTGAGCTACCCCACATCTTGGATTATTACGTACCTAAATTTCACAAGTCCAAATATAACCCCACCCTGTCAAACTAGACCCACTCCTCATCTTCCCTCAGTAAATGGCACCTCCATCCAGTTAGCCAATTAATTGGACCCAAAACACAGGTTTCATCTTGACTCCTTTCTTTACCTCACACATCGCATCTAGTCCTTCCATAGCTTTGGTCAGCTTTACCTTCAGAATAGATGCAGAACCTGACTCCTAGCTGTCATCTTCATCCCCACCCTCAGCCAGGTGACCCTTATCTCTCATTTGGACCACACAGTATCCTCCCAATGGATCTCCTTGCTTCTACACTTGGCCCACCACAATCTGTTTTCTACACAGTACTGTGAATGACCTTCCTAAAATGTAAATCAAAACTTGCCACTCACCTGCTCAAAACCTGTAATGGTTTGTGATCACTCAGAATAAAATCCAAACTCCTTACCTAGACCTAAAAGGCATTATATGATCTTGCCCCTTCTTATGTTTCTAATCACAGCTCTTAAAAACTCTGCCTATTGCTCACTCTACTATAGCCATTCTGGCCTTCTTGCTATTCCTCAAATTGGCCAAGCTTACTCGTGCCTTAGGGCCTTTGCATTTGCTGTTCCCTCTGACTTGACTGTTCTCTCAAATAATTGCATAGATCTCTTGCCAACCCATTTCATTCAAATGCCACCTTTCTTCAGAAAAGCTTTCTTCAACTACTCTCTCTAAATATCTCCTATCTGTAATACTCTACATAATGTGTATCACTAAATGATAGTATTTATATTTTAGTTATATTTAGTTATATAGTTTAGTTAGTTACCTCTTTAATTATCAGTTTCTTTCATTAAAAAGTAAGGTCCATGAGAAAGGCATTTGTCTGTCTTATCCACTAGTGTATCCACAATGCCTAGAAAAATGCCTGTCACATGGTAGACATTCAATCAATTTTTATGGAATGAGTGTATGTTACATTTTCTTAGACATGACTAGAAGAAAATTGATAAAAGGATAGAAAACATCTTACCAGTGAAAGACTCTATACAATTTGAAAACTTCAGCTATTCAGTACTAAATAGTACTCCAAGATTGCCATGTCTATTCATAAAAACAGACCCTTCCATTTCTGTCTTTGCCCCCTTTCTCTACAGGAGGTCAGACCAAGTCCTTCAGCCAGATACAAATGACGATCATGATAATGATCATATCAACCACACCTAGCATTTATTTCATGTTTAATAGGTGCCAGGAACTTTCCTAAGTGCATTATGTGCATTATCCCATTTAATCTTCAGAGCAAGTTTATTCGGTAGGTACTATTTCTGATTCTATAGTTTTATGGAGGTTGAACCTGTAGCACAGAGGCGGGTGTTACCTTACCCAAGGCTGGTAAGTGGGTTAGCTAGTTAGAAAGTTAGGGACTCGGGATCTGAAAGCAGGTGCTCTGCCTCTGTGCTATTCCTTCTTCTCTCTAGAAGGCCTCCCCACCGGAGCAGATGCCAGCCAGAGTTCATTTTCCTTGTCACTGTTGCTTAGGCCTGAAGGTCCACCTCCTCTTTCTCTCTGCTACAGAATTAAAACTAAAGGCTCCCATGCGTATCAACTTTTGCAAAGAAGTGCACAGCTCTGTGATGGCAGCGCTGCCAGATCCTCCTGTTCAATGACTTAGAATGTCACAGCACATTAAATTATTCTCCCTCACAACAAAATTATTTCAAATGGAAGAGGATAATATTTTGCCTTGTTTAAAAGAAAGTTCACTGATCCAGAGAAATTATTTTTGCTTGTCTCAGGTCATAGTTTTTGGAGTCAGAAACAAATCTCAGTTTTCCTCATGCCAAGGGACCATGAGGCTTTGTGTGGAAAAAGACGCTCAATTCCCTGTCAGTGAAATCTCTGAGTAGAGAGGAGAGAGCCCCTGTCAGCATGCTTTGGGGTCTGGCTGGGAGTCTCAGACAGGCACAAAGGGGGGAGATTTATAGACTTCAAGTGCATCAGCATGGAAAGCCAGTGGACTCAAAGGGGTGTTACCTGTGGGTCTTAGAATTCTTTATAAGCCTTGTCTACACATCATGGGTCAGAGCAGAGAGTCAGACTGGGTTTGCCTCCTGACTCTGCCACCTATTAGCAGTGTGACTGGGGAAACCAGGGAAACTCTCTGTGCCTTTGTTTCCTTCTTTGTAAAATGGAGGTCACCATAGAAGTTGTCTCACAGAGTTAGTGTATGGATTAAAAGGCTTGAAACAAAGAAAGCACCTAAAACAGTGTCTGGCATATTATAAGTGCTCAATAATATCAGCTTCTACTGGTTTTCTCCTTTGTCCTGGTTTTCCAACATTTTGTGCAGAATCCCTTTGGCAACTTTATCTTACCTATCTCTGTTATGTAGAATCATGTTTTCCCCATCAGTTAAATCTCAGAGATTTGATTGTTTTCCGCCGGGGGCGGGGGGGGGGGGCATGATCTCAATAATAGGCCATTTCAACCAGCAGAAAAGTGTAAATTTCAGAAATATATATGTACGCATATATATATATATATTTGTAATTCCAGTTATATAAAAATTTAAAACTTGCAACACAATACCCTGTCTTATGTATGGATGCATTCATATGAAGGAGAAATACGAAAATATTCATGAGAAAGATGAGCACCAAGTAGTGCCCTCTTGAGAGGGGAGGAAGGGAGGAGTACATAAGGGCTTCACGTGGATATAATTGTCTTGATAAAAAAAGATCTGAAGTAAATGTGGCAAAATTTTAAGATTTGATAAAGTCAGGCAGCATTTATGTGTTTATTATATTATTCTCTATACTTCATAAGTTTGAAATATTTCACAAAATGTTTCTTAAAATAAAAATGTTCAGAGAACAATATGGCCTTAACAATTCTAAATTACAGATTTGACCAGCTTTGCTTTTCCAAATTAACCAATTCCTTGACTAAGCAGACTAAATTAGCTACTCATTTTGTCAGCCCTGGGATATATTTATTCTTCCCAGTAGAGGTCGCTATGAAATGAAATATTTGGTTAAAAAATAGAATATAGTGTATAATTCCCCCATGCAAAGATTTTCAGTCTTTTTTTAAAAAAAAATTATCTATGAAATTTTCTTACTAGCTCATTTGTAAGTCTGATATGAAAGACTGCTAAGCATGATGCGAGATGGGGGCCAGAGATCCAAGAAGCTGGTTTGAAAGCTACTGCAGAAACCCAAGAACATTCATGAATGTGGCTTCCTATGTTTGCTCTTGTGATTTCGGGAATTTCTTCTGATTTCAAATCTAAGATCCCTCTCTCTGTTCTACACAGAGCACCAATATGGTACCTGGTGGAGCAAAGTACATGAGAATCAGGGAGCCAATGAGCTCAATCAGAGGGCCCTCAGGAAGGTGGAAGAGGTCAAGTTGGCACCCAGGGACACACACACACACACACACACCATTGTTAGGCTGCAGCATTAGAAGGATCCTTCGAATTGTTACCGCACAAAGGGCACCATCTGCTCACTGTGAGACAAAAGCCAATTGTCAAGAGGCAAGATGGTGGCAGAGAAAGGGTATTTTATTACGGCTTGCTAGCAAGAGGGAAGATGGCTGACTAATGTCCAAAAGAACCATCTTCAGGGGGGCACAGAATCTTGAAGCAGTTATATAGGCCAGTGGGTTATAGGGGAGGGGTTGGGAATGTTGACTCTCTGGTGTTAACAGACTGGGAGTTGCCACACCAGATATTTCAGTTTTCATTGATGATGGTTGTCAGCATAGACTCTCTGTTTGGGGGGTCATCACATTCTTAAGGAACTCAAAAGAATGAAGTTATTGACGTTATCATCTTATTGCAGCTGGGAGGTATATGCACTAGCAGGGGTCATAAAATCTACAGAACAGGTGGATCTCCTGGAGGGTGCAAATCCAGCTGGGTTAGTTAGTCAGAGGTCATTCAAAGTTACAACATGGGCTCTTTTCTACAATATGGCTTTCCTTATGTCAACCTTGAGTTGAGCTGCTTTCAGAATGCTCACTCTGCATCAGGACTGCTTTTTTTGCCTACAACAGAACTCTTTTGTGTCACGGATCATTTATCTCTCTCCTTGAATCATTTAGTATGATTTTGGTTGAAAATAACAGGAAACCCAATTTAAAATAGCTTAAATCGTAAGAAGGACGTAGTATGTCTTATAACAAGAAGGCTGGGTGTGGGTCAGTTCCAAAGCAGATCAATCAGTGGCTCAACAAGTCATTAAGGACCAGGTTCTCCCCATCTCTCATGACTGCCTTCCTCAGTGCATCTTTTAGCTCTTTCAGAATAGCTTCCCTCAAGGTGGCCAGAAGATCTCTGCAGGCAACATTGCCAGAGGGAAGAATACCTCTTTCGTCTTAAAGAAGACAATAGTGATGCTACACACAGATCTCCTTGACCCTTGAATCCTTTTTTTTTTTTTACTATTTGTGTGCCTGTTCCTCCCTTTGGCTTCTAAAGCCTGTGGGTCTGCTTAGGAGAAATTCCCTTGGGAGTTGCTTTGCCAGCATGAGCAGAGAGGAACTGCTTGGGAATGTCAATGCAAAACAACCAATAAGCATTCTATAGACAAGAGAGATAAGGTGACTTTTACTTGAGCCACGGTGAGGATTATAACCCAGGAAGGCAGTTTCCACAAAAGAACAAAGCATTCAGGAGAAGCATGGTTTCCAGTATAGTTTTATACCTTTTTAGAACAAAGAACATGCATTAAATGTTCTTTTGTGCCCAGGCTACATGTTCATCAAAGTTTCAGAGAGGCATTCAGTTGCAAATTAGCAGGTCCACGTGATCCTGATGTCTGGGTGTTACCAATAGGGCATTACCAAGTAGAAGGGGGAGTAGGCATTCTTATCTTAAGAGAGTGCATTCTTTACTTTCATGGTTAAAACGGATGTACCACGTGTATTTGATAGGTCCTAAATCAGGCTTCTTTAGTTGAAGCTGAAACAGTTCTGAACTAGAAGTTATCCCATATACCTCAATATGTGAAAATCTCTCACAGGAATTGTCTTCCCCAGGAAAGCCGTTGATCAATAACCGGTGGTGCAGAAGTGGTGAGGTCAGCTCGCCTGCCTCCATGGGACAACTCTGTGGAGAAATTTACATTTCAGTGTTCTCCTGCAGGATCAGGCTATGCCCCTCCCTTCGTCCCCTCTGATAAATAAATCAAGCACAATAGTATATATTGGAGTATATGAGGAAGCCGTTTGGTGTAAAGCTGAGTCTGCCTGACCTTGTTTTTTCCAAAAGGGCCTGAGGTGGCCTGTTGAGCATGCATTGCACATCTGCTTTAAATATTTACTAAGGATTAATTACTGACCTGCTGGGCTGACCTTGTGACCACTTACCTTGTGGTCACCCACCTGCTGACAACCGATCTGCTGTGCCAGCTAAGCACCTCGTGACAGTTGTAAAAGGGACATTTCTATCATACATGATGTGTGCTCTTTGCTCCAAGATGGTATACAACCACTCTGTACACCCCACTTCTTCAGTGCCCTTCCTTCCTTGAGGACAGAAGGGCCCTGGGCTAGTCCTCAGATACGGCTCATAAAAAACTCACCCCAATTTTGATTTATAGATTGTGGATTATTTGATTTGTCCCCTACCCTTCCCTGTCCTGCTTCCTCCACTCCCTCACTGACCATCCCTGGGATGGCTTCCATGATAAATCATTTGCGTACAACTTCCCATCTTGGTGCCTCTACTAAACCCTACCTAACACATATCTTTAATTAGAAAAGAAACTCTCTCGATAGACCCCCAGCAAACTTTCTCCCCCTCTCATTGACCAGAAGTGGGTCACATGCTTATGCCTTAGCTAACTGTGCCTCAAGGGGAATGGGATGAACAAGACTGACCTATGGACCAATCATGCTTTGCTCGTGGAGTTGAGGAGGAGTTCAGAATCCCCTGAAGCACATGGCTGTGAATATCTGGAGAGAAAATATCAGACTTTGGCCTGTAAGAGAATTTGATATCGAACCTGAAGTGAGTTCACTCACCTGTTGCACAGCAAGCCAATCTCTGACACTAAGTGTAGTGGAAAAAAGTAGGAATTTTATTATTGCACAGCACTGAGCAAGGAGAGAGGGCAGCTAACGCTGAAATACCAAACTCCCCAAAAAGCTAAAAGGCAAAGTTTTTATTTGGGGTTTTAGATAGGGGAGGGGGAGCATACAGTCTTGCTGGTCAGAACTTTCCCACCAGTCTGTGTTTAGCCTTGAGACTACTTGCAGAGAGGAGGGAGCCCATGACCTTGCTGTTCAGCAGGTTTCCCACCAGCCTGTAGCTCCTTTGCAGGAAGGAGATAACCATTCCAGGTGCTTGTCCTTGGCTGTGTCTGTCTCCATGGAGGACAGTGGATTCTGGAGCCAGGAAGCCAGGAAGTAAGCAGCAAATGAGTGCTTTGGTTTTAACCCCATATATGCTGGGTTTAATGTAGGGGAACTGATATCAAGGCTGGTATCAAACTGAGGAGGAGGAAGGCAACATCTGGAACAGCATGCCATCCCTCTATGTTTGGGAAGGAAGCATTCTTGCCTAAAAATACAGTAATTCTCCTCACCGAAATGATAGTTTGACTGAGTAAAGAAAACACAATTAAAAACTTCTGGAGGATATTGCTCCATTGTCTTTTAGCTTCCAGGAATACCATAGAGAGGTCTAATGCAATTACAGTTTATAATCTTTTGTTTGGAATCTATTTTTTTTCCTGTCTGGAAGTTTTATAATTTTTCTTTTATTTCTAGTCATCTTAAATTTCATAATATTCTTCCTTGATGTAGTTTTGTTTTTATTTATTGTACTGGATCCTTGGCGATTACTTTTAATCTGAAAAGTCATGTCCTTTAGTTCTATCTCATATGTCTCATAAATGGTATTATTTCTCGTAATTTCTTCCTCCCCATTTCTTTCTGTTTTCTCTTTCTGGAACTTCTAATAGTCAATGAATGGCTCTCTCACTAATCATTTAAATTTTAAAAATTCTTCCTCTCCATAAAAATACTCACTTTATCTTTTTGGATAATGGTCTCAATTTAAATATATTTTTTGAGATTCTTATTCCTGTTAACTTATTTTGTAACATCTAAGGGCTCTATTTTTTCCTCTGAATATTCCCTTTTAAAAATTGCTCACTGTTCTTGTTTCACAGAAGTCATATATATTTTTCTTTCTTTTTTTGTTTTTTTGAGGAAGATTGTCACTGAGCTAACATTTGTGCCAACTTTGTATGTGGGATGCTGCCACAGCATTGCTTGATGAGTGATGTGTAGGTCCATGCCTGGGATTTGAACTTGCAAACCCAGGACTGCCAAAGCTGTGTGAGCGAACTTAACCCCTACGCCACCAGGTCGGCCCCCTGTATGTTTTTCTTCTTTCTCAGGTTATGTATTATCATTTGTCTCTACCATAATTACCCCTGTTTTCCCCTCTGACATTGGTTTTTTGATTGTTTGTTTTGGTTTCTCTCTCTAATTTTAAATGCTTTCCTCAACTGCCTTCATATTCTTGTTCATACTTGAGAATGGGACACTAAAAAGCTAATTGGAAGCTATATCTGTTGTCAGGACTTATCTACCATGGGACACACTTTAGAATGATTGAGGGATACCTGGATATTTCATTGGGGCCCCTGACCTCTGCCAATTTTTAGTATCTATCTTAGTCAGTTTGGGCTGCTATAACAAAAATTCCACAGACTGTTGGCTTAAACAACAAACATTTCTTTCTCATAGTTCTGGAGACTGAAAGTCTGAGATCAGGATGTCAGCATGGTCGGGTTCTTGCTGAAGGCCCTCTTCCTGATTTACAAATGGCCAAATTCTCATTGTATCGTTACACAGTGGAGAGCAGGGAGAAAGGAAGCAAATTCTCTCCTGTCTCTTCCTGTAAAGGAACTAATCCCATTTATGGAGGCTCCAACCTCATGACATAATCCCCTCCCAAAGACCCCCACCTCCAAAAACCATCATATTGGAGATTAAGCTTCAAACTGTGAAATTTGGGAGGACACAAACATTCAGTCCACAGCAGTATTCATGGGTCTTTTCTCTTGGGTTGGATTGTTTCTCTAGAGAAGAAACCCCCAATCTCAGATGGAATGCACATGGTCTGGGAGCCAAGCTGGAGAAGGGGTTGGATTTTGCTGTTCAGTATGCCAACTTTCATATGGTCTCCCTGTTTCAGCATAGTACCCTACCCCACCTCAGCTGAGCCTCTGTACCTGAGTATATGGCTGACGAATTGAGTCATGCACCTGGGTGGTCAAGGTATCTGGGATTTACCTGCACCTTTCAACCTCACACTGCATTTCTGCCTTCAGAGGCACATGGTTCTTTCCATTTCTTAGGTTTCCTAGAGTTCTGAAGAAGACTCCCCTCACGCCAGGCTTCAGTCTCAGATTTCTGTACTATGTGAAGTTAATAACCACTAGTCAGCTATAGGGGAGGAAGACATTTCCTTGACCCACTCTAGGTCCTTCTGCTGGCCAGGCTACAAATTAAATTCACATGAGACAGAATAACAGGAGAAAATCAAACACAGCTTTATAACATGTATACATGGGAGAGGTTCAGGCAAACTGAGCAACTTGCCAAAATGGCAGAGGTTCTCATCTTAAATACCATCCTCAGCTAAAGGCAAAGGAGGATGTTGGGGGTGGGGGGCAACAGTTGTGGGAGATTACCAGAAAAGTACAGTAAACAAGAGTAAGCTTATTATGCAGATTTAAGTCCTTGCCTTCTGTATTGATAAGAGTTTCTAGAGATAAGGTTATCCTCCCTTCTTCCTGGTACAGAGAGGGAGACACATTTACAGACAGAGATTTCCTTTACAAATGTAGATGTCTCTTAATAAAGGGTAATTTCTACTTTTCAGAGTTTCTCTCATGTCTGCAGTTTTTAAAAGTAACCAACCCAAAATAATCCTCATGCCAAAGAGACATATCTTGGGGCAGCCAATTCCAATCCCCAACAGTCCTGCCTTTGAAACTTTTAAGTTTCACAGTCCTTTCAAACTTTAAGAAGTTTTATAGTCCAGAAGCTGAGTCATAGATTTTTTCATCTCACTGAATGCATTTCTTGGTCCTGGTAATAGATCAGTCCAGTTAAATTTATTTTAGAAGATGTTGATGCAGATGAGTTCCCAAAGTTAGGCCTATATTGTGGAAGCAAACAATCAGGTATTTAATAAGAAGTATGTCTATGGAAATAAAAAGGAAAAACAAGGTTAATGGTTGAAGCAAATTATAAACCAGTTCCTGAGCCCAGAGGTCAGCCAGTCAAGAAGATTTCTAGATGTCAGGGTTGAGGATCTTTTGCAGCTTGAGATATCTCTGATGATGTCATTGGGCATTCAAGTACCTTTCTGGGTGGCTTACAGCTTACACAGCAACAGACATGTATCTCTCTTAAGTTTATATCAAGTTGTTCAGCTTTGGTTTGCAAGGCTTCAGGAGAAAGGGCAGGTTCAGTTCTCAATGATTCCAAATGAAAATGAGGGAAAAAATTGAAAATGTTCATTTGGAGATTTGTAACCATATATTTCAGGAGTCTAGGAGAATTCAGGATTCAGTCCAGTTCACAGGTAGAAAAAACCTCAAAGACAATTAACAGAACTAGGATCTAATATCCAAAATGTGTATTACAGTTTTTACTGAAACATAATTTTTCTCTCTAAAATCACCCTCATTTTGACCAAAGATAGCCAAATTAAGACTAACTGGTTTGCAAAATAAGTTTAGTTTCAATAAACTTGGCCCAATTATTTACATAAGTACAGCAAGAATAACCATTGACCGTATATACTCTTTTAAATCTGCTTTGCTGGAACTTTTTATAAGGAATAGCAGATTGGACTTTAAAGGCTTCTCAATTCCAGGAAAGCCAAGCCAAGGATTTGTCATCAGATCTCACCTGCAATACCTCAGATTTGGGTGAATTCCTCTCTTCTCTTGTGGTTTCCCAAAATATTGAGGTTCCTTGTGCCTGCCAGATAAGTGACCTTCCTTACTTACCCATAAGGTTGCTAGGAAACAAGGTACCAGGCCAACATTTCCAAGTGGCCTTATTCCATAAAGTCCAATCTTTGTTCCTGAAAAGCTGTCTTGTCATATCTGAGCCTGTATGTTTCTCTCAAATATGACATTCCAGTCAAAGTCAAGTTATATAACAAAAGTTTCCAATTCTATCCTGTTATAAGGAAAGCAGATTCTTATTGAACTTATGCAAATACCTATATTGCCATGAAAATAACAATACTTATTAAGAGTTTCCAAATTCTGGATGGATCAGGTAGGGTGAAAAAGATAAATGTTTCAATTTGGTTTACAAAAATATAGTTCACCAACTTGCTATGTTATAGTTAGATTAAGAGAAAAAGTTTCCCTTAAATCCGGAAAAAAACCCAAAACACTTAAAAAAAAACTCAGCAGTATCTTAAACAAAAAAATCATAAAATTATAATCATCTTCATCAGTTCATTTGGTCCTGTGTAATTGATTTTTTTGATCTTAATCATCCATTAGCAGTTTTATGGGGTCATCAGTTTCTCCATTAGAATTCTGTAATTTTTTAACCAGTTCAGTTTTATAATCTGGAAGTTTATCAGAAAACTGTGTTCTAGAGTGTCAGAGTTCTTTCCATGAATCTCTCTGAAGATGAAACATATTTTGCAAAAGCATCAGAGTAAAACAATAACTGTCTGTAAACAACAAGATCCAAAAATGGCGACTGCAGAGAAATTTGGTTAATTTTGTGACATACAATACTTTAAAATAATAACCAGAATTATAGCAGACAACCAGGACAGATCAGAATTGTAGGAAAGTTATATAATTTCAAAACATTTCTATCAATAACATTTACCCACATAATATCATCTAAAAAAGTTTATCATCACTTATCTGACAATGCTTCCCATGTAATTTAACATATCAAATAAACCTACTTAGTTCAGCATTTTCCCCCTTATAGGAAGAGGGATAAAATTTCTCTGAGAAGTCTCAGGGGCTCTCTGAAAATCCTCAGAGAAATCCTCTTCCTTCTTCCAGGTCGAAAGAAACCCTTTATTCAGGACTTGAATATTTTTGTCGGGGAAGGCTTGTCAAAAATATCAAAAGGTTTTAAAACACTTGTTCAAATAGGAACTAATGCTCGCTGTGAAACAATGCTCAGGTATATATCCAAAATGACAACAGAAACAGTCAAAAAGTCTTAAGAAAGACCTCTTTCTTTCTGAACATAGAAAATTATTTTAGCAAAACATAGATTTTCTATCTTTTAGGTAGACTTAAAGCAGGCAAAAAGTTCAAGGAAATTATCCTTTTGAGAGAGAAAACTGAATTTTAATTTTTGCACCAGCTCATTTTTTTCCCGTAAAACTGATGTACTTAATTGAATTTAGTTTAATATTAATCAACTTGACCATACACAAAACTCTTTTCAGAATTTCTCTTTCACAAACCTTCTGTCACTTTCTTTTTACATTCAGAATTTGTCCCATGGTTCTTTTTTTTTCCTTCTAGTACTTTTGGACAAATTTAACTTTCCTAATCCAACGAACAAAAATATTTCCATTCTTTATACCTTCTTTACCTAAAACATACATTTTACTTTCCTTGAATACAAAGATGTTTGCCTTATTAATTTCCACTGGCTTTAATTACATATTTTAATTAGAATTTTTAACCCTTACGGACCCTAGTAAAAACTAAAAAGGCAAGCAATTATGAACTGTCTTTTATACTAGCATTCTAAACACTCTTCATAATTTCTAGAAAGACACCACTTCACAGTAATAAAACACAAAGTATGTTTATTAATAGACCCAAACACTTTTAGCCTCTCGGCAGTAAGAAGCCAAAAGTAGATAAATTTACATTTAATAATTAATATCTAATATCTTACTTATTTGGGAATGATCTAGATACTCAATGAATTTTCGTCATTTAAATTAACCTAGCAGAACTTCAAAGTTTCAAGTTACCAAAGAGATTTTGGAAGTTATTTTAGATGCACATGCCATAAAGTATAATTAGTGCTAAAATTTTGTCTATAAACTCTTATTTCATTTATGTCTGAATCATTTGTTCCCAACAATTATGTTTAGATTACCCACAAAAACTTCATGAGACATTAGACAAAATTAACTATCATTCTAACTTATTATGCTGACAAATTTGTAACAGGGAATACATGAGCAGTCTTTTTTAAACTAGTAAACCCAAGCTGCATGTTTGCATCATATCCAATTATGGTAACTCTGAGAACATGTCTAATTTAATCAAACCAACAAATTTAAACAATATTTCGTTCACCAAAGATTATTTCATATCACGTTAACTTGAAAGACATGTAAGCACTTACTTTAAGTCAATTTAACAGAGCTCTTGATTTTGGCCATACCATCCAGGGTTAAAATATCATACATCTGTAACGTACACGTAAACACTCATAAACACATCGGTAGACACAGACAGAGATGCTAAATTTTTGCTATGAATCAGGTGCAATACAAAACACACTAGTTTCTGAGAAACATTTGCATTTCCAAGAATGGCTCTCAGGTCCTGGAGAAGATGGGAGCAGAAAATTTACATCATAAAGGCAGAGAAATCAGTCAAGTTTTCTTTAAAATGGAGTTTCTGGGGCATAATTGTCCATCTGTTTCTAATGTCTCAGTGTTTTTCTCAATATCTAGGAGCATTTGGGGAGGGACAGGGGAGGCTTTGGTGTTGGCAAAAGACATGTGAACTTTGAACTGACTTCCAGAACCATATCTCCAGCCTTGCAGAGATTTGCAAGACAAAGACAATTGCTTCCAATTCCCCGCAGGACTGCATTACAGCCTGAATGACAAAAAGAGAGACTGACTCACCCCTACCGCTGCTCCCTTCCAATTGCTCATTTATATCAGGAAAATTTTTAACTTAAGAGGTGGATCAAAGATTTGTATAATCTAAAACTTTCAGGACAATGTATCACATCTTTAAAAGTCTTACAATCAGGCAGGGGAAATATTCCCCAGTGAGACCATGTCTATCCACAGAATACAATCTATAATACAAGCAGACAAAAAGAGATACAGTCACTTTACATAAAGCCTGTAAGTATATCAATTTTCTATAAATTTCATCTGAATTCCATCAACTCTTATACATCTAATCATAACTTTCATTAGGACTTCATCAATAAGTCTTGGTCTTATAATATTGGATAGGGGAAGTATTCCCAGCTAGAAATTTTAAAACATACTCAGGCAAAGTTGATATACCCTCTGTATAAAAAATCAGCTCGAGCATCTTATCAACACTTACACTTCTTACACTTTTATATTTTCTCAATTCCATTGCAGCCCGAGTAGGGTCTTAAGGCTAGTTCATTATTTTATTTATTTATTTTTGTATTTCCTTTCTAATTTGGGCTTTGCATAGGTACCACTAAAAATGATGATGAGAGCTATCACAAACTTTTTTCCCCCAATTTAGAAGTCTTCCCAATTTAAATGATCTATCATCTGGCCACGTTGACAAGTAGGATCTTAACAGTAACTCATACTGATGCCAACCCTGAAATCAGTTCCCCTACATTAAATCCAGCATATATAGGGTTAAAACCAAAGTACTCTTTCCCTGCTCACTCCCCAGCTCCCTGGCTCCAGAATCCACTATCCTCCATGGAGACAGAGACAGCCAAGGACAACCACCTGGATTCCTTATCATCTCCTCCCCATCCCTGCAAGCAGTGCCCCAAGGCCGAAAGAACATAGGCTGGTAGGAAGGCTCCAACCAGCAAGGCCACTGACTCCCCACCTCTCTACAAGCAGCCACATTCCTCACAAACCTTTAAAACCCCTCACCTCCTCTCTTTCAAGGAGACAAGATGAAACAAGACAAATTTGAGGGCTCACTCTCATCTCCCAGCTGATGTCATCCAAAATAAAAACACTTTCCTTGCCGTAAGCCTGGTGTTCCAGTTTTTATTTGGCCCTTTTGTGTGGTGGGTAAAAACCTATGCTTGTAGGTAGTGACAATACCAGTAAGTTTTAATCATGGACACAAGAGGTGTCCCCAAAAGAGATCCAGAAATTTTACTCCCAAAAGTAGTCTAAGAAAGTAAGAGCCTTCATTGCACAGCAAGCAATGAAGGTTGAGACAACAAAGACCCCTTATGAAAGCCATTGGGACCCCTTATGACAAACTCCCCTGAGAGCTGACACAGCCAGACAAAGAGAGTGTGTCCCGGAACCCCAGTCTACTTGACTGGCCACCAAGATGCATGCCAGTACATGCATCCTCTGGATGGCAGAGACCAGAGAGTTCACAAAGCCAAGCTCTCAAGAGATAGAACAAGACAAAAGATAAAACCTCGTCTAATACTCACATTAACAGCATTAGCTAAGCCTTGGGTTTCTTGGAGCCAGAATAATAGCTAGGAGGGAGGTGCTGCGGGGTTGGGGGTGATGCGTGCTTTACAGAGTACCTCGTTGTTGCACAGACATTTTCTTGAAGTTGGCAGGGGACCTGTGTCATCTACCCCATTCCATGACCAATTCATCTTTTCACGGGAGACTTATTGAGGTGGTGAGTGCCCTAGTGGCTTTTAACCGCTTGACCTGTGCCCACCCAATTTGTGGCCTTTTTGGCTTCCAAGATGCCCTTAGCAACAATTTCCACCTATACACGTATTCCCAGACAACAGGCTCATAGAAATGCCTGTGTCTTATGACAAATGACAAAAAAAGACAGAGACAAGGAAAAATACTATCCTTGGGAGGAAAAGGATCTACAACCAATGAGTACTCAACCAAATCCTAGAGTTGCTGAGTCCAAGAAGCTAGCCTCACCAAAATTTTCTCCGGCTAATCTAAATTTAGAAGAGCAAAACACCTCACCACTCTCACTTCCTGTGGACTCTGCAGGCAGAGATCTGGGTAAGAACTCTTACCTCCTGCCAGCTCTTGTCAGGGGTCCAGGATCTTCAGGCCGCAGCAGTCCAGGAGGGAGCAGTGTCCAGCCAGTGAAACTTTATCCCATCCAAGTTGCCAAACTGTAGGAGAGGAAGACATTTCCTCTACCCACTCTTGGTCCTTCTGGCTGGACAATGAATTAAATTCACATGAGACAGAATGACAGGAGAAAATCAAACACAGTTTTATAACATGTATACATGGGAGAGACTCAGGCAAACTGAACAACTTGCCAAATTGGCAGAGGTTCTCATCTTAAATACCATCCTCAGCTAAAGGCAAAAGAGGATGTTGGGGATAGGGGGAGTCAGTTATGGGAGATTACCAGAAAAGCACAGTAAACAAGAGTAGGGATATTATACAGATTTAAGTCCTAGCCTTCTGCATTGATAAGAGTTTCTAGAGACAAGATCATCCCCCTTCTTCCTGGTACAGAGAGGGAGACACGTTCACAGATGGAGATTTCCTTTATAAATGTAAATGTCTCTTAACAAAGGGTAATTTCTACTTTTCAGAATTTCTCTCATGTCTGCAGTTTTTAAAAGTAACCAACCCAAAATAATCCTCATGCCAAAGAGGCATCTCTTGGGGCGGCCAATTCCAATCCCCTACACTACCTAGTTTCCATAATTTTGTGGACATCTGTTGTCTAACTGTTGTCTCTCCAACTATTCTCTATGTCACTCAGGGCTTCTGTCTTTTATTTATTTACCTATTTACTTACATTTTAGAAAAGTTTCAGAAAGGAGATAAAAAGTGTTCAATCATCATTTTTAACGTGAATTGTTTCATTGAGTAAGATTTTTGTTTCACTTTGTTTTTATCATATCACATATGAGAAAGTTAAAACCAGAGAGGTTAAATATCTTGCCTAAGCTAGTAGGTGGCAGAGAAACTAGTACTTAACCTTATGTACCTCTCTAATAGGGGAGAGAAGACAATGTTACAAATACCCACAAGACAAGACCCTACTGGCATGAGTGACATTTCACAGTTGTGAGCTGAGTAGCTTTTGTGAAACCTTTCAGTCCTTCTGTGAACTTCAAGAACTCATTTTCTACCTTGCCTTCTCCAACCTTTACAGACACATCACCAAAGCAGGATTCACTTCGAAATGACTAAATAGGATGTATATATATATTTTTAAAGATTTTATTTTTTTCCTTTTTCTCCCCAAAGCCCCCCAGTACATAGTTGTATATTCTTCGTTGTGGGTCCTTCTAGTTGTGGCATGTGGGACGCTGCCTCAGCGTGGTTTGATGAGTAGTGCCATGTCCACGCCCAGGATTCGAACCAACGAAACACTGGGCCGCCTGCAGCAGAGCGCGCGAACTTAACCACTCGGCCACGGGGCCAGCCCCATGTTTTTTTAAAGATTGTATTTTTTTCCTAGGATGTATATTTTTTAAAAATCATTTTTATTTATTAATTTTTTTATTGAGCTAACATTGGTTTACAACATTACACGAATTTCAGGTGTACATCATTATATTTTGATTTCTGTTAAGACTACATTGTGTTCACCACCCAAAGTCTAATTGCCATCTGTCACCACACACATGTGCCCTCTTACCCATTTCTCCCTCCCCCTTCCCCTTTGGTAACCATGGATCTATTCTCTGTGTCTATGTGTTTTGCTGTTGTTGTTGTTGTTTTTTATCTTCCACATATGAGTGAAATCGTATGGTATTTGGCTTTCTCTGTCTGACTTATTTTGCTTAGCATAATACCCTCGAGGTCCATCCATGTTGTTGTAATGACAAGACTTCATCTTTTTTTATGGTTGAGTAGTACTCCATGGTGTATGTATACCACATCTTCTTTATCCACTCATTCATTGATGGGCACTTAGGTTGTTTCCAAGCCTTGATCATTGTGAATAACACTGCAATGAACATGGTGGGGAATATATCTTTTGGAATTAGTGTTTGCATGTTCTTTGGATAATATGAATACCCAGAAGTGGAAAAGCTGGATCATATGGTATTTCTATTAATTTTTGAGCACTCTCCATACTGTTTTCCATAGTTACTGTACCAATTTACATTCTCAACAGCAGTGTACAAGGCTTCTCTTCTCTCCACATTTCTCCAACATTTGTTATTTCTTGTCTTGTTAATTATAGCCATTCTGATGAGTGTGAGGTGATGTCTCACTGCAGTTTTGATTTGCATTTCCCTGATAACTAGTGATGCTGAACATCTTTTCCTGTGCTTGTTGACCACTGTATATCTTCTTTGGAAAAATGCCTGTTCATATCATCTGCCCATTTTTTAATGGAATTGTTTGGTCTTTTGTTTGTTTGTTGAGTCGTATGAGTTCTTTATATATTTTGGATATTAACACCTTATTGGACATATGATTTGCAAATATTTTGTCCCAATTGGTAGGTTGTCTTTTCATTTTGTTGATGGTTTCCTTTACTACGCAGAAGCTTTTGAGTTTGATGTAGTACCATTTGTTTATTTTTTCTTTTGTTTCCCCTGCTTGAGGAGACATGATATTCAAAAAGATACTGCTAAGGCCTATGTCAAAGAGCATGCTGCCTATGTTTTCTTCTAGGAGTTTTATGTTTTCAGATCTTGCTTTCAAATCTTTAATCCATTTTGAGTTCATTTTTGTGTATGGTGTAAGATAATGGTCTACTTTCATTTTGCATGTGGCTGTCTAGTTTTCCCAACACCAGTTATTGAAGAGGCTTTCCTTTCCCCATTGTATGTTCTTGGCTCCCTTGTTGAAAATCAGCTGTCCATAGATGTGTGGGTTTATTTCTGGGCTCTTGATTTTGTTCCATTGATCTGTGTGTCTGTTTTTGTGCCAGTACCATGCTGTTTTGATTACTGTAGCTTTGTAGTATATTTTGAAATCAGGGAGTGTGAAATCTCCAGCCTGGTTTTTTTTTTTTGTTTTTCTCAGGATTGCTTTGGTTATTTGGGGACTTTTGTTGTTCCATATAAATTTTAGGATTCTTTGTTCTACTTATGTGAAAAATGTTGTTGAGACTTTGATAGGGATTGCACTGAATCTGTAAATTGCTTTAGGAGGTATGGACATTTTAACCTTGTGAATACATGCTACATTTTTAAACATTTTGAACAGATCAAGCAACATATAGGTTCCTAGAGAAGTTCCATGTAAACAACTTTTTCTAAGTTTAATGTTATTGACTGATTAACTCAGGATTGTTTTTTCCTAGTTGAGAATTGGCTGTCAGTTTCCCACAATCTATGTTTTACATTTCTGTCTTCTACTTTTTCAGCTTTGTTTGTAATATTCAATTAAATATGTAACAGATGTTAAAATTTCAAGTGACTTGGCACCAAGAAATAATAAATGTGAAATTTCAAAGTGAGGGACCAAATCACTATAGGTTTTCAGAGGAAAGAGCTTAGGATCTATTCTAATTCTCTCACCCACCCTAAGGTTGTAGAAACCTCCAGAGAATGGAAAAAGGGATTTTGTGAAAAATATCTTTGTACAGAGTTGTCATTATCTTATGAGCCTGTACTTCTCTCTTGCAGGAGGTTTGAGAGTAGTTTCTATATCCTACATCAGGTCTAATGAAGTTTCTACAGAGACCTGATGAAGTTTCTCATGCAGAGACCTTAACTTGTGACCTGGCAGTTGCGGGCATAATAGACTAGGGTCTACATCTGCTCAGGAAATGTAGAGGTCAAGGGAAGAACTACCTCTTACTTTGGTGGGGGCAGAAAAAAGTGTTGCCTTGTTGGATGTTTGTTGGGGCAAGGGAAGTGTGGGTGCTTCCTATGGACCGGATGTGGGCAGCAACCAAGAGAGTCAGTGTGGGGTGGTCTTTGGTCCTAACCACCAAGGCTGCCCTGAATGGTGGATGCACCCAGCAGCAGAAGCTAAAGGTGAATGCCTAGAAGCCGAAGAAGCAGTGCTCAAGACTCATCTTTCATAGAGATATACCTACAATTTGTCAAAGGAACAGAGAAGTACTTTTGAAGGATATTGTGGTAAAAACCCAACTGGTGTGTATTGCTTTACCATTCTGTTACCAACTACCTGAAGTTAGTGTCAGACTCTACAGGTTTAAACACATGGTCCCCAACAAGACTGCCCTTACTTCAGACCCACCTGTACTTTGGAAGTCCCCAGGCCACCTGTACTTTTGACTGACTGGCTATGAATTTGGGTGTTCTCACGACCTCCTTAGTTGATTATTTGCTATTATGCTCACAGAACTCAGGAAAGTGCTGTACTTATGATTAGTTTTGTTATAAAGGGTCTACATAGGGTGGGCAACGTCTGAGAGAGAATGCAGAGCTTCCGTGCCCTATCCTTGTTGAGTCAGAGTATGTCACTCTCCTGGCACATCGATGTATTCACCAACCAGGAAGCTCCTCTGAGCCTCTGGGTCCAGAGTTTCTTCCAGGGTCTCATTACATAGGCATGATTGATTAAATCATTGGCCATGTGATTGAATTTAATCTCCAGCTTCCCTCCCCTCCCTGGAGGCCTGGCTGGCCCAAAGTCTCAACCGTCTAATCACACAGTTGGTCTTTCTGGTGACCGGCCCTCATCCTAGAGCTGGTCACCTTCCGCTACTCACCTCATGATCATAACAAAGATACTCCCATCACTCAGGAAATGCCAAGGGGTTTTAGAAACTCTCTGCCACAAACATGGGACAAAGGCCAGGCAAATTATTATACAATAAAGGGCTCAGTAGGAACCTCTGAAGAGCCCATGAAAGCACCAGGAGACAGAAAGTCTTCTTGAAACTTCTGCCAGGCCCAGGGTGTGAGACACCAGCTGATGATGGCAATAGTTCAAGTAAGACTTTTCCTGCTTTTTCCCTTCTTCTCTTCCAACATGCCAGCCTTGCAGGGGTCAAACTCAGGTAGTAAGGGAACAGAGAAACAGAGATG
Source organism: Equus przewalskii (assembly GCF_037783145.1). Lineage (NCBI taxonomy): Eukaryota > Metazoa > Chordata > Mammalia > Perissodactyla > Equidae > Equus > Equus przewalskii. The sequence goes on from NC_091838.1 coordinate 13,445,893, forward strand.
CCAGCCAAGCCCCCACCCTCACCCCCACACCAGGCTTCCATTCTGAATCAGGATTAAGCTGGGAGAAGAGAGAAGATCTGATATTAAATCAAATTCAGAGTTTTGATTTACCTTCTGGACCGAACATTCTAATTATGCATCCAGTGTGTGTTTGTCTATTAAAGTGATCATAGGACCTAAGAGTGAAGAACAGAAAAGTCAGGGACCTGGCGATAATTTTCAACAAGGGTTGGGGGAAACTATCCACATTAAATGAAATTTAAAAGAAAGATGGAATGAAAAAATAGGTGTTTCAATTAACTAAGTTTTGATTGTTTGATTAGTGTTTGTTGAACACACTAATTTCAAATTCTTAAATACACAAAGGAAGAATTTCCATTTAAGCAGAGTTTCTCAATCTTGGCGCAACTGACATTTTGAGCCAGTTAATTCTTTGTTGTGGGAGCCGCCCTGTGCACGGTGGGGTGTACGGTAGCAGCCGTGGCCTCTACCCGCTAGATGCCAGTAGCACTCCCCTCCCAAGCTGTGACAACGAAAAATGTCTCCAGATTTTGCTAATTGTCCTCTGGGGAGCAAATTGCCCCCAGCTGAGAAACACTGATTTAAAGTAACGCTTTTTTAAATCAAAGATTTTTTTTTTGATTCAAATAATCATCCCTTATTTGTTTTGACAGTGTGGATGGTCATACATTATGGCTTTTTAAAGTAGTAGGTAGCTGCAATTCTACTTTTGTGGTTGTTCTCATCCTGAAACAAGTTCATAGGTTTTTTGTGAAAAATTTATTTCACATTGGTCAAAAACACTGACAGAATTTTGGGCCGCTCAAAATGAATAGTCTGTTGCTTAACAGCTATGTTAACGTTTGCAATGTCTTTAATCTTATTATATGAAAATTTAAATAAAATCGTTGTTGCTTTTTGTTTTGTAAGATATGAAATGTTGCTTACATGATCCCGATTTGTCATTGTTATCAGAGTCTTATGCTAAAAATCTTAGCCAAGGAAAACCCTCTTGCAGCCTCGGGTGCTACAGAGAAAACTTAGGTGTAGATTTTTTTTAAAAGCTGTTTTCCAAGAAGTTTGCTGTACTTCAGAAGCTTCGACACAACAGGCTTTGACTGACTGCTTTGGCCACACAGCTCCTCCCTTCCACGTGTTCTTGACAACAGCAGCAAGTCAAAGAAGCTGGTGGCATGGAGTGATTCCTGCCACTGCCTGCTAATGCAGAGGCTTGGATCTAGAAAATTCCCTTCCACATATCAGAAGCACGTATTTTTCAATTGAGAAATAAGTGATAGATGGAACTAGTTTTGATGTTTCAACATACTCTACCTCCCCTACTGTATTTATTGCTTTATGGCTGGCCAATATTTTAGTTTACTACTGTAAAAATCTGTGAAGGGTCTGAAATTTTACACTTTGTTGTTATTGTTCTTTTTGTTGTTTGTTTCTTGTATTTCTTGTAAATGGATAGTTTTATCAAATGGTTTGACTAATTTTAGGTTTATTTATTTTTTTTGGCAGGACAACTTTATATAGGTTTGTACAGGTACTTTGTCCTTCTGTCAGAAGCATCTAATGTGTGTGATATTAGCTGTCATTAGTGATCATTGCCTAGATACATTTTCTTATGAAGGGATGCAAAATAGTGACTTCATTATACTATTATTCTTTCTTCACTTATTAACTATAATATTTGTATAAGAAGAAATCCATCCTCATCTAATATATGGTTACTCTGACTGAGATACAGTCCGTATAGGAAAGGCAGGATAAACCACTGGATTATTTTGCTTAAATTGCCTGTTTTCAAAATAATGAGTTGGCATATTAAGTATTTTCCAGATGTAACCCTTGAGGATTTTATCTTGTTTATTTCTTGATATTTCATTTTTGTTTAGTTTAGTTTAAGTTTCATTATGAACTCATGGACTTAAACATATTTGATGTGGTCCTATCCACTGTTGTTATTTTCCCTAATGATGCTCAAATTCACTCAACCTCACCAGTAGGGAGCCTCTTTAAACTGACTTAAAGAATCCTTCAGATTGGAAGTAGTGTTTTTTGATACTCTTTACTTTCTGCTACAATAACGTATTCTCGGATCAGTTTAGATAATACGTGCCTGAAAAGTGGAAGCTGAACTTACACCAAGGAACCCTAGTTCTTTTAAGTGGGAAATATTTTTGGGAAGCTATCATGTGGGTAACAGGGTGTACATTTCTACTGTTTTGGTCATTTATTCTAAGCCCTTTTATTGTCAGAACAAGGAAATGTGTGTGTGTGTATGTGTGTGTACACAATGTTCGCAGTGGCTTCAACATTAAAACTCATTGACTGTCTCTGTCCTGTAATGCACACACAGTGGTTTCAGCATAATAATACAAACAGCAGCAGCCGCATGAACAGTGAAAACAGTTTACATTTAAAAGTTGTTTTTGTCCTTAGGGCATACCCCCCTCGAGTTACAGAAATTACTGCATCTTAAATTTGCTTGAGAGAATTCCTTCCCATATGATCATTTCACATCTCAAAAGATAGTTCTATTTGTTTCATTTCACTTTGGAGTTTTTAGAAATTCCTTTTTAAAAACTTCACTTTGTTTTATATTTGTGTAAAATATTTATATGGTTCTAAATTAAAATCTCCCAACAAAGCGTAGTTTTTAAAAGCCCCAGCCAGCTGCCGAGTTCTTTAATATTTGGATGTACTACAGTTTAAAAGGTTCTAACTTGGGTTTTTCTAATTTAATCAATTTATTCATAACAGTTTAGCAGTCAGCAAATTCAGGATGCTGTTAATGTTCTTATTTTCCTACAAATAGTTTAATAGTCTTTCTTTCATTGATCTATATCTTATTCATAAATACCTAATAAAAACACTCATGATATGTGTCCATAAAGATTCATTAGAATATAGACCACTGGAATTTTTTTTCTTTTATTACATCAGATTAACTGCCTGTCAACTGTTGCAGAAGTCCACCAGATTTTATACTTCTTACAAGTTAGCCTATTACTGTTTCATAGATGCCGGCAGAAGACACAACAATCTTGAATCAGAGACACAAGGCTTTGTTAATTACAGCACAGCCAGTATGAGCATGATATTGCATTGGTTTTCCCTTCCCCTAAGTCCCACTGAGGTGACACAGAAGGGTCCCGGTGGATGCTATGCATGTAGTGGGTTGTCTCACACTGAGGAACACTGAGCTTGAGGACTCCACTGCTTATATAATGAGAAGGAAGCAAGCCCTCTCTTTCTCTGGGGAGAGATATTACCTCATCGCTCAAGGTTGTTTGCTACAAACACACATCTGAGAAATGGACCAAGTAAAGAACTGTCAGGGCCCTGCATCCTTGACAGAAGCAGCAAGAACCTACAAGGACACTCAGAGCCTATGGTGATTGCCTGTCCCAACAAATACCTGTGTATACAGGCCACATCTCCAGACTTTTGACAAGTCAAACAAGTTGGCTAAAATATACAGAGAACTGATTTGAGGCAGTTTGCCTTAAAGCACGTGATTTCAGTTTTCAGTAGTTTGGCTAAACTATCCATACCAAACCAACCTGGACTGTCGTTGTTTTTCAGGCTATTTTATTTCTTACAGTCAAGTAAAAGGATGCAAATTCAGACAGATATTGGGACAAAGGCTCTTAAAGCAGAAAGCCATCTAGCAGCAAAATGTGTGCTTGATCGGAGGGGCTGATTCCAGTTACACGTCTCTGTGGCTGGGAACGAAGAGTGGAGGCCTCTGGTTCTTCCCAGTCGTTTTCATTGAGCCGTGGCTGACCCAGGTCGGCACTGATGCTCTCAACACAATTATTTGTTCTAGATTTAAATCAGATTTGTTTGGATTTCATGAATTCTTTCAGGCCATTTTGTACTGGAAATAAGAAATTTTAATATTTAGTTGCTGAGTTAATACTCATTACTAAGATAAGCCCTCGTTCATTGCAGTTGGAAGACATCGGTTAGAGTCGTTAAATAACTCTTTTTTTTAATTAGAGAGGAAAAGATAGTTTTAAGAACGTCTTACTTGAAGAAAATGAAATCATGATAAGAATTGGGAGATAATCCTAATTGCAAGGCAGTTTTGACAATTTAACAATAATGGGAACAACAATTTATCGCTCACTGCTACATTGCAGGCACTGTGCTCAATGTTTCACAGCGTTATCATCCTAATCCTCGCACAATCTTTGTAATGTGTTTTCCCCATATTCTAAATGAGAAACACTGAGGCTCAGAAAGGTAAATAACCTACCCAAAGCCACGTGTCTAGTAAGTTGTGGAGATAGGATTGGAATCTGTGCACTGACGTCAAATCCTTACTCTTTTCACTCTTAAAATGACTCTTTAGAATATGAAAAGTACACAAATCAAATGTTCTACTGAGGAGACTCTAAATCTTCTACATTTAATATCCTCGTTAAGTGATGCGCTAAGGAGGGAGGCATTAAGGCTAAGTGAATTTTGAAGATCAGTGCTACATACCCACAATGTGGTCTGCAACTGATGCCAGCCTGTGAACTATTGATTAATGGTCCACAAAGTACAGAGCTGAGATTAAGTGTTTAGAAACTTTTATAGCAATTAAATATTGCTGGGACATCCAAGCACGTGATCAGTGGACTTGTGTTGTTGAACAAGGTCTAGACAAGTTTAGGTGGTGTTGAACTCAACATGGTCAGTCTCTTGGGCGTGCAGTGAGAGGTGCCAACTACTTGTGCACAATAGGGCCACATATTCCTCTACAGAGATCGGAAATAAAAAAGAAACTGATCCTTCACCACAGATTGTTTGAACATTATTCTAAAATGACTTAAACACACCAATTAAGCCAATTCCAAATTAATCTCTATTACTCTTTCTGAAAGATTATTACACATTCTCCTGGTTCCAAGAAGCACTGTGGCTTCTTGCGTGGTCACTACAAAGTTTAAGACTTTGTGGCTGGTAATGAGCAGAGAAAGCAGAAGAAACATGGTTATGGAGCCATTGTGTGTGGGAAGGGAGAGGATGTTGACAGGCTGGACAAGGGGTCAGAAATGTGTGTTTAGGTAGCTGTCGAAGACTTTCCCATGACCAGTCAGAAAAACAGGAAAACACACATCATAGATTATAAACACTGGGAGGGCCAGCATCAAACAACAGGTAGGAACTATGTGATCTGCAGGAAGAAGGGAGATGGTCACACACCAAGAAGAAGAGACCCCAGGAGAATTATCAGTATGGTACGGGACAAGATTCAGAGACAGAACTTTAACAAGGCAATGGATTATGCTTATAAAAGTTCCTATATAGTCAGGGGGCAATCCCCTGTCTAGGTTGATCTGAGGCTGGTAAGTGCAGATAAGTGAGGATATTTGAATGGAGTAGGAAGTGTGAGGGAAGAGAAAAAGGCACTTCTTTTCAGGCAAAGATTGGGGTCCTATTATCAGATTCTCAGTGACAAATTTTACCCAGAAAATTTGGATGATTTAAAATCTTAGTTGGATTAATTTTGCTACCAGAGAAGGTTATCTATCTATCTATCTATCTATCTGTCTGTCTGTCTATCTATCTATCTATCTATCTACCTATCATCTACGTACCTCCCTATCTACTGCCAATCTGTCATCCATCCATCCAATTTCATTTCACAAAGCATCTACAGAAAAAATAAGAACACATGTTTTTAGAAGACTAAGGTGAAGAAAAGATGGTATTATGATTCTGAAATATTAACCATGTAAAACTCTGTTAATGAAAAAAGTAATAACCTCAAAAACTAATATAAATTTAAATCACAGTACCACACAGGGTGAGGATGTTGACTAGAAACATCCTAATAGATTCTAACATACTAACTAATGTTAAAAACGTTTCAGTTACCATCATTATTTTATTTAGTATGTTAATGGCCTGATGAAAATTTCTTGCTATAAATTTTTATGTTCTAATATAGAATCCAAGTAGAAATAAAAGCCATTATCTAAATTTCTTCCAGTCTTTTGCCCCGGGTCAATTTTCTACTGAAAAATTTTTTCTATGAAGCATTATAGCTATATAATATGTGTATTGATTCTTTAAAAATAACATTCTTACCCTGCTGAATGCATCTGAACCTTACATCTATTTGAAAAGTTTTATGAAAGGATCAATAATTATGCTCTTTGCTGTTCTTGCTGTATAATCTTAGAATTCAAATTTATGTTTACTGTGTTATTTTTACTGGCTTAAGAACTGTAGAAGTTCTTCAGGTCAGTTTCACTGATAATTCTGTAGGTGACCACTAATGCACTGTAACTAAAGGAAGGGTCTCCTGGAAGAGCCCATGGCCACCCAAAGATTCCCCACCCTACTCTCTTTACGAGGTAATAAAGAATTTGAGAATAAACTACAGAAATGTTTTATCAAGCACATAATACTATTTATAAAGGCATTAACCTCTGCAACTCATGATATTGAATGGATAGATGGATGGATGGTTGAATATATGATGGATGGATTGATGGATGGATAAATAAGATAACGGTTTTCTATTGCTTTGTAACCAACCACATCCAAAATTAGTGAATTAAAAAACAAGTCATTTGTTCATCTCATGAACCTACAATTTGAACAGGGCTCAGAGTGAATGGCCCATCCCTGCTCTACACAGCATCAGCTAGGGTGTCTTGACTGAGGGCTGGAGGATCTGATTCCAAGATGGCGCACTCACGCGACTGGCTAAGTTGGTGCTGGTTGTTGTTTGGGACCTCAGCCAGGGCTGAGTGCCAGGGCTTTGGTTCTTCTCCATGTAGGTCACTCTGTGTGGCTTGGGATTTTCATTGCTTGATGGCTGGGTTCCAAAGGAGACCAACCCCTCAGAAAGAGTGTTAGGCAGAAGTTATATTGTCCTTCATGACCTAGCCTAGACAGTCATAAAGCATTGCTTCCACCATACTCTATTAGAGTTGCTCGAACTCCACTCTATTGACATTTTTGGCCACATAATTCTTTGTTGTGGGGCTGTTCCATGCACTGTAGGATGTTTAGCAGCAGTAGCACCCTTCCCACCGACTGTGACAACCAAAAATGTCTCCAGACACTGTCCTATATTCCCTAGGGGACAAAATACCACTGGATGAAAACTACAGGTCTATTATTTGAAGCAGTCACAAAGACCTGCCCAGGTTAAAGGGGGAAGAGAAACAAATTCCATCTATTTGTAGGAGAATGGCAAGGTGTTAGAAACACATGTGAGACAGAAAATATTATTCTGGCCTTTTGGGGAAATGCAACTTGCCATAGTAACCTTTTAACTAATGCTAGGGACTAAATGTTTGTGTTCCCCCAAATTCTCACGTTGAAACCCTAATCCCCAATGTGATGGTGTTTGGAGACGGGGCCTTTGGGAGATAATTAGGTCATGAGGGTGGAGCCATTACGGGGCATTAGTGCCCTTATAAGAAGATGCTTATAAGGAGCAGACTTGCTTACTCTCTCTCTCCCCACCTGTGAGAACATAACAGGCAGAGGGCTGTCACCAGGAACTGAATCAGATGACACCTTAACCTTGGACTTCTCAGCCTCAGAGAACTGTGAAAAAGACATTTCTGTTGTTTAAGCTGCCCAGTCTATGGTATTTTGTTCCAGCAGCCTAAACTAAGACAACTGAAGAGTATACATTTTTTCTTCATATTTTCTGTGCTGATTACTAAAACTATTCCAGAGTTGTGGCGTGGCCTCTGACTCTAGAAAATTCTTATCTTATTTGTTCTTATTAAAGAAGACGCTTCATTCTGAATGTACCATCTTGACAATTTTGTTGATATCTCAATTGTATGAAGCAATACTCAAGGTGAAAACCCATAATCCAATTAAAATAAATTATTTACATTATAGTCCAACAAATTGGACCATTTACCTTTATTCTTTCCATTATTCCCAGTCTACAAACTCGTGACACATAGATGTAGTATCTTTTCATCAAACTTTTAATCTTCAATGATTACTTTCTAAGCTAGAGCTGCTTAGTTCTCTTTCTGTGCTTCTACTGCCATGTCACTTCAGTGGAACTTCTCACTCTAGTCTACGGAACTTAACACTGGTGATGTTTTCCTGTATTTTCTCTAGTTTATCAATATTTCTGTTGTGCAGCATCAGAATAAAATGAGTGTTTTACATGCCTATCTTGATTTGGAGAAGAAGTCTGAAGTTTTAAAAATCCTGGTGTAAGAAGTAATTGAAAGTAACAATTTTCTTTTTTAAAGCAGAGCTTAAAGCTTTGTCCAAAAATATTTTAAATTATCACTTAGAAGTATGCCCTCCTACATATCCATCCCGTAAAAAATGCCCTATACCATTTCCTCTGCAATCCTTCCAGTACTACCATGACAACTCCCTCAAGAATGTTTGGAGGACTATGGAAATGTGGGCTTTTCATTCTCAGTTTTATTTTATAAAAAGATTTTTAAAGGATATGACTTTATTTAAAAACTTGTAAAGACTTTCCATAAAAACCTAACTCATGCCTTTGAAAAATAAGGCTGTCTAACATTTACTGAGCATATTATGTAGATTACCTCATTGAATGCTCACAACTATGTGAGGTACTTTCTATTATTATCTCTATTTAATGAACAGGATAACGTGCCTTAGGTTGCTCATCTTGTCAATGGATGGCAGAGCTCTAATTCACTCCAGGCAGTGTAATTCTAGAGCCTGTGCACCTGACCATTGCTCTATCCTTCCAGCAGTCAAACGGAGCCAGAAGGTTGTCTGTACTGTCGGGCTACAGTGTGTACTTGGACTTATCCTTGGGGTGGGGAGCCCGGGGGAGCAAGGCCAGATGAACCAGCCAGGAGCCAGGTGGGTGAGTATTTTTTTCCATTATCCTTTGCTACATAGAACGCCATCCCAAAATTTAGTGGCTTAAAACAGCAACAGTTATTTCTCATGATTCCATGGGTTGGCAAGCTTCGTGGTCTTGCCCGGGATTACTCATGTGTTCACACTCATTTGCTGTGAGAGGGTTCGAGATGACCTCACTCACATTTCTGGCTGATGGTGTTGGCTGTTAGTTAGCGTGTGTATTGCTTTAATATTATTTCATATCCACTTGTTTGTGACTTAAGTGAAATTGGTTTAATCCACTTGTTTGTGACAAAGATGAAAATAATCTTGTTTTGATATAAGAATGAAGTAAATTGTGTCAGGATGTCACCATCTCATCTGCTGTTGTCACTGATAAACACTCCGCTCAGTTGATGATACTCCTGGAGGCTTATCAGTAAGAACATGGGGAGAGGCAACTATGGCATGGGGACCTTTAGACTATACATACCCAGAGTTTGCGAGGACTATTCGAGAGTTTCAGTCTGGGCAAGGCAACACCTTGCTGACCCAAATAAGCTCTCTGAAGATTTAGGGCATTAGCTCCTACTGTAATAAGGATGACTCCTTTATGGGTGGTGGTGATAAACTGTGCAGTACCCTGTGAAGGAGATCAGCGCCTGCCCACCAACACCACTGCCATCCTTCCCTAGCAACAAGCTCTGGCAACAAGGGACTTTTCACTTTTGTTTTGCACTGGCAGCTGGATGTCAGCTCTTGGTTGGTTAAGCTGTCTCTCCTGAGTGCCTCCTCTGTCAAAAGGTACACCTTGAACTAAATTTGGACTTCATTCCTTTCATCTACCCTTGCCTGGAACAATAGTTTAATTAGACCACCATTGGTTTGGAGTATGTTATGTTATGTCTTTATTGGCTTATTAAGAGACATTATCCTGTATACTATTGGCTTGTGAAACCATTATAAATCCCACAGTGAACCTGTGTTAAATAAACTATTGGCCAAGACTGTTTCAGTCTCTGAGCACAATTTTGTCCCCACCCCCTCAAACCAAACCTTGGCTTTCCTCCATGTGGCCTCTCATCCTCCGCTAATTTAGACTAAGCTTTTCCAGCATGGCGATCTCTAGCTTCCAAAAGTGTGAGAGTTGAAGCTGTAGAGTCTGTTGTGACCTAGGCTCTGGGACTTGCACAAAGTTTCTCCTGCCACATTCTTTTGATCAAAGGAAGTCACAGGCACCTACCTCTGATGGGAGATGCAGCAATATCACATTGCAAGGGGGCATATACACAGGGTAGCATGATTCTTTGGGGGCCATTATTATAATCATCATCACAGTATTTCCGTATCAGCAGTATAAGAAATCACCCCTACACTTGCTTACAACAATAACCATCATTGCTCACCAATCTGTAGGTCAGAAACTCAGGCACATCTGGGTGGGGTAGATTTTCTCTGCTCTACACGACACTGACTGGGGCAGCCATCTGGGGCTGGAGGGCCCAAGATCATCTCAGTCACATGTCCAGCACCTTATCCATAATAGCTCAAAAGACCGATGGGCCTCTCTCTTCTCATGGTGTCAGCTGGTTTCATACATATGTCTGGGTCCTTTCCACATGGCCTCTCTCCTCTAGAGCCTGTGTTCATGGCCTTTCTCTTGAGTAGGATAGACTGGACTTCTTTCCATGACAGCTAGGCCCCAAAAGAGCAAAAGCAGACATTCTTATACGGCGTTTTCATGCTGACTGGCTCTGAGATGGTCAAACAGGAAACTCCACAAGCTCTGCAGCCAGGGGGAATCTTCACTGTTACACAGGAAGCACCACAGGGGTCCATGTGTCTTCCCTGAAGGCATTTTGTCTTGACCAGACTAATGTGGAATTTATCCTCCCACTAAAAGGATGAGATCATAAAATACCCCTTCCTTCACCACAACTTGGGCAGAATCCAGAAGCAGACGGCCAGACAATATGGAGGCTCTAATTAGGGAGAGAAAGCTGCAGGGCCACCAAAATAGAAGGAGACATCTTCCCTTGGTAGTAACCAAGCAGTTGTAGGCATTTTGCAGAGTGTTCTGGAGGAAAATAAAGGCTTATTTTCGTCTGAGTGTGCTATACAAGGTCCAGGTGAAATTTTACTCCTCCAAATGCCTGTTTTCTTAACCATCCATTCCACACAGAGATATTTTTGGTTTTGATTTTTAAAGGCTTTGAACAACTTCTGCTATTTCTGACCCTGGCAGAACTGAAGGTGATAAATGTTTTCAACTTTATGCATTTAATATTCTGTGGCCCATACAGACTCTCTTTCTAGTCCCAAGGGCTAGTATTATTATGACAACAGCAGCAACAACAATAATAAATGACTGGTATTTAAGAGAAATGTGTGCCTTTTTCAAAGCACATCCACAGTCATTGTTTATTTTTATCTTCTATTGTCTCACTGGTGAATCTGGGTTTCCTGTGGCTCCTGGAAGTGTGGCTACACGTGAAGAAGCAGAAGCTGTGAAATATAAAATGGCGCCACTCTTGCATCAATTTCCTTTCAAGTATTTGGGCATTTTATTATTTCCTTCTCTGGTTTAAAAGTTTACTATTTTTAGCGAAAAGCAAAACCATCATATTTGGAAGCCAAAATTTAATTAGAACCCATAAATGCTAATTTTGTTTTCCTCTAATGGGAGTCATTATTTGTAGTGGTTCCTGTATGTGTCCTCATTAACACACAAAATGAAAAGTAGCGGTGTTATCGGTTTCATTAGGCTTAACATTTAAAATTGTGTGTTCAAAGATTATTAAGGTTTGTTCAAAGCTAATGAGTGTAGGGCTCATCAGTAGGTTGGCTTACAGGGAAAGGGAAAGAATTGGGTTTGTCTCTTCCTAACTCTCTCCCTCTGTGTAGGCCTGGGAGTGTTATGGCACAAAATGGGGTTCTCCTATCCAATGCACATAAAAAAGCCAATTAATTACCACATCAGCTTTTGTGGAAAGAAATCGGCTTTATTCTGAAAGATCAATCTGCAGGGAGATGGGGCCATGTGCCCTCAGATCTGTCTCCCTGACCCAGGGCTTGGGGTACAACCCATGGGATGAAGGGCAGGGTGGTCTGAAGTAAGGAGAAGCCAGGTATTGGTGATCTGCGCAAGCGTAATCAAGCTTCATGCCTCTTCATAGGATGCATGTTCACAAAACGGCGGTGTTACCACGATCTGAGGGTGGAGTTTTTAGCTCCTTAACGTCACAAAGTTCACTTGTTGAGCATTTGCACAGGCCCAGTTGATGAGTTGGTGTTCTTAACTGGCCTGAACCGGATGAGGGGTCTCGGTTCCTGAAAAACCACTCTTAATTTCCCCGTTGATAAGACGGGGTCAGTTGAACCAGTCCTGGAGAGCCCAGGGTTACAGGAGATGCTGTGGAGCGTGGCTGTAAAGACCTCCAGCGGTTCCCAGATTATGGAATGTTTATGTCACATGACACAGGCCCAGGGTAGATCCAGATGTTATGGGGCCTGAAGCTATTGCTCCTTAAGGACTTAGAAGGAGCCCTTGTGGTGAGGTGTCTGAGGCTAAAGCCATGCCAGTTTCATCGACGGGATTCTGCTGGGCTGGAAGGACTGTGGAGGCTGAGCTCCTGAGCAGAGAGGGGTGAATTGGAAGGAGGGCTGCAGAGGGGAGGAGACAGACAGCAATCTCACAGGGAGATTGCTTTAAAACAGATTAACTAAAACTGTGTGGTTAATTTCCCACTTTTTAGTCCTAGCACACATCGGACATTTAGCAAACAGCAATGGCAACAACTATATGACGAATTTCACTCCTGGACCCAAAACATGAACCAGGTGGAAAATGGTCTTCTGAATCTTTCTGATACATAAATTGTCCTGCCTATAATTTTGTTCTTTTTGAAAAATAAATATAAATCATTGTAAAACATAATAAACTGAAATTTGACTACTTTCTGGACATTTACTGTCTCAAATTTAAAGAGAAAGAAACAACAAATTCTAGAGGATGCAAAGTAATAAATTGCAAAGCACCTTCAGCCTGGTCTTTGCTCAACCTGAACTAGCAGGGAAATCTCAGAACTCTCCACAGCAGAAGGTCTCTTGGGGGAGAGTGGGTTGGCTACTGAGGAAAGCTGTGACTCTCAGGCCACCGTGCTGTGTGGGTTATATAATGGTAGCTGGGAACAACAGTATTAAAACAACAGAGAAACGTTTGCTAGCCCCCACTTATTCTCTAAGCCTTAGCTCAAACGTCACTCCCTCTAGAGACCTTCCCCAACCTCTGCAGGAAGTGCCGAGTGCTTGTCCCTTGGTTCCCCTGGGCCCTTGTTCATATTTCTCTTAGGCTGCTCAGCACACAGCACTAATTATTCCTCCCTCCTCCATGACTGTCTCTTTTAGTCTTTAAATCATGAGGGATAAGGGCTATGCCTTGCCCTCCCCCTCTTTTTGTATAAATCCCCAGGCCTTCACTTGGTTACTGGCTTATGTTAGACTTCGGTAGACTTAAAAAAAAAACTTTATGGAGACATTGTAATTTACACAAAATAAAATGCGCTCATTTAAGAATGCATTTCCATGGCTTTTGACAATATGTATACCTGCATAACCAACAACTCTAATTGACTTTTTATTTCAGCACTTTAAATATTTCACCTCACCCTCTTCTTGCTTGCAAGGCTGGTGATATGAAGTCCATTATAATTTTTATATAATTTATAAAGGTAAGGCGTTCTTTTCCTCTGGCTTCTTTCCAGATTTTCTCTTTGTCTTTGATTTTTGCAGTGCGAATATGATATGCCTAGGTGTAGATCTTTCAGTATTTATTTTGCTTGGCGTTTGCGGAGATTCCTGGATCCATGATTTAGTGTCTGCCATTAATTTTGGAAAATTCTCATCCATTATTCCTTAAAATATTTCTTTTGCTTCGTTCTCTCTTTCTTCTCCTTCTGGTACTCCAAGTGTGTGCATGTTATACCTTTTGAAATTGTCCCATGGTTCTTGGATGTTCAGTTCTGGTGTTTTTTGTGTTTTTATCTCTTTGCCTCTCAATTTGAGAAGTTTTACTGACATATCTTTGAACTCACTATTTTTTTAAATTTTAATTGAGTTCATAATGAGTTTACATCAGTGTGAGATTTCAGTTGTACATTATTTCTTGTCTTTCACCATGTAAGTGCTCCCCTTCATCCACTGTGCTCCCCTCCTTCCCCTGGAAACCACTGAACTGTTTTCTTTGTCCATGTGTTTGTTTATATTCCACATATGAGTGGAATCAGCTGGTGTTTGTCTTTCTCAGTCTGGCCTATTTTGCCTAGCATAATTCCCTCCAGGTCCTTCCATGTTGTTGCAAATGGGATGAATTTGTCTTTTTTATGGCTGAGTAGTATTCCATTGTGTATATATATATATACATATATATATATACCACATCTTCTTTATTCAGTCATCAGTTGATGGGCACTTGGGTTGCTTCCATGTCTTGGCTATTGTGAATAGTGCTGCAATGAACACACGGGTATATATGTTACTTTGGGTTGTTGATTTCAAATTGTTTGGGTAGATACTCAGTAGTGGGATAGCTGGGTCATATGGTAGGTCTATTTTTAGTTTTTTGAGGAATCTCCATACTGTTTTCTATAGTAGCTGCACCAGTTTGCATTGCCACCAGCAGTGTATGAGGGTTCCCTTCTCTCCACACCCTCTCCAACATTTGCTATTTTTAGTCTTAGTGATTAGAGCCGTTTTAACAGGCATAAGGTGGTATCTTAGTGTAGTTTTGATTTGCATTTCCCTGATGATTAGTGATGTTGAACATCTTCTCACGTGTTTATTGGCCATCTGTATATCTTCTTTGGAAAAATGTCTGTTCATATCCTCTTCCCTTTTTTTGATTGGGTTGTTTGTTTATTATTGTTCAGTTTTGTGAATTCCTTATATATGGTGGAGGTTAACCCCTTGTCAGATACATGATTTGCAAATATTTTCTCCCAATTGGTAGGTTGTCTCTTTGTTTTGATTCTAGTTTCTTTTGCCTTGCAGAAGCTCTTTAGTCTGATGAACTTCTACTTGTTTATTTTTTCTTTTTGAACTCACTAATTTTTTCTTCGGCTGAGTCCAGTCTACCAATGAGCTCATCAAAGGTATTTTTGAGGGGCCAGCCCCATGGCCGAGTGGTTAAGTTCTCGCTCTTTGCTTCAGCAGTTCAGGGTTTCACCAGTTCAAATCCTGGGCACGGACATGACACCACTCATCAGGCCATGCTGAGGCGGCATCCCACATGCCACAACGAGAAGGACTCACAACTAAAAATACACAGCTATGTACTGGGGGGCTTTGGGAGAAAAAGGAAAAATAAAATCTTTTTTTTAAAAAAGGTATTTTTGATTTCCAGCATTTATTTTTGATTCTTTCTTAGACTTTCCATCTCTCTGCTTGCATTGCCCATTTGTTTTTGCATGTGGTCAACTTTTTCCGGTAAAGTCCTTAACATATTAATTATAATTATTTTAAATTCCTTGTCTGATAATTCCAAAATCTGTTTCATATCTGACTCTGGTTCTGATGATTCTTTGTCTCTTCAGATCGTGCTTTTTCTTGCCTTTTAGCATGCCTTGTAGTTATTTTTAGTTGAAAGCCAGACATGATGTATCAAGCATTGGAGATGAGGTAAAAGGCCTTTCTTGGGAGGTTTTGTGTCAGTCTGGCTAGGAGTTGGGCTGTGTCTAATGTTTTCTGTAGCTGCAGATGCCAGAGACTTCAGATTATCTAGTATCCTTGTGTTTGTGTCTTTAGTTGTCTTTGAGCTTCCCTGAGAGCTCCTCATTGAACAGTCTGAGTCTTGCAACTCTTTCACCTGCAATCCGTTGTTAACCTGGAGCCTTCCTGGTGTGTTGGTAAGGGGTGGGGCAAGGGGGGGCCTTCCATAGTCCTATGATTAAGTCTCAGTCTTTCAGTGGGCCTGTGTCCCTAGGTTGTGATCTTCACAAACATTTCTTAGCTCTTTTTTTCCATCCTTAGGTGAGACAGGAAGGCTAGAGGGAGTGGAGTTGCTAAATGCCCTTTTTGTAGGTGAAATAAGGTTCTGGTGAAGTCTTTCTGCTTGGAGGGTAGGCCTTTGTCTGGGACTCTGGATGTATTTCGAAAAGGTTGCTATTCTCCTCCCACTGCTGGAGCCACAGGGTGATCCTTCTTGGCTTTCACTGTAAGGACCTGGTGGAGTTCCTGGAAGTAAAGGCAATAAAAGTGTGAGGGCGCCTTGGTCGCTGCAGCTCCTAGCAGTGTCTCACTCTCCTGCCGGTCCACATTCGCCTTCAATGATTCATCAATATTACCATGAGGGTGTTCCTACCAGTTTATAGCTCCAGTGGTCTCCTTTTTCCAAGTACACTGATCTTGGCTGTGATTCTCTGTATTCATCTGTCTTTCTCCAGATTTCAGGGTGGCAGTTTGCCTTGTGACCTCAGTTCTCCGATGGGTCCCAGAAAAGTCACTGATGTTCAGTTTGTTCAGCTTTTTTCTTACTGTAAGAGCTGAAACTGGAAGTTCTGGTTGTAGCTATTATTATCACGAACTTACAGACGAGGAAGCTGGGACTCTGTGATCTTGAATGATCCACTAAAAGTCACTCAGCCTACAAATGGCAGTCCTAACTTTAAACTTAGATTCTCCAACTTCAGGTTTAGAGCTCTTGCTCTTGTATCTTTTTTTTTTTTTTTTTTTTTTTTGCTGAGGAAGACTGGCCCTGAGCTGACATCTGTGCTCATCTTCCTCTACTTTATGTGTGGGATGCCTACCACAGCATGGCTGGCCAAGCGGTGCCATGTCCACACCCAGGATCCAAAGCAGCAAACCCCAGGCTGCCGAAGCGGAACATGCGCACTTAACCGCTGCGCCACTGGGCCGGCCCTTGTGTAAATTCTTTACTGCCCACACACAGCCCTATGAAGTAGGGTCTGTTATTAAATTCATTTGACAGATGAGGAAACAGAGAGGTTATGCAACTTGCCCAGAGTCACACAGCTGTAATGAACAGAAGCAGGACTTGGCCTAGGCACTCTGGATCCAATATCTGCTCTCTAAATCAATGTACTCCACTATCTGTTGCTTAGAGATGAGCTCTGAAGAACCAGCCCTGATAAAACGAAGCCTTTTCTAGGGTACATAGAATTGATGGTAACAACCAAATTTTCTGTTGAGTCGTTGCTATTGTTCTTAGAAATCACAGATGCTTAGAAGGGCCTTAAGAGGTCACCCAAGCCAACCCTTTCATTTTTACAAACAAAGTAACTGAGACCCGGAAAACTAAACCCCACAGAGTCAAAACATGGTAAGAACAAGTTTTCTTTTTGAAAATTACTCTAGAGTCTCAGAGAAAAGGTTTTAATTTCTCTTAAAGATTCAAAGTTAAATAAAAGAGGAAATTTCTTCATCTTCAGAACTGTGAAGCATTGAATGGATAGAAGAGTAAATTATGGAATCTCTCCAATTTCCCTGATAATTGAAGTGGTGTTGGCCTAAAACAAAGGTGATTAACTGGGACAGCTGGTTGGCTGTCTATCGTTTTCCCTGCCCAGCTTCCATTCATTCACTCTTCTCTTGGGAATGACATCCTGGTTTTTCTGATGGAAACTCCAGCCTCCCACTACCCCTGTCCCAGTCCTACTTGAGTGGGGATGGTCTTCCCCATCCTGGCTGACCCAGGCCTGGCCAATCAGAGCTTTGCCCTCCCTTGGGCACAGTGGTTCAGGGTTGGACACAGCATAGAGGCAAGGAGACTGAAATCTGGAATATTAGTAAGGCATGCTTTTTCATTCACATTTATGAGAGAACACCCCTGTTGGATAAAGCCTGCCCGAGAATGGCCCAACACAGGGAAACCAGGGGACACAAAGGGCATCATCTGAGTCACTGGATCCAGCCCTGTCTAAAGCCAGAATACCTGCATTTTTGGATGCCCGAGTCCATATGACTGTAGTCATAGGGAGCATTTGTCGAGTGCTTCTTAAGCATCAGGCAATGCTGTAAGCACTAGACGTGGGTTATCTGACTTAGTTCTCACAACAGCCTATTAAACTGTTACTATTATTACTTCCATTGTATAGATGAGAAGATTGTGGTTTGGAAGGGTGCAATTAGGTGCCTAAGGTACAGAGGTAATAAAGGGTGGACAGGCATTTGAACTCAGGCCACCTAACTCTTGGACTGGATTTTTAACCATCTACATTTACATCAGAGTCTAAAAGACAGCTCTGATTCAAAACAGATTAAAAACCACTACCACCCTCTTTTAATGGAGACTAGATAATTGCTCCAGATCTTTTCTCTGATCACAACTACAATTCTATTTTGTATTGCTTTTATATTTTGCAAAAATGGCAGCCGACTTCATTTTTAACTCTTTGCATCTTGCTTCATCTGCTTTAATCTTGTTAAAGTGGTATTTTCCCTCACAAATTTATACCAACCTGATTTTTCTGTTGATGATTAAACTCCTAATAATACTTTGGGTTTTGGAATTGCTTGGCCTGTTTTTAAATATTGCAGCCTAAAAGGCAGTGTAGACAATTTCTCAGAGCTAAAGGAATTGTCTCTCTACTGCCAGACCATTATTTCCTGGTTTGCCGCTTCCGCCTTTAATGGTGAAGTGGTCGTTCTGACGGCGGCTCGTTTATAAAAGTTACATTTTTGAAGTCTCCAAAATGGGCTTCAGTGCTCACAAAGAGGAAATGGCTCTTTGGAGAATAATGGTTGATTACTTGTTCAGTGAGAGCAAAGTTTTCCATTTCCACAAAGTAGAATTTTTAGGCTGTTTATGAAATTTCTTTCAGTGCCTCAATTTCTGGGAACTTCCCAGGGCAATTTCAAGCAAGCTCAAGAGAAAGTCCAAAGCCCCAAGAAATGTTCACAGGAGGTGCTTTTAGAGGCATGTCTGCAAGCAGAAGGTTCTCAGCAGGCGGTGAGTGAGAGGAGGCAGCGGCTAGGATTCCGCCCAGCCTATTAGGGGTCGACACTGAGTGATCCATCTCCTTATCTTCCTCTGCTCATCTTCCCTTTTTATTTTGTGAATATTTCCCCTGAGCCCTATTCTCCAACCTTGAAACAGTGAGAAGCAGCAGTGTGGGCCGTGATCAGGATTAAAGAAAAGGAAGGGAAGACGAGCCCAGATGTTGCACCCCCACCTCCATTCTGGGCATTTCTCAGCATAGATTACCCCTTACTCCCCTGCACTCCAGTTGCGGCCACTCCCATTTTACTGAGACTGTTATGACCAACTTTTTCATTTTCTTTTTCAACTTGCTTTTTATTTGAAAAGAAAATTACAAGCACATGAAAAATGTCCAAATAGTACAAAAAATTTACAGTGAAAAGTATGTCTTCTCCCAAATCCCTCAGTCCCCTGGCCTCTTTCCCAGAGGTAGCTATGGTTACCATTTTCTTTTTTCAGTTAAGAACTTGTCTTGGAAGTACTGATCCACCTTAATTTTTTTTTTAAGAGCTTTATGGAATTCCATTCTCTGTACTGGGATTAGGGTGATCACCTTGTCCTGATGGTGTGGGGAAGGAAAGATTTTCTTTCTACCTTCCTAGGTTTGATAGCTTGGTCTGTGAAATAAACTGACAACAGGCAGGTTGATAGGAGATAAGGTATACTGATTTATTAATTTTTAATATCGTGTGCACAGGGGCATCACAGGAAAAAAAGTGAATATCCAAAAAAGCTGTGAGATTTGAGAGCTTAATAAGGGAAAGAGAAGGGATGTAGGCCTCTGAGGGGAGAGTAAATGAATTTTAGGAAAGATGAACGGGCTCTTAGAAGAACAGATGGGAGGCATGAGAGTTTGTGACCAAGTTGGTCCAGGTGTGGTGTGGTTTCCAGTCTTCTCTCCTGTGATAAGAGTCCATCTTCCCTGGTTGATGAAACTCTAGGGGAGGGCATTTATGACAATTAAGTTCTGTCAATGAAATAATACATAATCAATCAATCTATAAATCAAAATTTGAGGTAAGTTTATTATGAGCTGTGTCTGAGGACTATAGCCCAGGGAGCTTCCTTACCCCAAGGAAGGAAGCACACCAAAGAAGGGGGGGTGTACAGAGTGGGTCTATACCATCTTGGAACAAAGAGCATCCATCTCATATGACAGGAATATCTCTTTTACTACTGTCATGAGATGCTTAGTTGGCACAGCAGGTGGGTGGTCACGAGGTGAACACAGCAGGTGGGTAATTAATCCTCAGTGTCCAGGAAGAGATGCTTATCCTTAAAGAAATGCCAATATGGGGGAAAACTACATGCCTATCTTTAAAGGCATCATTCTTGTCTTTGGGACATAGTAAATGCTTAAAGCAGATGTAGAATGCATGTGCAACAGGCCATGTCAGACCTTTTTGGAAAAACAAGGTCAGGCCAAATTAATTTTAAACCAAGTAGTTTCCTCATACATTCCAATATATCCTGTTGCTTGTCATTTATTCACCAGTTCCTTTTGCTCATATGGAAATATTTCTTTAAGATAAACCCCTAAAAGACAAATTGCTAGGGCAAAACAAATTTTTGTCTTTTAATAGATATTGTTGAATAACCCTCCAAAAAAGTTATACCAATTTACATTTTCACAGTGTACAAAAATGACAGTTTCCTACACAATGGCCAAATACTTTACTTTGTTATTTAAAACAAGTCTTCTCTGTTCTGACAGGAAAAGGATGATATCTAATTTTTGTTTTAATTTGCAATTCTTTTGAATGAGGTTGAGTACTGTCTAAGCATTTGAAAACCCTTTGGAATTCTTTTTGTTGTTGTTGTTAACTGCTTCTTCAGGGCCTTTGACCATTTTTCTATTGGATTGTTCTTTTTTTTACTGATTTGGAAGTGCTCTTTATAAATTAAGTAAATTAGTCCTTTCATAGTTAGATGTGTTGCAAATATATTTTCCCAGTTCTTAGTTTGTCTTTTGAATTTGTTCATATCTTTGTCATTTTAAAGTTTATGTTGCCAGATTTATCAACATTTTCTTTTGATTCTAGATTTTGTGGTCAGGAACCTCTTTATTAATAAACAAATCCAGCAACCACTCCTTCTCAAGCCCTCTATAGCATTTGACAGAGTTTACCACCTCCTTCTTGCAGGACCCTCCTTCCTTGGTCTCTTTCTAACTCTTATTGATTCCAACTTCTTTTCTGCATCTTTCTGCTCTTTTCTTCTAATTGGACATTCTCACCTGTTCCTCTTTGTTGGAAATCACCATGAGCAGCAAGATCTGGTCATGGAAATTTAGGTAAAAATGTACAGATACTAGAAATCTATTTAGTGATTTCACTTAAACAGATCATTTAATATGCACAGGACGTAGAACCTCAACTTTGCCATTGTCAAATCTGAAACAATTTAGTGATGAGTTTGATGTCCTTTATTCAAGGGAAAATAATCCATGGATTGAGGAAGTAGGTGCCTCTTAAGTAGGGGAGCCGTCTTCCTGAGGGATTTTGGGTAGGAGCAAGTTTTATAGAACGTTCAAGAGGTGTCATGGAAACAGGGCATGATTGGCTAGAGGTCGGGGATTTCCTTATAAGGCCAGCAGGTCCACCTTCTAGGCTAAGGTCAGCTATCTAAAGCTGAGTTAGAGGATTGTGATTGGTGTGTGTTCGGTTTCCTTGACAGGTGTTTCCCATAATTGCAAGCTGACTTAGGTTTAGATTTGTGACCTAAGCTGGGCCACTGGGGCAGCCTCCATTGTGGGTCCTGCTATACAAATTAATGTTATCAACATATTTAAAAAAACTACTCACATGGGTTCTTATGTTTATTTGCTATTTAGTTTATTGATTTATTTATCTCCATCTGGTTCCAGAAAAGATTTTGGGCAGGAGGAAGATTACATGCAAGAGTTGCTTGGTAAAATAAAGAAATAGTTAGAAATACCCAAGAATAATGGGATAGCTAATTCTTAATTAATCAGAAACATCATCTTTTTGAGTAATGTAGTGTAGGGGAGGAAAAATAATTATTTATCTATCCTTTTAGTTTCTTAGCTGAAACTCCCCTGTAGTAAAAGACAGGTTAACAAGAGAAAAACGGAAGTTTAATAACATGTACACCTCCTGTATACGTGGGAAATGCCTAGGAAAACTGAGTAAAACACCCCCAAATGGCCCGAGCTACCACCTTAAAGACCATCTTCAGTTAAAGACAAAAGAAAGATGTTGGGGAACAGGGAGGCCAGTTATGGGGTCTTTTCAGAAAAAGCATAGTAAACAAGGGTAAGGTGGGTATTTTTAAGTCAGGGTATTTTTAAGTCATTGATAAGAGTTCCTTGTGATTTAGAGCCATCCTTCTCTTCCTGGTACAGAGAGGGAGATTTTCCTTATAAATGCAGATTCCCCTTACGGAAGGGTGACTTCTACTTGATTTTCATAGCTTCTCCTGCATCTGCTCTTCCTTAACAAGAATTAGCTCAAAATAACCCTCATGCTAAAGAGGCATATTTTGAGATGGAATAATTTGTTACCCTTCAGTAGTTAATTTAACTGATGGTTGACTGAATGCCAAGAAGAAAGCATTTAGTTTTAATCCCTGCCAGTTGAAAAGCTTTCTGAAATATGTTAACTCCCTTGGTTAAGATTCTTCATAAAGAGTGTTAAAAACAAGACAACAGGCCCCAAACGGAATTGCTTATGTTAAACCCCACATCACCAAACCAAGAATTGACTTAGCTACAGTTTCGGCTCTCCCAGAAACAGAATCTTAAACCAGCCAATCAGAAATCACCTGATGAGCACTAGTTAGGTAATTTGCCTGATAGACCCCTGCCATCCCCTAAAGGAAAGTAACTTTGCAATAATCAATGCACTTTTTTTTGCCTAATTTAGCTTCCTTGTTCCTACTCCCTTCTGCCTATGAAACTCTTTCATTTTGTGCAGCTCCTTATTTTTTAACAAGAGAAACAATATTTACTAAAGAAAGAGACTTAAGGTATAGCAGAGATTCAACATCATCTCTGAAAGGGAGCAGAACATGCCACTCCAAAATGTATCACTTTGGCATGTGGACTATTTTGAGCTGAAGGCAATCCAGATGCAGCAGACTCAAGAAAAACTCTTACCTTTGCTTTAATAGCCTAAAAGAATTTAAATAGGGGGCTGGCCCGTAGAGAGAGCTATTGCCAGAGACAACTTTTATCTGAAAGACTTACCTGCATGGCAGAGCAAACATCTGGTTATTAACCAATTGCTCTTCTTTCCTTCCTGTGAATCACCCTCCTCCGCTTTGAAGTCCCAGGACCCTGTCCCATTCCTTACCTCAGGATGGTGTATAAGCCTCAATTGCCTGATTGCCTTTGGGGGTCTCATGTTTTTATGGGGCTCCCATACATACAAAATTAAATTTGTTTTTCTCCTGTTAATCTGTCTTATATCAATTTAATTACTAGATTAGCCAAAGAGCCTAGAAAGATGGAAGGAAAATTTTTCCACTTCAACAATTCTGAATCTTACTTCTTGTTGATTATTAATCTAGATAAATTATTCTCAACCATCTGGCAACATTTTTGATTGTTACCACTCAGTAGTGCTACTGGCCTCTAGTAGTTGAGGCCAGGGATGCTACTAAACATTCTACAATCACAGGACACTCCCTCACAACAAAGAATAACTCCCCTAAGATGTCAGTTGTTGAGAATGTAACCAGGTTGAGAAATCCTTGTTTAGATCGAGAAAAATAGGGCAGAATGGGTCCCAAACCTAGAACAGAGGTGAAAGATGCTTATTTCTGAGTTTAATGCATCCTAATTTGCTTCTTTTCCCTCAAAGTGTTAGACAGAAATGCTCTATTCATTTGAAGGTTCTAATTAGTTCAAAATTAACCTGGGGCATTAGCCCACTGTGGGATCCATGTCTGCTAACATGCGTATCCTTATTTCCCTCTTTTATAACCAATCAGATAATTATCTCTAACTCACTTAAATCTTGCTCTTCTTTTCTGGTTTAGACCCCATCCTTCATCAATTATGATACTGTGGTAGCTATTTCTTCTCAAGAATAGCTCTTGAAATGTGTGATTCTATATCATTCTCAATATGTAGTTATGTTAGCTTTAGTTAATCTTTTTTCCCTTTTGTGTGTGTGTGTGTTTGAGTGGCATCATTAGATATGCTTAAACTATGCCTAATAGCACATACAAAAATATTAGGCTTGTGAGCTCTTTAATGGCAAGGGCCATGAATGCCAGAGGCTTTTTAACAAAAAGTTCATGAAAATAAAACCTCAGGGCCCCTCACAGGCATGGTCCTCCTTCCAAGGCTCCCGTTCTCCTCCAGGGACTTGGGGAGGAAGCAGCAGCCCTGGCCACATACCAAAGGCATGGAGTGCTGCTCTAGAGCAGGGCTCACGCTCCATGCTGGACCTGCTGTTCCCAACTCTGTATCACCACCACCCTCTTCTAAGGTCTCCTCTGTGTACAACTACACTTCCCAGAATCTTCCTCCCCATGTGGTTCTGGGTTTGAATTTGCCAGCAAGAGGAACTTGTGTGAGATTTGGAAGGTGGTGGTGAGGAGAGGTTATCGCTCTTGGGAGGTCTTTCTGGATGTGCACTGCAGCTTCTCATATTTCTCAGGGAGTACAAATTTCACGGCTTCAGACTGAGAGAGTCGGTGGAAGCTTCCTCAGAGAAACTCAAGGGTTGTGGCTGTTTCCTGGTGAAATCTGAGAACTATTTGCTTTGGAGTTGGGTTGCAGTCTTCTTGCCCTTCATTTCCCCACCTCTTCCCACAGTGTGTGTGCCCTAATTCCTATATTAAACTACTTGATTTCTGTAATACTTTATAGTAACTCAATTTTCTTGACCAAAACCAGAGTGGTACAGTTGTTGGTATTGGTAGCAGGCTGCTGCCTTAACACTGTATGTGGCACTGGCTTTGAGGTCATGCAGCAAACAGCAAGAAATATTATAGGAGGTTGGAAAGGTGGTAACCTATTTTATGTAGTGGAGAAACATTTGATAAAACTGTTTTCTATGAGAACATGGAAGGAAAAGGTACCTAATAAACCCAAAGCATTGGGCAACGTTTCAAGGTAGAATGTTGATGGCAAGAACTGGTTGTAACAGCCACATTTGGTAATGTGCTACAAGAAACAGATGAGCTCAGAGAAGAACAAACTGGTTTGCAAGCAGAATTGAGAGGGATATAGAGAACCCAGAAAATTTGAAATATGTGAGGTTGAAAAATAGAACTTTTCCCCCAAGTCTCCAAGCACTAAAAGATGAAATTGAGAAATCCTTTGATTTAGAAAGGCTTACAAGATGCCATCTCAGTGCAGTAACCAAATTAAAGATGTGGCCATCATACCTATTCTGTTAAGATTTTTGAAAGTTCTTTTTGGCAAGACAAAATGGCTCTAGAAAGCAGACTAAGGGCATGGTTCCATAAAAGCTTAATACTCCCGAAGTACCTGAACTTAGGGAGAGATGCATGTTTCAAAGAAAATTCTTAGAGTTGACTGGAGTCAAATGTATTTAAAAAATTTTTTTGAGAGGGGACTGCTGCTATATGTGTCACCAGCCTAAAAGAGACTGTGATTATTCAAGATGTAAAAAGACCCTTGGGGAAGTTCTACTTCTGGGATGACTATATATGCAGTTCCACAGGCCCACTCAAGTGGTGGAAACTACTTAAAAATAACACTTAAAGTTTCTGGAAATTGTCCGTGTAGTCAATGAAGAAACATTTATTAAAGACAATCTACAAAAAGCTGGTAAGAACAAGGACAGTCTGTGATGTTTGAGACATTATATGTTCCCTCCTTCCTTTCTCACTCAGTTCAGCTTGATGGAAGCTCCACTCCAGCCAAGAATACGGGACTCCTTCTCCCCTCAGCTCCCAGTCATGCTCATCATATCTTGCTAAGAGGGGCACACTGCCAGCATTTCTCATCCCCTTTGACTCCAAATTGAATAGGCTAAATTCTTGGTGAGCAGGGCTGAGAGGCCTGGGGTTCCCTTCTTCTCCCGAGCTCCTATCCATAGGATGGAGGCTCTACCCCAGGTGAGGCAGCTCTCAGGTCTCTCACAGGGCAGAGATTCCACAGCAGGAGAGGCAAGTGAAGAAGACAAGAGACTACCACCCCCCCAGTGCCCAGAGTAGTGGCTCAGAGAGTTTGCTTCGGGGGAGAGGCAGTCCATAAGAAGAAAGAGCTCCAAAGTTCCCCCTAAAGAAACTGACTTTATCTGAAATGGAATGAAGGGGAGTTCAAGTGTAAGGGTGCTCTACAAAATAATAGTTGCTCTTAATTAAGAACTATAAGCTAAACCACTGGTCAGTTAATTCACCAGAATTAACCAGAGAAAGAAACAGTGAAGCAGAACCCTACTGGAGTTGGAACAAACCTCAAAAATTACCCTTGCTTGATAAACGATAATGTACACCCAAAATTACATAACATTATAAACCATTATAATCCCAATAAAATTAATTGGGAAAAAAAAGGAAATCATCACACACAAAAATTACCCTTGGTTGAACTTGATTGGATTAGACTGCTGAGCGATTTATGTCCCAGGGCATTGCTGGAAACAACAGAGCAATCAACTGATAACTAGTGGAGCCTCACTGAGTGGTGTAATAACAGATGAAGCAGACAGATTAACAGAGAGATCAGAGATTATTAAAATAACCTAGCTAAGTCACTAAACAAATAAATAAGAAAAATACAACCCAAACAAGCCCCATAAAGTGGGGAGGGAAATCATATC
Organism: Equus przewalskii; assembly: GCF_037783145.1. NCBI lineage: Eukaryota > Metazoa > Chordata > Mammalia > Perissodactyla > Equidae > Equus > Equus przewalskii. The sequence continues at coordinate 13,472,473 of NC_091838.1, forward strand.
CAGAGTTGCTACAGCATTTATTACCCAAAATGTCCAGTTTTCAGGAAAAAAACTATAAGACATGCAAAGAAAAAGAAACATATGACATAGGAAAAAAAGCAAGCAATAGAAACTATCCCTAAGAGGGACCAAATTTCAGATTTAATAGACAAGGCTTCAAAGTACCATTATAAGTATGTTCAAAGGACTAAAGGAAGCCCTTTTTAAAGAAGAAAAGGAAGGTATGAAGATAATGTCTCATCAAATAGAGAATACCAATAAAGAGATAAAATAGGATAGAAAGAAGCAAAAGAAAATTCTGGAGTTGAAAAGTACAATAATCAAAATGAAAAATTCATTAGAGAGCTTCAACACTTGATTTGAACTGACAGAACAATCAGTGACCTTGAAGATACGTTGATAGAGATTGTGGAAGCCAAAGAAAGAAAGAAAAAAGGGCAAAGAAAAATGAAGAGAGTCTCAGAGAAATAAGGGACACCCACCTTTAAGTGCACCAACTACATGCAATAAGAGCACTAGAAAGAGAGGAAAGAGAAAGGTCCAGAAAAAACATTTGAAGAAATAATGGCTGAAATCTTCCCATATTTGATGAAAATCTTTAATCTACATATATGCAAAGCTCAATAAGACCCAAGTAGGATAAATACAAAGAGATCCACAAACAGACACATCATAGTAAAAGCACTGAAAGCCAAAGACAAGGAGAAAATCTTGAAAGCAGCAAGAGAAATGTCACTTTTAAGGGAAACCCCACTAAGATTAACAGCTGACTTGTTATCAGAAACAATGGTAGCTGGAGGCAATGAGATATCGTACTCACAGAGCTCAAAGAAAAAATATCTATTACCCAAGAATCCTTTGCTAGCAAAGCTATATTTCAAAACTGAAAGTAAAATAAAGACATTCCCAGATAAATAAAAACTGAGAAAATTTGTTGCCAGCAGACATGCCTTACAAGAAATGCTAAAGGAAGTTCTTCAGGCTGAAAGCAAATGAATCCAGACAGAAATTCTAATACAGACGAAAAAACAAAGAACACTGATAAAGCTAATTGTGTAATTATAAAAGACAGTATAAATGCATATTTTCTTCTTTCTTCTATACCATATAGAAATATTTGAAATATTCAAATATTTAAAAATAACATTGCAAAGGAGGTGGATGGAAACAAATTTTATTGGAATAAGAAAATGACTAGGTGGTGATTTGAACCCACAGGAATACATGAAAAGAAGCAGAAATGGTAAATAAGGTAAATGCATAAACTTCATAAATGTATACTTGCTTACTTGCTCTCCTTTCTTTTCTCAGCTTTTTTAATAGACACAAAATTATAAAAAGTATTAATTACATCAATGTATTGTTAGGTTTTAACATATATACATCTATTTTATATTATATATAAAATATATATTTATAGATATAAATATGAAATACAAATATACATATATATAATATATAGATATAGAAATATATAAGTAAATATAATACATACATACAAATAATTGAAATAAAATATATATAAGTAAAATATATAAATATAATTCTGTATTTATAAATGTTAATATAAAAATATATAGCATATGTATTATAAAATAGCACAAAAACTAAGAAGAGCTAATAGAGTTATATGAGAGTTCCTATATCTCACTGAAATTAAATTAGTATAACTTGGAAGTAGATTCTCATAAATTAAGATGTATATTATAATCCCTAGATCAATCACTAAGAAAATAACTCAGAAATATACAACAAAAAAATCAGTAGAGAAATTAAAATGTTACTTTGGAAAATATTCACTCAGTGCAAAAGAAAGCAGTTAAGGGGGAACAGAGGAACAAAAATGACATGAGACATATAGAAAACAAAAGTTAAATGGTAGACATAAATCCAGCTATGTCAATAACCACAGTAAATGTGAATGGATTAACCAACGCAATCTAAAGGCAGAGATTCTTCATATTCTTCAATGCTCTCTACAGATATGGCTAAGGAAATGGAAAACAAGGATTTCTCAGGGAAGGGAGCCATGAGTCATGGAGAACAGGAGACTGGAGAGCTATAGAGAGCTATGCCCGGGGAGGAGGACCAGAGCCTAATCAAATAATGTATCCTTTCTCTAGAGTAGAGAGAACTTGCAAAAATTGCCCAAAAGGATTTCCAGATTTTTAGGGACCAGCAATTGCTATATGCCTACAATTCTTTCCTTTTCGCATGACAGTGCTTAATGCAGTTATGCTCTCCCTGTTCTGCTACTCTGTGATGGATGTGCAGGGCGGATAGCTTGCTTCATAGTTCATAGCCTCCAGATCAAGTAGAGCTGCAGCTGGACCTGCTGTACATCATGAGATTATGGACCTGACACAATGATTGGTTTTGACTTTTGGAATATCTTGGTGAGAGGGTGAGTATATTTTTCCTGCTGGATAAGAATGACTCATTTGTGACCGAGAGGAAGAACTCTGGTAGATGGTGTTTTTGGTTCATAATTCTTCTTTTCCTCCTTTCCTTTGCCATGATTTCGCCTTAAATGGAGTATATCTTCCTTCTCAACTGATTTTTGGTGTGGTCATGTGACTGCCTTCACCAATGGTATGTTAACAAATACAATGTATGACATGTCCAGCCTGAGGCTTTAAATATACTTGCAGAGTCTGGCTAGCCCTCTTTCACTTCTGCCATGCACCAAGAGAATAATAAGCCCTGGGTAGCCACTAGTCCCAGGATGAGATAGATGTGGGTCCAGTCTAAATCTAGAACCATTTCCTGAGTCATAGCCACCCCAATTCTCCTGTGGATACGTGAGTGAAAAAACATAAATAATATTTGTAATTTTAGCCACTAAGATGTTTGCGGGTGTTTCACAACATTACTGCAGTCCTGGTGGTGGTACTGAGGCTAGTAATCACTATATTCACTCAGGTCCTGGCGGATCTCATTGTGCATCCAGACCCTAACTTTGACACCAAGAGGAAGTTGCTGAACAAGAGGCTGCTCCACTCTCTGCTCAGGTGTGTGTATGGGAACCAAAGGTGGGGTGGACCAGGACCAGCTGCTTCAGTGCTGGCCAGTGGAGGCCACGACTAGCTAGGTCAAAGGACTGTGCTGTCTGTGGGATGGGAGATGCTACCTAAGCAAGAAACTGTGGAGGAAGTTGCAGAAGTGGCATTTTCAAAAACAAGTTGTAGGACAGTAGGAAAAAAAACCTTTTATAAACTGGAAATAATACTAATGAACTTTTTTATCAACCCCAATAGAGAAAAAACTGAATTAATATCTGTACTCTCCATAGAAAATATTACAAAATCATCATATGAAGAGGTGTTCAAAGATTATGTAGACTAAGGTGTAGAAAGAAGATATTCTAGAGGTGTATCAGGCAGTTAGCTAATAATAAAGCATGACGCTAATTTTGTAATGTTCTGGTATTTGTCAGCATTTAACATTTGTAATTTCTTTTTGCATTCTAAAAGTACTCTCCTTTGCATACAATCTTATTTTTCTTATTATTGTTCTGAAGAGTGTCAGAAAGTTGTACAGGGATCTGAAGCCTGAAACTGAGGCAGCCTTATTTAGTGATGAGGGGAGAGCCTAGAGCTGCCAGGGTCCCATGACATGTCTATGGATGAAGCCGACCCCATAGAAGGCCGGGCATCTGGGTTCTTGGTCATTGAGAGCATTGGGTTCAGTGGCTGGAATCATGAAACAGGCCACACTTGAAGTTATTTGTGACACTGGAGTCTTCAACTTCTGAGCCAATAGATTCCTTTTATTCTTCAAGCTAATGTGAGCTTTTTCTTTTTTGTCACTTGTACTACAAAGTGTCCAAATGGAAACAACAGAGCACAATGCATATAAGATGCAATTCTCTAAAACATCATTTATTCTTTTCATTCTTCTCGGGTCTTGTTTGGTTCTAGTTCAGACCCTTATTTCTTATCTAAATTAAGAAAATAGTACTCCTGCTTCCAAACCTCAGTTTCTAAGCCTCAATTTCCATACCATCAAGTGCGGGTAGCAGGAGCACGTTCCTCCCCGTACGGTTATTATGATGATTACGTAAGATTAGGCATGGAAAGCACGTAGCAGATTCTTCAGTGCATAGCAAGTGCTCAGTGACTTTTTCCCTCTTGAGTTTCTCCCTCGTTTGCTTTAATGTCTTATTTGCTTCACAACAGATCACGTCATTCTCTTCCTCAAGGAATCTTCTTTCTTTGAGTAAAGGTGGCGTTTCTTAGCAAGACTCTCAAGGTCCTATATCCCATAGCCTCAAGCCTCAAGCCACTTTATACCTTCGTGCATTCTGTGAGATGTTTACTGTTTCCAAAACACACCAGGCACTTTCCTGTTGTTAATCAAGGTGTCCTTCAAACTGGGTGCTTTCCTTTTCTTTCTTGATTTCTCAAAGACCCATTAGCGCATATGTTGCTTCCTTTTTGAAGCCATCTGAGATCTCCATATCTCATTTCTATGTCCCCAGCAGTGTCTGCTTGCACTTCCGTCCCAGTATTTATTTTACTTTGCCTCTTTTTATACTTCATAATTTACGGGATGTCTTCCTACTTGGCTCTAGGCTCCTTCGGGGCAGAGCTTGCTTCTGTTTCGCCTATGTTTTTCCCACAAGACCTTGCATGGTGAAAGGAGCCCAGCTTGGTATGACTCCTTTAAGACATCAGCCCTTTGAAGTACCTCTTAAAGAGTGACATCCTGGTTCCCACCCATTTTAATAGTCTTAGATTCTGAACCATTAGCCGTGACTTCCTAAGGGCTATTCTGCTCTCATATTTCTGGGATATCAACTTTTCCTTCTCTTTTTTTCCATCCTCATCTTGCTCTTTGGATAAAGTCACTTTTTCATTCAATAAATATTTACTGAGCACATTTCAGCTGCTGAAACTACAGAGATGAACAGGTAGATTAATCTCTGCCTACGTGAGGTGTTTATGCTGGTTGAGGTGGGGTGGTGGGAGTGGCAAACAAGCAATAAACAAATAAATGAAAACATTTCAGAGTATGACAAACTCTGAGGGAAATAAATCAGGGAGATGTGCTAGAAAACAAGGTAGTCAGATGTCAGGACTGGAGTGGTGACTAAGGCTCTGTCTTCAATGGTGAATGGGCTTCTCTAGCACCCTGGAGCTGCCTCGGGGGATGCTCTTCCCAACAGGTCAGGTCCTGCATCCCCATCTTGGCACCATATCCGGTGATGTGACCACCATACATGGGGCCACAGAAAGGCTTGTGTCCTTGAAGTGGAAGCATCCATTTAATATATTTGGCATTTAGCTGGGAATTACATAGAGACTCATGGTTTGCTAGACTTTCTTTTCCTTTGTGATTTTTCCAAAATGCCATGCAAACGAAAAAAAGGAAGAAATAAAAACTTAAAATTCTATCAATGAAAAGAAAGAAAACTTCGTATCTTTTCTCTTGCTGTTGCTTGATTCAATAATGATCTTGATAATTTGTAAATTGTTTTTCCCCCTTCTCCTCTCTCTTGTGCCCCATTTCTTTCTACCATTTCAGCTGGCATGAGCTTTGTTCTTTTCCAAAATTAGTCAACGAAAATTGGAATTCTAATTTATTTTGGAAGATCTATGTCACCCTTACTCTGGGTAATGGTGGGAGTGGGGACCAGGAGCCTAACAGGTTGGATTTCACCCTGTAGATATCCTTTCTTTATTTAAGAATAGATGAACCCAAATGGTCCTATGTAAGAGCATGTAAACGTTGGATTGCCATTATTTAAAGATGAGAAATACAATGGGATTTTCTTATTTAAAACTCTTTGAGAAATGACATCATAGTAAGCATTACAAGGCAATTTATTGATAAAATCAGGTGCAACATAAGTTATATTTTTCTGAATTGTATTTAGAAAAAAACTTGAATTCTTAAAATAGAAAAAGGCTATCTAATGTTATTCATTGTTTTTCTTTTTTAAATCACTGAGATTTCAGAATCAGTTTGTTTCTACAAGTAATAAATGTTCAAGAAATGACGCTCATCCTAAAATAAGGCATTTCAGCACAATTCATTTATTCTTACAAGTTATAATGATTCATTTGTGTGAGTTTCCAGGACTTTACTATGCATCATGCATGGCTAGCACGCACTTTGAGATATTTTTGAGAGTAATCCTCTAAACAATACTTATGCTTCAGCACAAAATGTAGATAGATAATTAATAGAAGTTTAAAAATATGTCTTTGCAAATTGCTTGTCTCCCCTCCTTTACTAATTTGTCTTCTGTGCTAAGTGGATGTGGAGACAATTTAACGAATACAATTTACCACAGACTTTAGCAAAAAATAAATTTGATTCTGGAGCACCACAAATGATAGAATCTCAGAAACGAAAAGGACACCGAAAGGTCATGTGGTTCGTCCTTCTTCATTCAGACAGGTTTGCACTTCTCGTTACAGCTGAGTGAGAATCTATCCTAATTCTGAAGACATCCTGGGAAGAGGACCTCACCAGCTCTCTCGTTATTGCTAATGGGAAACATCCATCACTTGGTGGAAAATTCGTCTGAAGGACATCTAATTTCCTCATAGCATTGGAGTTTATTCCTATTTCCTTCAAATGAGTCTTCAGTGACGACCACATAAAATTTCTGTTAGCCAACCATTTTAAAGAAACGGGATTAAAGGAGGTAGAGTGTATAAGGTCTTAGAACAAGATCTGGCACCTAAAAGGATCTCTAAGTATGTGAGCTGCTGTAATAATAACAATCATGATCATCATTGCAGAGGGAGATATCAGGGTCTTTGTCTGTCTGCTGATAAAGGAATATCAAGTAATTTCGGGATTAGCAGCTCTGACTGCCTGGGGGTGGTTGGTTTGGGTGTCGTACCCTGAGGCTTCATGCCTGCTCCGTGGGCAGGAATGCATGCTTAGTGGCTGAGATGGGTGAGCGCAGGGGGCCATGGAAGGGACAGCTGCACTTGTGCCAGCTGTTTGCTATCCAGTGATGCTGACTGCAAGCTCTTGGGGAGCAGGGACCCCATTTTGTTAGCCTTGAGTCCCTAGTACTTAGCACAGTGCCAAGCACAGAAAGACACAATATATATTGAATCCTTAAATATTGACTATTATAAAAATCACTCCACAAAATATTTATGTTATCGTATGAATGTTATTCCTGTCTCCCAGTATGGTATTATAATTTAAAAAAATTTGTCCTCGAACATATTGCTGTTTCTCAGTCGGCCCCCTCTTTTTCCTCTTTTGTGTTTTTTTTTCTTTGGCCAGAGAGGTCCTGGTGAGTCTCCTCTGAAGGTGCTTTCAGTTCATCCAGGCTCTTTGTGAGAGAGAGAGGCCAGAATTAAACCCTGCGTCTTGTTACAACCTTGAGCATTGTGACGCATTCTGACATTTTGTGCTCTGTGCTGACGCTTCCTGGTACCACGCTGGCTTCGTCTCTATGTGAGGAATGACTAAGTTCAAGGTCATGTGAGGTGTCGCAATGTCTGAGACAATAGGATCGGAGGCTTCCGTACAAAATTTCACCCTGACTGGGGTTGTTGACCACTTTGTAAAGGGAGCTGTGAAAGTTCTTGCTGGGTGCCTTCATGATCTTTAGCTCTTAGAAGGCTGTCAGAGCAGCCATAAAGGTTGAGAAATGAAAACCCTGGGGCTGGACTAAGGAATTGCTCACTTTAAGCTCCAGCACTGTCTCTGCTGTTCTGCAGCTGCCTGAGTCACGCTGCTAAACCCATCTGTTTACATGAGGTTGAAGAAGGGAAAAGGTGGAGAAGAGAGGGAAGAACATCTTTTAAAAAACTCTCTTAGAGTGGATGCCGTGCTATCATTCTTCCTCCCACCTCCATCTTTTTTGTGGCCCAAATCACGCACTGTAGGATTTATTTTTCTAGGGCCGAGGGTGGAGGGTGAATAGGGTGGACTGGAGCAGAAAGAGGGGACCATATCCAAGGGGTGAGAATTTTGCATCCAACCAGGTCAATAGTGGGAAGGAGTCGAGGGCTGCTTTCATTCCGTTTCTCTTGGGTTGGGTGGATTTCTAGGAATCGGTGACCGCTCTCCTGACTCCTCCAGTTATTTTCTCTCTTAGTCTATCTCCTGACCTTTCAGAACAAGAGGGCTTGCAAAACGGAGTGTGGTGGATAGAATGGAGAGGCTTATGTGGGAGATGCTTTCTATGTCCCTACGTGGCTAGATCGCCCTTACCCTGGGGGCTGCCAACCTCTGGGACGACCAGAGAATCCTCTGGAGCTTTCGACTGGAATGGCTGCTCCTGGTGGTACAGTTCGGCCCAGACAATGTAGGTCCAGCAGGCTTTTGGAGCTCCCTCTTTCCGCGTCTCTGGCTTTGGACCTAGAGCATTAGCTTGGAGCACACGAGCTCTTACGGACCAAGTGAGCAGTGAGCACTCTTGTCTAAGTCTCAGAATCCAGCACTGAATTTCGCTACATCACCTGCCCCAACTTTGTCCATAAAAGTGCATCCTTTCTGTGCTTCCCTCTCTTTTAAATGAAATGACAGCCAGGATGGGGCCCTCTTGCTTTAGGAGGATGCATGGTGGTGTCTGAGCTAGGAAGGCAGAGGGAGTGAATGGAGGAAAGTGTCATCAAGCCCAAGGCCAACCCATTCTTGTCACTTCCTTCGCCTCTCTCCTCAGCACAGGAGTTGCGTGTAGAGAGATCAGGCACTCTGTAGTCACAGCTGTGTGGGGCCACAAATACACTGGCAATACTTCACCCAATACTTGTAGTCATCTCTTGTTAATTTAACTCAGGCAAGTGTCCTTGGCATTAAGAACAGGGAAATGTTGTTATGGAGAGTTGCAATTTCTCAGAAGGTATCATCCTTGAAACTTTCACACTATTAAACAAAAGTTTTTAAGGTAAAGACTGAAACGTACATCCCCAGCACTCTATTAGCAAACAAAATGGGAAAATTTTCTCTGATGGAAAGGCAGCCTAGCAAAGCAAGAGCCAACACTGGCTTAAATGGTCAAATGTCCAAACTCTGTAGCTAGGCTGCCTGGGTTCAATTCCTGGCTTTACTGGCTGTGTGACCTTGGCCAAGCTACTTAACTTCTCTGTGCCTCTATTTCCTCTTCTGTTAAATGGGGGTGATGATAACACTGGTGTCATGAGGATTAAATGAGCAAGTATATGTATAGGACTTGGCACATGTTAAGTGCTATATAAGAGTTTGTTAAATAAATAAGCTTCTCTCCTCACCATCTGTTAACCTCTTGCCTTGGCGAGCCTGACTCAATTGGCAGTCCTACCATTTGCCTCCCTGGTCAGGCAGGACTGGCTATATGACTTGTGGGGCCTAAACCAAAATGAAAATACAGTGTACCTTGCTGAAAAGTTATTAAGAATTTCAAGATGGTGACAGCAGGGCATTAAATGAAGTGTGGGGCTCTTCTAAGTGGCTGCACTTCTGTGCAACTGCACAGGTTGCATACCCATGAAGCTAGCCCTGGGGCCAGGAGGTAAGACTTAATTTACCCAATAAAGACTGTCCTGAATTGGTTTGAGGAATGGCAGTGAGTGACTATCTCAAACTTCTTTGACAATCTCATCCCAGAGTTTTGGCAGTGTGGTTTGCATTGAATTTTTAAAAAACATAAACCAGGTGATATATATCCATACACTGTCTAAGAGGAGTCACTTGAAAAGGAGAGTACTTTGAATGGCAATGGATCCCACTTTGATTTTTCTCCAGACTTAGCAGTTTTACCCTACACTTCTTCCGAAAGCTACCAGCCTCAACAGTCGGTCATGGGGTATCAAGAAACCATGGATTGTTGGGTGGCGGGCACGGATGCCATGCTGAATGCAGACTGGCTTCATGCAGAAAACGGAAATGACACAGATGATTCATTTACACATTTATTTTTTTTTTATCTTGCTTATTTTACCAGACTGAAATGGAGAACAATGCCAGCAATTTTATAGACATTTTGACATAAAGTAAACAAGTATTTTGATGTTGGACAATTGTACAGACTACTACATGCATATAAGTACGCTGACTGGTGCAGAAATATTGAGTTGATCAGCAAAACTACTAATACAAAATCACATTTCTTTTTATGGAGTTAAAATGCAGCAGATATGGGAACATTGATACAAACACCATTAAATGGGAGAGAAAGGCATTGTATTAATGGTGCGGGATGGAGAGCTGAACAAACACAAGTACGCTACATCGTATCTTCTTTACAAAACTAAAATCAAAACATTTTGTTTGCGAGTATAATGAAATAAAGCATGTTGAGGCAGATGAATGAGACTAGACAAGACTTACCGCTTACATATAAGCTTTAGCTTCTACTGAGGATTTGTCTTAAAAGTATTTCAACGTAGTATAAGATGAAATGCTAATACTATTATGTGTATGGACAGGACAGCATAATCCAACTGAGAAATCGTAAAGAATAAAATACTGATTGTGCTTCTTTCCCCTGCATCATTCAGAGAGTTCACAGGGTAGCATGAAAACTCTCTAAAACATTGAAGTTAATACAAGTAAATGATGCGTCATGCGACTGTATCTATAAATCTAATACCACGTGTAACAGAAATATGAAATCGTATTACTTAATGTATATAGCATTTTAAGAACTACGAATCTAACTTTTAATTTCTGATACTCTATATTCCCTAGGTTTTAAAAATAGTTTTGAGTGTTTTTAATCTGGGAGATGTTAAGGACTTGATAGAAATGATTAAAATCTCTACAACTTGAGAAAAAAAGAATAGGTTGTGTATCAACCTCTTTTATAGGGAAATCATGGTAATTCTTCCCAGCAAGGCTTTCCATGTGTGTTAATTACTGACAGTTTTATAGTTTCACCGTAAGTTTTCATAAAATTACTTTGTGAATCTTCACAGAGTTGTCCTGAGTTTAACAATAACAGTATAATTCTAACCTTAAACATGAAATTCATGAGTTTTGGGAGTCAGACGGATTTGTTTTGAATAATATATGACTCTCGTTAACCAAAAGAGCAGTAGAGAATTCAGGCTCCTGCTCCTGATGCTGAACACACTCACGCCCACACGCACACACACAGACACAAACGGCCTTCCCAAAAGCCAATCAATGTTTCAAAAAAATGTACATTAAATGTACAAAAGAGGTACCAAAACTGTACATTCAAAAAAATGTACAGTTTCTCCCGTTTAACTCATTTGGAGATTTGCCTTTCTCTACCAGCTTTTCTTTTTTTCTTTCTCCTCCTTCTGTCTTCATCGCCTCATCTCCTCTTGCCCCCTCTCTACCCTTCCTCCCCACTAAGATGCTGGCCTTTGAAAGACCAAAATGAAAATAACGTATATTCTTGACTACTGACTATCGCTAGACAGGTCACTTCTGAGGAATGTACACCCTTTGAGTAGCAAAAAGAGCTAATGTCGGACAGGTAAGCATTCACCACAATATCCTCTTTTTATTCTACACACAATAGTGGTGAAAGAAACCATTTAAGGCAAATCTACACTGGCCATGGAAAATAATTTAAGCAATTACCTGGGCAAATCAGTAGCTATTTCTCTTTAGTTTGTCAGTAGGCAACACTTTTTAAACTGAATTACTTGACATATTTAGGCTAAGTAGATACGATGTAGAGATTTTTACTACAAGCCTGAAAAAGACAGTCAAAAAATACTACTTCAGTATTTATGGTAAAGAACGCACAGACCGAAATGATCCAAACAATGAACCATTTGAACTAAAGGCATTATTGCACTGCCTCAGATCTTTTCTGGGCTAGACGATAAGTAAGCAGTTGACAGTCACTTGTACATAACGCTGTAACATAGCGTGTTGACAGTAAGATGAGAGAGTCACCCTGGCAGCTTGTAAATGCCGCAGACATGGGCAGTCAGTGTTGAGTTTTTACACAAGCTACATAGAGACAGGTAATACATACATTTCGTGAGCTGGTTAGGCAGCATAATGCTTTATCTGAGTATTATTTAATCAGCTAGGAACTTTATTTTTTGAGAAAACAGGTAGGAATACAGTATTCATTAGGCTATAACTAAATAGTAACAAGATCTAGACTGTCATGCAATTATGCTTTAGAACATGGATTATTTTTTAAAGCATCACAGTAAGCTGATGGAAACCCCAAACTAAGTCATGTGTTACACTAACGTTCTCATAGTATTACTAAGCAAAAAACAAACAAATCAAAAAAGAAAAAAACCAAAAAAGCCTTCATTAAAATCAAAGTATTATGTTCAGTTTACCAGTGATAGATCCCAGATATTCTGAAGGTGAAATTTTAGCGTATCTTGGAAATTCCCTCGCAGATTCAACGATCTTCTCAAAGTCAGTCTGTCTGTAATATCAGAGTTAGTTGCACCCCCCCGTTTCCACAGTGACCACTCGGATTTGGTTGGAGGAGTTGCTTTTTGACAGTGTAAGGACTCTACAGTGAGCTGCATTCATTATATGCAGCCTTTGGTCATCCTCCAGCTCTGACGCTCCTGTACGACATAAGGGCTCGGTCTAAATTTTTGTAACCTGGCATTTTAAATAAATTGAAACAGAAAGTGAGCCTCCTCCTCTGTTACCTTTCTTGGTCAATAAGATTTTAACATTAACAAAAAAAGTAAAACAAAAAGTCTCTGGTGAACCCTGATGATAATGTATACTTTGGATTGTAAAAAACAAAATTTAGAACTTTTTGAACACTTGAAAGCTCTTATCCTCACTTTATAGTTTATTCTGGCAAATAGCCAATTATGGTAAATCTGGAACCAAATTTGGTTATGAATTACTTTATGAAATATATCGTTAGGTTTACAAATATTTAAAGCATAAAGATGGTACAGTATGTTGAATATTCGCAAGATGACTAAGTTTGTTTAATTTTGTGATAAGGACGGTGTAAAAGACTCTTTAGATAGATAATATATCTAAAGTCTTAGTAATTGTAAGAAGCTGATTTTTCTCTAGAAGAAAGTGACGTTTGTCTATTAAATGTTAAAAATGTAAGGCTGTTAGGTAAGAAAACAAAACAAAACTGCATTACCTAAATTTTCATAACGTGTTATTTGTTCAAATAATGTCAACCTCTCTTTAAAGCCACATGAGGTGGAGACACATATATTTACACACATGCATGTGTGTATAATTTAGAAAATAAAATGCTCTCTATTTTAAGATAGCAGGAAGGGAAAACCTACATTTATACTCACACGCACGTTTAAAATTTTGACTGTTTCGGAAGCCACAGAAGAACTTTAGAAGACTAAGTCATAGCACACAAATGTGAGCTGAAAGATTGTTTTGCAATACTTTTTAAAAGAAAACGAAGACCGCCTATTGTCGAGCATTGCGGGAGGTGCTTTACTATATGGCACCTCATTTAATTTATAACAGTCTTTTAAAAAAAAACTCATAGTTATAGTAAAATGAGAAATATTAATTTCAAATGACCACCTAAGGATATTTCTAAATAAAAGAACATTAAAAGAAATCCTTACCCAAATATGAATCATTTCTAACTTGATGTACAGCAAAGTATAATTTTTCAATATGGCCTTCTCTCCATCCCTAGTATCTTTTGCTAAAGTTTTGTTTCAACTGCTCTTATAGTTTGGGCCAAGAACCGTATAAAAACTACCAGAGTAAGATCAGTTTCCCCTGATGGAAATGTTTGTTACCATTGAAAATGATGAAATGGTAACACTGATACTTTCCTTTTTGTAAACTGTCCTGAAAACAGACTCACTAATTGGTTATGCACAGAAACTTAGCGGAAAGTTTGCACTTAGGATGCTATCTTGTGGTAAATTAGTGAGTTGGGCCCCACCTTTCTCATTAACTTAAGTATTACCTTTGAAGTTCTTAAAAGACTTAAAATTATTGTTCTTTTGTTAAGAGTGGGAGAAAACATCGTGTCGTTGCCTTGTTGGTCAAACCATATGATCACACCATGTGGAGACAGTTCTCTGTCCTCAGGCTTCTCTAAGTTTTCTGACCACCCGGACACTCTTGACCTCCTATCACTCTTGGCTTTGGGCTTCAAGTTGCTATTGCTAATGGCTCATTTGGTCCTGCCCCTGACTTGATATCTAAAGTCCTGCCATCAGGCAGACCCTAAGAAAGGACTGCTGGTGGGCACTGCAGACAGGAGAGGAAGGAAAAATCTGGATGAGCGGGATCTGAGATTTGATCAAAAGAATCGCTTTCCAAACCAGGGTAGTGAAACTTGAGAAGAAGGTGGAAGGGACTTCCACAAATGGTTTCCATTGTGCCCCGGGGCACAGTAGGTGATGTTAATAAGTTGTCCAATAACTTTCCCCTTTAAAGACGTTCTGCCACTTACCCTCACTTCTCCAAACAAAAGCAAGCAAGTAACACAAGCGACAATATAAAAAAGAAAAGCTTTCGGATTGAAAGCAAGGTGCTAAGAGCAGACGTAGTCATTATGCAGTTAAATGAAAGCTTATTAAAAATGCTTCAGTGTGCTAATGGTACCTTATATTTGCTTAATAAACCTTTTTTATACATTCAGTGTTGAATTTTTAATGGTATAATATCATACCTCTTTAAAATTGCATAAGTTTGAAACTTGGCTGTTGTATGACAAATCTAGTGTTTTGTAAGCTGCAGATTTTCCTGTCTTTGAATTTGAACTAAATAGGAAGATTTTCCCAGTTCTTTAGAGAGATTTTCATAGTATATAAAGACTCATCAATTCTGGCAATAGCATTTTTGGGGGTAAGTAATTTGGGTAATATTAGTATATATTACTCTCTGTGTATTTGTTTTCTTTACAAAAATCCTCCTAATTTCAATTAAACATTATGATGTGAGTACAGTTTGCAGGTTAAAATCATAGTCTACCACATATGCTGCAAATAAGAATGTTACAAGCATCTTGGTTTAAAGACGGCAGAAATCTGGCTGTAATAGAATTTCTGGCCAGAACCCACAGATGTCTCTTGGGAGTTTAGAAATCATCTGTTTTGTGGCCAGAGTCAGTTCAGGGGCATTTCGGGTTCTACTTGTAATCTTCAGGTAGAATGGAAACTACGAGTTTTGGAGTCAGTCAACCCAATATCTTTGTCTTCACAGGTCCGTGAATCTTAGAAAAACCACTGAGTTCTCGTTAGCTTCCCACGAACAGTAGAGAGGTCCAAGTAGCACTCTCTGTGTATCCAGAGCACAGACTAGGACACTCCTAACTACTCAGCTAACCTTGTGATTTTGTTTTGATTTGGAGGCAGTGGTGGGAATGTTCTGAAAGAGCTGTGCAAAGAGTAGCAAATTTTATCAGATATTTTGGAGTAAGAAAAAGAAAACTGAGAAATGATCACTGAAAAAGATGTCTGGGACGTAGCTGTGATTTTGGCCATATGCATGCATAATGGAAGGTAGGAAATGGTTGAGAACTTTCTTTCAATCTTTGTTACCACATCCTTTCTAGGCAAATAGAATTCCGCTTTCTCTCAGGTTGACCACTAGAGGGCACTCAACAAGGAGAATAAAAAGCAGGCTGGCCGGGCTCAGGACATTGTTTCTGAGCCTGTGCGTTTCTCTCTGATCTGTTAGCACTATTCTGTGTCTGTTTCCCTGAGTCTTGAATTTGAAAGTCTATTTTTATTGTCTGGTATGCCATCTCAAATTCGTTTTAGGCTGAAATGGAGCAAAAATAACCAAAAGTAAAACTATTCAGCCATATCGTTTGCCAGCATTGCCCGGTGGATGGGAGATAAGGGGCACAACCCAGATTGGCATTATTTTCATCAGATTAGCAGGCTGTGATGGCTTCTATAGCAGCATACGGGCTAGGATTAAAAACAAAATCAAATGAAACACTTACTGGAGTATAAAAATAGTTACTTTTAATGTCATTTTTGCTGGAATCATATTTCCTTTGGCAGAAGAGGGCAATATCTACACTGAAATAAATTGTCACGTGATTTCACACAGCTATTATAATTTTAAGCATAGATGCTTAGAAATCTAATGGGGTGGTCATTCAGATTCTAGAGTAAGGAATGAAAGAAATAACTTGAGTCTGAGGAAAAATAAAAGTGGGGTATAAAAATTCTCAGACAACAAATGCAAACATTCTGCTGAGCTATTTCCAGCTTACCTATGGGACTCAGCTTCACTTGGGAATATAACCTCTTTAAATATGAACCCTCTGGTCGACTAGTAAAATCGAGGGAATGAACTGAACATAAATTAATTTCTGGCACATGGTAGACAATCAGTGTTTGTTGAACGACATTTTTTATCACAGCAATCTGGAAGTATCTGTTAGATGATAAGAAATAATGTCTTCAG
Source organism: Equus przewalskii (assembly GCF_037783145.1). Lineage (NCBI taxonomy): Eukaryota > Metazoa > Chordata > Mammalia > Perissodactyla > Equidae > Equus > Equus przewalskii. The sequence continues at coordinate 13,488,766 of NC_091838.1, forward strand.
GAAAGAAATTAAAGTTGGAATTATGTTCTCAATTGTAAATTTCATGTCAATGTCTAAATTTTATATAAGTATATTCATAGACCTAATATAAATTTCTCTGCTTAAAAACATATGTAATCTACTCACAGATTTCAGAGACTTCCCTTCCTTTTATTTGTACTTGTATCTTTTGCTGGCCTTGTGTTGTCTTATTATTAAAGGGAATCATCACCTTCCTTTATTTATATGTATATTTATAGGTTAAAACCCTTTTAGACTTAACAAGGAGGAGATTATTCATTAACGGCAATGATAAGTAAGGATTTATGCAATTAAATTAAGCTGTTTTAGAAAGGCAAGTAGAAGAAATGATTTTGAAATCACTCAAAGATAGCATTATATAGCATTATATTACAGTAAGCACTAACTTCAATAATATAGAATGTTTACCAAGATTTCAGAGTTGGGGTGTTTCTTCTTTCTTATTAGGGAAGGGCCTTTGAAAGTTTCCATTTTTTATGTAGATTTTGTACAGTCTCCTTTTTCTTTTTTTTTTTTCTTTTTGGGTTAGGACAGTGGCAGTTGAAAAATACTCAATATATTTTCGAATTCACATGGACCTAGTGAATATATCCCTTGAGTTAAGCTAAATAATTTTCTTTCTTTTTTTTCTTGAGGAAGATTAGCGCTGAGCTAACATCTACTGCCAATCCTCCTCTTTTTCCTGAGGAAGACTGGCCCTGAGCTAACATCTGTGCCTATCTTCCTCTATTTTATATGTGGAATGCCAGCCACAGCATGGCTCGACAAGCGATGCATAGGTCTGCGCCCAGGATCCAAACCCCAGGCCGCCGAAGCGGAATGTGCAAACTTACTGCTGCATCACTGAGCTGGCCCCTAGTTAAGCTAAATAATTTTTGAATATTGAATTTTAAATATCCTCCTCTTAGAAATTCAGAGGACTAAACAGGGACTAGTGATAGTGCTAAAATGCTGCCTCTAGTCAATAGGAAGTAAGAAAAACAATTAAAATGTTTTGTTTTTCATCACATAACCATCAACACACTATTAAAATACAAAACTTGTTATAGACTTTTTCACTGGTATCACATTTTGCTCTAGTTATCAGTGACAGACTATTATTAGCTATTTTGACAAGCAACATATCTAATTGAAAAATTATTTTTCAATTTATCAGATAAGGAAGATAACATATCACCTCCTTCATCAGATTAACAACGTATTATCTCAATCATAAATCTAAACTGTGATTCAAAAATAATTATGACCAGACTTTCATTTATACCATCCATCTATTTCTTAGGAAAACAGTTTGTTGGGAAAGCATTTCACTTGTTCCTGTTCAATGCTTCCCTGGTTTGATGATTAAGTGATTTTTCCATACTCAGAAGACATTTTTCTGTAACCCAAAGGGTCCTCGGCCTGGTTTTAAATGGGCCAGGCAGGAAGCTCCGTGAGGCTGGGGCTGCACCCTGGCACCAAGCACAATGCCCTCTATAGAATTTAGGGGTGCTTATCTAGTATTTAGGGGTGCATATCTAGTAGTTAGTAATATAGGGTGCTCACCTAGTATTTGTTGACTGGAAGGACAGTAAATGACAACCAAATTCAATTAGACAATATTTTTGAACTTAGACTAGAAGTAGTTCTAAAGTTCTACTGGTTTTTGTTTCAGAAAATCAAGTGGCTCCCTTCAGCCCTCTGCTTGATGCGTATGTCCTGTTACATCATGAGCTATGTCTTTTCTTTAACCCAAGGATGTGTCTATTATGACCAGAATTCTAAACTGGCAAACGTATGTGCTAAAGATGGTCAATGGCGTTTATCTTCAGTCATTACCATTTGACACGATCCGCTGCTGCTTCAGACAAACTGCGTGACTATAAATGCACCTCAGTTTTGTTTACATAATTGTGAATATTAATAGAAAGAAAAAACCCTAACTCAACATACTGTGGTATATTGGGGATGCTGGACTTGAAGCCAGACCACGTGGATGAGGCCAGGTTCTCCTCTTCACCAGTAACCTGTGTGAACTTGAGCAAAACACATAACCTCTCTGGTCCTTTACTGATAAATAACTCCTAGTGCAGAAGGCTCTTGTGAGGATTAAGTGCAAAAACAAACTGTAAAGTACTCTACACACATAAGGCTTTTCTTTTTTTTTTTCCTATTCAAATGCCAAGAGAAAATAGTTGAATCATTGACTTTCCTCCGCCTTTATCTACATGAGCGTGAGACTGTTTTGACAAGAAATTAGTGGGAACAGATTCTTGGCACATATCGTCCTTGTTACCAAATCTAGTCATATCAGGATAATGCTTGATCTAAACACTTGCTTCAGAGCAGTTGGTTGTGCCAGAGTGGAGAAATTTCCAGTGGAAATGTTTAGAGACTAATTAGATCAACTCCAGGGACCCACTTAGTATGCCACTGTTGTATTTGTGATCCAACCAAGACATTTATCCATACACCCATTTCTATCCTTTGTGATGGATCTCAGCCTTTTGAGCTAAAACAATCTTGTGGCAATTTGCACTGGTTGTTAAGATAGCCAGAAGAATGAAATGAACCATTCCTGAGATTGTGTTATTTCGAGTTCATTCAAAGTCTTTACTCATCGATGTTTGTCCTGGTCACTGAGCTCGGTGACGATGCATACGCTCTCCCAGCAGCAGAAACCGCCAGCGTCCCGTGAACCCTCTGGTCGACTAGTAAAATCGAGGGAATGAACTGAACATAAATTAATTTCTGGCACATGGTAGACAATCAGTGTTTGTTGAACGACATTTTTTATCACAGCAATCTGCCATCCACGCAGTGCTTCTCAAACTGGGGATATATTTTTCAGGGTGTACAAAAGAGGTATTTAAATTTTAAGAATATCAATTTTACTAGTTGATAAGTAATATAAAACATCATTTGTTTTATACTGAAACATATGTTATGGAGTAAAATGCAGCATTTACATGAATTTTTAATGTAAAACATAAGACTTCAAAAGAACTCTGTGCTTGGTATATTCCCAGACCATTCTAGGCATACACTTTCATTCTCTGCCTTAGGAGCCGTTCACTGCAAAGGTTTAGGAGGGGCTGCAGAAGTGCATTCTGGGAGTCCTCAGTTCCCAAACTGTGAAACACCAAAATCAAACTTTTTTTAGAAGAGTACTTTATTTTTTTCCTAGCTGAAGTCTTTTGGCTCAGAGGGACTAAGAAGAATTGAAGGTTAAGCTTTCTATAGTATGTTCTTGAAAATTCTTTAACACTTAAGAAAGATTAAAGGGGAAAACATTTTTAGGGGGAATGCTTGCAAGGTGGAATGTCTAGAATTCCTTATCTAGGTAAGGTTTCTAATATTAAGTATTCTGGAGCAGAGTTCTCAGTAGAAGGCCTAAGGGGCACACGAAGGGTGGGCGTTAGAGAACCGTCAAGGCAATAAAACAAGTCCATTTGTGCAGACAGATAAATAAATTAAAAAAAATACAACAATATAGAGACTTTATGAAAGTAATTGCTTCATAAGACTATATAGAGAAAATGATTTTCATAACTTATTTGCTATTCATCTAACAGCAGACATACCTGTTTGACTTGAAAAACTATATATAGAAAATTCAAACACTCCAGGTTTACAAAAACTGATCAACATTTAGTTTTAGACACTGAACTAAGTATGAGGAATGTAAATATCAATGATTAATGACTATAAACTCTTAAAGGTTATGTTCTGAAACAAACATGAAAACCATTAAGAAAGTCTAAGCACAGTGAAAAAGAAATGTTTAAAATTATTCTTCATAGTAGGGCTCCTTGGATTTCAACTAAGATCAAAACTTGTTATCTTATCTGAGATATAATGACCAGATTCTGTTGATAAAGCAATGTTATTTCTTAAAGTCTTAAGTTAGATTCTAAATATTTGGGTTGTCTTTTTCCAGTGCTTTTTTAAAAACGGAATAAAATTTAGGATAGCTTTTTCTTTAAACAAAAAGTTGTGCTTTAAATTTGGCCCAGAATTTTCCCAACTATTTCCCTGAACTACACACACACACACACACACACACACACACGTGCGCGGGTGCACAAAATGCATTCTGCTGAGGCAAAACTTGGACATTCCTGAGAGACTAAGGAATCATATTAATTTGAAGGCTTGAGAGAGCTTAGAAATAATTTTGTCTTGGTTTTTATTGGGGCAAAACTGAGACCAAGAGAGGTTTTTGAGGCTCGTCCAAGATCACACATCCAGTAGTTGCCTATCTGGAGCCAGAGCTTTGACTTCCTGTGAAACAAAGTAGATTCAAATGACCTGGGTTCTAGTATAGACTTCACCAACAGGGCAACCACCAGCAAGTGCCTTAACTCCTTCGGATCCACAGTTCTTGGTAGAAAATGCTGGAAGTGACTTTCAACAAAGGTAGCCCTGAACACCCCTTGGGGATGCTGGAAACGTGAGGGGGTGTGTCTAGTTGCTGCAACTACTGGAGTGTGCTACTGGCACCTGTGCCACTCCCCAGGTGGCAGTGTTCCCTCCCCCCACTGGGAAAGACTGGGTGACCCATTACCAGGCCAGGGCTCATTTTACGGTAACTCATTTCTGAACCCAACTCCATCTATGAGAGGGGTGGCAGTCTCACTTATATAGCTCTGCTTTTAATTTGTCAAAAGTCACTTTTTGGAATTCCCATTGTGCCATATCTGCATTCTATCTTTAGATCTTTAGATAGAAAGGTTAAGTTGGACACAAGTGGAAAATACAGTCATCTTTAGATGGCCAACATACAATTTTCTTTTAAAAAAAGAACTGATTTCCAAATGTGGAGTGTTATTTAAAAAAAAGTTTCGTTGCATGATATAATCTTTTAAATAGTTTCAGGTTTTTAAGAAATGCATTTCTATAATAGGCTATGGCATGATATATAATTGATTGGCAAAATTTCAAGCTTAAATTCCAAATTTTTTGATATCTGGTCATTAAATCTTGCCTATTTTTATGATTTATAAATAAAACCACAAATGCCACAACTAAGCAGAAGCAAAAAACAAAAACGCACCCTATGAATTCTATCACAAGTAAATGAAAATACTGTATTCCTTTAAACAAATGTACTTATAAGAGCTTTATAACCCAAAGCAAGATATGTGAGATGGTTCAAGAAGAGGTTGCAATTTTGCAACAAGAAGTCCGCACAGCTCCTCCAGGCAGTAGCTATGAAGGAAGTACCTGTGTCTCAGAAACTGGTTTCCATACGTTCTTGACACTTTTGCATCCCAGGCCCCATTATTTACAAAGTTATGCATTTTGCAAGCTCAAAGCACCTTGCTCCTCATAATTATGAATGCATGCAATGACATCTCGTCCTTTCATGTGCAAATTCTAAAATTCATTGTAACAGAAAAGTTAAAAGTTGAAAATCTGTCTACAATTTGAAAGAAAAGGATCAAAAATGTCAGACATTGCAGAATACTGGTTCCTAATAGAACTCTCTTTATTTGTTTACGTTCCTCAGTCATTTTTGTGTGTTTGTTACAAAATGCAGTCAGTCTTGACTCTTTATTTAAACAGTACTTAAACTAAACTGTTCATGCCATGCAAAAATAACATTTTATGCACTTTTTTGGGGGGCTTCCCATGTTTTAGTTCACAGGCATCTTAAACCGCATTTTTAAGAACCAAGTTTTTTTTTTTTTTTATTGCTTTTGTAACTAGTCACATGCTGGTTTCACGTGTGGGACAATAACCTGTGTCTCCTGGGTTGGAATGAATTTCTGGGGCAAACAAGTGGTTCTCCATCTTGCACCCTTCTTGACTATTGTCCTTTTTCACTTCAGCCACAGCATGGTAAATGTCTTGCCTACAGTTGTGACTCGTGTCCTGGGGGGAGGAAGAGCACACAGAGGCCTCTTCTCTTAGAGGGTCTCTTCCGTCACTAGGTTTATCTGCAAAGCAGTTTGGGCTGGAGTCCGCCTGCTTGTCCTGCCTTGCCCCTTGGAGCTCTAAGAAGTCATCGTCTTCACCAGTGTCTATTTCCGTGAAACTCCTCCTCTCTCTGGATGAGAAAGGAAAGAGTTTCTGCTTGGGAAACCGAGCGGGGAGCCCTTTGGAAGGTCCCTGACAATGTGCCGAAACCTCAGCGCCCAGCAAGGGTCTGTCTCCCTGGGGGGGCGTTTCTTCTAAGAGGATGGTACTGATGAGCGGCGGGGCGGTGAGTGAAAAGTCAGCGGTGGTGACTGGCAGGGGTCTGGCTGTGCTGGGCGGGGTTTGTGGCGCACTGCCTCTGTTTTCCTTGAAGTTCACTTTGAGCGATCTGGACTTGAGTGGGTTGCTGCCTTTCAGGGAGCTCTTAGGGCTGTCGGAGGCATTGTCAGACTGCAAGGGGCCGTGGAGGCCACTTTGGGAACCGCTGGCCTCGAGGTTCACAGTTATGTCGATTGGAGTGTATTCCAGGGTGGCATCCTTGGCCGCGGGCCCTTTCTCTCTGGTTAGTGTTAGAAATGGGGGGCCCCTGGCTCTTTGGTGCTCTTCAGTCCCTGTGAGGTCGGGTGGGAACTTCATCTGCAAGTGAGAAGCGGAGGGCGGCGGCAGGGGCGATCTCTCGGTCTCCGTGAAGTCGGTGGCACAGCTGGTGAAGCTGTCGATGCTCGAGGTGCTCTTCATGTCCACGATGACCTCGGTCTGCGCCACGGCCAGCTGCTCCTGCGGGCAGACCACTTCTTCCATTTCTATCTCTTCTTCATAGGCAGATGGCCTCTCGGGCTGTTCCTGGCAGTCCGGGTTCTGGGGAGGGTGAGGCTGTGTCTTGGTGATTTCATTGTACAGCATCTCCAGCTTCTGGGCACTCAGATGCTGTGGGCTGGAGGAGGAAGTGTTGTTCAGCTGCTCGTGAGAGTCTTTTTGGCTAACTTCCTGGTACTTATTCTCGTAAGACTTGTTGGAGCTTGTTTCTGACAGAGCCTTCCTGGCCCACTTCCACCGGCTTGGAGAGACGTGATTATCATCCGCCGAGTCCTTTGTATTGGCTGTCTCTCCTGCCTTCTCCACAGCCACATCTATCAGTTCCATACTTCGAGCGAAGGCGTCTTTTAGGTTCATAGAAACGATGCTTCCATTCCTTTTGGCCCGCTCAAGAGCCTCTCTTCTTTTAATTGCCTTCTCCTGGCGTTTCTGCTCCTTGTAAAACTCAGAAAAATTGTTCACAATGATTGGGATGGGAAGGGCAATGACCAGGACCCCAGCAATACAACAGAGGCCTCCCACAATTTTCCCTAATAATGTTTTTGGATAAATGTCCCCATAGCCTACTGTGGTCATGGTGATGGTAGCCCACCAAAACGATGCCGGGATACTGGTGAACTTGGTTGCGTCTTCATCCTTCTCGGCAAAAAATACCAGGCTGGAAAATATCATTATCCCCATGGCCAAAAACAATATCAACAAGCCCAGTTCATTGTAACTCCGTCGGAGGGTGAAACCCAGAGACTGCAGGCCTGTCGAATGTCTGGCGAGCTTCAGGATCCTGAGGATCCTCATGATTCGGAAGATCTGAACCACCCGTCTCACGTTCTGGAACTGCAGCACGCTCTTGTTGGACTCTGTGAGGAAAATGGTGACATAATATGGCAAGATGGCCAGCAGATCAATGACGTTTAGTGGGCCTTTAAAGAACTTCCATTTATTTGGTGAGGATAGGAACCGTAAAAGGTACTCCATGGTAAACCAAGCAATACAGACAGCCTCCACATGTGCTAATTGGGGGTTGTCGTTGGGTTGCCCAAATTCGTCCATTTCCTGCAGCTCCGGGAGAGTGTTGAGAGAGAGAGCGATGGTGGAGAGTACGATGAACAGGATAGACACGATGGCCAAGATCTGGAAAAGAGAAGAAGGTCCGAGTTAGCACATCCTCTTAGTTGCTCAGGCAACTAGGAGACAGATGGAGTCACCATTCTTTACATGGTATGGATTCCTCAAGAGGTTCCAAGAAGGTAACTTTACAACCTAAAATTCCCTAACACAAATACATTCACTTTTTGAGTTCATTTCACTTAGAAGCTTAATGTAGGAAGCATTTAAATTCCAGGGCCTAAGCAATTTGGAAAAAATCCCTCTCTCCCCTCCACCCACCTTGTTCTTAGGCACATTTGTGTGAGTACCAACCATTTGGAATAATTTTGGGGGAGTACTCATCTCTCCTCTCTTGGTCATATGTAATTTCTCTCTCTTCACCACCTGGTTTGTGTTTCTTTAGTGAATCACCGATCCACGCTACATAAGCTAGAAGCAATTCAGGATTTCTAGAAGTCTTACTCTACAACTAAAAACATGAATGCAGACCTACACTCAGGACAACAACGCTCCTCACAGACCAAGCATCATGTGGGAAAGGAAGATTATGAGCTAACTTTGTTTGGTCAAGGAAGGTTTCATAAAGAAGAGCTTGAAGATCCTCCATGATGATCTTGGTGCAGGGCAGACATTTTAGGCAGAAGAATAGCAGTATGGTGTCTGATGTGGAAAGAAAGAGGAAAAGGGGCCTGGCCCCATGGCCGAGTGGTTAAGTTTGTGCGCTCCGCTTTGGTGGTTCAGGGTTCTCAGGTTCAGATGCTGGGCACGGACATGGCACTGCTCATTGAGCCATGCTGAGGCGGTGTCCCACAGAGCACAGCCAGAAGGATGTACAACTAGAGTATACAACTATGTACTGGGGGGCTTCAGGGAGAAGAAGAAGAAAAAACAACCAGAAAAAGAAGATTGGCAACAGATGTTAGCTCAGGTGCCAATCATTAAGAAAAAAAAGAGGAAGAGCTGAATAAGAAGTAAGAAGAGGATCGAGTGACTGGATTTTAGATTCAGACATTCTGAGCTCTCAGCCTGGCTTTATTGCTTACTGTGTGACCTTGGGAGAGTTATTTACCCTCTGTGTCTCAGTTTACAAATCTACTGAATGAAGACAACAACCATAGTTATTTCATGGCTGTTGTGAAGATTACGTGGCACACAGACATCACTAAATAAGTGAGAGATGAAATGAACAGGACTTCAGTGTGTGGGAAATCTGTAAAACCATGCAAGATACAGACAGCCGGAGGAGGGATTTCCTCACTGTAACCCAGTGTTTTAGATTGATAAGGCAAAGCATAAAGATTAAGCCTTGAAGGGGCCGGCCTCATGGCTGAGTGGTTTAAGTCCTGCATGCTCTGCTTTGGCTGCCCGGGTTTGAGGGTTTGGATCCTGGGTGCAGACCTACTCCACTCATCAGCCATGCTGTGGTGGCATCCTGCATACAAAGTGGAGGAAGATGGGCACAGATGTTAGCTCAGGGCTAATCTTCCTCAAGCAAAAAAACAAAAGTATGATTGGCAATGGACATTAGCTCAGGGTGAATCTTCCTCTCCAAAAAAAAAAAAAAAAGATTAAGGCTTGAAGGCAGTGGAAAGAAGCACTTCTTTGCTTAGTAAAAATTGTGCATCTGAAACACACAAGCAGGAGACCCCTCTTACCTAGGTTGGGTCTGGCTTGGTTTCACCTGACTTTTGCCAGTGACCTTGGGAGGTGTCACTGGTCTCAGTTATTATTTGTAGCTCTGAGAAAAATATCCTGACACTGACTGTTTAATTTAGAGATTCAGCATCTAGTAAACATTTCAAAAGACAACGATTAAACATCTTGAGTAAACACCAGATTGTGAAGAAACTAGTTTATCTCTAACTGATATCAGGACTACTGAACTCCTCTCCTCTTGCTCTTCTTTCTCTCTTTTCTCTTTATCCTTCCAAATTCCTCTACTTCTAGGTTATTCTCCCTACCCTTCCTCTTCTCTCCTCTTGGTGCCTCCTTTATACCTTTCATTGTTTTTTCTTCCTGTTCTTCCAGTTGCCATCTTTCCTCTTAAATCACTATAAAGTTAAACCATAGTAGGATGTATTTCAGAATGTGTTGCAGATATTCAATAAAGATTTATGATTCCTTAACTTGAAGAACGGTATTTAATTATTAGTGTTTAATATTTTTTCTTGAACAAAACTAAGTACTTTTTACTCGAGTGTACTTCAGAATTTCTTTTAAAAATGTGGACCAATGAATCACAGTAGAGTAAAGGTTCTCTTCGTCTACTCTAAGAGATAGTGAAGGCTAAAGTTAGAAAGCCCCTCAAGAAGGTTTAGATAAACCCATGGATAATGGATTCTGAGGGTTTATTAAGGGCAAGTTGGGAATGCTCACCCCAAATCTTTACCCTCAGAGGCCAATGGCAGGGTGACACTTACAACATCCTGTCACTGAAATATTCCTTAGGAAGCATTGGTCAGAGCCCAAACATTATTATGCTCTTACCATAAAGAACTAGATCCCTCTGTATTTTCTAGGAGGTCACACAGTTCCTAATTACCATTGGGCATTTTAAGTACTGGGCTTGCTGCCATCATTCTTGCACTCATAGTCCATATTCTAGGTTTTCCAAATCTTCTGATCTGTTCACCTTCCCATTTTGGATGCATTTTATTGATGTTTATCACTTCAAAGAGCAAGGAGAAAAGCAGAAATACAAATCAAACCATTCGATTATCTTCCAATCTTTTGGACAAAGAACAAAGCAGAAGGTCCAACGAGGTGGACGTTCAGTTTTACTTGACTCTATAACCAGAGGTGGATTGTAGGTCATTGTACTTCAGTAGCTAATTTTGGGAAATAGACATTGCATAGCACTAATGCTGGTGATGCTCTAGTCAACGGCAACTCAACAAACACGGTTGCCTTTAACACCTGAAAACTTAGCGCATGCACAACATGATTTGGAGTCCATTCTTGAAGAAAAGGAATTACTAAAGAAAAAACCCAAATGCTCAAGCCATTAGCAACCCCACGTTCATGATGAAGAAACCATAAGGTATTGAAGCAGATTATTTTCTGTCTCATGTTCAAATTCAATCTGTCAAAACCCATTTGCTTTCATTGTAAAGGAATGGCCTATTTAAAGCATCTTGTGAAGCTTGGAGTTCTCCCACAAAGACACCATCTTGACAAATGACTCAATGTATATCAAGAATGATGTGTGACACAATAAGCCAAATGCAAGTTTATTGTCTTATTATAGAGTTTCTTGTTTAACACGATAAACATAACAAATGTGAAAGTTTAAGCTACAAGATACACTTCTAAACATGGATATTTACTTTGCTACAGCAAACCCTTATGGCATTTAGGTATTGCTTCGTTTATTATAACTAGGCACAAGTTAGTTTTTTAATCCTGTCACCTCCAACAACAGGCCTCCAGAGCTGGCTGTTTCTCTCAGCTCTAGTAAATAGACTCATGTTTGTACGTGGCGAGTGAAGCACGAATTCCAAACAATCATCTCCGTGATGTCAGTCAACCTCCCTGGAGATTTGCATTAGACCATCCCCGAGGTTCCTTAACCTCTAACATTTGCTGATTCTCTTTCTACTCGAAAACATTTTGCTAATTCCAGTCGTGTCTGCAAACCAAACCAAGGACAAGTCACAACTGATCCTGTCATTATGGTTGAATTGCCAAAATACGACTTTGCTGTTAAGAAGTAAAAAATTCAAATGGGAAGGCTTTGAAAAATATCTCATTGTGGTGTATGTTCCAAGTATTCTTTACTGGGGATAGACATTCTTTCTGGATAAAACTTTTCTTCCCTTTCAAATTTCCTGGACAATGATTTTATTCTTCACTTAGACACAGACATTCACAGGATCACACGGAGTTAAGAACAGGCCTCCAGGCACTTGCATTAATAGGTACCTAAAGTTGGTTGCCTTGATTTCCGTTTGTGAGAGAAAGTAAGGCAGTTGAAGACTTGCCTCAATTTACCAGCTTGTTCAAGGTCCTGTGAAGATAATGGGTGTTTTGTGGTGCAAAGGACACAGAACAAGGAATTAACACACATGGCTACCTCTGCTGGCTGTGTGGACAAGCCAGTTCCCCCTCCAAGCCTCGGTTCCCTCATCTGCAAAACGAGGTGCCCCACATTTGCTTTGCCTGTCTCAGAAGGTGTTAGGGATCTAACTAGCTCATGCGCATGAAGCATCCTATAAAATGTAAAGTGGGATAAGCGTAAGAAATGCTGGAAACGTGTCTGGAAAAAGCCTTTGGTCAGCATTGGGAGGAAATGAAGAAGACAAACTGTTCAGCCCTCATTCAAATACAATTGCAGACCTATTTCATGTTCATATTTTAAACACATTCTCTCATGGAAGCAGTGGTTTGCAGCCAAACCCAGACAACTGTAGCTTATTCGCCTCAGGACTGAACCTTCTGGTTTGCCAATAGTTGAGAGTGGGACTGCGGCTGGGTGAGGGGTGGGCGAAATGGATGAGCGTGGTCAAAGGATACAAACGTCCAGGTATAAAATAAATAAGTCCTGGGGATGTAATGTACAGCACGGCGACCTTAGTTAATAACACTGTATTGTGTATTTGAAAGTTGCTAAGAGAGTAGATCTCAAAAGTCCTGTCACAAGAAAAAAAACTGTAACTATGTCTGGTGATGGATGTTAACTAGACTTCTTGTGATCGTTTTGCAATATATACATGTATCAAATCATTATGTTGTACACCTACAACTAATACAATGTATACATCAATTATATCTCAATAAAAAGAAAGAGTTGGACTGAGGTTGCTTCGGATGATATTGACCTACCTTGAGTCTTAAAATATGCAGAAAGTGTTCTGGCTTGGGCCTCCTGTGTAATACTCTGCTTTATATCCACCAACATTCAACACTCCACCCAAACACATGGGAACTTCTGTGCCTCACACTGAGCCCAGTGCAGGTACTTTCTCTCTCCTCTTCCCTAACCTTGCCCTCCTTCCTTCACAGATATATACTGAGAGGTGAAAGTGAGTGCCTTATAAGCTTTTAGTCACTCCTGCTTTATCTTCTTAGTGGGATATAATATATTTTTAAAAAACCTGATCAGCAATCGAAAACAACATGGGAAATCATGGTGATAAGAATTTTCAGGAGAGAATCAACTCATTTAAGTTGACAGGAGGGAAAAGGCCTGTGACAAGCATTATTAGAAACGTGAATAATTTTCTACTTTCAGAAAAAGGACAGATCACATGGGCATTTCTTCTTCAAACATGTAAGCCTATGAGCCAAAGGCCAAACCATTTGTTGAAGGAAGAAGCGAGGAGTAGGTAAGAATAACATAATTTTCATCCATGCAACTTCAATTTCTAGACATTTCCCAGAAGACTACTGGAGGTGGAAAACCAGAAAGTAAATCCTTTGATTTGCACCAAAGGAAGAACCACGTATGGCTGTTTGCAGTTCTAGCATCTCATATTCCTTGAATGTGAGATGCTCTCCTCCAACGCTGGGGGCCCTTGGTTGACTACTGGCCCTTTCTTTGCCGAAATGTTCCCTTGACTTTTCCAGGACAAAAGAGATTCGGTGCCAAAGCACCGTCAGCTGATTTGCATATGCAAACATGAATCCCTTCTGTGCTAACACCACATGACGCGTGCAATGAATGAGCTTCACCAAAAGGTTCGTTGATTTTTAATTATTTTGGCCCTGTGAATAACAGGAACCACGGAATTCAGTCCCCAAAGCCCCCCTAATTTGTCGGTTGTTGAGTGAGGAGTTTGAAAAGTCATCCTCGCACAAGTTGATGTCGGCCGTAGGGCGGAATAATGCCTTCCATTTGGGGTGTGGTGGGCCTGAGAAGCAACCCAGTTCTACATACTATCAAATTCTTCTTTTAGTTTTTTATTCTCACATACACAACCCATTCTTTGAGAGGGGAGTTTTTGGTTTTCTTATAACTAAAGATACTGTTTTGATATTTTCTTGGTTTCTCCTGAAATAAGCTTTGTTTCACTATCCATGATAAATTTCTGTGTTTTAAAAGATTAGATTTTAGGAAGCAAGTCATTAGGTGGAAGGCTGGTGAAGGGAACTTTAATGTTATCCTAGTAACTCTGCAAAGAAAGGAGCAACGGCGAGATGGAGAAACCTTTAATCTTATACCCACTCCAACGATTAGACAACCTCTTTTTAGGTAATTTGTTCTTACAGACGTCTTCAGGAGCCAGAGAGTGAAAATGAAGACTGGCCAAACTCGGCAGAACACAAACATCCCTGCCTCTTTTAGCCCCTGAAGGGCAGGGACCATGGCTCTCCTCTTAGACTGTTTACCCTCCCTCCCAAGAAAGCACAACATAACTAGTTAGGCTCTTCTCTTTAGTGTGTGAATGACAGATTTGGGAGGAAGGACACCAGAAGAGAATGAGTACAGTGCATCCTTTCAACAGGATTTCATTTAACTTGATATCTAGACTATTAAAAAATCATAGAACACTCAAATTAGAAGAAATCTTTGAAATACTCCATTTCTCACTTTATAGATAAGAAAATGAAGAGCCAAGGAGACTAGTTAAGTGCCAGGTGGGGAGAGGGGTAGTAGTAATATGGGACTTAGAACTGAAAGGTCTGAGTGTGAATCCTGGTTCTGACATACTTTATTAGTTTTGTGACCTTGGGCAGCACAATTAGCTTTTCTGGGACTCAGTATTCCCATAAAGAAAACGTGGAAAATAAATACTTGTTTTGCTTACCTACGTAGCAACGTTTGGAGGACTGTGATGATTAATTTTATGTGCCAACTTGGCTAGGCTGTGGTGCCCAGGTGTTTGATCAAACATCAGTCTAGAAGTTGTTGTGAAGGTATGTTTTAGATGTGATTAACCTTTAAACCAGTAGACTTCGAGTAAGGCAGACGACCTCCGTAATTTGGGTGGGTCTCACCCAATAGTTGAAAGTCTTAAAAATGGAGCTAAGTTTTGCAAAGAAGAAGAAATTCTGCTTCAAGACTGTGACATCAACTCTTCCCTGAATTTCCAGCCCGCTCTCTTGCCCTCTGGATTTCAGACTTGCCAGTCCTCACAATTGCTTGGGCCAATTCCTTAATGTCTCTCTCTCAGTCAATCTCTCTCTTTCTCTCTCTCTCTCCACACACACACATACACACACACACACATTTATCTATCTATTTTATATATATGTATATATATATATTCTACTGGTTCTCCTTCTCTGGAGAACTCTAATACAAGAACAAATAAGATAGAATACATGATAGCACTTTGCAGCTGTAAAGGGCTAAAAAAATGTTAACTGTTATACTTATTTGAGAACTTCCCCAATCATACATCTATTCCTGTTGAGCCAGAAGAGGAATCCAGTTCCTCATTCTGTGTGTGACTCGATTGCCTAGATAGTGATTCTTTTAACATCCTACAAGGAGAGCATATTCATGTGCGTGGCATAATTAGGAGAGCCATAAGGAGAGATGGTTCTGGTAGTTGGTGCAATTGAATTAAGAAGAGCTCCCTAAGTTGGGCTTTTCTTAACAGGTGCCAATCTTTAAGATGCCACCTCTTCCACTTAGCTGAGCTGATGTGAACTCAGGGAAGGTGAGTAAAAGGAAAATAGAGATCAACATGTATTATTTTCTAAAACCACATATAAGTGGTTTGTTAATTACATACCATTTGGATTTATCCCTAATTCAGTGTGGGGAATTGCTCATTAATTCTGATTTTGACACCCTTATAAAGACTCTGTTTCACTTTCATGTATTTTTCAGCTGGTTTCACCTTTCTATTCCTTATTACACACCCTCGGTGGTCGAATTGGCTTGAATTTCCCCCTCTAGCCAGGCGGGAACCCTCACTGATTCCTGGGCATGTCGTTCTTCACCCCATCATGCACTACCTCCCTTACTGTCTTCCATCTGCCCAAATCCTGCCACTTCTCCAGGAAGCCCTCCCTGGGACTCCAGATTACAGTGGCTTTTCTCATCTGAATGCTTGTTCTGGGTTTACCAAATGCACAGAAGGTGTCATGAACACTTCTTGCAGTTGCTTGAACTCACATGGTCTTCCTTTGCAGCCTTGCCTGTTCTCAGAGCTGCCTCCTTGCAGCATTGCCAGATTTAGGAAATAAAAATACAGGATGCCCAGTGATGTTTGAATCAAACTTTTGCACAGGTCATACCTATACTAAGAAAGTATTTGTTGTTTAAATGAAATTCACTAGGCATTCTGTATTTGATCTGGCAACCTTACCTCCTTGGTATGTTGATCCAGGGGCCAATCCTTGCTCCAGGCTGACCCGATCAGATTCTCTTCCTCCTGGAAATCTGAAGTTTGAATGGAGAGACTTGGAGATTCGGAGTTGCTGGGAGGGAGTCACACTAAGGGCAGTGCTCCAGAGGGAGAAGCGACAAGCTCACATTGCGGGGAGTCTCAGTTTCTGCCTTGGAACGGTACCTTCCATACGTTATCACACCCGCTCCTGCCTTCTAGCTTAAGTTGGCCAGAGTTTTGATCAGGTTCTGTTGTACCCATAAAACCTTACAACTTTCTTAAATAATCACGTGACAGTTTCATAAGAGATAGTTTTATTTCTCAAATAGGATTTTAGAATTATGGAAGGCAATGACTACCTAGTCTCCAGACAATTTCTTACAGTGCCTAACACAGAGCAGGCACTTCACAAACCTACTTTGAACAAACGAATAACCAAAAAAGAAGGTAAAAGTCCACAGAACTGGAGAAAATGAGACTGGACCTTGAAGAAATCAAATATTTTCTAATCAGTCAAGAAGAGTAAGACAGGTTCTTAGCCATTTTCTGTTGCTTCCAGAAGACCCAAAGGCAGCCTAAAAGCTTTAACTAGCAATAGAGTTTTTTTAACAATAGAAATTCATATTACAAATAACCCGTTTTGTGATAAGAGACCAGCTTGACAAGTTCAGCAACATAATCTTTTCCTACGTTTAAGCTCTATACTTTTTGTTAATCCTTTTTTTAATCCTAATATGCTGAGCAGATTCTTTTTCTAACTTATTCTTCGAGAAGCCTGACTATTTTGGCCTTCACCTTCACAGAAGAATACATTTTCTTAAAGAAAAGTGCTGTATTCATTCTATGTCACATCTTTTGCTGAGTATGATTTGGAGTCTGCAGTTAATTCAACCAGTGAATGAAGTGATAGTTCCATGCATAGATCTGGGTAGATTCAGGTTTGTGCAATGGAATGTTAATCCACTGAGAAGAATTAATAATGTAGGTTATCCATTAAAAAATACCTACACACACATAGATACATACACAGACATCATTATTCCATGTAACCAAAAATAAAGCATCACAGAAAAGTAATAAAAACCTTCATAAAAGCGTACACTTAAGAATGTTGTGTATTCCATTCAATGTTTATTTGCAAGCATAATTTGTTAAAATATCGTTTATATAAATCAATATCTTAGATATGTGTAGATTGAGAATAAAATAAGAAAATGGAGAGAAGCTTCCTTCCCTTTTCTTCTTCTTATCAATTTTCTGGTTCTTTGAAAAGATAGTTTATGAAAACCTGAGGGAGAAAAAACAGATTTTGAACACTTAGAGTATTTTGGACACTAGAGTATTTACAGCTCCATCCGGATTCTATAACATTCTTCCTTTTCCTGTTGGAAAAATGTCTCCTTTGCTCTAAGAACAATTAGACTCATAATTCTTCTTTTTGAGAGGGAGACCTTAAAGGATGGGTGGATGTTTCCACACAGAAAAGGGGATAAAGGGCACTGCAGGCCCAGAGGACAGGCCGCAAAGGCTTCAAAGTCCTAAACATACGGTTTGCTCAGAGAGTTCCAAGTAATTTTGTACGACTGTGGGCATCCATAAGGAGGCATGACATGCAGGAGTTCATGGTGGTTTCAGGGCTGCTGCATATAAGGCTGTGCTCTGGTCACCTCCAGAGGGTACCGAGAAAGAGAGGAGAATGTGAATGATGCCTCCATCATTTGTGCGGTGCACAACTTTCACAACCTTGCGACAGCCCTGGGAACCGAATAGGATGATGTGACAGGATGCAGGAGGAGGCTGAGATGAGTGAGGGTGGGGCACTTCTGGGTGGTTAGGCAGTGGACAAATTCTAAAGGGTGCTCAATGCATTGATGACAAGTTTGGTGGGTTTCCTTCTGAAGACCAGCTTTCCTCAAAGTGTGGTCCCCAGACCAGCAGCATCAGCATTCCGTGGTGACTTGTTAAGAATGCAAATTCTTAGGCCCCATTCCACACCTACTGAAGGAGACACTGGGGAGAGGCCCAGCAACCTGTGTTTTAACCAGTCCTTAGGTGACTCTGACACCTGCTAAAGCTTGAGGATGCGCCCGTAGGGAGGAAAAGCCACAGATGGATTTTAAGCAAGGGAACGGCATGCTCAGATTTGCGTTTCAAGAAGATCATTAACTACAAGGTGTGGGACTGCTTGGGGTAGAAGCGCAACTGAGGGCAAGAAGAGAAGTTCCTACTGCAATGGCAGTAGAAAAGGGGAAGAAGGGAATAGGTTATAGAAGTATTTATGAGATGGAATCTCAACCTTACTTGTGCTGGACACGCAGAGTCCAGGACTCTTGCATGTTTATGACTAAGCTTACCAGGACGATTCAGTTGCCCCGACAATTCTCTATTATCATCTTCTACAAGTAGAGAACTCAGAGTAATCCTTGACTTAAATCATCATTCATCTTTGGAAATATTATTTCCTCATATTAAAAAAAGTCTAATAAGAACATCAGGTTTCAAAATAGAGAAATTTCTCTCCTAGAGTTAAACAATGGTTTATCGGTACATGAAAACATTAAGAGACACACATTATTATCTGCCAGAACTATTTTCTTTTATAACGTTTTACCTTCAGTGTACATTCTGAAATCACACAGGGCGAAGACTAGTTTAAGAATCCATTTACACTAGCTGTTCCCTGAAAGGGTGCTCGTTTTGTGAATTATTTCTCACCCACTCCAACTTCCAATTTCTGCAAGGAATTCTAAATTTCCAGAATTAAAGTGCCATTAAAAACTGGCTTTGCTTCTTGGACACCTAGTCAGCCTCATCAGCTCATCTATCACCATTAACAGAGAACCGCAAGGATTTATTTTCACCATTATCCCCGTATCTAAAGACTGTGTCCCAACAGCGTCAAAGGAAGAAAAAAACAAAAGCTGTAATGGAATCATTATTTTTCCTTTTAATGAATCTCGGCAGTAAACCTCTTCTGAAAAGCACTTTTTGCGGTCAACATCATCAAGACTACATTATAGAATGCCAGAAAACAGAAGACATGTGAGGGTCACGCTGCAATGAAGCAGCTCTGCCAAGGGAAAAGTTAGATGGGAGCCAAATCCAGCTGTGACTGCAGAAAACTTACATGGGTCACTTTGCATCTGCTCTTCGGGGCAGCTGCTGCGCTGTCCCAGGGCCCGTGAGCAGCAGCAGCTCCCCGATGCTTCTGTTGCATGAATGACAGGTGTTCTTCATGGCATGAAACCAAGCATCACAAACAAGGGCCTTTAATGGAGTCCTGTTTGGCTTGTTTTGACAGTAACAATTGGAGACCCATGACTTGAATGAGCTCAAGCGCTTCTGTACTTATAGGGGACTGAGGAGCTGTTTACTGGTCAGAGAGGTCCTGCTTTTTACAGCTCTTGGATATGTATGGACGTCTACCACCACAAAGACACATTCTGTTATTGGTATAGAGTTGCTCCTGGGTTCTACCATGAAAGCTACTTAAGGTCTTGTCAATCAAAATCTGGTCCTTGAACCAGCAGCCCCGCCTGGGAGTTTACTGGAGATGCAGAATGTCAGGCCCCACCTCAGGACCACTGAATCAGAATCTGTGTTTCACAAGATTCCCAAGTGATTCACATGCACATTTAAGTTTGAGAAGCTCTGACCTCAGATACAAATGCATGTCATTAAAAAAAAAATCAGCTTGGGAAGTTCTTGTGTAGATTTTTAACCAGTGGATCTCAGTTATGGAAACAGGGGTGGGTTGTTAGGCCTTGTGGGGCTTTTCAACACAGTTCAAAGTCTCCGGGGTGGGTAGGTGTAGCGAGAAAAAAGTCTTGCAGATGATGCTGAAGTGGTCTCTAATCCCACTCACACCTCCTCTCCCAGCCTGTGGTTGACAGACATTGCTCTAAACACTTTCACATAATACAATTTAACTTGTTGGTAGAAAGAATGCTGGATTAGGAATCAGATGAGCTGACCTTTTTCCTGGGTCTGCGTTACCAAATGAACTGCATGACCAAGTCAAGACATGGAGCCTCAGTTTCTTCATGCATAGACTGGGGCCAATGATGACAATTTCATTTACATTACTAGGTTGTAGCCATGATGAAATTATATAATGCATGTGAAAGTGTTTTGGAAATTATACAATTCTATGTCAATGCCAACATTTTTATGATAACCAAGTACATTGTTTTCATATGGACTACAGAGTTTGGGACAGAATTGTTAACTAGTGTATAATGTTAGAGGTAGAAGAACTTTATTTTGACAACTTCCTGTTTCAAGTTACTGCATTCGTTTCTATGAAATTGCCATTGAGCTCATTTCTGTGGATGTTGCTGGCTGATTTCAGTAAGTTTGGTAGAGATAAATGTCTAGTCCTTTTGGAAAGTCAGCATATCGGGTTGAATAGTGCCCCCCAAATTCATGTCTACCCAGAATCTCAGAATGTGGCCTTATTTGGAAATAGTGTCTCTGCAGATGTAATTAGTTAAGATGAAGTCATATTCAATTAGGGTGAGCCCTAAATCCAGTGACTGGTGTCCTTATAAGAAGGCCATGAGAGACACAGAAACACACAGAGAGGGAAGATGGCCATGTGACAACCGAGGTAGAGATTAGGGTGGTGAAGCTATAAACCAAGGAATTCCAAGAATTGACAGTGACCACCAGAAGCTAGGAAGATGTAATGAAGGATTCTTCCTTAGAGACTTCAGAGGTGGCATGGCCCAGCTGACACCTTGATATCAGACTTCTGGCCTCCAGAATTGGGAGAGAATGTGTTGGCGTTGTTTCAAGCCACCCAGTTTGTGGTGTTTTGTTACAGAAACCCTGGGAAACTAATACAATCAGCTTGTATTATTCAATGAAAGGGTCCAGTCTTTAATGAGCGGTAGAGCTAAGAATGCTCAAAGAGCCATTATGTACATTCCCTTCAAAAGTAAATTTAATGTTATTTGCAAAGGAGAGGAAAGTCATAGAGATCTGGAACCCTAGTCAGCAGGAAAAACAGTTTAATTGGGAGAAACTAAGTTGTATTTAGTGTTGGAAGTAAATAGCTACGATTTGTTAAGTAGGTAATTAACACCTGCCTCCTAAACAGCAGCCCAGTACAAGTTAGAACATGTGGATCCAGGAGCTGTAAAAGTCACTTACAGCAGCGGGATAGGAGAAAGACAAATAAAGGAATACTACAAAATAACAGATTAAAATAGTGAAGTCAGCAACAAGAAATTTCTCTGATGTTGGGAAATGAAAAAAAAACCCAATTTGAAAACACTTGTAGTGGTGGTTTATAAAAGTTTTGGAGCATTCTCATGCTGTTGTCTAGCTAAGATGATTTTTACATAAAAAGCATTAGTAAGTGTCTTGTGCATCCCTCTCTGTGAGTGAGCAGATCCTACCAAAACAGCTACTCCTTAGAACCGTAGTTTTCAAACTGTGAGTAGCAACTTCTTTTGGGTCATAAATCAATTCCAAGTGTCATAATCAGCATTAAAAAAAAAAGGCGAAATAGAATAGGTGAGAACAAAACAGAAAATATCAGGAAGGGTAAGTAATGTGTTCTGTGTGATATACAACTATTTTGAATTAGGCCCAGTTTAAATTTTTTTCTTTTTTAAATGTCTGTTGCCGATCTTTTTTTTTCCTTCTCTCCAAAGCCCCCCAGTACACAGTTGTATATTCTAGTTGTGAGTCCTTCTAGTTCTGCTATGTGGGATGCCACCTCAGCATGGCTTGATGAACAGTGCTAAGTGCATGCCCAGGATCCAAACCAGCGAAACCCTGGGCCACTAAAGCAGAGTGTGGGAGCTTAACCAGTCGGCCAAAGGGCCGGCCGTAGGCCCATCTGCTAAAAATAATCTTTCTTCATCTCCATAGTGAGAATCACCTCCTTCTTTGCTTTTCAAAATGGTTTTCTGGAACCTTCGGGTTCTTCGGACATACCTTAGGTGGCACTGCTGAAAGAAGACGACTTAGTGGACAGGGCTATGGGAACCCCATCCCTGCTACAGATCAGGTGGAGCTGTCCTCCTGTGCAGTGCTGAAGATGCATAAATAGGTGAAGAGGTGAACATTTTTCATAGAAGCACCTTAATTCTATGGCAGAACATATGCACACACACAAACACATGCATTTACATCCACAAACAGCTGTATCTCCAATTTGGAGATGATAATACTGATAAATATTGCTGGCTGTGTTGGAGGATATGGTAGAAAAGATATATGTGTGATCAAAAGCTCTTTCCACACTATTTACTCACAAATAAATTGCAATTTCATTTGTGGCCACAGCTGTTGTTTGCAGAGCTGGTTACTGAGCACAGCTTTGTCTTGAGACTTCTAGGCCTTCCAAGTGCCAGGCCAGTTTTGATTATGCCAAGAAACTAAAATTTGACCTCTCAAAACAGGCAGAGAGCATGACTGAACACATTATATTAAGATAGCACATAAAACTGTAATCCAGTGAGCCCTGGCTATTGCCAGCCAGCTGAACCACATTAAATGGCCTCTAGGAGGCTGAAATTTGGGGCACCAGGAAAGACCGCATCATCAGTTTTCTCATAGTATCAGACTACTACTTTATGGTTTTGGATCATTTAGATAAACCTAATAAAATATACAAAATCCGTCTTGCCACATTGTTTGCAGATTGGTTTAGAACTCCTTAAAAAGCATTTTCTAGGATTTTGACCAGGTCTGAGTACTCAACCCAAAGAATGCCCATTGATTATGTGTGTTATTCTCATCAAATTCTTATTTATGCAAATATAAATCCAACCAATGCCATCTGTGGCCCTTAGAGCTTCTGAATCTTATTTTCTAAGACATTAAGCTGAGGAAAACAAATTCTAAGCTTTCTATAGACATAAAAGGGTTAATATAATAAAAAAAATTCATGGTGTCATTCCCACAGCCTCATTCTCTCATGGCATAAATAGTAGCTGTTTGCTTCTGAAAGTCTAAGCAGACAGGAGAACAAAGCACAGGCAGATGATGACTTAGCCTTGTTGCAAACGACACAACTTTTATGTGCTGGATCTTTTTGTTTTAAAGTTCTCATCCTAATGATATGGTTGGGAGAGGGTCAGGTACCACATATTTGGCAGGTAAACAAAGAACACCAAAATTCACACTAGAAATAGGCTGAAAAGAACTAATTTGCTCTCTGCAAAACCATGACGTTGGTTGAAAATGAGAACATAATTGCCCAATTGCATATTGGCATTCCAGGCCAGCCTAGGAGACATTGTGGGGCAAGTTTTATTTATCCTTGGTACTCTTCAGCTTTCCCTTCTCCCCTCTGCACGTTTCACGCTCCTGCCTTCCCCTCCCTTGCCTTGTAGGGCCAAGTTCTCAGCCTCTTGGGGGCTTCTCAGGGCTCTCCAACATAGCACAGGCTGCTGTTGCCCCTTCCTTCCCCTATCCCTTCTGTTTTCCATGGAAATACCTGTCAGTAGCCTTTACCTCTGGCTCGTTTTCTATCAACCTGATACCACTATGAGAGGTGGATTATATCTTGACCCAATGGAATATATCCTCATCAATAGAATCTCAGGCAATGCAGATATTTTTGATCTGTGGAGGCTTTTAAATCGTACCACAAAACATTCACCTATTATGCCTAACTAAAAGGCTGCTATTACTGGAGAAATATGTTTTGGTACAAGGAACCATCATTCTTGAGAAAATTTACCACTTAAGCAAACGGTATATAATAATTTTTTTTCTTTCCTAATCTCAACCCCATTGGCAGAATAAAAATTCTGCTTGAACTGAAACTTAAATACTTGGTTTTATTCATGTGGCATAGAATTGCCAATTAAGGGCATTTCAAATAGAGTTGATTTATTGACCACGTCTTAGGCTTTTAACTTTGGAATTTATTCATTATATTCAGTAAAATGACCATATGCTCATTTAAGGGCAGTATAAATAAATCCCCTTTCTTTTGTATTGTCTGTTTCTTGGCTTTCTTTTTTATCTGAACAGTATAATAAGGGGGATATCTCACATATTAATGACTGCTTTTGGCCAACTGATTATAGCGTTTACTCTCTTTCATTCCACTCAAAGTATATTTGGGGCTAAATTCAACTTTTTGATTCTTGGTTTCTCTTAGCCATAGATGGGTCCATTTCATTTTGATTTATTCACTCTCCAAACAGTTAAATCATTTCTCAACTTTAGTACTCATCGAAAAGTCTCACAAGGAAATGTTTTCCTTCTTAACTGAAATGATTTACTGTTCTTCATATATAGAAACTCCCTTTATAATTGGCAATCTTTTGTATTAAACCAACCTTCTACAAAAGCACATGGGAGTGAAAGTGATTTCAACCTAACCCCTAATGTAAACAAATTAATATAATTTCTTTGCACCAGGACTCAGTAGGTTCACAAGATCTCATGGATTCTTCCCATGGAGCTCCTGATTTAGAAATAGTTTCCTGAGACCAGCTTCACATTTTCATCCTCCTAGGTGATATTTCCACCTACGCATCCATTGGTCCCTCTAGCTTTACAGATTTACAGTTGAAAAAGAAAATGCATGATGTCACCCTCTGCTCCACTTTCCTGCAGCAAGTCCCTCTTGATTTTTTTATTTCGATTATTATTGCCTTTATTTCATTTTTCTAGCCTGGAAATTAAAGTCTGTCCCTCCGCTGTTCTAATATCTATGTTTATCTATAACTCTTCCCCCTTAAGCTCCACATCCAAGTCTCTAAATTCTATTCATTCATCCTCTTTTCCAATCTATCTCTTCTTTCCCTTTTCTCTGTTAATTCAGCCCCTTAACTTTTCATTCCTAAACAATTACATTAACCTTCTAATTGTTTCAATTACCTCCTGTCTTGCCCATTTTCTTTCTGGGAATGAAACGGATGTGGGGAAAGGGGGAATTCAAGGAATGAAGGATGCTCTTGTTGCCCATACCCATTTCAGTCTCCCAGTGGCTTCCTCCTATTGTCATAGAGATTAGTCATTTGTCTCATCTCTCCTGCCGGATTACAACTTCTCAATGGTCAGGAAAGATCTGACGGAGATCTGTTTTTTCTCAGAGCTTCAAACACAATGCTTACACTTAGCTGCTTAATAAGTAAAATTGAATCAGTAATATTCATGAGTTTATTTTTAATATTCAGTGGTACATCTCAATAATTGGCTATATTCTCAATGCCGATGTGCACTTCTCTCATTAACTTGTTTTAAATTCTCTCATCGCCCATAGATTAAATTCTCCTGTTTGGATCACTGGATGCCTTAATCACTTCTGCGTCATTCAGCCACACTTTCAGGTAGTCAAATTCTCTTACTTTAACTCCAAATTCCACGTCGAAACTAGAACCAAACAACCAACAACCCAACTGAGAACCATTTCTTCTAAAGCCATCAAGACTTTTCAGTTACACATGGTTATGGCTAGGAAGGTTTAAACAGAATCCAAAGTGTTTTAACTAATGGAACCAAAGCAAAAGGGTGATGTTGCCATCTTCCTACAAAGTTTTCTCCTCTCCTAAACTTTATTTTCCTTCATCCATTTTCCCCATTTCTCCTTTGTGAACTCTTCTACCTAGACAAAAGTTGGAAAAGTACAATTTTCAAAGTACACTTCCAACATCAATCAACTGACGTGCTATAGGACAGAATTCAAGCAATTACATATTTGTGAAATTTTTGATGGGAGGGTGTCATTTCTGGGGAATTGAAGTAACATCTGAGTGTCCCAGAAGAGCCAAGAACCTCTGATCTGACCAGATCAGGTCTGATTCCTGGGAGCTCCAGACTGGATGGGAAGCACCTGTCCAGGGCCGCCCTGAGATGTCTAGAATGATGAGCATCTTGGCTGCTGGCTTCTGAGATGGGAGTGCGTCATGGTAGAGGCCTCTCTCTCACCTATCCTTGGAGTGCAAGTGTTCAGTCAAGGTCCGTTGACTCGAAATGAGAGTAACAAAGGGCCTCAGGGACACTTCACCAGCCTAGTGTTTGCCTCACCCAAACAGAGCTGATGACTGCAGGATTCTAAAAAGCAGTTTGCTTTTCTACAAGGCAGCGTAGAGATCCTGTGCTTGAGTTGTTACATATAGTTGGATACATCTGATTTTTTTCCTTTTAAAATGTAATATCCAGAAGGGAAGAGTCTTTATCTTACCATCATACTGTCTGTATCTAACACATTTCAAATAATTATGGGAATAACTGTTATGCTTAAAATAAATGATAGAAATCTATGACATGAGGCTCATTTTCACCAGTAGGTGTCTCTGTTCCATCATGCTCTCCCCCCAAACCCGCCTAGGTTTCTCCTGGAAATATAGAAGTTACATAAAAGGCATCTTTTCTTTAGAAATTGTACACTTTAAAGGGAAGATATAAAATGACTTCTATTTTTATTTATATTCACTTTAACTCTGAACTTGGCCTTGCTCTGCCAGCAGCGCTTGATGATCATGTTGGAGGGCGTTTTTAAGATAAACCCCCTTTTCACTCTTTGGTACTTAAATCAGCTTTGTTGCCAGGCTTCATCTCACCCAAACCAGTGGTGCCTTTCTGAGCAAAATAGCAAGAACTAAGGTCCTAGGTATGTGAGGCTGCTCAAAAGGTCAGACTCTTCCTCCTCAACCTTTATTCTCTTGCCCATAAACTAAAGCCCTGGATTGAGCGTCATCTGAAGTCATTTCAGATGTTAATTACAGAGCGATGGGCTAGCATAACAGTTTAGCAGGTAGCCTCTGGCTCCAGAATCTCTGGGTCCAAATCCTTGCTCTGCTTCTTATTACTGGATTGATCTTCTCTGAGTTGCTTACTCATTTTGTGCTTCAGTTTCCCCATATATAAAACAGGGATAATCAGAACACCCCTAGTACACAATAAAGTTGTTATAAAGAATAAATACCTTATGTCTAAAGTTATATATGTTGCATGGTATGTGATAGGTCATATAAATATCTTTTCTATATACAGGATGTGTATCTTTTATATATACAGCATACATATATGATATATATTCATATATATATATGATAAATAAAAGTTCCCACTTCAGCATAGCAGAACTGAGTTAATAAGGTTACAGCAGGGCATATGTGCACCTTCTTTGTGACTTGTCTCTCACAGACTATGCATGTCAGAGTAATGAAACTAAATATTGTGGAGGTTTTCCCCGAAGTTAGTTGTTTTGACCACTCCATGTATTTTCATAAGGGGCGAGCCATCTTCCAGCCACCACAACCCAGGAAGCTCCTTGCTGTGTGGAGTTGGGTTTCATGCTTAGAGTTGTTACAAATGTAACTTGAAATTAGGCAAAGTGAAATAAACAGGGACTAATTCAAGGGAAAATGATCCACCATGAAGATGCACAAAACTTTTGATGAAAGGGCCCAGTAGTTACCCAGATTTTCCAAACAAGCTTTGATGAGGATGTAAACTAAATGGAGGATGATGTTTAATAGTGACAACTAAGCACTTATATGTGTCAACTCATGCCAGTGTCTCGAACACATTTTTTTTTCTTTTTTAGTGAGGAAGATTGGCCCTGAGCTAACATCTGTGACAATCTTCCTCTATTTTTGTATGTGGGACGCCACCACAGCATGGCCTGATGAGCAGTGTGTACATCTGCACCTGGGATCGAACCTGTGAACTATGGGCCACCAAAGGGGAATGTGTAAATGTAACCACTATGCCACTGGGCCCACCCCTCAAATACATTTTCAGGTAGGTACTATTGTCATCCTTAGTTGACAGAGGGTAAGAGGACAGACATAACTGTTAAAGGCCATGCACAGTGCTAAATATTTGACATATGTTAATTCATGTTGTCTTCACCACTACAGTCAGCTGATAATACTGTCTTCCTCATTATACAAAGTGGGGAAACTGAGGCACTGAGCTATGAAGTAAGTTGCCCATAGCTGATAAGTGGCAGATCCAGGATTTGAACCCAGCCAGTCTGGCTCTAGAGACAGCTTTGTTAAAGAAGGAATTAGAGCAGCAGTCTCAAATTTGAGACGGTACAATAAGAATTACCTGCTGCAAGTCACTTGTTTGAGAGGATGCTGAAAATTGGCGACTACTGTGCCCGCCTGGAAAATTCTGGCTAAAAAGGCAGTGCCGGCTAATGAGAAGGCACCTGGCTCTCGTTTGATCAGGGATGCTTCAGCGCACCTTTGCCCAAAAATGAATCATTTGGTGCCTCAGTACTTTTGTCTGTTAAATGCTATTTCCAGGTGAAAGGCTTTGAATGATGTGTGTCTGTGTATGAGTGTGTGTGCACCTGTGTATGCGTGCGTGTGTGGGTGTGTGTATGCGTGTGTGTGTTTGGAGCTTGTCTGGCTTGAGGGTAAAGGCCCTAACACAGATCATGTACAATGACCACACAGGGAGAAGTAAATCCTGAGTGCCAGTCCCAAGTCTGTGTTCTCTCTGTTAGTGTCTCTGGGAAGGCATGGCTAATTTCAAATCCACAAAAGTCATTGAGAAGACCCTGAAATAGGGCCTAGGGATGTAGGTTGTTGTCAGACTTTCTGCTCAACAATGACCTTATAATGCTCTAAATGGGAAAATGAATTCTCCGAGTGAATACATGCCACAATGCAGAACATGCCACCGATGCTATATTGACTTTAATTCCTTTTCAAAAAAGCCTTGAGAACAGAATAAACACATTATGCTTGGATGGGGTATTCAAGAAGTCTCCTCTATAGGAAATGACTTTAGAATTATTATTTTCCCTTTCCTTTGCCAGCGCCTGACAACACGTGATAAAGAGCTAGAGCAGGCCACGGCCATCCAGGCCCTGAGGTCTTTTTGTTACACACTGAACAGGGCACTGAGGCAAAATGAGATTTCTATAGTCAGAAGACAGTTTTAACTTTCTCTGGTGCCCCTGCCCTGCGCTGTTTGTAATCAGCAGTGCTTGTATACTCAATAGAGATCCTGTGTAGCTACTTCTCTCAGCCTGCTCTCATCTTGCTTGTGTCCCTGCCCTTCTACTGAAACTGTGGTCTCAGGAGCCGCTGAGCCCACTGAGTCACAGGACTCAGGGTCACTTTACTCCCCTTATCTTTCTGGGCCCATTGGTAGGATTTTACTCTACTGACCACTTCCTCTTCTTGAAACCTTCCCTTCCCTTGGCTTCCATGATGTTAAGGCACCGTTGGAGGAGGCCATTGAGAACACCTGAGCACTGGCTGACCTGAGAGCTGGATCTGGGCCACTGCAGGCTTCTTACCCCATCCTTGGAATGTGCCTTCCACTTGCCTTCCCAGGTCCCAGAAGCTGCCCCAAGGATACAGCCCTGAGACAGTAATGTTGTGATGAGACCATGTGGATTGGATACGTGACTAAACCCAGTAAAGGCTCCCTGTGTATGTAAATAAACCTAGTTAACGTCCCTACATAAATTTTAAGATTTAGGGGGTGAGTGTGGAAATCTACTGGCTTTGTGGACCCCCAAGACAAGCCTCATAAGTAAGTTCCCTTTCTTGTTAAACCTGTCACCTACCATCTAGAGTGGTCTGCCTTTTTCTCGGGTCTCTCCTTGCCCTGTGTGTATAGGGGCCAGCTTCATGTCACACCCAGGAAGCTCCCGAGGAGTGGCCACCCAACAGGCACTCTCTTCATCTTCCTCTTACCTCCCTGGTTACTTCTCAGTCTCCACTGGGTATGTGCTTTGTGTATCCCTTCAGAGTTGGTGTTCTTTTATACTCTTTTCTCATCATTTCTTCCAGTGATTCCAAATACCATCTATACACTGGTAATTCTCAAATCTACGTTTCTAGGGTAGATGATCTGACTACTACTGCTACCACCACTAAAGAGTTATGGAGTCTAAGTGCTTTCCAAGCATTATTTCATTTATTTCTCCCACTATCCTATGAAGTAGGTAATATTACTACCCCAGCTTACGATGAAGAAATAGGTTTAGTAACGTAAGGTCCAACCTCATGCAGCTCATAAGTGACTTGAACCTAGCTCTCTCCTGATTCAGAAGCCCACGTTGCTATGGACTATGCTGCATGCCAACATGTGAATGATGACCAACAAGAGGAGTCACAAAGACAATTCAAATCTCTGTCCTGAGTTCCAGATCTGTTGACCCAACTGACAACTGAGTATTTCCGCTGGGATATCCCACGGGTATTTTTTACCCAAACATACCTCAAACTGAATCCACCATCTCTCCTCTGCCACCTAGATCTATTCCTCTTCTGGGTGTCACAGCGCAGTGAAAAGCCCCAGTGTCCCGCAGTGACGCCAGCATCCTCGACATCCCCTTGCTTCTTCCCTTCTCACCCAATCAATTCCCGAAGGCTGACCAATTGACCTCTTAAATACTTTACAAATCTATTTATCACTCTTCACCCCTTCTGCCACTCCCCAGTGCGGCCCACCATCATTTCTTGCCCAGATCAAAGCCTCAGCCTTGGAACCCTCTTTCCTCCCCGTGTCCTCTGCCTTCCGAGTGTACTGTCTACTCTGTAACCAATCAGCTTGCTAAAACGCAAAGCCCATCCTCCCATCATCCTCACGGTAAAGCTCAATTCCTGACGTGGATGACATGGCACTGAGCGATCTGGTCCCTACCTTGCTCTGCAGGCTCGCCTCACCTCCCGCCCTTTCGCCCATGCTCTGGAACATGTCTCACCCGCTCCACATTCTCTCTTCTCTGTGAGACTGTGTATATGCTGGTCCCTTTGCCTGTATGTTCTTCTTCTACTTCCCTACTGAGTAACTTCTCTTCTCACTTGCTTTGCAGCCTAGATCAACGTTCTTTGGGACCATGTACTCTCTGGGACCAGGCTAGGTGCTGCTGCACGTGTGCCCACAGCTGTCTGTGCCTTTCCTATCAGACACTTACCACAGTGAGCCACACTTGCTCATCCACTGGTGTTATGCTTGTTACTCCCTCAGTTTTGCAAGGACAGTGGCCATATCCACGTCTATCATTCTAATCCTTCTATCCTTACTTCTTGGTATACAGCAGGTGCTTAATAAATATTTGTTGACTATCTGCCTGACTAAACCTGGAGTTTTTTTTTTTAAGATTGGTACCTGGGCTAACAACTGTTGCCAATCTTTTTTTTTTTTTCTGCTTTATCTCGCCAACCCCCCCCCCCCCCCCCGTACACAGTTGTATATCTTAGTTGCAGGTCCTTCTAGTTGTGGGATGTGGGACACCACCTCAAAGTGGCCTGACGAGCGGTGCCATGTCTGCGCCCAGGATCTGAACCCTGGGCCGCCGCAGCGGAGCGTGTGAACTTAACCACTCGGCCACGGAGCCAGCCCCTAAACCTAGAGTTTCAACTTTCCTGAAACTGTCTGAGAAATGGCCAGGAAGAAACAAAGCAGATTGTCCTTCTGCTACTATTGTCACATGTGTCAAGCCCAAGTTTGGATCAACCCCCTGGCTCAAGGATAGTTTTGCTGTGTGGGTCCCCTGGCTCAGGGAGTTTCTACAAGCGAGGCCCCACTCTCTCTGTAGGAGGGGGCTCATCCTTTGGAGTGTCTTCCTTGCAAAGGTTGTAAATCTGATGTGTGAGACACCGTGACTCAGCCCCTTTGCTCCTGCTGCTCCACAGCTGCTGCCTTTGTACGAGCCTCATCATCCGCAACCTGGGCCACTGCAGCATCGTCCTGCTCCTCCTGCCTGCTGGCTCCCCCTTTCCCAGGTTGTCCTCCATCCTGCTTGAGGAGCTTCTTAAAACACTAACCAAATCACTGTTGTTTCAACATGCTTGCCGGCTTCTCATTGTCTACAGGATAATATTGAAACACCTTAGCGAGGCTGCTCGTAATTTTACTCCGAACCTATGTCTGCCTGCCCAGCCTTGCTTATTTTCCTATATTATGCTATGAGCTCTTAGAGGGAAGAAACTATGTTTCATTCATCAATCCATCCACTCACCGCCCATCAATCAATTCATCTATTAACGAAGCATTACCGTGTGCCAGGCACGAGAATAAATCGGTGGCAAAATCAGACATGGTTCCTGTTCTTGAGGTGGGGAGACAGACATTAGTAAGATAATCAATAAACAGGTTTATTCACAAACAAATATATTCTATGAAGGAAAGCCTGAGATTTTACACAACAAAGAAGACGGGCCTAGACTGGGGTCAGAAATGCTTCTCTGAGGAAGGAATGGCTCATATGAAGGATAAGGAGGAGACAAGTGGTGGAGAATGGAAAGAAAAGTTTCTATTCCTTCACTGTTCAAAGCTATCCCTCAGTGCACGGAACAGAAGGGACGCCCAATCAATTTTTGCTGAATGAATCAGGAATGGCGGGAAAAACACCTACGGAAAAGTCAGTTCAGACCTTGTCTTAGAGGAAGACTATAAACCAAGCTATGCTGGGAGTTTCCAGAATGTGCCAGAAGAAGAGATAAAGCTAAGTCTTTGTTCAAGTGGCAGACGACAGTGTCTGCAGACAGGTGTACAAGTACCAGTGTCTTAGGAGGCTGGGAAAAAATTGCTTCTCTACCTCAAGTCAAATAGAAAGGAAAAAGTGAATAGGAAGTTCAATGTAAGAACTGATTAATTCCAGACGCAAACCTTATCCCACAACATTCAGTGGATACCAAGGCTAAACTCAAAAATTTGTCCATTGGCTTCACAGACAGTAGAGAGGGCCCCCAGGCCACCCCTAAATCTCAATGAGTAAATATAGTGGCATATAGGCAGAGAGAGTACCAATGCTTTCAGGCCCTACCTCTGGCAGAGTCTGACTGTGGAGCCTTTTAAACCCAGCTTTCATTTTCTATTTGCAAACGTTTTTGTGTTCAGAGAATCCAAACGGGTCCCTGTATTCCTCCAGGTCAAATTCTTCTTTTATGTTTGTAAGAAGCCTTTAGGTGGGGACCTCAACGCAGGGTCTGCTCTGCTGGGCATACTGTGTGCCTTGCGTTGACTTTATCTGCTCCATCGATCTTCCATTTTGCATAAAGTACAGCTTCCTTTTTAAAAAAATATAACTTTAAACAGTGTATGACAAATGCAGCTTGCTTTTATTTATTGAGGATACTTCATGGTGGTTAATTCTTTGTAAATAAAAGTAGCAAGGAACACATACTTATCAGCAAGGACCTATTTTTACTTCCAAGCAAGCAAACATTGATTTGCTTCTCAGCTATTAACGGAAGCATTCTTATGGCGGTAGTGACTGGACCACATCTAGGGTTAGAAGAGGAGGAGAGACATCTTTGTAATCATAGGTACCCATAGTCATCATTGCCCTGTGCGTCCTTCAAAGACAGGTAACATGAGGTCACAACGGGTAGCTCTGGTGGCAAAAGCGTGATATTTATAATAGAAATCTTATCATTAATTAGAAAGCAATCACATGACAAGGCAGCCTTTGCTGTCGGGAAAGATATATTTTAAAACGTCAAAACATTGTGAGTCATTCTCTTACAATGCAATTCTCTATTTTGGCTCCACCTCGTTAATTTGCAAACGAACTTCTACTCTAAGAGAGAAGATGATTTTTACATAAAACCACCAAAGCAGCTTTCTTTCACTTTGTGCTTTGAATTCTACAGAGTATCTTTAAAGAGTATTGAAACTCTTTTTAAACTATTGAATATTTTAGTTGTAAAGAAACTGAAACAAATACTTTTTCCTCAATTATAAATTACCTTGTTTAATTTGACCTAATCCTAGGACTAATGAAAATGATCCAAATCTCTTCCTGGAAATGTTTTAGATGCTAGATAGAGTCATAAATTCTATAGGAGAATAAAAAGCAAAAGATTCACTGGCTTCTCAATATAGGAGGCTTAGAAATTAAATATAGGAGTCTTAGAAATTAAATATAGGAGTCTTAGAAATAAAAGGCTTAAGAAATTAAGCCATCAAAAATGAATGTTTTTTAGTGGAAAAGAAAGAGCAGAAGGGACAATGCCAGGTCTCACTTAGCTTTGTATTTTTTTCCCTCTCCTAAAACTTCTTTTAAATACAGCACACAGTTTTACTTATATGCAGAAAAGAAGCTTAAGGTATTCATATGAATATGAAAACGGCAGCTCCCGGCTGCTTGACAACTTAACAAAAGCATCAGAGGAAGAAGAGGGAAAAGCAAATAGGCTTGCTTCCGATGATGGAGGAGAAAGGTCTTGTTAAGGTGAATCCTGTGGATTTGGCCTGGAATTGTCCCCGCTATGGAGAGTGGCTCTGAGAGATTCCACACTCCTTCATCATCACCCTTGATTTGCATCTTAAGTAACTTATGTTAATTCCTGATGGTCTGGTGGCTCTTGGTGAGCACAGTCTGCTGCATGAATTCTGGACTGAGCCGAATGATCAGTCTTTCCTGGGTTCTCGGTGGGTTCAGGGCTTATGCGGAGCAACACACAGGCCTCTGACTGAAGGCCCTTTTGCTAGAAGCAAATCTGCCTCACACACGAAGCAGGTGAAATGTTCTACTTCCTGATGGACAGCCAATGGCATTGCAACCTCTGTGCTCTTGGTTCAGAAGCAAACACCCACAGCGGAGGGCTGCAGTCAGTGGCCCTGAGAGGTCCCTCCACTTTGCACAGGTGTCATCACTCTTTTGCTGAAAGCCTTCTTTCTTATGAAGATGCCTCACATCATTAAAATTCACTTAACATCTAATCCACTTATAATTTTAGCACATAAACATCTCCCGAAAATCCTGAGTTTCATTTTTATTTTCTGCTAATACACTTCCAAGTGTCTTTAAGTTCTATCTGAATGGCTAAAGTGAAGGACAGAACTGCAGGATCCTGTTAATGGGAAACCTTTTAGGTGGCCAGCCTGGAGGGAGAAAAAGGAGGGGAGAGAATCCTCTGTGAATACAGCCTAAGAGTGCATTTCATCAGTCTACAGTGAGCTTTAAAAATATTCAATTATTTGGGGCCAGCCCTGTGACTTAGTGGTTAAGTTCCACGTGCTCTGCTTTGGCAGCCGGGGTTCACGGGTTTGGATCCTGGGTGTGGACCTACACCACTTGTCAGCCATGCTGTGGTGGTGAGCCACATACAAAATAGAGGAAGATTGGTACAGACATTAGTGAAGGGCTAATCTTCCTCAAGCAAAAAAAGAGGACGACTGGCAACAGATATTAGCTCAGGGCGAATCTTCCTCAGCTAAAAAAAAAAACAAGAAAAAAATATTCAATTATCTTCATTTTCATTTCAGAGGCCAAGCTTAACTTGTAAGAGTTTTTGAGAAACTTTTAAAGACATTGGTTCTTATGCCATTTAAATAAACCATTTGATAGAACCAGAGTCAGAAACCCATTGAAAGTGAGGTTGTTACTTGGCAGGTGTTTCATGGTTAAAAGATAATCCAGAGTGGTTCTCTAGGTCTTGTGCAAGAGTTCAGTTATAGCTGCCATCCATCCATCCATCCATCCCCCCCCCCCATCTAGTGTTTATCTCTGTACAAGGTACAAGGAATACAAAAGCCAGTAGGCAAGGATCCTCTCCCCTAGATGCTGTATTCTGGCAAGAGAGGAGGGAGAAATGAAATGATAGGGCAGAGGGGAGAAGGGGGTTAAGGGGAGGGAGGAATGGGGAGGCATTTGAGCAAAGGATTACTATACAACAAGATAAATTTTCAAGTATAAGTTCATATAAAGTGCTATGGGAGCACCAATGAAGAAGCCCTTTTTTTTTTTTCAAAAAAACATCAAAGCTACTTAGAGGCAATCAGCTAAGCTGATTTAATTTGTATCTTTGTTTCTTTCTCTTGTCTAACTGTTAAAGAACTTTGAAATGTCCAAGGTCATTTCAAGGTGCAGAAGAAAAATGGGGAAAAGTTAATATTATACGGAAATAGAAAATCCACTTTGGATAACTGAATTGCAAAGAGTCTAAATCTATCCACACACACTTAAAAATAGCATTGTAGTTGTGCATCTCAGTAATGCTATCCTTACCTGTAAGCACATCAATATTGAATAAAAACAACTGGCAATTCAGCCAACTTCTGTATACAAAAGCAAATCATTTAGATAAAAATAGGAAGAGCTGAAAATGGAAAAAAGATGGTACAAAAATAAAAAATGAAAAATGGAAATATTTCAACTACTCTCTACTTCTCAACGCCTTTAAAAAGTAACCTAGAGATCTGGTTCTACTTACTCTGCCCATGTTGGAAGTGGCCTGCTTAGGACCATGGTTATTTGTTTATAACAAACGTGATTATTAGTGTGTAATCTCCTCAAGGCCAAAAAGCTGTGTCTTTCCATCCAACTACCAGATAAAATTAAGTTTTTGTTGAATAAAGAAATATACTGTTCATTCTTGAACCTAGAATAGGTAGAAAGAGAAACTTACATGTTATTTACCTGATCAACATTGAGGGATCTGGCTTCTTAGATGTCTAGCTTTCACAAGGAAGATCACCTTTTCAGAGATGACCCTTGATTTAGGGTCACGGAATCTTGGAGAGGTGTTTTCATCACTTTGAATCTCATTCTGTGTCAAGAAACTGGTATGATTTCCCTGAAGTAGTTTTAAAACGTCAATTCAAGAGTTTCAACCTTTGCCTTCAAAACAATTTGAAACCAAAATAATTTCAGACTAGATGGGTGAATAGAACGAGAATTTTTACTTTCTGTGTTACTTCAAATTTCAAAGTCACAGTAACCTGAATTTTAGAGCTAAACGTGAATGCAGAGATTATCCAAAACCATTTCTTATGAAGAAAGAGGAGGCTTTGCTGAAGGTCACAGGTAACGAGCAACAACATTGGGGCTTTGCAAAACTCTGATTTCCCAAAATATCCCTTATACTTCTTTCTACTATATATTTCTTCACAGATGGAGAAAAATAAGATACAGGGAAATCAATACACCAATTTCCCTTACTAGTCTGGCATCAGAGACAAAATCACAGAACAAGTCAGTGATACTATCCCAAATACTAACAGCATTTATCACTACTATCCCTAGACCACTATTATCTCCTAGAAGCTGTCTTTTCTACAGCAATTGAGTTTTTCATTCATTTGTTCATTTAACAGCTATTTTATGAACTTCAGCTACATGTTAGGCAATAGGCTCTATGACAGTGAAATAACAGTAGACATTTCTTCCATTAATCAAATAATTTCATCAACTCCAGCCCTCTCCCAGGGGACTTCAGTGTGCCTTCTAATGCCCTGGCCTCTCAGCTTCTCAACCTTCTTAACCTCAGTTCCCTTACAATTCTTGTCAACATCCATGGCGTCCCCAGGACCTTGCTATCACCCAGCACTGCTCCATATCTGAAATCTCAAACTCTAGAATTCCACTTTCTGATCACAGCTTCATATCCATTTGGCTTTTCCATCACTCTACTCCCACAACACCTATCTTTAACTCTTCATGGTCTTCTGTCCCTTCACTCCTTCCTGGTTAGACCCTTCTTAGCTTCATTTCCTTCCCCATCCACCCTAGACTCCATTTTCTTGCCAATACCTACAATTCCATTGACCTTCTGTCTATCTGCCACCCTACTCTGCCACAGATTAATCCAACCATTTGTCTTTTTTTTTTTTTTTTTTGCTGAGGAAGATTTACCCTGAGCTAACATCTGTTGCCAATCTTCCTCTTTTTGTATGTGAGCTGCTGACACAGCATGGCCACTGACAGAGGAGTGGTGTAGGTCTGCACCCAGGAACTGAACCTGGGCTGCTGAAGCAGAATGTGTGGAACTTAACCACTAGACCACCAGTGCTGGCCCAACCATTTGTCTTTTTTAAGTCCTGTACTTGGTCCATGGACCACTGCTCAAGATATTTGCCCTACTCTCCTGACTGATGCTAGGAGACACTCAAAGACCAGAATCTAGGCTGAGCCCTCAACACTGCTGAATAGTTCTATCCTAACTTGTTGCTCAGCTCCAAATTCAGTTGTTCAAAAACTTCCCTGCTCCCCTCAGTACACCAACTCCACACCTACCTCTTTCTCTATTCACTGATGACCTTGTTTTCTATTTCAACAAAAAACAGAAGCACCAGGCTTGACGTATCTTAAATTCCTACCCTGCTTCTCCAACATAACATCATCTACACTTGATTTGCATTGCTGATGTGAATGGAAAATGGTACAACCTCTACAGAAGGGAATTTGGCAGCACCCAGCAGAAGTGCATACACCCTGAATGAGCAAACCCCCTTCTAGGAATCTACCCGAAAGATAAAATGTCAAAAACACAAAGTGACCTACGCACAAGGCTATTAATTCTAGCACTGTTTGTAAGAAGAAAAGATTGGAAACAGCCCAAATGTCCTTCACTACCACAAACTATGGCACATCCACAAGGGAGCACTGTGCAGCTGTGAAAAAGAAATGGGAAGCTCTCCATAGAATCCAATGGAGTGATCCTCAGTCATCATTCAGTGAAAGGAGCAAAATGTGGAAGAAACTCAGAATATGTTACCTTTGATGTAAAAAAAGTGGTGAGGATAGGTGAGGAACCTATGCACGTATTTGCTTACATGCTCAAAAATGAACAATGTGTGGCTCTCTGACTCTTACATATTGACTACTGCCTGGATGTCCCAGAGCAGGGTCCTGCCTCTTTTTTTTTTTTAAACTCTGCTACTGTTTCTTGCCTGTGTCCTGCTAAAATGCACCTGAGACTGTCGTGCCCCTTGGATATTCTGCCGCATCCTTGTCATTGCATTGCCAGAGTCAACCTCTACAACAGGAGTCTGTGCCTCTCCCACCAGATTCCAGCTCTCTATCCTTGCTCCACTGCCTGGGTTTTCCCACAATGCTCTCTGACATACTGCTTCCAGACTAGAGCAAGGCAGAGGGCTGGAAGAGTGAAATAAATGATGGTTTCAAAAGTAACCTCTAGGCATTCGGGACTACGAAAATTACTACTTAAGAATGGAACCCATAGTTTGTTGGTTCCTATACTTAAGCACGAAAGTTCTCAGCCAAAGCAGCTGCCCTTCAGTTGGGCAAATCACTTTCCTGGGGCAAAAAAGAGAAGGTAAGCTGACAGGCTTTTACTTGGAGAAGTCCGTAAATTAAAGAAAGTCTAGAATAAATTCATCAGACGCCAAGCTCATCGCTACATGTGAGAAAAACTCTTAGAATTCTATTGGCTTGGCCTAGTCCTGGATCTGTAGTCAATATTCGGGAAATAGTCATTGAATATTTGTTGAACTTAAACAGTCATTGTAGAGTTGTCTCCAAAGTAATGTGCATGAGCCCATGAAGAAATAACCTTTCAAAAGAAATTTCTAGGAAGCTCAGCAAAATTGGAAAGAGACTTGAAAAGGCAAGGGAAACTTCTGGCTTGGTTTGATAAGAGCCCTGGCTTAATTTCAATACGTTTGGTAAGTATAGTTTAAGCTAATGTTGCTTTGGCCTCCGTAATGCTGTCTGAGGAGTAACTATTCTAGACAGAATAAGTGGTCAGCCTTTCGATGTCAGCGGTGTTTTCTGCCCATAGCTGTAACCTGTCAGACACCTCAGTGGTTTCGAAAGACTCGTCCTCAGATCCCTCTGAATATGTCAGTCCTTGTTAGACACGCAAATCCTCACGGATTCCATACAGAAATAAATCCCCGTTAAAAATGAAGTAGAATGTGAGGTATGAAATGGAAGACAGATGAGACGGTTCCCAGAGTGGCAGGGCTGCCTTTAGGAAGCCCCAGAAGTCCTAAAAACCTAGAGCTCTCCCAGGTGACTGCCTCGGAAGCACGCAGGCTTGTCACTGCCCAGGCACCTCTGTCTTTCCATCAAGGTCAGTGAGTCTCCTCCAAGACACACCAAGTCCTCTGTATCTGAGACAGGGTGCACTCAAGAAGTCAAAATTGCAAAGGAAGAAGATAGTATCAGGGTGAGAATTTCCTTTACCGGTGAGATTTCCTATTGAATTTCAGTATTTAGGATTCATTTAAAACAGCCGTCCTTCCTCCCCAAAGCAACAGTGCCTTCAAGGGTGAGATCCAGATGGTTCCAACGAGAGGGCGTGCTCGAAACAGGAGTTCTGTTTGAATGAATGAATTTGGGATAAGCAGACAATCAATTTGAATAATTAGGATCAAGCCCCGAGCTTCCGTTTTGCATGGCTGTGCGGTTCCGGTCAGGGAGCTAATTTTAAATGATTAGCTGCTACTGTCTTTTAAATCGGTTCTTAAATAAAACACTTAATCTTGATCTATGAGTACACAGGCAAAATAAGGAAAGGGGACTGGACCATTTTGTGGATCACTCAAGCTGAAGACGACTT
The DNA here is from genome assembly GCF_037783145.1 of Equus przewalskii. Taxonomy (NCBI): domain Eukaryota; kingdom Metazoa; phylum Chordata; class Mammalia; order Perissodactyla; family Equidae; genus Equus; species Equus przewalskii. Next base: position 13,529,096 of record NC_091838.1, read on the forward strand.
ATACTTCAAGTATCTTATAATGGCAAAAGTTGTTTCTTAAATCTGAGGCTTAGATAATTTCTTATATTCTCTATTATCCTGCTAAACTGAGTAAGTTAAGATCTGGAGGCCTTAATTATCCAGTTTTATTATTATTACATCAAATAGTAAAATTAATTAGGTACTTTTCTTATTTTCAGTTGATTCGTTATTGTTTTACTAGTTTTCTATCATCTACAGAGTGAAATTCAACAAAAATTTAGAGGGCTAGTATATTCTTTGTCTAAAAAATTATATAAAATTGATAACGTGTGGTCTCCGTCACAAGATAGGGGCGTGTATAGGAAAGATCAAGGTAATGTCCTATACTGTAATGATTTAAAGAAAAAGTTTGGTCTGGAATTGTCTTGAATTTAGATAATGCACTTATCTTACTCAAATCTAGCATTTGTAGGCACAATCATAGCCTGTATTTTCCTTAAGGCTATTCCAACTTACAAGCAGTTCAGAACAACAACAACAAAATGATTTTGAAATGCTCATTAGAGGTAAATAGATATTGACAACAAAAGGGAAAAGGAATTTTCTGGTCCTAATGTCTGTATCAGGCTGACAATATGAGTTTCTCTGAATGATTCATATCTTGACTTTTTCTTTCTAGTGACAGAGCCTAGATCTAGAATAACCCCCAACTAAGACATTATATCAAAATCAGTCATTTTGAAAAGTACTGTGAGAAAGAGAATTTCTGATTCTTAAATACAATGCTTTCTTTTGAAATATTTTCTAGCTATTTGGAATTAGTGTATTTGATCTAATAATTTAGTGCTCAACAGTCTGATATTTTGTGGCTGACAAAATTAGATATATTAGGATGACCTTTGTATATTTACATACCCACATATCTGCACAAATGTATAAATGCAGAAGTTTCAGATGTAAGTATGAAGATTCATACATAATTATGAATCTGAAAAGGCTACTTTGCTCAAAGTCGCAGGTATAATTAGAGTGCTTCACTTATTTCATTCATGAAATATTATTTACTGTTGACTTTTTGAAAGATACTGTGCTCCAGGTGGAGTGGACACAAAGGTGAAAGATCCATGTTATATGTGTCTTAAGGGAGGAGAAAATTTAGAGAGAGACAAATGCGGAACCCACAGCAATTCCCAGAGCAAGGAATACAGGAGATGGTCTCCTCCCCAAACTGGCTTATATAATGGACAAACAGAGACACTGCCGACTTTCTGGAAGACGGACTGGCTGAAACTTGTCATCAGAGTCAAGCTTATTAAATATCAATAGCCACTTAAGAGGATTTCCTGAGCTCACTTTCTCTTAGTCTGGAACATTCAGCAAAACAAAACTCTGCCAGAGTATAGATTATGCTTCATCATAACTCTTCTCAAAGATCCAAGGAAGTTTGCAGGACCTTATTTTGGAAACTTGAAAAAAATAAAAGCTCAAGGATATTATGCCCTGCTAATTTTATGAGCTGTATGTAAATGACAACTTAAATGGTTATGAAATATAGACTTTTAAAATTAGGAACAAAATCTATCCCCTAATCAGCAGCCATATTAATTAGCCCAAGCGTTTTAAAATTTATACAGAAATCATTCAAAAACACTCTGTACCCTGTACAAATTAAGCAGGCTGCTGGGCATGAGTGTGAGCCCCAGAGACGTTAAGAGCTTTGTTTTGTGTTGTCTTCTGCAGAAGGTTTTTTATTATAATTTTTTGGACCAAGATGCGTACCTTCTATGAAATCCTTAGCCTGTGACTCTAATGCTCATCTCTCTCATCTACCCCTCTCGTCCTCCCTAACTTACTCCACAATGTGGAGCTTTATTCTATTGTATTAGTTTTCTGCTGCTGATGTAACAACTTACCACCAACTTAAAAAACACAAACGTATTATGTCAGTTCTATAGCTCAGAAATGGGTCTTGCTGAGCAAAAATTAAAATGTATTGTCAGGGCTGTGTCCTTTTAGGAGATGCTAGGGGACAATCCATTTCCTTGCTCTTTCCAGCTTCTCGAGGCCACTGGCATTTCTTGGGTCATGGCCCCCTCCTTCATCCTCAAAGCCAGCAATGCTGCATCTTTCTATCCTTTCTTTTATTGTCACTTCTTTCTATGACTCTCTTCTGATTTCTTCTATTTTTAAGACCCTTATGATTACATAAGGCCCATCTGGATTTTCCAGGATAATCTCTCTATTTTAAGGTCAGCTGATTAGTAACCTCAGTTCCATTTGCAGTCATAATTTCCTTTTGCCATGTAACATAACATATTGATATGTTCCAGGGATACAGACATCTTTGGAGCACCATTATTCTCCCATTACGTTATTGTAGAAGGCTGGTAAGTATCATTCTGCTGTGTTCACTGATTGTTTCATGACTGTTAGTTCCTTTTCCCAACCGCTTTCTAAGGGCCTTAGGACCAGGGCCCCGTGGATCATAGGAGTATTTATTACCTCAGTCCTTGCAGCTAAGAGATCTAGGGAAACAAAACATGAAAATGCTCACCTGAATATTTACAGTATTTCTCATATGCCCCTCCCTTAGCTCCAGGGTCTATCCATACCCATCATGCCCGTGTCCTCACTGAGTGTCCAGGTCCTCTACAACATGCAATACAAACCTACTGTGCGGGGAAACTAAAATCCTTGACAAAGAGGCAGGATTCTGTGAACTTAAAGAAAATGTTGGAGACCTGCTTGAATCACACGTAAGGCTACTGGCACATGGAGTTTAGACCAGCCAGCATCCAAACAAGATGAAGCGGCAAGGATGCTGCTGCCATGGGTGCCTCACAAGACAGCCCCTTGGAAAGACTGATGAAGGCATCAAACACGGCCTGTTTATGGTCAGGCTGCGAGGGCAAAAGTGATGACATGCGATTTGATGTAATCAACAGGTAATTCACTTGTTCTTTATTCTAAGAATTAGAGCACAGTCACAATTCTAACTTGAACATTTAAAACTTAAAAAAAATGTAAATCATATCACATCCTTACTCTTAAAATACTCCAGTGCGGCTTCTCACCTTTAGAAGGAAATGCAAATTCCCCACCCAGGCCTGTAAAGCCCCACATGGCCTTGCACCTCCTTTCTCTCTGACCTCATCTTCTCCACCCTCCACCTTGACTACAGACCTCTCGCCAAGCTCCTTCCCACCTTTAGCATCTTTGCTTGTCTCCACACCTGCAATGTCTGTCCTGCAGATTGTCGCATTGCTGGCTCCTTCTTGTCATTCAATCTCAGGTTAAATGTTACCTCGTTAGTGAAACTTTCATTTTGCACCTACTCCAATACCTTATGTCAATTCTTGGTATAGAACTTGCAACTTTCTGAGATTTTTCTTGTTAATTACTTAATTAGCTCCAAGGGCGCAAGGAAAGTGACAATCTGGCTTACTGCTATATCCTCTGTGCCCAGAACAGTGCCTGGCAGAGGCAACAGGTAGGGGCCCAATAATTATGGGTGTCATGAAAGAATGGACAATTGAGTTTATACATGACCTTATTTTATATCTTTCGGATTGGCACAGCTCTGGGTTCGAAACTGATTTTACAATGTTGTGGAATTTGCTCTGTTCTCTGTGAACATTTCTGGTCAATATCCATATAACAAATCAATTCAATCAAACAATTTGGCTTTTAAATTTGTACAACAACAAACATCTGGATTGAACAAGAAACTGGATAGATATTTTGGTCCTGTGTAGACATTACCTACACCTCAACGCTTTTTCCTGTGTCATCTGCTAGGTGGCCAAAAAAACCTGTGATAATAATATGATGAGTTGCTTTCATCTTAGTTGTTTCAACTAATTTTAATAAGCAATGTCCACGAAGATTGAATAGCTGGTGCATATATAAAACACGTTGCACAGCTCATTTAGTGCCATTGTTACTTTGTGAAAGGCATTACGATTAAATTTTAAGTCTGAATTTTGCTTACTAATATTGTGGGCTTTATATGTTAAGACAGATAGAAGTCCCAGAAGTGCAAGCAAAATATCTAAAAGCAGGAAATGCATAAAATCACACGATAAAGCACTAACAGAGTTGGAAAGAACAAATCAGAGATATATTTTCTGCCCCATGCTGGAATGGAAAATAAATTTAGTGTAATAGGACTTGGGACACGAAATGTCTTTATCATGCCCAGAGCGCGAACTGATGAGTGTGAATTTTTTTTAATAAGCAGAATAAATGTCAGGAAAGATAAATCTGTCAGCAAAGCAAATAGAATCTCTTCATAAATAGCAAATCACACTGAGCCATGGCCATTTTGTTTTTTGTCAACTTGCATAAACCTCCTTCCTTTGATCAGTCCTCAGATCTAAATCACACACATTCATCATTCTAAGGTCAAACCAAATTTTCTGGCTGTGCAGTAGTCCAGGACAAAATCATTAAATATTCCCGAGGGTTGCTCAGCTGGCACTGCAAAGCTCATAGCTTCAGAAGTGAAATGTTATCATGGCCACTTCCTTAAGCACAGTTGCTGCTTTTAAAGATTATTCCGCATACTTGTTTGAACAGTGATTTAATTTAATTTGCCACCTAATGGCTGTGTGTCCAGAGCTATCAGATGGTAGAAAAATTTTCATAAGTAACAATTTTCATAGGGGATTTAGAAAATAATTGAACAAGAATTGAGTGAGATATAGAATTAGGATAGGAGATGGTGTTGGAGAGGGAAAAGGGCATAGGCTGGGAAGTCTCGGAGAGGAGTTCAAATCCCGGCCCGGCCACTCTGCAGTGATGTAAGCCTTGGGCAAGCTGTGTAACCTTTCGGAGCCTCAGTTTCCCCATCTATAAAATAGGGATGGTCCGCCAACTTTCCAGGCTCTTGGGGGTTCAATGAAATGACTTATATGAAACACCTGACATGTGCCAGGTACCCAGTAAATGGCCTGAGTACCTAGTAAATGGAATCACTGAGAAAAGCCAGTATTCCTATGCAAAAAAATGAAAGAAAAGAATCAAGTAGACTTAGATGTTTGTAGCAATGCCTTTCAATTTGCTGAAGAGGTCATTTTTGACTTTCTCTGCATGGTGGTCCAGTTGGAAGTTTCTCGTTCTTGCTGCCACTCCCGATGATGTGGGGCCTTGTCATGTGGTCATTGCTTCTGGAACTCCCTTCAACACACACAGCCATTGTTTTCTCTGCCTTCTCTCTAGGGAAGAGCAGTGAGTGTCTGCACCTCAGAAATCATGGCGTGAGAGTCCAGTAGTGGGAAAATATCAATTTTGAATAATCTCCAGTAGGAGAGAAGTTTACAGTGGACAATCTTTATTACAGGGTATCTGCAGGTGCAGATACTTAGTTTTCAATGAGCATTGACGATGGACTGGAGCAAAACTGAGGGTGTGGAAATGCTTTCTTTGGCTTCCTCACCTTCTAACCTACCTCCTGCTTCCAGCTGCTCTGGTTTCTCAGACCTGTGACTACACCTTCAGATCCACCTGCCAGGCTCCCAGATTCTCCCCTCTCTTCTTGGAGCCTATTGAAACTCCCATTTGATCAGTCATCAATTACAAGGATGACATTTGATTATTCACAGCATGGAATGATGGTTGATAGTGAGCGTGATGTGTTAATTCCTAAGAGCTTATTAAAGGAACAACTCCCTAGGGACTTTTGACGAGCGCATCCATTTGGATTAGGCTGAAGCATCACCCCCTCTGTCTGGACAAGGGCCAGCTTTAGCTAAATCTCAGAAAATGTTCCACAATACAAAGGCTTATGAACCACGAATGAATGATTAATGAAATCATTCATTCAATCAGTCATTGATTCATCAGAGTGCTTATCTACATTTTAGGTGTTGTACATAAGTTCTAAAATGGATCACAAGACCCCAGGTTGCCTGAAACTTTAGCCTTGGCTTTCTTGATACACATGTTGGAAAGGAGGTGAGTCTTCTGTAATCTAAGCTGGATAGTTACCATTTCAGAAAATTGTATCATATGAACCCTGCCTATTAATAATTCTATCAGCATATCCTTCTGCTATTAATCTTCCTCCTTTCCAATTCTTGCTACATGAGCATGTATGATAATTTTTAAGACAGTGATGGAACTTTATACAGGATCGTGACAACTCCCTTGTACCCATCCTAAATTACCTACAACTATCCTGCAAATGTAAACAGTAAACATTAACGTCTCCCGCTCTACATCCTGTATTCCTTGAATCTGCTTCTGCCACTGCTGCCTCAAGATGACATATGGCCAGAATCTTCACAGTTCCAAGAAAACAAAATTTATTTTACATTGAAAATATGTAAGCAGCATGTGGTTTTATAACCACTAAGGTTTTTGATCAATGTAGAAAATTGGTGCTCCATTTCAGATGCACTTATATGATATTTTACCTTGACATGAGAAGAATAAGGGGAGGCAATGATCCTGGTTGCTGCTCATGTTGAACTATATGTCATATGGATTGAGTCTCCCCCTACATAATTGCATCGGCTCCTGGGACAACAAGGTTTATGCCAAGATTCTCATGGTAGGAGAGCTATGCTCAGTATTCCTAAGGATTCTCCAATGTAATCCTAAAATGCACATAATGGGCCACCATTATTGAAAGTTAATTCTCTGCCACATATTACAATCTACACTAAATAGGCTAAACATAAGTAAACACAAAGAGGGCTACCTCCATTATTGTTTACAATTATTTATAGGCAAAAACAGTAGAAGTGGTGAAATGTAATGGAAGGAACATGGACTTTGAGGTCAGAGGTGGCTCGTTCACTTCTTACAATTTCTATTAGTACCACCTAATGTCCCTGAGCCTCAATTTTCTCATCTGGAAAATGGGTTTGTTGTGAGGATTAAGTAAAATAATGCCGTCTGCAGAGAATAGGTGCTCAAAGTTCACGCACATCCACGTTTTCCTGCACAAGTTGGGTGCTGTAACTCCTGTGGTGACTGGTGGGGACAGGTGTGGCAGGCTGTTTTTAGGGTGGTGTGATGGGACTGGGGAGGGACCTGAGCTTCACAGGTATGCAGAGCACTGGACTGGTGCGCTAACACTTGTACTGAGTTCCATCTCTGCCCTGCCACACTCTCTCCCTTCCTCCATTAAGTGTGGTCATGCCCATCGTGACTGCTGGGGTCCGCCTCCCCAGTACACCTGAAGCTCCTTCAGTGCCTTGTCTTCTCATTTTTGTGGTCCCAGTGTCTGGCAATGCTGGAAAAATGAACGGAATGACTTTTAGGTATTTGTATTTGGGTAGACTGGCCACCTGTGGTTACTTTGCCAGAGATAATGTTCTAAAACTGTAGAATCTGAATCTGACTCTTTGACAGATGATTACAGACCTTGTTCTCTATCCCTCTTTTTCCCTTCCCTTTCCAAGCCTAATGAAGAATGAATGTGAAAAAATAATAGGATTTATTTGAGTGCTAAGAGTTTTGCATTTATCACTTCATTTTATTTCTTGTTCACGTGTTTTACTTATTTTCTTTCTGATTAGGGAGATGTCTGTTTTCCACATTGAGTGAGGTGATGTGGAAATGTACCTTTGGTTTAAATTCCTACCTTATCCCTTGGTGTTCTGTGGTCCTTGGTGTTCTGTGGTCCTAAGTTCTTAGCTTCGGTGAGCGTGTCTTCTGAGCTGGAGCATGAGGGTCTCTACGTTCAGGGACGCTAGGAGTCGTCACAGTAAAGTGCTGTGAAGGACTTTCCAACATGAAAAGTGGTACAGCCCCTGGTACGCAGCCATCATCCTCCCTCTCCCCTGGCAAGCATGTGGTACGGCCCGTCAGATGCTGGGGAAGCCCGACAGAGAGTGTGTTCCTTATTGCACTGTGGAGCTTTCAGAAGTAATCCAGAACATGTCCCCCAGGTTGTAGATCCTGACTAGATTTTCCGAGTCCCAGAGTTAGTGTTATACCAACTGCAATTTGTGAATCCCAAATTTCATAAAGAGCAGTAGAAGCGGCAGATGGCAAAAATACATTTCTAATTCATTTGAAACCCGCTCCAAGAAATGAGTTCTCCCTGTACTCTTCATACTGTTATTTTTCTATAAGTCTCTTCTATGCCTTCTAAATAAGATCATTATGAAGGAGAGAGACTGGCTTATGTTCCCCTCTGCTGAGAGGCAGCAGCAGTTTACGCTCCACGGTCTTACTGGGGATCATAACCTCTATTACTGAGGAATGAGGAGCTTAATTTTGTTGTTTTTTAAGCCTGAGCAAGTGACAGCAAGGTGCTAGGTGGACTTTCCCCTTGCGTCCCTGGGATGTTTTCTTATGTTAAAATGTACAGCTACGTCAAAAACAGTAGTCAGCGTGAGCCAAGGACTTAAGGGTTTACTTCAGCCTTGGTTCTCCATGAATTTTACGTATCAAAAGCAATGTTTTCGTAGCTGCTTTCTAAAAAAATACCTTTTACAATCACGACTGTGATTATAGGTAATTAGAAAATCAACTGACTGGAAATCAATCAAGAAATCTTTACTAGGAGATTGCCATGTGCAAGACACTTGATTGAAGTGTAAAGGCTCTTCTGTGACGGAGCTTAAGATCTAGGGGAGATGAGATACACAAGTGGTGTGGGGCAGACTGTGTTTATTGGGTGTGTCTTCCGAATAGCGCACTTCAGGGAGCCAGGGAACAGGATGAAGAATTGTGATGGAGTGTTCCCTCCTTCGAGCCTGTTCACATGCAAGCACCCCTTCTGGGCAGTGAGGAAGCCCCGGCCTTTGGCCTAGGTCTGATTTGAGCTGGACTTGATTGAGTGAGGGGAGTTGGGGCAGGATTGGGTTGGGTCCTGCCTGCGGGCCTGGGGCAGAGACAATTAAAATCCAAGAAGGATGACCAGTTAGGTCAGAGAATAAAGCACTTAGGAAACCAGATCTGGAAATATCCCTGGGAGCCACAGTGTGCCCTGGGGAGACTAGTTCCACCGTATAGGCAGGGGGCCAGGGCAGATCCACCGAGTCAGTTCAGGCTGTGACTTTTGATCTGAAGCCCTCTTCCCATTCTTGGCTAGAGATTGGGCCAGTCTTCTGATATGCTGAACAAGGGGCGATTGAAACTGGACCATCCAAGAAAATCAGGGGCCGGGTCGGGCCCTCACTTGGGTAACTAGTAGACTAAACTCCTTATGTATTTTGGTCAAGTTCCCTCTCTCTGTGTTTTTAAACAACACTTTCCATCTTGTTTTAGTTCTTAGAAGTTGTTCACTAAATAGTCAAGGTCCATCACCGGCATGACCAACTTTCAGATATAGAAAACTGTATATGATGTGATACTGGATTGCATTTGTATTAGACAAATAGGTCATTCTGGGGTGGAATGAGGCCTCTGCTAATGCTGTTGTTCTGTGCGTTTTTTGTTTTTTGTTTTTCTTGAGGAAGATTAGCCCTGAGCTAACATCTGCTGCCAATCCTCCTCTTTTCTGCTGAGGAAGACTGGCTCTGAGCTAAGATCTGTGCCCATCTTCCTCTACTTTTTATATATGGGACACCTGCCACAGCATGGTTTGACAAGCGGTGCGTAGGTCCACACCCGGGATCTGAACTGGCAAACCTGGTGCTGCCGAAGTGGAACGTGTGAACCTAATGCTGCACCACCAGGCTGGCCCCGTGTGGTTTTGAGATCCACAGTCAGGATCCAACTCAGCTCCCTTACTTGATGGCTCAGAACACAGTTACTGAAAATTCTCACGAGGTTGGCTTAGGGTATCCTTAATAATCCTCTTTCGCTAATACAGATCAACCATGAGCAGGACATGTCCTTTGTTCTGGAAAGCCTGCATGTGGAGTGAAATGCTTTGGGCCTTGGGCAGATTCTCTTGGCCCAAGCAGCTCTAGTTGGTGGAACATGTGCCATCCCTTGAAAATTAGGGCCCAGCATCTGTTTAGTATGACCTTGGTTAAGCCATCAGATTATTCTTTTGTCTCTCTTCAGTGCCACTGGATAGCGATTGATTAATATTTACTGAATGTTCACAATGTGCCAGCTGCCGCTGTGATGAAAGCTGATTATCTGTTGAAATCGCGGCTATTTTGTTTGGCTGAAAGAGTTTGGGCCACTTGAAACTTTCTGAGGCCGTCTGTGAACGTCATTGCCAGGGGTAGTGTCAAGGGCAACCACCTGCCAGGGTTGACAGCAGCTCTAGCCTTTGTGCAGAAAAGCCAAAGGAGCTCAGAGGTGCAGGCAGCTCCGCCCCCGTCCTCAAGGAATCTGTTTTGGAAAAAAAATCTCTCATGCTCTCCAGGGAAAAGTGAATGGTGAGGATTTATGCTTCCCAGATAGAAAGACGTTTTACGTCTGACTTCTTGGGGGAGACGGACAGTCCAGGAAAGAAAGAGAAGATCTTCCGAAGTAGAACTTTTGGTCAGGAGCCAGAAGACTGTCACAAGAAGGCTATGCCGTCCCCCGCCCCACCCCCCCCACGCCCCCCACCCCCCCGGCTCAGGATACCAGAAAAGTGTCAGGTGAAACAAGTCCACAGTTCTACAAGGTGACAACGCACAGCTGGGAGAAAAGGGGTGAGGCATGGGGAGGGCAGGGCACGAAGATTAGGAGTGAGTGAAGAAGCTCACAGGCTTTCTCTGTAGTTAAGCACAAGAAAATATGAGTGAATATTTAAAAAGGAATATATTTTTCTTTTAATAAGTTTAAACAACATTTTAAAATATATACAATTTAGCAATTAAAATTATTTCTGATATAGGGAAAGATAATTTGTTGGATACGAAGGCAGGGAAGAGTAAAAATATATTTTTTTTCTTCCAAAGCAGCAAGTTTAGACGTCCTAGGGGTGGAAGATGGGGTTTGATTGGACTCCAAGTTGCAACACTGATATCTTTAGTCATAGTTAGAAAAACACCATGGGAAAGAGGAGATTAAAGTACCAGGAGACAATCTTTCTGGCAGCACATTCACCTAAAATCATGAGTATTTAGAAATAGCCCTACTTACCATCTCAGAAATCAATTATAAATTTAAAATTGTAGCAGAAGAAATTCTAAAATAATTTCAAAATTGTAGCAGAAGAAATTCTAAAGCTCAGCTACTCCAAGCAGAGTTTGGTGATCATATATGTAATTTAAAAAGTGAAAAAGGCAGGAGAAAGAAAGGATGGAAGAGAGATAGAGAAGTAGAAGTATTAATTTAAAAAATACAGAAATTATAAAGGGGATATAATTACTGATACTGCAGAAATTTAAAAAATTCATAAAGTATTAGGATATACATTTTTATGCCAATATTATTAAACGCTAAGATGAGAATTTTAGAATTCTGATTAAATTAGAATTTTATTTCCTAGAAAACAATGAATTACCAAAATGACTCAAGGAGAAGTTGAGAGTCTGAATATATCAACAACCATGAAAGAAATTGAAATCAGTAATGAAAAGTCTAACCTTGCCCAAAAGACAGAAAGTCCGAATGGTTTTATGTGTGATGCTTAACAAATCTTCAAGGAACAAATAATCTCTTATTATCTGAACTATTTTGGTCAATAGGAAAAGAGAAAGCTACCCAACTCATTTGACTAATAACTGAAAATGAATAGAAAGTACAAGAAGATTATAGACTAATTTCACTAGTGAATATGAATGAAAAATTTCCAAGTAAAATACTGGCAAATTAGTTTAGCAGTATGTATGGCCAAGAATTTATTCAAGGAATGCAAGCATAGTTTAATATTTAAAAATCTGTCAATGAAATAGTAAGGAAATATAATAGATTAAAAGAGTTTATGTTATAAACCATGATCGTATCAATAGACAGCAAAAGTTTGATAGAATTGAACACTCATCTAGGATTAAGAATTCTTACCAAACTACAAATAAAAAGAAACTTAATCTGATACAAGATATCTCTTTAAAACAAAATTCCAAATTAATCTACAGCAATGCAATTTCAATGAAAATCCCAATAGAGATTCCCAAGATACACGACAAGTTGATCTTAAAATTCTTACAGAAGAGCAAAAGGTTGAGAAGAGCTAAGATAATTTGAAATACAAAAAGACAGTGGGACTTGCCATTATTATGAAGCCTTCCCTGGTAACTAAGATGTGTGATATCGGTGTAGGATAGATTAAAAAGGATCAATGAAACAGAATAAAGCTCAGAAACAGCCCCAAACATATATGAAAACATATGTATGACAGAGGTGATATTACAGGTCAGTGTGGAAAAAATAAAGTCTTTAATAAAAGTGGAAAATTAATAGATTCCTCTTTCCTAACATGCACAAATTCCAGAGGAATCAATGATTTAAATGTGAAAAGTAAAACTTTAAAACTTCAAAAAGATAACACAGGAAAACAGATTTATGATCTCAAGGTAGGGAAATACACCTTAAATAAAACCTAAGAAGTGTAATTAACAAACTGGACTATATTAAAATTCAAACCTCTGTAAAACAAAAGACCCTACATAGGAAAAAAAAAAAAAAACACTGGGAGTAGACATTTGTGATGCACATAACCTTCAATTTGTTACTAAAATTAGAAAGCATACCTACAATCAATACAAAGACGACGACCCAAGAGACAAAAAAAGTGCCAAATCAGTGAATAGGCAATTCACGGCCTGGGAAATTACCATGGTCCATAAACACACAAAAAGATGCTCCACTTCTCTAGTAATCGGAAAGACAAAAAAATTTTTTTTCATTGAGATCATCATAGTTTATAACATTGTGAAATTTCAGTTGTACATTCTTATTTGTCAGTCACCATACAAATGTGCCCCTTTACCCCTTATGCCCACCCCCAACCCTTTCCCCTCTGGTAACCACTAATCTGTTCTCTTTGTCCATGTGTTAGTTTATCTTCCACATATGAGTGAAATCATATGGTGTTTGTCTTTCTCTGTCAGGCTTATTTTGCTTAACATAATACCCTCAAGGTCCATCCATGTTGTTACGAATGGGACAATTTTATCTTTCTTTATGGCCGAGTAGTATTCCATCGTTTATATATACCACATCTTCTTTATCCATTCATCAGTTGATGGGCACTTGGGTTGCTTCCATGTCTTGCCTACTGTGAATAATGCTGCAATGAACATAGGGGTGCATGAGTCTCTTTGGATTGCTGATTTCAAATTCTTTGGATAAATACCCAGTAGCAGGATAGCTGGGTCATATGGTATTTCCATTTTTAACTTTTTGAGAAATTTCCATACTGTTTTCCATAGTGGCTGCACCAGTTTGCATTCCCACCAGCAGTGTATGAGGGTTCCCTTTTCTCCACATCCTCTCCAACATTTGCTATTTTTTGTCTTGGTGATTATAACCATTCTCATGGGTGTAAGGTGATATCTTATTGTAGTTTTGATTTGCATTTCCCTGATGATTAGTGATGTTGAACATCTTTTCATGTGCCTATTGGCCATCTGTATATTTTCTTTGGAAGAATGTCTGTTCATATCCTCTGCCCATTTTTTGATCGGTTGTTTGTTTTTTTGTTGTTGAGTTGTGTGAATTCTTTATATATTTTGGAAATTAACTCCTTGTCAGCTATATTATTTACAAATATTTTCTCCCAGTTGGTGGGTTGTCTTTTCGTTTTGTTCATGGTTTCCTTTGCCTTGCAGAAGCTCTTTAGTCTGATGAAGTCCTACTTGTTTATTTTTTCTTTTGTTTCCCTTGCCCAAGTAGACGTGGTATTCAAAAAGATGCTGCTAAGACCGATGTCAAAGAGCACACTGCCTCTATTTTCTTCTGAGAGGTTTATGGTTTCAGGTCTTACCTTCAAGTCTTTGATCCATTTTGAGTTAATTTTTGTGTATGGTGAAAGATAATGGTCTACTTTCATTCTTTTGCATGTGGCTGTCCAGTTTTCCCAACACCATTTATTGAAGAGACTTTCCCTTCTCCATTGTATGTTCTCAGGTCCTTTGTCGAAGATTAGCTGTCCTTAAATGTGTGGTTTTATTTCTGGGCAGAAAGATGACAATTTAAACAATGACAAGCTGTCATTTCACCCTCATATTGGCCCAAATTCAGAGCCTTGACAATGTCAAGTAGTGGAAAAGATGAAGAGGAAAGGAGGCTCTCACACGTGGCTGCTGAGACAAGTAAAGCAACGCCATCATTTTGGAGAAGGAGTTGGCAACAGAACGAAGGTTAAGAGGCGCTGCCTTGTGATTCACAATCCCACTTCCAGGGTATGAAGAGACGTGCACAGGTGTGTAGGAAGACGGATATAGGAACATTCACAGCAGCATTGTTGGTAACAACAAAGTCAGAAACAATTTATATGTCCACCAAGAAAACAAGAGATTGAAATCCATCATGACGTATCTTACAGTGGAACTCTACCTAGCACTGAAAAACGAGCCTGTATTGAATGATTAAATCTGAAGAATGTATTCTAAACAATATAAGAGAACGATCATTTACACTGCTGGTAACCTCCGGGAAGTGACAATGGGATCAGGGTGGGACACCCGACTATTTTATTCCTTAGGAAGAAACAATCTGGAGTTGTGTGGCAATGTGTTAGATTTCAATAAAGCCGGGAGGTGAATAGGTTATGCTGTCCTCAGTTCTTTTCTATAGATCTGAAATAATTGATAATAAGAAATGAAAGCAATGGAACAGCAACAAATGAGTTGCTTTTATACAATGAAAGTGAAATGCAGCAACAAGGATCACTGAGTAAACTGAGAGACCAAGAGCATCCTTGCAGCCGGATCCATGAGGACTGAAAGGGCCTGCACCCAGATAACACACAGCATGGACAGCAGAACGTTCCTGAGGAATGGCTGGAGCCAGGGAAATGCCCGGAGTGGGACTGACAGCAATAGGAACCTGGTGGTGAAACTGCGGTTAAATGCTTGCTGGTGGCTGGCACCCCGCTTAATCGCTATGTTGTTTCACCACATAGTTGTTTCATTTTCTTCTCAATGCACTTTTTTTTTTTTTTTAAATCTGATGTTCTGAGATAAAGAAACACTTTAGTGCTTTGCGCACTGAATGAAGTGGACCCTTCCACCAGCCACGTTCTCCACCATTAGGCTTCTCAGACACAGGCTGTAAAAAGGGGTGGGAAATGGAAATACCTTCTGGGACCAGGTGGGTCATCATCAGGAGTGAAGTATGGGCAGGCTTCAGGCTGTGGGGAGTGGACGGGCTGGTGGGGAACCGGAGACTGTGTCTAAAGAGGGAAGTGGCTACAAATTTACATGATTGTTGCCACAAAGAAATGCAGGTGAGTGTCATCAGATTTTCAAACTCAGAAGAAGCCAGAAAACTGGATGTTTTTAAAAAGCTGTGAAATTTCCTGATTTTTAAATGTTTCAATTAATTCAAACATTTCTTAGAATACTGCACAGGACAAAACAACAACAAAAACAAAACATAAGCAAGCCACTCCTTGGGGATCATCATTGCATCATTGGAGACCATCATTGTGTCTGGAATCCACAGAGAAAGCACTAGCTGCTGGGATCCATGACTGGGTCTCACTACTGCCCCCTGTTGCAGAGGATCTACAACTGCAGGGTAGTAATGAAACACACACACCGCCCCCCCAGCCCTCAAGAGTTGGTACAGTCAAAAATGAAACCAAGATGTGTTGTGTCAGCTTTGTGAAATCCGAACAAGATCACTGAATGAGCTGGGAGGAGCTGTGGACGTCACCTAGCCATGACCGTGACCTCATGCTACACTCTTTGCTGCACAGTTGCCTCCTGCCCTCCTCACTCACTTTCATTCCATGGGTGGCCCCTGAAGGCATCTGAGCTTCTCAGTTCCTTTATAACAGCTTATTGCAAATGGGGAAATTGAGGACCAGAGAGGCGACGCTGCACTGGTCCATCCAAGAAATCATCCCCACTGTGGAGGAGGAGGGAGCCTCAGGAATGTGCTGAGTGATCTGTGGGGCACAGAGGTGCCCCGAGGGACTAAGTGACACTTGTGTGCTTTACTGTGGTTTTTTCCTGCCGAGGAGAGAAGACTGTAGAATCAGAAGAAGAAGTTTAGAGTTGTTAGAGAACGGCTCTTGTTCGCAGCTATAAAAAGGAACTGCACATTTCCCCAGCTACTGAAATGATAACTCTGGGTTTTATTTTTGGAAAAAGTACTTTTCATCTTATAAAAATTTAATGGTCTTTGAGTGACAGGGAAGTTCCAAGTGGTTTTCACAGGCTCTTTTCTGGCTGCAACAGAAGGCAGAAGTGAGGGCCAGGGCCTCCCCCTGCGTGGAGGGTGGACAGGCAGTCAGAGGAAACCCTCCCTCCCCATTGTCGGGTGCTGCTACTTAACAAACAGCCAGGGCAGGCTCCTTTCTTTTCTTTAAAAGCCTCTCTCAGCTAGGGGCAGGGCAAAGGTAGCCAGACCACTGGATAATATTGTTAACTAACAACTAGCTTTTGTGTGGTTGTGCTTTTCAGCCTACAGATGTTTGAGCATCTTTATTACTTTTTCCTCTATGATTTGGAATAAGCGGAGATTTCCTTCTGCTTGGTGTTAATATAAAATGATCACACATCTGATCATTAACGTAAGACTTGGAGCGGGGCTTCTCAAACTTGCCTGTGCATAGGAGTCCCTTAGGGATCTTGTGAAAATGCAGATTCTGATTCTGTGGGTGTGGGTGGGCCTGAGACACTGCAGAGCTATCAAGCTCCTAGGTGACGCAGATGTTGCTGGTCCACGGACTGCACCTTGAGAAGAAAAGGGGGGTCAAGGCGAAGAGAAGGGAGTAGTGTGGAAGGGAGAAGACGCAGCTTCCCTTTCTTCATTGAGGATGTGCCTGTTCTCTCCTGGCTCAGGATGATAATGTGTCATCCAAGCCCTGTTGGGGGGAAGTCCCTGGCTCAGCTGTGGCTGACCATGTAGCAAGGCCCCAGGAGGACAGGCGTGTTCCTTTGTGGAAGAAGATAGTGACAGCAGTCATTGTTCCCAGAACGGCAGCTCTGGAGGAAGTGAGCATTCAGATCAGAAGATGTTGGTAGAAAGAAGCTCCATGGACTCACGAAAGCAGCAAATTATCAGTAGTGTGTTTGCTTTGAGGTTGCGGCAGGTTAGGTAAGCGAGAGAGAGGATGAAAATCCAAGGTTTTTCCTCGTTGCAGACTGGAGGGAGTGAAATTAAGCTCTCGAGTGCCAGGCCTTTTGGCAGGAATCCCTGGCACACAGATGGTGTCACAGTCGGGCTTGCCCCCTCCTGTTTCTGACACGGAGGTGTTGAGGGCCTCCCTGCCCCACAGGACTGCAACAGATGTTGTTTGGTTCCAGCAGCCCAGCAAGAGCCTTGTCCACAATGTAAACATTGCGTCTGCTTAGCTGGTTCTCTCGCTGCTTTGCCTCTGAACTGTCTTTCTATAGGTCTTTGCATCCACCTTTCCATGTTTTAGATAATAATCTCTTGATGGGTAGGGGCTATGGTGTGCTCCCAAAGCTGGCCCTGCCTGCTATTTATGTGCAGTCGGAGAAGCCCTAGATATGCACCTGGGTGGAAACTGGACTCGCCGACAGTCTGTCAGGATGGTCCAGTGGGTGAATCCTGCTCAGTACCACCTCAGACACACTGTGAGGGCCTTTGGCATGTCCCTGTTCATCAGTGGCTGGGACAGAATGGAGTCTTCAGGCCTCATTGTAAGACGCCTTTAATAATTGTGGAATGTCTCCAGCTAATCCTGATCACCCCCTAGGGCAAAGCCACACCACCTACAATTCTTCCTACATAATTTTGGGCAACAATAAAGATATTTTTTTAAAACTGAGTTACATACTACACAAACGAAGGGAAAAAATTAAAGGAAAAGATGGTCTTCAACTGAAAAAAAAAAGAAGAAACCCTAATTCGTTTTAAATTGAAGATATGAATGAGCATGAGTAGGCGAGTCCACACTTGCCTACTGTTGCTTCTTCTGGAAACAAAGAAAATACCATCTACACTACATCTATTTCATGGAATACCAACTTTGTCAAACTGTAAGCAACACTTGATCTGCTTTCAGAAAACAAGAGTTTTAGGAAATGCTATTCTGGGAAGAAGTTTCAATCTGTCAGAGGAAAGGCTTGGCTCACCCAAAGGGAGATGGGCTAACAGGGACCACCTGGGTTGTTATGCGGACTGCTCGGAGCCTCCCAACCCCCCTGGGGTACTGCAATAGTGACTTGCAGAGGAAGACACGAAGTTCTAAACGGGAAGACTCTTATGTGGGGGCATCCCCACTACCTTGCATGGGATTACGGATCTACATCATTCTCTCCCTCCCCATTGGTGTTGCATAAACACCACCAAATTACCCCTGATTCTCTTTTGTCCATACTCATCCCCTACAATCACAGGTTCTTGTTCACTCGTTGGTCAGCGTGGCCCTGCCAGAGGCCCTTAGAGAACAGCTAGCATTCACTGAGAACCCACTTTGCACCAGGCAAAGTGGGGTGGAGGGCACTGTTTTTATTACTCCAATGATGAGAAAACAAAACAACTTAGAGAGGTTACGTTTTTTGTTTTTTCTGTTTTTTGATTCAAAGGCGGCATGGCATATGTCAGAGTCAGGTTTCAAAGTCATGTGGCCTCTAAGACTAGTGTCCTTTCGATTGGCCCTGCTATACTATGAAGGAGGTGCTGGTCGCCTGCATTTGTGCACTGCCTTGCTGTTCACACATAAATGAGGCAGCCTTAACCTGCATGCCATATGGTCCCCCCTCGATGGAGTAAGAGGAGATGACCACACTGAAGTACTAGCCATTTTGGTTTACTTTCAAGTTTGGATTTTAGTGAGTGAGAGTCTTGAAGACAGGAGTTATCCCTGAGTCCCCCTATTGTGGCATGGTGGGACATGGAAGTGGTGGGCAGTCCAGGAAGAGGGCAGAACTTGACTCTGTGCTGGGCAGAGTGTGCGTGTTGCCGATTCAGTGCAGGCAGCCAAGAGGATGTGATTCACTGGGTCAGTAAACATTTATCGAGCTCCTCCTGTGTGCATGGAGAGGCGTTGGGGATGCAACAGGAATATGCAGAAACGGTCTTTATTTGGAGGAGACACGACCCTTCAAATGGATTCAGAACAGAGCTGACCCACGTGGAGAAATGTAAAAGTTGTGGTAGGCAGATCAGCTAATCCCCCAGAATATTTGAGAAGATTTTGTGTCAGGACTTTCTTTTCTTCCTGATAGTTGAATTGCTTTATGCTAACGAGATAGGTTAGACACAGGCTGAAAACTAGCTTTATGCGCTTCCTTCACCCAAGGGTAAAAGTTTCTGCTTTCAAAAGCTGTTCTCTGTAGGATATCTTGCTGTCATTAACTATTATGTACCACTCACGACAATTTACTAGTGACAGCCATTTTCAGGACAGAGATAAGAGTCACAGAAAGCTCCACAAATTATAAATGAAATCTAAAGACTTCCTTCCAAATTTTTTTTTCCAGAACTAAAGCTGATTAACATCCAAATGACTATTCAGGGACTCTCCCACTGTACACACAACCACCACATTAGAACTGATGGGGAAAGATTAAAGCTGTGTAGAAAAGGCACATCAAAGAAAGCCAGGGAAAGAGACAGACCTTTTAAAGGCTGATTGGGGATGTTTGGAATGCAGCTTTCCTGAGAATTATTTGCCTGAGAAAGATGGTCAGTGCCTTTTCTGCTGAGAACGTCAGTCAATTATAATCACAGCTGCACCGCTGAGATGCCAGTTTATACTCAGATGCTGCCAAAAGGAAGAGTTTTCACAAAATGCCCCGCACTAATTCTCCAAAGACACTCTCTGCTGTAACAGGCAAGTGGTCACAGCTTCAAAGACTGAACAGGCTGTGTGATACTGACAAGCTGGCATGAGGGTTCTTTATGCTTGAGCACGTTGTTTTTGAACGTTGAGGGGCCACCCTCCAAAGCTGAGAAAAGAGCATGCAGGACTGGTCTCATCAATGAGAAACTCCTTGATTTGGTCGTGATTCTCCTCCAAGATGCAATGGGCATGTATGATAATGCATACTAGCAAGAATCATTAGTGGAATTCTGAAGTCTGATTTGATTAAGATACCCTATGAGTTTAAAGTATTCTATTGTATCACGTACAATACAAAAGTATATTTTCTCAAGCATCTGTGAGCTGTATGGTTAGCAACACAAATTTAAAATAAAAATACAGTGGGAAACATTAATTTATTCATTCAAATAATATGCATTGAAAGTCTTTTTTAATTTGAGAGTCTTATTGACACAAACAGCAAAGGAAGAGTTTGAGGGAAATAATGGAATTAAGAACGTTTCGGTATGAAGAGAGATTAAGATTGGCGACAAGAGCCAGTCCTATTGGATAAATTCCATTCAATTCAATTTCCAAGCACTTGTCGAGTGCCTTTGTGTTTTAACACTGGGGTGGGGAATGTTAGGGATATAAAAATACAAGTAATGTATACCTTCCAGAAGCCTGCAGTCCAAGACACTTATATGTTGGTGAAAGTTACAGGGATGAATTATTAGTTACAATCTTCTCCTTATATGAAATATTTGTTATTTTTGTCTTGGGCTGCCTTTGCAGTGCTTTTCACCATAAAGTACACCAGTGGAGATCTTAGTGTTTCAAGTATTGAAAGCTTGGTGAGACATCCATACATCCATCCATTCATTCATTCATTCATTCATTCAATAAACGTGTACTGAATAGCTTTTGGTCCCTCTACATAATTTTTGACTTCTTTGGCAATAATAATTCCTGTATGTAATTCTTCAGCTATAATAAATATGCTTCTACATCTTTTATCTCATTTGTTCTTTCAGCAATTCTGTGAGGGTGGCAGAGTAGATATTATTACAGACGATAAAACCAAGAAAGGCTAAGTGCTTGGTTCAAGGTCACGCAGCTAGTGTGTACAAAAAACAACAACAACAAAACCAGAACTAGCAGCCACCTTTTTTGACTCCATTTCAAGTGTTTTTCCATATATCACAAATTTGCTATTATTATTAATAGCCACCATTTTCTTAGTGCTTTAAAACAGGCGGTAGGCAAAAAGTATTTTGTACATATCTTATTTAAAACCTCATAACTAGAGTTTACGAGGAAGCCAAGACTCAGATAAATCAATTTGTTCAAGGTGATACAGCTTGTAAGTGGACGAAGTGACATTTGAGCCATTAACCTACACATTCCATCCCACTCTGCAACACCTTGCATCCTTTCGCTGAGAATGCAGTATGAGGAATGTTCTAGTTCTTCCTGCCGTGGCCACCTTGTCCATTAGGCACAGTGTGCATGGTGCTCAGAGCTATGATACTTTTAAGGACCCACTAAATGTTTTCATTTTAAGTACATTTAAAATCAGAAGAAAAAGAATGAATGTAACAACCAATATATACTAATGAATCCAGCCGGGATTATATTCACCTTTATTCCAATTTTTAAAATGTTTTTAATGGAGGGAGGGACCCACAAAAGCAAAAGTGCCTAGGGCCCATGAAAGTCAAAACACAGCCCTGCTACACTGCCCCTTTCCTAAAGAGTCTGTGAGATTCCCTTGTGTCTGCTTCTCCCTCCAACCCCCCCGGGCTGGCTTGGAGGCACACATCCACTTCTCCTTGCCTCCCAAGGCCACTTAAACTTATTGCTGTCATTGTCCACATGGTGGGCAACTGAACTAGACCCCAGTTCTTAGCTCCGGGCTGCTTCCCTGTGGCAGTGAGAGAACTGGTACCGGCTTGGGCTGGAGGTCACCTTTCTGGGATACCGATTTCTTCTACCCTGTATTACCTGCCTCCGACTTTGGTCACCTGCCTAGTTCTAACTTTGATAACTGAGGACTTTGGAGGAAGAAGAGCCGCTATCCCACTGAAGGTGGCTCGGTTAGTGATGGCTGGTGGTGATCCTGGGACATGGAGAGGAGCCACGTCTCAAGCTTCAGGGGTCTAGATGGGGCCTCCCATGGGCACACAGGTGTACCTTTGGCTCAGACATGCTCTTCTTGTGATATTCCACCAGCTTCCTCTATTTTCAGTGCTTCTTCTTTTCTCACCAAATCAATTCAGAACAAGGCATTTTATGTCTTCCTGTCTGGGCTGTAACTCAGCAACTAAGGTATTATTTTTTAAAAGTTCACTTAAAATAGACAGTTAAGCTTCAAAGAGTCTCTTTTAATAGCAAAGTCCTTATTAGAATTGGAAAACACGAATGTCCAATAATTAAATTTAAAAAACCAAAATAAAACCAAAACCAACCTCTACTGGCTTGTAGACTATTATTTCATTGACCAATGACATAGATATCTGCCATGTTTATATTATTCATTTTAAAGAATAGGACAGAATTTTTCCTGTGAACTCTCACATCATCCTTTGTGTGGTAGAAGGTGGAAAGAAGATAACAGCCAAGTAATGTTGGAATATACCTAGGGCAAGTGGCCACTAATCCTCTGCTCCAATCTAGAAAATAGCAGTAGTGACGTCATCTTCGTTCAACACAGAAAAAAAGAGTCTTTGAAATGGGAGGCTGTCACTGGATGGATGGTTTAGGGCATACCATGTCCTATTGTGGGCTAAGAGCTACTTTAAACAAAGTGATTGGGTTTATTGGGCTTGCCCTATAGAAACCCCAACAAACAGGAACAAAACATGTGTCCCAATTCACTAGTTAAGTTCATGAGAAATGTAGCCTGTAACACTGGGCTGCTTTTCACAAAGGTCTCTTTTTAGATCACAGACTCATTTGATTAATTTAAGTTAAAATAAGAACTATTATTTATTATCAAGAAGACAATCTCTGGTCTGCAGCCTTAAGACCTACTCCGACAGTACTTACTGCCCAGAACAAAGGTAAGAAGGATTTCCCATAAACTGAGGAAATATTCACATCTGGAGCTACCTGACTTCTCATATCAAGCCATATGCCTCACAGTATGGTATTTAGTGATATTATGAATTAGCTATTGCTTGTGTAGATAGAATGAAGTCTAAACCAGAGCAAAATGAAGAGGCTTATAAGTGGATGAGCAATTGACTGCATATCTCTAAGCCATCAATAACTCATTCATTCATTTATTCATCATTATTTATTAAGTTCTTACTCTGCACCAGGCAGCGTGCTAGACATAGTTCAGGATATAGAAATTCCTTGGGATTCAGAGCTGAAAGACACAGGACCTGTCCTCAAGGAGCACAAGCTTTGTGATCGTGTGTAATACAGGTATACGGAGGAAGCTGTGAGAGCGCAAAAAAAGTTACCAAACACACACTGGGGGTTCTGGGATGGCTTCCTGGAGAAGATGACACTTGACCTGAATCAATTTCAAAGCTTGCAATTGATTTAATTGGGAGTCCTACCCTTTTAAAAAATAACACTTTCCCAGTAGCTTTAAAGCATCAAAATAAATGAGACGAGAATTTTGCTTTTCTTTTAAAAAATAATTCGGGAAGTGGAAGGTGTCAGTAGCAGCAGTTCCAGTTGCTTGTAGGAAGCAATCCTACTTCTCGGTCTATCCCTAAGCATGGTCCTGAGCGGTCCAACAACGTCATCTTGACGAGCGCGCTCCAACGAGGACGGTTCTGTGTGAAACGGGTTCACTCAGAGCAGCTGTAATGAATGACAAGAAAATTCTAAGTCTTCCTTTTAAGCTTTTTAATTCTTCAAGTCAAGTACTTCTGGCACGAAAAACTTGATGACTTCGGGATCCTGTGTGTGCCTGTATTGTACTTGTTATGCAAAGGTGTTCAGTAGACATTCAAATTGGGTAATTGAAACTGAGGTAGAAATAAATCTTTGTAAACGTACTTAAAGGACAGTGTCTCCTCTTCTAAGCTTTGCTCCATCGACTTTCCTCACAGGAGACTCTACTGCATGTGCAGCCCTTCAATGTTTGGATCAGATAACGTTTCTGTTTTCCAGTAGAATGCTCTCGGTATTAACTGGAACTGGGAATGACAGCTTGCCGAGTCACCCATGGGAAGAGTGATAAGAACATGTTCTCGGACTAACATGGTACAAGTTTCACAATGAGAACTGTTGTTTTTTAAGAGTCATAATGTTAGCATATTCAGACTTATTTGTTGTCTTTTTCCATTACTGCTAGCTTTTTGCAATCCTTGTTTTCACCATCTGAATGTAAATGCAAATTCTGCATATCTGGTTCCCGTTAAAATTGATAATTAATTAAACAAATATTTATTGAGTGACCGCAATGAGACAGATCTTATACCAGGAGCTGGGAATAGAAATAAAACCTCACAGCCCCTGCCTTCACGGACCTGATAGCATAGAGTGGGAGGCAGCTGGTAACACGCAAACTACTGCAAACAAACAGATAATTACAAGTAGCGTTAAGCACCATGAAGAAAAAGGACAAAGTGCAGTTAGATAGGATAAGAGGGGGAAAGGGTTACTTCGGGTGGTCAGGGGCTGCTTTGCTGAGGAGGTGACATTTCGGAGACCCGAAGAATAGGTCAGAGGCAGTGAGTTGAAGAACAGGAAGATAAGTATTCCAAACAAATGCATAATAGAGTTTAGTGTGTTGTTAACTCTGAAAATCAAAAGCTTTTAAGAAAGAAAGCCTTTTTATAATTTTGGGAGTCTGTGAATGCCTTCTCCATGCAAGCAATTTAGAGAGGGGTGAAGATGAACATTCATTAAGCAATTATTACATGTCAAGGACTATTCTAAGTGATTTAATAATGATAATCATCATAATAATTATTGTTTATTAATTATTTAGTGAGTGAGTGCTAAGCACTATGCTATAGGTACTCAACATATATTTTCTTCCAAAATCTATACAATAAAATATGCCCTCGGAGTCCCAGGGAGCACTCCAGTCTCTCTGAAAGAGGCTTGAGAAGAAGAACACAGGGCAGAAAGGAAAGTGAGGCACAGGCCTGGCAGTGGGAGGCCTTGGAGCAGAGTATTCCTGTCGTTAGCAGAGGGGTATCTGGTGCCTGGCCGAGAGAATAGAATCCTAAGCCTTTAGGGGCCAAGCAATGGGCACGTTGCCTGCAGAGACGAGGAATGAGGACGGGAGTGGTGAGGGGCCCTCAGGCATTTCTAGTGGAGGTGAGACAACCTCAGATATTTTTACGGCAATCACTCGGCCAACAGCAGGGTGAAGTGAAGGGAAAGAGAGGGCCAGAGTGGTCCTCAGAGGTCTGCTGGGGGCCAGCTGCAACGATTCTGGGAAGAGATGCTGAAGGCCTTTGCCAGGAGAGTGGCCAGGGAGAGGAGACATGACAAGGGTGAGACACGTGGGAGGCAAACTCGGTCAGGCGGGAGGTCTGGGGAGAAGACGATGAGTTCAGTATTAGAGATTGTGATTTGAGGTGTCAGCAGGACAAACACATTTCATAAGCATTTAATGCTGGTTCTGATTCCTTCCCACACCCATTTCATTAAACCCAACAGAAACCCTTCTGGGAGACTTAATTAAGGAGGGCTCTGATAGAGCCTGGCCGGCAGCAATTCCTGCTCCTTTACAAGTGTTCTTAAAGGAACATCAGATGGTTAACCAAGTTGGGCAACGAGAGAAGAGGAAGTGCTAGAAACGGCTCCACACAAGATGCTATATAGAGAATTCTATTTCAGTTATCTCTGTCTTTCTGTTATTTTCCGTATCTGTATTGGTCAATTACATGTCAGGACACATCTGTATTTGCTGAAAGCAACAGAAACCTTCCCTATCTCGATCCTTGATCATTAGCTCAGAGCTCACTCTCATCGGACACAGGCACATTGTAGGTAATATACACTCTGGTCGACCTTAATTCTGATTGGTCAATGAATTATTTACACCTCTTCTACAGCAAGCAGAGGTGTCGACTAAAGGAAATCAAAGTGGGTTTTTTGCTTTGGTTTTTGTTTCTGTTTTTAGGAACCAGGAGAGACAAAGAGAAGATCTATCTTCTGAATAAAGAGCCCACTTTAAAGATATAAAAGATGGACTTTAGAACAAAATAGTTTCACATTTTCACAGATCTACTTAGCACGTGTTTTTCTTGATAAGAACCATGCAAGGGCTGACGTCGGTCCTCTGGGTAGACAGTAGGTGGACCACTGGCCTCTTCAACCTGATGAATTATGACTCATTTAATAACTTCTGTATTATTCAAGCTCTGATTCCATAACTTACCCACCACCCAGCATTCTACCCAGGAGCTACAGTTGCTTTGAACCAGGATCGGGGATCAGTTGAAGCAATTGGGAGGCAAGCTGGAATTGGGCTTTAGAAAACAGTGATTTTTCCTTCCTCTGCCACCCGGATTAAGTGTGCAGAAAGCTGTTACGTGCAAAAAGCACTGATCACAGTCACCCTTTCACAAGTTGGCAGCCTGCCATGTGGACTCTGTCACTGTCTCAGAGGCTGGAAGCCCGTGTAGGGGACCATTATGCCTCCAGTGATGTCCTCTATGCACAGGGGCCAACTTTTAGAACTTTGACCACTAATGGCAACATGATGGCGAGCACCCAGGTGGGCGGACAGCTTAAAGGATGCTAAGCTTATAGGGAAGCTGATACAAAAGTCTGACTTGTTTTTTGGATGCATTATAATTGACTTGGGTTTTTGGGTAACAATCTGGTGTGAATTCTGAAATCCTTTAAAATATACAAAAACCTGGGGCCGGCCTGGTGGTGCAGCAGGTAAGTGCGCACATTCTGCTTCGGCAGCCCAGGGTTCGCCGGTTCGGATCCAGGGTGAGGACATGGCACCGCTTGGCAAGCCATGCTGTGGTAGGCATCCCACATATAAAGTAGAGGAAGATGGGCATGGATGTGAGCTCAGGGCCAGTCTTCCTCAGCAAAAAGAGGAGGATTGGCAGCTGATGTTAGCTCAGGGATAATCTTCCTCAAAAAAAAAAAAAAATACAAAAACCTAATAAAAATTTCACTAAATCAGAATTAATTATCATTTTGAAAGACCCAAGCTGGGTTGGCTTATTTTTGGCTGGTAAAACACTTTCTTAGTAGTGTAAAATTAATAGTGCAAACCAGATTGCAGAGAGAATGTTTAAAATACTTAAAGGACAAATTGTTTTCAGCACTGACAAGCTCTGTAGGAGTGCTGTTTACATAGAAACAAATGACATGCTGCTTATAAATCATTAGGATTTATTAATTAAATCAGATCTTCCCTACAGGGTAACACTGAATTGGCTTAATTTGAATTATTGTATGGTTTTCTGAGAGAATAAAACTGCACTTCTTAATATTCTATTGTAATTAAAAAGAAAGCTACTTGGAATAGTGCAAAAAACATGAGATTTAGAATCAGAAAAACCTGAAGTTGCATCATAGACTTTTCATTTAACTATCTTTGTGAATTTGGATGGATGGCCTAACCCCTGTGAACCTTTGATTTCTCTTAAGTAAAGTGAAGGTTATATAGTGACTTTTGTGGGTTAATTGTGAAGACAGCATGGCTAGACGTAAAGCTACTAGAAACATCGCTAATACATAATAAGGGCTCTTAGTGTTTCTATCTAGATAGCCTGTTGGTTTGAAAGGCAAAAATAGAACACTACAGAAATATAATACAATCTCACAAACTAGAGAGAAAGTAAGCAAGAATGGTGATTTGATCAATTATAGTAATAGTGAAAATAACAGCTTTCATTCGCCGAGTGCCAGCTCTTACAGAAGACTCTTTTTGTAGATGAGAAAACTATGGAAAATCCTGTCTTTATAACTTTAGTGTGAAATCCAGTGGCCTAAAGTTAGAAAAGGAAGAGATTCTCAATGAAAACACTGTCTTAAAAATCATAAAGTCTCTTTAATGTAAATATTTTGGAAAATTCCATGTGTTTTAAATATTTAACAGCAATGAACATTTTTACGGGCCTTAGATTTCATGTAACAATATTAAGAAAGGAACTGACTGCACAATTAAAGGCCAATTTTAACTAATGGCCACAGCTTGCAAAAATACTGGCAAGTTCATGACTTTTATATCTCTTTACATCTTTATCTGTACCTGAAAACTCATTTTCTGTTTAACTAATTCAATAAAAAAAATAACTTTGGCTTGTCTCTAGACGTAAAGAAATAAAAATGGCCGTTTCACAAGTTTATTTGAGTTTCCAATTTCTAGTGTTTCTCAATGAAATCAAAACCCAACCCAACATTTTAACCTGGTAACAACTCTGATAAGGACACCCTTTGGCCACAGGAGACATAAACTATTCCTATTTTATAGAGCATTCACGGAACATTAGGAAGTCATCTTAATTAAGAGTAAGTAAGATTTAAGCACAGCATTGATTTTAATGAGATTAATGACGTTTTGTGATTTAGTCTTTGATTTGCTTTTTCAGGCCAAGCAGATTGAGATATTCCTTTTGGCAGGGAGCATCCAGTCCACTCTTGATGTACGAAAGGTCAATGTCAAAATCAGATCGGGCCCCTCCCACATTTTGCTCCACAAAGACATCTCTGGTTCTAAGCATCCAAGCGTCAATACATGTGCTTTTGAGCTGCCAGCCTCCTCTGGTGAGCTTCTGTCCCTCAGGCCCAGTCCTCAGGCCCTGGGGAGTGGTGCTGTAAATAACTACCTCTGACGGGCTGCAAGTAAGAGGAGCTAGTAAGCATTTCTTGGCTTCAAATTGCACGGCCATGATCAAACTCTTATTTTTACCCAAACTGCATTATAACAAGTGGCATAATGACTTCGAGGTTAGAAATAGACAGAAAAATCACAATTTGTGAATTTGATCATTTTGATTTGTTTCCACTGGGGACATTAGCAAACAGGTAGGAGCTCAACGTTTACAAATGGCTTCTTTTCAGACAAGACAAGCACTTAAGCTGAAAAGGGAGGAAAGTCACTCGCCTCATTGTGGATCGTACTATTGTGAGAACAAATAAGTGAAGGCACACAGAGAAGAATCCTCCTGTGTCCTTCTAGCTTTTTGAGCTGGGTTTAATGTGTGGATTCTTCTAAACCAGACCATTCACTTACTAACGTACTTATTTGTAGTGGTTACTGTATGCTCAACATTTAGTAAGTTACTTTTAGAGTTATTAAAAAATAAGACAGTTCTTGATCTGGAGTCGTTTGTAATACAGTATACACATGCCTCCACATAATAAACCAACCTGGGTTTAATTATAGACAATATGGATAATCTAATATCACAGAGTCATAACTATATGTTAGGATACATAAAAATTCTTATATTGGCCCATTGATTATCTTGTCTGAGAACGATTGAAAAAACAAGTGAAACAAAACCAAAAATACCAAACCTACCACCACCAACACAAAACCAAACAGCAATGACATACTTTGAAAGATGATCAATGAATACATTCAACAATATATATTGAGAACCGACAATATGCATGATATATGATGATATAAATGAAAAATCCCCTCAAACTTTTACCAAGCTGAATGTACAATCTTTTGGTTAGGTGGGAACCAAAGGATTCCCTATAATGTTCTTAAAGGCTGCAAATTTCAAGTATCTTCTAGTGCATTCAGTATTGTCTGTTTTCTGTTGTGTAAGTGTATCTTTAAATAGTGATAAAATTTTATCCAAGTGCTGAGTGGATGGAGAACACAAGGATGGGGCGGGGCAGTATAATCAGAGAAAAGTTCTCAGAGGAGAAGGAAATTTTAAAGCAAATTTTAAAGGAAAAAATAGACACCAACTGTTGATTAAAGCAGGGAAGACACTTCTGGAAAGAAGAATGGCCTATGCAAAGGCTTAGAGATAACAGCAAGAATTAAGGCAGTAAAACAAAAGCAGTGTGGAGCCCTCCTAGGCTTGGGGCACATTCGTTTCATAAAGATGGTAGCAGGGACAATGAGCTCCTTCACGGGTTTGGTAGGGAAAGGAAACGCTTAGCGACCTTACCCCTCTCACCCTTCCAGAAAGTGAGTACTGCCATGGACACCAGGATGACACAACAGCCCTCAAGGAATTCTATTTGTCGATTTTACCTGAACTCTGCTTGTCCAACTCTAGCCTGTGTGCCATTGGCCATGTGGCTCCAGGGACAACCCTCTCTGGGAGCAGAATTATGCTTGTGCAGGAAAGAAATCAGAGCTTCCATTTACTCAGTGGCAACCTCACGGTATCAGATACTTTGCACAAGTTTTGTTTTTGTCCCTACATTTTGGCACTATAGTATGTTTTTCTTTAAAGCAAATATGCATTCCAGCCTCTGTAACCTTCTTTCTATGTAATTATTTCCCCACGAACCAGACGAACCTAAAGCAGGTTATAATTGACTGGATCTACAGGCCCAGTGGGATTTGCCTCTAGATTTGGTTTTGAAGAGGGTGACATTTGTTTCCAGGCCTCATCCTTCCTCTTGAGTCTCTTTCATCCTTACTTACAGGTTGCCCTGGGCTGCCAGGCGGTGCTCACTGTTGGACCTTCCATCTCCCACCCCTTTCTCCCCGTCCTGCTCTGTAGGGCCACCCCATATTCTAGACTCTGGACACCAACAATGGAGTGACCCCCATCTCCATCAGCCTACGTGCGAAGCCATCCCGAATAAACATAAGACTAGGTTTAAAACAGAGTTCTTGCTACACACATGTAGCTTCAAGAATTATGGAGAGTGGCCTTCCCCAACCAAACTTCCACTCCAAAACCCATATATATAGAAGTTCTGGAGCTGTCAGTGCCCAACAAAATACGATCAAAGGGGAGACGCCCCACTAGATTCCTGGAATAAGGAAATGAACCGGTTAATTCATGTCAATAGTCACAAAGTCAATGCTCCATATTGGAAGCATTATAGCCCAGTAGAAGCAGCCCTTGGGGGCCAGTCTGCCTGGATCAAACCTCATCTCTGACACTAACTAGTAGTGTGACCTTGAGCAAGTTACTAGATACCTTGGTACCACATAGGCTGATGCAACATTTGGGGTTACTATGAGTAAAGCACTCGCACATAGTAAATGCTCAATAAATGCTTGCTGTTTCAATAACAGTTCAATCCAAATTACAGATGGGGAAATGAGGTATATTTCCCACCTTTTGGCAGAGAGATCTTTGTGGTATGTGGGCCTTCGCGCACCCTGAACATCATCGCCTTACATACTACATACTTCTTTGCCTCTGCTTTTGACTGTATGACCTAGTATATACACACACACACACACACACACACACACACACTGATTTCATGATCCCCACTTGGGTTGACACTGGCAGTTTGAAAACCACTGGCTTAGGGCAGGTCTGTATAAGTGACTGTATTCAGTCTAGTCAATTTCCGGTCTCAGTTACACAGGAAATGGCTTTGCTCTTCTAGGACTCTCAATTCACCTCCAGGAAGCCAGGACTTTAACATTGTTTTTCTGAATATAAACTGAAAATCATTCATGGTCAGTGATAGAACTCAGATCCAGAAGGAACCTTAGAGAGAAAGTCTGGTGTTGTGGAAAATATACTGAACTGGGGACCCAACACCTCAGTTCTGGCTCCACTTCCTCCAGGATCATGTATGGATGTTAGATGAGGCCCACAATGTCTGAGTCTGCATTTCTGCAACTGGGGAAATCAGAAGCTTAGGTCCCTTCTAGCTTTCTAACACTTAAAAAAAGCATGTGTACCTGTAATTTCACAATCTACAGAAATCAAAATTCAAATCCAAGGAACTATATAAGAAAAGGGTTCTTTTTTCTTTCTTTCTTTTAATTTCCAAACTCTAACTTCAAATACTTTCCCATCAATTATATGAGCTATTTGGATTTGAGCAAAAGCGAATTAATTGTTTTGCTGGTGTGAACTGGACCATTTGCCAGGTAAATGGGAAGGCTTTCCTTTAAAAGTCATACTGGTTCACCCTTCAAGAAGATGCATCATGCGTTGGAGAAATATCTGAGGAGATTCTCATCTGTTCTTGTGACTATTTAAGGATGGATTAAGAAAAGGGCAAAGGAATGGACTTTGCCTTTGAATTTCCTTAATATCTTAGGGGTACGAATGGCATCATCTTTTTAAATGTATTTTCTCAGATACCAGTAAAGGACCTGCTGCTTCTCCAGGCAAATGGAACCAGAGCTTTATAGATGCAAATGGAAACAGGGTAGCGCAAAGAGCCGTCCTTTATTCACAGTACGCTGGCCATTCCCTGACATTTAAGTGGTGTTACTTTTAAAACCCAGCAGAGAAATAGATTTTTAAGAAGGCATCAATACAAATGGCTAAGAAGCACATGAAAAGATGGTCAACATCGTTAGATCAGGGGAATGCCAATCCAACCCACAATGAGATACCATTTTATATGCACAAGGAAGGCCAGAGTAAAAAAGACAGATAATAAGGAGT
Organism: Equus przewalskii; assembly: GCF_037783145.1. Classification (NCBI taxonomy): domain Eukaryota; kingdom Metazoa; phylum Chordata; class Mammalia; order Perissodactyla; family Equidae; genus Equus; species Equus przewalskii. Next base: position 13,561,304 of record NC_091838.1, read on the forward strand.
ATTGGTGAGGACATGGAGAAATTGGAGCGCTCATACATTGCTGATGGAAATGTAAAATGGTGCAGCCTCAGCGGAAAACAGTTTGACAGTTCCCCAAAATGTTAAACATAGAGTTACCATACGACTCAACAATACCTCTTCTGGGTATGGACTTGAGAGCAATGAAAATATATGTCCACACAAAAACTTGTATACAAATGTTCATCACAGCACTATTCTAAATAGCCAAAGGATGGAAACAACCCAAATGACCATAGCTGATGAATGCATAAGTAAAATGTGATATACCCACACAACAGAATATTCTTCGGCAAAAAAAGACATGAAGTACTGATACATGCTACAATATGGATGAATCTGGAAATCACTAGGCTATGTGAAAGAAGAGTCAGAAAAGACTATATATTGTATGATTCCACTGATATGAAATGCCCACAATAGGCAGATCTATAGACATAGAAAGTGGTTTAGCGGCTGTGTAGGGCCGGCGAGGGAGATGAAGAGAGTGGGGGGTGATGACTAAGGGATTCAGAATTTCCTTTAGAAGTAATAAAAATGTCCTAAAATCGATTGTCATGATGGATGCACGACTCTGTAAATATACTAAAGACCATTGAATTGCATATTTTAAATGGATGAATTGTATGGAATGTGAATTATATCTCAATAAAGCTGTTATTAAAAAAAGGCACCAAAATATACTGAAAACTTACAAGAAAATAGCACTGCTTGGTAACAGCCCACACTAGAATTCTCAGCTTCGCTTGCTTTCCCCTGAGGAATCTCAGGTTAGCCTCTTGTGATGTTTCCCCATCTCTATGGGGCAATAACCATGGCCAACCATTCTACCCTCTTCCTTCCTCATAGAGACCCGGGCAGACCAAACGGGCTTTTGCATCCTAGATTCATGCCTAGATTTTTTTTCTTTAGGAGACTCATGCTTTACAAGTTAGAGGCATTATTGTGAAAACTAAAGATTGTAGGGCCCACCTCTGAGGACATTTCGCAGGAGCAATCATCTTGGCATTTGTGTAACCCTATATCTGTGATGGAGGAAAACAAGATTAAAAGCTCCATTCTTGAAGCCAAGAGTAATTTACACAAGATAAAAGGTGCAGAAAACAGAGAATACTATTCCCCTTAGAGAGCTGTATTTATTCAGGGAAAGTTACCAGGGAGAGGAGCAACTCACAGGGTGTAAGACAATATGTACTCAGGAGGAGAACGAGCCACAATAAAGCCAGATTCCCAGGAGGTCCCATTCTGTAGTCACTTTTCAAGGCCACTGGTAATAACAGTAGGTTCCAGTGGGGGAGCCTTATAGATATATAGCGACAACCGTCTTGAAACCTTATATGTTGCCCACTTTGTTTCCAAATCTTTTCTTGCGAAGCTTTATTTACTAAAGGGCCATGACCACAGTGTTCAGCTGCGCGGAAAAGCAAATTTGTGCTGCTAGTTTAGCTCTGCAAAGTGGAGAAATTCCTGCTCAGTTTCTGTGCCTTAACACTTGGAAAACGCAGTTATGAAAAATAATTTAACAACTTCAGTAAAAAATGGCTACATTGCACATAATGGAAAAGAGCTAAAGTTACTCTCTGATCTAAGCATTTTCTTTTTCTTGCAAAAGTACTCTTTATAAAAATTAGTGTGGTGCTGTTTTTAATGGACTTGATTATGGTCTCCTTTTCAGATGTATCTTATAATTATAATATACATCTCATAAAATATTATTGGGCAAGTGCAATTTAATTTGGTTTATCTTTTTAACATATTTTTTTTTTTGAGGAAGATTAGCCCTGAGCTAACTGCTGCCAATCCTCCTCTTTTTGCTGAGGAAGACTGGCTCTGAGCTAACATCCGTGCCCATCTTCCTCTACTTTATATGTGGGACGCCTACCACAGCATGGCTTTTGCCAAGCGGTGCCATGTCCACACCCGGGACCTGAAGAGGCGAAACCCGGGCTGCCAAAGCGGAACATGTGGACTTAACCACTTTGCCACTGGGCCAGCTCCCTCATTTTAACATATTTTAAAAAGGTTATGATTTTTAAAAACGGTAACCACATGAATTAGAAATGGAACAATAAACATGTAGATACATATGTGTCACCATTCTCTTGCCAGTTCAAAGTACTGTATGTGTATTATCTTATGACTACTCATGCATGTAGAAAGGTAAAAGAACTAGCAAAATTCTCAGTTTTAACATTAAGGCCAAACAGATAAGGCTTAACTTTTCCAATATAACTTTCGATGTTGCAGACTGAACTCGATCTTAACTCTAAAGGTTACTCTTTGAATATCAGCTAAGATTCCTTTTTTTGATGAGCCTAATAGAAAGAGTGTGGGCACCATGGCTTGACAGATCTGAGTTTATATTCCTCGTGCACAATTTACTAACACGTAATCTTGGGCAAGTTACAAAACCATTCTCAGCTTCAGTTTCTTCATTGCAAAATATGCTGTTGGGAGAATTCAATTAGATAATATATGCACAGAGCCTAAAAATACTAAGTTTTTCAATGAATGACCTCTCTTCTGAGGTTAGTGCATCTTGATAATTGGTTCAAAGCCAGTCTTGATCTTCCACTATGACTAATGAACTCCTTGAATTTTTTTTCCTGACTCTTCATTCTTCTTTACCCTTTTGTCTATTTACTGCCCGCCATCTTGCCCTGTTGTTTCCATTTTCTCTTCCCACCTCCATCTCCAGGCAGACACTCTGTACTCCTTCCCTAGTTCCAGTCATTTTAAATGATTGCAACTAACTATCTCATAGGCACCTGCGATTGTACCATTTTTAGCACTTTGTGAGCTGACTCCTGGCATACTCCTCCAGCCTCATTAATGGTCATTCTAGCTCTTAAGTTCTACCCTCCACTCATAATGAACTTCTTCCAGTTCCTGGAAATTCTAGCTTGTGGAAGCCAAGACTACCATATGCTCTCTCAAATTTGGGTCTTCCACATGCTCCTTCCTTTGCCTGGCTTTCTATTCAACCGGCCAACTCCTACTCCTTCAGTTCTTATCCTTCTGATTCATTTTGGGAAGGCCGTCCTTGAGCCCCTGGACCAGGTTCCATCCTGTTTGTAAAAGCTCTTGCACCTTTCACTATGCACATCACAGATTCCTTAATGTCTGACTTCCCCAGGAGGCTGCACGTTCCTCCAAGGCAGCGATTGTATAATCCCAGGGCCCAGCACAAAGTCTGCACATAATGAGTGCTCAATAAGTATTTAGTGAACAAATGAGTAAAAGAATGAATGAAATAAGATTATATTTCTCAACATACTTGTCATTCCTTGCACTAGGTGATGAGGCATATTAAAGAGAATCACAATCTTTCTATCCACATAATTTACTTCTGTGTTCCCATATGTTTCTCTGCTGGCGGAAGGGAGGCGGGATCTTTTGTCGAATCTCACTCCCTCAGTGATATTAATAAATTGATCAAGTGAGAAAAGGTATAACACAGATTCTGGGAGCAAGGGAAGAAATGTCAGTACTAGACAAAATATTCCAGTTGTTGGCTTTTCCCTACCTGAAAGATGAATGCTATCCTTCAGAATTTAAAAAACTTATCTTATAATGCTCTTTAACTGTGTCCAACTATCTCATATGCATCTGTAGGTTTAGGATCAAGAAAAGTGACCCATGGGGAATGGAGAAAATGCTGACTTTTTTTCTCAAGTGATGATAATACTTAAACTATCTCCAGATATTATGTAGGAAATGGTGGGAACATTTTATCCCATTAGCACCGAAAGCAAAATAGAGAATTCAAGCCTTTAAATTTTCAGACAATCGACTCCTTGTTCAAGGTCTCTTCAATGAGGCCCATGTGGGTTCTGCTGAACTTGTTCTCAGGTTTGTTGCTGTTGGTCTTACCTGGATGCTCACTATCTAGATCATTATCACTAATTATCTAGATCCCTGTCACTAACTATCTAGATCACTCTAACAACTTAGATCTGCACTGTCCAATGTGGTGGCCACTAGCCACATGTCACCACTGAGGACTTCAAATGTGATGAGTCGAAAGTGGGATCTTCTGTAAGTGTAAAATGAGCACTAGATTTCAGACAGTATGAAAAAAGAGAATGTCAAATATTAATAATTTTTATATTGTTTACATGTTGAAATGATATATTGGGCTAAATAAAATAATTATTCATGTTAATTTTAACTGTTTATTTTTACTTTTTTGATGTGGTTCCCAGAAAATTTAAAACATGGCTTGTATTCATATATTTCCTGTCGACAGCGCTGGTCTAGATTCCTGCACAGTTGATTTAATGAGTCTGGAGAGCAAACTGACGCTCTGCCAAAATCAAATTGTGTCCTGCAAGCAAGGATAAACTTCTGGAAGGTTTAAAGCATAGCCATGTCAGGTCTATTACCTAGGCAGTTACAATGGAGAGTGGATTTTATCTTGATAAATGTAACTGTATGATAAGGCTCTAATTGCTTTCAGGTGCCTTGGTGAAAGAACAATTCAAGATTGACCAAGGGTGACCTCTGAAAGAAGTGTGGTGGATGGACTAGTGCAATGGAGCTGAGAGGTGTTGGTGGGGTCCCCACAGGGAAGGCCTTCTGGACCTAAAGTGAGCACAGCCCCCTGCATGCAGTGGACACAAAATACATTTTCGTTGGATTGAGATGACTCCCAGTTGAGTGACCTCCCCTTTCTCAAGTCTGCTCATAGCTTCTCTGGGTTATTGCTCTTAGATTTAATGCTTGTCTTACCGTCTTAGGCCCTCTAGCCCTACCTATGACATATTGGTCATGTTCCCTCCTGCCATAGCTTTGCACATGCTAGTCTCTGTACTTGGAATGCTCTTCCTTCCTCCACTTCCTCCTATCTTTTCTCCAATGTCGGCTTAATGATCACCTCTTTGGGAAGCATTCTCTGATAACTTGGAGTTGCTCAACTTCCACTCTCCTCCTGGCACCTATCACAGTTACATTTACTCACTCTCTGATTCAAGTCAGTCTCTCCATTGCTATCTACATTGCACTTGAAGAGGGCAGGCATTCTTTATGTCTCAGCTCACTGGGTTCTTAGCCCAGTGTTTGGCACCTAGTAGGAACTTGATAAACCTTCAGTGGATGGATGAATTCTCACTCTTCAAGGCATTGCGAAATCTGAAAAAGTACCGGTCTGGGGTCAACCATTATGGAACACCATCGTCCCTAGGCTGAAAATGGACATAAAAGCTAAATTGTAAATAATTTTCTGCTAATACTTTAAAAAATATAACTGACACTTGCATATTATCTGAGTTGTATTTGCCCAGTGTGTGTGGAGGAACATGAGGTTTTACTCATTTTGATTTTATTTTGCCTGTTTAGGAAAAATGCATAATAGTCAAAAGGTAGCAGGACTCACTTTAGGGAATGCCATAACAGCTTTCCTGATTAGTACTGACCAGTCCAGGAAGCAATGTAATAAATAAGCAAATCAATATGCCACAAATAAGTAAGCATCTCATCAGACTTGAGGCACAATAGCCCTAAAGGTTTCTAATTTAATTGGGAGGAAATATCTTAGACCTATACAAGAGTTGTAAATTTTTTTGTTTACACTAATAAGAGAATAATCTTGTATAGACAGTAAGGAAGGTGACCAGAAAGCTGAATATTGCAGAAATATCCATCTACATGCATGAAAAACACTGCTTAGAAGGATATGAACAGACATTTTTCCAAAGAAGATATACAGATGGCTAATAGGCACATGAAAAGACGTTCAACATCACTAATCATCAGGGAAATGCAAATCAAAACCACACTAAGATACCACCTTACACCTGTTAGAATGGCTATAATCACTAAGACTAAAAATAACAAGAGAGGGTGTGGAGAAAAGGGAACTCTCATGCACTGCTGGTAGGAAGGCAAACTGGTGCAGCCACTATGGAAAACAGTATGGAGATTCCTCAAAAAACTAAAAATAGAAATACCATATGACCCAGCTATCCCACTACTGGGTATCTACCCAAACAAACTGAAATCAAGAATCCAAAGTAACATATGCACCCCTATGTTCATTGCAGCACTATTCACAATAGCCAAGACTTGGAAGCAATCCAAGTGCCCATTGACTCATGATTGGATAAAGAAGATGTGGTATATATACACAATGGAATATTACTCAGCCATAAAAAAGACAAATTCATCCCATTTGCAACAACATGGATGGACCTGGAAGGTATTATGTTAAGTGAAATAAGCCAGACTGAGAAAGACAAACACCATGATTTCACTCATACGTGGGGGATAAACAAACACAGGGACAAAGAGAACAGTTCAGTGGTTACCAGGGGAAGGGGGCTGGGAGGTGGGCACAGGGAGTGAAGGGGCACATTTATATGGTGACGGACAAGTAATAACGTATAACTGAAATTCACAACGATGTAAACTACCATTAACTCAATAAAAAAATGGTTAAAAAACCAAAAAAAATTTTTTAAAAACCCACTGCTTAGAATTTTAAAATAAGTAGAACTTGGAAGCAACTGGGAAATTCTCCTTACAAGCTAGGCTTATGTGAAAGTACAGAGAAAGATTTGTCATCTTTGATGCACCCAAAAAGGGCATTTATAGTAAATCCTGGGAGAGGGAACAGTAAGTCCCAGAGACTTAAAAAATCAGTTTATTATCATTAGTTTTAGTAATAACATTGAAGATGGCACTATCTAACATTTGTTTAATCTTTCCAGGGTAGAAAGCACTTTCATATAATGACGTATCACTTAATTCTCACAATAATCTGATGGGTCAGCCATTGCTCTCATTTTACAGATAAAGAAATTGATGCTCAGATGTTAGGTGATGTATGAACTCAGGTTCCTTAGAGGAAGAGCCTGAGACAGAGATTATTGCTCAGTGATGTACTAGAAGAGTGTTTTCAGGGGAAGGGGAGTGAGGAAAGCAGGATAGAGCAAGGGAAAAAAGCTACACGAGAACAAGGTGCCTATGGGAGACCAGTTTCATCCTGATCCTATGGGAGGTGCAGAGCACTTGCTGCCTCACAGAGTTGATCCCACCTTAAGGGAAGGGAGGTGGGCTTTTCTACTCCCTGCCAGCTCAGCCATTGGCTGCAGGCTGCTCTGGGCGGAGATGGGGTGAGATATGTACTTCGTGGGCAAAGTAGCTCCTCTTGGCCTTCCATGAGTAGGGGACAGCTCTGCTCTGCTGGCAGTCAACACTCAGAGCAGTTGAGGATGGATGCACTGACCCAGCAAAGGGGATCTGGTTGAGGAAGAAACAGTGTCGATTATAAGTGGCTCGTCCAAGATAACACAGACAGACAATTAGTATCAACTATGCTTTGAATTCAACCTACTGATTCTAGATTTAGTGCTCTTTTCAAGAGAATTGAGTAGAAACCAATGATTTCACGTCACCAAAAGAGACTATTGCCATCTGCAGAGGTGGAATTTATTAACCATATGCTATTGCAAACACTCTCTAAATACTCAATGTTTTGATGTTACTGGTTACTTTGTGCAAATGAGAAATTATTTTTATGATCACATGATCATTATGATCATAGACTTACTTTCTGAATTCTATGCATATGAATCTAGAAGTGAATAATTCATATAACCTAAAAGCTACCTGATAAAACAAAAGGCTCAACTTTATAAAAATGACCAAATTTCTAAATCCATGGGTGACTAAATGATTTGTTAATACTTGCTCGCAGTTGTTGTACATTGATTTACAGAATGCTTTTATATAGAAAAATAAGACTGGGAAATTAACAATCAAATTCTATTAGAATATCTCCACCAGCCCCCACAGAGAATGATTACAGATGAACCTATTCGGTTGTAGATTATTCACTGTAGAATATGGCTACTGATTGCCTTTGATTCTCACATAAATATTTAATAATATGTTATGCTATAAAACTACGATTAATGTAACAGAACTATAGAGCTTGCAATATTTCAACTGTAGTTAGCATTATAGCAGCACTAGTGTAAACAAAGGAGTAAATACAATGGAACGTGTAATACTGTTGATAAATAATATAAATCTCTTTTTTCACTAGCAGAACAGTAGTAGAAATGGTCATGAAAAGCACAGTGCGATAGTGAAAAGAGGATGATATTTGTTTTAAAAGTCCCATCTGGGCAGAAAAACTCCTTCAAACCCATTTTTAAAACTGTCTTCATTTCAGTTAAATCTGTAAGAAATGGCAGCTTTTTAAATTGGTGTAAATCAGTTCATAATACTTTTGAGTGCCATACTAGGGAACCTCAAAAGAAACATAAGATATGGTTCCTTCATTCAGTTTTTAAGGAGCAAAAAGTTATTTTGAGAATAAGGTTTTAAGATGCATGGTAAGGATTAAGCTTTCTTGGCAGAATTAATATCTTTTCTCATGGTTTTCCTGACAAGATTCCAACAAAGAAGAGATTTTGAGAAAGTTAAAACCATCTGGAATAAATTTCATATTAACTTACATTATCTAAATCAGGACTGTCCAATCGAAATATAATGTGAGTCACAGGCGTAATTCAAAAATTTCTGGTAGTCACATTAAAAAAAGTAAAAAGAAACAGGTGACATAAATTTCAATAACATTTGATTTAACCCAATATATCTAAAATATTTTCATTTAACCATGTAATAAATATAAAAATTATTGAAGAGATATTTAAAATTCCCTTTTTTTTCTCACTAAGTCTTCAAAATCTGGTGTAAATTTTACAGTTACAGCACATCTCAGCGTGAACTGGCCACATTTCAAGTGCTCAGTAGCCATGTAGATAGTGGCTCATGTATTGGCCCAAAGAGAAGAGAGGCATGACATGCTGAAATTAAACCTAAGAGAGCTCTCTTCTCCCTTTTTCACAAATAAAGGTGCTAGGTATGTACTCTTTTAATTTTAGAAAAAAGAAAATGAGTTATTTGCTTCCTATATCCCTTTTTATCCTTTACACATACACACTAGATTTTCTCATATTTCATTAAGAGTCTGTAAAGACAGTGGGGAAAATCCTGGAACTCAGCAGCATGTAGCTTTCTACTAGGTCCTACATTAAAAAATTTTTTAAAAAGACAGAAGAGAAAAGTAAGAACAGAAAGAAAGAAGTCTTTGCTCACTTAAGGTAAACACATCAGCTCTCTTCTCCAGTGGAGCTGCCCGGCAGTGCAACTGCTTGATCAACAAACCACACCAATGGTAGTGCTGGAATCTTCTCTTCCTTCAAACGAAGCCACCTGACATTTTACAGTCGTGGAACTCAGGACACAGACACTCAGGGGGGCCCCTGGGGGGACGTCAACTCCCTGCTCTGGAAGAGTTCCTGGCACTTACTAGAAAGTGACGGAAGTTCAGTTGAGAGGCATACTAAGGTTAGGTTTTGGAGCAAAGCTCTGGTTCTGGTATCCATGTCCAATCTTTTAGAGAGATTTAAGATCGGTTCAAATTCTCCACATCCTCAAATTATAAGAATAATGTAAAATGAATGTGAAAACATAATAAAGTGCTAATTAATATAGTGCAGACACTTGATCATTTATTGTCCTGACACTAATTGTTTCAGACGGTGCATCTTGTCTCTGCTAACTAGACTTCACTGTGACCCCATCATGCCCAGGCCTTAGGGCTAAGCACGGGAGGGGCTCCCCAAGTGCTAGAGGATGTAAGGCTGTAACGCTGAGTATGTCCTATGTTTAGGCGTCAGTGGAAATAAGGGGAGGTGGGATTTTCTGCAGTTCACTTTTGGAGATGTTCTTCCTCGTTCCCTAGAAAGGACCAGTATGTTCACGTGCTTTATAGGCTTCGCTGAATTAGCTGTAGTGTCTAGGAAGATAATCAATTTTGGTGATCATCAACTCTTTTTATGGGATGTTCTTTAGCGTCTGTGTCTGAGTGCTGTGGTTTTGGTATTGCCAGTCATGGTGGAGAGTTATTCATTGTAGACATATATTGGAGGATGATGAGAGGAGCTGTATGGGATACGGAATTAGATACAGTCACGAATACTGGATTCCCAATCAAACGACAGTCAAAATGACTGTATCAAGATCAAATGACTGCAAAAGAAGGAATTTTTAAGATTGACACTCATACAGAAGTCCTGCCTTATATTATAATCACACATACACACACGAAAGTGATTTGACTAGACTTTCCCAATTTATGCCATGTGTTAACTTTCTGCATCTCATTCACCCAGGGTTATAAAACCATTCCATTAAAATTTCTCCTCTGGCACTCACACATTAACTGGAATTTGGGATTTATAAGATTGTGTGGAGTTGACTGTACACCATAAAAGCCTCCATCAAATAATTTCTTTTTATAAAGCAGAATCTGAGTTCTGCACCAGTTACTCATCTGGCTCCCATGGGCAGAGAGGACTTTTGCAGTCTATTAAATCTAAATGACAAGAACAATCTTAAATACGTACAGCCTTTAGATTATGCAAAATTAGACCAATACACAACTGTATCTGAAAATTTGCTATTACTGTATCAAACATTCGCTTGCCGAATATTTGTTTGGTGCCTACTAGGTGTCACAGTGGTGCTGGATGTTGGTACACAAAGACAGACTACATATGGTCCCTGTTCCCAAGACACACATGATTCTGTCTGACAAAGAGCTGGGCATGTTGACAACTAGACCGCAGGATAGCTCGGTGGCAGGGCCTTGGTTCCAGACACACGGCATTGTTGGATGTTAGGTGGCAGATTCGAAGTCTCAGTTTTTTTGAAGACTGTCCCCTAAACCTCATGTTTCATGGCAGTGCCAATAGAACGACAAACATGTTGAAGAACTACTGAAAAATGCCTGTCAGCAGAGCTCCTGCCTTTAAAGAGCATTTTGGCTGGCTCTTCTCCAAATCCAATAAAGGATTTAGCTTTCTCATTTTGAACATCTATACATTTTCAATGAAGAGGGGATTTAAAAAGTAAGCGGAATGCTGGTTTATATGATCTATTTTAAACGATGATTGACAGATTAAGAGAGCTTGTATTTAGGAAAAATAGATTTTATAGTCATATAATATGCATGCTTAGAATTAGAAAGAAGATTTGTGGAACCAATCTCAGTGAAACTGAAAGGAATTGTGATTTACATACTGTAAAATAAGGAATTACAAGCCTGGTGAGGGAAAATCCTCTTTATAAGGCTAAGAAAATGAGAATAACACATACTTAGCTGGGTCTTAAAAATAATATATGTGTGTGTGTGTGTGTGTGTGTGTGTTGTGGGTCTGTATTAAATAATGTTGAAGATGAAAATACTGAAAAATAAAAAAGGAATATGACACATAAAAGTAAAAAAGGTGTAATGATTTTATAATGTTAGATTTTTAATTTCGATTTTTTGGGGATGTTTTAGTGAAAACATTTCCAGTAGCATGTAAGCCCCTTGAGGGTAGAGACGAGATTCTTTTCATTACTGTATCCCCAGCATTTAGCACAGTGCCCAACTCTTATAAGTTCTCAATAAATAATTATCGAATGAATAGGTAGATGAATGAATCAATAAATGATTTGAATCCTGAATTTTCAGAGAAAAGAAATGAAAGTAGCCTTCTTTAGACCTGTTTCGTGTTATGCCTTGCCTTGTTTTCGGTGCCTTACACAGTAAGTCATGGATTAGTCCTTTAAGGCAGTACTGCTCAAAGTGTGGTCCGCGGACCCAGGACCACCTGCACATTGTCACTAATCCATGACAAGATAAGTGTGGAAATTGGGAATAAGCATCGAGAAATGTTTTTACAGCAATTCGACATTGCCCCAACAGCCAAGAGCATGATCATGTTTATCCCAATTCATTTTTTGTTTACAAAAGTATTGGTCCATAACAAATTGGAAACTATGAAAGAAAGAAAGGAAGGAAGCAAGGAAAAATCAGAAGCTGGTCCTTCTGTAGAGAGTTTGAAAAGCACGTCTCTAAAACCTGTCCTATAATCCCCACATTACTGATAAGGAAACCAAGGCTGATTAATCAAGTAGCCAGTAAGGGCTGGGATTGTCAGAGCTGAAAGCTCCAAGCCCTTCTATATTTGGAAAACAGACAAATCTTCTAGTTAAGGGTTTGATTTTATGACCTATTTTTATCCATAAAATGAAAATAGAAAAAGCATCTGGTTATTTTTCTATATTCCAAATGCAAATGGAGCCTCACTGGTGTCAAACACAGCCTCCCTAGCAGCAGCAATATTTAGGATTGATGCCAGAAAGAATGTAATGCAGGAAGAAACATACATACGAAATAAATGGAAAGGGGAAGCTTTGTGCAACGGGGCAGGCCTGGCTTGTGATATATGATGAGAAGAATGAGTGTCAAGGGAGAGAGAATTAAATTTACTTCCCACAGAGACCTCCGTTCTACCCCAGCTCTCCTGCTGAAGTAAATAGCGGGAGGGTCTGTCTATTTATAGTGAGTTGGGGAACTGAGACGACTAGCTGGGCTTCCTTGGGAAAACATGCATCTACTGATCCCTTCAACCATTTGCCTGGAATATCCAGGATACAGTATTGTGGCAAACATGTGGTTTGTTGTTTTGTGCCTTGCCTTATTTGAACAACCACCTTTATTTTGCATTTTTTTCGGTTTGAGACTAGAGAAATCCTAATTCTCCTGGAACTCCTAGGTCAGTAGCAGCAGAGGATTCTATCAAATGAAATTGAAATTTCCTATTTTACATATTCAAAGTGATCTCCCACCCTTGATTGGGTGAATAGATGCAAAAGGAAATACATAATTTTGATGCAAGAATACTGAATTTATGAACATGTTAATAAATACCTAGGAAACTAAGTAGTTAAAATAGCAACCAAGGGCTGGATGCTGTAAAACAACTTGTTTGCAGAAGCATTGAGTAGTCCTCGCGATAAGACTGAAGGATGCCTGGAGGGTTGACATCTTGGGGGTTCCATGTCCAGGCAGAGGCTGCAAGGCCACTTGGAGGTGATGTTGTAAAGGGCACTGGGGGCATGCTTGGCCATCGCAAGAGAACACTGAAGGCTGCTTCTAACCCCAATCTCTTCCGGAGAGAGCCGATTTTTATGCTGTCTTGAGTGGAATCCTAATCCAACTCATGGAATTTCAAACTTTAATGTGGGAACCTTTCAAAACTCAGCCCAAGGATCTCTTCTCCTTACCTTTCCTGGCCTTCTACCTGCAAAGTGAAGTGCATGTTTTATTAAATAGCAGTTGTAGGAATTACTGGACATTTTTTTGGTGTGTTTTTACTTTTTCCTTCTTAGACTATAATTTCCTCGAAGGCACAGACAATGTCTTATTCATCTTTCTGTTGTAGTGCCTAACAAGTAACATGATGAGGCAGACAACTGGTGTTCAAAAGATGTTTATTGAATGGAGGCAGAATCTGAGATTTTTCTTAAAAAACAGAAGAGACAACTCGTAAAATTGTCTTCTGCCAGGTTGGCATTTAAAGATCTTTAGTCATTTAATATTAAAAGTAAAGTGACTATGTACAAATGTGGAAAATGTTTATTATAGAATTCAGAGAAAACAGAACAAAAATATTATGCAAATAATGATTTATCTAGGAAATATACACATTTGGCAATGAGAAAAAAAGTAGGACGAATCATGCAAAATGAAAATAATTATATTTTGATGATGAGCATCTTATTGTAAGGGGTGATTTCTTTTACTATTATTATCTATAGAAAGTATTGCTTTATTGTATAAGTATATAGTATATATACTGTTATAATAACACAATATATTGTTTTATATATAAATATATAAATTATATATTATACATTATAATAAATTATATATAAAATATATTGTTATATATAAACAGATAAATATATGTGAAATAATATATTGTTTTAAACTGTTGTTTTATATAGTTTATTAGATTAGATTACCTTTTTAATAAAAATAAAGAAAATTTCTAGGATAATGCTGAAAATAAGTTCAATCACTTTGAAAATTATTTTTGGCTAATGTTATTTTATTTAAAAAAATTGCAATCTTTTAGGTCTGATGCCAATAAGCAAAAAAAACAAAAGGGTAGGGAGAGAATTAAAGAATCATTTTGCTTATCCCAAATTCACATTGGCTTCAAAAATATGGAAATTTCACATGAATCAAGAAATTTTTTTAACTAAAATTTCGGAAAAATTACACGTATGAAATTTTCTTTATTTTACATATTATTTTTACCATAGATGTAGATTTATAGTATATATTACAATTTAGATCCAGGAATTTTAATGTGAAGTTACCATACGAGAAAATAGCTATAGTACCTACAGCATTTCCTCTGAAGTAGTTAATGAGTATTTCAAGAGAGTATGCTGGATGAGTACATGTCCTAAACATAATAATATTAACAGCACAGAGCCTAAGCAATAAAACGAGGAAGGCCAATATGAATGTATAATCAAGCCCTATAAATAATTCTAAAGAAATATAGCTGTGTTTTTTAGATGTCTATCCAGACCCAAACTTTGTTAATGAAAATATTTTATAATCTTGGTTGGTTCGTGGTAGATGACTTCTTTAATAAATAAATTTAAAAAATGTTTTGAAATTAGCATAGCAAATGTTTTAAAGTGTCTGAAAAGATTTGTTTTTCAAAGTCTGCAACATTTCCCCTTGCTATGGGATTAATAGATCTCACTATGCTGTTAATTATCTCAATGGCATTTTATTGACCAGGAAGAGAAATGATAAATTTTAAACTTTTAAAGTCTTTTATTGTCTAAAAATCATGGATTCCTTATTGGTAGGATTAGAATTGAACACATTTTGTTCTACGTAATTAATAGTGTCCCCTCAAATAACTTAGGTCCAGGGAAGATTGAGAAATAGTCTGACCAATGAAAAGGTCAAGGCACAACTTCTAAGGGTGGTGCCTGTTGATCTGATTTAAGAATTTGTCCAGGGATGAGGGGGTTCTAGTGTGAGAAACCACTGGTAATTGTTAAAGTCCAGATCTCTAAGAAGTATCTTTGGAAACCAAGAAGGTCCAAGTTACCCCAAGAGTCACCATAGGCAGAATGGCTTCTCAATCCACGAGCAGAGGCACAAGAGCTCCTAACTTGAGGAGGTGCCTCTGGAGGGCCAGTTGTCATGACGTTCCAGGCAATGTAAAGGATGTGGCTGCTCTGAGAAAGACCCATCAACCTCAGGTGGCCCTTTCGATCCTGAGGAAAGGGCAGTTACAGGGTGTTGTTTTCCAGAGCTGCAGCCCAGAGACCAGTTATCAGTAAAGATTTCTCTGGTTCCAAGAGTACTATGTATGTATGATTCTAAATACATGGAATTGACAAAGTAGGATTCAAACTCCTTTTTATAGAATTAGAAGCCTCCATCTAGAGAACTGTTCTGACCTTAAGTGGTAGTGCCCACTGTGAAGAAGCATTTTATTGGGGTCCACCCTGAATTTGAAGTACCCAACGAAAGGAGAGAGCAGTCTGATAACGTTTCGGGTAATGAAAGCAGAATAAGTGATAAACAGGCAATGGAGTAACTTTCACATTCCTTGGTGTAGGCTAGCCATTTGTGAAAGGGACACCCTAACTTGGAAAATTTCTAGGGAACAATGGAAGTTCCAAGAAGAAGGAGTAAATTTAGGCTGGCACTGCCACCTGCCACAAGCATCTGCCTGCCGCTGGGCCACAGGGACGGCATGTCATGTCTCTTGCAAAATACCTCCATTTTTGGATTTTTTTCAAAGAAACATACCTGGCATTTTCATTGTCATTGTTATTTTGTTTACGACAAGTTGGTAAGAAAACAGCCTTGTTTTAAAATAAATTTACTTTGCAAACTGTAGTCAGTAACCCCCCCCCCCCATAATTATAGGTGCAATGCGACAATTTTGAAGAGTATCTCCATGGTAAATTTTTTGGAACACTAGTTTCTGTTAACTCTTTCACAGGTACTTGGCAAATTCAAGAGAAGAGAAACAGTGGCAGGTGAATTGAAGGGGAATAGACCTGTTGACGTTTTAACTTAAAATGTAGAGAATTCTTTGACTAAAGCAACCCAGTTGAAAAATTTGCTGCTATACCCCAAAATTAATAAAGGATTGGATATTAAATATGAATTGTTGTGAAGAGACAAAGAAAAAAGCAGCCAGCCCAAGGCTGACATACACCAGGAAAGCCAAACAACGGTACAGTTGTCTCCCCTTGTCTGCAGTTTCACTTTTTGCAATTTCAGTTACCTGTGGTCAACTGTGGTCTGAAAATATTAAATGGAAAATTCCAGAAATAAGCAATCTGTAAGTTTAAAATTTTGCGCCGTTCTGAGTAGCGTGATGAAATGTTGTGCTGTCCAGCTCCCTCCCACCTGGGATGTTAAACATCCCTTTGTCCAACTATATAGCTGTATACACTACCTGCCCCTTAGTTACTTAGCCATCTTGGTTATGAGATTGACTGTTGCAGTACGGCAGTGCTTATGTTCAAGTCACCCTTATTTTACTTAATGGCCCCAAAGCACAAGAGCAGTGATGCTGGCAATTTGGATATGCCAAAGAGACGTTATTGTTGTTAATCTCTTACTGTACCTAATTTATAAATTAAACTTTATCATAGGTACGTATGCATGGGAAAAAATATAGTATATGTAGGGTTCGGTACTATCCAAGGTTCCAGGCATCCACTGGGCATCTTGGAACATAGCCCCGTAGATAAGGAGGGGCTACTCTACTTGTGTACCTGGAGCTCTGTTAATGTTTATGGCTAGCACAGCACCTTTTGAATATAGCGCCTATTCTTAGGATTGCTGAAGGAATGATTGAGTGTGCAAATGAATGAATGCTTTCTAGAAGTGAATTTGCAATGGTTAGGGCAGGGGGTAGGTTTCTGACCTGATTTATCCAGTTTGGCTGTCGACAGTCATGCCATTAATCAGAGACTTGTGAAATTTCAACTTGCGCCACGTGTGATTTGTCCTTTCTAGCTGTGATCTGTACTTTTTAGCTCGCTTACACCTCCAGGGTCCTTGGAAGGCACACATCTGGGAGCTCTTTGCATGGGAAACTTCAGAATAAGTGCAGGTTTTTATTTTGAAGTACTGTTAAGTACTGTCAAGTCCAGTTCCCATAACTCTCAGTGCCAGCCGTGAAAGACAGAGGCTATTAGTTTATAGGTTATCCTGCCAGAGTTGTAATAAAGAAAACAGGATTCTCAGAACTCTCTGCCGCAGGCACTATCCATCTTTCTTTCAGCATCTTGGAGTTTATGCTTAGCTTTTTACTCTTCTTTTTTTTCTTATTGCTTTCTCCTTCCTGGTAAGACAAAGTGACCACAACTCATAAGCCATATCTAGTTTTAGTTTAATTTTGAGAGTGTTCAGCTATACTATTTATTCCTATAACAAAATATCTTATTTGTAAATTAAAACAAAAACACTTGAAAAAAACCCTTACACTCAGCATTCAGGTGAGGGCTCAGCTGCATACTTGTAGTCTAAAATATTACAAACCAAGTGGCTTTGGTTAGCTTTCGCCTGGTTAGCTTCTGTCCTGCATGCATGCTTCAGTAGCTTAATTTTTTTCCCCCAAGTCGTGTGTGGGCTCTGAGTTACTCTTCAAAGGTACAATTGGTGTTGGAACATGAGGAATGGGCCTCTCTAGACAAACATCCATTAGAGGACTAGTACCATCCCCTTTGTCCTGCCTGTTTTCCACTCAGCAGCACTGGCACGATTCAGAGGAATCAGTTGCCCTATTTGCAGGGCTCGATGTAGAGTGACAGAAACAAGAAGGCAGTGCTATATATATTTCTGGCATGACTCCCTACATTACATTCAAAGATGGTGATTAACTTTTTTCTACAGTAGTTAGAGTAATTATTTCCCTGAAGTTCCCTGGGGGCACCTCACCTAGTTTCTCTCTAGAAAGGCATGACTAGGTTGGGTGTATCCTTCATATCCCCCAGCATTTTGGACATGAAGCTCACTCCGCTATTCCTGGGCCAAACAGTGGACTGCAGATGCCTCAGGAAAGTCACAGCTCCTTGGAAGAATGCTCCAGGACTGGCTTCAAGTTTGAGGACTTCCAGCAAGGAATTCTGGTTTGATTCCACTCCATATCAAAGACTTTAAATTATTTTTTGAGTTCCCATCAGTTGGGCTCAACAAGTCCTTCAGGATAGTGTCTCCCGGGAGGTCAAGGCAAGGCTGGTCCTCAGATCTCTTCAGGCCTGATCCAAATTCATGCCCTGCCTACTTCAGATTTGTTTTCTCCTATGAATTGATTTTCTTTTCCTCTAGCAACGTTTCTCCAAACATTTCTCTAAATGAAATTCTAGAGTCATCTCATAGTATGTAATCTGCGGGATACGATGTGTTTTCCTACCATATTTCCTTACCATTGTCATGAGATGTTTTTGCCACTTAAAAATCTGATAGAGGGAGGCACTCAAGGATGCTAAAGGATCAATGCAAAGTTTAAAATTTAAGATACTTGGTTCCTGTACAGGTTAGAGGATGTCTCACACAGATACATAAGTAAGCGGATAATTAGAAATAACTAGTTTATATGGAAAACTGAATGCTTCATAAGGCCACAAATATATCTTTCTCTGTTAAGTATTACTTTAAAAACTCTGTGGGGAGAAAAATGCTTTTGTGTGGAAAAAAAAAGTATTTTGTCTCTATCAAATGTACGACTGAGGTCACTTGGGCAAAATCACATGTGCTCATGTGACAGAATACAAGGGCCAGATGAGAGTCTAAGATGAGACACAAGATTAAGGGGATGGGGTGGTGGATCCCTTTGTTGTCCACACAGTTTTCTTCTGCCTTCACTCTGACTGGATCAACTGATAGGCCTTTTCCTCTGACTGCACAGTTCCTTCATGTTCTCATATCCAAGGGCTTTCATCTGAACTCCACTTTAACCAGTCACTCCTAAGGCCCCTTTTCACTTAGAATTGCTCCTCTGCCAAAGTTTGCACTCTCCCACAATCACATTTTTACCTTGCAGCTCTTATCCTTCCACGCTTCTGCTGGACAGCTCCTTGCCTTCAACACTATTTTTCACTAAATGAACTTCCTTTTTCACCCCGCTATCAGTCCATCAGCCCCCTTTTGGCTTTATTTCTCTCTCTAGGTCTGAACCCTAAAGTCAAAGATACCTGTAATTTAGATTTCCTCACCCCTTAGATCTTCTGCTATCTCCTACCCTAAATAATTTCTACCATTTGCTTCTCTGGTTGCAGCTTTCATAGAGCAGAGATACAGGTCAAAGGCACAAACTTCTGATCTGCCCCACAAAGAAGACACACAACCTATCTCTGCTCAGTGGGACCCCTCTACTTCCAGCAGTCTTTGTCTCCACTCCTTGTTGGCAGCATGTCATATGCCCCATAGTAGCTATCTAAAACTTATCAAACTTTTTCTATCTCCTCCATCTCTCCTCCCCCTCTCCCTATCCCAAACCACACTGGTAGATCTTCACAGTTGGTCTCATCTCTTCCTTCCCCCAGAAGATAAGGGCATTTTGATCAAAGTTTCTGTAGCTTTCCACCTCTCTTCTTTAATATTCTACCACAATATACCTATTCTTCTACTGCTCTCTCCTATTCTAGACAGAAACAATCTCTTCTCCTTTCCCAAACCAACAATTCCTTCAATACTCTTGATTCTAGCTCTTCCAACTCCCTCTAGAACATTACCATTAGTTATTTATTGTTTATGATAATCAATATTTCCCCTTCCACTAATGACTTCTCCTCTACTTACTGTTGGGAAACAATTCTCCAAGGGTCTCTGGAGCTCTGCATGTCTATGAGCAGAAGCATGACTGCCTTTGTTCTGGACTATTTCCCCAAGAATGCCTGGGTAGCAAATAGCACAGGAAGATAGAGATAGCACTCCATTCAAAGCAAAGGGTAAGTTTGCTTACTGTCCATTATAAAAGATTTTAGATCCTTAAAACCAGGCCTCCTCTCCTGTAATGCAATCTGGGTGTCACCTGGCCTTCTCTGTACCACCCTGTGGGAACTGGGCCAGGAGGAACAAGTACAAGAAAATGCTGATACTCTAGCTACTGCTATTGCTGTGAGTGATAAAGTCCTTTGTCTGACTCCTTGTGAGCATAGAGCTCATGCTCTGGGTGGTGTAAGTGCAATACCATACTCGAGTGGCTTATATCTGAGCATTTGGCTTGCCATGAGCCCCAGTCAGCGTGACTACTAAGTGGGAAAGGAGCATTCTCAAACAGTTGTTAATGCAGAAGAAAGTTAAGAAGGCTTCTACTCTATTTAAAATGGATGCTTATTTTATGACATTGGTATATAAGAAGGAGAGCAAAACAGAAATTGCTTGAAATTCAAACCCAAATGGCTCAAGATTTGAGCTACAGCTTTGGTAAGCCTGGGCATTTTATTTGCAGTTACAGTATTTCTCAATCTTCACCCATCTCCAAATGAAGATTAGACTATCAGGCCCTGAGTTTCATAATGTCACTCAATTTTTCATTGCTTTCTTTCATGCAGTGTCACAAAGCAGAGAGAAAAGATGTGTCTGGAGGAAATTAAAATGGTGTCCGAAGCATGAGCCAACAGACCAGGTGCTGATTCTCAGCTGTGGTGTGACCCACAGGAGGACAGAGGCACGCACACCTACCTGCCAGAGGCCTGCCCAAGTACACAGAAGCACTGAAAAGCAGCCCATAAACCATGATGAGTAATCAGTAGATACTGAAATGTAAAATTACCATGCTCCGGGATTAAGGAGAATGAAACATGGAAGAAGTTACTCCTGGAACGGATGGGATGGGTGGTAATGAGAACTTGACAAGTAGTTCTTACATGGGCAAGGGGTTGGCTGGTTTGCTCTAGTTAGTATGTAATGTCTCAAGGGTCCCTTTTTTCATTGTGAATTAGCACTGGGATTGGTTTTGAATGGCCCTGTATAGTTCTCTTTGGATAGGTGCATCTTGATGAGCAGGATATACGGATGAGTGAGCTTTTCCATACATGGGGATAACCTATGTTTTTGGTAACCTTCTGATCAGGAAAGTTGAGGTCTCCTTCCTTCCTTCCTTTTTGGCAAATATCTATGAAGACATTTTTCAGCTCTAAGAAATTCTACTGTTACAGCAACATGCGTGGGAGTATGTCATCTGAAGGCAAGGAGACTATGATGAAGTGGGTTGTGTTACACTAAAAGCAGAAGAAATAGTGAAGAGCAGAAGAAATACAATTTTGAAGAACACCGGATAGTCTCAGTTGACAAATAGTAGCAATTTTTAGCCACCAATTATGGAATAACTAGGTTTTTGTTTTTTGGTTTTAGGCAACAGTTTTTTTCCATCTCTCTTTCCCTTCTTATTACCCTTTTACCATAACAAAGAATAAGAATTCCTGATCTCATTTTTTGTCTCTCAGGATTCATATAAGGATGTACACCTTAGCAACAGTTACAAAGGCCAGTCCCATAAAAAGAATCACTTGGGCATTTTAATTTCAAACAGACATATTATTTTTCTTTTATTTTAAATCATCAAGCTCTGGAAAAAGGTTTACAAAGCCAAATAGAAGAATATATTAAAAGCTAACGTTTAGACTGTACGTAGTAAAAAGAATGTGCAATTTAGAAGCACCCAGTTGGGGTTGCAGTTCTGACCCATTTTTTTTTTTTGAGGAAGATTAGCCCTGAGCTAACATGGGCTGCCAGTCCTCCTCTTTTTGCTAAGGAAGACTGGCCCTGAGCTAACATCCGTGCCCATCTTCCTCTACTTTATATGTGGGATGCCTACCACAGCATGGTTTGCCAAGCGGTGCCATGTCCACACCCAGGATCTGAACTGGTGAACCTTGGAACATGTGCACTTAACCGCTGCGCCACTGGGCAGGCCCCTGACCCTTTGTTTAATAGTATTGTCCATTTCTGCAATTCTCACTTTCCCCATCTGTGAAGTGGACAAGATCTTCCTATAGGGTTGTGGTGAGGATTTATGAGAAAATATTTTTTAAAAATTTCTTTGGAAACTACGAAGAACTGTCCAGATATTAACTCCCCTTCATTCTTCTTCATTATTATTCTATACACTCTTTACACAGAGGCCATTTTAGCACTGCATCCAAGACCAAATTTCCGACAATATTAGTAAATTTCCATTCATTCTGAAGATTTCAATTGGGCCCAGTCTATCCACCATTTACTAATGAAGTAGTTTCTTTGGTCTAGGCTGCTTTTCCAAAGGAACGTGCAGAGTTGGATAACTACTGAATTCAGTTAAATGTAATGTATTTTGTGAGCATCTCCATGTACATAAGTACTGTAAGACTGTCTTCAGTAATAATAGTTCACGCCTCCAACATCCTTACAATTTGGGGAAGACTTCTGGACAGTATTATCTAAAATAAATTACTGACTCGATTGTTCATTTCACTTTTCAACAGATACAATTTAGTCTTTGGGGGCAGATATTCAGAATCTGCTCTAGACAAGCATGAAGAGGCAAGTGAAATTACAATGAATCACGGGAGAAAGTTTGCCTGAAGGGGTGTCAGAGTTAGAGTCAAACAGAGAAATGCTAACATCAACCTGGAGATAATGAATGTGTGCAGATACAGCACCCATGCATTTATGTTTAGTAAGGTTTTATTATAATAAAGACCACACAACGATGTTTCAGTCAACAACAGATTGCATATATGACAGTGGCCCCATAAGATTAGTACCATGTGGCCTAGGTGTGTAGTGGCTATACCATCTATGTTTGTGTAAGTTCACTCTGTGATGTTCGCACAACAACGAAATCACCTAACAACGCATTTCTCAGAACATTATCCCCATGGTCAAGCGACACGACTGTAGTTTGAATGAGGCAAAACTAACAAACATAAGGGCTATTTTCAACCTATCTAAAATGTTAAGCTTTCTTTGAGTGTTAGAAGAGAAGAGTCACCAGTATTATTACTAGTTTACCTTGTATTTTGAGACTTCTGCTTAAGTAGTACCAAGCGCTTTCTAGAGTTAAAGTATTAAGAATGGGGGAATATGGCATCCTCATTCTTAGAGGGCTTGGAAAAACGAATGATCTTAGCTTGGCTTGAAAACTACAGAATAGAATATATTTTTAGTATAATAAATCTTTTCAATCCTTTCAAAAAATAGATCCATAGAAAGAACAAACAGATGGAAACCCATGTGCTGTTTTGTAACATGTCCAGGGTTTTAAAATTGGATAAACACTGAAACCCTGCAGCCTCAAATCTGTCCTTTCTCTAACAAAATCCTACGAGATCAGGAGAGCTGCTCTAATCAAATATGCACATTAAAAAAATCCAGGAATCCTTGCCAACTTCTCGGCTAGGGCCATATGATAAATGGCCTCAAAGCATGGACATTAATCCATTTCTTATTGATGAAAATATGCAAAAGTACTTCTAGGATGCTTATTACTATAACAATCCAAGCACTCAGGATATTAGGCCAAATAGAAAATTGTATCGAAATACTATAAAAACCAGGTTACTTTCCCATATGCTCATATCACATTAGTTAATAAGGCTATAATAATTTAAGGCCATGAATACAATTTGATTATATTTTTTCAATAATTAATACTTAAGCTGCATTAAGTATTAATGCTCATGAGTCCTCATGAGAGAACTGGTTAGAAATAAACTTGTATTTTTTCTTTCTTTCTTTTTTTTTGGTGAGGAAGATTGGCCATGAGCTAACATCTGTTGCCAATCCTCCTCTTTTTGCTGAGGGAGATTGTCACTGAGCTAACATCTGTGCCAGTCTTTCTCTATTTTTTGTATGTGGCACACTGTCACAGCAGGGCCTGATGAGTGATGTGTAGGTCTGCACCCAGTCTGAACCCACGAACCCTGGACTGCCAAAACAGAGAGCATGAACTTAACCACTATGCCACCAGTCCGGCCCTTAAACTTGTATTTTTCGACCTTGTTTTTCCCTCACATATTTCATTTTATTCTTCATGTCAACCTTTTTCTTTTCCTATATGGTTGCAGTTAAAAAGATATTTTGTTGAGGAAAGAACAATATTCATTGGAATTTGAATGCACAGTACAGGAAGTGAGCTTGCCCTGGGAAGAAATGAGGTCTTTCTGAGGCTTGTATCTCCAGCACTTGGCACTATAACACTATATTTAATTTATATAATATAATT
Organism: Equus przewalskii; assembly: GCF_037783145.1. NCBI lineage: Eukaryota > Metazoa > Chordata > Mammalia > Perissodactyla > Equidae > Equus > Equus przewalskii. The sequence continues at coordinate 13,585,435 of NC_091838.1, forward strand.
TAATTATATAAGTTTAATATAACACTATATTATATTTATAATAAATATAAATACTTATATTTATTAATAAATATCAAGTAGGCATTCATAAATGTTTGTTGAATGACTAAGTGAGTGAATGAATAAGTTGGAGGTTAGGATCTCTTTACAACTCAGATACTAGTGTAGCAGTTAAAGGTGTTTTTCTCATTTGTCCTTGATTTACCCATTTTTTTTAAAAGGTCACGGCTAAGGAAATGTTTGGAAGTTTTCACGAGGGCAGAGTGTATAGGTTTAAAAGATCTCTATGATTTTTTTTTTTAATTGCAGGAACAGACTGAGCGATGCATTTTTTTTTAAAGATTGGCCTTGAGCTAACATCTGTTGCCAATCTTCCTCTTTTTTCTTTTTAATTTTTTACAATTTTTTTCTCCCCAAAGTCCCAGCACATAGTTGTATTCCTAGTTGTAAGTCCTTCTAGTTCTTCTCTGTGGGATGCTGCCACAGCATGGCTTCATGAGCTGTGTGTAGGTCTGCGCCCAGGATCCGAATCGGTGAACCCTGGGCTGCCAAACAGGAGTGTGCGAACTTAACCACCAAGCAACCAGGCCGGCCCCCTCTATGATGTATTTTAAAGAGCAGATTTGGTTTCCTGACTTAAAAAAAAAGTCCAATAACTATGAATACCTTTTTACATGCTTTAGAAGTGCCAGTTACTGCTGGGATACTAATTTATTCACTTATCACCACAGACATTTATACGCCAGATGCAAGGGTTTCAAGGATGAACACGCCACATTTCTTCCACTGAGAAGTTCAGGGAGAGTGGAGAGAATGAATGTTGTGAGACTGAGACATACATGGACAACTACAAGGTGTTGAGTTCCATGATGGGGGATACCCTGGGTACTGTGAAAAGATGTCACTCTGCCTGGGTTAAGTTCTAGAAGCAGGAAGGCTTCTCAGAGGCCTGAAGGATAAAATCACTACAGGTTCAGGGCAGAGGAATGGTATATGAGAGAGCACGGCGTGTCCAGAAAGGAGATACGTAGTGCAATGTGGCAGGCGTAGGGGACTTATGTCCTGGAAAGAGGGTTGATGCTGAGATGGAGCAGGTGGATGTGGGAGACGAGGCCAGACAGGCAAGCAGAGGTTACAGCCAGGGATGGGCTACAGGGGAAAAGCCAACTGTGACTCTGCAACATCCGAGAAGCTCACTTTCTGCATCAGTAAGGAAGTGATGACAAGGCAGTGACATAGTTGTTCATGGACTGGGAAGGTAAACATCCCAAGTGTAATGGAGGTGAAAGCGCCCTGAATTCACTAGGGAAAAAAAAGAGGCCTGGGATTGCTAACGTTATTAGGTCGGTTCACACATAGATTATTTAGCGGATTGTCTGCAGAAAACATCTCAATGTTAAGTTGACTTCCGGCATACATCCAAGTTACTTCTCTCTCTTCTCCTCCTGAGCAGTTGGTAGATGCTCAGAGGATACAAACTAAATTTGCTAACAGCCAGCTCCCCTCACCTTCGGCTGTCGTAAGAAGGTCAACCTTTCTGCTAAATCAGGGGATGTATTCTAACACCAAACTGAGTCTTGGATTATCTGATGCTATAGGTTTGCAAGCCAGGTTCCCTTCCTTAGAGTGGCCAGCCAACAGGTGACCAGAAGAGCAAAGAAATGTGTCATGCTGTTTGATCCTTTCTCTGCAACATTCAAACATGAAACAAACATGGCAGAGAAGGAAAAAGCAAAATTAACACAAGGATGCTGTGTAGCCTTTCTGGCTGCTTACAGACAGCGATGATAAATGGCACAGAAATTGTTTAAAGGGAATTGGCAGCAACATAGGTGGAAGTTGCATCTGAGAGCACTGTGGGTTTTAATTCTTAGTGTTCAAAATTACTGACTAGTCAGATAAAGAAATTAATTCCTTTCAAAACACAGATTTTTTTTCCTGCAAATGTCATTTCCAATAGGGAAGAGACTTTAAGGAGTGATTTACTTCACCCCCACTCCCATTCAGTCTTTCATTTTCTTTAAAAAAGAAAAATCTCTAAAGAAAGAGATTTGCCATCCTTGGTAACCTAGATACACATTCTCAGGAAATATCTAAATTCATCCTTCATGCTACGACTTAACTTATTTCCTTTTATTCTTTCCTCAGTGAAGTAAGGAACAGCTGTCTGCAGCCCTTGTCACATGCTTCAAACTATTCTTATCACCCCTCAGTCTTCTCTTCTTCAAGTTGGATACGCCTCTGGCCTTTTCTTATGGTTCAGAGATATCAAAAATTTTACTCTGTATTGACTTTTGTCAGGATGGGAAGCTTCAAAGTGTGGACCTGCTGCCCTAGGAGGATTTGCGCTTCATGGGATCCAGTTGGGGTATAGTCGATAATTTGCAGTTCCTACTTTCTGTATTCCTATCATACAGATGTTAGAATTAGACTCGTCCTGACTCAGCTTTGACTGAGGTACCAATGTAATAGATGCTAAATACCAAAGTAAGTGTAAGAAAAATTTGCATATGAGATTTTCAAAAACCATGATGCTAGGATCCACAGCAGATTAAAACTTTAGAAAGGGAGTCCGATATTTTACACCATATATGAAAATTAACTTAAAGTGGATCAAGATCTAAAATTAAGAGCTAAAACTATAAAATTCTTAGAAGAAAACATAGGGAAAACACTGGATTTGGTAATGACTTCTTGGCTATGACACAAAAGCACTGGCAACAAAAGAAAAAATAGATAAATTGGATTACATCAAAATTAAAAACTTTTGTGTATCAAATGACACTACGAACAGAGTGAAAAGACAAACCATGGAATGGCAGAAAATATTTGCAAATCATGTATCTGTTAATGGATTGATACCCAGAATATATAAGCGACTCCTACAACTCAACAACAACCACAAAATCAACCTGATTTAAAAATGAGCAAAGGATTTGAATAGACCTTTCTCCAAAGAAGATATACAAATGGCCAATAAGCACATGAGAAGATGTTCACCATGACTAGTCATTAGGGAAATGCAAATCCAAACCACAGTGAAATGCCACTTCACACTGATTAAGATGGCTACTATAAAAAACAAAAACAAAAACCAGAAAAAAACCTGTGCTGCAGAGGATGTGGAGAAATTGGAACCCTGCTCACTGTTGGTGGGAATGTAAAATGGTGCAGCCACTGTGCAAAATGGTGTAAAAATTCCTCAAAAAATTAGAAATAGAACTACCATATGATCCAGCAATTACACTTCTGGGTTTACACCCAAAAGAAGTGAAAGCAGGGACTTAAATAGATATTCATATAATCATGTGCACAGTAGCATCATTCACAACAGCCAAGAGGAGGGAGCAACCCACATGCCCACTGACGGATGAATGGATACAGATAATGTGGTATATAGATACAATGGAATATTATTCTGTCATAAAAAGTAAGGGAATTTGACACACGCTACAACATGGATGAATCTTAAAGACATTATGCTAAGTGAAATAAGCCAGTCACAAAAGGACAACTATTGTACGATTCCATTTATGTGAGGTTCCTAGAGCAGTCAGATTCATAGACACAGAAAGCAGAACGCTGGCTTCCAGGCGCTGCAGTGGGGGTGGGAATGGGGAGTGAGTGTTTGGTGGGTACAGTTTCAGTTGGGGAAGATGAAAAAGTTCTGGAGATGGATGGTGGTGATGGTTGCCTAGTAGTGTGAATGTACTTAATGCCACAGAACTGTACACGTAAAAATGGTTAAAATGTTGAATTTTATGTTATATATATTTTACCAGACTAAAAAAAAAAAGTCCTCAGAGACAGGGAGGGGACTGTGAAGCATCGCTCTAGAAGAAGGCTTGCCCTGGATGCCATTCACTCTCTCTCATCCCAGGGGGCAGCTACCCCTTTCCCTGCGGGTGTAGAGGGGCAGGCAGCTGTGGGACCCTTGGAGACCTCTGATTCTGCAAATGGGACCCCACAAACCAGTATACCGCGAGAAGGGCAGACTCACTGCTTCGGTCTCGTGACCACGAGGCTGCTGCCTTGGGCTGGTTGCTTTCAGAGTTTGGGGGGACCAGGGACACAAGTCTGCCTGTTGTCCAAGCGGGAGGGAGAGTTGTTGCATCTTCTTAGATCTCACCCACAAGGCCTGTCTTGGGGGAAGAGGACCTCAGAGCAATGATCCGGAGGCACACCACAGGATGCCTGGCAGATGAGGGAACCTAGGAAACGACCAGCAGGCCAGTGTGGGAGGACCAAGGAATGATGGAGGACCCAGCAGGGGTCTCCCAAAGAGTCACGGATGCAGTGTACCAGAGAGTCAGCTTTTAAACATCTGCCAGGCCAGGGAGCATGGAGCCAGCCTGCAGGGACGCCAGTCAAGTAAGAACTGTCTATTCCCTCGCCTCCCTCCCCACCCTGGGGGAACGGGACACGGGGTGGGGCCCAGGAGGCTCAAGCAAGCCAAACTCAGAGAGCAGATTCAGGCAACTTCTGACTTTTGACTCATACCTTGACTGTACATTCTAACGTCTCAGCTAAGACTGTCAGCTGCACAAAGAGCCTCATGAATTAAGACCGTTTACCTCTGAGCGGGCAGAGAAGTTATGGGGTCTGTGAAGAGGAATATTACTCACCCTGTGGAGAGTTCAAAGTGACAGAGGGAGACAATACTAAAGCTGTGTTTTGGTTACCAACTAGCACCAGCTACCAGATGGGGGCGCTCCCCTGGGGTCCTTGAAAAACTGGTGCAGCCGCTCGTCAGGCCATGCTGAGGCGGCATCCCATAAGCCACAACTAGAAGGACCCACAACTAAAAATATATGCAATTATGTACCAGGGGACTTTGGGGAGAAGAAGGAAAAAGAAAAATCTTTAAAAAACTGGTGCAGGCTTTGGCAGAAAACCTGTAGAGGCGAAAGCGAAGGCAGCGGCCCCAGGGAGATCCCTGGGTTTTGGTTTGGTCTCAGTTTCACCACTCATGTTCGTGTTTCCTGTGTCACCTGCGACAATTTACTTAACCTCTTTGAGGCTTGGTTTTTTCATTTGTAAAATGGAGCTCATTATAGTATCTGCCACTTTGATGGTTTGTAGAATTAAATGAGACAATGAAAGTAAGTGCTTAATAAATGTGAGCTGTAATTATTATTATGGGTAGAAAAAATTACAAGTGTTTGCCTCTTGAGAATTTAGTTTCCAATAAAGAATATCATGAATCTTCTACTGAAATCCTGGAAACGTGCATTTGACAAGAGCTTAGAAGAAGAGTATTATAGGTATCAGAGTCCCAACTCAGTTTAGACCAAGGTCAAGATTAAGCGGGGCCCTGCCATGAGCAAGGCCCTTTGCTGGCCCCATTTGGGGGAAGGTGTCTGTGCAGAGACTCCAGGAGCAGTGGGAAACCTGCTTCCCTCTGACTTGTTTCGCTTCATAAAGCCTTTACCATGGCAACAGGGAAGCACTTGCAAACTGCAGCTGACACTGAAAAATATCACCTGCTCTCGAGGTATCGAAATTGCACAGCATGACTCACGGTGGCTTCTCTTTCTGTCTACCTGCTGGATCATAAATGCTGAGCAAACATAGGGTATTAAATAGGTTCCTAAGTTACCGAGATGCCTTATGAGGGAGAGAGCGTGTTGGTGAAGGCGGAGATGAAGGATTTGTAAAATGACTTGCTCAGAAAATGAGGGAGTGCTCATAAATTCAACAAATCTTCCCTTCTTGCTTCTTAGGAGCCAGCTGCTGGTCTAGGCACTGAGCAATCGGTGGTGTAGATGGACAGGGCGCCAAACTCCAGCAAGCTTACAGGGGAAGAGGTGGGGTGGAGGGCCACTGTGGGAGCCAGACCATGCACACATAAATAAATAAACCAGAGATGACCCCACAGTGATAACTGTCATGAAGGATAGTCTTTGGGTGGTCAAGAAAATGAGGTGGTAGCCTTTAAGCTGAGATGTGAATGAAAGGAAGTGACTAGGACTTGGGAAAATCCTGGCAAAGAACATTCCAGTCACATGGAAGAGCTGGACGTCAGAGAACCAGGAAGGTGCCTCAATTGGATTTTATTCTAACTTTGATAGAAAATCACTAAAGAGTTTCAAACGGAGAGTGATCTAACCTTAGTTATAGTCACTTTAAAAAGGTCATTGTGGCTATTGGAGGTTGAACTGGTAGGAGGTAGGAGGCAGGGTGGCAAGAGGAAAGCAGAGATTGAATTGTCTGAATGATGAATGGTGGTGCTTAGACCAGGGTGGGAGAGGTGGAGAGAAGGTAAGCAAGACACGCTGACTGTGCCTGCTTCTTTCCAAGCAAGGTAAGAACACCTCCTCCAACACTTAAGCATGGAGCCTGTAGCACATAATCACTAGATACTACCTCAAACTTGTTCTCCACTCTTTCACACCGTATGTCTTGTCTTTGCAACTAGATTGTCACGTCATTCAATGCTTAGATACCAAGTACTTGGCATGCGTGTGGCATTGACCTCCCCATCAAAGAACTTATCAGAGGGGAGGAACATAAGGCAAATGCACAATTAACCAGCAAACAATACAGAATAGGCAAGTGCCATAAAGGCAAAGGTATCAGACTTGTTAAAAGAGAACGGGCAGCAGCTGAAGGAGCACACAACGATTCCCTGCAGAAAGGTCCTTTACAATGACCTGCAAAGTCACCAGAGAGGGTCCAGGAAGATGATGATGGGTCAGATTAGCAAATGGATTGAAGTGAGGCAGCAGGCTGGAACAGCAGCCCAGGATGAGATGCTGGTGGGGGGAGTGGGGACGCAGGTGGAGGAAAGGGGATGAGTGTGAGGTATATTTAGGAGGTGAAACCACCTGAGCCACTGGACTTGGTAACTGATTGGATGTTGGGAGCTAAGGATGAAGCAAGAGGAAAAGAGGACTTGCACAGTTTCCTCTCTCTCTCTTTCTTTCATTTTTGTTGTAAAGAAAGAAACTTTTACTTTTGTTATAAAAAACATCAATGACTGCTTATAGTTTAAGAAGTTTAATGGGTCTACACTTTATTAATCACTGTCTAGTTTTTTCAATTCCATGCACTGTGGGGCTTGTGGTACTTGCGCTGTGTATTTTAACTGAGTAATCAGTTGAGTGGCGTATAGAAACTTACTTGGAATGAGTATACCAGAAAACAGAGATCATTATCTCCAAACTCTCTAATAAATCCTGATGTTTCAAATTTGTGTAAAACAGCTGTATTACATAGCAACTATTAGTTCCATTTACAGTAGAAAGTGAGGTTCAGAGCGGCTAAGAGTCATCCAAGGTCCTCTGACTATAAGGGGTTCGAGCCAGGACGTGAAGCTAGGTCTTTACACCTGAATTTGTTGTTTTTCCCCAAGTGTTGCACATGTCTTCTTTAGTCATATGCTAGAATGCTCACAGAGCAATAAAAGACTAATACTTAGTCATATTAGTAATGACTACTACATATTTATTTAATAGCTTTTCAAAGCAGATCAGGAAGTTTCACAGAAAAACTCAGCAATCCTTACAGCACCTCTTATGAAAACAGAGCGGCCAGGAGGATGGTTCTTGGTACCAGATGAGAACGTGAATAGGAGAGTTCAGTGAATTTTCATGGTTGAAAGCAAGTCATAACAGGACAAAGTCACTAACCTCTTCTTTGTTTTGTCTATTAGAGAATATTATCTTTTGAGAAATGAAAATTGAGCAAGAAAATATAATCTTAATTCCACGTGTAGGGGGCATTTAAATCTCTAAGAAAAGAATGCTAGAACATGCTAAGGAATTATCATAATAAAATCTCAGTAGATTACAATTCTTTTCAAGAAGATTAGGAAAAAATATATTTGGCTTGTATGAAAAGGATGAGTAAGAATGGAAACATGCCCTGGACTTTGTAGCAGGAGAGTCTCCGAGGAAAGAGATAACGTTGCGAAGAAACTAGCAAAACCAAGGAGCTGAAGGAAAATAGGATGGTTCTGTCTGAATAAATGAGAATGAGTGAAATGAAAGATGACTATAAAATGACCTGACAGAGGGAATCAAAAATGGGGTAATAAATTTAGAGAGGATAAGGTGAACAGTTTTGAAATTTCAAGAGGTAAAGAAAATAATATTAATTTAATTTAGAGGACAGAATTAGAGATAGAAATAGTCACAAGATGGACTATGATGCTGTTTCACAAAGTAAGAGAATTGAAAACTCTAGGCATTGAGTTATCACAGATTATCACAGAGCAAAAAAGTCATAGGTCAGACACAGGCAAGTATTTCTAGATACAATTTTGTCACAGAGAGACAGATACAGGCAATATAACTATGTTCAAATTATGCATTTATTTTGAAGTCTGGAATTGAAAACCCCCCTGCCGCCCACCGAACATGTTTGAGGAGTCCACCCTGGAAATCCCACGTTTAGAAAAATTCATTGTGCAAATTAATAGGAAAGGAACTCAGGGAATAAGTATGCTATTTAGGGAAATGGAAAGATTGGTTTGTGAAGCTATTTATTCAAAAGATATTATTTGTTTATGACAAAATTATTTGTAGTAAAAAGAGATATATGATTCAGTATTTTCTGGGGGCTTACAATCTAGATTAAAATGTATTTGTGAGAAAAGTATCCATGCAAGGAAGTATATGATTTTATGCTAACTGAGTGGAATAAACAAAGAGGCTTTGTGTGGTTCAGAGGGGAGGAGAGCTCAAGGAGGGAACTTTCTGGATGGGGAGGACTTTGCAGTGGGCTGAAGGAGGAACAGAATTTGGAGAGTTGGAAAGGAAGTCGGGACCATTACAAGATGGGAATTTGTCTTGAGTCAAAGTGTACAGGCCACGTGTAAGCTATGCTTTGAGATCCAGGAAAAAACCAGCCAGCTGGAGTGGAGGCTCCTTGTTGGTTAACATGAAGACAAGGATCATTGGTGTCAATATAGCAGGGCTTGGATATTAGACTGAGTTGGGACTTTATTTGATAGCAATGGAGAACCACTGAAAATTTCAAACAGGGATATAAATAGATAAGAATAATTTGTAGCCCCATTCCGGATGGGCTGGGAAAGAAGAGACTGGTGGCAAACATCAATAAGGAGAGCGTTACAATGAGAATGATGATGATAACAATAATAAAAAGAGCAGCTAGCATTTACTGAGTGTTTACTATGTGCCTCCCATCATTGTAAGTGCTTTACATGCTTTGCCTCATTTAATTCTCTCAGCATCCTTAAGGGAATGATATTATTCCTATTGATAAATCCTACCCAATAGGGAATCAGGAACATACCTGCAGTCCCATAAAGGTAGGGTTATTCAACCTGCTGCAACAAAGGAGAGCTCACGCCATGGGAAATCCTGGAGTCTCTTGGTTAGAGGGAGTTGGCAGGGGCTTTTTGTAGGGTTTGGGGTTGGCTGAATAATTCTGAGGAGCTAATGTGAATGGGAATCATCTCTGGATTGCGATTCCTGGAAACAGGGTCTGCTCTGGGCTGGTTGCTGCCATGAAGTGAGCGTAGTTTAGCAACTAGCTATCTCAGTAATCTTTTTTCAGGAACAAAGGGGGCTGGGGAAGTCATTGACAAGAAAAAATTGCTCAAAAGAGAGGGGGTAAGACATGTCGTGGCTGTGGCTGTGTCTGACCTCGGAAGAATCATTATTTTATGTTGGCTTTGTCTCTGACTTGATCTGATTTGTCACTAGGGTGAGTTTTACTTTCTTAGTCCTGGGTTTTCCTCCCTCACTATTCTACAGCTGGCCAATCTGAGACACAGAAGAATGGATTCACACAACTGGGAAGAGGTAGAACCCGGATTCCAACCTGCAATTGTTCAGGTGTGAGGTTGAGAGAGTCTAAACTAGAAGGTAGGATGGAAGGGAAAGGAGCTGTGGATGGAAGGACTGGAAGACTTGGCGATTAGCTAAATGTGAAGAATGAGAGAGAAGTCACTGAAGACAGTGTCTCTTGGGAGGTAGATGTACCAAGGAGAGCGTGAGGAGGGGTAGAAGGGGAGGAATTTGATTTTAGGCTACTGGAGGGAAATGTACAGCCTGAAGATTACCATAAGATTAAGAAAGTAAAGCAGATAGTTTCTAAAATAACATCATACAATATATTCACTCAATATCAATTAATGTAAAAACTTACATCATTATTACCTAAAAGATGTTCCCACCCACGTGGCATGGCACTATGTTAGTTCATATTACTTTGTCCTTAAAATAGTCATGTGTGAAGGAGGTATGACTATGCACTTTCTGGGTGAGCCCTAGGAAGTTAAAGTGACATTCTCAAGGTCACAGAGCAAGTCAGGGGTGGAACTAGGACTGCACTGGTTTTATTTGCCATCCATTGTAAAATTATTCCAAACCAAATTCTCTCCTAGGGTACAAAGAGCATTGGACTTGGTATGAGTCTTGAGTTGTCTTAGCAGGAGTAACAGATTTCAATTTAGTAAGTTGTTTGACTGTCAGGAAAAAAGATCTTGACATTACTAAAGAAGGTACATAAAATTTTTGTTACATACCACGGTGGTAGGCCATGATATCTAAAATTTGTTTTTTTTTTCATTTTAGTTAGAGGATAATAAATTTCCCTTTCCTACAAATAGAATGATTGCAAAATTTTTTTCCCACTTCCAATTAGAACACATCACATTTTAAGAACGAAATTCAAAGGCTATGGATCTGACATTAAATTATGGGCCATTAACTCTGTTGGGTAAAGCTGTATATATCCATCAAATCCTTCCTTCCACATATTTTTCATTTGTAAAATAACAATATTGTTAGTCAATCCGTTCTCACCAGATCAAATTTCCCCTGTTTGATGACAGAAGAGACATCCATGAAGAGGTTTATGAAACATTTTCTTCATACATGCTTTAATATAACCTAAATTTTTTTTTTTTTACTAAATTAGATTTAAAAACATAATAGAAAATGTGCATAGAAACTTGTCTCCCAGTAAGTACTACAATGAGAAAATAGGAAGATTTCTATGAGGAGAGGATTGCAAGGCATTCTAATCATCTTCCCTTTTATCAGTCACTGAGGAATCCCCAGTGTACTTGACTGGTGCTTTTGCTCACAATAAGTCCAGCAGGAAGGCCAACAACGGGGGTAGTAGGTCGGTAACTCACCCCTTAGGTCTAACAGAAATAATTCCCTGGGTTTTTGTTGAGAAAGTTACTGAAAGAAATGTTAATGCTCTATGGCAGAGTCCAACAAGGAAAGGCGAAAAGCAAAAGGTTTATAAATCTGATCGGTCGCCATAAAAGAAGTTAAGAAATGATGACATTTTACTTTTCATAAGAGCAGAAACTCTTCACACCAAAATCGGAGACAATATTGAGTCAAAAATTTGATTACTCTGCTTGCTCCAAAGACATTATAGAAAAATCAATGACTATTTGGGATGTTCTGCCATGTCTTTTTAAGATGTCAGTTATTGTAGGCATTGTCTGCTCTTCAGCGTCTACAGGCTAGGCCTTGAATGAACCAGCTTGGGGAGGGAGAGAGTTGCGAGAGAAGAAGAGGGCAAGGCTATTTTAAACACCACTTGCCACAGCCCTAAGCAAGGTTTTGCCCGATGAATCACAATTGGCTTCTTCAGAAATATAAAACCATTGAGAAGTTGTCATAAGCAGACAGTCTTGTATTCATTCAAAAGCCTCTAAGGTCTTTCTTCTTCAGGGACACTGTATTTCCCTCCCCTTGGAAGGTTATTTTTCTATAAGCTGTGTCCTTCTTCAGGGTCTAACGCACCAGGATGTATGAAAGTTGGGTTTAAGAATTTTCTAACTTTGGATATTTGCAGAACTCATTAACCTCTTCACTGCAGCCGTGACTGGGAGTAGGGCAGCCCTCCACAGACATAGAGTCCTAGACCTTCTTTTCTGTGTGACAGCAACAGCAATGCAGGCCCACCAACGATCTGGTTTGTTTACCACAGGGAAAGAACAAGCAGTCCACTTAATTTCATTCCTTATTTAACAAAGGATTAAAAAACAAAGATGCTCCTAGAATCCGTAATGAAAGAACTCCATTCATAAGGGGCAAGAGGTGTGGTTTTGGGGGAACTTGGTAGGGTAATCCTCAAAGAAAAGACATTATTCATGAATTCATAGCACGAAACTATCGAAGTGTTCAGCACATCTATACAGTCTGATTAAACTGTTTCAGAGGCACATTTCCATTTAATTCATCTGCTGCCAGGCTACTTGAGAAATTGCTGTATTTTGTGCATATTTTGGACTAACTGCTTCAAAACCTTGACAATATGTTTAGTTTGCATAAATCAGGCAAAACATATTTTGTTTTGTTCAGCATGCTCTGAACTTTCACAGTTATTTCATTATCTGTTCAGATGGTCCCTCAGCCTTGCTTCAACTGAAAGGGAAATTGTAAATGTTGTTAAAATAAAACCCGGCTGATGCATTGGCAGCTGTGCAATTTGCAAAGGACCCGGATTCAGGGATCTAGCTTAAACCCAAGAAGCTTATCTTCACTAACTTCTCACAGTGATGAGCGTTACTATTCACCACATATTGCAGAAATCTGTCTAATCTTCTCTCTTTAATGAAATCTATTTTCATTCCAGAAGGATCCATCTTACTCCAGCTTCCTTTCTTGGTCTCAAGCATTGTGGATTATAATTTTTTTCTTCTTTAAAAAATATTCTAAAATTTGCCCCACTAATGGTGCTATAATTTTGAGTCACTTAATTAGGACAACTTTGTTCTTCTTATTTTCTCTCTTCTCTCATTATTGTCTTTGACAGTTAATTCGAAATAGCTGTATTCAAATCTTTTTTTCTTTTATATTATGTCTGTTTCTCTGTGCCTTCATTTAGTTCTCACAAACTTTTAATATTAAGGTTTCAATTTTTGGGTCTGCTCTCAGGGTTTTAGGAAATTCTTCATGCCCTCTCCTGACGTTCCTCAAGGACAGAATTGGCTTTCTCATTCTCTCTCCTGCTCTGTGGAATCCTTTATGCCAAAATTTTCCTTTTGGACAAGAAATTTAGTGTAATGGGACTCGATCTCAACACCTCCTCCTTTATTTTAAAACATAAGATGTGAAAGATAAGATTTGAGGATTAGTCAATAAAAGACAAAGGAAAGAGTTAACCTAAACTCAGTCCCCATTCTTTTGTTCAATCATTCGAGTATTCAACAAATATTTATTGAGTGGTTCAGGCGCCATGATAAGCAATGGAGACACAACGGAGAACAATGTTCAAAGATCCTGCTTTCTCTGAGTGCACAGTCCAACAGGGATAAAGACAAATAAACATTTACAACACTGATAAGTGCTACTAAAGGAGAAAGGACATGTTATTATATTATGTTTAATACTTTATGTTTAAGAATTAATAGAACGGAATAAAACAGGATTTTCCTATCTTTTTAGCCCTTATGTCTGAATACATTCTGGGGATAGTTTGCGTTAAAAAATTAAAATATCCATCAGAAACCATTTCAGAACATTCCAACTCCTCTGCCTCTGTCTCCTTCATTTCCATTTTCTTTCTTCCCCAGTACAAAAGGAGGATGCATTCAGCATTAGCTTTAATGGGTAGAGCTGACTGTCACTTTTACCTGGGGAGATTTCGTTAAAGATCTCCTGGACCACAGAGAAGACAGCCTACAATTTAAAGAGCACATTTTTCCAACTCCTTCTTCATGACCTTTAACTTATCAGTTTACAACAAATTCTCCACCCTCAATAGCAATGTCTCATTTCTCTTCTCTGCATAATTCCTCTTTACCTAATATTGACCTTCTGATTGACTTTTTAAATTTTCCAGTAATTACTACAGTTCGACGCACTGTTTTCTCTGTAATTCACACACTATTCTTTGGCTCATTATCTTGCATTATTTATGTGGAACAATTATTATTCCACACACTCGGAGATGTCATTTATTAGAACTATGGTATGTAGAGTAAAGCAGCAACATTACAATTGGAAAGAATTGAAGAATGTAAAAGAGTGCATCCTCTTAATGCTGGGACTTCGAGTATTGACTTAAATGAAAACTCGCCTAGCAAGGTGATTTTATCCTCTAAATGAATGAAATCTTTGGCTGCTTAAACACTTTCTATTCTTTTTATTTGTTTAGTTTAAATGAGTCCTTCAATCAAAATTAGCCAAAGGTTTACTAAGTACTGAAACTAACTTTCGTGTGTGGCTTACACAGAATGGCCAAGATGATAAGGATGGGAATCAGCAAGTATCAATGAAGACACAGAGCAAAAGAACTCTACCCACTGCTGGAGGGAGTGGAAACGAGTACAACTACTTTGGAAAACTGGCAGTACCTATAAAAGCTGAAGATATGCCTCTTCTACTACCCAGTAATTCCACTCTTGGGTATATACCCAATAGGAGGATAATGAAAAACTATGGATAAGAATGCTGACAGCAGTATGAGAATTCACAAGGGTTCCAAACCAGAAACTATCTAAATGTCCATCAGGATTAAAATGGATAAATAAATTGTGGTGTATTCATACAATGTAATACCATACCGCAATGAGAATTGCATTAACATGTATCAACACGGCTGAATTTCACAAACATAATATTGAACAAAGAAATCAGATGCAAAAAAAAAAAAAAAAGCATACACTAGATGATTTCATTTACATCAAGTTCAAAAAGAGGCAAACTAATAATAGAAGACCCATTGGGGAGCGGTTGAGGAGGCTCATGGTTATGTCTGTTTAATTTGTGAAAATCAAGTTACCCACTTTTTATTTGCGTACTTTTGTGTATGTGTATAATTCTTCAACAAAAATTCTCAAGGAGAGAGAAGGAGAAGGGGAGAGAGGGCAGGAGAGAGAGAGAGAAAAAAATGCTGGTGAAGAGACAAGCTAACCCACTCATTGAATGCATAATGAGTAGACCCAGACGAAGAGTAAATTTGATGAAATTTACCATTGACAGCCCTTTCTTTCTCTTTTGGGATCCCTTCACAACTCTCACTATCATGGACCTGGGGACCTTGCACTATTTACTCTTTCTTTCTCTTTACTCAAATTACCATCAGGAACAGATGTCCATTAATCATTTATTTCCAAGTGTAAACTTAAATCAGTGTTTCACCTTTCCCAGGGGCAGTTGCATTTTAAGCCTTATAATGTTTCTAATGTAAAATAAGAAGACTTTAATCACCTCTTTATGGAACTTCAGCAGCTGGAGGCAAGTGTAGGGGGACAGGGCTTCTGCAATTACACTGGTTAGGCTTCTGCTTGCCTTTCTCATGAGTAATGCCAACACTGGTTGAGTATGGCTCACTGTTTTCTTTAAGAAACCATTCTTTATATTCTCATAGCATCTCACCTACATACTTGTATTACAGAAATATATAACCCTGTTGTGTAATATATTATTGACATGCTTATCACCTCCATTAGACCATGAGTTCCTTGAAGGCTGGGACCATCTTTCATTCATATTTTTATCTTCAGTGACCAAGCACAGTGTTTGACACCAACTAGGTAATCACTCAAGACTGCTGGGAATTTTACCATGTCATTAAAGATCATCTAGTTCTCATGCAATTTACACTTCTTCAAGACATAGAAAAATAAAGAAGCCTTCCAAATTCTTTATATGATGTCTGTACAATATTGATACCAAAATCTGACAAGCACTGTACAAAAAAGGCAACTACAGTTCAACGGAGCTTATATATATCAATGTAAAAATCTTCTATCAGATAGTAGCAACCAGAATCTGGCACTGCATTAAAATAATAAAACTTCACGACTAAGTAGAGATCATTTTGGAAGTCCAAGGATGGATTGGTATTGGGAAATGTTTTAAAATAATTTTTCATATTTATAGACTAAGGGAAAAATGTATGACATTCTCCATGGACCCAGAAAAGGTAGTTCTTTAAGTCCATCAAATATTTGTTATTTAAAAAAACATTAACTAAAGTAAGAATTGGTAGATACTTCCTTGACATAATAAATATATCTCTATATCTTTATCTATCCATCCATCCATCCATCCATGCATCCATCATCCATGTCAGCCAAAAAACTGGCAATAAAATTAATGGAGAAACATAAACAGCATTCCTGCTAATGTTACAGACAAAACAAAGATACCCACTGTTGCCACTATTATTTAACAAAATTAGACAAGAAAAAGAAATTAGAAGTATAAAAGTTTCAAATGAGGAGGTAAATTTACTACTATATTTAGATAAGAGTTTTTACCTGGAAAACACAAGAGAAGCAACAGAAAAAGCATACAAACAAGGCGAGAATTCAGTAAGACACAACATTAACTGACAGAAATCAATAGTCTTTGTATATAAATACAAATTAGAAGATATAAGGAAAGGAAAAAACCCCAATTAGGATAGTACTCCCAAAGATAAAACTTAACCAGAAAAGTGGAAACTTATATGAAATCTTCAAGACATTTCTGAAGGACACAAAATAAGACTTTGACAAATGAAAAACATCTCATATTCTTGGGATCAGAATATGTGGCAACAGAAAGCTGCCACTCCCCTTAACAGAATTTGTAAAGTTAACACAACCTTAATAAAAATACCAATGAGTTTTTAAAGAAACTAAACTAGCTGATTCTAAAGTTCATATGGAAAAACAAGCAAGAAAAGCCAGGAAAATACTGAGAAAGAAGAGAGATAAAATGGGACTAGCCCTACCAGATGTTAAAACACACTATAAAACCTTCACAATTGAATCAATGTGGTACAAGTACATGAATAAATAGATAGAGCAATGGAAGAAGATTTAAAAAAATAGATCTCATCACTTATAGGTCTTTAAATATGATAAATGTGGTTTCATTGGTATAAGGGGTTAGCCATATGGAAAAGGAGAGTTGGTTCCACTTTTTATGACAGGATAAATTCCAACTGGGCCAAAGATTTAAGTGTTAAAAATAAATGAAACCGGGGCTGGCCCCGTGGCCGAGTGGTTAAGTTCGCGCGCTCCGCTGCAGGCGGCCCAGTGTTTCGTTGGTTCGAATCCTGGGCGCGGACATGGCACTGCTCATCAAACCACGCTGAGGCAGCGTCCCATATGCCACAACTAGAAGGACCCACAACGAAGAATATACAACTATGTACTGGGGGGCTTTGGGGAGAAAAAGGAAAAAATAAAATCTTTAAAAAAAATAAAAATAAAAAAAATAAATGAAACCATAAAAGTTCTAGAAGAAAAGGACAAAATACCTTTATAACTTCAGAATGGGAAAAACTATTTTAAACTCTGACTCAAAATCAGGAAGATTAAAAAAAAAAAAGATGTAAATCCCTTCCTTATCACTGTATGCTTGATCCAGATAACTGAAGCTTATTTCTTTTAGTAAGATGTCAGCTGAGAAAGAAACGGTTGAAAAGGTAGGATAATAGATAACATAAATATAGTTTGGACAGAGCTCTTTTCACGAGACGATGATGCTCATTTCTCTTTGCTTTTATGCTCTAGCTTGACAATTGTGACAGTAATACAACAAATTGGACCATAATTTACGTATCACAACTTACATAGCTGATGCCATGCCCGTCTGATAGATTCTATCACATTTTAAACACTTAAGAATGTACACGCAGAGACATGTGGGCCTTAGCTTGGGATGTTAAGAGGGAATCCCATGCTTTTCCTCTTCCAAGCACCAAAATTGCTTGATGTTAAGTTCCAAAACTTTGAAAAATAATATCTTTTTTTAAAATGGATGTCCTTCTAATAAATGCAGGAAAAATTTAGGAGTAACTGTATTGGAAGATATTCTTCAAAAACTTAGGAATAAAGGACATAAGTCTGTCCTCTAATAGCTATACTATGAAATTAACACACAATTGGTCCCATCAGAGATATCCAGGAGCGTCATCTTAAAGATACTGGGTGGTACAAAGACAAGACGTGACCATGTCTGATTGAAGGTACTTCTTTATCTAAACAAAAGAAGGAATTTATGTGTCCATCAGAGGGGAGTTGGTCCACAGTGGACATTTGGACAAAGAAGGACAGAGAGATAAAATCTCCACCATAACAGAGCCTGCAGGATTGCTTTGAATTCCTTTCCCTCTGATGATGGCGACCACACTTCTGGTTTGTATCAGGGACAGTCCAGGTTTATGCCTCTTGTTCTGGTGTAATTATTTATAGTGCCTCCTTTCATTCCCCAAATAAAATGGATCATAAATTATATGGGTATCCTGTCCCTAAACCTTCAGCCTTCTCTGTCTCACTTGTTTTCTCGTCTTTGTTCCCATATGCTGACCCTCTCTGCTAAGTTCCCTCAGAGTGGATGCTCTGTTCTGAGTTTTGATTGGCATCTTCCCAAGATACTCCTCCTCCCCATGGCATCTCAAGTGCAAATGATGTATCCACCCTACACTTACCTAGACTCTAGGCTAGAGAGCAGCTTGACTCTACAGGTAAAAACCATCCAAGTAGGAGTCAAAGTGAGAGGGATATTAAGCCAATGGGGTTTTAGTGTTCTGCTCCGGGTGACAGTAACTAAGAGTGAGGTAATTGTAGTTAAAGGATACGAAGATAAGACTGACCATGAAAGATAGAAAGAAAAATGAAAAGAAACAATGGCTAATACCTTGGGAAAAGTCATTAGGCAATTATTTCTTTCTTCCTTGCCTTTTTTTGTGAACAAAAAATAAATGTTTATTGCTGTAGGCCACTAATGTTTTGTGATTTTTATGCAGCATTATTGTGGCAATAGATAACTGAAAAAACACATTCCTGTATAACATATTTCTTTATTCCTTTAAAAAAGAAGACCAGTTACACTATAAGGATGGTATCTCTTTCTAAATTTTAAGGTGGAAGGTGTGATTTTAGCCATGGTAAGCACCGAACATACCGGAGAATCTACAGCATTTGGGGCCTTTGGGGCTTCCTTAGAAAGAGGTGTTCTTGCATATTGATTATCCTTGCGAGAGAAGCGATAGAGGACATATTTGGGGTCAATGTTAGTACTATGAAATCATTTTTAAAAGTATTTCTCTAATAAATTTGAAAGGAGAAGTCTTACTTTATCTCAGAGACCAATGTCCCAGAGCTCATCAACCTTACTTCCTCTCAGTTCTCCAGAGCACTGGTAGCCGGCTGCGTGGAGCTGCCCGGGAGAGGCGCTGCAACTACTCCAAGCTCAGTTTTCTCTTTCTGATCATTTTAATTTTAATTTAATTATAATGTGTAAAGGCCACATATACCTTTGGGTGAAAATAAGATTTATAACAGGAAGGACAACTGATTTTCCTATATCGGAGGAGAAACTGGTTAGGATACTCGTTAAAATGTTTGTCTTGGAAAAGAGAAAGAATATTTGATGTTTAGACTTTATGTCCACATGGAACACAGTATTATCCCCACACCATCGCACAGAACAGAACATTTAGATTAAATTACAATTTACTAGGTTTAAATGCTACTCTTCTGATTGCTTAAGATGACCAATGGGCCACACAGTCCTAGACACAAAAACCACTTCATCCAACGTTGATTCAACACATATTTATTGAGCATTCAGTTTTGGCCAGGCACTGCACTAGAATGGCAGGCAACATCTGTCATGATCCTGTACTCAAAGACTTTATAGTCTAATGTGCAAAATAGGCATTAATCAAGTAATGAACCAAATAGATATAAAGTTAAAATTGTGTGAACAATTAAAGAGGGCTCACCTTTGTGATGTTCTGAGTAGGATCTTAGCAAGGTTAGTATTTTGGGGCCATCATACTTGGCGCTGTGAGTGCACAAGAGGAGATCTGATGCAGACTTAGGATCAGGAAGTTTCCCTTAGGACATGACTCTGGGCCCGGAGGATAACTAGGTATTATCTAGTTGAAGAGTTGGCTTGGGGGAGGAGTGGGGCAATGTGTCAAGCACGTGTCTATTTTCTCATTAAATGATCTAATCCTTAATGGTATTAGAAAATTTCTCTCAGACACTAAAAATGTGTTGTGACTAATATTTTCTAACTGCAAACATCCTCCCAAACTTTTTTCCACTTCATAAATGAAGCATATGGATTCTAGATCATATTCAAGGTTAGTATGGGAAAAAGATTACAATGACTCTTCTTAGAGATAAAGACTCTATTTAATAGTTTTCTTCCAGAAACATTTTTGAGTTGCCCATGATATTCCAGGCACCATATTAAGTGTTTTTTAAAACTATGACACGAAACAGATCATTTGGTAGTTCAATCATTTGTTGTCACCTGAAGATTTTTATTTAGGAACATTATGAAACATCAAAAAATATTATGAAATGATTATTACATAGATTTAGAAATATTTCTGATCAATGTGTATATCCTGAAAAATATCAGTGATATGCTGGGAATTGCTATCAATGATATCAATGGGAATTGCTGATAGAACTCATCCTATTACATCGTATTGCAGCTCATTTTAAAAGACCATGTTTCAGAACAGAACTGATCCCTGGTTATGTAAGATTTAATGAGGTTAAATGAAAGGCTGTATTTGGCCAAACCAAGAAACAGTGTGACACGAAGATTCTTGGCTCATAGATAACTTGCATTGAAACTACTGGAAAGGTTAGCATCACGAAAATTGTCATGGTAGGATATTTTAGCAATTTTTCAGTCCTTGTAAGAGTACTTTTCCTTTATTACCTGGGTTTGTCCTTCTGTTTCCTTCTCTCTGGTTTCTGATTTCTTCCAAAGTCCCTTACTGACTCAATACAGGATTTAGAAAAACATTCACTTTTTCTTTTGGCTCATTTTTACCTAGATTTCTTTCTTTCATTTATTATTTCCTGGAGAAATATGTGACCCAAACTGAGACACAAATTTAGTCTCCTGTCACATTTGTGTGACACAGAAGTGGTTACCTTTCCCGTGCCCAGATGCCACCTAGATGGCGTTTGCCGATTCGTGCTCCTGAGCAGTACCCCAGGGTGCAGTGAGCAAGTGACACACAAATCTGTCCGTATGAGCAATAAAAGGTCAGACCTCACGTTTGTGATGCTATGAGGAGGATGGCAAGCCAGGTTAGTCTGAGATGCACAAAGGAAGACAGCAGCAGGAAAGAAGAGAGCTGCCCACAGAACCAAGCTGAATGTCTAGAAGTGAATGGTACTTGCAGAAGCCACCTGGAAGGTCTGTGTTAGTGGGAAGCATAATAACAGCTCACACTTGCAGGGTGGTTCAAGTTTACAAGGGCCTACTCACCTAAGAGGAGAGCATATGATTCTCATAACAATCTTGGATCAAAAGGTAAAAAGAAAAAAAAATATATGGTGCATTACTGAGCAACACCAGAAAATAGCTTACTACTGTCTAGTAATTTCTGACCATCTCCTATAACAACAACAACAAAACATATTTGCATGTGTTCTGCTATACAAACTGAGGAGGTCTGTGAAAAGGACAATGTCACCATCCCTGTTGTTCCGTCACCAAGAAGTTCTACTTTTACAATTCAGTCTCCTCTCCTCCGTACTCAAAAAAGTCACCATCACTTAAAATAGTTGTATTCTAACAATGGAAATATATATGTAAAAGATGACTATTGAGTAAAAAATGAACTGTTACATAGCTGACTTGGAGAGATTTCAAAGTGGATGTGCACACATGAAAAAAACGGAAGGCCTGCCATACTTACTTATTAAGAAAAGATTACCCAAACAGTGGAAATAATGCAAAAAGATTCCTACACGGACTTTCAGTCTTAACAGAGCATTGTCTAATAAGCCTGTCGAAGATTTATATAATTGTTGCAGCCTTAGATATTTTAGGCCCTAGATTCTAGGAATGTAATATTGTTTGATTTACTACTGATTAGTGTCAAGGCTCCTTAAAGTTAGATGTTAACTTGTAGAAGATTAATTGGTTGCAAATTATTTTTGTCCAGTAGAAAAAATAACCCCATAGGTAACAAATTGATGGCTCTGTAGGGTATTAGCTATTTTTGTAACTAACTTCATCTTATTTCAGCATTCCTTCTTCTGGTGACTATATAAATATGGTGGCCTCTCATTTTCTCCTTTGAACTAGCTTTACCATCTCACTAATTTCTTTTTAATGAGTTAAGGTCATTGTCGATGTGTTCACTACATGTTTGTGGGGAGAAAAAAAGGAGTTTATCATATGATTCTCACAGTAACCTTGGATGCTAGGAAACAGCTTGCCCATATTGGCTTACACACAGTATACGGTTCATATACTTCATCTCAAGAGCTCTTTTGGGAGCAGGCATGTTTTAAGATGTAGGACGTAACCTACACGGTCTGCGTGCTGTGAAACCATGTCTCCGCAGCTTCCCCAAACAGTGATAAATCTCCCACTGGCTGTTAGTGTGTGCATAGTTAGGTCTGGGAGTTGTGTTAAAAATCCCAAATATTTTCCCTGCTTGGAGGTCTTCGCAGTGGGCTGTACACTCTCTTGGAAACCTCTCCTCCTTTTCCTTTGTGACAGACTCTTCACTCTGGTCACAATTAAAATGTATCTGCCTCAGAGAGAAAGAGAAACATCAGTGACCACTCTCTTTAGACCTGTGAGCCCCCTTCCATTATTCTCTTTCATTACTCAGTTATTTCCTTCACAGCACTTCTGTCTGAAACTATCTTGGTAATTTCTTTATTGTTTGTCTCCCCCACTGAAATATACGCTCCATGAGGGTAGGGACCCATCCTTACCTACTACTGTGCCCCGAGCACTGTACCTGGTACAGGAAAATACTAGGTATTCATTCAATCAATACTTGTTGAACGAATGAATGAAATAAGCTTACATTTCTCTGTTAAGGATTTAACTCAATTATATCTTCAATTAAAACATTCATCACTTTTCATTAGTTAGGAAACTGAAATAAAGTAAAACCACAGAGTTCACATAGTCTACTTTCACCATTTTACAAATGAAGAAATTGAAGTCCCAACAGTTGTGGTTTTTCCAATGTCAGAGCCAGGACTAGAGCCAGGCCACTTTTCTCATCCAGCCCCTACCACACCTTGACTGCTCGCAGAGGAGGACAATATTTATTAAAGGTTCCAATGGTCAGTCCTCTTTTGCACAAAGATTACCCTTTCAGGCTTTGTGCATGCGGACTGAAGAGAAAGCATTCTATGAAGTGGTCTGTAAACTCAGCAGGATATAATGATGTTGGTAGGGTCCTATATCTTGAAAGCAAGTACCAGCATTTTGGTTCGTTATATTATTTAAAGAACCAGCCTGAAAATGGCTTTGACGTTGAGAGGAGCATGAATAAATCTGGTCAATGAGGGGTAAAAAGGGCTAATTTAAAACATCACTGGGTCAATAGATTGGGCTAACTCTATACATCATTCTTTCCCAAGATTTTTATTTGCAGCAGGAATAACTCTCAAAAACATAGCACTATGCAGGATGACAGATTTGTACTCTAAGATAATGTTTTTAAATTCCACCTTGTAATTCCTTTAGGGGCCCCAAACCCCACCATGGCACCCTTGGAAAGTGAGAACAGCAATCATCTCTTTCTGTGGTTGTCTGATTTCAGAGATGATAACTCCCTGATTAGGACCATGGCCAAAGGGAGAAAGTTTACCTCCATAGAGGAGGACAGACACCTGGCGAAGTCATCTCTCCCTTCAGATATTTGATCCGTTGACCTTGATTTTATTTTTCTACTTTGCCATTGCAAGTTGTTTGGCTTTTGATTCTGCTAATAATAATAGATAACAGTGATCGAGAAGCTACAATGTGTGAGGCGCTGCTCTGAGTACTTCATAGTAGTCACTCACTTGATCCTCACAATTATCTTTATGAGGTGAGGATCCCCCTTTACCAGTGGAGAGACTGAGCTAGCAAGTGGCGGAGCTGGGATTTGAAGCCAGGCAGCTTGGCACTAGCGCCCAGCAACGTAGTCACTGTGGTGTTGTCTCACCTTTAACCCAATGATTTAAGTTGATATTCTCATTGTCACATTTACTCTAAGGAGCAAAGGATCCACTCCTCTGTGAAGCCTTGAGATCCAGTGCTTCCTTTCCAATGCTTCCACTCGATCAGATCCTCAGTTTCCCCTCTCATGCCTCTGCTCCAGCTCTGAGAAACAAGGACTCCGTTTTTCATCTTGGTATTGCCCCTCGTTGGCATAGTAGGTGACAAACACAGATAACAGATGTTCAAATAGAGTTTGTTCAAGGAGTGAATGAATTTTCCAAATTTATTGCCATTCCTTTCATTTTACTAACAATAGAGCAAAGCCTCACAAATCATTTTCAACTGCTACGGTTTAATTAGTAGCTAATTTAGCTTAACTTGTGGGGAGGGGGGTGGTGTGGTGAGCAAGGAAGTAGAAAAGGAAAAACAATATTGATTACAACCATTGATGGGGGGCCAATCAAATGCTAATACTAACCTTCATCAGAAGAATCAATTTTATTTTATTTTTGCTGTCCCTAGGCACTGAGTCTTCCCCACTGTGATCCTATTTCCAAGAGACCATCAGCAATTTCTATATCCTGGTGCTACTTTATAACTCAAAACAGACTAGGTTTTCTAGGTCCATATTCCATCACAGCAGTGAGTAAAGTGAACGATATGCAGTAATGTGCAGGCTTTAAAAAAAAAGGAAAGAAGGAAGGGAGAAAGGCAGGTAGACCTGCTCTTGGTAGCTGTTGCTCTGGAGTACTGAAGAAGCTTCCTAAAAAATATTGGTTTTACCTCCCTACACGTTCTTCCCATTTTAATATAAATATACTACAGTTCTGCTGACAGAAATTGGCTCTTATCACCCTTTTTCTGTTTAAAGTCCTTTGACAGCCCCCTGGGGATAAGGGTGACTCCATACGTGGCCCACAACCCCTCACAAGGAGACTCAGCTTCCTTTCCAGATCCTCCCCCATCACTGAGTCTACTCACCTCCCCTCACTCTGGCCATAATGAACCACTGTTTTCTTTTTTTTCTGGAACATACCACTCTCCTATGTCTGCACAGAGTTCTATCTGTCTAAAACGTCTTCCTGACTGCACATGCATCCTTCTCCACCTAGGATGGAAAGGTAAAGCCAGTGCTTCAAGTCAGGCCTACTCAGCTCCTCCTTCCTGCTTTTCCCGCCCGTCCAACTCCATTATCACAGCAGCCCGGTAGAAGCAGTTTGTAATTTCTCAGCCATGCTTCCTGATTCTCTCTGTCCTTGCCAGACATCCCCATCAACCTCCAGTACCCTGGGTCTCATTCACATTTCTCTCAGCATTGTGTCCACCTGTCCCTACATCAAAACTGTCTTTGAGACACTCAATTATGGTGTCACCTCTACAGGCACTCAACATTTGCTCCTTGTCTTCCAGACCTGTGGACTCACTGGATTACAGAGAGGAGTCAGGAGACGGAACTGATATTTACCAGATAGTCCTAAGTGCCGGGATTTTTCTGAAAGCTTGGTATGCCTTTTAGTTTTCACAGGTATTATGAAAGTATTATTATGCCCAACTTACAGAGCTGCGATGTTGGTGGTCCAGATAGGGTGCTATGTTGGGCATGAAGTTCCTAATTCTCTAGAGAGGCTGTCATGCTTCCAGGATTTTTCAGCCATTAGGGAAGGCTGGAAAAATGTTGGTGAGATGCTATAGTCACAAAACAAAACATGGGCATCCGGTGCAGGTCAGGTGTGAGAGCAGCAGGCAATATAGGAAATGTCATAGGCAGTGGACTGTCCATAAAATACAGACAGAGCATGAAGTTGGCAGGTTCTTGGTAGTCCCAGCCCAGGTCAGTGACCGCTTGCTCCGACCTCCCTGGTGCTGATGCTGGCTACTCTCATATGCTGCCCTAAAGCGAACAAAGAGGTTCCCATCTTACTTATTTCCACAGGTCAAGGCCATTGACACAGGGCTACAGTTGTCAGCAGTGAGCATGTGCATCTTGGTGGTGACCACTTTTTCTTAGGTCACATGACTTTTCAAGGATTTGAGTGATAAAATGTGAGAACACTTGAGTAGAAATGACTCTCTTAGTGAACATCAATTCCAGTGGAAGATATTTCAGATGTTCTACCACATTCATCGAAAGAGCAAAGAAAAACTTTTTTGACGTGAAAAAGATGGAGATGGAAGCTGTCTACATTTCTACTAATTAGGTCCTTATTACTTACCCTGGGCCTGAATGCTAACCAAAAGTGAAAACCATAACGGACGGCAGAGATTGCTCATCTCCATTAGGGGCATCAAAGATGTCACTTAACAATAGCAGCAGCGATAATGTGGGTCCCTCAGAGGAGGACCAAATTCATTAACACACTGAAGTCAGACTTCAGAGTAGCTTTTAGTTGTCGACTTTCAATCTTTGTCATTCCCTGGTCAGACATAAACAAACAAGTGATCAAAGGGAGAATGGCTACATAGCACGTTGCCAAACACATAAATGACCTAACAAACTTCCTCCAAGTTGATTACAAACTAAAATGAACATCTGTTCTTAGTACACTGCAGTATGTATTTAATTAAAACCAATATGATCTCAGCAAAGTAGAAGAAAGATCATTAACACTTTTGAGTGTACGTCAACCCAGAGACAATATCTACAGACATAAGGATTTTCCTCTGCATATACGACTTTGCAGACCAAACAGGATGCTCTTTGTTATTTTAAGAGCAATGACTCTGTGGGTAAGAACCATTGCTATCAATAATTAATGCCACACATCTATGCATTTAGGGATTATTTATCATCTCAAAGCCTTGCAAATTGCCTTATTTACCCTATAGGTTTGAAACCACTGCATCAGTTGCTGACAGATACTCAGCTCCGTGGTAGAATATAACAGCTGTTTGATCCCAACTAACAATACACAACAATTGAAGAGAAGTGCAGTGGAATTCTAAAACCAATTAAAACTACCGGGATAAATTAGGTAGGAGGAATGTAATTACCCAAATTGAGATCTGGGCAGGCTAACAGGACTAATAATAAACTCATCTTTTACAGAGATTTAATACGGAAATCAGTTACTTAGTTTTTCTTTTAAATGTTAAGTTTTCCCCTCTTTAGAGGCTGGAGGAACTGGCTTAAATGATTTTTCATTTGTTTTAGCAAATGTATAAAACAGAAAATGAGTACGTGCCGGAGCTGTCTTTGCTGTCTCACAGCCCTTACTTAGTCCATCTGGAAAATTTCTACTCCTGCTTCAAGCCTGAATAGAAGCCACCTCTTCTTACATACCTTCTCTGATGTGCCCAGATAGAGGATCTCCTTCTTGGTGGTTTTACTGCTTGATTCCACCTCTCTTACGGTCCTCATTACACTATATTATAATGGAGGGTTCACTCAATCTGTCTTCCTCACTAGACTTGAGGGCAGGCCCATGTTATTCATTTTTTTATATCCAGTGCCTCAATTCATGCTTAATAAATATATTCTGAAATCAATAAATGCTCCAGATGGGGCTGGCCCTGTGGCCGAGGGGTTAAGTTTGCACGCTCCGCTGCAGGCAGCCCAGTGTATCGTTGGTTCGAATCCTGGGCGTGGACATGGCACTGCTCATCAAGCCACGCTGAGGCAGCGTCCCACATGCCACAACTGGAAGGACCCACAATGAAGAATATACAACTATGTACCGGGGGGCTTTGGGGAGAAAAAGGAAAAAATAAAAAAATCTAAAAAAAAAAAAAAATGCTCCAGAAAAAAAAATTAGGGATCCTGGAAAATATTAAGACAGCAGAATCATCTATAAAAGTGTCTTAGCATTTGATGTTCAAAGTTTAGGTTCTAAAACCTAAACTAGTCGGTCCAATATCCATCTTCCCAAGGGAGCTCACCAAAATAGGGTTATAGGGAGATCAGTGAATGTGTTCTACTCCTTTTACAAACAGAAAAAAAGAGACACTGCTGTCAATAAAGATATCTTAGGTTTTGGGGACAAGCATCTCAAAAAGCAGGTATATGATGACCCAATATGCTGTACAACACTACCATTTCAATCGAGTAATGACATCTTTTTGAATCAAAGGACTTTAGCAGGACTTGGTACTGGTCCTGTCCTCTCCAGGTCTAACAAGGATTTAGCTTGCATTGCTCTCCCTAAGGCGAAACACGGATCTCAGGATTCAAGTCAGGCTATTTCCCTTTCATGTTTTGAGCCGCTGGTGAACCATCTCACACAGGAAATAGAATGAATGGAATTTGAGGGAAATGTTAGGAAGAGCTTCTTGCACCAATCTCAGTTGGAATAAATGCTTCACTCTTTTTGGGAGACTCTGAACCTGCAAGGAGGTTTTAACTTGGAAGGCATTCTTACGATTGGAAGTCAAACACCAGAACGCTAGGAGCCATTTTTATCATCAATAACCATAAAAGCAACATCACTCTACAAAGTGTCACTTCAGAGAGAGAATCTGAAATTCTAACTGTTATAATAATAAACACAACTGCAGTCAACTGCAGCCTTGCCCTTGGAGGTTTGGGGGACCAAAACCTTTGAAAAGGTAATAGAGACTGCGTCACTGGCAAAACTTTTCTATTGACTTCCAGTAGACAAATTAGATACTGGACCTTCTATGGAGTTCTAAGGTAAGAACCATATTTTCTCAAATCTGGAGCCTTAGGGAGCTGGGGCACTGACTCAAGTGAGCTATTGGCCTCATTGGGGATTCTTCGCAAACACACATAGGCTTTTGTTCGGGAATAAACAAGCTACCTGAGAAATCTTTTGATACAAAATTCAAACTTATTCAATAAACCAAAAATTGTTGGCCAAGAGACACAGTGCCCCATAGTTAGAGGTTGAACTCTGTAAACATTCATTAGTTATAGTTGAATAAAACATAGAAATGCCAAATGTTGTACTTTCCACTGAATAAATTGGACTGCTTTCTTAGAGGAGGATGGTTATATTCCAATGACACAGTGCTTCTGCTAAGCTAGGTTTCTAAAGGTCTTTTTTTACTGTCCTCTTCAACCTATGAAGATGTTACAAAAAGCAAAACAAAATACATTCATACACAACTGTGCACACGCACACACACACATACACATCCCTTAAGGTCTGCCATGAGCCATACGTTAAGCCAGATTCTACGCCTAAATACAGAGAGCTCTGATCATTTCAGTCCAATGCTGAAAAACTTGCAACGTCTAAGGCCTACCCATGAAACTCTAAAGGTTTTCACATTGGGCCAGCCTCAACCAGCTAGCCCAATGTCCTCTTATTCTCCCTTTTGCACCAGTGCACCAGGCAAACGGACTGTAGCATTCCCAGAAAGCTCCCCGACATACAAACTTTCCTGTCTTAAGCAGGTAGTATTTACAGCTCCCCTCACTGAAATTCTATTATCCTTCAAGAAGGCTCATATTGAATACAGCCTCTTCCAAGAGTCCTTTCTGAATAAAATTAATTTCAGTTCTCCCACCATATCAGATTTCTCCTTCAATTATGTTTATTTACGTCCATATCTTGAGATACCTCCCTCCTTCAAAATCCAGCAAAGTGGCTGACCCATGGGTACTGAATACATATTTGCTGATTTCATGTCTCTATCCTTCTCTTCCTGGGTTTTCCTGATTGCAAAATTAGGGTATAAGGTTATTATCTTTTCAGATATTTGACAGACCTAACATTCTATGACTCTATGGACGTGGAGGTTATTCTCTTGTCTGATCCTTTACTCCTTTCTATAAGTGAGAATGTGGTTTTCCAGTTTCTAGAACATACGAAGTGCTAAGGAAATTTGTTTCATCAGTGTTTTGAAAGTAAATTATTTTTGTTTGGATATTACTATGCTTTGTGAAGTTCTGAAAACTAAACGTGTTGGAGAACAATAATAATGTGTTTTTGGGTAGCATGTTTTAGTTGAAAAGAGTTGAGTCCTTTCCACATATTTATTTGTGATTTATTTAGTTTTTTAGATTGGGGGTCAGGAGGAAAGGATTGTTATTTCAATTTTATAAAGAAGCTGAAGTTGATTTGCTCAAGGTATCAGCACTAGATTGTCATTTAGGAAAAAGTTATTCTCCAGTACATTTCATCTGGCTCCGTGAATTGTGCAAAACAAGTGTGATGATGTAACTAAAGTGTCATCACAAGAGTTGAGAAGATGGTAATGGGCCATTCTCTCTGGTCTTCACACAGGGTACATGTAGCTTGAGTGTCTGCATTTTGGAATTAAGGACTATAACTAAGAAAGCTGTGCCTTAAGACTCCCATTGAGACACTTCACAATGATGGAGCCCCCCCAAAGACAGTGCAATGTTGGCAAAGATGGTCCTGGAAAAGCACCACAGTCGAGAAGCTGCAAGAAGAGAGATAGCAAGAGAATCTCTTCACTTATTTGCTACTTTCTTAATCCACCAGTTAGTCATCTGGTTGTGCCTCTTTCTCTAAAAGCCCACTCCTAACGGGAATCTGGCCTTCCATATTAATCCACTAGAAACTTACCAACATGCACCACATGGCAATTCATCTCTACTATTAGGGCAAGTCATATTGTACTAATGAGGTTGGATGAAGTAGAGAAACACAAATGGACCACCAATAGGTTTGTGTGTGGAGGGGTAGGAGGGAGGTGGGAGTGAGTCAAGGAGGGGGGAAGGTGGGCCTTCTTTATTCCACCAAAAAGAAAGCCACTATTTATTAGCATCTCTGATCACTAGGATTCTCCATTTGGCAGAGCTAGATTTTAGTATTAGCTATTTTGAGGTTTCCAGGAGGAGAAGGGCAGAATAAATAAAGGGAAAGTCCACTTTCACAAGCACTTATTGAACGATTCTGTGAGTAAGGCATTCTGCTCAGCGCTATGGCAGATGTGATAGAAAACCCACTCAGAGAACATGCCTTCAAAAAGAGCTGAAGTTCCAGTCACCGTGTCAGGGTGTGTCAGGGGGTCACCGAAGAACTTCATCTCTGTTTCGGACTACCAAATCATCGAGAGGCAGAGATTTGGGGTAAAATTTTGTCTTTGAAGGCTAGTCTTAAGTCATAGCTAAGAAAGTTGCCATGGGTATCACACATCTGGGTAGAGCCTGCAGAGTTTCAAGTCTGAGGCTATTTTCTTCCAACTTATAAAAATGCAAAAGATATAGGTTGTCTCTCAGGATCAAGGACAAATGCAGAATTTCTGTCTGTTTTCCAACTTTGGCCCAACATAAAATATCCTGATGAAAATACTTTGAAGGAAAGGATTCTGTGTATACATATTAAGAAGAGAAAAGATGGGGGAAGAAAAGGGACAAGGAAACAATATTGCAGATGACTAGTGGGGTAGGAAAGGGATCTAAGAAATGGTTAGACACAGATAAAAATTTTGAAAGTTTTGACCATGAGAAACAGTTCAAAAAAACGGGATGACAACAGGAGCCCCCTCTGCGCTGTTTGCCTACCTTCTCCTCCCCAACTCGCAAAAAGATATCCAAGAAATATGCCACAATAGCATTACAAGCAACCCCTTGGGAGTTGTCATGTCTGTGCAGCAGTTGGCACAATCATAATCTAGTTCAGGCCATGTTACTGTAAGCGATGTGGATAATTGGTTTCTCAGAGCTAAGCTTTGTCAGCATGGGTTATCCCAGATGGATGAGAAAATGCTCTAAACCTGGCAGGTGCTAGATGTTCAATCCCACAAACCTCATTTCACTTTATTAAGCTACTCCCATTTGTAGCACATTTTCTTGGCGATAAAGTTAAAAATGTAAGTGGAAGAACAAAACTGATCAAATTGATAGAAGTTAACAGCTGAACCCTGATGGTCTCTAGTGAACGCAGGCACTGCCGGAGGGGCCTCCTCTGAGCACACGACCAGGAGGAATTCTGCTGCTGATGCCCCTGTTGTAATTGAGGTTATTTTCTATTACACTCACAGCTTTGGAGTAATGTATTGTCAGTCTTACGTATATTAGTAAGGCACAGAAGCCTACATAGAAGCCAGACTTTCAGGTTTCTGAGATAAAATAGGAAGATTCATTCCACTGTATGGCTACTTGTTCAGAAGTCTTTGTGGAAACTGCACTGATAGAATCTCCAAAAATCTTTTAAGTGGGGCTGGCCAGGTGGTGCAGCACTTAAGTGTGCGTGTTCAGCTTCTTGGCAGCCCCGGGTTTACCGGTTCGGATCCTGGGTGCGGACATGGCACTGCTTGGCAAAAGCCATGCTGTGGTAGGTGTCCCACGTATAAAGTAGAGGAAGATGGGCATGGATGTGAGCTCAGGCCCAGTCTTCCTCAGCAAAAAGAGGAGGACTGGCAGCAGTTAGCTCAGGGCTAATCTTTCTCAACAACAACAAAAAATCTTTTAAGACACTTTTAATGATAATCCTTGGAAATTCAGGTAAACAAAAATTCTCCTTTATAGATTACAAATATCATCACTAGCATCACCTGAATCATGAAATGAGCAACATAGAAGGATCTGAAGTTCTCAATATTATCATATTGATACTGGCTCAACACAAGGTTGACATAAGGGAAGCCATATTGTAGAAAAGAAATCATATTGTAACTTTGAATGAACTCTAACTAGCCCAGATACGCTCTGTAGATTTTGTGGCCCCTCCCAGCTGCTTTAAGATGAGAACTTCATTCTTTTGAGTTTCTTAGGAATGTGATCACCCCCGGGCAGAGAACCTATATTGATAGCCATCATCAACAACAACAGAAAGATCAGGGTATAGAGTGTTGCTGTTCCAGTCTCTGGTGCATATCCAGTAAAACAAAGGAGTATCAGGAACTGGGACCAGATGTCTGCCCCCACCTAGAGATCAGATGGAGGCCCCACCCAGAGGCCAGGCACCTCCCCAACCTGGACACCAGCCCCCTCTCTAGCTGGCCTGTAGCCTTTGTTCTGTAAGATAGTTCTTCTGGACATCAGTCGGCCATCTTCCCTCTTGCTAGCAAGCTGTAATAAAAAACCCTTTCTCTCCTACCACCCTGCCTCCTGACTACTGGCATGTCTTGCAGCAAGCAGAGGACCCCCCTTAGGTGGTAACAATATCATATCATCATTATTAACCTAAAGAGGTCACAGTGCACACGATAAATAGAACTACTTGTAGCTTATGAAGCACTTTCACATACTTGATCCCAACTGAGCATCAGATTCACCTAAAAACATTTCCAAGGATATCTAGCAAACTCTGCTCAGGAATTGACAGAAAATAACTGGACAGTGCAAAGTGCAACTGGAATTCCCCATTTTGAGACACACGCACTCAGGAGCACACTTTTCAGCATGTAGTTGAAAAGAATTTGGGACAAACCAAAGTTCTCATATAATTACTTTAGCCACAATAAGATCTAAAATATTTCTGTTTGGCTTATTTCTTCTGTACAACAGATCAAAAACTATTTCCCTGGTATTCATTTCCAGAGGAGTTTAACAGCGATTTTTGACCTTGTAATTTTTAGTAAGTTAGAGTAAATCTGATTAGATTGTATAGGTACATAAATCCCAACCTTATTAACTCAATAAACGCCCTGCATATTTATAAATTCTCCCATAGCACCAGTGAGAAGCTGAAAACTATAATTACTTTTAAATTTGACAAGAATTAGTTTTCTGAAATTGTCCTAAAGTCACAGGAATAACGATGAAATAACAAATTTGTTTTCTATATCTTTGGAAAGTTACCAAATTGCTGGCTGTACAATTAACATTAGTCAACTGTTTGCCTCAATAAAAAAGAGGCAAACACATTTATCTCTATGTCCTTTTATACATAAGCTCATCTCTTTCATTTAGCCCTTCAGTATTTGTGATGAAAACACAGGAACATACGAGAAATTTTAGATTTCAGTTGTAAAGAGCAAAACTGAATCTGTGATGGTTCAAACACTGATTACTCCAAGAGCTCCAAACAGGTGGTCACGCCATGACAAACAAACCTGAACAAATATTTCCTTCAGTAAATATTTCCTGGTGACATAAAAGATCATGGGTCATAAATGTGGCTGCTTAATGTAAGGCATGCCAGATGGAGGCTCACAAGGGTGACTATTATGATCTATTATTACCGCAAGAAGGGAGCTTTACTTTTTGGGTATATTTTCTCCTGGGTGTTACACGCTATATTGCAAGTTGAACAACAACTTCCCAGGGCTATGTATTCCTATTTCAGTCATTTGAAACAAAGACTTATCTTCTTTCATACTCTTTAAATAATAGAAGCTAATTTAGTTATGCAGCATTATATGCATCTCTGAGATGCTTGCTTGCTTATGAAGAATAACAAAAATATGTTGTCCTTTATCATTAGCATGAATAATGGCTGCACAGATGTTTTTGGCTGTATTTGGTATGCGTTTAGAGTCATCTATGGGGATTTCGCATTATCTTACTTTTTCACATTTCACCTTAATATCAGACATTTTAGGACAACAGAGGGGTGAAATTCTAGTTCCAGTTCTTTTGTTTGTTTGTTTTTGGAAATGAGGACTTCTGATAAATAAGCAACTAAGCTCAAGGTAACTGTAATCTGTCTGATTTCCTGTTGTCATTGAAACAGCTGGTCCTTTGTGTGGCATGTGGATTATTTCATGCATTGCATTCTCCCTTAAATGAATTAAAGTTGTTTTTAAAATATCTTACCATCCTGTTCCCATTACACAATTTTCAGTGGAAATCTCGGATTAGTTGTAGAAAACATTCAGATTATTTATCTGAGGGGTCTTTTTGTGGATCGTTCCTCTAGTCTCAAAGCAGGTCACTTAACTGATTGAAATTTCTAGCTTCGCTCATAACTGTTGTTTCTTACACATGAACTCTCCAAGGTCCTACTAAATTTTTAAAGAAAAAGGGAAGTAGAAAATATGTAAAATTTATTGAGTCATGATTTGTCTACTTTGGAATGTATCTGCTTACTTTACTTTAGAAAGAAATGTGATCCACATGCTCATTTCTGTGCTTGTATTAGAACTCTAAATCTTACTTCTCTCTTAATAACCGTGCATTAATCCTACACACACACACTCCTTTAACATTTTCACCTATATGTTTTCAGTCGAGATCTATTTTGCCAAAGGTACCCATTAATGTGGCAGAAATCAGTGTCATTAACAATTACCTTTGGTGACTATTTCCCAAACCCCAAATTAGGGCAAAGATTTTTCCAGTGGTTATTTCTGTTAGACCTTCAGCAGCATTTGAACCAGCTGGCCATTCTTTTCTTCTTGAAACACTTTCTGCTTTGGCTGTTTTCTCTCCAGACTACTCTCAAGCAGTCTTCATAACTTTGAATAGTTTCTACGTAATGGAAGCTTCTAAGTTTGCATCTCCAGCCTCAAACTTGAGCTGGGCTCCAGAATCATATATTCAACTGCCTACTCGATATCGTCTCTTAGCTGTCCAATAGACAAGTTGAACACCAGATTCTTAGGGCCTACATATTCATATTTTAGTCACCCCACCCTTAACCTGCCCCTCTCCCAGCCTTCTCTATCTTGGTAAAGAATACTTCCATCCACATCCTTTTTCATCCTCAACTCTAGAAGTCATCCCATCTCCAATCCAGTAAGTGTGCCTGACTCTACACCATGTGCCTATAACATGCCAAGCCTGACCATTTCTTTCTACTTGTTCCAGACCAGGACAAACCACCACCATCTCTCCTCTCGTATCAAAACTGCCTCTTAACTGATTTCCTTCCTTCTGATCTTGCTGAGTCTACTCCAACCCATTTTCCGTTAAGTGGTATCACTTCCTTGCCTAAAGCCATTCAGTTAGTTACTTCTTATTATACGAATAAAACTCCATTTCCTTACCTCCTTACCCTGGTTTTAAAGCCTCACTTAGTGGATCTCAATCCTTTCTGCACATTAGGAACACACAGAGAAAACTAATGTTGAAACTCCAGAGATTCTGAGTTGATGGATCGGGGGCAGGCCTAGACTTTGTGGGTTGTTTTTTTTTTTTAATGTCCCAGAATGTGCAGCCAGGGTCAAAAACATTGCCTCCATTGGTCATGCTCCCACCTCTGTGTCCACGTCTTCTCTGCCTCTTGCTCTCCTTCTTGATGTTCCAGCTCCAATGCCCTTGGACAGACAAAGCCCATTCCTGCCTTAGGGACATGCTCTCTCCCCAGATTTTCACAAGGCTGGCTCCTTCTTGTCCTTTGGTTCTTAGCTCAATTGTCACCTCCCCAGAGAAGCCTTTTCTATCACTAAACCTCAAGTAACCACCCACTGGTGTTCATCACACTCCCTGTTTTTTCTTCCTAGCCCTGGTTGTTTCTAGTCTATTTGTTCATTTCTGCTCATTCCTCTAGAATGTAAGTTTGATAAAAGCAGGAAACAACCCCAGTACTGAAAATATGATAGATTCTCAACAAATATTTGATAAATGAACAAATGAATGTGGTAACAGTGCAATTGTGAGAAAATATGAAGGAACATTTGAAATTGATATTTTCCTGGAGAATCCAGGGCATTTTGGTTCTTTAACAAACTAGAATGTTTAAAATTGCGTAGGGAGTGTCAGGTTTGAAGCATCATTCTTTGATTTGAGGAGGGGAGAAGGAAGAGGCGTTCCTGTTCTTTTTTCTCAAATGTTCTAACTGCTTAAATTTTAAGATATTTAATCAGTAGGGATCAAAAACACCCTATGGTTTTACTGATAAGTGTTATCGATCTGTCACTATGCTATCTTCCACCATCTGGCTGATGATATACAAAAGATCAAGGCAGGGCACTTCAGGGAGGATACTTGGCTGTCTTGCAAACACATGATTTAGCTCCCAGGCTATAGGTGAGGTTATCACATGGTGGAGCTCGGTGGTTTCCAACTCAGGCTGCACGTCAGAGCTTTCTAGAAGAACTTTAAAAATATACGTATGTCTGTATTTTATCACGGGATAATTAAAATAAAATTGCTGAGTATGGGGTCCTGGCATCAGTTTTTTTTTAAGTTTTTTTCCCCCCAAGGCTTCCCAAGTGATTCTGCTGTGCAGTCAAGTTTAAGAGCCACTGACAGTCAACACAATTTGGCCTGGGGGAGAGAGAAAAAATCTATTGAATATGCCAATGCAGGTAGAAAACATCTCTAACAAAAGAAATCCTTGGTTGACGACAGGGATGTTTTGTTTTTCTCTTGAGACATTGATTTTTACTTCATCATCTTACTTCACAACGTCATGAATGGCTATTAGTGGTCATAAAAAGAAAACACAGAGTTTTTTTCGAGGACAATATATTTTGAAAGTGGCGATTAAGTCAAAGAAATGTGGAATGTGCAGTTTATTGAGAGGGTCAAAAGATTTTGTTAACTCAGAAGGCAGTCTGGGGCAATGTGGAGCTGGGCCTAAGGCGAGCACCCCAAGGGTCTGACGCTTAGAGATTTACCAGCTCTGTGACCCTGGACAAGTTACTGAGGTTTTCTTCCCCTCATTTACTTTTGCTGCAAAACGGGATGATAACAGCTTCCTCACTGGACTGTTCCAGTAAATACAGTTAGCATGTGTAGCTTGCCAGGCGCTCCTGGTGATGCGTCTTTCTCTTTCCTGTCTCTCTCTGAGTTACAAGTCCTCCCACTGGTAGGAGTGTACCTGGCACAGAGTAAGCGAAAAGAAGTATCTGGAAGGTCTATTGTCACTGATAGATTTTTGACATGGACAAATTTTATTTTGATCCCTACCAAGGTGTAATCTCCACAGCTGATTCTAACTTTATCCTTTTCCTCACTTTGCAGGGGAGCTGGGTCCCTTTTGTGCCTCCAGATCAGGTAACCAAGCCAGAAAAACAAGAGAGTGAAAGATTCGTGAATATGCTGGCTGCTCTCCGATGACTCTCAGTCAGCATTGCGTGAAGGAGAGAGGGTGGCCTTTCAGTGTCACCTGCTGAGGGCGCCTCCGTGATGCTGCTGAGGATGGCCTTCCCATTCAGTCTGTGGTGTTTCCTCTAAGGAGTAAGTGAAGCCTGGACCCAAGTGCTCATCACAGCCAGTCAGCATCCCCCTGACAGTGAACCTGTGGGTGAATGTGCTACCTGTTTCTACCCTTACAATTCTCGACGTCTCTCGTCTGAAACCTAGAAAAAGGGCCTCTAAGGAGTCCCTAACACCTTGCCTCACTTTAGCCACTCTGAACATTTCCATCAGATTTTGGGGCTCTCTCCCTCTCCACGTCCCAAACATGCATATCTTTGGGAGGAGCCATTTGGTTACTCTTTCTCCTCTCACCTGGTCTTTATCTATTCATGGAAATGCCCACATCCGATGTTTTCTTTATTCTGATCATATAGTAGAATCAATCAAATAACAGTCACAGATTTATAAGACATATTAACTCAAAAAGCATATATGAAGGCATTTTGAATTTGATACTCCTTAGGACAGATTTTTATTAAGGCTTTTATATCAGCTGGATATATAGCAAGCACAGGAAAATCATACATACAAATTTCAAGTACAAACAAATTTTATCACTAGCAAATGAAGTAAAACTTAAACAGCATGTCTGTAAGGTGTTTTTCAAAAGACCTAAAAGTTAAGTTATTGTTTAATCCATAAAATTTAGAATATTATTAGAATCATTTGATGTAATGGGAAAAACCCCAACAATGCTCCCTGGATCCTCTCTCCCTGCTGGCTATTGTCACAGAACATTTTTTCCCTGGTGTCAAAGTTCTTGAAAACATATTTTTTACTGGAAGCTTCCATTTCCTCACCTTTCATCACCCACTACAATTTGGCATTCGTCCTCACATTCCACTGAAGCCACTTTGGCAATGTCATTAGTAACCTCCTAATTATCAAATTCCATGCATGTTTAAGAAATCCTCCTTACTTACCCTCTGTAACATGAATCCTGTTTCCCTCTTGAAGTCTCTTAGATTCCAGAACACTACTCTTTCCTGGTTCTCCTCCTGCCTTCCTCGCCCGCTGAGGGACTCTTCCTCCACTCTGGGTTCCTCTGGGGGCCAACCTTGGTGGATTCTCTTTCTCCTGAGCTTCTGTCCTAGGGGCTTTCTGTACTGCCTGGACTGGAACTGTCACCTATGGATGTGACAATAGCTTTCCAATCACCACTTCTGGCCCTGATTCTTTTCTTAGAGCTCCAGAACTGTAATTCTGGTTGTCTACAGGTGACATTCACTTCGATGTCCCAAAGCAACTCAAAGAAAAGCATCCTAAATGGAAGCCTCTCATCCACCTGAGCCCACTCTTGCTGTTTTCCATCTCTGGTCTCAGAGCACTGTATTTCACCCAATTCTTTGAGCTAGGAACCTGGGAGTCAGTCTCGCCTTTTCACTCAATCTCATTTCTCAGATCTGATTAAAGACAAATTACTGGTAAGTCTATCTCTTAAACATATCTTTTCAACCTTCTTCTCTCCAGTTCTACTCCCAATTCCTAAGTTCAGATCCTTAAGTTCTTGATCCTTTCGCTTGGACAAGTATAGTAGTATGCTGGTCTTCTTTTCTCTAAATGTTGCCACTCTCTGATATACCAGCCTCCCCATGCCAGCATACATATCTTCATCAGAGTGACCTAACAAAATGGGAAGCTTATCTCACTTTACATTACTTTTCTGGTGAAAAGAAATCCCCAGGGTCCCTTGCTGTCTTTAGGATAAAGCATGACTTACTAGGTCCTTGAGCATTTGTCCTCAAAGTGGTCTCACTTAGGGCCATTCCCTGATGCACGTCCTACTCTCTGTTTCTGAGTGAGCTATGTTCCTTCACATCTCTCAGCCTTCCTAACTTCCTGCATCCCCGCTCTTCACCTGGACAACTTCTACTCATTCTTCAAGATTCAGCTCAGCAGTAACCTCTTCTCTTTAGTCTTCCATGGCTCAGAGAGATTTAGATATTCTTTCGTGCACCACAGCAAAGAGGCAGTGTAGACTGTGGTTGTGAAAATGCCATTGGGAATTAGACACGACTGAGTTCTCACCTTACCTCTACCACTTCTCAACTATGAGCCATTGGCAAGACACTGAATCTCTCTAAACTTGTAAAATGTTCACAATAACACTATTTAACTCAATGTTTTTCTAAATATTAGATGAGATAATGAATATAAAACACTTGTTATGGTAACTGGAATATCACAGTGAACACACAATAAATGATATCTATTATTACATTTTTATAACTTTTTTGCCGTAACATTTAATCTTATAACAAACAACTGTGTACTGTTTCTGGTTTATTATAATTACTTATTAACATGTCTGCCTTTCCTAAAGACCTATACGTTACTTTAAGTCATATTCTAGGAACAATTTCCTCTGAACCCTTAGTGTCTTATACATAGTAGGTAATTTTCAATGAATGTAAAAGTCAATGAATATTTAATGAATGAATGGAAGAACAAATAAATGTAATATCAAGGAGAACAAGGCTTTTTTTGCTCCTTGGTATTTACTTTACCCAGAAATCTCAGAGTGGTTATTGAACAATGTCATGTTAGCCCTGAATACAGCCTCATGAGGCAAACAGACGATGGGCTCATTTATAATGAGACTTTAAGTGTGATCTAGGGAAAAAGGAAATTAAATAACAACTGTGCTTTCATACAATGGATCTGGAGATTTAGGCCTGGAACCAAGGTTCTCAGATTCCCCTAAATCTGTGTTACTATGCACTGAAACATGTTCTCTCTTTGGGATTCATGCTACACGACGGGTCATTTCTGCAACCCAAAGCTACTTTAGGTTTCGCTCTTTATAGGTATAGTATAAATATACCTGGTGTTACTGACTGAATTGTGTACCCCCAAAATGCATATGTTTAAGCCCTAACCCCCAGTGTGATGATATTTGGAGAGAGGGCCTTTAAGGAGGTAATTAAGGTTAAATGAGGTCACAAGAACGGGGCCTTCATTTGATAAGACTGGTGTCCTTACAAGAAGGTGAAGAGACTCTAGAGCTTTCTCTCTCTCCCCGCACGCACACACAGAAAAGGCCACGTGAGGTCACAGCAAGGAGGCACCATCTGGAAGCCAAGGAGAGAAATCAACTCTCCTAGCACCTTCCTCTTGGATTTCCAGCCTCCCAAACTGTGAGAAAATCAATTTCTCTTGTTTAAGCCACGCAGTCTACGATATTTTGTTATGACAGCCTGAGTTACAATTCTTGCTTTAATAATAAAAATATATAAATTGATGACGTTGATGAAAAGCTTATAGTGTTGCCAGACGCTAACACTATGTCAAGTCCTCAACATGCATAAGCTCCTTAAATCCTCTTGACAAACTCAAGACGCAGCTACTATTATTACCATCATTATACAAATGAGGAAACAGAAGATAGAGTAGTTCAGCAACTTGCCCAGAGGCACAGACAACAAGAAGTGTCAGATTTGGAATTCAAGATGTCAGTTGTCAGAGCTTACGTACTCAACTAGTAAAACCGAATTATCTGACATGAGCAAGAATAGTAGTTAGAGGTTAATAAAAAAGAAAAAATAAGTAAAGTAAGAAAATCAGTAAAAAATATAATATACAATTTAAGATGTCATTTTAATGTAAAACGCATAAATAAACACTTGCCAATGCTTTGCCGGGGTGGCGGATGAGGAGGCAAGGCAATGCCCATTTCTTTTATCTGGATGGTTAAAATTATCTTTCTTCCATAAACCATACTCTGAAATGCACTATTGACAATCTCCAGTTTTAGTTTCTTAAAAGCGGAATGGGCCCTTAAAGACCCCTGCTAAGCAATTTGTGTGAAGATCTGTCCAGATTTTTATACAGTCATATGCTGCATAACGACGTTCCGGTCAACAACAAACTTCATATATGACCGTGGTCCCATAAGATTAGGACCCTACAGCTAGCAGTGTGGTAGGCTGTACCATCTAGGTTTGTGTGAGTTCACTCTATGATGTTTGCACAATGACAAAATCAGCTCACAACGCATTTCTCACAATGTATCCTCGTCGTTCAGCAACGCAAGTGTACTCTTCCTCTCCCCCGTCTTTTAAAGTTGCCGTACCCACACCTAATTCAAAAGAATTTTTTTTTTTTAGCCACACTCCTTTACTGAATCTGTCTAAAATGCTTTAGTTTTCATAAAAGAAACAACTCATTTTTATTGTACTTTTATTTCCTGGGCTTATATACATACTATTGAATCAAGCTTCATAAAAACAATCTTAACTGCGTAAATAAGTTGGAAGCAAATACAACAGACTCTTAGTAATCAAACACTGGATTTGGAGGGAGGAGGAGGTGAGTGGGCATCCTCCAGCCCTGAGTGATCAACACGCTCTGAGATGGATCAGTGTGTGTTAGAAGGGAATGGACAGCCTTGGTTAATCTGGCTACTTGGTTAA
Organism: Equus przewalskii; assembly: GCF_037783145.1. Classification (NCBI taxonomy): domain Eukaryota; kingdom Metazoa; phylum Chordata; class Mammalia; order Perissodactyla; family Equidae; genus Equus; species Equus przewalskii. The sequence goes on from NC_091838.1 coordinate 13,627,623, forward strand.
ATTAAGTAGATGAAGCGAGTTCCTGCTGTAGTGCTGTGAACCCCCGATACTTTTAGAAGATAGTGCTTATAATAATTCATATAAACTTCATATTCTAGGTTTTCATCTCAGTGTTGATTTTCTGTTCCTGGGCAAAGCACTTATTTCATGGTTTACTTCATGTGTCAATGGGAAGTTAAATTCATTTTCTAACTACGACTAGAGGCAAAAATGATGGGTACTTCATAAGTAGAATGGGATAGTGTGTAGGTAGCAAATGATTAGTGGGGAAAGTACTAGTGTGGAACAATGAATTATGAGCTTTAGGCATTGATTTACCATCACTTTCACTTGTGAATTTACACAAAACACTACATCCCTGAGCCCTGGGAGACGTGCTCAGTACACAGAGTGAAAGGAAAACGGGAAAGGAGATGCCTGTTCTTCTTCAAGAGTCTCTTTTTCAAGTGATTGAGGATTACTGTCGCTCATTTTTATTCCAGTGCCCTCAAGACTGTTTTTATTTCAGGATAGATATAATCAGTTTTATTCAGAATTAAGCAAATCTAGGCTCTCAGAAGATATCCTCAAGTTATTCTGGCTCTGAGGAAGTCCAACTGAATTGTCTGATTACAGAAAACAACCTGCCCAGTGAATCCAACAGAGGAAGTGTGGAGAGAGCAGGCTCGGTGATAATCCACAGCCTCAGAGCTGAACCATGGCTGAGTTTATCTAATTATAAGGCAAGAGGAGATATGACCCGTGGAAAATCCTGCAGTTCCAGAAAAATCTCACATTGCAGCCAGTCTTGCCTCACATAGTGCCTTAGGATGGTTGTTTGAATACTGACTCTACAGGCAAAGGGGAGTCAAATAGCTTCTCGATGTATACAAGGAGGAAGGTGTTGGGTAGATTCTTAAGCATGGGAATTCTTCCTGAGAATGTCTCACACTCACTGAGCAACCCTTGATAAGCCATGTATTATATATTGCTCATTCTAAAATTGCGGCTAATAATAGATTTGTCACAAAATGCCTTAGGATTATAGGGATTCATGAGCAAAATGAAGGCTTTTTTTTTTAAACTCTGAAGATACAACTAAATAATTATTAGTAATGAAATGTGGATATATATATACACACACATACATGCACACACACACACACATATAAATGGCTTCCATCTGCATAACACATAATGTATTTTGGTAAATGTCATGCTTTGTGTATAATCAGGGAGGCATCAGAGTATATATATATATATATATATATATATATATATATATTTTTTTTTTTTTTTAGGAAGAGTAGCCCTGAGCTAACTACTGCCAATCCTCCTCTTTTTGCTGAGGAGGACTGGCCCTGAGCTAACATCCATATCCATCTTCCTCTACTTTATATGTGGGACACCTACCACAGCATGGCTTTTGCCAAGCAGTGCCATGTCCGCACCCGGGATCCGAACCAGCAAACCCTGGACTGCCAAAGCAGAATGTGTGAACTTAACTGCTGCACTACCAGGCCAGCCCCCAGAGTGTATCTATTTTAAATAATGCTGCTATGTCGAATTATACTATAATATCATTTTTGTGCTTGCAATAGCTGACGTGAAAATTGAGGATAATTTATGATTTTACAAACAGATAAACAGTGAGCCTACTGAAAGTGAAGATGTGAGTAAAGCCTTCTTTCTTTTTTCATTTTCAGGGTTTTCTCCCCCCTTCGCATTTAATAATGAACAACTTTATTTTTGCAGAAAACTAGTGACCTTTTTGTGTTTGCGAGCTACATTTTAATACGGAAATACTTATGAATTTTAAAATGGAATTGCCCTTTTCAGTTTGCTGGTTATGGGGAAAGGGCTCATTAAATAGAAACCCCATGATGTGTCTCATCTGGCACCTAAAGCCTTGGCCGGCACATAGTAGGCACTTAATAGTTATTGCAAGAATGAATTGCATTGCCTACATTAAGTTCCAGAAGCTGTTTAACTCATTGTCAAAGGAAAACGGGTCTATGGAGACAAACTTACTTTGCCTCAGAAGACAATATACCAGAAATTTTGGAAATACACCAACGAAACAAATGACTTACCATTTATAGCAGGTATCTACAATCACATAAAACAGAGCGTCAGAAAAATAGCTGATTAAACGGTATCATCTTCCCTTAGGGCAAAAATCTTCTTTCAATTAAGGAACAGAGTTAAACCTGAGCCATTTTTCTTTCTGATTTTATCTGAATTGTTAACTGAATTAATGTGATTTCCTTCCCCGAGAATGGAGAAAAAGGAGCAAAGCACATTTTATTATTTCCTCAGTGCCTCTCATCACCCCCTAGGATGGGCTTGACAGTCCTGGGGAAATGCAAGAAATGACTAACATAAATTAAAGCAGTTCTCAAATATTCAGGAGCTCATTAACCAGCATGTGGGCTGTTTATAATTCCTTTATTCCTCCCTTTCTCCTACACATTTTTGTTAGGAAAAGAAATGTAAGGAAGTTAAACTCATATCGTTATAGTTCCTTGTTGGTTAGCAGCTTGGATCAAATGTCTAGTGCAATTAATTTCAACAATGAGATTTGGGGATTTTCTGTGTATTTAACTCATCCGTAGCAACCACTCAGATTATTTTAAAATTACAGCAGCAAGCCACATTCCCCTCATGTTGAAAACAGTTTAAATCAAGTGACATTGGATTATGAAGACTTTCTTTTTTAACTCTGAAGCTCAACTAAATAATTATAGGTAATGAAGTGTGGACTGCGATATTGATGGTTTCCATCCGTAGAACACACAATGTATTTTGGCAATACTGTCAACCACAGTCAGAAGTTTAAGGTTCTGGTCTCCTTCAGCAAACTAGAATTGTGCATGTGCTGAGTGGCACACTCTGGGCTGGGAAAATTAAGATGAATTCAATAGTCCCTTCCCCACAGTAGACCCTTATCTCCTGGAAGAGCCTGGCAATCAAATCGACAATTATGAAACCATGTGGTAAGTACACTGGTAGAGATTACAGGGAGCATTATAATGTTAGAGTGCTTAGAACTGGTTGCCTAACCCAGCATGAGGAGGTGAGCGTTTTCCTAAATGGCAGGCTGTTGGACTGGTTTTAAAGGATGCTAGGAGATGCTAGACACTAGAAGATGCTAGAAGACTGACAGCCTTCCAGGGAAAGGATAGCATATGAGCACAGGCATGCAGTTAGAAATATTATGGCCTACTCATAGAAACAGGAGTTTGTTCCTACTCACAGCATGACTGAAGCAAATTTTATAAAAATCTTGGATCATAATTTCTTATTCAGCCAAAGTACTATGCATGCCTTACAGCAGTGAACGAGGGCAGGGCCCTGCTCTTAGGAGCTTACATCTATTGGAAGCAAATGAATAACTTCTGATAGTGATATTCTGTGACAAAAACAAAAATGGTTAATGGGATAGAGAGTCAAGGGGTGCGAGAAGGGTGGACATCTTTAGATAGTGGGTCAGCAAGAACCTCTTTGAGGAGATGACATTGAACTATGAAGACTCAAGGATTTCCTGCAATCACTTCAAAAGAGATTTCTCAGCAGAGGGACCAGCAATTGCAAAGGCTTTGAGGTCGGAACAAATCTGGATGTTCAAGGATCAGAGAGATGAATGATTTGTCTGAAGAACAGAGAGAATAGGTGAGAATGGTGGAAAAGGAGTTTGGAGAGGGAGCCCAAGGTCTGTCTCACAAGGCCTGGCAGCCCAGGGGAAGGCGTTGCATTTCAGAGGAAGTCGCTGTAAGGAGGGAAGTGATATGATCTGATTTATGCTCTAAAAAGGTCGCAATGGCTGTTGTGTGGGGAATAAATTATGGGGAAATAAATATGGGTAGAAAGTAGAAGCTGAGATCCCTTCTAAGAGGCTAGAAATGATGTTGACTTGACTATTTGTAAAGTGGGAACAAATAGATGCCCATAAAATGTCTGTAAAATTCTTAAAACTACTGCAGGAAAGGGCTCTGTAAGAGACCGTATTGGACACATCTATATTGTAGGGTAGATTCAAGCATCAGATGGTGTTGCAGAAGGTAAACATTAAAGTTACTTCCAATCTAATTAGCTTTGAATCCATGACTATTCTTATGCATAGTAAAAGCATTCTCTCTCTTATGTTCTAATGATAACTACTTGAAAGATTCTTCAACTAAAACTTGTAGTAAAATCAAATGTACAGCAGAAAAATAAAAAGACTCAGAGGGAGAAAAACTTCAATTAATAACTAAACACTCTCCTCAAGCACTCTGCCAAAGCCAACAGAAATTTTTCACTATGAAATTGAACTTCAACTTGAACTTCACTTCTAGCCAGCAAGACAAATATTGGGAAAATTACTTGAGTGAAATGGGTCTTGCTCAGGAGTTGTCCAGAAAAAGTGGACTAGGGGCTGGCCCGGTGGTGCAGTGGTTAAGTGCACACGTTCCGCTTCTTGGTGGCCCGAGGTTCACCGGTTCGGATCCCGGGTGCGGATGTGGCACTGCTGGGCAAGCCATGCTGTGGGAGGCATACCACATATAAAGTAGAGGAAGATGGGCACCGATGTGAGCTCAGGGTCAGTCTTCCTCAGCAAAAAGAGGAGGATTGGCAGCAGATGTTAGCTCAGGGTTAATCTTCCTCAAAAAAAAAAAAAAATTTAAAGAAAAAGTGGACGGGAAGACCACTTAGGATGGATAAAGTGGAAAGATGGCCATCTCATAAAAGCAATGGGTCAGAACAAAGCACTCCAGGCTTAGGGTCTTCCCAAAGGTGTAAATAACCAAAATGAAACAACAAGGCATTCCTTGAACACTGTCTCCATCTTTAATCAATTCTTAATAATTAAATGGATTGTCCTAGAATTCTTAGTTACATGTGAAGAATAGACACTTGGGGAGGAAACACCATCAAAAACTTCTTGACATCTTGTACCAACACGCTGTTTAGAAAGGATGTACTTTAATAATGTGATTTAAACACAATGCTAATCATTAAGAAAACTCCAGAGTGAAGGAAAAAAAAAGAGAATTTCTTAATGACTTGAGATCTATACAATTAATTCAAACATCAAAATAGGCTTAAAATCTGGTTCCAAGTTTGGGAAGCTCTTTGGTCTCTTTCTACTTGAGAATATTAATATTTTTCAGCAGCTACATCATATTTGCAGTCATTTTATAGAAGAAATACAAGAGGAATAATGCAAATTGAAGCGGGAAGCCTATATTAACCCTATAATTTGAAATGAAATGATTTCAATAGCAGGACCTTGCAGATATTCTGGTGTTTATTTTGTCAAGTTGGCCTCAGATTTTCAGGTCCCTCTGAGCAGACACTCGGTCGGAAGTCATACAGTCAAGTAAAAGTGTCTGAGCCAAGGCAGGAAGGCAAAGTATTTGGCTCCCAGCTCTGAGTGTGAACCACTGGATTCCACTTACAGCTTTGAACGTTATTAAATAACATTTCAGACACAGGGGCTTTGATTTATAGTGAAATGGCAGCCTTACCACACAGCTTTATCCAGAGCAACTGCTCAGAGTAAACGGGTAGGTCCATCCTCTCATCCAAGTGCTGTGCATAGTAATTGGAAGAAGGGTGCTCGATAAATCTCAATAATGTTCTCAAACTAACCGCTTAATCCGTAAAAGTAGCAAAGGATATTGAAACACGGGGTCACTAGAAAGCAGCAGTCCACTTTTATACAGCTCTCATATATTCAGTTTTGGGCTGAGCTGAGGAGAAGAATGTTCAGCTTGACCTACCCTCCACATCATTCAGTCATTGCAGTCTTACATGTACCGATCTGGCCCCTTTTCTTCATTTATCTGTAGTTTTATATTCTGAAATTGTCCCGTTGCTTTAAAAAAGAAAAGCTCTACAGCCAGACAGTAAGATTTTCTAAGAGCCATAAAATTCACTAACTGAGGACTTTCAAACCAAATCTATGAACTGAATTCTGGCAAAGGGTAAATGAAAACTAATACGATCAGAATTGGGGCACCCCATCAAACGTGTTTTGAAACTTTGTTTTTCACATCCTTAGTGGGGGACTCGGGCATCAGGCGGTTTGCATTGGCCGGAGAGACTAGTGGCAAGAAGGCATCTGGTTTTAATTCAGCCTGAAGGAAAGGGGACGGCCTGCCTGGACACTCAGCTCAAGAAAGAGGAACCTTCCGTGTTGAAATTGTCCTGTGTGCGAATCTCTGTGTGGCTGGAATTTTATCCTTTGTTCCTAGGTCGGTACTAGGGGGAGTTGCAAAGGGTCTTTCTCAAATAGAGCCCCTTGCCTTCATTTAACGGAGGCAAAAATTATTCTACAAGGACTACAGAACAGAGAAGTGATGAAAATGCTACATTATCCTTTGCTTTGCAGGCTGAGGATGAAACCCACCTTTCTCCTTCTGAGTTTCCTATGCCAAAGCCTTGACTGGCTTCTTCTCAGAAAGCAACAAGCTGAGCTGTGACTGAGCCATAAGCCAGGCAGGTGTGGGAGACTTTCCAGCAGTTCGTGTACTTGGGGCAGACGGAATCACCACAGAACTCAGCAATCCAACTACCTCCAATTGGCTGCCGAGGTGCTACCTGGCTTCTTACCATTATCTGCTCTGCAGGTGACACTGGCAGCTATGTTTAAAAGGAAAGGTGTCAGCCAAATCCCACGCTTGGCTTTCCAAGTGAGCCAGTAGGAAATTAGGCTACAAAGTTGGGTTGAGATTAGAACATATCACTTTATTATTTTGAACTTTACTGAATCTAAATGATTTCTAGAGAAAGGAGATGTTAAATCTAGCCACCACTTAATATCCCCCAAACAAACAGATGCACATTCTTACCCTCCTTCATGTGAAGTGAGGTAACAGCTGAATCTAAAGGACTGGGAGGAAGCCAGAGGCCAATGGAAATTAGCTTCTCTTCATAAATCTTCATTTTCCAAGGCAGTAAAAACAAAAATACCTCCGTGTGAAAACTCATTCTTTGTTTCCATAATTAGAAAACTAAGCTATATAACCATTGGCTAGAAAGGAAAGAGTATTAATTATAAATATCACACAGCAAGTGATGGTAGAGTTATCATATGGCCCACCCACAAGCGCTATTAACGCTCACAGATGCTATTTTAGACAATTCATTTTTAGTCTAATGTTAGTTTATAAGTACAAAGCATGGAAACAGCAGCATTTCTGATATCCTGTGCTAAAAAGAAAAGAGAGTCGGGGAAAAAGGCCAGCTTTATTTTAGATGTCTGGAATAATGGGATTTTTAGTATAGAGAAGACTTCAAATGAAAATTGGGTATTGGAGTCTTCTTCCAAAGAATTAACAAATTGGCTGCTCAATAACAAATTAATGGATATGTACATTCCAAAAAGATTGTACCAGCCAACTGTTTGGAAGAGTTGTATGCATGATATTTTTGTCTTAAAATCAAGCAGAATGTCATGCATCATAACTACTCTTTTTCTACTCTGATCACTGAACTTGAGTACAAGAAGTTAATCAGATATTTTAAGCACGTGTGCACACACATACACAAACTATTTTTAAGAGTATTTCTAGGGGCTGGCCCAGTGGCACAGCGGTTAAGTGCACACGTTCCGCTTCAGCAGCCCAGGGTTCGGATCCTGGGTGCGGACATGGCACCGCTTGGCACGCCATGCTGTGGGAGGTGTCCCACATATAAAGTAGAGGAAGATGGGCACGGATGTTAGCTCAGGGCCAGTCTTCCTCAGCAAAGAGGAAGATCGGCAGTAGATGTTAGCTCAGGGCTAATCTTCATTAAAAAACAGTGTTTCTAATACTACAATCATATTGTACATCTGTTTATCACTTAAAAAAATCTAGTATTCTGGAAATTCTTGAAAAAAACATGGTGGCAACAATTAACCAGGACAACGCTTTTTATAACACCAACTTTATAAACTGTGACCCGGAGACACTAAATGTGGGTGACCTTTCTAAGAAGACATGTTTAGTGCATGGGCCCCTGACTTCCTGTCCTAGGGGCTGCCTCAGAGGACTCAGCTTGCTGAGTCACCAAAGCTCAATTCTCTCATAAACTGCATCACTCCCAATTCCAAAGAGGGTCAAAAAACTTTCATCCTTCCCACCTCCCTCCCCCCACACCTCCCAAATCTAAGTCTCATCCTCTCCCTTGTCAAGTGCCACATTAAACTGGTTCATAAAATGACTTAATAGCACTTTGCATATATGCAAGGCTAAAATAACAACAAATACAATATTATCAGCAGTCTGTTGAGCTTTATGTTTACACAGCACTAACTATTTCGCCTCTGGGCACTTGATTCATTGGTATAACAGTGTACTACAAAAAGAGGAAGTCAGAAGATGCCGCTTAAATTAAGGAACATGAGAATTCCTTAATGTCCTGGTGCAACTGAGATTTACTTAAATAAAGGAATTGATCTTTTTTTGTTTTAAGATAATTTCTACAATGCCTATGAATTATCTGGGGTCTGTTCCATTTTAATCACATACAGCGTTAGATCAAACAACAAATCATGGAGTCATAGAATGTTAAAACAGGAAGGAACCTCAGAAGTCATTCACCCCCTCTCATTTCCCAGTTGAAGATGTACAGCTTAGGCCCAAAGTCACTCAAGCTGGCTTGGCAGGTGGTTCCCTGATCCCTAATGGGCTTTGCTCTGCAGTTGTTTAACCAGGTGTCACGCTCTAGAAGTGATTAACAGAACCTGGATAAATGCATGTTGACCTCTGACCTGTATGTCATGACTATCACCCCAGTACCCCTTTCTTGGCATGTCAGATTCATCTACTTCAGGCCCAGCCTCCATATCCCCACCCCACAGATGTTTGTAAAGGATACTGGTTAGTAGCAATCATAGAAACACAAATAAGATGCTGGGAACGAGAAGTCCTACATTGAAAAAGCCAAAAATATTCACCAGTGGAGTTGATAACATCCTCTTGAGATTCCCAATGCCCACACAAACCAAACATATGTAAATAAGGACACAAGGATGAATAAAGAGCAATGCGGTTTTGAAAACACAGGGAATAATTAAATGGTTTTTAAAGAAGGACACAGCCTGGGATTTTGTCATCTGAAATGTGGCCTACTTGCCTGTTCTCACCTGTAGATCATTTTTTAAAAGCTCATTCATACAGCCACTTAATTTTTGTTCCCATTTATTAATAAAAGGCTGGGAGGAGGGAGGGAGGCAAAGGACTTCTCTGCTTTTGCTCCCAGGCTGTGGGGCGTTGCCACTGGATTGTTTACCATGAGTCACAAAGTCAAGTCACGCATCTGTGTTTCTTAAATATCTACTTAAAGGGAGAATAAAGAACACGCTTTTAAAAATACATGCACACATCTTGTGATCGAAGGGAGAACCACAGTTCCTCTTAGGTCAAGCTGTTCCCATTCCGAAGGAACTCCTTGAACCTTGTCATTACGGGAGATTCGAACAGGGGACAAAAATTGGTAGCCTGGGGCTACAATCTGGCTGTAGATGGTTTTGCTCCGTAGGCACTGTATTTTTAAAAATTGGAATTTGAATGTTTTTATTTATTTGTTTATTTTTTACTGAGGTAACATTGACTTATAACTGCATAAATCTGAGGTGTACATCATTACATTTCACCTTCTGTCCAAACAAACAACACACGGATACAGAGAACAGATCGGTGGTTGAGTGTTTTTGACATTGCCTCTTCTAGTTAGTTCTCTTTGGGGTTCACCTACCACCTCTAGAGGGCAGCCTCTGGAGGACCGAGTTTTCAGTCTGTTCCAGGGAAGGAAGGCCACGTGGAAGGCCCTGACTGTGCAGGGAAAGCTGAACTTCACGTCCCTTCTCTGCCTCAGTGGGGCGGAAAGCAAGGAAGGCACAGAAGAGACCCTCCCTGCTCTCCTCTGCCAGGCAGAACTTGTAATCTTGAGCTCAGGGCAGGAAGTGAGGTGTGATCAGTCAAGAATTCCCTACCTGGGTGCCGGCATCAGGGATGTGAGTTTCTCTGGTCCCTTGACACCTCTCCCACCTGGAGACCTCAGCTGCGTCAGTCCTTCAGCCAATTGGTAATGAGCTACTCTCCCTTTTCCGATGCAACCGGGTTTGGGTTGCTCTCTGTCTCCAGACCCCCAGAGAGAGTGGATTCCCTGAGCCACAGTGATGAAGAATTTCAACAGGTCTCCAGATAGGAGGCACTGGAATGAATGAATACTAGATGTTATTAGTATCAATACCTCACACATTATAGTATTTGTAGTTTGTTATTGCCCTAAACACACTGCCAAATCTAACTCGGGGAAATACAAATTTATACTAGGGCATGAGCACTCTCTCATGTATATGTTGCAATCAATATGATTTTTATATATATTTAATTATAATGACAAAAGGTAAGAAAAATGGGAAAAAAAAAAGAGTGGAAAGCCTGCAGAAATAGCCTCCTTTGGTTTACACAATGCAAGAAAAACAGACAGACTAATATAATCATGGTGAGTGCAGACTCTGTAGTCAGACTGCTGGGGCGAAAGCACTGACTTCACAAACCACGAAACCCGTGACTGACCTCAGGCAAGCTACTTTCCATGCCTCAGTTTCCTCATCTATAGAATGGGGATAATACAGGAAGCATCGCACAGGGTTATAAAGGATTTAATGAGAAATTCATGTAAAAGCCCTTGGTACAATAGCCTATAATAAGCCCTTGATAATAAGTTTCATTATTGTTATTATTGCTACTATTTAGCACAACAAACAACTTACTTGCATGATATCCCTTTTATGAATTTCAGAAGATTTACAAGACTACCACTCCAGATTCCTGAATTTCTCACTGATTATATCTCATATCAACCACAGCTCAGACCTTGGAATGAATGAGTGATTTGGTTTATCCTTTATATAAATACTGTAGCCTAAGAAATATATTTTAGCATATAGTTCCATAGTTTAGGTCTTAAAGTTCTTAGGTACAAAATTAAATGCGAAAGTGGACAAACTCAGGGAAAATGAAAGTGAAAACTGCAAAATACGTACTAAGTTGAAAAATTTTTACCTAACATCCCAGACAATACATAGTAATAAGATTTAGTACTGCTAAGAATGGCTTGGGTAGGCTTTAGGCCCTTTCTCCCAATTTCCATCAGCACTCTGAAAGTCATGTCACATCAAAGATAATTAATCTAAGTAAAATACACCTCTTCCACAGAGAAATTCTGGAGCCACCCTAATGTAATATATGCTAATAAGAAAATGAATGAATAATCAAAGGGTAAAATTTAGATCACATTCTCCTCTGGAGGCCCAAATAGCCTTGGCAGGGCTTTCTCTGGGATTTCATGAAAATATTTGACAAGCTATTAATTATAGTTGGCAAGACTGGGTTAGATTATACTTTCTTCCACCCTAACAAAAATTTAGCCTATTTTCACCACACAGGTGAAGACACAGGAGTAGTTGGCAGGCCTGAGCCATGGAGAGATGCAGAGCAGGCTGGGAAAATTTTCATGATGCTCAGCTCAACAGGGCCGTGGCTGAGTGATTGAACTGGCTTTTATCTATAAAAGAATTCACTGGATAGATGTTAAGAAGCGTCATCTAGAACATACCCAAGATAGGAAAGACACTAAAACTGTTAATGTGTTACCGTCCTGATTATAACTTTAGCATGGTTTTTCCACTTATTGATTATGGCCAATTGAGAGAACTGACTAAAGAGGAAAGTTAGGCAAAATTCTCCTAATGGGCAGGGTGAGCTAGTCTTGTCACCACTGCCACCTGACCCTTGGCCATTTCAAGCATTAACGACCAGCTAGCGAGAGGGGTATTTTTGGACCTGTAGGCTTTTTGGAATGCCTTAGCTGATATCCCAGAGACAGGAACTCACTGGAAATCAGTATCACAGACCCACCTAAGCAAGGCTGGAGTTTTCAGCTAAACATAACTGTGAGTGGGCACGTCAGCAAGGCTTTTGAACAGAACATCCCTCACCCAGGTATTTATGTCAAATGGACAGACCAGTGTATTTGTAACTAGGACCTTGTACGTTACGTAACTGTTTTTATGGCAAACACTGAATATTGTATTTATTTCTTGCTAGCACTCTACAGAAGAGTCCAGAACAATGTCAAACATGAGCAGAAAGGATCTGGTGCTCAAGAACCAAAAGGAAGTTGTTCTAGGAAGTCCAGATAGGGAATGTGAAGAAGAGAAACTTAATAAACAATAACAAAAACAAGAACAATGAAACAAACTTTGAATGCCTAGTCGTCTACTGGGCTTTTCATCTTGGCATTCCTCAAACTGGGGTAGCCTTGCCCACTTAACCTAGTGGTTCTCAACTAGGGGAAATTTTGCCTCCCATGGGGCATTTAGCAATGGCTGGCAACAGTTTTGATGGTCATGAGTGGATGCTAACGGTGGGAGGCCAGGGATGCCGCTAAATATCCTACAATGCACAGGACAGGCTCCACAACAAAGACTTATTTGATCCAAAATGTCAGTAGTCCTGAGGGTGAAAAACCCTGTCTTGACTCCTACCTCTGGTTATGATCTGCCCCTGATTTGAGCTAATGCCGGTCCTGGTCAGGGTCCTCTAGCCAGATGCCCTAGTGGCTTACGAGCATCAGCCTTGCAACTTAGTCTGCTCTGCCCTTGAACCCCAGGCCCTTGCCTGTTCTCCCTATTCCAAGTCCTTGAGTTCCTCCTCTGATTTCCTGACTGACATTCTGCCTGGTTCATCAGGAACTGTGGTATAACTTTTGTCTGAGTCCTTCAGGGACGAAGTCCTGATCCTGTACTCTGGTCCTTGGGGTTGGGACTCTGCAGCTTGCCTTGGGATCTTCCTGATGTCAACTACTTATCTGCTTTATTTTCTGCTTCTAGACCTTTCTGAAGACAGTAATGACTGAATAAACATGCTTCCCTCTTAGATTTCAGGGCTTGGGCTTTCTCTTTATAATATTATATTGAATGTTCTGCTCTGCCCGGCTCCTGGAGCACTTGACTTTTGGCCATGGCTACACTTCCCTCACACCAAATCTTCCAACATCCCTCTGCTTATACTTGTCATCCCCAGGTCTCCCTGGTCTGTGTCCCTGCTTTGGCTCTGCTCTGTCTGGCCTGTCCTATCACCCACTCACTGAGACGTGGCTGTCTAAAATCTAAAACCTAAAATCTGCATCTCAAACTTATCTTTCAATAATACAGAAACATCAGGCCGATTTCCCCATAATTAATATTTATCAGCTATTAGTTTATATTTATAGAATCCAGAGAAAAATCAGCTCCTTTAAAAGTCAATGCATTTAATAAAATACAATTTTGAATGTTGATGTGGTGAAAGCAGAACTCTATAGCTCAACGAAAAAAATAAAGAAGAGGACATGACTTTATCTGCAGGCAGATAAATTAAATATTTAAGAACACGCTGCAGCAAAACTGGATGCTTTTCCAATGAGCAGTTCTGTGAAAAGACCTTTAGGTAACCGCTGATGTTAACTGTTGAAAGGTTAATTACATATCATCTTCCCCCTTTTTATCATCATAACTTTTGGGTAATGTATCCTCTCCTTAATTATACAGCTTATGTCCATCGCCTGGGTAGTAACTGCAACCTCACATGCCTTTTCCGGAGAAACCATGGACTTCAGCTAAAGCTAGTTCTGGTCACATCTCTCAGTTAATAGCTGGAAGCTGTTTTCTTCAACAAGACACAAATCACCATAAACAAATGTAGCTGAGTTCCCATCACAAAGGCATGTTTTAAAAATATCACTGGGACAGATATAAGAGCAGTACGATTTCCTCAGAAGTTATACGTGTTGCTTAAAGCCAATGTGCATAGCTGTGTGGTTTGGCCAAGGACTCAGTTCAGAAGGTCTTACACAGCTTTTTTCAGTGTCCTGCATCTACACTGATTTCTGAAGTGAAACAAGAAATCTCTCTGGCCCTAGCAATGATAACAGAGATCATTTATTGAGCACTTAATCTTAATCCAGCAAAGCCTTTTACCTGGATTATCCCATTTAATCCCCACAATGGCATTATAAGGTAGGTGTTATTATTATCCTTATTTTACAGATCAAAAAGCTAAAGCTTTAAGAAGTAACTTGTCCAAGATCACACAGCTAGTAAGTGATAGACACAGGGTTTAAATTCAGTAGTATGACTCTGCTCCAATACTCAACCACTATGCTACCTTCCTTCCCATGAATTTTGAAGATATTATTTGTCTCTTGAAGGGTTTAGGAACATTTTCTTGCTCTGTTTTACAAATAACAGTGTTTAGACGTTCCTCCTTGGAGCTCAGGCTGGGCATTACAGCTTGTTCCCTTAAGAGTCCTTTTCAGGGGCCGGCCCGGTGGCGCAGCGGTTAAGTTCGCACGTTCCGCTTCTCGGCGGCCCGGGGTTCGCTGGTTCGGATCCCGGGTGCGGACATGGCACTGCTTGGCAGCCATGCTGTGGTAGGCGTCCCACGTATAAACTAGAGGAAGATGGGCACGGATGTTAGCTCAGAGCCAGGCTTCCTCAGCAAAAAGAGGAGGACTGGCAGTAGTTAGCTGAGGGCTAATCTTCCTCCAAAAAAAAAAAAAACAAAAGAGTCCTTTTCAGTTAAAACACACACACACACAGAGCCTCTGTCTTAATAATAGGAATCATCAAATACCATTAAGGTCTTTGGAGACATAGATGGCAGATGGGGTAGAGAGTTAGAGGTAGGTGTCTGTGTCCCAGGTCCATTAGCATAATAAAAATACTTTTTACTGTTTTCTGGGCTATCCCAGGTCTGCCGAGTTGTTGTAGCCATAAGAGTAAGCTATAGGGTTTCTGCAGCTATGGTGTTCTGATAGCTTCAAGTGCTATTCCCCTTCTCCTAAAAGGATTGACCCCCAAGTTGATGAGAGTTGGTTGGCCTCTGATGAGATACTGTTAATGGCTAAAGAAATTATTATTTTATCTTACTTAGGTTTTCATTTTTATTGGAGCCAGTGCTCTAGTATAAAGAAGGGAGTTTGAGAACCCTATAGGTGATTGGCCCCCTAGAGTGGAAAATTTCCTATATAAGGAGAACGTAAGCCCTGGAGGCATGGTTTGGAGAGAAGGAAAGTTCTATGATTCTTGGCTAGTGATGCCAGGGCTGGGATCACTTCTTGCCAAAGCCAGATTCCCAAAGAAGGCTCAGCAACCTTCTGAAATTCACTAAACCACCTCTGCCTAAGGCCCTTCAGTGACTCCCTCTTGCCCACAGAACGTGGCCCAAACTCCACAAGAGGGCATGCAGAGCTCTTCACAATGTTTGCCTTTCCATCTCATCTCCAACTACTCTCCACACAGACTCCAAGCCTCCAGTCCGATGGAACTCCCTGCAGATCATTTCCCTCCACTCCACTCCCTTTCCCTTCTCCCAGGAGAGTCCTTCCCACCATCAAGGCTGAGCTCAAATTTCATGTAAGCTACTGGGCTACTGTGTTTCCATATTTTCCTTTGTACATATCTCTACCAAAGCATTTACCATATTGCTATATTGGTTTGCTTACCTGTCTGTCTTCCCAGGTGAATTGAGAGATTGGATAGAAATTATGGTTAATTCACCTTTCTATCAGAACCCAGTACACGGGAAGTACTTAATCAGCATGTGACGGATGCTGAATTAGGCTCTTAAATTGCTTCAGGACACTAACAATATTCAACACACATATTTACCTTATCTGGTTTTCAGTGAATCTTTAAACTATGAAAATCTTACTATTTTATCTATTTCTGTCACTTCATTTTCAGAAGAATGAGGAGGCCAAGACAATACAATGGGTCTTTTCAACAAATGATGCTGGGACAACTGGACATACACATGCAAAACAATGAAGTTGGGTCCCTTCCTTATACCATACACAAAAATTAACTCCAAATGGATCATGGACCTAAATGTAAGAGCTCAAACTATAAAATTTTTAGAAGAAAATAGGCATAAACCTTTGTGACCTTGGATTAGGCAACAATTTCTTAGATATGAGACCAAAAAGCACAAGTAAAAAAAGAAAAAACATAGATATACTGAACTACATCAAAATTAAAAGCTTTTGTGCTGCAAATAATAACAGCACAAAAAAATTATATCAAGAGACTAAAAAGACATCACACAGAATGGGATGAAATATTTCTAAATCATATATCTGATAAGGGACTTGTACCTAGAATATATAAAGAACTCATATAATTCAATAATAAAAAGTTAAATAACCCAATTAAAAATTGGGCAAAGGATTTGAATAGACATTTCTCCAAAGAAGATATGTAAATGGGCAACAAACACACGAAATTATACTCAACATCATTAACCATTAGGGAAATTCAAATCAAAACCACATGAGATACCACTTCACACCCACTAGGAAGCCTACAATAAAAAAAAATTAATAATAACAAGTGTTGGTAAGAATGTGAAGAAACTGAAACCCTCATTCACTGCTGGTAGAAATGTAAGATGGTGCAGTTAATTTGGAAAACAGCTTGGCAGTTCCTCAAATTGTTAAACACAGAGTTACCACATGACCCAGCAATTCCACTCTTAGAGTAATGAAAACACACGTCCACATAAAAACTTGCAAATGACTGCTCATCACAGCATTATTTACAATAGCCCAAAAGTGGAAATGATCCAAATACCCATCAAAGGACAAATGGATAAATATAATGTGGTATAGCCATACAAGGGAACTTTATTTGATAATAAAAAGAATGAAGTACTGACACATGCTACAACATGGACGAACCTTGAAAACATTATGCTACGTGAAAGGAACTAGGTATAAAAGACTACATATTGTATGATTCCTTTTACATGAAATAGAGACAGAAAGTAGACCAACGGTTGCCTAGGGCTGGCGAGGGAGAGAGGAAGGATTTACTCCTTAATGAGCATGGGATTTTTTTGGGGGGTGACGAACTGAGGTTGTGGTGATGGGTGCACAACTCTGTAACTATACTAAAGGCATTAAATTGTATACTTTAAATAGGTGAATTTTGTAGCATGAGAATTATATTATAATAAAGATGATTAAAAGACCCAAAAGAAGTGAACTAGCAAGTATCAGTGTGAAGATAACCTGGTGGAAATACCATGTCTCAGATCAGGAAGGACCAATTCTGTTTCCTTTATTTGCTTATTGTAGGTGTTCTTAGCACCCCAAAGTGGATCTGACACTCTAGGTGAGTATATACATATATTTTTTTTGGTGAGGAAGATTGGCTCTGAGTTAACATGTGTGCCAATCTTCCTCTATTTTGTATGTGGGATGCTAGTGCAGCATGGCTTTATGAGTGGTGTATAGGTCCATGCCCAGCATCTCAACTGCGAACCATGGGTTGCCAAAGTGGAGTGAGCGAACTTAACCACTACGCCACGAGGTGGGCCCCTAGGTGAGCATTTTTGAACTATCTATGGATCATGTTCTGAACTGGCTGAAAAATCTGATGAATGTTATGAGCCTTCTCTCCAGAAAAGACATAGGTGGATGTGTTAATACATTCACGCACCAACACACACAATTTTAGGGGTTCTCTGAAACCCGAAACCCATTTAATAACATGCTCTTCAAAAAAGTGTTCCTTGGTGAAATTGTTTGGGAAATGTCACATGGAAGAGTTGTGATGCAAAATAGCATATTATGGGCCCTGAGATATCTTGGTGTAAAGCACCCTAGAATTTAAAAAATATTTTTAACCCAGTATTTCCTAGGGTATTTAAAAAAATAATACTTATAAACATCCGGTGGATCACAAAGTCTCTTGAGGAACACAGTTTAAGAAATGACAAGTTGGGCAGAATTTATCCACAGACTATCCTTCTAGGGCAGTGGTTCTTAACTTTGGCTGTACATTAGAATCTCTGGGAAGCCTTCAAACACTTCAATGTTCAGGCTGTACTCAAATCAATTAAATCACTATCTCCATAGTTGGACACCAGGAATCTGGTGTTTTTTAAAGCTCTCTGAGAGATTCCAATATGGAAGCAAGACTGAGAATCACTGTTGTAGGACAGTTTGTCAGTATCTCCTAGAAAGCTTGTTCATCACACCGGGCCTCTGAGTCAGAGGTCTGGGATGGGTCTCACTCATTGATCATAAGCATCCTAAGCGATTCTGTTATATTGTGGTCCTTAGATCACTTCAAGAAGCAGCTTTAACAATGAAAGAGGAAAACATCTGGCTCAATTAACTTATCATGATAACCAGAAACTTGAACATGGTTCTCACACTGTGGGTTCCAGACCAGCAGCATCAACACCATCTTGGAACCCGTCAGAATTTAAAATTCTGGGACCCCACCCCAGACCTAGAGAATTAGAAACTCTGGGGTTGGGGCCCAGTAATCCGTGTTAACAAGCCCTCCCAGGTGATTTCAATGCACTCTCAAGTTTGAGACCCACTAAGATAAAGTGTGGCATTAATCACACGTGTTTTAAATAAACTAATTAGTATTGTTGATTATATAATAATCAGCTTGTCTGTGCTTATCTCAACTCTGCAGATAGAGGTCCTAGATTGTCTTGAAAGGGACTATTTTCCATTAAACTGATTCTGACCCTCAAAATTGCTAACAATGTGCACAATTGGAACTCTGATATTTTTGTGGGAGAAGGAGGTTAAAGCTGAACAAGATGCCTCCCAGGGACAAAGATTTGGATAAGACTATCCTCACACTGATTTGGGGGGAAATATCCTCTTCAACTACACGTGAGCATAAAGCAGATGGACTGAATTCAGCAGAAAACCTGCCATTATATCTGGTTTAATAAAGTCAGCCAGGGAGGACCGTGGTGGGGAAACTAATGGCGTATTTATCAGCACAACACACAAATGGAAATCAGATAATTCCGTTTGAAGGCTTCACAAGTTCAGGTACTTTTCCCAGCAATTATCTACTCAATGGAACAAAACTGTCAACAAACCACCCTGGGCGAGAGTTCATCCTGAGGGCAGGGGCTGGCTCCCCTGTCAGGGACAATAACGAGTGGTCTGGGGCATCCTTTCCTACAATGCGGCTTAGGCAACTGGGATCTAGAAACAATGTTTGCTGATGACTGGACACACACTTCCTCTCAATTATACAGAGTTATGTGAGTCTCTTCCTATTTTACAGATTCTTGGGCTATTCCCCAATTGGGAGCCATTAACTTTATACACTTTAAAATGCTTGTTGAATTGTATTAAAGTGTAAAATCTCCTCCCCTTTAGGATATTTGTTACAGTTAGTTCAGACTCTGTGCTGACGGGGGCATCCCTGTCATTCCTTGTCCGAGAATTTATGCTAGTGAATTTTATAGATCTATTTCCCCCTGAATAGACACTAACTCTGGTCTACCCTTCTGTCCTGTAGGAAAGCACCAAAAACAAATTAGCCTGTTAGTGCTCATTTTCTCCTCGATAAATTTGAGAACACATTTTCCTAACGTATGGTGCATAAAAAGCAAACAGGAATTGGGTAGTATTATTCTGTGATTACTACTGCATATTTTCTCAACTAAGAGAGAACACAGCTATATGGAATGTAGGACTATATACAATGGCCAAAAAGATGGCCTTACCCTCAATCTAGAGGTGCACTGTCTACATCATTAACAGCCCAAGAGAAAATTCAGGAACCAGGACAGAAGCTCTACTTAGAATCGGAGGTCAAGTGGACAGAATCACCTCATTCCCATTGCTGTCTTTCCTGAACACCACACTGCTTGGTTGAACGATGAGCCCTGTACAGTTTCTCTCCTTCCTCCAACTCTTCCTACCCCTATGGTCCTCCCTCTTGGCCATTCCTATCCTGCTGTTAGGAATACAATTCCCCTACATCTTCAACCTCTTCCTGAAATGTTGTCTCCACCTTCCTTGCCTTTAGAGAAGACGGACTTTTCCCCCTGAAGGCACTTCTTCCCTTGCCAAATCTTGAGTGAAGGTGGCACATTCTCCCTCATCATCCTGGATCAGATGCCAGTTCTCCATCACCCAGCAGTGACATTTATTCTATCCATTCCTTCCTCCTGTCTCATCCCTGTGCTCTGCCAACTTTCAGGGCTGCATCTCTTTCATGAAGGACTTTGGCATTGAGCTCAGTCTTCTTTCCATCTCAACCCCTTGAAATCATCTTGCAGGGTCTCATTGTTTCTTACTCACTGGCCCCGGTCTCTGCGGCACTTCTCTCTGTGGGACTGTGGTACACCTGCCATGTAGAACTACTTGGAATTCCTAAACAAGACAAGGTTTCTCCTTTGTCCGTGTCTTTCTACACATTGTTTCCCGTGCCTGAAAAGCTGCTCCTCCTCACAAAGCCCTGCTTCTTCTTCGGGGGTCACTCAAATGTCACCTCCTCTGGGAAGCCTTCTGTTTCTGCTTTCCAACAGTGTGTCTACCATAGTACTTATTGATTAAGCCTACAATACATGTTTCTTGGTATTTAATCATTTAACATAAACTTATCGAGCATCTAAATTGTGCCAGGCAGTCTAGAACTTCAATGATTGGACCATAAACTTGCGTAAGTGTTTATAGGATTCCATTTTTATTGTTGGCAACTACTGGCATTATCTGCAGTCACCAATTTCCCATGTCCATGCTAAACTATTGCTGAGAAACAGAAGTTTGGTTTTTAAATAATCACAACCAAATGGTGCCTCTTCTGTTGGGTTTCATGTCAAGCACATGACTCTCCATTTCCTTAACTCTCTGCCCCCCATATGGCCGGCTCTGACATATGAATTCAGTTACGGATCTAGCGTACCCAGAATCTGCCCAGTGCTCACTTTGGCAGCACAAATACTAAAATTGGATACAGAGGAGATTAGCAAGCTCTTGAGCAAGGATGACATGCAAATTTGTGAAGTGTTTCTTTTTTTTTTTTAAAGATTGGCCCTGAGCTAACATCCGTTGCCAATCTTTTTTTTCCTTCTTCTTCTGCCCAAAGCCCCTCAATAAGTAGTTGTATATTATACTTGTATGTCCTTGGGGTTCTGCTATGTGGGACGCCACCTCAGCATGGCTTGATGAGCAGTGCCATGTCCGTGCCCAGGATCCGAACCTGCAAAACCCTGGGCTGCCCAAGTGGAGCGTGTGAACTTAACCACTCGGCCATGGGGCGGCCTCAAGTGTTTCATATTTTTAAGAGAGTAGATCTTAAAAGTTCTTATCACAGGAAAAAAACTCTGTACCTATGGATGGTGACGGATGTTAACTAGACTTATTATGGTGATCATTGAGCAAAATACACAAATATCGAATCATTACATTGTACACCTGAAACTAATATAATGTATGTCAATTATACCTCAATAAAAAAGTTCTATATCACTAATAATCGAATAAGTAAAAATTAAAAGTGAAAAAAAAGGATCTGGCCACTGTCCATCTAAGGCATGGGATTTTTGAGAGGCACGTTGGTCAATGGGCTGCTAGAGATGGCAATAAATCAGCGACTCTGATACTTCAGTGTTGTATCCAAATCAGAATTGCCTTGGGACAGGGTGAGTGTTGAAAATGCAGAATCATGGGCTCCCAGGAGGTCCTATTTCTCATGTCTCCATTGGCCCAGGAATCTGCATGTTAATACAGTGGTGGGTACCGCTGGGCTATCTTCTGAGATGCTCTAGATTCTTCAGGTTCTACTCCTGCGCTAACACACATCATCAGTGAGAAAATCCCTAGAGAAAAATCTTTTTTGAGTTACTACCTGATATCAGACCCTCAGCTTTAGGGCAGGACTGATCCAAGAACAGCTGGTCTAAAAGCATTCTTTTTTTCTGACTTTGCAAAGCCCTGATTGAAGCTATCATTTGCTGCTACCAAACCACCTTTATGCAGGGACTCCAAACATTACTCCATACTGAACATAGTTCCAAGAAAGGATTCTCTGCATATAAATTTATAAGCTTGCTTTCCCTTCAAATAAAAAATTCACCCACTGTATGTATGTATATATTTACACACACACAAAACATATATTTATTAATATTACTATTTGCTTTTTGCTTTGTTTTATTTTTTCCTTAGCTACCAGGAAAGAAAGTCAACTCTTCAGTGCTCAAATGGAGAAACACAAATATCAAATTATCCACGCTTAGGCCTCCTGGAGCAGGTAAGCACAAGCAGAATAGTAACAATAGTTGACATCTATTAAGCACTTTCTATAGGCTTGGTCCCTGATATATTTTTATTTCATTTAATCCTCTAAAAACCCTATGAATATGTATGAACATGAATAATGTATATCCTTATTTTACCTACGAGGAAGCTGAGGGAAACAGTCCTTACAAGGTGGAGCAAGGCTGCAGTGGAGTGCAGACACTGATACCCAGGGGAGAATGGAGATGCTAAATGGAAAAGGGGACTCTGACAAGATGGATTCCAAGTGGAATTCCACTAAAAACTATTTTCTTCTCAATTTTGGCTTTGAGTAATACTAAGACAATTTGTCCAAACATGTCAGCAGATGACTTTCAGCTTGCTGACATGATTGTACTGGAACAGATACAGTCACGTCATTCATGCCTAGAAAATTTGAAAGCAACGGATAAAGCTTGTATGGCCTCAAAACCACAGGACCCCTCTCCCAACCACGTTCTGTGTCAGAAACTCTCACGCACTGTGAAGCAGACGGTAACGTGAAATGGGTTCCTGATGCAACTCTGGTGATATGGTTGCATAGGTGTGTTTAGGGCGTGGGCACGGCATTAACCAGAACGACTCACTCCAGTACACTCCATAAGGAACCTACAGAAATATAAATATCTATAAGCCCAGGAAGCAAAGCCAGTTCAAACAATTTTTTTGCTTTAGATGTTTAATTTAAATTTAACTGCTGGTGATCTTACAGACTCTAGTAGGCTGCTGATTAAGATGGAGAAATTATTTGTGCTTTATAAAGGGGATGTATTTTTGCAAGGAGATCTCTCCTGAGGCTTGTATGGGCTGTCAGCGGTAGAGATATTAGAATATGATTTCCTTCTTTTGCAACAGCATTTTATTCTAAAATCAATGTCACAACTTTCATAGCTAATGGATTTTGTTATCATCTGCTGCGGAGAAAATCACTGCTCAAATCAGGCTGTTCCAAATAGGATTGACTAAAGCAAGCAAGATGCTATTCTTGTCAAAGCCACCTCATATTCCAATTGACATATTGTATTCTAGTGCTGACAGCTGAAGGCTAGAGTTTTGATTAATCCATTTTCCTCTCATTATAAACACACTCTCTCTTCCCCGAAGGTTCCAGCAATCACTCCAGCAAGAGGTGGACCTTGATAGAACAATGCTTATCCTTCGGTGGCCACTCTACGTACAAGAGAAAAAGCCGGTTTTGTTTTCCAAATCTCCTTGGGCATTGTTGAAAGGGGATCATTTGTGAATGCATGTGTTTCAACAAGCTCAAGGCTGTGTTTTGTTTTTCTCTTCCATGGAAGCACGCAGTGAGGGAGACGAAGCAGGTGTGCAGTTAATTCAAAGCATGATGGACACCTGCTGAGAAGTCATTGTCCACTGTGAGGCAGCAACGAACACAAGGGCTGTAGGATTGGGTGCAGGGTAGGGAGCTGGCAGCATTCCTTCCCCACCCCCTCCACACCAGACTATGGAAGTCAGAAATTGTGGATTGATCCCGCTCCTCATAATCCCCATGCTGAACTACCAAGGCCACTTGGAAGCTTATTCTCTGGGTTGCTATTGTTGATAGTCATGACCATTTTTGAGACTGAGGCTTTGCAATAGTTGAAAGCATCCCAAGTTACCCAGTGGCCAACTGGATATTCAGTCACCAAATACAGTCAGGAGGAAGGAAAGAGTAGGTGACGGTGCCCACTAAGAACTGGCTTCCTGTTGTATAACACGAGACTACAGTTAACAGCACCGTATTGTGTATTTGAAAGTTGCTAAGAGAGTAGATATTAAAAGTTCTCATCACAAGGGAAAAATAATTTGTAACTATGTGAGGTGATAGATGATAACCAAACTTATTGTGGTAATTATTTTGCAGTACATACATATATCAAATCATTATGTTGTACACCTTAAACATATACAATGTTATATGTCAATTATATCTGAGTAAAACTGGAGAAAAAGGAATTCTTTTCCAGTTTATGAAAAAAAGAAAAGAAAAGAATTGGCTTCATGCAACAGGGAGGTGATGAGTTCTATATTTGTCTCCCAAATCTGATGAAGAAATGTGATCAAACACACGGTCTGACAGTACAAAGAATTTTGGAAATTACTGATCTCCCCAAGTCCAGGACTTAGGTACGATCACAATGTGGACTCCACTTGCGGCCAACACTGCACAGCTTAAAATAAAGTATTGCCAATACCACGTGAATCTGGGGAGGTAAATATGAGACGGTGCTCAGTATACACAGTTTACATGAGGCCTGTGAGCTCCACATCTGCAGTAAACTGTGAGTTACTGACCTTACTTATCCTAATATAATAGTTTTCAAACTTCAGCATGCATCAGAATCAGCTGGAGAGCTGGGTAAAACACAGGCCCCTGGGTTTCTGCTTTCTGATTATGAGTTTCTGATTCAGTAGGTGTGGGAGGGGGCTCGAGTTCCCAAGTGATGCTGCTGCTGCCAGACCAGGGACCAAATTTGAGAACCACATCCTGAGATCTCAGGCAAAGGAATGCCTTACTTGTCCTATTTGGAAAATGAGGATTCGGTACTGGCCTACATCCCCTAGGTTGTTTGAATGTTCACTCATGAATGGGGAAGAGAGAAATATTTATTCACAATCTCTTGTGTGCTAGATGCTTTCACACATTATGTTATTTAATCTTCACAACAACCTGACAGGCAGGTATTATTATCCTCACTTCCTAGTTAGGAGAATGGAGGCTGAGAGAGGTCAGTTCACTTGCATAAGTCCATGAAGGTAGGAAGTGCTCAGACTGAGATTCAACCTGGGTTGGTCCGGCTCCAACACTGTAGACTTTCTATGACGTCCAAGCCTCTCTCTACACCAAGTGGCCTCCATCTTTGTAAACGGGATCTTATAAAGCCCCCAGAGAAGGGAAAAACAAGACTAAGTTAAGGCAGACATCTGAGTTGACTATGTGGACCACTGATTCCTTTGTTTTAGGCAGAGGCTGTCCAAATTCCACATGCTCCAACTAGCCACGCTGAATTTCTGTTTCTGCCTATGATATTGGTTACTTTATCTCAATTCTGATGGCTTTGCTCCTGGACCTTGACTCTGATCTGGTCTCACTCAGGTGTCCAGTCATCACCCCTGGCCTCTGAACAACCAGCTTACGCTGAAAAGGCTCCTGGTGAATCCCCCCATGAATACAACTGCCGCCTACCCATGAGGAAGCCAATCAGAACTGGGGCAAAATCTCATGCCCATCACATGTCTACCTCCTATCTTGACCAACTCTTCCAAAGACAGGAATGGTGATTTATCACTTTTAATAAATGGTTTGGATCACAGCATTCCAGCTAAGCCATATTGTGGTTTGGTTAATACATTCCACACACAGACAGAAATATATGTGCTGTTCAAAGCCTTGCACACTGTGGTTGCATAATTTTAGGTGACTGTGGTAGGAGAAAGAAGGCAGCAGAGTTGGAGCAGAGAACCCAATTTAAATTCTCACGACCATCTATTAATATTTGAGTGTCTACAGGAGGCATGCTCCCTTGCAGGATTCTTCCCAGACTATCCAGGTTTTCCCCATAAATTCTCATTAGGATATTTTATGCCTTAATTTCTAATAAAAATATAGGAAAGTGGCATTCTTTATTCCTCAGGGTGAGTTTCACTTCTATATTTTATAATGCAATATAATGTCATAAAGTAGAATAAATGAGCCAGGAATAAAAATTTTTCTATTAAAACTGAAAAGATTTATATCCTTCCCTCTATCCCACCAACTCTTTTATTTACCAGAATAAAAAAGGCTCTCTTTAGAACAAGAGAGAAAGCAAAATTCTCCTCTCCTTTCACTTTTATCCTTCCCTATGCAGCCTCCCGGCTCCAACATAACACTTTCATTAGTTCAGACTAAATTCATTAAACAAAGGAGAGAGAGCCCTAAAAGTTCTTCTTGTAAAATATTGGCACGATTTTATCCTTACTCTCCAGCTGCCCTTTAATTATCTGGCAGAGCTAGGGCATCTAATAAGCTAATCCAGATAAATAGCACTCGGCATATTTTAAGTAAATGTCAAACCAGGTTAGTTTGTGGAGTTCTGCTTTTCCTCCATTAATGGAATGCCCATGGGAAATAACCAATGTTCTTTCTTCAAAAACTATGGAACTGTGGGCCCTGAGTTTTCAGTGACTGCCAATTCAATCACTATTTAAATATTATGTACTCAGTGCAAAAGCACCTCTCGAACCTCAGCTGCCCCTCTGTCTACCAGATAACCTACAACAATGAGAAGAGAGAGTAAAACATTCTCCTTTCCAGAGGGAAATGGAAACTGAAAGGCCTGTGGAAGGAACGTGGAGCAAGATGATCTTCTTGAATATAAGACCCAGGAGATTTTACTCTTAGAAAGTAGAAAAATACCATCTAAAAACAAGCTTGGGTTAATTTTCATAATTGTGAGTCATTCATTAGCTAGATAATTGTATAGCTACATTTATAATCATCTCTGTTTATAAACATTTCTTTTGCACCCATTTGGCTCATTCTTTCCCCAGCCTCCTCGACTGTCTGGGCCCTGGACTTCTGCTGCATTCGCCCACCAAGATCACCTCACAATGCTGTGTGTTTGCTCCTACAGCTGGGCTGCCAAGCACAGAGGGAGACAACTCAACCATGAGGGGTGATGCTGCTACAAATTTCGAGTCTCCCATTTCAACTGAACCACTCTTTTATTTGTCCCGCATCAGCTTCCTTTTCTCTTCTCTTCAGTGGCCATTCCAAAGCTTTACCATTCTCCAGTCTCCTTACCAAACTCCTGCTCCCTTTTGCTCAACGGACATCATGAGCCTCCTTTGTTCAGGGCAGAGAGAAAGAGCAGCTCTGTGGTGGGCAGTCTCACAACTTTATGACTGACCCAGGTGATGGCTAAGAGAGCCTCAGCTCCCAGGACTCATCTGACTGCATCTTTGATTTTCCTTCCATGCCATGCACATCCCACAGGGCACCTGACCTTGGCTAGTATAGTGGTCTCAGCGCCACTTGCAACGTTTGTACTTGAAGACCACTCTTGACTTCCTTGACTTCGGAACTCAACACTTCTTGGGGTTCTCTCCTTGGGTCCTTTGCTCCTGAAAGTCTCATTTTTCATCTGCTGTCAGTGCCCACACTTCAGCATCAGCCTCCATGGCACCAAGGAAAGGTTCAAATGAAAATGTTTTTATAACACACCCTTCCTCTGAGAAATGTCCCTTGTTTCTCTAGGCTCACAAAGAAATAAACAAAACAAAGGTATCCTTCCAGCTCAAAGCTCCACCATCTCTAGATACCAATCCTCTCTGCCATTCAGGACTCTTGAGGTATCAATTATACATCTCTCTCTTGGAGTTTCAATCTCTTCCTTGGTACTGATTCTTTTCCTGGAGCTTATAAACACATGCACTCGCACATACACACACATAAGCACCCGTGTGTGTGCACACATATAATTCCTCCCCTGAATTCTGAATTCTCCTTCAGTTGCCACTGAGTATCTCTCTTTCCATTCACAGCCAATTTTTCAGAAGAGTCATCTATAGTTTCTGTCTCTATTCCCTGATTTCCCTCTTCAACCTCACTGTGGGCCGGCTCCTGCCACCACCACTCTGCTAAAAAGGTCTCGCTAAGTCACCACTGACCTCCGTATTGCCAAATTCAATGAATGCAATACTTGATGTAGCATCATCATCGGACCTACTGATTTGTTCTCTTCCTGAAACTGTCCACTCCTTTGTCTTTCGTTCTCCTTCTATCCTTGCAACTCCTCGGTTGGCTTCACTGGCCCCTTTCTTCTGCCTTATCTGTTCTTCCCACTCCACCTGCTCTGTCAAGACTACCTCACTGACTACCAAGGCCTCAGGTATCATGTTATACTAGTGATGCCCAAACAATATCTCTGGCCTACCTCTCTCCTGAGCATCTGACACTGCCACCTGGATAGCTCCAGAAGCACGTGACATTAACACATCCAAAACCAAAATCATATTTTTCCTCCTCCTGCTTTCCTTATACTGACTTAATAGAATCTGAAACCTGGGCCTTATCCAGACTCCTTCCTCTTTTACTTTCTATCCAATTTCCCCAAGCTCTTTTGACTTCACCTGTCATGATGGCTTGAAGCTGCCTCACCTCTCCATCACTAACTGCCCTTGTCCTCTCTTACCTGATCTACTGCAGGTAACTTTCTAACTCACTTACATACATAAGTAACTTCGTTCCTTTTCTCTACTCTGTTTCCCATTAAATCAGTGGTTTTTAACTTTGCCCACCATTGGAACCACTTAGGAAGCCCTGAAAAATACTGATGCTTGCATCCCATCCCCAAACATTCTGCTGTAATTCGTCTGGGGAAGACTTGGGCATCGAAATTTTTAAAACTCCCCAGGTGATTCAAATGTGCAGCCAAGGTTGAGAGCCACAGCTCTCAAACACTGCCCATATGACTGGCTTTGCATCAGCCCTGTGATATAAAAACTCCGGCTTATATGCATGTAGGATGTAGAAGATATCACACAGGTAAGGCTCAGGGTGGAGGATGACTGGGGATGGGGTGGAGGGATGGAATGGGAGCTATGGAAAGGCTACAGATAAGGCTATAGAAAGGGAGAAAGCAGCAATGGCAGGAGGTGAGCAGGAGTCATCAAACCCCCCAACTCACTGGCCTGTGCAGGGTCGTAGGACACTTGCTTCCGGGAAGGCTGTGACCTCCTTCCCAGGTGCTTCAGGGCATACCCGTGACTGCCGAGCCCACAGCCCACAAAGGGGCTTTTCCTGGCACATGAGCCTTATACTGCCGCTTCTGGGCTGAGCCCATTGTGAGAAGATCCAGAAGTCTCTGGCAGTCCTGGACAGAAGGTGGCATCACATACGCAGCTGTTGAAGGCTACAGGAGGAAACTTTCCCCAGCTGGGCAGGACTCCGGGACATGCCTCTGAGGCTGGTCTCTGTAGGATGAAGATACTGCCCATTTCGTACTCTTCCCCCAACCTTTACGCTGCAGACACAGATGCTGCGGTAAGCAAAGAGCTGGGCACGGGGGAGGAACGGTTTTCTTTCTCATTGAGCTCTCAAGAATCGAACCGTTCTCTTGGCTCAAGAAAGCCAGAACATGTGCTTTATAAAACAAGCAGCAATCCCCTACTTGTAAGCACAATGGGTACAAAATGACAACTAAGACCTCTAACTCATACTAACTAGGTGTTACAGGTTGAATTGTGTCCCCTGAAAAAGGATATGTGGAAGTTCTAACCCCCACGACCTCAGAATGTAACCTTATTTGGAAATAGGGTCTTGACAGAGGTAATCAAGTTGAAACGAGGTTATTAGGATGGGCCATAATCCAGTATGATTGATATCCTTATAAAAAGAAGAAATTTGGACACACAGGGTAAATGCTGTGAGGACAGACAGGGAGAATGCCATGTGAAGACAGAGAGTCACAGGGATGCCTCGGCAGGCCAAGGAAGGCCGAAGATTGCCGGCAAACCATCAGAAGGTAGGGAGGGGCGAGGATGATTCTTTTACAGGTTTCAGGGGGAGCACGGTCCTGCTGACACCTTGATTTTGGACTTCTAGCCCCCAGAACCGTGAAAAAATAAATTTCTCTTGTTTTAGGTCACTCAATTTGTGGTACGTCCTTTGTTACAACAGCCCTACGAAACTAATTCAGCAAGTACACTATCCAGCATCAGAGGGGCAGGCTCTCTGAGAGGCATTCTAGCCCAGGAACCTTATGGAACTAGGTGTATTTTCAGTAATCTGAACCTCTCCTGACCCCTTTCCTTCACAAGCTGCTCTCTGCAGAAATCAGTTACCCTCCCACCCCACCTGTGGTCTCTTCAGCACTTCTTTGGCAGAATCTGTAGGGTGCAGGTTCAAAGGTTTTCTCACTAGCCTCTGCAGATAGGGGTATTGCCTTATAAAAGATCACAGCTACCATTTAACGCCTGACTAATATGCACCAGGTCCTACATATACTATCCCTTGTATTTTCCACATTAGGTAGTATTATCTGCATTTAGGATACAGAAGCTGAGGTTCAGAAGCATTAACTCTGCCAAGGGAGAAAGCGACTACGGGGCAGGCCTTGGCACCTAGCCCAAGCGGACTTGGCTTCTAAAAGGTTGCCAGCTCCACTGTAGCATGCTGCCTCCGGGGCATGACAACTTCTTCAGGCCCTCGATGGTGCACACCTCGCTTTAGATATTAGCAGCAAAGACTCTGCAGGCATCTCTCTGGTAATTAATCAGTGACTTTTAGACACAGGCTTTCTGCCCAAGCTGGGGCCCCCTTGTAGCTGTTCTACTTGATGAATGAGCCATGATCCCACTCTGGGTTATAAAGTGCTTAACAGAGGGTTTAATCACTGACCCAACCAACATTTCTTAACTGCAGATATTATGGCAGGCCAAGGAACCCAAACTCTCTCCACACCACCTAACTTTTAATGGAATATGTTCACTTACTGCTGAGTTTTAAGAATTCTCTCTATATTCTGGATACAAGTCCTTTGCCAGATTTGATGATTTGCAAATATTTTCTTCCAGGAGAGCCTCCTGTCCTCCATGGGCCTATAATCTCATAGGAGGAGATGGAAATGCCATCCTGACTCTAGTTTCATTCCTTCTGTTCCTAGGGCCAGGGTGTCCTGGTCTACCTGGGGGTACCATTCCTCTTTTTGCCTCATTGAGACCCTGTGTCTATCATGCATCCTAAGGATACAAAAACTACCAAGATAGTTTATTAAAAAAATCCCCAAATAGACATTTTAAATTTTAATTGCTGCCCAGACCAGTGAGTGTGTACTTAGTCTACATACCACAGCAGTTCAAATAATGCGAATACCTTGGAGACGCTTGCCTCGCCTTATACTATAATGCCATTATCCCAGGGAATAGTGCAATAGTCACATTTCCATTCCTGTCTTTCTTCTATTTTGTATAATACCTGTACCTGAATCCACAGGCAGTCACACGTTTTCAACACCAACACTGAATTGATGCAAGCATTATACATGCCTATGCTGGTAAGGTCTCATTCAAAATTCAGTGCAGGCACCCCTAAAACATAACAGGGGGCATTTTCCACAGAAACTCAATGGATATGAAACCTTCAGGATAGTATTAAAATATCTGGATCAAATGCCTTTGAGAAATAAGTTGCTATATTTTTAGAGACTCTGATTTATTAGCTGCCTAATGACCCCGTGAAAACCAAGCTAGAATAAGGTTACACACTTTGCAGTTTATATTTGAATGCTGAGAAAATTTCTTTCAGAAATTTGGCTGGCTCAAATATCCACAAAACAAATAATCAGCCATGACGTAATTTACAATCTTTGACTAGTGTCAGCCTCTGCCGGAAGGAGGCCGTCCTTGCCTCAGAGCCACAGATGAGTCTCACCTTCTGCTCCTTTTGTGATGGAGTCTCAGACTTTCCTGCTTTCAGGTCGGCCATTCCTTGTAAAAATCCGTTTTTGTAAAAGAGATGGGCTGGTTCTCTAGAGTGTCTCTCCTTTTACTTCTTTTAAATCAAGAACAGGAAAATGAGTTTTGTTTTGTTGACCAGTTCCATGAATTTTAACACATACATATATATTCATGTAACTACCACCACAATCAGGATACAGAACAGCTTCATCATCCTCAATACTGCCACTTTGTAGTCACACCGTCCCCTCACCCATAGTCCCTGGCAAAAGTGACCTGATCTCCATCACTAGAGTTTTGCCTTTTATCTAATGGCATGTAAATAGAACCCTACAGTACATAACCTTTTGATATTGGCTTCTTCTAGTCAGCAGCACAGCTTGAGATTCATCCAAGTTGCCGTGTGTGTCAATAGTTCATTACTATTTTATTATTTCATTTTATTTTATTGTGGAAAGGACACAACGTGATATCTACCTTCTTAACAAATTTTTAAGTGTACAATATATTATTCTTGACTATAGGCACAATGTTGTGCAGCAGTTCTCTAGAGCTTATGCATCTTGCTTAACTGAAACTTTACGCTCCTCGATTAGTAATTCCTCATATCTCCCTTCCCCTGCCCTTAGCAACCATCAATCCACTATTTGATCTATGAATCTATTTTAGATACCTTATATAAGTGGAATCATGTAGTATCTGTCTTTCTGTGATTGACACTCCATTTATCATAAAGTCCTCAAGGCTCATCTATGTTGTTTCATATTGCAGAATTTCCTTCTCTTTTTTAAGGCTGAATAGTATTCCATTGTATGTACAGAACACAGTTGCTTTAACTTTTCATCTACTGATGAACATTTAGGTCTTTCCACATCTTGGAAATTGTAAATAGTGCTCCAACGAAGATGGAGGTACTAATATCTCTTTGAGATCCTGATTTCAACTTTTTTGGGTAAACAGCTAGAAGTGGGATTGGTGGATCACATGACAGTTCTACTTATAATTTTCTGAGGAACCTCCATACTGTTTTCCTTACCAAATGCACCATTCTGCGTTTCCACCAACAGCGTGAAAGGGTTCCAATTTCTCTACATCTTTGCCAACACTTATTGTCTTTTATAGTTCATTACTTTTTACGGATTTTTAAAAATCCTGTATGGATGTACTAAAGTTTGCTTATCCAGTTACTCATTGAAGGAAACTGCCAAATTATTTTCCAGGGTGGCTAAACCATTTTGCATTCCTGCCAGCAACACATAAGAGTTCTAGTTGCTCCACATCTTCATCAGCACTTGGTAGTCTCAGAATTTTTTATTTCAGCCATTCCAGTAGCTGTGTAGTGGTATCTAATTGTGGTCTTAATGTGTATTTTCTCTACTGAACAAAGATGTAGGGCATCTTTTCATGTGCTCATCTGCCATTCATATATCCTCTTTGGTGAAGTGTCTGCTCAATTGTTTTGCCTTTTAATGTAATTTAAAAAAATTGCTTTTTACAACAGCTTATAATAACAGAAAAATTGCCATGATAGTTCATAGAATTCCCATATATTGTAAACTTAATTTCTCTTATTAACATCTTATATTAGTATGGTACATTTGTTATAACAAATGAAGCAGTGTTGGTATATTATTATTAACTGAAGTCTATAGTTTATTCAGATTTCTTTAGTTTTTACTAATTTTCTTTTTCTGTTGTGGGATCCCATCCAGGGGCCCACAGCATGTCTCCTTAGTGTCCTCCTGGCTGTGACAGTTTCTCACTTTCCTTGCTTTTGATGACCTTGAGAGTTGTGAAGAGTATTGGCAGGTACTTTGTAGAACATCCTTTCATTGGGGTTTGCCTAATGTTCTTCTCACAATTAGACTGGGGCTGTGGGTTTTGAGGAAGACCACAGAGAATAAATGCCATCCTTATCACGTGATATCAAGGGCACACACCAGCGATATGACGTATCCCTGTTGGTGACCGAGATCACCTGGTTGAGGTGGTGTTGTCAGGTGTCTCCGAGCTTCCCGCTTTTCTGTACTGTACTCTTTGGGAGGAAGGCACCATGGGCAGCCTGTACCTAAGTAGTGGCAGTTATACTCCCCCTGAGAGTGGACTCGCTACATAAATTATGTGGAATTCTTCCGATTTTGCCCACTTTTGAAATGTTTACTTACTGTTGAGTTTTAAGAGTTCTTCATATATTCTGCATACAAGTTCTTCGTCAGACTTATGAATGGCAGATATTTACTCCCAGTCAATAGCTCCTCTTTTTAGTCTCTTAAGAGTATCTTTTGCAGGCAAAAGTTTTAAACTTTACTGAAGTCCAAACTTCATCTGGCTGTAACTATTCATTAAGTGACTCTTCAGGACCAGACCATAAGCTCCCTGAAGGCAGGCACTATATTTGCCTGATTCACTACCATATTCCCAAGGCATAGCAGTTGCTAAATAAAGATTTGTTTAGTTGCACTATTATACAAGTGATGTTGCTAAAATGATCATTATGTGATTATTATGTCACGTATCCAATGGCAGATTGTGGTCATCAACATAAACTCATGTTTAGTCAGCAGAACCAAAGAAGGCTTTAAATCAAAGGAAATAACTAATTAATGAAAATTAATTTTCCAGGGAAAAGATAGATTTCTACCATGACTCCTTCCAGCCAAAATCATTATCCTACTCAAAGATTCAGGTTTGCTATCAAGATACTCCTAAGACAGGAAATTACAGCAATCTTCAGAAGAATTACAGTGACCTTATGGCAGCCTTCCTCAGCTCATTGTCTTGACACATTCAGGACTGAATCTCTCCTTCAGTGCCTAATATTTTGATTCATAGACAAAGAACTCAGAATCTTAGTCTTCTCAAGGAAGATCACTTCCCTCCTGGCCTCCGTTAGATTTCAAGCTTCTTGAGAGCAAGCAATATGTCTTTCTTATTTTGTGGGTGCAGGGGCTCATGGCACCCAGAACAGGGGACACACATATGAAGCCTCATGTGGATATTCGTTTAATTAAGTACCAAAATGTTTAAGTGGAAAGATTACTAAGCTAGCTTTTTAATGTTGAATTTGGAATCCCAAAGTCAGGGCTGACTGCACGATGCATATTTTAAGTGGAACCAAGTGGTTCTAAGCCACGTCCCTTATGACTTGACCTGGTGCTAGGCCTTTCTATTATTACACTTACTTTGTTGAATGGAGGCAAGAGGTCTCAAAAGTGTTCCTGCTAAAAGGAGAAGCAGTATAGGAAGGAGGCTAAGCTTTTGGGCTTTGAAGTCAGTAGACTTGAGTTCAAATTTCAGCTCTATCATTTTTAGCTAGGAAGTGCTTTACAAGACTTTTAATCCTTTAATCTCTTCATTATCAACATGGTAACGAAATGTTAATATCTATGTATAGGGATGTTGGACAGATTAAGTGAGATAATGTATACAGAGTGCTTAACACAGAGCGGTTCATTTCCTCCACAGGAAGAGAAATGAGCCATCCGACTGGGGTGCGTCTGGCTTCCAGTGGGCCGTGTTTTCCCAAGGTGGAGCATCTGCGCTGAAATGTACGCAACCTCAGCCTGCATCTTCTAACTGTCTCTGTCTCCTACCTCCTACCGGCATGCCCTCGAGCTGTATCTCTTTTCCTCCTTAGCTTCCTTTTCCCAAGTGATAACCCCCAGGTCAGGGCCTGATACATGGAGGGCAGCCCTTCTTGAGTTTCTCTAGCAGTGACTGGGAACAAGTCAAATAAGGATGGGGCCATGCTTTTCCATGTTCTCCAATGCAATTTTACAAGCAGAAATCTGATTTGTACCTTGATTTTCTTTTGGCTCCTGGTAACAGTGGAGGAGACGATAAGAGAGTGACTGATACCATCCAACTTTAATAAATGTTAGCCAATATTAGTATTGTTAATAACAATAAGATTATTATTACTGCATGAGTAGGACAATATATACAGCCATTAATGTGAATGTATTCAGAAAAGAAGAAACAGGTGCTGTTGATGGGACTAATTATGGAATCAAGACTCAGGGCATGATGGTGCATCGGTTGGAAGGGGCATCTCTGAGCAAACTAAACCAAAATTAAGCAGAAAAACCTAGAAGACAGGGTTCACGTATTGTAACAACTTTATTGAGACCTGAAGTCTCTCTTGAACCTGGAAGAATAAATAATTAATGCAGAAACAAGTATTTCAAATCACTTCAGTGACACAAACATTGACCATTCCTTAGATCTTCAAGTTTGACATACAAAGGACAAAGGGATACACTGCTGGCGGAGGAAGTATAACCACTTTAGAGAACGATTTGAAATTCTCTTGTGCAGGTGAGCACACGCATACGCTGTGACCACCCCTGCATATATAAAAGAGACTCTCACATACCTGTCCCAGGAGATAATAGCAACCGACTTGAAATGACACAAAAGTCCACTGCTAGGAGAGGAGATGAATTGTGGTATGTTTATACAAGGGAATACTATACAACATGGGAAAATGAATGAAGTTCATCTACGTGCAACAAAATAGATGAATACTAGATTCATAATGCTGAAGAAAAAGCAAGTTGCAGAAGGCTATGTACAGTGACGTCACTTTGACAAAGCTCAAAACAAGCAGACTAATCAGTATGTGGTTTAGGATGTGGATAGAGATGATAAAACCTTTGATAAACACAAAAGTCACTAGAGTGGGCATGATGTGAGTGTAGGGAGTCAGGGAAGGCGCACACAAGTATTATTGCTAATAGAGTATTGCTAATATTCTGGATCTCAATTGAATAGTGGGTTATAGGTCTTTAATTTATTATGTGTTTTCAGTGTAGATATATGTTACCTTTTTTATGTGCCAAGTATACATGTCAGAACAATCTTGTTAAGCTGTATCAATGTTCTGGGGTCTAGAAATGTTACTTCCTTTGTCTGAACAGTGCTAGGCAATAAGAAATAGGTTGGATTTGATAAAGTTAATTCATATATTGGGACTCACAAAAATGGAGGTCACCCCAGTGGCCCAGCCCTTGTCACAAAGTAAACCTAAGTCAGCCTGGACTTACGGGAAACACCTGCCAAGGACACCTACCACACACCAATCAGGATCCCCCAACTCAGCTTTAGCTAGCTGACATTTCCCTAGCAAACAGGACCTGCCGGCTTTATAAGGAAACCCCCGACCTCCCAGCCGATCATGCCCTGTGTCGCGGATGTCTCTTCCAACATCCTATAAAACTCGCTCCTGCCCCAAATCCCCCAGGAAGAGGGCTCCCCTGCTTGTGCAGCTCTGCACTACTCCCATCCATGGACTGTCTTCTCTTGAATAAAGGACATCAAACTTGTTACTAAATTGTTTTAGCTTTATCATATGACAGATTCCAAGTATTTATATTTATACTTAAAAACAGTTTTGGGTTCCTTTCCTGGGATGGAGAGGAATAGTTTCTAAGGAGTCTATAAAAATCCAGTGATGATTTCTTACTATAAAACACACATATTCGGGGCCAGTGCAGGAGTTAAGTGTGCATGTTCCGCCTTGGCGGCTCGGGGTTTGCCAGTTCGGATCCCAGGTGCGGACACAGCACCGCTTGTCAAGCCATGCTGTGGTAGGCGTCCACATAGAAAGTAGAGGAAGATGGGCATGATGTTAGCTCAGGGCCAGTCTTCCTCAGTAAAATGAGGAGGATTGGCAGCAGATGTTAGCTCTGGGCTAATCTTCCTCAAAAAAACCCACAAGAAAACCCACACATATTCATCAGCTAAAAAAATCATTTTTTTTCACAAAATTTCAGAGAAAATGACTAGTCAGACTAGAATTTATGAGTGGACTCAGAAAAGGCTCTGAGTGATTTTTAAGTTTAGGAGTACTATGTGCAGATATGCCTCAGAATAATCCATTATAACAAAACTCATGCTGTATTTCTTTAGCTTCTAATATCTAAAATAAACCAAAGTGAGTTGGGTACTTTGTAAATTTGGTAGAGTTGGAAAAATACTTATTTATTTATTTTAGACTAATTGTCCTCCTCCAAGACCTGTCCCCTCAAAGGTCTGTAGGGTTTGAAATAAAAATAGCATGAAATTTACTGTGGCATAATAAAATACTGCAAACCCAATCAATGCCAGGATGCTCCTCTGATGGATTCAGTGTGCAATCGTCCAGCACAGGGAAAGGCTGTGAGCATCTGTTGAAGCTTATCTGATCGAATAATGTTAAGTTACATAAAATCATCTTACTGGCCACACTGACTTCAACAAATTTATTAATAAAAAAACCAACACCTTCTATTTTACAAGTTGATGAGACTTAAACTGATGAAGAAATAAACACCCAGGATGTTAAAAAACATTATGACAATAAAAATTCAACTCATTTTACATTAAGATAATCCATGTGCAATTTTAATCAGTGCCTTTACTTGTTCTAATACTCGCGTTTACTCTTTCCTTGCCTGTTTTTGATCTTACTATCTGGGGGGTGCCATCCTGTTTTCTACTTTTCTTTGTAATTTCACACTTGACCAAAGAACAGGGCAGGTGAACAAAGCTGTTGATACGTAAATAACAGCTTTGAAGATGGAAGTACTGGATTGTTCCTAAACAGAAGAAAAATTGCAGTTGCTTTAGTTGAATGTCTCAATATATAAATTCAATTGCTTTCTGAAATAGGAAGTATATACTGAGCATGAGAATATTATAGTAAGCTGACAATCATCCTGATCATTTCCTTTGCTGTTAGAAATAACCTCTCTATTCTTCCAAAAATATGTTTGAATTTCCTATTGTGGCTTCAAATTCTTTGGATTTGAAAATTCAAAGGATTTTATTTATAAATCAGAACATAAGTAATCTCTAATCCAGAAAATAAATTAGGTGTTTTGTCAAGACAGGAAGGTAGTTACATTAATAGTCAAGTAGTGTCCTTTAGAAACCAATCCATTTATGCTGTAGAGTTTAAGGCGATTAAATTCCATTTCAGTAGCATTTGTTGACCATCCTCTATTATGGGATGTTTGAGAGTAGTCATAATGTGTCCAAGAGAGTTTTGCTACTCAAAGTATGCTTCAAAGAATAGCAATATTGGCAAAACTTGTGAGCTTGTTAGAATTGCAGAATCTCAGGCCTC
Source organism: Equus przewalskii (assembly GCF_037783145.1). NCBI lineage: Eukaryota > Metazoa > Chordata > Mammalia > Perissodactyla > Equidae > Equus > Equus przewalskii. The sequence continues at coordinate 13,666,285 of NC_091838.1, forward strand.
TCCCTGACCGGATGCTCAGTTAACTTAGAATTTCAGATAAACAATGAGGTTTTTTCTTTTTAGGAAAAGTATGTCCCAAATATTACATGGGCTATGCTTAACAAAATTATTTGTTGTTTATCTGAAATTAAAATTTAACTGGATGTCCTCTATTTATCTGTCAACTCAACAGGTGATTTGTACGAACACCAAAGGTTGAGAAACAGGGCTAGAAAGCAGTGATTTTCAAACTGTAGCGTAGCTCAGGGTCACCTGGAGGGCTTGTTAAAACATACACTGCTGGAGCCCATTCCCAGAACGTCTGATTCCCTGGTTCTTGGTGGGGTCCCCAAATGTGCATTTCTAAACAAGTCGCTAGATGATGCTATTGCTGCTGGTCTAGGGAGCACACTTTGAGAAACACTATCACTGAGCACTCATCGTCAAATGCGGCTTCCCATGGCAGTCAGCTAGGCCTCTAAATAAAAGACTGACGCCTGGCCTCAGAGATTCCGATTTAATTGGTCTGAGGTGCAGTCTGGGCACATGTTTTCCAAGCTCCCCCGGGGACTCTAACGTGCTGCAATGTTTGAGAACTACTGCTTTAGGGGACAAGATCTTCTTTTTTGTTTCACTGAAGAAATGTAAATACCTGCGTTAATTCTAGGGCATCATAGAATTGCATGAGCCAAGTTAATGCTAAATTAAAATTAATAAAAATAATTTTGATGCTAAAGGTCGTAAAGAACTATGACTAAAATATTCCTTCCTAGCCCGAGGGAATAACCACCTTTTCTAGCTTCTGTATTTGATGCTTTGACATCTAGGGCCTTGCTGACCCTGGCAGGCTGCACCTCCCAGGGCTAGCTAATTCCCAGAGACAGCAAACAACTCACCTGTGAGCACACCTTTTATGTGCAAACTAAGCAATCCAGGGAACCACACACCAACTACCTCCATTATCCAGCTTTCACACTCTGGGCCACCATTCTCCTGACCTAATCAGTCCAGGGCCAGGTACCAGACAACTAAGGGCAGCTTTGATCCTTGAGAGCCTGCTGAAATTATTCAAACTAGCAGTCTAAGCCTGCTTACCCTGCCTCATCCATTCCTTCCTGTGGAAATCACAATAAAGGCTCTTGCCCATATTTCCTTCCATACCCTCTGCCTCCTGACCAACACTGGTGCTTCCCCATGCGGCCCTGCATGGTATGCCATGCCTCCTATTTCTAGGGATACATAAGTATAAAAAAACCTTTCCTGCATGACAATCATTTCTGCGTCTGTGTGTCTTACCATACCCAATTTAAAAAAATCCCAGGTACCCTTTTAAAACACCCTACTGACCCATTAAGATGACATCATATTTCCCCTGGAATTGTGATCAAATAAACCTTTACTTAGAATGGAGTGGGATGGTGGGGAGGAGCATTAAACTGAGGCTCTAAGATAATACAATTTAGCTAGAAGAAAATTCAGTTTTCCAGATGGTTAGTCTACACAATGCTTGGAAACATTTGGGTGATTCAATTTTGTGACTTTCCATCTAGAAGTCAGCAGCCATCATTTCCACAGTGTTCTTCAGGTCAGTGCAGGCCCAGCAATCATAGAAAGATATACTGCAGTTCCTTCAAAGAGTCATGTAATCATTTTGAGGCTCAGAGATGCCACAATTGCTAAAAAGAAATGACAGGCCCAAAATGGAGTCGCTTATGCTAAGCCTCTCCAAGACTTAATACCCAACCTAACTGCAGTTTCAGCCTCTCCCATGAGTCAAATATTAAACCAATCAGTCTGGAATTTCTTGATCAACACTAGAGAGGTAATCAGCCTGATAAGACCCCCTGTCTTCCCTTAAGGGAAAGTGACCTTGCCTGAAATAATCCACTCTTTTAACTTCTTTGTCCCACCCTCTTTCTGCCTATAAAAACCTTCCATTTTGTACAGCTCCTCAGAGCTCCTAAGTATTTGCTGAATGTGATGTTGCCCAATTCATGAATTATTGAATAAAGCCAACTAGATCTTTAAATTTACTTGGTTGAATTAACACACATGTTGGAAAATGGGGAAGGGAGAGTTTCTGTGCACTGCTCAAGGTCGTCTGGAAAGCCAGTACGTAAGGGCACACATCTCCCAGCCCTTTATGCAGCAAGAAAGAGCAAGACTCTTTACACCATGTTCCCCTTGAGTCACTCAGTTGCTTTTTTTCCTTCTTTTTTTTGGTGCTTTTTTGCTACCAGACAAAGAAAATTTTGAAAAGTTGACAGCAGCCTTTGATTCTAAATGTTAAGGACACTGAGGTTCTATTTATGACCACTCTCAATTGGACAAAAGGACGAGCTCAGGTTGCCTTTGTTTTCCACTGTTTTCATAATACTTATGTCATTTGCCCAATGCAGTATTTGCCAGGCATCCGCAAATATCCAACTTGCTCTCCACAGAGGAGAGAGTAGAATCGTGACACTTGTCAGGTAGGAAGGAAGCCAGACAAATGCTGCTTGGAAAAGGAGAGTATGACGCCTACGGGGTGGGCCACGTGAATCTGTAGAACCTTTGTAATGAGGTCTTAAAGTCATGGCTCTATTCTGCTAAGAAATTCAAGCAACGAGTACTGCTTCTTCCTTACTCAGGCAACCTGAATGGTACTCAGGATTGGTACAAAGACTAGGAAATTGATTCCAAGTCTAATTTGAGGAGTTCTAGCGTGTAATGAAGCATTTGCATGGCCTTTGTCCCTGGTTCTTGGAAGGGAGCCTCCAAACCCTTGGAATTTGCAAGGTGATAAAAGTGTTTTTAGAGCGATTCATTGTGGGTCCCTCACTCCTCACATCATCATTTACGCTAATGAGGTAACTCAGGATGTAGGCTGGGTATGCCAGCAAGACCAACCACGTGATTCCAGGGTTGATGCTTTGAGCCAAGTGAGATGAGCTCCACCTCTGGAGAAGGGGGGTGAGGGGTGGGTAGAGATTGAGTTCAACCTCTCAGCCAGTGATTTTGATCAATCATGCCTACTTAATGAAACCCATAAAAAACTTTGGACAGGAAGCTTAGGTGAGCTGCCCTGCTTAGCCATTCCCTGCACATTGTCACACATCAATATGCTGCGAGGGTAATGCATCCAGGAGAACAATGGAAGTTTCATTTCTGGAATCCTCCCAGATTTCACCTATGTGTCTCTTCAAATTTGTATCTTTTTGCTATAATAAAACTGTAATCATAAGCACAGTGCTTCCAGTGAGTTCTGTGAGTTTTCCCAGTGAATTATCAAACCTGAGAGGGTAGTGGGAACGCCTGAATTTGGAGCCTGTTGGTCAGAAGTGAGGATGATCCTGGGAACTCCCAAACTTGTGGCTGGTATGTGAAGTAAGGGCAGTCTGTGGAGGACGCTGCCCTCAACCTCTGGGCACCCAGAAATACACATGCCCTAAAATATTCACATTCTCTCTCTCTCTCATTCCCTCCCTGCTTATTAACACAACACATATTTTTAGGATCGAAAAGCCTTTATTGTACATTTATTTCATTAGTGCAGTTTTCATGCTTGGTCACTTCACTCCAGTTTTGCCAAGGATCTGCTTAGTTTCTTTCCCAACGTGAGGTGGGTAGTTGGCACCAGATCTCTTTGATGGGGAGGGGTAGGGATCCCAATACACGTAATTAATTCGGAAGATGAGCGAGGAAGCTGGGGTAGCAGAGCGCTGCCTTCTATTTGCACGTGTTGCAAGTCCCCTCAGATCCTGTTAAACGGGACCAAGTTGCTGGATGATGCTGGCAGGAGCTGCAGCAGGGGAAGGACAAAACTAGTAGAAGCGAATGGGTCAGCCTACTAGTGCAAGCAGCAGAAAATTCAAACAACTTTCCTCAGGGTCCAACTTAGCTCTGTGACTTTTTCCCGTCACTGTGCATTAGGCTCCAGCCACATAACCTTCTTCCTACCCCTCAGCCACTCGAGTTTGTTCTGCTTCAGTTCCTTGGCACTGGTTTTCTCTCTGGAATGCTCTTTTCTCAGCAACTCATATGGCGGTTCCTTCTCTTCATGTATATTTTAGCTCTAATGTCACTTCCTCCCAGAGTGATCCCTGGCCAAACTTGGTAAAGCGCCACCCACATCCAGTCCTACCCTGGAGTTCCTTCCTAGCCTATTATTGTTTTGTTTTCTTTGTAGCGCTTAGTGCTACAGATACTATATTAGTTATTTGGTTACAATCTTGTTTCCTGTTTCTACCTCTCCAACATATATAACCCTCACATAAGCTCGAGATGACAGAGATTGCCTGTTTTGTTTACACTGTATCAGTGACCCAGGAATAGCAACTGGCAGCTATTAGTGAATGAACAACAGAATGAAAAGCATCCCCCAGGTGCCCCTCACAGTGGAAGGCAGTGTGAGGCCTACAGGAACTGTCTAAGACTCATTTCCTCTCTTAAGGAACTGTGGAAACTGAGTCACACGCACATATGAAAAGGAGAACTCCAGTCATTTCTGTAGATGCTTCCGGTCTCTAATAGATGTGTTCAAGGTTGTGCCCTTGGCCTTCTCTTCTTCCTGCTTCATAGGCCATCCCCACCCAGACTCCATATGGTAACCCTGCTTGGCTGATTCCTAAATTGCTCCTTACAGTCTTAGCAAAACAGAATAGGCTTGTTTCTTTTTTCATTTTTTTAAAATTAACATTGTCTGCCAGGAAGCATAAAGTAAAGGCCAAAAAGAAGAAGAATACAAAAACTGATAAAGAAATTGGAAAACAGTGCATAGCAAAATAAGATGCAGGGCTTCAAAATTTACTCAACTTACACCATGAGATATAAGGCCATGTTAACCAGGGGAAAAAGACTTTTGGTGCAATTACTATCTTATATTATTCTTAGGGCACAGTTTTATCTCAATTTTATTAGATGTGATTGATATGTCTTAAAGTATGGTTGGATCTGTATAATAATAAGTAAAAGATATGGGGAATTTGATAGTATGTATACAACGTGTCATAATTTAGCTGTAGTAAATACCAATTACTGTTTGTCTATCCCAGAAGAAAAAAAAAACAGAAAGCAAAGAATTTAAAGGGAATTAAAATTTATCCAATTTAGAATCAAATAAAAACGCCATAGGCCCAGTGCCAAGGAATATTCTTAGATTGGAATTTCTTCAACACCCTAAATTTAACCAGCTGCAATTCCTTTTTAAGCGCCATCCAGTACAACCTTTTGAAATAGAGGGTGTGCTTCTAAAGGGAAATTGGCATTCCATCTGAAAGATGCAGCAAAACCTCCCTGGAATATTTATTCTCTAGATAAACAGACGCAATTTTTTCCAATATGTTCCAACATATATTAGAGAAAGTACAGGTCATAGTTAGGGATGACATGAAAAAGAGCAGTCGTATTTTCACTCTGGGCCATAACCGCTTAGAATATTGCCACGTTCATCACTTGTGTTATGGACAGGCAACTTTCATGCCTAATATTTCATAAGGGAGCATCTTAGTATTTCTTAGACTCAGAATATGTTAGACCTATGAGAGACATTTTATAACGTCTAGTTGTAATTCAAGGCCTTCATTTGAAGGTGAGCAGACCAAAGCCTTCATTCTAATACCAGTAAGTGGCAGACTGCCCCCTAGTCTCACCTGGCGCCCGTGTCCTTATTTATTCATTCCACAGATATTCATGGATGTAGACTGCACTTCATTAAAAATAAAGTACGACTAAGATTCGTTATCTGCCTAAAAGGTGCTCGTGGCACAGTGATATATAGTCCATACCATGCTTCCAGTACCAGGAACGTACAGACTAAACTAGCAGAGATTCCACTCCAGTTCCAATGGCAAACATTTCAACATGCTGCAACCATCTTTTTTGAAAAACACAGAGCCAAGATTATCACCAGATTGGTAAAGTCATCAGCTGACTACAGGACCCACAGGTGTACTGGGCCTGGACCTCCCCCACAAGAACAGGTGGTGTGAGTGGGAGCCAAGACAGAGAACGCTACATAAAGCCAGAACCCTGGAAAAAAATGCCCCTTCCATGCAACAAGGGAGGAAAGGAAACTTTCTCCCCATACGAGGACCAAAGAGGACAGGTACAGGTATGTTGATTGCTAAATCATTTGTGCTGTGGGAAGTTAGAAGCTATCTGGATGCCCGTTGCTGGGAGGGCTGATCAGCCAGCCAGAGGGGCAACAGCCCTCTTATTTCTGCCCTTGGCTCTGAAATGTGGTAGGTAGGGTAGGGCAGGAGGTATCTCCCACAATAAATAAAAATCCCCAGGCTGCATCAATCTTGGGTATAAAGTCTTAATTTATGTCAACTTTATGGTGTTAGGAATCCTAAGCAAAGATAATCTCTACCTAGCTAAACCACTTCTCAAGTGTGAGAGAAAAATACGTTTGCAGAAAAAGACTGCAAGAATGGTCATCACAGACTTGTACTTGAAAGAATTACTAAAGAATGTATATCAAGGAAAGTGCACAACTAGACGGACCCACAATTAAAAAATATGCAACTATGTACTCAGGGGATTTAGGGAGAAAAAAGCAGGAAAAAAAAAAAAAAGAAAAGGAAACCTGGGCCAGCCCTGGTTGCCTAGTGGTTAAGCTCGGCATGCTCTGCTTCAGCAGCCCAGGTTCAGTTCCCAGGCGTGCGCCTACACCATTCTATCGGTGGCGATGATGTGACAGTGGCTCACATACAAAATAGAGGAAGATTGGCAACAGATGTTAGCTCAAGGCAAATCTTCCTCAGCATAAAAAATAAAGGAAACCTGAACAGAGAAGGAAGGAATAGAATTCAAGGATCAGTGGTGAACAAGTACATTTTTAAACTGTGGCAAAATCTAAAGAAGCTTTAATTGAAACCATAATCACAGTGCAATGTAAAAACAGGGTAGCAAAAATATGAACCACTTGAAATATAAGCACAAAGAGAGTCACCAATTCTGGTCGGAGGAGTTAAGAAAGAGGTGACTTTAATTGAGGATCCAAGGATGAGTAGGAATTTGGCAGGCGACAAGGAGAACGGGGTTCAAAGGTAAAGCTTCCAAGCATGAAGGTACATGGCTTGTTCTAGAAACAGCAGTGCAGTGCTCAAACCAGGCACTCGCTGGGAAGTGCATGAATAAAGGCTGGAAAAGTAGGTGCTGAATCGGGTCTTCTTCCTCTCAAACCAGTGTCGTCAGAGTCAGCTTGTGTGGAATGTCACATTATAATAGTAACTCTTTGGGAGATATCGAAAAACATGAAATTTAAACATGTCAGAAACAATAATACAGAATTTCATTATTTTGGGGATTTACTGCCAAGATTATTTTAAACAGTAATTTTACTATTTTCAAAAGACCTCAGCTCATTTCCTCTCCTCTAGAACTGATGGAGTTTATCATCCTTGAGACTCCATTTAACAGGAAAGAAACTTTTCATTTATTGAGGTAATTTTTTCCATTTTAACAGTCAACAGTATTTCAGCTCACAGCTAGAAAATGGACCTGAAAAGTGAATATGTCTTGAGAAGAGAAAGATGCATCGATTTAAAACAGTGAGTGATCTAAGATATCAATTAAAATATCTAGAATAAAAAATTATAATAGGAGTATGCAATAGCCCAGTGCACAATGTAGAATTCATTTTCCTCTTCCTGCAAATGCTACCTGTTTAGCTTCAAAAATACTTAGTCACATAAATTCCAAATGCTTTATTTAGTTGGAAGCACTGACAAATATAAGATCTTGAGAGAATTAAGGTATTTATTTAGGATTTAGAGATAGGCTGAGGGATTTTCTTTAGCTGTAATTCAGGCAGAAGCATTCAAAGAATGCAGGGCTGGCCAAGTCCACTGTGAGGAGGCTCAAGTTTGTGCTTCTCAGTAAGAGTCTTCTTCTGCTCCTGTCCCTTCCTTTGGCTGGTTCATGGGCTTCTCCAAGAGAACTTGCTCATTGAGAAGGGTTTTGTAAACATGTTCATATTAGTTCTGAATGACTATTAAGGCTGAAACAGGGTGTCTTTCCTGCCATGGTCACTTAGTAGTAAGGGACAGTGGTCTAAATTCTTATTGAAGAACTTGAGGCATTATCTAGTTGGGTTATGAGGTAAATCTTGATGTGGGGCGTTCCAGAGGCCCTAGTATTTAACACACAGGTCCCTGCTTCTATCTCCTAGACATACATCTGGTTGTAAATTCATGTTTCATAAAATGAGATCCTATTTGCTCTTTTGGGTCAGTGTCAATAAAAACAGAACCTGTTTGGTGCGACACAATTTCAAGTATCATACAAACATGCTGATTTCAACTTGATCTGAATTAAATCATGATTTGAATATTATCCAGCCTCAAAGAGTATCAATATCTAACAAATGTAGATAGAAGAAGAAGAAAACCCTGAGTTCACAGGAAAGTTCTGTTGTTGTTGGTTTATTTTAAACAGGCAGAGTCTGAAACCTCCAGAAGATGAGTATTTACAAAACGATACTCATAAAGTCACTAAGCTAGGCGCAAAGTATAGCTATGCAGAAAGAGCTGTACTGTTCCAATGAATCAATCAATCAATCAGCATTTATTTGTTGAATGTCTATTTTGTGTACAGTATTGTACACGGCACAGTTTGATGTGCTGCTTCTCTTCTGTTTGGTTGGAGAGAGAAAATCCCCCGGAAACAATCAGGAAAAAAAAATTAAGGGGTGAACTATGTGATACAGAGAGAACTGATGACTGATAATCTTTTCTATTTTTCCAAGGCTCCCTTTTATCGTCAGGACAAAGTCCAAATCGCTGACCAGTTTTAGGGAACCCTTTTTATTTGGTCCCTATTTATTTTTCCAGACTCTCTTCTGGCACTTTATTCCACAAACTCAAAGCCCCAGCCCTACCAAATCGTATGCAATTTTCCAGATTTATCATCTTTTTTTTTTTTCCCCACAACTCCAGGCCATTTCTTCTGCTTGAAATGTACTTCCCACCTTCTTTTGCTTAATTCCTACTCTTCCATTGAAAAGTCTCCTCCTCTCAGAAGTCTTCTCAAATCCCTAAAAAGTTTTGTGCCCCTGCTATTTGTTTCCATCGTATGCCTGTATTCAACTGTATGATAGTAATTTTCCATTGGACTGAAATCTCAAATATTTGCCTACTTCCCTTGTTACACTAGCTTTTTGAGTGAGGATGAGGATCTGAACCTCCTTTACATTTGTGTCCCTGGTGCCTAATGTGAAACCTAGGCATACAATAGCTGCTCAATAAGTATTTATTGAATAATAATTTATTTAATAATTATAATTAATTTATTGAATAAATTCCAGTGGGGGGTGTAGCAGATGGCAGGTGGATTTTCTTTCACAGGGTTGAAAGACAGGACTGCAGGAAAAGAAATCATAGAGCACAATTGGGTAGAGTGATTATGAGATGACACCTATGAATCCATACAGGAGATGGGTGAGATAAACTTATCCACTGAATCCCAAAAAATGTTCTAAAGCCAGGACCTATCACTTGATACTTGAAAGGTGAATTTAAAGAAAAAGGAAAAAAGGGAGTGTTTAATCCTAACAAGTGGTATAGCTGGAATATGTAAATAATTTTTAAAACCTATTAAAGTTAGGGATCATTATCCATAAAGAGTACTTTAAGGTTATATCCTTCTTAAACGTGATGTCCAGATGAAAACCACATTTTATTCTCTAATGTTCTTAGACGTCTCTGTTAAAGAAATACTCTTTGGGTAAAACAGAGATGTAATATAATATAACTATGTTTAGCTTAATTTTTCATTCAATGTGTTGCTCTTTTGCTAGGGATGCTCAGACTTGACTCTCTCTGCCCTGGTATTGAGTTGCAAAACAATACCAGTGCAACCAATTAATTTTAACCACCATATGCTGAGTATGTACAATCACAGCAGGACAGCAAGCGGGCGCTGCGAGTGGTTTGCTTTGCTCCCAGAGATGGGTGGAGAGCATACAGGGCTGTACGTGACTCCCCACCATAATGCATCTATGTATCCAATGGCCAGGGGCTGGCTCTGAAATGGAGAAGTAAATGCTGGGAAGGGCTGAGAAAGGAGGAAACAGACGTGCGGCTGGCAGCTGCTACCTTGGACGACTTAGACAACTGCATCAGGAAATAATCTCAGAAGTCACTTCCGATAGAATGAGCAACTGAATGAGGATTTGCCAATCAACTCCCAGAAGGACTTCCTGCCCAGAGTCAGAGTTCAGAGCGAGTTGTACATGTCGGTACAAACATCTAATAAAAAGCAGAAAGATACGTGTTTGTAGTTTAGGAACTGTAGGTAGTTATTTCCTCTAAAATGAGGGCTCTTGAGGGATCATGGAACTCCTGAGAAGTTGATGGACATCATGGACCTTTTTCCAGGAAAAATACACAATTCCCATATGTAGTAACATTGGATGCTCTGTCCCCACTCCTCAGAGATCCCTTCAAGTTGAGAACTCTTTAAAGAATCTCTGAAGATTGTATCAGTTTAGAGTTTGTCAACTTGAATAAGGTGATATGTTTTTGGTATAAATAGTCTGAAAATTCTTGATTCTATACATGTGGTGCAAGTCTGCAGCGAGGATATGGCTGCCATTTTGAAAATTAGGAAAATCCCTCGCCTCACTCAGATTTTTTTAGTGGCACCTGATAGAAGTGCTTCTAAATTGCAGTAAAAATGTCCCCCAAAATAAGGAATCTGAAAAACAAATGCTCTAAGTTAATAGGTATGCAATAATCAACTGCTGAGATTTGTACATTCTTCTGAGGAGAGGGAATCCAGACTATTGTTTGTTCTTGAACCTATAACAGGACAGTCTCCTCCACTCTCATCAATCCCCACCCCCATTTCCACACTCAACTACTAGTTAGTACCAATTAATTAAGTAATCTTCTCATGCTATTGCAGAGGATCTGACCTATGACTCATTACTAAGGTCACTATACCTTCCATCCTGTCATAAAGTTGGTAATTATAAGAGTTGAAACTAAACATTGACTTTGGCTATCCACTGGAAAACATCACAGAAAGTACCTACATTCTCTTTAAATACTGCTATTGAGGAAGTCTGTCTTCAACTAATTTGCATTAAGGAACACTGCCTAAGTAGGCAGGTTTACAGGCTGTGAAGGTGTAACCTCATCTGATAGTAACTCTGAATTGGAGCCAAGATTTTAAGCAGAATAGGCAAATGATTTTGCCCATAAGGAGCATTCCTTACTTAATTTAGTCGGCAAAATCCATATATTATCAATCACAACTAATAGTCCTTATTTGGGAAGCAAGCACACTGTTGTTTATTTAGCTCAGAAATTATGTGCAAACTCGACTACAACCCAAACGTATGTTAGGAATCAGTTGGAAATATCATTAGAGTCTTTCATAAAATTTATATGATGCTTAAATATACCAAGAAAAAATTTTTTACTGTTTATAAAGTATAGTTTAAACAACCTTGGTTTGTTGTATGCCTAATCATACAAATGAACACAACCAGAACAAAAAAACAAGAGAATAATAACAACTACATTTCAAATATTGCACAACTGTGACACTATTTGGGTTAATATGCAAATCATTTAAATGTAAATATAACTATATAGATAAATATTTTACATACTTATACATATTTAATATATATTAGCAGTTGAAGTCTACTGCAGTAGAGTTCTACCAAAGAAATCTCTACTATCAATCAGAATTAACTACACAGAGTACGTTAAATTGGCTCATTTTTTTGTGTGCGTGTGTTTTATTTTTAAGTTTTTCCTCAGCTTTATTCAGATATAATTGACATACATCACTGTGTAAATTTAAGGTGTACTCCATAATGGTTGACTTACATAGATTGTGAAACGATTACCACAATAAGTTTAGTTAGAATCCATCATCTCATATAGATACAATAAAAAGAAAAGAAAAATTTTTTTCTCCTTGTGATGAGAACTCTTAGGATCTACTCCCAACAATTTTCATATATACCATACAGTAGTGTTAACTATAGTCACCATGTTGTACATTACATCCCTAGTACTTAATTATCTTATAACTGGAAGTTTGCACCTTTTGATCACTTTCCTCCATTTTCCCCTCCCCCCACCCTCTGCCTCTGGTAACCACAAATCTGAACTCTTTTTCTATGAGTTTGTTTTTTTTAGGTTCTACATATAAGTGAGATCATATAGTATTTGGCTTTCCCTGTCTGACTTATTTCAGTTAGCATAATGCCCTCAAGGTCCATTTATGTTGTGGCAAATGGCAGGATTTCCTCACTTTTTTATGGCTGAATAATGTTCCATTGTATACATGCACATTTTATTTATCCATTCACTCATCAATGGACACTTAGGCTGTTTCCATATCTTGGCTATTGTAAATAATGCTGTAATGAACATGGGGGTACAGATATCTTTTCAAGTTAATCTTTTCGTTTTCCTTGGATGTATTCCTAGAAGTAGAATTGCTGGATCATATGGTAGCTCTATTTTTAATTTTTTGAGGATCTTCCATACCACTTTCCATAGTGGCTGTACCAATTTACAATCCTACCAACCGTGGGATTCCCTTTTTTCCACATCCTCGCCAGCATTTCTGATCTCTTGTCTTCTTGATGATAGTCTTTCTAGCAGGTGCGAGGTGATATCTTGCGGTTTTAATTTGCATTTCCCTGATGATTAGTGATGTTGAGCACCTTTTATGTACCTGTTGGCCATTCATATATCTTCTGTGGAAAAATGTCTATTCAGGTCCTTTGCCCGTTTTTTAACCTGATTATTTGTTTTTTTCCTATTGAGTTGTATGAGTTCTTTATATGTTTTGGATATTAACCTCTTATCAGATATATGAAAAGAGGTTTGCAAGTACTTTTTCCCATTCCTCAGGCTATCTTTCTACTTTGTCGATCATTTCTTTTGCTGTGCAGAAGCTTTTTAGTTTGATATAGTCCCACTTGTTTATTTTTGATTTTGTTACTTGTGCTTTAGGTGTCATATCCAAAAAGCCATTGCCAAGTCTCATATCAGGGAGTTTTTTCCTATGTTTTCTTCTAGGAGTTTCCTGGTTTCAGGTCTTATATTTAAGTCTTTAATCCAATTCGAGTTAATTTTTGTGAGTGATATAAGATAGGTATCTGGTTTCACTCTTCTACATGTGAATACCCAATTTTCCCAGCACCATTTATTTAAGAGACTGTCTTTTTTCCATTGAGATTCTTGGCTCCCTTGTCAAATATTAGTTGACCATATAGGCATAGGTTTATTTCTGGGCTCTCCATTCTGTTCCATTGGCCTATTTGTTTTTATAATTTGGCTCATTTGGCCACCATATTTACCTCCATTTCAAATTTCACTCATAAACTCTAAGTTACTTTAGAACGTATTACCCCTATATTTTGTCAGTTAGAGACTGAAGAAGAGGGGATTGAAAGAGTAGGCTGGAAGGTGAAGGATGGTAGGAATTGGGTCTAAAAACCAAACAAACTCTTCTTTGTTTTTTTCAAGCAGGGCATTTTGGCAGTAAAATGTAAGGAGACCCATGGTCCAGTAGAGAGTGAGCACTAACATTTGTCATGGTTCCTTAATAAGAAGAGCTAATAATTTTAAGTTTCGATAAATGAATCTTATTGAATTTTATCAATAACAACTCTTGGGACTGAGCCAAGGTAGCAGACAAGTCCCCAGTGCTCCATCACCAACACAGAAGAATAGAATTCTGGTCCACAATCTCATATCCAAACATCTTGGGGCCAGATGTATTTCAAAATTCAGAAAAAATCTTTTAATGATGGAAAGGCAATAGAGTGCATTTACTGAGTATTGCTAACACTGCTAACAAGAAATCCAAATCAGTAACATTTCTGTAGAGAAATGTTTCAATATTCACACTAACTCGTATAACTATGCAATCAGTAAAAGCTATTAATTGCCTCACATCAATTCAGGCCAAATTTTGTTGTCAAGGGAGTTTTGGTGCAAAACTTGGGAAATCTTTCAGTCTTCAGTGTTGTTGGGATTTTGGAATTGCAGATTAAGGACTGTGTTCCTGTATGGACATTTGGAAATTGGTTTTCTAGCATATATATTCTCCAACCAGGAGCAATGATCAAACAACTTATCAATCAACATGCAGTCTGATTTACCAGGGATCTGTAATTTCTGTGAAATCTGAATTTTAGTCAGCCCTGCCCAATTTCTCTAACATATCTTAATGGCATCCATTAAGAACAATCTTGTTGACATCTGAGCAAATCAGGAGATTAAGGGATTGGCAATCTGATCAGTAAATGACTACTATGCATACCACACATACCCCATGCGTATTCCTAGACAAACAGCTCCGTTACTGCTCCCAGAGGATTGTCCAGGTTGTTCCTCTCTTTAATAAACTAAAGAAAGGAAATGATCTAGTCCAGCGCATATCAGCATCTGGAATGACCATAAGGAATACAAAAGCCAGCCTCGTTGAAGTAGGAATGGGCCTCATTCTCTGAATTATCAGTGCCCTGGATGACTCTGATACACAGTCAAGTTTGAGAATCACTGATCTAGACAGTACCTTATGATGTTATAATCTTGTCTTTTTTATGTGTGGGAGATCTTTACCCAGGCTAAGTATCAAGGTTGACGTACAGATTCTTGTGGGAAATTATTGCCATTTTTTCATAAGATACACAGTGACTCTCATGAGTAATATAATAAGTCTTGCTGGGAAATGGTGTGATTCCAACTGTTTGTAATCAAAGCAATTGTAAAAGCTTCCATACTTATCTATAACAAAGCACCAGAAATTATCAAAAAGTCACTTCCTGGTGACCGATCTTATTCGTTCAAAACATTGTTTTAAAAACTGGAACTGCACTCCTGGATGCTATTTAAAATTGTGAAGATCGTAGATAGGGGAGTCCGCGATTTAAATAGCCAGGGTGGTAGAAAGTGACTATAATTTGACTATGAATCATGGTGATGCTCACAGGAAGACTGTGACAAGGAAGCAAAAGGGCCCTGCCGTCCATTATAAACCACTGGACTGCCTTCAGATAAATGCATCTTGTCCTTTGAGTGGAAGCCACCTATCAAATTTCGCCCGCAGCCTGCTTTGTTCACAGTAATGAAAATGCACTTTGTACAGCACAAAGCTGCCTAATTCATTAGCACCAGCCTGCGTGGACCACTTGCCTGGCTCTGAGGAGAAAGTACAAGGGAGAAAAAAGTCCATATTTTTCTAAAATGGCTGACCTTTATCTGAAACTGTTGAAATCTTCCTTGTTCCTGTGAGATGCTGTGTGCATCGCGTAGCCAGGTCACCCCCTTGAGCACAGCCCAGCAGACTGACACTGGTTTCCTGTTTAAAGAGGTCACCACCTCAGTGTGGATGCCTGGTACTGAAGACTCAGAGGCAATGGCAATGAGTCTCATTCAGCTTTCTTCTTCCAGAGACCCACACGTCTCTGCATGATGGATTCTGTGGTTTAAGGGTGGGGATAGTAATAGTCACACCCAGGCTCTTAAAAATTACTTTTCAGGATGGCAAAACAGGTGGGAAACATCCAGGCAAATTTAAAAAAATATTTTAAAAGCACCAAGTGACACAGATGTCCTCCTTTTATAGCAGGCAGTTTGTAGCTTCATAAAAACGCTCTTTGGAAGCAAGGGGTCTCCAGTTGAACCAGTGTGAGTGACAAGAATGGGAAAATGTTTTGAAATCGTTCCAGTCAAGATTTCATCGTAAGAACTAAGAGGCTGGGCCGCCGTTGTGTACCGATGTTGGCTCTCCAGGTTACGCCTAATCCGCCAATCGGAAGCACTTTTGAAGTCGTAATGCTGTGTTTGCGGTCTTGACGGATAAAACGCCGTTATGCTGAATCAATCTATGCTGGAGTTGATAAAGAGACTGTTTTTACATCTTGAAGGAGTATCTAATTACTAATCTAAATGTTGCCTAGCCCAGATTGCAGATGATAAATACTCCATAAACAATCTTCCAAATCAGTCAGTTCAGCAACCTGGGAAAGGATGGAGGAGAGCCGCCTTTAAGAAAAACCAGCGTCTATAAAAAGAGCTGGATCAAAAGTGGACGTGGGATCACACACCCACTGTGGTTGGGCTGACGAAAATAGCCGCTCACTGATTTAGTTCACTTCAATGTCAGGCTTCCCTCCAACCACCCTGCCTTTCTCCCCACTCCAGCTCCTTAAACGATGTCTCTGGTGCGTTCAGTGCTCAGAGCAGGTGCCTCAGAGTCCTCAGCACCAAACAGCAGGGCTACATCTGCTAGTCCAAGCGAGGCGGCCGGCTGGGAACCCTGCTCCTCCTCAAGGATGGCTCAAAAGTGCTAACACTTAGAACGTGTGTACAAGTGCCGGTCACTGTGCCGAACGCTTTAATACACGGCTCCATTGAATCCTCCAACAGCCTTATGAGGAAACGATGGCTCAGACAAATAACTCATTCAAGGGCACACCTTTGATTCGTGGTGGAGCAGATTCTGAACTTATACTGGATCACAGAGCCCTGTTTGGAGCCCATGTGCTGTGCTGCCTGCCTCGTCAAGAATGGAGGAGTCATCACATATCCAGGGTTAGTGCCCCGGCTTGGCCAGTTAGCCACATCCCGCTCCCCACTGCAAAACCAAAACCCAAATTCTTGAGTCCAGCCGACTAGTATTTTAAAAAGATAATATAAGTGAAAAGCAAAGAAATAAAGGGATACAGTTTTGCTAAAACTCGTAATACGCCATGAGAACATGTGGCTTAAAGGCGATGAATGGCGTTGAGCTCTTAGTACAACACCTGTCCGTGCTAATCAACAAGAACCTTACATTTGCAGGACCTCCACTCCTTCTTTTCTCCCTCTTCCATCTCTTTTTCTCTATTTTCCCCTCCCTATTCTCTCTCTTACAGATTAATTCATTTATTCATGTATTTATCTGTTCTATTTATTTCTTTAATGCCTTCAACACACCAGGCATGGTGCTGGTTGCTGGAGATAGAAATTACTGCTCTCAAAGTGCTTACTTTTTATTTGGAGAGACAGATAAGTCACAGGTAGGTAACTGCAGGCTGATACATCGTATGACATGACAGGGACATCACATGGAGCACAGTCATAGCACCTAGGATGGGTAGTCAGCCCAGCCCTAGACAGGTACAAAATGCTCTTAGATGTCTTATTCTTCACAATGTGCCTCATGTTTAATATCAATCTCAAGCATGGTTGAAAAAACAGTCAATAGATGGAAGCCACTCTCATGTAACCTCTTCCTTTCCCCAAGTTCACAGAATCACCAATGGCAGCTTCAACATCTCAATCACTGTAAATATGGGCCTGGTAAGAGGTTCTAAGTACCTGAGCCAATCAGTCCTTGTGGTCAAAACTCTTCTGGAAAAAAGAAAAATCCAGCTCTCTACTAGGCATCTCAATTCTGTTAGTCACACTTTCTTGTAACATCTAAATGTCCAAAGGGTAGAGGATGATCAATGTGATGTCACCAAATGTTTTCTAGAAGCCTGTGGGCTGTCTCCCAGGAGTGGAGTCAGGTCAAAGTGAAGACTGGCTGTATGACGTTAGCTTATAATGCCAAACAAACTCTGCCTGTCATTCACTTGTAAAGTCTAGGGTTCAAGCTGACAGACTGATAAACTGTAGTGTTCACAGGTTCTAGCTAAGGAGTAGCACCTTCCAACCAAAGACCAGCAGCCTGACACAGAGTAAGCTACCCCTAAACAGACAACGGCTGTTGGGGAAACAAGTAAAGAAGAAACTCCCAAGGCCAACAGAATAAAAGAAAACATCTGCAGGAAACAAACAAAACACTTGCACCGGATAGAATCAACTTCACGCGAGTGGCTGCGGTGACTTCCAACCGATGCATTCTCTTGGCATCTGAAGGGGAAGAAGCATCAGCAGGGAACTCAAATCTAACTGTGTGAAAACTTCTTCCGTTCTGTGAAGATGAATTAGCTAAACTCACAGGCGCCACCAGATGCCACGTGACTTCAGCAGAGACTCTCTTTAGGCAGCTGGTTCCTAGTAAGGCAAAGTGGTCCCAGACTGACAACATCGCCATGGCAAAGATTCAGCTTACCAGACATGACAAAGAATCAGAGTTTCTAAAATTAATTATCTGTTTAAACATAGAACATTTTCCATCGGAAGTTCTGCGACATCTATCGACTTGTGATATGTTTTTCTCTCTCTCCTCTTCTTAGCTCATTTCTCACAGTTGTCCCGAGAGGAGTTGACTTTATCCTCCCACGTTGCCTGAGAGGCAATGGAGGCTGAGAAGGTTAAACAGTGTGTTCACACTCAAATTCAGCACTGCCTCTCATTTGTGAGTAACGGCTGTGCTGCGTCACAATATCTACCCTCCAGCAAATGGCCTTGCTCAAATCAGCTCCTAAGCTGATACCTTTCATATGAAGTGTCAGTCTTCTTCCCATTTGTGAAGTATTTTTAAAAACATAGTAACACTTGGTTAATGGGCAAACTCTCTTGGCAGACACTTCCATGTTTAACATTCAATGTTGATTGATATTCAAAATAAAGATTGGAGGAGTCTGAAATGCCTTCGGAATCATTAAAAAGAAAATTAAATTCTGCCCAATACGGGTTTTTGTCTTTAGTGCATTTTATTGTATGCTAATTCTTAAGTGAACAATTCATCATTGATATATATATGACTTTCTTGTAAGTGAACCATTTCATTCTCCGAAAATGTGGGATAATAAATATACACAATGCAGGATGTTTTCTTCTTATTCTCTCCTGCTTTCCCACTCATCCACCGTTGCATCCAATCCATCCTTATAGTCCTATTCTTTATAGTGTGAGCTTCTGACCATTGCACCAGAATCACCAAAAATCCACATCTCACTTCTGGCAGCCATTTGATGGCACATAACAGAAGGCAGAGGATGGGGAGAAGTCTTCCTGGACAGGGAATATGGCTGGAGAAATTTGGCTTCCCGGTCAGGAAAGCTACATCAGGCATCCTTGTTTTTGTAAAAGAGAATACCCTTTTTTTGGTATAAAATTTCCAAATCATTTGTAGTCCAAAGTAGTTTGCTTTGGTGAGAGTTATCTGAATAATTTCTTGATAATAAGAGTTTGAGAAATTAGCTAAGTTGGCTGGTCTTCAGAAGTTCAACCTTGAGCTGGATTACACCTTATAATTCTTATATTTAAAAATATATATATATTTTTTCTCACTACACATATTATATTTCATGTAGATGATTTAACTCTGCCATTTTATCTTTGGAAATTCATTGCTGAAAGTAAAAGTACCTAAAATAGAACTAATTGCTTTTTTCCTTCAAATTTCACTGTTCATTGGAAAGGAAAAACTGAAAAAATGACATTGATTGTGAAGAAACCAGGACAAATGAAGTAGTTCATGAGTTATTGCCTTATAATACACTCAGTAAGACTTTGCTGGATTTACAAAAAGGCCAATCACAACAGGTAAAATTTAATCAATCATTAAGATAAGCATTATACACTCTGTTCTTTCTTAATATGGTTTTAGCATTCAATTGACATTTCACTTGAAATTAATACAAATTAATCTAGATTTCATCAAAGCTATTTTAGACATCCAATTTAAAATTTACTGAAATAAGTTTGGAAGGGTGGTTGACTGCATGAAAATAAGGACAATCTGAAGGAGAGAGATGTCAAAAGCAAACACATGAGTGTACTTTGGGGTCTAGCCAGTCCTAAAAAAGCTCACCTCCTCCTCTACTGTCTAGGTGACTCTGAAAGTTTGGGGACTAATGTATAGCATAGGGTCTCCCTCAGGAGTAGAGAGAATTGGGGGCTTCTCCTATGTGGGGTGATGTCTAGGGACATCAAGGAGGAACTCTAACCAACGTCAACAACAGCAGCCCCAGAACTAGCAGAAAAATTTCTCTTTCCTTGGTTATTAAAAATTGAAATTACCATATTAAAAGTTTACTCTTTGCCCCTCACTAAGATCCAAATATTCCTAGGAGATGGAGTCATTGAACATTCTGTAGTTCATGAAAATTTTTCCTCCTGAGAAATCTGATAAAGGAGGCAGGTGTTCCAGAAGCTCTTGATATCAAGGGAGACTTTGTAGAATGGCAATTCACTGCAAATTTATCTTTCTTAGCGGAAAGAAACACACAGAGTATCCACGGCTCGTCAGGATAATGGCCTCCCTGTCTGTTTGTGGTTAAGAGTCGGTTTTTTAACCTTCAGGTTCCTCTGTGTTTAGAATCCTGGAGCTGAAGCCCGAAGTAACGTTTGCAAATTAAAAAAGAGAAAATAGACCAATGGAATGGTAGTCACCTCAAGTTCTTTGAAGAATAACATCAGGTATAAATAGACAGTTTGGTGTTTTCCTGCAATGCTCCTTGTTGCATTCTTTATCTGGCAAACTCCTCAGGATACTTCCAGACCCTGCTTAAATGTTACTTATTTTATATAACTTCTCTTGCATTACTTTCCCTCCTTTCCTCCTTTACCTGAGAGCTAAAATAATTAATTAATCATAAATAAGGTATTAACTAAGGTATAATTAATTTTCCCATAGTGCTCTTGTACGCCTCCATGACAGCTTGTATCACATTATACATTATATCATAGATATCTGTCTATCTCTGCTGGTCCCACCTGAGTATGGAGACCTCAAGGGCTGTAGCACATTTTGTATTCTAGAGGAATACAGTGCTTGAAGCTCAATACACGTAGGTGTCATTGAGGGTTTGTTCACCAACTGTTTGACCTTCATATTATCTTCCTAGGTGCTACCTTTACCGTATTTTTGCCTTTACTAGTGACTTTATTGCCTTTTTTTTAATATATATATAATTTTCTTCTTCCTATTTGTGGTCTTCTCTTTGCCACTGAAATAAGTCCCTTTAGCATTTCTTGTAAAACTGGTTTCTTGGTGATAAACTCCTTTAATTTTTGCTTGTCTGGGAAAATGTTTCTCCCTCCTTCCATTCTGAATGATAACCTTCTGCACAGCAAAGGAAACCATCAACAAAACAAAAAGACAACCTACCATTTGGGAGAAGATATTTACAAACCATATATCTGATAAGGGGTTAATATCCAAAATATACAAAGAACTCATACATCTCAACAACAAAAAACTAAGAACCCAATTAAAAAATGGGCAAAAGATCTGAACAGACATTTCTCCAAAGAAGATATACAGATGGCCAACAGACACATGAAAAGATGTTCAACATCATTAACTATCAGGGAAATGCAAATCAAAGCTACAATGAGATATCACTTCACTCCTGTCATAGTGGCTATTATTAACAAGATAGGAAACAATAAGTGTTGGAGAGGATGTGATGAGAAGGGAACCCTCGTACATTGCTGGTGGGAGTGCAAACTGGTGCAGCCACTATGGAAAACAGTATGGAGATTCCTCAAAAAATTAAGAATAGAACTACCATATAATCCAGCTATTCCACTGCTGGGTATTTACCCAAAGAACTTGAAAACACAAATGCATAAAGATACAGGCACCCTATTTTCATCACAGCATTATTCACAATAGCCAAGACTTGGAAGCAACCTGAGTGCCCATCAAGGGACAAATGGACAAAGAAGATATGGTATATATACACAATGGAATACTACTCAGCCATAAGAAATGATGAAATTCGGCCATTTGTGACAATACATGGATGGGGCTTGAGGGTATTATGCTAAGTGAAATAAGTCAGAGGGAGAAAGTCAAATACCAAATGATCTCACTCAGAAGATAAAAACAATGACCCACAAACACATAGAGACAGAGATTGGATTGGTAGTTACCAGAGGGGAAGAGGGCGAAAGGGGTGATTAGGTACATGCGTGTGGGCATGGATTGTAATTAGTCTTTAGGTGATGAACATGATGTAATCTACGCAGAAATCGAAATATAACAACGTACGTCTGAAATTTATATAATGTTATAAACCAATGTTACCGCAATAAACAATTTAAAAAATTTTTAAAAAATCAAGTGTCCTTCTCTAAACTAGTCTCAAACGACTGTTCATTCATCTAGCTCTTAGAACATAGTACATTATTAGTATTCCAGGGAATTATACCAAGCCAACAAGACCAGAAAGCAGTGCTAACAGGAACAGGGGGCAATGCCATTTATGACCTTTCTTGATCAACCTCTCTGTGAAGAATAACTGAGTATCACACTACTAGGCTAAATGAAAGCATTATAAATCATACAGAGTGTTGACCCAAATATTTAGTCAACAGTACATGTAATTAATGTTTACTTCCTCCCTCCCAATTTAAAAAGTGAGCAGAAATATCAGGAAAGCAGAATCTAACTGAGAACAGGGTACAGCAGGGACATTTCTGGAAGTCCCAGAATAGGGAGAGAAGCGTTGACCTCTGTTCTTTCGCATGGTTTCTCGACTACAATGTGGTTTAGCTGGAGGAACAGTTACAACTGCCCCAAGAGAGAGACCGTGTTCTGTTTTCTGCAGTTTTGAACTGTTTTTCATGCTTCCCAAATCACTTTAGCTTTCCTTGTATTTTGGGGTAAACAACCTTGGTATTTAAATAAAGTCTAGAAATGGAAAAAAGGTATTGCTAAAGTTATCATTTATGTGCACTTCATAAAATTATGCTTTAAAACAGCTACTTAAAGAATCACGTTTATCTCCTTCTCATGTAATGGTTCTAACCTATCTTCAATGCTCTATTGTATATTTCTCAGTCATGGTTTTTGATCTCTTGCTTATTCTTCCTTGTGACTTAGGCTGCTATGAGTTCGTGTGCCACCAGCTATTTCACACAAAGTCTATGTAATTCAGGCATTTTCCAAGCTTATGGTCACTCCACATAGCTGGTGACAATGCAAGAGAGCAAAGAGAGCCGCCCCACGAAAGGTTTCAGCCACAACCTTGCTAACTAGGCTATAGATTTTGCCAATATTTCAAAGAAGATGCCGGGATGTAAGGACCTCATCTATGCTAAGGGTTGGAGGTTACCTAGTAAATGAATAGACTGGCAGCTTTATCTGGCTTTTGAATATAAGCTATAAAAATACTTTCATTTTATAACAGTGCAATACAGTTATACAGATGTACTATTATAACAAGCTGTATGATGAAGACACAGAGGAGAAGCAAAAGTCTTGGTTAATGAGCTTACTGTATAAGCCAAAGAAGATAAGACACATACCCCTATTTCTGAGTTTGTAGTGTAATTGCCAAAATATTTGATAGCTAGAAAAATTTTCAAATTGTACACAGATTAAGTAAACGGGTAAACACACTGGGGATTTAAAATAGGTCTGGAGGGAGGTGTAGAGAAGCCAGGTCAGACCATTGAGACAATTCATTTTCTGTTTCAAACATTTCTCTTCATTTTGTTTCAATTTCTAAAGGTCTCTTTAGCTCATTATAAAGTCTTTCTGTTGTTACTTGTTAAAGATTTCCTGGTTCTTTTTTAGCTTACTAGTTTTTTATCCAATGAGCATAAATATCAAGAAAATTGGCAAGTGAATAGTGATGAGATAAAAACCAGAAAGAGAGGAGAATAGAGAGCATTGCCATGAGTTGGGGTTCATGCTGCTATTGAGCTTTGAACTCTTTCTCTTAGTAGATGAAGAGGCCGCTGCCTACATCTGGGGGCTCTCAGACCTCACGGGAAAAGATGCCCAGGTCTGAGAAACTATCTCCTGGACCCCCTCTTCATTTTCAGTGTTATTCCTGAGGATGGGTGTTAGTTCCTTAACCAAAAAAAATCTCAATTTATTTTTATGATTACAAAAGTAAAACATATTCAAAACTCAGAACTTGTAAAATATTTTAAAGCATTAAAAAATTAAAGAAAAATAACCTGCAATTCAATCACTCAGAGACAATTATTTATTCACATTTTGGTGTATGACATATTTCTCAAAGATTTGTATATGTTGTGTATGTGTATTAGTTTTTATTAAAATAGTGCCATATGTAAAACTCTTTGTAGTCTGCTTTTTTCACTTAAATATGATGAACATTTTCCCATGCTACAAATTTCCTAAAGAATGATTATGACTACATAATAATCTCCATATGGATGCACCATCATTTATTTGACCCGTATCCTATTCGTGGATATTATCTTAGTCTGCTCAGGCTGTCATAACAAAACACCACAGACTGCGTGGCTTAAACCACAGAAATTTATTTTCTCACAGTTCTGGGGGCTGGAAGTTCGAGTTCAGGTGTCAGCAGGGTGCAGGTGGTTCTGGCAGGGACTCTTTCTGGCTTGTAGATGGGCACCTTCTTGCTGTATCCTCACTTGGCAGGAAGAGGGAGACAGAGAGCAAGCTTTCTGGTGTCTTTTATTAAAAGGGCTCTAATCTCATCATGGGGGCCCCACCTTGACAACCTCATCTAAACCTAATTATCTCCCAAAGGCCCTACCTCCAAATAGCATCACATCGGGAATCAGGGCTTCAACAAAAGAATTTGGGGCAGGACTGGGGGCACAATTTGGTCCATAGCCCTTAATTGGTTTTCAGTTTGCACTACTATAACAATGTGATAAACATCCTTGGACCTATAGCTCTCCGAATGAAAAAGCCTCTTTCCTTGGCATGAATTCACAGAATTGTTGCATGAAATGGTATGTTTTTAGAGGCTTTTTCCCAAATTAATTTAGGATTAACCAAATTATATCCTCAGTCCATTCAAAATTAGCTCAGTTCACAAATAACTACTAAGTGCTTACTGTGTGTAAGTTACTCTGAGTACAAATTAAAAAAATAGATAATTCTTGCTCCCAAGGAGTTGCCAGGGTGGGCAGAAGGAGGAGGGATGGAGCGGGGGGGTCAAGTAAACAAACAATGAGAGTTGAAGCACACTTAGTTTCCCTTTGCTTGCTACAGAGCCAGTTCATTTCAGCAGGATGCACAACTTGATGACACTTTTATGCACATCGCCCATCTGCCTTTCAGAGAGTTTATAATGCTCCTACCAGCAGAAGAGAGAGCCCACTTCTCTAAGTGTCAGTTCAGTCTTCAAAATTGACTGGACTGGACCTTAGTTTCCAGTTGTCCCCATCGCTGGAACCCCTGCTTTTCTCTAAAATTGTTAGTAATCAATTTTCTGGCTCCAAATGACAACGGAAATATCCTTCATTAGCTAGAGAAAGAAGATAAAATATATGCATTTACCACAAATGCCCTGTTCTGAGGGATAAAGAAGAAGAGAAAATTTAAAAATATTTAATATTTCTTGCCTACATTTTAATTTTGGAATATGTAGTGGGGGTGGGGGGAATACCATGGATGCAACTAAAAGTTTAATTTTCCTTTCTAACATATGGTTTGCTTTAATGGAGAAGGGAAATGATTGATTTTTCTAGAGATGTTAAGAGAACTAAATCTTGAACAACTTGGTGGAAGTGATTGCGACATCTCCAGAGTTAAAAAAAGAACGAGAGAAAACCAACATGTCTTTGGTGCTAAAGCTCTCACACCTCAACCATTTCTCCGAATAACAAAGAATTTTTGTCAGAATGATGACCTGTGACTTCTTAACAAAGGTAAGGGAAAGTGATATACTTATTGTGTTGGGTATTATGCTAGATTCTTTCATTTATTTTATCTCAGGAAACTGCTTTGCTTTCTCACAACAGTCTTATGTGCTGGGGTTACCCGATTTAGCAAATGAAAATATAGGACACCCACTTAAATTTGAATTTCAGATACACAACAAAGTATATAAGCATGTCCCATGCAATATTTGGGACATATTATACTAAAACTTATTTATCTGAAATTGAAATTTAATTTGGCATGCTATACTTTATTTGGCAACTGTAGGTAGGGGAGGTGGTTCATATTTTATTTTTCATACCATGGAAATGAAATGGCCGGGGAAGAGATCAAATAAAGGTGACATCGTTGGTCTTATCTGGACTCCACAAATGAAGGCATAAGCTCTCCTTCAACATTCAGTTTCAGAATCTTATGGCATATTTGGCTGGCTTTCTTCGTCTTCACTTTAACTTCTTCCAAAATGATACATTCATTGTTTTCCATTTCTAAGCCAAGGCACACATTAAATGGAGAAATAGCTATACAACTGGCAGTGAAATATTAATTTGCTTAAAGATTGATTTTCTTGGCCATAACCACTCATTCATATTTAATTTAGGGAACTGTGGGTACACAATAAAAATACAAAGCGGACAGGGACACACGATATCCTCCAGTAAGATTATGAAATATGGCCATAACACTATGACGAGAAGGCAGAGCAAGTAAAAGGGCAAGAGGCTAATTGGGAGCAGAAAAGGAAAAGCTCTCACTCATCAGGGGAAGGTACTTAGCACCTGAATGCAGGAAGCAGAAAGAGGCTATTACTTCCCAGGCACCAGATGCAAAAATTGGGATCAGACAGAGGGTGAGGAGCTGCTCCTAATCTGCCCAGTGAATTGATACAGGGAGGGACACGTGCACACAGGAGACTCTAAGACATGGCCAGTGAGAGAATCTGGTTCAGAATGTTCCATGACCAAATGTCCTAGCGGGGCATGGGAAATTCTATCGTTTCTTGGTTCTTCTCAAGAGCATTTGTCCAATTGATTTTAAACTGGAAAACGTGACCATGACCCTGGGCCTTTTGTGTTTTGGGTGGGGATTGTGAGGATGGGACACAATCCCATCTGGTATCTGAGACCCAGTGTGTGCCAGAGGTTTAACTATTGGGCAGAGGAGGGACTGCCACGGGGAAGTCAAGTCGGCTACCAGAGAGAAGGCAGAGCCCACTGGGGTCCCAAGGTGCTGGATTACAGGGCTCCAGGCTCCAAGGAGGCCATGACGCTGACAATCGCTTCCTGATGATCCGAGACTTCTCAGGGCTGTGAGAAGGGCGCGTAGACAGGTCTGTAAAGGAGCAGTTCTTATAATGGACGCTGATAAAGCCAGGATGCTCAATTCATTTGAGCCAGAGGGGCTTGGTTTTTGAATGAATATTAAAGGTTTTAGTTTCTTGAGCTCTGGTTTTACCCTCATTTGAATTACGTGTTAGTTCAAATAAACACATCCAGCAAAGCATACTCTCAGCATGCATTAACGCAATCAGTCAGACGCTCTGCTTAAAGGGAGGCAAGGAGAGCGAACAACTGAAGAGGAATTTCACTTCTGTGCATCTCCCTGTCCAATTGCCGATTTAATTAACTAATCATTTTATAATCAAACAGTCTAAATAGCAAAAATTCCCAACTACGAGACATATCCAAATTACATGCTTCTCAGCCCTCTCAGGCAAATGCAGATTCTCCATGCACTGATGTGCGCTTTCTAGAATACCACTAATGTCAAAAGCAGAAATGAGGCTGGCTCTTCTAAAACTTTTGGACAGTTTACTTCTGGAGTGACTGATGAGAAAAAGATGGAGCTCTCTAATGAACGAGAATTTCTAGGCACCTGGACTAGGAGGGTGTGAACCAGGCTTGGCGTGTGTACAATATCTGGCAATTTCCACAGCAGGTACAAAATGAGTTTGTTGAATTCAATTAACAATACTGCATTTAATTTAGTGACTTTGTCAACAGATATCTAGGCAGGTTCACTTTAATTTGACTTCCTAACTGTCCTGAAACAATGGAGATCTTCTTGGAGTATAAATGTTTGGAACAAAGTCTGCTTTAACCATTTTGAACCACTTCAGAACCATTTTGTCCATCTGATCAGCATCTACTGTATATCAGGAACTGTGCCAGGGTGCGCAGAAAGAGAAACAGACCCTGGACTGATGGAACTTAAAATTTAACAGGGAGACAGATGTCGATTCAATGACCCCATAAGCTGCAGCTTTAACAAGTATTACAGAGGGACTCACTGAAATATGAGTAGGTGTTAGCCAGACACAGAGAGTAGGAAGAGAATTCTGAGCAGAAGGCGCAGCACGGGCAAAAACCCTGGGCTGGGGAAGCATTGCACATCCCAAGGATGGAAGGAAGGCTCGGTGGCTGGCGCACAGAGGGCAGCAGGAGAAGGAGGTAGATAGCAGGTCCTGTGGGCTTTGTGGGGATTTGTCAATTGTATGAGCAATGAGAAGCTGCCTGAGTGTTTCAAGAAGGGGGTGGGCAGGTTCAGAGTTACAGTTTTGGAGATCACTCTGCCTGCAGGGTGGTGAGCAGACCGGAAGAAGGCCTGAGTGGATGCAGGCAGGCTCGTGAGGCGGCAACACTGTGTGGCGGCCAGCGGCGAGGGTAGATTGGACGGTGATGGTGGTAGAGAAGGTGCAGTCACATCTGGGGAGCAGTGAGGAGGCAAATCAACAGATCTGACCACAGATTCCACAGACTCAGCAAGGGGAGCTTCAAGGAGGGTCCTGGGGTTCCTGCTTGCTCAGCTTAAGATGAGGATGTTCATCATTAAGACAGAAAACCCTGGAAATAGACCAAGCATGGGAAGAAGAAGGCGTGTTCAGGCTTGGGAAGGCTGCTCTTCGGTAATCCAGAGGAATCTATCCAGTAGGCGGTTGTATATATGGGTCTGGACTCAGGGAAGGACCACAGAACCCATTGGTTCAAGTGTCTATGGGCCAAGGTGTGTCAAAGAGGAAGGTGTAGCTTTGCTCTATGGGGCGGGAGGCAGCAGAGGAGAAGCCTTTAAGCCAGAGGACCCATTCAGCCCTAACTCTGCTATGTGCAGGCTCAACGTCTTCACCTGTTAAATAAGAACAACGATGCAAGGTGGAGTCTGAGTTACATGATTTCATGTGAATGAAGGCACACAGCCAAGTGCAGAGGCCTGCACCAAGGCTGAAGAGCTCTTACTGACCACTAAGTCAGTATTACCCTCCCATTCCTTCTGCTTCTGACATTTTATTTCTCCTTCTCTTTCGACATTTACCCTATCCATTACCCTATTCTCACCTTCTTTTAGGTAGCAGGGACATAAGAATATTGAGGACCTATTAATTCCCAGACCTCATGCTAGATACTGAGAATATGGCTGGATCAAAGAGAAAAGATGTTGGTCCCCATGACACTTGAATTTTAAAGGCGAAAAGATGGTATCAAACTCATTCCCACATTATAAGTCATCAGAAGAGTTCACCAATAAAGAAGCAACCTCCAGATTATGTAGGGTAGCCAAGGCTTGAGAGAGACCCAGAAGAAATGCAAAATGAGGGTCACAAAAATAGCAGTATATACATCAGAGGCAGGATGAGCCAGGAATGGGACAAAGGTTTAAAGCTGGATGATGAATGTCCTCCTCTTTCAGTTATTTCAGTGTATCTCTAATACAGGCATAGCCTCACTTGGAGATAATGATGAAGTCCACATTTGGGGTCCTTTGTGAATTTGAGACTAAGGTCAAGTGGAACCATCACTCTTTCCCCTCTGTAAAAGGCCCTACCCAACCCGTTTTACTGTATCTAGATGGTACAAAACAAGGTGTCAAGACTTAACAGAAATCAGAGAAAAATTCTTCAGCAAATTTATAAGTACTTGGAAAGTCATGAGACATTTATTATCAAAAGTATTTAGATTAGCTGGTGATTTACAGTATCTAGCGTGCACCATATAATATACTATTGAGATTGAGGACCTTGGCACAGAGTAGACGCTCAATAAATGTTTGTTGAATGACTGAATTCAACCTATGTTCATGTACTCATTCAGTTAATTTTTATCAAGCACCTACTATGTGCCAGTCATTCTGCTGGGCCCTGGGGATGCCAAGATGAATGGCACCCATGACTAAGCAGGGGACAGACAGGGCAGGCCCCAAAGCTTATTTCTAGTTTTCAATTAAAATGAAATCTGTGGGAGGACATTTATAATGACTTAGGGAGATAGAAAATTAAGGGGTAATTTAGTTTTCTTAAAGAAAACATATTTTGATGGGAACACCCCAGCCACTCTATAAACCAAACAGGTAAGTGTGTGTTAAATAAATGTATTTAGTAATAAACATAATAGCATATTTTCAGCAAATCTGAGATGAGAGAAATGCCATTATTCTCTGTATTTTCAAATATTAATAAATTAGATGGTTTTATGCCTGGCATCCCCAAGAAAATTTAGTTCCAGGAAACAGGAGAGCAAGAGCCAGGCCTTCCACTGTTTCCACAGGAGTGTCAGAAATTAATGGGAGCTGAGTTCTTCCTTATGGACATGGCTGATAGCATGGCTTATGCAGAGCATGAGAGTAAAATCAAAAAGAGTCCAAACAGTGATTAGAGAGAATATTCCATTTATTCCCTAATACTAGGCATTATTCCCTGCGGAAGATATATCAGCCAAGAAAATGAACCCTGATGCCTGTCACACATTTCCTGTCTCATTGCCATAATCATTATCTTGACTTTTTAAGTATTCAAATCTACTGAAAGGCAGAAAAAAAATTACCTCAACTTATGACCTTGCCAATTTACTTCTATCTCTGAACTTCAGTTTTTTTATTTGTAAAAAAGGAAAAGAAACCCACAGCAATAATACTCACCTTGTAGATTTGTTGTCATAATGAATAATGTCCTGACAAAGTGGTTATTAAATTTTAGAATATCAAGGCGCATAAACTCTAATGCATGTAAAGCTTTGACCACCATCTCTGGCATATGATAAGCACTCAGTAAGTGGTAGCTATTGCTGTATTATTGTCACAGAAGAAAACCACATTATCCAACTAAACATTAGCCCGGGTCACAGGACCAGTCCATAGAGTGTTTGGCCTTCTGAGTTAAGCCAATAGGCCAACTGTATTAAGACAAAATGCATATCACAGGATAAAAGAGGGTAAGAAGCCTGCCACCACAACAGGAGGTACCAGTGAGTAAAACACTACTTCCCATTCCACCAGCGAGATGGTGGGCAGACATTCCAGCCTGATGGGGCACTTGGCATGTCTTCAAAAAGGGACTCCTTCTTTCCCTTCCCCTTCTAGAGTTAATTTGCCTACGTGAGTCTACAGAATGAAACATATGTTATGAATGACTTGCTTTTCCTTTTATGGATAGAAATCATCATTAAATAAAAACATATTAAAAGTATAGTTGAGCAGCATATATTTAGAATAATATAAATAATACACAAATAAACAGTCAATTAGGACAAAAGTCAAGTTAATTATTCTTAAGTGATCCCCTCAAGAGTCCAGTGTTTGGCCTTTGGACGTGCTGTTCCCTCTGTCTGGAGAACGGCACGCCATCCTTCTTTGTCTGGCTAGTGCCAATTCATCCTTCAGGTTGCACCATAAATATGACTTCCTCTAAAAGGCCTCTTGTGACTCTTTAACAATGGGTTAGGGTTCCCCTCCTATTTGCTCTTGTGCATTCTTTATCAGAGGCCTCATGAAACATTACCGAAGTTGCCAGTTTACGTATCTGACTCTCAGTGTGAATGTACACCCCACAAGGGGAGAGACTGGGAGCCTGGACATCATAGAGAGCCTGGCACATGTAGGCAGCATGGCAGTCATTAGTACCATTCAAAAATATTCCTGGCTTTCTGTCTCCTGGGCACACGGTAGGATTGCATCTCCTGGCCCACCTGTGGTTGCGCTGGGCTGTGCAATGTGCCCTGGCCAACTAGCTGTGAGTGGAAGTGAAGGGTGTCACTTCTGGGCCAGAGCAACCAATTGCCACTATAAGACCCTACACAGCACCCTTTCTCTCTGCCATGGGGACCAAAACTTCATAAATGTTCTATCAGTCTGGGTACTGGAGTGAGGACGAGACTGAGCAGAGAGCTCCAAACTGACTATGACTGTCACAGAGCGAGAGCAAGAAACAGATCCTTGTCATTGTAGACCCCTGAGACTTTGGCACTGTTTCTTGTTAGCATAACTTAGGCCATCCCGATACATGAAGTCCATAATATTGATGAATAAAGAA
The DNA here is from genome assembly GCF_037783145.1 of Equus przewalskii. Classification (NCBI taxonomy): domain Eukaryota; kingdom Metazoa; phylum Chordata; class Mammalia; order Perissodactyla; family Equidae; genus Equus; species Equus przewalskii. The sequence goes on from NC_091838.1 coordinate 13,698,086, forward strand.
AGAAGAAAGAGCACTCTGACCTCTTTATCTGCTTAAATAGTCTTGAGAGGCCTCCTAATCCATCGCCTCTGTCAGGGAAGCCTATACTCTAAATCTAATCTCTTCTTAAAATCTCTAGAGATAACCAGGGACACATTTGGATGTTTAATGACATCTTGGTTAGGAAATTCTTCTTTGTGTCTAACCAGGGAGGTGACATATGCAGTGTCTTTGGCAATAACGAAGGATCCTCTGTGGTTTTATTATGCACACTCTTGGGTCTGATAAATGGTGGCCAAGCTGTTGGTAACTTGACTCAGTGTAAAGCTGATTGTCACCATTGCTCAGTTAGGTGGGCCCCACTGCTCTTCCCATCCACTTTTTTCTTAGTTTCTGTTCTTTCTCAACACACACAGACACACACTTCTTTTCCTATAGTTCAAAATATACAGAGCCTGCACAAGAACTAAGGCCATATTCCCAATGTCAGTTCATTACTGGCTAATGATCTGTGTCTTTGGATAAATCATTTATCCTTTCCAAGTACTGGTTTCTTATTTGGGAGTCATCATGAGACTTGAAAGAGATAATACAGAAGAAACAAACTAGGACTGTAAACTATTAGCCACATCCTGTGGCGTGCGATCTGAAGGGAGCCAGAAGGCATAGTTGCCCTCAAATTGCCAATACCCCTTTGGGTCAGTGTCACTGAGAGGCCTTCATGAAATTTAAGTAAGTCATTTGGGGATGAATTAAAATTAATCAATTATGCCCTAAAATATCTGCCAGCTAATGTGGTCCTGAGAACACTGGGACACAGGATAAAATGTTTTGATGGTACAGAGGGACTTCAATAACTACCTGGACAGGTAAGTGCAGACTGAAGGCCATGAACACTTAGGGGCTGAGTTAGCAACATGGCAAAAGGTGGCCCAAAGTCAAAAGCCTACATTTTATAGCTTCATCCAGGGTCACTGTAGCTATTTCTCATGGCTGAGCAACCACTGGGCCAGAAAAGGCATCTCCGAAAGAAATATTAGACCATTCTAGCTACAAAGTAACTTCCTGAGTGGTACCATTATCATCAAATGGAGCCATACTTGGTAAGATAGCTGAGAGATTGAAAGAATCTGGTTCTTGATTTAAGAACGTTAGTGAAATTTCAAAAAATTAAAAAAATTAGCCTGGGGTGGGGTCTTCTTTTGTCCTTACCACATGCCAATGAAAATTTAAAAAAATTTTTGTTTTACAGTAGAAGCAATAAGAGTCAGATTAGGGAGACTTTTTCTTTTTTTGCTTTCAGTAGAAAGAAAACATATTTCTATTTTTGTTCTCCTAGACATATTTAACCAGAGAGGTTAAGCTCAATCTAGCGGCTGCTTGATGAAAATACGTAAAGGGGCAGTAAATATGTCAGTACTTGGAGAGGGTGATATCAAAAGATAAACGATGCGTCACTTTTTTCAGAGCCTGCCATCTTTTATTAGCTGTTCCTTAAAAATCTGGAAGGTACACAACCACGTTACATGCTAGGCTACCAATGTCCACAAGTTAGAAAGGCAATCCTGGGAGAGATCTGATTTCTCAAATCTCTTATGTCCCTAAGCCTGTGGATAAAAATAGGATAGGGACAAGAATAACCTAATGCCAGATTCTCATTCTTTAAAACATGTCAGACTTTTGGAAATACATTGCTTCCATTTTTATGAAACATAGAGGCAAAAAGGCATTATTATGAAGTCCAAAGGTAAGAACCAGGAAAACCATGTGACCACATGTCTCAGATATAAAACAAGTGTGTATTTGCTTCCTGACTGAGGCGAGAGAGCGAAGGGCGGATTCACGAAGATACTGAAATCAAAGACTGAGAAGTAACCACTCCTTCCACTATTAAAGGGTAAAGTGTCTGAATAATTAACACTGGGGCAAAGAAGCTTGTAGAGAGATTTGAGGCTTATTCCAGCTCTTGATAAAAGAAGCATTAACTTGAAGATAATGCACCAGAAGATGGCATTTCCCCAAATCAATGGAAACTTCCAGTCTGTACTCAACTATTGATTCTTTATTGTACCAGGATAAGTCATTTTAGATGACCTCAGCAAAAAAGAACAAAATTATAGATTCATCTCCACTAGCCCTTAGCTGTTTCTTTTACAACCACACTGCTGAAATAATGTACTTTCCAAAGAAAGAAGAAACTAAGCCAAATAGATAACCCAAATTTCACTTTTCATAAGAATCCACATTTCTTCTCACCATCCGTGTTGGATGTCTTTCACTTGCCCCCAGATCCACTCTCCACCTTTCCTCCGTGTGCTCTGGGCCCTGGAAGGCTGACTGAAATGGACTACAGCAATAGGTTTCCTCATCCTCCTGCTTCTTGTCTGGATTGGCCAATGAGGCAAGCACGCTGGCAGGAAACTGGCTGCCATGGGCCATGGAGTCACAGTGGTCTGGCTACATCCCTCTCCCAGGCACCCGGGCCCTGTCAGGGACTCTCTCCACACAGTCCTCTCTGTGTCTGAGTTCTGGTTTCCTGAACTCTTCAGGCCTCCGGTGGGAGCAGAGCCCCACTGTTACTAGCTCCGGGGGCTCCCCTCACCCTGCTCCACCTTTGTAAAGACTCCCTTTGCTACACTCTCCTCAAATTCCCCTAATTTGAGTGTGCTGCATGGTCTGCTTCCTGCTGGCTGATACCATGACTGATAGTTTATTTGAAAGTGAAAAAGTGTATTTCCCGAGCCACATTTTGATGATCTGGAAAACGGGAGAAAAATAACCCTGAACAAGAACAAAAATAACCCTTATTTGTGTCTTATCTTTTTTAGTTAGAAGATGTGCCTTTTCATTCCTGAGCCTGGATAACCTCTTATGGGGGGTGGAATGTTGGTGGGATTTCTGCACGTATGATGTTGATGTGCCCGTGCAGCCTGTGCTTGTGGGAATGGGGTCAGCTTTCCTGACTCTCTCTAGCTCGCATCGTGACACACCACGCCTCCTCTTGGTCCATTTTGCATTCTGTGAAATGGAGATAAAAAACAAAGAAACCAAGCAGCCAAAACAAACAAAAAAGCCATGCCTGAAGATCAATGATGAGGTGGCTAAAGGAGAAGAGACACAGAGGGACAATTAGGAGGCTCCTTCAGAATATAAAGGGCATCTACCAACCATTCTTCATCCCTTCTGGGCTCCCAAGAAGAATTTAAATGGCAGCCTGAGGAACCTAAATTAGAGACTTAAAAAAAGAGCCACTTTCTGTCCGGGAAGTTTACTATCTTTTAAAACTCTGACGTGAGTTAGTAAAGAAAGCTGTGAAATTACTTTCTCTGGATGTCTTTGAGATTTAGGTTCTTACCTCTCTGGGATGGTTTAGTTCTGACTCTCTCTGAAGGCACGGTTTGAGATTAAATATCCTTTCAAGGTCCCTTCTTAGTCCATAAAGTACTAACCAGAAAGCACCAACATTTACAAGGGAATGGCCGACAGGGGTACCAAGCTGGTATTAAACAAAGAAGCCCCAGGGCTGACAGCACCAGGGGGAGGCTGATTCAGCGGAGAACCACAGAGGCACCGAGTAGCACACATCCTAAACAAGCACAGATGCACAAATGGAGACTAGAGGTGTGGACAACACAACGGCAAAGCGGGACCATTTCTCGAAAAATTTTTTGAGAAGTACGTGATTATGAAGCAATGAGACCAAACTGTTATTTCAACAAACTTGTGGCAACTTTGCTCATCATCCTCCTTCAAAGGGGGCTTTATGTCATATAAACACTAAAGCATATTTTTTATTATGCGCGAGACAAGGAAAAGACAGTTCACGTTGATTTCCCTAACTCACAGAGCATTTATCATAGCGCATTATGTACAGATGGAAACAATATGATCCAGGACGGTAAAATAACAACAACAACAACTATAAATCCCTGAGCCTGCGTGCATGAGGAGAAACCTGGCACCCTGACACTAACTGCTAATTTATCTCTCTGGGGAAATTAAGCTGCAATTCTGATGCCTGAAGAATTCACAGTCACCTTAAAGAAAAGGCATTTTATTCAATATGGGTCATTTGTGGACTATACTTACTTATTTTTTACTTTTTAAAAAAATTGTGGTTGGTGGTTTGAAACCAACCACTTGAGCCAAAACCCTTGATGCACTTCCATCTACAGATCCATAACCAAGGATCAATATTTAGCTATCAGATCAGTGCCACACATTATTTTTAATTGTGGCAACTCAGGATTTTAGCTAGTGAGAGGAGAGAAGAATCAGTCTTCAGAAGGCTGTTAGGACCATTTCAATGGATGCCCAGTCTTGTGCTGACCACATACGTGCCCATTGCTCAGCTCAGGCTGAATGCCTATGAAAGGTCCCATCAGTCTTCTTCTGGACACTATGGAAGCATAGACACCATTGAGCCTAGCTTTCCCCTAAAAAGATGTTCTTAGACTGACTCTTTCCCTTCTTATTTCCAGGAGGCTCGGCATCCAGCTTCCAGTCCTCTCAACCCCTTGCCTGTCCACTGCCCAGCCCAGCTCTCCCTCAGCTTCCTTCAGATGAGTCTGGCAGCCTGTCTTTCAGTCTTTCCCTGGCTGTGGAAGGTCCTGCTCTGCGAGTCTCTAACATCCCTCCCTCTCCAGCCACACCTGTTTTGGGCTCCTCCCCACTGGGAACCACAATTCTAGGAGTGGACTTTCTTCCCCAGTCCTCTCACAAAGCTCCCAAAGTATATCCTCATCAGGAACTGGGTCCCTGTCTTGTCCCTCTGAGTCTGAATCTGCCTGGATAACCCACATAGCACCTCAGGTCTGTAAAGACTGAGCCTCTTCTTTGCACTCTCATTTCTCTCACTGAGGATGCTTGGGTGCCATTATCCGCTGCCAGCTGTCCTGGTAACAAACATCTCACTCCTATGCTGCACACACCAGACAAAAACAACTCTGATGCCTCTTAAGATCCCTCCTCTACATCTGTCTGGACCTTAAGTTGTCTAATGACACCCATGGGTGCTCTGGGTGACTTGGCTTGATTGCTTTCCTCCACCCTCAAACAAACTCTGTTTCAGTGGGTTCTTACTGTCTCCTGAGCCTCCTTACAATACCCCAGCCAGTGTTTAAGAGAAACATATCCATCACATCCATCTTTCCAGAAACGAAGTAGGATTTATTTCTTCACGGATAGTGTCTCAGAGGTAATCTTGGTCTTTTCTTCCCTTCTCCTCACTAGTAAGACTTAGCTTAAATTCCTTCTAACACTGCATTTAAGTCTGTCTTTGCATTCTGTCAGAAGAACAGGACTGAACCCTGTGTGGGAATTCCTTGACGGAGTTGCTGGATGGAGGATGGTTTCTACCTACAAAATCTAGTGAGAGGATAGCCAGTTGGAACTTAGACAACCTTATAAAGATGCATGCGACAGAGAGGGGCCGTCTAAAGAAACAGCTTCCAGGGATAACAAATGTTTGGCTAAATCACCTTACCGGTAAATAGCTCGAGCTTCAGTCTCCACAGATGATTAGGCAAAGGACAGATTGAGGAATTGAGAAAAGATGTCAAAGGGATTCACGGGTGTAGAAAGAAAGAGTCTTTCTCAGCTAACTAAGATTTAAATCATCTTTGGCTTTGTTATCTCTCACATCTTCAGATCTGGAGCCACTGTTGGATTCCCCGTCTTTAAAGAGATCACTCCAGAGAGTAACTCTTGATTCACCTTGAAGCCTACTTCATATTTTTGGGTGCTGGGTAGGAGAATTCTTCTGAAGGCTGAGGTCCTTTTAGGGACACAGTGCTCATCTTATCTATATCCCAAGACCAGGAATGCTTAGCTGTTTTACACACAAACACACACACATATACATGCACACACACACACACACACCAGCTTTCTCTGGTATTCTCTCTCTGAGAAAGAGCTATAATAGTTGTGTCACTTCAGTAACTCCTGTCAAATTTTCAGTGTAATAATACCACCTGTTATCAGCTGCTTGATTTTGGACAATTTACTTGCTTTTCTGAACTTCACTTTCCTCATCGATAAAATGGGGACACTAACGCAATTCATTAAATGAGATAATATTATGCTAAAATCTTCTACAGACAATGAAGAATGAACCAAATATTTGTAGTCATTATTTCCACTCCACTTTGGCAGTGCCCTACAACCTTCATAGAAAAGGTTATTTGCTCAATAAATGTCATTGATTAAATGACTGATGAAGTAATTTGGATGTGAACTCTCTCAATTAACTCTGGAAGCAAAGGTCTGCTTTTCGTAGCCAGTGACATTATCCAAGAATAGATTTTGAGCAGTAAAGTTTACATGTGGGATGATTACCCTCTGGCAGCTGTACATTGAGAATTCAAATGCAGACATCAGTCTTTGGCCTAGTTCTGGAAACTTACCTACTATATTTAAATTTTTAAGCATTGAATCAAAGGCAATATCCTTCTTAGAATGACATTAATAGGATGATGTTTGGAAGCAATATCTATACTCCATGAATGACAAGCCTACAAGCCTTTCATCCAATGCTTCCTTCCTGATCACACACAGTTTCCATGGGTGGTTTTCAGAGAGTTCAACGACATCCTATCTCTTGTCCCAGCACTACCCCCATAGATCATTTTAACTACCTACTACAGTCCAAATTTCTTTTTTCTTTTTTTGCTATTCTTTGTAGCAAACACTGGAGCATGCCCAGCTTCTCCCCTACCCTGACCTCAGGACCAAAGCCCTTATCCTCTCAGCTCCTGGAAGTACTGGCAGCCAGAAGCTCAGCTGAGACCCTCTCTGGGGATTATCCGAGACGGAAGAGTCATTTCACCCAAGGTCATGTCTCTTTCCTGGGGGCAGCCTGTGCCCAAGGACTGATCAAAGTAGAGTTTAAAAGGCCCAGTCCCCTCCTTCCAACTGTTGACAACTCTGGAGAGCCAGCCCTGCTCCAGAGCAATCTGATGGATCAGCTTTGGTGCTGACACGGCAGGTCTATTTCTTTCTCTGCCCAATCTTGCTCTCCACACTCTCCCATAGGTGTTGAGCCCAGGGGCATTTCCTAATAAGTTTGTGCTTGCAAATCTCCATCTTAGAGATGCTTCCCAGGAGCTGGACCTTGACATCCTCATCTCATAATAGGAGGGAGTGCTTCTAGCGTTCTTTTGCAAGCTGATGGCTAAGCTCCTTCCTCTCATTAGCACCACAATTGAACTTAGAATTGTGTGTAAAATGGTGCAGCCAGGAAAAGCAGAGGCCTTTAATTTCCATACCCTTCCCTCACTGGCCTTATGATGAAGCGTTTATTGATATTTACATAAGAGCTCTTGATTGCTGCCCCAGCAAGATGAAAAGCACACCTAAAAGCTTCCTTGGTAGAAGCAGGATGGGGAAGTGGTTCCTTAATGCTCTCCACTGGCCGGGAGATGGGGCCAGGTCACTGTGAGGACAGTCCAAACACAGGGCAGCGTGGCTGTGGAGAACAGATGCCTGGAAATCGACAGACCTTTGGGACCCCCAATGTTAGCCCCTAAACCTGGTGACCCTGGCTCCTCCCAGCCACTTCTTGAACCTCTTCTAAGGCAGAACAACAGCTCTGCTTCACAATGCTCTTCCAGGGCTGCCCATCAGGCTGAAGGGACTCCCCATCAAGGAGCACAACATTTCATAGCCCAAGCTCACTATTCTTCTAGCAGATTCTTGGCAGAAGCTAGCTTTTAAATTAAACGAATGGCCCATGATGGTTCAAGTTCTCCACATGATTTCTTTCCCTCCAAGAGCGTTCGCCTGGGACAGCGCAGGCCTGATAAGGTCAGCCCTCCCCTCCTCTCTCACATGCAGGGCATCCAAGGGTTCTGAACAGTCACTAGCCAAGTAATTGACTGCATGCCCTATTTTCCAGGCTCTGGGGGAGAAAACATGAAACCAGACTTCTCCCTGAGACAAATCTGCAACCAGGCCACACAGACACCGTGTTTATAATTCTAGGACACCGACGACAGGAACAGGTATAGGCTCTATACTGCAGGCAGGACTGTTTGGTGTTATTTGAGGACGCACATTTCTGTCTGAGCTCAGAAACTCCTATCTGTCTTGGTCTCAACGGGGAGTTCTCTGGAAGATGACAAGAAGGAGGGTGGGGAAGAGACTGAGTTAGCTGGAAATGACATCAGTGCTGAGTAAGTCCCTCCACCCTCAAACAGGAGTTTACATAAAATTTGAATCCAGGGATGTTTACTGATGTTTTGGTTACGTGTGTCTACCCAGGAGCTCATGTTTTGATACAGTGCCGGGCTGGGTTTTTGACTTCATCATTGATAACAAAGGTCAAGAGGAAAGCTTTCCTAATGCTTTGTGTTTTGCTAGTATTTTAAACCCAATTTAGGATAATCATTGTAGAAAACTCAGAAAATGCACATCACTGAAAAGAAGAAAATTAAAATTACCTATAATCTCACCTTCCAGAAACAACCATCGTTAACATTTTGGATAACATATAGGATGTTTGTATGTACAATATTATATATTGATTCTATATGAAAAAGTACTGCTTTGTAAGTTTTTTTCATTTAATAAATTACATGTCCATATTACTTTATTTTTTTATTTATTTTTTGGGGGAAAGATTAGCCCTGAGCTAACATCTGCTGCCAATCCTCCTCTTTTTTTTTTTTTGCTGAGGAAGACTGGCTCTGAGCTAACATCTGTGCCCATCTTCCTCTACCTTTTTTTCTTTTAAATGTGGGACGTCTGCCACAGCATGGCTTGACAAGCAGTGCGTAGGTCTGCACCTGGGATCCGAACCAGCGAACTCTGGGCTGCCAAAGCAGAACACACGAACTTATGCACTGCACCACTGGGCCGGCCCCACATATCACTTTAAATGGTTGCACGGTTTTTCCTTTTATGTTCATCTCATAAATTATCTAGCCATGCTCCAAACTATTGGACATTCAGGGATTTCACATTTTTTGCAATTTTAGGGGTTTCAGTTAATGTCCTTGTAACTGAATCTCTGTGCATGTGAACACGTGCAGGAGTATTTCCTTAGGATAAATTCTTAGAAATAGTATTGAAGAAGGTCCCTTTAATGTTAATTCTGCCTATTGCATCTTATCCTCTTATCTACTCTAGGAATTACGAAAACACAGAAGTAGGAAGAAGTTAAAACAGAAACTTACATGAAGGGACAGGGGTACTGTTGTCAAATCCCACAGCTCATACTGCATCTCTACAGTACCAACATGCTTTTGGACGCAGGGCAGTGAGGATGCTAAAGCGTGGTGTTACTGATAGAAAGCTTGGTCACTAAGTAACTTCCACTGTTATGAGACATGCCTGCTTGTATGCAACTGGTTAATCTCTTTCTTAAATAAGGAATGTGAAGAAAATGGTTAGAATAACATTTTTAGTGTGCAACTATCGGTGCCTGTTCCACAATGAAGTTTAGCTTTAATTTGAAATCTGTTAGCGTGGTGGTTCTCAGGCCATGACATGTATCAGAATTATCTAGAGGACTTGTTACAACACCCATTGCTGAGCTCCAACTGCAGAGTTTGGGAGGGAGCAGGCTGAGAGGGGGCCCACGCATTTGCATTTTTAACAATTGCCAGGTGATGCTGATGCTGTTGGTGCAAGGATCACATTTTGAAAACGGCAGTTTTAGAGGAACTTATTTAAAGAACCTGCAGTGCAGACTTTCTTATTTTTATTTGAATCCTGCCTCATGTTAAAAAAAAAAATCACTTTTTATGTTTCTATAGACTGAATGTTTGGTCCCCCCAAATTCATATGTTGAAGGCTACTCCCCAATGTGACACTATTTAGAGGTGGGGCCTCTGGGTGGTGATTAGCTCATGAGGGTGGAACCTTCATGATGGGATTAGTGCCCATATAAAGGAGACCCCAGAGAGCCCCCTAGCCCCTTCTGCCATGTGAGGACAAAATGAGAAGATGACCATCTATGAACCAGGAAGCAGGCTCTCACCAGACACCAAATCTTTATCTTGAACGTCCCAGCCTCCTGAGTTGTACAAAATAAATTTCTGTTGTTTATAAGACACTGAGTCTATGATATTCTGTTACAGCAGCCTGAACAGACTAAGAGATATGTCAATAATTGCTCCCCAAATTATGTTTTGTAAGTTGGAATTTTCTGAAATTGGATTGACTTCAAGTGGGCCCTATTTCTAACAGAAATCCAATTCTAGGGGGTGATGACTCCTTAGGGAAAAATCTTTGCTGAGTTATCTGTGGAAGGTATTTAGCTGGAGAATTAAATAAAAAATTATCTGTGAAAAGACACAGATAATATCTAAGGTGAAAGTAAAAACTATCAGTGATGTGATGATGACAATAGCCAACACAGACTGAGTGCTCACCGTGAATCTGGGACCTTCACAAGCACTGTACTAGCATTCTCTCACTCACTCTGCACTGCAAGTGTAGGAGATAGGGCTATCCCAGCTTCTTCTAGGATGAGAACGCTGAGACACACTTCACATGCTACGGAAAGTGAATTGTTTGTTGAGTTATCTGCTGTTACGGTCTATTTATTTTGAAATACAGACCTTGAAACACCCCCAATAATGGCAAAGGACAATGTAATAAGCTTTAATAATGCAGCAGTGATGTTTACATTGATTAAATAGTAATTTGCTAAGATCAATACTTTTTGGTCTTGCAAATGAATGATTGAGATGATATAAACTGACATTCAGAGTTTCTTGGGAAGATAAATTCATTTTGATATATGCAGGAAAGATTAAAAAGGCAGATTAGGTACACAAAGCTACGATTTTTTGCTTGCTTTTCCCATAGATAAACTAATACACAGAAAAAATAAACACTTCTGAGTAGAGGGGAAAAGATAATTGATGAAAAGAAAGGATTTTATCAAGATCAGACACTTCTAGCATGTCTATGACTCAAGAAAGTTCCTAAAGTTCAGCAGGGTGATTTATAAGGAAAAGTGGTTCTTCAGAAAGCAGAATCCAGACCAGAACGGGGTTGTTTCCTTATGCCTACTGCGCTGTCTTGGTCCTGGTTCCCTCCTGCTTCTCTCTCTGTCCAAGGCTCCTTCCAGTCTGTCTTTCCATCCAAACCCGCCCCTGACTGGAAGGCTCAAGTCAAATACTCATTCCTTAAGTCAGGGATTCTTAACCTAGGGCCCATCTCCCTGCCTCACCCCACATACCACACACACACACACTCCCTACACAGCACATGTACACATATTACACACACATACATCCCACACATACATACCACACACACACACACTCCCTACACAGCACATGTACACATATTACACACACATACATCCCACACACACATACCACACACATACACATATGCACAAATACATGTATACCATACACATACCACAATTACACACACACCACACACAAATACACCACTCACACACACCGCTTACACATACACATATACCACACACACGCCATATATCGCTCACACACACACCACACACATACACATATACCACACACAGACAACACACACATACAATATACCACACACATACACACATACCACACACACACACACACACACTCCGCACACATATACACACACATGCCTCCAGAGGTTCCATAAACTCTTTGAAATTATATGCCGGATGGGAGGTATATTATTTCTGGAGGAAGGTCTATAGCCTTTATCATTTTCTCCAAGAGATTCATGTTTTCCTTAATTCTAAACACTGGAATCATCTGTTCTCTGTGAGTTATCCCCTCACTTTAGACAACTCTCATGCCACTTGCACGGGCCTTCTCCTTGTTCCTGTGTTATCCCCTTGCTAGATTATAAACCCCTTCAGGGCAGGATCCAGGTTTGATTTGCCCCTGGGTTCTCGCCAGAGCACTTAGCACAGAGAAAGCCCTTCATAAATATCGCTGTCACTAATTTGATGTGTCATCTTGTACAGTTAACCCTTAATTTTCAAGAGTTCTTGGAAAATACAAAAGAGACATAGAGAATCTTAAGCAATTAGGACCAAGAAATTGTTGGAATGTTTTGGCTGTCTATGTTAAACACTGACCAAAGTTCCATCAGTGAGTCACTCAGGGGTTATAAATACATTGATGCATCAAAAATCAGTTCTAGGAAAGATATCAGATGAGTTGAATTAGTCAAGAACAGAAAAATTATGCCAGAAAAAAAAAAGAATATTTGGTAATGTTCTTCTTTAATTTGCTGATGGCTCTGCCTTTGTCATTTAAAGGAACCTTTTCCTCTGAACAGAAGATCTTCGCATCGATGAATTACAGGAGATATCCAATGCAGATTAAGAAGGTTCCTATTTTATAAAATGCTCATTTGTTTGATTACTTGATTAACTTTCAAAAATTTATCATCTTTGAAAACATTTATCATAGCCTTCGCATCATGTGCACAGGGGAGAATTCCTCACTCTCCAAGTAAATACCTTACTTATTTGAAACCCGGTCCCTGTATTTTGAAGCTGATATTTTATGTGTTGAGGCAAACTACTTCTGGTGTTAACAACATGAAGCTTACAGGTAGAAGAAACATTCTTCTAATTTCCTTAAAACGCGAAGATTATATTTCCTCATTTCCTTCTCAAAATTGGAGAAGAGACATTGTGGAGATAAGAGAAGAGAGGTTGAAAGTTCTTTATAACTAACTAACAATGATGACTTGCGTATGTTGGGCACTTACTTTACACCGAACACTGCGTTATTTACTTAACATTGATTATATATATCATTTGTTCCTTAAAAGTTCCCTCTAAACTGGGTATATTATCAACCCATTTTAAAGATGCGGAAACATGGGCTCATAAAGATACAGTTAACTATTCAGCTTCATACAGCTAATGACTTAACTGGGACAAAAATTTAGGTGTCCTTGTTTTCAAAGGAAAATCTCAAATTAAGAGCCTGAAACATAGAGTTCAATAAGTTGAACAAATGAAATGTTTATTTATTTTGTTTCAAAAACTTGTATTTTATCTTTTTAATGAGAAAAGATGGGCACACAGATGCTGGAAAACTTTTGATAGAACAGCCACTACCACTCCTTATCGCTTGATCCATATTGATAAGATAGGCAACACATTGTACTCATTATTTTTTTAAAATACATTTACCGGTGGTTCATATTCACGAATTAGTATATTACATCCTCTATTTTGTTATTATCTGACAAGATTTGAAAACACTTTTTGTATGTCTATGTCTACATAGAAGTTGCCATCTTCTAGAACATTTTGATCTAATTTTTCCATATGCATTTTTAAAAATGTTGTGATTTAAAAACTGCTGCTACATGATGGGTTTATTTTTGGTCTTTAGAATGATTGCTACAGGCAGGTTCCTCTTTAAAATGCAGGAATACATAAATGGAACAAATCCACATAATATATAAATCCTGGTATTTCTGAATACTGCAGAGGGCTCCCTATAGGACAGACAAAAGGAAACATATACATATGAGGAGCAGATGCGGATATGTCACACATGCAAACTCGCCGATTTGACTCTGAAAGCCAGTCTCCTTCCTGGCCACCTGATGCAAAGTGAAGGGCTTTGCATGCCTGCAAGAGGGTATTTTAAGAAATGACCTTTGCAGAATAAACAAGCAAAAATTAAATTAGGCCTAAAGTACTTCCAAATTCTTTAATAGTTCACAATTTAGTTATGCTATAATCATACCTCTTCCTCTCAAGAGCACAACAGATGACATAAAAATGCATACATTTGGTACTACTTTTCTATTTCCTTCCCCAATGTATACATATCATTTGATCCTCAGGATAAACACTTTATATTATGTTTGGAATAAGGATCGATCTGAATGCAAGTCTTCCTGTGGTTCAGGAAAGCGAAGAAAAACAGATGTTGAACTGGAAACCACAGCAGTATGTTGGGGGAAATCCAGATCTCGGAGAAACTGCTGATTTTCTAGGTAAGCAGAGTTGAGTTTCTTGCATGCAGGGGATCACAGAGACAAGGGACATTCTCACTCTCTCCCTCCCCTTGTCCTCTACGTCCCTCTGCTTCTCCTTTCTTTTCTCTCTAGGGACATCCAGTCCAGATCGAAACCCTTGTACTATTGGGAGAAGCAAGCTCCTTCAGATATGGTTAAACTGGCGAAATTTTAAGTCATTCCAAGAATATTTCTGGAATATTATGAACTGCCTATATATTTCCGAGCCTGGGCCCAATCCAAGGCAGAAGAAATGACATTTTGTACAGGGAGTTGTTGCTTTTTTTAGAATGTAGAGCTTACCCTCCCTGGCTGTGGGGTGGACGTGCAGGTTGACAGACAGCAGGATTTATGCTTATTGTGTGACACGGTCTCTCAACAAGTCCCAGAGACCTTGTACAAGGGCACAGGAAGGACTAAGCTTCACACAAGCAGGTGTACTCTCTGACGGGACAGTAGGTGTCACAGCAGTGCTGTTGCAAAAGGATACCTAGGCACCAAAGGAGTGGTCTCCACTTTGTGCGGAGAACAGATACAAATGAGGAGGAAGAAGCGGTGTGGGAAGCCCATCTTCCCCAGCCCCCGCCCACCCCTCCCGAGCAAAGACAGACCCACACACACGTCATCTACCAGGTCTGAGTGTAACTGAAGTCAGCCAGCTGCAGATGGAAGGAGGGAGGGCAAAGGGTACTCAACTGCTCCTCATTTGTTCAGATCAGACAAGGCAGGTAATTACGGTGACAGAAAGAGGGTTGTCAGTGATGACAACATCATAATATTTTGATAATCAGAGTACTGTGTTTTTTTCATTATCAAAAACAACTTGCCTAATTTCACCATTAGCAAAAAGTCTTAAAACAAAACTTATGACACTCTCATCACCAGCCGTACTACTATTTGACTTAAGATTTTTCAAAAACCTAGGCTTCTTCTCAGTTCACATTTTTCAACAAAAACAATCCCGAATTAGGAAAGCATCAACATATTTTAAGATCCAGTGAATAATATAATATTAAGTACCAATAACCCACAAACTAGGAGAAAAAAAAAACTAGTATCACGGAATACAGTTTCAGAAATGAAACAGAAAGCTGTTTATATCATTTGTGAGATTATGTATGTGGGACGGACTGACATGTATGCTTGGGGAGCACTTTGGTTGGTACCAGCCTAGAATTCAAGACCCAAGTATCTCTTTATCCCAAAATACAATCCCTGGATGTGGCAGAACGTTAGACAGAAAACACAATAGACTACTGGAGGAGAACTTTCACAAATAATAACAAACCATCTCGTTACACGGGAAACACAGGGACTTGTCCATTCTTCCCCCAAAACAGGTGTCACTAGAATGAGACATTGTTTCTTTCTTTCTTTTTTTAATTTACTTTATTGAGGCCACATGGGTTTATAACGTTATATAAATTTCAGGTGTACACCATTATATCAACTTCTGTATAGACTGCATTGTGTTCACCACCAAAAGTCTAGCTGCCATCCCTCACTTTCACCCCTTTTGCCCTCCCCTGGGCTATACTGTGGTAAAGGATCTACTTCCCTGACCCCAATCCTTCACAGATTGATATTTTTGTAAAATACAATAAAGTCAGTTAATAGAAAAGTAAATTAAAAAAAAACAAACATAGGGGCCAGCCCAGTGGTGTAGCAGTTAAGTTCACATGCTCCACTTCGGCGACCTGGGGTTTGCCAGTTCACATCCCGGGTGTGGACCTACCCACCGCTTATCAAGCCATGCTGTGGCAGGCGCTCCACATATAGAGGAAGATGGGCACAGATGTTATCTCAGGGCCACTCTTCCTAAAAAAAAAAACCCCAAAACACCAAAAAAACCCAAAGATGTACAAAATACACTCAATTTTTATAATTAGACTCAGCAGATGGTAAACTGTTATATATAAATGCTTACTCTCCATTTCTGTATTTATCTCATCACAGACCATTGACAAGCAACTCACTTGAAGTGGCACCAAAATAGGAAGTTAGGAACTTTTAGTCGTCTCATGTGGAAATACCAAAATTACAGAAAGCAAGAAGGCGGTGATATAAATGAGGTAGAACTAAGCATGTATATATTAGAGAGAGACGACGGCACCATGACACTATAAGCTGCCATTAAAGCTTCCTGATGATCCACTTTGGAGAATCAAGAAACTTCTAGGCTGTCTGTGAGCATCACTGGGCTTGAGAATTTTGAGGATGTCAAACTATTAGCGAGCTGCCATGCTTGTGCCGCCATGTGTAATTAACCTGTGGCACCTGCAGAGGTCGAATATTATTGCCGCAGACAGATTAGCTCCTTCTGTATGAATAAAAACTACTAGATTAATTATGTTCACTAGATTAATTATAAGGCTTACTACTTCTGAGATTTCAGGATCTAAAACCAATGACCAACTGGAAGGAGTTTCCCATTGTACAGTAAAATGGCATTATGTTCAAGCAGGTAAGACTTTCCTTTTTACTGCAACTCCTGCATCGGCTGTTATGAGAGGATTTAAGTCAACTGATTACTTGTCCAAAGTGATAAAATGTGTCCTCACAGTTATGAGATTTCATTTTTATTCAGTGAGAAAGTTAGGTGCTCAGGGAGGCACAGTGATGTCTGCTGCTAGACCTCAAATTAGAGTGTTATAGGGAACGACAGGCACTGGGGAAGATAAAGCCCATTTTTTAAAACGTCAAGTTATATAAACACTTAATTCAAAAGACAAACAGACTGAATGCCCCGTAGCCTGGGGGGAGCTGAACCAGTCCATCATCTGAAAACGGGTACCAAGCTGACTTGAGACTTGGCCCCAGCAATGTAGCAAGTTCAGGGCCATGGATCTTTCCAACACGACAGGCATCCTGTCACCCTCAAGACTCCTACACAGTCAGTGGTCATTACTTTCAGGGGGTTGGAACCAGAAGCTTCTGGAAATGTGAGAGTCAACCACTCTTCTCTGATTGTAAAATGTGAAGGCACTTGTGAGATTCTTCTTTGACCTGCATTAAAAGACACTTAATAGACAGTCTGGATGCTTCAAGGTATCTGAACTAAAGAAATAAGCATAGCATCTTTTTGTAGTTTTCGTTTAAGGAAGTATAGCTATGCATTTTATGATACACTGAAATAAAATGGTCACATAAAATTTTTGTGGTAAATTGTTAGAAGTCCTATCAAAATCTAAAATTCGGCGCTTCCAGAAATGATGACCCTAGCCAAACAGGACTTGGTTGCTGTGCTCAAAAAGGTTCAAGTCTAGCGGGAGTGACAGACAAACCAAGAATTATAGAAAATGTGAAGTGCTAGGAGAGATGCAGGCTTGTGTGGGGACCACAGAAGAGGCAAAAGACTTTTTGGGAAATAAGAACGCTTACTTGTGGCTTTTATTCCCCTAAAGGAGGGATCTTCTGCTAGTCTACAGATGCTGAGATGTTAGCTGATTTAACTGATGACAGTTGGTAATAGCGATTTGCTTCTTGGGACAGAAGGAAACAGTAATTATTGAATCATACATTTCCTCTTATTGGGCAGCGTTTGACAAGTCCACTTTCAAAGGAGTCAAGATGTTCCACTCATGTCGATTTCTACACAGTAGCCATTCACAGGAGCAAGTGACTTGAAGTGAAATTCTTCCCATCTTTCAAAGCCCAATGAAAGCAGAAAACATGACGGGATGGCTTCAGGAAAATCTCTCTTTCAGTATCCAACTATGAGTATATAGCTTTAAATTGTTAAGAAGTTGAACTGGTTTTTTCTTCACGGCTAGAGCAAGCTTTAATGCAGATTTGTTACCAGAATGAACAATTTGAGGAAAAATAATTGTTTTGTTTTCATGTCACAAAAAGTAGAAGTTGGGTCCCAGTCTGGTTACCAAATATAAAATTGCTTACAGGCAGCAATGCAAAACATAAGCCAGACTTACAATCAGAAGAATTTGTTTTTAATTCCAAAGTTCATATTATTTCAAAAAAGAGAAACAGCCCTAATGTCCATCAACTGGTGAACAGAAATCAAAATGTAGTATATTCACATATTGGAATGCTATTTGGTAAAAAGAAAGAATGAAGCAGTGATGTGATCTACGCAACATGGATAGACCTCAAAAACCTTATGCTAAGTGAAAGAACCCAAACACAAAACATCACACACTGCATGATTACACGTATGGAAATGTCCAGAAAAGGCAAGTCTGTAGAGACAGAAAGTAGATTAGTGGTTGCCCAGAGCTGAGTGTGGGAATGAAGAGTGACTGAAATGAGCATAAGCTTTCTTTTTGGGGTTATGGAAATGTTCTAAAATTAGGACACGGTAAGTGTTGAACAACTCTGCTAACATACTAAAAATCAGGGACATGTACACTTAAAAAGAGTGAATTTTATGGCATGTAAACTTTACCACAATACACACCAGTCCTTCAATACATATTTGTTGATGAGTAACTATATCAAACAACTTTTAAAGCATAATCTATCCCTCTATATCTATATCCATGTGTATATTTATCTTTCCTCAAAATGTTAAGGTTATTTATAAACATAATATATCAAAAACTAAAGAATGAGTGAGTTAAGTCCCCCGTTTTCTTTTTTCTATGGTAATTTTATGCTAATGTAGCTAATTAATTCATTTATTCAATGTTTGTTTAAAGATTTATTAAGCACTTTGCCAGGCACTGACAGGCAAAGTATAATGAGCCCTGGTCTCTGCCCTCAAGAAGGTTATGGTATAGTGGAGAGACAAATAATAAAGAATTAGAGAAAAACATGGTGAATATTATGAAGAAGGCATATGTAGCATATTGTTGGGGGGCAGGTGGAGATGATTTTTCAACCAAGCCAACCCATGAAGGTTAGGTAGGAATCAGCTTCATGAGAGCTTAAGGAGGAGGGACATTCCAGCAGAAGCAACCACATGGAGGTATGAAACAGCACCACGTGCTTGGGGAAGCTGTGTAGATTCTGCAGGCTAAGGTGATGCATGCACCCCAGGTATTGACAGGAAACAAGCCCAGAACTGTGGACAAATACCAGCTCAGAAAAGGCCTACCATGACAAGCTCAGGATCCCAGAAAGGGTCTTAGATCTTTTGGCCTGAGAGTTATAGGACCCATGAAGGATTTCAAGTTGGTGAATGAAAACCAGATGGGTATTTTAGAAAGATCATTTCGATATCAGCATGGAGGACAGACAGGACACACCTTAAGAAGGAGTTGCACCTACAATGGTGCTCTTGGTCATCCTTGGGGCTCTGCTACCCAGGTTTCCAGGCTTTGATTCCAACTCCACTACCCAGGGCTTAGGCAGCCTCTGGTGTTTCCATACTTCCTCTCACAGTCTCTGGCCTACCCTGCCCTCTGTGGTCAAGACTTGTCCAGCTGCGCTGCATAGGAATCCCCACTCTTCCCCTGGCACAGACAAATCCAGCTCCCAACAACAGCTGCTCGTCAGGCACCCAGGGCAGGCCAGTTCTGGGCCTCTGTGTCATGGGATATGGAGGCATCACACATCTTGTTTTAAAAGACATTCAAGTAAAAGAATGGGGACCAATGTCTCCAATTCCAAGGCCATTACATTGTTCTAGAATATGATATTATAGAACCACCACTGTTTAAGGTCAAAATGAAATCACTGAGACAAAATTTTAGTTTGAAAGAACAAATTAACTCTTTATCTCGAATAATATAATTTCTGATCTTAGGCTTAATGGCACAATACTTAAACAATGGTTGACTTTTTTTTGTTGTTTTTCTTGTTGCAGTCTTATTGTTAAGGAGTCCCATTGTTGCAGCCCCTCCCCGACAGAGAAAATCACGTGCCCATCCCAAGGCAGCACAGTTGCTGGAAATGACAAAGAATAAATCTCCCTTGACAGCTCTCTCATCACTCACTAGGGGAGAAAGATGACAAGTCAAGCTTGAAAACAGGCTAAACATGATATACACACAAAATAAAAGTATGTTTTATTTTATTTTATTTTTTTTATTTTATTTTTTTTAAGATTTTATTTTTTCCTTTTTTCTCCCCAAAGCCCCCCGGTACATAGTTGTGTATTCTTCGCTGTGGGCTCCTCCAGCTGTGGCATGTGGGACGCCGCCTCAGCGTGGTCCGATGAGCAGCGCCATGTCCGCGCCCAGGATTCGAACCTAACGAAACACTGGGCCGCCTGCTGCGGAGTGCGCGAACCCAACCACTCGGCCACGGGGCCAGCCCCTAAAAGTATGTTTTAGTGAGGAAAACTTTCTGTTATTGTCACGTTGGCTGTCTAAAATTTCTATTGGTTGATGACAATAGAACTGAGAGGAAAAATACTATTTCAAAAAATGCTCACACAGTCCTGAGAACATACCATAAAAAAAACTCGTATTGATTAATCAGTTTTTAAAAATTGCTTTGTTTTCAGGAACAGATCTTCCAGTACGTTACCATCAAAGACTATGAACATCAAAGGGTGAGTTGAATCATAATCATTCATTTCAAAGATTTACGAAGACGTCATCAGCTGCCTGTCAGTGAGAGAGGCTGCTTTTCATTATTCTCAATAGCATTCCCCAGCGACTTCACACCAAGCTTCCCAGGTAATTGATGCTATGAGGTGAGCAATCACGTGGATCAGAATTCTCAAGGGAATTCTATAGGAATCTCGTAGACATCTCCTCATTACTCTATGCCATCGAACTTGGAAGAAGACTATCGTCCTGGAGAGCAAAGTAATTTTAAGATGGCTATTTAGGACATACATTTAATTCTAAGTATTGATCTGGGTAAACATGATATGCACTTAATCTCTGGGTTCTGTGCCTCAGGGCTGTGTTTCTAAACAAAATCACCCAGGATGTGTAATTCTACTACGGCGTAAACAATCATTTTCAGCCTTAGAAAATTACTTATCACCCAGTGACAAGAAACAGTTTCTTAGAGGTCATGACAGACCACTCAATGATGTACAGTGTTTGAGGTTAAGTTTGTGTTCAGGTTGATTACCATGCTGGTAAGATAATTTATTGACTGTTTTTTTCAATACCAACTTACTGCCCCGAAGCTCTGCTTCTCATGCTCTTTCAAGTTTCTTAGATAAGAAATATCCAAAAAAAAAAGGATGATCATACACTGCTAACTTGGAGAAGCCCCAACAGAGCTTCAAAGACTGATATGAGGACATTTGTGGATGAGGTTGCAACACGACACATTCACACCACAAACTCCGTCTAAGAGATAGAGCATTTTTCTGTGTGACATGTCAGGATCTTGACAGAGCAGTAATTTGAGAAATTTTGTGTTTTGAATGGGAAAAAGATAATCTCATAGACAAAATTTCAAAACAAAAAGGATTGATGTTGGGAGAACTCTTGCTCTCGCATGCTGACCTGCCGGCATCTTGAACTTCTGTTTCCACAACCATACCCACGTGCCACACTCTCTCTGGCATCTGGATCTTCTCTTCCTGACCCTGCCTTACCTCCTCTGCCACTCACCTGCAGGTCTCAGCTCGAACAGCCCTTCTCCTGGGTCACCTTCTTTGACCTCTACATTTACTTAGGTGCTCCTGCTATGTGCTCCCAGAGCTCCCTGGACTTCTAGTGTCAGGGCACCCATCATCCCTCATTTTTAATACTGTGCGTCTGTCTTTCCCTATAGACTGCAAGCCAAGAGGACAGGAGCCATGTTAGTCCCATTCAACATGGTACCTCCATTTCCTAGGACAAGGTGTGGCATATAGCAGGAACCCAAATAAATATTTAATGAATTTATTAAAAACTTCCCCAGTCTTTATGAACATGCATTTTGTACATATTGTTTTTAGAACTTAGGAAAAAAATGAGATTGTCAAAAACACCACAAGGAATAAAAAATACTGCAAGAATATGGGGTGCTGATATAAAAAGGAGGTTGGCTCAACCCCAAGTCATTCTTTTCTGAGATAGAAACATGTCAGTATGGGCTGTCACAGTTGGTTTTATGTCATAATTTTTTTCTATTGGTAAGTAAGGGCATATTATGTATTGACTCCAACATATGGGCTTCAGAAAAGCAATGAAGACCTGTCACACTTCAGAGAAATGTTTCTTGCTTTCCTTGACCTTAGTGAAATCATAATTCTTCTCATTGCTTGGAAACCTCCTAAATTTGTTTTGACATAAGTTCTTTAAAGATAAAGGATAAAGATGACTGTGTTTATTCATAGGGTTGGAGCACAATAAAGGTCACATTTAAATTATGTTGGGTGGACCTCATAAAATCAGCTTGACTCCATCTGTGTGACTCTCTCAGCATAGAAGCACACGTCTCATAAATGCACTCAGTGGTTTTTTAATTTGGACACTCTCGACACAATTCTGCCGGTCCAGCTCTTAACAAATTCTAAGCCTTTTAGAGATGGTTCAGCTGTTGGTCACTGATCAAATATTCTCTTTAAATCTCACGTATTCAAGAGCTCCCCATGGTACGAGAATGTACTGTACTAGGGACATGCTGTTTTTAGAGAAAAGGGTTTATTTGAATCTCTACAGATTTATCAAACCTACTTATAATTTGGAGGTAGGTAGGGGTCAGGCAGGGACGGATGACATTCCTTCCTTCCTCATGCCCTCTCTTCTTCTTCCTGCTCTTTAATGGTGTGATTCCCAAGGATTCTACCTTGCTCCTCTTCTCCCTTTCCACTCTCTCCCTGGGCAATCTCATCTGCATCGAGATATACCACCTATACATACCGCTGACTGCCAAATCTCCAGGCCTGTCCTCTTGGCTGGTCTCTAAATCCTTATACACCACTGCTTTCTGGGCTACTGCCACCTGGATGTCCCAGGGAAACATCAAGTCAACATGCCAAAAGTGCAGTCAATTATTTTTGTATTTCCTCTTTTAGTCACCACATAGTTGGCTCAAGCCAGAAACGCGAGAGCCACCCAGAATGCTAATTCTCCTTCATGTCTCACGGTCAGTAGTCACCAAATCCTTCACATTTTAAGTATCTCTAGAATCTGTCCCCTTCTAATTGCATTGATGCTGCTTTTAGGCCAGGCCTTGCCACTTCTCCTAATTGATGATCTCACTCCTAGTCTTACCTTCTAATTTGTCCATTGCCTCACCAGCAGAGTAATTTTTCCAAAGCAATTTTTTTATGTTAATATCCTTCAATCTCTACACATTATTCACAGGGTAAAGTACAAACTCATGAACATACCATCTAAAGCCTTTTATGAGCCAGCCTCTGCCAAGCTGTACAACGCCATCTTTTGCTTCTTTCTAACATGTGAGTTTCCTCCTTCTCTCTAAGCTCTCCACCTCTGTGTGCCTCCAGCACCCTGTCCATACCTCTGGTAACATGTGCCTCATGCTGTATGAGGAATGGCGCCCAGCTGGCCCCCTCCAGCAGGCATTTGCTCCTTTTGGTTGTGCGGTCTGTTCACTCTTCTTCTGGTAGCAGAATCTTGGAGTTATTTGGACTCCATTGGAGGGCCGGCCAATCAAGGTGCCCTTTCTGCCCAAGGGGTGGGCTCCTGACCTAAGCCAGGACAATTAGAAGCTCTTCCTTGAATTTCAACTGGGTAGAATGACCCACAAATGGACAAGAGGTGGAGCTGATTCACTTCAGCAGCAGTGCCTTGGGACTATCCATTAATGACGCTATCTAGATCCTAGGAGTTGTCCTCATTCCAGGCATTCCTAAAACTTAGTTCTTCTTTTGATCCTTTAATTTGTTTTTTAAGTTGCTTGCAAACACCCACCACCACCCACACACACAAAAAACCTGTAACTGAAAAAGCTCTTGGAAAAAATGGATATTATTTTATTCTTCTTTCTATACTGGCCTGGCACAGTGCCTAGAAATCAACAAACATTTATCGAATTAATTAATTAATGCTCGCACACACGAATAACCAAAACCCTCGAGAGGGAACAGAAAAAAATGTGTCAAAAGCAATGGAAAGGTGCTGACATTGTTCAACAGTGATAGCAGGGTACTTGAGCTATCTGTGTCTCTTTACATCCCTAATGTTCACTTCCTATTTCCTGATGTTACAAAGGAAACAAGAAAATTTTTTCATTATGTCAGGACAAATGTTGTTCACAAGGATGCACCTGATTACTTCATTAGTACTAGACCATGTGACTCTTTTGAAACACAGCATGGATACACAGTAAATATGAACCACAATAACTTCTAGTATTTGAAAGCAATCTTATCTCAATGATGGTTGTTTATCAAATCCACCCAGGTGACAATTAGAATTCAGCTCTCGTGCCAATGACTACCTGGACAATTGCGTCGAGAAAGATTCTGAGGTTGAGTCAGGTGACACAGTGAGAAAGAGAGCCGCAATCAAATACGGGGATTTTCTAGTTTCTGAAATTTATTAGAATTGACATTAGAGCTTACAAAAACTCTTGTGTGAACAGGATGATATTAACATTATAATTAGCAACTTCTTTATAATACTTGTCAGCAGTATTCCTAAATTCCAGCGGGCACAGTACAATCGTTAATATATATGTATGTGTGTGTGTGTGTATATATATTAGAGACACATATAATTTATGAAAGTATAAGATATTCTGTTGCCTTGGTCTATAACCACCCAGTAAGTCATGCTGAGCTTTTCAGGAGACTATACCAGGTATATTAAGTGCAGTAGCCACACTCCAGAGGACGTTGATCATGGCTTGAACCTAATATAATATATTTGAAAAGCTGAGTCTTAGCTATTCTCTAAAAGGAATTATTTTTCATATAAAAAAATCATATAATCAGATTAGTATTAACACATTATCTCAAGAAAACCAAATACACATGTTTAGAAAATACAAAAATTGAAACCCTTCTGGTTACAGGCTGTGAAGCCAAATGTCTTGGTTAATTGATCAGAAATAAACACTTTAAAATACCCTTCTTAACCCCTAGGTTCAGAGAGTTTTAAAAGAGCACCAACTGAAGGATCAGGATCTTGAGTCACTATACTCTCATCTCAGTTTCCTCTCTAGCGGAAAGGTTAACTTCTTCGTGGCACAGGGGTACTACTTTAGCCTACGCCAAACTGTGTGCAACCCTGCTGATGCTCTGGGAGAAGATGCAACCCCTAACTTATTTAATTTGTACAGCAGATATCTGCAATCTGGGAAAGACTCCATTCTCAGTGAGCTGCTTATCTGACTTCCAAGGTGCAGGTGTGTATGCCTCTTTGACAGGCTGAGAAGGAATGCACAGCAGCAGAATAACCGAGGGCGCAGTAGAACGCGCTGAAGGTGGACTTCACCTAAGGAGCGGAAATCAGGCTTCCAAGACCCACAGACAAAGTGTAGAATCTCTAGAGACTTCTGGAAAGCAGAGACAAACAGGGAGACCTCCTCGACATCAATGAAGAGAGGGCTACATCTGCAAGAGAAGCAGATCTAAGACCTGCAACCCAGACCTAAGAGCCAGAGGTATGAATATCATACTCAACAAGGAGGCAGGGCCATGAGAGACCAAAGAACCACATTTCCACCCACTGTGCAAATGAGACCATTGCATTTGACTTTGTGACCAAGTGTGTGCCAGCACAGAGCATAAGCAGCCCATCCAGTAACCAGAAGGGCAAAGACTTCCAGAAAACTCAACCCAACTGATGCACAGCTACGTATATTCAGCCAGAGGTTGGATGAACTGATGAGCCCCAGGGGCCACTTACCTAAAAGTATATAAAAACACAGTTCACTTGGGATTAGAACATGGGAATAGCAAACCTTTCTTTCTCTGGCCATCAGTTCCCTCATCCAGTGATGCTGCACTACTCTGTATGGAACAGTGAACTATCACTCGAGGGCTATGTGTGCCTGTCTCGAAAGCTCTGCTTGTTGCCAGGTGAACTCCTGCTGAAAGGATACATAGTTCTCCTCCAGAATCAAAGATGGAATTCTTGATTGCATACAGAAGTCTCACATATGAAAGCCCAGAGCCTACACTGGGCCTTTCTCCCAATAACTACTGCCACAGAATACTGCATCTGAGAAGTAGGTTACCCTGGAATTACTAGTCTATATCTATATGGTTGGTCAAGGGGATAAACAAAACTTTTGTTGTTTAATTCTGGCCTCTACCCAACAGTAATAAAGTGGATAATCAGAGAGTCAGGTATGAAAGGCAGCAAGGTGTCATCCCAAGAGGAAGCAAGGGGAGCCTGGGGACAGGGTGGTCCCATCTGGCTTGTCCACTCAGCAGCTGTATGTCCTTGAGCAAATCACCTGCCTGCCTTGGGAGCCCGTTACTCAGCCAAAGAATGAGGAGGTTGAATCAGATGATCCCCTTCAGCTAGAAAATTTAGTGAATCTATCTATCTATCTATCTATCTATCTATCTATCTATCTATCTATTCTTTCCTTTTAAAAGCAGCCAGGTCTATGAAGTTCCATTTCTCCTCAGAATGTATGACAACTTTGGGTTGGAGCTCCTTGTAGAAAATATTAACAGCAACCAACTTCAATGCTTGATAAGTGGAGAGTGAAAATAAATTACGCTGCCCCAATAATAAGTTCACCGCTTGAACTTGGTATTAGCCTAACAAAAAAGCTATTCTAACATTTCTAGTGGAATGTTACACTGCTACTTCAAGTTCAACATCTCCCACTCTATCATCTCATCTCCCAAACCAAACTCACTCCATTTCCTGATGTCCTGTTCTCTGTCAATCTAAACATTTTGAGGGTCGTCTTTGACTTATTTTTTCCATCACCTTTAGTATAAAACCAGTTATCAGCTCTTCTCCACCCTTGCATGCCTCCTCCTTTATTTCTTTTGGCTCCCAATGTGTAGGCTGTTACAGGAGGGTGGAGGGGATAGGATAGTGAGCAGAAATTGGGTCCTTAGTATATTTAATCTTCAAAAATGCCTTCTGAAGCAAGCTCTATAATTATTGTCATCATCCAGGTGGAAGCAGTGAGGGCTTGGAGAAATTAGCAAGCTCCATCCAGTACACAGTAGCTAAGTCTGAATTTAAAGCCAGGCCACAGGCTCCAGAGCCCAACGTATGCCATTCTGCCTCTAGCCCTTCTGAGGGCCCAGCATGACACTCTGCTAAACACTGATAGATCTTGTCTCATTAGTCTTCAGTATGACCTTGTGAACCGGGTCATGTCCTCACTTTATACATGAGGTCTCATAGCCAGGAAGTAGCTCCAAAATCCACAATCCTTTCGACCTGGCAACGCTTCCTTGCTTCATGCCTGGGCTAGGGGACAGCCTCAGCCCTGCTTTTCCAGCTATTCTGCTCCACAGTATCCCGGACAGGAGCAGCAAACTAATTTTCATAAGACACTGCTTCTTTCATAAGACAATGCTTTAATCATGTCACTTTCTGGATCAAAAGTTTCCAAAAGCCTCCCGTTGGCCACATGATCGCTTTTACCTAATAAATTTCAAGTTTTTCACTCTGGTATTCAAGGCCAAGTGAGGAGAGATGGGGCATTCCCCAGTCATCTGACCTCTCTTAGCATCCTGACTTCACCTCCAAGGTTCCCTCACATCAGGGTTCTCCATCCTCTAGCCCATCCTGTTTATCCTCCATGCCTTTTCTCCTGCCGTGGCCCTTCCTCTGTAACCTCTTCTTCTAGGTGTCCTCTAAGGCTTCATTCCCTGCCATACAGGCCTGGGTAAACCCCTAAATGTCTTAGAGCTGAAACGGTGTTATAGTGCTCTAGAAATTCAGGTAATTAAAATCTTACTAAGCATTCAATGTTATTACACTAAGTTCTGTGGTGGGGAGGGGTGACACCATAGTGAAACTTGGGTATCATATGAGCTTTCAGGATGTTAGTTGCATTATTGATCTTGGCTTAAAAGAACAGGATGAATAAAACAGGACCCATTACACAGTGATGCATCATCCATTAGAGATGAGGACTGGATCAGACAGGAAGTTATCAGCTGCCAAAAGCAGCCATACAATCAGAGAGCAGGCTTCCTAGGCAGTTGGTTGGTTCAGTAGCTGCCAGGGCCATGTCTAACAAGGATGGTCATTTCTGCTGTTCTCCAGAGATCACGTAGTAAGTCCCAGATCACGGATTTAAACTGATGCCAGGTCCCAGGGGCAACTCAAAGCCACAGAATAAACATGGCTCATCTTTAATTTACTTTTGAGGATTCAGGGAAAAATGTAAATAATTGAACTGAAAATATCTTGTAATATTTTATGTCAAAACATTAAAACTCCAAAGGCTTATTATAGAGTAGAATGGAAAATTCCATGATATTTTATAATAAAACATGAGCCACTTTTGAATTTGCTGTTGACTCCTTTGGTACACAGCCAGACTGTTGGGAGTGCATGTTGTTATCCTCTGATATTAGAAGTATTTCAGTGGAAAAGCTTGAGAAATGCTGATGTAATGTGCTAAGTGTTGTGGAGCGAGACCCAGTGAAATCTAGTTAACATCTGACGGAAGGCTCTTGCCAGACATGAAGAGCACGTGACCTTAATAAATATGAAACAACAAAAGTTTAATACTTACGTGAGCTTGTGTAAAAATAAGAACATTGTCCACACTATTCCTTAAAAGTTGGATGTTCCTTTTACTGCTTTAGCTTAATTAACTGAAGTTTCACAATGTACCTTGGAGCTTCTAAAACATGATTTAGCTATCACATTTTGGAAGATGTGCAATCAAAATCCCTTTAAAACAAATCTGCCATGGAACAAGGTTATAGCAGAATCAATTTGGGTCAGTATTATAGCTCAAGATTAAAAATCTAAGACCCAAAAACCAATTGTGTACATTTGGCCACTCAAAACCATTTACCACGTGATGGGCACTGAGAAAATAAAGATAAAAAGAGAAACATTCCACAAACGGCATCACTATAAGAATTTACACAGGGACACATGGCAGGAACCTAGGTGGACATATCATTGCATTGAGTGAAGTACAGAAATATCAGGCTCTCTTGGCAGTGAAACCTTACCAGGCTAAGCCTGGATCATTCAGTAATTCATTCAACATATATTTGTGTGCCAGGATCTGTTTTAACGGCCCACAATACAAAATGAAGTCCCTGACTTCATGGAGCTTTTAGTGTTTTTTAAAAAATAAAATGAGCAAGAGGAATAGACAGTCAAAGATTCGTCAGGGAAGGCTCTCCAGTTAGATCACATTTGAGCTGAGACTTGAAGGGCCTGAGGAAGAGAACCACGCGACCATCTAGCAGGAGAGCATCAAAGGCAGAGAGAACTCAAGTGCAAAGTCCTAGAAGCAGGATCGTGCTCGGCAGCTTGGGGGAAAAAAACAAGTGCAAGGCCAGGGTGGCTGGAACAGAATGAGCGAAGAGCAGATCACATGGAGCCTGTGGGTCACGGGAAGGATTTTCGATGGAATTGATATGGAAACAACTGGAGATGGTGACAGGATCTATGCTATGTTTTGAAAGGATCATCCAGACAGCTATGTGAACAGTAGATTATAGGGCAATTATTAACACAGTATGTCTTCAATCAGGAAGCTCTGGCAATAAATGAGGTAAGAGATAATGGTGGCTTGCACCAGCAGTGAGGGTGGTGAGCAGTGTTTGGATTCTGGCTGCTGCAAAGGTAGAACTGACTGGTTTTTCTGGTATAACGGATATGAGGTGTAAGAAAAAGAGAGGAGTTAAGGATGTTTCTAAAATATTTAGGTGACACATCAGGAAGAAAGCAGTAGCCATTTATAAGACTGGGGAAGAACAGACTTTGGGGAAACAGGTTTACTCTGAGATGCTTACTAAAGATGCCTAGTAGCGGTTGGACACACAACTCTTGAGTTCAGGGGCGAGGACCAACCTGAAGACAAATTTGGAAGCCTTGGCATAGGGATATTTTATCTAAAGCCAAGGGGACTGGATAAGATCAACTAAGAATGAATGTAGATTCAGAGCATCTTAATAGGTCTGGGGAATAAGACTTGGAACCCTGTACCATCTGTTTGCTTTTATAACAGCTTTATTGAGATACAATTGAAACACAAGTGTTTAAGGGCAGCAAAATGAGATAAAGCAGCAAAGGAGACTGAGAAACAGTGGCCAATGAGTTAGGAGAAGAACAAAAAGAGAACGGTGTCCTTGAGGCCGAGTGAATGCTGCTGATGGATGAAGTAAAATATAGACTGAGATGCGTGCACTGCATTTGGCAATGGAGAGGTCAACAGCAGTTTTGATAAAAGCCTGAATGGAGTTAGTTTGAAAGAGAATGGACAACAAGAGGTAGAGACAGAGAGTGTAAACAATTTCTTCAATGATTTTTCTGTAAGAGGGAGAAAAGAAACAGGGCCATAGCTGGAGGGCGCATACAGTACGCTTGTGTGCTGATGAGAATGGTCCACAGGGAGGGGAAGATTTCATAAAGCTGGAGAGAACAATGGTTGGTGGCGAGGGGGCTCAGGATCTCTATCAGTTTCCTGGGGCTGCCATAACAAAGTACCACAAACTGAGTGGCTTGCACAACAGAAATTTATTGTCTCATAGTTCTGGAGACTAGAAGTCCAAGATCAAGGTGTCAGCAGGGCCATGCTCCCTCTGCTTGATAGTGAAAGATCTACTCCAGGCCTCTCTCCTAGCTTCTGCTCTAGTCCCTTTGCTTGTGGCAACACAAGTCCAGTCTTCGTAGTACATTCTTCCTGTGTGTCTGTGTCCAAATTTTCACCTTTTTATAAGGTCACCAGTCATATCAGGTTAGGGACCTGCCCTTATACAGCATGACCTCATCTTAACTAATTACTTCTGCAACAACCCTATTTCCAAATAAGGGCATGTTCTGAGGACTGGGGTAAGGACTTCAACATATGAAGTTTGGAGGGACACAACTCAACCCAAAACAGGCCCTAATGCAAAGTGGAGAGACTGGTGTTTGTAAGAGGAAGGAAGGCAGAAAATGTATATGGATTCAGATACAGATAGAGGGTTGGCTGTGGTGGTGGAGTTTATGGAAGTTCTCTTCTGATTGCTTTATTTTCTAAGTGAAATACAAGGCAATGTCAACATCTTTAGGTTAACCCCATATTGCACAACTAACCTACACCTCTGCTGAATACTGGCCAATCAAATTATAAGTGAGTTCTGCTACATTTAAATGTGAAATCTATGATACAAAAAAAGTATGCAATTCAACAAAGCTCTAACTGGATTTATGATTTAAGGCATTAAGAAATTATGATCTAGTGTGAATATGAAAAAATTTCTAATATTACCTAGAATGGAGGGTTAATGGATGTGTAAACATTAGATAATGGGAGGAGATAATGAGAACAAGACTATAGGAAACAGAAAAAACAGATCAGAAACAGAAACTCTCCTCAAGCCAGGAGAAATATGATGGAGTCTTCCTGGATGATACAGGAGAGAAGAAATATTAATGTGGATTTTAATAACCCCAGAACGGAGGTATGACAATTTTATTATCCCTCGGAAGTGAGCTGAATGCTCATCGCTCATTGGCCTCAATAACTTGATGATTTAAAGGAACCGTTCTCCAGCTTTTCATGTTTAGCAATTACTGCACTTGATTTTGCAATGGAGAGCTTGGCACAAGAAATACTGCCATTTCCTCAGAGTTTTCACCTGTAAATCTGAAGAAGTTCCATGCATGTGTGGAGACCAGGTTGGGGAGGTGGAGGAGATAGAGGATATAAACACAAACAATGCAACCAGTTTGGAACATTTATTGCTGTTTTACTGAAAACACCTCTGCTTTAAATGAACGTTTCCAATGTTATACTTTTCCGAGGCTTAATTCTTCTCCAATGCTCTCACATAATTGCTATCAGCATTTTGGTCTGTCTTGAGTGTGTGATGAGGGACAATGGAGCTCTTATACAGAGAGAATGATCTCATTCCATAAAGAAAAATAAGACTGCAGATTGCCTTATTTCTGCAATGAGCCTCCCATTAATGTCAGTGAAAATAGTGGGAGTGGACCAAGGGTAATATATGGCCTACAACCACCTAGAACTCGAGACAGGAAAATGGAAAACATCAATTATATTGTCAGCCTGTTCATACCCTGGGGACTAGCACAGAATTTTTCTTATTGCATATTTTGTTCAATTTTCCTCAATGTTGCTTTGAAACAAATTGAGCAAAGACTGTGTTCATTGCTTCCATCAGGAAACTCATAAACATAAAAGCTTTGATAAAAAAAATTCTTGGCAAAGATACTTAAACACTTTTTATTAAGTTTTTTCCCCAATGTACCTACATATAGTACCTTGCTTTGTGATAAAAACAATCCTTTTTTCTTTCATATTGTTCTCTTCCAAAATGCATCGACCGATATTGCAGCCCCCATTGGTCATTTCTACATTCAGTTGGATGTAAGCAGAGGCAATGAGTAAAAGAACGAATAGAAGTCAACCTCTCCAGCAAAGTGAAACCACAGGCGTTACTTTTGGGTTGTTTTAGGAGCATGTCTGATTTCTCATACCCATATAATACCATTTTCTGCTTTTATCCAAAAAAAATCCTTATTTTTTATTTGATATGACTTCATCCAGTGCTCTTGAGCAGCAACAAATAAACTTTTCTAACAATTCTTTCAATTATTCAATCTTCCTCTCATGCCTCTCTGCTACCAGCACAGTTTAATAGCTACACTCTTGTAGTTCTCAACCTACAAAATCTTTCTCTGCAAGTCAGAAGTTAGGGTTTTTTCCTTAGATTCAAAACGTTTATGCTAGGACTACAAAGACATGTGGCATATCTTCTATCCCCAGTGATAAATTCTCATCAATAAAGAGAATTACCATCTTTATCATGATGATATTTGGAAAGCATCCTTTTATTTATACTGAACTTTTCTTTGATAAGTTAATGGTGCTTATGAATGAAAAGCATGATGTTTGTAAAGTCTAATTATTGTACATCACTTCCTCAAGAGCCTTAAGTTGCAAATGGGAAATAACTAGATTCAAAATGCCATTATACTCTTTGAAAACCTAAATAGACTTTGATACGTCCTTGATCTTTGATGAAACCTATAACTTAAAATGTTGTTAAAATAAGTGGTGTTTAGCAAACCAAATGAAGGAAAATCAGAAGCCTTAGTGAGAAAGAATGACATTTTTGAACTCTGAGATATTTAATTCTTTAAAACAGCTTTTCTAGGTAGATATTATCATCACCATTTACAGACGAGAAAATTAAGGGTAAGAAAAGGTTAATAACTTGCCCCACAGCTATAAGAAATGTGCTTGGGCTTTGGACTCACACATCTGACTTTATAGCCTATGACCTTATCATTATGAAACCACGTCATGCTAATTCCTTCTGTAGAGATGGGCAATCCAGAGCGTGAGGGAAAATGTCCCCAGAATGACCATGGAATGTACCCGATTAAGTTACTAATTATTAGTTTTTTTTATCTTTCACATTTTTATTGTGGTATAATATATCTAACATACAATTTACCATTTTAACCATTTTTAGGGATACAGTTCAGTGGCATTAAGTACATTCACACTGTTCTGAACCCATTACCACCATTTCCATCATCCCAAACTGAACTCTGTACCCTTTAAACAATAACTCCCCATACCTCACTCCCTAAAGCCCGTGGTAATCACTACTCTACTCTTTGTCTCTATGAATTTGACTATTCTACGTACCTCATATAAGTGGAATCATACAGTATTTGTCCTTTTCTGTTCGGGTTATTTCACTTTGCATGATTTTTTCAAGGTTCACCTATATTGTAGCATGTATCAGAATTTAAAGACTTTTTAAGGCTAAATAATATCCCATTCTATGTATATACCACATTTGGCTGATCCATTCATTTGTCGATGGACATTTGGGTTGTTTCCACCAAAAGGGTGTGAATAATCTCTTTGTGAAAAATGCTGCTATGAACATTGGCGTAAAAATATCTGTTTAAGAACCTGATTACAATTCTTTTGGGTATATACCCAAAGGTGGAGTTGCTGGATCATATGGGAGTTCTATGATTAACTTTTTGAGGAAACGTCATACTGTTTTCCAAAGCGGCTGCACCATTTTACAGGCCGAAGAACAGTGCACATTTCTCTGTATCCTTGCCAACACTTGTTATTTTCTTGTTTTTTTTTGGTAATGCTACTAATTTTTAAACTGCAATTTACTGATCAGAGTGTGTGTGATAAGAGTTATAAGAATGTGAAGAATCTTTAATGGTCAAGAGATCGCCAATGTAAGTCGGAGCCAGGAGAGATGCACTTGAGACTGACACTCCTAAAGCACCAGAGCATTTGAGCCAGAAATGTTTGCAATAAACAGAAGACCTTAGAGACCTTGGAAATAGTTGCCATTAAATAAAAAAGAGCAAGAGACAACAGAAGCTGATCTTTCACTAGAGATAGTGCCAGTGAATGGTAAGGGGAGCAATCATGACAAAAATACAACTATCTTAATTGATCACAATTGCCCAAAGCCTTATGGTGACCCTAGAATTGTCTCTCAAAAAGCAACGTGCCATTGCCAGATTTTATTAAACCATCCATAATTCAGGATGTGTTAGCATGTTGATAATTGCTGGTATGCAGAAAGAGCCCACGTTAATTTGCTGCAACTGTGGTGGAAATGTTTATGCTAATGAGTTTGAGGGAAATGAGTTCGTTGACTATTATCTCTTTTATGGTTCTAAATAGAGAGGTTCCATTATTTTTCTAATTCATTTAACTCAATTAAAAACAATAATTTTGTAGCAGAATAAACTTTCCAGAATACCTTTGATTATTCAGTGAATATTGGATCCAGTTGCCCTTAGACATTTAAGCAAACAGGAAATCACTTGAAGTACTTGTCACTTCCTTGCTAGGCCATGGATGAGTCTGAGGACTGTCCTTGCTCTTACTGTATCAGATATCTATTGCCACAATAATGCTGCATAACAACCAACCAGTGAAGCTCAGTGAAAGTGAATAACCATTTATTTAGACCATGAGTCTACAGGAACTGATCCAACCGGGGCTTCCCTGTCGGGGGCTGGACTTGCTCACATGTCTAGATGTCAGCTGACTATTGGTTGACCCAGGACAGCCACACTCAAACAATATGAGAGACTTGGCCCTGTCTCATCTTCCAGCAAGCTGGTCTAGGCATGTTCTTGCGATCACGGCAACGAAACAAGAGAAGAAAAAGGCAAGTGTATTTTCAAGTTTCTGCCTATGGAATATCTGCTGACATTACATTGGCCAAGCAAGTCCACATGGCTAAATTCACAATCAAGAGGCAGGGAAACATACTCCACCTTTTGAAGGGAGGAACTGCAAGGTCATATTGACAAAGAAACTGGATACAGTGTGGGGTGAAAGATGAAGCCATTAATGCTAACAGTCCACCACACTCACCTTCATAAGCTAAGGCTGTGATGGAACTTTTTTTACTACAGTTTCTGGGGAAGGGCTCTTTTTGTCTTTGGGTTCAATCACAAGTCATAACAAGTATCTTGGTAATCTGTAAGTACTCCAGGACAATAAGAATTCAACACAGTGCCTAATGCAGAGTAGCTATTTAATAAGTGGTAGATGAATAAATTAATGAAATGAAAGGTTCTACAGGCTGTAGTATTCAACATGGTAGCAACTTGTAACAGTATTAATATAAGAAGAGCGTGTGTTTTGTGATTTCCTACATCTATATTTATTATTCCATGCTGAGGTGACTGCATCTAATTTATCCAACAAATATGAAATGTGCATCTCCTTTGTGCAAAACATGTGTTAAGAACCTAGAATGTGAGTGATCCCACTCTAGTGAGAAATCAATGGGCTAGATGAAAAATCAATCTCCACGCCTGTTTAGAATTCTGTAGGACACATAAAATATCTTTCAAATAAGAATGATCTGTAAGGTTTCATTCAGCCCTGAAATTCCACAATTTTATTATTTAGGTTCAAAATAGTAGATGGCAGAATATAAGTACCATAGGAGAGGCCCCCAGAATAACAGATAAATTTAAAGGAAAAAGAGGTCATATCCATTTGTGGTTGGAGAATAAAGCCTTCACAGGGAGAGGTAACATTTAAGGGCTTACAGGACTTTAAACACCAATGGGGGTAGTGAAGGTGCAGAGTTAGGTGAGACTGGGCACAATTAGAGCCAGGGAGTGAGCCAAATGTACTGGAACGAAGTGTAAATGTAGACAATTGATGGGAGATACACCTGGAAAAGCAGGTTGGATCTATATTGTTTATGGCCTTGAATAGCAAGCCCCAGAGTTTATACTTATTTCTGCAGACATGCCTGCTTGAAAAAGATCAGACTGACAACACTGTACAGAATTGCCTTGAGTAGGGAGAGGAGGTGGGCAGATAATTCCGTAGGTTATTGAAATTGTCTAGGTGAGAGATAATGAAGATCTAAATTAGGAAGATGGCAGTGAGAGTGGAAAGGCCCTGAAAGAGAAAGGGCTTTGGGAAAGAGAGCAAGAGCTCAGCATCTTGCCCATTAAACCTTTTTTCATTGGAATCCAGTCAAATTACATGCAAAGTTTATATATTCTACATTAAATGGCAGTTCTCAACATTTCCCCCAAACTTTCTATTGGAATGAATTTATTCCAAATCTAGGTTCTAGCAAAGACAAAGATCCTTGACATAGTAATTAGCCTTGAAGGCACCCCTAAAGTAATGAGAAGCTCAAATTGATTTATCACTAAAAGCAGTAACCACCCATTCGAAGCACTTCACTGGTCATTCACCTTTCAACAGGCTGAACTGTCCACCCAGCTGGTTGAACATAATCTAATCTCTTGATAACAAATGAAGTCCTTTAGACTATCAACACAAGGAAGATAGAATCCAGGCTTTCAGAGCTGGAAGCAATTTAGAGATCCTGTTCAATCTCCTTATCTTACCAATGAGAAAACTGAGGCTGAGGGAGCTGTAGTCAAGTGATCAAGCTCATCAGTGGAGGGACTGAGACCAGAGCCGACACCCCTCAGCCCACTCACCTGGTGCTCTTTGCAGGGTACAAATAGCATGCAAGGACGTTTGTGTCTATTCATACATTTAAGTCAATATTCTCAGCCATGGGATCTTCAACCAGACTATCAAATATTTCAGAGGAGGAAACAGCAGATAGTCTGGTAAAGCTGGGATGGAGAAGGTCAAGGAGATCAGAAGAGGAGGCTGTAAATATTGGCTGGTTCCTAATTCTCCAGGACCTTGAACGATAAGGCAAGGGAACCAAGATCCCTTGAGATAGAAAATGTGAAATCATGGACTCACGGAAGGCTTTCACAACTGTGCTTTATTTAAAAGCACTACGTTATCTTAAATTCTTATACAAAATCTGAATGAAATACATGCCACATGATTTCATTACTATGAAAGAATAAATTTTCTGAAAATTGCCACAGGCAATTAGATTTTTTTCAAAACTTCAAAACTGAGAGAAATTTCTGTTTATTACAGTGACATTTCCAAAATAATACAGATCACTGTGAATCAGAATCTTTTTGATATATTTATCTCTTTCCTCTCTGTGTCAGATTTCTTTGAACTGAGAAAGCTATCTTTTTATTCAGTTCTTTCTATAACCATTATTAGTCAAATATTTTAGTTAAATGCAAAACAAAATGTTACACATACTTTAAAGTCTTACTGAGCTATGATACATTAATTCTGCCAAACTCGCTGAATAGCACTGATTTGGTTACAATGTAAATGTCATACAAATGCAATTCACAAAGCAAACGGAGACATGATCAAATGGTCATAATAGAGCTTGATCTGTGTTGGTGGTTCCGATAAGGAGTTATGAAGAAGGAGTGGCTTTCCCTTAGAACCTGCCTCTCTCCTTCCTTCACCGGGTGGACAGCTTCACAAAGACATACCTGAAGGGCAGGCAGAAAAGTGGAAATTTCCTGACCAGCCAGGCCAGCCTAATCAACCCAAGAGGTTACAGATATGGCAGCTAGAATATCCACGTATCTGACGGACAAATCAGAATGCTTTATAAAGCATTTGTTAAAATTACAAATAAAAACTAAGGAGACAAATACACACATAAAAATAACCGCTCCCATCATTCAAAAAATGTCTTTGGAGTAACAAACACATCTCAGACAATATGCTAGGCACAAGACAAACATGGCCCCTCCCTGTGGATCTTCAAGTCTAGCTGGGGAGACAGACAATAAGCGAGTAAAATT
Source organism: Equus przewalskii (assembly GCF_037783145.1). Lineage (NCBI taxonomy): Eukaryota > Metazoa > Chordata > Mammalia > Perissodactyla > Equidae > Equus > Equus przewalskii. Next base: position 13,736,158 of record NC_091838.1, read on the forward strand.
AGCACGCATAAACATAACCATGATTTGAGACAAGTATTACAGAGGATTGGACAAAGGTTCTGTGATGCAGAATAATAAAAGGAGTGGACCTACTTAGGTCTGGTGGTCAGGAAAGGCCTCGCTGAACAGGTGACATTTAAAGTAAGACCTGAAAGATGAGGAGGAGGTACCAGTGCAAAGGCCCAAGGAGAGAAAGGGCTTGGACTGTTGTAGGAACTCCCAGATGGTCAGCATGTAATAAAGGATTAACTCAACAGGCCTGGGTTATCCAAACCCTGCACATTACAAAGAAAAGTCTGACCTTTGACCAGCTCCTGGGAAATAACCTCTAAGTCCTTGGAACTCCCTGCTTGATAAGAGTGTCTTTGTTTACCTGGGGCTGTGGTCTCCAGATAGTTTACGTTAACAATGTGACTTACAGTGAGGGCCTTGAGCCACGAGGTATCAGTTTGGCCTCTGGAGAGGCTGAAGACTGAGTAAGTAAAGTCAACTACATGGGTGCTCCATGCCTACGTGACTGACCCCCAAAAAACTCTGGACACCACAGCTAAACTAAGCTTCCCTGGTTGGCAATACTCCATGTGTTGGCTCACATTGCTAGGAGAATTAAGCGCTATTCATACGACTTCACTGGGAGAGAACACCTGGAAGTTCATGGCTGGTTTCTCCTGGACTCTGACCTATGTGTCCTTTCCTTTGCTAACTTTAATCTGTATCCTTTTGCTGCAATAAACCATAACCACAAGTATAACAGGTTTTCTGAGTTTTGTGAGGCCTTCTAGAAAATCACTGAACCTGAGAGTGGTCTTGGGGACCCCTGGCACAGTCAATGAGAGCAGAAGGTAGTGAGCGACAAGGAATGATCATGAGGAATCTTTGATCATTTAATCATATAAAGGTCAAAAAGTATAAGTTTTATGTGCAAGAAGACTCCACCAAAGGGTTTTAAGTAAGGGGGTGATAAATCTGATTAACATCTTCCAAAGATCTCCATGACTGTTGCCATGGAGAGAGGATTAGAGTTGGATAGGGTGGGGGCAGGGAAATCAGGCAGCTGTCCAGTAGGGAGACGACGGTTACTTGGGCTGGGCTGGGGTGGGAAAGCTTGGGGGAGATGGAGAGAAATGGCAGATTTGAGATATATATTAGATAATGAGGAAGCCGACTTTGGTAGTGGGTTGTATTTCCAAAGGGATGGAGAGGACAGATAATAGAACTAAGCCCTGAGGACCCCCAATATTCAGAGGTCGGGGAGAGGATGAAGAGGCAGCTTCGTATGGATCAGGCTCAGAACCACATGCTTTCAATGAGATAACTCTCACAAAGATTTAGGAGGTAATTATTATTATTCCCGTTTTTCAGAGGAGCAAACTGAGATGCAGAGAATTCACATAACTTGCCTTAGGTATCTCAGTTTCTCTCTCTCTCTTTCCCTCTATCTCCATCTGTCTCTTTTTCTCTATTTCTTTCTCTCTTCCTCTCGCTCTCTCCACACACACACACAAATTATGTGGAAGAACCAGAACCCAAACATCTGGCTCCAAAACCTACTCTTTTTTGTTCTACTTCAATGTCATAAATAAAAAGGAAAACAAAAAACAAAAACAAAATAAACAACAAAAACAGGCAAGGATTGAGGAAATTTCTAGTAGTTATAATTTCCAGGTTCAGGAAAAACACACACAAAAAAGTTATCACTGAAGTAAAAAGTCTATCCACTTCTTATTTGAAAGTCACAAAAGAAAATATAAATGGTCCACATTTCAGACAACTGAATAAAACGTAACACCATAAAATACTGCTTCCCAATCTTTCACTCAGAACTCAATCCAACCTTTTGATTTTTTCATTTACAAAATCAAGCTAGTGATATGAAAACTACACTTAAAAAACGTACTCAAAACTGCTTTGCAAATTGGTCATTATTATTCTCCTAAAGTCTTTAGAGAATGGGTAAAGCCATGTTTTCTCCAGGTGGATGATATATGGAATAAAAAGGAAGGGCCTTTTTTGAAACAGCAGAAAGAAATAGGGCAAAGGGATCCAAAATGTAATTTTCTACTATGAGGGATGAGATCAGGTGTGTGCTTCTGGAGAGACAATGAGGTCTGTTGGAAGCATCTGCGTAATAACTTTCCTTTGTATTAAACACATTATTTTTGTTTGTAAAGAAGAGAAAGTTGAAGAAGTCCGTAGGTTGTTTTAAAATAATCAGAAAAGGATAAGGAACACGAAACCTCTCCACAAGGACACAGACGGCCAATTTCCCTTTTCTTCTCTCCTAGCACACACAGCTCCACCCTTCTCATTCGCTGCCGTAACCAGTTTCTTTTCACAGTATGGCAGCTGGTTAGGAGGGGAAAGTTTTACTGAGTTTAATGATTAGCTTGATGGGAGGCAACTAGTCTGTTTTGGCTGGGTCTATGGTTGCTTTTTTAGTCGAACAAGACATAATCATCTGGATGGAACTAAGGTTTTGGCTGGGACAAACTCAATCTTACAATTTGTAAATATCCATAAAAACAAGAATGATTTAAGAACAAATTTACCTACGTTAGTTCCCACAGTGGTAAATTCGATGAAATTCAATGAATATCCATTCAGTTCTTACTCTGTGCCAGAGCATCTTAGGTTTTGAGGATATAATAGTGAATAAGAGATTTCCCCCTAAATAATCTGAAGACCTGCCTCTATAATGTTACTCATAATGTTGATTAAAAAGCTCTATTTGGAAATTCCATATATATGTTTTTTTCATAAATACGTTTTATACCTTTTAACTTTTTAATGGTGATATGAAGGACAAGCAATAGGTATTTTACAGGCTTTCTCTGTTCTTTCCTCCAACCTGTTCCCCCTGTGATCTCCCCATCTCAGTTGATGACAACTCCATCCTCCTCCAGTTGCTCCAGCTAAAAGCTGTAGGATGCCCCTGTCTTCTCTTGGTCATCCCCACACTAGTATCTATCCACATCTCACCATCTCTCCTGCAGTTACTCTGTCCTCTTGCTTGGATGATCACGATCGCCATATAACGCATCTCCCTGATCCCTCCTTTCCCCCTTCATCCTATTCTTAGCACAGTAACTCAAGCAACCACATTCAAAAGCGAGTCAGACCATGGCAAGACATCCCCCTTGTCAATATCCTCCAGAAGCTCCCCGGCTCCCATGGAGTGAAGGCCAGTCCTACAAGTTTCCTCCAGATTGCTTCCCCGTGTCCTCCTCCCAACCTCCTCGTTTGACCTTTCCCTCTGTTCTTGGCAGGTCTGCCTCCCTGGCCCCTGTGATGCCTACCAAACACTGAAGGTACTCTCCTGCCTCAGACTTTTGCCTTGGCTGTTTCCTCTGCCCATTTTCACTAGTTTTGCTCCCACAGCCCTCCCTGATCACTTTATTTAAACTGGCAATCCCCAACAATTCTGAAACTGTTTCCCTGCTTTATTTCTTTCCATAGCAATTACCGTTTTCTAACATACTATGACTTTACTTATTTATTTCGTCTATTTCTCTCCAATGAAAAGCAGTGCCAGTGGTTGGGATTTTTGTTTTGCTTATTGTATCCCCAGTACCAAGAAACAGTGTCTGGCATGCAGTAGATATGCAATAAAGACTTGTTACATGAATGAGTGTTAAATGAGAGACATGCTTTCTATATTTCAAATCAGAAAGAGCAGTCTATCCTTTGACATAATAGATTCTACAGAAGCCTTCCCTGTGATATGAAAGGGTTGTGTGTGAGGCAGGCAGCATTTTATGTTGACACTTGGCAACAGGCCATTAATCAAACCAGAGATGATGGGAAGTGTTAGAGCTATGGGTGGGAGAAGTGACAGGTGTTTGTGGATGCTCTCTCTGGACGCGTTCACGGTATTTTATCCTCAAGCACAGACACAAATGAATGCTTGCTTGACCTCAAATCCACCCCCAACACAAAATGCGGGGGAACTCTTCCTTCTTCAGATGCTGCCCTTGCACCTTTACCTAATCTCTGGGCCGGCCCTGCATGCAATCCCATGTGCAGACTTCATCTGGGAGGATGCTGCAGACTAACTGAGTCAGGAGGCAAAGATGCCACAAGGTGGAACAGGCATCACTGGAAAGAGAGATGCTGGCAAGTCTCATTCTTGCCTCCTGGTAACTTACAGCTTTGAAAGCCCGGGTGAGTCACATAATTCCTGTGGTGAAAACGAATTCCCCTTTTTACTTTAACCTAAATCAGAAAACTGGATCATATCAAAAAGCTAAAACGATCCAACTTTTGCATTCAAAGAGAATTTCATCAAATGGGCCCCATCTGAAGAACCACGGAGGAGGTCCATTTATTTATGGAAAGAAAATCATAAGAAGGCAATGACGTTGCATTGACAAATTGACAAACTGCAGTTGCTTTTTGGAAGTAATACTTTAATATGTTTAAGGTCCTTGTTTATAAGATGAACCACAAAAATGCAGATATAAAGCTATTATTTTATCTGTGTAAAGATCATCCTTTCTGGTTGCCCCTTTCTTTCCACTCCGATCCATCTTATATGAATATCTTAACTTTACCAAAGTTCACTCTATATCATGTTACTCCCCTATCAAACATCTCCAGTGACTTTTCATTGTTTAAAACAGTGGTTAAAATTTTATATTTAAGCAATAGAACTCTTTCTTAAAAATAAGTGTTATACCAAAATATAATACAGATAAAAGTGGAAATGCTCTACTTTGAGAAGGGTGGGGGTGGAAAGCCTACAAACCAATCAACTGGTCTTATATTCATCCGCCAACCCTACTCCCACCTCCATCGAATACCTATTCAGAAACACTAGGGCTCAGTGGAGCCATCTGCAAAACCATGCCCTGAAAAATTACATGGCTTTTTTATTCCATTCTGGTACCCAAGATCTTCCACAAATGATGACTCCAAATTACCTTCCCACTATTCTCTGATTCTACATCCAACATCTATCCCATGTTAAGCCAAAGCATCCTATTCATTGTTACTTGGAATACTTCCTCACTTTCAGTCTGCCATGTCTCATATCACAAAAATTGGACTGGAATCAAGTCCCTTCTAGTTGTATGAATGTTAGGCAAGTTATGGAACCTCTAAAGCCTTTGTTAATCCACCTACAAGAGCTGAAGACAGAAGCGCCTACGTCATAATGTTGTTATGAGCTACCCCATGAGAAGCAATCAGCTCTCCACCTGGATTGTAGAAGCATAAATGTTGGTCATTACCCCATGCTCAGGGACACCCGTCACATGGGGGAGGAACGCAGATGGTCCAGCACTCCTGCCACTTCAGGGAGAGCTGTAATACCCTCAAAGATGATCATTCTGAACATCAGCACCCTGAAGACTTCCACATCACCAAACATTTCACCTTAAGCAAAACAGTCTGGAAATTGTGCTTTTCTTGCTCACAGCTAGGCTGCACATTCTTGAAATATGTAGACTATGAAAATCCCACTTACTTGTTCCTTCGTTTTTAAAGACATATCCCCCAGCATCATGCGAGATTATCATTATCTATGTATTTTGTGCAGTAAGGAAGGTTGGGAGATACTGTACTCTCTCCCCCACCTCTGAGCTGGTTGCCCTGCACTGGTTTGGTTCTTGGAGTAATGCTCATCAGTGTTCTCTGCAGTCTGTTGTGGCCATCAGGACCCTGGAAAGCTGAGTCAAGTCAACAGTAGCTTCAGGGGCCATGGAGGATGCACAGATGGTCCTGATGCTCTACACTGCACTGGCCCTGGAGATGCTCTGCCAGGCAGCGGCAGTGCTGCTGGGGCCTTAGACCAGGCCCAAAGTCCCATGGACAGCTGTGGAAGTGGAGGTATTGACAGTCATGGTAGAATTTTAATCATCAAAAGTCTCCTCTATGAAGCAAGACAAAGAACTGGCTACTGGAGTTTCTGCCCTTCAGAAAGAAGGACACCAAATTCTTGAGAAGCTTAGCCTCATTGAAAAAGAAAGGGAAGAGCTGGAAAGGTCCAGCTCTTTACTTGGGTTTAAAATAGCGACTTTTAGAAAAGGACTTCAAGAAGAGAAATCTAAACATTTGGAAAAGTTGAGCTGATGCCTGACATTACAAGAAAGATTCAATCTCTAGAAGGTACATCAACACACATCCAATTTCAAGTAGCTGTAACTCAAACGGCCTTCAAAACCCATCAGAAAAATAAAGAGCAACTTCAAACAGCAATAAAAGATGCTCTGGGTGAAAATTCTACTCAAGGAAGTATAAACAGCTTTCATAAGAGGCTGAGAAATGGAAGGAAGAGTGAACAGACTCGTCAAACACAATAAAATAGTAGAAAATGCTAAAGTCAAGGTCAGGTCAAGTTTAAATGACAATGAAAGTCAATTGAAGCCTCTGGGTGACCTCTTGCTAAAGAGGAGAGACTGGGTTGCTGTTCTCAAGGAAGCAGTCCTAACAGTGGGAACTTGGAAGTGGATGTAATGAATACATCAGAAAATGGACACCTTCTAGAACAAGAATCAGGAGCAGTTCTGAAGAAACCAATTGATACGGCTGAATCAACTGCATATTGAAAAAAGAAAAAGAAACCAAATGTACACTAAATTAACTGAAGAAAAGAAAATAACTAATGAGTTTAAAGATCATATTAGAAGACCCCACACTGAGAAAGATTCCTTCCAGTTAGAAAAAAACGCCGAAAGGGAAATGCAAAACATCCAGTAGAAACTTTAGGTTCTCTCTGAACTGCGTTGAAAAAATAATAAGATGAATTTTCATCAAATATTCCATTTAGAACTAATTTAACTCATAAGAATAGAATTGAATCTTTCCAAAGCTGATACAAGATCACCCACGCATGTGAAGAGCTGGACAGATAAAATGCAAGCCAAAATTCTTTAAAAAAAAATTCAGATGAATCACACCTATCAAAGCCAGCTTCTTTCTCATGAAAGAGAAGTTCATCGTTTGAGAGCCCTGTAATAGTTTAAGAGCCCCGATGGCTGAGGGAAATCTCAGTAACTTCAAAAGAGAAAAGGCATACATCAGACAAAATTTATTGCAGAAGAATTTAAACATTTCGAAAAGTGTACTTATGTCCTTGATATTGGAAATGGGGCATTTGGCAGAAGGTTGCAAAGACCACCAGGGAATCCTCTGATGAGCAGGTCCCCAAGCAAGCAGAAGCATCTGGCTGCGATGGTGCAGGGATTCAGGTCCAGAATCCCGTGTGAACTAGATGCCACCCTGCTGGTGCCAGACTATAGGCGCAGAATCCTGCCATGAGGCCATGTCCATGCTGACACAGCACGTCCTCCATGAGGGCATGCCAGAACTTCTCTTGGGGCTCCTTGCACTGGCGCTAAGGACCTTGTTTTGATTCAATCCTCCCACTTGAACGGGGAGCCATGGGCCAGAGCACTGGTCCTGTAGTTCATGGTCCCATCAGTGGTCAGACATTACCAAGGGCTCCCAGGAGATAGTTCCTAAGAAAAGAACCCCCTTCCTTCCTCTATTTTTGAAAGCGAGGATAAATATTCCTAGGAATTCTCTGTCTCCACCAAGGGGCTTCCCTGGCCCAGAACATCCTCTACTGGCAACAAGAGAAGTCTCTACACCAAGCTCTGGATTTGGTCTTCCCTCCACACACCTCAAATCAAAAATGAATCACCTTCTGAACTGATCCCACTTTAATAAGTCTCTTTCTGAACAACAACGTGCTTTTTCTCCCTAAACTAAAATAATTTGATGTTTTCTCTATTAGTTGTATTGCCATTAAGTGATTATGCCTCAAATGGAAGCTTGATAGAATTATAATTCTTAGGATAATGTTTTATAATTGTAGCTTATTGAAATGTGAATCTTGTAGGTTAATTGTGTCTATTTAATTCTATCTGTAAGTAGTATAATTACAGTATTTTTATTGTTGTTAACAAGTCCATTAAAATCATCTAGAAACACAGCAAGTTTTTTTTTTATTTATTCCAATATAACTTCGAATTTTTTCTCTTTTGGTTTTATAGCTATTATGTAGTGTTTATACAATAGCTCAGATGAAAACTGGAAAGAATTATCATTCTTAGAATGCTTTATAGATATACATTATATAAATGTGAATCTTAATAAATGGTTTATGCCTTATTTGATTTTTACATAGTCTATGTATAATATTCTCATTATAACTATTTAACAAGCTTCTTCTATTGACACAGAAACTTTTTTGTTTTTCTTCCAAAGTAATTCTGAATTTCCTTTCATTTAGTTTCACTGTTGTAGTTAAGTGATTGTACAATTGCTCAATGATAGTTAGAATTCTTAGGAGAGTATTTTATAAATATTTAAAAGTAAACTTCATGAGTAAACGTTTTCTTTTCTTATTTTCCTAGGTAATTTAAGGATAAAATTTCCAACTGTTGCTACTTAAGAAATCTTCCATAACATGAACTGTAGCAAGAGTTTTACAGGAACAATCTTGCAATTGGAGACATATGAAACTCAAAGTTTATTTCTGTGTAACTAGGGTTGAATTTACTCATGATTAACATATTTAACTACACAAATTTTGGTTTAAAAAATCCTGTCCATCTTTAAAATTTTATCTTTAGTGGTTTCCTTTCTAGGAATTTGCTTTTGATCTTTTCCTATAATTCCTTGCTATAAACTCTCAAAAGTTCTTTGTATTTCTTTAATTGTACTCTAGCTTGCTAAATCCTTGCCTAATCAAGCACTATTCCCATAGATTGTAATTTTGTGTGTGTGGTTAGGGAGTATGTTTCAATCTATGTATTCTGTACCGTCCCTAGTGCATGTTTCGAACACAGAACATCAGAGGTGGTCAAGAAATATTTATTAAATTGAATTAACATCACTTTACTTTTAGTTAAGTGAATTTGAAAACATGCTGAGTGGTTTTCTACCATAATAAAATAGCGCCCGTGGCCAGTGATCAGTTAGAGGCTGAGGGTTCTGTCCCTCATGTGTGCTTATAAAAACAGACCATCAGCTTTTCTGTCTCTGGGAGTGACATTCTTCCCCTCAGACATCCTCAGAATGAGAAAGTGAGCTGCTGGTCCCAGGCTGGATTTGGTGAGAAAGTACAAAGGTCATCAAGGAAATCTAAGACTTCTACTGAAAAATAGCTTCCACAGGGAAGAATTATTTACAAACACAAAGGACAGTCTGCTTTTATTCCTTAATACGAAACTTCTTTCTAATACAATGTGAAGGCTTTGAGCCATAATGCTTACAAAAGGCCCAAATTGTGAAAATCTAAGGTTCTCATTATAATGGTAACTTGACTATATTGCACATTTTTCATATAATAAAACAGCCCTGGAAAGTTTATCTAGATACTGAGAGATAATATATATGCACAATTTGGTTGAGTTAACACTACAATGAAAGCCTTCACTTTTGCATTTCCTGGCTTTTGTGTGCCATTATTATTATTTATGACTTGAATGTTGACAGCCAATTCGGCATTGCATAAGCCATGCAGTAAGCACAGTTTCCCCCTTGGGGCTTCCTGAACGAATTAGACACGGAAAGTGTCTCATATTAAAACCCTCAACTCTGCAGAGAGCTAACTCTAAACGGTGCAAGTGGCTTTAAGACTCTTGTCCTTATCTTTCTTTATCCTTTTTAACTTTTTGCCTTAATTAATTTACACAGTTCATTGTTCATTGAAATAATGAATGAAGATGTTCATTTTCCTACAAAGTAGGTGGCCTGGTGTTCCAGTGCCAAAAAATTGAAAGCAAAGGGGTGAAGAAGTGGAAAAAAAGACCGCGACTACGAGACAAATTAAAACTCATTTGTCTTTCTTGTACTTTGGCACACGCTGGTTCTACCCATAAGGCCCCTTCCTCCCTGATCTGCAGCTCACAGCCTCTTCCACTGAGAAGCATTCCTTGACCTCTCATAGGCCACTCCTGTTGAAACTGTCTGTCTCCCAGCTGGGTATCACCAGCATCTAGCACAGAGAACTCAGCAACCATGGGTAGGTGAACAAACAAACAAAAAAAACAAGACAGAACTGAGTCTGAGGTGGATATACCCATCCTTCTTTTAGAATGATATGACTAGTGAAATCTCCACCCTTCTATTCAAAGTCTTAATCATGATTATGAGTACTTTCGGAGCCCTTAAATAATCTTGCAAACAGCTACCAACCAGCATAATGCCTAAACGTATCATGGTCAAACTATGTTTGCTGTTTGATTCCCTTTCCTTTATGGATAACCTGTTATTGGTTTATAGGTAGTTAACTTACTCGAGAAATTAGTAATCCCAGGATATAGCTATGTCTCTTCTTCATTCACTAATCCTGTCATTCCCTGAATCTTTTCTAATTCAATACTCAAGACTTTGCTTCCTAATAGTTTGCTCTCATTTCTTTTTCTCCTTCTGAAACTCCTATTATACAGACATTGAATTTCTCACTCTGTCCTCTATATCTTTTATCTTTTCTCTCATACTTTTCTCTGCTTATCTTTCTGCTCCAAGTTCTAGGAAAATTATTCAAGTTAGTATTCTTATTCACTAATTGTTTTTTAAATATCCATTCTGATGTTTACTGGCTTTTTATTTAATATTTCTTTATTAAAACAAATGGTTGAAGAATCGTAAAAAGCAGTTAATGACACAAAGAGTCTAAATTATTAACAAACCCAGGTACCTATAACCTTAACCGCTGTGTGACCATCTGAGATTTCAAGAAAACAGTCTAAGTTACTTAGGCCTCTAAATAGCACTTCTTTGTATTTCATATTGGGTATCAGAATGCAGTTACATTTACTGAGTATTGATTGCTCACCTCAGTCTGCATCCTGCACTCTTCTAGATGTTGTTGGGGTGCAAAAAATATCTAGCATTGTTTATGCTCTGAGGTAGCTGATAATCTCTAATCCTTAAATTTTACACTAAAATGTAAAATAACACTTACGATTTGGGAAACTAAGATATGCCTCATGATGATATACATGTCCATAGAGACTGCTGGAAGCCTGAAGTGGGCCTAGTGAAGTATCTCGATTTTCTGTCTTTGGAAGATGACATTTGCTTGGAACAGAAGCACAGGGAAGATGTCTGAACCTAAAGTTAGAGCCCAGCGGGAGTCCTGGCTTTGCCTCTTACTGGCTGGGTGACCTCGTTTGATCTGCCTGTGAAATAGAGAGCATAACACTGACCTAACTGAGTAATCATGAAAATTAAACAAGATGGCATACTCTTCAGAGTAATCTGTGATCCAAGAAGCACATGCTGTAATCTTATCTTAACAGAATTCCCTCTTCCTCTTTTAACCACCTAAATTAGCATTTTTGAATGATTCTAAGTTAGAAACAGAAAAAAAAGATCCCAGATATCTTCCTCTCCAGAGTGTCAACCCTAAGGCCAAATAAAATTTCTCTGCTTAGAAATAACTCTTCACAACATAAATCAACAAATGTATACTATAAGCCAGACACATATGCCATACACATGTAGTTTTCTTTAAAGGGCCAGACAGTACATTTTTCAGGCTTTGTAGGACCTATGGTCTCTCTCATGACCACTCAAATCTGTTGTATGAAGGCATCCATAGACAACATGTAAAGATACAAGCTTGGTTGTGCCCAATAAAACTTTATTTACAAAAACAGGTGGCAGGTCAGATTTGGTCAGTGGGACATAATGTGTTAATTCCTATTCTAGGCGATACTGACACGAAGAAGGCAAAGTCCCTGACCTCATGGGGCTTATAGTCTAGTGGGGACAATAATCAATAAACAAAATATAACAATATGCAATGAAATAGCAGATGGTATTAAAGCGTCATGAAGAAAAATAAAAGCAGAATAAGAGAATCAAGAGCAATGAAGAGGGGAGGGAAAAGCTATTTTAGATAGGACAGTCAGAGAAGGTCTCTAAGCAGAATTATTACTTGAGAAGAAATGGATAAACTGTAGGAGCAATGCCATGTCTGCAAGGTGAAAGATATTCAAGGAAAAAACTGCAGATGCAAAAGCTGTTACACAGTCCAGTGGGTTGAAGAGTGGCCCTCCAAAAGATATGTCCCCCAGGAACCTTAGGATATGACTTTACTCGGAATAGGGTCTTGGCAAATAAAATTAAGTTAAGGATTTTGAGATGAGACTATCAGGATTAGAGTGGGCCCTGAGCCAATGGACAGTCCTTATAAGAGAAAAAAAGGGGAAACAGAGAGAAGAGAGGTGAAGGCCGTAAGAAAGAGGCAGAGATGGGAGTTATGCAGCTATAAGCTGAGGAATGCCAAGGACTGTCAGCATTCACCAGAAGCTAGGAGAGAGGCTGGGAATGGAGTCTCCCTCCTTGCCTCCAGAAGGAATCGACCCCGCTGAAATCTTGATTTGGGGTTTCTTGTCTCCACAACTGTGAGAAAATAAATTTCTGTTATTTTAAGCCACACAGTGTGTGGGAATTTGTTAAAGCAGCCTTAGGCCACTAGTGCAGATGGAAATATACCTGGTATGTTCCAGGAACAGCAAAACCCGTGTAGCTAGAGCCAAGTGGGCAGAGCCAAAAGAAGGAATCAGGGTAGATATTCAAAGAATTTGATGGTCGACATGGCAAGGGCACCCACCAACCAGAACAGACACCAGTCATTAAGCCCTGCCAGTGCATATGGATAAATTTTCAATCTGAGAGGTCAGAGGAAAGACTGGAGAGGTAGGCTGAGGCCAAATCTTATTGGGATTTGTAGGCCATGGAAGGGCGTTTGGATTTTACTTTGAGCGTAAATGGAAGCTATTGGAAGGTTCTGGGCAGGAGAGGGACATGATGTGATGTATGATTTTAAAAAGATCATTCTAGACGTTCTGTGAAAAAAATGACTGTAGCAGGAGGGCAAGAGTGAAAGTAGGATAGTTACATAGCTCTTGCAGTAGTCTAGACATCTAATGACGGTTGCCTGACTTATGGCTGCCACACAAGATTCTGCAGGTTTTGCACTGCCCAATCCTAGGGGTGCCATTCACAGTATGAACACTGTATATCTGTCACATGACTTGTATATTTGTTACAAGAGCTTTTCAGCAGATAGGCAGACATATGTTTTCTTCAGAGAAAAATGTTATAGAACAGGAGTATACCAGCAGATGGTTGTGTCCTGAGAAAGAAATGCCTTTTTAAAATTTGCACGAGGGCACTGTATGGGCTAATGATGCTTGGGCCTTGGGCTAGTGGTGAGACGGTATTGAGAAGAGGTCAAATTCAAAGTAGATGATGGAGGTAGAATTGATAGACTTGTTGCCGTGGGGAGTGAGAAAGAGAGGAGTCGAGGGAGACACATTGCTTTTTTGATTTGAGTCACTGGGTGATAATAATTCACCAAGATGTGGCGAATGAGGTAATGCTCCTCTGGTGTGTTTGTGTGGGGCGGGGCTGGACTCAAGAGTTACTTCTTCCCGTTACCTTTAAGATGCCTATTAGATATCCAAGAAAAGAGGTTGAGTAGACAGTTGCAAATACTAAATTAGCACTTAATTTCTGATAAGGTCTTTTCCAGCATCATTATATCTTGAAGCAATGTAACAAATTGCTGCTACACTTCCTCCTAATAGTCTAAGGTTGATTGGATGGACCGAGTGCAGATCTAATGCCCAAAGACAAAAATAAAAGCATTTTTCAAAAGGTGCTTGGAATTGACTCATTATCTAGAAAAATTTACAGTGGATGAACCACATCTGGGCCTACAGCCAAATCACTGCTGAGCCTTTTCTCACCGGTTTATGTGGCACAACACTGCCTTCATTGACTTTGGGGGGCAGAAAGTCTCTGTGGATGTTAAAGCTAAGTAATCTTTAACAGCTGGGGTTTAATGAGTTGTTTTAGTCTTGGATGTAAGTACTTCAAATTCCTAATTCCACTTCACATTGCCTTTGTTATCCAACACCCTCTTAATTGAAATGCAACTTTCGAAAGAATTCCCAAGAGAAAATTGTTTATTATTCCTTTGCCCACATAGCCTCCCTTGGTCCTTACTGAAAAATTATTTACTTATGGAAATAATGACTTTAATCAACTGTAGGTCAAACTGGATATTAACTGAAAGAGAAACTTCTTCATATAATTATTTTTATAAGGCTTGTAGAAAATGAAATATGACACATAACTACGTCTCATGAGTCAAATCTAAACGTGTTTATGTTGAAAGAAAAGCAATAAGCTCATGCTTTGTCTTTTCCTCACTCCCTATACTGTCTTCACCGAAGTTTTCTCAATGAATGCTACAGAGCACAGGAAAAGGCATTTTTCCAATGCTTCCCACAGCCTCCTGACGTGGTAATTCTAGGGTTTGGAAAATAAATGTCAGTTTTGACACCCAGTGCTATCTTGAAGTTCCCAAATGTATCAGTCTACTAAATAGGTCTTGGCTGCCATGTAGTAAATACAAAAGTGTCTCTGGGGAGATTAAGAGTCATTTTTACTAGGGGGAGGGTGGTAATCTCTATGTTTATATCTTTACATTTATTTCTAGGTCTTCATCAGAGCTTAGAGACATTGACAGGTAAATTCCTGAGAAAGCGTGATAAATGTTGACTTTCCCTTTTTAAATAAGCAACAAAAATATCCTATAAATCCTGAAACTGCTCTTTCTCAAGCAGACTGTTGTAGATACACTGGCTCATCAGTGGGTGACTAAATCAGTGAGAAGATCTTGGGATGTGAGATGCACAGGCAGCATCAGAGGGAACTGGCTGGCTGGTGGTGATGATCCCTGCTTCCAACAAAGGCTGTGGACGTGATCTTGAGCAAGTTACTTAACCTCTCTGAACTTTAGTTTTCTCATCAGCAAAATAGAGATTGTTGTGCAGATTAAATGAGAAAATGTACTGAAGTGTCTAACTCAAATCCAGACCTCTTCTAATGCCATTTCCTGTCTGTTTTTGTTGTAAGCAAGAGCAAGCCAGCAGGGAAAGACCTGTTAGAAAGAGGTGGCCCCTAAGTGGGAAGCTAGAAGATGATGTCGAGGCATCCAGCAGATTGCAATCCCAGGTCTGGATTGTAGAAAAGTGTCTAAGGTAGCTAAGAAACCTGGAATCGTTGAGTGAATGGATTTGTGAAAATAAAAGTGGCTTATAGGCAAGGGCTATAAAATACTTACAGAATGTTACCTATCTAGGGTTTTCCCATGTAAAATATAGTAAGGAATTAAATATAACTGTGACTACTGTAGTTTATATGTTTCTAGATGTTTTATTTTCCTTTTAATGACTCTTTACGCATTTATGATCCATGGTAACATGAAAGGGCTTAGAGTCCTGGCTCCCTTTTACCTAGTCTCCTTCTGTGGGCCTTCCAGGTTCACTGCCTTCTCCTTGCCAACTAATCATGAAGAGCCCTGTCACTATCAGAAGAACCATCCGTTCAGTGAGATACAGATGTCATTCCTTCAGTTGCAATTTAATGATCTGCCCCTGGTGGAGTCATTCCAGGTGGCTCTGTTAATCACTTTATTTAACCATGTCATATTTAGAACTGTTCAGAATCCCCACAAGGAGGAAAAGATTACTGTGCTTAGAAGTTCACTAAGATTCTAATGGGATCTAGTCTATGATGGAAGCCTAAGAAGATTTTCATAATACACTGCTTGACACTTTGACCCCAAACCTCCCTCACTGAAGCTTCTGTTCTCATTGATGATTAGTGGGAAATACAGCTTTTAAAGAGACCATGACTCATTTTCCAATCTCCCTCCTGCAGACGAATGTTATCGGATCCTTTAAGCAAACTGGAGGTGGTATTCCAGTATCTCTCGCAGAGAAGTTTCAACAAGACAAACAACAGACTCTCAGGAATGAATAACTTGAAAATAAAAACCCATATTCATAAAACCAAGGTGGTATAGTCCTGGAAACTATGAGTGAGAAGACGTCGAAATAAGCACAATTTATTCCATCTGGAAAATAAGGAGGAATAATAGGAAAAAAAATATTCTTAGGCTATCAGATACTATAATGAAGACTTCTTCTTTTAAAAGTAGATAAGAAAAACATTTTTAATAGAAAACAGCAGACATAGTTTGTATTATGTACATAACTAAAAGACAAGAAAAGTCTACAATGCAAGAAAAAAACAAATTTAAAAAACCTTGCACAATGTAAAATTTCCTAGCAGAGACTATTAAATTAATTTAGTAGCAAACAGATTTCTTATCAAGTAAGTGCCTATTTTATAGGTATTTTCTATCAATTCTTAGGCTTACTACTTGGTCTGCTTAGTAATATAGTCTTTCATCTGCTTATAAAAGCTATTTAGACAGGGTGTCATTTCTAAATCAATAATTTCTTTCTCTTTTTCTGATAGGCATTATTCCATATGGATTTCTCTAGATAGACTAATAAATCTTATATCCAACTTAACCAGGAAAATTCTGGCTTGTGAACTGCCAGTGGGTGGAAACCAAAAATATTAACAAACACTTATTCACCAATATTAACTTGTTAATATTTTACTCAAACCATGAATTTCTATTATCTGAAAAAACGAAATATAAAATATGCACCATGCAGCAGGAATCTATTGGAATTTCTAATGCATTTGATGCAAAAATACTATTCTGCAGTTTAAAAACTAAATTTCATTCCTTTCATCCTAAAGGAAACCACTGATATTTTCTCCCAAACACAGGCAACTATGACAAAGTGCTCATCAAAGACAGTCAAACCTCACTCATAATTCTCATATTTAATGTGACACAGAAGAACTAAAACACAGTTAAAATCAAGCTGTGTGTTGCTATCCCTGAGTCAGATATTATCTTCTGTTCTGTGGAGACACAAGATCTTTTCTACAGAGACACAGCATCACGAGTTCTGAGAACCGCAATACCTCTTGGCAGGAACACTCCACTCAAACTCCTGCACTAAGACCCCTGACAAACTTGAGCATGGCTTCTAGCCACAGTCCAAGGTGGGGTCCCTGGGAGGATCCAGCCCTCTCTGGAGGTCCTGTCTGGAAAAGCTCTAGGCTGTTAAAAGAATTTACTGTTCCTTCTAGCCAACGCCAGAAGATAGGCCCCTGATCTCCCTTTCTTGGAGCATTTACAATTACAATTGTGAATCTTTCCTGTGTCTCTTCCAGATATAGAGGTATCTCCTGCAACTCAGAGGTGTCTTTCTCAAGGACTTGAAAGCCATTCCTCTGAAATGTAATCATCAGGAAAGACAGGGCCTGGTCCCTGTGGGAGAATCAAATTCAAATCCTAACATTGACTCCACTTCAACCCTGGCTCATTCCTCTCCCGACTCTCTCCTTCTCTCTTTTAAAACAGCCAGTCCCCTCTGCCCAAAGCCAAATGGAGCTCAGCTCTTTCCCCCACTCTCAGCAGTTACTGAATAAAATCTGTTTTCAGATGTCCAGTTTTATTTATCCTTTTTTTTTTTTTTTTGAGGAAGATTAGCCCTGAGCTAACATCTGCTGACAATCCTCCTCTTTTTGCTGAGGAAGACTGGCCCGGAGCTTACATCTGTGCCCATCTTCCTCTACTTTATATGTGGGACACCTACCACAACATGGTTTGACAAGCGGTGCCATGTCTGCACCCGGGATCTGAACCGGCGAACCCTGGGCCACCGAAGCGGAACATGCACACTTAACCACTGAGCCACCAGGCCGGCCCCCAGTTTTATTTATCTTTGACAGCACCAGGCTCTTGCTTTTTTACTGAAATATATTATTATATTTATATCTTTGGATAAGTGTCCAAAGAACTTTAATGAATGTATGTGATTTTTAAAGCAAATGGAAGAGTAGTGTTTGTTGATACTGAACCGATTTTTAAGTTTCTATGAATTTCTGATACCAGCTGAATACAAGGCTGACATAAGGGAAGCCATATTGTAGAAAAGAAACCATATTTTAACTTTAAATGACCTCTAACTAACTAGCCCAGACATGCTCTGTAGATTTTATGGCCCCTCCCAGTTGCTTTAACATGATAACTTTGTTCTTTTGAGTTCTCTAGGAACCTGATGACCCCCGGGCAGAGTCTGTGCTTACAGCCATCAGCAACGACAACTGAAAGATCAGGGTAGAGGGCACTGTTGTTCCAGTCTCTGATGCACATCCAGTAAAACAAAGGACTATCAGGAACGGGGACCAGATGTCTGCCCCCACCCAGAGATCAGATGGAGGCCCCACCCAGAGATCAGCCACCTCCCCCACCTGGAGACCAGCCCTGGATATAAGTGGCCTGTAGTCTTTGTTTTGTAAGATGGTTGTTTTGGACATTAGTCAGCCATCTTCCCTCTTGCTAGCAAGCTGTAATAAAAAGTACTCCTCTCCTACCACCTTGCCTCCCGACTATTGGCATGTCTTGTGGCGAGCAGGGGACCCCTTTGGCACCAAAAAAGTTCTAGCAAAGTTGGTGGATGTTGTTTTTTAAAAAGAGGAAAAATAGTGTTAAAAATGACCCAAACAGTTAAATATCTAAATCTAAGGAATTCATCAAGAAATGACAACAACAGCTCTTAAAAAGAAAGCTATTCCCTCAAGTTTCTCTCCCTTAGTACACAGTGCTGGGCTGGGATGTGGAGTCAGCATTTGTAACAGAGTTTGCTTTGCCACGACAGATTTTTAAAACTCAAAAACTATTTTAAGACCTGGAAGATTCTCTTCATGCTGCCAGCCCCTCATGTATCCTGCCAACGTCGCTGCAGCAGAGAAGGATGCGAGCGAGAGTGTTTATGGAGACACAGGGCGAGTAGGGGAATCCTCAGTTCCATTTTTAGCTCTCCCGTTTATTTACTGAGTGATCTTGAGGTTACTTAACCCTTTACTTTGGAATTTTGGTGAAGAAAATAGAATTAGTGTAACTTTCCTTACATTTCAGTAAAAATGCTTTCTTATAACAATGTCTTATTATTTTGCATCTCTGTGATTTTTCTCAGAATTGCAGACCCTCTGTCAGGAATCGTGGTAAATAGAAGAAGGTGCCATTTTTCCAACTCTTGCACTAACTTCTAAAAAGTAAGAAAAGGTATATCCCCCCAAACCATTGATGATTAAATGCATACTTGGCTCCCTCCTTAAATTCTCTCTGTCTTCAGGTTCCTCAGGACTTGGGGAACCACACTCTCAAGTTACAGGGAAACTATGACTTTTTAAAAAAATTGTGGTAAAATACACATACCATAAAATTAAAAACTTTACTTTTAAGGGTACAATTCAGTGGCATTAAGTACATTCACATTGTTGTGCAACCATCACTACTATCTCCAGAACTTTCTCTCATCTCAAACTAAAACTCCATACCCATTAAACACGAATGCATCTCCTTCTCTCACTAGTCCCTGGTAAACACCATTCTACTTTCGGTCTTTATGAATTTGCCTAGTCAAGGGTACCTCCTATGAGTGGAGTGGAATCACACAATATTTGTCCGTTCATGTCTGGCTTATTTCACTTAGCATAACGTCCGTCATCAAGGTCTATTCATGATGTAGCATATGTCAGAATTTCCCTCCTTTTTCAAGGTTGAATACAGACTTTTTTGATCTTATTTTTTGGGAAGTATAACCACTGCCTGAAAATTTTCTTTCTGACTTTCATCATGCAACCAGAGATGCTGGAAAATTTATGAACCAATTCTTCAGTTCTTTGAAAGAGTTCAGTTCTGAGGGACTTTCACTATATTTTCCCATAAGAAATAAGGATTTTAGAAAAAATATATCTCTTAATTAGACTTCTCATAATATATGGATTATATAACATTAAGCACTAAATGCCAACACAAAAGGGGAAACACAAAAAACAATATGCAATTTAAACAGCAATATTAATGCACATATAATGTATTTAACACATATATTTGAATATACTGGACTATTTGAATATGTAAAGTATTTCAAATATATTTATATAAGATTATATTAAACTTGTATATACCTAGAAAAATAGTAAAAATATAATTGATTCATGCCTCAAAAACACTCCCTAACTCAATCTGGTAGACCTTTCATCCATGTTTTAAAATGAGGTGAAAAATTTTGCTGTCAACATTAATAAAAAAGCTGAAGAAGAGAAAAAGGTAATGATAATTGACATTTCAGTGACATGTGGCCTAATATACTAATTTGCAATGTGAAATACCCTGTGAAAACAGGGTAAGTATTGAATAGCAATGATAATAGTTGGAAAGACTCATCAATGCCCAAATGAAGGTGACACCATTGATGGATCAGTTTCTAAAATTGATAAAGGCAGGAGGATTATTGATGTTTCCATCTGGAGTTTTATCTTCAAGTAGGTGTGGTTCACTGAGTGCTTAAGGCTGGCAATTGGAAGCATCAAGACATAATTTGGTTCCATTTTGAGATCACCAGGCAGTTTAGCTGACAGAATTTAGGGCAGTCTCATGCCCTCTCTGAAGTGCCAGCTGAGCATGACCACCCATAAGTTACTCTAAAATAGGAGCTCAGAAGCTCTGATATCACCAAGAGCTGAGCCAAGGGAATCAAAGTGAACTATATATAACGCTTTCAGTGGGGCTACCTTCAGCAGTAGAGGAAGACAGCAGCTTTGTTACTAGGCCCAGCTAAGACTGAACTGATGTTGCCATACATATATAAAAAACGATGCACTTGAAAGCATAAAATGCACTACTGCTATCTTGTAGCTGCTCATATGAAGAGTCCAGGAGCAGCCTGAATCTCCTGGAAATGGGACATAATCCAACCATGGGACACACAGTTTATGACAAGGAGCCTATAAAATGGCAAGGGGCAGAGATCTGGCATATACGCCCAGTACACGAAATGCCAAGTCCAAGGAGTGAATCTCTGCTTCCACGAGACAGGGTTCCTAGGTAGGAGATGGGCTCTAGGATTTCTGCATCATTGCCTATCAGACACTATTAATACTGGTGTGGTGGTGGTTAGGCTCTTCAGAGAGCTCATCGGCAATGGATTGTATCATGGTGCTAGGACTCAATTATATTCCACAGAGATCACAAATACAATTTTTCTAATTTCTAATAAGAGGAGTGTATGGGAAACCCTGGCACCGTTTGCTTTTCTTTGCCGTGGTCTTGGGCATTCCCGTCTCTGTCCCTTCGGCATTGGCCCCTGGCCTACTGGAGGGCCAGCAAGCCTATCACCGGACTTGGGATCAGCTGACGTGAATCTGAGTCTTGACTCTCATTTCTTTTGGTCAACCCATTTAATTTCTCTAGACATCAGTTTCTTTATTTGTAAACCAAGAGAAAAGCTCACAGGTTTCTGCAAGGACTAAATGAGATAATGTATATGAACAGATCAGTGAGTACCTGGCACAGGGAAAACACTCAACAAATCTTAATTGAATTGTGAGCTAACACAGTTAGAGACCCAAGCAAACACTAGACATTATTTAAAATGTCATTTAAAGTGATGGCTATCTACTTTATATCCAGAGTAGTGCTATAAGATGCTAGTTTAAGGCTATGTTTCTGTTCTATAGACAAACATGTGCCATTGCTAATATGGCAGCTCCAATTTGGCAAAGCTTGTCCTAAAGCTGCATTGGTTTTATTACTCTTGGACTCCAGTATGTCGCACCACCATATTACACTGCACGTTGAATGAATTTTCATCCCTTGCTTCTTTCCCTTTCTTTGTCAAGACTCCAATCTCCACCATCAGGACTGGCCAAACCATGACTAAACAGCATAGGGTAGGAATCTGGTAAGTAACTGGTTAATATCACCAAGCAGTATAATTCAGGGTAAAAAAAAATAAAACGAAATTGAAAACATCACTTCATTTCCAGACAGCGTTCGTCTGAAGAGAAGAGGGTGCGGGATTTTTGAAAATCAGGGTTTAATGTGGTTGGCATAGTTACGATGCACACGGGTAATTAAGTTTCTGGTATGAATTATTGTTTCCAGAGTATGAAAACAATCGGTTCATGTACAGCACAAAATCCACTTTCAAAAAACATGGCACTTTATGCACAAATTTAGGTTGCTGATCATAATGTTACCATTACTTATTCACTGAACACACATTTCAATGAATGAAGGACCATTCTTTCCCCAGATGTTCAAAGCACTATAACCCATGGCCAAAAAAGGTATTTCCTTTGATTTGTCCCATTTAAGCCAATTTCAAATTGCTGGGAACACGAGAGAAAAGTTTATTGAGATCCCCTTTCTGCATGCTTTTCCAAGGTTATTATTTTTGTTGAGTATGGTTGATGTTCTCCTAACGAGTTTTCTACATAGGCCTCTGCTCAGAGCTAAGAGAAATCTGTCAGATGTATCTTCCCTGGCTCAGGCAGAAATCCCCTAGTCTTCAAAAATCAGTTCTGTATGGGAAATCTCTAGTCTCTATCTTTTCCATTAAAGGGTATTTTCCAGAAGGGAAAACTTAGCAGTGATCAAAAGTGATAGAAATTCAGAAGCAAAAGATGGGTAGCCCTCAAAAATGTGCACTGCGTTCTCATCAAAAGGCAGACAGCACATCTCAGCATAGTAAATGGGCCATGCTCCATGCTGCAGAGGGACCTTCCTCCCTGTGGGGCAGCCCACATTTCAGGCCACTCCATGAGCCAGACATGCAAAACAGGCAGAAAGGAAGCTAAGAGTAAACATTAAATGGTCACAGTCTAGATTAGGGTTGATACAGGGTCTGAGGTGTGCCGTACTGTCACTGTTGTTCTGCAATGACCAGGAAGCTTCTAGTACCATACCTTAAATTACTTTCTGGAGAGTTCTAGTCCATCACACTCCTTCTCACTAAACATGATGATGCCTAGTACAGTGCCTGGCACACAGAAGAAGCTCCATAAAGGTCCCATCTTTCTTTCCATCCTTACTCCCATCCTCTCCTTCCTTATTTCCATAATCGAGGGGGCAAGATGTTTTGTGTTTACCGGCTGTGTGTGAAAAGAGTATGTGGAGTGCATCCATTGGGTGGTCCTGAAAACACAATGAAAATGTGCTCTTGAACTAGAAGACAGAACAGCCACTTCAAATTTGGCATGTATGAAAAGGAAAATAAAGTTCTGGTAGGCTAGTTGAAATTTTGTTTCCTTTTCTTGGCAGGCTCAAAAGCCATCTATCTGAAAGTCAAAATAGCTATTTTTTGACAAGGCTAAAAGCCTTAAAATGTGCCTTCTTTCTTCTGGTTTCAAGTTCTCTATATTCAGGCTTATTTCACATCTTACATTATTTCAACAAAGTACTCCAAAATGTGTCTCAACTCTATTGGCCAAAACACTACACAAACCAACGCAAAAAAATGTTCTCTGACAAGAGAGGATCTGAGACTACAGAACCAGCAGCGAGCTATTTTTCTTGCCTTTTGCCATTTTGATATCTGATTTTGCAGAAGACAAACAGGATGCTGTTCAGTTCTCATAACTGGTTAGGAAAATTCCTCTGTTGCTTAGGTGGATTTTCAGAGGATGACAGCCATTATGGAAACTCCTTCCACCCGCCCCCACTGAGTATAAAAGATACAGGCAACCTCAAAGGTCCCAGGTATTATGAGCCCAGTCATATATTGTGGCAACTGTGGGCTCTTTTCTCATATGTATTAGTACTATCTCCTTTTACTGGACTATAAGTCCTTTTTTTTTTTTTGAGGAAGATTAGCCCTGAGCTAA
The DNA here is from genome assembly GCF_037783145.1 of Equus przewalskii. Taxonomy (NCBI): domain Eukaryota; kingdom Metazoa; phylum Chordata; class Mammalia; order Perissodactyla; family Equidae; genus Equus; species Equus przewalskii. The sequence continues at coordinate 13,759,735 of NC_091838.1, forward strand.
CATGTACTGCCAATCCTCCTCTTTTTGCTGAGGAAGACTCGCCCTGAGCTTATATCCATGCCCATCTTCCTCTACTTTATATGTGGGACGCCTGCCACACCATGGCTTGACAAGCGTGTGTAGGTCCACACCCGGGATCCAAACTGGCGAACCCCGGGCCGCCGAAGTGGAACGTGCGAACCTAACCACTGTACCACCAGGCCAGCCCTGACTATAAGTTCTTTGAGTCACTTCCCAGTCCACTGTTTTCTTTTTAATGATGGGCTGCACCCTCTAAAACAGTCCTGTCTACCAGAAATATAATGTGAGCCACATATGTAATTTTAAATTTCCTAATAGTCATATTTTTCAAAAGTCTAGCGAAATAGGTGAAATTAATTATAATAACATATTTCATTTAACACAATATATGTAAAATATTAACAGTTAAACATCTAACGAACATAAATTGCGAATGATATATTTCACATTTTCGTTTTTGCACCAAGTTTCCAAAACCAGGTGTGTGTTTTACACTTACAGCACATCTCAATTCAGACTAGCCACATTCCAAGTGCTCAACAGACACATGTAGCCAGAAGCTATCATACTGGACAGTAAAGATTGTTCTCCATCTCCACTTACTTAACTAAATCCTACTTCATTAAACTTCAAGGTTCGCTTCAAATCCTGGGCTTAACACAGTCCTATGTTCAGAGTACATGATTAATAAGTAGTTGAAAATTCACTGAATCAGAGTTTCTGGCTTATAGAGGTATGTGTGCGTGGCTGTCATGGCTGCATATGAAATATCAGGTGTTACAGCTGGTATTAACACCGATCCAGCTCTTTACTTGTCCCATGCACTGTGATGTGTTTTACGTGCATTATTTTATTAATCTTCATGACTAGCCTGTGAAGTACGATTGTGCTCATCTTACAGATGAGGAAACTGAGTCTTAATTAAGGATCCTCCCTAAAATCATGCTGCTAGAAAGAAGCAGTGTCCAGATTCAAGTCTGGGCAGCCTGATCACACAGTGCGGGCACTCTCTCCACATCAGGCACTCACGGTATTCAGACGGCTCAAGGAACGCCAAAGTTATCTAGTTTCACTGGTTTCTTATGTCATGGTATATAAAAACAACGATTAAAATAAGTGGAAGCATTGGTAATGAGAAAGTAACTAAGCAAGGAAAAAGTGTATAGGCCAGGACATCCAGAGCGTCAATTTTTCTTGCCCGACATAGAAACACACAATACATATCTCTCTCTTGAGTGGACAGTGAAGAATTCATTACATAGACTTGATTTAACCCACCTGGGTAGTTACAGAAAAATAAGTACATTGGAGGATGCTTTGTAAAATGGGGCTTTAGGGAGGTGAGAAAATGAATGCATCTACATTAGGGAGCAATTAAGTCTACTGGCACCAGTCGAATCTTTATCATCAAAATAATCACCCCCAAATTTGAGTATATGATGGTATTTTGATTCATCAAAATTTTTGTTAAACAGGAAAATGGTATTGGATTGCAAAGAGGAAATTTAGGTAGTTTTACCAATGACATAATTATATAAGGTAGCTGTTACTTGATCTCCCACACTTCTGTTCCCTTTTTTAGTTTTTTAATTAATTTTTTTTTTTTAGGAAGATTAGCCCTGAGCTAACATCTACCTCCAACCCTCCTCTTTTACTGAGGAAGACTGGCCCTGAGCTAACATGCGTGCCCATCTTCCTCTACTTTATATGGGGGACGCCTACCACAGCATGGCTTGATAAGTGGTGTGTAGGTCCGCACCTGGGATCCTAACTGGTGAACTCTGGGCCGCCGAAGCAGAACGTGCATACTTAACCACTGTGCCACCAGGCTGGCCCCTGCTTCTGTTTCTAAAAGTCTTTTAATTCTCATTGTCCCTTTACCAATCTCCTCCACCCCATACATACACTTCTTCGATATAGGAACATGTATAGAATAAACACTTACTATGTAAGTTTCCAAGGTTATGGCTGGGGAAGGCACTGAAGACCAACTTCTTTGCTTTTATATCTTTTCTTAAGACTGATCTTGAACCGTTTGTAATATAAAATTGAATTAACTGATAAGCTGATAACAGCATCATTTAAAAGCCCTTAGGTTTAGAAGACAGAGTTTTTTAACCAAAATCATGAAGAGTCAGTTGGCCTATGTTGAAGTCAATCATAACACAGCATCAACTGTTTATACGCTGTAATTAAACTCTTACTTCCTATATATGTTTTTTATCATGAATTGTTTTATGGGCTTTCTTATATTTTCTCATCTAGTATCTGATTTTATAGAGCTTAAAAATGGAATTTTTTTTTTAAAGATTTTATTTTTTTATTTTTTCCTTTTTCTCCCCAAAGCCCCCCAGTACATAGTTGTATATTCTTCGTTGTGGGTCCTTCTAGTTGTGGCATGTGGGACGCTGCCTCAGCGTGGTTTGATGAGCAGTGCCATGTCCGCGCCCAGGATTCGAACCAACGAAACACCGGGCTGCCTGCAGCGGAGCACGTGAACTTAACCCCTCGGCCATGGGGCCAGCCCCAAAAATGGAATTTTTTAAAAAGCTCCTTTATTAAATTGATAACCCTCAGCATTAGTGTTTCCAGCACACTGGATGGAGTGCTATACAGATATCCATTGAAAGCAGCACTTTCTGAAAGGTCAGGGCATAACTGTGTGAAGGGCTTCCCTCTGATAAGGCAGGATTTGAGTTTCTTCATTTCCATGATATGCCCTGACATCAGAGCACTGACAACCATAATAAAAAATAGCAAAATAGAAGATTGGCCCATAGGTATGATTTTGCTGTTCATTCACTCATTCCTCCCTGATTCATCTGTTCTGCAAGCACATGCATAGTTCCTGCTGCATGTCTAGCACTGGAGACAGACATGTTCCCATTACTGGAAAGTCACTGTCTTATAAGAAACCAATATACAAAGAATAGTCAGTATCACACCAGCAAGAAAAATCTAGAATCAAAGTTAACAGTCACTGTTCATTGAACAAAGCACACACAACTCTTTTCCTCCACTTCGTGCCTAACAGGGCCAAAGAGCCCCTTTATCACAGGTCAGGGCCACTGCCACACCACCATAAGGCTGTAATGCTAGACATACGCTAGGATGCATTTGATCAACTGCTCTCTAAAAGGCTGTAAAAAACCCGTGATGTACTTATGCACTCTCAGTCCGGCCTTCTCTGCTATCAGCTCTCTTTTATGTGACATTGTGCCATCTGTTTAACCTTTCTGGGTTTCCATTCCTTATTTCTATGTTTAGTTTTATTCTGTTAACAGGAAAACTCTAAGTGAGTAGTTCTGAATCCTGGCTACACATTCGATTAACCTGGGGAGCTTAAAAAAATAGACACATGCCAGGACTTCTCCCCTAAAATTGTGTTTCAACTGGTCTACAGTGTAGCCCTGGCACCTGCATTTTTCAGCGCTCCCTCGATGATTCTAGAGAATAGGTGGGATTCCAAAATACTGCTCTACTCGGTGATCATGAAGCCTGAGGAGAGAAACTTGGACTAAGTCACAGACTCCGTTGTCATCCTTGCATAGCCATGCGTAGCAAAGAGCACTCTCCCCTCGGGGAGTCACTGAGCAGTGTATCTGGGGGAGGAGCAGAAGAGAGGCCAGATACAAGAGGCTCTGTCTGCCAAATAATATGGCAAGGCAACCCTCACGGCAGGAGGAGAATTTAAAACCAAAGAAAGAAAAGGTGAAATATTAAGAAGTTTTAAAAGAAATGATTGCCTGAGAGCTGGAAACGTGTTTCTTTGCCTCAAGGCTGAGGAGCTGGTAATCAATAACAGAACTTGTGGACATCTAATCAACAGATGTGGGGCCTGCTAGTTACATTCCTGTGCTACCACTGTGGGCGGTAGTGCAAGCTTATGAACAGTCATCCTGGGTCAGAACCAGGATTTGTGTGGCCCAGGGTTCTTCTCAGAAGCAACAAAGACAAAGCTGGGGAAGAACATATTCATCAGCCTTCAAGATCAGGGACCTCATCCCGAAAATTCTAGCCTCCTTTGTATCATGATGGATTTCTTAGCCATAAAATTATCTAAAATTTTTAAAAAGAATTCATATTTCCAGTCTGTGCCATCACTGGAGGTAGAAAGAAGAAGCTTTCTAGGTGATAATTTGGGCACACTTGGGCATGCCTGGAGCCAATAATGAGAATTCAAAGAAGTCACAATGACCTACATACGTTGGGTGATGAATTTAATACTGTTTAAAGTTGGCCTTGGAAGTTCTTCCCTCAGGCCTTTAGCCTCTAAAGGCACCAAGGGTGTTTTTATTCGGAGTTTTTCCATTTTGGGGTAGGAAGGAATGCAATGTAGTGAGAAAAGTTCCAGGGTCTTCCAGAATAACCACATGTCCTACGGGTCACCTGACGTCTCCAATATAATTTCTTCAACTGTAAAATGGAGAATATGGCATCAAATGGCTTTTGAGTTTTTGCCAGCTACAAAAGGCTACGAATTGATTGAAATTGGATTTCACAGGAGTTTGGGGGCACTGCTGGCTTGTGTGTTTTTTGATTGAGAGGCAGAAATTAGACAGGGGTTACGATTTTAAGGCTAATTTGAAAATATACATGTTTACCTTAAACAAGCAAACTGCACAATTAGAAATTTTGTGAAATTTTGGAGAGAGGCCAAAGAATTAGCAACATTTATGAAGCTTGGTGGCCACTGCCCTTGACAGAAAGAGCTTCTGGGGAGGAAAGCACAAAAAGGCTTAACTTCGTGATGGTTTACCAATCTTTTGTAAGTTTCCACATGTCTACAGGGGAAGACTTCAGGGGGTTCCCTCTAGTTTTAGGGTAATGTGAAAGATAAAAACAGAGGGAAAGAAAGAAGAGATGAGAGAAGAACAGATTCTGACCCACTTGAAAGCTCAGGAGACCCTAACTGATCCCTTCCAGAGCTCGGAATGGCTGAGGTAGGAATCTAACTACCACTGTGGGGAAAAGAGCAATAATTCTAACAGCAACAAATGAATTTAAGTGTTAATATGTGTTTACTGCTTTCCATTCATTTTCTTAGTCAATCTTCACAACTATGAGATGGGCATTATTATTATTCCATTTTGCAGATGAGAACATGAAGGCTGAGCTGGCCAAAGTCTCGGAGTTGGTAAGAGGAGAAAGAAGGAAACATCTACCCACGGCCCTTGAGTTTTTAGCCCTTTCTATTTACTCCTCATTCTTTAGCTTATTCATTTCTTTCTTTCTTTTTTTTTTTAATGTCCCTCATTTACCTTCAAATCTGGTCTCTGATAGGCTTCTCAGCATCTACCCTACTTCTGTTCCTCGCTGTTCTCAGATGAAGTTGATGGCAAGTCTTTGGTGACTTGTAGGTTTAACAGTCTCATGCTCAAGTGCAGAGCAGTGCAACTCATCTGTTAAATGGAATTTATATGGGAAGAAGATGCGAGAAGAGAGACTTGGAGAGGTCTGCCAAGGCTTCCAAGAATTAGCTGTTCAAAGAAAACTGTAACAGAAAGGGAAGGAGAAAGAGAGAGAGAGAATGGATCTAATAGTAACCACGTGTACTGGCGCATATCTTTGCTACGTTAGCATCATTAGCAACACTGCACACATTTCCTCATTCCATATCCTTCTCTGCTTCCTCCAGTCTCCCAGCCCACACACATGCTCAGCATTAGCTAACAGGGGTGATCTGATGGTACAGAGTGACGTGACTATATCACTCTGGATGGACTGACAGCTCTAATTTCCCTACAAAAAAGATCTATTCAGAAGGAGGAAGAAAAATATGGCTTCTAAAAGCAATGAACTAAACTGTGAAATCCCTTAGTACAACTTGCCAAATGAAAACAGATGAACTCTCTCAATACAGAGATGCAGGCCACTGTAAGATATGGAGTTTATTTAGAGTGGGACTGTTCTTTGCAGCCTGGTTTAATCCAGCAGCACTACCAAACCCTGGGTTACCCTGGGCCACACTGTGTAGCAGCCCGTTTCCCCTCATGTTAGCAGAGACTGCGTCAAAGGTCTTGTGCTTGCATCACCCAGTGATGGTGGCAAGACGGCTCGAGCTCCAGAATCTCTATCAACCACAGCAAGCCACCCTGACAAGCAAAGAATCTTAAGACAAACCGCGTACTTGTTGGGCAAATGCACCTTCCAGGCAAGAGCACCAACCACCACTCCTCCCCTCAGCCCAGGACTGCCCCTAAGGCCCCCCTGTAAGGGAAATGATTTGGGAAGCAGATATTTCAAGACTGGAAGACAGCGGTTCAGTCTGACGGCACGTCAGAGTTTGTCAGCAGCAGAAATGGATCAATACCTGATTTTTATGGCTCCTTGTTCTTTCTTCTCCTTTGCCTACTTTGCTCGTTACTTCAAACTAAACTTAAGATCTGATCTTCTGTAATTTGAACTGTCATGACAAAAATTGCTCTGAGAGATCAGGAGATTTGACGACTTATGAAAGGGAGAATATCATAGTTGGGAAGTGCACTGTCTTTGGGGTCAAAGAGAACTAGTTTATAGCCTTGCCTCTGCTTCTTAGTAGCTATGTGATCTTGGGCAAGTTACTTAACCTCTCTGAGCCACAGATTTCTAATACACTGTATAAAAGGGATAATAATATTCCCTACCTAATATGGCCTGACTGTGGCGAGGACTGATGAGACACAGTATGTAAAGCACTCAACAAATGTCGCTGTCCTGATTATAACCTAATCTAATCAAAACGAAAGGATTACAGCTAACTAGGGGAAAACTACCTCCCTTCCATAGTTCATAATGGATACCTCTCTCCAAATAGATTTCTAATTTAGATAAAAAGCTAGTTTGCTTGCTCTCAGTTAATTTAATGCCTTTTAGGAGTACATATTTGCTATAATGAATTGGACTTCAATCACCTCTTCCCTAGTGACAACTAACTGCCAGACTCTTCACATAAACTGTCCTTTTAGTTTAACTATAAACAGAAGAGATAGGTACCACGTTCCTTGTTTTACAGACAGGGACTTTCAGAGACACTGTGATAGGCCCGAACTTACGCAGGGTCAGGACGTGAACCCACGTCTTCTGATTTCACTGCTGTTGCCTCTGGTTGTCTGAATATCAGAAATCTTACAACAATGAGAGCTAAGCTTCACTGAGCATGGATAGTGCCAGGTACTGAGTTCTAATCACTCAGACGTGTAAACTTATAATCTTCACAAAAATCCTATGAAGTTAAGTACCAGTATTCCCATTTTCTAGACAAGGAAACTGAGGCAACAAGAAAATTAAGTAACTTGCCTAAAGTGACACGACTAGCAGGCAGAAGGGCTGGGGTCAGAAAGCAGACCGTCACTCTCTGAAACCTGCATCGTTAAGCCCCACACCACAGAGCAGTCACAGATTATAAGACACTTTCAGTCAGAAGGAAGGCAGCTGGGAGTTGTTCTCCTTTGATTGCCTTGTTGACACAGACTCTTATCTTTTCTCCTTTATAGTCTATACCCCAATACAGCAACTTTCTATATGGTCAACTGCGGCAGTGGATTTACCAGCCTTTGCAGTGTACCTCCATCCCATATAAACAGCAAGAGGCAAACGCACTAGTACGAGAGGCGAGGAAATAAAACTGAAGACCAGGAACAATGCCCGCTCTCACACGGTGAGATCTTGGTGGCAGAGACAGGGGCACTCTTCTGCCGTTCTGGGCTCCATAGTCCCCCGAAGGATGACATGGAGTTCTTTGGGGTCCTTTTCTGTCAATCAGGCAAACTCAGCTGAGTGACAGGATAACAAGTCACTGGGAAGATAATTCCTTCATTTTGATGGTAACCAAACCTAACCTTGATGATTCAGAATCTCACATAAATTGAATTCTATTGCTTTAGAAGCACTCTCAAATCCTTCGATCTTTGAAGGTGAAAGATTGGATATCCATCTCCTGGGCACGGCCTCCGCTTACCTTCAATCAGGATTTGCAGCTTACTGCCAAAGGGGAGAGGAGGGCTATTGGAGTTCAGCCTAGTCAACTAACAGACAGGCAGTCATCTCCTGGGAACGCCCAGCCCTCACACCAAGCTTCAGGCATTACAAAGCACTATGAAGGGATTAGGTTTCCGCTGTAGGTTTGGAAGTGGAGCCTGTGCTACACATCCAGACCAGCCTTGGGGGCAGTTATGCAAATGCTGAGACTTCAGATTCACACTGCCTGGACCAGCTCCCAGTAGGACAGAAGCTGGTCTGTTGCTGGGCTTCCCAAAGAATTCCTGGTGGATTAAAAGAGATTTAGAGGAGAGAGAGAGAAGGAAGGGAATATTTTAGGCCAGCCCTAAATGTTTCCCCATCAATACAAATCATTAGACCACATTGTCTCCTTCTCTAATTATACTTAAAACATTTTAAAGAAACGATCTTCCTTATGCTAACCCTGTCATCAAGACCCCATTTGGATCCAAATTTTAACTTGATGCATTCTCTTATAAACTTATTACTCTCTTTAATTAGATTTGAGTTGATCAGAACTAATGGTATGTTTCATAGCTGTTCCTCCTCTGCTGAGGGAATACAGTATCATTGAAATTATACTGAAATCCTAATGCCAAGAAAGTAAAGGGAAACTGAGCTATTTGACTTTCCCAGTAATATGAATATATTTAACCTAGAAATCACAGTAAGTTAGTATGGGAAAGAAAACAACCCTTTGGAAAGAAATTCATCCATTTTGTTCATAGTCTCAACTCTTGCTATGCAAAGTGCAGCATACGAACTTGCAGAGGTTGTGTCACCTGGGAGGCAGGTAGAAATGTGGAGTCTTAGGTCCCACTCCACACCCAGGTAATCAGAATCTGCATCTTCACAAGATCCCCAGGTGATTCATGAACACATTAGAGTTTAGGAAGCCCTGGTCTACACTGTCTGAGTGCCTGTGTACTGGGATCACAGTCAACAAACAGAAAGATAAGTTCACCATTACTATTTCCCCTTCCATCTTGGTGGGAACCTCCTTCATTTAGTTATCTAGCATTTCCTCAATTAAATTATAGTTGACCCTGAACTTTCAGAATGCTTCATGTTTTCTCACACTTGGGTAAAGTCCAAGAACTCTTCCAGACCGGGATCTCAACCAGAGTTAGAGGGTAAGAGAATGCAGTCACCAGGGCCAAGTGCTGACCCCTCAGAGTCTCTAAGGGGAGCACAGAGATGCAGAATGCTCAGGTGAGAAAGACGGGACCCAGAGCGGATGTGCTAGCAGAATGTCTCCCCACAGATGCCCAGGCTTTAATTCCTGCAACCCGAATATGTTAATTTACATGGCAAAGAGACTTTGCAGATGTAATTAAGGTTACAGACCTTAAAATAGGGAGATTATCCTGGATTGTCTGAAGGGACCAATCTAATCACATGAGCCCTTAATAGCAGAGAATGTTCTTTGGCCAGGGGCGGGAGAGATGAGACAGAAGGAGAAGTCAGATTTGAAGCATGGGAAGGATTTGAGGGCCACTGCTGATTTAATGACAGGGCAGACATCAAGAGAGGAATGCACACAGTGTTAAGAAAGGCTCCCACTGAAAGCGAGCAAGGAAGCGAGGAGACCCCAGCCCTACAGCCATAAGGAACTAATTTCTGCCATCGATCTGAATGAGGATGGAGGCAGACTCTTTCCCAGAGCCTCTAGAAAGGAAAGCAGCCCTGCTGACATCTTGATTTCAACCTTGCAAGACGGGGAACAGAGAAATCAGTCAAGCCACTGGACTTCTGACCCGCAGAACCCTGAGAGAATAAATTCTCCTTGTTTTAAGCCACTAAGTTTGTAGTGATTTGTTTTGGCAACAACGGAAAACTAATACAGAAAGGATTAAATACAAACCCATTGAATATAAAGAAACTGGATTATTTCAAGACGAAGTTACACACGGGGGTCATGTTTAACAAAATACTGCCATACTGGAGGAAGGCTGGAGGCGGTAATGAACACGCGTTTGATCTCCAGTGGTTAATTTTGTCAATGGAATATTAAGCCTGCCCATTAAGTGTTGATTCAGTTTTCTAATTAAATGCTTGCTAATGAACTGCATGATTCTTCTCACAGTAACAGATTAGGCCAAATCATGATGATCTTATCATTGACGAATGAAAACATCCTCTCACAGCATGAAGGTTGGCACCATCGTACGTATCTGCTGCGATGGCCTGGCTGTGTCACCCAGGCGTGGCCCAATTAGTTGTGAGTGAGACATGGTTCACAGAATTAGCATCCTAAAACAAGGGTCGCCAAAGTTTCCCTGTAAATGTCACATAGTAAATATTTTAAGCTTTGTGGACCAAATGTTCTCTTTTGCAACTCCTCAACTCTGCAGGTGGAGCGTGAAAGCAGCCACACACGATATGCAAATGAATGTGTGTGGCTGTGCTCCAATACACCTTTACTGGCTCTGAAATTTGAATTTCATGTAATTTTCACATCATGAAATATTATTTTTCTTTTGAGTTTTTTCAACACTTTAAAAATGCGGAAACCATTCTAGGCTTGGAGGCCATACAGAAAAAGGCAGTGGGTTTGAATTGGCGGACCCCTGTTTTAAAGGCTGGACTTGCACAAAAGAAGTATCGACATGAGGCTGAAGGCCAGCATGGAGCGACAGCTCCTTCAGGCCACTCCGAATAATATGGAAATCAACTCAGTAGGAATATCTGCTTCTCAAAAGGAATGAAATATTTATTTGTTAGAACTCTACCTTGACAAAAAACATTTGTCCATGTACTGATATTAATGTCTGACAATTTAACAATTTAATTACAATGCTGTTATGAGTTGAATCAGGTCCCCCTGAAAAAGAAATGTTTAAGTCCTAATCCTCAGTACCTCAGAATGTGACCTTAATTGGAAATAGGGTCTTTACAGATGTAATCAAGTTAAAATGAGGCCATTAAGGCAGGTCCTAATTCAACATGACTGGTGTCCATAGAAAAAGGGGTAATTTGGACACCGACGTGCACACAGAAAGAACGTCACATGAAGATGAAGGCAGAAATTGGGGTGATGCAGCAGAGGCCAAAGAATGTCAAAGATTGCCAGCAAACCACCAGAAGCTAGGAGAGAGGCATGGAATAGATTTCTACTCTCATAATCTCAGAAGGAACCAACCCTGCCAACATCTTGACCTAGGACTTCCAGCGTCCAAAACTGTGAGACAATAAAATTCTGTTGTCTAAGTCATCCATTTGCAGCACTTTATTAAGGCAGCCCTAGGAAACTAATACAAGTATCTTCATTCTTTTAGAGTCAGGCTATAAAGGGGTGTCTCTACGTATCTCCTCTTTCTCCATTTGCCAAAATAACTACATGCTGGTAGAAAGGACGTTGCTAACAGCTGTGGTAGCATGGGAGCTTGGCTACCAGTTTGCATCATTAAGAAGGACATGTCTAAAGGCTGGCCTTTTCACCTGTTCAGTTAAAAAAGTCAACATTAGTGAAGTGAAATCAGTAGCTGGCAATTCATACATTCTACCTATAGACGCCTTGCTAATGGAGAGTGGCAGTTTGATCAACATGCAGTAAATGTAAAAATGCAATATAAATTGCACCGAATGTATAAAATTGAAGACATCCGGATTTGTGATAGAATGGAAGAAAAAAGAAACAAAAATTCTGTGGTTTATTAACTTCCTGCCCTGTCACATCTCTCTATGTGTATAAATAATTATGTGAATTTTCTTAAATATTGTGGACAAGAAAAGAATTTAGTTGAAGAGTAAATTCCTATAACCATTATAACTAGTGGGGTGCTGGTAAATGTTTACCAACCAGCTCGTGGGGGAGGTGGGGGGAGGGCCTGGTTTGCTGTGTTTGTTGGGCTTACCAATTTCTATGGTGAAACTATCCCCACCATAGCTGATTCAAGCTACTAGCATTATTTCACTGAAAACTTAGTAGGGAAGAGATGTACACAATAGTTTTTATCACTAGCTGGTATGAGTCAGCTCCAGCATCCAAATGATTATAACAATAATAACTTACACAACTGTATACTCCACAGACACTCATGCTTCAAACAGGTCAGCTTGCTGTAAGGGACAAGGCAAGATAGCACCTTGATATTGAAACTCATCCCAGAGTTTCTAGACACTGTGCTGCCTCTAAGTAGCTGTGCAACATTGAGAGTGATTTCATCTCTCCAGGCCTCAGTTTCCTCATCTGTGTATTTATCCAATTAATATCCACGCTCTTGAACCACTGTAAACTGAAGGAAGCCAGAGGCTCTGTGTCTTGCTCATTGGTACAGGCTCAGTGCCAAATACAGTGTCTGATTCAGAAGGTTCTGAGAGTGGCCATCCAGTCTGCTTGTGGGTCCAGAACCTATTCCCCTTCTGGTGACAGTACCACAATTTTCCTTAAGGAACTGCTTATCTTCTACTCTCAATTCATGTGATTCAAGTGAAACTGATTCCATTCCTGGCTCCAGATTGAGCCCGTGAGTCAGGTCTGGCCAATCAGAGCATCATATTTCCCTTGCCACACCAGCCGCCATGACTAGATCAGGGATTGGTGTGAGACTCAAGCCAGACCAATAAGACTCAGTGTTGACTTATTATTATTATTATTATTATTATTTTGGAATTTAAGGGAAAGAAAAATTTGTTTTCCACTGGGATTGTTGAGAGGACAGATTGTAAGCTTAGATTCTCTGGAATCCATGCAACTGAAAGAAGGGGAGAGCCTGCCTAGACTGGTAAATGTAGAGTTGGGATTAACTTTAGGTGACATCAGTGCCCCTAAATAAGGAGTTACCAACCACCATGAGTCTATTCCTCTTGTCAGTGGGATTCTTCCCATTGATAACACCTGACTCTTCTCATTAGTGTTTCTTTGAGTATGAGTTGCAATTTATACTTCAGAAATCCTGGATTTATCCTACCTAGATTTACCATATTTGGTTTTACCCTGCGTCAGAACTATTGTGTGGCAATAATGCTTCCAAACACCTTCTTTTGTTGTCCTTCGTACCACTGTCTTCTACCCCCTTGCTTCTTGACAATAGTTTTGACTCTCCTCAGTTACATTACCATTTATTTAGCGCCTAAAATGTAAGTACCTTACCTACATAGCTCTAATAAATTTTGGAGTTGTGCATAGCTCAAGCAGCACACATTTATTTCCAAAAGTTTGAAATAAATGTAAGGGGACATCTAGAATGCTTTACAGAGCTAAGAAGAGAGAGCCAGCAAGCGCATCAGCCAAGGCCTTAATCTCACAATGCGGCTCTCATTTGGAAGTTATTCAACAACAAATATGTGCATGGAGCAGGGCTAGGCCTATTCCCAAATGGTGACCCCAAGGGAAATCCACCAATTCCCAATATCAGCTGTATCCAAGGATGAAGGGGTGGCTGCAAGGGTGAGAATTTCACTCTCTGAAAGCTGTCTCTCAAGGCCCTGGAGAGACCGTATTTATTAGCATGAGTTCTCTTGAGATTTCAACCTAAAGAATCAATGGGCACGGTTCTTTGGGGTTAGAAACTCTCCGTAAGAGTGCTATTTTAATGCCTGGTTAGCCCTTCTTTCCTGGGAGAAAACTGCTAACCTGCTAAACCAATGTAAAAAGAAGTGTCTCAGATAAAGTCAGCCACCCCTTCAGTGCACAGCACGCGCACACCCTAACAGGCACACGATCCGCACAATAAAGGACAATACAGTTAGTTCTGCTATCACATTACACGTGGGTTTCTAAAAATCACCCTGCTAAGCAAAATCGAGCAATAAAAACCATGGGGCACACGAGAAAAATGGATGCTCAGAAACTTTAGCAGTGAAACATTCAAAAAAGTCATCTAATAAAAATGGCAGCAAAGTTTTACACGTGTTAAACGGCTCAGAAATACATAGATACTGCAATAAATAGAAGACTTTCTCTTGAAATGGCCTGGAGCTTGCTTGCGGAAATGGGCTTTGGAAGGACTGGCTGCAGCTTGTGAGTTATTGTGAAGTGGGGAAAGGAGGGTTATCTGAAATTGGAAAGGAAGTTGGAACTCCAGATATGGATGATGTGGCTCATAACATTCAGTGAACGGAGGCAGCCGGTAGGTGTTGGAGGTGTGAGCAGGTGTGTGATTTGTGTGTTTGTGCACAGCTCCTTCCAGCTGTGTGCAGTTTTCTGTATTCATCTAGTGTTTATCATGGACAAAACCATGCTAAATCCTTCCTGCCCTTTTTCTTTCCTCCTTAGTGACCTCCTTCTCTAGGTTTGGCAACCAGGATCCTCATAGTTTTGCATCCTCTTCTCCACAAAGATCTGCTTTCATGAAAGAGTGAGATAAACTTATTCTTACTGAAGTATACATGACTGCTAAGGTTGAAGGTGTAGGAACAATTTTATGGTGATCAAAGCTTCAAGCTGAAAAAATTTAGCATGCGCTTTTTTTAGGCATATTTAAGGGGAGGGCTGTTTGTCAATTTAATAACATCTATTTATGTTAAAAATAAATAACTGTTTTAGAAATACAGAAGTATTTTTTCATCCCAGGGGGCTGGGAAGAAGGAGCTTGGGGTGGCCTGGACCAGCCTGAGACCAGCGATGGGGTAAGGGGGTGAGTGAAGTCTAGGGAGACCACCAAGGTGGAAGGGGCCATCAGAAAACCTTTTCTCTCATTCTTTTAAGAAGTTCTAGAAGAGAAAAAAGTTCCTTCTAGGCCAACTGTCTGTTTTTGTGAAAGGGTAAACTGAGTCTCGAGACGGGGACTGCCCAGCAAAGGGTCACCCCTCCAGGCACTGGGGATTCAGCCCTTCCAGTGCCTGGTCTCCACTATTATCACCTCGAACGAGAGGTTTGGAAGAGTTAACGTGGCCCTCCAGATGCTCCATGCATATTAGCACACAATGGTCATGTACTCAGAACCATGGTCCTCAGCGCCCTCATTTATCCTGGTTATGTAGGGAGTGGTTGCAGCATCAGAAGACGTATGTCTATAGTCTCAGCTCCTCCTTAAATTACTTGTTTGAAAGAGTCATTCAAGGCCCATCCCACCACCCCCAAATCTTTCACAGGGTTGTTATGAGCGCCAAATGAAAGAACACAGTGCCTGGTACCACACTTGCCACGTCAACAGGAGGCAGCGTGCATGATGGTGGAGGGCCCAGCTCTGCTATCTGACTGCTTGGATTAAAATCTTGCCTCACCACTTCCTCTTTGTTGGAACCTGGGTATGTCTCCTAGGCTCTCTAAGGTTCATCTTCATCTTTTATGGATAATGAATAATGGGGATAATGATCCTTTTAAGGAAATAAAATTAAATACATATCAAAGTGCTCAGCACACTGTCTAGACAGAGCTAGTGCTCAACACGTATTATTAATAACAATGACAGGAATTCAGTAAGAACTAGCTCTGTGGACACCCTCTGTACGCCGCAATACAAATGCTAGTCATTTAACTGCATGTAACACACCATACATAGAAGCTGCCCAAGTAGGCTCTGAATGTGATGGGTTACTTACAATCTCAAAACACACAAGTCTTTTCCATAGAATGTGGCCTTAGCTTTGTGGTTTGCTAAATAAAGCACAGGTTCCTGGTCCACCAAGCGGCTAGCAGCAAAAACCCGCTGGACAGATGAGCTAGGGCAGGCTTCGGGCTGTGTGCCCGTGCATTCTGGGACTGCAGGTAAAGCCAGGTAGCTTGTGTAGAGATTCAAGAGATTCCTGGGCACAGGAAGACTGCCCTCCTTAGCTCTCCAGCCTGGACATCAGAACCAGTATATGTGGCATGTTAATAAATATGCATTCAATCTTTTCAAGATACAGAATGAATTTTAGGTTTTCTTTTAGACAATAGTCTTTCTATAGAAATAGAATCACTAGACTGATTTTGAAATTGCTTTTTTATTCTGCAAGGTGACTCTTGCAGTATTTAAGCTTTTAAATATCTTGTTTTGAAATGGTTACATGTCCTTCGTGACTGCATTATCAGGGCAGAGCAAAGTTCTGGTTCTGAAGCTGGAGTCCTCAGAGAAGTCTTTCTCTGTGGCTGACAACACCATCCTCATGTTCTTTCCTCAACCTGGGAATTCAATGCTAGCATTTGTTCAGAGTAATTTTTTTCTCCTTTGGACCAAAAATAAAATCTTCAAATGTAAAATATCTACCATATTGGAAATCAAGATTTTAAGCAAATTTGGATTTCCTTTCTCATTCGCTAAGGCTATTGAGCTTTTTACTTTGAAATTATAATTTAGATGAACTAAAGCGTCTAACATGTATATGGTCTAGATTTATTCAAAGGCCAGCTCCTTGGGGTAGGGACTCTGTTTGGTCCACTGGTCCACTTCCAACATCTAAAACTGTCTGGAAGACAGTAGGTGCTTACGTTAGTTTCCTACGTCCATGCGACAAATGAACACAAAGAGAGACTTAAAACAACCAACACTTAGCATCTCCCAGTTTCTGCGGCTCAGGAGTCCAGATATGGCTTGACTGGTCGCCTGGGAGGGTCTCACAAGGCTACAGTACAGGTGTCAGTCAGCACTGAGGTCTCGTCTGAGGCTCGAATGGAAGAGGATCTGCTTTGGTGCAGAATTCAGTTCCTTACGGCGGTGATGACTGAAGGCTTCCATTTCTTCCGTTTCCTATCAGCTGTCAGCCAGAGGCTTCCCCAGCGTTAAGAGGTCGCCCTCAGGTCCTCGCCTTGTGGGACCCCAACAAAGGCAGTCATGCATGGCAGCTTGCTCCTTCCAAGCCAGCAAGGAGAGAGAAAGACCCAGCAAGACTAGCACTGCGGAGTTGTATAATCACGTAATCACATACGTGTCATCATATACATCCCTTGCACCACCCTATCGGTTAGAAGAAAGTCAAAGGCCCCACCCACACTCAAGGGGAGAGCATGAGGCCAGGGCAAAACACCAGGAGGTCAGAGTCACCTGGGACCACCCAGAGAGTCTGTCGGCCACAGTGCTCAAAAGGATGTGCTGTTGACCAAATAAATGAATGCAGAGCCACAGAGTCTAGTTAGCATGATCAAATGGGGTAAGTTCAAGTTGTGAGTCCTTCATTCCACTATATTCAGTATATTTCAATTCTTTCATTAGTTGAAAATCACATCTATGTGGGGCCTGCCCAGTGGCACAGTGGTTAAGTTCGTGCACTCCGATTTGGCTGCCTGGGGATCTCTGGTTTGGATGCCAGGTGTGGACCTACACTCTGCTCATCAAGCCATGCTGTGGCAGGTATCCTGCATATAAAGTAGAGGAAGATGGGTACAGATGTTAGCTCAGGGCCAATCTTCCTCAGCAAAAAGAGGAGGATTGGCAGCACTTAATCATCCTCAAAAAAAAAAAAAATCACATCTATGAGTAAAATAACTTCTTAAAAGCCATCTCAGGCTTATAAGAACATTTGGGGAGAGATCGTAAACGTACCACAGAACCCTAAGCATATCTTTTTTTTTGAAGAAAGTGTTTCTGAAAGCATAAAAGTATGACACACCATGGCAGAGTAACATCTCAGTCAAGGAAAAGGCGCCAAATGTGTGCTTCCTCTTTTAGGCTGTTCTCTCAGATTTTCTGAGCATACAGATAATTGGAGAAGTTTTCCCTCAGGACTATCCAGTTCCATATGTTTCAATTGAGAGACGAGTACTGAAAGCCAACCATGCACGAGGCAGAATAAAGATATTTAGGAAGTTAGCCTGCATTTGTAAAATAGTTGACGTCTAAATATTTTACTAATACGAACACCAAATAAACTGGATTGATTTAAATATTAGAGTGGAGTGAATAGAAAAAGAAGGAGGCACGGTTTTAGCGCTGTGTCTCCTAGTGATTTCCAGGATAATCTACAGACAGCTTAACCACTCTATCTAATGAGCTGGGCTTATGTACTGACGAAGGAGCCCGGAGGCATTTGGCGGTCTGTGAAAGGCAGGGGTGATCATGAGGGCACTGAGGGAGCAGTGGCTGGAGAGGACACTTCATGCAAATGGGAGCATGCTTCTGGTGCCAGCTGGAGTGGTGTGACCCTTGCCAGCTGAGATGTGGGCGCTTGACTTCTCCATGACCTCTCATCCTGAAACAGGGAGGGTAACAGACCCATCTCCAGCAGTTGTAGTAAAAATTAGTTAATACAGGTAATGCACCTAGAATATAGGCAGGAAGATAGATGCTAGATGTAAGATTTAATATTACTTGTTAGAAAAACAGATTGAAATTTATTCAACTGATCATAGGCTTCCAAATACCTTCTTTCTTAGAAACAGGAAAAAACATTTGTGAATTCACTCTGATATCCTGAGAAGCAATCATATTAATACACTGTTACCAACAGCCATTTTCCTTTTCTTTCCAAATCAATAAGGAAATGTAGGCTCCACGTTGTGAAGTGTTACAAAAGGGTAATCTTTGTAATCTGGTTTAAGCCTGCTGTGGGCTGGAAACCTCATTCCTTTCAACCAGTTCACAAAGTCATGACTCCTCTTTCCCCTAACAACCTATCAATCTTCCTTCCATTTGTAAAACCTTTTCTGGTTCTTCACTATCCCTTGAAATGGGTCCAAACAGCTTGGGTTCTAAAGTCCTCTACGAGAACAAACCAGCAAGTGCACTTCACAGGATTCACCTTCCTGCCTCTTGTCTCCCTCCTTCCTCTTTCAGTAAACGACGCCTCAGTTCTCTTCCCCACTCAGTCCTCTGTGTCTGCTTCCGCAAGCCCAGAGATGCCTCCCATCGCTCATAGCCAGCCAAGCTAAAGCTGAGTGTCTGCACTCCTGGAGTCATGTCAACTGCAGAAGGGCAAACGACGAGACACACCCCCCAAATCGTGACAGGCATCTCTATGACCTAAGTTGGCAGAAGGAATTTATTTCCTCCCTCCAGCTCCGGGGGTATAACTATTTCACCGGATCAATAACAGCCAGAGAAAGTCAACCTCCACATTGATTGACTCTGGCTGACTGGAACAGAACTCTTGACAACAGAAACGCTGCAATGAAACAGCATCATGATTAACAAGCAGTCAATGAAGACACACCAAAAATAACATTTACAAATTACAAACCTCCAGCTTCCTTCTTCTGACACTATTCTAATTCTGTAAAATCAGAATGCTAAGCCCACCCCTTTGTTTTATAGACAGGGAAATTCAAGCTCAGGGAGATTAAGGCCCACACAATGAGTTCAAGTGCAAGTTGGAACAGATCCCAGGTGCAGAAGAGTTGAGATCCTGGGCTCTTAGAGCTGCGCCAGGGGACTCTCACACAGGTTCCTCGGACGCGGAGTATAACGCATGGAGCGCTTCAACAGATAGGGGTCCGAGACGAACCCACTTCAGATCAAATTCTGCTGCACGCAATTATATTTGAGTGAACTTTCCTACATAGAACAATTAAACATTAGGGTTCTCTTATCCAATTCTCATACAGTCCTTAAAGCATTTACTGTAGGCTAACTTTTAAAGAAAGCTGTATCGCAGGATTTAATTATCTAGATTATTCACATGCTTCTTCATTAGATTCCTACGTACTTTTAAAATTTGCCTGAAGTACTCTGAGGAATAAATTAACCATTCTTGGAAGCTTGACACAAGAGGAAATGACTTTCATACCCATTTCACTCTGTATATGTAGGAAGATGTTTATTCAATCACTTGTCATCAAGATGATATTGACTCTTGGACTTCCTAGTTGATCCTGATTACTATCACGTTATTTCAGCTGCTGTGTATGATGGGCCATTACGTTAGTAACACGTTTAAATGTCTCCTCTTATTGGAGGGTCAAGAAGTGCTCCGACTAGTCTCAATCCTCTTGGATAACAATGAGAGATGATGTAGACATTATTCATAAGATCAGTTACAGAAGTGTAGAGTTTTTCTCTTTCTGAAATTGTTATAAATCATTTTTTAAAAGTTTATAGTCTGCTGAAACTAGGCAAACGTGTTTATTCCTGTTTCACAGAATAAAACGAAGCCCTTAGAAAAGTCTAAAGTGTGTTTATTTTCCTTGTGCATTCCATGATCAGAAGGATATCTTATTTATCAATTTATCCCCCACACTTCACTCAGGGCTTGGCACATGTAGCTACTCATTAACTATGCACTCATAGCTAGAATGAGTTATTAAAATAGACTGGAGATAATTAATACAAATTTGTGTTTTAAAAGGCAAACTGTTGACTACAAATAATTTCTCTAAGGGTCAATTATAGTATATAAAATAATTCGGAAGAGAGAAACGCTGCCTATGTATATACTTGGGTTTACGTGAACACTCTCATCAGATGCATGAATACCTTCAACATTTAACTAGGAGATAACTTTTCAAAATGAATTTCAAAAGGGGATTAAAAACTAAGCTACAGATTTCATTAGATTTTTATTTGATTTTTGTAACTAATTCCAGATTTTAGTCTAAATTTTATTAAAACTATGGTATTGATACTAGATTATTTCTATTTTTTTTTTAAAACGTGGCTGCTAATTAAGATGAGTGAAGGAAAATATTTGAGTCAAGCAATGTTGTTACTGTGGTATAAAAAGACAAAAAAAAAAACTTTGTGGAAAGCAACAGAAAGAGCTATTAGCTAAACCGATGATCCATTCCATCTTTCAACTTTCTTGAGTGGAAAGATCCAGAAGCTGGGATGTGGAGCCGGTGACGTGACGTATGTTGGGGATCTCGACTGCCTGCCGTGTCTGCTAGGAACACCACCAGATGGCAGAAGCTCCTTGGTATGTATGGAGGTCGTTACTGACTGGGTTTAAATCATTTGGATCAAACACAAAATTCAGATCAGAAAGAATTAGGAGACGCAACTTCACTGGGAGTCTTTTGAAAAACACATTTGCATAAATTTGCAGTCATTTCTTATCTCAAAAAGAAAGGCCCATATGTATAGAATCACTTAATATATTAATATTTCTTGGTCTAGGATATTCACATTCAATACGGTTAGATTTCTCAGAAAAACAAAAGTCGCAGAAAGACAAAAGTCCAGATACCACGGGAGTGGGGAGGAATCGGGAGTTGTTTGATGGGTACGGGGCAAGATGAACAGAGTTCTAGAGATTGGTTGTACAGCATGAATGTACTCAACACTATTGAATTATACCCTTAAAAATGGTTAAGATGGTAAATCTTATGTTACATATATTTGACCACAATTAAAATGAAAAAGTCCAGATAGTCACTTCTGTATCTAAGGGCCTAACACGTAATCCACTGAATAAATACATCTAAAATATAATGCTGGGCAGCCTGACAACCTCGGATAGCAATGCTTCTAAGAGAAACACTTTGGTTAGAAAGGGACACAGGGGCCGGCCCCGTGGCCGAGGGGTTAAGTTCTCACCCTGCGCTTCGGCAGCCCTGGGTTTCGCCAGTTCGGATCCTGGGCACCCGCCGATGTGGCACCGCTTGTCAGGCCACACTGAGGCAGCATCCCATGTAGCACAATCAGAGGCACTCACAACTAGAATATACAACTATGTACTGGGGGGCTTTGGGGAGAAGGAAAATAAAAAGAAGATTGGCAACAGATGTTAGCCAATCTTTAAAGAAAAAAAATAGAAAGGGACACGGATTTATCACAGACGAATTTAAGAGGGCACCAAATGCTTGCTTCTACTACACGTTACTTCATTTGAATCTCTTTCTTTCCAGAAAGTTTAAGATCCATTAATTCCTCCTAGTTAGCACTTATCGATATTGTTGATACTGCAAAAAGAGGGACGCAGCATCGGATCAGCACAGACCATAAACTGGCCTGTTTTTCCCCAGATGTGCCTTTCCAGTTTCTGCTGGGGGACACTGGTCATCTCTCTGGGCAGAAGAACTAAGCCGCCTGTTACATTTCCTCCTGTGAGGCAACACTGTATTTACCTGTTTCCCAGCAGAGTAACCAGGAAACTTGAGTTCTTTAAAGCAGTGCTGTCCATGAGAAATACATTTAACTTCAAATATCCATGCCACCTTTAAAGTAGTAAATATAAACAGGTGACAATTTTAATAGCATATTTTATTTAACACAATATGTGAAAATATTATTTCAGCATGCAATCAATATAAAAATTTCACATTTTTTTAGACTAAGTCTTCAAAAGCCGGCGTACACCTCTCACTTGTAACACACCTTCATTCAGACGAGCTGTATCCGAGGCGGCCACTGGTTACAATATTGGACAGCACAGCTCTAAACTGTTAACACTTCAAATGAATGCATAATTAAATCCTTTAACATACCATATCAACCAAATGGTTCTAAAATTTGTTTACTTCTCACTTTTACTGTTGCAGCTTTGATGATCATTTTAATTGTTACCTAAAACTGATCGTGTCTGTCTGTAGACCACGAAAATGTGGAACCAACCTTTTTCTTTTTTTCTGGATGATAAGATTTAGATGAGACAGAATTTGAAGATGATAAAATAATGATTTTGAAGTGACAATGAGTAAATAAAATCTTTTTGCTACTACTCCGTCTCAGAATCAACTCCAAAACGATAAAAATGCATTTTTACTGAAATCACCTTCTACTAAAATCTAGTTTTATTAGTGAAATGGATGCATGACAACACCGCAACACACCTATTTTTAAATGAATATTTAGGGTGCGTTAACCGGCAAGAAAAGAAAGGAGAGTTTCTCTGATTCTAAGGATACGAGATCTCAAAAATAATTTGGGGGAATTACTTGATTTTGATCTTGGACCAACTCCTCTGTTTCTAGGTCCTATAGAAACTTGAGTCATTTGGGATGTTAGCGCTCTGGGATCATTTTCTTATACACGCTGCGCAGCTCGCAAGGCTGGTGAGATAACGTCAGTCTACATTGCCATCTTGGTATTTTTAGCTCCCCCGTCACACAGATGCAGCCACACAAGGGGCTGTATGAGAAACAGCAGCGTGTTGGAGGTACCACAGTGTGGGAGGCTGCAGAGACACTGCAGAACGAGACTCCCAGTGTCATTGCTGATGTTCTCTACCGTGAGCCCCAAAGTCCTTCTCCCACATATTTATATCCCTCGCTAAAGAGCCTGAGAAGCTTAGATAATATTATGGTGTGTGTTTTCTAAAAAAAGGTTGCAGACAGCACTTGCCAAAAATTGCTCTATTTTTAATTGGTTGTTTATTTTTTTTGAGGAGTGTGGGGGAATTTAGTGTCTGGGAAAACCACTAGATGGAGAGTTTAGAAGTGAGAGGAAGGCATGAGACCTGGGCAACTGAGACAAACAGGGTTAGTTCTGGGCACATCTGTGAGTTCGGGAAATTGGTGCACGTCCTTTCCTTTCCTTCTCTCTCTTCCATGTTTCTTAGCTAGGAGGCGTCCTTATGTCACCTTCTGCTTGCAACCTGTGTACCCTATTCTGGACCGATTCTGCAGATAGTACTTTGTTTTCCCAACTTTTGCAAAGTTTTCCTCTCCCTGCCTAATCAAACCTTATCCTAAAGCTCCACCCACTGTCAGACAAACTGAGAAGCAGGTACTTGGATGAGCTAGCCTTGCTCTAAATCCTCCAGCCTTTCCTAGATGATAGCTTCTCCCCTGGAGACCATACAGTATTTCAGAAGACAACACCCTTATCTCTGATTCCAAAAACAAAGGTGTGCACTCAGCGATGTATGTTTCAGTTGAAAGAGGAAGATAGCAAAGGCAGAATGTTCAGTGGAGGCGGGAGGGGCATTGTTTTAGGAAGGCAGGACTTTGGGGCCAAATCAGGTTGCAATGCCTCTTCCATTCAACCCAAGACAGACTGGAAGGACTCTCATGCTTGAATGGTGGGATCAGCTTCCATGCCCTGATTTCCATTCGATCCTTCCCTCCTCAACGTGAAGCAGGAACCAGTGCCTTTGACTTGTATAGACTAGGAGAGTGGAAACGCAAATATGCACAATGAACCATAGCTCCTCTTGCTTAGTGGGCATTTTTACAACAGACTCAATTATTCAGTCATGATTTCACTGGCTAGTTAGAATTAGCCTGCATAAATCACATTAGAGCTGAAACCTAACTCAAGGCGTGGAGTCATAGAACTTTGGGAGAGGAGGGCCTTCTGGAAGTTAACGAGGGATGCCTGAGAGCTGGGAGATTCATTTAAGGCCCCCCGAGTCTCCTCCATCATTTCAGCTCAGGCAAAGGGCGGGATGCAGAGCCCTGAAGCTGTGCCCATTATATCAACTCCGTCCTCCATACATTAAGCAAATACTTATGAAGCTCCTCTCCGCGAGCCAGGCATAGCTTTCGGAACTGGCAAGAGTGGTGACCCACAGAGAAAATCTCTGCTCTCATAAACCTCACATTCTAGTGGGAAGGAGAAGACAATAAACAGATACAGAAATAGGAAACTTCCGACAGTGCTACCCGCCATGAAAGTAAAACCGAAAAAATGTGCTAGAATACAGAGGGGTTCCTTGATATGGGGTAGTTTGTGATGATCTTTTAGAACAACATTTAGTATTTAAGTGGAGACCTGAATGAAAAAAATCCTAAAAGCTGGAGAATTTTACACAGAGACATAATGCAACATGCCTGACTTTGGTGGTTAAAAAAATTCAATAAACTGGAGTGAAAAAACCTCGTGCAAGTGACTCTCAACACTCAGGAGGTTATACATGACATTATTTTGTTAGCCTCCACTCCTCATAAACGTGCCACTTACACAACCAAAATCCATATTACTTTAAAATTTACAGCTTTTTCCATCCTCAATCTAATTTTATAGCTATTCCAAATTTCCACTTGGAAATCTGAATGGCCAGGAAATAGAAGGCAATTCAGAAAGGTCCTACACTTAATTCCAACCAAATGTATAAATTCAAAAGGAATCCTTTAACACAAAATTTAAGAGAAAAGACGCAGGGTAATGTGATGATCCCTTGAGAGCATCTCTTCAGATATCCACATCTCTTCAGAGAGCTTAGAGAAGCTTTTCTCCCCTGTCGATACGGAGCCTTGGGTTTCAGGAACTGGGGATAGTCAACAACCGGAACCATCCTGCACAGGGCAGCTGACATTTCAACAGCAATACTACATTATTTTCTGTGTGACTTAAAGGTAAACGATCTTTTGTTCACTGACTTTATAAACCTATTAAACCTTTATAAACCTATTAAACTTACTTGAAGCTGTGAGCTTAAGGACTCTAATAAGGATGAATCTGCTTATCTCTCCTCCTTCAAATCACTCATTTCATTCATTCACCTATGAAAAATGTGTGTGTCTCACGTAGGCAAAGAAAAGCCAATTTATAGGTTTAGGGAATTTTTTTTTACCTTATTCAATTCTTTGTAAACTTTCCAAATTTTAGAGTGCAATACAGGTATCAGAGTTTCCAGCCTCCGATATATATACTTCCCCACTATATCATGTCTCGATAATTCCCCAAAACACTCCCACCCCTAACGGTCTGGCCTCTTATGGGCAGGACAGTACTTTATAAAATGTGGCCCCAGGACCGGCTCTATCTAAACCACCACCTGCACGTTTATTAAAACGCATATTCCAGGCTTGAGCATGCGCCAAATAATTTAGAAACTCGTGGAGTGAGGCCCTGAAATCTGTATTTTAAACCGGCACACTAAGTTATTCTCATGCAATTGACAACCCAAACTCCAGAGCTTTAAGGTGAGTTTTGTGCTCCATCTGGAGCCTGGAATGCCCCTCAGTATACGGTTTCAGAGCCAGGCAAAGGTACTAAACAGGACCACAGATTACCAAGTACGTTTACATACAAGGTAATTTGATTCTCACAACTACCCTTCAAGAGAGGCAGAACAGATCTTAAGATTTTCATTTTACAGATAAGGGAACTGAGGTTTAGAGAAAAAAAAAATGATATGCCCATTGCATGTAATTGTAAGAGGCAAACTCAGGGCTCAATTCCAGCTCATCTAAGGAGTTCCATGCTCCTGTTTCTTGGATTGCGGGCACACCATCCCCAAGCAAATGTGGATGCCAAGGGACAGCTCAGGCAGCTAGTGCTATGTGGAAAGAGGTTCTGTTCATGTCTGCTGCTGCTGACCTTCTATCCACAGGCCATGGGGGCCCCTCAGGGACAATGCACAGTCCCTGTTATGAATGGAACAGTGTCTCCTTCACTCTCCCCCCACCCAAATCACATGTCGACGCTCTGACCTCCAATGTTGTAGTATTTGGAGATGAAGCCTTTGGAATTAATCAGATATAGATGAGGTCATGGGGGTGGAGTCCTCACGATGGGATTGGTGCCATTATAAGAAGAGACACCAGAGAGCTTGCTCTCTCTCTCTCTCTGCCGTGGGAGGACACAGCCACGGTGAGAAGGTGCCATTTGTAAGCCAGGAAGACAGCTCTCACCAAAATCTGCCCATGCTGGCACCCTGATCTCAGGCTTCCAGCCTCCAGAACTGCAGGGAAGTAAATGTCTATTATTTAAACCACTCAGTCTATTTTGTTTTTGCAGCCTGAGCAGACTAAGACAGTCTCTGCTTCTTGGTATTTTTGGTCCCTCAAAAGTATTTCAGCATTCAACCAGCTAGGGCAGAGCTGCCACTACGTTGTCCTAAGGAAATTAGGGCATCTCTCCAGGTCCACATGGAAACCCAGTCTCCTCTGAACTTGTCTGTCAGGATGGAGTTAATGACAGGAAATTACTCAAGAAATGAAATAAGACATTTTCAGAAAGGACAGAACCTACAGAAGAGAGGCATCAACTCTGGGCACCTGGTCACAAGGCGGCAGATTTAAAGTATCCTGAAGTAATTCTCACTGGAAAAGCCACACAAGAGCACGCACCCTTATAAACAGCCTTTCTCCAGCATCCACAGCAAGGACACACATACCAGATAATGGCTACAGTCGTGGCCTGGTATCTACTCTGTGCCTGACCCTGTATTTTACTGTGTGATCTCATTTAGTTGTAGGAACAACACAGTCAGGTGGGACATATTCATTTAACAACCACAGAAATCAATTCTCAAATTAAAAACCTCGCCTATACTCACACAGCTATATGGGAGAGCCAGAATTTGAACCCTAGTTCTCTCTGATTCCTCATTTACCAGATGGTAGGGGCTAAGATAAAGAAATATATTAGAAATAAATCAGAGGAAAATATACTGGAAATATTTTACAGCATATATTAGAATATATATTACTATACATAATTATGAATTATAATTATCAATACATACAATTTATTTCTAATATATTAGAAATAAACTAGAAGACTTTCCTTCCTATACGGTATTTAATCAATATCTAATAAAACTAATTTTACCCAATCAACAGCAGTGGGAGAAACAAGAAACAAAGCTGCTTATCAGAAACAAGAGCCGCTTAATGCAGATTGTGTATTACACACTCTTACAAGAGCAAAACTAGTTTGCATCAATGGTGTGACTCAGTACGTTTCCCAGGCCTTCCTAGCAGGAAGACAGGCAGCATTTCCACAGGAGAATTCACTGCCACCCGACTAAAATTAGATCGGCCACATTTATGCTTTGAGTTGGTGTCATTATCTCAGTGGCAGTGTGGGAGTTTAAACCCATAATCTCTGCATATTGAGAAGGGATAAGATCTGATCTGACTAACTGCAAGAGCTCAAGAAACCACTCTTGCACATTACTTCATTCTGGTGATGAATTTTAAATGTGGGCCGTTCAGAATTTACCAGTAGAGGAAAGAAACTCCCGCTAATTGAATATTCAATGTGCCAAACGACAGCAACTAACAAGTCCTCTGTTTAACTACATCACAGTTATAATGCAACAATCTTAGATGTGTGAATATGGTTATCAGACATCCCAGCATGGCTGGGACAGGCCATCGTGGGTTGAAGGTTACGTCCGGCAGCACAGTTTAAACTGAGGCACGCTCTATCACCCCCTGGCCACACTCCACAGATGGCCAGATCTTAATACACAGCAGCACACTGATTCGAAGTAAGAGGGATTTTAGTTCTGTTTTTCTTTCTTCTAAGTCAGATGCTGCAGAAACATAGGACTAATTGGAAATATTTTTTATAGCTACATAACACCGATTTTCATAAGCTGTCAGCGACTCATTGTATACTGGAGGACAGAGTGAAACATATTTAAAACATCTTTTTTCAAGGAATAGGAATTCATAGCTATCATAGGCATAGTAGCAGATTCCCTAAGGATTTGCAGAGCCCGAATGCAATAGGTTGTTTTTTGCTTGCTATGATTGAATTCAGCTGGAAGATAATTGCCTGTTGGAAATCCACTGTTTTCACTTTTATTTTCAGCTTATCTTTCTAAATTCAGATTCACTTTATCTGGCCACAGTGTAGAAAACACTGTAATGATACAGTGGGAAAGAAACAAATTATTCCATATGTAACTATGGAGCAGTTCTGGATCCACTGTTAGCTAGTTTCTTTTATTGTACAATGTGTGTGTGAGCACGTGAGTCCGCGAGTAAAATAACATTAACTTTATAGAGATGTTATTTCAACAGGGTATCATATCTTCTAACAATACCATCATGTTTAATTCTCCAAAAAAAATGTTAAAACAAGAGTCCCTGAAATCTACTGAAAAGAACATCCCAACTTATTTTTTCACCCTGCACATCATATTAAAAAATAATTCTTGGTAAGTTAAAACTTGAAAAAGCCTAGGAGTTCTAAGGACTAAAATAATACTTGCCTCGGGAACAATCAATTATTTCAGCCAAGCAGCATTCAGACATCCATTCCACCTCCACAAAGCCCAAAGCAACTGTATCTATTTATCTTGTTCTCGACTTTGACCCCGATGTCTGGGTTCCTGGCACAGTCTGCTTCAGTGTTTCCAGCTTTACAAAGAAGACTTGAATTAGAACCAGATTTTCAGGGGCATAGGTTTCTAACTCCTGTAGCATAGTCCATGATATAATTTCCTTATTAAAAGACACAGAAAACTTAAGGGAGGAAGAAAGCAGAGCAAAAGTTTTATCAGTTTGAAATGACACAGAACCGGAAGCGATGTCTTATTCTAAAATTTCGCCAGCAAGCCTTCAACAAAGTTTTATTTCCTTGTGGTTTCAAAGATTACGTTGCTTACACTTACATTTACCAAAAGTTCATTATAACAAATCTTTAGTCACTTGTGGGCAGGTTAAGAATTACGCTTCAGCCAAAACCTAGCTTGGATGAATTCTTCAATCTTAGAGCAATAAATAAATTTATATTTGCTTGTGAATTAAGTTGGGATGGGGCAATAGTCAGGTTTTCTATGTTAATACTTAATGTTTTTGGAACAGCTATGAATTGAGAAAAGTCCTAGAATTTATTGATTATGACTTTTAAGTAAAATGTGGGGCTGATAATGACATTGCGTGGGATATGTTCTTTGAGAGTACCTGACGTCTGTATAGTGTTTTTAAGGTTTATATGCTCTATTTCATCTGGAGTCAATAATGGATGAGCTGGCAATACTTCTTCTATTTTAAATAACAGCTATCATTCAGTGAGTCTTTAAACATACTTCAGGCACATTAATTAATTAATTAATTAATTAATTAATAATGTCCCTTTAATCCTTATCACAATCCTATTGTCCCCCCATTTGTAAATAAGGAAAGTGAGGATCTGAAAAAATAAGTTAATTTCTCAAAGTTGGGCAGCAAATGGGTAACGTAGGATATTAAGTCCAATTGGAGAGAACTAAGGCCTGATATTTTCTATTCCCATATATAACAAATATAAAGCAAAAAGTTGAAATTGAAAGAACTCTTCATGGCCTTTATGCATTGCAAGGTAGAAGGTACATTTCAATAGCAAGTATTCCTTCCATGGTCCATTGTAAAAAGCCACTCAGGAAAGCAAACTGCTACACACATCCTCTTTGCATCCAACATTTTCTCATCACAGGAAGTACAGACCATTGAAAGATCATATATTGAACAATATAAACATTATCTGTGACTAAGTGAGATGTTGACAGATTCAGATAAGGGACTTCAATATGTCAGGGTCACAAAAGCCCAAGAGTTGTGAGCTTGAAAGCAGTGAGCCCAACACTAATCCCAGGGTGGCACTTGGAAACAGAGTGACCTCATCCACATTTAAAGGACTTCTTTAGGTCGGCTACCTTTGTAAAGGTATTGGTAAAATTAATACAACTACCTACTTTGGAATACTAATCAACTATAAAAATAATGTCTTAAGGGGCTGGCCCAGTGGTGCAGTGTGTAAATTCGCATGTTCCACTTCAGCGGCCCAGGGTTCACTGGTTCGGATCCCGGGTGCGGACATGGCACCGCTTGTCAAGCCATGCTGTGGTAGGCGTCCCACATATAAAATAGTGGAAGATGGGCACAGATGTTAGCTCAGGGCCAGTCTTCCTCAGCAAAAAGAGGAGGATTGGTGGCAGATGTTAGCTCAGGGCTAATCTTCCTCAAAAATAATAATAACGTCTTAAGATCATTCACATGCACAATTGTCAGGAATTTATAAGAAAAAACTGATAATATTCTGAAACTTGAAATATGGTCTCAGTTTTAAGATTCATAACGCATACACTTCTTCCTTTATTCAGTACTCCTTACTCCCTATAAAATGACAGCCTAGATGAATTTATAGTGATCTCAGCATACACACCTTGATTCTTTGAGCATCACTGTTAGTCAGTATCAGTGAGGAAAGCAGTGTTCTAAAAGTGGTTTCTTCAACTCAAGGCCAGCCTGTGAAGTCATTACTAATTTGAAACAAAACCATTTTTCTTACAAATATGATCTCATCGGATTTGACCTAAGTTGTCCTGTTATCCCTTCCATGAGCCAAGCTGCCTGTCTTATTCTCGCATGTTTTAAATGACCAAAATCCTGTGTTATGTAAACCATTTGGCTCTGAACTTACCCAATCTAATTGTTGAATTGTCTTCATTTGCCTGTGGGATGATTCCATTTTTAATTTAATGATGTCTTAATTCCTCACCCACATTTTAAGATGGGCTAATAAGAGACCTCACATCATACAGTTGGTTGTGAGGATTAATGAGTTAACGTACTCATAAAGTGTTTAGAACAGTTCCTTGCATATAGGAAGTACCATAAAATACTTGGTTATTGTAAGTGTTACTATTGATGAATATGGAATAAGAGATCGCATCCTTATCTTTTCGTCAGACATTATTTGTTTTGAAAATTTCAGGAAGAGAAAAAAAAATTGCACGTCTAAGCTTTAAAAAATAATAGTGCTTGGGGGGCCAGCCCAGTGGCGCAGTGGTTAAGTTCACACGTTGCGCTTCTCAGCGGCCCAGGGTTCCCCGGTTCGGATCCCGGGTGCGGACATGGCACCGCTTGGCACGCCACGCTGTGGTAGGAGTCCCACATATAAAGTAGAGGAAGATGGGCACGGATGTTAGCTCAGGGCCAGGCTTCCTCAGCAAAAAAAGAGGAGGACTGGCAGTAGTTAGCTCAGGGCTAATCTTCCTCAAAAAAAAAAAAAATAATAATAATAATGCTTGGTAAACACACAGAAGAAAAATACAAAATAAATCTTCATATCATCATAAATTCAATTGCTTGAAGTCTACATTCTGTTTTAAACGTTGTTCCTAGCCTGGAGTCCAGCTTGCCTGTGTATCAGCTGGTGGAAGAGATCCCACTGATTTAAGCAGGGAGACTGGGAAGTTAAACCCTTGCTGCTGAGGGGATTATATTTCATTACAACATTTACTTTTCAAGGAATGTGACTTGAAGTGCTTTAAGCCTCATCATCTTTTCTTCTCCTTCCAACTCCCTACTCTAATCTTTTTCTGTTCACTGATGTGCAGATTTTTCCCTGTTGTCTTATCATAACATTGTAGTCAGAAAAGTCACCGGATTCTTTTCAAATATTATTAATTGATTGTACTTTAGTAAGGGTAAGAGAAAGCTATTTTAGGTTTTGAGGATCCTTTACACAGAAAAAAGAAGATATCCAGGGGTGCAACTTGTGCAACTCCCATGGAAGCCATGAACATACACCATGTGAGTGGCTGCCCCTGGGTCACAGAGGTCCAGGTGAATGGTGCCCTGGAGCTGGGCAGTGTGGCAGCACTGAAGATGTCTAGAAGATAATGCTTTATTCAGTTGGGGAGCATAACGAAAATAGATAAATGCACACTTGAGCATAACCCTCTATGGTCTAAAATATTTTACCGATATTCCAACAACTGTAAATAAAATCATACTAAACTGAGCCTAATTGACACTGTAGCATAAAATATTAAATATTTCTTGCTCTTTTTGCCTGACATCAGACTCTGCAGTATATTCCAAATCTGATTTTATCTGTCTACTCTAGTTTATGTTCAAGCACAAATGAAATAGCAATAGAAAATGCTGATAATATTTATTGTGCGTAAACTCTTGTATGTAATGAA
Source organism: Equus przewalskii (assembly GCF_037783145.1). Classification (NCBI taxonomy): domain Eukaryota; kingdom Metazoa; phylum Chordata; class Mammalia; order Perissodactyla; family Equidae; genus Equus; species Equus przewalskii. Next base: position 13,792,066 of record NC_091838.1, read on the forward strand.
AAAAACAGTAAAATTACAATGTCTGATGCAGAGATCTATTATGCTAACATTTTTGATTCAGAAGGAATAAAGGTGGGTTTTTTTCCTTAAAGGGCAAATGTAACAGAGTTTATAAAGAAACTTCTTGGAAAAGAAGTGTTAACTGAAATTTTATGAATCAAATAAACCTTTAAAAATGCTCCAGGAGACCTGGTTATTTTTCAGTGTTACTCTTTTAAATCACTTTTGAGGGGCCAGCCTGGTGGCATAGCAGTTAAGTTTGCATGCTCTGCTTTGGTGGCCCAGGGTTCACTGGTTCAGATCCCAGGTGTGGACCTAGGCACCACCTATCAAGCCATCTGTGGCAGGCGTCTCACATAAAGTGGAGGAAGATGGGCACAGATGTTAGCTCAGGGCCAATCTTCCACAGCAAAAGAGAGGAGGAGGGCCAATCTTCCATAGCAAAAAAGTGGATGTTAGCTCAGGGCTAATCTTCCTTAAAAAAAGAGACCTAAATCACTTTTGAAAGCAAATACTTATCACCTAGTACCATTTGATCATATGTGTGTGTGTATATGTATGTGTATGTGTGTGTGTGTGAGGACCTATTTGGCCTAAGAAACATGGACCCAGGTTGTAGCTTGGGCTCTTTCACCTACTAGCTGTGTGATCTTGAATAAGTTCTCTTAAACACTCTGGGACTCAGTTGACTCATCTGTAAAGTGAAAGGGGTGTTAGATCCTGATCTCTGAGATTTCTTCTCATTCTGATACTACTCAGTGAAACAATTCTCCCAGTCCCCACCACATCACTCTCACTTAAAGTTATACTTGCATCACAGAAAATTCCTCGTTACATATAATTGCACCAAATGATGAATTATTGGGTAAAATCGCCTGTTTGCATATCTTGTTCCTTATAATCATCCTGTGACACAATCTGTGGATGGTTGACACCTACATTATAACTAAGCTGGGCCAGGTCATGAAGCTAAGAGCTGGCTCCTAGTTTTGAGCTAGGTGATCTGCACAGTGGTGTCCCACACCTGGCCTCTGGACTTAGGTTTCATTCCTTCCTTTTTGGATCTCAGATTTTTTTTTCTCCCCAATAGCACATAATTGTATATTCTAGCTATAGATCATTCGAGCTCTTCTATGTGGGACACTGCCTCAGCATGGCTTGATGAGCCATGTGTAGGTCCACACCCAGGATCCGAATCAGCAAACCCTGGGCCGCCAAAGAGGAGGACGCGAACTTAACCACTCGGCCACGGGGCCTGCCCCCTCACTCCTTCCTTTTTGAAACACTTTCCTCTCTCATCCTCTGATAGACCACATTCAAACTGTCACTCGTTATTAGTCTCCTTTGCTGTCTCCTCCCCCTCTGCTCAACCTCTCAGTGTTGGGAGTGTCCTAGGCTTAGCTCCTGGGCTCCCTCCCCTTCTGTCAACACATCCTAGCTGCCAGGTTGACACCAACAGGCGTCCCTAACTTACATCCTCTACTTTTCCATCTCCAGATCCACTACCCCCACCCAAAGCATCAACACCTCTCACTTACCTAATTCAATAGCCTCCCAACATCTTCCATGCTTCCACTCCTGCATTCCTAGAGTCTATTTTCCCTCTAGCAGCTAGAGTGATTTTTCTTTTTTTTTTTTGGTGAGGGAGATTGGCCCTGAGCTAACATCTGTTGCCAATCTTCCTCTTTCTTCTTGAGGAAGACTGTTGCTGAACTAACATCTCTGCCAATCCTCCTCCATTTTGCATGTGGGAGGTTGCCTCAGCATGGCTTGATGAACAGTACGTAGGTCCACGCCCGGGATCCAAACCTGTAAACCCTGAGCCACCAAAGCAATGCATGTGAACTTAACCACTACATCACCAGGCCAGCCCCTAGAGTGATCTTTTAAAAATATAAATCAGATCTCATCACACGCTGGCTTTAACACCATTTAATGTCTGCCCACTGGAGTCAAAACCCAGTCCAGCCACCTCCCTCCCTGGCCAACACTGCTCTGTGTTACCTGGCCTTTTCCCACCTCTCCGATCACCTCACCTTCCCATCCCAGCCACTCCTGTCTCTACTGATAACGCCCACCCCATCCCACTGCAAAAATGCACATGGCAGCTCTTCCGAGGGCCTTTCCTCAACCACACAATCCAGAGTTGCCACCCAGAAGTCTCTATCATATAATTCTACTTTACAATCCCCGAGTAGCTCATCTCTACCTGAAAGATTGCAGGTTATTGTCTCTCTGCCCTCGTGGGAATAAAAGCTCCATCAGGACAGGATGCTATCTGCTTGGTTCACATGGGAACACTGGCTATTTGAGCAATGCCTGACACACAGCAGATGCTCAATAAATGCTTGTTTAATCATGATGAATGAATGAGCAAATTCCTGCCTTTTTATTTTACTGACCCAATCTAAATAAGTCACTTTTCTTTCATAATTATAACTTTAACTTTATAAATACATTTGATATTCAGAATGTGTTGGAAAGGCAAATTAACTTTTATGTACAGTAATTCATATTTTTATTGAAACTTGTTTCATTCCTACATGAAGTGCATACATGAATCTTCTCCATTTTATAATAAATAGACTTTTTTCCCTAAGACCAATGCTCCAATGTGGAAGTGATAAAATCTTCAGAGGGAAGGCAAATTATCTACAGCTATCTCTGAGGGTTAAAAAAAAAAGAATGATCATTTTCTAAATAGGTCATAAAATATAAATCACAAAATCATATTTTCTTACTCATTGGATCATTGTCAGACACAAAGACGCTTAAGTGTTTTATCTTCATTATTCTTCATACATTTTAATATTTTCTCATTTGCCAGGACATGCCAGCCTGGGAACGTAGTAGTGAAGAATGAGTCACTGTAACAGTAACACCATTAAATTCTCTAGCTCAGTCTCCAATAAATACATTGTGAAAACTCCAGCCCTCCGTCTCCCCTAAACAGCAGCCTTTGGAAAGAAGGGGTCCTTGGAACACCTCGCGACGCTCTTGAGAAGGGCAGTCCTTTCTACTTTATGAAGCCCGCTTCCTTCCTTCTGCTTCTCCTGTGCCTCTGCACTGGCCCCCACTCATGTTCCTCAAACTCTACCCTTCTCCCCACTCCATGGCTGCTGCTCCTCTGGTCTCCTGTGACACTTGTCCCCTCTTTAGCATTATCACCGCCTGTGCTGCCCCCACCACTCTGTTGGAAGGAACAGAGTAAATGCCTGTCAGTGGTTGAGGCAGCGATCCAGTTCTTCACCTTCCCTCCCTACATCAACCTACACTACAGTCCACTGTTCTAGAACCCATTTTGCACTGGGCTCTTCTCTAGCTAAATCTGCACTCTTGGCCATGTGACTCAATCTCAGTCCCCAACACTGGTCCCTTAGCGCTGCTCTCGCAGAAACCAAATCTCAGCTTTTCTCGAGCATCCAGACCATAGGTAGGTACTCATTCCCCAGCAATGATGTCTTGGAACCTAGAACCCAGCTCTCATCTCAGACACACTTTTCCACCTCGACTTCTGTTTCACCTTAGGGATGTGACCTCATCACCTGGTTCTCATAGGCTGAAGCAGCTAAGTGGTGGCTATCTGCTTCAATTTGTTTAGATCTCTTTTCCATGGGGAGCAGCCCTAACGGTCTATTCATGATCGCTCCTCCATGGCTTATCAGATCTTCACGCAAATCACATATTGGGCAAACTGACCGACCCCCACACTCATAAGGGGCCAAATTCACAGGGACTGTGGAGCTAAGGACCTCTCTCTAGATGCCTCCAGGCTAAAATCTTCATGTTCCACGTGTTTCTGATTGTAAAACAATAAATAATAATAAATAAGATAAATAGTAACAATAAAATCATAAATCACCCTTACCCTCCCATTCACAGATAATCGCTAACATTTTGATGCATTTTCCTATCTTCTCAAATGTTATAAATTTTATGCAATAGTATAGTATTACAACTACAATCGTGTATTTTCTTTTACTTGAATCATGAGCATATTCATATATCATTAAATATTCATCAACAGTATATAAGAATCCACAGATTTGTCACTACTATCTGGTCATTCCTCTATAACTATTTCTGGTTGTCCCTATTATAATAATTCTGTGAAAGAAGTAGTTATACCTAGTACTGAGTGAATTTCTTATTGCTTAGGACCAATTCCTAGAAATGAAACCACTGGGTCAAAGGATATGAACATGCTGCCAAATTGTTTTCCAGAAAATGACAACAATTTAACTTTTTCCAAGGGGTCTATCTCACTGTATACTGACCAGAATTGAGTATTCTTTTGTTTTTAATCTTTGGCACCACACAATTTGAAAAGTAGATTGTTATTTCAATTTACATTTCTCTGGTAACAATAGGTTAATTTGTGAATTGTCTTTAAGCCCTTTGTTTTTGTTTTCCTTTTATTTTCGTGAGGAAGATTTGCCCTGAGCTAACATCCGTTGCTAATTCTTCTCTTGTTTTTCTTGAGGAAGACTAGCCCTGAGCTAATATCTGTGCCAATCTTCCTGGACATTGTATGTGAGATCCCTCCACAGCATGGCTGATGAGTGGAGTAGTTCTGTCACCAGGATCAGAACCTGTGAACCCAGGCCACTGAAGCAGAGTTCACGGAACTTAAACCACTCAGCCACGGGGTCAGCCCCTGTCTTGTCTTTTCAGTTATTGGGTAGTGGCCCCCTTGTTGTTTTGAAAATATTAAGGATATGACATTTTTATTGTTTCTATTGAAAAGCTAGTCTAAAACTTATGATTTTTAGATTCCTATAAAAATAAATTCCATCTAATTACCACTGTGTCTATAATGCTATGCTCACCTGCCATCATTAGCATCTTTACTGAAACACACATCTTGACAAAGTTAAAATTGGAAAAAAGATTCATTTGGAACATTTCTTTCCAATGAAACTGGTCTGCAAGTGAATTACTTTGTGTGCGACATAAAAGGCTTGCCCACAATCTTCTTAAAGCAGTTTTCAAAATATTTTTAAAAATACTCTACTCAAACACATCTCCCTTTGTGTATGGATACAACATCTAATTGTGGAAAGACATTCTTTTCCTTAGCAGTGACTTAGAATCTGTTCTAATAAGACCATGTGGCTCTCTTGAAATTCTGTTCTAAGAAAATGCTTTTGGTCCATGCTATAGTTTCCCCACGGTTAAAAGTCTTCACATCTCAGACTTGTAGTAATGACACAAATGAGCCAAAAGCACAAAATCAAAAGCTGCCAACACCACCAAACCCCTAATGATGTCTTGCGCGGAGCCCCCAGTGTAGCCGAGACACTAGGAGGCTGCCTAGGAGCACGACGACCATGTGGGCACCATTGTTACCGCCATGTCCCAGCTGTGCTGTGTCAGGCTCACTAACGAGCACAGCAGCGATGCAATGGAGCGTTGCATTTCTTCCTGACATTTCCCCCAAGCGAGTTTTCACAGCCTCCTCCTATTAATTAACTTCATCTCCCAGCCGTGTGCTGCAAATCCTTTCTCATGGCACGTTTGAGTGGTACACACCACGGTGAACCACCCTTAGGTTGACTGGCTGTCTCAAAAGTGACAGCATAACAGGAACAAAATAACATATTCTAAGCAAGATTGCTGATGAAGTTATGAGAACAAGAGAAAACTAACTTGGCATCAAGATGCAGTCATGGAAAGCTTGTCAAGAATGTTAAAACCATTTACTCCTCCTTCACAAAACACAGGAAAAGCTGTGATTGATGGCTAGTTCATAAAATAATGAAAGATACATTTTTAAAAAATCATGTGCCTCTACTCTGCATTGCAAGCCCTGATAGGGATGACCTTTGGAGTTTAAGGGAAAGGAATCAAAATTTGAAACCACAAAAATACTTTGGGGAAAAATATAGAATTAATTGCCCAAAACATGCATTTAAACAGGTACTAAGGTATTACTTAATACATCCAATTGAAAAGTATTCTTGAGCAATAGTATGTTCATGGCTCTTTGCTAAGTGATTTTGGGGAAAAGTATATCATTCTCCCAGTATTTGAGGATTACTATGTGTAAAACATACACTAATTCTAATTCTAGAACAACCCTGCCAAATTGGTCCTATATGTCTCATTTTACAGATGAGGACACTGAGGCTCAAAATCACACAGGGGCCCTTAAATACCACGTGCTGAACTTGAACTCAGGGTTTTTGCTCTTCTGAGCACTGACTCCTTCTGCTGTGTCACACTGTTTCTCAAAATAAGAGGTAAAAACCAAACAGGACATGATCTCCACACAGTGGAAGACACACACATGAACACTCAAAACAGCTTACAGACTGGAGCACTAGGGGCGTGCAGGGGGCATTTTAAGTAGTTATTACATCTTGACTCATTCAATTCACACAAAAATTCTATTAGATAAGGTTGATTCTTACGACCATTTTAAGGATGGGAAAACTGAGGTACAGACAGCGGATAAGTAACTTACTCAAAGTCATACAGCTAGTGGATTAATTTCCTGGGGCTACGGTAATAATGTACCACAAACCAGGTGGCTTAAAAGAACAAATATTTATTCTCTCACAATTCTGGAGGCTAGAAGTCTGAAATCAAGGTGTCGGTGGGGTCAAGCTGCAGGAGAGAATCTATTCCATGTCTTTCTCTTAGCTGCTAGTACGGCCACATCCTTGGTGCTCCTTGTCTCATACACATTAATCTCTGCCTCCCTGGCCAAATGGGCTTCTCTCTGTGTCTCTTCAAACCGTCTTCCCTTGTGCGTGTCTGTCTCTGAGTCTCCTCTTCTTATAAAAACACCAGTCATACTGGATTAAAGGCCCACCCTACTCCAGTACAACCTCATCTTAAGTAACTAGATCTGCCATGACTCTACTTGCAAATAAAGTCACATTCTGAGGTTCCAAAAGGGCGTGAATGCTGAGGACACAATTTGACCCAATATAGCTAGTTAAGTTGTGAAAATAGGATTTCCTCTGGCTCAGAGTCTATGCTTGTGACCACCGTGCTCCAGCATCTCTGTAACACACAAGAAATGAATATCAGCAACTGTACGGTCCATTCTTGCGTTGGTGGTACAAGCACAGTATCGTGGGAGTGCAGGGCAGATGACATCTGAATGGAACCTTGAAAGATGAAGAGACTGTCCACTTTTAGTAGGCAGACAGGGGAAGAAGGGATAATATTCAAGGAGAGAGAACTGCTAAGTAAGGTATACAGTCAAGCAAGCGCATGCTGCATTTGGGAAAGAGCACGGCCAGAGCACACTGGAACAAGGTGGGTGGTGCAGGGGTTGGGGGGAGTAGGGAAGGGAATGGCAGGAGCTATGGTTAAAAAGAATACTGCGAATGGGGCCAGCCCAGTGGCACAGCAGCAGTTAAGTTCATGCACTCTGCTTCAGTAGCCTGGGGTTCACCGATTTGGATCCCAGGCACAAACCTAGCACTGGTTATCAACCCACGTTGTGGCAGGCATCCCACATACAAAATAGAGGAAGACGGGCACAGATGTTAGCTCAGGGCCAATCTTCCTCAGCAAAAAGAGGAGGATTGGCAGTGGATGTTAGCTCAGGGCCAATCTTCCTCCCCAAAAAATAGAAGATTGGGACCAAATAATGCAAGGCCCTGTGTGTCAGGCTACGGCATTTGGATTTTGCCTTATAGACCACTTGGTGCCATTAATGAGAAGTGACACATCACATATGTGCTTCAGTACCATCACTTTGGCAGTAGTGAAGAGGATGCAGTAGTCAGGGATGCTACTTAGGAGGCTGTGCAAGAGATGCCCAGGGGCTAAATTTGAGAGGCAAAAAGTTAAGATGATAATTTGATTGGCTGTAGAGTGCAAGGGAAGGATGGAATATACAGTAGGTTTGTACGCGATAAGGCTTCCTAGTCAGTGACTAGCATGCTGGCTCTTTTTGGCATGCTTAACCTCAGACGAAAGTTGACTAACCCATCTGCGGCAGATTAAAGATGCCCATGAATTCTCTGATACTCCTTCCATCTAGAGAAAGGCAAGGTTCATGTCTCCTTCCCTCGGTTCTGGGTGGGCTCCATGATGTTCTGGGACTCAAGGGCTAGGTGACTAGAGGCTTTGCAGCTCCCACCTGAGCCTCCTGCAAGGCTCACTCCAGGAAGCTGAGTTGCCATATAAGAAGTTCGACGATCCTACTGGAGACTTCATATGGAAAAACTCAGAGACTACTTGGAAAAGGAGAGGAGCCTGTAGGAGCCCAGCCTCCCTGCTGCTCCAATGAAGGTGTCAGCTTATGAGCAAAGATCAGCCAGCCACCAGCTGAATTCCACCAGCTGGCCTCAGTTGATGTTACCTGACACTGAAGAAATGCCGAGCCGCGCCCTGCTTGAATTTCCAACCCACAAAATTGGGAGTCAGAATAAAATGGTTATTCCTGAAGCCACTATATTCTGGGGTAGTTTGGGAAAGATAAGTGGGACTCACCCATAGAAAGTGGTAGCGTGATTCACTTAATCTCTCAAACAGATGTTATATGAAGCTAAATGAACAAATATTGATAAGGGTGACAGAAATTAAAGTAATTTAAAATGCACATTCATCCTTTGACTAAAATTCAGCAGGGTAGCATATATTCCAGTGGTGATTGAGTAGTGGATGTCACCGGGAAAAATCCTACTTATTGTGTTATGCAACCCAAAGGAAGGGGAGGAAGGACGACAGAAGTGAGGCCATCTCCCAAAATTTAGTCTGGTACAATCATGACAGACCACTCAGTTACCAATACAGATGTTCTGAGAATTAAACGCCAAGGTTCATTCTCTCTTAATTGTTTTAAAAATGGCTCAAGCCGCCTAATATCAGTTATTACTACAAAGAATAGAGCTTCTAAGCTAAATAGAACATTTTGCATTTCAGGAATGATAACAAAGCTTTCCCAGGGCTTCTGCCCACACACACAGAGTGAACAGAAATAGAGCATGTCTGGAAAAGCACAAGCCTTCAACTACTTGATTGTTGACCAAACTTGAGTTGCAATTCTGACGACCTAGGCAAGTTAAAATAGATCTGAAAATCTGAGCTTTAGTTCATGACTTGCTGTCCTCTTTAGTTGTCTGCCAGCATCATGTAGGGCCGTTGAGGCAGTACTCCAGTGACATTTCCAACAAATTGTTTTTGCGTTAGAGCATCCTGCGCTGAACTGATATTTCAAGCTACCTAAGTCAAGAAACCACATCAGCATCTATTTCAAGAGCTAAAATTTACCTTGCTAGGATAACAGTTGTATTTCCAGTATTCGGGAGCATGCCTGAGTATTTGCCCTTGAACACCTAACGGTGGACGTTAAGTCATCAATCAAGTTTGAATAAGTCAAATCACTATCCAGCAGTCAACGCAAGATTTAATCTTCAACTCCACACAAAAGTGGCTAGATTTTCAACCTACAGAAGTTTAATTGGTCATGTAGATATCACCACTAAAGAACTAATAAAGTTCATAACCAGAACTTCCCCTATTACTGTTCAGTGAAAGGTCTGTGCCTCCATTTTGCCTCCTTTTCCAAACTCCCATGGCTCTCAATTCTCCCCTTTCTCTAAGTCACTGGAGGCAAAATGCTCATTGACAGAGATCAAATGACGATACTTCCCATGCTCTCCGCTGGAATGTATATTTACAACTTAACTATCAAAGTTCTATCTTTAGGATCATTTTGTGAAAAAAAATGTTGATTAAGGATAATCCCTTGCTGGAAAATATAAAGCCAATGTAACTGACACAAATGGTGAAATTCAAGTATATCAACTCTTACCGAGAGTTAAAATTATGACTAATTAAGAGAAAGTTAAATGAAATGTCCTTAATCTGCCAACGAAAACATATAAAGGGTAGTTAACAAATTTGCTGATACTCTTTCTTTACAGAGAGCAATACAATTTTAAGACCAAAGCACAAGATTTGTTGTGACTAGAACATATTATTTTTGTTTCTTTTTTAGTATTTATGGGTCTGGACCTACTGGCTGGCAAAATTAGGGATGAATTCTAGAACGCCGAATCCAGGACAATTTAATACTCTCATATGAAGCCAGAACAAACAATCTCAACCATATCATTAGGGCTGAACTCTACCCTTCTGTCCAGTAAAGTTAATTCTTTCTAAAAATTTGATGAAGAAAACAGTCTAACTCTCTATTAGGTTTAACTTTCAAAAAGCTGGGACAGATTTGAAGCAAGACTTCAAAGCCAATTTCTATATTACATGGGCAAATATATTTTCATAGAGTAGCTATATTTTTGTTTTTAAAAATGTTCACAAAACTTTCTTATGGTGCCCTGATAACATATTGATGCTTTAACTAAAAATCGAAACAAAACAAACCCTCCCCAAATTGTAAATAGAATCTAGACGTCTTCTGTAGTTTTTATGCAGTAGCTTGATATTGTCATTTATAGAAAAGAAAACATGCCAGCTTCAGGCAATGTGAAATGGAAACAAGTTGGCTGCATCGCGTGTTCCTGCAAGGTTGGGGCCAACAGCACAGGCAATGACAGTAGCAAAAAATCCCTAGGAGTTAAATCACATGCTGATTTGAGCATTACATTTGACATCACGTTTATGATATCTGGAAAATTCCAAAAAGTAGGCACAGCTAATGCCAATGGCAACAGCAGATGATTTCTTTAGCCCAACACAGAAATTGAGATATAATGCTTTGCGTTGCTTTTAATAAGCTATATCTCAAACCACTTCCTTACCTTCATAAATAGAGCATACAGAACACAAGGCAAAATACCACTGAAAATCCTCTTTGAAATTAGTTAAATGTAAGTCATAAATAGAATGGAATTTCTTGAAAATTCTGAGCTATTAGCAATGATTTTGAGGCACTTGTGTATAATAACAAAGATTAACATGTCTTGAATGCTTCCTATGTTCCAAGCACTTCAAAGCACCTTATGCATAATATCTCATTTAAACTTCACAACATACAAACAAGATGTTACAATCATCTCATTTATCACATGCCTAGACAGAGGCTTGAGACATTAAATAACTTGTTATATCTGTGGAAAATTAGGCACAGAGCACTTCAATGACTCAATGACTCCCTGCGCGAGGTCATGAAGGTAGTAGGTGGGAGAGCCAAGATTTAAATCGAGCATTCTAGTGTCAGATCCTGCTCCTAATCCCCAGGCTACACTAGATAGTCTCTTCATGTTAGACAGAGCACCTTGCTACAAGGGAAATCTGAGTTCAGACTCCAGGCAAGCCATTTTCACTTGCTTTGTAACATTTAAGGAACTCATTTACTCACCCTTAACTTCAGTGTCACCTGCAAATTGAGCATAATAATCTCTACTTCACAGAGTTGCTGTGAGGATGACATGAGCCCACATGTAAGCAGCTAGGACAGAGCCTGGCTCATGGAAGATGTGGAATAATTATCTTAATTTTTCCTTGGCCACTTTCTTTGTGCTTATTTTTAATTCCTTCCAAATATATGGAACATCTACTTTGTACAAACATTGTGCCAAATATTAGAGATTCAGTGGTGAATGAGGTAGATGTGTGCTTGTTCTTGCCACCAGCAGTCAGCAAACTTTTTCTGTAAAAGCCCAGATAGTAAATATTGTTTGTTTTGTGGGACATATAGTCTCTGTTCCAACCACTCAACTCTGCCATTATATTGCAAAAGGAGCCATACAAATGAGCACGGCTATGTTCCAATAAAACTTTATTTACAGAAATAGGTGGGAGCTGCATTTGGTCCATGGGCCACCCCCTTGAGCAGGGGTTGGCCAACCCTTGCTCAAGACCATTAAACAAGTAATTACAACATAATGTGCAATGAACTGGATACAGAAAATACAGGATGTTATGGGCACACAACATGGCAGGGCCACTTGACTCACTCTGGGAGGATCAGTGAAGGCTTCTCAGGACTAGCGACAATGAGGTGTGAATCTAAGTAAGAGCAGAAATTAGCAAGAAGGACTTCAGGGAGAGGATTCCAGAAGGCCCAGAGACAAGAGAGATATCTGATCCATTTGAGGGTAGTCAAGTGAAGGAGTTCAAGGGCTGGAGTGGGAAGTGATGGCGGGCAGGGCAAGCCAGAGCCAGCACAGGAAGGGCTCTGTCAATGAGTTTGGAGTCGATGCTAATGTGAAGAGGTTGATATTTTACCCAAGACAGTCATAGGATCAGACTGCATTACTGTTCTGTAAAATAGCACCCTTAGGGGCTGTTGAACTATCAACAATTGCCTTCTACTAAATGGTGCCGGGCTGCTGAGCCTTTTGTGCTTGTACCAGCTTTTCACAGTTTTTCTGTCTCCTCTGTTGTCCAAGTGTTTGTCAACTAACACTTCTGACTAATGTGCATACACTGAGGAAATGTTTTCCTAATCTTCTAATTTGTTGCTTCTAGCCTGCTATAAAATTTAAACCTATCTATTCAAATGCTTTAATTTTTTTTTAAGAGTAAGCAAATGGCTGAGTGAATCATTTCATAAGTAATATTTAGGGCTTCTGTACTATTACTACTTGTGTTTTCCTTCATTAGAGTTAGTAAGGTAAAGAAAAGCACTGTCGTATTAAGAGTTACAGCCTGCTGAAGTTTATATAGCTCTTCTACTGACACATTTGTCTAGAAATTTTGGTCATTACGAAACGAAAATTCTAGGTTACAGTCACCGAAATTAAACACTCTACTTCCTTATTTCTATAACCATCAAAATTTACCTGAGATGTCACCTCCCCCGCCCCCAGCCATTTCCCCAAGACTATTTATGGCTAGCCAAAGCAGTTGACAATTTTTTCTGTTTTGATTATATTTGGTTGGGAAAATGTATTCTCAGTGATCGGGACCAGAGAATGTGGTGGACGTGCATTGGAATGATGGCAGGTGGCAGGGATAAGGGGAACCATTACTTTGCTTCTTTTGATAGTGTTAAATTTTTAACTTTTTTCAAATTGAAAACACCTTAAATTTTTAATCATAAGGAACTTGTTTTATCTTCCTATTTCCACTTTCAAATTCTTTGAAGGCTACCAAAATATCAGTGGAGCTGAGTCATCTGCAACATCAAGATGAGGTATATAACTAGATTATAATTTCCTCAGTTGGACTCTAACTTCCTTGAAATTGAAACTAATTTTACTCATCTTTCTATCCCCTACAGTGTCTAGCAAAAAATCTTGCTCAATTAATTACTGTTGAGTAGAGATAAGTGAAACAACTTCCACTGAAACTTAGTGAAAGGTTTATGTTAGCTAACATTCTACAAAAAGGTTTTCTTTTCCCTTCAATTTGAAAAAGAAAAAAAATGAACAAGTTTCCATTTGCTTCCTATGAGCCCAATAAATAGAGCAAAGCCATTTGGCAGACTGTAACTCATTCAATATTTATGAAATTAACCACAACCAAGCAGGCTCAACCATTTTAGATGCCATCACATGGTCTTCATAACTGATCACCACATAATCAATGCAGTCATGGCAAAAGATTATGGCTCCAGATCGGGAAAGAGTTATTGGAAATTCACCCAGACCCTGAAGCGGTCCCTAACCCCTGTGGTCCCACATCTGATAACCATCTCCTGAAGGATCATCAAAATGAGAAAGTTGTCAGAGCACAGCCTGGACCTCACATCAGTTCTCAACTATTTTCCTGGAGTTGCCCAGGGATTAAAACAGAAATAGGAGCAGAAAGTAGTTACCCTGGTTTTCCTAATACCCACCTCAGAAGTGACACATCTTTGAAAGCCTATCTTTTCTTCCAGTGAATTGAATTTTTAACGTCTTTTCTTTTAGCCGCAAACAACCCCAGAGCCCATCTCTTTGCCTTTTCCATAGCCAAAAAGAAGATCTGACACATCTTAAAGTAACATGTCTGTGCTTCCCAAAACCAAAAGCAGTTTACATTGACGACACAATTAAAGAATTTCATGAAATTCTTTCCATAAGTTATATTTCTTTTATAGTGTTTTGCACTTTAAAGTACTTCTCTCCACACAGATATTTAGGGCTCAGCACATCTTCCTAAATGTAAATATTATACAAACTTTAAAAGATGTCTACAAACAACCATGAATACTAAATATAGTAGTTGTTATTTTCTAATTTAAATTACAACCATCAGCTATCAAGCATGCCAAATACTCAATGTAATCAAAGAAAACTTCCTTTTACATGTTGTCTTCTCTTCTGACAACTTTACAAAAGAAGCCTAAAATAAAACTCTAAATTTCAAGGTAGCTCAAATTCAAACCTCTTTTATTTTCATTCCCTCAGATTCTCTTATAAATGCTTATACCAGACACAAATTTACATTTGTCTTCAGAGGTACAAGACAAAAATGACCTGTCTGCGTAATTTAGATTTTGCCTCAGTATGCTAGGTTATGTTAGGTTATGCTGCTATAATAAAAACTAAACAAAACAAAAACACCAAAATCTCAAAAGCTTAATACAGAAAAGTCTCTTTCTCATTCTCATTGCATGGGACTAACATGGAACTTCAGGGTTTTCTGCTCACCAGAGTCACTGAGAGACCCCGGCTGACGTAAGACCCATCTCAATACACTCTTCCATATTCGCAAATACAGGAAAAAGGAAATGTGCAAATTTCACACTGAATCTTAAACCATCTGGCCAGAAGTGACACTCACTTCAATATTCACATTTCATTGGCCAATGCAAGTCATATAGCCATGGATCGCTTGCATGAAATATTTGTGAACAGTCCTAATGACTACCACAATTTTAGGTAGAACTTACATTTGGAAATGAACCACTTGTACTCAGTTTATATCTACATCCATATATAAATTTTGTAGTATTAGTATAAGAATAAGAAAAGTCATTCTCAAATTCAGCATTAATGCAAGTACTCACTCTACTATAAACCCCATTCTCTCTCTTTTAGAGCAAAGATGAAAATCACAAAGTCATTCTTAACCCAAGTATGCATTTCATAATTTCCTTCTCATGAAACAAAGAAGATAACTTTTGGGTAAAATTTACAAATCAGAAGGTTTCTATGTATCAGAGCATGAGACAGATGAATAATCCATTGAATCTTTCATTTTGGTTCACTAGAGCTAAATATATCCAGTACTTGAGCAGATGGACATAGCATAATTCAATAATAATGTGAATCTCTAAAGCCAAAATGTAAATTTATTATGCTTTAAGTTTTAGATGTATACTTTGATGTAGCTAAATATTCATTTTAAGAGATTATCTAGTTCTTCGTTACATAAGCTTATGTAAGATTATTCTCAGTGATACTATTCTTATAATTCAAAAGACTAGCATTATAACAGGAAAAGCTTTACAAAAAATAATAACCCAAATCATTTTATTTCACCAAACATCTACTGGGTGTCTACTAGGTCCCATGCTACCTACAAGTGATCCAAAGTTGAAGAAATATGACCATAATCGTCAATCCATTGATAGTCTGGTCTGGTTATCCTTCAGTGAATTTTTTCCATTGTGTATAAGAATCTTATCTTCCTTGTGTCCTCTCTTTAAAATCTTGTGAATTCAAGTCTATGCAAACAGGAAAATTTGAAGAGGAGGAATTGGATTAAGAAACAGAAATATAACTTCTGACTTTTCTCTTCACTGATGACTAAACATATGATGCGATTCTATGGTTTTGCCATTAGATTACTAGAATAAATAATTTCCACTTCCATAGAAAATAACATATTTAATTTCTATTACATTTCCGAGTAAGCTTCGACTCAACTTCCAGCTCAGTTCCAGGCTATCAAGATATTTTAGGTTGATTTATATACCTGTAAAGAAACCTTTTGACTCCAAAACCAATAATATCCCATTGGATGCCCCGAAAGGAACAGATCAATATCTGGCTATAGAAATCTGTGCTTATGTGAGTCATCGGATCTGAAGCTACCCTCTGCATGCCTACTGAATGCCTAGATCAACTGAATAACAAGGGTCCCAGCACTGGGAAAGTACACTTAGGAAGTACCATGGTTAGAAGAGATTTTCAAAGAAGTTAACTGAGGGGCCTGCCCTGGGGCACAGTGGTTAAGTTCGCACATTCCACTTCAGAGGCCCAGGGTTCAACGGTTTGGATCCCCGGCACAGATCTATGCACAGTTCATCAAGCCATGCTGTGCCAGGCGTCCCACATATAAAATAGAGGACGATGGACACAGATGTTAGCTCAGGGCCAATCTTCCTCAGCTAAAAAGAGGAGGATTGGCAGCAGATGTTAGCTCAGCGCTAATCTTCCTTGGGGGAAAAAAAAAAAGAAATTAACCAAAAAGAGCTGACTGAACAAAAGTTGTTTCCAAATGAAAGGAGCAAAAGGATATTTAAAAATTGAGTGAAACATTTTCATTTTTACCTCTTCCAAGATGTGATGCATACTTATAAAAGGTTTTCCTCTTCCCTTTATTAGTCCTTTGTCAAACATCATAAATTTAAATCAGAACCAAAGGTTTTAGCTACCATAAGAGAAAGAGCAGTGGCTATGAGTATGCTATGCTCAGTTGTGGTTTTTAACTTTTGTTTTTGGTTTCACTTGAGTGTACAGACAACTACAAATACACATCCTGAGAAAACGAAGGAAGGAGAAATCTCTGGGTTTTTTCTTGGTCCTAACAATGACAGGAAATGGGAATGTGCCATTTCTAGAACTTGGTAGAATGTATCTATCTTGAGTTCACAGCATATGGTTCACTTTCATTAAGCATTTTTTTAAAATGTAATGCTAGTATGACCTCTTGCAAACTGCAAGAAAAACACTACAAGATATCAAAGGAATCATTTGACCCAAATCAACCTAAAGTGTCACCTTATTCTAGTCCTTGCTACACTAACACGAAAGCTCACTAGGCTCTGGTAGAAATTTATTTCTGAAAGCGTTCATATTTCACGGGCCATGTGGTGTGTATGTCATATGATATGCTGGTTACCATGGTGAAAAATGAGCTCTTCTTTTAAAAGAAGTAACTTTGCCCTTTTGCTCAATGGTATTAGCTCCATTCTGATTCCAATGTTCTTTCAGAGAAGAGCTAAAAAAATACAAGCAGCAGGGAAATGAGGAGAACTATCTCAGGAAGAAACCTCCATTCTTGTGTAGCTTTTGGATTTCGTGAAACTCAAACAAATTACAAAGCAGATAGATGGTGTATCTATACACTAATTGTGCCGCATGGTACTTAAAAAGGAGATAATTCTGAGGTGATTAAATTACCTACGGCTAAAATTGCTATAAAATTTTGAAGAGTAAAATTAATGACTGTGGGTGTTTATGGCTCGAAATGGAATTTAATCCGGGGATTCCCAATTCTGTCACTCACAGCCCCTCCTTTGAGAAACATCATTTTGTGTGGCCTTATTCACTATAATGAAATGAAATACACGGATAATTTCACTTACCTATACATTCGCTATTTAAAAAAAATCGTTATAAGAATCCAACTGTAATATAAAAGAGATAAAAGGAAACTGATTTATAATCAAGTCATCTGTGTTTCCACACGGCAAATGCTCAGGCTGGACAACTAGAATGAAAGAGCCGCATGGGCACGCTCGGTTGGATCATGACCCTGAGAGCAGGACCTGCACACGAGTGTTATTAGCGACTCAAATACATGAGCCACGGGTGCTGCCACCGAGGATGCAATCTGCAGAACTGTTGAACATCTCTTATAAAATTCAGAGCCAAAGAAAGTACAGTTACCTTTAGATTTACACTTCAGTTGCATTCTTGAAAAAATCCAATGTTTATTAAAACTGAGTTTAAAAACGTCAACAGAGTTAGGTTCTAGATTCAGATAATTGGACAACTTCTCCAACTCTATCAGTTCTCCCTTCTGTGGGATGGCCGTGTGCGGCGCAGAAGGTTGGGGAACCCAGCCCATACCTACTAAGTGTCAACAGTGTCACCGTCGTTGAGACAACCCCCCCACACACACACACATGGCCTCCTTAGGGAGAGGTGTTACTCCTATTGAGAATTACTGTTCTAACTTATATAACAAACTAAAAGGAAAGAATATGTTGAAAAGCTAAAAGTAGATATTTTAGAAGTTCTTCCATACCATAAACTTTTTGTTAATCAGATGTAAATGATATAGAACATTATATTAGTTTTAGGTGTAAAACATAATGATATTGTATTTGTATATATTGTGAAATGATCCCACAATAAGACTAGTTAACATCCATCACCATGCATAGTTACAAAATGTTTTTTTCTTGCAATGAAAACTTTAAAAGATCTATTCTCTTGGCAACTTTCAAATATATAATAAAGTATTATTATTAACTGTACTGTGCTGTACATTACATCCCCAGGACTTATCACGCCACTAACTTCAACTCCAAGCAGACAACAGACTCTCACGCAGAGCAAAAGCACAAATGAACCTTCTTTTTTTCTTTTTTTTTTTTTTTTGAGGAAGACTAGCCCTGAGGTAACATCTGCCGCCAATCCTCCTCTTTTTGCTGAGGAAGGCTGGCCCTGAGCTAACATCCATGCCCATCTTCCTCTACTTTATATGTGGGATGCCCACCACAGCACAGTTTGTCAAGTGGCGCCATGTCCGCACCCGGGATCTGAACAGACGAACCCCAGGCTGCCGAAGCGGAATGTGTGCACTTAACTGCTGTGCCACCGGGCCAGCCCCTCAAATGAACCTTCTAAGCGAATCAAACTAATTGATTTATTTGCCATCATCCATTCCATACATTCTGAGGAAATAGCAATCTACACACATTCCGGGTCACTTAATATTGTTGCGGCCTCTGAGTAATAAATAGTGGGTGATGGCCCTGGTTGACTGCTCAGTTTAGCTACCCCCCTTTCCAGTGTTGGGTGTCGTTTCCTGCCTCGTAAGTACAGCAGTGTGTACAGAGAGTCAGTCCACAGCATCTGGAATCAGACTATGGGCTCAGATCCCAGCTTGGCCACTTACCAGCTATGTGACTTGGGGCATGTTTCCACCTGTAAAATGGGGTGAAAAAATACTAATCTCAGGCTTGTTGTGAAGACCAAGTGAATTAATCTATTAAAGTGCTTAGAACAGTGCTTAGTGTAGAGTAAGTGCTCATTAAGCGTTGGCTGTTACCATCGGTCCCACGGTCCAAGTTAACACATGAACGATATTTAACAGTCTCTTTTAATATGAAGAATACCAGAGAGGCCCAGAAGCCTTAGCCTGGAAGAAAACTTAGAAATTTAAAATCATAAACTCTACAGTGTGCCATTATGAAAATGTATGAGAAAGATGTGACCATGTTTCACGGCGCCAGTTCTGTTCTAATCCAACAACCAGGAAAATGGCTTTTCAGTAAATGTGTTCCACAAAAACAGTGCACACGGAGCAGAACACTCACCTTTTTCTTGAATGTGGATGGATGTTTAAATCCATTCTCTTTCAGGTATTAAGTGAATCATTTTAATAAAGTTAATTCTGGCTATGTCTCATTTACACACGCTCACTAAAAAGTAACATCCAGTCCTCTTTTCCTAATGTAATGAAGGTGTTGTAACAATTTTGACGAACAAAAAGTGACTTAAGAACAAAGTTTCACCCTGTTTTGGAGTTTACATTTTCACTATTTATACTAAAGGCTACATAAGTGTATTTAGATGGAACGAATTCATTCATTCATTCTTTCACTGAGCCGCCATTTACAGAGAACCAACCATGTTCTTGTCACTGTAGTAGGAGCTAAAAATAATGAACTAAAAGACGTAATCCCCGTCTTCGAGAATTCTGTCTCCTGAGGCAGACAGGCTGACACACGGGGACTGGCACTCCGCGTGAAAAATGATGTTACTCTAGAAAGCATGGTGCTAAAGTCCCGTTAAAGCTCTGCTGGTAAACTGTTTTCAGGGTTACAAAGACAACTTTTTTTTTTTTTCTTGGTGAGGAAGATTAGCCCTGACCTAACACCTGTGACAATCTTCCTCTGTTTTTTCTATGTGGGATGCCTCCACAGCATAGCTGATGAGTGGCATAGGTCCACACCAGGGATCCGAACCCACAAACCCGGGGCACTGAAATGGAACGCACAGAACTGGAACCACCCAGCCATGGGGCCAGCCCACAAAGTCAACATTTTTAATTTCCTCACTATCTAGTCTGTACATGCTGAGTAAATCCCAGAAAAGAAAACAAAACAACAGAAAACTGTTTCTTTCTTGACAGCAATACACTTAGTCAAACAGAAAATTTAAGATTTTACCTTTGCTTTCCATAGGTCATACTTTAATAAAGAACTCAGGGATGCTAAACCCAGGATTGAGAGTACGTAACAACTTGAGAAAGGATAAGTTGTTACCTATTCTGCAGAGGATAAGGGTGGCATTTCTGGATCGCTGGAAAATTAAATAAATGACCACTGGAAGTGACCCCAGTCCTAAGAGTCGAGGAAGCTTTTAATAAATGTGATGTGGTTGGATTGTGAACTGTAGTTTGCCCTCTTTATTCAAGGACTGACTGTCTTGACAGTGTGGGTGATGGAGTCACTCAAATTAGGACGTGAAGTTTGGAAATGCCCCTAGTCTTGTTTCTTAACTTTTCTGACCTTTAGTTTTTCATCCTCCAAAGTAAGAATAAGAGCATCCCGCTCACGGGATTATTGTGTGGCTGAAATAAGATAATGCGGAAAGTATTACGGTCAACAATTAATGCTTGTCTTTTTCCCAGATATCTCCAGTTTCTGCCTTATCACGTCATCGTGCTCCTCAATCTGCTTAGCTCTTTTCTATGAAGACTTTTTTTAACTAAGTGCAGAAATTATAAAACGTTCTACATATTTGTTTCAAAAATGATATCAATTGGTAAATTTTATTATCCTTTTGGTGCACTAGTTAAATTAGCTTAGAGCTTTCATATAAAAAGAGAAATCCTAATTTAAGGATCACTTGAAAAGTCCATCTAAAACATCAACAATATAAAAGCGGCTACAAATGGGATCTTGTCCTTCCTCAGAGACAGTCTTTCTAAGTAGAACAGGACCACAGGAATGGGTTCTGCATGGGTAACCAGCTGCATGTATTTCTAAGCAGTTAATCTTGTAAACGTTTTTCTGTTCTGCAGAAAGTAGCGAGGGGACGGGAACGTGGGAGCTCATTCTGCTGAGCCCCAGGCATCTGGCAGTGTGGACATTTCTTCTGCTCCACATAGAGAAACATCAGTATGTCACTTTTCAGGAATGCTGGCGGGTTAATAAGAGTCTACTTAGAGCGAGAGAGAACATAAGAAATAGCAATTAATTTTTGGAAGAGATCTGACTAGACAGAAATGCCATACCCTTTAAAATGTTTCAAACTATTGCCTTTTCAAACTGTTGGTTTCCTTTCTTTTTTGAAAATGTAGATTTTAAAAAGTATCAAATGACAAATTCAAACAAATGTCAGCTGCCATTATTTGGCTGAAATAAGGTATTTTCAAAAAACCTGCTTAGAAAAACCCAGTAGATGTCTGTTATAAGAAATGATATTCCATCATAATTATTTATATATAAAATCTTAGTTTTTTTCTTTTTTTACCATTGATACAATTTGCTTTGAAAGAAAACATTCAAAAAGTAAGCATGTACTGATCATGTGCTTTGCATCAGACTATAATATTAATTGGGGTATTATTAGACACAGAGGGAAATATGAAACAGGAGTTGCAGACCTCACACAGTTTTAAATCTAGCTGGGGATATGAGCACATATTCTCAGAGAACTCAGAAGAAACAGATAACTAAAGGTGTGATGATATCATTGAAGAAAACTTGATTGATCTAAATATTATGAACAATTTCTAGGAAATTACTTGCAGCTTTCCTCCCTGTTACCTGAGAGCTATTTGCAAAGCTTGATGGCATCTTTTGCCTACACTCTCCTACTTGGCCAGGACAGGATTAATACTCACAGTAATAACAAATCCCCTCAGCTAGTGCTTACTGTTTGCCAGGTATTCTGCAAAGCCATGTGACATGAATCAAGCCATTCAATCCTCAGCAAGACCCTATGAGCCAGGACTGTCACCACCCCATGTTCCAGATGAGGAGCATAAGACATGAGCAGCTCATTCTTCCCGTGAAGGCCCAGCATGTCCGCGAGTCCCAGAGCCATGATTTACAAGGGTGAGGCTCTAGACTTCCCTCTAATGATCTGGAGAAGGCGAGCCAAGAGGGATGGGCACAGAGACAGGAGAAAAGGCCTTTGTACCTCCAATAACTCCAAATTGGAGCTCCCGACGGTAGTTTTTGTCAGTAGCAAAGAAACCACAAAGCAAACACCCAAGCGTGTTGCAGGATTTTAACATTCTAAATGTAGAAGACCATGCCTTTTTCATACAGTCGGAACAGCACAATGTCACCTGCTCAGTGAATCAAGACGACACAGATATTGGCCGTGGCTTTCTTGAGAAACAGTCCACGTGCCTGCCTAGGGGATGGAGAGTGGCTTACAATATTGTCAGTAGGTGGAGTTTTGTATCATAGTCTCAATCTGCTCTAAATTTTAAAAGATAGTTTTTCATTTCCTGTAAATCACACTGCTACTTATAATTAATGAAATCTTATAAAACACATATGTATATATAAATATTTATTACATTTATGTATAATAAAAGTAAGAAGAAAAAAACCGCATCCTCCATTTGAATCAAATTAGCATGAGGAGCTAAGGTGGGAGAAGGCCTTTAGGAGTGTCAGCTCCGAGCCTCACTCTGACCCCCAGAGCCAAATAAGGTCTCCAGCACTTCCTAGACTTGGGATTTCTCTGCTTCCATGGAGTTCCTCTTGTTTATCTGCATCTGGATTTGCCTTTTTTTTTTTAACCTATATTTGTCTACGTTCTCTGATTGACTTTTTTTTTTCCTTTTTCTCCCCAAAGCCCCCCGGTACATAGTTGTGTAGTTTTAGTTGTGGGTCCTTCTAGTTGTGGCACGTGGGACGCCGCCACAGCGTGGCTTGATGAGCGGTGCCATGTCTGCGCCCAGGATCCGAACCTGCGAAACCCTGGGCCACCGAAGAGGAGCACATGAACTTAACCACTCGACCACTGGGCCGGCCCCTGATTGACTTTTTAAAACACATCTTTTTAAACAACCCTCTTTAGATGCCCCTAAAAAAGGTATCTGGATTTGTCTGTGCCTGGTTTAATTTTTTTCTAAATGCTCCTTTTTTTAGACAGCACCAAACGAGTTAATTAATTATAAGGATGGCTGAAGACAAATCTACCACTACTAGCATTCTTAGACTGGTTTAACACTTATGAAAGAGGTCTGTCTTTGTTTTCTTCTTTTTTTTTCTGAGATATTCTATTAAGAGTTGAAACCTAAATTTTGACAGACAGCAATTTTTCTTCCTAATTTAAAAAATGGGCAGCCAAGATGATGTACCAATAAAACCCAGTTTTAAGATGAAAGACATGAAATGTAAATATTCTAGATGGTATCTTGTTGAATAAATAACACACTCATTCATCCTGCATGATTTTAGTATTTAATGAGATTCAGTCTCTCTCCAGAATTATTACAAAAGTCTCCAGCTTCATCTTTCCCCCTTGCTAAACTCTATTTTCAGCACAGGAGGTACGGGGAGCCTGTTCCTCTGTGAATCAGATCACCACCACTTAGGACTCGCCCCTGGCTCCCATTCTCTCCTGGGGAAAAAGCTGAAATCCCTGGTAAGAGCTGCGAGGCCCTCCCGGATCTGGACGCCCTTTCTGTCTCTGACCTCATCTCCTACAGCGCTCCCCCAGGCCCCCTGCCCTGCAGCCTCCTTGCATTAGACCAGGGTTTCTTCACTTCGGCACTACTGACATTTTGGACTAGATGGTTCTTTGTTGTGGGGCTGTCCTGTGCACTGTAGGATGCTGAACAGCATCCCTGGCCTCCATCCACTCGATGACAGCAACACCTCCTCCTCCCAAAGGTGAAAACCAAAAACTTCCCGGGACATGGACAAATGTTCCCTGAAGGACAAAATCACCCCAGGCTGAGAACCACTGTGGCCGGTCCTGCTTCCATCGCTGCCTGGAACCCTCCCCTCCAGACGTCGAGAGGGCTCCTTCCTTCACTTCTTCAGAACTTTACTCAGCCCTCCCTGGAAACCCTCTTTAAAATGGAACCATCCGCCCCCAGGCACTTCCTAACCTTGTCTCTTGCTTTATTTCCCCCCATATCATTGATCACTTTACAACATGTTACATAGGTATTCATTTATTTTATTTATTATCTGTCTCCTCCTTCTAGAACGTGAATTCCATGGCGGCGGTAGGTTGTGTCTATTCTGCTCAAGGTTGGATCCCCAGCACCTGGAACACAGCCTGGAATTCCATAAATATTTGCTCAGTAAATGAATACTCATCTGAAGAGCTGACCCTACGCACCTCTGCCCTTTAACAAGGACCATGCTCAGTGCGGGACCATGAGTCCTGCCTGCAAAGTCCAGATTTTATACAATTTTGTTCGTTTTACTTGTTTTCCTGTTTGCTTTAGCATTAAGAAAGCTCAAAGTCTGTGCTCTCCTTCACCAATGATAATAGGCACTTGTGTCATGAATATTTTATATGCTAATCTCCCCAGTTTCCTATTTTTCTACCCATATTTCCTTTTTGTCTTATATCTATCAACTTATCTATCAACTATCTATCATATCTAGTCTATCTTTCCATCTTTTTATTATCTTTCTATTTATTCTACATTTCCATCTAGTCTATTTATTTATTTATCTATCTACCTACCTACAATCTATTTTGTCATTTATTATCCCATCATGTTATATATTCCTAAGATGCATTAAATAATTTAAGGGGAAAGAGACCTAGTAATAAATGTTCTGAATCAAGAAAAGGACTTTTAAATGCTAAACTCAATAAAAATATCTGATATTTTGATTTTGAGAGAATTTTTATTTATTTATTTAACATTTACATATCAGGAAACAAATGCTGTGTTAAATACCTATCTCAACCTTAAGTTCAGACAGTGTGGTTCTTTGTGAAAAATTAGTGATAAGAATTGTTTCTTTTCTATGAGTGACAGTGTTCCACTAAGCACTCCTGAGTGATTATGGCATCTCTAACAAATGAGAGTTTTTGAGGTTCAGCATGGAAAATTTTATGGCTGAGACTATGTTTACTATGAATCCTATTCTTCCGGAGCCAAATAATTATTTGCAATCAAACATCTTACTGTTAATGCATCATAATGACAGGAATTTAGAAGGCCAATGATCTGTGTTCAATTTCGTACCCCACTAACAGATACTTAGATAAGAAATATGAGGCAATGAGCCCAAATGGAAAGCACAAAGTGACAGTCTGATCACTTCTCTCTCTCAAGGCAAAAGCACTGTTTGTGAACAAGACTAGAGCTATCTACAGCTGCTCAACTTCCAGGCATTATATCCATATCAATGACTGACATGAAGGCAACCATCAGGAGAAGAGCAATGAACACATATGCTATACCATAACCAAGCTTTGGAATGGTCAGTACATTCTTTTTATTTTCATTATTTCCATCAATAGGATCCATTTCTCAAAAATAGACTTCTTAAGATTTAAATTTTAATTTGTGATCCAGGTTCCATTTAGGTAAAGTATCACTGCCACAAAATTTGGACAAATCAATAAACATTAATTTCATTAACTGCTTTTAAGGAGTTTGGTTCCAAAAATGAGCTGAAAACAGTTTGCTACCTAGACATAGATGTTGTCTTCACAGTCTAATAAAATTACTAAAGTGCCACAGAAGAATATCAAATATTTATGGAAAAAATTCCGCTTGGTGGTGATTCAAAATGAAGTATTTTGAGTAACAATAATTATACCACTAATACGTAATACATTCCAGGTATGCTTGTGTACGCGGGACTCAGGTAACTACCTCACTTCAGCCTCACAGTAACTGTATTAGGTCTAGATGAGTACCCTCTCCACTATTTTGCTGAGACTCTGAAGCTCAGCAAGGTCACCAATTGGGTTAAGTGCCAGACCCAGCCCTCCATCCCAAGTGTGTCTTACCCCTGAGCCTACACTCCTCATCACTGTGTCACCCCACCTCCCCAGCAGCTTCCCACCAACAACTGCCAGGTACAGACCGAACCATCACCCACCTATGACCTGTGGGAGTGCAGACACCCAAGTGGGCACCCAAGCTGGGACAGTGCATGGGCCTCCCTGACCCTTCCAACCCACTTCCTACTATTGACAGTTTCCCGAAAGTCCCATGCAGGGACTTTAGTTTCCCTAAATTCCATGCAGGAATTAGGCCCTTGAATCCCTGTCTTTTTGCCTTTGTTTATGCTTTCTCCTTCTCGAAATATTTTTCTATTCCTCTACTCGATTCCCTCTCATTTATAAAGCTTTCTCTATCTGTTAAAAGTTCACATAACTGGATCCCTCCTCTGAAATTGTAAATGCCACACAAAATGGAAGTTCACTCAAATATGTGGTTGTATAAAGAATATTTTTTGATCATTTTATATCTATCAATTTTGTCTCCCATAAAATTTTGTGATCTCTTCAAAGATTTCTTTCCTTTGGTCAGTGCACAAATAATTAAGAGCAGAACTGAAAACAGACCTTAACTTCACAGTTTCCTTTTGCAGTAGAATTGAAAGAATTAAATTATAATACAATGCTACTAAAAACTCTTAAAAACTGAGATATGATAAAGTCGAAAGATTTAACAAAGGAAAACAATTTTACTCTTAACACTTATCTCATTAAAATTCATATAAGGCTTAAAAGTTTTTTTATACAAAGTAGCTCTTGAAACAGTAATTTTATGAATTATTACATTGAAACAAGTCAAAAATACTTCCTAAAGGAATGGGGCATTTTAAAAGGGGTGGATCAAAGCTCATTCCAAAACGCCATATTAGAAAATCCCATTAGTATGGTCTGAAATATCAGAATAATATTTGAATGCACCTGAGGACCAAGTGGGAGGATGCTAGCAAGCAATTTTGAGACAAAAATGAATGCCTAATTTCCATTTTAAAAAAATCAAACTAGAAGTTTCCAGAAAATATCTTTTTGGATTACAATAAAAGTCAGTTCCCCTAATTGGATACCATTATGATTCTTTTAGCTTTTGTAGTAAAAATAAGGATTCCTGATCTTCCTTTTTTACATTACGCCATTAAGAATTTATTTTTTCACACTCTTTTCATATTCCTACAAGAAGATACCATATTGGAGACCTGTTGTGATTTAAACCTTGGATTTATCCCCATGTGTGACTTTTCCTGAGGAATGGGATAACCCCATTTGCGCCCAAGGTGCTCCCAAGGGTGGACAGCTGAATGGAAAGAAACCATCTACTCACGCTCTAGAGGGCGTGAAAGGACGGCCCGTCCCCTGGGGCCAGACTGAGGTCCTCTCCCCTCACAGACAGGCTGCACATTACCTATGACAACAGCTCCCAGAAGCTGCAGTTCAGCTAAAATGAGCAATCTCAGCAAAGCAAAGCATCCGAAAGCCTGCCTTTCAGCAGCACCTGATAGCTTTCTTTGCATAAACTCTGTGGCATACAGAGCAGCCTACACACTATTCTAGATGGAGAATTTATACAATGTGAAAATGGAAAACCCACATCTATGGATCTCAGCCTATTTAAAAAACATGAAGCCATTTAAAACAGGTGAGATATCCAGCTTCCTTAAACTGCCTAAAACAAACCTAGCATTACTCGGGTCTAATTACTGGCATGAGATAGTCAACCTCTATGTGCTTTCATTTTCACAGAGATTTAGAAATATTATAAGACGTTTGGTCTTGCTGTTATTTCTGCCTTTCAGGGCCATTCGGTGGCAGGTACTGAGTGTTTGGTATGTGCCAGGAACTGTGCTAGGTGTCAGGAACTGAAGATGAAGAAATGGTCTGATGCCTCAAGTGTGACAGCTTAGCTGGGGAGATGAGCACAGCGCAGACAGACTCTCTAAATTACAAGTATGAAGAAAGAGCTGGGGAAAAAGAGGAGGGAGAGTCAGGCGGACATCACAAAAGAGGGACATAGGAGCTGAGATATACAGAAGGAGCAAAGTGCATTCCAGGTCAGGAAAGCAGTGGTGGCCACAGAGATACGAAGGTGCCAGATGTGTGCAGTGTGGCTACAGCCAGTTTGCAGGGCACCCTTGTGCAAATTAGAAAAAAGATGTCCGCTCTGCATGGCGGTAGCCATGGGAGAGTACTGCTCGTCCAGTGCAGTAAACAACTTGTTGAGACCACAGCCCTGTCTTCAGGAATGGTTGATAGTTTGGAACAACTGGAGCATTCTGTATGAGCAGTGGTAAGGCATGTGGTTGGATAGGAAGGTGGTGAGGAGTCTTAAATGCAATGCTAAGGAGTTTGAACTAGACTGCAGGCAATGGGAAATCACTGAGGTTTAGAGTTCAGAAGGGACCCAATCAGAGGCATGTTTTTGAAGGATAATTCTGTTGGCTCCATAGAGAATAGATTAGAATTAGAAGGAAAATGAAGTGAGAAAGTCCAGGTTGTGACATCGCCACAACCCAAGTAAGAGATGATGGAGACCCACACCATGGCAGTGGATCCAGTGGTCCCGAGTGAGTAGAAAAATAATGGAATAAGTAAAGGCAAAAGAGGTTTCAATAGGGACAAAGTATATATTTAGTGAGAAATGGAAGGTACAGTGGTCGTAATCAGCGTTGAAGATTCCAAAGGTATAGTTTCATCCACGTGCTAAGTTCAAGATGGGGAACATTTTGGCTGGAATTTATGATGGGTAGTTGTCCTGCATGATAGCGAGGGGGCACAAGTGGTAAGATGATTTTCAGTCATAAACCAAGGTCTTCAATGAATATTGAATAGTGACAGGACTACTGGATAATGATGAGCAAGAAATGATAAATACAGCTGGACAGGAAGAAGAACTGTGGGCACGCTGGGTTTCAGATAGACTGGATACGAGTCTCAAATTGCCACTTAGTGAGGGATGACAGACAAGAATTTGAATCTCTGGTTTTCAGTTCTCTAACATGTATCAAGGGATTAATGATGTCTTCTCACAGGGCTGATATAAAGCAGCAGTAGGCAAACTCTGGCCTGTGGGCCAAACCCAGCCTGCTGTCGTGTTTTGCTGGAACCCAGGCATGCCCATTTGTTTACGTGTTGTCTATGGCTCCTTTCACAGCACAACAGCAGAGCTGAGTAGTTGTGACTGAGACCTTATGGCCCACAAACCTGAAAATATTTACTATCTGGCCCTTTACAGAAAACATTTGCTCACCCCTGTTGTAAAGGGTCAATATGAAAAATCCCCAAGCAGATGCTCAATATAAATTCTCCCCCTCCTGCTCTTTGAGAAAGGTCATACTAATTATTGAAAGGACAAGAAAAGGTGGCCTTCACTTCATGACTCTGGACTGCAGGGAACAAGGTTCATTTTTTCCAGGTCGTGAAGGAAGCAGTATTGTTAGAAGAGAACTGGTCTCAAAATAAGAAGCCAGGGTAAGTGTTACAAGAACACTGATGATAATAGGAAGTTATAGCTACATCTCACAGAGGACTTGAAAAACAGAAGCGAATACAGGCTTGTGAAAAGTATCTGTTTCTGTATCAGGTGTCAACTAACCGCAGTCTCTTCCCCCAGAGTTAAATTTCTGCTCAAAACAGGAGTCTCTGGGGATAGTGACAACTACTATGAGGGGGTGGAAAGAAAAACGAGCTCAATTTGCACAGCCAGAGCTCATGGATTAAGGGAGGGGCGGGCGGGGGGTGAAGAATCAGATTCTCTCAAATGGAGAGGAAAAGTACTATCTATATACTGATTTTAAAGAGTCTAGAAGAAAAAAGTCTATGTACTCTCAGATTCTGATGCTTTGGGAATAAAGAAAAACAAATCATTGTTTATAAATTGAAGACAAAACGAAGTCCGGATTTTTTAGGTATATCTACTTTCTCTCATTTGGACTTTCACTACATGCAAATTTCACTGAATTTAAGTAGATATCATCTCATGAAAAGATTTAGAACCAGGCTAAAAACAAATGTAAAATTCAATTGGAGCCAAAGAAATTAAATGGAAAATCAATAGTTGTTCATGTACGGTATAGTGACCATAGCTAATAATACTGTATTGCATATTTGAAAGTTTCTAAAAGAACAGATCTTAAAAGTTCTCATAACAAGAAAAAAATTTTTGTAACTATGTATGGTGACCGATGTTAACTAGACTTCTTGTGGTGATCATTTTGCAATACATAAAATATCAAATCATTATGTTATACACCTGAAACTAATGTAATGTTGTATGTCAATTATATCTCAGTAAAAAAAAAATAAAATAGTTGTTCAACGAAGTATAACCAAAACATCCTCTGATGAGGAGGACTCTGGAGGGGACCAGCCAGGCTGGATGTGGAGTGGGCAGTGGGACAGGTTTCCTTCCGCATTCCTCTGGAAGGGCTGACCCAGAGGGAAAGAGCTGAGAAGCTGGTATGTGGAGATGACAAGGGGAAGACTCCTCAGATAGAGAGAAAATAAGAGCTTGAAGAAGTAACAAGGATATTTCCTCATTTGGGCTGAGCTGCAGTGAAAAAGGCATTTGAACATTTTCAAAGTTCCCATTGGTGGCAATCTGGTACCTTGTAGAACCTTCTTTGTACTAAAAGTATAACATGAAGCCACCCATTACAGCCAGGTCAGAATGTGTGATGAACAGCAGTGATCTGTCATCTAATCTTCAGACTCAATGTCTGATGTATGCACCAAAGGGCAGCCAAGTAGAAAAGTTCACGAATGCTCTGGCATATGCCAGATAACTTAACAAAGACAGGTAAACAGAGAAACCAAAGCAACTTTTTTGATTGTAATATAACATCTCTTTCTTTAAGCACATAAATATACCTGATATATTGTTAAAATAGGCCTATCAAAAAGTGTGCTACCCTTTATGCTACCTCATGCATAATCTATACACAAAACTTTGGAAAAAAGTGTGTGTGATCAGGACGTCATAACCACTCCATGCAATTTAAAATATTTATAATGGCTCATGAAATAGAATTTGAAAAATAAAGACCAGTGTTTAAAAAACAGATTTTTGCTTTGAATTTTAATATTACTCATAATATAATTACTTTACTTATGTATTACAATAATTTTCACACCTGCAGAATTCATTTAAGAAATATAATCAAATGTGCTAGCTTTTTTACATAGCACATATGTAATAGCAAATTTGTGTTATACCAGATTCTAGCCAACAATTTCATATTTTCTTTCATTGTACTTGTAGTTCATTCCACCTGTAGTACAGCAAATTATTACCTTTTAAAAAACAAGACTGCCTTAGAAAAGGGAAACAAAAGAAAAAATAAACAAATGGGACTTCATTCAGACTAAAGAGCTTCTGGAAGGCAAAGGAAACTAGGATAAAAATGAAAAGACAACCCACCAACTGGGAGAAAATATTTACAAATCATCTATCTGATAAGGGGTTAATCTCCATAATACATAAAGAGCTCACACAAATGAACTACAAAAAAACAAACAACTCAATCAAAAAGTGGGCAGAGGGTATGAACAGACATTTTTCCAAAGAATA
Organism: Equus przewalskii; assembly: GCF_037783145.1. NCBI lineage: Eukaryota > Metazoa > Chordata > Mammalia > Perissodactyla > Equidae > Equus > Equus przewalskii. The sequence continues at coordinate 13,823,611 of NC_091838.1, forward strand.
TATACAGATGGCAAACAGGCACATGAAAAGATGCTCAACATCACTAATCATCAGGGAAATGCAAATCAAAATTACACTTAGATATCATCTTACACCCATTAGAATGGCTACAATCACCAATACAGAAAACAACAAATGTTGGAGAGGATGCGGAGAAAAGGGAACTCTCATCCACTGCTGGTGGGAACGTAAACTGGTGCAGCCACTGTGGAAAACAGTATGGAGATTTCTCAAAAAATTAAAAATAGAAATACCATATGACCCAGCTATCTCACTACTGGATATTTACCCAAAGAACCCGAAATCAACAATTCAAAGAGACTTATGCACCCCTACGTTCATTGCAGCATTATTCACAATAGCCAAAACATGGAAGCAAACCAAGTGCCCATCAACAGATGATTGGATAAAGAAGATGTGGTATACATATACAATGGAATACTACTCAGCCATAAAAAAGACGAAATCGTCCCATTCACAACCACATGGATGAACCTTCAGGGCATCATGTTAAGCAAAATAAGCCAGACAGAGAAAGACAAACACCATGTGGAATATAAACTTACGGACAAAGAGAATAAATTAGTGGTTCCCGGGGAAATGGGGGTGGAGGGAGGGCACAAGGGGTGAAGGGGCATCCTTACATGGTGTACGACAAACAATAATGTACAACTGAAATCTCACTATGTTATAAGCTATTATGACCACAGTAAAAAAAATTAAAAACAAACAAACAACAACAACAAAAAACAAGATTGCTGAGCCATCCCTGATAGCCTAGTGGTTAAAGTTCAGCCCTCACCACCTTGGCAGCCCTGGTTCAGCACCCTGGCATAGAACCATGCCACCTGTCTGTCAGTTGCCATGGTGTGATGGCGGCTCATACAGAAGAACTAGAAGGACCTACAACTAGATTATACAAGCATGTACTGGGGTTTGGGGGAGGAAAAAAAAGAGAGGAAAGCTAACAAATGTTAGCTCAGGGCAAATCTTTCCCCAAAAAACCAAGATTGGCTACCAATGTTTTTCTGCCTTTAAACTAAAAACTGCACTGACATCAAACAGGTTTCTCACCTTAAGGATATTGTGCAGGGCCTCTTTTTAGCCCCCCCCCCAAAGTGAAAGTTTCCGTTTTATTAATGAGATACATCCAATTTATCACAGCACAAATCTGTTAATCTACTTCATAGATAGTGGCACTGAGCTATTTTTCAATTCAACTAAATTCTGGTTGAAGCTACATGCTCAGATACCAACATACAAGTTAGATAGTTCTATGCAAAATGTTGCCAGAGATAGATGTAACTCTAAGACGTAAACTAAAATTTGAATGTTTTTAAAAAAAATCTAATTTGAGGAACACATTTGGTCGAGGATTAAATTTAGATGACACCAGATAAGACAACTGCACTTCAATATTCAAAATTGCACTCTAGGTTTTATATTAATTAGAGATAAAACAATGATTGGAAGGCTGGAAGTTCTTTCACTCATGTGCAAATATCCTGAGGTTCGTTTCAGTGAAGAATGACACAACCAAGCAACCCCATTCGAAGCTATGCTGGGATTACTTGACTGTCCTTGGCACTGCTGTGGCGTAGGCTAGAGAAGCTATTTAAAGTGGCACTCAAGACTTGTGGTTGTATTAGGAGTGACTCAACGAGACATAAGTAAAAGCGTGAAATCCAGGATGGCAATGACCTCTAGCATCCCAAAACAAAATCCTCAAAGACTAATGCAAATACTTCTTCCTGCTATTCTTGGACCGTTAGAGCACTTTCCACGGACTTTGTGCCCGATCAGGTTATCACAAAAGTTTATATTCTGAATGAGCTGTGTTATTCGGATGACAAAGTTACACCTATCCTAAATTATCCAATATGGGCTGAATTTCATTGCTTTTTTGTGCAGGTGGGTTTTTATAAAATAATATGCTCTAACGGGGAGATCGCAGTGTGTATGAGTAACATGTCTCTCTCTCTCTCTCTCTCTCTAACGGGGAGATCGCAGTGTGTATGAGTAACATGTCTCTCTCTCTCTCTCTCTCTCTCTCTCACACACACACACACACACGAAGAGACCTAGTTCAGGTACCACTGGTGAGGGCTGCTGCTACCTTGTTTGCTCATCCTAGACACAGAAACTTGACCATCAGTTGGATCTATGTACTTCAGGTATCTGTCGTTAGAAATACCCAGAGTTCTTTCACTTGAAGCTTTATAAAGAGATCAAAGGGGATGATTTAAGGGGAAAAAATCCATTCATTTCATGCATTAGCAAAGGAGTTAATTTAGACAGAGATGTTTAGCCAAAACTAAATAATTAGGTACAAAGTCTGATATAGTTCTGATGTTAGCTTTCGGTGTCTTGTAGAAAAGTGTAGCAGGATGAGGGCAAACGTCTTCCTCTTCCACTTTTCCATCACCTGTCTCTGTGCCAGTCACTAGACTTCTCTGTTCCCAGTTGGTCCATGTCTAGCTTCTTTATTTTAGATTGGTTATATCTGTGTCTAAAGGCAGACACAGCAACTTCAGAGAAGTCTTGGTCTCCGCAAGTCCTTCGAAGTTCTTACTGTAAACTCTACATAAAGTCATCATCAACGACATTCCAGGAGATATGGGGAAAGAGTAAGTTGGGTGAAGGGCTGAATGTTGCTGATAGATACAGGAAGCAGCTTGCCTCCAATGTCCACATGCTATGTGGAATATGCTAGCTGTCACAGCTGGGGGACTCCTTTACCCTTTTCTGTTGCACCATAGAGGGAGGAAGGGTTTCAATGACCACCAGGCTGTTGGCGGGCAAGAATAATTTCCAGGCTGATTGCTACCTTAAGAAACTTCTGTCACTCAGAATACCTAAATAGGATATTTTTAGTGAGGGATGTGTCCTGAGGAGAAAAAAAAGAAATTAGGTTAGGCTAACAGTACCAGGTGGCCAGCTAAGCTCGCTCACTATCAAAGTCACTAGTTCCTGCAGACCGGTCTTACGTTAGACAGAATTCAGATTTATGCCTCAGCACAGTACAGATGATTGAATGTCTTGGAACTCTGTGGTTATTCTCAAACAGAATACAATCACTAATGCTAAATCAATGCCAAAACCAAAAAGATACTGTAATCTACAGTTATTTCATGAATTATACATTAGCAGCTGTAGTTTTTTTCTATGTAATCATGCTTTGATCAAAAAGGAATTTTTATTCCAGTAATTCTTTTAGAATCAACTTTTTAAATTATTTTGAAAATATCTTTCATCACAATGGTCAATTCGGATAGGTACAGAGTCTCTAGGTTAAGAATGACTCTTACCTTGGGTTGGCTAACAATGTTCTCTAAGGTCAGATAGGTACATTTTTCTAATCATGAACACAAATTTTGTTCATGAATTTCAACCATATTTTAAATTGTAAGATTGTCATTTTTAAATTAAAATTATTCAAAATATTTTGCAGAAAATGAAGCATTTCCTAGTGTTACTGTGACAATTTAAAATATATCTCTTCCAGTTGTATTTTTTCGCTTTGAATTCTATCATTGTTGTTTTATCTGAATTATTAGTGTACGTATTTCTAGTGAGCTGCCTCCTTTGCAGAACAAGGTAGAAGCACAGAGAAATTAAAGATAAATGGAATGAACTCCCAAAGATTTTTATTTTTGATGATTCAATTTATTTAACATTCAATAAATATTCAATATTTTATATGTAATATTAAAAATTCAATAAAATTGGCTAACTTGGCATTCTATAATAAGTAATTTTATATTAAAGTTCCTATGGAAGAGATTAGTTCATTTCATTCTATAAGCCAAATATTTCTATGAAATATAAAAGCAGCTAGTAAAAGGGAAAAGATCAGGGACATTCAAAACAGCATTTTCTCACGTTCAGTTCCAATGTAACTAACTGCCATATCCATACCACATCACAATGGTAATTGACAGTTACAAGGATGATCTGGATGCTAACATGTTGGGGGAGACGATAAATAGTAATAATGTAAATAAATATGGATGAGTCCATGACTAACCATACCCTTGAGAAATCAAAGCAGTCACGTGACTATACTTTCATGTAATTATTAGACGAAACTTAGAGGGCATAGTTCCCCCAGACAGCATAAATGCTTAAAAGTAAATAATACGGGGAAAGCATCTGAGGTCAAGGCATATGTACCAAGTGAATTTTCTTATAAACTCTTAGCATTTGGAAAGTGTCTGTTTTCCTTTTTTAAAAAAATGGGAGATTAAGCTCAGAGAAGCACACTTAATCTAAAACATTATTCAAACCCTTCTAGAGTCTTCCAAAGTGGAGAGTGTTAAATATTATGATCATTCCTTCATAATACTTGTGCTTACCTAAAATAGGACATCATTCCCTTTATAAAGTCTCTCACTTGAAATAAAGAAAACATATCTGTTAATAACCAAAGCAGTGTACATGGATTTTCAACATCAGAATATTTAAATACTGTCAGTGTATTCTGTTTTGTGATAACATTAAATAATGTAGAAAGAACTCCTTAGTTTTTTTTTTTTACTTTGAAAATGATAATTACTTATTGAGGTTTAAAAATCACGCTTGAAAGGAATCAGAATGTCTCTTTTCAATATTAACAGAAACCAAACTTTTTTCAAAAGAGATGGAAAAATTGCTTGAAAAGGAAGACTGGCCCTCTTCAAATGCAACCAAGAAGCAAAGAGGAAATGAAAAGTGCATGATTCTTGGATAATTTCTTTTTTCAAAAATATTCACATGTAAGGTGATCACTTAATTTATCATCCAAACTGGGACACGTTTTAAGAGTGAAAGGAGAGGCTGTTAATAATTAGTCTAGGACAAAAGGCTCGACCCAGGGCATTCTCAGTAAAACCAGGACCTACAGCACTCCAGGTAAGCAGACGTGCAACGTGAGCTTTTTACCAATTTCCTCCTCTTTTCTCGCCCTTCTCTCCCTGACCAAATGAGGCCAAGTGGACAAAGAGTGGTGCATTTTCAGGGTAGCCTTTTGGGAAAAGCAGAGAAGCCCGGATCTAGAAATAGGACCACTGGAGCGAAAGAATGGAATATTTAAGACATTTTAATCAACTCAAAGTTTTCTATCTTATCTGGTTTATTTTTTTTTATACCGAATTTCTTCCAGGCTTTCAGCCAGTTAGTCTGCATGGATTATACATTTTAGAAAGGAAAAAAAAAATAACTCCATCCCAAACCTCTACAGATGGGCCACATTCTTTGAAGCTCTCTCCTGCGAGCACCTCTGAACTCCTTAGCTGTGTTATCAGAAGAGCATAGACAGCCTCATCCGTAGGATAGAAGGAAAGGCCAAGAGGGGAAAAGAGTAAACAACACAGAAACAGTATGATTGGCACACTAATGAGGCCACCGGTAATCCTGGATAAGAACTGGAGCACTGCACAGTCCACAAGGGTGCCGCGACGTAGGCAGACTGCTGTGTGTGCTCATACTGCACCAGTTCATTTGGGGGCCCACTTATTATTTTAATGGCTACTGCTACTGTTCATCCCTAAGAAAGTCACCCGGAAAGCTAAAGTGAGAGTTTCGTCTGGGCACAGTTGTTCACTTGACTGCCTGTATATCTACGCACAAGATGTGCAAGTTCTGTTCACGGACTAAAAGGAAATAATTTCTGGCTCTGTTCCAATACTTGTCTTTTTTTCATTCAAAGCATTTAGAATAACTGATCTATAAACTATAAATAGAATGAGAATGTTATGCATTCTTTTCCCCTTCATGAGTACACAGGAGTTTTTGTTCGATTTGGATTTATTTTCTCTTTACTATTTCCATGACTTGAAAGGCCACACTCTAATGCAGTTAGAAGAGGGAGTATGGTTCTCAAGAAGTTATCATCAACAGGGTCACCAAACAGGCCCCATCCCCTGGGAAACTCAGAACTTTGACCTCTGGCTCTCCAGAGAGCTGGAGTTCCAGGGACCAACTCTGCACATCTGCCACCACCGGCATCCCTCTTTATCCAAGGATGCCTGAGGTCTCCCGACCCTTCCCAGGCTTGCTTTAGGGGCTGTGCTGCACCATGCCAATGACGATGGTCCTGTGGACATGTGGAGGTAATGGGACCGAGGCAGGAAACACAGGCACCTCCTTTCCTCCATTCTGTGCATTTTCCATTGGAGCAAAGTCCCTGCCAGGGGGTGAAAATTGGTTCTTGAGGGGAGGGAGGGGTAAAAAAAATCTTAGCTGGTACAATAGTTTGTAGCTCTCCAAGTCCCATCCTACCTGACAAAATCTTCTTTAGTATTTAGTTTCTCTCTTTGAGGAGAATTTAAATTTAAATTAATTCTTCTCCTTAAGGGGAGAAAATGAAAGATTGAGAAATAATTCTCTAGTTAATCATTGTCCCTTTCTTGAGAGAGGGAAAAAGAGGGGTGAGGGGGGAGGGAGGGATGAAAAAGAAGGAGAGAAAGAAAATGGGGGAAAAAATGTACGAGGATGAGGGACGAGTCCTTAGGTAAACAAGTGATGGCTGTGGATAAATAGGGAAATTGAGGAGACGGAAGCAGATAATAAACAGTGCCTCCACTCGACCATGGACCCTGCCCAACAGGGTTGCTGGGTGACTCTCACTGTACTGGTTCAGATGGACAGAAATGTCTTTCTGCAGGTTCTGCCTTGTATTGTTCTTATCAAATAAAGGCTGCTTACAGTCTAGCTTCCTGACTTGACACTTGAGATGGGCCTGTTGGCTGGCATTGTCCTGCACGCCACATCCACTTATGTGTCCAGGTTGAGGCTTGCCTCAGAAGGCTCAGCCATTCCTGACTGGGTTTGCTTGAAGACCCGGCTGACTTCCTTTGTCCTCGACCTTCTACAGATTCCAGCGCTGTACGGTACTGTCAACTCTCAGGTGGGCTGTGATCCTTCCTGGGTGTTGTTTCAACCCAAAGGCTGATAACACCGCAGGCCATTGGACCATTCCCTTAAATGCTTTCAAAACACCTCTTAGACCGAAGTCATCATATGCAATATTTAAAGGGGAACAGATACTGCAGTTCCTTTGGGAAGAGGCCAAAGAGAGAAAAATGTTTCCAGTCCAGAGGCTGACTAAATTGCCCAGGGCTGGAAGAGGTACAGGATCGAGCCTAATTCCAATTGCCTGCCCAGGAAACTGGCAGCCAGTTAAGCCCAAGTCCTCCCCTTGCACACTCCTATGAAAGGCATACCAGAGCCAGCAAGTCCACGTCATGGTAACCCAGAGATTTGTGCCAGCCATCCCCTAGGTCCATTTGGCTGGGCCCCACATTTGCAAATGGCCCTTAAATTTAAGCTTTGTCCATTATCTCTACATGAGGGTATATATACAGTCACCAAGACACATGGACAAGATTGAAAGAAGACAAGTCCATCATACAGATTCAAACTTGTGTCGCATTACCAGATCATATCACACTACAGAAAACTATTAGCCCTGTCATTATTTTGTGAAAAGTGCAATTGTATTTCACGGTATTCTGTCTATGTGTAAAAACGTTAAACTGTTAAATATAGACATTTGAAATATACCACATTTTTAAACTCCGTTTTGGCATTTTTTTCAGTTATTAATAAACCAGAAAGTTCAATTAATAGAAGTGACAGCAAGAAGCAGGTTTTATAAGAGCCAAATTGTGATTGTCAGGGTCATACCCAAGGTCAATGGGCCTTGGAATAGTTTTCTATATCATAGCGGATGCACACAGCATGGGCTAAACAATTATTACTTAATTGATTGCTGAGTATTTATTCTATGTCAGTGAAGAGATACTTTAACTTACTGTGCAATATTTAACAGAAAAGGTCAAGTTTTTCCTTCCATGCTAAAGATATGGCAAGTAATCTCATAACTTTTATACTTTATTACAGAAATATTATGGATAAATTATGAAATGCAGAAAAACTAAAAGAGAAAAAAACAAATATTTTCCAGGACATGAAATCCCTGTTTAAGCTAAGAGGATATTTTTTAAATTCTGGAGAGAAGAGAGTGTCTTTCTACACGTCTACTTTAATGCGTGTAGCGGAGAGAGGGCATTCTATATACGCTCAAGCGAACTACCAAATGGAACAGGCAATCATTGAAAAGACAAGATAAACAGATATTCTCTTCCAAAGATGTCTTCCCTCCTAAGCAAGTTAGGAAAAACACACAGATTCCAAGCATTCCGACCCAAGAGCTTCACAGTTTAAGGAGGCTCCAGATGCACCCATAATATAAATAGTGAGGGTTAATGTATCATTCTACTGCAGCTTTAACCAAACTCATTGTCCCTAAGTTGTAAAAATACTATTCACACACATGGAGCACTTGCACTCCCCCTAGCAAGAATTATTCCGGAAAAATAACAAGTCACACCACTTGAGAAGAGTACTGGAAAAGGCACTGGTTTATACATCACACAGAGCTGTTTTTAACAGGCTCCGAACTTCAGACAAATGAACAATACTTTCACTAAACTACTATATAATCACGTGGAAGTAATTTCCATAATATTTCACTATTCAAACAGAGAGGAAAATGTAGATATTTAAATAAACAAACACAAATCCTTTATGAAAACTTAGTAAAGGATATACTTAGGTTAGCAAAGATTCACTTAGCTTGATTAATAATTTGGAAACAAATTAATTATTTATAAGTACATAAAAATTTCCAAAACTCAGGTCCTTAGCAGCTGGGTATAGATTATAGGTAGATATCTTATCTGTACATCCATAATTTGAAGCAAGTTTAAATCATCCGTCTGAGGCATAGGGGTATATAATAATATATAGTAAAAGGTCATTATCAACATCACCTTGTTAGAGATCAAGAGATGGCTGCTGCTTCTAAAATTTAGAGATTAAGTAACTTTCTCTTCTGGGAAATCACGTTATTGACCTTATTTCATCCTTACCAGAAATTAATCAGAAAAAAACACATTTATATTTTAAAATTTTTTCTATAGCAGTACTTAACTTTGGATAGGTGTCAATCATGTTGTTATGAGCAAATAAACCACATTAACCTCTCAAATTTTCCTTGATTCAGTTGCTTATTTTTACATAGTTGGCTAAATCTCTCTGGAACTTTTGGTGGAACAAGGATTTATTCAATTGCCTAAAGGCCTGAAAGAGTTAATTTAACATCCAAAATACTCCCTTAAATCCAGAGTTTATCTCATTCATCTTCAAACCTCACTCCATATTTCTAGTAGAAACTCAAATATGTAACTAAACACCTGACATTGGAAAGAGCAGGAACCTTCTCAAGCAAAACTCACAAAGGTAGCACGTCTATGTCTTTCTTACAGGTCAAGCAAAAGTAAACAAATTACTCATAACTACAAAAAGACCTAGCCGAAATCTTCCATTTGCCACAAATGTGCATTTCCTCATTATGTACAACACTTTATTTCATTTAGTTCCACATCCTGGCTGGAAAGTAAAATGCCTTTAGAAGTCAACACGATGCAAAATGAGACATATTAAACAGTGCAAGAAGCAGTTTTATGATCATCTGCATTCAGCTGATTATTTACAATATTTATATATTGTAGATTAGCACGTGGAATCTTAATTTCCAGTCAAAAGGCACATATAGTCTATTATATTTCTGCAATCTTTATTGTTTATAAGAAAGAATAATGAAAAAACTGTAAGCAATTTAAAGAATTCATAAGATGACACACTTTTTTCTATTCCATGTTCCATTTTCATCTAATATGCACAAAATATCAATACTATGCTTCTGCAGCTAAGGATGACTCTTTTGACCTTTTATTTATAATTCACATTGCAATACAGAACTAAATATATGGGCCGAAAATCAGTTTGAGCTAACTCTCTCAAAGCTCTAAATAAATTCAGATAAACAGAATCATGCAGTTGAATTAAACACTGAAATTAGTGGGAAAAAAACGTATTCTGAGATTCAGATATACGCAGACACAATGGAAACATATGAATTTACCTTCATTTTAGGCAAACACTTCACAAACTCTGAGATACAGTAATCCCTCAATTGCGGAAAATAATATACAATAAGAATGAGGAAGATCATTGTCAGAGTAGTCTTCACAAGGGGAGGTAAATGGATGCCTTCCAGACACTGATTTATTCCTAACACAGCCTAATAAGATTGCACCTTCCTCAGGTGTGGGGCTCCCCAGTCCTCTGAGCTACATGAGGCCGCACTCTCCTCTTTCCTTGCACCCCTGGAGAACCGGGCCAGGAGGCGCCTCCGCTACTTTCAGTGATGGCACCCTGCCTTTACTCAGGATGCAGCCGAGGTCCCACGCCTGACCAAGCTGAGCCAGTGCTTTCTCTTCAACCTCCAAGTCACCAACACCACACAGCACCAGGGAAACGAGAACTCTCTGATACTCTGTCGCCCAGACCTGTTCCTACATAATAATGACATTTACCAAAGAGTAATGCCATTTTATGACATTACACAGGAAGAAAAACCGCATTTGACTAAACAAGGTTTTAGAAAGTATTTTTCACTGTCCGTGTAGCCCTATTCTGTTCTGTCTTACCAACACATCTTACATGAAGAAAATGACACGCTCTGGAATGTAGGCAACAACCTTTTCTGACCACCCACAGGAAAGCAGCGCCACGCTTTTCATACCTTGGCAGCCACGGATGAGTTGGGTTTCTCCAGCAAGTCCCACAGTTTCTTCCTTTTTTCAGGGCAGCAGGTGTTATCAAACTCTTCTCCCTCCCGCTCCCGCATGGTCTCTGCCTCTCGCCTCAGTTCTTCGTTCATCTGCTCCTTCTTTTGATGATACCTGGCCTGGCAACAGGACTCCAAGTAGATCTCATCAATGCCCCAGTAATCAAGCTCTTGGCCAAAGGAGAGAGCACACATTTCTTCCATCATGTGGAGTTTCCCTGTCCGGTAGAAATTTAAGATGGAAGTGAAGGCTCCCGGATGCCGATCAAAGAAATACTCATTCTCATTCAGGTTGTAGTCATCGCACACCTCCAGGAGGCTCTCGTGGGTGTTGCAGTCCCGCAGCTTCCCCAGGCGTGTGCGGGGCAGCCGGTCCAACGTTCTCCACAGCACCTCGTGGTTGAGACCCCCCACGTTGATCTTAACTCTCCGGGAGCACGTTTTGCTCCTAATGATGTCCACGGGTTCCGGTGGGAGAGAAAGTGTCGACCTTGAAGTCTTCCTGTTTAAGCCAGGGGCAGCCTTTTCTGCCATTTTGAACTGAACGAAGCTGCAGAGCCAGGGTCTTCCAAAGAGTGAGCCGTGGGGAGGTCAACTGGAGCGATATCCCTCTGAGGCAGGCATTTCCACGGACACAACTGGAAAACAGCAACAACCATTTGGTTACTGGCATTTTTCCTTCAGCATTTCTTATTCTATGGGCTCTCTCTGTTCATGCACAACCAAGAGGTGTATTACTGTGTATTTATGGAGATATAAATCTTTGCTTTAAGATATAAGAAGGGAGGAAAAGATAACACAGTGTCCTATACAGAAGAGGCTGTGTACTCAATTTTATACACCTATAGGTTGACAACTCCCAACATGTCACCAGAGACCTCCTTCTCAAGCTCTAGACTAAAATATCCATGCGCTGATCAACTCTTCCTAGATAAACCTCAGACGCCTTCAACTAAACTGAACACACCTCCAACCTGCCCAACCAGTTCTGGTTCCTTCTCCATCCCAGATTTATGGCTCTTCCCAGCCCCACACCCAACACCCAAGTTAAAACTCTGAGAAATCCTGATCCATCCAGCCACATCCAAATAAGCACCAGGTCTTAACCAACTGCATCTCTTAAACGTCACTGAAGCCCCCTGCCACCACTACCCAGTCCCCGTTACCCTTGAACCATGATTCTGGTTCATACCCTCAGCATGTCTTGCCTACTTTTCTGTAACAGCCTCTTAAACAAGATCCTGAAGTCTGGTTTTGTCTACCTAAAAACCATTCTCCACACAGCTACTAGAATGATCTGCTAAGATACAAATGTGACCTTGCCAAGATTTAAACCCTACAAAGGCTCATGGTTACTGGCAGTATAAAGTCTGGTTAGCCCTACCAGATCTGGTCTACCTCTCCACCATCACCTCTCATCTCTCCCTCATCACTAGATTCCAGTGACCTCAGACCACACACATCATTCTGTCTCAACCTCCCGGTCTTTCTTCATGCTGTCTCCTGGACTGCCCTCCACCTTTCCCATTTCCTTTTGACAAACTGCTGCTTGCTCTTCAAGACTCAGTTCAGACATCACCTCCTCCAGAAAGTCCTCCATGATATCCCTCCTCTAGGATCATGAAACTCTCTGTGAATGTCTCTTCTGTTTCCTCATACCACCACATAACATCCTTCCCATAGGATGCTGGGAGCTCTTGAAGACAAAGACTATCTTCTCTGTTATTATATCCTTATCCCTGAGCACAGTGCTCACATATTGTGAGGATTTAATAAATGTTAAATAATGAATAAATTCTTTAATTGTTTTCCACAAGACAGCTGACAAAAGATCGAGCAGAGCTAATGTATATGCCCAGAAAAGTGCATAAATGGAATTATTTGGATCACTTGCCTAACATACATCTATGTTCACATGTTATGTGCATATATGCTTGTATGTACATAGTTATGTCAGTGTGTGTGTGTTCATGTTCTTTTTCTCCACAGCTCCTTTCTCCTGTGTACTAATTCTTTAAGACATTACTGCTCTAGTCATTCCTCTTGTTGATCTATTATTCTGATCTCCAGCAGCAAGCATCTTCTTACTTGATCTTCCCCTGTAATGTTTTCACAGAAGATCATGGAACTTCAAGCAATTGATCCAAGACACCACTTTTAAAGTAAAATACCATGTTTCACACAGTTGATGGCTCATACCAAAGGGAAAAGCTTTTAGATTTAAGAGGTCCTTATAATTAGAACTCTCTTTTAAGATACACACCAATATCTGTATGCCTCTGGTTTCTCCACTCCTGTAAGTTAAATTTATTTCTCCATCTGGAAGCCAAGTATCCTCTCGAATGAAAACAAGTCAAATTTATGAAAAAAAGTGTAGATGGACTATATAAGTATTCAAACATGGCCAATAAATACACTTGAATTGGGAGTTTTTTCAACATAGTTACAGAAATATTTTAAACCTATACATACACACTTTCATCACAGATGACAAAAATTCCTATTTTTACAAAAAGAAAGAAGAATTACAATGACTGGATAAGTAACAAATTTTCTGAGCCTCAATTTCTTAATCTACAAAATGAGGATAATAGCATCGACTTCATAGGCAGTATTATGATGATTAAATGAGATCCTTTATGTGAAGTGCTCACTACAGAGAGGTATATCTGAATAGAACAAGTAAATCCATATTTCTCTTTAAGTTTGGTTTCCAGTCACTGAAAGAAAACTAAGATTAAAAGCTACACCAGTGTCTATTAAATAAATTCTAGCATTTAAATTTCTTTCCTTATGCAGATGTTCTGTCTTCTCAAGTGGATTATAAGCCCATAAGGTCATGAATTGTGAGTCCCACCTTTTCACTACTGAGCACTATATGTACACATAACAGTCACGTCACAGCACATATCTTTGATGCCATTGATGACCACGTCCAAATTCTGTATTCAGGAGACAACGGACTATATATGTGGTGAATCTGAATGTCTGTTCTCTTCTAAATAACTTGGTTGCAGGAACAACGACATCTCAGCAATCCATATAGATTATGTGAACAGTCCTCATGAACGCTAAGCAGGAAAGCTAACCGTTTTTAATTTGGCTACAAGTAAACATAAAATAAATTTACTCTTTTTGGAATATCATGTCATGTATTAACATAACAAAGATAAACAGTTTTTGAACAGTGTATAATATCAGATGAGAGGTCTTCCAGAAAGAGTGAGAGCAAATCCTAACATGACATGAACATCTCCCGATTGTGGTCAAGGGCTTAGTGTGACTTGCTTTCTTGTAAAAGTCATTAAATGCCATGTCATGGTCACCGGTAGGTCACCATTTATCTGAAATAATTTTACTCCAAGACTTAGAGTGAATTTTCCTTTTTGTGGAGTGTGTGTCTCAAATGAAGAGAGGTCACAAGACTTACATTTCAAAATATCTTCTTTACTGATCAAGAACTTTCTATTAAAAGAAATCCAGTGTTGATTACAAATCCCACAACAAGAGACAGACTGAAATTCAATGCCCTTTCTTCAAAGTGGGGGTAGAGAAACTGAGGATGAGGGAATGTGGCCTGTTGATTTGATGTTCTTAAGACTTAAAGACTATCTGCTCTGATTATTGTTACTGCAGTTAAAAATTTTCTATTCTCCCTTGGCAGAATATTCTGCTTGTTACCTGATAAAGAGTGGAGGCCCAAAGGCATAAGTTCTTGAGCAGTTGAAGAGCTGTGAACAGTGTTCACAGAGTTAATCAAGCCTTCAGAATAGGAGTAGAAAACATGTGGTCACATTTGGAAGCCTCTAATTCCAGCACAGTGCGAAGCATAAGCCCTGATCAACAGGATCTTTGAAACTCACTGAGCCTTTCATCTGCCTGCCTGTCATTCTCCTTTCTTTCTCTTCCTCTGTGGTTTTTCTCTCCCACTTTGCCGTCTCTACTTCCCCACATCTTTCTTATGTTTCTTCCTTTCCTCTCCCTCTCTTCCTATCCTGTTCTCTGGATCTTTCTATTCTAACAGTCTCTTAACCAACCACAAACCCAAATTCTATATTTTTAAACTTGTTCATACTTCCTAAAGTTTTCTATATCCTTAACATGAAAATCTCTGCAGCTGAAAATACCATGTCTCTCTCCAAAAGAAGAGAAAAACATCTAAACTGAATTGCTTTTTACGGGAGTTTGTCTGAGATGGAAAAAGGGGCTCAGGAGCCCTGGGTCCAGTTGAGTTGACCTTCTGCATCCCCCTCACCCATTAAATAATGGCATTTCCATGGCTGCAATTCTTTGATTTCCAATGACACTTGGTTAATTTTTCCTCCCACTATGATTCTGTGGCCTTTACCACCCTGCCACTCCAATCACCATCCTTACTTTAGATAGAAATGAACATATCATAGTACCTCTGAGTCAATGAAAACATTTTTTTGGTGTCTAATTTCTTGAGAAAAGGTGGTTTTCATATTTCATTTCAACAGCCCTCTAATATTTATCAGGGCTTCAAACAGACTACTTTCAGAACATCATAAAAGTTTCATTTATTTTATTTAGTGCTTAGTTGATGTTCTACATTTCAACTTTTCATTTTTTATTGATGCTCTTTGCAACCATATTAATTTTACTTCTAACGATGAATCCGTCAGTTTCCTCTGGGTTAGGTACTATGTCTTGCCCCTCTTGAGAGCTTGCAAAATTTTTGTGTTTAATTTTAGTAATTAAAGTAGATAGGACACATTTTCTCATATACAGTTGTACAAGTGAAATTATGTCTATCATAATAATTTTACCCCTTAAGAATTAATCACGCAATTCAATTTAGTATACAAGTACAATATAAATTGTAATAATTCAGTGTTTAAACTGTGTAGACATTACGCAACTGTGTAGAATTTATACACATAAATAGTCAGTTATAAACAACACGCATTTTTATGTCAAGGGCAAAATCTCAAGGAATCTTCTGGCAGTGTGCTGGTTTATTCCACCTCCTTTGATCAACTGTAAGTCAAACTTGCAACAATCGGTGGGCCAGTGCAATGTACTAAACATCCTTTCATTAGTCTGTTAGAGAAAAAAGCGCCTCTGAATAATAAACAACAACAAACATTCTCGTTCTGCACAGCTGCACCATGCTCCTACCAGCAGCGTGGAATTATGCTGCCACTCGTTCAGGGCCAAACCTGACAAAACACAACTTTCTGATCATGGCATCCTAATTACAGCGTGAGATTCCAGGTTGGGGAGTAGGATTTTTTTTTTTTTTTTTTTTTTTACTGTAGTCTCAAAAATACTACCATTGTGTCATACACTTGACACTTCCTTAGTGTAGCCAGGCAGGATAAGTCCCATGTGCGATCCCGTGAAGATGACAAGCAAATCTTTCGAAAGACCTAAGTGATGTTTAACATTTCATTTCTGTGTTGATAGTACACGCTGAGCAGGCATTTGCAAACAAGCAGCTCTGAGACCTTTAAGTCTAACTGACTCTCCGCACAGCTCTAAAGCATTTTCCTAAATGTTCGTGTATGGTATTAAGTAGTAAATGCATCTTTTTCTGTAACAGTTCTTTCTGTTTCAGAGACCCACAAAGATTATTTGCAGTAAATATCTGGAGAGAAAGCCATTATAACCGTAAGTTGAAAATGTAATCAATGCTCTTTTAAAGAAAAGTGTTAGTACTTACTGAAATTTTAAAAAGCATCTCCAGAATTTGCTAACGAAAAACAGTAAAATTATAGCGAGTTCAAAACAAATCAAATTTATTTGAGAAAGATAAACAGATAGTATTTTCCAGTAAGGTCCTGGAAACTTTCAGCTATCCTAAGAAATTCAACTAATCTACTTAATTACTTTAGAATCTGGCCAGAAATATTAATGAATTTCACACTTTTATTGTTTTTAATATGTCAAGTTCTAGTAATAACTGAAACACTGTCCTTGTCCACATTAAGGTGGCAGGTGGCATTTCTTTCCTGCAATCAAAGGCTGCTAATATCAATATGTTCCTCGATTTTAGCACAACTATTTACTCCTTAGTTTAAAAAAGATCTAAGACTTTTATCCTTGAGATAACCGATGCTTTTTTTAGATACACTCAAACAAAATCCTAAAAGCTTTGCTTTCAGTGGTCAAAGGAAGCATTGTGTTGCAGTAAGAAGGGAAAAAGACAAGCAATAAGTAGAATGTGTAATATGAGCATCTTTCAATATCATAGATGTCTCCGAATAACCAAACTTATAAATAAACTCTTTTATTTAGCACATAATATGAATTTTCTTCATCATAACAGAGAAATATTTAAAGAATTAGATCCTATATATATGTTTGCTAGAATTAGCTGGCTTTGCCTTTAGAAAAATGGCCTCTCAATAAGACACAGCTGATAAAAAATCCTTCTCTACTCTGAAAAATATAATACTGATGTTATAATGCATCTTGGACCTTTTATAAACAACAAGGTATAGTTGTGACTTGAAATTTTCAGTCTTTTCCAAAACACACACACACAAAGGCTCAAACTTTTATATGAGAGTTCAGCCATTCAGCCGGTGGATTTTCTATTATGACAGTAAAAGTGCCCTTTATGTTGGGGCCCAAGATGTGTGCTTTTAAATGTCTCCTTTTGCAAAGTCTTCCCAGAGTCACAATGGAGTGAAGGGGATAAATAAAGACGAAAGGTGGTGAGAAAAATAAAAAGGCAACCAACAGAGAAACTATTGGCACCACCGAAAGGAATGGGAAACGAGGTGGGAACACCCTGGAATATCCTAAAAAAAAATCACAAACTTCAGTCGCTACCTGACATTCTATGTGGATGGCAATCTTCTGTCTGGACGATTGACTTAAATTTCATGTTCCATCTGGGTGTTTGGCCTAAGTTAGATCCAGCTTCTATGAAACCAACTAAAATGTTTATGAAGTTTGGACAGGATTCGAACATTTTGTTAGGTTTGTTTTCCAATACAATTAGTTTTTAGATCATGTAATGATTGGTCCGAAATGTTTAGTAGTAAAATTCCCCGCAAGTGACGTTTCTCAGTTGGGCTCCATTTAATAGCAAAAATACACTTTCCGATTACATTCCAGTCCCTTACTTCTTCATAATCGAACACATTACACGCAATGTGGCTTTTATAAAAAGCTCAAATACTGAGCCTGATTTGAGATTAGTCCCTGTGACTTAAACATTATACTGTGCTTTATATACCCCCATATTTGGAGACCAGAATCACAGAATGTGGCAGAAGGGAGCTTGGATATGATCCAATTCCCTTATTTACAGCTTTCAAAACTGAGATCCAATGAGGTTACGTGACTTGGCTGATCTCTCTCTGGTAGTTGCTGAACTCAGACTAGAACCCAGATCTGGAGATGCCTACATAAACCTCTTTCCATTACACCTCACCTCATTAGTCTTTGCTTTTCAACTTCCAGTTGGAGTTTTAAAAAGCTTTTATTTCTTTGTCTACCCCCACGTCAAAATATTGATTCAAACTACATTAAGTTGTGACGTGTTATCTCCTATACATTCTTTGTTTCCTTAAAGGGTAATAGCTGCAGTCAGGCAACTTGATTGTGTTCTGAAGAGAGGCGCACTTCACAGAATGGGTCTTTCACTACCTCGGCTTCCCTGGTACCGGCTTTTGACAATTCCCTCCTTCCGCTCTGGACCCCTCCAGTCAGCTCTGTACACGGCAGCCCGAAAGCCAGCAGAGTGGAGCTATCTCTGTAGAAGATGCTTCCATGCTTCCTACTCTCAGGATAAAGACACAACACAATGCAAGGACTGCAAGGTGTGTCCTCTACTCGTCTCTGCAGTTCCATCACATACCTTGCTCCCTCTCACTCTCTCTCTGCTCTAGTTTCTTCTTTCATTTCTTTTCATGTGCCAATCTCCCTCTACCACAGGGAATTTGCACATCTTCTTTTCTCTCCCCTGTTCACCTTTAGATATCAATTTAAAGATCACATCTAACATAAAGCCCTCTAATCTCTGTGACTACACAAAAAACCTCCTACTTTAAGGACTTAGAATCAGATGCCCCTGCTAAAACTGTAGCAGTTGTCGCAAGAACAGTTTTATATTTGTTGGGATGAGTATTTTAACTGTTTGATTAGTGATTAGTATCCATCCTTCCCACTAGAGTCTAAGTTCTTGAGGGCAGGGATCACGTCTGATCTTCATCATTGTATCCCAAGTGCCTGGCATATAGAAGACGCACAATAAATATTAGCTGAATGAAAAAGTAAACGATCAAATTCATATTTCAACATTTATTTAAAAATAATTTTCCTTTCATTCCAGCTACCTCATTAATTGCCACTCCCTAAATCCAACATGACTTTCAGGTATGAAATGCTCTTTTCCACATTCTGCATCTGATAAACTCTTACTCGACATTCAAGGTCAAGAACAAATATCTTGTCTAGGGAGAATTAATCTCTTCTGCCACAATGGGTTCAAAGTTTGTTCTATCTACGATAACACTTTTCTCATTGTATCATACTATTCTCTTACAATTCTTTCATATTCATTCATTCAGCAAATATTGACAAGCCCTTCCTCTGCCTAAGGCCCAGTCTCTGACTTCATGGAGTTTGCATTCTATTGGAGGTAGATAGACATTCTATAAGCAACTAACTACAACTGTGATACAAGCTACAAGGGTGAAGAAGAAGGGGCCATGTGAACTTCAACTGAAAACACCTTCTTGGCTGTGAGTTCCTTAAGAGTGATAAACATCTCTTATCCATATTTGCTTCTTTGGAACACAAGTCCTTAATAAATGTTTGTGGACTGTCTGAAAGAATGAATGAATGAACGAATAGTGAATTTCAAGGCACTATTATCCTTTTGTTTTGTTTAACATCATTGAATTTCAATTTACGATGGTAACTTCCAATTTGTTTAGAAGTTCTGCTGGCCCTTATTTTCCAATTTTAACAAGACCTGGGTTCGAAAAAAGAGCTAGATTTTCTGGAACAATGTAGGGGACAAATGATAAATAAATAACAGTCTCTAACAATAAGTACTGCCTCAAAATAAAAAATGCTGCCTCAAAACACAACTGGGCCTGGAAATGTTCAAGCGGACCTGAGGCGACCACCTGTCAGGTATGCACAGGAGAAACTCCTGCCCTCTTGGGAGACTGACAAGATTGCCTCCAAGGTTTCTTCAAACACTGAAATTTTATGGTTCTATGAGATTTCTGTATGAATACTACTCATGTACATATTCCACTGGACAGATGAAGAATAGGAAAAAGTTCACTCTTGTCAATTTCTGAAGTTTAAAATTTCGTGAAAGTGAATTTTCTATTTCTCAGTCTATACTCACTTATTCCTAGGAAAGATGTTCAAGGCAGAAAAGCCAGTATGATAGAAATGCCACCAATAAAAGAACAAAGAAAAGTAAAAGAAAAGAAAGTATCAAAGTTAGTGAATCCGCACTTTTTTACAAGATGAGCTTATTCCCTTCAAGAATGATCTTTTCGGTTTCTAAGTAATCCTCTATATGCATTGCCACGTGAAGACTATAAGAGGAGGGCAAAGTTGAATCAAACACATGACCCTACAGTAATGGAAATACAAGCAGAGCAGTATTTGGGCCAGGAAAATAACAAAGTGAGAGGCAGAAATCTTCCCCAATGTATTCAAATCACAATAGAAAGTGTGTGGCTACATCTTCAAACTCAAAGCAGTCTACTACCCAAATTCACCTTAGGATGCTCAGGGTAGCCACATCCATAGGTAGCTTTCCTTCCTTGTCTGACTGCCCATGTTCAAAATAATGTGTTCTAGATTCTAGTATGAAAAAAATTTCTAATAAATCAATGGTATCCTTCATCAATGGAACTAATTTAAGAAATCAGAATGTGTCACAAGTAATCATAAGCTTCATTTTTTTTCTGTGTATTAAGTAGAAAAGGGAAGAGGTTAACTAATCTATAGACATCCATCTCCACATCCCTTATGAATAATGTTTTCCATCCACCCCTGTCATCAGTGAGGCTCATTAAACAGCAGTTATTAAGCATCCATCTGTGTATGGTACTTTATAAATATTCCTCCCCTTACCCCTGCCCCCTTTCTCAATCTACCATGTGTCTCTGTTGTGTAAAATGTTAGGTAGCTACAATGATAATAAATAATTAATGGTAAGAATGTAAGGCAGATGGATGAGATGACCTAGTGGCATCTATGAATCTTTGGATGTTAAATTTACTGCTAATAATATAATTTAGAACAATTTGATAAGAAAATATCAAACATTTGATGAGGAAAATGAGCTCATCATAATCCACCAACATTTTCTAAAATAAAAATGTGACAATTAGGGACCACAGATGGACTGACTGAAGCCCTGAGTTCATGTGACTTGTACCAGATGATACAGTCTTGAAATAAATAATTTGAAAAACAGTGTGGAAAATCATAAAAACTATGGTTGCAACAGTATAATAGAGAATGTTACTTTGGCCCAAGGGTGAAAATATTCAGAAATAAAGGACAGCTGTTCTTTTCATTGAAAGGAAGAGGGTGCTTAAAGATGGTAATTAGGGATTTTTTTCCCCTTTTTTCAGTTCTTCTCTAATGTTTTATACTATTTTTTCTTTTTTTTTTTCCTTCAAGGAAAGAACTAATTATTCTAGATTTAGAGATGGTGATATTTAAAGCACTCTTTTTCACCTTTGCAAGCCTCATTTAGTCAGGATTATAAGAAAAAAGCATGTCAGTGTAAAATAAACTATTGCTATGAGACTCAGATTTGCAATTTGGATTTTATTTCAGCTTAATATCAAAATTTCCATAAGCAGACATTATATTTCCTAGAAGGTAGGGATATTCTTGGAGTTATATCTGAAGGAGAGCCAAAGTTATGATCTCATTTGCTTTGTGAATTTTGTTAATAATTATCATTTTCATCACCTACCACATATTGAGTGATTATTATATGCAGCCACTGTGCTTATCCCATTTAATTATCATAATGAGAATTCTCATTAATTCTCAACCCACATTAGTGTGGGTATTATTATCTTTGATTTACAGATAAAGGGACTGAGGTTCAGAAAGGTAAGTTCCTTGCTCAAGACAGCACAACTAGTAAGTGCTGGTTCCAGGATTCCAATGCAGCATTAGGTTAACTCAAAGCCCATATTCTTAACCTCATAAGTTGCTGGGGATTTCCCTTGAATGGCAGGATTCTAGATACCTCAGAAGGATAAATAAATGGAAATGTAGGACCAATATTGAGCAATCTTTTTAGTACGCAATAGAAGGAAAGAATGAACCTCAAATAATGCCTGCGCCATTATCCCTTGGCCTAAGTGGCATGTATAAAATATATTAAATGCTATTATTTTCGTATAGGTCGAGATGGTAGGGTTGGCAATTGGTTTTGCAGTTCTAAATTTTTAAAACTAAATATAAATTTTAGTATATGAGTTTCAAAAGTAATACTATTAGTCTTGCTATTTGACGTCTATGGTCAAGATAGAGGCTTAAAAATATTTTTTTTAATGTCAAAAATATAAAATCCACCATATTGGAAGGGGTCCACTCCAACTGGGCAAACAACACTGGTGGATTTAAATGATCTTCCCATGGTCCATCCAGCATCAGTGCTAGGAGCCAAGTCTCTTGTTCATGAGCCCATGTTCTTTCCCCTATACCTTGCTACATCATAGCACCAAAAATAAATATAAAATTAGAACAATGGAAGGGAAAAAATGTGAAGTAAGAGCAATCTAACTATCTCATACCCAGTTAAACCTATAAATACTGATGAGTTGAACCTAATTATTAATGATTCCTGACTACAACATAAATCTGTAATTTCTACTAATCCAATAATGGTCAGAAGGGAAAAAGATCATAAACTATAAATAACACATACTGATTTAGGTCCATCATTCTTTTCTCATTCCCTACCTTCCTTCTAAAACAATGTGTTACTTTGCTATCATTGTGTATGGAGTGCAGGGGATACTAAATTGGATAAAGTAGCCCTCGCTGTCAAAGAACCCACAGGATTACTGCAAAGAATATTATGGGAATTTTCAGATTTGTGCTTTTAGCATATATTGGTAGGTTCAGATAATACTATAGACTTAAATATTTATTTAACCAGAATCTAATTAAAGTTTTCTACCTGATTTTAACATATTGATATAAAGGAAGAGAGAGGTATAAAATACCAGCAAACGATGCTGATGTCTTAATTCCTGGCGCTTTGGAGAATCTAATCGTCACTTATGGGTGCTGTAGTCTTAGCCATCATTTGGAATTTTAAAAGTTCTTTGAGGTCTTAAATGATTTAATGGGTGAAGTGATAAATGAATTATTTCATTAATTCATTCAACAAATATTTATTGAGCAACCAAGAGATATCAAGCATAGTGTTCCAAATGTTATAAAATGCCTACAAGAAAATGGCTCCCTAGATTTTTTTTAAATGTCAGAAACTCTTACCATAATGTTCTGCTTTAGCTGCATGGATATAATTACAAACTATGTTCACTATGCTGGAAAGTAAGGATTTTGCTGGGCCTGAATGAAACCAGAAGCCGAGTTTAAGAAGTAGCTTCTTCATAGCTTCTAAGCTTTCTGTGTGCACTCTGTCTTTAAAGCCTAATGAAAATGCTCTCTTTAGATTTAGAAGAAACTAGGATTCCAAATTTAAAATGACATTTATCTCAAAAGTAAATTAATATTTAATGATAGTCTGATTAATAATTGTGATTTTATGAACTGGAGACATTTAGCATGAAAGCCCACAGACACATTTGTTCTAAGCTACACAGACTAGGAAAAGGACTAAAGATGGACCATCTCTTCCCAAATGTTACCTTACCATTGTATTTCAGAATTCTGCCTTCTAAACACCATTTTCTCATTCTGGTCTTATCTTCCTGGAAAGCTTTTCATTTGTGAACAAGCAGGATGAAGAATTCAGAAGATCCAGTCACATGAGAACTTTCAAAGGATTAAAAGCAACTATAATGCTATCTAGGTGCTAACTGTGGGAAAAAACAGCACAATACTTCACCTGACATTCTTTACATAATAAATATTGAAATTATTATAGCTGATAAATCTCCCAATATGGATCAATTCACATGTCAAGAGCAATCATCATTTCAGAAATTTTTTTTGCTAATGATTTGAACTGTTTTTTGGCTGGTTTTTTGTTAATCATCTGAACTGATAAGATAGCTTTTGTAAATAAGCACAAAAGAAATCAATATGCAAAAGAAATGGAACTTGTTAAAGGACATGGTGTTGTGTCTGTGGCATTTTAGAGGTTAGAAAGGAAACAAGAATAGAGGAAGAAGGAGTGAGAGAAGAAGGGAGGGAACAAAAGGAAAAAGATTCTGTTTGGGAAAAGTGGGCATGAGAAAGCATTTAAGGTCACATCACATAGATACTTACAAAGATAATGTTCTACACTTGTATAATATTTTACATTTTGTACAGTTCACATAAAGAAAGAAATGCCTTCAATAAAGAACAATTCCCATGTATGGAAACAAGACCCAGTGCATTCAAATCTCTTCACTAGGATGGACCTGGGAGATACTCATCAGAGTCAAAATAGGCATTGGACTCCAGAGATAGCTTATATGTTTATACATGGTTAATTGGAGGCCAAAATTGGTTGTAAATGGGTATTTCTAGAATTTAAACCATATTGCTTTTGAAACTTAGGGTTTCCTAAAGTAATTCATGCTAATAATAACCCAGGCCTCCACTGTCTCATATGGTAGCCATTAGCTGCATGTGACTATTTAAATTTAAAATTTAGTTTCTCAGTCTCACAGATCACATTTCAAGTGTTTAATAGCTTATGTGGCTAGTGGCTACTATATCGGAGAGCACAGATACAGAAAATTTCCATCATCACATTAAGTTCTATAGGAAAGCACTTGGGTAGACAACCTTCCTGTGAAGTTGTGAGGCTGAGCTCTGTTCTGAAATAAGGATGAGAGAAAAATTTCTTTGGAAGAAGCAGGTTCTGCCTTGTCTCTATCTCAGTCCACCAGCTGCCTCCATTCTTAGCAGCGGTAACCCCTGGACTCCCACTTACAAACTCCGCTCCATCCCAGATTCTAGGACCATCCTCGCCCTTGTCAAGAAGGAGGTAAAGAGTGCATGGGTGTAAAATAATGCAGGACCATGGATTGCAGTTCATGATCAGGCAAACTTGCTCTGGTTCTACTCTGTCCCACCCCAGGCAGCAATTCTTGGTGCCTGTGCTCCTGGTGCTGTTTTGTGACCTAGACTCTGACTTAGGTCCTGGCTCCATTCATTCCTTCACTCATTGATTCAACAAATAAACAATGAGTATCAACTATGTGCATGGAGTAGTAGAGGTGCTATGGATCAAGTAGTAAACAAGAAGGACAGTCCCTGCCTTTACTGAGCTTACATTCTCACACAGGAAAGTGACACTAAACAAGTAATTACCCACAATTTAAAATTAGAATTAGGGTAAGTGCTGCAAAGGGTGCTAGGAAAGAGAAGAATAGAGAGATCAGTCCTATTCTGGGGGGCCCAAAAAGACTTCTTTGAGCCTGTGAATTTTGACCTGAGATCAGAGACATGAGTAAGAGTTAAGTAAATGAAAGTGGGAAAAGACAGCCTCCCAAACAACTATGCACACAGGCCTTATGGCAAGTAATCCCAGACACCTTAGATGAACTAAAAGAAAGCCAGCAAATTGTAGCCAAAGCCAAGAGGCGAGTGTGCCTGAGATGAGCCTGGGAGGCAGAGGGCAGACGGACCAGAGCCTCTAATGAACAACAGCCTGACACTAGTGACACTTGGGAAAATGAAGAAGGAAGACGGTAACCCCAAGTCAAAGATTTAGGCCTTTATCCCAAGAAAAATGGGAAATCATTTAAGAGTTTTAGGTGGATGAGTGACATGATCAGATTTGCCTTTTGCAAGAAAAGCAAAGGGCAAAATGGATTGAGAACACAAGAAAAGAAGCTAAGAGTCCAGTTAGTGAGCTTTAGTGGAAGTCCAGAAAGAGGTGTTGGTAGTTTGGTGATGGCATAGGAAATGGTCCTGTCCACTGTGCTGAAGCCCTGCATGGATAACATGACCATCATGTGGTTCTCCTGAGAACGGACTGTCTAAACTAGTCTCAACCTCTGCTAGCTACTTAAGATAGCTCTATTCCTAAACTCTAAGTCCCCATAAACCATAGCCTTGGAGCCTAGGGGCTGGATCATCCTAATCCTGCCTGCCCTGCCTGCCCCTGCCTGTCTAAATCTCTAAATATCGCCTGCTCCAGACTCCCTTTCCCATATTTAGCCAGGACTTCCTCCAATACTCCTTAAGTCTAACTTCCTGCCTACTCGGACTGCCATCTGCCATCTGTCTGCATCCTCTCCAGATGCCACGTTTGTCTACCTGACTGATCTCCTTTTAGGACCAGCTTATTCTGACATGACTGAGTACCCACTGTTAGAAAAGAGGAGGAGAGAGTGGAAAAAAAGAACAAAATAGCTCAAGTTTTGGAGTCTGCAAAAAAATAAACCAGGGAACCAGAAGAAGAGCATAGAAGTATCTCTGGGTAATAATGGCGGCCAATGTCTCAACTTCTCCAACTCAGCACACCATAGCCCATGTGCTGCTCCTCGCTCCAGAAGTGGCACCCTCACCCCTTCGTTTCCAGCAGCCTTGCCTTGGTCCATCACCTTTCCTTTCCAAATACTTCATAAAGAATCATCAGTCACTTAGACCTAGGGCAGACTCACTGCGCTGAGCCCCTAGCGAGGGATCTGGGTGTTCTATGTCTGCTTTCAGACAGACTGTAAGCCCTGTGAGGGTAAAGACCAATTTTGCTCAACCTCGTGACCTAGAAGAGTGCTTTACACATGAAAAGTGCTTAATAAATATTTGCTAAGAGCTTGTCTTTAAAAGCTGGCTATAATTTCAAGCCAGCTGGACTATGAGAAAGCAATAAATCCTCGTAGAGAAAGAACTGCTGCTTTGTCTCAGAAAAAAACATAATGGACTGTTTGGCTATTACAGGCAAAGTCCCCTTGCAGACTTGCACACCAAGTCCACTGGCACCTTGAGAAAGGATAGAGGGAAAATCCTAGATGAAAAGATGTGAGGAAGAGTCTGGAGGAAGAGAAAGGCCTAGCAAATGGCTGGTATCCGGGCCCCAGAGAGATCTGGGCCAGTGAGCAAACTCTGATGGTGAGAAATGGTAAACAGATTTCTAGGAGCAGTGACATCTAACATTCAATTGGCGTTAGTTTCTTGTCTGTGGTATAATTACCATCCTTTATCCCAAAGCACTCAGCCAGAGTCTGTTATCTACAAGAACCTTATACTAGTGATGCTTTAGAGAATCAAAGATGTGTGGCAGTCCTGGAAGCCTGGGTGGAGAGCCAAAGAGAAGAGAGGAGTGAGGTGGGGGAGATGCCATCCATAGCATGGATTAACCAGCAAATGAATGTAATCCAAAATCCTTTTTGGGTTTTTCCCCCTAATTTATTCTGGAGGAAGATGACATTAGAAGGGATGGGCTAATTGTCTATCTAAATTTATATTTCACCTTTGTAAGAGAAAGTTGTCACTGAGAAGCTCCTGTTAAGCCAAGGATTACATTTCCCAGCCCCCTTCCGTCTAGGTGGGTCATTTGACTAGTTTTCATCAGTGGAAGATAAACAGAAGCGTTGTTGTTGCCACTTCTGAGCCGAGATGTTTAAGAAGTGGATGTGCAAGAAGTGGATGTGCCTTTTCAGTCCTCCCTTTCTCCGCACTGCCACACATACCTCTCTCTCTCCCTCTCTGTCTCCATTTGATTGCTATGCAGGTGAGAAATAAACTTTTACTATGTTAAGCCACAAATATTTTGGTATTTGTTACAAGAGCTAGCATCAACCTACCTTAGTCTGAAATTGATATGTTAAGTGGGTGCTGCCTTTATAAAAACCAAAGTATATGGAGTTGGCCATCAGGATGGAAACAGACATGGAAAACTGGAGGCTCGAGAAGAAATGGTTGGAAAGAGCCAGAATGCTAGTGTGTGATGGTTGTTTCTCACTGCCTATAGCAAAGTATTACAAGACAATGGATGAGCTCAGGAAAGAATTGGCTGGATTGAGAACAGAGATAAGGGCAAATAGCCAAACTCTAGAAATGTAGGCTATAAAGCTGGAACAGTACATTGCTTCAGGGACTCTGATGGTGAGAAATATCACTGAAAAAGGCTTTGAATAACACATGCCCATTAAGACTTTCCAGTGAGATACAGTGACTCAGCCTTGCGGCAAAGATCTGATTAATCGAGTTACTTAACCACCTCCACCAAGGCCTACTGTTTCAGATTACCCCAAAGTAACTACTTGAGACATGGGTGGTTGACACAGGAGCAAAGAAATGAAGCAGGTTCAAGAATTGTGAATAGGAAAGAACTTTCAATGTAGTTAGTAGTGTAACTAAAAGAAAGCAAATAGATAAGAAACCTATAAAGATTTTGAGGGAATTGTATTGCAAAGAAATTAGGAGCCTGATCTAAGAAAAATAAAAAAGAAGAGTGACTATAAAACAACCTCTAGGCATCCAAACTTAGACCAGCAAGAAGTTGGCTGAGAAAGTAAAATAACTCCTAAAAAGGGCATATTTCCCTACACCCATTTTGGATGTGGCCGTGAAGAGTAATGGACAAGGAAGGACCTCTCAGAGGGTAGCTAGGGTTACAAAAAACAGTGAACAAAGGAGTTCTTCCAAGACAGCAAAACCAGAATCTAACAAAAGAATTTCCCCGATTGCCAGGGCAGGAGATCTTTAGCAATGTCTAGTAGGATTTCTTCCATGTTATGGGTCAATGACTGTTCCATGTCTCCCATTCTTCCTTTTCTCAAATGGGAATTTTACTCTATATCTGATCCATCCTTGTATCATGGGGTGTCAATTACCTGTCTTTTAGTATAAAGGTTTCTGGACAATGAGGGGCCATATCCAGACTTAATGGAGGGAACTTAGTATCATTCATAGAACCTGGACTTTGAGATGGTTGTAGTGACCAAGGGGGTTCAGTTAGTCTCCTGGGGCTGGGGTTTTCCTCCATGTTCATTCTCTTCCACAACTGCCAGCTAGATACACAGAATTCCAAGTCCCTAGTATAAAGAGAATGAATCTAGGTCCCCAAATCACTGCACAGAACACACACATTAGACTCTCACCTGAGCAAAAAACAAACCTGTGCTCTATGAACCTCTGAAATATGGAGGTTTATTACCGAAGCTCAAGTTACCTCAACTAATGCAATGACCCTTGAAGAAGAAAGAGGGGTACTTAAAGCCTGTTATTATGACCACATTGGGAGCTAGAAGACCTGGAAACACCTGGATTACAAGTTTTGCTATGGGGTATCCAAACCCTCCTCCCCCTTCACCATTCCCGATTAAGGTAAGTCCTGGACATTATCCTATCTGTATTCCTCAACAGTCCCCCGACTAGTCTCTCAGGCTTCAATCCTTTCTCCTCTTATAGGCTGTCTTCCTCACGCTTACTTAGAGACTGTCCCTGCTAAAAAGTGGACTATGTCACTCTATTTAAAATTGCAATTGATCCCCAATCCTGTCCTACAGGATAAAACCCAAATGACTTAGGATGTCATACAATACCTTTCACATTTAATCCACAACCTTCTTCTTCAGCCTCATCTCCCATCACTTCCCTACAACTGCCAATTGCTAGCCAAGCCCTTTTTATGACACTGCTTTGCAAATGCTGTTCCCACTGCCTAGAATGTTCCCCATCTGCCTCCTTTTAGCCTGGTTAAATGCTTATTCATCTCTTAAAAGGTAGCCTAGATGTCACTTCATCTGTGAAGTCTTGTCTGACACTCCCACATAGAAAATTCAACTCTGACAGTTATGATCAGATCAGCCAGCCTCACACATTGTGCCTACTATTAGGATATTTCTATTGTTTAATTATTTACATGGTTTGATTTTGTTGCTATTTATTTTGTTTATTCCTTAGTCTCTAAACTCACCTTCTTACTAAACATTTAGAGAGTTCTGCTTTTTCAAAATAGCCTAATTATGCATTAGAATTGGATTGGCTTCTTTCAACAGGAGAATATAGCCATAATCAGTGTTGACGAATGGGATTCATATAGTCCTTTTGAGTGATTTTTCTAAAATTGTGAAGTATTTGGAAGGCAAGGCTGAGGAAGGCAATAAAATCCATATTATGTGCAGAAATCCCGTGTCCTCCATAAGTTTAACACTTCTCATCACACACATAAGTGTCTATTACTACTACCTGTGACTAGATCCTAACCCTGTTGTACATAAAATATTTTTACATAGGAATTTTCTAGGAATGTAGCTACCATATTTGGAACTTCACCAAGATGTGCTCACTATTTCAGAAAGTCATGTCACCAACTGTAACACAGCTCATGTTAACTGATTCTCTAATACAGCCCACTCACATTTGTTTGCAAGCGTAGCTGTCACACTCAGTGAATATATTTACTTCATTCTTATTTCAAAATGCCAAATATACAAAAGTGTCACCAATATTCAGTTGAATATTTTCTCTTAAACCCAAATTTATGCATTTTAAGGAGCAAGCATCTGACTACTTTATTATCTTTTAGTGTAGTTATGAATGAGGATACACATATTGATACACCCAAAATTTTATCATAAGCTGCTTTCCTTTTATTTCTTCTTTCTATACAGAGAGAGAATTTAGATTGATTTTTAAAATACTACATGTGTAGATAGGTTATATTATCCATACCATTCCAGGAAAGTTCCAAAGGAGACATTACAAAATACTGCTTATAAAAAGGTGTCGTTGGGTCTGATTGAGTAGAAAATAATGATTAAATACATCTAGGAACCCAAACCAACCATATTTTTTTCACTCTTGAGATGATGCTGTTAAGCAACTATTCAGTCGACTTGCTGCCCTGCTCCACCAATAGCATTTATGACATTTTGCTCTGATTTATTTGTCTACACGTGTAGGCTGTGAGTGTATGATATCTTATTCATATTTACATACCCAACACCTAGCTTAGGAAGTGGCTCAGTAGACATCTCGAGGATGAAACAACACATGAGAGTCCTAAGGAGGTATGCAGTCACTGGCCCTCACGATAGAACTCTGAATCAATTATTCAGCATTTTGCCTATACCAATACTATAAAGCTTTCTTTACTCTGCCTAACGTCAGAGTCAGTCACATACAAACTCTCTCAATTTTCTCTCCTCCTTGTGGGCCCAGGCAGTACTGTCACCTCTGTATGCCAAAAGAGCTCAGCACAGAGAAAGCAGTCAATAAACACTGTTTAACTCAAAGGATTCCCAGGAATATTGGTATACA
Organism: Equus przewalskii; assembly: GCF_037783145.1. Taxonomy (NCBI): domain Eukaryota; kingdom Metazoa; phylum Chordata; class Mammalia; order Perissodactyla; family Equidae; genus Equus; species Equus przewalskii. Next base: position 13,854,662 of record NC_091838.1, read on the forward strand.
TAGTGGTTGTGTTTTCAGTACTAACAGGCACTGTACTTTAGGTATATTATTTATTAAAAGGGCATTTGTGGATTGGTCTGGAAACCTACACATCACTTAAAGTACTGTTTCTATAAATGTATTACAAGTTCCAAAAAACCAAATTTTTTAGATCAACTTTTATGCGACAAGCCTACTGTAGGTTGAGAGTCATCTGTACAACGTGACTGAGGCTATGAGGCTAATAACTGAGAAAAATAAAAACGTCAATCAATCATGAAGATGTATGCAAATATTTGACTGTATGGCATCCTGCAGGCAATATTTGGCCATTTTATCTTCCAAATTTAATCCAGATGATATTTTTCACATAAACAGAAGCGAAGGCCATCTAGAAAGAACTTGACTTCAAATATTATATAAACTTTTCTTGATGAAAATTTCAATAACTTATGATTTGATTTATGCTTTCATGACTTTATTATAGTTATCTGTCACTTAATAAAATACATGCATTCTAGACAATATACTAGAATGTAAATCTGTTAAGTGTCTATATTCCAATTTCCATTAATATATTGGGGGTACATTTTACAGAGGAAAAAATGGAGACATGAGTAAAAGAAAATTATACTGCAAAACTAATACATTTTCTTTTAAAACATCATCATATAATCCTAAAAATAATAGGAATATTTATAATGCTATACTTCATTCAAAGTAATTCACAAAATTTTTCAAAAATGAAAATAAACTATCATTAGAAATTGACCAGTCAGATCATCTGTCTCAGCCAGTCTTACTCTCTGTGGTCACTGTGAGGGTAACACTTCCTAACATTTTAGCATTCTGATAAAAGTCCACCCATCTTTTAAAAATCAGCCTCTAACTACCTACCTTCTTATTTCAAATTCATGTTGAAAATTTGGGGGTTTTCTCCTACTTAAAGTAAATTCTCTACTTTTGGCCTGTTCCAAGCATCGCCTGTAACAATAACTATGGTATCCTTTAATGGGACCGTATAGCTCCAAATAAATCTAGCAGCTGCAAACATCTTTTCTTATTCTGCCTGGGATCACGCTTCTTAATACCTCTTAATATCTTAGCGGTTAAGTGGAGCCAGAATGTCTCGGTTAAAGCTTGACTGTAGCATTTACTTCCTATGTGACTTTAGACAAGAAAAGCTTCTGTACCTAATTTTCATATCTGCATAATAAAGACTATTAGTGATAGATGCCTCATAGAGTGGTTGTGAGAATTAAAATATTTAATATTTGTAAAACACTTAAAACATTTCCTGGCTCAAGCGTTTGCTTGGATAATAATAATAATAAAAATAAATTTATTTTGCTTATATAAATAATAATATAATTACTATTAAGATATAAATATTTACATTAATGTTTTAATTTAATTTCAATTTAAAAATTAATCATTTTAATGAAAGCTGTTATTATCATTGTTTTCTAATAATTCTCTAATGCATAGACTGGGACAAATTTTCATGATCCTCTATGAATTTGCCTTAATTAATTTTATTAAGTATGTAACTGTTAAATGCGTTTCTGTATGCAGGAGATCCCTCATTTTGAACTATACATGTGGTTCTTCAATTAGTTATTCAAGTTTTACTCTCTACACTCTAAAAAATCCTTGAGGGTCAGGGACTATGTCTTCCACCTCTGTTGCATGTGTTCCATTCTAATCAAGCGCTCTTCTCCTTATACATACTTAATGAGTAATAAATGAATTAATGAATGGGTTACTGAGTAGATACACGATATTAAATCAGACAGTGCAGATAGGTACAATTCAACCTACAGAAATAGGCACTTTTCCCTTCTGGATAACACGGCAGGGATTGGCTTTCACAGGCCAAGAAGCCCCCGGTCTCACACACTTGACCTTCTGCCTGACAACCTGGGCGTGTGGTAGAGTTGGTGGGAATACATATTTAAGAAGCACAAGGAGGAAATAAGCAATGAACAAGAATGGGCTCTAGATCCGGAGTACCAAGATATTTGCAGTATACGACTAAAAAATTTAAGACTGTGCTGCTTCTACAAAGTTTATTTTATCACTTCAGGAGCAATAAGGCCAAAACTCTTACCCTAAAAAATACTCTGAACTTAAAAAGAAAATCACATATAATGTATGTGTAGACTCCACTCCTCTGAAGCCCTTGTAAAAATAACAGGAATCATGATTTTATGCAAAATCCACTTCATGAATATAAGCAAATCTCAAATAATGTTACATTCTAAATCTTATATATTTACCTTAAAATGTGCATGAGAAGATGTCCTATCAACTTTAAGGATGTTCCTAAAGAATTTGTCTCTAAGGGATAGCACATTTCAAGGAATGAATTACTTTCTTATAATTTATCAAGAAAAAAATGTATTGTCAGAATAAAATATATCTTGTATGTTTCCTAGACTTTACCACTCATTTGATCTACTTTCATAATACGTATACACATATACCAGTCTCTAGAACACCATTTCAAAATGCCAGATATAAATTCAAGAAAAAATATTTTTTCAATGCTTAATGAAGACATTCTACAGATATACAGGCAGATATGCAAAAAAACCTGGGCAGATACACTTTTAAGTTGCTAAGACATGAGACCGAAAGCATGTCCTGCCATCTCTTTTTTCCAGGAGTCCCACTTTTGTTACCACACTGGAAGTCAGAAGGGTGACTTCATGTTCACAGTTGCTCTGGGGTGTCAAGAACGAAACTCTAAAAGCCAAACGGAAAGGATTGGCTAAGGTTATAATTTTCACTAATTCCATCTGAATATTCAATAAACATGTAGGCTCGGAAAGTTGAACCGTGGGATTTGGAAAAAAGTGAAATTGGAAATAGTACCAACTGCTGCACAGATTGATTCACATACGAGGAAAAGAAAAGAGAGTCACCAGAATTCTCAAAGTGGCAAAGTCGGTGTGCGTGTTTGTATGTGAGGGGGATTTGGGGACACTAGCATGAAGAGCGGAAGATGAAGGTTAAAACGAGGAACAAAGCAAAGAGAACTGCCAAGTGATTCACTCCTTTCTCCAAGAGTCCGAGTTGTGCCAGAAAAGGAAAAAAGAGCGCATTCGACAGAATTCTATTTGTGATAAACAACTGGTCTGTACCTGCCAGCAAGAGGGAGGGGTTTATAATGTTTACTTTGTTAAGGCATATTAACTCTTTTAGATGGAAGCGATATTCTATTCAGTGGAGAAACAAGTTTTTTATACACTGGACCCTCTATATTCTCAGAAGTCTACGCAGCCACACAAGTAAGCACATTATTTAATAGCCCTCCATTAAAAAACACCACCTCTAGCAGCAATTAAATGCACATACACAAGCACAATGTGCCAAATTACTGAACTATTTAAGTTCTGGCTAATTTAAGAACCGAGAACTCTCTAGTCTAGTTATCTATAGATCCTATTCATGTATTACAAGTAAGCTTTGGACAACTTTATATATTGACTCACACACATACATACACACCCACGCCTCTCTAAAGAGTGAAATAAAGTAAAACTTTATTTTATACATAGATAATTTTTAAAACGTTACCTTCTTTTTTGAAACCTTTCTGGTAACTTACTCAGTACTAACAAGTAAGACTTCAGATTTCTGACCGGAATTTATCTTTCTCTTGTCCTATGAAATGTAATATCTCGATTGATGTTTATTGGTAAATAAACCAAGAGACCTCTTTCCCACACAATACTATACATTTAAAAACAATAATAAGATGCTCACTTTTCCTCTGAGCTGGGCTTAAAAAAAATCAGATTCCCAACAAAAGCCAAAATCAATCAATGCAAAAACAGAAATGCGAAATGCTATTTAAAATGTTGACATTATTGCATAACTTGATTAGAGAAATGTTGCACCTGCATGAAATTAACCCAGTGTACATCTGTGCATCGTACATTTTTCAGTGTAATCTGTATCTATTATTATAACACTTGTGCATAGATGATGTATAAATGGCATGTTTGTGCATATTGCACATTGACAATTTTTATGAATGAATACACAAAAATGCTCTAATTCAAGAAAATAGATGGCACATACTATTTTGAAAACGGTTATTAAGCATTGGAAGCAAATGATGAGGCAAATGGTCGGTGTGTTTTGGTGCCTTTCAGGGCAATTGTATTCCCAAGTCCCCTAGCAGAGTGTGTTGGAAACAGCCATGAAGCTCTTTCCTTAGAGACTCGTTCTCCCTCCCGGGAACCGTGTTACAGAACGGAAGCCGCGCACCGCTGGAAGAATAAAATGCATGCATATCTCTGGTTCTGAGGACTGTTCATACATCAGAGACATCACACTCCCTAAATCCGGTCCCACAAGTGTGTGCATGTGAGTGTGGCATTTACCAACAAATGAACAGAAGGCAACAAGAGCTCATCTCCTAGAAATAACATTTCCCATCCCTTCCCTGGCTGGCTGCTCGGAAGCTGCTCAGGGGCTAGCCCTTGAGTGCCTTCCCCAGGGGGACGGAGCCTTCATTAATAACCCTCTCAGGGCTAAGTCAGCTTTGTGTGTAAGTCCACTCGGCGCCATATGGCAGTTTCCAATTCCTTTAGCAACTCAAGTCTGGCTAGGCTGCCCGCGATGATACATTCTTAAAGGAAGACCCCTCTGGGGAGCAGCAATGCCCCCGCCACTTACCTAGCTCCCACCGACCCCGCTCAGCAGGCGGCACGGGCTCGGGCACCACAAAGGGCTGTGGGATTCCCCGCTCCCTCTGGGGCTCCTCTCCCTGCGACGAGCCCCTTCGTCAATGATCTCTCGCTGGAAATCCCCCTCCCCTCCACAGAGAGGAGGGTCTCCCAGGCTGGCTGGAGCTCCTGGCGTTTTTTCCCCCCTCTCTTTACATCCCTGACTCTGGTTCACGTTCTCTAGGAGGAAGGCTCAAAGGAGAGGCGGCGGGAGGAAGCTAAAGCATCCTTAAAAAGAACAATAATCTCCATCGATCTTCACCCCCTTCCCCACGCGGGGCCCCATCCCCCTGCCGCCGCCGCCGCCGCCGCCGCCCAGACAACAGAGGGCTGGGATGGAAGAGGAAAAATCGAGCGGGGCTGAGCTCGCTGCGCGGAAGGAGCCGGGCAGGCGAGCCGCGCCGGCCGCGGAGTTACCGCTCGCTCCGGCTGCCCGCGGCGCAACGGCGGCGGCCGGCGAGGGCGGAAGGCGGTGGGTGCTTGGTGGGTGTGTGTCTGTGGCGGAGCAAGAGACAGGCTGGGCGCGGGAGGCGAGGCGGGGCGCTCAGGGGCGCCGGCCCGGCGCGCACACCCGCCCGCGGCCACCCCGCCTCGCGCTCCGCCTCCTCCCGCGCTCCGCGCACCCGCGGGCTGGAGCGGCCGCCGCCTCCGCCTCCTCCTCCGCCTCCTCCTCCCGGGCGCTCGCTGCTCTAAGGTGGGCGGCTGGCCGGGGACGCCCGGGCTCGGCCTCGAGCGCGGGAGATGTGCGCTTGACCCGGGACAGCGCCCCCATGCCCAGGGCGCGGCCGGGGCGCAGCAGGGCGGGCGCCGCCCACACCGCGGCGGGCGCCTCCCTCTCCTCCCGCGCACCCGCCTCTCCCTCGGCCCGAGCCCCCTCCGCACCCACCTGCTCCGCGCTGCCGCTCCCGCCAGGCTGCCGCGCCGAGCGGGAGGGTCCGCAGCCCCGCGGGCGCCGCGCACACGGCGCCGGGAAAGCCCGGGGCGCCCAGCCAAGCCGCGCTGCTCGTGGGATTCCCCCGGCCCTGCGGCTCCCAGCGGCTGGCTCTCCCCACGCCGGTCCCTACACGACCATGACCCGGGGCCCGCCACTCGACCCCGGGGGACTGGGACGAGGAGAGATCGCTGCCGAGGGATGGGGCCCGGAGCATTTTCCCGGAGAAGGAGTGCGGGGATAACTAGGAGCGCGGAGAGCATCTGACTTTCCTTGCGAGCACCTCCAGCTCCGCTCGGGGGCCGTCGCCAGCCCCAGTAACCCCGCTTTCCTGGATTTGAGGGGAAAGCCGGGTCGGTGGCAGCCTTCACTCTTGCTTCCCACGGGGGCGCTATTCATACCCTGGCTTTCCTTCTCCTGCCCGCTCTCCCTGCCATCTGGAGGACGGTGCCAAGTTCCTCCTTGGAGGCCGTAGGGTGGACCCCCAGACCCTTCGCTGCTTTCAGGCGCGGTAAAGACAGTATGAATTTGAATCTCATCCCTCCCAGACTCCTGATCCGTGTGCTCCTGAACCGGCACGAGATGGAGGGAGCCGGCACAGTTACAGGGGGTTTCAGGAAAATAAATAAAGTAGCTTGGAACACTGTTTTAAAAAGAATGTAGGCCGTGATAGTATATTTAAAGCTGGGACTCCCTTCTGAGTTTCTTTAGGCCGAGAACGATGGCTATTGAAGAGGGTCCAAATACACTCAGTTTAAATATATCTCATTAAATTGCTTCTGTTTTAGCCCTGACACGCACTGGGACGCACCGTCTTCTAGGGTTCTCCACACCTGGCCTTCCTGCGGTCCCATAGGCGTTATCTTGTCCTGGCTGGTCTTTTCGAGGTCCAGATATTGGCCAGGATGTTTAGTATAGAAGTTGGCCCTTCAGACGCCATCACCCTCCGTTCAGGACTCGTCCGACGGTCCTCTGCTTTTCTCGCGGCTTTCCAAGCGTAACTAGGAAAAGGAAGTGGACTCCCAGTTTCCCAAACCTTTGTCGCCAATCCTGACCGGTGTCCAGCTTCAGCTCCACATTTCTATGGACCTGCAGGAGGTCCACTTCTTTGTCTCCACCTTCTCATACATTTCACATACTTTCCGCAGATTACTACTCTTCCCCAAACACAACACCGACCGTGTCATTTCCCTGTTCACAAATGTTCCCTAGCTTCCCATTGCCTACCAAACAGTGCCTGCACACTTCTGTGCCATTGCACGCCGGAGTCTCTTCTGGGATGCTCCTCTCTAGGTCTCAAGTCTAAATCGTTCCTGTACTTCAAACCCCAGTTCAAACTCTGCCTCCTCTGTGACCCCTCCTCTAACGCCGGTAGCAAGTAGTTGGAGCTATCTTTTTAAAGACATATCACCTTCTGCTTCCTACAGAATATATGTACTTCCTCTGTACATGTCTTACCGCGTTAAATAAGTTCCTTAGGGTAGATTCCATATTAGTCTGTTTGCATTCCTTACGTCTAACCCAAAGCCACACACGTAAGAGAGACCTATTCATCCAACAAACATTTATTTTGCAACTTTACTCAGGCACTCGATATTTGTTAAATGAATGGAATTTATAAAATACCTTAAATCTAGACTGCTTAAGATTCCTTTCGGGCGTGCCTACATTTAAGTGGCCTGATGTTTCGTAAATTTTAGGGCTGGTGAAAATCCCGTTACTTTACTAGCCTACATCAACATTACTGATCACCTCAGTATGAATTTAATTATTTGACAAGTATTTGTTCAAATATTTTTTATTTTAAATTTCCATTCAAATTTAAAAATGGATTCAGAAGTCTGAATCCATTTTTCTACTAGGTAGTCGTTAGTTAAGAGAGCGAATTATCTGTTGGGTAAAACATTGCTGTCATCTCCATTTCTGGGAAATAGGGCGCTAGGAGGAGGTTATCGATTATGCCTGAGTCTTGCCAGTAAGCAGGCAATGATATGGAAAAACAGTCTTTGGAAATGAAATCTAATTCTGCCTACTAAATTACTCATAGCCAAAATGGGTTATGGAAACTAACCCTTACTATACAAATTGTTTGGAATACCTGAGTTCTCCATATGCACAGCTTGAATTCCGGATGGTTGGAAAGACTCTTCTGTTGATTATCATCATGTGGTTCCACTGCCTTACTATATACAATTTTGGATTTTTTTCAGTCGTTCTCCAAAGGAAAAGTTAAAATGATCTAGGGAAAAGTCAGACATGTTTTCACATTGCTCCTGAAACCATCAGCTTTTTTTTTTAACCTTTATTATATTTATGGAACTGTTCCTGTCACTTGTTCTTTCAATATCTCAGATTTACCTTGAGTTTTGATGAAATTATATTCATAATAAAGGGGAGAAATGTCTGTTTAGTATATCAAAAGCATTCCCCCAAAATGCTTGGTAAAATAAATAGCTTTAATATAACTTTAACCTGAAACAGTCTTATGCGTATCAGTAGATACAATTTAGATGAAGAATGTGTTTCCTTCTACATCATAACGCTGGTTTATTGGAAAATATGTGTATATACACAATATCAAGCATTATAGTTTTTGGTATTTTTTTGTTGAATAATGTATTTGAAAAATATTTAGTGTAATCCAAATAACATCATTACCAACTATGCTTTAACTTCTCAAGTTGGAATTTTCGTTGGCAAGTTGACTTACAGAGAAAGCCTGTATAGATTAGGATAAAGTAGTAAAGGCAGAAGGATGAACATACTTTAAATGTTAGAAGCATAAGGGTAAGAATTTACAAGGTTTTGGAGACTAAAGAATTTGAGTTGGACTTAAACTTTTTTAAAAAGTCAAATGGATAGAAATGTGTAACATATTGAGTAAAGCCAAACAAAAACAAAAACGAGTTCTAAAAGAAGAGTATTTAAGAATGAGGCAAATCTCATTAAAGGGAAAAATATACAAACATGTATGTAAATGTGGGATGCATGTTTGTGTGTACATTCTGGAAGGATATACATTAACAAGCTAAAGGAGTTATCCTCAAGAGTTGGAAGGTGGGGTTATATCAAAAGATGGGTGAATGTTAATGTTCTTTAAACATCAGCACTATGAGGACACTACTTTACATTTTTAATCATTAACCAAATATATACATAGACTGGCATGACACCTTTTTTTAAATAGAGGCAAATGCTTCTCTGGTGCTTATCATCATACCAGAAAGCAGCTGCTGAAGGACGATTAGAATTTACCAAATTCTTAGACCTAATGTGCCTTTTGCCCTTTTAAATGAAAATGTGGGAAAGCTTAGGCAATTTAGAGCGACTCACAGAATCTTAGCAGTCACTGAAATCCTATAGTCACACATGGCAGTGAAGGCTTGGAAAATAAATGAGCTGTCTGTGTGTTCTTCACTGAGGAGATAAGTACCATCTCATTGATTCTTTTGAATTTAGTTGAGACAGATTTGTCTGTCCTTCGAAGATTTAAAGTAAGAGATAAGCTCCAGACTGACTGTATTTTTTTTTAACAGTTATTGTACTGAGCATGAACTTTTTGAAAAATGCCAACTGCTTAAACACAACATTTTTCTGCTACGCAGTAGCACAAATATAAGCACTGTGTTTGAATCCATCATTAGAGCTACTTCCAGATAACATTAGTGTCTAAACAGCCTAGTTTGTCCTTAGGAATCCATGAGGTTTAGGGTAAGGGATTTCCGGGGCAAGTTAACTGGAAATTTCAAAAATAAACTATGTAAACACTATTTAATGATGTGGGGCCAGCCGGTGGCGCAGCGCTTAAGTTTGCAAGGTCCACTTAGGTAGCCCGGTGCTTGCCAGTTCAGATCCATGTGTGGACATGGCACCATTTGGCAAGCCATGCTGTGGTAGGCGTCCCACATATAAAGTAGAGGAAGATGGGCACGGATGTTAGCTCAGGGCCAGTCTTCCTCAGCAAAAAGAGGAGGATTGGCAGCAGATGTTAGCTCAGGGCTAATCTTCCTCAAAAAAAAAAAAAAAATTTAATGATGTTATTCCAGAACATGGTAGAACAAGGATTGGATTCCGAGTCCCATCTCTGTTATGTATTTGCGCTGTATAATACCACATAAATTTTCCCAAGACATTGCTACATGTCAAGCACGGGACTAACGTCTTTACAGGTATCGGCTGATTTAATCCCTGCAATAGTTCTTTGAGGTAGACACTGTCACTATTATTCGAGTTAATAAAGGAAGTAACTGAACTAGAGAGAATTTAAATTATTAATTATTAAATTTAATTTTAAATTACTGTCAGAATTGGAATTTGACCTAAGGCAGTGTGAGCTTAAAATTTTAGCCTAGATTCCCTCTACCTCACCCCACTTTGATAAGATCTTTCTTTCTGTTTCACTAAGTTGTCTCAAGTTCATGTGGGAAAATATTGTATAAAATATTATTTTTAATTTAGGATGGTAATCAGGTTAAGATAAATGTGGGATTTGCCAAACACAATCTACATAAAGAAAAGAAAAGAATTTGTTGCTGGTCCCATAGTGGGATGGAGGCAGAACATACACCCTTTGTTTTCCCAACAAGTAGATCAATGCTGATCCATCCACACCACTCACTGGTCATCCACATGACATTTGTCTGACATTTGATCTGACGATGTTGGGCACCTTTGGGATGAGGCACGTTGCCATGGACTAGGCTGTCAGGTTTACACAGGGAAGGTGCCTGTGTGCAGCATGATCCCCCCAAAAGGACTAAACAGCTCCAGATGGTGAATGTACCACCAGGGCAGAGGATCAGAGAGCTTCTGGGGCTCTTAGAATAAGCAAATTCTGGAGCCTTCGGAATAACCTGGGCTTTGGATCAGTAGGAAATGGAGAATCTCCAACAGAGGCTGAAGTACAACTAGTCACCAGTGAAAGAGCCTTCTTTGCAAATATGAAGGCATTATTCTCAGCCCCAGATTTCACATCGTTATAAGCAAAAAGTGGATATAATGATATAACATGTCTCTCCTGGCCAGGCAAGGACTTTGTCTGTCAGAAGCCAAGATCATAGCTGCAGCAAGCAAAATGAAATTGGTCACCCACAGTCTTTTCTGAGAAATTTCCAAGTGGACTTCGGACTCAACAAAGTAGTTGGGTTTAAATTGTGGCAGATACTCTAACAGAGCCTGTGTTCCCTTCTGAGAATGAAGCCTCAGCTCACAGTACATTTAATAGAGACATACTTCCGAAGGGCCATTAATTCTCAGAGTGACGACAAAGTAATGCTGCCATATTTCTTGGTCTTCCTGGTACTTGGCACTCTTGCTCCTTCAAAACCTTCTTTGCAGTATCAAGTAGAAATATTGATCATTGCTAGGATCCACAGCCTGACAATGACCATTTCTCATGACTAATTAAAGTTGTCATTTAATATTTCGCTCTAAGTAAAATGTACTACGGTGATACAGATAAAATCAGAGCTTTTTAAAAGCATCCTAGCATTATATATTTACTACATTTATGTCAAGAACTTGACGTGGTAATTAATGAAAAGCACTTAATATTAAAGATGACTCAAAATAAGTAATAAAAATTGCTAAACACATATGAGAAGGTATACAAACTCAAAAATAAGCACATTTTAGGGGCTGGCCGGGTGGCATAGCGGTTAAATTCATGCCTTCCACTTCACTGGCCTGGAGTTCAAAGGTTTGGATCCAGGGTGTGGACCTAGCACCACTCATCAAACAATGCTATGGTGGCATCCTACTTACAAAACAGAGGAAGATTGGCACAGATGTTAGCTCAGGGCCAATCGTCCTCACACACACACAAACAAAAAGCACATTTTACTGAAAACATACTACAGAAATAAAAGGATGATGTTTTTTCCAATAATGCCAACCTCTAGGTTGCTTAATTACTACTAACAAATTGTCAGTTGATGGAATTGAATATATGCTAATTATGCTGCTCATAGTCAATATTTTACTTCATATTATATATATTATTATGTCATATATATTATTTGAAGTAAAATATTGTCAATGGGCATTTTAGGTATTTGAGTCTGTTTATTAATGTAATCCTTTTCAATAAAAAACTGAAGGCTTATTTCAACAAACACAGGTATATATTTTAGAACACAGGAGCAAGTGATTTTGACTAGAATTTAAAATACAGAAATAAAAATTTTGAAACAACTATTTCTTACTCCCCCTGCCACCACTCTACTCTATGCACAGCTAAACCAGACCCAAGCAGATTTCAGAATTTGTCATATTTCATATTTGATTTAGCTAATCACATCACTCATAGCGATAATCAGATGTGGAAAAGGAAAACCAAACATGGAAATTCTCCCCATTCAATGAGCCTAATTAGCACAAAAGCAATCTAATTGGACTTTCTGCTCCTGCTATCAAAGACATCCCCAGCTGCCCCAGCCATCCATCAGTTCACGTGGCACTGTGTTGACAGAGATGGTAGTGTCACTAAAGAAGCAAATCTTTATGAGCTTTAGCTGAGCCATGACTCATCCCATCATATTCCTTTCCACCACACAAGAAAGTGAGTTCAATAGAAAACTAACCTCTCCTGAGAATAGCAACAACAATCCAAACCACATCCCTTGTGTGGTTCATGCTAATTGAAGTAGAGGGTAAAATCTCACCTGCATTAGACGATTTCTCTTGTTCCCTCTTTCATTACTTACATTTACCTCCGAAAGCCCCTAATATTAGCTGGGGGGGTGCATCGCTGGTACCAGGAGGGTTAGCTAGTTATACTATAGACAAAAAGGAGGACGTCATTCTCTTATATTGTTTTGAAATTACTGAATGCAGTAATCATGACAACTGCATTTGATAACAGTTGACACACAAAAAAGTCTAGTGTAAGTCTCATCATATCCTCTATTATATATTGCATTATTTTAAAATATTTCTGATACTTATATTCTTATGAGAACTCTTTAAAATTCAGAATTTTGCACAAAGCTCATTTGAAAATTTAAAGGGCACTGTATAGGATTGTTTGGGGAAGAATGTGCTTCTATAAAATACATAAAATGAAATTCACCTATTAAGAACTACAAGCTCAAGAGAGTTCCCAGACACAAGACTTTCAATACAGTGCCAGGTTATGGCTTAAGTGATTTTCTATGTCACCTATGGCAATTACCAATAGTTGTAGAACTGAAAACTAATGCAAAAAAAAAAGTTAACATAAAAGCAGAGTGGATAAATTGAATTAGTCAAATAGCGAGTGCTGAGGAAGGGAGAAACACTTTCCTTTCTGCTTACAAACTCTCCAGTGTATTCCCCGAAGCATGAGGTTTGAGTGCCCATCGACAATATTAGTGTTTGGCTTGCAGAGCTGTAAAATGCTCCCGGCATCCCCATTTGCAAAATGCGGCTGTTGACGTTTAAATGACTCTGTTAAGATTTGACCTGGAAAATTACAGTCAATTCTGTACACTTTATTACCAGAATGTGGCCAGAGTAGAAGGAATTTGGAAAAGAGTAACACAAATGATTAAAGAGGAAATTAGGAAGAGGAGCACTAAACTTGTACTGCTAGAGTGATGAGGAAACAGAGATGTGGAAATCCTGTGTCTAAAGAATGAGGACTTAAGTATGATTGGAGGTAACACTGTGATTATCTTCAGTGACTTAAAATGAATACAATAAAAAAGCGAGATAAAGATGACTAAATTTTTGTTTTTAAAGCATCCATTTAAAGCAACGAAAAGTTCTTCTCAAAGTATCAAATATAGTAAGCCTCTGTTTAAAACAAAACAGAACAAAAAAATCAACTTAAATAATGTAACTTGTTCACGGTAAAGAGCTACTATTTGCATACTCTTAAGAAAAAAAAATACATTAGGACTTTTTTCCTAATTATGCTTGCTAATATAATGAGCACTTAAATATGGCACTTTCTCTGATCATTTAAATAATAAGCCACATTGTATATCTTGGGGCCTCATCTTGTGTTGAAAATATATGGTGATATCAAGTAATAAACATTAACATTATTACTATTTGACTACCTATTGTCATATCCTATAATTATGATTTATAGAATTAAAATTCTAAGAAGTCTTAAGTCTAAATAAAAACTTACTTGACTATCTTCAGAGTAAATGATTGTTGCACAAAGTCATGCATTTTTTCCTTAAGAAATATGTGGATTCAGCAAAGTTTTGGTGTTCCTATTTGATATTCCTCCCCTATTTCCTTCCCATCACACTTTACAAACAATTTTATATCTATGACAGCTAGAGTGGCAGTTTTAGTGTCTAAAACAGTATGTGGTAATTCCCACCACAAGTTGAGTTACCCCTTAGAAACTTGCATGGAAACGATAAATCTGGGAAAGCCAGAATTGGGGTTGACCTCCTCCTCCTCCTTGATACTCCTGCCTTTTTCTCCCTTGGGGGCCAATACTCTCCCAGGACTTTCATCTATATGCAGACAATTCCCAGAGCCATCTTTTCTAACCCTTGATAATTGCAATTAGTGTTACATTTCCAACTGCCCATTGGATCTTTCCACTTGGATATTCTGCCATCACCTCAAATGAATTCATCTGACATAATTTCTCCCCTTGATCACCATGCTTGTTAACGGTACCATTATTCTTTCCATCTTCCTCCATCAAAGCTTTGGCAGCCACCTTAACTCAATGCTTGCTCCTTCGCATATTCAGTTACTCACAAAAGTAATGTCTCTTAACCTAGTCTTGTGCACACACACACACACACACACTGCCTCATACTTTGCCTTATTCCCACAGTTCCCTTCAGCATGAATTCTCTCCCTACTCTCACCTTACCAAAATACTACTATCATCCCATCCCATCTGCCTATAGAACAAATCTCCAACCCCTTAGCCTGAGGTTCAAGACCTTCTGTGATTTGACTCTATGCCACATTTCTACCTTCCTGCCCCACACATATTCCTGTAGTCACTGTCCCTCAGAGAGACTTGGCCTTTCCTAGTTCCACACTTCCAGCCACACTGTGTTCTTATCTTGAAATAGTCTCTCCTTCCTTCTCCATCAATCAGAATTGTGAAAAGTCTCATGTAAATCCTACTGCCTCCCTGAAGTCTTCCTCGACTGCTATAGGCAGAAGAGTTTTTGTTCTCTCCTAAACCATAACACATTATCTGCTACTCATTTATCCTAGAAAATGGTAACATTTAGAATAGACACACTGTCTTCTACCATATATTATATTGGATGTCTATTATAATAAATATTAAATGCTACCTCATAATTGCTTTTCATAGAGCATTGAAAAGGTCGTCTGTTTCTCTAAGGAGATGATCAGCAACTTGAGAGAAATTTGGTAGGGAAAAAATTAAAAACCACTAGCTTTGAAATTGCAGTCATCTATGAAGTTCAAAACAAACTCAAGACATTGCAGTGAGAATCGGCAAGTTACTTAGTTTCTCTGAGCCTCAGCTTCCTTGTTTGTAAAAAGAAAGAGGATGTATTTATCTTGAAAGGTTGTTTCAAAGCTTAATGAAAATGATATATGAAAAGATACCAACCACAGAAGGCTCTCCATAAACGAGCTTTTTTCCCTTTGTGTCCTATAAGTAGCTTACTCACAATGAGGACTCTGTCAAAATTAATTGATAACAAAAAATTTTAACAATTTAAATCTGTAACATGTGTTAGGAAAGAAGTGCTCAGTCTCACTAGAGCAGGAGTGCACACAAGAGACAAGAGTAATAGGGTTGACGGTGTGGGTGGGTACAAGACTGAGGGAAACCTCGGTTGTCAGGCCATGGATTATTTTTCTCACTTACTCTGACATAAGAGATGCTGAAGCACTGGGCCGAGAGTCAAGTGAACTGTTGCTCTCTTTCTAATTTGCCCCCATTATAATATGTGGGAAATAAGCCAAGGGGAGGAAGAGGAGGTGCTAGATATATGCAAAAGCATAGACTTGATTTCAAAAGGCTAGGCTAACATCCTCGCCTTGGCAATGAATGGCTGTGTGATCCTAGGCAAATCCCTTACCTCTCTGAGCCTCTGTTCTCTCATCTGTAAAATAAGATTAATAATTCCTGTCTCATAGAATTTCTTTGAGGATTAAATGTGATCAAATTTATGAAATATAATTCATAAGATGTGAAATACCACATGAATATAAAATATTAAAAATGACATGCGTCCTATTTCATAGATTATAATATTATTAGATTTGGTGAGATATACCATATGGTTTATAACTCTCTACTCACGAAAACATTAAGGCACAAGTCTATGTTTACGGTGGGATGGGAGTTTAACAATAAAGTAGTGGTGGGGTTGACTCCCATTTCAGAGGAGGCTGCAGCTGCAGAGAAAATAACAGAACCAAACACAGTATCCCTGTAAGATGGGCTCATTTAACTATTATTTGTCCTTTTCTTCTTTTTCTTGTCTCAGTGCTGCCAGTTTTCAAGAGCAAGCTGAAATTCCATAAAACAAAATAATGTAATTTGACTGTTTATTAAATGTATAAGACAACATCAACTACTGGAAAAAAGTAATCGTATTACATCAAGTTAAACTACATTTAGTAGGCAGAAAATTCAATAGAATCTTGCAAAACAAAAGCGTGCATTTTGCTCTGAGCCTTAAGGGCCAACAATGGAATGGTAGCGAGGAAGCCCCTGTGGAAGCATTGCCTTGTCTTTCTATTTCCAGGTATGGGAACGGTTGGTAGCAGCACCCTAGCTGGCTGTGCTGCTGGCATGCTGGATGCAAAAGTAATGAAGTCCCAAATCTTGCATGGCTTTAAGGAGCAAAGATAATTCAATTTAAATTCAGAAATCAGCCATCTGAAATTACCCACAAATTGTAAACAGAATTAAGGAACAAGTAATAATCAGTAATATTGTTTATGTTTCTTGATATCATTTAGGGGGCATTCGTCATTGACTTTCTGGTTACAGAAAAGAAGATGATGTTTCTTTGGTAACAATAAGTAACACAAAAGCAGTATTGTATAAAGAAATAAGTTTGTGGATGTCTGGATTATAATGTCTATTATGTACATAGAATACTTACAGGACAAAGTCCACGAAGTTAATATTACTGGCCTTCTTTTTACTGAAAATGAACTCAGACATGAAAAAAGTTTACTCAAAGCCTAGCTTTTATTATATATTTTACTTATTTCTGGTTGGTATTTAAGCCTTCTGGCTTGGCAATCTTTCCATTGAAGGTAAAAAATTGAAAAATCCAAACACATACCACTTTTAATTAAAATTCTAGTATTAAAAGATATTGAAAAGTCTCTCTTGGTAAAATCAGCCTCAGAAGTGCTTTTGTCTCTACAGTTAGTGATTAGTTTCACGGTATTTCATGCTAATTTTTTTTTGCATTAGGATCTGTAGTGCTTGATTAGGCAGTAGGATTTCACTATTTCTAAGTTGTAACGTGGCGTAAAAAGAAACAAGTACCCATGTAAAATTCAAACTCTTTGTTGGAATAGGTATGGAAGATCCTGAATAAATAATTTGATATGCATGACCAATGAGTTGCAAAACTCTGAAGTTTGTAAGAATGAGTTATTTTTAACTACCATAACCCATCTTTAGATTTCTTAACAGATCAGATGTCTATAAGTTAAGTTTGAACTTTTATCTGCAGTTGAAAATGTAAGGGAAAAGACCACTTAGAATTTCTTAGGTCTTCAAAAGGTACTTCTTTTCAATAGATGTGTCTTGTTTTAAGAATACATGTTAAATTTCTAGGAGCTTTCAAGAGAAATAAAAAAAGAATTCGGCTGTCATCAGACTTCTCATTGGCAAAAACGTTCTTCAGATTCGTCAAGCGAAAAACTAGAATTCTATACTTGGCTAAACTATTAATAAAATCTGAGGGAAAATCAAAGAGATTTTTAGGCTTTCAAGAACTCAAACTATTTTCCTCACGTTCATCATTCTAAAAAATATTCTAAGTAGCTTACTTAATTTCTTCCATATTATTGTAATTTTTTTATTGTGACAAAATACATGTAACAAAATTTACAGTTTTAACCATTTCTAAGTTTACAGTCGAATGGCATTAAGTACATTCGATTGTTGTGCAACCATCACTATTATCCGTCTCCAGAACTTTTTAATTGTCCCCAATTGAAACTCTGTATACATTAAACAACTGCTCATTACTTCTTTCCCTCAGACCTTGGTAACTGCTACTCCACTTTCTGCCTCTATGAATTTGACTATTCTAGGTACCTCATGTAAGTGGAATCATACAATATTTGACCTTCTGTGTCTGGTTTATTTCACTTGTTTCCAAGGTCCATCCATGCTGTAGAGTGTATCAAAATTTCATTCCTTTTTACGGCTGAGTAATATTCCATTGTATATGTATACACCACATTTTGTTTATCCATTCATCAGCCAGTGGACATTTGGGTTGTTCCTACCTTTTGGCTATTGTTAATATGCCACTATGAGCATTGGTGTACAAATATCTGAGTCTCTGCTTTCAATTCTTTTGGATAATACCCTGAAATGGAATTTATGGATCATACAGTAATTTTATGTTTAATTTTTTGAGCAACTGCTATACTGTTTTCCACAGCAGCTGCACTGTTTTACATTCCCACCAACAATACACAAGGGCTCCAATTCCTCCACATTCTTGCCAAAACATGTTATTTTCTGATTGGTTTGTTTGTTTTTTATAGCAGCCATCCTAATGGGTATGAAGTGCTATCACATTGTGGTTTTGATTTTCATTTTCCTAAGGATTAGTGATGTTGAGCATCTCTTCATGTGCTTACTGGCCATTTGTATGTCTTCTTTGGAGAAATGTTTATTCAGGTTCTTTGCCCATTTTTTAATTAGGTTGTTTTTTTGTTATTCAGTTATAGGAGTTCTTTATAAATTCTGGATATTAATATCTTGTCAGATGATTTGTAAATATTTTCTCCCACTCTATGGGTTGTCCTTTAAATCTCCTGATAGTGTCCTTTGATGCACTAAAGTTTTTCATTTTTTATTTTTAAAGATTGGCCCTGAGCTAACATCTGTTGCTAACCTTCCTCTTTTTTTCTCTTCTCCCCAAAGCCCCCCAGCACATAGTTGTATATTTTTGTTGCAGGTCCTTCTGGTTTTGCAATGTGGGATGCCACCTCAGCATGGCTTCATGAGCAGTGCCATGTCAATGCCCAGGATATGAACTGGTGAAACCCTGGGCCGCTGAAGTGGAGTGTGTGAGCTTAACCACTCTGCCATGGGCCAGCCCCTAAAGCTTTTGATTTTGATGAAGTCTAATTTACCTATTGTTTTCTTTTATTGCCCATGTTTTACATGTCTTATGTAAGAAATCATTTCCAAGTCCAATGTGATGAAGCTTTCCCTGTATGTTTTCTTCTAAAAATTTCATAGTTCTAGCTCTTATGTTTAGGTCTTTGATCCATTTTGAGCTAATTTTTGCATGTAGTGTAAGGGAAGGGTCCAACTACATTCTCCAGCATGTGGATATCCAGTTTTCCCAGCATCATTGGTTGAAAAGACTATCCTTTCTCCACTGAGTGATCGTGGCACTCTTGTTAAGAATTATTTGACTATGTATGTGAAGGTTTATTTTTGGGCTCTCTATTCTATTCCATTTGTCTAAACTTCTATTTTTATGATGCTCATCAATTCTTAAACAGTTACTTAAAGAAGTGTCCAAGAAAAAGGACAAGATAGGCTTTAGTAGACAGAAGTGCCAAACCAGAACAGTGGTATACAATCCTCAAATGGTAGTTTTACTTAGACCTAAAGAGTAACCAGTCCAGATTGGAGCAAGGGGTCAGAGGTTTCCCAAAGCAGGTCTTAGGGATGGAAGGAGATTCAACTGACTAGAAGGAATGAGAGTTTTCATAAGCTTGAGAATGTAGTAAAGACACATGGTAGAGCAGAGAAAAGGAGAATCCATTTGAACCTGATTGTACGAATGCTTCCTTTGAATGGCACAGCAATTGTGACATTGAATCTGTAGAAGGAGAAATTAATCCAAGCACATAAGTTGGCTCTGCAGGAAACAGAATTTACGTATTCTTAATACTGTAAACTCTGAAGTGTTTATTGAACTTTTAATTTAAAAAGTTAACCCATAGACAAATCAGGGACTTAATGTATTATAAGAAAGAATGTAAAGGTTATCCATCATGATGATATTAAAGGTAAGAAATTAGTAGATGGGGCTGGAATTGAAGAGATGGAGAGAAAGCTGTTGTATCAACATCTTGATCTTTTATAGCGGAGGTGAAGAGATATTGGCTGTGGTTGTTGGGCTAGGAAATGGAGGTTTAACAAGCTATTAAAATTGCAGAGGTATCCAATAGAGGAAGTGTAAATAGTGATAAACCATGGGGAAGCAAAGAAAAAAAACTGAAGTAGGGAGATATAGATAAAGCCTAATCTATCATAGTAGGAAGTCAGCAGACGCTACTTATAAAAGTTGTAAAACCACAAACACTAATGAACAATGAGTACTAGTGAGCAAGTTAAGAGATTGTTGGCGCACCCCAAAGGAAGTAGAAACATTTTTAAAGAGTTACCTCTAAGGAGCAAGCTGGTGGGTTGGAAATATGGAGTAGCACTCTTCTCTTCATCGTAAACCCCTCTGCTTGATTTTTCAACCACATGTACATCTTGTTTTGACAGTGTAGAATAAAATACAAAATGCATGTCAAATAAAAGAAAATATGCGATCAGATTAGAATTTATAGATCAGAATAATTTGAGGTACTAATTTGATTGTAAAATATTATTCAATTTATTAAGGATTCAGTAATGGGCATCTTTAAATAGACAGACTGTCGTCCACATTTCCTTGTTAGTCCTAGATCATAAACTGCCCAGTGAAGGTCTTCAGCTTAAAGTGACAGAAGCAGAGCGACTAAAGATTCATCTTAAAGCGTGCCTGGAATTAAAATGTAAATCACTTGGTTAAATGATTTTCTTCAAAAAGGCAATTCGTATATAGCTTCTTTGTAAAGTTAGGGCAATTAAAAATGCTGAGATTATGTCTGAGTCTGTGAACATAGCACAGTTTTACTGAACCAGAATCCAAGCATCTGACCCCTTAACCTATCCTGGAAAACTCATCAGAATCAGAATATAAACTACAAACTTCCTAAAAGACAAGAGGTCCGTGTCTCAGTGCTTTACCAGAACAGCTTCTCATCCCCCTCCTGTTAGATATATTAATAGCTATTGATATTAATGTATACATGCAATCCTAATTTTTTTTTAGTTAACCAATCTCTACGTACAGAACTTTTTAAAAAGTAGGCGAAAAAGAGAATGTAATAGGAAAGACGACAGCAGGAAGAATGACTACTATAAGTGAGGGAAGACACATTTAAAAGAAAAACAATAAGGCAGGCATGAGAGCTTTAAAAAAGAGCAGTGGGGGGCCGCTTAGTTTGCAGACAAACTGCCCCACACAGTGGAAAGCCCTGAGATCCAGGGTTAGTTACTGCTGTAACTGATGACAGATCACCGCCTATATGTTGATGACTCTCAAAACCAGATTTCTAACTCTCACCATTCTTCTGCACTCCAGACATGTTTATCCAGCCACCCCTTGAATGTCGCCAGCTGGGTATTCCACAGGCACTTCGAATTCCTGATCCTCATTCTCTCCTGGAAGCTACAACTCCTCTTGATTTCCTATCTTGGTGGCGTAATTCCTAAGCGCTAATCTCCACTATTCGCAACTGCATGGTTTTATACCTAATTCCCTTCGCTTGCATTGCCTTTCTCTCTTGCACAGATCGCCAGCCATGGGAAAAGTCTGCGAAATATCTATTCATTTGCAAGACCCAACAGTGGAATCATCACATCCTCTATTAACATTTCCAGTCCCTCTTGAGTGCCCAAAGGTGGTTCCTTGTACTCTGTTTAGACAGACATTTCTAGCAGTGCCTGTAACACTTTATCACTCAAATTTACATCTGTCTCTCTCTACTAGATTGTAAGCTTCTTCAAGGGACAACCTGTATATTTATTGCATTGTCCCACAGCATCTAACTTAGTCCCAGGCCTTCACTAACTGCTCCATAAATGTGTACTGAGCAAATGAATGAGTTACATAGAAGATATCAAATTATTTTTAATAAGAGCACAAAAATATTAACAAGTAATTCTCAGATAAAAAAACACAAACGACCAATAAACATAGGAAAGACGCTCAAATTTACAAGTTATTAGGGAAAAGTAAAAAAACTCAAATAATTTAGAATGCCAAAGGTGGAAAAGATTGATAACTTCTAGTGCTGGCCGGGATAGATGGAACTGGCGTTCTCATACACAACTGGTGGGATTATAAAATATTACAATTGTTGTTGCAAACAATTTGGTAATTGTTATTAAAAGGTAAAATGTGGATACTCTTTGACCTGAAAATGTCACTTCTGGGAATTTATCTGACATAAACAAAGCTGCAGGAGTTTATGACAGAACTCTTTTAGTAGCAGTTTCTTCCCCAACAACAAACAAAAACAAACAAAAACACTCCTGGAAATCTAATCAATATAGAAATCAGTGCGCAAAATTATGATACATCCATACTGTGGAAAAACACAAAGCATGAAGTAGATTTATGTGTGCTGACTTGGAAGAAATTATCCGCAATACCAATACACTGAGTCAAAAAGTAAGTTACAGAATAAGATGTATAATATGATACAATTAAACAATATGTACATATACTTTTGCACAAGCAAAAGAAAAATATGGAAGGATAAAATTGCTAGAGAAGAGGGAGAGATTGATTTTGCTTTAGGTACTTATGAATTATTTGAATTGTTTTTGATATTTTAAAATGAATAATTTGAATATATGGAAAAATACCGAAAATACAAGACACCTGTCTACCCATCACTTAGATATGTCAAATGTTAACATTTTGACATAGTATTTGCTCCAGCTCTTTTTCACAAAAAGAATAGTGTCAGAGAGAGCTAAAGCCATTTTGCCCACATCCCAGTTCCTACTCCCCCTAGAGGTAATCACTGTCTTAATGTGGGAATGAATCATTCCTGTGCCTGACTTTATAATTTACCTGTCCACGTAAGTATTTATAAAGAACCAAGATCCCTTTTTGTGTGTTCAAGCTTATGTAAATGGTATCATTTTTACCTATTATTCTGACACTTGCTTTTTATACTAAACATTTCTTTCCAGCATTATCCATGCTGATGGAGTTAATTCAATTTAATTGCTTATAATGTTCTATTATATAATCTTACCACAATTTATTTATGCTGCTATTGTTGGAGATGAATGATGCAATGAATATTGTTGTCTATATCTTCTTGTGTGCATGTGCCAGAGTTTTTCTAGGTTATGTACCTAAAAGTGGTATTGTGGGATCACAGAGAATTTTCATGGGATTGATCAGATTTTCTTTACTCCCCTCCTTTTTACCCCTCAACTGGTTTAGTGTAATAAGATTCTTTTCTTATTTATTTTGTAATTATCCTTAAATTTTTAACATACATGTTTGACTCTAAAGAGCTAATAATAATCCAAAGGTGAGTGACTTCATCTTGAACAGTAGAAGCTTCTTAGAATGTCTGGACTTGAGTTGCAGCTCTTCCTATCTCCCATATCATGACTGTGAAATATTTTGGTTTCACCTTCTTTTTAAATCCTCTCACTCCAAATTAGCCTTTGCTCTTGTTTCTACACTTAGCACTTCTTTAGGTTTACCCAGATGTTTCCTCATTTCCTGGTTCATCCCTACATACATCCTACATCTTCCATGATCAATTTGCTTATTCCTAAAGTACCTGAATTAGTATCTTAAAAAATATTTACCTAAAAATGTATTTATTTTGCATCTAATTCTTAAACGATAGTTTAGATATTTTTAAAATTCAAGGATGACGGATCTTTTCTCTCAGTGGCTTGAATATACCCCCTTGCTTTTAGTTTCTGTTGTTGTCATTGAGAAGATAGGTGTTTGCTTAAATATGCCTTTGTTGATAATCTAACTTTCATCTCTAGGTGATTTTTAGCAATCTCCTCATTTTTTAAATTTATTTATTTTTTATTGCGGCAATGTTGGTTTATAACATTAAGTAAGTTTCAGGTGTGCATTATTATATTTCAAATTCTGTGTATATTACATCATGTTCACCACCCAAAGACTGATTACAATCCATCACCACATACGTGTGCCTAATCACTTCTTTCACTCTCTTCCTTTCCCCCATCCTCTCTGGTAACCACCAATCCAATCTCTATGTCTATATTTTTGTTTGTTGCTGTTTTTATCTTCTATTTATGAGTGAAATCATACAGTACTTGACTTTCTTCCTTTGACATATTTTGTTAAGTGTGATACCCTCAAGATCCATCCATGTTGTCAAAAATGGCCAGATTTCATCATTTTTTATGGCTGAGTAGCATTACATTGTGTATATATCCATATACCACCTCTCCTTTATCCATTCATCCCTTGATGGGCACCTAAGTTGATTCCAACTTGGCTATTGTGAAGAATACTGTAATGAACATAGGGGTGCATGTATATTTACACATTTGTGTTTTCATGTTCTTTGGACAGTGGAATAGCTGGATGGTATGGTAGTTCTATTCTTAATTTTTTAGGGATCTCCATACTGTTTTCCATAGTGGCTGCACCAGTTTGCACTCTCACTAGCGGTATATGAGGGTTCCCTTTTCTCCATATCTTCTTCAACGCTTGTTGTTTCCTGTCTTGTTAATCATAGCCATTCTGACAGGAGTGAGGTGATATCTCACTGTAGTTTTGATTTGCATTTTCCTGATAGTTAGTGATGTTGAACATCTTTTCATGTACCTGTTGTCCATCTGTATATCTTCTTTGGAGAAATGTCTGTTCAGATCTTTTGCCCATTTTTTAATTGGGTTGTTAGTTTTCTTGTTGAGATGTATGAGTTCTTTATATATTTTGGATATTAACCTCTTTCAGATATATGGTTTGCAAACATCTCCTACCAGTTGTTAGGTTGTCTTTTCATTTTGTTGATGTTTTCTTTTGCTGTGCAGAAGCTTTTTAGTTTGATGTAGACCCACTTGTTTATTTTTTCTATTGTTTCCCTTGCCCAGTCAGACGTGGTACTTGAAAATATGCTGCTAAGACTGATGTCGAAGAGCATATTGCCTATGTTTTCTTCTAGAAGTTTCATGGTTTCAGCTCTTACACTCAAGTCTTTAATCCATTTTGAGTTAATTTTTGTCTATGGTGCAAGATAATGGTCTACTTTCATTCTTTTGCATGTGGCTGTCCAGTTTTCCCAACACTATTTATTGAAGAGACTTTGCTTTCTCCATTCTATGTTCTATGACTTTCTTTTCTACTTCTTCTCCCACAGCTTCTCATTACTTCCCTGAACAGAGGTATTGGCAGAGAAAGTTTTTCAAGTTCACCTTTTTGAGGAGGCAGCAGTTCCAGAGCTCAGTTTTATGCAGGTATCTCAGTTCTGGCTACATACTCTGAGTATATGGGGACACAATGTCACATCTTCTGTCCTGGTAAGGAGATTAAAATCCCAGCTCCTAGACCTTCTGGTCTATCTCTGATTCCGTATCCCTCCAGGGTGCAGCAACTCAGCTCATGAGTTTACAGCTCTGCTCTTAATTTCCCCTTTTGTTTTAGCACCTGGCACTCTCCTTCTCTTTCTTTCTAGCTCGGTCATGTATTTTTTCAAATTTGTTATATTTCAATGAATTTATAATAAAGAAGTTTCCTTCACTAGTTTAGTCTACAATAGTGCCAAAATGAGTTTCCCCACTATAGTTTGAAATGTAACAGGGAACAGGTATTACAGTTGTAGCTCAAGGGGTAAATTAAAAAGTAAGTTTTAAAAAATAAATTTATTTTATATAGAATAATATCCCTTCAAAACTGATACAATTTAAAAAGTTTGAGTCTTAAAGTGCTATCCCCTTAGCTTTCTGGAAGATTCAGTTATTCACAAATATATGCTCCTTCAGGGGTTCTGGAGCACTCTAGTGCTCGCCATCCATCTATGTCAGAAATTTACATACAACAGTTTGTGATATAATGTGTGTGTTGTCTAGATCTAAATACATGTAGGGACTTTTTAATGATAGAGATAGCATCTTAACTCAGTGAGGAAGGGATGTTCTCTTCAGTAGTGGCGATGATACAATTAATTACCGTCTTGAGGAAAAAAAGATAAACTTACATCTTTGAGAAACCAAAGTTCAGACAGATTAAAGCCTTAAATGTGAAAATACTTTTTTAACTTAAAAATTATAGCAGTGCATCTCTTTGACATCAGATTAGACAAGGTTTGCAAAACAAGAAGTAGTAAGAATATATAAAGAATACATACAAATCAATAAGAAAAAGGCAAAAAAAGGAAAGAAGAAAAATAGGTAAAGGATATGAACAAGCATTTCAGAAAACTAAAAACCCTAATGGCCAATAACCAATATTAAAAATGATTTCTGGGGCTAGGCCACTGGTGTGGTGGTTAAGTTGGTGTGCTCTGCCTTGGTGGCCCAGGGTTTGCGGGTTCGGATCCTGGGCACAGACCTCCACACAGTTCACCAAGCTACGCTGTGATGGCGTCCCCACATACGAAGTAGAGGAAGATTGCATAGATGTTAGCTCAGGGCCAGTCTTCCTCACACACACACACACACAAAAATGTTTCCTGTCTTCTGACATGTAAAATTGTAAACAGAACAGTTGGTTCTCATTGCCACTTGATCAAAACAGAAGTCCTTTTCTGTCAGTAACATACAATTATAAATATACATACATATAAATATACAATTTATAACTATCATTACATAGATATGACACATTTTTTGGAGATTTGGACAAAATAGAATTCATGAGAATTCCCGTGTTTGTACAGCGCAAACCTGTAGCAGTACGACAAACAACCAGGGCGTCTGTGTGAAGCCACATATCTTGTGTCTCACTATTATTAAGGAAAACAATTTGCAATCAATCTTTCAGAGGAAAGAATTCACTATCTTTCTGTTTTCTCTATAGAAGATGATTTTTTAAAAATAATTATCATATAAAGAAGTGATTGAGTGTGTGGCCAAGTAATGTAGAAAAATATTATAGAAGTGGGTAAGGCAATTAATTAATAATAATTTTATGCTTTTTTTTTTCTGGATTTTGTAATTATTTTGGTATTTGTCAGTTTTAAAATTTTGGAACTGATTGTGAGCTGATCTCCTGGTTCAGTCAGAGCCTGGGGTCTTCGCTTTGATAACTAGGCTCCAACTTGGCCCTCTCTGGGACTACAGACTCCTGCGGTTTGGCTGCGGCTCACGTTTGGTCTCAGCTTGGGCAGGTTGTCCTGCAGACTCAAATGTGGAATCCTTTTTTCCCATGCTGTGACCCCTCTGACCACGTAGGCTCTGGCTCAAGGGTACGCAGACGGTCCTAGGTTGCTTCTCCCCACACAGGATTTGAGTGTGACCCAAGAGTATTCCCCAAGCTCGCTCCACACTGCCAGCCAAATTAGGGCATTGCCCTTCCTCAGCTTCTGACTTCCCTCTGCCTAAAATGCCTTCCCACTCTGGGACTTTGACCCAGACAGGCGTGGGGGAGGGGCACACATATCTCACAGACCACCTTCTCCTACCTCAGCACCCTTTCTCCTTGCCGTGATGCGCAAGTTGGTATGGATTCTCAGCTTCCCCCTTCTGCAGCTGTCCTCCTCCAGAGGGGGCATTCTACGGCCCTCTGTCCCTGAGGCCATACTGACAGAATGGTTGGCAGGGAAGGTGTTTTACATGAAGAGAAATGAAAAACACCTCCTTTCAATATTTGCAAACTATTCTTTTAGCTACATTTTATTTCCATAAACAAATTCCACACTATCGCAGCTGAAGGAAAGAAGTAGTATATTGGGGACAGAAAAGCCGTTTCTAACTATTTAAAGAGCCATCATGTTGAAGACCGATTTAACTTGTTTTTATGGTCCGGAAGGTTCAAATTGGGACCAAAGGGCAGACTTTACTGAGAAGTTACTTGTAATTCCAAAGTTTAAAAACTAGTATTTTTGTGTGCATTTTATTTATGTGGGAAAGTTTATCTTTAAACAGATTTTACAATAAATCAATTCAGAGGGACATTTCAACATATATCACTACTTTTTTTTAAAACATATGTTATCAAGTCACATGGTGGAGATGCTGTTGATGAAAAGATGATGGAGTGACTTTAAGAAAGTGGCCAGCTGAAGAGCCTGCGAGTCTTCCTTTCTTCACCTCCGTCCTCTCCCTTCTCCACTCCTTCTTCCATACTCCTCTCTGTTGACTTGCCTACTGAAATCTCACTAAGCCAGTATGCTCTCCAGAGACTTTATAGAAGTTTGGAGTATATAAGTGGACAAAGATATCAGTTTTCTGAGCATCAGAGGCCATTTCAGATTGTGGCAAAATTGAGACGATCACCCTTCACCCTAGCTTTCTGTGAAGTGGCTGCCCTGGCTGGCCCAGTTATCACCTCAGGGTGTCAATGACACACGAGCAGCAGGTAGTTTCCACTGGTCAGTGTATTAGATAAAGACCAAATGTTCACGTACGTGTATAAATTAGGTGTCAGTTTTCTGACAGTGTCAGCCAAAGTTGGAGAGATTTCTCTTCCCCCACCGGCTATTTGTAATATATTTTAACCTTGCCTAGGTTCTTTCTCCATCTAGGCTGCTCTTGGTATTAAATTTAATAAAATATCTGTATTATAGCAATGTTCTGAGGGTACACATTGTGAGTTATTCCAAGTCCCGAAGCTTCTGAATAGCTGACCATGGGCTCACAACTATCTTGTCCACAGAAAAAAATGTGAGGGTAGTAGTTGCCTCCTATTTCAGATTGCCACAAAGGTACTCTTTCTTCCTGCTTTCCTGGACAGTCCTGCCATTAAATTATTTCTCTGTGATAAGATGAAAATTCAGGCCATTATGTCTAGTTAAAATTTTATATAGTCTGTTTTACCTCTTTAGAATGGGTTGTGATGGGGTCTTCTCTAGGACAGATTAGTTTTTTCAGATGGTGAAGAGATCTAACCCCGAGGCATGAGATGTTGACCAGATAATTCCAGAACGAAGGAAGGAGTGAGCACTTAGAAACTAAGGGGGGAGTCTTGCTAGTAAGGGAGAGGTAGGGTTTGTGGGACATCAGTAAGAGGAGACAGAGAGTGTGTGAGTGAGATAAGAGGATGGCAATTTTCAGGGAAGAAACTCTCAGGAGATGCTCTGATCTCAGAATTCCCTAGAAGGGTCGTGGACTTCTCCTCCTCGCTTGAGATGGGGGAGTCCTGGGCCGACACTTCAGATACATCTCTGCCCTTCTTACCCATTAAGCAGAGGTGAATTATTTAAAACTTGGCAAAGTTACTTAATTTGTACATAGATGTTTGTATTTTTTGGAAAAGAGTTCTAGAAAATGTTTTTCCTGAAAAGTTATACAGAAATTACAAATGAGCAGTTTCAAAGATATTTTAATAAAAAGACTTTTTACGAAAAGATAAGATGATTTGTTTTCAATACTTGGGAAAAGCCCAAATGGTAGGCTCTATGCAGCCAAAGGCAAGAAGGCAAGTCCCCTTTATTCTCTGATGTTGGGCTCCCAAAATACAGGCATGTACCCAAGAGAGACCATGTAACCTCAGAAGGACTGGCCTGCATTATCATCAAAAACAGCATTGAGATCAATGAGAGCAACATGTGCTGAATGCTCATGTGCTGGGTGCTGTGCTAAGTGTTTGACACATATATTATTTCATTGATTCTCTGAGCAGGTGAAGTAGGCACTGTTATTATCCCATCTGACAGATAAAGAATTGGAGACTAGAGAGCTTCAGGAGCTCACTCAGTCATAAATAGTGGAGCTGGGCTGTAAACTCAGGTTGCCTTGCACCAGACCCTAACCTCTCTTCACTCACCTAAGAGCAGAAAGCATCAAAGACAACCCTCACCAGCTTTGCTATTTCGCCTCCATTTTTCCTTAGCAGGATAATTCTATTCCTAGGCTTCTCCTCTCCCTGTCCCCATGTAGAAGCAGAGAATGAATTGTTTTTCTAAGTGTCCCTCTTTTCTCAAGATCTAATATGTTCATGCTTCCCAGTCCAACATCTATTCATCCTTCATGTCCAACTGAACCAAACCTCTTTGGTCAAGCCTTCCTCCATGTCAGCTGCAGTTGGCTATAGTGCATTGACTTGCTTATTCACATGTCTGTATCCCTCAGTACACGGTGAGTGAGCTGCATGTGGTCAGGGATCGTGAAAAGTGATGTGTCCAGCATCTCTATGAAATATGTGAATGGATGTGTGGTCATTTGTCACTGAGATATTAAGAGAAGCAATCAGCAGGTACACATGGTGGTTGTTTCTAAATACAGTAGTGTAGCGTTTCTGTACATCTTTATCTCTGAGTTGTACAGAAATGCAGAAGCCAAGAGGCCTATAATTGTGTCACCACTTTGCCTGTAGACATTTTTATATTCTGTTGAATTGAGAGAGGGAAAATGAAAATAAAAGGCTCCAGTTCTGAAAATAAGGTTAAACCAATAAACCATAAATGTATATAATTGCCTATCTACATTTAGTTATTAGTATTTATATCCATATAATATGGATAGACATATATGGATATAAATATATATATTTATTTACATGATCATAGTGCTTATATGTGTTTGGGTGAGGAGCATAAATGTAAGGAAGGACCACTCATTCCCACACTCATTTATCTAATACATATTAAATGTTCACCATGCCCCAGACTGTATCCCACTTTCTGGTTGTACTTTTTACATTATGAATTTACAGGTTTTTAAAAAAGTTAGCTGAAATCTAGAATTTATTCAGATTTCCTCAGTTTTTACCTAACGTCCCTTTTCTGTTCCAGAGTTCCATCCAGGATGCCGTGTTACTTTCAGGCGTCACATCTTCATAGGCTCCTCTGGGCTGTGATGGTTTCTCAGACGTTCCTTGTTTTTGATGATCTTGAAAGTTTTGAGGAGTACTGGTCAGGTAATGTGTAGAATGTACCTCTATTGGGATTCTTCTAGATTTTTCTCCTAATTAGGCTTGGGTTATGGGTTTTGAAGAAGAAGACCCCAAAAGAGATAAAAGAAGACCCACAGACTTAAAGAGCCAATCTCGTCACATCATACTAGTGGCACGATTTGTTGCTGTTGATGGTAATCTTGAGCACTTGATCCAGGTGGTGTTTGTCAAGTTTCTCCACTGTAACGCTGCTGTTTTCTCACCTTTCCATTCTTTACTCTTTAGCGGGCAGTCACCGTGTGCAGCTCCCACTTAGGGAATGAGGAACTATGCTTCACCTTTTTTGAGAATGGAGGAGTTACATAAATCATTGAAATTCTTCTACAGAGGAAGCTTACCTCTTCTCTCTATTTATTTGTTTATCAATCATTTATTTATATCAATGTGGATTCATAGATATTTATTTTATACTTTGGCTTATAATCCAAAATACTTTATTTTTTTTTTCTTGCTCAAATTGTTGCAACTTTGGCCATTGGGAGCTGTTTCAGTCGACTCCTGTGCCCCTCTGACATATCCCCATCATTGTTGGTTCTTTTAGCACTTTCTTATTTTCTGGCACTATAAGATGTTCCAGGTTCATCTTGTATGTTTCCTGCTCCAGTTCTGTAATCAGCCATTTCTCCAAGGATCCCTAGTTCCTTTTATTAGAGAATGCTATTAGATATCACCATCTGGGCACTAGGTGTGCTCCTTAGTACTGGAATGTTGCTACTTCTAGGCCCCTTTCAGTGGAGAAAGCAAAGAAATACATATGTGCATACTAACCCCTCTATTTCCATGTATCTACAAATATATACATCAATCTGTATTTATATTCAGCTGAACATGCCTTTATACAGATGTCTCCAATTTTAATTTATTACCGCATGGATCGTTTTTGCTTCCTCTCCTTGCTTGTCTATCTTAATGCCAACAGTGAGAAATCCAGCTCCCACCTTCTCCCAACCATTTACTTGATTGTCCAATTCCAGTATACATGTATAGTGGTTTCAGTTTATAGGCTTTTATTGAAGAAAGTTGAAGCCAACTATTCATTCCTAAGTGCCATTATGGACAGCTCATAGCAGTGGCAATATGCATCTGTCTATTATTAGTGCCGTTTGGAGAGTGTTAATGAAATTGAGATAATCATTAAATATTTGTCTTATATGTAAATGGATTCTATTCAATTCTACAAACATTTGCAACAAAAGCATCCATAGTGACAGGTACTGACAAAGGGATGGGTGGAGTGAAGGGACCCTGCAGAAAAAAATAAGACACGATGTCAGCATTCATTGAGTGCCTACTGTGTGTCAAGCATTGTTCTGGATATTGGGGAGACAAAGATGAGAAGAATCCATTTTCAGAATTTACAATGTATAGAGTAAACAAAAAGGCACAGAACTAGAGAGAGACATGCAGTCAGAGCCTGATAAGTGGTAAAATATTTGAATAAGCAAAGGGGAGGGGGAGAGTTCTTTTTACTGGGGAGGACAGAGAAAGCTTTACAGAGATGATATTTGATTTGGGCCTTGAATACAAGCAGAGACTCAAGAGCAGAGAGAGATACGGAGGGTCCTGGGCGAAGGGAACAGCACACACTAAGGCACAGAGGCATAAAAGTGCACTCTGTTCTTAAAATCCTCAGTATCCTCTTTACCTTATCCTAATAATATCCTATTACCACTTAGTGACACTATTTCCTGGCAAACCATAAATATAAATGATTAATGGAGGTTTATGCTTTGGAAACACAGCAACATTTATAACACCTGCACTATTTCCATCGTGGGACAAACAGTGCAGAAGTGAGTTGCTAATAGCTTCCTCAGAGAATTAGCTTCTTAAAACAACAGACATGGAGATTATGCCCGAGGAAGCAATGGAATAATTAGGTTTTGTGATCTCTTGGGTCTAATGGAACAAATCACTTCATTTTTCACTTGAGATTAGCCCAATGACTAAACCATACTTTAAAAATGTCATAATATTTATCACACCCTTTCTAAGTATATGATCCTTTATATAATCTTCTCCAAGGTTAAACAGAAATAGAGAATTCTTTCATTTTTCGTTGTTAAAATAGCTGTCACCAAAATTTTATTCATTTTTGTCTGTTTGGGTTGATCATACTTAACAAACTGTTTTGTCCTATTTTTACAAAAGTAACCTTCATCCCTCTATAATGACATTATACCCACATGTTCCTACTCTTTGTGGTTGTCAACACCACAAATAGTTTTCCTATTATATCACCCTAGTACCCATCAGCATTCTAAACCCACAGCCATATACTTTAATTACTGAGAATTCTTTGCAGCATCAACCATAATCTAAAGTTATTTTGGTGAAAATAGCATCAATGATTTCATCTTCCCTCCAAAATATTAGGTTTAAACCTAGAAAATGCAATTGCATGAACCCTAAAGGTTTTAAAGAATAATAATGTTAATATGAGAATGTCATCTATTAAATTAGAATAAAGAAAACCAACTCTAAGGCATAAAAGGAATGAATTTAGAACATAGAAAATTTCTTTATGAGCAAGAAGTCAAAAAAAGGAAAAGTATAGGAACTGGGGGATTGAGAAATATTACACATATCTATACACATCCTATATAAAAGTACAGAACTTGCTAGATGTATGTTTTGGGTTTAATGCATGTTTTTAATGGTATCAAGGAGTGGTTTTGGTTGGGGGATTTGCTGCAGTACCTGACATTTACTGGGACTTTGGTCTCTTAGGATCTGTTCCATGCTTGGCCTGCTGTCACGGACAATCGGTGCTCTGCTCAGAGCCCCAGAGCCTCTTTACCACCCTCCTACTTCTGTGAGCTTCACTCTTGTTGGATTGCCCCTCCAAATTTCTTCGAGAACCTCCATTAGCCTATTCAAGTTGCTTCACCTAGACAGCTGAAAGGCGGAAGTGCCTGAGAATTTACCTACCCTCCCTCCAACTGGGAGCAGCCCAATAACTGATACAGAAATATGAAAGAGTAACTTACTTCCTGGGAAATGGAACATACTCTCTGCTGTTGTTTACCCTCCAGACCTCCCTGCAGGATCAGGCTGAGTCTGGAGATTCACCTGAAATCACACCTTTGTTTGCCAGTTGGGCGCTGTGACATGGCAGATTTCATCATGCTACAAGGATCTGTTGGAAGATAGAAATGCCACGTGGCGTCTCTGACAAACCACAATAAGAGTGTCACAGCACAGACCCCTGGGGCCTGGAGCAAGATCATGTCATCTGCAGCAGAGAATTATATACCATTCGAAAAACTGTTCCCAATTTTATTCTGGACCCTGGTAGAGAGTGTGTCTGCACCATGGGACATCCTGTGACTATGCAGGCCAGGCCGACCGTCATGAGGTAGGCGCTGCAGATCCACCAAGACATAAGGTTGGAGGGCCTCAGTTGCAATCCATTGTTTGATAAGGGGACACATGTGAGGCCCAAAGGAGTTCTCAGATTCGTCATTTTTGCACCAGGGCCTCTCCTTTTGTTCATGTCTGTGGTCTCAAGGGAGATTACCTATGGCCAGCTGATGGAAGAGAAAAAAAATCAAGCTTGATTCGCAGCATGGTATGTGGTGGAAATGGAAAATGGATTGCCAGTGCTATACACTCCCACTTAGGGGTGCTTCTGAAAGTTAACGGTAAGTAGAAATCTTCCTAATGACCATTTGGTCACCCACTTTGTATTGAGATAAAAATGCCTGAGGTGGGACTGGCCTGGTGGCGTAGTAGTTAAGTTCATGCACTCTGCTTCAGCAGCTCAGGGTTTGCAGGTTCAGATCCCAGGCACGGACCTACACACCACTCTCAAGCCATACTGTGGTGATGTCCCACGTACAAGATAGAGGAAGTTTGGCACAGCTGTTAGCTCAGGGCCAATCTTCCTCAAGCAAAAAGAGGAAGATTGGAAGAAGATGTTAGATCAGGGCGAATTTTCCTCACCAAAAAAAAAAAAAAAAAAAGGAAAAATACCTGAGGTAAGGATTTACTTCCACTTCTGGGTAGTGGTAAACTGCAAATCAGGGACCCAGAAGTATAAGATTGGAATATTGGGCACAAGGAGGTCCATGGAAGAGGCATGTTGATAGACCAGTGGGGGTGGGCACAGAGTGAAAGGGTCCTGGTATCAGATGTTAACACCCAGTGGAGAACATCCACTGCGGAAAAGACACTAGCCTACAGGTGGACTGAATAATCAGTCTAGTAAATGGCAGTCATTCTCTGTCCTTGGCTACTCAGTGCTATGCAATGGGTTCATGAGTGGAGTAGCTATGGTGGAGTGGAGGCTATACATAGGTCCACCACCATGGGCTCTCTCTCACTAAGGCTGATATATCTACTACTGCTGCTGAATGTCCAGCTCAAGAGCCACAAAGTCTGACTTTAAGCCTGTAATACATTATCATCTTTGAGGAAACTAATCAGCCTCTTGGAGACAAGTTGATTACACTGAAAAGATACCTTCTATCCTGAATAGGTCAACAATTCATCCTTTTGGAATTGAATCATATTCCAGGTATAAATTTTCCTTTTCTTTATGTAATATTTCAGGCTACTCCATCCTAGAACTTATAAAAATATCTGATTCACTGACTTAAGATCCCATATATCATTGCTTCCAACTTTTACAGCAAAAGATGTACAGCAGTGGGCATATAATCCTGGGATCCATTGATCGTACCACATATTACGTTTAGAAGCTGCTAGCTTGACAGGTATTTCTTTTAACAGTTTATTATTTCAAAAGTGTAAAGAGTATCTGATTTTCAATACCCTTAGCTCCCTGAGTTCAACCTACTTTGACTTAGTAATTCTACTTTGAGAGCTCTATCCTAAAGTAATAATGTGAAATCCAAAGAAAAACTTATGTAAAAATATTTGTCATAATATTGACAATAGTTAAAAACTGGACCATTTTAAGGTCTAAAATCACGAAAATAGACAAGCAAATTAGGGTATATAGATATGGTGAAATATTATGTAATCATTAAAAGTTATTTTTATGAATAATTTTTAATGACAGGAAAATGCTTATGCTATTATTTTAAACAAAAAATGTTTAAAATATTTAAGAAAATTTTAGTGTTGGCCCAGTGGTCAAAGTTTGGTACACTCTATTTCAGCAGCCTGGGTTTGATTCCCGGGCGCAGAACCATACCACTCGTCTGTCAGTAACCATGTTGTGGTGGTGGCTCACACAGAAGAACTAGGAGGACTTACAACTAAAATATACAACTATGTATTGAGGTTTTGGGGAGGAAAATTTGGAAAAGAAAGAGAGGAAGATTGGCAACAGATGTTAACTCAGAGCAAATCTTTCCCAGCAAAAAAAATAAAGAAGTTTTAGTTTAAAAAGAAACAGAAAACAGACTTGGTCTAGCAGATATCAACATTAATTATAAAGCTGTAGTCATTAAAACAATGCAGGATTTAGGCAAAGATCTACACATATTAATGAAATAATAATGGCTAAATTTTTTTAGCTGTTACTATGTGCTCTGTACTGATCAAAGTAGCAGATAAGTATTAACTCACTTAATCCTCACAACAAAAACGTGAAGTACATACTACTACTATCTGTAGTATTTGCTCACCGACTTATGATGCCATCTCTCTAGTATGTACTTTGATCAGTACAGCCAATCTTCCTCCCATATGGAAAGCCATATGTCAAACACCATTATGGGAGAAAATGGAATTAGTTCCTCACCTCATACCATATACACATAGATTCTAAAGAAACCCTGAAAATTATTAGAAGAATGTATAAGAGCATATATTGATGACTATATTGATCAGAGTCTGGCCAGGAAACAGGTGGTCACTCAAAAGAGTTAATTGAAGAGTTTAATGACTGGACTATTTACAAAGTTGTGAGGACAATTAAGGGAAACCAACATGGGATGATAAAGCATCCTGGAGTTGGCAACAGCAGTTGTGCCTGTTACAATCCCTAGGCTTGAATCGCAAGGAAGTAGTGAAGAGAAACCTGGAGCTACAGAAAATGGCCCCTCAACAGGTGCTGTAACCGTAGATAGAGGACTGCAATCATTGCTAAACCTCCACACAGTGGGGAATAAATCAGGCACATAAATACCTTGACTTTCCCACTTCCTGCCTCTTATCTCCTGAAGATGCCTCCCATTGGCTAAAACCAACTGGAAACCAGACGCTAAGGGAGCCCAGTCGATGCAGTCTACAGAGGTTTGCTTTTCCGAACACAGAGCAGAGTGGAGAAGAGTAGAGGGTGGATCTGGAAGGGCAGTGAATATCCAGCACGATGACTGAGTCAAGAAAAGGCTTTTTTAGACAAGACATAAAAGAACACAACTCCTAGAGGAAAAGATTGATACATTTGACTATAATCAAATTTAAAACTTGTGTGATGATCCAGCTTAAAAGGTAAATGTCAGATTAAAAGAAGATATTTGAAACATACAAACCAAAATTTATTTCCAGAATATATATATATATATATATATATATGGATGTATATATAGATATGTGCATATAGGTATATACACACCAAATGTTGGCAGGCATGTGAAGAAAAGAACTCTCATGCAGTGCTGGTGGTGATGTGAATTGGTACAACCATGATAGAGAGAGTAATTTGGCAATATCAAGTTAAACTAAAATTATGCGTATCTTATGATCCAGCTATTTTTCCTCTAAAAATATTGTCCAGAGAAATTCTTGCAAAAATGCTCCAGGAAGTCATATTTTAGGAATATCCATTGTAGCATTTTTTAAATATAAAAGAAAAAATTGAAAAGAACTAAATGTTATTCAGAGGGAATAAATTGCGTTCTAGTTATATAATGAAATATCTAGCAGTTAAAACTCATGAGCAATACATTCATTTTTGACAATAAGGATAGATCACAAAATTAGGTTGAAAGAAAAAAGCTGAGTTAGAGAGAGCTTAAGTACAGTATGGCAGCATTTATGCAAAAAAATCAGAACAAAAATACTATAATGCAAATGTATATATAAGAAAAATGGAAAAGATTGACTTGAAGGATTTGTGTCACCTTTTGATCTGGGGAGAGAGGAAAATGGATCTGGGGAAGGAGAATTTAAAGTACTTCAATTTTATTTATAAAATTTTACTTATAATGTGCAAAGACACACAAAAATGAATTGGATAGAGGTATAGTAAAATGTTACCATGCAGAGACTCTGGAGGGTGGCACTTTGGGCAATATTTATCCTAAATATTTTTCTCTATTTTTCCAATTTTACAAAATGACCAAGTATTACTTTTATAACTGTTCCTCTCCCCAATCTTTTTTTAACCATCTGTGTTATAGGAACAATCACAGCAGGCTCCTTTTTAGAGGAAAAACTGGTAGCCATCAGCATGGAATATGAAGAAAGCCTGGCGTCTGTACCTGATGCTCTTCTCTATCAGGTGAAAGGTACAGGGGGCTTGAGGAGACATGATAATTTCAGATATTCTGGCTTCAGCAATGCTTATGAGTCTCTCCTTATTTTGTACTCAGCGAACTGAGAAAAGAGCATCTAGAGTCTTGGTTTTCATTAGAATTTTCCCAGGGCCACATCCAGGTTAATGAATTATGTGGGTGCATCGCCAGTGATTGTGTACATAGTTAACACATGTAACTATGGTCTGTTTTTAGGTATGTTCAAAAAGAAAGCTCTTTGGTACTCTTCCTAAATTTCTTATGCCCTAATTTTTTTCTCTTCTCAAGATCTTCTCACTCTTCCACAATTAGATCTCTTAAATCAATTTCTCTGTTTCCACATGCCACCTTTCTCATTCATCATTTTTCAAACCAATCAAGCCAAAAGGCAGTGTGTCATAATGTGAGGAACAGGGAATTTGAAATTGGAAACCATGGGTTTGAGTGCAGACTCTGCTTCTAATTATTTTCATGACTTTGAGCAAATGACTGTCTTTCTGAGCCTCAGCTTATCTCTAAATCGGAGCTTGTATCATCTCCAATGGACCTCAGTTGAATGACCTCACCAGAATAACGAGATCCCAGGTGTCAACGTGATTTATAAACTATAAATTGCCAAAGTCAGAGTTTACCAGCTTTCTTGGGATAAGTGGGCAGCTCCAGGATATCTAAGGAACAAGGAGGCAGGGAGAGGCTAGCCGTATCCTTGACAATCAATGAGCTGAAAGAGTTGTAGCTAGGTGTCCCCTGCTGCAAATTCCAAATCAACCTAGGAGCATGAGCATAGGACGTGCTGCTACTCAGGTGATCAGTGACCACGTAAATCCTAGGTAGGAAGACAGCAGATTGATGTACTGACACATGTTTTTTATAGCTTTGCATTCTTCTATTCTTGGACTTCTTGACCCACATGCCATGCATTCAGTTGCATACTGCCATGACCCAAACCAAGTGGAAATGTGGCAGTATTAATAGTCCTTCATTCACTCAATTTTAAAAAGCATTTTATTATGCTCCAGGTACTGTTAGAGGCCCAGCAGTGGCACATGGATGAAAATTCTTGTCCTTATGGAAGGCAATAGGCAATAAACCAGACCAATCAGGAAATTCTATAGGCTGTTGGAAAGCCATCTGTGCTATGGAGAGTGAGAAGGCAGGAGTAAAGCTAGGGAGCAAAGGTTTGGGTTGTGCTTTTCCAGAGGATGGTGTGAAGCCTGGAGAACATGCTCAAGCCCTCCAGCTACAGGGAGTGTGTATTTGCTTTCTGTTGCTGCTGTAACATCTTACCCGAAACCTTGCAGCTCAAAACAACACACACTTCCTATCTCATGGTTTCTGTAGGTCAGAACCCTGGGGTTGGCTTGGCTGGTTCCTCTGCTCTGGATCTCACAGGGCTGAAATCAAGACGTAGACAGGCCTGGACTCTTATCTGTAGGCCCTGGAGGAGAATTTGCTCTCCAGTCCACTCAGGTCTTGGGCAGAATTTGTTCCTTGCTGTCGTAGGACGGAAGTCCTCGTTTCCTTGCTGGCTGGCAGCTGGAGCGTCTCTCAGCTCTAAAGGCCACCTGCCTTCCTGCAACAGCACAGTGAGTCCTTCTCACTCTCTGAATTTCTCTGACTTATCCCTTTGTCATAGTTCTTCTGCCTTTACCCAGAGAGAGTTTTTTGCTTTTGAGGGCTCATGTCGTTAGATTGGTTCCTAACCCAGGTAATCTCCCTACCTTAAAGTTTCTAACCTTAGCTACATTGATGAATTCTCTTTTTGCTAAGGAATGTAAAATGTACACGTTCCAGGGATGAGGATGTGGACATCTTTGACGGGACAGTATGCCTACCACAAAGTTCAAGGGCTCCAGCTGTTGCACCAAGGCGGGCCCATCCCTGGGACAGATGGGACTCCTCTGATAGCTGACATCAGATTGAGGACTCCCTGAGGGCCCTGCAGAATCTTCCTTAGTGTGTGTGGCATTCTAGGATGCATTCACCCAATCTTTCTTCCCTCTCCCCTTCACTTGAGTCAGACTTGCATCCCAGGAATTTCCCCTAATAAAATCCAAGCACATTTAATCCCATCTTGATGTCTGCCTCTTGGAAGACCTGGACTAATAAAAGTGGTACCACCAGTGGTCCAAGGAAACAGGCAGGCGGTAAGATGGGCATTTGGGCCTGGCTCACCCACCACCCAGCAGCAGGAGAGGATGTTGTGTGTGCTGGTTGGTAGGTGGGACACTGATTGTCCCTGACCCATGGTAGCATCTCATTGCTAAAGATTTCCAGTTGTGACCAGGCATCGTGTCCTGGTGGGAAGGGGAATGCTGCAGCAGGTACGATATATAGGCATTTGTACAATACTGGGGGAGCAGCGCCTGCAAAGGCATCACAATTGGCCAGTTACTGCTAAGCTGTATTCACACCCTGCAGAAGGATAATAACAAAATGCGGCTGTCAACAGCGTGACAGTCTTAGGGCCTATTTGGTAACTTACGAAGAAGCTTTTATCTCCTTTGGCGGCAGGGCAGACACAGTGAAGGGCAGGCTGAAGATCTGATTGTTAGAGTTGCAGGGCTCTTTGAAAGCTCAGCCAAGGCAAGCCTGCTTTCTGAAGGTCAGAAGATCCTGCAACATGGGATGGGGACATCTTTATGGATGACTCTGAGGACGTTGACCTTGCCACAGGCTTTTCCCCCAGAGTCTGTGAGCTTGCAGAGGTAACCCACTCTTCTCTAGTAAAAAACAAGCACCTAAGTTTTGCAGGAAGATACTGCAAAAGTCTCTATCCCACAAGACAGCAGAGTCCCAGACACTTCCACCCCAACTTCCTTCCCTCTCTCCTTCCCTCAGGGTCAGGCTTGCAACCCGGTCTGATGATTCTCTTGGTCATCCCCTGGTCACTGCTGATTTCCCCTCACAGGTATGTCCCCTAATAAAATCCTTGCACACGTGACCCCTTCTTGGCGTTGGCTTCTTGGAGGATCC
Organism: Equus przewalskii; assembly: GCF_037783145.1. Taxonomy (NCBI): domain Eukaryota; kingdom Metazoa; phylum Chordata; class Mammalia; order Perissodactyla; family Equidae; genus Equus; species Equus przewalskii. The sequence goes on from NC_091838.1 coordinate 13,895,775, forward strand.
AGATGAACAGAGGTGGTTTAGGAAGGGCTACGTGAGAAGTTGACACTTGAGGAAAGACGTGCAGGAGGTGGATAGGGCTGGCTGTGAGGGAATCTGGTGAGGGGACAGCAATAGCCAAAGCCTTCAGAGGGGCCTTTCCTGCTGTACTCAGGGAGAGCAAGAAGGCCAGGGTGGCTGTGGAGGAGGGGGTGGGGACCGGTAGTGACAGACAAGGTCAGGGAGGTAGGTAATAGCGGCCTTTGATTCTGAAGGAGAAGGGAAAAAACTGCAGGATTTTGAGAAGAGGAATGGCATGATCTCACTTAAGTTTTAAAAGAACTTTTCCTGCAACTGTTTGGGAATTGGATCATAGGAGGCCAAAGGTGGAGCAGAAATATCAGTTGGGAGACTTTTGCAAGATCCAGGTCAGGATGAGGAATTTGGCCTAAGATGGAAATGGTGGGGGTGGTCAGAATCTGGATGTATTCTGAAGGGAGAGACAACTGCATTTTGTAAGGGATTGGGTGTGAGATGCAAGAAGAAAAACGATGACAAGAATGGACACGCTACTAACGAAAATAGAGAAGTGAGCAGGTGTAGCGGGCTCAAGGAGGAGGTCAGGGGTGTGGGACACGTCCAGTTTGAGGTGTTTATTCAGCACGCACATGGAGATGTCAAGGGGCAGGTGGATGTATGACCTGGTGTTCAGGGGAGAAGTCTGGGCTGGAGAGGTAAATTTGGGGTTGACAGCAGTGAGATGGAATTTAAAGCCATGAAACTGGATGAACTCACGAGGAAGTGACTGTGGATAACAAAAATGTGTAGTTAATAAAATCATATATAAGCAAATGAATTCATATCACTCATACCTGAATATCTGAGTTAAAAAAATACCAGAACATCTATGTTTTTCTCTATATTTGAATTTCTGAGATGCAAATCCTAAACCTGTTCACTGTACATCTCTGCCTCAGAACTAGCAGAAAATCTTTTACATCTGTCTTCCCTGCTTGATTAACAAAATTGAGAACCAAAGAGGTTAATGAGTAAAAAAGATTTTTTTTTTTACATAATTATTCTACCTGCAGAACTGAAACCTAATGTTAGGGCTGGAGGCCAATTTACTGATTAAGTTCATTTCTACATATTTTATACTTGAATTACACTCATCGGTATTTTCCATTTTCTTCGATCTTTCCTACATTAAGACTAAAATCTATTTTCTTTATTCTGTAAATTTGAAAGTTGTGTTAACCATTTTGAATCTAATAGTCTGCACTGCATTCTTGCCGGGCAATTTCCCACATACACTTCACGGAACAACGCAAAGGAAACTTTCTGATTTCCATTACTGGAGAAAAGATTTACCCGGTGAGAATATTCAACCTGTACCGCGGGGGAGCCTCGGCGTTGTACTGCTAAGGGAGCACATCAGAATTCCATCTCGCTGCTATTCCCTTAGTTCCTTCAAAATACAGTAGATAACTGCTTAGTGCAAGACTTCATAGACCCGTGAATGTTTGGGGCCAGAAGAATGTAAGACGGAATCTCTGTGATCACTCATTATCTCTTATTTTATAAGTTACATCAAAGAGTAAGCTATTTTCAAGTATTTGCGATTCTTGCTTGCCTTCTTCCCCATGGTGTTAGGTTCCTAGGGCTGTTGCAACAAATGGCCACAAGCCTGGGGCCTTAAAACAGCAAGAACTTATTTTCCCACTGTTCTGGAGGTCAGAAGTCTGAGATCAGGGTGTCTACAGGGCCGCGCTCCCTCTGAAGGCTCTAGAATCCTTCCCAGCCTCTTCCAGCTTCTGGTGGCTCCAGATGTTCCTTTGTTTGTGGCAGCATAACTCCAATCTCTTCTGTCTTCATGTAGCCTCTTCCGTCAGTGTCTCTGTGTCTCCAGTCTCCATCTCCTTTCTCTTATAAGGACACCAATCACAGGATTTAGGGCAGACCTAAATCTGGATTTAGGAGTCCCCTCTAAGTCCGGAATATTCTCATCCCGAGATTCTTGACTTAGTTACTTAATTACATCTGCAAAGACTCTATTTCCAAATAAGGTCACAGTCACAGGTACCAAGGGTTAGGACTTGGACATACCTCTGGGGGGATGCTGTTCAACCCATTACACTTGCCTCCTTCTCTCCCTCCCTCTCTTCCTTCTTTCCTTCCTTCCTTCTTTCCTTCCTTCCTTCTTTCTGCTCATTTCACTCCTCACACCAGTCAGTTCCTTTTATCCATTCATTCTCCACATTAATTCCAACCTGTCACTGACTCTTCAAGGTAATTATAATCCCTCTTTAAAAAAAGGCTTAGGACAGAAGTGTTGGTGGGAAAAATTATAGGCCCTACTTTTACAGTTGGCCCGGAGAAGCCATGATTATATTCCACGATCTCCGTTTTCTACCACGTATTCTATAATTTCTTCATTTTTGACTCCATAGGCCTCTCTGGTCTAGTTTGCTTGCCTGGTGGAAGAACGCACACCTTTATCCCCGAGGACTCTGAGCCTTTGGTTATCCTGCATTTGTCGGCTGTGGTTGTGGCAATTGCCTGCTTGCTGTTATAATGCATAGGGAAGCACTAAGAGACATTTTGGTGAATCTGCCATGTTTTGGGCATGCTCCTCCCTGGCCCCATTGTACAGGAGCAATCTTAGCTCATCATGATTATCAAGGCTGATTGCTTGGCCAGCATAATTTCTCTCTGGTCTACCAACATGAGGATCTCAAAGTGAATGGTAGTAATCTAGCTTTAGTTCAGTGGAACTGTTTCTTGTGTCACCTGATGGAAGTGTACCCCAGCTCCCTTGGAACTAGGGCCTCTGTGTCAGTCAGCTATAGTTGTATAAGATCCCACTTCAAAACTCAGTAGCCTCCAACCATAAATATTTATTATCATGCTCACAGATCTATTGGGAAAGCTATGCTTTAAGCTGTGGGTCTGTTGGTTCACTAGATTGATTCTACTCTGTGTGTCACTTATTCTTCTGTGACCAGCGAGTTAGCTGGGCTGGTTCTTCTCATGGTATTGGGGGAAGCATAGGCGGGCAAGACCAAGTGAACTAGCACATATCAAGACTTTGCTTATACCATCGCTGCTGCCATACCACTAGCTAAAGAAAGTCCTTTGAGGCTAAAGTCAAAATGTGGGGAGATATATTCTAAGGGGCCAAGCACATTACATTGCCAAGTTCAACATCAATAGATCAGAGAAGTATACTCTTGTCATGGAGTGTGTGGGGGTAGGTTGGGGAGTAGAAGGAGTGAATATTTACTGAACAATATTCTAATTTATATAACCTCCAGTGGAGATGAGAAACACAGCTTTTGCAAGTGAGACACTGGGAATGATGGCAAAATACACCAATCCTACTTCCACACAATATATCATCCTTTGCTTCAGCGCATTTGCTCCATCCTGGAAAACTGTACTTCAACTCTATGGGGTATGATCCCAAATTAGCTGAGCCTTTTGTAGGCCATTCCAGTGTTCTGTCAGGCTGAGTGCTTCTGGGTGATGACATGCTTTATGGGAGAAACAGTGGATCTAGGTCATGTGCCATGCAGGGTATCTCCTTTAGCATAAGATGGGTCCTTTGGTCTGAGACTACGTTGTGAGAGAAACTGCATCAGTAATTAGGCTTTCTTGGAGCAGACAGAAACACTATGACCATATTGAAAACTCCTCTCTGGTCTAGGCATCTATTTCTACTCAGGATCAACTATTGAATTCTCTAGGATTGTAGAGATCTGCAGCAATCAATTTACTATCAGGTAGTAGTCTGGTCTCTTGGAGTTATGGTACCCACACCAAAGGCTAAGATTTGGTCTCCAGTGCTGATGGGTCAGACTTCAGCAATAGCATTGGTAAGAGGGAGCTCATGTTTTGGGCCCATGAATAGCTTTCAACCCTACCACCCGGGGTATTCTCTTCATGGGCCTCTTGTACACTGAGGTAGCCAAAGATGGAGCCTAGCTGACATAGAGTGGCTGAATCATCCCGTTCATTGGATTCATTAGTTAATCTTCTATGAAGTTTAACCTCTGGTAGGTAATGACATGAGCAAAGACATCTTCCCAATTTGTGCCACATCAGAGGTCCATTTACAAGTTTCACCCCTCAAACTCCTTGCCTCCATTCTTCTAATATTCCAGGCCCTTGGTCAACCAACCAAGCCATCGGAATCTGTTTATATTCTTATCCCAGGCCATTTCTTTCCTCATACAAATTTGATGATCTAGAATGCTTGTAGCTCTACCCACTGAGAGGATTTTCCTGCACCACTATCCTTTAGGGCCAACTCTGAGTGGAATTGTTATTCAGCATCAGTCCATTTTTGGCTTGCACCAACGTATCAAGCCAACCAATCTATTAAGTGAGGCCTGAGTATTTTTCTCCCTCAGCAGCTGGTCATAGGGCAATTCCTTATGAGGCCATAGGTATGAAGTGATGGAGCAATGTCACCTCAATAATGATAGGTGAAATAAGAGTTTGAGCCACATTTTCATGTATTTTACTAGTGCTTTCTGGACCAACCTGGGCTTGATCCCCAATGTATCATTTCCACTGTACAAGGGATTGCTCTTGCATCCACTCAACTTTATGACTTTGAGGATCCGACACACAGATGGGCAGCTCTGTTGCACAGTCATTGATATTCCACAGTCAGGCTCTTAGTCCCTACTAGGGCTCAGGAGTTTGCCAGGACCTATTTTTCAAGTGAAGGGTAGTTCTTTGCTGAAGAAGGTATGGCCTTACTCTAGAACTCCATGACCCTTCTGCTGGGACTTGCCAGAGACTCCACACAGTGTCTGCTCTACCACCATTGGATCTGCGAGATCATACAGCCTAAGTGTCACAGAAGGTTGAACCACAACTTGGACCTGCTGCAGAGCCCTTTGTTGATTTGGGCCTTGCTTGAAACTGACAGCCTTCTAGGTCACCTGATGGAGAATGGGTTGGGGGAACATTCTCAAGTATGGCTTATGCTGCCTTAAAATCCAAATAGTCCCAATAAGCATTATACCTCTTAATGGCAGGAGAGTTGCATGGAGTAAGAATTTATCCTTCACCTTAGAGAGGTTGTCTCAGCACATCTCAGATCAATGGGCTTATACAAAATTTACCAACATGATGGGCTTATAAATTTATTTCCTATTTCTGGCACACAAGTGTATTAGCGGAGCATCCGGTATATTTGTCACTTTCTACTTGACATGAAGTTATTGATATATTGGACCAATGTACCATTCTTCAGAATTGCAAGACAGTTGATGTCCTTGTTGACTATATTGTGACAGAGAGCATGAGAGTTAACACAACCCTTGGGAAAGACATTGAATGTGATCTGCTATTTTCCCCATATAAAAGCAAACTGCTTCTAATTCTCTTTACTGATGGAGATTAAAAAGAATGTATTATTAGAGCAATAGCATATACTAAGGTGGTAGAGGTTTTGTTGATTTCTTCCTATAAATATTGGTTTGGTTCACACAGGTTTGGTCAAAGAACCATTAGAGTCACTCTAAGATGTATTGATTCAGGACTGCATTTATCACCTGGCCTCTGTAAGCAAGCATGATAACCATTATGATAGAATTTGGGGACACCTGGTATTATTGCCACCTGAAAGCCTATATATAACTATTTGGGGGAATATTTATTGAGTACACTTGCACTGATGATCAGGGTCCTTCCTCAAGGAGAATGAATCTCTGCTTCAGACAACGGCTCTGCATGTGAGATTTGGCTCAGGTATGGAACCTGAGAAAGGAATTGCAATGTTCTATTGTAGTAGTTGACATTAGTCTTCTTGCCAGCTCCTAATTTTTTTCTTGTTATACAAGTTAAGCAATTCCCTAATCAGCTGCCACCTTATCTAATCTCTAACATCATGATCTACTAGTTATCATGGTAGATCAATATAGGCCAAGGAATGCTGTTGACCACTCTGGCCTAGCTGTCTTATGGTAACTTTGTCTACCTTTGCAGTGTCTTCTGGCCTCTGCTGTTCTGGAATCTTATCATCTCCATTGAAACTATGGAATCTGTTCCATGGCAGCATTCCCTACTATCCACTCTGGTCCACAGAGGTCAGTCGTTACTAAAAATATGCAAATATGTCAGTGTTCCCTACTGTTTCTTATTGCCTTAATAAAGGGAGTGTCCTTTGTGTTCTCTTGGACCCTGAGACAAGGACTTGGCTGTAGGTAGTTTATTTCAGAGATTATTCTGGGAAACATAAGTGAGAAAATAGAAAAGTGAGACTGGCTTATTGTTGCCTGTTGCTTCTATAGCCAATTAGCACAAATTTAGTGGCTTAAAGCAATGCAAATTCATTATCTTAGAGTTTTGTAGGTTAGTAGTCTGACAAGGGTCTCACTGGACTAAAAGCAGGGCTGCATTCCTTTCTGGAGGCTCTAGGGGAGAACTTGTTTCCTTGCCTTTTCCAGCCTCTAGAAGCTGCCTATATTCCTTGGCTCATGGATCCTTCCTTCATATTCAAAACCAGCTACATTGCATCTCTCTGACCATTCTTCCATAGTCACATTTCTCTCTGACCATAACCAGCAAAGGTTCTTTGCATTTGAAGCCACCTGTGATTAGCTTGGGCCCACCTGGAATATCCAGTATAATCTCCCCGTCTCAATGTCCTTAACCTCAATTGCATGGCAAGGTCTCTTTTGCCATATAAGGTAATATATTAATGTGTATTGGGGATTAGGATGGAGACGTCTTTGGAGGACCATTTTGCCTACCACAGAGAGGATGGGAGAAAGACCCATCAAGGGTGCTTTGATGATTGTATTAACCTTGCTGGATGCAATCTTGCCAGTGGTCCTCCCAGTGGCTGTGCAGAATGCATCTCGGAACTGTTCCACTTCAGGACAGGAAGACTGAGGCATTCCATCACCACCTGTGTCTCGTGGGTTGAAGGTTGAGTGAGGAGACATTAACACCTGCCCATTTTGGGGTGGTCCCTGCACATAGGTGAGAGGTCTCTATAGCTCAGGAGTAACAAAGAAGAGAGACGTGGCAGCATACATATAACTGTTAAAATTCTTTGCCTAAAATGAGATGGGTCAAGAGGATGTGCTGTGTTACCTAACAAGGGTGCCTCAATCTGTTAAACATGCTTGACTATAGCTCTTCGTTAGAAAACCAGTTAATTAAGTGATTTAGGGCTGTGCACTAAGGTACTGATTGTATATAAACAAAGTAAATATCCAAAGGGAGGTTTTAGGAATAAGATCAAAAAGAATAGGGAGACAGCCTTTATTTCTATTTGGAAATGACAATTGTTGGGTCCACGTATTTGGGGCCTGTCAGGCTGTACTATTTTTAGCTAACACCACAGAAGAGAACGAATACTTTGCTTACACTCCTTTCCCTCATTTATTGATCTGGGTCTTTCAGGACTCAGCTAAGACGTCACCTCTCCTGGGATGCCTTTGTGGGAGTGGTCCAGAGAGAGAGCGTCCCCTCTGCGCTCTAGTAGGACCTTTGCAGCTTTCTATTTTAGCATTGCCACACTGTTTTGGAACTGTTTGTCTATGTGTCTGTCTTCTCCTAAATCTGTCAGATCTTTAAGGGCAAAAATTTTGTTCTAGTCATTTTTTTCATTTTTAGTGCCCAGAATGGTGCTTGGTGTATGTGTGTGCATATTATATTATATTATGCTATTTTATTTTATTTACTTACTGTTATTTTATTTTAAGGTTTACTTTACCTTTGTAGATTTTCATTTCATGTGTCCTCCATCTACTTATTCTCCCAAATGAGGTATTTGTATTTTTCTTGTTGACTTGCAAGAGCTCTTTATGTATTAGAACACTAAATCCCTTGCAACAACCCCTCCCTCTAGGGATGGTTAAAATGAGGAGTAGTGGTTAAGTGTCTCTCTTAGGAGAGCAGTGGGATGAGCGGAAGGGTTTCCTCTGCTGGCATAAACCACTCTCACTGTCACCGAGGAGGCTTGACTGACTCTCCCTCCTCATTGTACCCACACCACCTAGTTTCACCTCAAGGACATCCTTTGATGTTGTTGAGGATATGGATGTGAGGAGGGCATATGAATAAAATTAACAAATGATTTGGATTTGAAGAAGTCTAATGTTGCAGTTCTCCCTAACTAGATTACTAAATCTTTGCAGGAAGAGAATATATCTTTCCTCTTGGTCTCTCCAGTGGTACCACATGGTCTGGTATATGGCAAGAACTTATGCAATGATATTTAAACATCAATCAATCAATCATCAGAATTATGGAAGAGGAAGGGACTTCAGAAACTGTCCCATGAAGAATTTCCCAAATTGTCTTCTACCTTCTGCAATAGTAATATCATCAAATAACAATTACTGATTCCAAAAATTTGGGAAATCGGCATATACATTTTTCTAGAGTCATCATACTCATTAGCATACTAAAGTCCCCGAGAAGTTCTGCAGTTAAGAAACATTTTGCTCTGATTAATCGGGTGTGAAACACTCTCTCTTTTTTTCTTGATTAACAGAATGTTAATGTTGTGTTTGAGACTATTTGGGAAGAGCAATTCCATTCTAACCACTTAATGTAATAGAATATTTAGTCAGCTAGTTCAACTTCTCCCAGCTGGTTGATAGCAGCGCTGGGGTTAAAACCAAGTCTCTGGACTTTTATTCCCAGTATTTTTTTTCCACTGTAAGATGCAGCAATTGTCACTTAATGACAATGACTGGTGACAAGAGTTGGAATGCCTCTGCTGCTAAGGGAAGTAGATTCAAGAGAAAAAAGAATCATCAACATTTTACGGAAAACTTTTTAAAGAAACACAGATTATCCATATTGTACTCTGAAAATTTAAGAATGAAAGAAAATTGTTTTCATTTTCCAGTTTAATGTTAATGAGAGTGACATATTATTTGAAGTAGTGCCAATTGATGGCACATTAGAAAAGTCCATGATACATGTGTACTACATGGTGCCCTGTGGCCCATTTATGTCCATTTAGTGGGACTTTAATAAGTCATCATAAAGGGAAACTTCATGACATTTGAAGAAAACAAAGACAATTTGAGGAAAAGATGGATGATGGAAGTCTAAATTAGGCATAAAGGCGAAGATTAGAGGTCTGTTGGAGATGAATTTTCTCATCCCCATGACTCATAGAGACATAAACAAAGTCGAACAAAGGACCCAAATGAAGTCTTTCTATTTCTTTAAAAAAACGAATCTTTACTTATTTGAAGAAAATTAGAGGAGGAAATTACTATTCATTGAACACTTATTTTATCAGATATCATAATGCATTATTTCACCTAATCCTTATAAAACTTAGGAAAGATGAACATTATCGTCACCCCCTCTTTACAGATAGGAAATTGGGGCATAGAGAGTTTAAGTAGCTTTCTCTAGAAGGCCATCATTAGGGAAAAATACAAGATCCATCAGATCCCAAAGTCCAAGATCTTTCATCATTCCATATTATATAAACTAGTCTTGGCTCTCAAAGAAAAGTGTTGAAGCAAAGACCTCAGGTCTATGTAGTTGTTAGAAAACACGCAGGACATGTGGTCCGGTGCTGTCACTCTGGGTCTTCATTGGAAGTGGCTGATGGTGCCCAAGAGGCTGCAAAGTCTGCATCTTGAGGGTGAAGCTGCAACTCCTCTGAGATCCAAAGGCTCAGTTGCAGTAAGAACCTGTGAGGAAATAAACAAAAATAAACACAAATGAGCAACACCAACAAGAAGAAACTAGTCAACACAGGGATGAAAACAATTAAAACTAGAGGCAGATCTGTTTAACTTTTTTATCTCAACCTTCCTTAGTAAGCAGAGCAGAAAGTTGTCATAAAATATCAGGCACTGAAAAGAAAATTAAAAACAGAATATTGCCATCTATGTCTAGGCTAATCAAATGGTCTTCTCAACAAATCCATAAGTTTTCCTCCGGGAATGGCTCAGAAAGCCAGCGTGTGTGGTGTCTGCATTTTGAAGCAGACTAAGGTAGACATCTTTAGAAAATATGCACTGTATCTCTTTGTATTTTCAAAGTAGAAAGAGATGATTTGTGTTATGTTAAACACCTTCATTAAATGCAATGTTTTTATGTCTATTTTAGTATCATCACACAAATATTGGTGTATTTGGTCAGTGAAGAATGACCATGCCATTTTTCTGAAATGGTCTTCCTTTTTCCATCCATATGGATGACAGGCCAGCACGTGGTACTCACAGTACTTCTCCCCGATACTTCACTGGTCTCCATCCTTCATGCTCACTCAGCCATCTTGCTACTTACATCTTAGCCTTGCCCTCTTAATCCATCTCTTAGATATCTGACTCTGAAATCTCTCTTTTAGTTGACCACCTCTGCCACTCCTTTGTTCCTATTACATCTACTCAACCTTTCCTGATTATTTCAGACTGTCACTTGATTCTGTCTTCACCTGCCTCCCTCTTCAACCAGATTTCATGGTCAGATGGAACTAAACTGCAATCACCACTATCCTAGATTTTTCAAAATTTTACTTTCCTTCTTCCACCTCCAACCTTCCCTTCTTTCTTCTCTTAGATTCTTGCTCCCCACCAGCCTGTGTAATTCCTACTGTCTGCTTTCTCTTCTATTCTTTAGGCTTCTAGTCTCTGGAGAACAGAGACTATGAAATCATGCTGATCAGATATCCTGTTTGATGCTACCAAGGCAGCACTGATTAATTTTGTAGTCATATAAAACTATTAGTTAATTAAATATATAATCTCTCTCCCTGAGACATTTTCCTGAGGAAACATTCATGTGTATTCCCTCCATGTGCTGACTCCTGTCCTGTGCCCTCGGACAGTGACAACTAACATGGTCGGCTGAACTTTATACCCTCACCCCGTGAGCCTCAGTTCCCTACCCTAATCTCTCAACCAACGTGTGCTGTTTGCACAACCCTCGGCTGAGTGTTGTGATATAATATGTGCTATGTACTCCATCTTGGCCTCCTTTTTGCCATTTGTTTGATGTTTCATTGAACCCTTTGAACACATAATGGCTGACCAAGGGTGTACAACTGATAGTGAAATTCCTGCAAATGAGCAAAGGAGGAGGATCTTGCTGGTTTTGAAAAGGCAAGTTCTAGGCTTCTTGAGGCACCCTCAAGAAAATTGTATAATTGGCCTTTGATTTCAAATAACAGAAAATACTGACTCAAAAAAAGGCGATTGAAATAATAAAGAAAAATGTATGGCCTTACCTAGTTGTAGGGCAGGTTTCTGAGTTGATACAGAGGCTCAGCATCATGAAGCACCTCGGTTTTGTCATCTTTTTCTGCCTCCTTCCTGTGTTGCTTTGCTCTCAGGTTGTCTTGCCTAATGACTGTGAGATGACTGCAGTGGTTGCAGAGATAATCAAGAGACAGCAACACTCAGAGACAGAAAGGGATTATCTCTTCCAGGGCCTCCTTCTAGGTAGTGAACAAAGCTTTTCCTAGAACCCCCAGTAGACTCGCCATCACCTGGCGTGGCTACCACGACCAGCTATCAGATATGATTTGCCTTTGGAGCTGGAGATGAGGAGGAAAGATTGGACACCTATGCGACTCCAAAGGCAAATCTTTACTGTCTTGAACTCATTTGTCCATGGGAGTCTTGATGCATTATTCCTGGTTCCAACACGCGAGAGGCCCACTTCTGGTGCCTCTTCTTGCTACTTCTTTGCCCTTCATTGGTGCACAGGAATCAATTTTTCTGTCATAAGACCCATGGGGCCTGAAAATACACTGTATGGCTATCTGAGATCCTATCTGTCTACAGCTCTCAGACCCGTGATGTCATCATCTTATTTCTGCTCCATCCTGAGTGGTCCTCTCTGCTGAGATACACCATGTTCCATTTCTCTTCTACAGTTCCACCCCTCCCTGAGGGTCTTCTTAGGAAGAGAGGCTCTGATCTTCTCTACTCCTAGATGCTACAAATCCATCTGGACATTGTGTTATCACTCACCATCTTCCACACTTCCCTCTTCTCTCCCAGAGCTCCATCCAAGTGACACAGAGATCCACAAGTATCTAAATCCTTTTCCTCTAAAATTTCCTTCACTGCCATCCCTCCTACTGTGGGAATCTTTGTATAATCTTATTGATGTGAAGGCGTGCTCCAACTTATCAGACTTTATTTGTGCCGAATTCTTTCAGCACCTAGTCTTATAAAACTCAAAGTGCACACAGGGGAAGAGGAGAAGGAGCACTTAAATCTGACTGGCAGATTATCTTAGAAAGCTTTATGGAGACGGTTTTTGAGAGGAGAGCTAAAGGATGAGTAGGAATTTGGGGGAATATTGAGGTAGGGAGCTAGGGCATGGCGTGAGTATGTCCAAGGAGAGGGTCCTTCATGAGCAGGCACAGAGCTGTGTGAGAGTACGAGGTGTTCTGGAACTAGCAGTGGTGGGAGATGAGGCCAAGCATGTAGGCGGAGCCTTTGGCAGCAAGGAATTCATAAGGCGTTTTGATCTATCCTGTTGTGTGATAAGGAGCCATTGAAACGCTTAGAACTAGGGTCATGACATGGTTCAAACTGTACCATAAAAAGTTCTCTGGTAGCAAATTGGAGAGATGACTAGGGGTGGGTTAAAGGTGAGCAGAGTGACCATCAGGAAATTCTTCTTTTTATTGAGATACAGTTGACATATAACATTCTATTAGTTTCAGGTATACAACATAATGATTTGATATTTGTATATATTGCAAAATGATCACCACAATATGTCTAGTTAAGATCCATCACCACACATAGTTACAAATGTTTTTCTTATGATGAGAAAATTTAAGATCTATTCTCTTAGAAACTTTCAAATATACAATACAGTATTATTAACTATAGTCACTATGCTGTATGCTATATCCCCAAAACTTATTTATTTTATAACTAGAAGTTTGTACCCTTTGACCTCCTTCACCCATTTCTTCCACCCCCTACCCCCTGCCTCTGTCAACCACTAGTCTGTTCTCTGTATTTATGAGTTCCATTTTTAAGATTCCACATATAAGTGAGATCATATGGACTTTATCTTTCTCTGTCTGATTTATTTCACTCAGAATAATGCCCTCAAGGCCCATGCATGTTATCTCAAATGGCAAGATTTCATTTATTTTTCTGGCTGAGTAATATTCCATTGTATACACATACCAAGTTTTCTTTATCCATTCATCCATCAGTGAACACTTAGGTTGCTTCCATGTCTTGGCTATTGTGAGTAATGCTGCAATGAACATGGGAGTGCATATATTTTTTTGAGTTAATGTTTTTGCTTCTTTCCAACAAATACCCAAAAATAGAATTGCTGGGTCATATGGTAGTTCTATTTTTAAATTTTTGAGGAACCTCTGTCTTGTTTGCCATAGTGACTGCACCAATTTACATTCCCACTAACAATGCACAAATGTTTCCTTTTATCCTCACCAACACTTGTTATTTGTTGCCTTTTTGATAATAGCCATTCTAACAGGTGTGAGGTGATAGCTCATTGTGGTTTGGATTTGCATTTCCCTGATGATTAATGATGTTGAGCAACTTTTCCTGTATCTGTTGTCCATCTGTATGTCTTCTGTGGAAAAATATCTGTTCAGACCTTTTGACCACTTTTTAATTGGATTCTTCGTTTTTTTCCTCTATTTTGTATAAGCTCCTTATGTATTTTGGATATTACCCCCTTATCAGATGTGTGATTTGTGAATATTTTCTCTCATTCGGTAGGTTGCCTTTTCATTTTGTTGATGGTTGGAAAGTTCTTATTGTTCTTCTACAAAAGAAAAGTGACAAGGGCCCACCATATGTTAGCAGTAAGAAAGTGGCAGTGGTGGGGGTGATAAAAGGGGAAGTACTGACAGAAATTGATGGTTGATTCAATATAGAGTAAAAGTAAAGGACGAATTTAGTGTGACTCCTAAGTTTCTGGCTTCAGTAAGGGGATGATGGTGGTGCCATTTTATAAGATAATGAATAGAAGCCATAGGAATGCTTCTCAGGGAATGTAAATTCCTTATTGAACATGTTGAGTTGGAGAGGGATCTGGGTGGAACAGAGTAGAAGGCATTGACATTGGACATATGGATCTGAAACAGGCAAGTTGTTTGAGTTAGTTATAAATTTGGAAGTCATAAGCAGCAAGATTATAATTAAAGTCATGAGCATGAATAAGATTGTCTACAGAGAACATATAGGGTGAGGAAGGGAAGGGAGGAGTTAGGAAAGAGGAGAAGTGAAGGAGCCTTGAGAGCATCTACACTAAGGTTGAGAAACTTGCAGAAGATACTGAGTGGCAATCATGGAGAAGAAACAGAGAAAGAGTCTACTTGAGCTGTGAGGGCAGAACAACCATTTAAGTGGGTTCAGAACTGAATGGGAGGTGAGAAGAGGCAGTAAGTGCAGGTCACTTTTTGTAGAAGTGTGTTCAAGAAATAAAGAGAGTAAAAGCTAGAGGGAAATGTGTGCTCCAAAGGATGGTTTTGGTTAGGAGAGGGATGGTGGAGAGCTAAGATGATGTACACAGTAAGGGCATGAGCAAAGTAATTCCAAAGGGGCAAGAGTTAAGCCCCTCAGACAGTTAGATGGTTAACCTAGGACAGAAGGCAATGATACGAACCATGAGGATATTTAATATAGAGGAACTTTAATGTAGGTATTTGGGAATGGGAGACTTAAGAAGGCAAGCAGGAATGGTAATTTACCCCAGAGATTGCATCAGTGGGAAACCACTACCACCTCTAGGACAGAGGGACTGAGGGAGAAGGCCATGTCTCTGGAGCCCAGTGGCCTGCACTGCTGGGCAGAACATCACTCAGAATCCAAGAGTCAGTGTTTTCCCAGGGAGTTGAAGAATCTCACCCTGTAGACCAGAGGCTGTGGAAGAGCTGCAGCTGCCTCAAGCAGAAAGGAAGAGCGAAATATGTCCAGGCTCCCTTGTTCCACCACCTTCGATCTCCCATCCTCGATCTCCCATCCATCTTTTCCAGTGAAGGAACCAGGCAGAAGCCAGTCTGGAAAAGACAGCCTGTAGAGCTCAGCCTCCTCCTGCAATACAGAAGAGAGCAGGGCAAGGGAAGAAAAAGATCTGAGGGCAAACAGGCCCCAGACACGAGGGCCTAGGAGCGGCTTCAAAAGAAAGCTGAAGATTTGGAATAGTCTTTGAGGAGAGAAGGAGCTGATAGTTCCTTAAGGACATGGTGTAGAGTCTAAAGGTGAACATAAGATTGGACATTACAAATCTTTTCTGGCATCCTTCTGCAGGTGCATGTGGTGTCCGCAGTGGTACCAAGTAAGCCAGGAATAGGAGGAGAGAAGAAGAATGTGTAGCTTCCTTAATTTCACTTGCAACTCAGAAGCTCCTGAATCTTCATTTTCCCTTTTATCTGTGCCAATCTTCCTGCCTTGGCTGACTCACTATCTTTGCATTTCCTCCCATCCCCTCCAGCATCCTCAGGAGTCTTCACTCATTGACTGTATTTCATGCTTGCGTTGTTTTCTCCTTCTGCGGATTCCTTCTCCTTTGTCTACAAGATCCTGGGTCCCTAATTTAATTAAGGGACCTTGCCTCTTGCCTTCCTTTGTTTAAATCTGCTCTATCCTTTGTGCTCTATCCTTTCTGTTTTAAAACAAGTAATGTTATCAATTACTGAGGGGGTGATGTTGAAATCTCTGACTATAATTGTGTTTGTCTATTTCTTATTTCTTTTCTTTCTATTTTTGCTTTATGTATTTTAAATCTTTGATATTAAGTAGATATTTAGAATTCTTTTTTTAAAAAGATTTTATTTTTTCTTTTTCTCCTCAAAGCTCCCCAGTACATAGTTGTATATATATTTTAGTTGTGGGTCCTTCTAGTTGTGGCATGTGGGATGCTGCCTCAGCATGGCCTGATGAGCAGTGCCATGTCTGCCCCCAGGATTTGAACTGGTGAAACCCTGGGCCGCCGAAGCAGAGTGCACAAACTTAACTACTTGGCCATGGGACCAGCCTGTAGAATTCTTATGTACCCTTGATGAGTTGACTCTGTTAGCATTATGAAGTGATTTCTATTTATCTTATCTGTTCTTGGCTTCCCCTTTTCTCTCTTCGTCATGACTTAGTTATTGTTTTATGATTCCATTTTATCTTATATTTGGCTTTTTAGTTATCACTCTTGTTTATAATGCTTGCTTTAGAGCTTATGGTATAAACCTCAAATATGTTGCAGTCTACCATTAGGTAACACACCACTTCACATATGGCATAAAAACTTTTCAACACTATACTTCCAATTCTCCCTTCCAAACTGTTATCATTCATTTAACTTGTACATATTTTATTAATCTCACAATACATCATCATTATTTTTTGTTTCAGCAATTATCTTTTGAAAAGACTAAAGAACAAGAAGAAATGTTTTTATGTTTATTCACACATGTATCATTTCCTGTGCACCCATTCCTTATTATTTCTTTCTTCCCAAGAACTTTCTTTAACACTTATAGTTTAGTTCTCCTGGTGATGAATTCTTTCTGATTTTTTATGTCTAAAAAGTCTTTGTTTCACCTTTGTTTTTGAATGATATTTTCTCCAGTATAGAATCCTAGGCTGACAGGTTTTTTTCCTTCAGTATTTTAAGATGTCACTTCTGTTTTATGGCTTGCATTGTTTCCAACAAAAAGTCTGTTATTATCCCTATCTTTGCTCCTCTGTACCTAATGTGACTTCCTCCTGTTCCTGCCTTCAATATTTTCTCTTTATCACTGGTTTCAAGCAATTCGATTATGCCGTATTTTGGCGTAGTTTTATTCATGCTTCTTAAGGGACTCATTGAGTTTCTTGAATCCCTGAACTTACAATTTTCATCAAATTTGGACATTTTTTGACCATTATTTCTTCAAATGCTTTTTTCTGTCCCCTACTTTTTTCCTCCCCTCTGGGACTCCAATTACATGATAATAGGCCATTTGAAGTTGTCACACAGCTCATAAATGTTCTGTTGATTATTTTTGAGCTTTTAAAAATTTTGGATACTTTTTATTGCTATGTCTTCAAGTTCACCAATCTTTCCTTCTGAAATGTCTAATTTTCTTTTTATCTCATCCAATGTATTATTTAAAAGTCTCCTACACGGTGTTGTTTCATCCTTAAGAGTTTAACTTGTATGTTTTGTATTAGGAAAAGAGAGTTCACCTTGAGTAAACGAAGGAAATCTTCAGGGACCTTAAATTCAAATGCCCACATTTGCCAGTTCAGTTTTTTTTTATTTCCGATGAGACTAAAGTGCTACTTTGGTAGGGAAAATTGTTTTCTCAATTTTCTTATCAAACAACTTTGTATATATAAATTTTTAAATTTTCAACTTGTTACAGAAATGGACAAATCTCTTATGAGGTTTGAAAAGTATTTTAAAGATGGAGAAGAAAACATAAAGTAGCTTTCATTGTTCATTTACATGTTGGGTAATCCCCAATGAATCAACTGATGATTATAATCAGATTTTAGCAACAAAATAAATCAAGCTAAGAAATACAGAGTACTTTCACCTATCATGTACTTATATTTGTGCCTTAGAAATATTATATGAGATATTCACAATAACATGTCCTATCTTTCTTACTTTTCCAGGCAAAACAGAAAGGAAATTATGTTGTCTTGTGCATAACATAGAAAATTACCTGTGCGACACTTCTGCCTATTATATTCCTCTCTTATTTTCTACATTTTATAAAACTTAAGAATACTAATTGAAGTTACTATACATTTTGGGGAACTATAAAGAAAAAGATATCTTTCAATGTAAATATTTTATCTAAAAAAATGAGAACAAGCTAGAACAGTACAGCACATATCTTAAGTGTGTCTATATAACGAAGAAAAGAAACTAAACTGAGCCATAATTTACAGTAAGTGTGACATTTTCAAATGTACAAAAATATGAATAATGAGCAGAAAACCATAAAATATTTGTTTTTAAAAATAGTTTTTTAGTTATAGCTGTATGATTTATAATGTTCTCTCTGATGCAGACACAACCACTATTAATATAGACAATGACACATTTAAAAAAATCTTAAAATAATTACCCTCAAACCCCAACTTTCTATAAATATTCTTGCCTCATGCATTTTGTTATACTGTGTAGCACTGATATAATATAGATAAATGACATTTACCATAACAAAAGCATATTTGTATGTGTGTTACAATATATAAGATTATTATTAAGTTCCCAACATGAATATAAACATCTCTGTGAGGTGTAAAAATTTACTTCAGAAAAGGCTGTGTGATATTTTTTAATTAGTTTAAGAACTTACATAAATTTTTCAAGATTATTACAGGCTGCATAGAAAGTGATTATATTGCATATAATTTGCACTATAAATATTTTCATTCAATCTACCAACAATTTTTCAAACCCTTGAAACAACTATAAAAGGATATCAATGTATAATTGGGCATCATTTTTTAGACAGAGAGCATAGAGGTGAAATTAGTGCTTCTTGTCATATATAGGTTAACTTTAAAGTGTTTTTAGAAATGAGAATAAAAATTCATGGTAATGAGACATAAAGATAATATCAAAAGGATCAACATAATGAAAAGTTGGCTTTTTGAAAAAATTAATAAAAGATATAAACCCATGGTGACATGGAGCAGTAAAAAATGACAAATAATGTTAGAAATGACAAAGCGTACACAGCTATGGATCCAACAGAGGTTAAAAAGACAATTAAATCATATGAAGAACAATCTTATTCCAATAGTTTTGCAAAGCTAAATAAAATTTATATATTTCTAGAAAAATGTAACTTACCTAAAGAGATTTAAGATGAAATAGAAAATCCAAAAAAACACATAACAGTTAAAGAAGTTGAATTAATAGTCAAAAGTGCTTTACAAAGTAAACACTAAGCTCAGATGCTTTCATGGATAAGCACCACCATACACTCAAGAAATAGATTATTTGATTGTTTACAAGGTTTTCTAAAACACAGAAAACAGCAGAATATTCTCTGTGATAGGCTGTAGTAGAATTCCTCAATTGTCCCTCTTTCCTAGAATAACGGAATATGTCCCCACTCCATTCATGTGGCTTTCCCATTGACTTTGGGCTTAGCTGTGTGAAGATCATTCTCAGGGTGTGGCTTCTCTTCAGCCTGGTCTTGGAATGAGAAGACATGTGGAACGCAGCTGAGCACAGCCTCGCCCAACTTTGCTGAAGCTGATCTGCAAACCTATGAACAAGAAGCAAATATTTGATATTTAAGCCATTTAGATTTGGGGGTTATTTGTTACCAAAACATAAACTGACTAATACACTTTCCTACTCCCTTTATGGGATAGTGTAACCTTGAAACACAAACCTAGACAGGACAGCAGAATAAAAAATATACGGTAAAATTTCATTCATGAATATAGAGCAAAATTCCTAAATAAAATAATAGCAAACCTAATGATGTTTAAAAAAGATTGTACATCATAATCACATTGGGTTTAATCCCAAGAATTCAAAGATGGTTTAATGTTAGAAAATCTATAACTATCGTTCACCATATTACCAGGTTAAAGGATAAAAATCATATGAGCTCTCAAAACGTGTATTTAATAAAACGCAATATTTGTTTACGTAAAAAAGCAACTTCTTGGTAAAATAGGGATACAATGCAAACATTGCTGTCCATCATGAAACAGTGAAAACATTCTCTTTAAGAATTATGAAAAAGATGCCTATACTCAATACATCACCACTTCTATTCAACAGTGTGCTCAAGGTCTTAGCCAGTGCATTAAAACAAGCAAAAGTAATGGAAGGTTGTGGAAGAAAAACAAAACTGTTCATATTAACAGGTAATAAGAGTGCTTCCATAGAAAACACAAATAGAACCTATAGAAAAATTAATAGAGTTAATCATCATAAAATCTGTCTGGACTTTCAGCTTTCCGTCCAACATGTAAGGAACTTGGAAGTCATCATTGCATCTTAACAACAAATAAAAAGCTGAACAAAGGGAGAAATCAACAGCTCTTCTTACATCCACCAGAGAAATGAGATTACCTGGCAACTACAGCTCCCCGAATTGGAGAGACATCCAGGTGAATACAGAGAATCACAACTTACCAGAGCAAAAACCCACAAGAAGACACCTTCACAGGAACCAGTATCGGGGTAGGAAAACCTAAACTGTAACTGACGAGTTGCTAGAGGCTCAGAGTGGACGAGTGTGAAGTTAAAAACTGAAGAGGGGCCTAGACATAGGGGGAACCTCACATTTCTGTGAGTTTTACCTATAGGAGCTCTACCAGCTCTTCACAGTGAATAAAGGAGAAAAATCTCCTTGTGCTTCTGGCAGGGGGAGGAGAAATGTAACCATTTTGAGTATTCAAGAGCATTCTCTTCTTCTTAACAAGACCTTCCCTCAAGAGAAACTATTTTACCCGAGCCTAACCTATTGGGGTTTTATCAGAGTCTAACCAATCTGTGGAAAGGAAAATATCAATCTTCAGCCCTCTGGCCTTCATGTGGGGAAAGGGAAATACCCAACTCCAGCCCACTCTAGCCATTCTGTCCCATCTAAGGGGGATAAAAATCTGAGAAGAATTTGTGAAGAATTTGCTGAGGGACAAAGGCAGACTAAAAGACCAAGACCTAATCACAAGACTGTAGAACACTTCCCCTCCTCAGAAATCTTACCACTACATACTAAAGGCCTATTTTCTAGAGTAAATCATGTCTGGCCTTCAACAACAAAAATTACAAGGCATACTAAAAGGCAAAAACAGTTTGAAGAGACAGAGCAACATACAGAACCAGCCTCAGATACGGCAAGGATGCTGGCATTTTCAGACTGTGAGTTTAAAAGAGCTATTATTAATAAACTAAGGACTCTAATGGAAAAAGTAGACAACATGCAAGAACAGAAAGGTAATGTAAACAGAAAGATGGAAATTCTAAGAAAGAATAAAAAAGAATGCTAGGTATCAAAAACACTACAATAGCAATGAATAAAGCCTTTGATGGGCTTGTTAGTAGACTGGAAAGAGCTGAGGAAAGAATCTCTGGGGTTGAGAATATGTCAATATTGATCTTTAGATTTTATTGAACTTTTCAAAGAACCAGCTTTTGGTTTTGTTGATTTTCTCTATTGGTTTACTGTTTTCAACTTTGTTGATTTCTGCTTAAAAGGATACAACTATCCTGTGTAAAACCAAAAATGCACTAACTGTCTTTCAAAAGAGGAGGTAAAGTGCTTGAGTGATATTCACTCTTCTCCTTGATATCCTGTAACTTAAATACTATGATGTAAAATTAAAGATACTTAGGGGCCAGCCGCATGGCCGAGTGGCTAAGTTCATGCTCTCTGCTTTGGCGGCCTAGGATTTTGCTGGTTTCGATCCTGGGCACGGACATGGTGGCATCCCACATGCCACAACTAGAGGGATCCACAATTAAAATATACAACTATGTACTGGAGGGATTTGGGGAGAAAAAGCAGGAAAAAAAAAAGAAGATTGGCAACAGTTGTCAGCTTGGGTGCCAATCTTTAAAAAAAAACTAACAATACTTAAATACTATAGTATAAAGTCAATATGTCTTATGTTACATGATAAGAGAGGGAAGAAAAAGGTATTTGCTTTATACACACACACACACACACACAAAACATTCATAACAAAATAAAATAGGGAGGAAATAATCATGACAATTATAGTCCTCATGTTTTAACTGATCACATGGCCATAACTGATATTTATAACTACTGTTTTCCATAGCCACTTTGTAAGACAGTTTGGCAGTTTCTAGCAAAACTAAGTATACTGTTGCCACACAATCTAACAATCATGCTTCTTGGTATTTACCCAAAAGAATCAGAAACTTATGTCCACACAAAAATGCACACACGGGCATTTATAGGAAATTCCTTCATAATTGCCAGAACTTGGAAGCAACCAAGATGTCTTTCAGAAGGTGAATGGATAGATAAACTGAGGTACATCCAGGCAAAGGAATATTATTCACTGCTAAAAAAGCACTATCAACTCATGAAAAGACATGGAGGAAACTTAGAGGCATCTTACTAAGCGAAAGAAGCCAATCTGAAAAGGCTACATACTATATGATTCCAAGTATATGACATTCTGGAAAACGCAAAACCATGGAGACAGTAAAAGGATCAGTGGTTTCCACGGGTTGGCGAGAGGGAAGGATGAATAGGTAGAACACAGAGGATTTTTAGGGCAGTGAAACTATTCTGTATAATACTATGATGATGGATACATGTCATTATACATTTGTCAAAAACCACAGAATGTACAATACTAAGAGTGAACCATAGTGCAAGCTATAGACTTTGGGTGATAATGGTGTGTCAATGTAGGTTCATCGATTGTAACAAATGCACCATTTGGTGGGGGATGTTGATAGTGGGGAGGCTGTGTGTGTGTATATGGGGTATAAGGAAACTCTCTGTACTTTTTGCTTAATTTTTCTGTGAACCTAACTTGCTTTAAAAACAGTCTTATTAGAAAAAATATATCAGCAATGTTACCTCATATAGGATCAACTTACAAAACGTCATTGTATTTCTCTATACTATCAATAAACACTTAGGAAACATAATTATTAAAAAATCAACTATCACTGCCATGAAATGTAAACTACAATTGTTTCTACTATATTGTCAGCAACACTTCAAAAATCCTTGCTGTCTTCAAATTGCACACTAAAAATAATAGGACTTATGGAGAAAATCGCTGCAATTTTGTAATCAGGCACTAACAAAATAATAGCAAGTGTGAATAAAAATGCCAGCAAAAAAAGGATAAATTCTTACTGTATAAAGAAATGCTATAATAAATGTAGGATCCTGCTTTTTTAAAAGGTGAAGGAATCTTGGTGAAAGGGGAATACAAGGAAATGTTAAAGTTGCAGAGTTATGGAGACAAGGACAAACTGAACAATGATTGGCAGAATCACACAATAAGTACTTCTAAGAAAAACACTTGGTGAAACTGCGTCAAGAGGAAGAACAGGGGTAAATGGGCATCGTGTGCAGTGCTGAATTTCTCCATTGTTCCTACATTGAGCCGTGCTTACATACTTTGTGTTTAACTGTTGCTACTTAGTGATACAAAACATAAACCTGCTGGAAAAATCCATGAACCAAGGTGACTTCATTCCAAAGTGGTGACATCATTCCACCTTAGGTCCCAATCACTTAGGAATGAGTTTTTATTACATTTACAAATATGATTTGGAGTAGAATACACTACCCCTAGGAACAAATCCAGCAAAGGTTGTTCAAGATCAGTATTGGAAAAATTATATGACATTATTTCAATGCATTTTTAAGAGATTTAATAAATGGTGTGTTAGGTTGTGTTCATGGATATGAAGACACCAAATCTTAAAGTTTCTTTCAAACTGACCTATAGGTTTAATGTAATGAAAATCCCAACAGAGATTCTTTAAGGAAATTTTCAAGATGGTTTTAAAATTTCCATAGAAGAAAAAAGACTTTAAATGGACAAGACTCCTTAAAAAAATATAAGATGGGAGGCCTTGCTTTACTAGTTATCAAGGCTTAATATAAAGGTAGAGTAATTGAGAAGCTCTCTAATGTGGGATAGTAAAAGAGTATTTGACCAACAGGACGGAATAGAGACAGACTCAAACTTATATTTCAAGTTGATTTACAAGAGACATTGCAGATCCCCGGAGGAGTGCTTAATACAATAAATGACACTGAGACAATAGAACATAAGTGAAATTAGACCCCTACTTCATACCATATCCCAAAATCAATCACTCATGGATTGAAGGTGAAAATGTGAAGCGAAAGGATTTAAACTTCTGGAGGAAAATATAGGAAAAAAATTTTGACATCGAGTTAGGGAAGGATTTCTGATACAAGAGAGATAGGCATAAATTATTAAGGAAAAGATGGATAAATTCAATTCATCAGAATTAATATCTTCTGCTCCTCAAAAGATACCATAAAGAATCTGAAAGGACAAGTCACAAACTTATAAGAGATATTTTAACCCCATATAATTACCAAGGGATTAATATCCAGTAATTCAATACAAAAAAGACAACTCAGAAAATGGGCAAAGACGTAGGTAGGTACTTCACAGATGAGGAAGTGTAACTGGCCAATAAACATATGAAAAGATGCTCAATTTTGTTAGTAATCAGAGGAGCATACATTAAAATCACAAAGATATACCATTTCCTACCACCATGGTCACAAAAATCTAAATGTCTGGTATACCAGATGTTGGTGAATGTATGAGTCTGCTAGGGCTGCCATAACAAGATACCGCAGACTAGTTGGCTTAATCAGCAGACTTTTGTTTTCTCATGGTTCTGGAGGCTGGAAAATCCAAGATCAAGGTGCCAACAGGATTAGTTTCTGGTGAGACCTCTCTTCTTGGCTTGCAGACGGCCACCCGCTCCCTGTGTCCTCATATGGCCTTTCTTCTATATGGAGTGAAAGAGAGAGAGGGCTCTGGTGTCTCTTCCTTTTCTTATAAGGACATCAGTCATATAAGATTGAGGTTCACCCTTATGAGCTCATTTAACCTTAATTTCCTTCTTAAAGGAGCTATCTCCAAACACAGCTACTTAGGGAGTTAGGGCTTCAGCACATGAATTTTGGGGGGACATGATTCAGTCCATAACAGTGAGGATATAAAGCAATGAGAACTCATAATCTCCCAGGGGTTGACATGGATGGCAAATCGTTTCAGCTATTTTAGAAAACATTTGAGGGCACCACAAAGGTTGAAGTTGGGCATTCCTTGTGGCATAGCAATTCCACTCCTGGGTGTAAGAAATTCGTGGGGTTGCTAGATTTAGCAAATAAAAATATAAGAAACCTAGTTAAATTTACTTCCAGAGACATGACAAATAAATTTTAGAATTAGTATGTCCCCGTTTGGCATGGGATACACTTATGCTAAAAAACCTATTCATTGCTTCTCTAAAATCCAGATTTAATTGGATGTCCCGTATTTTATTTGGCAGCCCTGGAAAGTCATGCATGTGTGTACCAGGAAACATGTACAAGATTGCTGTTAGGAGCATTGTTTGCAACACAAAAACAAACAAACGAACTGGAAATAACCCACACATCTATCAACTGGAGAGTGCATAAATGAATTGTGAAGGTGGCCGGGCCCCTGTTATATGCATCCTCTTGGATGAACCTCACACACTCAGTACTGAGAGGAAAAAGCAAGTCATAGGAGAAATATATGCAGAGGGATTCCTCATGTGTACCTTCAAAATGTTGCGAAGGAAACAATATATTTTTAAAGATTCACATAAATGTGGGAAAACAATGCAGCAAAGTAAGGGAAAAGTGAACATAAAAATTTGGTGATGATTCTGAGGAAAAAGAAGGGAAAAGGAGGGAGATAAGATGGGGAGGAGCCCATAGGATGTTTCAAATGTGTTGCTAATATTTTATTTCCTAAGCTGATCGCTGAGTACATGAGTTTATGATTTATTGTTGCAATTCTTTAAACACCCATGCCTCTGTGTGTGTGTGTGTGTGTATTCTTTTGAATGTTTGCAACCATATAAGTAAGAAATAAAATAGTTCCTATTTAATGAGTTTTAATAGATGTTTCACATTATATATATTTTTTGTTCTTTCACTTTTGAACTATCTTCCAGATCCTGTGACATGACTCATCTCATTTAATCAGGACAATAATCCTCTAATTTGGTGTTATTATTGTATCTTTACTTCGTTTTGTTTTTGGGGGGGTTAGTGTAGATTTGGTGTATATTACACCATACAATGCCTGTTGTGGAGAAAATACTTAATAAATGATAGCTGGTAGTAATTACCACACATCCTCAAGGGGTAGACTTTGCCTGAGGCAGCATAATTAGTAAATTGCTAATCCAGGGTTGGACTCAGGTCTGATTTCAAAGTCTAGATCTTTTTCCAGAATATTTTCCTGCATAAAGCTTTGAGTTCAAAGGAAGAAAACGTCCCCAGAGTGCTACTTTTTACTTAAGTTGAACTTTTATATTTGTGATTATGAAAGGTACTATGCTGTGAAGAGAGAATAAAAATGGTGGCAGGATAGAAAATACCAGAGTGCATTATATGTAACTGGGGTAATTGCTGTTCTGTGGATTCTTTTGTTTCCATTTCTGTGTACATGCATATAATGATGTAAATGTAATTCTTCCTGTGGGTTGCAGTAAAATGAAAGCCTCTGAAATAGAGAAAGCATTTTTTCCTCCTAATTGGACTTTTTACAAGACTGAAAGATGAGAAGCTGAAACAAAGAGAGTGGATGTCTCTTCAGTTGTCCTATTGATCACTCAAATTTTTAAAAGTCTCCCAAACTGATTTCATGAATGCTTCCAGTGTTCCCGGGCTTTTTGAATGGCACCAC
Organism: Equus przewalskii; assembly: GCF_037783145.1. NCBI lineage: Eukaryota > Metazoa > Chordata > Mammalia > Perissodactyla > Equidae > Equus > Equus przewalskii. The sequence goes on from NC_091838.1 coordinate 13,922,150, forward strand.
TGACCCACGCATTCGGCTTGCATTCTGTCTATTTTCCTCCATTGTCCTGGCCACTACTTTACTTTTTAGACCACCACTATCATTGACCCTCTTCAGGTAAAGCCTGTCAAAATAGGTCTCTTGGCCACCTGTTTTTGTTTTTGTTTTTTTAACCATTTAAAGTTCCTCCACTTACAGAAGAGTGAACTTTCTGAAGGCACGTTTGATAGTGTTACTATCTTAGGTTTACCACATTTAGTGGCTTTCCTTATGCTCAAATAGAGTTGAGACTCCTTTGTACAGTAGACAGAGTCCAACCTCTTAGAATCCCTGTCTCCAACCCTGCACTCACATCTTCTCGCTCCCTCCCCAACAACCGCCCATCATGTGAACTGCTTGCGGTTTCCCTATCACGCGAGACTTGCTATTGCATCAACCATTGCTGATCTCCTCTGGCAAACCAAGCCTGGGTTAGGGTGCTCAGTACTTCTCTCTTTCATACCACGTGAAGGCATTGAATTACGTGCTCTGTTTACTCATTCCATCCTCAATACTGGTCTGCAAGCTCCTTGAAGTTGCAGTCTTGTTCATCATATAATCCAAAAATACCTAACCCAGTTCCCAATGCATAGTCGATTTTGAGGTTGATTGCGAAAGTTCATAGGGAAATAAAATAAATAATAAAAAAATGAATTCTGGAAGATTTTGAATTAGGTGATTTGTAACTAGTTATTCAAAACTTATCTCTAATTAGGCAGTTTCTCTGAATGTGCACCCTTCAGTGATAACAGCAATTCTGAAACCATTCTCAGAGGTATATAAATAAACAACGGAATCACGCAGTGGTGGCTTGTTTAATCTTTTCCAGAATCATACTGATCCAATCAGTGCATGGAGGACTTTCTCCATGGTAACATTCCCTTGAATGCAAAAGCTCCCTGTATGCTGAAAGCAATCACTCAGGGATGCTATTCCTGCCAAATCCAGATCCTGATTAGCTGGAACCTTGGACCAAAAACAGTGCCCATAGAACAGGTGATACTCAGTGTTCTGTTTGTTGAAAAGAAGACACAAACTGTGACCTGTGGATCTCTGCATTATAGTTATTGCCATAAAAGACTGGCACACGATACCTGCTCTAAGAAAGAAACCAAATGTAACAAATGCATTTTTTAGTTTTGGATAATGAAACAATAGGAGAGCCAATTGACTCTGTTCTCCCTTCTCTCTACTGGAAGACGCTATGGCTCCACCTTGCAGGAGAGTTTACAATTTACAAGGGTAAATATTGGCTAAGTCTCTAACACTCTTTGAAACACCTAAAATTACTGAGACGTGCAAGCACTGATATGAGTACCGAGAGGTGGAAAGAGATGAAGTGTCAACAGTAATCGATTGTTACAGCTTTGATGCTACAAGTGTTAAAAAGCTAGGGAACATGATTCAAGACACTGAAGTCCAACCAACTGAGACGTTTACAAGGGCCAAAACACTGATAGACTTAACTATTTAGTTTTAGATGTATTCAACTTAGATTCTCTATTTGGAGAAATTTGGATGTGTACCAGGAGCAAAGGTTATTGTGAAATAGTGAGTAGTAGGGTTATTCTGTGTATAATTTCTAAAATCCATGATAATATTATGAAAATGTTTGGAAGGAATCATCATTTTGAAGCTTTATGAAATGCGTTACTTCCTGAGGGGCAAGTCATTTTAAGGTTTAATTTTATTTTTGTCAACTTGATAAACTCTGAAAATGAAATGAATTGAAATAATTCTCTCATTTACCAAAGATTTATTGCGCACCTACTATGTGTCAAGCAATGTTCTAGACTCTTGAGACATACAGTGATCAAAACAACGTTCTCAATCCTTGTGAAGCTTACATTCTGATTGGGGAGGGAAGACAGACAATAAACCATAAACATAAGAAAAGAGAGTGAACAATATAGTATAAATTGGAAGGTGATAATACTGTGGCCAAAAGAAGAAGAAGCAGAAGAAGAGGAGAGTGGGGTATTGGGCTGATATGTTCAATAAACTGGCCACGTAGGTGCCATAGAAAACAAGAGTTGAGCAAAGAATGGCTGGAGGTGAGGGAGTTGGCCATGCTGATGTCTGGAAAGGAGATTTCTGAGCAGAGCGAACAGCTGGTGCATGCTTATTTTGTTCAGGGAGCAAGAAGGAGGCCAGAATGACCAGCATGGCAATAGTTTATTGGTTAAGCTAAGCAATGAAATCTTAATGGTTTCTCAGAATAGAAATTTATTTTTGCTAACATAAAGTCAAATGGGAGGAGAGGCAGTAACTCTGCTTTGTTCAGAATTCCAGGTCAGTGGCGACTCTGTCATCTTCAACATGTGACTTTTAAGGTCACCCTGGACATTGATATCCAGCGAATAGTAGAAGAGAGTATGAAGAATTACAAGAGGTTTTAGCAGGCCAGGGTTAGGGAGACTGACTGTTCCCATATGCCTGGGAGTGATGGATTTCCAGCATGTGAGACTTTCAGTGTTAAAACCGGGACAGTCCTGAGCAAACCAGGATGGCTGGTGATATTGGCCAGGCCTAGAAACACATCATGGCGGGCCACATGCTGCGGTCAGGAGTCAGTTGCATGGCCTTACATAATGCAAAGGGGCTTAGAAAATGCAAACTAGCTGAGTGCTAGAATAGAGGAAATGAAGTCAGACTAGAACAGGGGACAGATGACATAGCACAGACCGTTGGAAGGAATTGGAGTTTTACGCTGAGTGAGATGAGAAGAATTCGAAGGTATTAAGGAGAAGAGCAATATTTTACCTACTGTATTTTTTTAATTTAACAAAGCACATACAATTTTTAAATACCGGGCACTCTTGAAAGCGTTTATAAACATGTAGGTAATTTAACCCTCACGGCAACCTTACAAAGTAAGTGCTCGTATTATCCCCACTTTCGGGGGAAGGTAACTGAGACATGGAGAGATTTGTAACTTGTCCAAAGTCGTTGAACTGTGAGTGATGGACCTGGCATTCAAATCCAGGCAGTGTAGCTACGGCCTCCATGCTCTTAACCACTCTAATATCACCACTTAGATAATTTTCAGGGTTTTGCAGAATCTTCAGGCAAAAAGCAATAGATACGGTTTCTCTGTTACTGGCCCTCATGTGTCCAGAAGCAGCCTTTCTCCCTCATGCAGTTAGACTTCCCTCCCTACCAGGGCCTGCCCTCCGTGCCAATACCTCTCCTCCAGGAGACTGATGGCCCAAAGCAATAATTACAGTGTGCGTCTTTGTGGCAGGTGGAAAAACCGTGATGAGAAAGGAAAGGGATGCTTTCATAATAATCTCAAAGACCTCTGCCCTCTACTGACTTCCCAGTATCTTCCTCCTTTTCCTTCTCCTTATTTTGTAATGTCTGGTGACATTCTCGAGCCTAACAATATGGAACATTTGCTTCAAATCAGCATAAATATTACTTTATTATCATTGACAAATATAATTTCATAATTTAAGTTCATGCTTTGTGAATTTTTTCAGTAATGGGATCTGAACGTTGGAATATCCTGCCATCTGCTAACCTAGACTGCTATTTTGAAAACAAAGTGGAGTAAGCCCTGTGAATCTGTTTAGACTAAATTCCATGATAGATTGAGTAAACATTAATGATCTCTCATAATCAAGAAGTGCTAAAGATATTAAAAGATAAATTTGAAACATTGTTGGTTTCCTAAATAACCTTTAAAAAATGAGATGCCATGGAAAAAAATCAGGTAGATGCTGGTGCTAAATACCAGGAGATGGGAAAAAAAATTAAAACAAAGGAGACTAGGACAAAGCAGTCCAAAAAACTCAATAGGAGCAAGAAAGGGAAAAAAGCACAAATTTTGAGATCAGGGATGGGGTAGGAAGTAGGTCTCCCTAAAAGCTGATTATAAAAGCTGATTAGCAAGGACATATTACGCTTGCCATCAACTCTCAGTTGGGTAAGTTTGTGTTTTAGAGTTGACCTCTGCAAAAAAGACCAATTAGCAATTTTCATCACTGGATAGAACAAGATGTATTTATCGAGAGAGAACAATTCATGTTCATTACTTGCATATTTTTTCTTCATAAAAACATGGGAATTCACCTCTTGGAAGCTTTAAAATTAGTAACTCTTTGTAATACATGTCTGGAATTGCTAAAACATCCTTCTGAGGCCTGAACCGAGTGTTTAATTACTTGCACACACTGGCAGCATCGCAAGGATATAATTAGCATGCTTTTGCTTCATTCATAAATTAAGAGGAGAATGTCTTTCCACATCTGATTAGTGGGTTGTGGCCTTGGCTTCAGGATGGACGGTAAATCTAATGAATATAAGAGTATACTTCCTTTTACTAGCTTATTATTACCAGGGAATAAAGGAATTAGGATCTGTTAATGGAGTTTATGACATTAATGAGCTTCACATAAAATAAAATTTATTGGTTGGCCTTTAGTAACTGGACACAAACAAATTTAAACAGGAATTAAACAGTGCAACCTCTTCCTTGTTCAGACGTGAATTATGAAAAACAAATTAAATGACATATAGGTAAATATCAAAATCCCTAGTCTCCAAAATAGGAGTATGTCAGATGATATCTTGAGGCCGAGAAAAAGTGATGCAAACTTCTATTTATATGTATTTAAATGTTGTTAATATTGCTGTATGTATATTGCACTGTTTGTATAATTTATTAGTGTGACAGTACATGCACATAATTTATAAATAATTAATGTACACATATTTCAATTAAGTTCTCAAGATTTTTTTAAATTGACGGGATATGTAATCTAAAAAGTATGAAGACAATATCACATGATACTCTCCTTATCTTCAGAGTATGTTGGTCTCCTTAGTACTTTGATATGAGAATGAAACAAGTAAGCCATCCTAAAGCGGGTAGGAGAGTAACAACCAAGGTAGAATAAACCTGGCCCTATGATACAGAGCAGTTTTCGTGCATCTGTAGCAGTCAGCCTTGGCTCTCCAAGGCACACCCTACTCTTCCTCTGATTCAACTACGGCTGGGGGGATGTTCAGCCGGAGCGCAGACTCCTACTGACAGCTGCCCTGTCCAGCCCAGTCTTAATCTCTCTTGCTTTCTGCCTCGGAGTCTCCCCTAAGGCCAAGGGAGCCTTCCCATCCAGAAGTAGGAGGGCGTTAACGTCTCTGGGAGCAATCTCAACCACTGGGGACCAGAGCCTGTGGGTGGAGCCCACTTCCTGTCCTCTGGACTGACAATTCTCAGAGGTTCCAGAGGAATCTGGTCTCAGCAGACAGCTAGTCTATTTCTTGGCTCTTCCTCCCTCCCCATCTCACTCTCTCTTCTCTCCCATTCTTGTTTCCTGGGGTCGCCACCCAAGCCATTGCATCTGAATTCTTTTCTTGGGCTCAGCTTCTGGGAGAATCTGAACTAAGACATTGTTTTAACATATTTTTATCAGTCACACCTGAAACATTGCAGTGAAGGAATTCAGAAATTATCATCAAATGAGAATTTGCTCAGATTCACTAAGTTTTAAAAAATCTAAATTAGAGAATGACATGTTTATTGGGACAATTAAAACTTTTCACTTAAGAGATCAAGTTGAGGAGAAAAGATACCAACTCCCGAGAACAGATGGAAGCCAAAAGAATGTAATGTTTAATCTTTCAGTTCATCTCTAAAAGAAAAATTAACTGGAGTGATTGTAGGTTTAAAACTATTCGTCAACCATCAGTGGTATTAAATATTAGGAGAAAGCTTATTGTTTGTATAAGGTGAACCTGGCCAGAATATTCTTCTTTTTTTTTTTATTTTTTGAGAAAGATTAGCCCTGAGCTAACTACTGCCAATCTCCCTCTTTTTGCTAAGGAAGACTGGCCCTGAGCTAACATCCATGCCCACCTTCCTCCATTTTATATGTGGGACACCTACCGCAGCATGGCTTTTGCCAAGCGGTGTCATGTCCGCACCCGGGATCCGAACCAGAAAACCCTAGGATGCCAAGAAGGGGAACGTGTGAACTTAACCTCTGTGCCACCAAGCCGGCCCCAAAATCTTCATCTGTCAGAATTAGACAGATGCAGCGAAGGAGCTCCAAGCTTGGTTACTATGATTATCCCCAAAGTTTTCCTTAGGACCACTTGGTTAGAGTTTTTCTACTTTGACATTACTGAAAGAAATTTCTTTAATTTTAAATTTGATGATGAATAAACGGTCAGGTTGAATCACCATACTGTATCATCAGCCATAGGCAAATTTATCATATTTACACAGGTAACAAATTACAATTTACACAGCAGACGTGTGATTCACCAATTCCAACTCACTTATTTTGTCTTTGGCTTACTAATTTAGTGTAAATTACTCACTGCTTCACCTGTTTCTACTTTTAATTAGAAAAAGCCAGGTGGGAACAATTAAGGGTTATGGGCTAAGAACACATCTGTTTTGCTTGGAAGTGATTATGGGCAACTATTGGGTGTTTCTGGTTTAACGCTGTGGTGTGAATGATTTATGGTTGAATAACAATGCAAACATGAACTGCAGGCCTCAGCTAGTGTTTACGTGAGCATGTGGCACTCCTTTGCAGGATTAACCAAATAATCCCTAACTAAACTTTTAGTGAAGAGACTAAACTGTGAGTTTTGTAACTGAAAAGCAAGAGTAGCTGTGAATGGAAAGAATGACCAATTTAAGACACAGAGGGGAGGAAAAATAATTTTCCTTCCATCCTTCTAGGTTCTTAACTGAGACTCCACTGTAATAAGAAGATGGATTTACAGGAGAAAAAACAAATTTAATTTTGTACATATGGGAGCCTCATAAGATGTGAGTGAGACGCAAAGGCAACTAAGGTGGTTGAACCTCATATACCATCCAGAGCCAAGAAAAGGGATAGGGGTCTGGGGCTTCAAAGGGGAGAAAAGCAATTCACAGGAAGGGGAGGAGAGGAAACGTTCGGTAAACAAATGTTTGCCATGCCACACAGATAAGACTCTCAGATGAAAAAGTTATCTTCAGTAATAGCTCTCCTCCTGGTACAGGCCCCCTGTCGAAATACTTTTAGGCAGTTAAGGGTGAGTAAAAAGCTTTTCTTGAGTCTGCTGGGTCTTGATTGCCTTTGGCTCAAAATAATCCACATGCCAAAGTGGTACATTTCGAAGTGGCATATTCTGCTCCCCTTCAGACAACATCCATGATGCACTCAGAATGCATGGTCTTTTCAGAAAAATGATCCACTTGCAAAATCCAGCTGGGTGTGCAGGTGCGCAGTGGGAACTTTTCAACATTACCAAGCTTTGTGTGGCAGCCAGACTGGACTATAAGCAGGAGCTAATCTTAGTGTATATAATCCTTAATAAACCAATAAGCTCCTTGAAAGTGATTTAATCGAACATCCATAGCAATACATATAATCTAACTGATATTAACTAAAGAAACGATTTGCATTTCATATCAGTTCTCAGCCTGTTACAAGACCCTCACAGCAGTAGGCCACTGACCATCCTTTAATTTATTTTTATTTTATTTTTTTAAAGATTGGCACCTGAGCTAACATTTGTTGCCAATCTTCTTTTTTTTTTTTCTTCTTCTTCTTCTCCCCAAAGCCCCCCAGTACATAGTTGTATATTCTAGTTGCAGGTCTCTCTGGTTGTGCTGTGTGGGATGCCGCCTCGGCATGGCCTGATGAGTGGTGCTAGGTCCGCCCCCAGAATCTGAACCGGCAAAACCCTGGGCTACCAAAGCAGAGCGCGGAACTTAACCACTTGGCCACGGGGCGGGCCTCTGACCATCGTTTTAGAATCACTGATCTTTAGACATTGTGACATGTTTAGACTCTGCTGGCTATGAAAGCTTTGTAGCCTCACTCACAGAAGAGATGGTGTTGTTTGAGGCTTTCTGTCTTATCTGCTCTGGTTTTTCATCTTCTGTGGTCAGATTTTAATCTTTCTCATATCTTTGGCTCTTTGCATTTACACACGGCTGAGTGGGAGACAGTACCCTCTATCTATTTTGGAAAAATAAAGCTGCTTTCTTCTTTTTTTGTGAGGCAGACTGGCCTTCAGCTAACATCTGTTGCCAAGATTTCTCTTTTTGCTTGAGGAAGCTTGTCGCTGAGCTAACATCTGTGCCAATCTTCCTCTATTTTATGTGGGATGCCACCACAGTGTGGCTTGACCAGCTGTGCTAGTTCTGTGCCTGGGATCTGAACTTGTAAACCCCGAGCCGCTGAAGTGGAGCACATGACTTAACCACTACACCACTGGGCCGGCCCCAGTGCTCCTCTGCTTATCTTTATCAAGCTGTGTTGGGGCTCTCTTCGTCCTTGCTGGGCTTGATTTCCAAGTGCTCCTCTAACTCCTGAATTGTGCTCACTGAGCTTCTGTTTTGTGATGCTTTTTTGGTTTCCTCTTAGTCTCAGGCTTCCTGTCTTTGGCGGATCCACAAAGAAAGAGCCGCACAGCTGCAGGATCTTGAGCTCTCTGGAAGCATTTCCTTTCTGTACTTGTAGGCCAACTTGGCCACCCCGACTATTTTGGTGTCAAAGCCCATTTCCAGTTTGTTCTAAACAAGGATCTCAGGTTTTCATGTAGAGGAGAAAATTATATTTTTAGACTATAAATTTATAAAAAATTCCATTTTAACAGTTTTGGTTATTATTAGGAGTAATAGAAACTAGTGTTTATTCCAAACTGACTATTTTCTAAAATCTTTGATTGTGTTGTATTATTTAAATTCTCATGGGCAATCTAATGTGGTAGAAATGATTATTCTCTGCCTTTGACAAATACAGAGTTTAACTATTTCTTTTAAAATAGTACTTAAGTTGAATTTGTCCGCATTGTATGGAGGAAGAGTTAAAAGCCTCATTTTTCATGAACCACACAGACCACTACCTCAGTTCTCTACTAGACTTTGATATTCTGAGCTGTTTTGGTTTTCTCCACTTCAAAAAGCAAAGTGTATTGGGATTGAACAAACAAGCATATGAATTGTGGATGATGGGAGCTGGGTTTCTCATTGTGAATAGAGAAGTTACAGGTAAACAAGGGGGGTAGAGTAGAATGAACCTTATAGTACTGGATTAGAATCAGAGACATCAATAAGAAGTCATGTTTATCTTAATATTATACAAAGGGATAGAGACAGAAATAATTATCAATATGTACATATACATGGGTCGGTATGTGTGTGTCTGTACACAGAGCCATGTGTACCTAGCTCTATTAGCTCAGAGAGCTTAGAAGCAGTGAGCCCCAGGAGCAATGAGCACACCCAGTGCCCAGATCTTGGTTTCTAAATATCATTCTACAATAAAAGGAACCAGGCTTCTTGGAGAAATGACTGATTCTAGGACTGGGGCAGGGAAAATACAAGATGATCCTGGAGCAATCCGCAGTACCAGAAAGTAAGGAAGTGCTCAAAACAGGAGTGAATGGGGCATGTCAAACTCTAACTCCTGAATTGTACTCACTGAGCTTCTGTTTCGTGATGCTTTTTTTGGTTTCCTCTTAGTCTCAGGCTTCCTGTCTTTGGGGGATCCACAAAGAAAGAGCCACACAGCTGCAGGATCTTGAGCTCTCTGGAAGCATGTCAAAGGGACACAAGAATCAATGTGAAAGATCTCCTAATAGCCAATAGGGCCAAAATAATTTGGAAAAAAAATTAATGTATAATCCAAAGTATAAAGTAAATGTGAGTACATAGTGATTTAAAAAAATGATTGAATAAATAAGTACATGGTAGAGAAGGGACAAATCTTCCTTACAGAAGAATTCTAAATAATATACAGAGATACTTCTTCCTCCTCTGGAAGGTGGAGCTTAATCCCTCCCCTCCTTCAGTGTGGGTTGGACTTCCTGACTCACTTCAAAAGAATAGGGTATGGAAAGGGGGGTCCTAGTAATTCCACATTACAGAAACCTGGCGGACCAAAATATACTACTTTGGCATATTGATTATATTGAATGAAAGTTACCTAAGAAATAGCTGGTGCAGGAAGGACACTCTGACCCTCCTTTGTCCCTCTGAAAGCAGGAAATAAACCTCCCATGTGAAAAGTACCCTTCCTGTACCAGGAAGGTTAACTCATCCTTATCTCCAGAATCAGGGAATTTAGGGCTGAGAAGGCTATATAAACAAAACTTGTTACTTCTTTACTAATTCACTACCCCAAACCCAAACCTCTTCGTCTTGTCAATTCTTCACAAATTTATTGTTTCTTTGTCTAAAAGGTGTAAAAGGTGCCTGCTTTGGTGACTTCTTCGAGTTCTCAGATTTTTATGGGGCCCCACACGTACAAAAATTAAATTTGTTTTTCTTCTGTTCATCTGTCTTATGTCAACTTAATTATTAGACCAAAGAAACTAGAAGGGAAAAAGGGAAAATCTTTCCACCTTATACTATCTTAACCAAGTGACTAAGATTAACGTCGCCATGTTCTATCAGGCTGATATCAAATACCTCTTTGAATACCTCAACTTCCTCCTGACATATAGGAGGAGAAGGGCACCTCACCTCTGTGATATTCATTCCATAAAACCCGTAACCATAGTCTAATCGTAAGAAAGTACATCAGACAAACCCAAATTGAGAGACACTCTACAAAATACCTAGGCAGCACTCCTCAAAGCTGTCAAGGTCCTGAAAAACAAGGAGTCTGAGAAATTATTACAGACCAGAGGAGACTAAAGAGACATGAGAACTAAATGCAACATGGTCCCCAGACTGGATCCTGGAACAGAGAAAGGACAGTGTGGAAAAGCTGGTGAAATCAAAACAAAGTTTGGAGTTTAGTTAAAAACATGTACCAACATTGGCTTCTCAGTTTTGACCAATGTACCATGGCAATGGAACACGTTAACATCAGGGGAAACTGAGTGAGGAGTATAGAGAAATGTCTCTATTACCTTTACAGCTTTTCTGTAAAAATATTCTAAAATGAGTTTATTTTTGAAAAAGCAAAGTGGAGAATTGAGACTATCATCACTGCCCAATACCCATCGCCCTTTATCAACAGCCGTAAGGTCTTCAGTCGCCTGAAAACTGCAGGTGGGTCGTACTCCGAGTAGGATGGTAAGAGACACCCAATCTCAAGTCAGTGTTTTCGGAATGCCAACCATATTTACAACGTGCTAGGCCCTCGCCTTCCATTCTAATTCATAGCTTTTTGTTTGTTTGTTTGACAGAGGCTTTTGAGCAGGGCAAGAAAGAGTCGTGGGAAAAGGAACTCTTCCTACTTTGTATGTTCTGAACTCTCAACGGTGGCTTATCCTGGTCCTTCGTGGATGTCATTGAAGAGAAATATTTGCAAGCCAACTCTTCCCCCTGAGATTCCTCAGGGACTTATTTCAGTAGTTATGGCAGCAGGTGGGAATTTGGAGGGCTCCTTCCTTCCAGAGGGGCCTGCTCATGGCTGGAGTTTGGAGCTCTCTCAGAACTGGGGTTAGAGCAGCGCTGAGGCCCATGGCCCAGGGGGAAGCTTCACCCCCTTTCCAAGGCCAAACTCAAATCTTACCCCAGCAGCCAGAAACCGGAGTGATGAGACCATTCAAGTATGTGATATTTGTGTATTTGTATTTGTGCCTAAAGCATCCCAAATGTAACAAAGATTTCAGATCAAACAAATCTCCCCTTGCTTCCGACGGGTGAGTGCCTGGCAGGGTGTGGCAAGAGTTACCCAGCCTCTTGCTTATCCAGAACCTTCTGAGCTAAGTCTCTTGGGGAAAGGAAGGCACTGTGGATGCTGGCAAAGTTGACTCTCCAACCATCTCAGGGTAAGTGTAAGGAAGGGATGTTGGAGCCTGCTGAAAGCTTTCATTTCCCTACCCCAAATCTAAAAGCTGTGTTTCTACCTAATTCCTCAATATCGACGTATTGGCTCATAGGCTGACATACTGACATTTTCATGCTTTTATTAATTAGCAATTAATGCCAAAAGTGAGGAGCAGACATTTGCAAAGGGGCCAATTAAAGACTACATTTTGTCAAAATGCCTAAAAGCAGGAAACCCAGCAGCGGGAGTCTGGTGGCGAGCGGAGCCCCACTGGGCCATCGTTCCTGTTCAAATTCTCTGAGGTGTGAAAGGCTGACAAGCTGCCCTGAAAATACTTTTTCCTGGTTTGATATCGGTGGAGTTAATACAATCTTAGTCAAGTTCATGAGGAAAAATTTTTTTAAAAACCAAAAGCATTTAACGTAAAAATCTGTATGTCAGTTTCAAACAATGCTGATGAAGTTTCTCTTTCATAATTAAAAACAAAAAGACTAGTTAGACACTTCCAATAGCCCAAATAAATTAGATATTTATAAATAAATGTATTCTACCATTCTATGAAGTAACCTATTGACAAAGAATGCCACAAGTTTGATTGAACACATTGGGGTCAATTGGACCTAGAGTTAATTCCCAGTCTGTTACTTAATGGTTGCATGACCTGAGAAAGATTTTATTTATCAATTTTTAACCACTTTGAACTTTGGTTTTCCTGTGTGTAGAATTGAGAAGGTACCCCAGGTCTCGTTGGATTCTTATGCTGGTTTGGTCTCAGGCTGCATAGTTTGAGACGCTCACTTCTCCTCCTTGCGTGTTTCCTCACCTTTTCTTCCTCCTTCCTTCTGTCCATTCCCGTAAATGGTTGGTTCCCTGGACTCCTCCAGGCAGGTGTGGGGGAAGGAGGGAAGCAGAAGTAGCCTGAAGCTCTATCTGGTTTTATTTTTCCAAAAGCATAAGCTCCTAGGAGAACTTAAGGTTTTTACAAAGGAAGGAGAAGGAAGAAAAGTGTGTGTGGAAAAGGAAAGAATCTGGGAAAACTTGGAGGAAGAAGCCTGCCTCGAGTCTTCACAAATACCCTGTCCCTGCGAGAGGAGCAGAGAGAGGTCTGAGGCTTCTGAAAGTAGGTGGGGTTCATGCTGCTTTCTGGAAGCATCCATTGAGGCAGCAAAACCCAAGACAGGAAGGGTTGCATGACAGATGCAGGCTGATGGGACCCCAGGGAGCCTCACTATGGCTTGTGGCTCAAAAGTAGTCTGGAAGCAGCTGAGTCCTCCCAGGGCCACAAAGCCATGTGGGGAGAGAGGACGCACATTTCAGCCGGAACTTGAGAAAATACGTGATCAAGGAGCAAGCCTCCCCCCAGCTCTGTTTCCTTGGTTCCTTGTCTGACCTCAGAGCAGTACCACAGTTCTGGGGTTGACGGAGGAGAAAGCTCGAGAATGATCAACATTAAGTTCCCTCCAGCTGGAGGTTTGGGCTTTAAAACAAAATTTAAATTGATTTATTTAAAACAAAGCCATGAAACATTTCTTACACACTTGACTGTATGGAATGAAATTCATAGCCACCTCATATATAAAACATACATGTTTGACCTCAGGTATGTGGAATATGCTCAATTAATGTCAGCTGTCATTATTTATCAACTGGCATTGACAACTATAAACAGGATACTGTAAAATAATGGAATTTTCTTGTGTTTTCTTAACCTCTAATACAAGACCATATCCTATGAGACACAAGTTTGGATATACTGGTACTGTTTTCTCTGAATCTGAACTTGGAACTCATTTCCCATAGTTATTCTTAACTGATTGCCGGAGTGGTTGAGATACACTTTAACCTGCTGGAGGAGGGAGATTGGGCATCAGTGGGCATGGGAGACGTCCAGATTCAGTCTACATTAAGTAACTCAGCCCTATTCCACTGGATAAGGATGGAGCCTTATTCCTTGGTACTACACATACATCCAAGGGCTTTTGGACTATTTTTGCTTTGCTTTTGGTGTTTAACCTGCAGTGGTGGGAATCTCAGATGGGCTAAATAATACATTTTTGGGTAAACAATGCTTTTGACTGGCTTGGTAAGAAAAAAGCATTGAATTGAGATTTAATGGGGTTTGAGTGTTGGCTATGAACGTTGAGCTCTATGAGCTAGGGTGAGCATGGGGGTGGAGGTGAAGGCACCAGAGATGTCTTTAGTGTTGAGGAAGTGACACCTATTGTCTACCACCAGGAGCAGCAGTAGCAGGATGTCAACCCACTGCATGGTTCGCAGGTGTCGGGGTCACCAAGAAAGACACGACTCATACAGGCACTGGATGGAACAACGCTTTACTCACATAGAGAAGAGACAGAACAACATCGGTTTCAATAGTGTTGGTCCCCCATGGCCAATGAGTCTCACCCCATAGCTGACACAGGAAGATGGTTTGTGCTGCAGGCAAAGGACTTTGTTTCCTCTCCGCCAGGAACAGATATAGCTAACAAAGCGTTGGCCAGGTACCATATGATACACACACTTAAGTAGAACAGGAAAGTACACGTCAAGCCCAGAACCAGGAAAGATATTTCCAAACAAAGAGACATGCCCAGCATAGGCTGACAGAGCCCTTTATCTCTTTGTAGGGAAATGTTCCGGGCCAGGACCCATTTTGTGTGATCACGCAGAGGTTTAAAGATGGCATGCATGTGACTGCCTTTCCCAACGTTTCATCTCCAGCAATGGCTGGTGTGTATTTTAAGTTATTTGCGTTGCTCTCCCTGCAGGTTGCTTCTTGCCTGGCATTTTCCTTTACCCTCTCAATCTTCAGAATTCTTGGAATCAGAGATCTGTTTGGGGAGTATATATCAGTTACTAAAATAATTTAGGCTTTTCAACTAGGCAGAGCAGAAATTCTAGTTTTTCTATTTCGATTCTTCCAGTATTTGCCTGGTTCTTAAACCCTGGGCTAGGAATTCTCTTCTGTGTGCTGAGCGAGGAAAACCTGGGCATAAAGGATAAGGAGATATAGGTCACCTTTAGCCTTCTCCAGAGCTTACTGCAGAGCCCAGTCCTAACCTCCCGGGGTCCAGGGTCCTCAAGATGCCTTTGGTTGTCCTGGGTCCTTCTCATATAGAGCTCCACTGCATGCGTAGTGTGACTGTGCACCGTTTGCCTGGGACAGCCTTGGTCTGCTTGTCAAATTTTTCCTACTTTCCCTTTCAAATGTCTCCTTTGCTCTTTGAGATGGAAAATAGCTAACCTGATCAATGAGTCCATTATGATTATTGCCGCTAATAATAAACCCTTGTATTGCAGCTTATAAACATACTGGCTTTATGAGAATAGGTGAATTTGCCCCACATTTTTGGCTGTCGCAGTGAGGGGAGGTATGTTCCTGTTCTTTAATGCCCCGGAATCCAGGGTTTCTATATGTCCTGCCAATAATTCCACGTTGAGAAGTCCTGGAGCCTATATCCAAAAAGGGCCTCTAATAAGAAAACCCCAAGGATGCAGAATGAGATGGGATTGGTGGACAAGTCAGCAGGTAAGATAAGGTGGAGCCTCCTGGAAAAACCAAGGAACTGCTTTCACCTTCCTTAGTGACCATGAAGTTTGAGCCCAAATTTAGGAAAGTAAAAAACCAACTTATTACCTCTAGGTCACAGACATGAAGGCAGGAATGGCTTTCTCTTGGTCTCTCTCAACCTATCAAAATCTTAACTTTTTGAAGTCACCCTAGTTAGGCAGAGTTGCCTGAAATCAACAAGGACATTGACAATATTTAAAGGTTTTCTCAATGCACATGGCAAATTCATTGGCCTAAAAGTGGAAGAAATATAAATGATGGAGTGTAGTGGTTGAGTGCACAGGTTTCTGAGTGACAGACAAAGCTTTCAATTCCAGCTCCACCACTTACTGTGATCTTGGTCGATTTACTTAAATTTCTGAGCCTATTTTCTCATGTATAGAACAGTAAGTCAAAAAGACAAATAATGTCTTTGGATCATTTAAAAAATGGTTTTGAACTTGCAGACCCCCTGAGAGAATCTCAAAGATCCCCACTGACCACACTGAGAACTGCTGATCTAAGCTGTAAGATTGTGGTAAGGATTAAATGAGATAATATATGGCGAGGACTTACACAATGCCTAGTGCATGATAGAATCCCAATAATGTTACCTATAGTTCAATTTAATTACTGTCCGTCATAGAAACTCATAAAACTGAGGTGAAATTATATCCTAATGATACTGGACATGATGATGCTGTGGCCCAGAAGTTCACCACTATGCCAGGTCAACAAATTCTCTACCAAATTTCCTGCTGTAAAATGGCCTTCCAAATATACAGATATTGGATTTCCGAGACTAACATTTCATCTCTTTGATATTACTCACACTTTCATATTATATATATATATATGTATTTTTTTTTAAAGATTGGCACCTGAGCTAACAACTGTTGCCAATCTTCTTTTTTTTTCCTTTCCCCTGCTTTTTCTCCCCCAATCCCCCCAGTACATAGTTGTATATTTTTAGTTGTGGGTCCTGCTAGTTGTGGTGTGTGGGACGCCACCTCAACCTGGCCTGATGAGCGGTGCCATGTCCATGCCCAGCATCCAAACTGGTGAAACCCTGGGCCGCCGAAGGCGGAGCACGCAAACTTAACCACTTGGCCACAGGGCCAGCCCCTTGTATTATATTTTATGGAATACAACTTATTTTTAATTTTAAACATAATTTGCAGCACATTGTAGCAAATCTAGACATTAGAAATGCAAAAAATAATACCACACTCAATCTCAACTGTTGAAAGAAACCACAGTGAATGTTTGATGGATTTTCTGCTGGTCTTTTTTCCTCTGCAGGCATATGTAGTTTAACAGGGCTCTTTATGACGTACAAAAATAATCCCGTTTCCACGGTTAATTTATTCTGAATTAGCAAAGTTTTAAAACTAAAATTTAATTTGGTTTTATCAGAGTCTCAATCATTAGTCCTATTTCTGATTTCAGAACTTGTTGAGATGCCTTGAGTTTATGTCTGTTTTTCTTTTTAAAGATTGTCACCTGAGCTAGCATCTGTTGCCAATCTTCTTCTTTTTTTTCTTCTTCTTCTCCCCAAAGCCCCCCAGTACATAGTTGTATATTCTAGTTGTAGGTCCTTCTGGTTGAGCTATGTGGGACACCGCCACAGCATGGCCTGATGAGCGGTGCTAGGTCCATGCCCAGGATTCAAACTGGTGAAACCCTGGGCTGCTGAAGCAGAGTGCATGAACTTAACCACTTGGCCGTGAGGCCGGCCCCTATGTCTTAATTCAGCATGCAGAAGGAGCACCTTTCCCTCAGTTCTGTGTGTAGACGCAACTTGCTTCCATGGATTCACAGAGTAACTAGCAACCATCGAATGAAGGGTAATGTAGTTGCCTCCAGTGAAACCTGAAACATAGGATATTAGATTTGTGTAGTAGATTAATCAAAGAAATTTATAACAAAAATTTTGTTTAGACTTCTATATATTTAACAATATTCTGAACATTTAACAATTTTTTTATTGTTAGAAAACTTTTTAATATACTTTTCTAGAAAACTATTTATTGCAGTTACTGTTTACTAAATATTCATTAAACAATGATTTATTAAGTGTCCATTCTGTGCCAAGCACTATGTCAGGCCCTCAGGATACAATGGAGAAGAAAGGAGCCAAGGTGCGTTCATGGAGCTTACAGCTCAAAGGGAGAGACAACGATTAAGTAAACCCAGAAACAACCAAAATTAAAAATTGTAATGTGTTTCCAAGGAAAAAAGAATAAAGATAAATAAATACAAAGGCCTTAAAAAAACAACTTTAGATAGAGGGGTTAGGGAATGCCTCTCTATATAGATGGCATTAAATTGAGAATGGAATAAGAAGTGGTATCTTGTCCAGTGAAAACTGGGGAAAGATCCTTCCAAGTAGAGGACAACAGTCTGCCTGAAGATGCTGAGGTATAAAAAGCTGGGTATCCTGGAGCAAACCACAGAAGGCCATTTGCTGGAATGATGAGTGAGCTAGGGCACTAGGGGATGCAAGTCTGAACTCTACCGGTCAGGGACTAGATCCTGTAGGGCTTTTCAGGCTGTTCTAAGGGGTTTGAGAATCATTCCAGGTGGGATGGAAAGCCACAGATGGTTTTAAGGAAGAGGATGATAGAATCTGTTATTTTAACTGTGCATGTGAGAGTTGACCTAGCTCAGAAAGAGTGGAGCCAGTAGACAGGGAGAGAAGTGGTTGAAGCCAAGCTATGCTTTGAAGACAGAGTGGACAGGATCTAGTGATGGATCGGTGGTGCTGTGTGAAGGAGCGCAAGAGACAAGAACGGAACTTAAGTTTCCATTTTATGTAACCGGTTCAAGGAGATTCCATTTACAGAATGGGGAACACTGAAGGAGGAAGACGATTACAGGGAAAGACCAAGAGTTCATTTTTGAACGTGCTATTCTCACACTCCTGATTCAAGGTCATCTCAGCTCCTCACAGAGGTGGCTCTCCTTAGGGTCCTTGCCTCCGTTAGGGTGGTTGGAAACATGTTGCCAGGTAGCTGAATGCTGAATGAAGTTACCCTGCAGTATTGATGGCTGGTGGTCAGTAAAATGTTAGGAGACATTTACTGTGTTAGGATTCTTTCTGTTTTGAGTGTCAGAAATTTAAACTCATTTCATCAACAAGGGGAATTTATGGCTTCATGTATCTGAAAAGTTCAAGAGTGCCCCGGCACAGCTGGATATTCAAGTGTCCAGATGATGTTGTTCTCTCTATCCCTTTGTCTCCTCTGTCTCTCTGTCTGTCTGTCTCTGTCTATCTAGGTCTCTTTCTCTCTTTCCGTCTTCTGTACTGCTTCATTCTCGGGCTCTCTCTTCCTGATGGGAGAGATGACCATTAGCTTCCAGTTGGCACAGTCCTCGTAGCTCATGATCTCAAAGGAAGTTGAAGACCCTCTGCCCCAGGGCCCACATATCATGTCCCCATGATTTCTAATGACCATAGGAATGGAGTTCTCTGGACAGTCTGGATCACACGTTCACTCCTGGGTAGGGCAGAGTTGCCTCCACTAGAAACCACAAGAAATAGGCTTTGCAAAGAAGAAAGGAGTTGTGTTCCCAGAAGGGGAAGGAACACTGGTCAAGCTAAAAAGTAGTCAGTGACAAGAAACAACGATTTTCTTTTTGGAATTGTATCTGTAGTTCTTCTTTTTGGCAGGAATTGCATTGCCCAGACAGTTGTCTATTGAAGCCAGAAGATAACAAATCCTTGTCCACAAAATCCTTGTCCACAAAGTATATTTCTATTTGTGATAGTAGAAGACATGCGTCTATTCCATCCAGAGGTGGTATCAAGTAGTCAAGCTACAAATTAAAACGAATTGTGGAATAAGGGACTCTAAAAAATAATAGTCCAGTAGGGAGGTGGAGAGTGGGTTGAGGAACATAGATGAAATAACAAGGTAGAAAGTTGATAATTGTTGGAGTTGGGTAATGAGTACATGAGGGTTTCTTATACTATCCCATTTTATTTGTATATATTTGGATTTTTCCTTAAGAAAAGGTAAAAATAAAAAAAGGTGGGGGTCGGCAGTGAGTGATGGCAGAGCACATCATTTTTTAAATGACAAGTGGAAATTATTGTTTTGTGTTTCAGGGTGTCATTCTTTTCAAACTCCTGAAATTACACTACAGGCTTGGTATGGAAATCAGATGGGAATCTGTACTAAATCCATCCATCATGGCCCATAATTAATCAATTACTTGAGTCAACGACTAGGCTTGAAAAAAAAAAGAAAAGAAAACTGCAAACAGCTTTACAATATTCTCAGCAGACTTCTCTAAGAGATGATAATATATTTGTTAGTTGCCATAATGGAAACACCATGCATTAGGCTTCTCTGTTCCTTGGCTAGAATTTTGACCTAAGGATTCCAGGATTGCAGTCTATTAAAAAGGAGACACAAATTATAAATGAAATGCATAAAACTACTAAGTTTAATATCTTGAGAACACCAAAGATTTCCTTTAAAAAAAATGGGATAGACTGTACTTTAGGTTCTAGTGATAGGATTGAAAAGAGAAAAAACAAAAATACAAGACTAGCACCCACTCTTCCAGAGCAGTCTCTGTGTGGTTCTGGAGATGAGAGACTCTTCCTAAGTCACTTTATTTAGCTTAAGCCTTTTGTCAAAATTAACTATAGTGGAGCCATTTTAAAATGGAGTCAGAGCTGTCTTTCCAGAGAAACTGCCTTGCTGTCTTGAACCTTGGACTGGGCCAAACCTTTGGACTAGGCCAAAAGGGCAATTGTTTGAGAAGTCAGCAGGAGAACTGACATCCTGATCACAAAGACTGAGGATTGTGGACTTTCTAAAGATGGAAGCAATAACCAATCAATGCTTAGCCAAGACTAGCTCTCTGCCTCCAACCAATTAAAATTCTTTGTGACACGACTTCCCTTCTTTGCCTTTAAAAGCCTCTGACTTTTACTCCCTAGTGGGACGCTATTGGGGTTTCTACCTGAATCTGTCTGTGCTCCCTGAATTGCAATGCTTTGATCCCAAATAAATACTTTGCCTCTTAAACTGGTTTTTGTTTTTGTAGGTTGACACTTTTAATCCACTCTAATGTGTCAGTGAGCAATACTCAAATCCAGTAAGGAATTCTATAAAGTTGATAGCTCTTGACCTTGGTTTATAGAGTTGGGTAAATAAATTTCCAAGGTGTCAACTAAGAATAATGTAAGGTTCTGTCTGACCTTACTCACCAACTATATACCTTACATATCCACATTTTTTTTATTTACTATAGCCAAAGGTCAAACTCAGGCCCTCTGAGATGAGTTCATTATTTTTGTTATACTGAAAAGGATTTAGGACATAAGAGGTTCAACATTACATTTCAATTTTAACAAGCTTACAGATAGTTTCTTTCAATTTTTATTTTTCATGTTACCTCACTAACTTGGCTATGGTATATAAATGTGTGCATGTGTGTGTGCATGTGTGGTTGTTATCTGTGTGTGTGTATAGGCTAAATGAGAAATATACACATACCCATACAGTAAAACAGTGCTCAGCATGTTATAAACATATTGCCTTTTTTATTTGAACGATTTTGCCCTTCAATGATTGTTTCTGTTGATCTGACTTCATCTGTATAAAAATATTATGAAAAAGGCACTATCAGGTGTGATTTAACTTACCCGCCCCATTGCCTGTATGAACCCATGGGAAAAAAAGAAAACTAGGAAATGTCCTCTAGTGGCAGAGTCTTAGCCAGATGGCTGATCTTCATGCTCATCCTTAGTTCCGCCATATTGATTGGAGGCAGCATCTAAGAGGAAGAGGATCTGAGTCTTTTGTCATTTGCTGTCTTGTTTCCTTTGTTCTTTGTTTTCGCTTGGTAATTGATATGGTTGGTATACCTAGAGGAACTTTTGAGCACTGGGCACAGGTTTTCACATCCCCAAATAAACAAATAAAGAGGTTCCAGCTGATTCCACTGAGTGGGGATGCTCAGGACAGTCAAGTGGGATGCAGCCACGCATCAGGCACGTGTTTGTCAATACATCAGTTCCCTGCACTGATACGTTTGCTTCTAGGCTACAGCTGGCCCCAAATACAAACCCTTCCCAACTTAGCAATTTCAATTGTTTCCAGTAAACTCTCCACGTTCATCTCTTTTGTTTGTCTGACCATTTGTGTTCAGAGTTTGCTACCATAAAGTTCACAAATCTCTTCACTAAACTAATCAGTTTTTCATAAATCCAAGAAAGAGAGCCTTTTGAACAAGAGCAGAACCTGTATAACAAGAGCAGAAGGCTCGGTTTCTGTCTCCCTTTGGACCTAGATTAGCAGGTGAATTGAGGCCACACATTCTTGGAACATCACTGCTTCTCACCATTTTTGCAGACATTAGCTCCTCCTGAAGTTCTTCAAACATATTAAAGAAACTATAGCTCATTTTGTCACTCAAAGGACTTGAGGTTCATAATTGCACCAACTAGCCAGAAGTTGAAGTCTCTAATGCAAAATATTTCACATTATAGACGCTCGAAAACAGTTTTTTGAATGAAAGAATTAATAAGTGGATGTTATATATTTCATTGAATTATATCTATTTAAAAAATGCTTAATTCAGGCCCAGCACATAGTAGGCATCTAATGGATGCTAGGTAAAATTAATATGCATATTTGAATAACTGGATAAAATAGATATAAATCAATGACTTTATTCATAAATGTATTGATTCAACAACTGTTCATTGAGAACCTAGTCTTTCCTAAGTACAGCACTAATATTGGGTCAAATAGAGATGTCATCTTTGATCTTGCAGAGCTTCCACGCTGTAGGGGTAATGGATACTAACCCAATTCTTACACCTGGGATTGTGTGATGGCGAAAATACTCCATGAGAGAAACCTTGTTTATGAGACAGTATAACAAAGAAAAATTCTGTATAGTGGAAGTGGACAAAGGCTCAGAGAAGACTTTCCTGCAGAAGTGATGTTTAATCTGAGACCTAACGGATAAGCAGGAAAGACAGTTGGGATTAGGGTATCTGTGATGTACTGTTCTTGATAAAATGTTTAACCTAAATCTAATACTGAGGAAGAAATCAACTAAATCCAGATTGTGTGAAGTTCTTCAAAATAGAATGTTGGTGGGGAAAATATAAGCAACTGATGGCTAAGATACAATGGGGTTCATATTATAACCAGTTGTACTAGGTATCTATTGCTGTGTAAAATTACCCCCAAATTTAGCAGTTTAAAACAATAATAAAGATTTGTTTTTTTATCTATTGTTTGTCTCATACAGTTATTGAGAGTCAGGACTTCAGGAGAAGCTTAGGTGTATGGTTCAGGCTCGGGTCTCTCCTGAGGTTGCAGTCAAGATGTTGTCCAAACTGCGGTCCTCGGAAGCAGGGTCAGCACACAGCAAGGATCTTAGGCTTGGTGGGCTCCACCAGTCTCTGTCACATCTTAATCTTCCTCATTTTTCGTTTTTGTTTTTGTACCCACTTAAAAAAATGTACAAGCCATTCTAGGCTTGAGTGCCGTGTAACAATAGGCCATGGGAGGAGTCTGGCCATGCACTGCAGTTTGCCAACCCCTGATCTAAAGTCTTGCTTAGGGCTGCAAGATCTGTTTCCAACAGTGGCTCTCTCACATGGTTGTTGGCAGGAGGGCTCGTTCCCCAA
Organism: Equus przewalskii; assembly: GCF_037783145.1. Lineage (NCBI taxonomy): Eukaryota > Metazoa > Chordata > Mammalia > Perissodactyla > Equidae > Equus > Equus przewalskii. The sequence goes on from NC_091838.1 coordinate 13,945,116, forward strand.
CCATGTGGCCCTCTCCACGTGGCTGCTTGAGTGTCCTCATAACATGGCAGCTGGCTTCCCCCAAAACAGAGGATCTAGAGCAAGGAGGATGTCACAGTTCCTCTCATGAGCTAGTGTTGTGTAGGGGTGGAGAACTTTTCCCTTCTTCCCATCTAGGTTGATTGGCTGGTCTAATAATTAAATTGACATAAGGCAGATTAACAAAAGAAAAACAAATTTTGTACATTTAAGAGCCCCATAAAAATATGAAACTCTTGGCAGTAATGGAGGCTTATACACCATCCTGAGCCGAGGAGAGGGTGTAGGGGTCTGGGGCTTCAAAGGGGAGAAAGACAATTCCCAGGAAGATGAGAAGAGGAAATATTTAGTAAACAAATGTGTGTCATGCCACGCAGATAGGTCTTTCTGATATAAAAAGTTCTCTCTGGTAACAGCCCCATTCTGGTACAGGTCCCTGGTCGAAATTCTTTTAGGCAGGTAAGGGGGAGGTAAAAAGCTCTTCCTGAGTCTGCTGGGCCCTGCTTCTCTGCAGCTCAAAATAATCCACATGCTGAAGTAGCCCATACGGGGGTGGCATACTCTGCTCCCCCTCACTTGAAGTTCATACATGGCCACTTCTGCCACATTAGATGAAAGCCACTAAGTCCAGCTCACACTCAAGGAGGGGGGACTCACCTTTCAAGGGAAGGATTGTCAAAAATTTGTGGACCAATTTTAAAGCTACCACACCAGTCTTGTCCTCTATATCTCTCGTCACACTCCCAATGGTGAGAAAAAAGTTGGAAAACATCACTAGGCATTAGGAAAATTACCTTCTTTCTCCAATTAGCTTTTCTATTTATGAGCTGAATCAAAAGATACTCAAAAGTAAAGACCTCTTTTAAAATATCTAAAATACTTAAGTATCTTAATACCAAATTGAGGAGTTGACCTCAAAGTTTGAACCAATGATAGCATGAAAACTGATTAGGGAAAAGGAAGGTGAGTTAAAATGTCCCTCTTAAGGTTTTTCTGCCTGTTAATACTGCAATTAAAATCATACTATTGTTTTAAGGCCCAGTGGCTGTAATGTATGTGATACCATCTAGAACACAGTGCACATAGTAGGTGCTAATTAAATCTAGTATTATTTCAACAAAGAATGATGTCCAGTATTTGAACTTTATGACTTTGGAATGACCACTGGAAACTAGCAGGATGAAATGTTATCCTCCCATCCAAATTAAAAACAGAAATCAGCAAGAAATAACCAATGCAAGGAGCAATGTTATTTTGTCCTTGCCACAGTGGGCCTGTTGCACTGACAATTACAGTAGTCCCCCTTATCCATGGGGGATATGCGCCAAGACCCCTAGTGAATGCCTGAAACCATGGATAGTACCAAACTCTACATATACTATGCTTTTTTCTTATACATAAACACCTATGATTAAGTTTAATTTAGAAATTAGGCATAGTAAGAGATTAACTACCATAACTAATAATAAAATAGAACAATTATAACAATATACTGTAGTAATTCTTTTTCTTTCCTTAGTTGAGAACTTTTACTTTTTCACCTAAAGGAAGCACTTTATGGCTTCTCTTTGACCCTATCTGAATTGCCAGCATCACTACTCTTGCACTTTTGGGCCATTATTAAGTAAAACAAGGGGCACTTGAACACAAGCACCACAATATCATGGCAATTGATCTGATAACTGAGCTGGCTACTAAGAGACTATCAGGCAGGTAGTGCATATACAGCGTGGATACGCTGGACAAAGGGATGGTTCAGGTCTTGGATGGGACAGAGCGGGATGGTACAGGATTTTATCATGCCTCTCAGAACAGCAGGCAATTTAAAACTTATGAACTGTTTATTTCTGGAATTTTTCATTTAATATTTTTGGACTGTGGGTAACTGAAACCACAGAAGGGGAAACCTCAGACAAGGGGGGACTATTGTGTGCCCGCATTTACAATGGGCTAAGAGATAAGTATAGTGGCCCCACACCCAGAGCGTGTGGTCTTCCTATTTAAAGATTATGGGATGTCAAGGACTCCAGAACAAGTAAACCCATACTAATTCTATTAATATGGGTTTTTCACATCAATAGTAGAGGGTGAGCTTAAGGTAAAGCAGTCAGAATTTTCTAAATACCTTTAGAGAACACATATATACTTTGCTGGCACTAGGCATAAACACAAAATTATATTTCTTTTACATCAAGGATTTTAACTATAATATTGAAATAAAAGTAATAAAGTAAACTACTGTGTCAAAAATACTTTTGAAATTGTCAATTCTTTTTTTTTTTAAAGATTTTATTTTTTTCCTTTTTCTCTCCAAAGCCCCCCGGTACATAGTTGTATATTCTTCGTTGTGGGTCCTTCTAGTTGTGGCATGTGGGATGCTGCCTCAGCGTGGTTTGATGAGCAGTGCCATGTCCGCGCCCAGGATTCGAACCAACGAAACACTGGGCCACCTGCAGCGGAGCCCGCGAGCTTAACTTAACCACTCAGCCACGGGGCCAGCCCCTTGAAATTGTCAATTCTTACGTAATTGAACGATGAACATCACCAGAAAAAGGGCACCTTGACATTAAGCCTCTGCTGATCATTTTTACGATGTTTAAAAATGCCCAGCTCCAAAGGGTAGTAAAGCCAGTAATTGGTCACGCACATATCAAGTACATTAATGAATTCTAGGGGAAAAAATACACATTAGAATTGGATGTTTAAGTTTCCATAATTATTACAAGGGGAAACCTTTCTCCTAAGGAAATTGGCAATTACTTTTTAAAATTCTTTCTAAAATAATCCAAAGATTTCTTCTTATAGGAGTCTTACTTCACTAAAAGCACTAGTTTGAATATTTCCAAGATTTTTCTAAGGTTCTTTGGAGGAGAGGATACAAAGAACCATTCCTTTGATATAGGTTATTACATTTAATCAGTCACAATATGCTACGAGGACACAGATTTCAAAATATTTCTCAAAGCAAAGATCACTAAAGTGACGTGATAAAACTAAGCTCAGTTAAAAAATATATATAATCAGAACAAAGGTACATTTTCCTTCTAAAATAAAGAGCAACATTGCTGTTTTGGAAGCTTTAGCTTCTTGGAAACCACTAACCAAAACGGTAATATTGCCCCAGTTCTACCACTCAAACATGATGGTGCCAGAAGAAATTACTAATTGACCGAGTTCTTTTGGGAAGGAAGAGCATTTCAAATAAAAGAATTGAAATATAAAAACAGAAGATGTTTTTGACTCCAGCGATTTCCCCTTCAATTTGATGATTTTGTCTCTACACTCTGCAAAGCTGTTAAAATAACTAGAACCCAATTTTTCTAAACATCTTTGAGAAAATGAAGCTGAGACTGGTTGAAAGCTTATGAGACAGCTGAAGAGTTCAGTGTTTCCAGAATTTGTGCCATCGTTGGTTTGTCTGCTCCGGGGTTTCTGCTGCAACCCGAAATCCAAAGGGTGATCTGTGGAAAGCTTGGGAGAGAATTCCAGCTTTCCTGAGATTTCTAGCAGTGGAAGCATTGGGTGATTTTAGTTTTTTGAAAAATTCCTTTTCCTTTTGAAATACTTCTGTTTAACATCACATAGTTTTTAATACAAACCCCCATTTCCAAGGTAGTTTCATACTAAAGCTTTGATAGGGTCCAAGAGGGGAAAAGGCCATCACTGGGATGTGTTAAGGCTAAATGAAGGACTGAATGCTCTAAAGGTCGCTCACATCATCACAAGCACTTTTATGATAAAGTGCCATAATGTTGTAAACAATCGTCTGTGACAACAGTGTGCACATGAGGCCGGAAAAGTTGGAGTAAAAGGCAGAGAGTTTTGATTTATATAAAAACACTCTGATGGTTATTAACAGTAATGGCAAATGAAATGCAGAAAAGAAAAACAGAAGTGTGTGGTGTTTTAATGGATTTTGGTAAAATATGTTTTAAAGCTTATTTGAACTTTGAACTTACATTAGCGCTCCTTGAAAACTGCAAGAAACATGATAAATGGGGATCTTAGCAAAGTTAAATTGTAGCCAGTTTTGAAACAACAATGCTGTATATTTTATAAAATTATTGCCAGTCTTTTCTGTAGACTGCAACTCTATACAGGGTCCAAGATTAAAGAGAAAAATGGGAAAATGTACCTCACAGAGGACTGGAACACTGAAAATCATTTAGTTCTGAATTCTTTGAAACTGGAAATTAGAAACTTATGAAGGATTTGCAGCTGCGCTTGAGAAATAGTGAATTTTAAACATATGCATATATTCACCGTTGAATTACCCATGAAAGGTATGTAAGGGGAACAACCTGATACCACTCCAGCTTTGTCATTTCAGCATTATAATAAGAGAAATTTCAAGTTCAACCAAAACAAAGCATAATACAATTATTATTATTATTATTATTGTGGAAGATTAGCCCTCAGCTAACATTAATTTCTCTGAGTAATGGTTGTTTTATTAAGATTTTATGTCTTACACATATTTGGTTATATTTCTCCCTAAATATTTCCTGGTTTAATGCCACTATAAATTGTATAGATTTTTAAATTTTAATTCCCAATTGTTTGTGGCTATTATATAGAAACACAATAGGTTTTTATATTTATCTTGCCTCTTCTGAATTTACTAAGCACATGTTAATTCTGGAGGCACTTTTGTAGATGCTGTGGATTATGTGTATAGATGATCATATCATATGCAAACAACAACACGTTTCTTTATTTCCACTCTATATCTCTTCTATTTTTTTTCTTGCTTTACTTAACTAGGACCTCCAAAGCAATGTGAACAGAAGTGGTGAGAGCAGATACCCTTGCCTTGTTCCTTATCTTAGAGGAAAAGAATTTGGACTTCCACCATTAAGACTGATGTTAGCTGTCGATTTTTATGGATGACCTTTATCAGGTTCTATAAGTTTCCTACTATTTCTGGCTTAGCAAGAATTTTTATGATGAATGGGTGTTGAATCTTGTTAAATTATTTTTCTTTATCTATTGAGCCGAAGACATGGTGTTGCTTTTATAGTCTGTTAAAATGGTGAATTATATTGATTTGGGGATGTTGAAACAACCTCACATTCTTTGGATAAACCCCAATTGTTTATGAGGCAGTGTCTTTTTTATATATAGCAGGATTCTGTCTGCTAGCATTTTGTTAAAGCTATTATCTATGTCAGAAGCTTTGTTAAAGCTTCTGTTAAAACTTCTGCATCAGAAGAATTTGTGTAGAATATGTACTATTTCCCTAAGGATTTGGTAGAATTCACCAGTGAAGACATCTGGGCCTGCAGATTTCTTTATGGGAAGATTTTTAACTAGAAATTTAATTATTTTAGTAAATATAGTGCTATTCAGGTTATCTGTTACTTCTTGAGTGAGATTCGGTACTTTTTGTCTTTTGAGGAATTTGCCCATTTCAGATAAGTTATCAAATTTTTTGGCATAAAATTGTTCATAATGTCTGCTTGCTATCTTTTTTTTTTTTTTAAGATTTTATTTTTTCCTTTTTCTCCCCAAAGCCCCCCGCTACATAGTTGTGTATTCTTCGTTGTGGGTTCTTCTAGTTGTGGCATGTGGGACGCCGCCTCAGCGTGGTTTGACGAGCAGTGCCATGTCTGCGCCCAGGATTTGAACCGACGAAACACTGGGCCGCCGGCAGCGGAGCTCATGAACTTAACCACTCGGCCACGGGGCCAGCCCCTTGCTATCTTTTTTTTTTTTTTTTTTTTTTTTTTTATTTTTTTTTATTTTTTTTTTTAAAGATTTTATTTTTTTCTTTTTCTCCCCAAAGCCCTCCGGTACATAGTTGTGTATTCTTCGTTGTGGGTCCTTCTAGTTGTGGTATGTGGGACGCTGCCTCAGCGTGGTCTGATGAGCAGTGCCATGTCCACGCCCAGGATTCGAACCAACGAAACACTGGGCCGCCTGCAGCGGAGCGCGCGAACCTAACCACTCGGCCACGGGGCCAGCCCCCCTTGCTATCTTTTAATGTATGTAGAATCTGCAGTGGTGGCCCTTCTTTCGTTCCTAATCTTAGTAGATTCTCCCTCTCCTTCTTAATCAGTCTGTCTACACATTTATCAAGTTAGTTCCTCTTTTTAAAATAACAAGCTTTTGATTTCATTGTTTTTTCTTTATCGTTTTGGTGTTTTCTATTGCATTGCTTTTTGCTCCAACATTATTTTCTTCCATCTTGCTTTGTGGTTAATTTTATTTCTTTCTCTAGTTTTCAAGGTCATCATTCACAACCTTTCTTATTTTCTAATATAATCAGTTGTGCCACCAATTTCCCTCTAAGCACCACTTCAGTAGCATTTTAAAAGTTTTGATACTGTTTCATTTTTATTCACTTCAAACTAATTTCTATTACCTTTGAGTTTCTTCTTTGTTCCATGAGTTATTAAAACTGTGTTTAATTTCAAATATTTTGGGATTTTTACAGGTATCTTTCTGTTCTAATTTACTTTCATGGTGGTCGGAAAACTATTTAATTTCTCTGAGCTTCAACTTTATTCACAATATATTTCTCACTGTGGGGCAGCCGGATGAAATCCACCAGGATCATCTAGACTGCGTAGAAATCCTTATCTGCAGAAATGTGGGATATCACAAAACCACAGACTTTCGTAGTCATGTAATCTAACTTTCTAACCCGTACAAACTATCATCCAACCGACTAACCACAAATATTTATTGAGTGCTTACCAGATATAGGACATTGAGAATATGGTGGTGAGCAAAACAAGTCTAGGGAAAAAATGAATATTAAAGAAATAATTTTGCATATATATAACTGAAAATGATAACAATAGTTTGAAAGGAGTATTCATAATGCATTAAGAACGTAATGGGCTTCTAATTTATATGGATTTATATTATGAGCCACTAGGCCAATCACAAGGAAATATATGTAATAGCACATGATCAAAAGTAAATCTTGAAGAATTTATTAATGATTAACTCAAATGACATTGCTACTTACAAAATCAAAAAATGAAATTCCCTGAGGCATGATAAATTTTACTTATGAAGCTGTTTTCATTGAAGCTTTGGGATAGCATAAATCTTTTTTAAGATAGCTCCTGCTACCTGCCTTAGGGATGCTTACAATTCTTTAGACATAGGTTGGGGTTGACATTTCTCTGCCCTGTGTAGTCTTGACAGTGACGCGACTGTAACCAGAAGCATGAAAGATTCTGGGGAGTTCCAACTCATTGTTGGTCTACTCTAATAAAATTTTTCCATACATCGAGCTACTTTATCTGTAAGAACTACTCTTGCTCTCTGAACTCTATGGAATTAGCACTAATTAATGGCTTAGAGCCTCCCTGAGACTGATTGAAGTTTAGAGGAGGAAGCTGGTGACATAAGTGTGGGTGGCAGAGCTTCCACCAAGAAGGTTCTCAGGATCACGTGACTTTGGTGAATTTATTAAATGAGGAATAGGCCCTTGGTCTTGCACAGCCAGATAGTCTTGTGGGAGTCCTAGAGTTTATCAGACTTGGGCATCCTGATTTAAATTTACTAAATAAGCACCCAAGAACTGGAGTGTCTAACTAGAAATATAACTTATTAACAGACAACGAGAATTTTTGTTTTGAGGTAGGTACTAATTTTTATTTATTTATTTATTTTTATTGAGTTAACGATAGGTTACAACCTTGTGAAATTTCAGTTGTACATTAATGTTTGTCATTCGTGTTGTAGGTGCACCACTTCACCCTTTGCACTCACGCCCCACCCCACCTTTCCCCTGGTATCCACTAAACTGTTCTTAGTCCATAATTTTAAATTCCTCATATGAGTGGAGTCATACACAGATTATCCTTCTCTAGCTGGCTTATTTCACTTAACATAATTCCCTCAAGGTCCATCCATGTTATTGCAAATGGAATGATTTTGTTCTGTTTTGCAGCTGAGTAGTATTCCGTTGTATATATGTACCACATCTTCTTTATCCATTCGTCTGTTGATGGGCACTTAGGTTGCTTCCATGTCTTGGCTATTGTAAATAATGCTGCAATGAACATTGGGGTGCATAGGGCTTTTGGGATTGCTGACTTCAAGCTCTTTGGATAAATACCCAGTAGTGGGATGGCTGGATCGTATGGTAGTTCTATTTTTAATTTTTTGAGGAATCTCCATACTGTTTTCCATAGTGGCTGCACCAGTTTGCATCCCCACCAGCAGTGTATGAGGGTTCCTTGTCCTCCACAACCTCTCCAATATTTGTTACTATTAGTTTTAGACATTATTGTCATTCTAATGGGTGTAAGGTGATATCTTAGTGTAGTTTTGATTTGCATTTCCCTGATGATCAGCGATGATGAGCATCTTTTCATGTGCCTATTGGCCATCTGTATATCTTCTTTGGAGAAATGTCTGTTCATGTCTCCAGCCCATTTTTGGATTGGGTTGTTTGATTTTTTGTTGTTGAGTTGTGAGAGTTCTTTATATATTACGGATATTAAGCCTTTGTCAGATATATGACTTGCAAATATTTTTTCCCAGTTAGTGGGTTGTTTTTTTGTTTCAATCCTGTTTTCATTTGCCTTGAAGAAGCTCTTTAGTCTGATGAAGTCCCATTTGTTTATTCTTTCTATTGTTTCCCTTCTCTGAGAAGGCATGGTGTCTGAAAAGATCCTTTTAATACTGATGTCAAAGAGTGTACTGCCTACGGACAACGAGAAATTTAATTGTCTAAATATAGCAGTTAGCTGGACCAGGGCATTTTCTCTCAATAAGAAAAATATCTAGGAAGCCAAATTTGATCATGATAAGGGAGAATGTGATGACAAAGCTAGCGGAGTGAGCTGGATGCTTCTAATAATGCCACTTGATTCTACTCTCTAAATATTAGTCTTGCATCCCTCCACTCTTCATCTTTCCTGCCATCACTCTACTTCTAGATGCATCATTTATTTTCTGGACTCTTTATTGAAATAGCCCACTCACTATTGTATTAATCAGAGTGAACTCACTGAGACTCACATCTGATCATATAATGTTTCTGCCTGAAATCCTTTTATTGGCATCCCATTCTTCTTACAACAAAGCCCCAGCTCCTTCACATGACTTTCAAGCCCCTGAGTGGTCCAGACACTGTCAACCACTCCAGCCTCCTCTCTTGATGACCCCCGGCTCACACTGAACCTATCTAACTTCCTCTAATGCACATGTTCTGTCTCACTTTTGAACAAGCCGTTCACTATTCTTGGACAATTCTCCACCACAGGGTCTCCGCCACATCCTCCTATTGTCCTGGATAATTCCTACTGATCTTTTGAAAATGAGCTTAGTTCTTACTTCTTCTAAGAAGCCTTCCTTCTTGACTCCCTCTTAGTCCAGCTAAGTTGTGCCTGCTGTGTTCTCCCATAGCAACTTTTCTTTTTTTCCCATGAACTAAATCTTTTTCACTGGGCTACATAGTTGATGAAACCTGGGGTCACATCATTCTCTGAAGAATCCAGAAAGGCAAAAGCCTTGTCCATCTCATTCAACGTTGTATCCCTGGTACCTAATAGAATGCACGAGATTCAGTGGACGCTAAATAACATTTTGTTGAATAAATGCATACATTCCAGTATTCATTAGTATCAACTTATGATAAACTGATTATACATTTTTATGCTTACCAAAGAACTTAATGGTCCACTTCTCATTGTCTTTCCTAAATCTAATGCCAAAATAGTTCTCAAGTTGTTCTTCACTAACTGAAATCTATTAATTTCTCCTAAGATAAAATCTCCTATACATTATTTTAGATACGATATTGGCAGTAGCGAGTTTTTAGACAAGTTCTTATTCTCATTTCTGGAACAAGAAAGATACTGTGTCCAATGAACGTTTTGAGTATCATTTGCTGGGATCTATTAAGGACTCATTCTGTACTTTAAATATTAGGGGTCCTTTGCTGTCAGCCTGCCAACAGGCAAAGCCATTGTCCTCATCACCGGCCTAATGGTGGCAGACTATGGCCTATTATTCTGAGGTAATGAGGAGAACATTAATTGAAAGAGAAAGAATGAGCTAGGAGGGGAAAATGCACTTTAGAAGAATATAAATTGTTCCTGAATCTGGATCTTTATTAGTTGTTCCCAATTCTCAGTCCCAAATGGCTTTCTCTCTTATTTTCAATAAAAAATAAAAAGTAAACTAGGTTTAGAGTGAAAAAAAGTTTTTTAATTTAACTGAGTTATTTTTAATCCTCAGGACAAGTCATAATAATTTTCCATGATATTCAGACATGATTCTCCATCTTGTTTGAAAATAACTATTTTTATTTTCCTCCAGGGCTGTTCTTAGGTTTAAGGCAGAGGTACTTGTTTATATTTGAAACTTTGAAAATAATTAAATGCTTGCTAAGAAATTTCTGAAAATACAGTATTCCAAAAAATAAACACTCAAAGTTTCTGGATTAATCAGGTTTTGCTGAAGAAACAAACAATTCTGAAACTCCAGTGACTTATCATAACATAGTCATTTCTCTATCACATTCCAGGGGGTCTGTGGGATGACCCAAATCTTCTCATTCCAAAATCCAGGCTGAAGGAGCAGTTCCTAATTGGGACGTGCTGTTCTCAGAGCAGAGGGTAGAATTGCAATAGGCTGCATCCAAACACGCAGTTGCATTTAGAGCTCCTCCTGGGCTAGAGCCCATGCAGAGCTAGTCACATTCTACTGGCCAAAGCAAGTCAACTGGCTAAGCCCAGAACCAATGGGACAAGGAGGTATAACCCTCTTACAGTCATGAACGAAGTGAATTATTAAGAACAATAGCATTATCATTATTTATTTCTATATCCAAATATCACTGCTGCTAAAACTTTCATTCAGGAATATTTTTAAGTATAGCTTATTTATTACATAGTTTTTTTTGGTCTTGTTTTTTGGGGTTTTTTGGTGAGGAAGATTGGCCCTGAGCTAACGTCTCTTGCCAATCTTCCTCTTTTTGCTTGAGGAAGATTGTTGCTGGGCTAACATCTGTGCCAACCTTCCTCTATTTTGTATATGGGTCACTGCCACAGCATGGCTTCATGAGCAGTGTGTAGGTCCACACTTGGGATCAGAACCCATGAACCCTGGGCTGCCAAAGCGGAGGATGCAAACTTAACCACTACACTACTGGGCCAGCCCCTATGTAGTCTTTACTTTAGTACATATATACAATTTCAGATTTCAAGTATTTGCTCTATGTCATATTTTTCGTGAAAGCTATCTTTAGTAAAATACTATGTTATATAATAATATAATGTGTCATTAAGTCGAAGGACTATGATTTCTCTATAATTTGACTGTTTAAGTTTCTCTCAATCTTCTGCTCTTATAATGATCACTAATGGTGTTATGAAAATCTTTGCCTATAAATTTTTTCTGGATATAAAATCCTTTCTTTTGACTAGATGCCCAGAAAAATAATAACTGGATCAAAGAGGATGAATTTAGAGTTCATGAAACAGAGTTCTTCAAATAATTTGACAAATTTCTGTCCAAAAAGGTAGTAACAATTTAGACTCGTATTTGCAGTGCACAAGAAGACCTACATCTACCAAATTCTTATCGGCAGCGGTATTATTAATGATATGAAATATTTCTGAAGCTATTTCCTACACCAGGTCTATTTTATCAGTTTTTGAAGTTTTTTTGCCCTGTTTTCTCCGTTTGAGCCTTTCTCTCTCTGTGGGGCTGAAACATCACAGAACTCTGGGTGTCTAATCACTAAATCCTCATCGCCTTGCCTGTCCCTGTTTAATAAAGCCTGGTTGAGTGAATGACCTACTGAATAAGTAGATAACTAAAGGAGTGAAAACGATATCTTGGTTTTTAAAATTTTTCATCGATGATGACAAGGTAGAACGTTTTTCTATATTTTTATGAACTAGCGGTGTTTTCTCTCTTGTTGGTTGAGCCTTCTTGTCCTTTGCCTACTTTTCTATCAGATCTTACTGTTTTTCTTATCAAACTATGTTACCTCTTTATAAAAAAATTAATAATCCTTTCTAGTATAAGAAATAATTTTCTCCAATGTGTTATTTGACTTTCAATTTCTATTATATTTTTTACTTGGAAATATTGAAATTGGTTATGTAGATATAAGTCTTTCAGTCTTTTCTTTTGTAATTTTTTCTGTTTCTTCCACATTTAGACATTTCTTCCTCTAAAAGTTTGATTAATATTTGTTTCTATTTTTCTATGTTCTTTACCTTTATGTTTAGATCTTCAATTTGTTTATAATTTGCTGTGTTGAAGGGAGTGAGATGAGATTTTAAACGGACTGTTTCTCCTAAATGGTTGATGAAGCTGTTCTCACAGACTCTCTTGTTATGGGGTTCTGAATGGAGTTGCCTTCTAATGAGCAAAATCGAATGAACATTGTGTATTTAGTATTTTAAACTAAATTCTCAAAATTTCTTATGTAATTAAGGGTTAAATCACCAAAGATTGATTTACCTTTGTTTTTTTGATCATCACAGACTACTTCTGACCTAAGTCCATGATCTAATTTTTCCTGATAAGCACAAAAAGAATTGGGCAGATCAGCACAAATCTATCATTCCAAATAGAAAAACAACTCTTAGAAACTTTCCTGATCTTCATGACTAAAGGAGATATGTGGCTCAGAATTACGTAATCCAAGTCCACTGTGACTTGAATTGTGAGGATCATGGCCAGATGGCACATAGGATTGTGGCTGGAATTTAATATGAGGTAATGGCTGTTGTTGATGAAACATTGTTCTCAAGAGGAATCGTAGAGTCAGGGCAACCTCCACCCTTTGAGGATGACTTCACCCAGAGGAAAGATAGGAGGGCCTGGGGACAACGGGCTGCTCCAGAAACACTGCAACGGACACCTCACAGTTAATGGGTCAATTTATGGGCTCTGGAAGGAGGAAAGCATTACTCTTTGAGAAGTCACTGTAAAATCTGCTGTACAACATTGTGCCTATAGTTAAAAATACTGTATTGTGCATATAAAAATGTGTTAAGTGGTTAGATCTCATGTTAAGTATTCTTTTTTTGTGTGTGGGGAAGATTGGCCCTGAGCTAACTTCTGTGGCCAATCTTCCTTTTTTTTGCTTGAGAAAGATTGTTGCTGAGCTAACATCTATGCCAATCTTCCTCTGTTTTATGTGGGATGCTGCCACAGCATGGCTTGGTGGTAGGTCTGCACCTGGGATCTGAACTTGCAAACCCTGGGCTGCCAAAGCAGAGTGAGAGAACTTTAATCACCACACCACCGGGCCAACCCCATGGTAAGTATTCTTATCACAATAAAAACAAACCAAAGCAACCAGACAAAAACCAAAAGGGCAGGAGGAAACTTTCAGAGGCAATGGATATGTTTATGACCTCATCAGTGGTGTATACATATGTCAAAACTCATCGAATTATATATTTTAGATTAAAAAACTAATGTACAACTTTTTTTGTATATCAATTATACCTCGATAAAGCTGTTAAAAATATTCTCTGTTTGTCCTGAGAACAAGCTGGTAGATGCTTTTAGAAAAGACCCCAATCTAGAAGTTTGACATCATGGATTTGGATTCTAGTGAGAAAATTGAGCCGTCAGACACCAAGGAAAATACCACCAAAGCAAATCTCTAGGTGCCTAGGAGAGCCCAGGGCCAATCTGGAGCAGCCTATGCTGACCACGGGAGTGGGATCATGGGCTTGATGAGCCCAGGAGAGCCTTTGAACGATGTCGTCTGGAAACCCCACTCTGAGTGTAGGTAATTGTGGAAGCTTTTGAGTTTAATCACCAGTAAACTCATTTGAAATTTGCAAGTGTGGAAATGTCAGACTATCTAGAAGGATTTATTTAAATTGTTCAATAACTACTTACTTAATGCCTACTATGGATGCTAGGCACAGGGGTACAGCTGTAAACAAAATGGACCCAGCTGCCCCCTCATGTTGTTTATAGCCTAAGGGAGAAACAGACATTAAACAAATAAGGATAAATAAGGAACCAAAAGAATCCCATGTAATCAAAACAATCTTTATAGCAGGGTCTAAAGTTAAAGCTGGTATATCAGGGTAGACATTTAACGCCGGGCAAAGCTTCTGCAGGTTGTGTGTTCTTCAGCTTCTTGAAAATGAAAATAAGTCCAGTCTTATCTCTCCCCTCACTTTGAAGAAATGATTAAATCTTCAATTCCGTTAGTGAAAAACCAATCATTCTCCCCAAGTTTCCTCAATTGCCTCTCTGTGGTAGGCAAAATAACGATCTCCCAAAGATGACTATGTGCTAATCCCCAGAGCTTGTGAATATGTTATCATAAGTGGCAAGGGGGAATTAGGTTGCAAATGGAATTAAGGTTGCTAATTAACTGACCTTAAAATAGGGAGAGTATCCTGGATTTCATCTGGCAGACGAGGCAGATGAGGGTCAAAGTGATGCGATGTGAGAAAAATTCAACCCAACATTGCCAGCTTTGGAAATGGAGGGAGGAAGCCACAAGCTAAAGGATGTGGGCACTTCCAGAGGGTGGAAAAGGCATGGAAACACATTTTCTCCTTAAGCCTCCAGAAAGGAATGCAGCCCAGCCAACAACTTGATTTTAGCCCAGTGAGACCCATCCCAGACTTCTCAGCTACAGAACTGTAAGAGAATAAATTTGTGTTGTTTTAAGCCATTGTGTGTGCTTATTTGTTATAGCCTGAAGAGAAAACTAAAATATCACTTTACCACTTTAATATATCCAACGTTCCCTCTTTCCTAATCCTGAACATGATTTCTCTCTTATCTTTAAGGAAATGTCTGTACCTGTACAACTTATTTTATTTACCGTCTTCTCTTTTCTTCAGAAATCATTTCTATATCTCCTCTCCTCGGCCTATATGAGAAACTTTTTCTTCTCATTCAAAAGTCACCAAGGACTCCTAATTATTTAATACAAAAGCTTCTACTAAGTCCTCATGTATTTCACCTTCCCACTTTTTACTAAATTTTCTGGAAACTTTTCCCATTGGCTTCTAAATCATGAGAGAGAGAAAGTTTATGCAGCACAAAATGAAAGAAAGACTGGTCCACTCTCTGAGTGGAGGAGTTAGTCATTTCCGTTCCGATACTACGTTCAGAACTGAAACAATGGAAAGGTCAAAAGGTCATATGCTTATTAAAGGGATTGGAATTGGAATGGTGATGCTGGGGAAAACTGGGAAGACTTAACATCTGGATCTTGGCAAGACCTCTGGCAAAGTCTTCACCGTATCCCAGTGGCTCAGATGGAGAAACATGGCCTTCAGATGATAGTACTGGTCCTTGGCTGAACTCAGCCCTAAGGATGCTGATAATGAATCAAATCAACCAGGAGAGAAATCTCCTGCTGTGATAGATCTGTGCAGAGGCCCCCCACTCTCCCATTTCACTTCACCATCTGGTCATTTTTATCTTCAGAAGCTTGCCTGGGATGAACTGGGCATCTCGTGGTAAGGGAGTCAAAAGGAGCTAACTGCTGAGTGGAGGCGCTAAACCCACAGCAGCATGAGATAGTTTGGGGGAGAGTGTTTTGTGCTCTCACCCCAGCCTTCTTCACTCTGAGGCAGTTCAACTCTAGGCTTTGCCCAAGAGTAGAGAGTTGTTAGAACACCACAAAGTCTCATGACTGGGTAGTCACCTCTAAAAAGGCCCCACGCTCTAGAATTGTGATCAGAATTAGTGGAAGCTACCGAGATTTTCCTTTGTTCATATCTAGACGTGGACTACACTTTGGTTCCCTGGTAAATAGTTTTGTCTTTTCCTTTAGAAATTATATATCTCAGTAAGACCCAACACTCTTTTTCTTTCCCTCATCTAAAGCCAGTTTACTTTTTCCCTTGCTCTTGTAAAGGAAGTAAAAGTCTTTCATGCTTTAACATTGTGTGAAACTAATGGAGACTCATTTCGAAAGGCAATTTGAGCCCCATCCCACTTATTCTTCAACATGCCCTCTGTCTGCTCCTTCCAACTAGTGTTATCCTACTTGCATCACCAAACTAGGAAGCAGCTCTTGCCAGGTTCTAACAGATAGAGAGATCCACGGTGCTGGGCACACAGCTCTGCCTGTGATGCTCTAGAGGTCAGAGTAGGGTGAATGGATGGATGCTGCAGCAGGGCAAGTTGCAGCTCAATGTGGAAGTGAAGTTCTCTCAACTAAATTGCGCAACCATGGCGAATGCTCCCTCCTGAGCCTCCAAGCTCCTACTCCCAGGAAGCTTTCCAGGGAGATGGGTGCGGGGGAGGCCAGCAGGGCGAGGAAGGTTGCATTACGTAACCTCCAAAGGCCAACTCTACATCATGATAAATCTATGTTCCTCTCCTTTCCAAGTTTCCCGGAATGTCACCAACACATTCAGGTGACTTGAAACTGAAGACCCCCTATATTATGCAACCCCAGAAGATCAGAAAATATAAGCCTCTGCAAATCTAATATAAATCAAAACAAAAGGTTGATGAGTCACTCGGAGATAACCTGCTTGATGGGTAAAGGTTTTGCTGATGAGTTCAGGGCATCTCCTAAATATAGTCAAAGAAGAGATTGTTTAATTTATATAAAATGAGTGTAAACAAATGCAACCTACTTATGACAAAAATCTGAATTGTTTTCCTGCTTACTGAAATAGTACATGTTCACAGCCAGAGAAAACCATGCTTTACAAAAATACATAAAATTAGCAAGTAAATGTCTCATGTTCTCTTAGAGATAACCTGTTAACAGCTTGGTGTATATTTATCCAGATTTTTTCTATGCACATACTAATTAATTTCAAAATATTCCCGTGGCAGAAGAGTATTATATTGCATAACATCTTAAAAAAGGAAATCCTGGGAGTAAAATTGTTTCCCTGAGTCTCTAGCCCTTTGCAGAGCAGAGGCTGGGCTGACTCTCAAGACCATTGCCAATTCTGCTTTCAGGAGTAGTTTGGAGACAGACAAATCAGCAAGGTAGCATGATCGATGGGAATATTCCTGAAGTCATTCATTCTTCTAATATCTATTGGGCACCTGTTCATTTTTAAGGGTCTCATCAGGCATTGGAGATACAAGTCAAGTAAGACACTTTGGGAATGCAATAACGAATAGGACATTGTCCCTACCGTCAAGGAGTTGTCTAATGAGAGAGACACTTCATGCAGCTATCTGTTTTATTGTCATTCATTGTCATGATGGTCATTAACCAAGTATCTGCAGTGTGTCCTGTTAAATGAGCCTGAACTGAGGAAAGAGCAGTCTGAGCCTGGGGCACCCATGATCTGAAGCAGTAAGGAAGAGTAAGCCTCGTGGATGGACTGTGATGGGATCTTATACAGTGAAAGGATTAGATATATATAGTATATATATCTATATATGTATAGATATAGTATAGTAGCAGTTGCATCTTTTTTTACAATTCTTTTTTGTTTTCTTTCATGTGCTTGTCTTTTTCTTTTGATTATTGAAGCAGACGGTAAGTCGAATCTGCTGCTCATAACTTTAACTTTTGAGGGGTTTGTGAATTTAATCTGTGACCACCTCAAAGGGTGTGGTGTCCTTGACAGAAAATACTTTCCCTTGCTCCTGTTGAATCAGAGAAAAGAAAAAATTGACATTTTGCTGATTATGGACTAGGTCCTTACACAGATGATCTTATAACCCAGCCTGATGTGTACCATAACCTCAACTACACAGGGCAAGAACCTGAGGCTGGAGAGAGAGCACAGTACTTGGGACAGAGAGGCATGAACCACGGAACCAAACGCCTGGGTTCAGAATGCCAGCTCTGCCACCTGCTACTTCTGCTCTTGAGCAAGTAACTTAACCTCTTTGTATCTCAGTTTTCCACATACGCAAAACAAGGACAAGAGTATCTTTCTCATAGGAGCAAGGTGGGTGCTTTATAGCTGTTTTCTCTTACTATAATTGGCAGAAATAGGAACTCGGTGTAGGACATAAAGTTATTATGCGACTAAATTCATAATTTAACCATAAAGCTTCTGATCTATGCACTATAGGTCACTGTCCCCACCAAGTCCATGCAGTGGAACCCATGTCTCGTATCTACTGGTATGTAGCTTTGCAGAGTCAGCTTCCTCTTTGGTCCCTGGTTTCTTCATCTGTGAAACAGAAACCTTGGAACCAATGCTGTCTAAATATTTTCCGTCTTTTATGTTATAAGACTTTTTGATTCTATGTGGAATTTAAGTTTCAATGCAGATAAAAGGCAGTGAGAGCAGAAGGAGAAGAACAGGTTTTGGAGTTAGAAGTGGTTTGACTCTGGCCTTACCACCTACCAGCTGTGGGATCTTGGGTCAATGACTTTACCACTTTGAGTTTTAGTTTCCTCAGTTCTAATGTGATGATAATAACACTTGGTGGATAATGCTGTTATTGAATCATTTGGGATGGTATCTGTGGTTGTGCTTTGTAAATGGTAAACTTGTTTACCAATTACAAATAAAAAAAGATCTTACAGGGCCGGCTCGGTGGCACAGCAGTTAAGCGCGCACGTTCCGCTTCTTGGCGGCCTGGGGTTCACCGGTTCGGATCCCGGGTGTGGACATGGCGCTGCTCGGCAAAAGCCATGCTGTGGTAGGCGTCCCATGTATAAAGTAGAGGAAGATGGGCATGGATTTTAGCTCAGGGCCAGCAAAAAAAGAGGAGGGTTGGCAGTAGTTAGCTCAGGGCTAATCTTCCTCAAAAAAAAAAAAAAGAATTTTGTTTTTAAAGATTTTATTTTTGCCTTTTTCTCCCCAAAGCCCCCAGGTACATAGTTGTATATTCTTCGTTGTGGGTCCTTCTAGTTGTGGCATGTGGGACGCTGCCTCAGTGTGGTTTGATGAGCAGTGCTATGTCCGTGCCCAGGATTTGAACCAATGAAACACTGAGCTGCCTGCAGTGGAGCACACGAACTTAACCACTCGGCCACGGGGCCAGCCCCTATGACAGTGAATTTTTGATGTTGTATTCTAGGAGTGTGAAGAAGGTTTTCTCTGTCATCTTCCCAAGATGGGAATAGTAATCTTTCTCCAGTGAAAGTCCACTGTGATAGGGTCCTACCTGAAATGGAACCACCAGCTCTTCCTGGTCCGTGGCTTTAAGACCGATGGTCACTTGGAGAATTGCTACAATAGTCGCCCTCTCAAACAGAAGTGCACTTTAACAGGCTGGGGACAAAGACAGTTGGATGGTCTTTGAGGGACCAGTGACTGTAGATCAGGTACCCCGTTCAGCATCTTGACTTGAGTCCGCTTATCCATACAGGAGACAAAGTAGTTCAAGCACATCTATTTCTTTTTCATGGAAACGAATACAATGGGGATCTAAAGCAGGGACTTTGGACCCTGACAGATGTAGTTCAAATTGTAGCTGTGTGATCTTGAGCTGTTTTCTGAAGTTAACAGGCTCTCGGTTCCTTAAGTAGAGTAATTACAATACACAATGGTTAACATTTACTGAGCATTTGCTGGGTGCCAAGCACCGAGCTAAGACCACTGTCTTGTCTATTTCATTGAATCTTTACAGCAATTCTGTGACACAGTTGTTATTATTTTGGCCGTTTCACAGATGCAGATACTGAAGCGCAGGGTGGTACACTGCCCAAGCTCACATGGTGACTAACAGATGTGTGGCAGGATTTGAACCCAAGTAGTCCAATTCCAGAAGCTTTGTGCTTAACTATTATGCTATGCTCCCTCCTAGGCTCATATGAAAATTAAATGAGAAAATGTGCCTAAAGTGCTCCTTGGCACATAGTGAAAGCTCAATAAATATTAGCTATTTCTGTGATTTGTAGTATCTCATTAGGCCTTGTACTCATTGAGAATTCTTCTAATTAGGACCAGTTGTGGTCATCTGAGTGTGTAGAGACTATGGCCCTAACAGTAGATTTTGGTAATGGAATCCTTTATCCGGGACCCTCAATCCTAAACCACTCTCACTTCAGAGCTTTTCTTAGAACTCACTCGGGCATCTAATTCTGGACCATGTACATGCTGGCATACGTATTGCACATCTTATTCAGCATGCATTAAACTCTGTCCCCCAGGATCTAAACCCACACAGCATGAAACATTGCAAAAGGCAAGCAGTGGCTCCCACACCAAGAGCTGGTTTGTGAATCTCTAATTATGGGTCTGTTTGGACAGCCTGCATGTTGACTGTTCTTTTAAACCACTGCTAGCAAAGGGGGGCAATACGGTGGTGGCTTGAAACGTGTGTGCATATCTTGAGAAAGTATTTCAACATCGGTTTCTCTTCCAGTGTGGTCTCTCCTGCCCTACCGGGGACAGATTGCAGCACATTCCGAGCTGACTAGAGCGCCAGGCAGAGAGTGAGTGTTCACTGGTGGTAGAGAATGTGGGAGGCAAGGCCAGAAGGGCTTTCCTCCCCTGTTTTCAGGGAAGTGACCCATAGTGAAAGACCACTGGAAGGCTAGAAATCTAAAGGCTTCACCTGTAATGCACGGCATTGCTGAGATGATAGATGGGGTAGCTAACGTTTACTAACGACAGAAAGCCAGTCAAAACGCCATGTCCACTAATTTCCAACATAAAGTCAGTTTTCCTTTCCTTGTTTTCGTAATCAGATTTATGATGATCCCAGGACCTGGCTGCAGTAAAGTAAAAAGGAAATGGAATCTAAAGGGGAACGTGGCTCTATTTTTAGACCTGAACGTCACAAACTGATGTCTTATTTGGAGCTCATCTACATGCTGAAGCGATACATCATGAAACAGTCACAGAATCCAGGCATGCTGGTGCTAGTCAGTGAAATCAATTACCTGAGCACGTTATTCCAGCTGCTCATTCATTTACAGAGGACGCGCTCTTTGCAAAGGAATGTGACAGTACTCACCATCTCTGGAGGTGTGATTTGGCCTCAGCAGAGGTAAAGTTACCTTCTCTGACACAAAATGGAGGTTCTCCATTTTCTTGCTCTTTCTAGAGGTCTTGTTACTTACGGACAACAGCAATTCCCACTTGGAACTTCCAGCCAGCTTTATATTTGCCTAATTTTCAACTATTTCTTCTTGAAACTTTTAAGTGTTTCCAGCCACTCTGTGTCTGTGGGTGTGAGAACCACATAAAAGATCACAGTAGGTGACTAAATGTCAACTTTCTTGTTACTCTAGGACAGAGGTCACAAACTTGTGTCCATTTATAGACCACAGAGATGTTTGCCCAACACTCATTTTTTTTAAATTGAGACAATGTTTTAAAATTAGGAGTTCTATAAAAATCCACATTTCTCGTTTATTTCAAAACATTTCTGAATCGCAGAGTTCCAAGCTATTTTTATGGGTAGCAATTGCTGAAGCTGAAGAGCAGTGACTGTAGATAAAAGGTGGGCCTTCCAAACAGCCTCAGCCCACACCCCAAACTGTTCCACCCCTTTCCCTACCTTATTCCTTCTGGCCTTTGAGACCCTGCCTCCAATCTCCTTCTTGCCCTTTGTAGCTTCCTCCTCTTTGTCTTCCAACCTTGACTTCCTCTTGAGTTGATTTAGGAAAATTTGCTTTCAGTCAGACCTGGCATTCTCTAAGGATGCAATTCCTTATCATCACTCCCCAGGTACACATGTCAAAACAGAAGAGCCTTCCTCTCACCTGCGCCCAGTTCTAAGGCTGGGAAGATAATACCCAACCAGCTTGCAATGCCTGGTGGCCCTGGGCTTTCAAGAGAAAGAGAGTGGAACACAGAGTTCCTAACTGCTGGCAGGATGTACGGAGCAGGCAATGTCTGGGAATTCTACTTTAATAACAGAATAATTCTCCAGCACCTGTAAAATTATTCGGATATGACGACATAATTCATTGAAGGGAGTATTTCTAGATGATTACATATCATATTATCAAAGATACACTCTACAAAATGAGAACTCTCGGACATTGCTGGAAGAAATGTAATTTGTACAACCTTTCTGGAAAACAATTTGGCAACGTGCACCAAGTCTTAGTAAGTTTTGTGCCCCTAGTATTTCACTATTAAGAGTCTATTCTAGGGGAATAATCCAATATGAAGGCAAAAATCATTTTAAAAAAGTATCTATTCAAGCATTATTTATGATAAGAAATTGGGAAAGAATTAAACATTCATTCTCTGACTAAGTTATGGTCCAGTTAAGTTGTGGTCCATCCATTAGAAGGGATATTACACAGGCATGAAAATCGTGTTTTGGAAGCAATAATAATCACATAGGAGAGATGTTCATGCTAGAATGCGTGGGAGGTTTTTTTAAAGGCAGGTTATATAATTTCATGCTTGGGATGATCTCAGTGACAAATATGTCTTTATAGGTATGTTTTGTATTCTGTAGTAGTATAGTAGTAAACTTTGGGGGCGTCTGTCCAGGAGACAATGGTACTCTTTCTCTGAGAAATGACCCACTACCCACACACACGGGCCATCAACAGCCATGTTATTCTGTGTGAGTGCTCCCTCAGCACAGGCGAGTGGACCACAGGTGAACTCTTGGTACAAGTTCAGGAAAACTGATTGATGCCCCCAGGAACCCAGGGTTGCTCTTAATAAATGGGAGAAAGAACAAGTTGTAGTATTGGGACCTACGGGGTAACCGTGTTTGACTATCTGCATGCCAAAACAGAGAAAGCCCATACATGGTTCTGCTGCCCTTGTGGTTCCCTGGAATATCCCCAATGTACTTTACATAAATTCTCATTTTCTTTTAAGTCAGTTTGAAATGGGTTTCTGCCATAAACAAATATACATGGAAAACTGAGTAGCAAGAGCTTTTCAGAATGTTAATACTGGTGAGAAATTGCCTATAACTTTTATTTTCTTCTTTATACTTTCCTGTATTTACAGTTTTCTAAAGGGAGTAATATCATTTCCATAATAAAAAGAAACAAAGTACATTATAAGAGAAGGAAATGTTTCTTTCTAAAGAAAGTTTTGGTTTTTTCTCTTACAATAGAAAGAGCTTCACTGCAAAATATGCTACTCAAATACTCTCAAATATAACTCTATTTCTGGCAGTGGAAAAGCAGCCCAGTATTAGACAGTTGGTAGAGTTCTCATGTAGGCCCAGTGAGACCTCAAGCTAAGCAAACCTCAGAGTTAGAGATGAATCTGTATAAAGAGAGGAAATACCATCTCTTCCGCCAATGATTGATTCATGAGTGGGTGTGTGACCCATGTGGCCAATGAGATTAAAGAAGAGGCATTTTTATTCTTGTCCATTTATCTCTGTCCCATCTTTTCTGTCTCTAGGTCAGTTTCCCTTATTTTCAGCATATTTTAATGTGGCCCAGCTTGTAAATAGCACACGTGTGGAACCCACTCGAAGATATTTGTAAAGTCTAAATCTGCTATTTCTTCTAGCTCTCTTTGACCACACATCTATATTCTGCTCACCCTTCACCAGCCACGCTTCCCCCTCCACTGCCACCAAGAAGCAGTCAAGCTATTCTCTAACAGAAGACACTGTCTGTCACTCCTCCAAGAAATCACTTAGCCAGCCTACCCTTTACCTAGTGTCCCCCAACTTGCCTTTTTTTGGAACTGAGCCCTAGGATGTGTCACTTGCTACCTTGAATGGATCTTTGGAAGCCAATTGGAAAGAATAGTAGATACATTCTGCAGTCATTTATTCTGTCTTGGCCTGTGTTGGTTTATTCCAAATACTTTGTAAAGAAATAGGTATACGGTAAACAAAATGGAACTAAACTTCTTATGTGCTACAGATTCTAGGATAAAGTGGTATAGTAAACATCAATGATGATGCTTCTGAAGAAAATTTAGCTGTGAGAGCCCTCAGGAGATCTGATTTTAGTAATTCCTAGTCAATCGGTGCCCCTTCTGTGAGAAACATTTGTTCAAGGGCTTTATGCCAGTTTCATCTGCTAATCAGTTGAAAGGATAGTGTAAATGGTAGAGAATGATTTGAGCTCAGAGGCCACAGGAGCACACCACAGTGTGTTTTCCCAGAAGTAAATGAGGGAAAACTGTATCTTCCACCTCAACTCCCCTCCCACCCCCAGTACCTTACAAAGAATAGAGTTTTGCACAATAGCATTCATGTGATTTTTAGATTTTCAATAACCTTGATATATGATGTAAGCTTTATTTAGATAAACACTGTTTTTTAGTCTTAATGATCCATTTAAGTACTTTGAGCTCTTTATAATAGGATTCTATGTTATCTGCCCAAATATTTCTGGCTTTCAGATAATGGAGGTGCAAGTGTCTAGTATAGTACCTGGTATATCATAGACATCGAGAAAAAATGAGTCACTAGGTGTCTGTGTTTGGTGACAATCACTGGATTCAAGCAGCAGATTAAAGCAAGTTTTCAGCACCTGAGAAAGCTATAAAAAGAAAGCTAATTTTTCAGTGCTAATTTTGTGGGACTTAGACTATAATCAGATGAAGTCACACATGATAGAACAAATGAATTGATGAATGAAATACCGGAAAAGAACCTAGTACCGAAAAAAAGCCTCGGTAATCACTGGCCGTGACTGAGGGAGCAGAGGAATCGACGCTCTGAGTGGGGCCAGAGTGAAGCAGCTCATTTAGCACCCTGACCTGAGAAGGATCCCTCGGAGAGTAGAAAATGTCATTTTGTATGGCTTTGCAGATGTGCCTGGAAAGGTGGGACTGAGGTATACATTAACATCGTTAGAATTTGCTTTGCAACACAATATTTAACTTTTGTCTTAACTGAGGGAAGGTTTTAGAATATACCTCCCAAATGTTACCATATATATTCAAAATTTTAGATACACAAGCTCACATTATACAGTAAATTTGTCTTTCCTCCATACCTCTTTCCATTTACCAATACCCAAGATTTCAATGAAATTTTATTTTCTTAAGATTAAGAGAATAGATATTTTTGCTGTTAAACATTTATCAGGAGTTTACTACATGCAGAACAAGGACCATTAAACAATCTTAATGGATTAGAACACAAAAATACCTGTGTTTAGCAGCCACTAAGTGGAATATATCCATGGAATATAATCCTTGACATTTTATGCCCTCTAGTCAAAGATAGCCTGACAGCCAATCATATATAATTGCAAGCAAACAAAAATTCATTTTATCTAGAGAACATAAAAAAAGAAATAATTGGGTAGGGCTAAATTCATGGTATGCAAACTGTTTAGTCGCCTGGGGACCCGCCTTTAGAAGGACCTGAGATTGGCGTAATGCTCTACTGTCACCATATTGAAATTCTCAATAGTTTTGAACACAGTGTTCTGCATTTTCATTTGGCATTGGATCCCCACAAATTATAGGGCCTGACCTGTTCTCAGATCTAATTCTGATATCTGTGAACATATATGTATAGTTATATATATAATTTTATATAGAAATAACTCATATACATATATGTACATATAAATCTATGTCCTAAATGGACGTGCTCTTTTCACCACAAAAGTGATCTAAGTTGCTCGCTAGGCTTTTGCTTTTATTTCTTACTTGTGGTGACATGTTGTCACTAATCCATCCACAATCTCTTTCTTATTCTCCTTTATGACCAACTATGAGATGTTTATATGAGATGTATTTTATGATTGTGGGCAAGGTTGGTCCTGAGCAGTTCCTTTTAGTTTTATCTCAGTTCACAGATATATGTTTTTCTTTTCCACCCAGTGACTTAAAAATAAATAAATAAGTAATAACAACAGCAACAAAAAGCCTTGCATCTCCTCTGGAAATAGTGCAGGTGTCAAGGGGCAATAAATTTATCTATCTTTTCATCCAACTATCCATCCACCTATTTATTAATTTATTCATGTAACACACATTTATTAATATGCACTATTAGGGAAGAACCTAGGGTTCAAGGATAAGATGAGAAGATGGGATCACTCTACCTGGAATGACTCAGTATGATACAGGGAGCCTAATACATGACACAAGCAAGACAAGGCAGCGCAATAAATTATTACAGAATGCTAATTAATTGAATGTCAAGAGCATCTTTCTTCTTACAAGTCCTTAATAATTACCCAAGCATTATTCATTGACTGTGGCTGACTTTCTCCTCAGGGCTCCACAAGCTGTGCCTGAAGGAGTCCACATAGAGCAAAATGTGATATTGAGAGAGGGAGGGGGAGGACGTTCTTTCCTGTGCATAGAAAGATTTATGGGGCTGTAACCGTTTTGCTGAGCCTTACAACATGAATGACAGTGCACTGTGTCTGGTACGGGAGGCAGGGAGATAGTTCAAGCAGAAGGAGCAGCATTTGCAAGCGCCTGGAAGAAGGTAGGCTCTTTCATGGCCCTGTATCAACCACCCTTGAGTGGCCCCGATTTTGGCACAGAACTTTCCTCTGCACAGAGGGAAGTGCCTGGAGTGAGAGGAAACCCATGAGTTTGGCTTCATTAGTAGAGACAAACCATCTAAGCCATCCAATTTATAAACTAGCCACAAAAATAAATCTCTCAAGGCAAGTGTGGTTTAGGGGTAGAACCACCATTTTATCTGAATCACGTTCATTGTGTGATCCAACTATTATTTGCCTTGAAATCCCCAAATCCTTTAAGATTATGGATAACTTAATTCTGCAGTTTTTAAATTAAAATGTTTCAATTTTTATTTCAAATATAGTGAGAAATCAAAGATCTTCTACTACCTTCTAAAACACATCTAAATGACATATATGCATGCACTTGCAGACACGCATAAGAGAGATCAACTCCAGGAATTCTTGGGATGACGTTTCTTCTGTCAGTTCTCTTTAATTTTCTTTTTCCATTGATGTCTGGGCCTCTCCCATGTTTCTATTCCTGTGGCTGCTTTCTTCTCTGCCCCAAGATGACCTTAACGTGCATTCTAGATCCTTTTACTTTTATGTTCCCTAAACAACCTCAACTACAAGGCTGCTTTATGCAGCAGAGTGCCATTGAAGACTTGTGGGTATCCGAAGCAGTTAGGCTACAGAATGACCAAAACTGCAAAGTGCATCTTAATGGCATCTTTGTTCTTTAAAATCCTTTATCAAACCAACCGCTGTTCATTCCCCGTGGCTGTCTTCTCCCCAGGCCCTCTGCCTACCACTAGTTTGTTTTTTCCCCCTCAGCTCTCCTTTTACATCAATCTCATCTCTTCTCCAAGGAACATTAAAAATTTCAAGTCACTAGTTGATGTTGCAAGGAAATGCAGATCTGCATATTGACTGTGTACATCTAAAGAAGGTATGAGTGAGTCAGGAAGATCCCCCAAACAAATCTACCTAGGGTTCCAGCCTTACCAAGAACTTGCCAAGATTTGACATCTCTCTCTCTCCTTTCCACCCTCTCCAGCGGTCTCTGTGAGTGAAATGGAGAAGTACAGGAATTCGCTGTCCTGGTGATATAACTCATACTCCTCCCGACAGAGAGAGAAGGGACGCTGGTCAACCTGGGCGAGCACCTTGATCCCTCTGGTTGGATAACACTGATGTGCTATTGTCCAAGGCGAGTAGAACTAGGGTTAGCCTGTTACTCTGAGGTTTTAGGATTTGACTTGTTTGCCAATCAGAAACAGTGAAAGTCGTTCGTGAAAATAATGTTTAAGAGCTTAAAAATCAGGCAGACGGAAACAAACCTATATTCTGAATAAATAAGTATAAATACAAATTTATTTTTTATCTTAGAAATTTTTTTATTGATGTGTAGTTGACATACAATATTATATTACTTTCAGGTGTACAACATAGTCGTTTGACATGTATATACATTATAAAACTATCACTGTGACAAGTCTAGCATCCATCTGTCACCGTACAAAGTTACTGTGACATTATTGACTATATTCACTATGCTGTATTTATTTATGCAGTCTTATTTATTTTATGTGCTTATTTTATAACCGTGCCTTGTTCATTTTATAACTGAAAGTTCGTACCTCTTAATCCCCTTCACCTGCTTTGCCCATCCTCTCACCCCCTCTCCCCTCTGGAGACCACAAGTTTGTTCTTTGTATGTGTGAATGTGTTTCTGTTTCGTTTCGTTTGTTTGTTTGTTTTGTTTTTCAGATTCCACATATAAGTGAAATCATACAGTATTTGTCTTTCTCTGTGTGACTTATTTCACTTAGCATTAAAATACACAGCCAGTCAGGAAGAGGAAAACAAAAATCTATTGTGATTCAGAAGAACTCAAGATGCAAAATTGATTAAAATTTGTGCGTAAAGAATTAAAAAATAGCAAAGCACATTACGTAAGGTGCTATTTTTAAAAGTATGGCTGGGATAATGAAGTAGTCCCACACCCCGTGTGTAATGATTTTGTGGGTTTTTAGAGTCATAATATTGGATTTGTTCTCTTCTGATATTGAGATTAATATGGCATGGCTGTATACATTGTGTGCTTCAGTAAACAGCTTTGCACACAGTAGGGTGACAGTTTCTATTTCTGATTTGATTTCATATGCAGAAGAAATCATCTGGTGTAAAGCAATCCTACAAGGCACAGGGTCTTGTATAACTGTCACTGTCACTGTAGTGATCACATTATAGGAGAATTAATGTTAGGGTAATTGTTTTCTTAGGAGACAGAGTGCCTTCAGAGTAGGAACTAGACTGAACTCATCTCTGTGTCCCTAATACCTAGCACCATTTCTAGCACACAGTAAAATGTTTGTTAAACAAATAATGAATAAGTGACCAGTGTTTAAAAGAACTCGGGATGAGTCTAATGGGAATTTAGTGGACTGGCCCAATAATAATCAGACAGCACTCAGAAAGAAACTCTTCTGAGGATCACTTTAGGGAATGGGTTTGTACTGGTTTTAGACTAATTTTCAGTTAGTCTTATCCAACCTGCTTACAATTTCATTACTTTAAATGAAAGAAACTTCTCTGACTCTTATTATTGGTAGATCTAGATAAATATAGAATGCGTATATCATGAATTGATGGAAAGGCTCCCAGAAACATGGTTACATGTACTATTTTGATCTTTTAAAAATAAGAGTATTGTTGGTGGCAGCCCGGTGGCATAGTGGTTAGGGTCCTGTGCTCTGCTTCAGCAGCCCCCAGTTTGGGGGTTCAGTCCCGGGCGTGGACTTACACACCACTCATCAAGCCATGCTGTGGTGGCGTGTCAATGTAAAGTGGAAGCGGATTAGCATAGATGTTAGCTCAGGGTCAATCTTCCTCAGCACGCCCCCCCCAAAAAACCCAGAATATTGTTTTCCTCTGTGCTCTATGTCCTCAGGGGTAATAACAGACCAGCAAAGAGAAGCCATGAAAAGTATTGCCCAGCTCTTCCAGGGCCAAAGAAGCTTCGATCTTGAACTATGAAATTCTGGCCAGGTTCAGAGTGTGAGGCGATTTTTGGAATGTAGGTAAAGCGAGCTTATGGACACATAGATTGCTTTGTTAGACGCCCATCTCTGGACATGTACATATCTGCAAACTGAACTTAAAATTTTAGCTTGGTCTCTCCATCCCTTCCCTCTCCAGGCTGCTCAGATTAAAATGTCGATGGATACGTGGATACCAAAGAGCAGAAAACATTTTCACCGATGGAGAAAATTTTAACCTTATTTTAAAATAAGAAGGTTTCTAGGAAAATATTGTCTTTTAACATATAATGTTGGTGTCCGGGGCTCAGCCTCCAGGAACCGGGTCGACAATGGCCAGTCGGGGGAGCCACTGAGGCGTGTGTCTGAAGACTGAACACTTACATCAGACGTAGGCTTCCGAGGAAAGGCGGAGCTCAGTCAGGGTGGCCCCACTAACCTCACTGCAGGCAAAATGTCGTGTCAGCCCTGGTCAACCACCGGGCCCACAGCAGAGCGCCAGTCAAAGGCACTTTAACAAACAAGCATCTTTTCTCAGGAGTGAAGCAAAGTGGTTCAGAAATGATTTCTCTCCCTCTAAATAAAATCTGATTAAGATAATCCACCCTCTTATCATTAACTGTGGACGGAAAACGTATGTTGTGACAGTTGAGAACGTTGGCTGAGCACTTAGACTTTCCAGTTCACATTGTGGTTCATCCCGCTCTCAACCCAAGGCAAGTTATTTAACCTTTCTGCACCTCAGCTTTCCCATCCGTAAAATGGCACCTCCACTGCAGTGTTTGGGATAATATTTGCACAGCACTTAGCATCATGCCAGGCACAGAGTAAGTACCTGATAAATTTATATATGCATATATGGATAGAGAGATATAGACATGTAGTTAAAATTTTATATAAAAACTCTCAAGTTACCAATATGAAATTTTAAAATTCCTTCAATATTTAATTAGCATATTTGGTGCTACATGTCTATTTTTCCATGTCATACAGCTAAGCTCAAGAGCATCTTCAGTGGAATGTAAAGAAAGTCAGGAATTGAGACCTGGCTCCCTCATTTACTAATCTTGTGAGGATTTGAGCAAGCCACTTCAGTTTTCTGAGTTTCATTTTCTTTACCAATTTAATGAGGATGATAATGCTTATCTCACAACCTTGTTGGGGAGGCTTAACTGAATGACGTAAATTGGTAGGTGCCAAGCACATGTGAAGGTTGTTATACACACTTCTTTGATCAACATGCTTTGCATTGAATGCAAAGGGGTTGGATAAAATATAACTCACTTCCTTTCGTTTTCAAATGAATCTATTGCAGCTTAGCAGACACACCCCTGATGAGATTTACAGAGAGTCATGTATTTATCTGGTACAAAGAGGTAGCCTCTGACCTCTCATTCATAAATCTTCAGAGAGCTCACTAGGGCTTTTTTGATAGCTGAATATATTAATTTGTCCTACAAATATCTGCTGAATGCCTACTGTGTGCCAGGCACAGTTGTGAGGAGCTTGAGATACACTGATGACTATGGCTATGGAGCTCACGATGTAACTGGAGGAAAGACACAACACAATATGAACATAAGTACAGAGTCAATTACATTGTCCTTGGAAGGCAGTAAATATTTGCGGAAAATGGAAAAAGTAGAGTATAATAAGGGGAGTAAGAAGGTGGACTAAGGTTTTTTATTTTTGGTGAGGAAGACTTGCCCTGAGATAACAGCTAATGCCAATCCTCCTCTTTTTGCTTGAGGAACAGTGTCCCTTAGCTTATATCTGTACCAATAGTCCTCTATTTTGCATGTGGGATGCTGCCACAGCATGGCTTGGTAAACGGTATGTAGGTTCATGCCTGGGATCCAGAGTGCACAAACTTAACCACCATGTCAATGGGCTGGCCTCAAGTTTGCAATTTTAAATAAGTGGTCAGGGTGGAGTGGGCCTCACTGAGCAGGCGAGACATGAACGAAAACTTGAAGGAAGAGAGGGAGTCCAATAAGGGGAATCTGGCAGAAGCAAAACTTTGGGTAAAAACCTTGTGGTGGGGCGTTCCTATGAGTTCCAAGAAAAGTAAGAGATCTAGAGAGGAGTGAGTGTGAGAGAGAGGAAGAGAGACAGAGAGAGAGAGAGAGAAATAGGAGAGAAGATTATAGACATAATGGAGAACTAGACAACCTTGTGTACCATTGCAAGGACTGACTTTTCTCTGAGTGAAGTGAGCTCCATTGCAGAGGTTGGAGCACAGAGGCGACCTGATCTGACATACTTCCTAAAAGGATTTCTCTGAATGTTGTGTTGAGAAGAGTTTATAGGAGGATAAATGGTGGATGCAGGGGGACTAGTCAGGAGCGATTGGAGTCGTCTAAGTAGGAGACTATGATGGCTCGGACCAGGCTGGTGGCATTGGAGGTGGCGAGGGATGCTGAGATTCCACACTGTTCTCTGAAGCCAGTGCCTGCAGTGTGCTGGCTTCTTTCTCTTCTTTTCTATCCAAACGCATCGCTCCAGCAATTCTCCCCTTACTGTTCAACATCAAATGCACACTCTACTGGATCATTCCCATTAGCATATAGACATGCTGTTATTCTTCCAACTTAAAATCTCCCGTTGGCCCCTCTTGTCACCCAGCCACTACCACGTTTCTTTGCTCCTCTCTGCAGTAAAACTTCTCAAAATATTTATCTTTTCCAACTGATCTCTCAAGAACCTACGGCCAAAAATCTCTTGTTCCCATGATGCCACCAAATGTGCTCTTGCCATGGTCACCATTGCTGGATCCAGTAATTCATTTTTAGTCCTCACCTAACTTGACTATCATTTTTGGCTAGAGTGTGCTATTATTAACCCCTTAAGCCAGAAGTTTCCTCTCCTAGAATTCTCTTCCCTGTTTGGTTCCAGGTTAGAGTTCACCATAAGAAGAAGGCAGCGGTCATTCCCCTCAGAAAGTTGTTGCTCTGAGATGTGGTGAGAGATCAATGCAGCTTGATTTTGCTCTCCTCAATGCTGCATCTAGCTGGTCTTCTTGACTGCTGGCCCTGTTGTCCCATAGGGACTCCAGACTTACCACCAGATTGTGCCTGTGGACCCTACAGAAGGGGTCATGACCCAGAGGCCATAGCTTCTCATAGACCTCTCCAGAACCTCCTCCTTCTTGGTCTTGTTTTGGCTGCCAGGCCCACTTGAAGTTCACGGTCATGGATCAAAGGGAGAATCAGTCCCCATAATAACAAGACTGACTTGGAAACAACACTAAATGCCCACTTTTCTCTGGGAGGCTAGGAAACAGTCATATTAGTGGGGGCCCTTGGGAAAGCTTTGTACTGATTCTTATGATTATCTATTTTAGGGAAAGTATCCAGGATGCCTGTCTCACATTTTTTAATGTTTGAACTATTCCAGATCTTGTGACAACTCAAGTGCTGTGATCTGAATTGGAGGGGTCTTCGAGGGTGGGGAGCTTACAGAAAATGATGACCCCTACCTTGGGTTGGTTCCCAGCCTGGGAGATTCTTGTGTGTGACTGTGTGGGGTGCTCTAGCCACCCCTTCCCCCTGGGGATGCAACCTGCTCTAGGAAGAATCACTGGATCATTTTTGGTGTCCCTTATGTCATCAGATTGTAGATTCTCAGAACCTTCTTCAGACCTTGGGGCTGACATAGGTGAGGAGCTTGTCAGCACTGGAGTGGGCCTCCCAGGGTGAGGGGAGTGGCAGCAAATGCCGCGCCAGCCCCTGAGTCACTGATGATGCTCCCTGGAAACCAAGATCCTGAACACCGGAAATCCAGAGTGGGAAATTTGTCCTTTAGTCCTGACTGTCCCCTGGGGCACCCCACCTGCTCTCAGCCACCCCCAATTTGAAGTAATGAGTTGTCCAAAAAAGCACTTTCAAAGTATCCAGGAGAACAGTGCCTCGTCCATAAATTGAGGGAGCATGAAAATGAAAGGTTTAAAATTCCATTAAGGATCCCCTGAGTCACCCGTCTCCCCCCCTTCTTTTAGTTCGCACCAAGCAACTTTAGCTCAGTGGGTTTTCTAAACTGTTCTGTTAATTTTAGCTGTTTCTAGATAGATAGCCATATTCTAGGTGAATCATCAGGAAAATTGAGGATAAGAGCAAATAGCACACTGTTCTATTGTGAACCGCTTCATCAGCTCTTTAAAGAAAAGACAGGCAGGTTACCTCTTCATTACATGGGTGTTTCTGGAGAATACAGAATATATATGTGTATCTATATATATACGCACACACATACAGAATATATATATATGTGTATATACAAATATATACACATTTGTATAAATATGTGAATGCACACAAGTTTACATACATATGAGTGTGTATATATAGATACACACGTGTGATATTTGTGGAGTAGTGATAAGGGAAAAACACAATAACTTTTCTTGGTTCATACTTGCTTTTCTGTGTTTCTATATTTTCTCAGTCAAATGCAAAGAACACCTATATTTGACTGTTCAGCTAGGGATTTATCACACAATCCTAATGTTATTTTCTCTTGATTTGAGTCATTGCCACTTTGGGTGCAAATGAAGAGGATCTGTGTGTTGTCAAAGGGTAAATGTGACGAAGAGTAGACAAGATAGGGTTCCTTGTTCCATCTCTCCCAGGGATTACAATGTGAAGAAATATTGCCTTATTTGTTCATGATCTGAGGTATCGGCTTGCCCCTATTCAGGAGATTTTATCATTCAGATTAAGAAATCTATTTTGTAACCTGTTATTAAGCAAACATTTCCCCCACATTATGATTACAAAGGGTCGTATTTTCCTGTCCTTCTCACCCCCACACGGTTCTGCCTTTTATGCAATTTGAACAATAGAACTGCATTTTTATCTTCCTAAGAATTCAGAACCAGACTTCTATCGTGCAAGAAGGCATTCAACTCGTAGAGAAGGGCATGATGAGCAGAATGCATAAAAGATGTTCTGGTATCATCACCCAAAGGAATGTTTTAATTGGTCACTCATCCCTTCCAGAAAGTCAAATAATTCTCCAGTTAGATGTAAGGTAGCTTCTTGCAATCAGATATAAATTAGAGACCAGATATCTTATTTTATGTATCTTTGTATCGTGCACAAGGTCTTAATGCTTTTCGGAGGAGTTTAAATAAATGAATGGTTGGTAAACCAATAAACTTTGAAAAGTGAGGTGTGCAGACAGAGGGAAAATAAGATGTGACGAGAATGAGCTCTTTCATTAGCAACAGCAGCGTTTTTCAACCTCAGCGCTATTGACAATTTGGACAGGAAAATGTTTCGGTTTCTTTTTTTTGAAGGGGTGTGTTGCCGCACCGTGCATTGCAAGATGTTTAGTAGTGTCCCTGGCCTCTATCCACCAGATGCTAGTAGAGACAGCCAGATACGTCTCCAGACATTGCCAAATGTCCCTGGGTGGGGGGCCAGGGAGGTGCAAGCAGGGAGTAGGGCAAAATCACCCCGGTTGAGAACTACTGAGCTGGAGAATCAATTTCCTTTTAACCACAGGAGCTGGGAATCATCAGAGTTCTTTTGATATTCATGAGGCAGGATATACATGTAGAGTTATGTTGCAAATAATAACATCATTATGAAAAAACTTTAGTTCCAAAAATTATTTAATGTATGTCAAACTCAGGATCCAGATTCTATGAAAGTTTATTATGATCAAATTTAATATGCTTCTTACAACTATTCTTCTAATTAAAATCAGGAATATAAGATGTACCATAGCAAATCTGGGGTCAACAGCCAATAGATAATTATGCAGGCCTTGTAGGGGCATTTAGAACATTCTCAGGCTCCCGAGTGGCAATATGGTTAGATAGAATGTGAACTCACTGAGAGAAGGGCACATGCGTCCCTGTCCTCTACATGAGTGTAAACCCAGTTGGTAGAATGGTGCCAAGCATAAGGTAGGCACTCAACAAATGTTAAGTAGATGAACAGATGAAGGAATGAAGGAATGTATGGTTGAATGAATGAATATGGCTTCTCTTTCCCAAATTTGCTGCCAAGGATTCTTTTGTGTGTTGACTGAGCCTAGATATTAATTAATTTTTATTTATTTATTTTTTTGAGGAAGGTTAGCCTTGAGCTAACATCTGCCGCCAATCCTCCTCTTCTTGGTGAGGAAGATTGGCCCTGAGCTAACATCCATGCCCATCTTCCTCTGCTTTATATATGGGATGCCTACCACAGCATGGCTTGCCAAGTGGTGCCATGTCCGCACCCGGGATCCGAACCGGCGAACCGCAGGCCACCAAAGCAAAATGTACGCACTTAACTGCTGTGTCACCGGGCCAGCCTGAGCCTAGATGTTAAGGTTGAATCTGATCTGTGTTTTTGAAGATTATCGTAAGGTATGACATAAACTTTTGTAGAAGTTTAGTCTTTATCTATGTAAGAAGTTTATAATGTTTCATGTTCCTTCTGCAGTTGAGTTTTTATTCAATAATTAC
Organism: Equus przewalskii; assembly: GCF_037783145.1. Taxonomy (NCBI): domain Eukaryota; kingdom Metazoa; phylum Chordata; class Mammalia; order Perissodactyla; family Equidae; genus Equus; species Equus przewalskii. The sequence goes on from NC_091838.1 coordinate 13,980,814, forward strand.
TTTAAGTAATCTTTTTATAATTGAAGAAGCAAAAGCACTTGGGTAACCCCCCTCCTCCCAATGGTTTCCTAAGTCTGCCTGGTCAGTTACCTGGATGCTAAAAAAATGAATGAAATTGTTTATTTAAAAAAAAAAATTCTAATTCAATTTACGAATGACTCTCCTGCAAGAATATAAATCTAAAGAAATGAGTTTAGAAACAGTACATATTATAACATGCAACACTGTTTCTGATAAATTACTAGGTTGTGATATATGAAATTATTGTTTCTGTACAAAATCGTTAAATATGGCAACTTCATATGGTTCAACCTAACAAATGCTGAAATCACATGTACAGGGAGAGAGAGGAAAAAAAAAACTACTTTTGAAGGATAGATCAAATAACAGAAAATATCAGCAGGGACAGGAGTTAAGGCCTAGTTTTCCTCATGACTTTCTCAGCATCACCTGTGAACTTTTCTCCAAGGAAGGTCATTCCTGCATCTAAGGACTGCCCAGATGCTTAGATGCAGATACACACTGGGGTAAATCTACTTTCTCCTTTCTTATCCACTCCTTCCCCCCAAGTTGTCCACGACTCGTTGACTATTTACGTTATTCAAGGGCCAACAAGTAGAAATGTTAGAGAGAAAATTCACTGTATAATTCAGTAATAAAATACTTTTTTATTTCTTACACTACACCTAAAATGGTGTTTCTATGACACATTTTGCTTTGGTTTGCTTTGCTTTTCATCTCTGGGTTTTGGTAAACCATAGGCATTTGCCTCTCTCCAAAGAGAAGGCCTTAAAAGTGTATTGTTGTCTCTGGAAAGAAGGCTTTTAGAAGTGCAAGGCACTAGTAAAATTAATTCCTTTGGGACATATTTGACACAGAAATTATTTTATATTGAAGATTATTTTTCTAAATGGGATTTATTTATTTTCTAAGTATCAATGATTTACTTTCTACCTATAGTGCCATGAATGACCTAAACAGTATACTTATTTATAAAACAACCAAACAAATCAAAAGAAAACAAAACAAAATGCCTACTACCAAGGAAGTAAGAAAGGTGTTTATAATCCTTTTCTGCAAATATTAAAAACAAGATAGTCTTCAATGGTAACAATGGATGAATGTGAGTAGTGAAACGTAAAGGATGTGGAAGGCATCTCAATGATTGCCCTCGAATTAAAAAATTGTTCTGCAAGTGACTGATTAATAAGTGATTATAATGTCACATTCAGCTTTTCTCACAGTGGTATATCGAGCTCAATGAACTTTAGTCCTGCTCATCAATACCTCAATTCTTCATGCTTTCAGATGCTCTTCAGAGACAGCCATACGTTCTCTCGGATCTCATGGTTATACCACTCTCTCTAGAAAATCAGGATGACACTGGGAAACTCAGCAGCACTGATACTGAATCTGTAATTACCTGGGCTTCCGTCTTCTTTTCTACTTGGCATGGCTATTGTTAAGGCTGCATAACCTTCAGAATTCAAAGGCACATTTCTCCACTTTATTCTACGTCATTTTGCTGTATTGTGAGGTATTCTGGGCACTAGATTAGAGACGTGGTTCTCAAAGTGTGGTCCCCAAACCAGTAGCATCAGCACCACCTGGCAATTTGTTAGAAATTCAAATGCTTGGGCCCCATTGTGGACTTACCGAATAAAAATCTGGAGGTGGCACCCAGCTATCTGTATTTTAACAAGCTCTCCAGGTGATTCTAATGCTCCATAAAGTTTGAGAATCACTATATTGGAGCTATTTCTTGGGGAAATGGCTTTTTTTCCCTCTTGGAAGAGAAATGTAAGTTTCTCAATGAGTCAGGATGTTCTTATTCTTTTATCTTTTTCTATAAAGCATCTGTTTGATTAGAGAAGCTGGATGGGAAGTCTGAAGTCTATAGAAGCCCCCAGTTGTTATCAACAAAGTAACTTTAATTCAATGAGTCAATTTCTCATCCATATGTAAGGGACATTTTGGAATTCTTAAGAACTTGAACTAGAAAAGAGAGTAGCTCCCACCATAAAGAAGCATTAGAAAGACTTTGTGTAGGAATTACCTGTCCATAACATTCTTTATATTTCAGCTTCCAAAAGCAAATAGAATTCTGCAGAATATTATGGTAAACCGAATAACTATGGCGTGCTTGACACGTAAATGAAGACTGGAAAATACAGATTTATTTTGTTTTTTTAGCAAAACACCTTGGTAAGCCATTTAGTTGGGGAGAAAAAGGTCTTAGAGGATGGCCAGGAAAATGAGAGATTGGAGCAAAGAGAAATACATTTTTTGCATATGAAAAACCAAACTTTTAGGAGCAGTTCAGAAAGAAGAGATGAGGTTTAGTGAGTGGAGCGAACAAAACCTAGATATAAAGGGATAATTGAGAGCCAAGGAGAGAGAGGCAGCCAGTGAAGTGTTCCTAGTGGCAGGTCTGGCGAAAGCAAAGGGATATCTAATACGTGTTAAACTGAAAATTACCTGCTGTGTCTGCTGTGGTGTCTTCTGCTTCAGGATGCTCAAACCATGGTGAACAGCCTGTAGTGTGGCCCCCACGTGATCGCTGCCTCTTGATGCTCGTGCCCACAGACAGTCCCCTCCCATTAGTGACCTAGGACTTGCTTATAACTAACAGAATACTGCAAAGGTGACAAGATTTATCGATCATATGTACGTGATTAGGAACCTAAGATTGTAGCACCTTTCTCACTGGAATCTCTCTCTTTCCCTTTCTAGCTTTGAAGAAGCAAGCTGCTACATTGGGGGCTGCCTGTGTTGGAAGGACCATGTGGCAAATAACTGCGAGCAGTCTCTAAGAGCTGAGGGTGGCCTCTGACAGAAAGCTGGCAAGAATCTGAAGTCTTCAGTCGTACAGCTACAAGGAACTGAATTCTGCAAACAACATAGTTGTTGAGTGAGCCCGGAATCAGATCCTTCCCCAGTTGAGCCTCAAACGAGACCACAGCCCTGGCCAACACCATGGTTCCAGCCTGGGAGGACCTTCAGCAAAGAGCCCAGCTAAGTTCTGCTTGGACTCCTGACACACAGACATTGTGAGATAATAAATATGTATTATTTTAAGCCACTAAGTTTGTGAAAATTGTTATGCAGCAAGAGATGGCTAATACTCAAACCATCGGTGAGGTGGGCTACACTTGACCTGGATTTGGGGGAAGGAAAAAATGGAGGCAAAACAATTGAACTTGAATCTGAACAAGTCTATAGATTTACCTACCACTTTCCAGAAGATATACGTATAGAGAAACAGGTTAAAAAATACCACTAGGGTGCCATCAGCAAAATCTAGACCATGGAAAACTCCAAAGGACGAAAGAAACAAAGGAAAACAATTTATTGCACAATCTAAAAAGCAAAAAATAAGATAGAGGGCTGGAGATTTAAAAAAATATTTAAGATGCTTATAACCAACTGAAATGCATGGGCCTTATGCATCCTGATTTGAACAAACATTTAAAAATACATGAGACAATTGTGCACATTTAAATACTGACTGGATATTTTAGAATACTAAGTTTACTGTTAATTTTTGTGAATGTGGTGGTGGCACTATGGTTAGGTTATGAAAAGGCTTTAACTCTTAGAGATGTAAAATAAAATATTGTGAATGAAATTATATTATTTGGTTCAAAATAATATACTGAGGACAAAAAGATAGGAGGTGAGAGGGAGGATTGTATAGATGAAACAAATTTAACCATTCTTTGATAATTCTTTAAACTGGATGAGGGGAAAATGGAAGTTCAGTATATTATTCCTGTTACTTTTGTATATCCTTGAAATTTTCTGTGATAAACAGTGGTTTTGGTTTTCTTTTTAATGGGGGGCTCTACTGAAGTGTGCAAAGTCAGGTGGACTTGAGCGCAGTGGGGCCACAGTATGGACAGACCGAAGACTGGACATAAAATGAGCCTCTTTCCTCTGAATGTACCCGACCAGCAGCCTCCCAGAGGGATGTGCATGATGATCCCCAGGGATATGTAAAGAAAATTATTATAATTTCCATTTATTTGTAATCTCATCCGTTCAAAAGTTGTATTTGTGTGTCCTTTATATGTAATTTATAAATACATTATATGCATACATTGTGGATGTGTAGGCTCTGAGTTTGGTTTTTACCTACGGTGGGCACACATGAAGAGACCTCCGTCTGAGTTACATGACAGTAACTCATGCTGGGATGTTTTTAATTCTGGAGGAGGACCCCATTTACATTTCTGAGTCAACTGCAGCTCTACAATTGATCCAGAAGACTTTCTTCACTCTGTAGCCAAACTGGAGTACCTACAACCTGGGTGATACTGGCCTTGTTCTTGGAACACCAACATAAGTCAGAGGGAGGGGAGGAAACAGCTCTGACATCAGCCTTCTAAAATATGATGGCATGCACTCTTTAAGGTTGGATATTTGAGAAAGATAGCAAAATGTATGCATTGTAGTGAGAGCTTATTAGGGTGATGATTCCAAAGAAATTTCCATGAAAAAGCTCAGGTAAGGGAGACCTTGAGTTAGCACGCCAGCATCTCTGGATATGATATGTCTTTTAAAATTGGTGTCTTTCTCGGTAGGGGCAGGCAATCTATGGAAGAAGTGTCTGGACTGAGCCTAGGCTATTATCTGCTTTATTTGTCAGAATAGAATCCAGGTCTAGGCTCATATTAAACAGGTAATCAAGCCAGCCACATGCCACTAAAATTTTATATCTCCTGTAGGGACAAAGCCAAGAACTAGAGCATAATAAGATGTTGGCTGGTGGCTGGAACACACCAGAGAGATAGCAAGAAACTGGAAGTGCTCTGGTCAGTGGAGCAAAGGAGACCGACTAAAGTTTTTGCGCCCCTGTTTGAAGTCATCCCCAGCTTGAAAGCATGACCTGCTTCAGTGTCTTTAACTACTGATCTAACAGTATTTCTCAAAATATTGCACATTGAGACCTGCATGAGAATCCACCTGCTGCAGCATACTCCCAAACCCTGATGGCTTAGAAACGTCATTCAATTTATTATTATGGTCTATGGTTCTGGGAGCTTGGGGATCTTACTCATGATGTCTCATGCGGTCACAGTTTGATGGTGGCTGAGGATGGAGTTATTTGAAGACCACTCTCGTGTCTGGCCCCTGCACTGGATGGCTGAAATAGCTGGGACTGGATAAGCATCTCTCCCTTGCAGCCCCTCCATGGTGGCTGGCTCACGCCTCCTTACAGCATGGTGGCTTCAGCATAGTTGGACTTCTCCGTGGCAGCCAACTTCTTCCAGATTCAGAATTTCAAGACAACGAGGTTGTGGCTGCCAAATCTAAGCTCCCCCAGTGTAATTTCTTCTGTATTCTATTGGTCAAAGCCACAGGCCAGCCTGATTCAAAGAGGTGAAAAACAGACTCCACCTCTTGCTGGCAGAAAGGTATCCCCGTACCACGAGGGAAGGAACCGATGGCAGCCATCTTGGCAGAAGGCTGCCACGTGCCTGTATAAGACTCACTGCTACTGGTATGTCCTGGGTGAAGTGAGGAGCTCTGCAGTTTGAACAGGAACCCATAGACTTTCTTAAGGGCACTAAGTTTTGGGAATAACTAGTGAACGTTTGGTGGTGTTTGGATGGCTCATTTTAAATTTTTGACTCTGCATTTAAAGAAGAGATTCCACTTAGGGGTCTGGATCCCAAATGCTCTTGCAATAGGTCGAATAGATGGGCATTACTGAGGAGAAAGTGCAACTCTTCATTGAAATAATTGACTTCTGGGACTATTTACTGTAATCTCACACTGATTAGCAATCTGAAAGAGGTCTCAGACTCTGTTAGCAAAGTTTAGAAAGTATAAGAGAGAAAGGGGCATATTTTTCGGGGAATGGTATGGCAAAGCAGAGTCTCGCAGTGAGCCCCTTCTTAGGGAGGAGATGGGGGAGGGTAGGAGATGTTGTGAGGTGGAGAGGCCACTTACGGCTCCAAGGTTGGGACAGGCTGGTCTCCCACCTCTGATCAGATTGCTTCCAAAAAAGGTCTGGAATCCTGACAGATAACCACACTCACTCATCTCCTACAGGTAGGGGACAGGAGGACAGGTCATACATCTCCTGTAGGATTTAACAAACTACAGTCTCTAAGGGACAACTCAGAAAAGGGAACGAGAATCTAGAGAGGGCCTTTAAGCCAACAGGAAGGGCGGAAGCTCAAAGGAGAAACCAGGCCTCTGGGTTCCACAGAGTCATTCATGCCTGCATCCTATGCCATAGGATGCAGGCTCAGCACTATTCTTCCTAATACTGCAGAGTAAGCGTTACAGCCAGGTCTCTTCTGATAACTGGGAGGATGGAGCACCAGCTACATTCACCATTTTTCTCCTCATTGTCCTGGGTCCCAGCTCCTTGAAAGAGAAATCTGCTAATAATACAATTATATAAATTAGCGAATAAAATGAGTTAGCAAATAAAAATTATCCTCAGGGTTTGGGGGCAGCTCCATGGCCAAATGATTAAGTTTGTGTGCTCTGCCTCAGTGGCCCGGGTTAGCGGGTTCAGATCCTGGGTGTGGACTTAGCACCACTCATCAAGCCATGTTGTGGTGGCATCCCACATAGAAGAACTAGAATGACCTACAACTAGGATATACAGCCATGTACTGGGGCTTTAGGGATGAAAAAAAACGGAAGAATATTGGCAACAGATGTTAGCTCAGAGCCAATCTTCCTCACCAAAAAGAAAGAAAAAAAATTATCCTCAGGGTTTAAATGCAATAAAGCACCAGTGTTCAATCAGGACATAGAATGAAGCAGCAGTGAACAAACTACTTGTAAAATGAAATAACAGAAGAACATGACTTATATCTTCCATTACCTGGGCAGGATCTCAATGGTCCAATCTGCACACTCTTGAAGGTAAACAATTTTAAGCCATGTAAATTAGGATGTGAAATGAATTACAATGACCCACTCTCCTCCCCAAATGATATAATATCCACAGAATTCAAACACAGGCGACATCTCAGTTACTCTAAACGTAGAGTCTGTCTATGGTTTGAGGAGCGGCACTATCTTATGACTTAGGATCATGATAAATTGTGGCAGTCTTCCTCTAAGAAATACTGCAGAGAAGAGTAATGTGAATATACAATGCATGGAAGCAGAAACATTGTTCTATCCTGCTATTATTGTTAATATAGTGACTGAAATGTGAATAATTTGCAGTCACCAAAAGACATATCAATCCTACCTGGCAAGGTGACTTTTTATTGCTCCAAATTTAATGCACAGCCTGTTATTTCAAGAAGCGTCCCTTGACAATGATATGTGTCTGGATAGTGATGTGAATTAAACAGGACCTGAACAAGGGTGATTATTTTTTAACCTTTACACTTATCCTTATAGTTTTCAAGTGTTTTTCAATTTAACATTATCTTCAGGACACCTTGTAAGAGAAGTCAATATTATTAAACTGAGCTACAGAAAGATGAAAGGATTTGCTCCAAGTTCCAAAGAAAACCAATGTCAAGGGGCAGGATTAAAATGTAAAAGGTTAATCTAATGGACCATTTTCGTTCTCTGGACACAGGTGTCCCTGTTTTTTTCTAATAGACTCATCAAGAATTTTGGAAGTTGATGGTCACATTTTGAAGGTATCCTTGCCTTCTAAAAGGATAAAGTAATGAAAGATTGATATAAGACTGCGTGGAAAGCGTGGTTTCCTCAATGAATGGAAAAGACCAGAAAGTGTCATGTTATGGCCTAGAATAAGTACAATGCAGTCCGAAACAGGGAGGCATGATAGCATCCTTCTCCTTTAGCGATGATCTGAAGTTAGCCAGGGATGAATCAGAGTAAACCATAACAGACTGACTGCAATATGGTCAGGAAAGCATCCGGCTATCATCTGAGCCCCTTGAGATTTGAAGATGGGAAAATGGAGTGTGTGGTGAAGTGGTTTCTAAGGCTCTGTTAGATCCCTAGGGCTGCTGTAACAAAGGACCATAGACTGGATGGCTTGAAACAACAGAAATTTATTATTTCCTAGTTCTAGAGGCTCGAAGTCCAAAAGCAGGTGTCAGCAGGTTTGGTTCCTGCTGAGCACGCCGAGGGAGACTCTGATCCATGCTCTTCATAGTTTCTGGGGGTTGCCTACCATCCGTGGCCTTCCTTAGCTTTTAGATGCGTCACTCCAATCTCTGCCTCCAACATCGCATGGCATCTTCTCTCCCTGTGTGTCTTCATGTGGTCCTTTTTTTTATAAGAACACCAGTTACACTGGATAGGGCTCACCCTAATGATGTCATCTAACTTGATTAAATATGCCAAGATTCTATTTCCTAATGAGGTCACATTCACAGGTACTTGAGGTTATGACTTCAACGTACCTTCTTGAGGGGCACAACTGATCCATAACAATTAGAGGGAATAGAACAGAGTCTCTGGGTGAACCTTTCATTGAAAGCCTGAGATTTAAATTGGCCTCATCATAACTGTCAATCGTAGATGTGATAAGATAAAGAAAACAAAGTTGTGGGCTATAGGTTAGTTACTAAGCTCCTAGCTTAGTACATGGCCCATATTTCTGCTGAGGAGTTTAACGATGATCACTGCAAATCATGGATGCTTTGAAGTGGCATTTCTGCCTCCAGGAGGTACCGAACTATGTCCATTCCTAGGCCGTTAATGGAATAGGCAATAGCTTCTTGCAGAAAGTAACTCTTTTGCCTGTGTGGAGACTGTAAAGTGTTGCTTAATTAATTTGCACATTCCTCTCTTGTCAAGAAGGGTCATTCTTGCCTATAAACCCCCTCACACACCAGTTACTCCCTCAACCCTCACCCCAACACAAGCACACATAGTTCAGGATGCAGCTCCTTTTTGGAAAACTGTCACATAGGGAAATCGTTAACATTCAAATGCACAAATATGATTTTTCAGTGAGCACATTAAATACTGTGAGAACAGCTTAATTCCAAAGGGATGAAAAACCTCTGTTTGTGAAGAAGAATTGTTGTTAAACAAATAATGCCAAATTAAAATAATTTCTTATGCAAATCATATTGGTAGCTTAATAGTGCTCTTTCCATTTAGTCAATGGATATCTGATAGAAAAGTTGTATTTTGGGTCATAGAATTTCAAGGACTTTTGGCTCTTCAAGAGTAAGGGGTCACTGATTTAGCATATAAGTTTATTTAAAACAATAAACATTGACTCTCTCTTTTTTTCAGTCCACTACAAAAATTCAGTGTCTTTTCCAGGCAGCTGCATGTTCTGACTGTTGATGGAAGAGGTAACTTTTAAGGAAGTGCAGAAAAGGAAAGCAAAAAGATTAATATTTCAAAATATTATCTTGCAATACTTATTTATAAACACATGGGAATACATTGGGATGTATTTTATAGTTTGCATGTTAAGGATATCACTGTCATCTCATATATTTTCTTTTGCATTAACTATGCAAAATTTGCCAGATTCATGTATGTCACACTACAATCACTCACATAATCTCAGGCCACCTGTGGCTTATCCTGCTTCTTTAGTTTTTGATCATGTAATTGTCATTTTCAGATACCTAAACATAAAAAAGTAAATGGAAAACAAGAGCCTTTTACATGATTGCTCAGTGCCTAGCCCATGGCCTCACACAATAATGTCAAAACTAGTGATCTGTATGTGTTTTTTCATTATCCAGAAGGATAACACCACAAGTTTAATTCTAAAAAAAATTGATATAGATCATAAAAATAATTAATTTACCTCTAGAAATTATATCTTTTAAAATGAACGTAAATTCTTGAGTCTTATGAAAAGGAATTCTTAGTTGGAAAAAATCTTTATCACTGGGTCTATTTTGGGTATAGATGAAGAGAAGAAAGATGATTAGAATTATTGGATGTAAAAATGGTTTACGAAGCAGAATTGAATAGGTTTGCAAGGGCATTTTTTTTCTGTTTTTATCTTGGTGGATAACATGATTTACAATTGAAGTGAAAATTATGTTATTCTTGAAGTAAGAGGATTGCTTACTTCAGATACATACTCTGCTATGTTCCTGGAAGTTGTCAGGGTTATATTGAAAAGGACTCACATCACTAAAAACCCTTTGGGAGGATAAAGGTTTGGGGTAGAGTGAGAGGAGGAACAGGACGAGCTACCCAGATGCAGAAACAATCATGTTAATGTCAAGGAAAATCATTACTTGGAATTTTTTGGCTGATCTCCAGCTGGAAACTTTAACTGATTGCTGAAGAGAGATTAGACATGGCCAATTTGCTTTTGTTTGAAGTCTTCATTAAAAAGAGAATTTATTGTTTACCTTCCTTGAGAATTAGGACATTTTCTACTCAATAAGAAATAGTGATAGTTGTGATCTTATTTAAAATACGTTGTGATCCATCCTAGAAAGTATAAATGATATTTTTTAAGAGAGTAAACAAGCAATTTGGGGAAGAACAAAATGTAACAGAACCAAGAACAGTACTAATGGTGCTATTCTCACATTGTTACACAATCTTTCATTCAAGCATGTCACAAATTAGATACAAGAGACAACTTGTTCTGGGGAATCAGTGCTAGTAGTGGAAATGTTACAAAGCTGCATTTAGTGCTGAGCAACTTTCTGCTTAACCTTTGGCCACCTCTATTATCATTGCCTTCATCATTGTCATCATAGCATTACCATCTCCATCATCATCATCATCATCATATCAAATGCCACCTCTCTAGAGAGGTCTTCCCTAAACTAATGCTCTCTCTTTGTCACTAGTGTTTATTTTCCTATATTTTTTTACCCCTTTTTCTTGCCTTCAGTTTCTTCATGATATATTTAAATATCAAAAATTATATTTTCTGTTTAGTTGTTCACTATAGCTACATGAGGACAGGGACTTCTGTCTGGGTTTCCAGTGTGTCTTGAGTTCCTAGAAGAGTTCTTGACATATAGCTGGTACTCAGTAAATACTAGTTGAATGAATGAAGTGTTATTTATTAAACTCTCATACTGCTGTGCTTACTCATCCATACATTTAACGCACATTTTTGGAGTGTAGACTATGTGTCAGGTACTTCTCTATGAACAAGGGATACAGCAGGAACAAAAGGCAAATCCTGCCCTTGGAGAACTCATATTGTACTTACGGATAAAAATAACAAGCTAGGTAAAAAAATAAATTATATAGTATGTTAGATAACGATAAATGCTTAGGAGAAAGACAAAGTAGGGAGGTAAGAAATGTTGTAGACAGAGTGACATTTAAATCAATATTGGAGGTAAGTGAGAGAGATAATCCCGTGAATTTGGTAGGGAAGAACACTCTAGGAAGACAAAGCCTAACATGAGCAAGGTAAGAGAATCTTAGGAAGAGGCTAGTGTGACTGGAGCAGAGCAAGGTGGGAAGGGAGTAGCAAAATATAAAGCAGGGAGACAATGGAAGACCTTCATTCTGAGTGTCATGGGAAGCCATTGCAGGACTTTAAGCAGAAGAGTGACAGATATGACATACTTGTAAATGGCTACTGTGTTGAGAACATGTAATAAGGCAAGAGCCGAAAGAGAATGAGTTAGTTATCTTGTTGGCAATCCCACTTAGGTCTTCTGGCCCTGCTTGCCACCAGCAGCCACCCCAGAGCCTTGCCCACCTTTTATCCAATGCATAGAATTCATTTATTCACAAATATTATTGAGTTCTTGCTATGTGTTTGACACTGTGCTATCTCCGAGAATACAACAATAAATGAGATGATTTTTAAAATTTATAAATTTGGTTAGTCATTAATACTTACTGTTTGAATTATTTTACAAACTATTTATAGGATTTAAAATTAAAAGATAGCTGGGGGAGACTTGCCACAATACATTATCTAAAAATACCCATTTTTCAGTAAAACATTGCAAGACATTTAAAGAAGCAGGAAAGTCTCACCATACTCAGGAGAAAAAAAAAAAGCAATAGAAATTGCCTTTGGAAGGGCCCAGATGTTAGACTTAATAAAGACTTCAAAGCAGCCATTATAAATGTGTTTGAAAAACTAAAGATAACCAGGTAAAGAGTCAAAGGACCGTATGATGACAATGTCTCATCAAATAGAGAATATTAGTAAAAAGATATAAATAATTTGCAAGGACCAAATGGAAATTCAGGAGTTGAAAAGTATGACAATCAAAATGAGAAATTCACTATGGGGCTCAGCAGTAGATGTGAGCTGGCAGAAGAAAGAATCAATGAACTTGAAGATAGGTTAATAGAGATTATGCAGTATAAAGACCAGAGAGAAAAAAGAGGAAAGAAAAATGAACAGAATCTCAGAGAAATGTGGGGTACCTTTAAACACACCAATATACACATAACGAGAGTTCTAGAGGGAGAGGAGAGAAAGAGGAAGAAAAAATATTAGAAGAAATAATGGCTGAAAACTCTTGAGAGATGTTGAAAACCATTATCTATGCATCCAGGAAAGTCTAAGGAGGATAAATGAAAAGAGAACCACACCCATACGCAACGTGGTGAAAATGTTGAAAGCCAGAAATAAAGAGAAAATCTTGAAGTAGTATGAGAAAAACTCATCACACAAAAGGAAACTTCAGTAAGATTAACAACTGACTTCTTATCAGAAGTAATGAAGACCAGAAGGCAGTGGGATGACGTATGCAAAGTGTTCAAAGTGAAAAACAGTCAACCAAGAATATTACAGCCAGCAAAACTATCCTTCAGTAATGAAGACAAAATAAAGATATTCCCAGATAAACAAAAGCTGAGAGAGAATTTATTGCTAGCAAACCTTCCTTCTGAAAAATACTAAAGTTCTCCTGGCTGAAAGCAAGTGATATGACAGTAATTCAAATCTACAAGAAAAAAAACACCAGTAAAGGCAATTAAGTAGGCAATTATAAAAGACAGTATAATTGCATATTTTTCTCATTTCTTCTCTTAATCAATTTTAAAAGCAATTGCATAGAATATTTTATAGCTTATAAGTATAATATTTTATAAATTTATCTAACATATTTATTTAATTTATATATTTATAATATATTACACATTTTATATATTTGACAATAGCATAAAGGAGGTAGGTGAGAATAAAGCTGTACTGGAGGAAGGAAATGACATCAAATGATAACTCAAACTCACAGGAAGAAATGACGAGAAACAGAAACGGTAAATAAAAAGGTTAATGTAACAAACTTTATAAATATATGCTTTTTCTCTCAGTTTCTTTAAAAGACATAAAAATATAAAATAACATTATAATGATGGCTTGCTTGTTCTTTAACACATGTAGACATAGTATATACAACAATAGTAACACAAAAAAGCAGGTGAGGGATGGAGCTATGTAAAAGTTTCTATATTTCATGGATACTTAGTTAGTATAGATCTGAAGTAGAATGTAGTAAGTTAAGATCTATATTGTGAGGGGCAGGCCCGGTGGCACAGCAGTTAAGTTCGCATGATCTGCTTGGGCGGCTCAGGGTTCAATGGTTTGGATCCCAGGTGTGCACATGGCACCACCTGGCAAGCCATGCTGTGGCAGGTGTCCCACATGTAAAGTAGAGGAAGATGGGCACGGATGTTAGCTCAGGCTCAGTCTTCCTCAGCAAAAAGAGGAGCATTGGCAGCAGATGCTAGCTAGGGGCTAATCTTCCTCAAAAAAAAAAAAATCTATATTGTGAGCCCTAGGGCAACCACTAAGAAAATGTTTCAAAATATCATTAAAAATTATTAAAGGAATTAAAATGTTACACTAGAAAATATCCACTTAATATAAAAGAAGGCAGTAAAGGAGGAAAGAAGAATAAACAAAGAGATGAGACATATAGAATACAAAATGGCAGATGCAAATCCAAACATAATAATAACATTAAAAGTGAATGGTTTAGGGGCCCGGGCTGGCCTGTGGCCAAGTGGTTAATGTTCCACGCACTCTACTTTGGTGGCCTGGGTTCATGGGTTTGGATCCTGGGTATGGACCTACTCCACTCATCAGCCATGCAGTGGAGGCATCCCACATACAAAGTAGAGGAAGACTGGCACAGACATTAGCTCAGGACAAATCTTCCTCAAGCCAAAAAAAAGAGGAGGATTGGCAACAGATGTTAGCTCAAGGTGAATCTTCCTCTTGAAAAAAAAAAGTGACTGGATTAAATGAGCCAATCAAAAAATAGACTGTCAGACTGTATTTTAAAAATAAATGACCCAACTATTTGTTGTCTGCAGGAGGCAGTTTAGCTTCAGAGATAAACATAGGTTGAAAGTAAAAGGATGGAACAGACACGCTCTGAATGGCAACCATAAGAGAGCTGGAATGGCTATCTAATATGAGACAAAATAGACTTTAAAACAAAAAGTGGGGATGTGTATTGAGTAAGCAACACATGCTTTCACTGTTCCCAAAAAGCAGAAAAGGAATCAAGAAAGAAGACAGAGGCAAAAATAAAAGGATAGAATGTAGTGGCTCAAAGGAGAAGAGAGTAAGATAAAGCTTGAAAGTGTTCATTTGAGTTTAGATCAAAAATAAAAGAGGTTAGATATTCTTTTGTTGTTGTTCTCACCATAGGGTGAGGGAAACTGGGAAGGGAAAGCAGAGTCCATTGGTTTGTGGAAGAAATGGGAGATGAACAACTGAAAAGGAGCATAGAGTAACCTTGAAATAAGCTTGTCTATGAAGCAGAAGAGAAAGAGGGCAATAGCCAGGAAAGTTCACGGGGTCTTTAGGAAAAACAATGTATATGTGTATCCTTACTGTTTTGTGATCATGGAGGTAATACATGTATATTTAAATATTCATAGGTACAGAAATATATGATGAACAAGGTGGTATTTCCCAACTTTCAAAACCAAGAAAGCAATTGTTAAGAGGTGATGTCAATGCCTCTGGTCATGTTTTATGTAATGTCAGCATAACCATGATGCTCCTTGAAAAAATTAAAGTGGTAGGATGTGGGTGAAACTGGATGTTCTTACAGCAAATTAGATGTCTGAAAGAATGTGTTGAAATTCAAACATAGTAAAGACTAGAAGCCCATGGTCAGTTGGACAGATGGATTGACTTGGATTCTCTAGGGATGCCCATGCCTATGTACAAAGTCATCCATATTTTTGTCTCCATCGGAACAACGTTACTACCTGGTACTAGTGGTCTGCTGGTTGGGATAAGAGGATAGAAGTTGGCCTTCCTCTATGAGCCCATGATACCTTTTACTATTTGGAACACCTATGACAGGGTATTAAGATCGCCTGTTTTATTCTCAACTGACCTGTGAGCTTTTTGAGGGCAGCGACTATATCTTGCTTAATATTGTATCTACAGAGCACAGAGCACAGATCAATGCCTGACACCATGATGTGGAGCTCAATTTTGTTTGCTCCTTAAATGAATGAATAAGAGGTATATAATCACTAAACACGTATGTACCATAGAGAAGGTGTGTATGTGTGTGCATGTATGTGTGTGCGCGCATGTGTGTGTGGTTTTGTATTTGGTCTTGGCCTTGACAGTTCCGTACTATCTCTAATGCTTCGAATTAATCCAAATAAATTAAATTGTGAGAACTGAATTACAAGAACTGTTGCTTCCTTAGCAGGGTAGGATCAAACTGTCAAAAGCGATTAGAAATTTTAAAGGATCACTCCAGCCTTTAATTTTGTATATGCACTGTTAAAGTCGTTCAAATGAGGCAATAAATATGGTTTGTGACATAAAAATGGAACAAGTATCCATAATATATTCCTTGATTATCAGTGATGGATTAATTTATTAAAAACAGCAGATATTAAATTATAATACACTTCACTTTTTTTCAAATTCCAGTTCAATTGAATAGCAAAATTCAAGTTCTGTGTGAACAAAAAAGGCCACTGGCAAGGCCAATATGATTAAAATTCAATTAATATCTTACACATTTTTTGTGGAGTCTACAAGAAATCACCCATTATATTTTGGCAATGAGTAAATTCCCATTTGTCATGAAATTAGCCATTTGCTTTCTCTGTTCTCCAACTTCAAAATCGAGGAGCAGCCTGATAATATTAATTTCTTTCTTGGTTGAACTCATATGTACATTTTTCATTCATAGCTTTTGTGAGATTCTCTGGTTAATATTTATTTACTAAGGCTTTTGAAGTATGAACATTTATAGGTCAATTCCATTAGAGAAATAATTGGATTCTTTGCCAACATCAGAACACAATAAATGATTGTAAATCAGCCTTTTAAACAAGTAGAAAATTAAGACAAAGTGTCTATTATTGAAAAGGAGTTTGCACTTGTTTTTAGACACCGTCTCTGAACAAGAAAAAGAAATCCCGACTTTGCTTTCAGTTCTGTTAGGGTCTCGGAACAGAAGTTGGGTGTTGATTTGGTTTTACAATGATTTAGGTTAGAATGACAGTATTTGGGTTAATAATTCTCTTTAAATAAAATTGATCAATTAATGCATATATAATAAATAAATACACATATTGCTTACTCTGTACTGATTACATATGTTGTCTCATCTAATACTTATAATTAATCTGTGAGAGACATATTATTGTTCCAATATTTCAAGTAAAGAAACAGGCTCAGAAAGGTTAAATGACTTGTCTGAGTTCAGAACAATATTCTGCTGCCTAGCAACATACATAAGAGTTATAAAATTACATATTTTTCATCTGCTTATTGAATGTTATTTGCATGTAATAACCTTGTTCTACACTCAGTTGTTCAAACTGGGCAAGGCTGGAGAATCCTAAAGAAATCTTCGAAATCAGACAACCCAGTTGTCAACTCAATGTCAGCTCAATTGTTTTAACACTAAAAATTTATCCAATTATGCCTTGCGTTTCTTAGCAGTAATTCCACATTTTAATTATACTACCATATTGACTAACTTTTTGGTTATTTTCCCTAAAATAAACATGCATGTGAGTGTGAATCTGTGGACTTTGGGTAGAAAATCTCAGTGGGGCCACGGCTGCCCGTTAGATAGTCTTGCAAAGAATGGCATGTTTGCTATGGCTAAATTAATCACAGTCCTTCAGACCATTCTTGAATCTAGAAATGCCATCTATTATCCATGCCACACAAATTAGACTGAGATTTTTGAAAACTGGAAGCATTTTGTCAATCTTTTAATAAGCTCAATTCCTACTTTCTAACCTCAAGACATCATCTGATACTGCCCAGCAATCATTCTGTGTTTTCCTAGTCTATGTGCTTCCTTATACTCCACTATCACTATTTGAAATTTTCCCACTCTTTCCTAAACTTCTGGCCATAGTAATTCCTGCTTACTCTCAGCCTCCTACTTCACAGGGAAAATAAGAACATTGTTTCACAGGCAGAGCATGGTGAGATAGACCCCAATAACTGCCACCTCCTGTTGTTCACACATCGTTGTGACTTGCATCTTCCTGGCAGGCTGTATTGCTTTCTCAGCTGCCACACTCTGATGTATCAAACTGCCTGTGGTAGGCAGAATTTTCAAATTGGCCCAGCAAAGATGCTATGCTCTAACCTCCAGAACCTACAAGTATAAGATATCACTCTCAGGATTATGTCATGTTATATGGCATTGTTGACCTCAAGATAGGAATACAATCTGGGTGAGCCTAATCTAATCACAGAAGTCCTTATAAACAATGAGCTTTCTCTGGCTCGTGGCAGAAGGGGAAGTAAGAGAGACTTGAGGTATGAGAAGGATTCACCATGCTGTTGCCAGCTTTGTGGATGGAGGGGACCACGTGAGGAGGAATCCAGGCAGCTTCTAGGAGCAAAGGCCAGCCTGTAACTGATGGTAAACAGGGAAATGCAGACCTCAGTCCTACAGCCACAAGGAATTGGATTCTTCCAACAACCTGAATGAGTTTGGAAGTGGATTTTCCCCCAGAAACTTCAGAGCCCAGCAACAGCTGATACCTTGAGTTTAGCTTTCAAAACTCTAAGCAAAGAACCCAGTCAAGCCCTTCTGGATTCTGACCTATATAATTGGGAGAGAGTAAATGGGTATTGTGTTAAGTTTCTAAATTTGTAATAATTGGTTCTGCAGCAATAAATAACAACTACAAGCGGAAATTCCCTCAATTCCTCTTCCCCAAACTTATAACTGACCACCATGAAAATGCAACCTGCTACAACCTAGCTCGTTCCCACACCTCCAAAGCTGCCAATGAGATTTATGCGAAATTCAATGGTACTCATATCTTAGAAATTGTTGCTATTGCTGCCCATTCTCTTCCTTTGGCTTCCACCACATTCTCCTTGTCTGGTTTTCTTCATAGCCTTATAATTTTAGACTACTCAGATCCCTTTTAAGAGAACTCAAGGCTACCTTCTTTCCTTCTTCCTGTGATGTTTTGGTCCTTATTGGGAAAACACACCTCATCCTTGCCCTTGGTGGGGAAGTCCCTCTCTCTTATTATATTAATTTCCTTGTGCTCTGCCTTCAGAGTGGCTGGCAAGCCCCTTCCTGGGACTTAGACCTTTTCAGGTGTCCATCAGGTGTCAGTCTCTACCTCCTCCAAACACCAATAGGCATATTCCAAGTCTCTGAGTGGTCGTCTTGCAGCTTCTCTCACTTGGAGTAAGCACGTATCTCCACTCATGCATAGAAGGGAAGGGAACACACACCTGGGGACAACCCTCATCAAAAAAGTCTGCTAGTGACTTCAGCTTCCTTCCTTTAAGTACTATGGACGTGGATGATCTACCAGTACTGGCAAAATCAGTATCACAGTCTCTAAGCAAGTCCTACAGAGCCAGACTGATTCCTTTGGTTTTTTCCCAGCCCCCGAGGCCTCTGCAAAAATTAGGCAACAGTAAAAAGCATCATTTATTCTGAGTTTTTAAGGATAAAGTTTTGTCCTATAAAGATAAAGTAGATAATACAATTCATTCAGATTTTAGCTTTGGATACATTTCTTGACGTTATATCAGAGAGCTCCAGCATGTGGTAGGACCTGTAAAGATAGTAGGAACATTGCACTAAAAATATTTTACAGTGCTGAACCAGTAATAATCTTATACTATGTAAAATATTTCTTTGTTTTCAATAGATTCTAATATCAAGACACTATGTACACAACCAAATAGTACACGAGAATCATCATTATCTATAACGTGTTTGGAAGAAATTCACTACATGTGACTATTATAGTTGATTCCTCAACATTCATTCTACCCAGGTGACTGGCTTAACCCAATCATGGCAGGTCCAGTCCTCTTGCCGGTGAGTGGTTCAAGAATGGGCATATAACCAATGAAACGTGAGAAGAGGTCTGCAGGGACTTCCAGGAAACATTTTCCTGGCCCCAAAGAGAGATCTCAAGGAAAGGATGGTCTCCTCTTTTCTAGATATTGTGTCAGAATGAGAAATTTAGAATTGTTGCAGGATGGAGCCACACATGAGAATGGCTGAGAAGAGGTAGAAAGAACCTGGATCCTCGATGGCATCACTATTGGAATCTAGGTTTTTATTACTTGCAGCAAAAACTATTCTACTGATAGCACGTTTTGAGAACCAATGACATATTGAGGTTAAAAAAGGAATGTTTATCGTTAAATTTGTACAGGCATATCTAGGAAGAAAATCAGAGGATTTAAGACAAACATAAGAGCAAATTTAGAAGCAAGAAAAGAGTCTACTTTTAGATTAGGTCTTATGAAAGGACTAATCTGGCACCCAAATTAAGATGTCAGATGAGCCAGGACAGGAGCAAAGAGTCAAGAAATACAAATGGAGTCCGAACTTAGAGGTGGGGGCTACTTTCTTGCATCTCAGAGGATGACCTCAAACCACAGCAAAGTCCTGACCAGGTCAGACAGAGATGCCAAAGCCTCAAGGCCAAGACAGAGAAGTTGTTGAACCAGGAAAGGCCTGGAATGTTCTGCCCTCTTCTATGAAGAATAAAGGCCATTGTCTATCTTCCTGATTGGCAGGTAACTTAAAAGATAAGAGAAGGTAATAGTCAACACTGTCCTTTAGGGTCTTTGGGTTGCTGTAATCCCCTGGTCTAGAACAAAGTTGGAACACCAGAAAGACCCAAACACATACTGAGACCTATAGGGCGTTCCGTGAACTCACCATTAAACCACTTTACATGGCAGTGGTTTTATTTCATATATTGAACAAAAGTAAAGAAGAAATGGTGTACCAGCCAGATTTTATAGTCTAAATTTTAATTCACTCTTATTGTTGCTATTGAATTGTGAGTCTCACCTGCACCACAACATAGCTACACATACAATTAAACCACATTTAATTACCGATGTGATTGATGTTGGGTATATATGGTCTTGTACATTATAGAAAATGATCTCTTGCTCCAGTCCTTTCCTCCAAAACCAGGGCTAGAGGAAGAGAGCCTACTCTTACATACATATGTCAAGAACAGATTAAATTTTACAAATCTAGAAGTAGAGCTTTAAAATCAGATCCACCAGAGCTCAAATCCTACCATTGACACTTCTCGAGCTATGTGATCTTTGAAATATTATTTAATCCCCCAAGTCTATTTTCTCCTCAGGGAAATGGAGACAATAATGTCTCCCTAAGAGGTTTGTTATAAGGCCTGAAGGACGGGATATGTGGAAATTGCTTATCAGACAGGCACAACATAACAGAGACCAAATAATGGCAATTCTCTTCCCACTTTTCTGAATAAAGACCTACACCAGAGAGAGGAAAATCATTGAGGGAGTGAGAGAATTTTATTGGCCAATAAAAATATGTTTTTGGGCCAGTCCCATGGCCTAGTGGTTAAGTTCAGCATTCTCGGCTTTGGTGGCAGGGTTCAGTTCCAGGCGCAGACCTATACCACTCACCAGGAGCCATGCTATGGCAAGGACCCACATACAAAATAGAGGAAGATGGGCACAGATCTTAGCTCAGGGCAAATCTCCCTCAAGCAAAAAGAGGAAGATTGGCAACAGATGTTAGCTCAGGGTGAATCTTCCTCAGCAAAACATAAAATAAAATAAAATAAAATAAAATAAAATACATATGTGTTTCATTAGGGGGATTCACATTTAAAATAAAATACCAATATATCTATGGTTCAGTCTCCCCAAGGGATGTTTAGCACATGGGGCCACAAAAAGTCAGAACATTTTTGCTTGAAGTTATGCATGTTAAAACATAACACTATTTTTAGGTAGAGTATACTTAACTACGTGAAAAATAATCATCTGGACCTTATTTTTGAATTCTTAGAATAAAGGAGGAGAGATTCTGTTTAAATGTCAGTATTTGTTTAAATGCCTTCAAGTCTTTCGTATTTTTAGCTCTAGTAGCTGACAGTTCTAGCTCTGGGGGATGGCTATGAGAGCATGTTCTAGTATTTACCAACAGAAATAAACAAACAAAATAAATGTCTGACAGAAAATTGCATTCACAGAAGTCAAGCCACCGAAATCTGGTGTGTGAGAGAACAGAAATGGATTAGAGAAGAGGAAAGACCAGCAACTCTCCCTTCCGTTCCATTCTATGTAAACACTGTCAAAGGGAGCGTAGAGGTGACGTCTCCGGGATACACAGGTGATGACAGGATGCTGCTCTCCTGTAAGGGCTCTTCAGAAGCCTTGATGCAGAAGGGGAATGGAGGAGAGATTAGAAGCAGGGGGACTCCTGAGGAGGAGCAGCTTCCACAAGGGCTCTGTGGGGCTCTTCATAATGACCCATTGGAGATGAGGGGTGCCCTACGCGTGCAACTCTTCATCAAGATTTCAAAGGGCGTGGGGAGGCAGGCATGCATTCTACACCTGACCCAAACCTGTTCTGTTTGCTAAATGAGTAAACAGATAGTGTGTCTTCCACACACTTCGATTCTTTTCTTTGAATCTCACTTTTATTCGCCTGAATTTTAACAGGAGATAGATGACTTCTACTTCAATATTTTCTCTGATGAGTGCCATGTTCTGATATTTTATGTTGCTGACCAATGAGAGATTCATATGTTTTGACTGTTAGGTGCACAGGTGCAAAACATCTCAACGGTACTTCTTTTTGAAGACTTTTAAGATCTGCATCTTATTCGAATTGACTGCCCCTTTTTCTCTTCTTCCACAGTATATCTATAAGCGTTTCCAGAGTTTTCTAAAATTATTTGTTTACAAGTCTTTACTCCATTAAAGCATTAATTCCCTGAGGGCAGGAACCTTGTATCAATCACATTTAAACTGTCAGTATCTAACCAGTGACTGATATATGGTAATTCCTCAATAGTTTTGTTGAATAAGTAAATTTTGACATTCCTTTACAACAATTGCAAAGATGCAAAGTCAGGGATGATTGAAAGTTACATCATCTACATAGCCATATAATATTGAAGGTATCTTCAGTGTGTGACTATTCAGCAATTATTTATTGAATATCTGTAGGTACCGGCCAATGTTTGGGGTATAGGGGATACTAACGTGGTCATGACATTATTCCTGCTTGAAAGTAGTTCAAAACAAATGGTTAAATTTAAAATTTGTTATGGAAAAAAGAAATGCCTCGACATCTCTTTGTGGTTTATTTGTGTGGCTGATGGCAGTTAATCTATTTATGTGTATGATACCATTTAAATCGGTTTTCTTGTTCTAACTTATGAAACCATCGTCAGCATTGCCAATAAAACATAAAGCAAAAAACTAATTTTTTTTACTTTCTCATTTCTATATTCTATGTAGTTTCACGAAATTACAAACTTTGTTTCATGGGTGACATAACTAAATTATTGTGGGTTAATAGCTACCTGTCCATATGTTTGGTTTTTCACTTGTCCTTTGATTAAGTGAGACTTTCAACGCTGTAAGGCACTCGTCTCAAAAATCCTTTGGTTTTTGGACCATTGTTGCCATCCAGTGGGAGAATGTGGTATTTCATTAAATAAAAGGAAGACCATTCCTCCGAATACCTAATATTATAATCACAATAAAATTTTTATAATCACAAGCCACAAAAAATTAAATCCTCTATAATACTGAATTACAATAAAAACTAATTAAAAACCAAGTCCTTTAAAACATTAGCCATTCTAACAAATCCTGATCAATGTACACAGATGTTATAATTGCTTGACATGCTTTATGCCTGCATTGTTGTGCTTGTGGTTGTGTAACGTATTTCCTTTGTATACATTTACAGTTGGATGATTATTCTTACCTGGTAATTCTATATGATTAGTTTTACTCTTCCTAGTTCCAATTTTTCTTCTTTACTTCAGGATTCTCTACGGAAGGTCCATAGAGCTTCATTCAGGTTCTTTTTGGTCCTGATGCTCATTGGATACCTCTTTTAATATCTCATTAGTCTTTCTTCTATGTTTTCCCAGGATTCTAACCCTTAGTTCAACCATTTTTGTAGTTTTTAATACTCTCTTTAGATAAATAAATGCTTGGGCAAATACGCAATTCTCGTAAATCCCTTTTGCACTTCTCAAGTTTGAACTAGCTGACGTGTTATAAAAATTTGAGCTTAATTTTAAAAAGATTAGACAAATAAATGCTCATGAATGCATATGATTTCTACCCACAGTCATCAACTGCCTTGCACCTGACAAGGTCCAGATTCATAAATGAGCAAAAATAATGCTTGTCTAATTCTTGCATGCGCGAGAGTGTGTCGACTGGCCTAATTAGAAACGTACCTTTGAGTTTTACAGAGTCTTTGCCCCAATCCCTTGTCAGAGGGACAGTCTCAGCATCCCTTCTATGAATTCTTCAAAGTCCTTCTCAGTTTCCACTGTCCTTTCCGGGAGATCACACATCAAACTCTACTTTCTAATCCCCGCCTCCTTTGGGGATGAGAGAGGAGAGAGCTTCTGCCACACCTGGACCAGAGAAAGTCAAGTTTACTAAATGCTCTGTAATGTTGTTCTTTGCAGGGGAGTTTATTTTTCTGGAGATGCACATGACTTGCTTTGAAAGAACACCTTTTACAAAACTACCCTTTTGAGGAACTTTTGAAATTCCATTAAAACCTGTCTCTTATAAACCACCTCCCTTGTAATTTCAGAATTGTTTTTCATAAGGTAACATCTGATCATTTTCCTATTTGTATTAAAATTATTAGTGATGAAACTTCCGGCGTTGTCCTTGGGAGACTGTCGTCTGAAATTTAAAAGGTGAAAGTGCACATTTTATCTGGATTATTTAACATCTGACTTATCTAAATCTAAATTAACCAGGTAACTTTTAAATGTTCTGGCATAGTTCTCAGCATGCCTTCACTACAGTTGGTAGCAAATGTTTTTTGCTCTCTGTGATTTTTGTGTATGTGTGTGATTTTCACATCTTTGTTTAATCAATAGGTTTCTGCTCTCAAATATTTCTGTTTCTTGATGTTTAATTTGTTACCGTACCTGACATTAATCAGAAATTTCACAATGAGAAAAGTTACCTTTCACATTCAATTCTTCAACCTAATAAATCTTTCAAATTTCTTTATAATTTATTTTCTCTCTAAACTGTAAAAACAGGAAAGAGGCACCTGCTCAGGCCAATGGTTCCACTGAATCAACTTTAGGAGAAAGGAGAACAGGCTGCCCTTAGTTCCCACAGTCACATAATGAAGCTCAAACAGAGGCCGTCACACATGACAAGACTACCTTTGATATCTTGGAAATTGTACATTATATAGATTGATAATTGAAGATTAATGGAAGTAGTCAAGAAACCTGAAAAAGAATGGAGAAAGATAAGCTAGTCTCAAAAACTGCTAGAAAACAGAGACAGGAACATTAGTACAAAAACATACAAGTATTTAGTAGCTGGGGCAAACTAGGAGAGAGAGGGCAAGCTGCCTCCTCAGCAAAGATACAAACAAAACGCACCAAACTTACGGGCACAAAACAAGGAAAGCCACTCAAAACAGTGTAATTTTTGGCAGGCAAGTCAAATCCATACCAGTGTCTGATGGATTACACGTCTATAGGGCTTTGACAAGTGTAATTCTTATTAGCACTTAAATAGAAAGTAATTACTGCCATCAAAAATCATTATTGAGCCAGCAGACACTGAAGATATAAAAAGGATCTCTATTACCTCAAGAAAATAGATACAAAGATGGCGCTGCTGAGGGAGAATGGCAAAGGCAGAACTAATAGAACTTTGAACTGACAAACAACTAGCAGATTCTTTGTCAGGCTTCTCTCGCTCTTTTAAATTCTAACTTACCATCAACAAAACTGTATAAATAAAATACAAGACAACTGGAGGAGACTGAGTTATAATCTATTCTCTTATATTCCAATAAACCTCTAATTAGCATAGAGCAGAGAAAACATATTTTAGACTCCCTTATGCATAGGAAAATGGGGAAAAACACAAAATTGATTCTCGTATTTCAAATGTCAATTTCTCAACATTCTACAGCTGGAGCTCCTCCAGGGTAAACATCAGCAAAGATGTTTGGGATTTAAAATGTACACAATGTCTGGAAACCTCTGAGTGGGGAATAAAAGAGTTGATTTATGTATTTCAAATGTGAGAGACAAATATGTTCTTCATTAAAACCAGCTCATCAAAGCAAACTCATGTTTTAGAAAACACAGTTCAAAGATGGGGTGACATACACAATAATTGCAATGGGAACGTATGTAAAAAGGTCACCCTTGGTGATGACAGGCTCTGCACTGAGTCATAGCCCCTTTGAAATGTGAACGCGTGACAGAAAGTACTTTTTTGGCTAAGTACTATTGAAATGCTATTCAGTTTAACCTGAGTGTGCTGACCTCTGTCTACATATTTGAATGAAAGATATGAGCCCAGATTCACAGGATCCTTGAGTTGTGTGCCTAAGGGTAGTGGGAACTAGAACCAAACCATGCATAATCTTTCCTTGAGGAAAAATTTGATCAATGGCACTCACCTGTGAGATAAACACGTGGATAGTGTTTATCTATGTGTCATTTATAGAAAAAATAGATAACCTCTGTGTATTAGTCAAGCTTTTCCAGAGAAACTGAATCAATAGGATGTGTTCATTTGTTTGTTTGTTTATATATGTATAAAATATGCATAACTTATTTTATTGTGCTTCCCTTTATTGTATTCATAGGTACTGCTGTTTTTCACAAGACCCTACACTAGCAAAAAGATTACGATTCACTGAAGGCTCAGCATATTTTAGCAATAAAGTATTTATTAATTAAGTATGTACATTGCTTTTTAGACATAATGCTATTGCACACTTGATAGACTATAGTGTAAACATAACTTTTATTTGCACTGGGAAGCCAAACAATTCATGCGACTTGCTGTCTTACGATATTCGCTTTATTGCAGTGGTCTGGAACCGAACCTGCAATATCTCTGAAGTGTGACTGTATGTATTTATGTATGTATGTATTTATTTATTATAAGAAATTGCCTCACATGATGATTATGGACCCACAGTCAGCAAGCTGGTGACCCAGGAGAGTCAAAAGTGTACTTCCCGTCCAAGAGCCAGCAGGCGATAGAGCCAATTTTTAAGTTCAAGTCTGAAGTCAGGAGAAAGCTGATGTCCCAGCTCAAAAGCTGTCAGGCAGGAAGAATTCTCTCTTATTTGGGGGATAGTCTACCTTTTTGTTCTATCCAGGCCTTCAACTGATTGGATGAGGCCCGCCCAATCTGCTTTATTCAGTCTATCAACTTAAATGTTAAACTCATCCAAAAACACAGTCACGGAAACACCCAGAATAATGTTTGACCAAATACTTGGGTGCCCCGTGGCCCAGCCAGGTTGACAGAGAAAATTAACCACCACACTCTGTGTTGCTTAAAACATATAATGCTGAAAATGTATGTTAAGTCTAAAAATACAGAATACATATGATAATGAGAATATATGAACCAACACGTTGATTTAAAAACGTTTACTGAGAGTCACTAAGCACCAAGCACTCACTGTTTTTGGCACAAGATATAAGGCAGTGAACAGAGAGAAGCTTCCTGGCCTTGTGAAGTTTGCATTCAGGGAAAGAAAGACAGTGAAAAATAAGATTACATATACAGAATATGATTTCAGGGAGAGGTGAGGGCTGGGAGGAAAAGTCAAGCAGGCCCAGTGGCTGGAGAGGGACCAGGTGGGTCAGCAACCTGAGACGGAGTTGATGGGGAGAGACTCTGAAAGGTGTCCTTTGGGCAAAGACTGTAGGGATGTGAAGGAGTGAGGCAGGTAAAGATGTGGGGAAGAGCATTCAGGCAGAGGACACAGCAAGCAGTCAGGTCCTGCAACGGGAGTAGACTTGTTGCATTTGAAGACCATCAGGAAAGCCAGTGTGGCTGCAGCAAGGCCACAGAAAGTGGTAGGCAGCAGGTGGGAGGTAGACAGAGGCCAGACCAGGTAGGCACGCAGCTAGCACTTATCAATTAATACACATCTCTGCTTCAACACTTTCACTCCCAATTTCCTTGTTTATGTGTTTAGTCTATCAGAAGCATATTAAAAACCATAAAACAAAGAAGGAACAAAAGAGTGAACATCAATTTGAAAGGGTCCACAAACACTGTTGATATTCAACATGCCCTAACGAGGATACCGGTTCCCAGTTAAATAAGCAAACAATTACACTGAGGATAAACACTTCTCAGCACAGGCTAATTTTGCTTTGTAGTTGACTATTTAAGTAAAGAATTCAGTATGTTCCATATTTCTGGAGTTTCTCAATTGTAGATTGTTTTGCATTAGTTCTTACTGGAAATACGTCAGCAACTGTAATCGTTTCCAGAGGTTATGCTCTGGCCTCATCCCAAGGTTTTCCATTGGCCAAATCAAATAGGAAGCCAGCAGGCAAAGGCATCTGGGAAATGTAGTTTTCAGATTGCCAAACACAGCATCACAGAGCAAATAGAAACATGTGGAGGCTGAGACACAACAGAAAAATAACCAGCACAGCCCACCTTTTGGCTAGTCAGTACTCAAACTTCCTTTTATCCACATTTAAGTTTCTATACAACAATAACAACTGCTTTATGCTTCCACCTAATATGATGCCACTATTCTTTGTACAAATAAAGATGATCTCACCCTCTAATATAAAATAGTTGAGATACAATGATCCATCAATCACTTTACCTATCTCTGGATGATCGTAATTTCCTTTTTAGCTCAGTCATAATCTCACTCGATTAGTCTGTACCCTAAATTATAAAGTAAACCACCACAACATTCATAATATAAAATTATAATGTAAAGAAGGAAGGTTAGCTAATATCTATAAATGTGACCCTAACAAGTGTTTTATTTATCTATTGCTGCATAACAAATTATCCCAAAATGTAGGAGTTTAACACAACAAACATTTACTATCTCACATTAGTTTCTGAGAATCAAGAATCCAGAAATGGCTTAACTGGGTGGGTGCAGGAGCCTCTCCTGAAGTTGCAGTTAAGATGTTGCTAAGGCCATAGTCATTTCAGCATTTCAGCCAATTAGGATATTTTACCCAAATACCCCAAACTCCCATTCCTAAAGGATATTAAGTTCTCAGTGATTCTACCTTAGTTGAGTTGCTATTGCTTTCTATTAATTTTGATAGTTGGCATGGAAATATCAGGGGGTACCCATAGAATCCTCTGGACCTTAGGCATACTTCTCTCTTTTTGCCCTTATGTATAGCAGCAACCAAATTTCATCTTGTTAACTGGGATCAATGATGTAAGTCAGCACAGTAATCTCCTTCTTTGTCCATTTGTTCTATAGAATTTTGAGACTCAAATGACCAAGTGGCAGTCCCAATTTCCAACTGGAAACAATTGTTGTGTCCCCCTAGGAACATATCATAGTTCAAAGATATAAATATGGGGAGTAAAAGTTTTGTGAATGAGTTATTAGGTATAATAGTTAGATGAGCCCTTCCTGTTCCCATGCTTGATCCTGGACTCATGTATTCTGACTGTGGGAGAAACAGAATCGAATAGTGGCTGCTGATTTTACACATATACCACATCCTGTTGGAAGCCGCAAAGAAACTTTGCAGAGAATTAGCTCCATAGCTGAGTTTTCAATAAGCCAGTTCTGTAAGGTAAGTGGTAAGAGCAGTGAATTATGTGGGTGTGTTATCATTGCCTCTCTTGTCTTTCTATAAAATGAGTTTCTTTGCTAGAAGTAATGTCACGTGGGAAAACAGGAAGGGAAGTAGAGTACCACATATGATGGTGCTAGTATAGTGGGCAAAAGGCAAATCTATATCCAGAATAAGCATCTGTTCCAGTGAGGACATGTAATTGTTCCCTGTAGGGTAGAAGGAGTCCATGTGATCAGTCTCCAGGGGGCAGATGTCATATCAGAGGCTTGATGTTGGTCTCTGCTACTGGCAAGCTGGGCAGTCAACAATGGAGGCATCCAGATTAGCATTGGTGAGTAGGAATCTGTGTTGTTGAGCTTCTGCATATCCTCCATCTCTGCCCCAGAAGTACTTGTAAATGGGACCATTGAGCAAATGCAGGTGATTAGGGGAAGAATTTAGTTGACATAGAAATAATGGATGTTTGCCCGTCTGTGTATTGACAGGCTCCTCTGAAACCCAGTGCCTCTTGGTGACCATTCACATGGGACCTGAATACCCTTATACCCTGGTCTCAGTTCAAGAGATTCTTCCACAGCGCTCTTCCAAAAACCTCCTTATCATCAATTCTCCAACCTTATTTTTCCTAAATTTTGATCAGATGGACCATCTTAGTTAGCTCAGGCTTCTATAACAAAATGCCATAGACCAAGAGGCTTAAATAACACATTGATTTCTCACGGTTCTGGACACTGGGAAGTCCCAGATCATAGTGCCAGCAGTTTCAGTGTCTGGTAAGGACCCTCTTTCTGGTTTTCAGAGAGCCGCCACCTTGCTGTATTCTCATACGGCAGAGAAGGAGACAGGGCTCTGGTCTCTCCCTTTTCTTCTAAGGACACTAACCCCATCACGGAGGCTCCATCCTCATCTAAACCTAATTATGTCCCAAAGGCATCACCTCCAAATACCATCCCATTGAGAATTAGGGCTTCAACATATGAGCTTTGAGGGGACACAAACATTCAGTCTGTAGTGTGGACAAATCATTAGCACCTGTCTGTGAATCAGAACATCCCTTCTCCTCTGGCCGTCTTTTCATCCAGGAAGAGTGAACACTCAGGTGAACCGCCAGACATGCACAGTGGGAGGATTTGCCCCCCCGTCTTTCAGGCTCTCTTTTGAGTGGCATCACAATGCTGTGGCATCCACTTCTGGCTGATACTGGATGCCTTGTATATTTATTGTAAATCAGACGCAAGCCGTTTTTTCTTCTTTGGTCAATTATTGACAGGCAGGGCTTGGACTACGACAAGGCAAGTGAGGCACCCGGCGCACACAATTTAAGGAGGCATTCGCTCCCAGGATCATGCAAGTACTAACTTTTGTGAAACAAAAGAAGAAATACTAAAATTTGTGTGTATCAACGTATTTTAGCTAAAAGAAATAGGAAGAATAAAGTAATGAGCTTGGTCACCTACAGGTAGGAATGGGGTGGAAGTGGTGTAGAGGTAGTGACCTTTTAGTGTAGTTTTGACTTTTGGGGCCATATTAATGTTTTTCATACTAAAATAAAATAAAAGTATCGAAGATGAAGGAGGGAATTAAAATGTAATGTAAACAGGAACAAATGTAGCTATTGTATTTCAGATGAAGAATAGAGCTGCATTGAAGGGATGAAAAAAACAAGTAATTTTGAACAGAATGTTTTGCCTATAAATCCTCAGATTAAAGACAAAAAGAGTTATTGACAGTTATTAAACAAATATTAACCCAGTAGGTTTGATTTCCCTGTGGTGTGGGTTAGCAATTTTGAAAGTGCTTTTACTATTTTCTGCAATTAAGCAAATAATTGGTGAAAATAGAATCCAGATTTCTCATTCTTGAAGAAGTGGTGGAAAATATAGAAAG
This sequence comes from Equus przewalskii, assembly GCF_037783145.1. Taxonomy (NCBI): domain Eukaryota; kingdom Metazoa; phylum Chordata; class Mammalia; order Perissodactyla; family Equidae; genus Equus; species Equus przewalskii. The sequence continues at coordinate 14,011,651 of NC_091838.1, forward strand.
GGAGAAGGCTGGAATGGGCCTGGTATCATTGGATTGAATTGGAGGTATCAGTATAAATTCATGGTTCTGGATATAGACATGGAAATGTGCGTTTACATTTATATGTATACATTTATTTCCTAGCTCTTTCTGCTCAGAGGATCTAGAAGCAATGAAACTCCAGTAGGAATCTGCACACATAGAGCCCAGATTTTGGCTTCTTAAAACCATTTTTCACTGAAAGGAATCTTTAGAGAAATGGTTGATTTAGGAACGGAGCAGAGAAGGGTTCAGATGAGCCTGGAATTTCTCATTGGACCTGAATTAAGGAAGTTCTCAAAGAATGATGCAGACATGTCAAAAGGACACAGGAGCCAACTTGAAGGAACTTCCACTGTCCAAATCCCGAAAAAGTGACTACAGACTAGCTGACACCTACTGCAATCCCATGGGAGATCAAAGCCAAAACCGTCCAGTGAAGCACTCTGAATTCATGACCCACAGGATGAGTGAGAGACAATCAATAATTTTTGCTGTTTTAAATCATTAAGTTTTGATCTGATTTGCTATGCAGTATTGGATAACAAATCTACCACAGAATAAAATAAGAACCCAAGAGTTGCCCCCCCATGATATAAATAAATAAATAAATAGGAGAAGGGCTCTTCCTTTTAACAGATTGCCAAATAATACATGTAAAAGAATGATGGAGTTAGAAAATCACCATTTTGCAACCATCACAGTAATAATCAATTTGGTCAAAATTGTCAATGTCTGCTAAAATTAGTGGCTGAAAGGTCAATGAGGAACAGGATATCACATAGTCTTGAAGTAACTCCCCATAAGATGGTTATTAATTTGCAAGGCAAAAATAGTAACTTTACAATGGGAAAACAAGGCAGATGCCACCTTAACTGAGAAATCAACGTTAACCTCATCTCTTAAAGGGACAGTCACACATCATGAGCCTCTTTGTTACGATGCCCTGAACACGTTACAATTCTCTTGTTGCCTTTCCTGTCAAAAATGCATAACCTGAATAGAATGATAGGAAACAGCAGATAAAGCCCAAATCGAGGGGGATTCTACAAAATTCTCAGGTCAAGGAAAGGCTGGAACTGTTCCAGATTAAAGCAGTCTAAGAGTCATGAGGACTGTGCACAGAGCATGAGATTTTCTACTTACATGTAGCTTTGGGAGCAGGAATAACAGTGCCAAAGAGTTGAGCAACTCCTGTGCTGTTTTCAAATGAGCAGGAAATGCCATACGGGGTTGGTAACTCGGGGAGCTCCCTGGGGGCAGGGCTCCTTACACTCCACCTTGGGTGTACAAAGTAGACGTGCCACATGCCCAAAGCTGTTCATAAACCAAATTATACTTGTTTTAATTAGATTACTCTCCTGACTATTTGCCTGTCCTATTCTTTTTACTCATCTCCAGGTTCTGACATCTGAAAGGATATAGTTTGTTCTCATTTTATCCTACCTCCTCTACACGTACATGTTCTTCTTACCATGATGTATAAATGGAACTCAAATTTAGATTTTGAAATTTTATCGTTGGAAGTACATAAGCGAAATCTTAGCTTCTACCCAAATATGGTTTAAATGTAAATTGACCTTTAACAACAGGTTTTAACAACGTGGCTAAGATTCTTGCTAAACATTATGAAGATATTCATTGTATATATTAATATATTTAAGTGGAGCATTAAAAATATGTGTAATACATGAATCTTTCCAAAAAGGATGGATTTTCTAACTAGAATGCTAAAAGCCCTGATGGGTGTGACACATAGGTTTGAAGTAGAACTTGGGACAGGTGAATTGCTTTGCATTGTAACTGCCTGAGAACTGCGAAGAGGGAAACAGAGGATGCAAGGTAGCCTGGCATCCACCGCATGGGAGGCGGGCTGAGGGGTAGAATCCACGCATTAGCAGAAGTGGGGAATTGAGGAAGAAGAGACGTCTAAGAGGAACGTTAGGGCAACACACTCTCCCATGTGACTCATAAATCTCATAAAATGCTTAGTGTGCTTGGAGGCGGGGAACAAACTGATAAAGAGGCACAGTTCTGTGTGTTGATTGACGCGGAGCTGAAATCATCAGCCCCCATGGGTGAGGACACTAGCAGACAAATGAGTTACATAAGTGAACTTGGGCACCTGGTAACACAGAAAAGGACCCACCTGGGAATATGGGTCTTTGTGGGCCTTAGCTTGGTGGGTCACATTTCTTTACACTCTAAAGACTGGTCCACAGTGATTTCCTGTGCTCTTTTGTACTAAGCCATCTTTACAGTGGGACAATTTGATAAATTGGGTAGATTTCTTAGGCTGCTTCACAGGCAAACAAACTCCTAAGAGGATGGATAACAGTCTGTTCGCTGGCTTTCTCGAAATAGATCTGGTGAGTCATCTCCTCCCCTCAGTTTACCATCTGTTATGACTTAGAAATCAGCCCTAATTTAAACAAGAATTTATTTGATTCTTTTTTTCCTGTTCTTTTGATATTCTTGCATGTGAGAAGGATCGGCCTAGGATTCACACGTTTCTTTCTTATTGTGCATGATACAGCACACTTTCTGAAAGCCTTGCTCTCTTGCTGTAAACCAGGTAAACTGCTGAGATCTGTTAGCCCTTTCAGATTGAAAGAGGGAAGCCTAGATTGCTAATTTTTTTTTCGGTAAGACTGAAGATTTTGTTTGGGTCTGGCAAAATGCATTCAAGAACTTTAGATTATTTGCTGCCATGTTACAGCATGGAGATGTTGTCAGACCGAAATAGGCAGCAATTTTAGTCAGGCCTAGAAACCCACAGGTGGCTCCCACATAGAGACCTACCAGGTTCATAGCTAAGCTTGTAGGCAACAGTAAGCATCAGAGACATCTCCCTAGCATTCTATTTAGCAGATAGGTGAACATCATAAATAAATATGGTCATACTGAGAAGATGAACTCGTTGATTAACAATTCAGAGTTTCTTCTGATTAGAAGTGGGCCAGGTCTACACTTGTCAAGAAATGTGCTGACAGTGACTGACAAAACTTATTTACTCTTGTAACTGTAATCCCAATGCTAACTTTCTTCTAGAAAGGGCACTGTCTCTGTGACTTGGGACGAGTTTAATGGTTTGGAGAGAGTCCAATGACAGTACATACCTTTAAGCATTGCTCAATAGTTCAAAGAGGGACTCAGTGAAGAGATTCTGCTGATTTTATTGGATGTTAATAGGTTGTGGTGTTGTCGTCTTAGAGGAGAACTTTAGAGTCAAAGGAGATAGTTTGCATCTTTAGCCAAACTGCTCACTCTGGGCCCAAAGAGAGATGGAGAAGTTTAAATCCTGGTTCTTATGCTGATTTGTTTGGAAAAATACATAACCTGGTAATCCTTAACGTGCATATCTACAGCAGGGAGTCACAATGATGAAGACAGAGAATTTGAAACGACATGATCTTCCTTGAGGGTTGTATCAGGAGCTTTCTTTGTCTTGTGCTCTGGCACACTTTTGCACAGAATTTGGTTCTTTTGATGTTTCAAGGGTGGACATTTCAGCAAATCTCATCGGGCAGGAGAATGGGGCTAGCAGAGCAAGTGTAGAAACCAAATAAAAGTGCTTAGCTTCTCGAAGTTTCCTCGCTTATGGAATGCAGATAAAATAACTCACTCCTGCAAACAGAGTCTCCTTGAGTTGTCACAACAATCCCAGGAGGGTGGCATCATCGGCCTCATTTTGATAGTAAGCACGAAAGAAAGCGGCAGAGCCAGTCGTGGAAGCCAGGGCTGTGTGACAGCAGATCTCACAGTCTGTACCTGTGGGCTACGTGCTGCAGAAGGAAACCCAGTCAAAACCCTTGACAGAGCCCTGGTGGACTGCTGGCCAAGACCAGCCTCCTGGGGCCTTTAATCCTGCCCCTGCTTGTAAGAAAGTGCCCTGCACTGTGCTGGCCTGAACATAAAAGTACTTAAATAACACTGTTGTCTTTCTCTTCTCTCCAACTCTTCTGACACACTGACAGTTGAATACTTTTCCTTAAACAATACTTTTATTATGTTATTCCCCTGCTAAAAATCTGACAGGTGGGAACAACATCAAAGCCACAGAAAACTGAATGGATAAATAAACTATAGGATATGTATACAATGAAATATTAAATAGCAAAGAAAATAATTACATGTTGCCTCATGGCTGAATATTATAGGAATGTTGAACCAAAGAAACAAGATGAAAGTTTTTTTTTAAGATTGGCCCTGAGCTAACATCTGTTGCCAATCTTTCTTTTCCTTCTTCTTCTCCCCAAATCCCCCCCAATACACAGTTGTATATTCTAGTTGTAAGTGCGCAGGTTGTGGCATGTGGGACGCCACCTCAGCATGGCCTGATGAGCAGTGTCACATCCGTGCCCAGAATCCAAACTGGCAAAACCCCGGGCTGCAGAAGCAGAGTGTGCAAACTGAACCACTGGTCATGGGGCCGGCCCCAAGACGAAGCGTTGTTAAAGTATAAATCACTTGTTCAAAATTTAAAAAGAACAAAAATAAACTAAATTTCTTAAGAATGCAAATTTAGGAGAAAGCATAAATGAAAGCATGTAAATTGTTACCCCAAATGAGCAGTTACGTGAGGGCCAGAGGAAAGAGGTTGTGACCTAGAAGAGATACACGGGGGCTGCAGAGCTTCCAGGACATTCTGGTTGCTGATCTGAGTGGTATTTACCCAGGAGTTGGCTTTATAGCTATTTATTAACCTAGGATGACAATAGGCCCCAGCCTGTGCCTGTTGTCTTAGCGTCACTATTAATAGCACCTCAGTTCTGTGTCCCAGTTTGGGGGGTAAATTATATGGTCAGGCTAATGCAAATGTACGTATAAGTCTTAGGTATTTTTCTTGCTGTACGTTATAGTTCGCAGTAAAAAATGATTTTTTAGGAAAAAAAGAATTGATATGAGGGATATGTGAACTGATCTCATTATCTAAAGCAGCATTTGAAACATTGAATAACATCGGTAATATGTATTGAAATAATAATATTGACCACTTACTATGTACCCGGTCCCATTCTAGGCACTATATATGTGTTCAATTATTTGATCTTTCTAACAACTCTATGAAATAGGTACTGTTTTTATCCTTATTGCAGGTGAGGGAATTGAGGCACATGGGAAGTTGAGTAACTTGCTCAAGATGACTCCAGGATTCAAATCCAAGGAGTCTGGCTTCCCGGATCACCAGATAACCTTATATAAAGCTGCACTTGTCTGTGCATCATGGAACAGAATGAACGTCTTGGCCTTCTGGTGGTCTTTGGTAGAGCGCCATTGCCTAAAGAAATATTTCCCCATGAGTAATAATAATAAGTAGGTAAATGCATCAAATAATTTGTCTCACAACTCATAGCATATCATAGATCAGCATTTAAAGCACTTTGGGAAACACTTGTCTACAGGATGCTTGTCTGCGGCTCAGATTCTCGGCCCTCCAATTCTCGCTTCCTGATTTCTTCCTCACTACCCTCCCGTTACATTCTTCCTCTCATTAAATATCTACCCCAATTGTTCCTTCCTTCATTATAGTCAACTCTTCCTTGTCACACCTTCTCAGGCCCCACATCTTATATGAAACCCTTAAACCAACCCACGGTGATTTCTTTCCCCCTTCAAAAGTCCTGTGTCCCTCACTACTGGGGTTGGGGTGGATGGAAAACAGAGATTTGCCCTGTGGATTCAGGGCAACTACTGAGACAAGGATGGCAGAATGCAGGATGATGGGTATGCATGGGTGTGCACCAACACCAGGGTCCAATGACCTACCCTGTGTTCAGGTTGAGCCTGTGTCCACAACTAGAAGAGGAGCCTGGAAACTGGACGGCACAGGTGGCATGCCAGGAACTTGCGTCTAGTGGATCAGGAAGACAGCAAAGGTCCCAGAAAGCACATACATAATATGGGGAAACAGCTTGGGTCACAGGGTTCAAACACAATGGAGGGAACCTTGACAGCGAGGATGGTGCAGCTGCAGCAAGAAATTGGCACTTCCTGAGAACAAGGCATTTAGAGTCGACACACATGTAAAACTCAGGACTTCGCAGGTGAGGGTTAACGGGGGCAGCCAGTTAAAGTAGAAGTAGGAGTGGAAGGAATGGCGGATGCCTCTTAGTAGATTCCTGGTACCAGAAGGTCTCCAGACTCCTTTGGAATTTGTCCTGTGTGCCTTGTACTGGATATTTATCTGTGTAAGTCTATTTCTCCAGCTCAATCATACAGTATTAAAGGACAAGAATCATGTGTTTTCTTGAGTTTCTGGAACAATCTAGCCCTGTCTAGACTTCTCCAGTCTCACTCCAGCCACTCTTGCTCTCTCTCTCCCTGCTCCAGCCTCCCTGTCCCTCTTCAGTTCCTCAAATCCAAGAAATTCTTCCATCTAAGGGCATTCACAACAGCTTCTCTGTCACCTGGACCCGTCTTCTCCCACCCTGACCCTCCTTCCCCTTTGCCAGCTAATAATTCTGCTTCCTCGAGGTCACAGTTTGAACATCACTGTCTGTGACATTTCTTGACCAAGTAGTGCACTCCTCTGTTATCTTGCATTTCTATTCCAGAACACTCAGTAATAGGCAATAAAACTAATAACTCACTTGCTGTGTGGCTGTCACTCTGCTAAGCAACATCATTTGGCTCTTTTTAAATCCTGGCAACAGCACTGAGGGGGAAGATATTTACAAATGGAGGAAACAGAGGCATGAGAATTTGAATAATTTTTCAGAATGAATGGTAAAGATCTGAATCTAGACACTCATCATAGGGCCTAAAACACGGTAAACTCTTGGGAAATAATCTGTTGATTATGATTAATGGTACACAGTGAAAGTGGTGAGTGAACAAATGTGAACAAAGGATGTTCTCACCTGGGGCAACATCTAGGATCCCAACCATCTGTTCATTTTACTTTCCATGAAATAGAAAGAATGGAGATTAATTTTCTAGTTTAATTGGAAAAGGAATGGTGAGGTTTGTCAGGGGGTCTAGTAATTATCACCCACTTTCTTTTCAGGTTTTCAACTGATTCATAATCCTATTGCTTAGCCCTAATAAACCCACTGCCTAGAAAAGATTTTTGCCTTCAAACTCAGATTTGCTTCAGCTGGAAAGTCACCCCTGGCAGAGCCTTGAACTGAAGCTGCTGTGGATGCTCTGGTGCCTTTTCCCCTAGGGTAGTGGTTCTCAAAGTGTGGTCCCCAGACCAGCATCATCGGGCTCACTAGGGACTTGTTGGGAATGCTAATTCTCAGGCTCCACCCAGACCTACACAATCAGAAACTGTAGGGGTGGGGCCCAGCCATCTGTGGTTTGACAAGCCCTCCAGGGAACTTTGAGAATCACTGCCCTGGGAAATGAGGAAAGAACATTCCTCAGTCACTGGTCCTCAGTACACCTTGTTTTTGAATTCCATATTTTTATCACACGCTTTCCCTCCAGGCGTACCTACGCTGACATCTGTATTAATTGTATTACCACTTAGGAGTCATTTAAAATTTTTGAATTCTGGAGTCTGTGAATAGGCTGACTGAATTCTAAGAGCGACTCTCCAATTTCCCTTTGTCCCTTGATGAATAAATGAAAAGCAATAGAATATACTGGAGTATATGAGGAAGCCATTTAGTTTAAAACTAATTTGGCCTTTGTTTTTTCCAAAGGGCCTGACCTGGCTTATTGAGCATACATTGCACACCTGCATTAAGCATTTACCATGTCCCCAAGACAAGAATGATGTCTTTAAAGATAGGGATGTAGCTTCCCTCATATTGGCGTTTCTTTAAGGATAAGCATCTCTTCCTGGAAACTAAGGATTAATTACCCACCTGCTGTGTTCACCTCGTGACCACTGACCTGCTGTGCCAGCGAAGCATCTCGTGACAGTAGTAAAAGAGATATTCCTGTCGTATGTGATGGATGATCTTTGTTCCAAGAAGGGGGTGCACCTCACTTCTTTGGGGTGCACTCTTCCTTGGGAGAAGGAAGCCCCCCAGGCAGAGTCCTCAGGACAGGCTCATAATAGACTCACCCCAATTTTGATTTATAGGTTGATTATGGATTATTTGCATCAACACCCTGCTTGCAGATGGAATTTTGGGCAACTTCTCCAGCCCTTTCCATCTAGGTGCCTGGTATTAATCATCTGTACCAGGTAGCATCTGCAGCAGGAGCACAACTGAGCTGCCTCAGTAGACCCAGCTAAGAAGACAGCAAAACGTGCACCGATTGTTCTCTCCCCACCATGAAAAGTCCTCCATAAAGAAGGCCTCTTTTCTCTCTGGTTGCATCCTCACCTGGGCGATGACCGCTTAGGAGACTCCACCTGCGTGGAGAGCTGCTGCGGCCTATCCCCTGGGCTCCCTGTGCCTGCGGAGGCTTGTGCTCAAGCTGGGGCCCCTCCCTAGTCCTTCTCACCTCCTTGCTGAGGCCCGAGCCTCTGTAAGGCCAGCAGGTTCTGAGCACCATCTTCTCAAGTCCCCGAAGTGCAGGGCTACTTCTGTACAATCATTGCTTGCACCTGAAGTCGTCATAAGTGGAGGCTACCCAGTATGATAAAAACTCCACCACAAGCCTCTGCACAATTTTAAAAGCCCACCTGGCCTGAGATAAGCCTGCAGAAACTGTGACAACGGAAACACCTGCTTACACACTGACATCTCGAGTCCAAAGCCACAGAGCCCTTCCTCCTCTGACAACCTTTCCTTCCCAAATTCCACTCTAGTCGTTATAGATCTCTGTGTTTCTGGCTCATGCACCATGTAGTGGGCTATCTGAAGGACCTAAAATGGAAACACACAGTTTGTCTGATCTTGAGAGCTGAATAAGCTGAGAAATAAAACACGAAGTAAGACGTAAAACATATGATGACAAGGGCAAAGTTGGAGAATATAGCTTAGTCTAGCAGCCAGATGTACAGCTAACTGAAGCTAATTGCCAGGTTCAGGGGCAATGCTGAACTCAGGAGGAGGAAAGAGGGATGGGAGCTGACCGCACATCCCTGATCCAGCAGGATGAAGGGCAGAGCTGAGCCCAGCACATCCGGTTTATCCTTCCAGAAATGCATCCCCCTCAAAGTTGATACTTATTAGCAAGATGAGTCTTCCGCCTTCCAGGAGAGATAGAGGGAAGGGGCTAGGAGATACAGTAACTGATCTTCTTCATGTGGAAGGAAACAGCCACACTGATCTTCTCTTATACAGAATGAGAAAACATTTTTCAAAATCTGTTTCCAGGACTTAACACAGGCTATTCTTATGAGGTGGGGAGGACCTGTGTGTGTAAGCTCCCTAAGACCTATTTAAATATGCTTGAAAAAGTTCCATTCAGAATTTCAAGGCCAACCACTTTAAGAAATAGGAACTTTTTGAATCAAAATTTGTAGCGCAGTTTGGTTTATAAAGCTGCACAGAAGTCTGCAGATTAGAAAAAAATGGGTTTCAAAGGGTCCAGTTTTAGTGAGTGGGAGAAGTGGGTCAAGTGGAAATGTTTCTATTTTCCTAATTGGAAAAGGAGCAGTAATTAAGAGATTGATTCTGCTTCATGCCTTTCTCTCCCTGTTATAGCTGTGTTCTATAGCTTAGCAAAGGTACATGGACCATGAGCTAGTTCTTCTCCCTTGAAAAAGAGCAACTTCACTGAATATTTATGCCAAATACGTTGTTCTTCTTGGTTATCAAGTTTTTAAATGAGAAATGAGTGTTGCAAATTCACCAACTGTAACCAATCTGCCTTAAATATGTCCTACACTTGAAAGGAATGATTTCATGAGGGTTCTGCTTTATAGCATTCCAATTTTGTATAACTATGATAAAAGCTCCTTAGTGTGAGCAATAAGAACACTAACAGCTTTCAAAATTCAATTTTTAAGCAGCCTGCTTTCTTACTATGATCAAAATTTCCAGTACTTCAGACATTGATTGAATTATAAAATTTTTTTACAAGCTTACTGATTCAAAATAATCTATAACGATTTGTTGCATATACGTATGTGCCTCTCACTCTGGAACGCCTTTTCAAAATGTCAATGATTTTCCCCAAACTTCCCCAAAACTGATGGGTGGAAAGATAGCCACATAAGGACATCTTTAAGCAAAGTACTAGCTTTCAGGTGTAGTGTGATTCTAAAATCTGAAAGTTTTTAACTTGCTTTGAGGAATCGACGTAAGTATTTGAAATCTAAATACATCTAAGAACTTGTAAATTTGAAAGCTCCATACTTGAAGAAAAATTAAGTTCAATGAAATCAACGGAAAAATTACATCCTTCTTTTAATCAGTTATCTCTCCATGAGGAAGGAAGTGATTATCTAAATGGAATGCCTTAAGGTTAGCAAAGTTTCAACTGTTTTGACTTCTGATCTTTCGACCTCATTCTTGAAGGTGGGGCTGATTTGTGAGTTGTGAAAGTGGTCCATGGAGATGGTGATGTGTGCACAGTGTGGATTTGGGGCTTGGATGTGATGTTTAACACTGAGAGCACAGGGTGAAGAGAGGAAGCAGGACAGGAAGCCTCCAGACCCTGAGCTAGCACCATGATCCAAGCATGAGTTCAGTCCCAAATGGTGAAGGATCCATCTGCTATGAATTGCCAAACCTGGCAAGGTGCAGGTAGGGCCAAGCCTGAGCCCTCATAATCAGGCTTTGAAGAACATTTATTAAGGCAAAACTTGTGAATCTGTCTCCCTTAGCGAGTGTCTTTGATGTCCTCTCATCAGCACTATTTGGCAGAATTGACTTTGAGTGCTCATTTTCCTAGAAGGCATTTGAGATGAGGTGTAGGTCGTGTGGGATGATTTTGTAAAGAAAGCTGTCATAATCGGGAAGTTGGTGGGGAGAGATGGGGACAATTTGGATACAGGAAAGTCCTATCCAGAGCTTCTGCATAATTTTCTTCCCTTAAACTCATCCTTCACTTCCCTACATACTTACTATAATGGGAGACTCAGTTCTTACAATTTGATGGTGAGTTTCAGTTAAAAGTCTCAGAAAATTTTTGAGCGTGTGTTGGGTGCAATCACTGAATAAGATAAAATCCTTGCATTCAAGAAGCTGACTGAGAAAACCAGCAATTATCATTGCAATAATAAAGATATGCAGAGACTGAGCAGGGCGATTTGGTCTGGACTGGGAATCGAACAAAGGCTTCCTGGAGGAAATGCTACTTGAGTTGTGCCTGAATAAGGAGAAATCAGCCAGGAAGTGGGGTTGCAGGGGTAGGGGTTGGGGGGCAGGCAATGTTTCCAGTGGAGGGAGTAGAATGAATAAAGCCTCGGAGATGTGAAAAGAGAGATGGGAAACACAGTGGTATGTCCAGAGAGTTATAAGCAGTTGAAAGCATGACAGGGCAAAGCATGAGCACAGAGAGGTGGGAGTCAAGCCTGGTCATGGGGACATTGCAAGACATAAGAAGAGGCTTGTATTGGATGCTTAGGCAACGAGGGAGCCGTTGTAGGCTGTGGTGTGGAGAAGACGTCTTTAGAAAGTCATGTCTTTTAGAAAGAAGATGTCTTTAGAAAGAGTCACCCTGTGCTCTCAGTGTTAAACATCACATCCAAGCCCCAAATCCACACTGTGCACACATCACCATCTCCATGGACCACTTTCACAATTCACAAATCAGCCCCACCATCAAGAACGAGGTCGAAAGATCAGAAGTCAAAACAGTTGAAACTTTGCTAACCTTAAGGCATTCCATTTAGATAATCACTTCCTTCCTCAAGGAGACTTTCTAAAGTGTGTGCAAGAAGCATTTGAGGCAGACGAAACAAAATAAGGAAACCATTGCAGAGGCTGTTGCAGTAGGAGAGAGATGATGAAAGATTAAACAAGGCAGTCACCATAAAGATGGAGAGAAGGGAGATGGCGTTGAGAAGATCAGGAGCTAAAATTAGTAGAACATGGGGATTGATTCAGTGGAGGAGGGTGAAGGAGGAAAAATTGAGATGATGGAGCTCAGTGGCGTGGTAACGGACTGGCTATAATATAGTCTCTACGAAGAGCAGACTTGGAGGAACGTAAGTTTAGTTATGGATATTTTATGTTGGAGCTCCCTAGGGGGAGATACCCGCTAGGCAATTGGATATGTGCTGAGGAGCATAGCCAAGGTCAGATTAAGAAATTAACAGTGGAGGGGCCGGCCCCATGGTGGAATGGTTAAGTTCGTGCACTCCGCTTTGGTGGCCCAGGGTTCAGATCCTGGGTGAGGACATGGTACTGCTCATTAGGCCATGTTGAGGCAGCGTCCCACATGCCAGAACTAGAAGGACCTACAACTAAAATACACAACTATGTACTTGGAGGGGGCCATTGGGGAGCAAAAAGCAGGAAAAAAAAAAAATTAGCAGTGGAGAGGTAGGAATTAAAACCATGAAGTGAATGGGATAACTCGGGGAGAATGTGTAGAACGCAGGGGTCAGTGGTCAGAAGCAGCAGAGGAATGAGGGCCCATAAAATACAGAATCCATCAGTAAAAAGAAGTAGGAAGGCCTGGGTTGGGGGGGCAGTCAGGGATGAGGTTTAGAAAGAACCAGAGGGATTAGAGAGAATCTGAGAATCAGGAATGAGACTGTAAATTCCCATGGAAAGTTGAATTCTGAGACAGCAGAATTACTTATCTGAGGAAATGCTCTTAAAATTGTTGAGCAAGCCTTAACCCACAAAGTAACATGAGTCAGGCTGGCATGACGGGAAACATTTTGATCTGTTGGCCAAGTCATTTGTACCATCTAGGACTGTATTCTTCAGTATGGTAATTACTACCACATGAGGCTATATACATTTAAATTTACCTTTAAAATAATTCAAAGCAACTAAAGTTACAAATTTAGTTCAAATTTACTAAGTTGCTAATTTAGTAGCACTAGTGCATTTACTAGTGGTGCTACACACGGTAGTCTAGCAGCCCCAGCACATTTTAAGTGCTCACAGCCACATGTGGCTACTATATTGGGCAGCACAGATACAATGTTACCGCCATCGTGGTAAGTTCTGTTGGACCCCACTGATCTAGAAAGTAATTGACTGGTCTGTAATTGCCCAACAAGGGAGTCATGTGCTAATCAAAATGCAGTTTTACCTGCAGTTTTACTGGGAAAATTACAGAGGTGGTCACAATAATTATGCAGCCCTATGTTCAAAAATACAAAACATTACAGTGTTAGTATTAGGAAACTTTGAAGGTTGAAATTACATGGAGCTAATTCTAGGAAATGAGTATTTAGCAGAACTGAATAAGTAGAGGTGAGTTCCTTTCCCTTGGCGTTCAGAGTCAATAAAAATCGGGTATGCTGTGTCCATCTGGGTGATTAGGAAAATTGAACTAAGTCTAAGCATTTGAAGTTTGTGTTTACCTTCCCCAAACCTGCCAAATGACATAAAACAGCCTTTTGTTTTCACCATCTCTAATCCACATCAATGATCTAAACTGTTTAAATTGTTCAATGCTATAAAGTGAGAGGTCAGAGAGCCCAAGATACTGTTTTACTGGGGGAGAAAGTAGGTTAAAAAGTATAAATATCTCCTTAAACTTGTGTTTCCCTATAAATTATTCTTCATATTAGAGAATAGTAATGCTAGCCTCTACTGACAGCAAACACTAGTAATAATAATAAACGTTAAAATGAAATTAATATCTGCCACGGTAATGACTTAGAAGATGAAGGTAGGAATTCACTAAATGGCTCGTTTGCTGTGGTACTGATACTGCTTTTAACCATCAAGCCATGGTTACCCAGGAGATGCTGGCCGAGAGGAGGATGCTGGCAAGTCCGGCTGAACCAAACATGATGAGGCCGCGGGAGGCACTGTCCGTAGATAGTGACTGCCTGGCTAACATACAGGGAAACATAAATGGCTATGTTTTTTTTGTGAGTGTGTGCGTGTGACCCCCAAGAAATGCAGAAGGAAAACCGAGAGCACTGAAAAACTGTTATTCTAAGGGTGTCCAGCAGGTGGCGGAAGTGCTGCAGCTAACAAGACGACGCTCGTTATGGTCAATCCAACTAACTGAAAGACACTGATTTGTGTTCACCCTTAACCAACAATTTCTCTTCATGACACTAAGCCAGAAGCACAATCTAAATCTCTCTATCTTCAGAGAAATCTGCTTTCATCCAGGAATGACTGATTTTAAACATAATTTACAGAAAGCTTACATGGAGCATCCGCTTCAAAGGCGTGGGCGAAGTGAGGGATGGGGAGAGGATAAGAACAGTCCAAACATGAGATAAGTGGATAGACCACTTTCCACCGGGGAGAGGCCATCTGGAAGAACAAGTCCCTGTTTTCTGTGACTTCATGAGACCCTCGTAGGCGGCTCTGCACGGGAGGCAGTGATGTGGAAGTAATAGGCCAGACAAGGGGAATGAGGGGAGTGACCCCTCTCTCCCCGCCGATGCGTGTGGCTAATGTACACACAGGCAGCTTGCCCTGGGCCTGCTTCCGGGACAGATGAGCGGCTCCTGACAAGTGCATGAGGATCAGAGAGATGAAAAGCAGGTGGGGTGCGGGGATGCAGGTGCTGAGGCACCCTTATCAAAACCAGAGCTGATGGTGTTCCGTGAGCCTGAGGTCGGCGTTCCTTCTCAACTCTGGCTGCACCATAGGATCCCTGGGGCTGTTTTAAAAAAGTAACGCCCCAGACGAATCACATAAAAATCCCCAGAACTAGGACCAAGGCGTGTTTAAATCACCAGGTGATGCTAAAGTGGAGACAGGGTAAGAGTCAGTCATTTGGGGTTGAAATCTAAGAAAAGGTAGGGGAGAGGGGCCTAGGGCCAGGCTGGAAGAGGCAGGAAGGCAGGTAGGAACGTTCAGGCTGGTCAGGTGTTTGGGGGAGGTGCAATTTAAAAAAAAATAAATTTGACCATTCATTTATTCAATTACTGATTGATTGAGCTTCACTATGTCCAGGATTGTATTAAGCATTGAGTACAAACAAATAAATATAACTTGAGCGTGACCCTCAAGAAGTGCACAATCCAGGCCTTGTAAATTTGTGAGGACAAGCCTGCTGAGAGTCAGGAAACCATTGCTGAATGGTGGGGAGGTTGAATGGGTATCAAGGCAAGTGCCGAGTGTCGCAGAAATGCTAATGTTGACTTTATCTTGGAGTTAAATACTACAGATGTCACTTGAATGGCGGAGGGGTTGTTTAAAATTTCCTGAGAAGCCCCTGCCCAGGGCATTCCAGCTGGTCATGAGGGATCGAGCACCCAATGTCACACTCTAGAGGAGAAGGACCCACTCATTGCCAGCGTCTAGTAAAAACCCAGCTAACAGAAAAGACTGAGTGGAAAGGCTGCAGCACAAGGGTAGCAGAGTGGCACTGAGGAATCCCAGGGGAGAGTGTTTATGATGCTTCCACCAAAGAAATGAGGAATGTTGAACAAAATTGGTGCATGTGAATGCCCTTGGCTGATATGACCACGCATTTCATTGAGCAAATTGAGGCTATTGGGGTGATCACTGCCAATTTTCATTAACTCCTACCTACAGCATCTACTTTCCTCCGACGCTTTTATACACTCATTCGTCAAGTGATGTAGTGTTTACCATCTGCTGAGATTCAGTGCCAGCCCCCAGAGAGCTGGCGGTTTATTAAGGGAGATTCTTGCACTTCTCCTCCATGCTCAGCAAATGAACGGCTTCATCTCCTGCCCAAGACCCACCCGTTCCACCCATGCTCTTGACTCCATTCATGACTTGACTCCAAACTTCCCGCCTCCTCCAGGACCTTGTTCAAACTCAGCCCTTCTCTTCCTCTTCAAACTCCTGTTTTCTATCAGTTTCTTCTCCTCAGCCTGTAGGGAGAGAAATATGTTTCCATCCTGAAAAACAAACCTTTCCAAACCTCTCCTGACCTTTGCTCCCGAAAGTCACCATCCAATTTTACTCCTCTTCTTATAATCCCAAAACTTTTTGAAGCCACTATCAATACTTTCTTATCTCTACTTTCTCATCTCCCATCCACTCTTCAGCGCAGACTAATCTGTCTCCCATTCTTGTGTCTTTCAGATATACCCTCCATACAGCCAAAAGGGAAATTGCCCAGCCTCAAATCCCAAGGCAGTGGTTCCCAGCACGCACCATGCCCTCGCTCATTTCTGTGCTTTTGTTCCCACTCTCTTCTCTACGTGGAATGGTCTAAAGTTTCTCCTTTCCCAGCTTTGCCTGAATTTTCCTACACATCCTTTAACACCAAGCTCAGCTATCCCTTTGTCTGAGAGGCCATCCCTGATTGCCCCAGTCCTGGCTGGATGACGGAACTCAGATCCATGTTTCCACGATACCCTGTGTGTATCTCTAGAATACACTTCTTAGCTAATATCCTAATTATCTGTTTGTGTGTCTGTGTTACAGTTATCCACTGTGTGTCTGTCTCCCCTCTAGACTGAGAATTGTTTTCGAGTAAAAAAGGCAAGTTTGAGAGTTTAATGATACAGTGAAGACTCCAAACCGAAACGATATTACAGTAAGATACTCTGTCTTATAAACATTGTTGAAAATTTTCTTTAAACATCTGTAACCTATCTAAATACAGGCATTTATACCTATTTCCAAAGAACTGTTGTAATCAAAAAATTTTAGAATTACTTAATCTTGGGGCTGCTTATTTAGAAAAAAATGAAATATGGTTCTTTGAGGGGAAAAGTAGGCAAATTTTGGAAAATCAAACTAAAAGTGAAAAATATTGAAAAACAAACATGACACATACTTAAAGGTTTTTACTCTTTTAAAATACCATGCCCAATGTTGATAAATTTGGAAATCACAATGAGTATTTTTCTGGAAAACTACCAAATTGATTCAGTATGAAGTATATAATGTGAATGGATTAATCACCAAGTATCAAACTGAAACGCTTATCAAATAGGCGTCATCAAATACTTTGGATTTTTCCAAGTGAATTATTTAGATATTTCAAAGAAAACTTAATTTATGTACTGTTGAATTGTTTCAGAATGTAGAAGGTGATATGATTCACAATTCAGCCTATTAGCAAACATAACACATGTACCAAAAACCTATCCTTAGCCCCCCCATCAGAAACAAAAAACAAAAAAAGAAAAAACCAGATAAATTCCAATTAAGACTATACATACGAAAATCCCACATAGAATATTGGCTAATAGAACCCAGTCATATATTTTAAATAATATGCCTTGATCATAAATAATTTATTTGAGAAAAATAGGGAAATTTTAATACCTAGGAAGTCATTAGTACAGTGTCTCTAACTTGGAGGAAAACTACACAAATTTCTCAATTTTATCATAATGACGTTTGATTGAATTAAACAACCATTTCTAGGAAATTCTCTTTTAATAGAATAATAGCCCTTAAACATAAGACAAAGTTTCAAGTACGGACTTTGGTAAATTTGTATTTTCTCCACTTTTAGTGAAAGATACAATGGTTTCAATTTTGTGTCTTGAAAGGAGGAGAATGTGGTAAATTATTTTGAAATCCAAGTTGTCTACAATTATGTGGTGAAGACCCCATATCGTGGCTTGCAGGACATTTACACAAGCAATTATTATGCCAGGTTGTATTTCTTTAACAATAGTTCTAGATGATTTAAAACTTTGTAATAGGGGCCAGCCCCGTGGCCGAGTGGTTAAGTTCACGCGCTCTGCTTTGGTGGCCCAGGGTTTCGCCGGTTCGGATCCTGGGCGTGGACATGGCACCACTCATCAGGCCATGCTGAGGCAGTGTCCCACATGCCACAACTAGAAGGACCCACAACTAAAATATACAGCTATGTACTGGAGGAATTTGGGGAGAAAAAGCAGGAAAAAAAAAAAGATTGGCAACAGTTGTTAGCTCAGGTGCCAATCTTTAAAAAAAATAATTAAAAAACCCCAAGCTTTGTAACACTTTTCATGTAAGCCATGTCTGTGCAGTTTTGGAGCTAAGCAATATCTATAATGGCTTTCTTAGAAAACTTGATAAAAGTCTTTTTCTAGAGCAGAAAAAAATAAATTATATGAAATAATGATGGAACAGAGTTTACTTAAAATGATTTAAAGAATTAGAAATGTGAATTTTCTCTTTGTCAGTTATCTCCCAGGAGTAATCCAAGAGCTGTTATGTTTCCTTTGCTGCATGATACCTTTAATAAAAGCTGAACTACTAAAATATCTTAGAAAAATGTGATGGGACCCATGGACGCTCAGCACCTTTCTCTAAACTTCCCAATAAGATCAATTGTCTCTCTTCCCATGGGGAAGAGCGAGTGAGGTATACCTCCTGATATTAGAGAAAAGGTAGAAATTCTTGATTTGTGGGCTGACAGAGAGTACAGTTGCTTCTATCAAATATAATAGTTTCAGTAAGTTCTCTGAGAAGATACCTAGGGCAAATCATCATTGATCATCAAATGATTACATGGTTTAGGATTTTACTTAGTTCATATGATCAAAAACAAACCAACCATGGCTTAAGCAAGAAGGAAGCTAATATCTCTCTCATGAAAAGAAATTCAGACATTTGCCATGCAGGCTAGTTTGGCAGCTACATCATCATCCAAGCTCCAGCCTCCTTTCTTTTATTTGCTCCACCAACCCTGTTCCACATGGCACAAGGTGGATGCTGGAGCTCCAGCCGTCACATAAAAGCCATATTCAGTGCAGAAGGAAAGAAGAAAGAAGAGAAGCAGAGAAGCATATGCCCTGCCTTATTAAAGAGATTTCCTCAAAATGGCATGCAACACTTCTGTATTTAATTCCTTTGCCAAAACTTAGTGACATGGCTGCCCTTGCTGCCATGGCTGCAGGAAATGTGTCTTTCATCTGTGCCCAGTTAATCTTGGGGCCTTATTGTAAAGCAAGAAGGGAAGGATGTATTTAGGAGGCAACTAGCAGAATCTGTCACCCTGATCAAGCAACCTGTGAGAGAATAATGGCAGACAGCAACTCAGCTAATCTGAACTTAAAAGTTTTTAAATGATCAAATTCTTTTAAATTAAATTCTTACCCTTACCAAATTTCAATAGCATGTAGTTATGTGATGGTTTCAAGTTATAAATCAATCTCTTCATAGAACAAGATATCATCATTTTGTTCACATGATATTTCTGTCAACTTCTCAGTTCATATCTTAATGTCCCTGGTGAAGAGAAAGTAAAAGAATGGTTTATATTTCAGTAATGAAAAAGCAACCAGACCTGCATAAGTGTGGCAACTTCTTCCTTTATAATTAGAAATGTGTCTTTTTTTTAGGACCACTGTACATTTCATTTGTACATGTCAGGTCAAGATCAAACCCTGGAACTTGAGCCAGTCCAGGTTCCCATGGGGTTAAATTAGATTGTATCCAACCCTAGGAAAACCGCTTCTAGCTGACCACCCTATAAATTCAAATTGGCTTGAAAGAGAAGGATCCGGGAGGTTGATATGAATGAAATTCCCAGTTCCTCCTACTTCCAGGGTACTTTAGAGCTTCAGATTCTTATTTAGATTGGATATACTCTGCGCTCAGCAGACATCCTGGGACTAAGCTGGCATGCTGTCAAAATCTAGGGAGCTCCAGGAATCTCTGAACCTCTGAACAACCAGGCAAGGAACACTTTTCCCAGATTCTGGCCTCCTTATGTTAAGCCAGAGTACACATTGCAATCCTCAGCTTGGGTGGCTGAACGGTCTCATTCCTGACAAGAGGGAGCTGTTTGTTTCATTCATCTGCAAGCATCTTGGAATCCCATCTGAGCCACCAAATTTCAGTGTCCAGTTTCATACTTAATATAGTCACATCTTCCACCTAACACGATGAGCCACCTGTGGTTACTTGCCATTTCAGGAAACTAATTAAACATCAGTTTCAGTTGACAGCAAATGAACTCAGAGTTCCCAGTGAACACAGCTGCCATGAAATTCTCAAAAAAAGGAGAAAGAGCAGGGAAAGTTTACTGTCTGTATGTGGTGGCTGGCCGTGTCTAGTTCAGTGGTCCTGATGCTCAGTGAGCACTCTACGTCGTGGTCCTTCTTGCTTTTCCATGACTCAGTCTTTTACTCAGTAGGCGTGGCAGTACATTTGACTGGGACTTAAGAAATTTGGGTTACAATCTCAATTCTTCTACCAACTAGTGATATACCTTGGGCAAATTCCTTAATTTACCTGTCTGTTTCATATTCGAAAAAAATCTGAAGGTTGGATTATGTATCTTCTAATCTCATTTTCAGTTCAAAATTCTATGATTTTAACTGCTTTTTAAGAACTCATTCTTTGGATGATATCTAAGAGAAATGTGTTTCAGCATTTCCACATTTAATAGAGGCAATCTTTGCTTTAAAGGAAACGGATGCAGCACTGCATGCAACACGGATTTTGTTAATCCTATTTGTAAATCTCCATGAAGCAGCAGCTACTATTTGTTGACTTCCAAAGTAGTAAAGAATTTTTCATAACACAAGTTGAAATTTTGTGTCTTCAAAGAAAAACTTTGCAAAGGATTTCTTGAGCACGTAGCTGAAGAAGTGATAACGCACCCAGTGGCTCCATTAATCTTATAAACCTTAACACCTCTGCTGCTACAACACTGGGAAGTTGTTGGAGGCAAAAAGGAAAACATGTCCATTGAGAGAGAACAAGCAAGTTTTTTTTCTAGAGCAAATAAAACTTGAAAGAAGCTTGAAAAAGCATTGAATTGCATAACAGCGAGACCCATGAACTCTTTCTTGGACGAGTGGGTCTAGGTAACCACATCCCAGATGGCCAAGAGAGATTTCTTTCACAGGAAGTAGGGATAAACATATTAGATCGGACTTTATGAAAGATTTTGTAAGTCAAAGTTGATTGACTATTGGCAATTTGATATGGTTCAGCTAAATGGTTCTACCTCCTACATGTGGGCATCAAGTACAAGTTCTATCAGAATGTGATGCAAGGGTACTAAGGATGCAGAAATATCATTATCCTTAGGATGTGAGAAGTGTTAGGCTGGATCCCCGCAGGAGAGGGACTCTGATGACAGCTGGACTTCCAGAGGAACCCAGAGGCCATGCTGGTGGGGATGGAGGAGTAAGGAAGAGTGATGAAAACATGGAAGAATATACAAGGTGGCCTAGGGCACTGCCTAATTTGCATCCACTTGGGCCAAAATTAACCGTAGCCCCTTCTAAACATGCTGATGAGGGGACAAAGGACAGTGGTAGCTGCTATGTTTGGGAAATACATTTGAATCCTCTACCCAGGAGAATGGAGTACAAAACATGCAGATTAATGCCCGTGAAGCAGTTAATATCACACTTCCCAGCCCCGCAGCTCCTTCCCTAACACTTGTCCCAGCTGTTACCGAGGTGCATTTCTTGGGACTTAGTCTTAGGCCCTCTGCTTCCATTCCTCCTTGCCCACTTCCAAGAGCTCTTTCCATTTACGGAATATCATCTGACTCCTACTCCCTTCCGAGCCTGCTCATCTTGCCCTCCCCTCTGGCCCGTGGGTACAGGTAGTTCTTTTCTGATTAATGTCACCCATGCACTACTCCATTTAATATCCCAAAAATGTTCTGTTAAGATCTTTAAATGTCTACTCCTTTGTAAATGTTCTCGGACGTCTTCATTTGGGTTTCTCGTGTGGTCCAACAAGATTGTGAACTCTTTGAAAGTGGATATTTAATATTCTTAAGAAAGCTGGGTTTCAGGCCCACCCAGGGGTGCAGCGGTTAAGTTTGCACATTCTGCTACAGCGGCCCAGGGTTTGCTGGTTCGGATCCTGGGTGTGGACCTATGCACTACTTGTCAAGCCATGCTGTGGCAGGCGTCCCACATATAAAGTAGCGGAAGATGGACACAGATGTTAGCTCAGGGCCAGTCTTCCTCAGCAAAAAAAAAAAGAGAAGGATTGGCAGCAGATGTTAGCTCAGGGCTGATCTTCCTTAAAAAAAAAGAAAGCTGGGTTCAGAGATGAAGAGACCATGTATATGAAAGTGCACTTGTTATTACTGATCAGTAGAATGAGGCCTCGTCTATCCAGAACTCAGGTGTGTGGAAACCTCAAATTCTGGGGAGACACAACTAACAGAAAATAAGCTGAGAGAAAGTACTGAGAGAATCTGAGAAAGCCCAATAAGTGTCATAGGATCCAAACACTAATGCTCATGAATGTTTCATATGTGACGCCTAATCCGAGGCATGGACATTCTGCTTACTTGGGATAAAAACCTAACAAATTTGAGTACCTAGTTTCCAAAGTAGATTAGAAGTGGCAAAAGGGTTAATATAAGTAGGTATAAAAACAAGAGGGGTAATATGGCAATATACAAAGACCCAACGAATAAACAAAAGGCAGAAAAAAAGTGAGAAGCCAATATAGGTTTCAAAAGAGGGGCCGGCCCCATGTCTGAGTGGTTAAGCTCATGCACTCTGCTTCGGTGGCCTAGGGTTTGGCAGTTGGGATCCTGGGCATGGACCTAGCACTGCTCATCAAGCCATGCTGAGGTGGCGTTCCACATAGAAAAACTAGGACCTACAACTATGTACTGGGGGCTTTGGGGAGAAAAAAAAAAAAGGAAGATTGGCAACAGATGTTAGCTCAGTGTTGATTTTTTTAAAAAAAAGACTTCAAAAGAGTAATTTTAGGTGATTTAGTGTACGGACAAATAGTCATCTATTTTTTGATTGATTCTGGGGTAATGGCTATAATAAAATTCAGAATAATTTATTTTCATACTAATGAACATATTTTCAACAGAATTTAAAGGTAATAGTTTTTAAGGTAAGTAGCAAAACATTGATTCTAGACAGAAGAAAAATCATATCCAAAGGTTATTTATTTACCGATTTTTTTAAGTTTTACGGCTGAAAGCGATAATGCTCAGTCATCCAGAAATTCTCCTGTTTCAATTGACTTATCTTCCAAAGATTCTAGATAACTGAAATTCTGCTCATTAATTATTAACTTAGTGTGAGCTTAATAAATGCCATTGATTATTATGTAAATGACTAATGAAGAATAAGCATTCATTATATCTAGCTAGTCTAATGTTTGGGGAAGAATGTGATATATGAGAAATTTTATGTTTAATTATGACAGGGTCATAGGTTATGTAGATAAAGGGAAAGCCAGCAACATACTTTAGCCCAGTTTTGTAAAATTTCCCAACTTCTCTATTTGTCATAATGACAAGCTGGCAAGTATTGTACCTCTGTAGTGAATGAGAAACTTATTTTTGAATGTCTAACCCCAAGCAGAGTGATCAATCTGATGGTTTTAGTGAATAACATCCATGCAGGCCACGTGGTTGTGGGTGTGAAGTTGTTAAATGACAAAGTCCTCGGAGGCGGGACAATGATCGTAGGCAGGATGCCTGTGCGAGGGGGTTTCTGGGCAGTGAAGGAGCTTTTCCAGCTCAATCTGGCGGTTACTGTCCTTGCAGGGCCACCGCCCACCATGTCATTAGGCAGCAGTTTAGAGGCAGACTGAGCAGGGCTCTACCATGGCATGACCACCCAGAGAAGCCATTCCCACCCAACACATGACTGGTGGTGGGTCCCCACACATCATGCTGAGGGGCACCGTCCTCACCCAGAGCTGATGAAGGCTGCTCTTCAACCTGGTCTTTGCCTGGCCTAAGCATTACCATTTGCAATAAAGTCTCTGATACAAAGCAGCAACTGTCCCAGGGCTCTTATGCAGAAGACAAGAATAGTACGAGACAAACAGAAGGGTTGAGGCATCTGGGAAGCATAGGAAAGGTGAATACAGATGCTTTTCTTAAGCATCCCTGGTGTTATAAGCTGAACTGTGTGTCCCACACCCGCCCAGAACTCATATTTTGAGGTCTTGACTTCCAGTACTTGAGAATGTGGCCTTGTTTGAAAATAGAGTCATTGCAGATGTAATTAGTTAAGTTAAAGATGAAGTCATACTGGAGTAGAGTGGGTCTCTAATTCAATGACTGGGGTCCTAGCAAATGGGGCAATTTGGACAGCGGGAGAACACCATGTGATGAGGAAGGCAGAGATTGGAATGAGGCATCTACAAGCCAAGGAGAGCCAAAGCTTGCCAGTAAACCACCAGAAGCCAGGAGAGAGACAAGGACCGGATTCCCCCGCAACCTTTGGAAGGAACCAACCCTGCTCACACCTTGATCTTAGACTTCTAGCCTCCAGAACTAGGAGGCAATAAATTTCTGTTGTTTAAGCCACCCCGTTGGCTTTGTCATGGCAGCCCCAGCAAACTGATATACCTGTTTAATCAGTTCCTTAGAAAGAATTAAAAGCTAACTACTAGAACGCCACTGTGTAGCGTTTGTAATTATTGTATTCATATAGTGGGTGCATAGAGAGATGGAGAAAAGGAAAAAGAAACAGGCAGAGAGGTTTTAATGAATTCTAATTGTTTTATTTCTACACATATATGTCTATCCATCTACCCAGTGTCCCTCCCTAGTTTAGTTAACTACATAGAAAAGTGTCCATCAATCGTACCCCACGCAGTGGGACCAGTCATTCTCAGGTCCTTCTAGCTCTTAATGTAGTATGTTCCAAGCACTGTTAGAGATATCTGCATTCAAGATTCTGTTGACCAAGGGCCCAGACCAATTAAATGGTGCCTCTCACGGAGTGTCACTTCAGCCATGCTCCTGCTGGGGCTGCCACACGTCAGATCCAGGAAATTAAACTACTATCTCTTGGGCAGCTACTATGTACAGGGCTCAATGTGAGGCATTTAGGGATAATACATACGTTAATAATTAACTATGAAGCTGGACACTAACAGGAATACATATATCATTTTTGCAGCTTTTCATTAATAATACCCTGGCTAGAAAAAAGACCCTGGATTGTAGAGCCAAATCACGGGACTCCTTTGAAATTATAACAGGTTTTATGCCTCCAAGTTTTGGCAGAGCCTAGCTACATCACTTCCCTCCTCCTCATAAGGGGGTCCATTCTTTAAGGGTCCCTATTTCCTAGACATTCACAGAGTGGTGCCCTGTCACCTAGAAACATAGTGGTCAACAAAGTCAAAGATAATTTATTATTGTATGATTACAATAAATCATTTACATATACCTACACATACATCTTCACTTTATAAAGGGCAATTTTCTCATAATCTCTAAAATGTACCCTACTTATCTCCATATATATTGTGGGAGAATATTTATTTGTGTATTTAGGGATAATTTTATTTTTAGATAGTCAATAATTTTTTCCCACTTATTTGCTTATATTCTTTCAATGTCTTTCTGCAAGATGTTTTATGAAACACTTTGAATGCCATATCCACTCTCCTGTGTTCAAGAAGCCCACAGATAATAATAGCTTCCCACCTAGGCCACTCCGACCTTTCCAGATAAAAGGGGCTGGTCTCTCTGCTCCAGGATGGCCCTCTGAAGACTGTGGCTTTTTAAATAGCATCATTTAACTACAATTACAAGTGCCTTCCTGACTCACACACCAATGAAACTACTTCAGGAAATAATGCTTTAGAGATGGGATGGGCATAGCAATCATAAAATCATTATGAAATCTGAATCCTTTGTTTAGAAACCAGGATTTTGCTATAAATGGGTTACCATGGAATGTTTTCAAATTAAGGAGAGCTCCTTATTTGAATGTATCTAGAATTAGCTTTATATAAACTGAAAACATAAACTGGCGCCAGTAAGTTACAGTTCTGCATGTCTTCAACAGGATCAATCTAGTTTACTGTACATTTATAGAATATATTTGAGGGGCTGCCTCCGTGGCCGAGTGGTTAAGTTCGCGCACTCCACTGTGGCGGCCCAGGGTTCAGATCCTGGGCGCGGACATGGCACCGCTCGTCAGGCCACGTTGAGGCGGTGTCCCACATCCCACAACTAGAAGGACCTGCAACTAAGATATACAACTATGTACTGGGGGGGTTGGGGAAATAAAGCAGGAAAAAAAAAAAAAGATTGGCAACAGTTGTTAGCCCAGGTGCCAATCCTTAAAAAATAAATAAATAAATAAATAAATAAATAAATAAATAAATAAATAAATAAAATAAAATAAAAAAAGGAAGATTGGCAACAGTTGTTAGCCCAGGTGCCAATCATTAAAAAAAAAAAAAGAATATATTTGAGATGAACATGGGGTGGCTCATATGAACACAGTAACTACTTTGGGCTTGGAAAAACGTAAAGAACCACTTGGAGATATTTAAAATCATGAACGTGAATGACTCTGGCTTAAGATACAATAACTAGAGCTTTAAAAATTCACCCCACCCCACCCTCTTCCCCTAAAAGGCATAGACTCTCTCCTCTTTTGAAAAGCCTTCTCTTGTAATCATTTATTCTCATCTATAAATGTATTCATTCATTCCCAAAAAGTTTATTGTGCATTTAACATGGATTCAAGATCAAATGCCCAGAGTAGACAGGAAATTTTACAACGAGAAAAGGTGGAGGATGAGTCAAAGGAATATGGCAGCTCACAGTAAGTTTTGGGAGCAATGGGGAGTAGAGAGGGCTGTAGAGAGCTGGAGATTCTCAAAGCTGCCTCCAGCTCTGGGTCATTACCACGCAGGGA
This sequence comes from Equus przewalskii, assembly GCF_037783145.1. Classification (NCBI taxonomy): domain Eukaryota; kingdom Metazoa; phylum Chordata; class Mammalia; order Perissodactyla; family Equidae; genus Equus; species Equus przewalskii. The sequence continues at coordinate 14,038,160 of NC_091838.1, forward strand.
TGCTCTTCCAGGTGGGGTTCTGATTTTAACGTCAGATTTTTACAAATTGGTTGTAAACCTCTGTGCAGAAAACACCTTTGTGGGCTCTGTGGGTTGTGGTTTGTGTCCTCCAACTACAGCCTGGCACTCATTCTGTATAGTGTTGAAAGATTACTCCTTGCCCTCAGGGAGGTTACAATCATTGAATGAAGTGTGATAATAGAGGTAGACAAGATTCTATGGAAACAGAAAAAGGAGTCTTTATCTATCCTGAGTGGGTTTGGTGGGGTGGAAGAGGTTGGTAAAGGAATGCTGCTGGAGGATAGCCAGTCTCATCTTGAATGATGATTCGTGGTGGCAGACATGGAAAGGGGCACAAGGGTACCTAGGCGGACAGCAGAACAGAAGCCAAGGTGTGCAGGTGCGTGAACAAGAGTCCAGAAGCAGTGACAGTGGTCCTCTGTGCCCGGGGTACAGGTGAGAGGTGGAAGCTGTCTGGAGAGAAGGCGGATCATGAAGGACACAGGTAGATCCACTTTATGGAATTTGATCTGAGCTGAAAGATTTAAAATCTTGCCATTCTTAGTTATTTATATTTTATTCAAAGTCAAAAGAATCATTGTCTAGTTGTGGAATTTTATGAACCAGCGAGATGGTTGGGATGTACATTTGTGAAAAATAGTATAGAAGATAAACATTTGATTTATTTATTACCATAATTATGGAGTACCGTATCTTTTTTTAGTGTTACTCAGTTTTAATTGACATAAAATAAGCCTCACATTTGATTACAGTCAGAAACTTTACAATGTGATTAGTTTTGACATATGCATACGCCAGTGAAACTGTCACTTTGATCAGACAATGAACATATAAATCCTTCCTAAAAGAATCCTCACGCCCCTTTGGAATTACTCCCTCCCACTCCTCTCTGCTCCATCACTGTCCTAGGCAACAGTTGATCTGTTTTCTGTTACTATACATTAGTTTGCATATAATAGAATTTTACATAAATAGAATCATATAGTATGTACTCTTTATTGTCTGGCTTTTTTCACCCAGCATAGTTATTTTGAGATTTATCCTTGTTGTTTGAGCATCAAATAGTTTCCAAGAGTATATGAAAGTTCCAGTCTTCTAAAATGTTATCCATTCTAGCGGGTGGAGCGATGTAACATTGTAGATTATTTTGCATTTCACTAATGACTAACCAGGTTGCATTGTTATTCATGTGCTTATTTTCCACCCCTATATCTTCTTTGGTGAATTATCTGTTCAAATTTGTTGTCAATTTTTACACTGAACTGTTTGTCTTGCTGTGTTGTAAGAGTTCTTTGAACAGTATACTCTAGTTATAACTCCTCTGTTGGACATCTGTTTCACTAATATTTCTCTAGTCTGTGGTTTGCCTTTTCATTTTTGTAACAGTACCTTTTAAAGAGCAAAACTTTAAAATTTGGTGAAGTCAAATTTATTGATTTCTTCTTTTCTATTTCATACTTTGGTTGTTAATAAATCTTTGCCAAACCCTAGGTCGCTGAGATTGTCTCCTTTATTCTTTTCTACAAGTTTTATTGTTTTAGCTGTTGTATTTAGGTCTATGATGCATTATGAATTAATTTTTGTGTATGGTGTGAGTTAATGTCACTTGGAATTGAATCTGTGCTTCATAGTTCCGGTGTATCTCCACGTCTTTTTGTAAAGAACATATAAATTGGTCAAGTGGAAAGGGCAGTAAACTGGAATCAGAAAGTCAAGATTTGAATCCTGACTTCTTTAAAGTAGCTCCCTGACTTTAGGCAAGGGCTTGAAGTGGAGTTTCTAGGACACAACCATCTGGAGTCATACATCTTTTCAAGCCAGAATCACTTTGGAAGGAAACATTCTTTAGCCACTAAACTGGTTCTGAGACTAAAGACTATAAGTTTGAAATACAAAGTCAACTGATGAAACTTCACAGTAGAGCATTGTGATCTTTTAGTTCTGATGTATGTTTAAAATATAAGTGCTGTGGTGAAGTTTATGTATGTTTAAAGGATTAGTATTATTTTCGCATGGAATTCTCCAGACCTTAACTGTCTGGCTTCCCCTTATGCTGTTGGTGGTGCTCCTCTAAAACCTGGTCCGGCCCGTGGCTGCCTGAAACTGCAGGAAGGAGGCAGGACAATGGCTTGGTGGGTCTGTAAGAAGAGCCCAAGGACCAGCTCACCAGGATGGCCAGAGGCAACAGGACACACAGCCAGCTCATGCTGCTGCTGCCCTTGCTATGACCTTCTCCTAAAATCTTGTCCTTCTCCTGGACAGGTAAAAATAACTGGACTCTTTGAGAACCTATAGCTGTTGGGAAATTCTACTTCCCCATATCTACCATTACCCCTTTCTCCTCTTTTGGGATGTACTGAGACTGATCTAGAATCCATTTCTTCCCCATTTATCTAGGAACGTTCTCTCCTCTTGCAATTGGGTCCCAGGAGGCCAGGAGGCAGAAGAAAAGTTTGCTTGTGGTTTTATACATACTCTGTAAATTCTGTATCTCTGTAATATAAATGATCCACTATCTAGAGATCATTTATTTTAAAATTTGTCTTTCATCAAATCAATACAGGTCTGTCAACCCATCACTTGGGTTTTAGAAATCTTCCCTAAGGGCTTTATGCTAGGTAGTCTCTCAGCTTCCTTCTAGCTCCAAACCCTCCACATTTGTAAATATCCACTTATGGAGGCATACCATTTATCACTGTTCACAGCTCAGGGCTTAGTTGTTATTTCCTTTCTTTCTCCTTACCCTTCCTATGTAATGGAAACATTTGTCATGGAAATTAAACAATTTTAGGAATGTTGATTGAATTTTCTTAATTTGTCAGGACATGATCTATGATGTCTGTTCTTGGTTGTTTAAATTTCTCAGGAAATTTCAGTTGGCACTGTGTGGTTATCATTGTTATATACAGGTTATTATATTATTTCGATTTCAAATCACCCATGTTTACTATTTCCTGTCTTCTTATATAAAGAAAATTTGATGTGAGAAGACACAGAGGATTTAGAAGTTAATGGAATGACAACCATCCACTGGCTCCAGAAATTGGTAGAAACATTTGTTTTCCAAAATGGAAAGGAAGAATCACTTTAAATACTATAAGATGGCTATCATTTTGGCAGAGGTCAATAGTGCTATAAATATTCTAATATTTTAAAAAATTCTATTATTATTTTTAATCATAGTTGTACATGTTTTAAATAATCAACTAGTTTTACGAGATTTTAAAAGAATAGTCTCTTACACATACCACCACCATTTTCTACCCACAAACGCAACAACTTTCAATGTTTAATCTAATTATTTTGTTGTTTATCTCCATATCTCAACATAAGATGCTTCTTGATGGTGCACTTCTTGGTTTTCAATTTCAATCCTGCAGTGACTGTTGAAAATAAGAGATGATGCATAAGCTCTTTTTCATGTTCTCACAATCACATACACAAACACACTTCCTAAAACTTTAGTTTACCCTAATTTTACATTAGTATGACCACATAAATGCTGTTGAAAGCTGAACTTTTTAACATACAGTGATCATTTTGCCTTTGCTAGGTGTTTTATTTTCCCTGGAATTAACAATTATCCTATTTTTGCTTGCTAACTTTTTCAATGTATTTATTATTTATTTAACCTCAAACTCTCCTTTAGTTGTATAAATCTCCTCTCAGTGTGTTTAAACACTTTAGACATTCTATCAATTTTAGCCTCTTGAGTAAATCTCTCTCAGAGCTTTCTGACCTGCTTCAGTCTGGATTGGTTTTTCTTAGTCCTACTGCACTGTGGTGTCTTGGGTTCTCGGTTCACCATCATCCCGGTAATGACCTTCACCTCCCCTCCTGTCATGAATCTCTTGTTTCCTGGATTTCATGTCTTCTGTTTCTTCGTACTCCCTTGATATGGTGTGGCACATCCTCTTTTAGCTTCTGTAAATAGAAAACACGGGAGGTAACCTTTTGAGAGGTTGCTATTTATTCTATCTAAACACTAAATTGGTAACTGTTCTGGGTATTAAATCTTAGTTTAGAGATAAACTTCTTTCGGAATCTTGAGAACGTTAATCCACTATCTTCTATCTTCTAGTGTTGCTGTTGAGAAGTCTTTTCTAATTTTTTAAATCATTTTTTTCCTTATATAAAAATAATTTTGTTTTTTTTCTCTTTGGAAGCTTGTTTTTTGCAGTTTTGCTCCACTTTTACAATTGTGCTGGGCACTTGGTGGGTCCTTCTTTCTGCTAACTCATATCTTTCTGTTCTTAGAAATTTTCTTGAATTATTTCTTTAATTTCCCCTTCTCTTTCTTTCCTTTTTTCCCTTTTTCCAGAAGTCCAAATATCTGGATGTACTCAGGTTACCTTATTTTCCTGATGTTTTTCATCTCTTTCTTTGTCTGCCTTACTTTCTGTAATATTTCCTCAATCTTAGTTTTTAAACTTTATATTTAATTCTTAAAATTTCTGAAATGACCTATTTTATATTATTCTAAGAATATCTTTTTCTGAATTTTCATGTTTCATGGATATATTTCCTTGTCTCTTTTATGATATTAATGTTTTTCTAATTTTCTTCTTTTAAATTTTTTATTCCCTCTGTCTTATCTCTATGCCTCAGTTTTTTTTCTGTTTGTTCATTTTGGCTTCTGTTTTTCAACCTAGAAATTTTCTTAAATGCTTTGTGGTTCTTGGACTGTCCACTAATATTGCAAAGTGAGCACTAAAAAATGATTGAAGTGAGGGTATGCTGGTGGACTTGTTAATTATGAGCTTCGTTAAAGAGCGATATGACTGGGTTTATGGTTATTGTTGGCAATCAACATGAGCACCTTATCCATTCATTCACCATCCTAGAAAAAATATGGGAAATTTATTCTCTGGAGGTGATAAAACAGAGAGATGTGGATCAGGCAGAAGAAAAAGCACAATTGAAGGTGAAGATTTAAAAAGCGGTTTATTAAGGAAATTTTTGCCTAGCAAGTTTTGATAGCCTAGCTTTCTTCTCCATTGGAATCCCAGAACTCTGGCAGCCAGAATTATTCCTCCGAAGCAGGAGATAGGAAGATACTTGTTTTTGATTAAACTCCCTGGGAATAGAGTCTGAGACAGATTGCAGAAGGTGTACTGGATTATATTGTACACCCATGTTCATGTTTACAGCAGCATTATTCACAACAGCCAAAAGGTGGGAACAACCCAAGTGTCCATCAATGAATGAAGTGTGTGTCATTGTGGTGCATCTGGAGGGTGGGTTTACTTTTCAGACAGACTTTCAAACAATCTTATTTATACACAAGCTTCAGCCCATCCTTAAAAGTATGTGTGTGGAGACACCTGACATCACAAGAAACACCCTGAACATAATATTTAGCTGGTGACATTTGGGGAACAAAGTTTTACCATTTTATATGCTTTGTTGGGAATAAGTTTTTACTGTATTATATGCTTTACTTTACTAATTTTCTAAAATTACATAAATCCTAGGACTTGAGTAGTTTTTCAGAAGTTATTTTCTCTCTTTGTATGTATTGCTTAATTTACGGGTTGAAGTATGTCTGTTCCAAAATGCATATGTTGAAAGTCCTAATTCCCAGTACTTTACAAGGGACCTTATTTGAAAATATGGTTGTTGCAGATGTAATTAGTTAAGATGAGGTCATACTGGAGTGGGATGGGCCTTTAATCTAATATGACTGGTATCCTTATTGAAAGGGGAAATTTGGACCCAGACACAGGGAGAATGCCATATGAAGATGAAGGCAGAGATCAGGAATGCCAAAGACTGCCAGCAAACAACCAGAAGCCCTTAAAAGGAATCAACCCTGGCGGCACCTTGATTTCAGACTTCTAGCCTCCGGAACCATGAGAATACATATTTCTGCTGTTCAGGTCACCCAGGTTGTGGTACTTTGTTTCAGCAGCCCTGGCAAACTAATGTGCTTACCCACTAGAGAGCCTGAAAGAGGAAATCTCGCACCCTAGCCAAGGGAACACTGAATAATTCCCAAGGGTCTCAAAGGGTGGTGACAACCAAAATAAACGATCTGCTTATACAGTCCCCCCGGACACTTCCGAGCAGCTGTGTCTAACCATCTTATTCTTTCTTGGCTATATAGTATTGCGTATATCTCTAGCACTTTAAAGGAGCTAACGTTAAAAAGCAAACAAAAAAACATTATTCCCACACCTAAGTTTTCTTTAATACTAAAACCCACTTTTCCACTTTTCAACATTGTGGTAAACTACACATACCATAAAATTTACCATCTTAACCATTTTTAAGTTTGCAGTTCAGTAGTGTCAAGTACATTCACATCGTTGGGTAACCAACCTCCTGAACTCTTTTCATCTTGCAAAGCTGAAACTCTGTCCCCATTGAACATCAACTCCCCATTGCCCCTTCCCTCAGCCCTACTTTCCACTTTCCGTGACTATGAATTTGACTACTCTAAGTACCTCATATACATGGAATTTTACAACATTTGTCTTATTGTGACCAGCATATTTCACTTAGCATAATATCTTCAACATTCATGCATATTGTAGCATGTGTCAGAATTTCGTTGCTTTTTAAGGTTGACTAATATTCCATTATATGTATGTACCATATTTTGTTTATCCATTCATTCACTGATGGACACTTAGGTTGTTTCCACCTTTTGGCTGTTGTGAATAATGCTGCTATAAACACGAACATGGGTGTACAATATAATCCTTTTTAATTAATGCTGCTTTTGCTCAGACCCTTCCTCAAAGCTCTCCATCTTTCAATCTATTGGTATTTTGTCGAAATTTTCTCATTCTTGTTTGTTCTCATCTCAGAATTTCTCTGCAGCCCTTTACTGCACTCACAATCTCAAGGAGGATGGCAGAGTCCGTGAAGGCTAAGTGGTCAGTAGGGTTTAGCTAAGCCTAAAGGGACTCATGATCAGAGTAACCCAAGACTCTCAGGATTAAGGGATTTGGTCCACATAGATAAATTAATATGATTTCAGTTATTTTACGAATAATTTAGTTTTACATGGCCTATCTAGAAACTTAACCACAATTTGTATCAAATTTTCTATCAGAGTATACTGATAAACTTTTGGGATGTAATTTGTATTAATCTGTATGTTAGGGCTGTAATCTGCAAGTAATCTGTAAATTAGTGATACATATAGAAACAAAATATTTCAGAAATAATTTTAGCTATAGTAACAAAATAATGTGGGTATAGAATTGAATGTTGCCTACAGGTCTACAATTCACGCCTATAAACATTTTTAAACAGGTACAATATTTTAGGCACTGAATATAATAAGAGCAGCTATTAATCCATGTGTTAAATATTCTGCCATGTTATTCTCATCATAAAGCTATGAGGTGAGTGTGATCACCCCAGTTTCCCTGGTGCAGAGATCTAGAGAGATTACACGACCTACCATATCAACAGGGGGTCTGTATGAGAATCAAAATTGCCTGATTCTCATGCTGGTGCTCGTACTGCTATGGCACAGAAACAGAATGCACCAAAAGGCAGTAAAACTCTAGATGAAAACAGGAGAGAAGTCTCAGCATTGTAGGATGGAGAGAGAACTCCGTTATGAAGCTTTTCATTTTAACCTTTGATTCCATTGACTAATATTCAAAAATTATGTCCTTTAAAAAGGATCTAAAATTCTTTACATGTGAAAGAGCCAGCATATGTGAGGTGTAGTTCATTTCCAATGGCAATGGAACACCTTCCCTGTCTGTTTAATTTATAGTATATCACCCCTCAGTCATTTAGCATGATGATATGACCACTTAACACAAGTAGTAAAATAATACATGAATGCGAAAGATAATTAGAAGTCACAATAAAATATTTGACTAAGATTCTATAAAGATCTCTGGTTATAATCTTTAAAAAATAAATTTATTTTGTCATTATGATATTCCTAAAGTCCATGTCCTGAAAACATAGCTTTAACTTCTGAAAAAAAAAAAAAAGCTCTTCTATTTTCAACGTGTCTAATATAACCTAATTTATGTGACTGAATGTCTAGATGAGGTGTCTTTCTAACTAAAATTTGGTAGAAATTGTATCTGAGAAAAGCTTAAATGGAGATTTCTGTGGAGCGTTGGACCTGAGATCAAGGTGGACTTAGAGAAGAATCATTCTAATGGGCTTAATTTCAGGAACTCAGTTAAAAGCTGATTCCTTTGTTACTGGTGCTACTCCCAAAAGAAAACAGTATGAAAATGATCTGAATTCAAGGAAGAAGGGGGGATGCTCTTGGAAAGCTAATGGGTTTTAAAAGCCTCATCATCTGCATCTAGTGAGTACCCTGATGGGCGGCATTAAGCCTCTGGAAGATGAAAAGTGCTCTCTGAGAGCACAGTTTTAACAGTATTAAGCTTTTGACAGTGAATTGAGGTTTCTTGTTCAGAAAAGTGCTAAAGAAAACCTCAACTATGTTGAATAGTAATGTAGAAATACGGTGGGGGCAGTGAAATGGTAATTGGATGCTGAAGCAGCAGAGAAATAGAAAAGGGTTCACCTTCCAGACAGCAGTAACAAAGGAGGCAGAAGAGACTTCTCAAGGTTGGTTGAGACGAGGATGGGATCCCCGAAAGTTATTTGAGTAAGCCCAACTAACAGCAGTAATCGCGCCATTGTGAGCTGCTGTTGGTATATTTTGGTATTTGAAGCAAATCCGGTCTTCTAAGACACTAGAAGCAGAAGTCGCTTCTCAGTACATTACGTTACATTCCAACGCTTTAGAAGAAAGAATAAAGAATACTTACTTTCATAAAAAGTACTCCCAGTGAGTATTCTTTCATGATGTAAGATAAGGACATCCCTTATTCAGACAAAGTGCAATGATGCTTGTAGCTTGAACAGGCCAGAACACTGGGAGTCTCTGGACGGAATGTGGCAGTCACAGGCACAGACCTGGCCTCCTGCCCCGGGCTTTTGTATACCCACTCCTAGACATTGTCTTGATTCCCAGGGTGCCTTCGAGGCCTGGTTCTCCAGAATTCACTGTCCCTCCTTCAAACTACTAGCCCCAGAACGCTAAATCCTTTTTCTTTTTTCCCCAACACCCAGTTAAAGCAGTTTAACCTTTTCACAAAGAGTTATACTTAAAAGAAGCTTTAAAAGGCATATTTAAGTATATATATCTTTGTGAGATATTTCTATACAAGTCCAAGACAGGCATAACTGGCCTAAGATTTTTACTGGGATTCCTAACTTCCTGACTATCTCTTGTTTCATTATTTTGCCACTTTATGGGATTTTGCATGTCTTTCCATTTTGTCCTTTCCTAGAGAAAATGCTAAAAATCCCCATTTAGGACTTACATCCGATAAAACAAAACAAAAAGAACCAAACTCTCCTGGTTCAAACCTCTAAGAAACCCTCAGGTCCCTGCCACCCAGTTCCAGTTTCCAACCAGTTTCCAGCTGCAGGAGGTCAAAGTTGAGACCCTGGAGCTTCTGGGAATGACCCAGCACATCACCAACTCAAGCACATTCTGGGAATTATACAACAGTCCGTTCAAGTTAATCCTCTCTCCCCACTGGATATAAATTGGGGGCAGGGGGGGGCACAGAAAGTGTAGTTTAGTGGTTTGAATAGTGTTCCCCAGAATTCACGTCCACCTAGAACCTCAGAATGTGACCTTATTTGGAAATAGGATCTTTGCAGATGTAATTAATAAAGGATCTTGCAATGAATTCATCCTAGATTTATGGTGGGATGTAAATCCAAAGACTAGAGTCCTAAGAAGAGAAGAGGACACAGAGAAACACACAGAGAAGATAGCAATGTGAAAATGGAGGCAGAGACTGAAGTGATACACGTATAAGCCAAGGTATACCAACGGTTGCTGGAAAACACCAGAAGCTAGGAGAGAGCATGGGAAGGAACCAACTATGTTGGAACCTTGATTTTGGATTCATGGTTTCCTGAACTGTGAAGGAATAAATTTCCATTGTTTTAAGCCAGCTAGTTTGTGGCAATTTATTATGTCAGCCTAGGAAACTAATATAGGAAGAAAAAAATGAAATAGAACAACAAATAGTGCAATAAATAGGAAACAGTTACAAACATAGAAGATATCAATTCAGCTATACCAATAATCACTTTAAATATAAATGATCTAAACATATCAATTAAGACAGTGATTGTCAGAGTGGATAAAAAAATATCAAGACCCAACTATGTGTTGTCTACAAGAAATCCATTTTTAATATGAAGACTGAGATAGATTTAAAGTACGGGGATGAAAAATGAAAAACTATGGTGACACTAATCAAAAGAAAATAGAAGTAGCTAGACTAATTTTAGACAAAGCAGACTTAAGCACGAGGAAAATTACCACGGATAAATAAGACTATGATAATGATAAAGGGGTCAATTTTCCAAGAAGACGTAACAATCCTTAATGTTTATGCATCTAACAACAGATTGTCAAAATATGTGAGACAAAACTGATAGAACTGAAAGGAAAAATAGACAAATCCATTATTATAGTTGGAGACATCAATACCACTCCCTAATAATTGATAGATCAAGCAGGCAAGAAATCAATAAGGATATGGTTGAACTGAACAGCACTATCAATCAACCTGATGTAAGTGACATTTTTAGAATTCTCCATCAAATACCATCAGAATATTCATTCTTCTCAAGATCACATGGTTCACTCACTATTCAGACCACATTCTGGGCCATAAAGTACAGCTTAACAAATTTAAAAGAATGGTTATCATACAAACTATGTTCTCTGACAGAAATAAAACTAAACTAGAAATAAATATAAAGATATCTGGAAAATTCCAAAGCATTTGGAGATTAAGCAACACTATTCTAAACAACACAGGGATAAAAGACGATATCGCAAGAGAAATAAAAAACTATTGCCAGCTGAACAAAAATGAAAATACAACTTACCAAATTTGTGGGCTACTGTGAAAGTAGTGCTTACGGAGCAATTAATAGCATTAAATGCGTGTGCTAGAAAAGAAGGACCCAAAATTAACAATCTAAGCTCCCATCTTCAGAAACTATGGAAAGAAGATCAATGTAAGCCTAAATCTAGCAGAAGAAAAGAAATAACAAAAATTGGAGAAGAAATCAATGAAATTGAAAACAGAAAAACAACAGAGAGAATGAAAGAAATCAAAATCTGGTTCTTTGAAAACATCGATAAAATTGATAAAGCACTAGCCAGGCCAACCAAGAATAAAAATAGATTAACATAAATTATTAATATCAGAAATGAAGGAAACTGATCCCATGGACATTAAAAGGATAATAATGGAAAATCATGAACAAGACGATGCCCGCAAATTTCATAACTTAGATGAAATGGACCAATCCTTGAAAGACACAGACTACCAAAACTTACACAAGGAGAAATATATAAACTGAATAAGCCTATATCCTAAAGAAATTTAGTCAATAGTTAATAATCTTCAAAGGAAAAATCACCAGACCTTGATGGTTTCCCTGGTAAATTCTACCAAACATCTAGGACAGAAATGATAACAATTCAGAAAATAAGAGGAGAGAACATTTCCTGACTCATTCTATGAGACCGGAATTTTTTAACTGAAATTTTTCTAGCCAAAATCATATAAATACCTTACAGGAAGTGAAAACTACAGATCAATATCTCTCATAAATATAGATGCAAAAATCTTCAACAAATATTAGCAAACAAATCTAACAATGTGTAAAAAGAATTATATACCACAATCAAGTGGGATTTATTTCAAATATTCAAGACGGGTTCAATATTCAAAAATTAGTCAATGTAATCTACCACATCAGCAGAGTAAAGAAGAAAACTCATATGGTCATATCAATACCCATTTAAGGTAGAAACTATTAGCAACCTAGAAATAGAGAGAATCAACTTCCTTACTTTGATAAAGAACATCTACCAAAAAATTGACAGATAACATTACATTTAATGGTAAGAAACTGGATGCTTTCCCCTAAGATTGGGAACAAGACAAAGACGTGCCCTGTCAACACTTCTATTCAACATTGTACTGGAAATCCAAGCTAGTATATTAAGACCAGAAAAGTAAATAAAAGGTATAGACAACGTAAATGAGAAGTACAATAATTCACAGAAGACATAACTGTCTATGTAGAAAATCCCAAGTAATCAGCCAAAAAAACACCTGGAACTAATAAGCAGTTATAACAGATTGCAGGATATAATGTTAATATACCCAAATCAATTCAATTGCTTCCCTAAATACTAGAAATGTATAAGTGGAATTTGAAATTAAAAATAAATATCATTTACACTAGGCCAACAACTGAAGTATTTAGGTACACATCTAATAAAATATATACTATATTATATGTGGAAAATAAAACTCTAATCAAAGAAATCAAAGGAGATCTAAATAAATGGAGAGATCATCCATGTTCATGAATTGGAAGATTTGATACCGTTAAGACGTCCATATTCTCAACTTGATCTACAGATTAAATGCAATCAAAATCCCAGCAAGCTACTTTGTAAATATTGACAAACTGATTCTAAAGTTTATATGGAAAGATAAAAGATCTAGATTAGCCAATACAATACTGAAGAATAACAAAGTTGGCTCTCTATATTAAACTAGCAAAATTTGCAATAGTGGGGGGGGAGTCCCATCATAACTGTTAATGTGTTACAAATATAGGGAACAAAGGCTATAAATATTTATTGATTTTCTTTTCAACAGAGAAGAACTCAAAGGCTGTTTTGATCTTAGCTCCTCTGGTTAAGAAAATGATCTTGTGAACTGAAAAGTCCAAGAGGAAACTAAGAGCTGATATTAGGTCAAGAGATGGTAAGCAGGCTTCTAGAAGTTCTAGAATTAGTTTACGTTTCCTCTTCCAAAACAATTCTATCTCAACGTGGAAAATCTTCATAGATTGCCACACCCCTCACAGTAATCCGCAAGATACTCTGGAAGGCTGAGCACAAACGTATGCTGAACTGATTTTCTTGGAAGGATAAAGATGATTTCTAGATGTTCTGGAATGAGTATCAAAGGGATAGCTTATGGAAAGAGGCATGTTGATCTTCTGGGTCTGTCAGAATTCAGGAAGAACGTTTTTTTAATAGATTCATTGTCTTTTTTTTTATCCATTGCTTAGTATCCACTTTTGTTTAAAAGATTGGCATCTGAGCTAACATCTATTGCCAATATTCTATTTTTAACTTTCTTCTTCTTCTCCGCAAAGCCCCCCAGTACAGAGTTGTATATTCTAGTTGTAGGTCCTTCTGGCTCTGCTGTATGGGACACCACCTCAGCATGGCTTGGTGAGCAGTGCTAGGTCCCGCACCCAGGATCCAAACTGGCGAAACCCCAGGCTGCCAGAGCAGAGCATGTGAACTTAACCACTGGGCCACAGGGCTGGCCCCTCAGGAAGAACTTTCAATTGTTAATTTGATTTCTTGATGGGTCACTTAAACGGCAGGCCAGGAGAATACTGCTGGAAGTGTATTTTTGATCCAGAGAAGCATTTGACTCAGTCTTCTGTACTATATTATATGGTTGTGTTCCTTGAGTGCCCTAGGAACTGATTTACTACATATACTCAGTGAAGGTACATAAATGGATTGAAGCCAAAATGAATGGAGATCCTTAGCAAAGTGCTGCAGAATACTGCCTTTGGACCTTGTATTTGTGAGAGCTCTCAGTTGCAGACAGAATTCACTCAACCTAATTTAAGCATAAAGCGATGTTTTAAAGGGTATTAGGTTGCTTACGTTACCTCTCCAGGTGTCAGAGGTCCATACGTGGATGCTGCACAGACGGAGTTTAGTGGAAGGAGGTACAGGGGAATCCCCAGGTAAAGAACTTTTAATTTAAATTTTGTTCAGTTATTACCTTTATATTTGTTGAGCATCAAATGCATGAAGACACATTTACTGTAAGTTTACATGGGAACATAGTATGATTATTAATATAAAGTTAATAACATAATCTGCGCTGGAAGTGGTGCAGATTATTTCTCTTGTTTTCAGAACAAAGGAGAGAATGGCATCACTCCCCTCTGTGTTGATGAGACATCTTACCAAACTTAGGAGCTTTTCTGTTTTCCTCACGTTGATTGAAACTTGCCTCTAGAATGTTCTCATGTCTGCTCAAGGATGCTAATTGGGAGTGGTGGACAGAGCTGGCTTTGCAGAGCTCACAGAATTTGTTAATGAATGTCTGCAGGCAGAATTTGATCTGGGACTTGCTTGCATTATAGCCTGGTAGAAAGGCTGCAGAGGAATGCCTAAACCTTTACAGGCTTCATTATGACTACTGTTATTCACCAGAAAGTACCAAGATTTGTGCAATGCCAAACTGGCTTCAATCTGTTTATAGCATCATTTTGTTCTATCTCTTCATTTGCAGTCCTCAGGAAGTGAAACGACTCGTCCTAGCTAACTAGAAAACTTCATTTTAGCTATATTCATTTATTAACCTGTTCTTCTAATCTAGCATTGCCTAATAGAAATATAATGAAAAGTTAAAAAACGGTGAAATTAATTTTAATACATTTTACTTAATAGAATATATCAACAATATTATCATTTCAACACATAATTAATACAAAACTTATTAATGATATATTCTAAGTTCTTTTTTTCATCCTAAGTGGTTGAAACTTGGTGTGATTTTTTTTTAACACTTCCAGCACATCTCAATTCAAACTGGACATGTTTCAAGTGCTCAGTAGCCATGTATGGCAGTGGTACTGTGTGGGCTGGTACAGCTCCCATCTTTCAAGGATCAGCTCGTTTTTACCTTGTTTAAGACCCACAGCACATGTTACTCCAGTAACATCTTCCTCCACCACATGTTACTCCAGTAACATATCTTTAGTACCGTTGCCCTTGGTTATTCATTTTCTTTTATTTTCAAATCATGTTTCTTCAACTGTGAAATCTTCAAGAGTAGCATTTGTCTTGAATACTACTAGGCTTTTCCTCAGTGGGTCTAGCAATGTGTTCTGCATGATAAATAATTACATATTTATTCATTTAGTGATTATCTGCCATTATTTGGAAGGCTCATTTGCATGATATTTTTAGCAGGATAAAGTAAATTCTAACTAAATAGTTGTGCTGGAATTCCAGTTCCAATAAAAATGAATAATTATAAACATTATGCAAGAAGCTAGAAAAGGTTTCTGGTGCAGTTTTAAGTAAAAAATAAATGCTATACCAAATTGAATCTATAGTTCACTGCATTTATGTTAAAAGTACTGTTTAAGAACAGGCATAGAAAGATAGGATTACCGTAGATATACTTTGGATGACTCAACAATAATTCCCTAATTATTCTGGCGCAATCAATAAAAGCGGAAGAGAAGTTATGAGAGTTAATATTTATTAACCACTTATTATTCTAAGTACTTCATAGGTTATCAAGTCATTTCATCATCACTATAACCCAGCAAGAGAGGTACTGTTACTCTATCCATTTTCCAGATCAGGCAAACAGAATGATTAAGAAAGATGCCCAAGGTCCACAGCTAAGAAGTGGTAGCTGTGGTTTATATCCATGCATTCAGGCTTCGGAGCCCACATTTGTCATCTCCACACAATCCTGCCTCATGTTGATGATATTCGTTAGCTATTGTGATCATAAAGATGAACATAGGAAATTCATGTTCTCGGAAATTGTAAGAACGTGGACCAATGTCACATGATTTCTCTGCCTCCTGTCTCTCCTCCTCCTTTCTTTTTTAAAAAATGAAAATAATCATGGCAGGGACAATGTCTTAATTACATATCTAGATGCTGGGTATATCTAGCTAGGTGTACCCAGCATCTAGCAAAGGGCGTAGCACAGAACTGGCCCAAATGATGTTGGATAAATGAATGAATAATGATGATGATATGTTCTTTATAGATTATATTATCCGTCACCTTTAATTACATTGCCCACAATTTTTAAAGAGTCATAGAGTAACAGACACAATGAGATTGAAATAGCTTACCAAAGACAAATATTTGAATCAGTGAGCAAGATAAGAAAGATGAAATCTTTTCCCACTTTGAAAGACACAGAAAATCACTCAGATCACTAACAGAATTCAGATAAATAACAGCACAATGAAGTCTGTTTTAGGACACTCTTGAATTGGAAGTGAAGCAGGCACTAGAAAGCCAGTGGGAACCTGAGTCTCTTGGGAGATCAGAGACGCTCCAGCAATTTCCTGGGCTGCCTGGTAGGTTCTCACACTGTCTTGCTTTTCTCTTGTGTCAACTGTGTTCTCTAATACTCTGTCAGCAATGACTGGCATTCTACTTTTCTCCACCTCAAAGATATTCAAAATGTTCTTTGTCAAGTTGTAAGTTTCCACTGCTGCCCTTCAGGGGCTGTGGTAGTGAGCGGGAGGATGTTGAAAGAGGGTTTGGGGTCCCCTACCCTGCATTCAACCAGAGTGGTTTTATGTTTACCCATCGTACAAACTGGGGCTCTGGGCAAACTTTTGTTGGAAGGATGATTATTGTTGGGAAAAAAAGTTTGAAAACCTTTAAGCAATCTCTGTTTATTCATAGTTTTTATTGTCTTATTTTTTTGTTTTCCAATAGCCCCACACAGCTAAATCAAAT
This sequence comes from Equus przewalskii, assembly GCF_037783145.1. Lineage (NCBI taxonomy): Eukaryota > Metazoa > Chordata > Mammalia > Perissodactyla > Equidae > Equus > Equus przewalskii. Next base: position 14,054,772 of record NC_091838.1, read on the forward strand.
CTTCATCTATTGAAATGACCTCTCAGATTTCACTTTAGGATTTTACTCTAACCGTATTTTTGGTTTCAGCATCCACTGCTCAATATCTCATGTCTTGGTATTTATTTTTTAATTCACATTTTTGAAAGAAGCCATATGATGGACACAGCCATGTTTTCCTCTTATAGCATGTGATTTCATTGCTCTTAAATTCTTTTCTCTAGTCCCATAAGCTGTAATGGCAGAGGGTGTACATAGAGCAAGGCTTGGCTGTCTTGAAAATGCCCCAAGTGTGGCAGGCATTGGTCCTGATCTACATGTTGTGTGTGCTTTCTAACGCTGAATCCTAGCTTTAAAGTATGAGTCAGTGTATTTTACAACTATTTTCTCCTAATGCAATATATTATGTTCTTTTTGAAAGGGAAAAACAACGTGTACCAAAAAGTGTTTAGCAGAGTTAAAATAATAGCATTACAGAAACTTTGGAAGGGGAGAAATTTTTCATTCAAAATCCTACCGATATTCTCAAATGAGTGATGATATAACTATAAACTGTGTTTCATTATTTCCTAGAAGTGTTACAAGCTTTCTCATCTTTATTTTTCTTGGGAAAAATTATTACTAATTAAATAAAATCAAGCATTTTTAATAGAGAAAATTTTAGAATATTACTAAATAGTTTTGACATAGTAAAAACAGAATTTTTTTTAGAGTGAAAAAGATAACTGAATTGTTAGAGAAAAAATAGCTGAAGTCTCTAGGAGATAATAGAGTACAACACATGTTATCACAGGAATCAAAGATCCTGAACACATTATTCATGACAGGCTAGTTACCTCATTCATGTTTTTATACAATTTAAGGAGTTACTGACCCATGGATTCATGGGACCAAAATGGATTTCAGGGAGTCTAAGAACCACCTAGAATGGTATAGTTTTATTCATGTATTTATGTATATTTTTCTCCTAGGGAAATAGTGTATACTTTTTATCACCTTCTCAGGAGCGTCCATGACTCAAATGAAATTCAAAATAACTACTTTAGCCATTCTTCAATTAAGTTTCTTTGACGTGTTTTGAGGCAGACATTTGCCTTCCCCACCATCCAGCTTCCCCTTTTTCAGGCATGGCCACAACTTTTATTTGAGGATCCACTTTCCACTGTTCTTAGTCCCTGCCTGAAACCAGTTTCACCTTAGGCTCAAGCCAATATATTGTCTTTTTGCTTAAGAGAATTTAGGTTGGAGTTTCTGCAACTTGCAACCAAAACCCTCCAACAACTCACTTTCTCAACCATATGTTCTTTGTCCTCAATTACTTGGCTTTGCTTTTTGCAGACAAGACCAAATGTTGGCTGCAGATAAGGCCGAAACTTGGCCAACAGAAGTTGCTCTGCTTTTCATTTGCTGGAACAGATTACATCTGGGAAAATACCAACTTTGAGCTGGGGTTTAGTCTCCATTAGTTGGTTTTGTTGTCAACAGCATCTTGCCATTTTTTGCTGTCATTATAACCATTACCTTTCCTGCTGTTGCCTCCTTCCTCAGTGTCTGGGCTTGCTTACTTGCCATTGCAGAGTTAACATTACTCCTTCCTGGAGAGTAAGAGAAGTCACTTTTTACCTTCCTTTTCTGGTGCATTCTTCGGGATACCACCAATTTTTTTTTCTTCTTTCTTTTTTTCTGGCCTCTTGCCCTAGGAAGGAAAGATTCTTAAATGAGGATTTTGAAATTCAACTTTTGTTCTACAGACTGTTTCTTCACTAACGCTTCTTAGTAGCGATAGAGAAGACTTCTCAATAACCGTGTGAATGAAGCACTGGATATTACTCCTTGATCACATTATTTAAATCTTCTTTATGAACACACTCCTAACCCAGATGGACTTAGCCCAACTCTACTGCAGACATTTCTTTTTCATTTTACACCTTATTATGTGAAATTGTACACACTCTGAAAAGCAGGTGGAATAGGCATGTGGTTAGTATGTAATAACAGCAGACTAACCCTCCTACTGGAACAACCAGAAAAAGCCAGGTAAATCCTGCAAGCCAGATTTTTAAAGGTAGTACTGAGTTGTGGAAGCACAGGATGAAAGGAGCTGAAAATACAGACAGATGAGTCCATTCCAAAGCAAAATGACGATATTTGAAAATTCTGAGCATGGGCTGACGATAGAGTTTAGAACACATGGAGGGATTTTACAGGAGGAAAGAGAGACCAGCAAAGCTTGTAGTGGTTATATGGGGATAGAGTAACGAATGGAGACTTAAGGGCATCCATTGTATGACAAGTTTCCCCACAGGTCATTTTCTCTATGTCTGTACAGGAAGCTGAGGAGGAATGAAAAACACTTCTAAAAGGCAGAGTAGGATCTTGGGTAGTTTCAATGCCTAAAAAAATAGCTAGTACTTTTAAGATACTTGCCAAAATTTAAGACTATATGGATGAGGATCTAAAGAGATCATCTTAGAACCTCTGAGGGCAGAAATAAATCTCCTACAATGTTTCAAGACTAAGGAGGCAAGCACCAAAAATATCTCAATTAAAATCCCCGGAAGGACATGGCTTTAAAATAGTTGTGAATCAGACCTAGAATGAGTCATGTTGAAACTGCAACCCAGGATGTCTTCACACAATCCTTCACTAACTTAGAAGTTCCTCTCTCTCCCTCTCTTCCTAAGAAAGGAAATATGGAAACCTCCCTAGTGGGAAATTACATCAACAAGATGTACGGTTCTTTTATCCTAGAGCCTAGATGGTCATTTACGGTTCTTTTTGTCTCACGTATAATCAACAATTACTAGACAGAGAGCTGATCCAAGAATGACATAGATATCAGGGTTAACAGACAAGGATATTAAAATTCCATCAAGAGCTTTAAGACAGTGTTACAAGGGGCCAATAATAGGCAAAATGAACAAAGAATCCAGAAATGAACCCACAGATATTTAGACACCTGCTTTATGACAAAGTTGACCTAGCAGTACACTGGACAAAAATAGCTTTTTAATGATGGTGCCACATTAATTAGATGTTCATACGAGGGACAAGTGTACTTTGACTCCTCCACCACACGCCATATATAAAAATCAATTCCATGTAGATTGTAGATCTACGGATGGAAGGTTTTTCGGAAAGAAATGTAAGGAGTCATCTTTGTGACTTGGGATAGGCAAAGATTTATTTGTTTCAAATAGTGCACACAGGGGCCGGCCCAGTGGCATAGTGGTTAAGTTTGTGCGTTCCACTTTATCGGCCCAGGGTTCACAGATGTGGATCCCAGGCGTGGTCATACACACCATTCATCAAGCCATGCTGTGGTGGCGTCCCACATACAAAGCAGAGGAAGATTGGCACAGATGTTAGCTCAGGGACAATCTTCCTCCCCAAAAAATAAATAAACGAATAAATAAAATAGTACACATAAAGCATTAAAGATAAAAGAAAAAGTTGGTGAAGTTGACTATGTTAAATTGAGAACTTCTATGTATCAAAATACACCACTAAGAGAGTGTAAAGACACTCTTCAGAGTTGAAAAAGATAGTCCCTTACATGTATCTGATACGAAACTCTTATCCAGAGCATATCAATCAATAAGAAAAACACAGATATCCCAAAAATATTGATAAAATATTTTAACACATACATCACAAAATAGAATATCCAAATAGCCAGTAAATCTATAGTAAGTTGCTAAACTTCACTGTTATCAGGGAATTGCAAATTTAAATCACATCGTGATACCACAATACTCCTGCCAGAAATAAAAATTGAAAAAGATGGAAAATACCAAATGTAAGCAAAGGTGTAGATAAACTGGCACACTTATACAATGCAGGTATGCCTAGAAATTGAGATAACCCCTTTGGAAAACAGTTTTAGTGTTTTCTATTATAACTGAACATATAACACCCTATAACCCAATAATTCTAGGTATATACTCAACAACAACAATAACAAAACATGAATGTATGTTTGCCAAAGGAATACAATAGAATTTTCATAGTGGCACTATTTGCAACAGCAAAAAAACTGAAAATTCCAAATGTTGGTCAATAGTAGAATGGATAAGTAAATGGTGGCATATTCCTACAATGGAATATATGCAGCAATGAGAATAAATGCATAAAACAGTTTCACAATATCTCATCCTAATATTGAACAAAAAGTCAAGCTACAAAAGAGTGTCTTATTTACATGAATTACATAAATAGGCAAAAATATGATGTGAGAAGCAAAGAAAGTGATCACCCTTGGGAAAGTGGGGGTGTTACTAAAAAGGGTACATGTGGGGTCTTCTGAGGTTCCAGTAATATTTTTTTTCTTCATCCGGGTGCCAGTTACACAGCTATGTTCAATTTGTGAAAATTAGTCGAGATTTCTCTTACAAAGTTGTTTAAAAAGTAGACAAAATAGTATAATGAACTGCCATGCATCCTTGGAACCATACTCAGCAACAACGCTCAGCTTTTGATTAGTTTTGTTTCAAACACACTCCCACTTCCAGATTGTTTTGAAGCAAATTCCAGATATCATATCATTTACTTCTTCTGTAAATATTTTAGTCTGTACTTCTAAAGCATAATGACTCTTAAAACCATATTCACAATAACATTATTATACTAAAAAAAATAGCAATAATCCCTTTATCTTATAAAAAATACAGTCAGCATTCAAGTTTCCCAACAGAGCATATACTCAGTTTTTAGAGCTGGAGTTCGTTCACTCTACTTGGAGTTTATTCTTCTTGAAATTCATTCAATTTGAGAACTGATTCCCATATTGTTTTCCTAACTTATTTTTTTCACCTGTTAGGTCAACTCTGTGAATATCTACATACATTTAAGCAAGTTTAGTCAGTTACTAATGGCTTGTTTAATTAATAAATGACAATGTTCCCTGAATGTTACACACACACACACACACACGTGCACACACACATTTAAACTCTGTGTTTACAATGCTCCTATTTCCTGTGGATCTCTATGATAGAGTTTTCTAGTTTTGTTGAATTTATTTTTATTATATTCTATCTTTGGAATGATGCTTATGAGCAAAGATATTTGATGAAATTGCTTTTTAAAAATCAATATTTGAATGTATAATTATAAGAAGGCTCATAAGATAATTTAAGTGGCAGAAAAGGGAAATTTAGCTTTCTGCAGCAAATTATAGCTTTTTGGATTCACGTGACATACAGTAATACACCGGCCATGTTTATCACTTGCTTTGGATATTTATGCAACAGAATTGTGGTGCTTCTTGAACACAGGATGTTTAAACCAATGATACTCTCTTTTACAATGACAAAAGGAATTTATATTACCACGACCTATATTTACTCAACAAGTCTCGATGTTAGGAGCCTTGAGTCATCATTGAGGATGTAGGCCTAAGCGTTTGAAATATGATGGTGCTTTCCCAAATAATTTTTAAATTAAGAAACCTTTATTGTGACAAAAGCAGAGGAGTAAATGGGCAAAGCTAGCAACATTGACTCTTCCTTCATTCTAACTGGCCGCTGCAACAGATCAGGAGGACTTGCAAGAGACTCCTGCTGTTGACTTTATCCTTAAAAACATAGTTAATGAGTCCTCCTGTCCCCCAGAAAAAATAAACCCAAAATTTTAGGACTAATCTCTGCTTGATTTTCATTGGTTTTCTCTTCTTCCAGCGCTCAAGAGACAGCTCCCGAATTTGTGCCGTTTTTAATAAAAGAGAAAGGGTAATGATAAGGGCTTGTTGTTGTTTTGTCTTCAGAATGAGTTGCTAGAACTTTTCCAGTGTCATCATCAGCATTTCAATGAGAAATTGGGAAAGGCTATGTATTGGAAGGAATACTTTTAATTGCAAGGAAAAGAAAGGTTTATTGTTTTATTAATAAAAAGTACAGAGAAAAGTAGTTCCGGGGTGGGTTCAGTAGCTCTGTGATAGTGTCACATAGAATCTATTCATCCACCTGTATCACTCTTAGCATGCCAGCCTCCATTCTCCTGCTGTTTGCCTCATGTCACAAAATCGTTGGCACAGATCCAGGCATTAAATTCTCACATGGCGATGTCCAAAGCTGAAGGAATGTGGTAGGCAGGAAGAAAAGGGCCTTTCATGATCTGGTTCTCTCCTTGAGTCAAGGAGGAAAGTTATTCTCAGAAACCCGCTGCCCCCCACCCAGCGTCCTCATGTCTCAAGTTCCAGGTGTTCATTCCCAGACTGATCACCGGCAAAGTGGAATGGGATTACCACGATCAGGTTAGATGTATTACAGCTCAGTCCCTGGAGTTCACCCAATCAGTATTTTCAAAGAAAAAGGTGAAGGGATGTCAGGTAGGCAAGGAATAACATCCGTCTTGGGTTGCCCTGTGGCTATCTGTCCCGCACCATTTTGAACAAAGGTCCTCACATGAGTTTTCCAGCATTGTATTCTCTGACATGTTATATGCCAAATGTAGGTCAACAGAAAATCAATATGAAAAGCAAGAAAAATATGAAAAATGATTTATTTCTTAACACTTTTAGTGCACAGACATAACAACACATACACACACATATATATTTAATGGAAGGCTCATCGTCAGGTCACATATTGGAACGTAAACTTGCTCTAGCTAAATGAGTAAGTTGAGATGAGGATAATATTTGGGCAGATATTTTCAATCCTACAATAACACTACAAAGAATTGGTAGAAAGGAGTGCTAATAGACGAATGCAAGTTCATCACCACCATGCAAAAATAATTAAAAGCATATGCCCCTCTGATGGTATTTCATCTTTATACGCCCGATCGCTAAGCTATTTTTGTGAAATCCAAATAAAATAACACTGTGAAAATGTATCAGAAAACCTCAAAAGATAGCACAAAAGTTCACCAAAGGAAGGAAAAATCAACAAATGGAGATGGAGATTATACAGCGGTTACTATTCCAGAACAAACACATCTGAGTTTATCTTCTCCCCAAATATTTATTTCATTTGCTAAGATAGGTTTCCTGATGTTTTAAATTTTTCATATGGCTAGACACCCTTGTGACTAGGCAACAATGCTCTAAATAGTAATGAGGCAACTTTACAGAAAATCAGGCAACATTTGGTGATATAAACACCCGATCGTAATGGATGATTACCATCTGTGCAGAAAGAAAATTAGCTATTCAAACAGTGTGCACCCAAATCTGAGGTGTGTAGCGCATCTTTGTGCCTTGGTATCTGTGGCTGGCCAGGTTGGCCTGCATCTTGTGGGAGCATTGTCTGTAAGAGGAGCAGATTTTTTACTGTTTGAAGAGATGGATGGAATTGGATCAGGTTATCTCCATGAACAGTACTGGAATCATCCTTAAAGGGAGCTCACCCGGACAAAAGAAATAAATCTTGAAAAGCAGGGTGCAGGAGAAAAAGTGGACAGAAGATAGCACTTGAAAGCCACAGGAAGAGGATAAGAAGAGATAACTAGAGGGTGACAGCTCCTAAGAGTGGAGATTCTTGGAGGGTGTCTGGGGCTCCTTCTTAGCCCAAGATGCTCCTTTGTAGCACATTCTGTCTCCTAACTCACAATGGCACCACTTAAAAAGACAACGCATCGCACCCATATGATGGGGTCCAGGTGGTATTCCCCAGGACATCATTCTTGGCTCTCCTCTCTATTCTAGATACAGACGAAAGAGCTTTTGGTTTGGCTTGCACAGTCTTCTTTCTCACCTACCCACTGTGAATTTCTTATGATTCCTGCTGTTTCCACCTTCTAGAAATCTTTTCCATCCACCAGGCCTTGCCATTTGCATTTCCACTGCCCCCAGTCAGACCGTTACCATCGTGAGCCTGTTAGGACCTCCCAACTAGTCCTCCTGTCTTTAGTTTTTGTGCCTTCCAACCCATATTTCAGACCAGCACCAGACTGACTTTTCTAATCAGCACACTGAATATTGCTTCACCTTCTTTGCTGTCTCACACAACCTACAAGATAGAGATAGAACCCTTAACAATCCCACTTCTACCTACCTACGCAGCCACTCACCTCTCAGTTTTATGCTCCAAGAGCATTGAAAAACGTATATCAGACTTTCAGGCCCTCAAGCCTTTGTTCTTGCTGGTTCTTCTCCCTGAAATGCCTTCTCCACTATCTCTACTCCTGTAAACACAGCTAAGTGCTATTCCCTCTCCGAGAAGGTCTTCGGGCCAGAAACCATGTCTTTCTTTTTGTATCGCCAGCATCTAGCCTGGAGGGTCTTCAGCAAATGTTAACTGAATGAATGTATCATTTTAAATAGGAGATTAATGTTTGGCCATGTATTCATTTCAATATTTTATTTCCATTTGCACACTGAGATTTATTTTAAATATTGTCAGATATGAAAGGAAACTGTGATATTTCCTTTGATGTTTTCCATAGTAGTGGAGTGATTTTTAAGGAAAGAGGGTGATTATATTCACCCTGCCTCTCAATTTGGCCTTTATTAGAGATTAATTGGCTACCTCCTTTGGGTCTGTGATTGGAATCTCCCAATGAAGGTGATAAACCATTTGTCCTATATTAGCACTTATCAGGAATAATTTTGTACCTTACTGAGCAAGTGAGTAATTGTGACTTGTTTCATTTTCTTTAACCCCAACACAGGAAATTTATATCTGGGAGGATTTCCTCTTGGGCATGCAATTTGTCTGGAAGTATTTATTGAGCACAGTCAGGATGAATCAGACTCCCAAGTCTCAATGTTTAGAGATGAAAATAATCATTACATGAGTAAAGCAAAGGAAAGAGTAGGTGAGGTAACTCATTGATGCATGGAGATTATTCAATGTTAGAATTAGCAACCAAAGATGTTAATGGACTCTCTATCCCTAACAGTCCTTAAAAGCTATATTACGTTGATGCTGGGGAAGTCACTCCCTCTCTCTATGCCTTAGTTTCCTCATTTGTAAAATGGGGAAAATAAAGGACCTATTTCATAAGTTGTCATAAGAATTCAATGAGATAATAAATGTAAAACACTTGAATGAGATAATAAGTATACAACCTGGCTTATTGTGATCATAATAAATGTTAGCCATCAATATAGCGAAGAGTGTCCAGTAATTACTGTAAGTATCTTGGTGACTGCGGAATAAAGAAGAGGCATAAAGCATTGTTTGTCTTTTATTACAGAGACTTAATTGAAAAATTACTCTATAGTTATTTCCCCAAAGGTTTATCTTATTCCAAAGAACCACAATGAAGCAACTTTGACTTTAGAAGAGTTCAAGACTTAAGGTTTCTCTACCTGAAAGGTTCTTAAATGTTGTCTTGTACTGTGCTCCTTATGACTTCTCGTATTACTGAAATGATCATCAGCGTAATAAATAAGCATTTTGTAATGCTGCTCGTAAAACCCAGATGATCATGCAGTCCTGCACTTTACAGTTTAATAAGTGTCTTCTCATATATTGTCTAATTTGTTTCTAACATAATCCTAGCAAGGCTGGTTTTATTGTTTTGTGCATAAGTGATGAGAAATTAAATGACCAACTTCAGGTTACAAAATTGCCAGATGGAAGGTTGGGACTCAAACCTTGGTCTTCTCATCTTGAATTCCACGTCACTGCATGATCTTTTGGTCTCTTGGCCTGGAAAAGTCTGGTTTAGCAGAGCATTTGTGGCATCTTCTATAGGTAGACGGCAATCTGGGAGTGGGTTTGCTGACTTCCTACAGGGGTGGAAGACCAACTTTTGTTATTCTCTCCATATTGGTCTATAGCTGTTTTCCTTCCTATTATGAGGTATTGTATTTACTTCACCTCTGGTGAGTCCACAGAAAAATAAAACCAAGAACAACATAAAAGACAGGTTGCTTCATTATTTTCTTTGTAATAACCCACCATATTAGAAGTTTAAAATAAATGCAGGTCATTCTCCACCTAAGCTTGTGAGCTTCTCATAGCATATGTAGTGAAAACGGTACACCATTTCAGTTTTTAAGGGTATCAATGATTGTATAACCAAATATATTTAATAGCTGAATTTCCGCATCACTTTATTTCTTTGAGATTTTGTTACTCCAGATACTGAAGTAATGCATTTTAATTTTTTAGAGCTTATTTTCTTAGTAAAACCACAATTTTCTATCCTACCAATTTTCCAGTTTTGCTAATTTTCTATAAGCGGTTCCTTTTCCTTCAGAGCTTTGCATTGCATATAAAAGTCTGTTATTAAAATGTTTATTTTTGACAAGTAAATAACTAAAGCATATTATTGTTCAGTAAGAGCATCAGAAAAAATCCTTTTTTTTTTTATTTTTAAAGATTTTATTTTTTCCCCTTTTTCTCCCCAAAGCCCCCCAGTACATAGTTGTATATTCTTCGTTGTGGGTCCTTCTAGTTGTGACATGCGGGACTCTGCCTCAGCGTGGTCTGATGAGCAGTGCCATGTCCGCGCCCAGGATTCGAACTAACGAAACACTGGGCCGCCTGCAGCGGAGCACGTGAACTTAACCACTCGGCCACGGGGCCAGCCCCTGGAAAAAATCCTTTTTGACTCAGCATCTCTCGAAAGTTTGCTGTCATCTCTCACAAGTCATCACTCTTGCTGATAGCATAATTTTCTATGACTTTGATACTGAATTTTTAAAAATATTATTGCAAATTGCATCACTGAGGATGACGTTTTAGTAATAATAATTACATGCATCATCATCATCAAATTTCCCAATGAATGTAGGCAGAGATGAAAGTCTTCACATGGAGAAATACCAGGGTTGGAGCTCCAGTAGCTCTATACTAGAGATAATTTTTTTTTTATGTTCAGTGCACAATCAAATTCGTTTTAAACTTTGCCCAACCCTCATTGTGATAATAATCAAAGATCTTTCTATCTATAACTGAATCACTTAAACACTAGAGTAAACAGTACTATTATTTATCATAACAAAAGTGGTTTTATTATTTCCAATGCTATTTAAATGTGGGTTATTTATCAATAGTCGATTTAAATTCTCATACTGCTCTTAGCAAGGTCACCAGCGAGATTCTAGTTTCCATATTGAAAGGATACTTTTTGGTCCTCATTTTCTCTACTGTTTTGCAGATTTTGCAAAGTTAAATTTTTATACCATTTGAAACTCTCTTACCTCACAGCTTTCTGGGTGACAATGTATTTTCCCTCCTTCCTCTCTGAACACACCCCACTTTTTCCTTCTTCTCCTCTCCCCCACAGGAAATCAGGAACCTCAAAGTCATTCTATACTCTGCTTTCACCCATCTCACCTTCAAATTATCCTCCAACTTCTGTAGTGTCTGTGTCCCAGAAGTCTAATAAATCCTTCCTCCTTCTTTATTTTCACTGCCGTGGTTCAGGACTTCATCCTTTCTGAATTTATGACCACTGTATTACCCTTATTGATTTTACTGATCCCACTTTTGGCTTGCTTGCTTCATCCCCTACATTGCTATTAGAAGGATCTCAAAAAAACATGGAGTTTTAAATCCTACAATATGGACAATCCCAATTACAAAAGCATCCGTGGTCCTCTGCTCTCTCCTTTCCTTCTGTTCCCACATGAGAACCCATGTTCTTGCAACTTTTTCATTTCACCAACCTTTCTCACTTCTGTGCTTTGCACATGCTCTTCCTCCTGATGTTGCTCACATGCATCTTTGTTCACCACCCCAGTTTTTTCCCTCGTTTGCTGCTTCTCATCAAATAAGATGGGCTTTGCTTCCTTTCCAGAGCCTCCCCTGACCAACCTCCCACCCATAGCTGTGGTTCCACAGCACCTGCAGAGGGACTATCAACAAACACGCTTCCTCTTCCTCCTACGCACTACATTTCCCAGCCTTCCTTGCGGTTTTTGTGGCCTTGTAGCCACAAGGGGTCTGGCCCAAAACAATGCCCCTAGAGCTGCTCCACACTTTTTCTTCTTAAAATGAACATGGCAACATGGGAAACCGTAAGATGTAGAAGACAGTCACCACATGGTAGGATCCTTGGTCTCTGAACCACCACTTGAAGAAAAGTTTCTGGCTGATTAAGAATACTTGTTTTGAACTTTGCATGATCGAGGTAACAACTCTTACTACAGCAGTTAGCCTCTGCTAACACACTCTGTATATTCTGTTGGGAATATCTACCTCTTCTCATTAAGCTGGGAGCTCCTTGGGAGATCCTAATACATGACCTCATTTGTAGTTACTGTTCAACAAATGTCGCTGAATTAGTAATTGAATGAGGGAATAAAAACGCTTTAGGGACAGAAGACAGAGAAGGCCTCAGATGGGGCATCTTCAATCAAATTGTCACATCTGACATCCAAAGTTAGCCTAATTTAAAAAACATTGTGGCTTTCACAAGGTAATTTATTAATTGCTCTCTTTAGAAATTTATTTTTCTTCAAATCGTATCTGTGGTAGACATAGATACATGCTTATGGTTTGAGGCATTTGTCATATTTATTTTGGATAATTTTCTGTTGGATAACTCAGCTTTGTCTCCAATCTACTGGAATATAACAGATCTTAACAAGTAAATGACAATGCTGCAATCCTTTACTTTTCTTGATAATCTGTCTTTTATTCAGTAAGAGGACAGTAGTTTTCCAGAAAAGCTAGATAATTCTCCTTAGGCTACCACTGTTAACTATTTTGACTTGCGGTATTGCATTAAAAAGGGGCCATGTAGGGGAGATAAACTTATAGGTAATAGCTAAGTTAGGTGATTCCTTTTTAGTACTCAGTAATCGAATTTCAAAGCTCAAGTTATGAAAACAGTATTCACCCATCATTTACATAAGGTAGTCTAATAAAAAGGCATAATATTGACTCTTAGAATGAACCACCCCTTGTATAATTATATGGGACTATAAAAGTGGGTGCAACCTATTGACTGTGTGAGAAAAGGAACAGTTCTCTACTTGGATATTTATGCCTGTGTAACATTAGAAACATGATGTCAATTTGTATGAATAAGGTAAGCATAATTTTTATTCAATATCTTGTAACTTTCATATTTTTAAAGGATAATACATATATTTCAGATGTTAAATGAGTCAAGGTTTCTGATAGAAGAAATTAGTATAATTGTAATATTAATTATATATTGGAAATGCCAGTTTGGGTTTCATCTGTAAGGAATGTAGGTTCTGATTTCATATTTGATGTTATTTAGTTTCAATCTGACCTAGTTCCCATCATAAGTTGGATGAAATAAAAATCTTATTTTACATCTAATTCTATTTGAATTGTTTGAACTATGGTTTTCCAGAATTCACCGAGAGGCTTAAGACTTGAAAACCTAAAATATTTTTCTCTTCATAGACAGAAAAGTTAATAGATCCTTGAAATAGTGAAACAAGAATATCTCTATATACTGAAGATAGACTTTGAACTACAGATATTATTTGTGTTAGCTACATAAGAGAAACTCAATAAAATCTTTTCATATAATAATTTAAAATATTCTTGTGCTCAAAAAGTTCTCTATATAATAAAGTTATTAAGGTATAGAGCAGAGGTGCTTAAAGAGAAAAGACTTTTCTTTTGTATTCTTACTGCCCCAGTTTAAAATGATCTGGGTATAAATTAAGAGCATAGCAGGTGAAGTTGCAACACAGAGGCTTTTTATAATTAGCAGGTAGTTTCAATTGTACTTGCAAATGCTATAAAGTAATACTGCTACTATGAAAAATCTGCCATTCTCCCTCATTCACTGGCAGACAGCCTGGAAACAGAATTCAAATTTTGGCTACTGCTTCAGGTTAGAAATAAAAATTCACAATGAAAAGATTAATTCCATCATAAAATTTTGGCTGTTGCTTTAGTTTAAATAGTTAGAAATTAAAATTCACAACATAAAGATTAATTCCATCATCTGATTAAGTTAAGGAATAAATTATATGCAAGTTTATAAGAATTTAATGGAAATAAAATAAATTTATATACCTTGCTTTATTCTAAAATTTGAAACACTATTTGCCACGACACAATTGACTCTTAACAGGGTTTTCCGTATCTAGGGGGCCAACTTAATTAACTTTCTTTTATATCTGACATTTTAAATAATCTTATTGGATTTGCATTTTTATTAATTGTTCCAACCATTTCTCTAGGCCGTGGTTGCCAAGGGCCCTGGGAATGGTGCTGGTTTGCATAATCTGAGTATATCAGTCCGTCTTCTGGGTAGTAGACAGCGCAGAATCTGTTTCAGGATTCTCTGTAGCAAGGTACACTGAGTTTCTCTGATTCCCTGGTAGAAAAGAGCATTTCATAGGTGTCCACAATAATCTGTGTGTATAGTTTATTTCACTATTTATCCACATTGAGCAGAATTTTCCATCTAGGACTCAGTTGTCACCAAACTAACAACATGGCCTGGTGAGTAGTAGAATCTCATGAACATTAGTTTCCCCCCTTCCTCCGCGACCTAACCTTTTTCTAATGGAACTTAAACATTTCAAGACACGGTATATAAAAAATTTCTCCCTTCTATACAATCTGGCAGAAACATGGTAGAATTTTTTAAAATTACACAGAAAATAAGAGAAAGCAATTGGATTGAGACAATTGTCTGAGCACACGCATCTACCTACCTTTCTGTCTAAAAACCTATGAAATGGAAAAAAATTTTTTTAATAAGGAGTAAATCCAAACCAAGATGGCATAACAAAAGACAATGCCACCAACAGTCTAGAAATGTTAAAAAATTCTGGAAAGATGGAAGGCAGACAGGACAAGATTAACAGAGATGCAAAAATGAAGGAAAGCACAAGTTAAACACAGGCTAAAGGATACTGTGATGGGAAGAATGATGGGGGAGCCAGGGACCACAAGAATACAGAGGTGGTCTTCAAGCATTCATGACAGTGGTTATTCATCTGGAAGCAACAGTCAGAATGAGGCTTGTCAGCACCTCTCCCCTCTCTGATTTGTAAAAGCAATGAGCAACAATGCTGTTTGCCCATTAACTAAAGCAGAGCGTGGGCAATGGGATGCTTGAGGCAGAACCATGCTCCAAGGAGGACAGGAGCTGCTGTACCCAGAATGGAAGCTGAGGCTCACTGCACAGCCCCCCAGAAGCACATCCAGCCCCTCCTGCACAATCACCAGACACTGACGCTGGGGAACAGAAGAGGCAAATGAACAGAGACATCAAACACAAAAACGGGAGGACAGGGATTATTCAACATTTGAAGGAAACTAACACTATTATAAAGAGAAAATAAGGTTAACAGGACAAGTAGATCAGGACGTTAGAATAAAATAAAAATGTGAGAATATATGACCTTTACAGAGACTCAACAAGAGATTTTGAAATAAAAATTTCTTCATGAAATTAAAAAAAAGTACTTGATAGATGGATATAACTGAAAAAGAAAATAGTGAACTGGAAGATCAAGTCAAAGAATTTTCTCATAATACAGTATAAAAGAACTAAGAATTAAAAAATATGGTAGTAAGCTTAAGATGCAAAGAAAATGGATGAAGAAATTTTCATATGTACCCAGAAAAATCAAACAGAAAGAAGGTATATAAACATCTGTACATCCAGCTGGAAATAGACAGCATCAATTCCTCCTTCTTTTGCCAGCAGCGCTCCAGTTTCTCTTAGGGTGATGGAAACCATCCTTCCTCCATTCTCAGTCCATGTAATTTGGGCAGAGTTGTCCCCAAATCTAACTTCCATGGAGAGTATGTAACTCACGTGTGGATAATCAGATCATTGTTTTTCTGGCCATGGTGACTGACCAAGAGATTGAATTCACAACCCAATCAGAGCAAATCGTACATCAGGAAATCTTGTACAGCTGGTAGAATATTAAGAGGTCAACCGATGGACATAAACTTGGCAGAGCTCAGCCAGGTACTGCTGCAAGTGAGCCTTCAAAGAAGTAGAGAAATTTCTCTCTCTTGATGAGAAAAGAGATAGAAGGAAAGACAGAAGTAGCTTTGATGTCATTCGTGCCCAGATCAATCTGTGTCTTAAATCAGTGCTCCACTACCACAGGCCTTTCTAGTCCTGTGAGCCAATCAATTCCACTTTTGGTTAAGCCAGTTTTGGTTGCATTTTACTTGCCATGAAAAGATGCCAAACCTATGTAGAAGTAAATGACGATGCTAAATAAAATGGAAGAAAGTTTCCCAGAGCCAAAGAAAATCACTAGATTAGAAATGATCATAGAGTACAGAACACGGTGAACTACAGAAATCCCTCACTGAGTGGCACCGTGTTGAAATTTCATAACTCCAAGAACAAGATGAAAATCCTAAAAGATTCCAGAGAGAAAATGAAACAAATTACCAAGAAATGAATGAGAAACAGATTGATATAAGCACTTTATCTGCAAAAATGGATGATGAAAGGGAGCAACACAGTTTTCAAATTTCTGAGGGAAAATGACTTTGAAAGAGTTTTATATCTATTTAAACTATCATCCCATAGGAAGCCAAAATAAGGACAGTTTTGGATATGCAGGGATCCACAAATTTTATCACCAAATTTACCTTTTCTGGAAAAATTTCTTATGTATGAAATTCAGAAAAATTAATATGAATCCAAGAAAAAGAATGATAAAGATTTTGAGAAACAGTAATATAAAATATAACAACAACACAATTTACAATTGTCTAAATATTTTATAAAGTTTAATTTTTAAAAATCTGAAACTAAAATACTACATATTTTAATATAGATGAAGGAAAGAAATGTAAGCATGCTAAATTGTAAGTTGTAAATGGGGAAGATACAATCAACTTTTGAGGTTAGCAAAAATCTTAAGTTTAAGTGAAGAACAACAATAAGATATTTTGATGCTTTCTCATCAGAAACAATGGAGGTCAGAAGGCAGTATAATAACATTCGAAGTGCTTAAAAGCAAACCTGTCAAATAAAATTTCTACTTCTAGCAATAATATCCCTTAATATTTTTTTCAAGTGGACCTGCCTTACAGGAAATTTGAAAAGAAGTCCTTCAGATTGAAAGTAAATGATACTCAGACAGTAACTCAAATCTACAGGACGAAATGAAGAGCACTGGATATGGTAAATATTATAACACTATTTTGAATTATATAATATACATAGATATGATATATATCTATAAATGTATTACATATGCCAATAATAGTATAAAGGAGGGAAAGGAAATGGAGGCACATTAAAGCAAAGTTGCTATAGTTTACTGGAATTAAATAAGTATTAATTTATAGTAGATTGTGATAAGTTAAAGATGAACATTGTAAACTCTACTCTAAGAAAATAACATAAAAAAATCTACCAATGAATTAAAATGATTTGCTAAAAGAATTGTTGAACACAGAAGCAGTCAGTAAAGGTGGAAGAGAGTGGCAGAAAAAGATATGAGATACAGAAAACAAATATCAAAATGGCAGTACATAGCAACAATTACATTAAATGTCAATGGCTAGACATTGTAATTAAAAGGCAGAGACTATCAAGCTGGATAAAAGAACAAAATCTATGCCATGTATAGGAAACATACTTTAGATGAAAGACACAAATAGATTAAAAGTAAAAGGATAGAAAATGGTGTATCATGTAAACAGAAAACATAAATGATCTTGAGTAGCTCTCAGACAAAATAGACTTTAAAACAAGAAATATTACTAAAGACAAAGAAAGACATTTCATAATGATAAAAGGGAAAATATAATAGAATAGGAACAATTGCAAATATGCATAGACCAAGGAACAGACACAAAAATGAAGTAAATTCTGAACAGAATTGAGAGAATAAATAGACAATTTAATAATTATAATTGGAGATTTTAATATTCCTCTCTCAGTAACTGATAGAATAGACATGAAATCACTAAGAATCTAGAAGACTTGAACAACACCATTAACCAACTGGAGCTAATAACATACTCAGAAACTTTACCAAACGACAGCAGAATAAACACATTCTTTTCAAATGTACATGGAACAACCTCCAGGATAGACCATATGCCAGCCCTGAAACACATTTCAGTAAGTGTACATTTGAATTTAGAGGGTCTGAAATCATAGAAAGCATGCTCTCTGACCACAGCCAGACTGAATTAGAAATTTGGGGAAATCCCTCATACTTGGAGATTAAACAATACACTTCTGAAAAATAACCTGAGTCAAAGAAGAAACCACAAATGAAAACAGAACAAATCAAAATTTATGGGATGCAGCTAACACAACACTTAGAAATTATTCTGTAGCTTTAAATGTTTACATTTGAAGGAAGAAAGATCTAAAATCAATAACCCAAGGTTATATATCAAGGAAGGAGAGAAAGAAGAGCAAATCAACCCAAAGTCATTAGCAAAAAAGGAAAACTGGAGAGAAAAAAAAGTCACAAACAATGAAAATGAAAGCAGGAAAACAACAAAGAAAAATCAATGAAATTAAAAGTTAGTTCTTTGAAAACATCAAGAAAATTGATAATACTATTAGGAAAGAGAGACGACACAAATTTCTGAAATAAGGAAAGAAACAGGGGACATTATTACCGACCCTACAGGAATTAAAAGGATTGTAAGGAAATTTTATGAACAACTTTATGCCATCAAATAGAAAACTCAGATGAAATGTCTTGAAAGATATAAATTACAAAAATTTACTGAAGCAAAAATATGAAATAAAAAATATTTATAGAAGATAAGAAAAGAGAATCGGTAATGAAACATATACCCAGAGAGAAAACAAAAAGCCTAGACCCAAAGGGCTGCACTGGTAAACTCTATCAAACATTTTAGAAGGAAACAGTATGAATACTATACAAACTACTTCAGAAAATAGAAGGGAACACTTCTCAACTCCTTCAGTGAGGCCACTGTTACGCTGATACGAAGCCATACAGACATCACACAAGAAAGAAAACTATAGACCAATATAACTTCATGAACATAAACACAAAAAAAATTAGCATACTGAACCGAGCAACATATAAAAAGTTGACTTAATACTAGAAAATCAACTAATATAAGATAATAGAATAAGAAAAAGCACGTGATCATCTCAAGAGTTGTAGAGAAAGCATCAGACAAAATGTAACACTCGTTCATTATAAAAACTGAACAAACTAAGCATAGAGGATAAGTTCCTCAACCTGATAACAGGCAACTATGCAAATCTACTATTAACACTATATTTAAAGGTGAAAGAGGATGCTTTCCCGTCAATCGGGGAAAAAGGAAAGGATGTTCACTCTCTGGACTTCTATTGAATAATGTCCTAGGGCTTCTAACCACTACCTTAAGGTCAAAAAAATAAATAAATAAAAAGAAGTTAAAGGCATACAGTCAGAAAAGGTAGAAGCAAAACTGTTTTTATAGCATAAGACAGGATCTTATATGTATAAATTTATAAGGAATCTAGAAAAAAAGCTGTTAAAGTTAATGAGCAAGATTAACAAGGATACAAGAGGAATATGAAACTGCAATTGTACTTCTATCTACTAATAACATAACCTGAAAGTGAAAATTAAGAAAAAAATTCCGTTCAGAATTGCTTAAAACTAATAAAAATAGGAGTACATTTAATAAAAAACTTATATGACCTGTACATGGAAAACTATAAAACATTCCTGAAAGAAATAAAGAAAGATCTGCATAAATGGGGAAAAATACCCTGTTTAAGGATTAGAAGACAATATTAAGATGGCACATCTCACCAGATTGATCTAGAGACTCAGTGCATTTCCTTTCAAAATCCTAGCAAGGTTTTCCGTGGAAATTGACAAGCTGATCCTAAAATTTATAGGGCAAAGGACTTAGAATAGCCAAAACAATGTGGAAAAAGACGAACGAATTTAGAGGACTTACACTATCTGATTTCAAAATTTGCTATGATGCTACAAAATCAGGACTGTGTGATTTAGGCTTAAAGAGATATATTGATCAATGGAATAGAATAGGGAGTCCAGAAACAAACCTGTATATTTATGGTCAATTGACTTTTGACAATGGGTTCAAGGCCATTCTATGAAGAACGTATAATTTTTTGACAAATGGTAACAATTGGATATCTGTACACAATAAAAATTAACTTAGACCTCTATCTCACACCATACACAAGAATTAACTCAAAGTGGATCTACGTAAGAGCTAAAACTATATACTTTCTAAAAGAAAACATTGAAGACAATCTTTTTAATCTTAGCATAGGCAAAAATGTCTATATATGACACCCAAAGCACAAGCCACAAAAAATTAACAAATTAGATTTTTATAAAAATTTAAAAGTTTTGTTTTTCAAAAGACACCATTAGAATATAAAAAGAAGTCACAAACTCTGAGAAAATATCTGCACATCATTTATTTGATAAAAGCTTTGTATCTAGAAAACAAAGAACTCTCACAACTCATTAGTAAGAAAAGTCAATTAAAAAAGAGGCAAACGAACTTAATAAGCATTTCATTAAGAAGACATGTGAATGGCTAATAAGGAATGAAAACATGGACAATATCATTAGCCATTAGGGAAATGCTAATTAAAACCACAATGTGACACTATATATCCACTACAATGACAATACTCAAAAAGATAGCTGATACTAAGCTATGGTAAGGACATGGAGAAACTGGAATCCTCGTACAGTGCTGGTGGGCATGGAAAATGGTACAACCACATTGGACAACAGTTCGGCAGTTTCTAACAAAGCTAAACACATATTTACCATATGACCCAACAATTCACTACTAGGTATTTAACCTAGAGAAATGAAAATATGTGTCCACGAAAAGATCTGTATGAAAAAGTTCATAGCAGTATTATTTATGATAGATAAAAACTGGGAGTAATCCAAATGTCCATCAACTGACAAATGGACAAAGAAAATAAGGTATACTCATACAATGGAATACTACTGAACAATAAAAAGGAAGAAACAACTGATACACACTATGACATGGATGAAGCTCTAGTGCATTATGCTGTGCAGAGGAAGCCAGAAACAAAAGACTCCGTAGAGTATGACTTCATGTATCTGAAATTTCTAGAAAAGGCAAAACCATAAAGACAGAAAGCAGATCAAAGGTTTCTTAAGGCTGGAGGTGGGAGAGGGGATTGACTGCATTTGGGCACAAAGGAACTTTGTGGATTGATAGAAGGGTTCCAAAACTGGATTGCGGAGATGGTTGCAAAATTGTAGAAGTGTACTAAAAATCATCAAAGTGTACACATACCATGGGCGAATTTTATAATGTTTTAAAAAAAGATGCAACACAAATTTTCTGTTCCTTAGTGGGCTTATTGGACCCCTTTTCATTATTTCATTGAATTCAGGCACTGAAGCTAAGATAACCAAACGGTTTTGGTACTAATAATAATGTATTTGGATTAATGGTGTTTTTATAATATAAGTATTTTTGTAATTAATTTGTGAACAAATAAACAGAAACAATTTTTTAAATGTAAGGAATCAAATAACTAAAGATAATTTCTAACAACTTAGATTTTTTTGTAAAAAGTTGCTGGGCTGATACATGTATTTAACTATATTTTCCCTGAGAATTTAAATAAAATTCTCTTTATTTTCATTTTCTTAAAGTTCTGTGTAATAAAAAGTAATTTGATAATAAAAACTAGCTTCTGGAAATTTCTATAAAAGTTTATTTTCTCTAAGGATTATCCATATTTTGCAATTAAAATTGGTGTAGAAATATTGCATTGTATTAGTATGCATCCGTAATTAAACCTCAAAGGAATAAGGTCTTGATTGAAAATGGCTAGATATCATCTTGTTCCCGTCCACATTACGCATTTTAAAACCAAGATTTGCAGTAACTTTAAAAAGGAAGCCTTGCCTATGAAAAGGATGTTTTTAATGGGTAGGAAAAAATTTAACTATTAATAAGAAACACTGATGGGAATTCTCGAGAGGTCTTAGGAGATTACAGCCTGAAATGAACAAGTCCAGCAAAAGATAAACAGAAAAATTGAATAATATTTCAATCTCTTTGTTTTCATAAACAGAAAGTGAGGAAAAAAAGTCAGATCTATAACACCAACCCTCTTTATTTTTCAGTGTTAAAACAGGACAGGACAAATTTAAAAGCATACATTTAGGGGATGAAAATGGGGCGCAGAAGCGAAAACACAGAAGGTATTCTGGAGAGGTTCTGTGCTGGCAGCTGAAGCCAGTGAACATGACAAGGGAGAAGCGTTGGCCTCCTACAACCCTCTCCTCAGTACCCAATCTAACGCTGGAATCCCGACCGCCACATTTCTCTAAGGCTAACACAGCCAACTGATGCTCTCCACCAGGACGCCCTCTGCCCAGCTTCCAGCCTCCTGTTTATTCTATTTTTGCCTTAATGACCCTTTTCAGCTAAAGGTTAGGAGAAAAGCAAGTGATCAAAGTAATTGATGGTAGGAAAAAGTCTTAATGTTCCTATGAGGCATTTCGTTTTTAAAATAAGAACATATATGGAAAATGCCCGGCAGATAGCAGTGACTCAAAGTTATTCTCTTTCCCCATCCCTCTGATTCTTTTCTTATTGGATTTTCCAAAGACATTACCTATCTCAACTAGATAATAGCAAGATGTACTGATCACGGTTCTGTACTCCTGAACGTAGATGCTGATGAGAAAACAGCAGGTGTTGAAGTTGAATGCTGCATCCTTCACCAGCTTTTCAGCAGGCCACGTTCAAAGGTTGATGACTGGCCATAACTTCAATATTATCCTTCCAGGGGTAGAATTGACGGCAACCTAGCTAGCCATATCTATTGGAAGATTTGGGGGGACCGTCCCAGAGTTCCTCAAAATCATCATGACCATTCTACCTACCCTTGAGTTCAGCCCAGTGTAGATCCTAGGTCCTGCAGTCCACAAACCTTTATTTAGTGCCGGCTCTATACCAGGTCCTGGACCCACGTGGGTCTTGCGTTTGGCGCTGGAGGTCGCCAGGTGAATATGACAATCCAGGGCCTTAAAGGAGCACAGATTAACCAAACAGAAGACTGTAAAAGCTAAGTTCTGTCCTGTGCAAAGTGTCATTAGCTTTGGAAGGAGTTTTTTGCCTTCTGACCTTGTGGCCTAAACGGAGTGGCAACAGTTTCAGAGGTTGCACCGCCTCTACATAAACGAGAAGTGGGCTCTCCAGTGGAGAGCAGAGGCCTTCCACTCCACGCATCACACCTGTGCCGGTGATGAATAACCACAGCGCAGGCCCCTGAAGACAGAAGCCTTTCCAACAAAGCTGAGGGTAAACAAGCCGCCGCCAGTCACTATGACTAACCCTGAACCTAACAGTCATTTTCTTAGCCATTCTAAGACACCAAACCCCAGGGCATTAGCATTGTTATTCACAGGAAATGGAACCTGAGATTCAAAGGGAATTGGCCTCGTAGTTCAGACCAGTGCTAGGATTTAACCCTTCTCCCTTTTCTTTCGGAAAGAGAAGTTTTTCTAAATACCTTATTTCCAAATCAAAGAGGCTTCTAAAAGGAAGTGGACATGGGAAACCCAGGCCCAGCAGTTTTTAGCTGGGGAAAAAAATCCTAAAAGAGAAAAATCTTTCTAATATACCTAGCTATTCTCGCTCATTCTTTCTCTGCCCCCTCCCTTCCTCTCTGGGTGTGGGGCAGGGCGGACGGGGCGGGGAGCTCTTAGGGGTTTTATTATAAAAGATTCCAGATTCCCTGGATCCCTCCTGACCTGACACCTCAACTCCGGGGTGCGCTGCTGCAGCGCAGACAGGCAAGTCGTGCTTCCCCCCGGATCCGGAGCCCCGGCAGCCGCGGCAGGGCCGCCCCCTCGCCGGGTGGACACGAGGTCTGCGTCCCCTTGCCTCCTCCCTGCGCCCCTCCCGCTTCCTTCGCTACAAGTAGCCTAGGCCGGGCTGCTTCCAGAAGTTCTGCCGGCCGCACGCAAAGCAACTTCTTCGCGTCTCCGGAACTTCCCGGTGCGGAGAGCTCGGAGCTCCGGACTCGGGCGCGGACGCGGAGGGCGCGGGAGACCCAGATCGCGCCCATCACCCTGCGCCCGGCACCCTGCGCCCCGCGCCGGGAACCCGACACCTGGCGCCCGGTCAGCGCGCTCTCTCGCCCCAGGTGCCAGCGCACGTGGGGAGCAGCTGCAGCAGGTGGCGTCCGGGGTGGGGTCGATGAAGCGCAGCCTGAGGAAGATGCTGCGCCCCGGGGAGAAGAAGGAGCCCCCGGGCGTTGTCTACCAGGGCGTGGAGGACGACATGGACGACTCCAAGGACTCCTTTAAGGTACCCGGGGCGGTCGGGAGGGCCCCGAAGGCCGGGGGGGGCTCGGCTTGTCTTAACTTGGCGCTCTGCGTTTCGAGGTTTCTAGCGGGCGGCCCGGGCATGGAGGGCCGGGGGCGCAGCGGGATGAGGGCTGCTCATCTCGGGGCGTGTGTGCGGGACCAGAGGGGCCCTTCTCCGAAGGTGGGGCATACAGCTAAATGGCTGTATCGGCCAGCTATTCGGTGCCTTGGGTTGGGAAGTATTCTTGTCTTGTGGAGTGAAACAGAGGAACCAACGCCAGCACTGAGGCGTTACAGGGAATGGCAGGAGTGGCGAGTTCCTCCAGGGCATCGGGGCGTCGGGAAAGACTGTGGAGGAAGAGACCCTTTGAATATGGGTCGTGGTCTCCCCAGGGCTCCGAAGGGCTGGGATGGAGCTTCTGTGTCTTGTGAGGTTCCTGGGGCTTTTTCACCCAAAGGCAGCACTACTCAGCGCTACCGCCTGAGGGCGCAGTCTGAGGGCACAGGCTGCTGGGGGCTCAGAAAACTTGCCGGGGGGGGGGTTTCCTTACGTGGTCTGCAGGAGGAAAGGGGTCTTTTTAAACGTTAGGATATCATTAGAAGTGTCACCCCAAACCCCTATCACAGATCCCTTTCCACACTGGAACCCTTTTAACAGTTCCTTATGTATTCTCCAGGAGAAAAGTGCTTATACAAACACACGTTCATATATCTATGTGGTTTTTTTTTTTTTTTGAGGAAGATTAGCCCTGGGCTAATATCTGCCACCAATCCTCCTCTTTTTTTTGCCGAGGAAGACTGGCTCTGAGCTAACATCCGTGCCCATATTCCTCTACTTTATATGTGGGATGCCTGCCACAACGTGGAATGACAAGCAGTTCGTAGGTCCACACCTGGGATCCAAACGCGGGAACCCTGGGCTGCCGAAGCAGAACGTGCAAACTTAACCGCTGCACCACCTGGCCAGCCCCTCGTATATCTCTTTTATTTATAAAAGTATGAAGTCGGAGAGATTTGCCCTTTGATTTATTCACGAAATATATTTTAGAATACTTTTCAAATCAGCGCCTGGAGCTGTACCTTGCTGTTCTTAGCAACTTTATAGTATTCCCTTATATGAAGGTACCATGATTTATTTAAGCAGTCCTGCATGGATGGGCGCTTCAATTGTGTTTTTGTTTTGTTTTGCTATTACACACGTGAATGAGTGTGTCTGTGAGTGTTCAAGTGGCTCCATCTGTCTGTCCACTGGTACCTTAGTGACTGT
This sequence comes from Equus przewalskii, assembly GCF_037783145.1. NCBI lineage: Eukaryota > Metazoa > Chordata > Mammalia > Perissodactyla > Equidae > Equus > Equus przewalskii. The sequence continues at coordinate 14,080,190 of NC_091838.1, forward strand.
GTATGTGTGTTAATGTCCTAGCAGGATCAAGAGGTATGTATAGCTGTAATTTTGGTAGAAATTGCCAAGTCGCCCTCTAAGCAAGTTGCACGAATTGACGCTGTTGCCCATCATGTGTGTGAGTCGCACATGTGTAGTAAATCACATAAACCAACAAACCAGGCCTCCCAAAGTCAGTCTATTTGCACATCCAGATTAAACACTGACTTTTTTCCTCCTCCTTACTATTAGCATATTCACCAAGGTCTTTTGGCTTAACCCCAAGAACTGAGGCCATGAGGGCATTTCAAGCACTAGGATAGTGTCTCTGGAATAAATATTAGGAGATGGGAAGAAATTTTAAAATTTTGAAAATGACACCAGAAATAATACATCCTTTGCTTACTGATGTGGTTTCGTTTTCTAGAGATATTAGCTGAAGGATTTCTGCAGCACAAAGTCTCAAACTTACTTTTCTTGCTGTTTTTGTCTGTCTTTAGTTTTATTGCCTAAGTCAAATAAAGCCGTTTATGTTATTTAAGGCTTGTAGAAGCCACAGTACAGCTTGTAGATCGAAGGATTTATCTATTTTATTTTGTTGTCTGCAGTCATTCCGGATCATTCTGCAGAAACCTCAGTGGTGAGAATAATTACAAATCAATACCTATAACACACTGTGGAGAGTTCTGAACTCGGAGGATTTCCTGGTTAAAAAGATCTGGTGTATAACATTTTCTCCAGCACACACGCTACCTCAGGAATGCTGAGAAAATCAGGGATTGAGAAACTTTACAAGATGAGAAATGTGGAAAAGAACCATCTAAATGATGCCTTTAGCCTTTTCCAGGGACTTTCTGTGAAGAGAGCTAATATTTTAGCATTTGACCTCCTATTTGTTGTCATCTGTCACATTAGTTTCCTTCCTTTTTGCCCCATTAGTGCTTTTGTGTATTTCATTAAAGCAACCTAAAACAGACGTATTTGCTATCTCCGTTTAAAGAGCTCAGTTAGAATTAGCTTCTTTAAAAATGATCTAGTCTATGATGGTCTGTATCTAGTCATATAGTTCAGAATCCAAATAATCTGGAGTGACCATGTGACAGTAGAAAACTACACAGAATGAATCTGTAATAGTCTGTCTAAATGACGCCTTTGCCTGACTTTCGGAACTTTAAGAAATCTTTTCAAAGCCTGACTTGACATGTCATGTACTGTTTAGTTTCAGACAGTTGGGCACATCTGATGAGCGTGCACAAAGGATTTAGATGCTGTTTTGTCATTGTGAATTCAGGAGCACCTTCTGAGCATCCGAACCTGGTACTTGCTCTCGAGAGTGTGTAGTTGGGTTTGGGGTGACAGCACATCACTGGACAGACCTACACATTGCTCCTTCTGGCACTGTGGGGTGGCTGAAGTAATCCCTTTATTGCCACTGGAAGGACATATCAAATTCAAGTGGTAAAATACTTCCAAATGGATTTAGGTAAACACTTCCTTTGACAGGGTGAAACATTGAGAAAGAGCCTATATCTGTAAGAAGCTCATTTTTTTCATAGCTTTATCATTATTATTGTTATTTGAGGAGGATTAGCCCTGAGCTAACATCTGCTGCCAATCCTCCTCTTTTTGCTGAGGAAGATTGGCCCTGAGCTAACATCCGTGCCCATCTTCCTCTAGTTTATATGTGGGACGCCTGCCACAGCATGGCTGGACAAGGGGTGCAGGTCCGCGACTGGGATCCGAGCTGGTGAACCCCGGGCCGCTGAAGCAGAATGTGCGAACTTAACTGCTGCGCCACCGGGCCAGCCCCAGAAGCCCATTTTTTAATTCATTCCTGAATATGTGTACGTTTGGAAATGGTTGAATGCTCGTTGTCATATCCTGCATTCACCAAGCTGTATGTAGCCTATATAGAATTTTGCTGTTGAAAAGTGACACATCTCTATTTAAGGGACCACCTTAGAAGACTGATTTCTTAGGTGCTATTCTGTGATAACAGAGCAAAAGCCAAAGTTCACAATTTTAAGATTTTGTTTTATATGTGCCAACCTGACATTTACTGAGTGAATTCAAATGTGCTCGATTCTTTATTAACTATGGTAAACTACCTTAAGTACTTTAATGCTTCATTTTATTTCATGGTAGCTTTCAATTTTAATGTGAGAAATGTTCTGGTTATCTTTAAAATAGCAAAGTAGGGTTTTTGACACCTATATTATTGTGTGTCAAATGTGCCCAGTCACCGTCAAAGGGAGAATTAAAGCAAGTACCTGGGTCATTGGCTTGGGGGAGGTTTCTGCATTTTCAGAAAATAGGCATTTTACACTGGGTTCCATGAAAAGCTGCTGCCATGTAGAACGTGTTGCTTTTGGTCCATGGGATGAAATATTTGCCAAGAAATAGCTTTGAAAAAATTTCAGCCAGGTGTATAATCTAACCATGTATTTGCAAAGCTGGAAGAAACATTGAGCAGTAATTTCAGTCTCTATATTACCATAAAACTGGAATGAGGCTCCATTAATTTTTCCCATTGATGTTTAAGCCTCTAGGGAATTAAAATTCACCAAATAGTCCAGGAAAGTTCTAGTGTGTATAAAAGTCCGTATGGCTGCTCTTACGTACATCTGGGTTTTCCTTCCTTCCTTCTTTCACTCTCTCTTTCTGGAAAAACTATCTCCATACATGAAAGTCTCACAGAGAATAAGTATACAGATGTGTAGAAGGAATTTAGCACAGACAGTGTGAGGAGAGAGCTAGAGAGTGACTCTCAAACTTTTTTTTCTGCCTCAGAACCCCTTTAAACTTAATATTGAGGATTCCAAAGAATGCTTGTTTATTGGGTTATAGCTACCAATATTTACCGAATTAGAAGTTAAAGTGGTGAAAAATTTAAAAACGTGAGAATACACACATTCCGGTAACTGTCAGCACCGTGATGTCAGCACACATCTTGTGGCCTCTGGAAAACTCCAGTGTGCATTCCTGAGAGACAGAGAGGGGCTGGACTAGAGGATGGCACCCTGTGGCGGTCACGAAGGCCTCGAGGAGGAGGGAAGACTTGGGCGGCTATAGGAAGACAGCGTAACGGGAACAAGGAAAGAGAGAAGGGTGCCCTTCATTTGGGTGGAAGGCCAGGTAAGACTCTAGCACCGTATGAGGCCAGCAGCACAGCAGGTTCTGGAAGAGCATGGCTTCTGGAGTAGAACTCTTGTGTGCAATCCAGGGACATACCGGAGTTTGGCTTCAGCCTCGATTTGAGGCCAAAAGCTGCAATTCAGCTTTGGCTTCAGCTTTGCCTTTGGCAACCAAATATCAGAATACCTAATTTGATGCCATTTCTGGCATCTCTGAATCTTAGATATGATACTATCATATCTAAACAATGTGAAAATTTTAGCACTAGAATAAGGTATGTCATTCATATTTATTGATAATACCTAAATATTCACTTTCAAATATAGGCAGAAATTCTAGGAGCAACTTGGAATAAAAATCTTGTCAGTTTGTTGAGGTATAATTAAATATAACTATAATTAATGATTTTGAAAATTCTTAATTTTCTGTAAAAAGATAGTAAGAATTTTTAAGTAGTTAAATAGAGAGCTAGATGTCAGTTAGTGCAGATATTAAGAGAGGATGCATTAGTTAATTTTAGGAAGAACAGAATACATTTTTTGATCCAAAATATTTATGAAAACTTAAATAATAATTCAAGGCCAGATAATAGAAGCAAATTTATGACATGAAGGCTTTTGTAAAATTGTTTGCTGTAGTAACATTAATAACATTCAATAAAATAATTTTTAAAGATTTATTTAATTTTTACTAAGTTTATTCCACTTAGGCCGTGAGCTTTTTAAGAAAAAGTCATGTTTGGGAATTTTTCCTATCTTGTGAGAATGAATCAGAAGCAGAATGTCAACATGGTCACCTTAGAATTTCACAAGGAGGAAACATAATGTCATTCATGATAAATCATCTTCAGTCCAGACATAAGAAAGACTATAAGGAGCATGAAGAAGAAAAGAAAGTTCGAGAAAAATAAGATACTCAGCCAAGCTCTTGCTCCTCCCCTGACATCAGTGGAAGCGAGCATCTGTTGGAATTACACTTGTGCAGGCCAGTGACAGCAGCCGACTGTGCCAAGACGTGTTGAGTCTGCTCTGCAAAGTCTGTTCTTATGCTTTATAATATCTTATTCTCTCACACAGTTTATTCTGGAACTGTGGTTTTGACCTCAACTTCAGCTTCTACTGTATGTTGGTTTTTAGCATTAATCAGTCAGCCGAAATATACGTTCCATGTAGCCTCCTGTTCAAATTCTGACTTTGCCACTTACTGTGTGCCTTTGGGCAAATGGTGTAACCTCTCCGTGTCCTGGTTTCTGGCCCCAAGTAAGTGTGCAGTAATGCTAGTATTTCCTGTGTGTAGATAACAATAAGGGGGAGAACATGACCTGGCTTGGCCTGGTGCAGGATTCCAGTAGTCAAAAGAGGAGGAATTACTCATTCTTGGGGGTGTGGGCAGCCGTTCTGAATTACCGCCAAGTGAATTACACGACACTGTTTCAGTATGATTCCAGCTCCAGTATATAAGGAAGTATTGAGTGGGAATTCACTGTCGGCAGGAAAGCCAAAGAAAGGATAGTAACGCAGATTCTTGGGCTTGATCCTTGCATTCACGAAAATCTTTTTATCTAAGCAAAATCCCTCATGCTGTAGTTTAAGTACATTTTCACTTGGCAAAGAAAATTCCTCTTTCTTTTCACTATACTTATTATTTCTCAGATCACATCCCTTACATTTACTTCAAAACATTTTTCAAGGCCTTTATTTCTACAGCATATATGAGTTTATGGTCAGAAATAAAATCATTTATTTAACGTACTTATCAATGTTAGGTGTTTGCTTGTAACTTCTGTATGTCTGTAAGCATTTTGTGTTTTTCAAAAAAAAATATTTACCTTATTGTAAGCATGACAAATGGTTTTGGATGATAATTTTGTTAACGATTAACTTATATTAATGCTTTACATTCACTTGTTTGAGGTAACAGTTTTTTATATACTTCTAGGTGGTTTTTGAAGGCAGTACATGTGGCTTACAAAACTTCATGAAGAAACAAAAGAAATTAAGCAAATATGATGATACGAATGCCTCCCCTTTGCATCATGCTGCAGGAGAAGGTCAAGTGGAGCTGATGCAGATGATCATCAATGACTCCTCTTGTGAAGGTAGCAAAATGTTACCATGAGCGCTCCATAAATCCGTCAGCCCATGCGATTCATTGGGAAGAGAAATATGAAATGATTCTGAAGGGTAGATTAGTTCCAGATTATAATGGGCCTGAATAGCTCACTCAGGAGGGTGGTTTTCCCAACAGACCAGTAGTGCTTCTCAAGTTTTCCCACTGAAATTCTGCCAAGGCTAGTGCACCAATCTGGGACATCCCACAAGCACAGATTTTCTTTGAATTTTTATGATAGACCACAAAATTTCCATGGACTTATTTCCATGAGGTCATTCTACACTTAAATTTCTTATCATTGAATAAAATCGAGACTCCCAGAAGATGTAACATCCTCCCCCACCCCAGCCTTGTTTGAGAAACGCAACTGTAGTCAGATAAGGAAGGGGGATGCTGCAGAGATTGAAGCAGACAGGTGGTGTGAGAAGACCTTTATTATTTAATACAATTCTGTCAATATTGTGGAGGATGGATTGGAAGTGGAAGCCCAATTAAAAGGCTATTTTAGTAGTAAAGAGAAGATGAGAGCCCACCGGGGTTTTGAGGTTGGAATAAGGAGAATGGGAGAGAGTCAAGAGCTATTTTACACGTAGAGTGGACAGTGCTTGATAAAAGATTGAATGTGAGGAGTAAGTAGCAAGGAGTTGAACTAACTTTGAGATTCCTAATTTAGGAAATTACGCTAATAGTATAACCGTCCAGAAAAGAAGGCAGATAAGAAACAGAAGAAAAGTGATTGTGAGGATGTAAGGGGATAATGAATTTTGATTTGGTCATACTGAGTTTGAAGGGCCCAGGGGACATCCACTTGGAAATATCTGGTAGACCAATACCTAGTATTGTAGTAGATTAGAAATATGGAGGGAAAGGAGCGACCCCCACAGGGCCGTTGTTACACAGGAAGTAGCTGTGGAAATTGTATTGTAGAAATACATGGAAACCATGTGTGGCATCCGGGGCTGAAGCTCTAATTCCAGTCTTGTGGTTTATTAGTGGTGTGTCTTTTTTCTCATTAATCCTTTTCGAACCATTGCGATGGGCCAGACGCTCTATTAAGATCTTTAAAGATAGGATTTGATATTCTCCTCCTAAGAACGTTGCAAGGTATATATATAGATTTTATTTTCTTTCTTTCCTTTTCTTTTTTTTTTAACCAAATTTGAGTACGAGAAAACTGATGTTCAAAGAATTAAGGCAACTTACAGAACTCCTTACTAGTTGTGTAACATTGGCAAGATTTTGAATCTCCCTGGGCCTTATTTTTCTGAAAAACAGTGATGGTTCCTTGTAGGCTGTTGGAAGGCTGAATGGAATAATGGTTGTATGGAACTTAATAGAGTGCCTGGCATATAGTTATTACTTTTATATAAACTCAATATTTTCTAACAATCCCCAAATTCATACCATATATAAAAACATGTTGCTATAGGAGGATCTATTCCTTATGGATGCTGTAGATAGACATCTAACTCATTTGAGGAGGTCAGTACCATACTTCTGTGCATCCCCTAGAGGTGTCCATTAGATGTTTCTTGAGGACTGAAGCTATATTTTTATTTTGTAAAGAAGGTGAAGCCTACTGCAATAGCACTTGGCACTGAGCTTTGAAGTGAATAGGCACGCAGCAGGTGTTGAATACTGTCCAAGCAAAATCTAACCCAGATTTGGCGTCTTTTTCCAGTGCTGAATGTGATGGATGATTATGGAAATACCCCTCTGCATTGGGCCGCAGAAAAAAACCAGGTTGAAAGCGTTAAGTTTCTTCTTAGCAAAGGAGCCAACCCAAACCTCCGAAACTACAACATGATGGCGCCCCTCCACATAGCTGTGCAGGGCTTACACAACGAGGTGATGAAGGTAAGCCTGCCCGCCGGCTCCGAGGCACAGACCGTCATTTTGGGACCCAGGTCTGCTGTCTCTGCCTGGGCGAGGATGGCCAATTTAGGCTGCCAGGGAAAATGAGATGTAATGATCACAGCGTTGGTGTATTGAGCGGTTAGTAATAGAATATCCACTCACCTTTGTGTCTTTCCACAATGCCAGAATTTATAAAGGACCTCGCCACAAGTGACCGAGGTCCAGGAATGGCGGTAACAGCCTAGCGTTCCTTTACAGAGACTCGATCAAGCATCACACATTAACTCATAGTGTATCATGAAAACATATTAATTAACACCACATGGAGCATTCAATATGCAAAGGGTTATGAACCAAAATCCACAAAGTCCTTGGCACGGTCCAGCAAGTCCAGAATGAGAAATCGGTCCAGCTGAAGGGAGCAGCGAGAGGCAGGGAATCAGCCAGGCGACTGACAGCGTGTCATCCTCTCTCTGGGATGGCTCCCTGGCATCAGTGTTTCTTCCTCTCGCCCCTTTATGCCGATTCCACGTCTTATCCAGGTCTGCAGTTGTGCTGTCTCCTCATCTCTGGGTGTTTCTTTAAGGTGTTGTCAGTCACACCCATAACTCCATTTTCTTGTGCCTTTCATGAGTCCTTAGCGTAAGTTCTTCCATCTTGTATGCTGTTTATAGTTGGCTTTACTTCTGATGAACTGATGATACAGTGATGATGATGACGACGATGATGACAGTCTTATCTTTACTGAATAGTACTTATGAGCCAGCATTTTATTAAGAACTTTATATGTCTTAGTTTTTTAAATTGTCATAAAAAAATAAAACTATGAAGTAAGACTTCTATTATTCCCATATTCACATAACTGGTGAAAACAAGAATTAGGAATTTTGTTTTCATCTTTGTTTGCAAGTTAATGCTTTACCACTTGTACCTGACTGATTTAATGATTAAAATAAAGGAGGTGATGAATCCCTCAGTGAAGAGGGAAAGCATAATTATGATTTACTGTTTTTTGTTAGAAGACATAATGATACCCGTGGGATATTTCTTTTTTTATCCCAGGCTTGAGAGTGAGTTTAGTCAAATAGAGGAAACCCAGGAAAATGCCTAAAGGGTAAGGTTTAGGCCGGGGCTTTTAAACTACACCTCAGAGTCTCACAGACATGCTAGAAAACACACATGCTTACTTAAGGAGGAAGGTGATTTACAAATGGATCAGGTTCCAGAAATTCATTTCTCAGGTGGGCACTTTGGAACTTATGTAAGTTTTCTTGTAGAAACAATATTGCGAATGATGACTTGGCTGTCGTGCTGAGCCATGTGTCTTAGTCAGTTCAGGCTGCTATAACAAAACACCATTTCTATACAATAAACATTTATTTCTCACAGTTCTGGAGGCTGGAAATCCTGGATCAAGGCACAGACAGATTCTGTGTCTGGTGAGGACCTAATTCCTGGGTCATAGATGGCCATCCTCTTGCTGTGTCCTTACATGGCAGAAGGGGCAAGAGAGCTTTCTGGGGTCTCTTTTATGAAGGTGCTAGTCCCATTTGTGTGGGCTCCACCCTTGTGACTTAATCATCTCCCAAAGGTCCCACCTCCTAATACCATCATATTGGGGTAGGATTTCAATTTATGAAGGTTAGAATTTCAACATAACATAAGCACTCGGTCAATCCCACCACACCAAAACCTACTTTGTCTATAAATCACCAAAGAGCTCTCGGGTATCCGCAAGCCCCATGCTTCCTTTAGTCCAGACACCTTCCTCTGAGCCCTCTGTGTCCGTGGCTCCTTTAAGCTTTCCCATTGTACCTCGTATGTAGCTCTGTCAGATTCTTAGCACGTGGTATTATGATCAGATGTTCCTGTGCTTCTCTCCCCCTCTAGCTGGTCATCCTGGAAGGAGGGACTGTGTGTGACTAATCTGAATATCTCCAGTCATCCTCACTGCTGGTAGATGATGGCTCTTGAATGAGGGAATGAATGCCTAATGGGCATTTTGGCTAAAGGAGAAGGGGAGAGCTTAGGTGTTAGCACCCAAGGAGATGAATCAAGGCAGCTCCTTGAGGAAGTTATTGGAAAGGCCTTTGGCAATAGGCTGTGTGTTTTTTAAGTGCCTGCATTATTCACGAGCCAGGTGCTATTTGTGTATCATCTGGATTGGGTCACTAGTGACCACAAGGACCGCCCCCCTCCCCATGTCACATACTACCCCATGGATCTCTTGTGCTTCCTCTGGAGGCTCTTTTCATAAACAAATGCCCACTGACTTAATCTTGGCTCTGAAAGCATGGTTTGGGTAAAAGTTAAAAGCAGGTAACAGTTAAAAGGCTAATATTAATTAGAAATCAGAAATCTTCAGATTAACAAATATAAGAAGGTAAGTGTCACATAGAAATAGGAAAGAAGGTTTAGAAATAAGCCCATGACTGATTTATAAACTAGATGGGGGATATAACAGATTTTCCTGGGTGACACCAGGACAAGAAGAAAAATAGGGTTATAAGAGCATTGAAATAATTGTCTCTCCTTTACTTGGTTTTACTAGCTGTAACTTAATCTAAAAATTATATATTTTTTAAAGATTGGCCCTGAAATAACATCTGTTGCCAATCTTTTTTTCTCTTTTTCTTTTTCTCCCTAAAGGCCCCCAGTACATAGCTGTATATTCTGGTTGTAGCTCCTTCTAGTTGTGGCATGTGGGACACCGCCTCAGCGTGGCTTGATGAGCAGTGCTCGTCCGCACCCAGGATCTGAACCTGAGAAACCCTGGGCCGCTGAAGTGGAACGTGCAAAATTAACCCCTTAGCAACGGGGCTGGACCCTAAAAGATATTTTTAAACCCCTCTGCTTCACTGGAGATGAAGAGAATAGAAGGAGGAGAAATTTTGGAGTCTTCCCGTGTGTTTGCAAATAGCAGTCCTCGTGGCCAGTTATACCGTGGGTCAGGCCTGTGCCCCACCAGCTCTTGACAATTTAGAGTGCTTCTCCATTGTCTGCTCTGACAGCCTTCCCCCAGACCTCCACCACGGCCTGTATGATTGTAAAGTAAAAACTTGTTACCCATGTGTTACCTCAAGTTCTTGCACAGACGCCGCTGCTATGCATAGCGCTCCCTGGGGCGCACTGGTCTGGGGGTTCAGGAGGTGGTGGCCTTGTTTCTCAATAGCCTGCAGGCCGTGGTCTTTGGGGCTTAACCTCACAGTATCCAGTGGTTTGACCCTCCCGTGAGGCTTCCTGGATTCTCATTAAGGGGATGTCTGGAGGCCTCACCTGCAAACCTTCCAGACTTGCCTGGTCATGACTGAATTTGAAGTGGGTGCAGTTTAGTCATTCCCTCTGGAACCCCTGCCACGTATAATTTAACACAGCTTTTTGAAAGATTGTGCCTATGATGGTACAACAATAACACCCTAATAAATGCTAGAAATCTGTGATCTCTGATTCTAAGAGGGCAAAGAGAGAAAGATCTCGTCTTAACGACTTTGGTAGGTTACTTTGCATGTGAATCTAGAGTGTTAAGAGCAGAACTTGGAAGTGCCTCAAATCCATAGAATGAGCCTTGTGTTCTCATTTTCCTTCATCCATCAATATTTCCCCTATATGTTCTTATGTACCGAAATCTCAGCTTAATTTTCTTTTGTGAGCAGTGCTAATTAGTGGACTTAATTCATTTGCTGACACTTGAGCACACATTCTATTAACAAGGGGCTCTGGTAGGAGGTGGTGTGATTTTTTTTTTAAGTCAAGCTTTTTAGGAAACAGCTTTTTTCATAAATTATCAGGCATGCTGATTTCTTACATCATAGGAATCATGTTCCAGACTGAGTTTGAATCAATTGTGCTAAAGCTGTACCAGTGTTACATGAAACTCTCTTTTCTCTACTGAGGAGAGGGGAGTTTTCGTTGACATTTCCCAGAATACTTGCAATCTAGTTCAAAGAAAAATGACTAGAGGGGAGAAAGAAATGGTTCCCGCCCCTCTTCCTTCCCCTTCTCCTCCTTTCCTCCCTTCCCCTCTTCCTCCCTTCCTGTCTTCTCCATCCCTTCCTGCCTCCCTCCCTTCTTCCTCCCCTACCCACACATTCCAAATGGCTCCACAAATTTATTTTCTTGAAGATATTAGTTAACAGAGCTCACTTAATACAGGGAAAAGTATTAACTAGTATCTACGATTCTTATTCTGTTTCCAGTTCCACAAATCCATATTGCTTTAATTGATGTGATGTAGAAATTACCATTATTTCATCTATTTGAGAAATTTATGTAGTACCTGATAGATACGAGGTTTTGTGCCAGATTCTATGGGAGAGGGATGAAGAAAGATGAGTGAGGACATGGCCCCCAGCATCCAGAGCTTATAATCTAGTGGAAGACAAATACCCTATTTGGAAAACTGCAAGTTAACTTTTTGACACTTATTCCCGTCTTTTGTGTAGGTCTTGACTGAGCACAGCAGTACTGATGTTAATTTGGAAGGAGAAAATGGAAACACAGCTGCAATGATTGCATGTTGCAAGGATAATAGTGAAGCCCTGCAGATATTGGTTTGTGTTTTAATCAAAATTTTCCTGCTTTCTTTGTCTTTTCATTAGTACAACATGAATTATTGTTATTTACAACAGCTCTCAGTTTCTCTTCTTAGGAAAATATAAAATACAGAAAATATGTCAGAGAAGAAATAGTTCTATGTGTTTTTGTATATGTATGCTCCTCTTAACTCTTACGTGGATCTGAGATTGCTTACAGAAGACCAACAGGAGGCGTTAAAGAAAACGTGAGAAGATCAAAGTGAAAAGAAAGTATAGACAGGAAGAATTAAGATGAAGCTGCTGGTCAGGCTAGAAAACAAAATACAAAGTATAATAGCCTGTATGTTAATAAAAGTGGATCATACTTTTGACTCTGAGCTCCTGAATAGTCAAAGGAAAGATAAATAGGCTTATTGTTGAGCCCATGAAGTAAAAGCCGAGAAAAACATACCTGTTCATGTTCCTAAGATGAGAAGAAATGGCTGCCACCGGTTCTCCAAAAGGGAGCCCTGTGTGATGTAGTGACTGAGGCCCATAGCCACAGCCCATTGCGTGTAAAGCCAGCTTCTCTCTGGGTGAGATTTCCTGGCGCGATCCACTGAAACGCTGGAGATGCCCGTCTAAAGGACCAACAGCTGCTCCACATCCTGTCCCTTCTGAGTGTGGTACTAGAATTCCAGCAAGTAGCTTTCTTTCAAATATTCCTTAATCACTTGTGTGTTATTTGGGCCAGGTTCTATATTTTTATCGCTTCATTTTCCCTCTCCAGCATCCCAGATGGTAAGAATATGAAATAAAATAATTAAAAAATATCTCACTGATAATTAAATTTAGAAAGATAGTCTGACATATTTATTAGATGTCTTGGAGAAAGCTGTCATGATTGGACTAAAAAAATAAAAATAAATTAACACCCAAATCAAGAATTTAGAAAAAGAGCCCCAAATAACCCCAAAGAAAATTGCAATAAAGAAATAGTAAGGTTGAAAACAAAAAATAATAATTTTGGAATTATTTGATAAATTGAGTTATTTTTTTTGAAAAAGATAAATTAGACATGGTATTGGCAAGTCTAACTAAAATAGAAAAAAAAGTACAAATCAACAAAATCAGAAGTAACGAGATTTACCTGGATGTGCTGGAGTTTCTAATGAGAAAAAATTAATCTGCGTGATACTGTCCTAAAAAATTTGAAAATCCTTCTTAATGGATAAGTAGCTGAAAGTAATTAAAATTTCAAAATTAACTAAAATGAAAGATTTGTAGAAAACTATAAAAACTAAAAAAAAAGAGAATACATTATCACTAATATTACATGTTTTTATAGATTTTACAAGTTCTTTCAAACTTTCAAGGACAAAGTTTCCATTTCAGGTAATAGTTTTATAGCACAACAGAAGAGTGAAAACGTCCAGATTAATTTTATGAATTGAGCATCATAATAATTCTAAAATTTGACAGCTCCTCTCAAAAGAACAGTGTAGATCAGTGTTACATATAAATAAACATAGATGCAAAATCTTAAAAATACTAGCAAATTAATTCATTGAAATAATTAAAAGTAACATGCAATACCATGTTGGCCTTATTCAGGGAGCGTACGAATAGTTCAATACCAAATTGTAGCACATCAAATGGCCCGAGTAGACAAAGCATAGGATTATATCCATATATTTATCTTTAAATGGATATGGATTTATCTATAAAGCATTCTTAGAAATCTGTAAGGAAAAGACAATACTCTATAGAAAATTGGTAAGGGACATATGAAGTTCAATTAATTTCTCTAATAATCAAAGAGAAACATGTTAAAACAATGAGATCTTTTTTTTCATCTCTTAAATTGAAAGAATGAAAAGACCTTGTTGATATACAGTGTTAGAGAAATTTTGATGAGTAGGGGAATTTCATTCGCTGTGGATGTGAATACTTTTTTTCCTGCTTTTTCTCCCCAAATCCCCCCAGTACATAGTTGTATATTCTTAGTTGTGGGTCCTTCTAGTTGTGGTACATGGGATGCCACCTCAGCATGCCCTGCTGAGCAGTGTCATGTCCACGCCCAGGATCCGAACCGGTGAAACCCTGGGCCATCAAAGCGGAGTGTGGGAACTTAACCACTGGGCCACTGGGTCGGCCCCTGGGTGTGAATACTTTTTGATTCACCAATTCAAATTCTTGGAATACATCCCAGGGAGATAATTAAAGCTATCACTGATATTAACATCAATGTTATATACCAGAGGGAGAAAACCGAAAAAAAATTGAAGTTCAATGACAGGGATTCATTGTATAAAATTTTGTGTACCCCAAAATGGAATATGTACTTGACAAAATATTTTTTAAATCTTAAGTAAAAACTCTTTTGAACAGTATGATGACACAGTATACATATAATAATTACTTTTGCAAAGAAATAAGTGAAAAAAGAAAATCTAAAATGTAAACCAATGGCGCCTCTAGAAGGTGAGATTACAAGTAATATTTATTTCACACTTTTCTGCTTTTTCAAAGTCTTTCCTTTTACGAAAATAGAAGGTACTTAACCTGAAGTCCAATGATCTATAAGATGGTAGTTGAAAATGATTGACTCAGAGGCCAAGTTAATATATGATTCAGTTCTTCTAACATCTTTTGAATAGAGAACTTCCATTAGTGAAAATACCAGATTTTCATAGTTTAACAAGAATGTTGGTCCAGTCATTTATTAATTTTACACAAATGAAAGGAAAAGAATCTGGGAAATATTATCACTTTATTTGGATAAGGAATTGAGAATAAGTGTAGGAGTAGTCATGTTAATATTTAAAAATATCTCATTATTCCCATTGAAAAATGTGTTGACTTTAGTTTGCTGAGGTATCAAGAGTGATATTTTTGTGTCTACATTGTTACTTCATCTTGGGAAAATATAGTGTCTCTATTTCAGAATCTTAGCCGAGTACCAAAATTACCTTCTTGCCTAGATTTCATATCATATGAAGATTTTCTCTACAGTTTTACATAGGCGCAGACTAGAGAAATGGTCTGCGAGAGGAGAACAATTCTTGTCCATCCTTGTGCTTGGGGTTTAGCTTGTGTATTTGACTTTTTTTGTTCTTTCTTTTCCACTAGTTCAACAAAGGAGCTAAGCCATGTAAATCAAATAAATGGAAATGTTTCCCTGTTCACCAGGCTGCGTTTTCGGGTGCCAAAAAATGCATGGAAATAATATTAAAGTTTGGTGAGTAGAGGCTTTCCTACATTTTATGCTATAAAGAAGTCTATTCTGGTGGATGCTGTTAATTTGAAAAGTATTTCATAGAATTTATACATGGGCTTCTATGTAAGTCTAAACATCCTTTCTTTTAAAAAGTTCCTTTAATTTATAACATTTGTTATCTTGAATTTATTTTCTTCTAAAGGTGAAGAACATGGATATAGCAGAGAGTCTCATATTAACTTTGTGAATAATGCGAAAGCTAGCCCTCTCCACATGGCGGTTCAGAGTGGCGACCTGGAAATGATTAAGATGTGCCTGGACAATGGTGCACAGTTGGAACTGATGGAGGTGATTGTTCATGCTCGAGACGTTGCTTTCATTTTAGAATTATCCAGTGGTTTTTCAAAATGCTTTACAGCTCTTTTATAGTTAATTTGGATGGAAATAGGTATGATTTTCTGCAGTTTATGTAGAAACAGAAAGAGAATATCGCACATTGCAATCTAAGGAGTTTGGAGAGCTACCGAAAACAACTGCAAACACAAATAGAGATGCAGTAAAGATCATGATACTGATACTGATAGATGTACTGTCCGAGGTGTGAAGAGCCATTGGATGCAAGGAAGCAAACTTGCCAGCTATGATTTTTATATTGATACTTTTCAGTATATGAAACTGATTACTATTCATCATCTTAAATTCCACATTCCTTGATTTTGCTGACCTGTGAAGAAAAAATTCAGAGCTGAATTTAGGTTAAATGGGGACTTAAACAGTGATTCTGATATCAAAATTCTTCACAGAATGCGAAGTGCACAGCCCTTCATTTTGCGGCCACCCAGGGAGCCACTGAGATTGTTAAATTGATGATATCTTCCTTTTCCGGTAGCAGTGATATTGTTAATGCAGTGAACGGAAATCAGGAGACGCCACTTCACAGGCAAGTTTCCCACCTGTCATTCTGTGTACAGATTTTTAGTGTTCAAGTGTTAAATTGTACCCTGCAAGAAAAAGTTAGCACTTAGCGTAGCGGAAGCTCTGTAGTTCAAAAGAAAGGAACAGAAATAACAAAGATCCTGTGATTCAGCTGGAATCCCTTTGTTCCTCTGGAATCAAAGTAGAATGTTAAATAGATTTTCATAGAATAAAATCTCCAGTGGTGTATTCTGGATCAATTCTTAATCCAGTGGATATAGGAACAAGATTAATTTTCTATATGCTTGGGAGGTCAACATACATGGCTGTCCAAGCCCTTTCTAATCTGTTCCAATTCCTCATGTGTGTCTTATCCGCATTTTTACTGAAGATAATGAAGCAGATACATATGAATGTTCCCCTTTCCCACCCTGTTCCCCTTTCCACCCACTGCCCCAATTATAGATAAATGTTTTCAAAACATATAGTTGTAGGAAGTGATAGCCAAGCTCCAAACAAGATAATACTTCTGTGGAATTTAATGGAAATACATGTCAGAGAAAAAAGCATCTGAAATTATAGGCTTACTAGGTGCTAGGACAGGAAACAGGCAGTGTAGAATTGAATTCTGTTCCTTTGGAAGACAAGGATTAAATGCTTCCTGTGTGAGCGAAAGGTGGCTGGGATCTGTCTGTCTGTCTGTCTGTCAGTCTTTCTTCTCCCCACTGCCACCCTCCCCACCACCCCCTGCAAACCTCGGAGGATGGTGGAAGCCTGGAATGGCAGAAAAGAGCTGAGATTTTCCCAGTAGGTAACGGAACCAGGAAATCTACAATATCTCTCAGGGAAAAAGAAACTCTAGCTACCAATATAAGATCTGGTTCTAAGCCAGGGAGGCAGGGTATGAATGTCCACATTGGCAAAAGCACCGGCCACAGTGGGATATGCGTGACTAGAAAGGAACTCCCACTTAGGATGAGTTTGCAAACTAAAATTTCATGGCAGAAAGGAAAACTTAGAAAAGACAGCAAAATCGACAAAAGGCTAATCTACTTCTAAGGAAATAGAAATAGTAGGGTCATGTGAAAGTAATTTTAAAATAAGGACATCTAAAATGTTTAGAAATTTAAAGGAAGGAGTAGGCAGGTGTGTAAAAATAAGTAGATTAGGATAACAGATTATGCTAAGCAAACTGGTATTTAAGAATCAAAGATTGGTAATATGAAAAAGATCCAGTTAGAAGCCCTAGAAATGCAAAAAAAAAAAAAAAAAAAAGCCATTGAATTAAAACAAACGCTCAATAGATAGACTAACGTCTAGCCTGGAGATTCTCACACTGTTGAACGTAGAATCATGTGCGGCGTTTATAAATCCTAACGCCAGTTCCTACACCAGAATATGTCAGAGTCTTTGAAATGGGTCTTTGGAATTTTAAAAAACTCTTTAAGTGATTCCAGTGGTTAGCCAATTTAGAAACCCAATGATGTGGGTATAGGTAAAATGTGTCCATTCAGAACACAGCTTTAATATACAAATCTGCATAAAAAGGAGCTCTTTTAGGAAAATAAACTCATCCACCTGGCCCATCAGTATCCTTAGCCTGGTGATGACTCTAGCTGGACATACTCAACTTGGCTTGGCTGAAAATTTCTTGGACCAGTTCAGTCCAATTCTGACTAATCAATATTGATCTACAGTCCTGGAATGTCCTTCCAGTGACATTTGGAGTTTTTCTTGAGCTGCAAAGGAAAGTTTGCCCTTTGGGCTAGAATTCCTCTTGTTACTGTAGTGGAAAGACCTCAGTGCATTGTTTTGGCTGAAACTCCAAAGAGTTTACTCTGAAGAGTAAGGGGAAAGGGCTTCCAGCCTACCTGGCTGTGTAACATTTGGCAACCATTTAACCTCCCCAAGCCTCAAAGTCCAGATCTATTGAGAATCTACATTTCTAACTGATTCCCGGGTGGCGTCAGTGCTGTTGACCTGCAGCCCACACTTTGAGTGTTAAAGCTCTAAACTGGTGAGAGATAAGAACAAATCAAATGGGACCTTAATGTTATTATTTATTTCCTACAGTTACTAAATATATTTAATATAATTTAAATATAATGCAACCTCTTGTGAATTTAGGGTGAAAATTGGCAAGCTAACTCTGAAATTTACATACAAAAGACTAATTATAGATTTTGAAAGGTTATTAATTCTCTAGCATTTTTTATCATGCTATTAAATGTCATTTAAATTGACTTACTGAGTATAGTAGCTTTATTTTATATGTTTATATTAGTAGTACCTTAATATGCCTATAATTCTCTTTTTGCAGAGCCTCGTTATTTGATCACTATGAACTAGCCGACTACTTAATTTCAGTGGTAACTATTCCATTGATGAGTTTTTTCTTATTACTGTGTACAGTTAAAAACATCATATAATTACATAATATGAATTTTCAAAAATAAGCCAGATTTTAATTTCTTGCTTATGAGCAGAAAGTTTACAAAAAGATAATTGACACATTTGTAAATAGAGTATGTCATGTATGAACGCATAATGGCCAAACTTCATTCCCACCAACTTAGAAGTAACAAAGTGTACTCTTGATAGCTGTACCAAGGTTTTTAGCGTGGGGAGTTGGTGGGTCCAAGGCAGGGAGAGCTCTTCTGTCAACTGGTCCTAGGACAGCGTTAAGGTTGGCGACTCTGCCGACCCTTCTTCAGCACAGGTGGCTTTGAGGTGGAGGCAGGACAGGCAACACTTGTCACCCTCACGATCCGTTGTAAGCTTCTGCCCCAGCTGCCTCAGTGCCGTCTTTCAAACAATGAAAAACTGAGAAATTAAAAATATTGTCCAAGGTTTGTTACAAGTGAAAGCACGAGATCTTTTTCACTCTAAGAAGTGGAATCGGTTGGCTTTCAGTTAAATTTTAATAAGCCATTTATACAGATGAATATATGATGTATTTAAGCCCCACCATATGAGCAACCAATGTAGTTTCATTTGCATATTTAACAAGTGTTTGTTGTCACCAGCAACTATTGACATTGTGGTATTTACATAGAAGAATCCTGGGAAGACATTATTTACCATAGTTTTGTCACACATGGTTTCTTGCAAATGCAGCCATCTCTTCACCTGGCAAGAGAACTGTAGGCAGAACCTCACCGACCACCATCCTTCTTTCAAAGGGAATATGGCTGCCGTCATCGTCTGTATCCGATGGGTCCCCCAGGAATAGGGAAATATCCACAACTGGAGTTTAAGCTATTTTTATTACCCCGTCCAAAAGATAGAATTCTTTCCATGAACTTTTTTAAAGCCTTTGTTTTTTGTCATATCAAATATTATAACCATAACAAGTAATGGTAAATATTGACTTATTCGTTTAAAATATATATATGATGTGATTTTTAAATATGAATTTTCTCAAATATTTGGCTAGAATTTTACGTTAAGATTTGACTTATTTCAATTCAATTAGTTGAGTTCATTTGTTTCAGATGGAGTAGATTTTTTAAAAAGTGAATAATTTCTTGTGACTGTTTTAAAAATCATATATGCAATAAATTTGGAAGATTTTTTTATTATGGACATATACAAATTTTTTCTTCCAGTAAGAACTAAACTATTACTATAGGTTAAAGGATTTTATTTTTATGGTTTAGATAGTAATATAGATCTGTTGCCAGATGTCATCAAAAGATTAACATGTGACGATAATTTTTCTTGTTGAAATGATAAAAGAATGCCTTGATTTCTGATGTTACAACATATGAATTATGGGGAAATTTCAAGCAGTTCTATAGTGAGTCATATGCTGAGTGCTAACCACATTATGGACACTCTACCCCAATGAATTAACATTATTTACAGATTGCAACGTAAGCTGATTTATCTGTTTATAAGCTCTTTGTTGAATGGCTTTGTTTTATTTTAGGGAGCAGACATTAATAGCACCGATTCTGAAGGACGTTCTCCACTTATATTAGCAACTACTTCTGCATCCTGGAATATTGTAAATTTGCTGCTCTCTAAAGGTACCATGAGGGACCAAGACAAGCCTTTAGAGCTACTACTCAATTTGGTTAGATAAACATTTATTAATCACTTATTATGTGCTAGGCTTTGGGCCAGGTACGATGAATGCAAAGATAAATAGAATACCTCTCATGTCTAGAATAATTTTCAGTCCAGTAAGGGAGTGAAACTTAAAAAGATAATTTCAGAACACCAATAGATAACATTTATAAAGCAATTATTATGTCCCAGGCATTTTGCTGAACATTTTCTCTACATTCTTTCAATGATTAATCCTATATGATGGAGGTACTGTAACTGTCCCCATTTTAGATACTAAGCCGATGTGATGATAACAAATAATAGATGTATCATCCCCTCTTCTTGCTTGATCTTTAATCTCTGTCTTTATATTTTATGCTTTAAAATGTAAGACCTCCTATATTAATTAATGTAATAAATTACCTATTCTCTACCTCCCTTACACAGACACACACACACACATTCTGTAAAGTAAACCTATTTTTAAATATATTTAGTTTTCTTACCTAAGTAAAGTTTCCTGTAAGTTAAAGCTTGGCAAAGTTTTAAGTCAAAAATCGTTTATTTTCTTAAATTGAAAATCCACCGTAGGCCATGCTTTAAATAAATGAGTAGAAGTTATATTTATATTGTACCTTTTTTAGGTGCCCGTGTAGACATAAAAGATCATCTTGGACGTAATTTTTTGCATTTGACTGTACAGCAACCTTATGGATTAAAAAATTTGCGACCTGAGTTTATGCAGGTAAACATGTCCAGATTTCTATAAACTGAGTTGGGTTCAACAAAGAGTAAAGTGATTTTGCTTGTTACGACTTTTATTATTATGAAGACTGATTCTGGCATTTAAAAATTATTTAAAAATAAAGATGCCACATCTGAATATTTATTTACAGCATAGTGGTGATGAGTGTGATGATGAGAATAGATTACAGTGGGATTGAGTTTTCCAGGTTATAGAGGAGGTTCGTATATATCCCCATCCGTAAGAAGTCAGCTTTCCTTCACTCTTTGACCCTTACGGATTGCGTATCAGTAGAAAAGCCAAGTAAATGAGTGAATTAGCATTATCAATTACAAAAAGCTACTCAATAGACTTGACTGGTTGACAGGTTTGAAAACATTATCTCCATATAATATTCACCAACCAGTAGTTCCTGAGTGACTATTAGGTGTATCTGAAGTACATCATATCTTTATAATAAATAGTTTTAATATTGTTAATATCTTTAATAAAGAATCAAAAATATACTTGTATTTGGCTATTTTAAACAAAAATTAAAATATGTTTGTTTATTGATTGGATTAAGCTGCTCATCTGCCATTTGTTTTTTATTTAATATTCATATAAAAGATAAAGTAAAACTAATTTTAACATCTCATCCCTTTCACTGAATAGAACACATTAGCATTAAACTCAAGTGTTCTTTGGAGGAAAAAAGTGAAGGGGTGAGGGGAGTGGTGTGCAGTCAAATACGTTTGGGAAATGCTGGGTTAAAAATGTTAAGTACATTTCCTACTCTTTGGATTTCTCAGAGCCTTTAACGTGGTAATGTTCATTATAGGGAGACAGAGCGTGCACCATCCTCTACATTTATTTTACTCTAGTACCCTTTAGGTTATTTATAGTTTTGCCCTTTATTGGAAAACACTGTTGTAAAGAATAGTTAGAAAACACTATATTAGCATGATAGAGTTATATTTAGTTATTGATTTTTCTCCCATAGATGCAACATATTAAAGAGCTGGTCATGGACGAAGACGACGATGGGTGCACCCCTCTACATTACGCATGCAGACAGGGGGTCCCTGTCTCTGTAAATAACCTCCTTGGCTTTAACGTGTCCATTCACTCCAAGAGCAAAGATAAGAAGTCACCCCTACATTTTGCAGCCAGGTGAGGGTCAGTTTATGTGACACATGAGCATGTCTTCTTTCTGTTGAATATTTGCTTTAAAAATATGAAACCTAAATTTTTCAAGTTATGGGCGTATCAACACCTGTCAGAGGCTCCTGCAAGACATGAGTGACACGAGGCTTTTGAATGAAGGTGACCTGCATGGAATGACTCCTCTCCACCTGGCTGCAAAAAATGGCCACGATAAAGTAGTTCAACTTCTTCTGAAGAAAGGTGCATTATTTCTCAGGTGAGGATATATGATTGGAATATTTACATCTTCTTTCTAATTAGTTAGCCATTTTCAGGTTGTTTTTCTGTTTTATTTTTGATTATGACATCTAACTTTCTATCTTGCTAAGTACCGTTATCCATCTTATTTAATCCTCGGAACATATATGACTTCTCAAATATTGAAAGAGAAGTCAGTATTATTCCCAGTTGATAAATGAAGACATCGAGGTGTATAGAGTTGAAGACCTCGTCCAAGCTCACAGAATAAGTGGCTTTGTGCAGAGGAGTTCCCAGAACCTTTGTAATACAGTTCCTCACATTTGACTTCATGGCGCTACCATCTTTTTATGCAGATGAAAAACATGTACATACACACACCCCATACAAATTCAAAGACTCTACTTTTCATTCAATCTAATGAGTGATGGACATAAAAAAAAGCTCCCTTTAAGCTGCAACATGAGACATAAAAAATTCCTGAATTTCATTATATTTAAAGGAACTCTAACACTAGGAGCAAAACCAAATTAAAATAATTAAGCATAATAAAAACGTGGCATAATTAAATGATGTCTTTGTAAAGAGAAAAGGAAAACTCAGAAGAGTTTCCTAAAAGTGTGATGAAGTAGCCCCTAATTTCACCAAGGTGGCGGCAAAGAGCTCATTAGGCTGATGTTCAAATACATTTCTTCATCAGAGTACCAATCCCAGCAATGGAGTGATGCAGCTGCGAAATGAGAGCTCTGCTCAGTTCCTTCCTGCTTCCAAGGGATCACAAGGCAGCAGACCTGCAAAGGGGACCCCAGTGGACCCAGGCCAGAGAGTCGTTGCTTAATTACCTCGTAACTGAAATAGCAAGGTGGCTCTTGCACCCTGAAACAGTTGCTCAGTAGCACTGAAATTAAATTGTGTCAGGATGTCACACTTTTTCTTTTCTATGTCTAATTTGGAAAAATGACAAGCCTTCATTGTATTTGCATCTTAATTTCTGTGAGAAAGGACAAACATTTTCCAAAGGGATTAAGTAAGCATCTTTGAGAGCCCAGATGAGAGATCTCTTCAGACCTGAACTCTCAGAAGACTAAGAGGCACTAAGCTAAGTCCCTAAGCCGTGTATTCTAAGATGATATTACTATTAGCAATAACTAGTGGCCAGGAAAACTAATACCATCGTCATGGAAATTTTTTGATACAATGTTCAGTGAAACAATGAAACATGATTTAAAATAGTGTGTTTAAGTACATTACAGCCTTGAGGAAAGTATTATGACACAGACATGCTAACTCTAGTTTCACCCACCCCCAAGTCTTTGATGATGTTTTGTATACCTTAATACTTTAATATGCTAAATTAAAAAAATACGTGAATCACATTATAGGTAGATCATTTGAGACCACTAGGCTTGAAGTTAGCTCATTTGTTATAAATATGTGATAAATATTTTGTTGCTAGAACTTTAGCAACTTAGACATGCTTTTGTTTTGCCATCAGACCACTTTTCAGATTAATGATCCAAGGGGCCTCCCTTCCCACGTTTCTCTCTAAAGTGAATGCGCACATCTTCTCTTAACTCTTTAACAGTGACCACAATGGCTGGACTGCTTTGCATCATGCCTCCTTGGGTGGGTACACTCAGACCATGAAGGTCATTCTTGACACTAACTTTAAGTGCACGGATCAGCTGGATGAAGAAGGGGTACGTACTGTGTTCCTCATACCGCCCCGAAATCTTGGCATAGAGAAACCTCCTCTTCTTCTTAGCCACCCTCCTCCCTTCCTTGCCCCATTCATGGTCTTTTATTGGATTCTTACTATGCAGACCCTTAGAGTGAGGAGTGAGTAAGAGGGGAACAGAATAAGGAGAATGCCAAGAGTTGGGGGCGGTGCGTGTTGAAGACACCTCTTCAATCTCACAGAGGCTGGTCCACAGGCCCCTGTGGATTGATGAGAAAATTTTCCCCACTCTCTAGTGAATGGAGAAAAATGAAGAGGGCAGGGGTAAGTCTTCATATAACTCGGTGTATTTGATTTGAAGGACTGCCCTTTATTCTGCTATGAAGTTCTTTCTCCTTTTTGGAGAGCCAGCGTTGAAATGTACATTCTTTCACCAAATGATAGAGAGGAACTGCCTTTTAAAATGTCTTTATGTGGCACAACTAAAGATTGGCAACCACATAGCAATCACTGATTTTTTCTTAATTTTAAAAACCCATGAAAACCCCAAATTTGGAAACCACTGCTCTGCCAGATGATAAATCTCCTGGAAGTATTTTCTTCTGTGTTCATTCCAACATCCTTACCCTGAAATCCTGTCCTTTGTCCTTGTGGCATCACCCCACTGCAAAAACAAAGCAAAACAAGCCACTTGGAATTCAGGTATACACACAGAGACCCCCCCACACCCACACCCTGCACACACACAGTGTTTGAACCATAAACTCCTTATTTTGAAGCTTGATTCTGAACACCAGTTTAAAATTTTATGCATTTTGGTACTAAATAGTTAGCTTTGTTAATAATTGTTTTTAAGCAATTCAACAATGAAACAAAGTGGTAAAACAGCCTTAGATGATTAGCCATCATCACTGGATTTTCTGTCTTCTGTCTTCTCTAAAAGAACACCGCGCTTCACTTCGCTGCAAAGGAAGGCCACGCCAAAGCCGTCGCACTTCTCCTGAGCTACGGGGCGGACATCATCCTGAACAAGCAACAAGCCTCCTTTTTGCATGTTGCAATTCACAATAAGAGGAAGGAGGTGGTTCTTACAACCATCAGGAATGAAAGGTATGCCGTCTTCCTGTCTACTGTCATTTAGTGCCCTCTGACGTGAAGGATGATTCACAAGCTGAGGGGAAACGGAAGGAGAAGAAGAATAAGTTTCAGCTCTTAATCAACATTGTTTAAAGGTCAGTTGTTTACAATTTTTTTGGGTTTTTTTTGGTGAGGAAGATTGGCCCTAAACTAACATCTATTGCCAATCTTCCTTTTTTTGCTTGAGGAAGATTTCCCCTGAGCTAACATTTGTGCCAATTTTCCTCTATTTTGTATGTGGGATGCCACCACAGCGTGGCTTGATGAATGGTGTGTAGGTCTGCACTTGGGATCTGAACCTGCAAGCCCCAGGCCGCTGAATTGGAGAGCATGAACTTAGCCACTATGCCACTGGGCCGTCCCCTACATAAAATTTTTAATGAACTCTTTGGGTGACAACAGACATGTTGCTTAAGCTCTCTGATCTTCAGTTTCCATTTCTAAATCACGGGAGCATGGACCACCTTCGTAGCACTCTCGTAAGACTCACGGAGTTCAGGCTTGTGTTGTGTCTGGCACCATGGTCTTTGTCAAGCAAACCCTGCCGACCTGAACTTGACACTCGGTTATCAACAGAACCCCCAAACTCGATGTTGGTGAAAATAGTCTCCAAGGTAAATCCATGTTGTTACTAGTGCCATCCAAGGGAATTTCCCTTAACATGTGATCTTTTGTGGTTGTGGATTTTGAAATCATACTCTCAGGAGTTTGAATGATGAAGTTGGAGGGTAGTTTCTCTTGCTTCTCGAACATAAGCTTTTCTACATAATCACAGATAGATGTGCACAAGGGCCCAGTATCACCCAGTAGTGGACACAGAAGTGAACAATCTCATAATCAAGGCAGATCAAGCCTGTGTTTTTGAGTATGGACAGTCTCAAGATTTTCCTGCTGATCGTTCCTTTGAAACACTAGTCAGTGCAAGTGTGCAACAAAAAGTTTCCTACTGGTTATGCAGACATTCTAGACGGATTTTATCAGTAGGGTTAACAGAAAATTTGTCTGGATAGTTTTTAGAACTAGTCTCCTATTACATAGCTAGGATCTTGGAGGTAGATGGTCTCTTCTTCACTTCCTGTTGTAGATTTATTTCCTCCTTGGCATCATAAACATCTTCTTATCCCATCCAACTGGATGGCAAGGAAGAAAGGGACAGACTCTGCAATGTTCTGGCAGAACCCATGCTTATTAATGTACTTAACGTGTTATTTTGTAGTTTAATTCAATATAGGAGATATACATGGATTAAATGTTAAGTATCATGTGCCAGTACTGTGTTGCGATTGTATATGAATATGGATATACCTCCCCAACACGACCAGCTCCTACTATTTCATGATTTCAGGAGAAGAAGAAGGTTAAAGACTTCCTTCTTTAGAAGGCATTTAGAGAAAGAGAACAGTGATTATAACAGGCATACTAAAATTTGCCCACATTTCTAATATCCATTAATGGACAAAGACCCTGGTAATGGATTAATCATGGTTCACATATGGATTCCACTGGAACCAATTCAGGTTTCTCCTACAGATATAATCTGGAATTTCAACTGGTAGTTTTGCTGTTGTGCAGAACAGAAAGATTAAGACTTGTGTTTGTTTTATTGTTATTATATATATTTTTTACAGATGGGGAGACTGCTTTAAAGCTTTCAGTCATTATTCTCCAAGCAATAAATGTCCAACCATCGAAATGATAGAATACCTCCCAGAATGCATGAAAGTAAGTTGCCCAAACAAAACTGCATCTAATATGTAATATGAGGATTGATTGTTGTAATCACAACTCAAATAATAGTCATTTCCTTCTTTAAATAAAACTTCTAGTTTTCCATAGGCCATAAGGGAAGTGATCCAACAAATATTTAATAGGGACCTACTTCGATTAAAGAATCCTATTAATTGTTAGGTAGAGTATGGGAAAATATGGTCAACAGATTTTTTTATTTAAATAACCTGAGTCTAGAGCAGAGACTATTAATGGTGGTTGCTGGCTGAATAAAGCCTCTAGATGTGTTTTTGACATGCGTGTTATTGCTTCAAGTTTGCATTAGTTGTTAACATTTAAAACCAGGATGCTTCCCTTAAGGATCCAGGTAGCTGGCTTCCTGTAGCAATGAGAAGGTCTGGTGACTGGCCTACCTTCTTACAAGGCAGAAATCTCTGGGTGACAAGCAGCTGCTTCCTTTCGATGGGAGAGCACACCCACCTCTTCCTCTTGTTCACTGAGCTCGAATGCCTAGCGTTAGTTGGCACATATTGTCATTCTTGTGTAATTGCTTTCCTTGTAGCAGAGAGTATCTCTATGTGCCTTGATCCAAACTGTGAAGATAAAAGCCAGCCCCAGGAGATCCAACATTTCAAGAACAGTGGGAAAGAGCTCTTAAGGCTGGCACAGTTCAGACATTCACACTACTCGCCTGATCCTTATGGGTCTCTGAATGTGGGATTCTCTATGCTAGACTGAATGCATACCCAGCACATGGCTGGACTCCTGCTACAAGAGAAACACCCACACGCTGCTGAGCACGTGAGTGTTAAAGGATGCACATAAAAGACCTCTTGGGAAAGTTGAGATTTGAGGATTGGGACTGACATGGAATAATCAAGAAAAGAGGAATGACTTGGAATGCCAGTCATAGGGAAAATTATATTCAAATACCAGAGAAGGCCGTGAGACATAGTGACACCAGAGGTCCAGATTTGGAGCCTGGTGGCCCTGGGATTTAGTCCTGGCTCTGCCTTTTTCTGTGCTGCTTTAGGCAAGTCGTGTTACCTCTCTGAGCTTTATTTTCTATTTTCTTCAAAATCTCTAAGACATGAGCTGATAACTGATTTTGCAAAGTGATTACAAAAATTAGAGGTAAAATACATAAAAGTGTGCAGGATAGTGCTTGGCCCGTATTATATGTCCTACTATTTTCATACCACTTATGTGGTTATTAGTACCACTGCTACTAACACTTACTGTTTTTATTGGTTCAATAAGCATTCAGCATGTGCTAAGTTCTCCGTGTGCATTTTTTCTTTATAATATCTAATGGAAATTGGAGCCAGTCCAGTTCATAGATTAGCATTTTAGGTGAATAAGTTTCGTCAAAGGGCACATAAATATCCAGGATTGAAAATGATCTCAGACTTTCTTACTCAGTAATTGCAGTTGTTGGAATCTGTCCTAATGAATAATCAGGGGTATACGCAGATTTATATACGATGATGTTTCTTGCAGCATTATTGGTAGTAGTAAAAAATATATGCTAGAAATATGCACATACGGAAAACATAGAAAAGAAGTCAAGAACTTATATCAAAACGTTAATAATACTTATCACAGTTGTGGGATTATGATCGGTGTTTCTTTTCTTCTTTATGCTACTATATATTTTCTAGTTCGTTTTCTGTAACGGCCTTGTATTATTTTAGTATTGTGAAGGTTTTTTTTAAATAGGAGAATTTAAAGATCTTTTAGTTTAGCCTCATGTCACACATTTGAATGACTCACATAACCCCTGACCCTGTCCCTGCCCCCTCCCCGGGCAGCCTGTCCTTTATTGTGCCTGTGGTGATTATTACAAAGCTCTCAAACTCTCATAGCCAGCCCTGCCTCTCTGGTTCTGCGTTGTACAGCACTATTGACCAGTTTTGTCTTTACTTTTCATGATATCTATTATGACCCCTAGTACCACTGCCTGATCACCAACAGAGACCTCGTGAAATTTTTTACACCCCTCTGGTGCTTGAGACCAGCCAGGACAGCAGTGCCTTCACAGTGGGGCCCGGGTCCTTGTTTCTTCCGTTTGGGGTACTGTCCAACCCTCTACCCTTGTGTCCTGCTGGTGGGGTTGACCAGATGCCCCAGGAGCTCTTGGGGGGCACACTGATGGGATCATCTGGGGCCCTGTGTCCAGATCCGGTTCCAGGAGGGCAGCCTGGCTGGGCAGTATTTCTTTCTCAAGATAATGAATTTGGGCCACCAGAAAGGTGCCAACACACAGATTTGGGGTGACTCAAATTGCTTATGTAGACAGGGAGCCCTCAAAAATATTTGTCTCCACATACCCTAGGGGCAGCTCTAATGACCTCTTCAGTGCTCTCTCCTTTGTTATGCATCTAGAGGGCCTTCCATATTTCTCCTTATAACATCTGTCCCCCGCTATCCCATCCATGCCACTCTGGATGAATAGTTTGTCAGTGTTGCTTGGCAAGCGAGCTCCAGCAGCAAACACAGTACTCCAGGCTCCAGTAATACAGGAGATGGGACCTAGACCAAAGAAAGACCCAGTGCTCAGCTGAAAGGTCTCACTCGGGGACAGTAAATTATCATTATAAGATACGAGCAAAGGAATCCTCAACAATCTACATATTCTCTAGAAGCCCAGAAAAATACCAAGTCTTAGGCAAAACTGTGGAATATTTCTTACTCAAATTTTAGTAAATGCAGTTTCATTCTCAAGTGCACGGTATTTTTCTGAATCACTTGGTATTTCTGAGGCATGAAGTAGTAGTTGTAACATTTTCTATTTTAAATTTTGTTCACAAATGCTGTGGATTATAGTTTATCTGAGATGGAAGAAGCAAAGGAAGAGGAAGGGAGTGTCTTGGGTGTTATTTTAGAAGTGGGATCAAATCCTGTCTCTTTTCGCCTGCCTTTTCCATCATTGCAGAAAGTATCTTCGCCATTTTTTCTCTTTCAAGGTACTTTTAGATTTCTGCATAATACCCTCCACAGAAGACAAGTCCTGCCGAGACTACCATGTAAGTTTATTATCATCATAATTTGAAGCTGATTTTATTATAATTCTTTTAGAAATATTAAAAATAATGTTACTAGAGTTCCACCATCTCAAAAGATGGTAATTATTGTCTTCATTTGTTATATTAATATATTATCTATTTGTGAGGGAACTTTTTCCTTAGATCTTCAGTTCTCCCCAATATTTTAATGGTTTCTAATAGCATTATTTAGGGTTGTTTCTAGCCTTTTTATTTTCTTGGGTAGTTCTAAGAGGTCTAAGCTCTGAAAGGTTGAAGTTCTAAAACGTCTAAGTGATCTTTTGAGGATCCTTCTTTGTCCAGGACTATGAGTTATAACGCAATTGAAGAACAGCCTTCTAGGAAATTTATTTTTTTGAAACTAATATGCAGTAACTTAATTTACTTTTCTTCCTGTGAAATTACCCAATTTTGTTTGAATCAGTTAATTTTCAGCAGAATTGTAGACTTGGGTATTTGATTGTCAGAAACTACTTTTGGGGCCTATATGAGTCTGCAATTTTTAAAAATTATGTCTCCCACAGATCGAGTATAATTTCAGATATCTTCAATGTCCATTAGAATTCACCAAAAAAGTGACACCTGACCAGAGTATTAAATATGAGCCTCTTACAGCCCTCAATGTAAGTCCAGTGTTTTCATTATCCACATAGTTTCTACACAAGTGCTGTGATGTTTTGGTACAATAGTTCCAGGGAGGGGCCTGGAGAGAATTCCACATTTATAGTTTTATGTCTGTGTCTGCCATGTGTCCCAACCCTTTGTTTTTTAGTCATTTTCTATAATTGCTATCATTTGGTCCCATTAAAGTTCCACACCCTTGATTACTGTAGTCCTAATGGTCGTGTTAAACCTGCGCTAACCCAGAATCCAATAAACTGTGGATAACACACGCTGACAGTCAGCACTTGCTCCCCACCTCCAACCACCTAAATATAGACACACGTGTAAGAGTTTCCTCCAGTGTAAACCACAGGAAAATGCAGGGGGTGACATTTCACAGTTATAGCTTCCAAGTTCAGCCAACCCCTGGGTTCCACGGTAAACACTCACCTTTTAGAAGCTCTTCGATCCTTTTGGAAGAGTGAACCCAATCTGAAAGCAGGCCCTAAATGCACAGTATGGACGCTGATTTTCCAAGAGTCTTGCTCCAAACCAGCCCTTATTCCAAAGAGTACATTTACATTTCTAGCTGGTGGGGTCATAAAAGCCATGCAGATGGTCTCCTGCAGCCTAACCCAGGGGTCTCAAATAACTGCAGAGGAAACAGCTAACAGATGAGGAACATGGGCTCCTGGTCTAAAAGGACAGCAGCTACTTATTTCAACAAATTGTTGTCATGTGAGAACGGCAACCTAGGCTTATATAAATATTGGCAACAAATTAAAATTGTGTGCGTGTAAAAGAAAACATACTGAATGGTTGGATTTGCAAATTGGGGTGTATGGTGTAGATCTGTGCTTTCTATATATATGGTAACCATTAGCCACATGTGACTACTTAAATTAAAATTAATTAAATAAAGTTAAAAATTTATTTCTTCATTTGCAGTGGCTACATTTCAAGCGCTCAGTAGCCTATGTGGCTCATGGCTCTCATATTGAACAGCACAGATATCAAACATTTCCATCATTGCAGAAAGTTCTATTGGACAGCACTGGTCTAGACCAATGAGACATTTTCATCCACCTTAAATGAATTCATTTCCCTACATGGAAGCCTTTGGTATAGACCATGGTACCAACCATCACCTAAAGTGAAATCTGGAAGGCTTATTGAGTACTTGGAGTGGAAAGGATGAAGAGTCATGTGGATTGTGTGCCCGCAGGCTGGCGATGGCAGCTGACTCTCACATTTGCTCCATGTAAAGCTTTTTAGCTCCCTTGGAGTGTGTTATGTTTTGCAGTTGTTGTTATAGTTCAGACTCAATAGCCAAGTGACCTAAAAGTAACTACGCCACAGTAGACTTAAGAGAATTTTTGTGTATGTATATAGGTTTTTTCTTTAGATTGTAATTTAAATTTCTATCAGAAGGGGTTTATTTTCTCCACTACCAGAATGAGAACAGGAGGAAGTAAAAGTTTTGGTAGCATCTAAAAAGAAATAGAATCTATGTAATACAGACTCAGTGTAATTATAAGAAACGGGCTCACTTGAATAAGTACACTACTCAGTAAGCGACACGTCGGCACACGGTTGACTAGTGTCTTAATAACATGGCACACCTCACCTTTGTTCTGAGTGAGCTGAGTGGGGTTCTTCTGGAGGGAGAGCTGATCTGGTACAGGAAATTATTGTGCACAAAAGTCTGGAAGTCTAGATGGATCTGTGCGTGCTTAGGTTCAGACAAAACAGAAGAA
Source organism: Equus przewalskii (assembly GCF_037783145.1). Taxonomy (NCBI): domain Eukaryota; kingdom Metazoa; phylum Chordata; class Mammalia; order Perissodactyla; family Equidae; genus Equus; species Equus przewalskii. The sequence goes on from NC_091838.1 coordinate 14,112,050, forward strand.
ACCAGTCCCTTGGGCAGCCCCCCAAAAGGTTAGAACATTGGACATATCCACTCTTCTCCTTCCCTCCTCGAAAGAAGCCAGGCTGGGTGTTTTCTCTTGATCTCGCTGCTCTGTCCTGGGGGAGGGGCTGTGGCCAGTACACGCCATGAACTTCCCTCCTGTCTTTGACATGGTTCTTCTTGGCTACAGGCTCACCTGGGGTGCAGGAACCTCTTGACCGGTTTCTGGATTTCTCACAATGGCAGTCGATCTGTGTATTGTTGTTAAGTTGATGTCTCCTGCCTTTATGGCGGAAGAGGGTTTGGGGCTTCCTATTCCACCATCTTGCTGACATCCCTCTCTCTCTGTATTTTTTGAATAGTTAAAAATTAATTTTGAAATAAACACTAGTAGTTCCAAATAACTCATGAAAACCTATAATCTACAGGCTAATTTAACTACTGTTTCTGAGTACTCTATTATTTTAAACCCTTCTAGAAAGATAAGCCTGAGTTTCTTCAAGGAAAGAACAAGGGGGTAGCCCTTGCTGCTTTATCTTTACCGTCCTTCCCAGTTGTAACTTTGTGTAAGATGAAAAAGCTTATCTGTCTCAACTACTGAGAAACTGAAATCAAACATACTGAATCAAATACTTGCCTCTGTATAAAATGATTCTCTCAACTGTTTTTTTAAAAACTATATTCTTGATATAATTTTTGATTTTTCAAATAGTCTTAAATAAATGTTACTTTTATAATATCAAAATAAAGTTATAAAACGAGCAAACAAAAACTTAGTTTATACTTACTAGTTTAATATGATTGTATTTTTATTGATCTTTCCTTATTTCTCAGACAATGGTACAACATAACCGCATAGAGCTTCTCAACCATCCTGTGTGTAGAGAATATTTACTTATGAAATGGTGAGTATTAAGGAGTATTTCTTTTTAGTGATGGCCTCATTAAATTTATTGAAAGTCTTCTAAAGAATTGTTTTCATGGTATTTTAGTGTTTTAGATTTTATTATTTTAATATTTTACACTTTGAAAAAGAAATGTGTCAAAGGAAAATTTGATATTAAAAATGCATCAATTTATTTTTCACATTAAATGAAATATCTGGGGGGAATCGTTGTATAAATCATGAAGAAGCATTCGTGGGCCCTGCAGTGTAGCAGACAATGAAGTGAGAGGTGTGTTCCTGGGAAGAGCACTCAACTTGGAGTCAGAAGGTGTGAGCTAAATCTCTGCTCTTCCATTAATTGGTGAGATTTTAAATAAGTCATGATTTTCTTGGAAGTTGAGATTCCTTTTCTTGTCTTTATTTTTCTTTTAAGTATGGCTTTTTGGTGGGGAAGATTGGCCCTGAGCTAACACCTGTTGCCAATCTTCCTCTTTTGTTTTTTTTCTCCCCAAAGTCCCAGTACATAGTTGTATATCCTAGTTATAGGTCATTCTAGTTCTTCTATGTGGGACGCTGCCACAGCATGGCTTGAGTGGTGTGTAGGTCCATGCCCAGGATCTGAACTGGCAAACCGCAGGCCACCAAAATGAAGCGTGTGAACTTAACCACGCAGCCACGGGGCCAGCCCCAAGATTGCTTTTCTGAAAATGAAAAAGGTGAATTCAAAGATCTTGTTTCTAAATTGAGTCAATTTACTGAATAGATTACTGAGAGACATTATACCTACTTTTTCAACAGGTATCGTAAGTAAATATTTTTGGTTGAAATACTCAATTATGGTTTGCTTATTTTTTATAGGATGGCTTATGGGTTTAGAGCCCATCTTATGAACCTAGGATCTTACTGTCTTGGTCTCATACCTATGACCTTACTTGTTGTCAATATAAAGCCAGGTATGGCTTTCAATTCAACTGGAATCATCAATGAAACTAGTGATCATTCAGAAATGTTAGACACCAAGGTATTTTCAAATTTCAACTTCTTAAAATAGAGGATTATCAAAAATGTGTTTTTTTCCTTAGGAATACTAATCCCATAATAAATCTGAAATATCAAGACTTTGATTATTACAAATAGCCTATAGAATTCATATATGGTGGCAGTTTCTCCTAAAATTCTTTGTGAAATGAGAGGGAATATAAATAAATAGGTCAATAAATGAATTTGTAAACTAATTTAAAATGAATTGACATGTATGAGATGCTAGCTTGAATGTGGAAGTATAAAAGTTTAAAATTGGTCTACAAGAAAGCAGATTTGTGGTTGCAAGGGTTACAGGGAGAGGATAGTGACAGTAGACACAGGATTTCTGGTTGGGTTGATGAAAAAGCTATGGAACTAGATAGTGGTGATGGTCATGTAACATTCAGAAAGTATTAAATGCCACAGAATTGTACATTATAAAATGCAAATGTACATGTAAAATATAAAACTTTTAAAATGGTAAATTTTATGTTATGTGTATTTGACCACAACAAAAAATTTTTATGTGGGTCTATAAGTTCATATTCCTTTAGAATTCAATTGGCAGTTTTTTTTATTGAGGTGGCTTTGGTATATAACATTATATAAACTTGAGGTGTATGTCATTATATTTTGACTTCTCTGTATATTACATTGTGTTTACCATCAAAAGTCTAGTTGCCGTTTGTCACCTCAAATGGCAATTTTTGACCCTCTCTTAATAAGGACATTATGAAATAAGTATGTGTCATCTTTATATCGACATCACAGTAGTTTTGTCTTTAAAGCAAATATGGACAGTGCATAGAAATGAAGCAAAAGGAAAAATAAATATGTAAAGTGGAAATTATGAAAAAATTAAATTGTTTTATTTTTACATCCCACATAACTGCCTGTCTTATACATTTTTTGTTTCAGAATTCATATTCTATAAAAGTTTGCATGATTTTAGTATTTTTATCAAGTATATTTGGATATTGCAAAGAAGTGGCGCAAATTTTCCAACAGGTACACAAAACATTTTATATCTCTAAAGTTGCAAATATTTTAATATGCAGAACATAAATTAGTTGCTAAACTATTATTGAAATAATATATGTCAATAAAATCACGTATCTTGATGAATGTATTGATTGGAAATACCAAGCATAAACTTTTCCAAATGTAGAAATCGCATGATTTTACATAAGGTCCGTGCACTGGATGGTGCTTATTTAATTTAACATATCTGAGGCAGAGATGTTCCCATTTTACTAGTCCATATGGGTCTGCCCAGCTACAAATGAGCTTATGAATAACTTTTCTGTGTTTTCTCCTATATCAGTTTAATATTTTGCTAACATAACAGTTAGATTTTGGTTGATAATTTTGAATGTCAATGTTTATAAAAGAACTGATTGGCCCAAGACTCCATTTCAAACAGGCCTTTCTTTGAATTCCTTTTCTAACAGAAAATTCCTTTTCTTTATTGGATAACATTTCAAGTTATAATAAAATTTGGGAACATTTTATAGCATAATTTTTACTTTATACTCTTTTTTTAAGTGGGCAACCCAGGTTCGGGTCAGACATAAGAATTATGTCAATTATCTGCAGATCCTTGCTTTGGTTGGTAAATGGCATCAATCTTTTATTTCTCAGTATGGAGGCTTAAAGTCTTTTATTATTCATTTGTTGGTGTGGTTTTTTGTGGATGTTATTTTGTATAAGCCATATACCTTTTATACAGCACCTCATATTCTGTAAAAATTTACTTTGTTAGATAGTATAACCACATGAATATTTGCATTAAAGAATGTTGATGATGATAACAGTGTTTTGCATTTGTTTGATATTATATGTTAAAGTACTTTTATATATATACTTTCAGTAACTTGTCACAATTCTGACTGTTAGACTGTATTGTTCCATTGTACCTTAAATATTTAGGGCATATTATTTAATCTCTCGTCATTATTTTCATTTTCTTAAAATGAGAATTGCAGATTATAGTCTAAATTGAACTATAAAGTTATAAGATTTCTCTCTCAGATTTGGTCTCCACATTTTCTTACTGAAATTTAAATGGTCTGCAGGAAATTTAATGTCCCAAACATGACATCTTTAAGAATAGGAAATGATGGGGCTGGCCCAGTGGCGCAGCAGTTAAGTGCATACATTCCACTTTGGTGGCCCGGGGTTTGCCGGTTTGGATCCCGGGTGCTGACATGGCACTGCTTGGCACGCCATGCTGTGGTAGGTGTCACACATATAAAGTAGAGGAAGATGGGCATGGATGTTAGCTCAGGGCCAGTCTTCCTCAGCAAAAAAACAAAAAACAAAAGAGGAGGATTGCCAGCAGTTAGCTCAGGGCTAATCTTCCTCAACAAAAAAGAAAAAAAAAGAAAGAAAAGAATAGGAAATGACACTAAATTATTATGGTGATTAAATTTTATCACAGGTCTCAAACCTCCTTAGAAGCAGCTTTAGTTCATTTGTATCCTGAGAGATCCACATGCATCTCCCTATAGAGACAGAAAGGAATTACTAAAGTAACTTGTAGGCCTCCAAGAGTTTCCTTAAGATGGAGGGGACTCTATGGGGAAGGCCCAGAAACTTGTAGGATTTCCATAGGCATCAGACTCCCAAAGTGCCAGGTCAACAGACGAGGCTGGGCCATTTCCAACACTGATCCGTACACAGGGCTCGAAGTTCGGTCCAGGATGGCAGGAGCCGGTCCCTTGGTCCTAAACTTCTTTCCAGCTGCAGTGCCAGAAAAATGTTGTTACGGGTTACATATGTATAACCATCCATAAGATGCCAGGTCTCGGTGTCTACAGGTGGTAATTCTTCATTCTTTTCAACCCTAGAAAAAGAATTACTTTTTGGAATTTAACAATGTACTTGACTGGATGATTTACACAACAAGCATCATTTTCGTGTCCCCCTTGTTCGTTGGTATCCCAGCTCACGTGCAGTGGCAATGTGGAGCAATCGCTATATTTTTCTACTGGATGAACTTCTTAATGTATCTTCAGAGGTAAAACCAGCTTGAATGACTTCTATATCTTTTAGGCATTTTTGATATCAAAAGAAGAACTATTATGAGAGCCATAGATTTCTAACTGGCTCACTCCTCCTCCAATTGCTTTAGACTCTGAAGGCCTGCCACCGTGAAGGAAAACGAGAGGGAGGTTTGGAGTTCAGAGTGTAGACCAGGGTTTCTCAGCCTTGGCACTACTGAAATTTGGGACCAGATCATTCTTTGTTGTGGGGTGCTATCCTGTGCAGTGTAGAATGTTTAGCAGCATCCCTGGCCTCTACCTATTAGATGCCAGTAGTAACTCCCCAACATCAGTGTGACAACAAAAAACGTCTCCAGATATTGCCAAATATACTCCGTGTAGCACAACGACCCCAGGTCAAGAACCATTGGTCTAGGCAAATCCAGGTTAAATGTGGAGAGGAAATAGGAATAAAAGTGTTGGCTATTCTGCTTTTACCTGTGTTACTGGGTAAGCATTTACTTTAGATTAAAACAATCAAAATGAAGTGATAGGTGTGGGGAATAATAATGATAGAAGAGAAGAATTTACCCCAAAGGATCTAACTCTCGAGGGGAAAAAGGGCTAAGCACTCCTCCCTCCCACAATTGCTCATGCTGAAATAAATGTTACTTCATATAATCTTTACAATAACAAGAGGTGAATGTTAGTACTCGCAGTGTATAAAAGAAGAAGCTGAAGCACTGAGTTAAGGAACTTGCCCAAGATCCCAGCTAGTAAGTCAAGACGTAGACATTTTACCAAAGTCTTGTCAACTTGAGGGACCATGTTTCTCTCACTGTAGCATCTGCCTTGCTGTGTTGTCACACAATGCTGTGGGGTTGAGCCCAGCCCCTTGGAAGGAACACGATATGGTGGGAAGAGCAGTGGCCTGGAAGTCAAGGGGCTTCAAGACAGCTCCAGGCACTGCCACTCTTGGCTCTGTCGTTATCAGTGACCTTAGCAAGTTACGGGACATCTCTGAGAGTTTAGTTTCTGAGACCTCTGAAGTCCCTTTCAGCTTTAAAATCTTATGACTACCCTTTTAACAAGTTGTCTTTGCCAGAGGAAAAGTACAACTTAGTGGCCAGATGACACACCCATTATCTACGACTCAAACATTTCACAATGTAGGTTCCTGGGGGAGGAAAAGCAAACCTCAGGAAGCTGAGGATGGGGAAGGTAAATCATATGTATGTGCCCTGTGATAGGAGCCTTCGGGCACGTGAGCTCATTCAAACAATCCCCACAGGACATATCACACAACTCACCTCTAACCCCTTTATGAGGCATTTGGCAGCATTATCTTTGATATTGGGAAGCTATGATTTTTCTCTCCTACTTTGGTGGAAGTAATGTCCAGTGGTCGAGTGGTAAAACAATTAAAGAGAAACATTGACGAGAAGCGGGAAAGAGGAAGAAACAAAACACTTTGATGAACAGCTTGAAAATTAGACTTGGCTATTCATGAATTCTCGTGGCTCCTTTTGAGAGGAGGGCTCAGTTATTTCATCTGCGAAACCTGGTACCTCGTGCATGAGAAATATTGACACTGAGTGAAATACAGTTTGACCAGAAAAGGGAATAAGTAGTTTAATTCTTAAAATTTTCCTAGATTTGAAAATTGTGGCATTTTCATCGTTATGTTGGAGGTAATTATGAAAACTTTGTTGAGGTCCACGGTCGTGTTTATCTTCCTTCTTCTGGCTTTTGGACTCAGCTTTTACGTCCTCCTGAGTGTCCAGGTGAGGCAGTTACATCAGTAGTTGATTTGGTTGCTGTGAATATCAGGAATATATATTTATACTGAAATATTAATGGCCTAGAAAATGAATAGTAACCTAACAATATTTTAATACTATATTTACCTGATATAATACCAGGAAGAAGTATAGTCTTACTAGAACCTTTTGACAATGAAAAAAAGTCATTATGTATAATGCACGACGATTCGTTACATGTGCAGAGAAGATCTTTTTGATGACTTTACCACCAGTTTCTTGGTAGTTCTTGTCACCATATTTCAGCGATAGTCCTATGACTTTTAGAAAGATTTTAAATATGATTTTTTACCATTTTTCTCTCCAGGAAGCGGTTTTTCATTGCGTGCATTTTGCGTTTCATTTCTGTCTTGCCGTCTTTTCTCAGGATGCCTTCAGCTCTCCACCGCTTTCTATCATGCAGACCTTCAGCATGATGTTGGGAGACATCAACTATCGTGATGCCTTCCTACAACCGTTTTTGAGAAATGAATTGGCATATCCATTTCTGTCCTTTGTACAACTTATTGCCTTCACAATGTTTGTCCCAATTGTCCTCATGAATTTACTTGTAAGTAATCTATCCTCGTATCTTCTGTTTCTTGATCATTTGGGGCCTTTAGTAATGATAATTGTCCTTTTTTTTAAAATTTATTTTAATTTATTTTTATTTGCCTCTTTAATCTCCCTCCATGAAGGAAAAAATGGACTGCTATACAATTCATTCATTCAGCATTCATTTAGTGCTGGGGGTGTGCCAGGCACGGCATGAGGCACAGAGGATGCAAAAATGCATTCACTTGGCAAATACTTATCAAGAATCTACTAAATGCGAGATGCTGGTCCAGGTGCTGGGAAACGGCGGTGAACAAAACAGACCAATACCCAGCCCTTACATGGTTATAAACTGGTCAAGGAGCTAAGTAGTAAACAACTAAATATGTAGCATGGTGTCATGGGGGTGATAAATGCTATGAAGAACCACAAAGCAGAAGAAGGAAATAAAGATGAATGGTGTGTGCTGCTTTGAGGTTGGGGTCAAAGGTGAGGCAGAAACCTTCATGAGTGAAGGATTAAAACCTCATCTCTGCCCTGAAATTCCTCATTGACCAGAGATTCAAGTGGGGAGGAGCCTCTCATGCAGAGGGCATCTCTGGCACTCAGGTGCCCCTCTAAACCTGTCAAAGGCTGGACACCTTCAGCCGACAAGAACATGCCCTTCTTGGTGACCAAGAAAAATAAAATAAAAGATAGGACCAAGAATAATAAAGAATGACATAAAGGGGCCAGCCCTGTGGTATAGTGGTGAAGTTCAGCACACTGCTTGGTGGCCTGGGTTCATGGGTTTGGATCCCAGGTGCAGACCTACACCACTTGTCAGCCATGCTGTGGCAGAGACCCACATATAAAGTGGAGGAAGATTGCCACAGATGTTAGCTCAGGGCTAATCTACCTCAGCAAAAAAAGAATGACATAAAGCCTACGTTCTTCTCTTAGAATCTCTTATGTTTTGGAAGATAATTATCTAGAAGGGAATTTGGCATAGCAGTAGTACAGATTGGTGCAATACTCAGGATCCGTGTATCCAGGACCCGTTGAGCATCTGTACCTGCATAATCCAAAGAAAAACCAAACGCAACAGAGCCAAGACTGACAGTGTTATCTTTCCTTCAAACTCTGCTGCTGCCTCTCAGCAGCACTTCCTAGTCATCTGACTCAGATCACTGGAAGATATTCTCCATCCACCCAGCCCCTCCTCCTCAGTTCTTCCAATAAACGTTTGCCTCATAAACCGCCTTCCGGTTGGCACACACGCTCCGGGTTCCTCACCCATATTGCTGCTGCAGTAGACTGAAGAGTCTCTCTATCTCGTCTCACTCTTCCGCCTAATCCTTCCTGCAAATTGTCACCATAGTGACATTCTGGTAATGAAAAGCAGGGCCCATCAGTGGCTCTTTCATGTTGTTTTCTATAACTCTTCAAAAGCTTTAGTCCAGTCTAAACCCGTCAGCATAGCATGCAAGGGGCCTTGTGATCTGGATGTTACCCAGAGCTCACCCAGCTAGCTCCCCACTGTTCTCAGGACTCGCCCAGACGTGACCACGTGTGCTCACTGGGTGTGCCAGGCTTTCCTTCCTGCCTCCTGGGCTCTGCACAGGCTGTTCCTTTTCCTGGAAAGCCCTCCCTCCTTGAGTTAATTCTTTCTAAGCTTTAAACACTCAGCTCAAGCACCCTGTGTCCTGGGCAGACTTTGCTAACCAGCTCCCCCAACCCGAGTCACCCCAGTCTGAATCGGATGCCCCTTCCTTTTGTTATTATAGTTTGGAGGACACAAATCAAAGAAAGATAATAACAAAACCTACTTCCTAGGTTGTTGAGGGGATGAAATGAGCTTAAAAGCGCTTAAAACAGTGCTTGGCACATCATAATCATTCAATAAATATTTGTGGTTGTTTTTAGTGCCATTAAGTCAATTCTGACTCCTAGCACCCTGTCTACGCAGAGCGAACCCTGCCCGGTCTTTTTGCACCATCCTCTCACCTTCTGACGCTGTATCAGACAATGCTCTGCTACTGTTCATAGGGTTTTCATGGCCAGTTTTTTCCGATGTGAGTGTCCAAGTCCTTCTTCCTAGTCTGGAAGCCCCACTGAAAACTGTCCACCATGGGTGACCCTGCTGGTATTTGACATAGCAGTGGCATAGCTTTCAGCATCACAGCAACACACAGCCACCACAGTGTGACAACCGACAGATGGCTGCTGTGGTTCCCTGACCAGGAAATGAACCCAGGCCGCGGCAGTAAGAGCACCAAATCTTCACCAGTAGACCACCGGGCTGGCTTCAATAAACATTAGCTACTATTAACTAGTAATGATTGATCCATTCTTTGACTCACAAGCCCAGATGTCTTCAGAGCCCAGGCAAGTCTCTTCACTGTACCCAGAAGGAGTTATAGGACAGTTGGTTTTGATGGAGGCTGATGTAGAGAGCATGCCCATCTCAAGGCTTGCGAGTTAAAAAGACAAAAACATCCTGCCAAATAAAACTGACTTGCTGACTATATATGGTTTTCAGTGCTAGTTTGCACACCTTAGAACATACTCTTTCACCATTCTCTCCTTCAGCAGCTATTTTGTGTACCTACTATGTGTCCTGATGTGTTCTAAGCACTGGGTATACAGTGGTGACCTGGACCGACAGCGCCCTTGTCTTGTGGAGTTTCCTTGACTTTGAGCTCCTTGAGAGCAGGCACTAGCTTCTCTCTGGTGCAGCACACAGGAGGCTGGCTCAGCGTAGACAGTGTTGAGTGTGGAACACACAGTGAAAGAGTGAGCGCATGTGAGCTCATTGAGTGGAACTGAGCCGACAGCTTCCCCCCACCTCACACTATCCACCATGAATTTCTACATGGAGTTTTTTTTACCAGAGTCTCACCCACCCCTGATGTGTACCTTTTTCTGCCAAACATATGTGAGATACAAAGTCCTTCATTGCCCCAGTGTAATGTTTTAACTCTTCCGTGTTGTCACTCTTGTTCACCTCAGATGCTAAACTCCTGGGGTTTGCAGCCATGTTGCCTGCCTACACCAATTGCATTTGATATCACATCATCGCTGTCCTCTCCAAAAATAACATCTTTTTATTTTCAATTAAAATGGATTTCAGAGTAATCCATGTGTTGTAATTTTTCATGACTATGCTTCAGATTACTGGACCCACCAATGTGGCCATCCCTGTTGCAAAGGTGTATAGGCTTTGCAGTCTTCTGTAAGATGTGTTAGCAAAGCGTTTTGAGGCCACTGCTAAGCAATTACCTGCCCACTCCCTCAGTGTAGACAGAGAGACCTTAGTGCACGCTTAGGGGAGCCATTAAACTGACAGTGACTCTGTGTTATGCTTCAGATTGGTTTGGCTGTTGGTGACATTGCTGAGGTCCAGAAGCATGCATTGTTGAAGAGGATTGCTATGCAGGTAAGTATTGTATTTATTTAAAACTTATTGAAATTAGCACCACCCTAATTATTCATGTGTAAGAATAGCTGATTTCTGAGAACTCATTTATTTAATACTGGCATTTTCCAATACTGAGAAGCAGCATACGGTGCCTGTTGTGCATGTTCTGTGCTGTAGTCAGAGAATCAAAATTGATGACAGAAATTTCTTTAGCCTCTTATTTTTTTTGGTGAGGAAGATTGTCCCTGAGCTAACATCCATTGCCAAATCTTCCTCTTTTTTGCCTGAGGAAGATTGTCTCTGAGCTAATATCTGTGCCAATCTTCCTCTATTTTGTATGTGGGACGTTGCCACAGCATGGCTTGATGAGCAGTGTGTAGGTCTGTGCCTGGGATCTGAACCCACAAACCCTGGGCTGCCAAAGTGGAGCATGTGAACTTAACCACTTCGCCACCAGGCTGGCCCCTTGAGCCTCTTTTTACAGCAGCATGTGGTCAACCAGGCAGGTAGCTGCTGGACCAAGAACATCACGGGTGTGTGTAGTCTGTCTTGTCATAGCCTAACTGCTCGAAGGAGTTCTTGATATTCTGGGCACAGACTTACAATGTCCCCACAGTGAGTGTCATATTGAACTTTTAACTTCATCCATGAGGTTTTGCACCCTTGTGACATCCCTCAAATTTTTCTAGATAATTTGATGTAAAATTTGCTAGAGTCAAAGGTTTCTGGATAGGTCCTTGGCTGTTGAACCATGTGAGATAGTTTCTTGTTACACAACACCAAGCTATTTGTATGCTCTTAATTGCATTGTCTTTAAATTTCAAATTTGATGCTTCAAAAATACCTGATGACCAGTTGAATGTATGCATTTGGAAACTTAGGTCTGATCAAAAGAAAGAAAAATCCATGCTAAGGTGTAACTTGCTCTTTACTCTTCTCTTCACTTTTCTTTGTTACTCTACCTTCTTCTGTGTTACTCATTCAGCAATACCTTAGCATATATTTATTTTTAAAAATGCTCCTGTGCATGGCATATGCAAAGCACAGCACAACTTAGCATGAGACCTCAGAGAAATTACAGAGATGTGATCTTTGACTATGACAAGTAAAATAAATCTAATTAGAGAGCACACCAACTAAACATTCAGAGAATAAAATATCAAAATTTAGAAGCATCCCTAACCTCTACGTCTGTGACTAAACTGTCTATTATACAGAGAGCTGGGAACATTAAAGAATGAAGATATGTGCATTAAATAGTTAAAATGTCACGTACAGAAAATAAATGCAAAATAATTAAGGAACTGCTATATGGAAGCGTTGGGATGTGAACCGGGCATTGAAAGGTGGTGGGATTTTGAAAGCAGAGAGGCCATTCCAGAAAGGAAGGACCCAGCAGGAGCAAACGGCCAAAGGCAGAACAAGAGGAAAAGCCTAAGGAGGTGTGACAGGGCCCCCTGGGCTGGAAGGATGGCTCATTAGGGTGCAATAAGGCTGATCCAGTGATCGAAGGCTTTATTCAAAAACAGCAGGCAAACGAAAGCCTTAGCTTTAGAAGAAAGGGCAGGAAATGATGAAGCACTTCAAGTCATTTTGTTAGTGAGTGGAAAGTTCTTGTGAGTCCTTCTAAAGAATGGGAACAGACTCAAAGTGGAGGAGGGAGGAGCCAGTGAGTGGTTATTACCTTAAGAGAGATGGAGTGTAGGACTGCAGGTAGCTGGGTGAGGAGAGAAGGGACATGTAAGCTTCTTGGCAGGCACATCAGCAGAACTTCGTAACTAATAACTCTTGAAAATACCAGGAAAAGTAAAGAAAAAGGACAATGTAAGCAACAGCAGTAGATCAGATGTCTGGGGGGAAGCCCGCTAAACGACAGTGTCAGTGCAGTTGATTTGAAAGCACAGTGCTATATGAGGTTTGCTTTGCTCCCTGAAACCAAGCAGCACAAAGGCCTATAAAGGAAGTGAGCAAAGCAAGTCCTCCCATGTTATCTGTCCTTGTTTTGGATCAAGAACAGCATTGACTTGGGGCCGGCCTGGTGGCGCAGCGATTAAGTTTGCACGTTCCGCTTCTCGGCGGCCCGGGGTTCGCCGGTTCGGATCCTGGGTGCGGACATGGCACCACTTGGCCTGCCATGCTGTGGTAAGCGTCCCACATATAAAGTAGAGGAAGATGGGCACGGATGTTAGCTCAGGGCCAGGCTTCCTCAGCAAAAAGAGGAGGACTGGCAGTAGTTAGCTCAGGGCTAGTCTTCCTCAAAACAAAACAAAACAAAACCAGCATTGACTAGAAAACCCAGGAAGCCTTTCTCCTATTTCCCCTGGGCTGTTTTTTAAGCAAGTCTACATCCATGTACAACTCTGTACATCAGACTTACAACCTAAGTCTGAGCCCACAACAGAACCAGGGATGTAAGGGGATGGGTAGCATTTCATAAAGAGTCATTTGGTCTGCAAACAACATCATCTCAAATGAGAGTGGAGAGAGAAGGGTCGCTGGGATGGCTTACACTGGGAGGTGTATTCATTAAGCAGACTATCAGTTCCTCAAAGACAGGAGTTGTGAGTATTTTGAGGGGCTTAAAGTTGTTTGTTTTTAACATTGGTGACCCCCCTTTCCAGCACAAGCTGGAAGCTGGAGACACTCCACAAACTTTTATGTACCCGCTGCAAATGACAAAAGGAAACCCACAGAGGCCATCTTCCCCTTCACCATGGAACCCGCCCGTTAGCGGAGGGGAAGCTGCTCCCTCAGCCCAGACGAGCCACATTCAGTGGGTCTCATCAGACCCACTCTGATTGGACTTGAGGCTTTGCTTGCCATCCTCCCCCAGGACCATGTTTGAGAGAGGAAGTCTGGCAGCTCCTGGGCAGAGAATGAACAAGATTAAGATACACCACGTGCTTTATCTGTTGGCAAACCCTTGGTGTGAATAAATCTTTTCAATGAAGTCTGAGTAAGTGAATGATAACACGTGACCTCTGAACAATGTCTATGGCGGGAGAAAGGAATATTGCCCTAAAGACCCGAGGGAAAAAGGAACCCTGAAAATTACTTACTATAGAAACTCAAAGAAGATACATAATTGGTATTATTAATAAAATACAAGAAAACATAGCTTTTCTTGAAACTGGAACTAATGTGTTAGTATGTTAAGTGGTGGCAATTGCTATGAAAATAGCAGAGAAGCAGGATAGGGAGGGTGTTATGCGGGAGAGGGGGACTACGATTTTAAACAGCATGGTCGGGAACTTCTCACCATCTCACCATTTATGAATGCAAATCACTTCAATGTCTAAATATTAAAAAACATATGGTCTTGGTTTGGAAAACTAAATCTTGCATCAATGGCAATTAAACATCACTAAACAACGAACACAAAGGCTATAGACAGAGTCAAAGGCAAACAAAAAGAAGTTGAAAACCTGAGAATTAATATAAACTCAAGGTGAAAACATTAAGTGAGACAAAAGATTCTATCTGTGAAAATAAAAATTACACTCAAGATATGTCCTGGATAAACCATTTTCCACTTGATAGCACAGTGTGAGAAATTGATGAAATACTCTTAGCCATGCTGCTTCTGGTTCTTTCACTGCTCACCTTGTGAGCCTCCATTTCAGCACACCTTCCACTCTCCTGTCATAGCTACACATTCAGACCATCCACTGCTCCAGCTGTGCACATGCTGTGGTGTTAATACACCCTGAGTATGGGCTAAGTCTTTTTCTTCTTTGTAGCCCCAGTGTCAGTCACAGTCACTGAATAGTACGCATCTGCTGACTGAATTCTTGTCAGGGGATGAGGTGAGATCTAGGGGCATGTAGGTGTCGTGAGCTGGGCATGAAGGGAACCTGGCCAGCCCAGCCGCTGGTGCATAAACAAGGACCCAGGAGTCTGTCTGCAGTTTGCTGTACTAACCATTGCTTCCGAGCAGTGTAAGAATTCCAGATACTGAATAATGGCTTTTATCAACAAATCTAAAACGCACTTTAGGTGGAACTTCATACCAGCTTAGAGAAGAAGCTGCCGCTCTGGTTCCTACACAAAGTGGATCAGAAGTCCATTATGGTGTACCCCAACAGACCCAGACATACTGGAATGTTATTAGTAAGTACATGTAGCAAATACCGACTTAAATAACATGATATTGCGCTGTACTCATTCATTGTGTTATCCCTAAGGGTGCTGTTTTATATGCTTGGAGTCACTCTGCCTGTGGGAAAGAAAGAATTGTGTTTTTTTTTTTTTTTGGTGAGGAAGATTTGCTGTAACATCCATTGCCAACTTTCCTCTTTTTTTTTTTTTTTTTGCTTGAGGAAGATTAACCCTGAGCTAACATCTGTGCCAGTCTTCCTCTTCTTTGTATGTGGGATGCCTCCACAGCGTGGCTGATGAGCAGAGCAGGTCCACGCCCAGGATCCAAACCTGTGAATCTGGGCTGCCAAGGCAGAGCACGCAAAACTTTAACCACTTGGCCACAGGGCTGGCCCCTGAAATAATTGTGCTTTTTTAAAAAAAAAAGTGCATGATTTACCCACAGTGTGAAAGTGATGGGCAGTGGAGGGAGACATTTCCTCTCCTCTTCCGAGAGGCTCATCCACAGTGTCTGTGTTAAAGATGTACCGTATCCCTCGGAGGGCAGATGGGCAGGTGGACCAGCCGTTCCCTTTAGCATCTTTTTTACAGCGCAGGTCCACTTCATTTGTTTTTCCTAGGCACACGCCACTTACATATATGTGCAGATATACATGTGTATCTATGTCATGTAAGGAATACACATGTATGTATACATAGGTGCATAAATATACACACACATACGTGGGGGTGTACATTATAGAAAATATACGAAGTGTCAAAGACTAAGCAAGGCCATCGCCTTCAATGGAAAAGGGCCAACACTAAGTCAGAAGTACTGGACGCTAATCTTAACCGTGCCTGGGCTCCCTCCTGTCCCTGGGAATAGTGTTTCTGAGTTCTTTTTAGGTTCATTTTCCAGTGTGTAGTCCTCAAATGATAAAGGCCAACTGAGATCAGCCTCGGCTGTATTTGAACTCTACACTGTCTCCCGATCCGATTTCACTTGTCCCCATGATTGCGGGTAGTACCTGAACTCAGAAGGCTCAGCAGCTGCTCTCTCTAGCCTAGAGCTCTCCTTCGAGTTCCAGGCCCCTGTATCCCACTGTCTCGTTGACAGCATCACTGGTCTGTCTCAAAGGTACCCCCGGTCATGCAAAACAAACTCATGATCCTCCCTCCTGACATGCCCTACAGGGAAAGAGCGAGAAAGCCCCATCCTTCTCCAAGTTTCTCATTGCTGCTAATGTCACCACCATTCATTTGCCCGTGGAAGATGTCATTCTTGACATATCCTCTCCCCTCACACCTAATCAATGCCGTGTTTGGTCCATTTGACTTCCTGGGCGGCCTGTGCAAGTGGTCATCTTCTCCTGCCTGGACTTCTAGAATTACCTTATTCCTGGTCATTTCACATCTGCCCTTGATCCTCTCCAGTCCACTAAATGGTTTAAACGACACTAAATTTAAAAACATATTAAAATAGCATTTCAGAAAATTCTCCACGTAAAATTCAGTCGTGTTGGTTAACGGTGCAGAGCAGTTTTAGAGAATCAACAGCTAATCCTGTATGGCGTACTGCCACTTATAATGTCTCTTTCTGTCAGTGGACTGAGCTCCTGCAAGGCCACTGCTATGTCTTACAGTGTTGGTGCCAGCACCCCTGGCTCAGGAGCTGAATTATGGCACATATTCAAGAACTAGCTCCTGAATTGAGTTCAACTTGAGTAACTTTTAATCTTTTATCCCATAGCGTTTGTATTCTCATATCTTTTGCCCCCGAGAAGCGAGACAAGAAATACCAAATGCCGATACATCTTTAGAAACGGAAATACTGAAGCAGAAATACCGGTATTTTTCCTTTTATCTGTATTTGAGGAACTTAAAACTCTTAAATGATGCGTAGGATAAAGTTATACTGTATATTTGTGTTTTTAGCTCATCTGTTGTCATGATTTAATTGACTGATGTTGCTAGTATATTGAGAATCAGGAGACATTTTTTAGACTCAACAACTTATTTGCTGCTATTCATCAATTAGTTTGCCCATCTGTATCTTGAACTGCATTCTTCATGAGCCATCCGAATTCATACTGTAAATTTTTGAGGATCCCTGGAGAAGCCATATAGTGTGTAGTGGTTAAGCATGAGGGCTTCAGTGTTAATTTACTGAGTTCAAAGGCCCACTGAACTATTTACTATTTACTAACTATTTACTAACTGTTTGACCCTGGGCAAGTCACTTAACCTGTCTGTGCAACAGTGTTTTAGTCTTTAAAATGGGAACAAAAGTAAACTAGCCATGAACTAGCAGTTTAACCTTAGGAAAATCATTTAAACTTTAAAAATATGTCTCCCTTAGAAGGATTTGACTACTGTGAGGCCGTAAGCTGAGCACGCTCAATCTGATACGGAACGCTTCTAGTACGTAGGCCTCCCTGCACTCAGAACACCTAAAAGGATAATTGAAAATAAATTAATAAAATGTGTATGTCCTTTTAGGCTGAAGGATCTCACATCTCTTCTGGAAAAACAGCATGAGCTTATTAAACTCATCATTCAGAAGATGGAAATCATCTCTGAGACAGAGGATGAAGACAACCATAGTTCTTTTCAAGACAGGTTTAAAAAAGAGCTGTTAGAACAGAGGAACAGCAAATGGAGTTCTGTGTTGAGAGCAGTAAAGGCAAAAACACACCCCTCTTAGCATTAGTTACCCGATGCAACAGGGCTTCCGATGGGGGGTCTGCATGACTTTTGCGGTCTAATTTCCAATTTGGAAAGAGCAAGGAAAAAGCAGAAATCTGATTCTGATTTCCCTACATGTGAAACCATGGTTCCTGTATCCTATATAAAAATAAAGTCTGTCTATTTATATTTTCTGCCAGTCACTGAGTATTGGGAATATCCTTGCTGCTATGTTCAAGCTGGATTTTACCTCTCATTCTTTGAATGGGTAGAAAACTAATTGGCTAGAATTACATTTTTAATGATAAAGAGTAATAAATGTAACTGTTAAGCTAGAATACAAATGTCAATACTGGATTCCTGCTTGATGATTATATAATATGTAATGTATTACACAATAAAGAATTAGATTGGATTCTACCATTTAGAATGTTTTTTTGTGTTGGAAGATCCTGTGGGTGGAGCCCTGTGTACTCTGTTCTGACCATAATAAATTTCCCCACCCTTCTTGCTGCTCCCAACACACCTGATGTCACTTTGAATTGAGGCCAAAATTAATAGACCTTGTGATATGCATGAATTTTACTATAGATAGCTTATGTTATTTCTGTATTTTTTGTTTGCCATGGATCATAATAAATGTAAAACCTATATAGTTACCCCACTGATTATTGTGTGAGCCTTTTATTGAATTCAGTTTTTTGAAATTTGCAAAAATGCCTCCATCATGTATGTCTTTTTTTCTTTTGATGTCCACTACAAAGCATGAATCAGTCATGTGGGGGATTGGAATTGGCCGCCCAAAGATAGTCTCTTTGGCATGAGGATTATTTTGGGCTGGTTACTTTTAAAAACTGCAGAGAGGAGAGAAACTCTGAAAAGTAGAATTACCCTTTGTAGGAGATATTTACATTTGTTTAGGCAATCTCCATTTGTAAGGGTGTCTCCCTCTCTGTACCAGGAAGAAGGGAGGATGGCCTTATCTCTAGAAGCTCTTATCAATGAGGAAGGCAAGGACTTAAATCTGCATAATAACCCTACTCTTGTTTACTGTGCTTTTCTGGTAACCTCCCATAACTGACTCCCCTACCCCCAGCATCCTCCTTTGCCTTTAGCTCAGGAGGGTATTTAAAGTGAGAGCTTCCACCATTTTGGTGAGTTCCTCAGTTTTCCTGAGCCTCACCCATGTATACATGTTATAAAGCTGTGTTTAATTTTCTCCTGTTATTCTGTCTCATGTGAATTTAATTTGTTGTCCTGCCAGAAGGACCCAGAGTGGGTAGAGGAAATGCCTTCCTCCCCTACAATCACACACCTCATCGTTGATCTTTTCAAGGTCTTTCTGTTGTTTTATTTTCCCCTTCACCGTGATTCTTGTGTCTATTCCCTCACTACCCCCAGGAGACACCCACTCTAATGAAAGTCTTGGGCCATGCGTGTATCCTTGGGTTATGCTGAATAGTATTGATTTAGGTGTGTGTTTATTTACATAGGTGTTATTATGCTGTGGTTCTTGTTCTCTTTGTACTTCTGTTCCCTGGACACTATATCTACAAGATACAACTGTGGTACCATCTGTCCAGTTAGTACAAGGCTTCTGACAGCTGCTTGCTATCATTGTGTGCCCCTCATGTTGGACTGATCTTGTCTCCAGGGATGGACATTTTTGTGGCCTTTGCCTCCCGCTATCACACATATTCTCAGACATACTCACACTCATACAGATAGCAGAATTCTGAGTGACAATATGTCATATGAAAAAAATAGACATTTTTATATTTGTGGTCTGACAGAACACATGGCCTAGAGGCAATGTTGTACCTGCCTTAATCTTTTTTTTTTGAGAAAGATTAGCCCTGAGCTAGCATCTGCAGCCAATCCTCCTCTTTTTGCTGAGTAAGACTGGCCCTGAGCTAACATCTGTGCCCGTTCTTCCTCTACTTTATATGTGGGACGCCTACCACAGCATGGCTTGCCAAGCACTGCCATGTCTGCACCTGTGATCTAAACCAGTGAATCCCAGGCCACCGAAGCAGAAGGTGCACACTTAACCACTGTGCCACCGAACCAGCCCCCTGCCTTAATCTTTGATATGAAGATCTTTGTTCTTTATTTTCCTTCAAACAGAAAGGTTAGAAATTCACAATATGGGAGCAATAACCAGGGATGCCCTGATCATGAAAACAAAGGTCTTTTCACAGTCTTAACGCTCCCCAGATTTTGTGTGGCATTGCACAATAGAGATCTTCATTCAACATTTATCGAACACCAACAATGTGTGAAACACTGCACCCTACTGTTGTGAGGAATATTGAATTAATTAGGTTATCTTACCTGTATCTTACAATTTAATGAGTCACCATTTACTTTCTGAAATTCTCCATTAACCCCCAACGCTGCATTCTCTGCTTCTTCCACTGTTTTTCTGACTACTGCTCTTCTACTTCTCTTACTGGCTTCTTTCTCCCACCTGCTAGCTAGATGTTTACATACCTAAGGTCTGTCCTTGACCACGTGCCCTCGCACACTCGTTTGCAATCACCTAGCACAACTTCACTTATGTTTGACAAATTGATACGGTCTCTTCTGCTCCTCCCAAAGTCCAGTTCTGCGTTTCCATAGTTCTTCAAACTAAATACATATAAATATGAATAAGGGGGAGGTAAAACCAGCTCCTTCTGATCTCCTGTTTTCCATCAATGGTACCAGCATTCTCTCAGGCTCCTAGACTTGAAACTGACAGACCCTCTCAATTAATCTTCCTAAAGTACAGCTCTAAGCCTTCACATCCATGCTGAAAGCTTCAAAGACTTTCCTTTTCATCCGCAAGCAACCTAATCTACTCAACCTGGCTCTGCAGTCTAATGTAGCCTTATCTTTCAGGATTCTGCACTTCACCCAAATCAAAAGATCACTATTTCATCGAAACACTTCATGTTTTTCCATCTCCCTGCCTCTCACTATGCTGTCTTCCACCCAGAATGTCCTCTCTCCACGTCTTTTAAAGCTCAGTTCAAACGGCACCTGCACCTCGAAGTCTTCTAACGCCCCAGCTGATGATGCCCTCTGCCTCCTCTGAAGTGAGAACACCGTATCTCCTCCGGCGTTTCTGCCTGCTTTGCTGACCATGACTTTCTCTCCCACTAGAGGGTAGACTTCCAAGGTCCATCGTTCACTATCATCATTAGTCTCAAGCAATCCAAAGAATTACATCCTGTTTCACTTTTTTTCATCCCGTGTAGCCACTGGCACAGGGCCACGCACATATTAGATGTTCCATGAATATACATACATAAATAATAAAAATCAGTGAAAATAATAATTATCATAGGCCTGAAAGATACTGCAAGTACACTGGTTCAGCCTGCCTCAAAAGTAGTTCAGTGTCCCTATTCTATCGACCCTGCATCCTAGGGGAGCTGAATGATTTGCCTCTAACTGGTGGAAGAGACACTAAAACATCCCTTTTCTGCCTTTTCCCACTGCTTCAATGTGTTCGTTCGTTTGTGGATTTTAACTATGGTTAGCATGGGCAATAGAAAGAGTTTGTGCTCTGCAGTAAGACAACTAGAGCCTCAATACTGACCTTACCTCCTACTGGTTGGGTGACTGGTTATGTTTCCACATCTCTATAGTGGTGATAAGAGCATATTTCCCTGCGGTGTTGGCAGGATCAGACACTATCATGCGTGCACAGTACCTATTGTGCACAGTACCTACATCACACAGCTCCTACTGCAGCGTGTTTAGGAGAACTGGTCTACCCCAGGTGAAGGGGCTCATAAAACACTGGAATTGTCATATTGTCCCGATTATTCATGGAATCTCCCCAGAAGTTAATTAATCGGCAGTCTGATACAAGCTGAAGCTTCTGGGTGCTTCTGGATCTCACTAGCCAAACAAATGCTGGAATGTGCGTACTACAATAAAAACCTCCTATTTAGAGGAAACTGATTAAAAATTTGCAGCACTTTTTCTTACCTTTGTTTTTGGCTCAGATTCAAATCACTAAACATCAACAGAGCCCCAGTTCTCTGCTCATTGAGTAAATTATTGTCACTGAGTATTTTTAAGCCATTTTAGACATTTTGATCTGAGCAGATTAAATAATAGTAACAAGAAAAAGGCTTACAAAGTATTTACTCTGTATCAGGCACTGCTCCAAGTGCTCCTTATTAACTCATTTGATTCTCAAAACAACCATATGTGGTAGGTACCATTATTACCATCATCCTTGTTTTATGAAAGAAATGATGACACCTCCAGGGTGAATAGCTTGTTAGAAGTCACACTGCTGAGGTGTGAACTCAGCAGTCTACTTCTGGCTTCTGTGTTGTTCTCATGAAACTATACTGTCTTTTAAATAAAAATCAAGTGAAAGATAATTCTTTCCTCAGGGACTTTATACTTGAAAGGTTACTGAGCAGATATTTGCAATGTAATATTCATAAGTAAGTGCATTTCAAGGTTAGGAGACATGAGACACTACAGACATAATGAAAGAAAGTGTGTGGGTCTGAGGCCAGGCTGGCTGAGTCAGCTCCAGGTCAACCTACTTTCCAGCTGTGTGACCTTGAACAAGATAATTAACCTCTCTGTTGAATAAGAGTACATACCTCATAGAGTTGTGTTGAGGATTAAACGAATAAATGCTGGTAAAATACTTGGAATAGTGAATTGCCACAAAGTATAAGCACTCAAGAAATACTAGCCATTATGGAAGAGGAAATCATTTGCAAAGATCCAGAAGAAAAGTCATTTATTTAAAGCACTTTTTTTCCCCCTTTTATCCAAACTGGGAAATGTAAGAACTATGCAAGGACTATCTTAAAAATTCCGCCATTATATCCTATTTCAGATTTTTTTCCTGGATTGGTTCCAAAATTTCTCAAATATTTAATTCACGTGCTTGATTTGACCTCACTATCTTAGCAGATCATGAGTGACATTTTGTAAGCTGTAAAAACTCAAATGGAAAATTGCTTCTCTTAATATGACTAGATAGACACTGTATACCCAGATAGCCCTTTCTCTAGTCTGATATCCATTTGAAGTGATGGAGATTTATAAGAAGATGGTGAAAATAAAATGTATCATTTGAAAACTAGATATAAATCTTAGTACATATAAGAATTTTCCAGGCTCTTCTTTTATCTGCTACACGTGTTTAGGCCACAGATTTATTTTAAAGACTGACTTTTAAGAGCCATGAGATTTAAGAGGCAGCCTGGAAATCTGCTGCATCCTTCCAAAACAAGGAATCATCGGCCACGGTAGAAAGCAATTTTCAAAAAAGCTGTCAAAGTACATTCAAGAAACACTTAACTTTAAAAATCACTTAGTACATGCAGTGTATGCAGGCCCAGCGTCTGTGAGAGGGGCCAGTAACTCGTAACCCACAGACACCAGGTGCCAGCCCGGCCACAGAGCCCTGCAGAGCAGCAACTGCTTGGCTTCAAGATCCCGAGTGTAATTAGCGGGAAACTGCAAGAATCAGGAACTGGAAAACCTCCTCATGACATTATGGAAATGGTGTCTAAAAAGCAGTCAGAGACAAACGACAGAGGACCTGTTTCTGATTCTAGGGATGGTCACAGTTCCATCCACCATGTGGCTTCATGACGGGTTAAACTTCACTCTGTTAGAACTGAAGCCTCTAGTTTGAAGTCTCTGACACCAACATCTTTGATAGTAACATGCCTTCAGAGAAGACAGGAAGCTGCGGGCCACCTCCTGCAATTTCCATCTGGAGACTCTTCAAAAAAGGCATCAGAGCATTTCCACAGGTTCTCAGGAGGCAAAGGCGGAATTAAGACGACAGAGCCGTAACCCGACTAATGTCAGCAATGAAACCAGCGCTCTCTAGAGGTGCGATTGATACTGAGCCCGAACAGAAGACCTCGGACTGAGACCTCTGTTTTGCGCAGGAGGATCTTTATGTCAGGAAAACCTACAGTGCCAATCACATCTGACACTGCTCGTTCTTCTACTGAAATTTATTGGTTACTTGCAAGGGCAAAGGTGGAGGGTGGTACTAATTTAAAGAGGCTTCGACTGCAATTGCAACATTACGGTATTTAGGCAGCTGGTCAACAGATACACAGAACAACCAAGTGTATAAAATGATGCTTTTATGTGAATCAGAAGTATTTAGCAACTTAAAGGAGATATAATGCCCTCTCTAGATCCACATCTGAAAAAAAGTGAGTATTGAGGAAGAAAACTCAGAAGGGAAAGTTATCAGTGGTAATGTTAGTTGTTCAGTTGTTTTCAAAAATTGATGGAGAAGTGGTCGTGGAGAAGGAGGAAGGTTATTATGGCTCATGCACAGAAAGGGTCTCAGCAGTATGTCAGCACCAGCAAAACCTAAACAGAGGGTTTCACTTGCACCTTCTAAACAAGCTTGCCAGGATCAAATTTGGAAGCAATACTGATGCTCAGGAATCTGTTAGAAAAATAACCACCTCTTCTACAGCCCCACAGAAACAGTTGCTCTCAGAACCCAAATTTCTCATCAAGATCTGTGGCAGGCATGGTCCAGGGGCAAAGCAGGATCCTCAGTTTGGGTCCCCCTCCTAAGGATTTCCACAAAAAAGGGAAACCATGGCAGAAAAATCCAGCGGCTCAACAAAGGCACTTGTTTTCCTGTCTATGAATCGACTCAGTAATGGCAAAACCACTACAGGTCAGTCAAGAACCAGATGCTGGGCAGACACAGAGCGCTGATTCTGAAGGCGCTAGCGCTGCCTGAGGAAATCGTCATGGAAACGAACCAGGAGCCGGGGTTGAAGGGGGCAGATGTCTTTAGTCTCAGTACAACTTAGATGCAAAATCTTTCACAACCATATAAACCTGCAGGTCCCAAGCTTGCAGTGGGGCTGGGTGGTGCTCCGGCCCTGGAGAGGCAGGTTAGGTGCCACGAAGGGACACCAGTCTGCCGAACTGCAGTCTTCAAGAAGGGATTCAAAATCTCTCCCACCCCAGCCTGGCAGCTGGTCCTCAGGCAGCTCGATGGCCCAGATCCTTTTACCTTTCAAATGCTAAGTGTGCTACAGAAACCAGAAAAATCTCAGAAAACTGCAATGCTGAACCACCTGAGAAAATGTGTGCAATGACCACCCTCCGGTGTCACTTAAAAAATTTTTCACAGTTATAAATTTGCTAAAAATTACTTCTTCATCCAAATTTAAATAAGATGGGAAACGTATTAAACCAAATTGTCCTTCTACTCACGTGAGTAGAACTCTGCGGGGGAGTTCCGCACGTGCAGATCCAGCAAGAGGAGAATCTGTGAAAAACCGAATTGCTGCTTTTAGTTTTCCTCAAGGTTGGTACGCAATTAGCACAACCCACTCGGAAAATAGAATAAAATAGGGCCAAAAAAGTGCTGAGTTGCTTAAAGTAGTTATTCTGTTCTATTTTTAGTTCTTAAGGTGGTTTAATTTGAAAAGCACGCTCTAGAGCAAAAACGTGGGGTGGGCCTTTCAGATTGGGCTCAGCTTTGCTGCTGGGGTAAAATGTTTCCTAGGATTCAGGTCCTTACCTGCTCGGAAAGGAAGGATGGGGAAAAGTGGGGGAAAAGTCAGCATGGGTGTTTTGATTAAACCATTTACAATGGTAATTGCAAAAATCAGTACAATTTTATATGTTTCCATTTATTGTTAATATTTGCTTTCAAATAAATATTTTAAGAAACCACGATCATAGAAAAATATTACATGTATATATCACAGTGTCAGAAAACAGTAATTAGCTGCAGATTTTAAGATCGCAAGGATATGTACATGTATCTTCATATTCTGAAAAATGACATTCTAAGAGCTATTTACCAGTGAATATACTGAGGCTTACTACTAAAGATAGTTTGTGAAATGTAAAATCTGATTAAAATAGCCTATTTCAAATGACATAAATCAGAGGGGTAAATAGCAAACCAGGACAATACATTTGGGCTGTTGCATTAACATACAGAGTTTTACGTGTGTAACAAAAATTTTCATTAAGACAAGAAGTACCCAATGCGCTTGGATTAAACAAGGAATGCATCATTGCTAAAGAATAACCACTTAGTCATTAAGTACCCATCATAATCTTCAAAGGAGAAGATTCAAGGCAACACAAACAAAAGCACACTTCCAGCTTAACGTTTCCGTGTAAATATTCTAAAGAGTCAGCTCTACACAGAGGCCTCCACTCTGCGCGGCTAATGACACTGCGACTCACAGGATTCCCAGCTGGATTTAGCCTGTCTGCACCGCACTTTCAAAACAAGTTAGAAAAAGGCAAACTCTCTGTTCTTCTGGTGCTGTGTGTATATATTTTGGCTATTTCAGGATGTAAGGTAATGGAAAAAAGCATCTTTTGTTTCATTTTTCACTATAATGAGGGGCACCATTTGACAAGTGTGACAGTTCCACTAGGTAAGATGAGAGCAATGAAACACAGGGCTGAAACATGAAGATATGAATGTTTCCTAAGGTCCTACTGGACACTGGATCGTTGTTTTAGATTTTAAAACTTATTTTTAATTGACCATGCCTGAGCCCAAACTTTGGATCAAGAGACACCAATGAATTCTCACTAATCAACAAATGTTCCAAGAGATCGGGAATGACATAGCGTGGATGTGTGTGACAGGACACAGATGTTTATGGGACAATCACTAACCTATTTGTAAATTTCCACTACATACATTTCAGAGACCAAGCCAGTGCTATGTAACTTCTCTATTGATCATTGACAGCCCTGACAACTATAAAATAGTCAAACTTTTTGCATTTCACAGTTATAGGTGCTGAACAGGGGATGGTAAATACACTAAATCACTCATTATTCCTAGCTAGGAGTGAATTCTATTCAAATCAAAAAACTGTTTCATACCTGACATTTGAAATTAAATTATTGTAGGATAGATACTTTCTTTTAAAAATTAAGTAACTACAAACAATTTACACAGAATAAATACCTATCAATGCATTAAAAAATAGAAGAAAATACACAAAACAAGCAATATAAAAAGAGCTTAAGAAAGAAAGGAAAGCATCAAGATCCACAAAAATCCAAAAACATAAACAAGACTACACAAATAAAATAAAACCCATCAATTCTGATAACAAATGTAAACATTAGTAAAAGGCAAAATACTCTCTATTAGGGTTAAGAAATGTAATTACTAGAGAATAATCTAAACTAGCAATATAGAAATACAATCAAAGGTAAATCTAAAAATGTAAACAACAGGAGTGATAAAATGAACTAAACACAAAGAACTCAAGAGAAAAACTATAAAATTAGGCAAAAACGTTGCTTTACACTGATAAGGTTTTGCTCTATTAGGAAGTCATGAGTTATTAGCCTTTTTGTTTCAAGTAAGTTACTCAAAATATGTCAAGCCATAACTGGTAGAAATGAGTCATTGGCAGAAATACGGGAGAATCTCATCACGCTTCCATTAGCCTAATCCCAGCTCTAGGTTTACGAATTGTATGACCACAAAGGTTATTAAAACACAGTTGCCAAAGTTGCCAGGAGAGAAGAGTATGCCACAGTTAGGTTTCCAGACTAGAACAGGGAATGGTCAGAAAGATGGGTCTGTGGAGATAGGAGGGTTGGTGAAGCCTTTAAATATCTGACTATCTTTTGTAGTGTTAGCTCCTCACTGACTCAGGTTAGGTCTTTTGATCCCAGTCCATGTTTCCCCCCTCCAAGGTCTGACATTAATATTCCATTTTGAATAACAAATGAAAGAGTTAAAAAAATTTGTAACCCATGGAACTTGAGTTTGTGGGTAGAAAGAGAAAATAATAACTAAATCTGAACCAATACTGGGCCTGGCTTTCTTCCCTTCTTACCTGGGTTTGAATGACAAAAATGAAAAAAATGAAGCTACCTTAGTTCATATGCCAATTGAAGGGCTGTTTATCCATCCCTGTGCCCCTTTCCCAGCTAACTTACCACCTAAACTTCAGCTGAATGAGACCTGACCTACTTAAGCTATTTAAATTTAGTCTTGCTCTCTGCTCCCTCCAAAACTTGTTCTTCATGTGGGTTTGTCTCAGATTCCCTCATCCCCTAAATGGGATACTTGTTTAAAGAATTGGTCCTCAGGGTGAGTAGGATGTGTTTTGCTGGTGTCATTTGCTCTTTCACTGAGATGCCAAATATTTCTTCTTGACTCTTGATTGTTCTGGTGCCTTGTTATTCAAAGTGTGGGCTGTGGACCAGCAGTAGGGGCATCCCCTGGGCACTTATTAGAAAAGCGCAATCTTCGACCCCTCCTTAAATCCACTAAAGAAGAGTCTGCATTTTAACAAGATTGCCCGTTTGTTGCCATATAATCGTTCATAATAATCTCTTATGATCTTTTGTACTTCTGTGGTATTGGTTGTAACTTCTTTTATTTCTGATTTTACTTATTTGACCCCTTTCTGTTTTTCTTGATGAGTCTAGCTAATGGTTTATCAATTTTGTTTACCTTTTCAAAGAATCAGCTCTTCGTTTCATTGATCTTTTGTATTGTTTTTTAGTCTCTATTTCTTTTATCTCCACTCTGGTCATTATTATTTCCTTCTTTCTACTAATTTTGGGCTTTGTTCTTATTTTTTCTTTAAGTCTAAGTTAGATTGTTTATTTGAGATTCTTCTTGTTTCTTGAGATAGGCCTGTACCACTACAAAATTCCCTCTTAGAACTATGTCCCATAGATTTTGGACCATTGTGTTTCCACTTTCACTTGTCTCAAAGTATTTTTTGATTTCCCCTTTGATTTCTTCATTGATCCGTTAGCTGTTTAGCAGCATGTTGTTTAGCTTCCATGTGTTTGTGTTTTTCCCAGTTTTCTTCTTGTAAGTGATTTCTACTATCATACCTTTGTGGGCAGAAAATACGCTTGATACGATAGGTGAATTCTACTGAACATTTAAAGAAGAGTTAATACCTAACCTTCTCAAACTATTCCAAAAAACTGAACATTTAAAGAAGAGTTAATACCTATCCTTCTCAAACTATTCCAAAAAACTGAAGAGAAAGGATTGCTCACAAACTCATTCTATGAGGTCAGCATTACCCTGATACCAAAATCAGACAACGATTTCACAAAAAAAAGAAAATTACAAACCAATATCCTGATGAACACAGACGCAAAAGTTCTCAACAAAATTTTAGCAAACCAAATTCAACAACACATCAAAAAGATCATACACCATGACCAAGTGGACTTTATTCCAGGGATGCAATGATGGTTCAATAACCATGTGATACACCAAATTAACAAAACAAAGGATAAAATCATGTAATATCTCAATAGATGCAGAAAAAACATTTGACAAAATTCAACATCCATTTATGATAAAAACCCTCAACAAAGTCGATACAAAGCGAACATACCTCAACATAATAAAGGCCATATATGACAAACCTACAGCTAACATCATACTGAATGTTGAAAAGCTGAAAGTTTTTCCTCTAAAGTCAAGAATAAGACAAGGAAGCCCACTCTCACCACTTTATTCAACATCGTGTTGGAAGTCCTGGCTACAGCAATCACACAAGAAAAAAAAAAATCTAAATTGGGAAGGAAGAGGTAAAACAGTCTCTATTTTCAGACAATATGATACAAAACCCTAAAGACTCCACCAAAAAACTATTAGAACTAATAAATGAATTCAGTGAAGTTGCAGAATACAAAATAAATATACAGAAATCAGTTGTGTTTCTATACACTAACAACAAACCATGAGAATGAGAAATTAAGAAAACAATCCCATTTACAATTATATCCAAAAGAATAAAATACCTAGAAATAAATTTAACGAAGGAGGTGAAAGACCTGTACACTGAAAACTATAAGACACTGATGAAAGAAATTGAAGACAACACAGTGAAATGGAAAGATAGACTATGCTCATGGATTGGAAGAATTAATATTGTTAAAATATCTATACTACCCAAAGCAATCTACAGATTCAATGCAATCTCGATTAAAATGCCAATATGGCATTTTTCACAGAAGTAGGACAAATAATCCTAAAATTAAGACCCCAAATAGCCCAAGTAACATTGAGAAAGAGGAATAAAGCTGGAGGTATCATGCTCTCTGATTTCAAACTATACTACAAAGCCATAGTAACCAAAACATTATGGTACTGGCACAAAAACAGACACAAAGATAAACTGAACAGAACAGAGAGCTCAGAAATAAACCTATGCCTATATGGTCAATTAATCTATGACAAAAGAGGCAAGAATACACAATGGGAAAAAGACAGTAAATTGCATTGGGAAGACTGGACAGATACAGGCAAAAGAATGAAATAGACCACTTTTCTTCCATATACAAAAATAAACTCAAAATGGATTAAAGACTTAAATGTAAGACCTGAAATCATAAAACTCCTGGAAGAAAACATAGGTAGTAAACTCTCTGACATTAGTCTTAGCAATATTTTTTTGGATATGTCTCTTTAGGCAAAACAAACAAATGGGAGTGCATCAAACTAAAAGGCTTTTGCACAGTGAAGGAAACTATGAACAAAACAAAAAGATAACCTACTGAATGAGAGACTGTATTTGTAAATGATATATCTGACATATCCAAATATACAATAAAGGTAACCTCTTTATATCCAAATATATAAAGGACTCATACAACTCAATAGGAGAAAACCAAATACTCTGATTTAAAAATGGGCAGAAGACAGGAATAGACATTTTTCCAAAGAAGACATACAGATAGCCAACATGTACATGAAAAGGTGTTCAGCATCACTAGTGATCAGGGAAATGCAAATCAAAACCACAATGAGATATCACCTTACACTTGTCAGAATGGCCATTACCAAAAAGGCAACAAATAACAAATGTTGGAGAGGATATGGAAAAAAGGAACCCTTGTGCACGGTTGTTGGGAGTGTAAATTGGTGCAACTACTATGGAAAACAGTATGGGGGTTCCACAAAAAATTAAAAATAGAACTACCATATGATCCAGCAATACCACTTCTGAGTATTTTTGTGAAGAAAATGAAAACACTAATTTGAAAAGATATATGCACCTTTATGTTCATTGCAACATTATTTACAATAGTCACAATATGGAAGGAAGCAGTGTCCATCGGTAGATGAATGGATAAAGACAATGTGATTTATATATACAACGGAATATTACTCAGCCACAAAAATGAATGAAATCCTGCCATTTGTGACAACATGGATGGATCTAGAACGTATTACGCTAAGTGAAGAAAGCCAAACAGAGAAAGCAGAATACCATATGATTTTACTTATATGCGGAATCTAAAAAACAAAACAAATGAACAGACAAAACAAAAACAGACTCACAGATACAGAGAACAAATTGGTAATTGCCAGAGGGAGGGGGAAGGGAGGAAGGGTGAAACAGATGAAGAGGATAAGAGGTACAAACTTCCACTTATAAAATAAATAAGTCATGGAGATGTAATGTACAGCATAGGGAATATAGTCAACAATATTGTGATAATTTTTATGATGACAGATGGTTATTAGTCTTATCAAGGTGGTCATTTTGTAACGTAAATAAATGTTGAATCACCATGCTGTACACCTGAAACTAATGCAATATTGTATGTTAACTATACTTCAATAAAAATAAAATGTTGCCTGGTGATTCACACGCAAACTACAATCTGAGAAGCACTGTTCCAGAGATTGTTTCATACTATTACTGCCGGATTTGTCATTGAAAAAAAAATTCATGGTCAAGTGTGGGAAATGCTACATACTTTTAACCACCCCCACTCCAGGATCACAATGCACATTGGCTTAATAAAGGCTCTGATAAGCACCTGTAGTGAATAACCTACTGTGAAACTTGGCACTTTAAGTAAGGTGCCACCCAGAAACTTTAAGGTAGCTAAATCAATTTTTTAAAAAAGATCCAATGGCTGGTTCATCCTCCATATGTAGCTATTGAGGGTGGGTCTTAGCTAAATGGTAGAGAGAACTTCGCTCAACCTAGTCTTTTAAATGGCACAAATATCCACAAGGGTTTGCAAGAGGTTAAGTGTTAAACAGAAAACCAGTCTTAAGGAAACTTGGTGGAAACTAGTTAATGACATATTCCAGGCAGGGCCTTCCTTTTCCTTCTGGAGGTCCATGGGGAATAGGATAACTGTTGAATGCCCCCAGAGAGCAAGCACTTTTTTTTGCAAGCCAAATTATTTAGTTTTATGGCACTCCTCATGTTTCTCTTTTTACTCAAGAATTTACTATAGTTTATTTTTGAACATTTTATTCCTGTTTCAGCTGTCAGCCAGTTCTTGAGTCAAGAGATTTTGCTCACACTTAGGTCAGAATATTTAAATGATGAAGCAGAGCCCACCTGAGGCCAAGATGGCAGAGGTAGCAGTAATTACTGTAATGGCAGATGTGATAGTGCATGGGGCATCACTCGCTTCTTTGCTACTGGCAGAACTTCTAGAGCCAACTTTGGAAGTTTGGAGTATGCATGTGTGTGTGTGTGTGTGTGTGTGTGTGTGTGTGTGTGCGCGCGCATGTGCATTTAATTAAAGAAGGCTACCTTACCTGCCTGTGAGTTGACAGCTTCCAGAGTCTACTGCATACTCTTTCACTCCCAGAGCTCTCTCTCCTCTTGTCTCCTGATGCTCTGCTCGTTCCCTGAATTCAGTAGCTACTGGTCCACAGCCATCAATATGCTTACGCAAATAAGGACTAGTTATTAACTTTCTTCCTGCTATGATAAGCTCAGGAATCAAAAAACATCAGGGAAAAAAAGAGATATGTGGCTACTTGCAAAATTCCTGAAAATTTGACATTAGTCTCTCAGGCTGGTACGTAAGGTCTAGCACACCCCTGATTGTTGAACTAATGGATGACATTACAAGAAGGATTTCCTCTAGATTCTAGAAGTTTCATCAAAATCCAATCTCAAGTGACTAGAGCCAAAACAGCCTTACAAATATGTCAGAAGAATGAAAAACATGTTAAGATAGCTGTAAAAGAAGGTTTGGATGAAAAGCTCCATGTTTAGGTAAGCATAAAACTGCCTTATCAAGAAACTGAAACAGAGAGGAAAAGAGTGAACGAATTAAATGAAGAGAACAAGAGATTTTCCTGCTCCAACATATCTTCTGTTAGCCATAGAAAATGTCTCTCTACCAAATGCTAGGTTCATTTTCCTCTCTCTACATCCTGAGCATCCTGAGAGTTAATTCAACCTCCAAATAAGCTTACTTCTGAAGATCCAGGAACACAGCAATAATTTGTCTCTCTTATAAAATGTGATTTTGAATTTTCTATATTTTAGTTTCACAGCTGTGAAGGGATTATACAAATTACTCAAAATGAAGCTTGATAGAGTTACAATTCTTAAGATAGGGTTTCATAAATATAGATGATTTCAATTTTAGTATTATGAGCAAATTATTTTCTTTTTATCCTATTTGTAAATGATCTAAGTATAGTATTTTTTTCTTTAACAAGTTCCCTAAAACAACTGTAATAGGAATTTTATATGAGCAAGTGGAGACATTTGACACAAATTGGGGATATTTTGACAAAGTAACTGGAGACATTTGAAACAGAGGCCATTTCTGTATATGCCCAGAGATGTACTTACTATTATTAAGTTATGGGACAAACACGAAAGCAAGTTGATGTTTACCTAAATAAACTTTAGCTGGTTTTTAGAAAATATTTCAGAGCCTTTGGAACCCAAGTATTTCTTTAATATAAAGTTAAGAGGCTTCTCTCGATGCGGAGTTTTATTAGAGTAAAAGTTTAAGCTCACTTGCAAAAATGGAGAACTACTTTTCTGAGTCATCTCCCCAATGTGTTTGTGAGTTATAAACTTTCTCTTTCTGCTACAAACTTTCTGACCAACAACCAACGCCTCTAGTCTTATGAGATTGTGGCGTTTGAAAGCAAAGGGCATGGAAAGAGGGCTAGTGCCGATGATGGCCATGCAGGGAAGGAGAACAGAGAATAAGCTGGAGCCCCTGAGCCACAGGGTGCATCTGGGTGGGCAGGAAACGCATGGGTTTTTCAGGACTCAGACATCACCGCACCAAACTAGATGTTCAGGAGGACGGTTCGCATTCTCCACT
Source organism: Equus przewalskii (assembly GCF_037783145.1). Lineage (NCBI taxonomy): Eukaryota > Metazoa > Chordata > Mammalia > Perissodactyla > Equidae > Equus > Equus przewalskii. The sequence goes on from NC_091838.1 coordinate 14,145,562, forward strand.
TTAATCTGAACACATAGCTGAGAAAGGAAGTTAGGCAAATAAAATAATATGGAAAAGATTCATTTGGTTAACACTAGGTGGCAGTGAATGATAGTAGTTATTAGGAATAGGTCTTGCGTGTCATTAATAATAGATTATGGACATATCTGGACTGTCTTGAGTCTTGACACTGAACCCAAAAAATCACCTGGTCCACTCTTGCCTTGTTTCCCTGCTTTTATAATCCAAATGAAATATGAAACGCACTATGCTTTTCATTCTCTGAGCACAACTCTAGTTTTGTCTCTATCCCCTGCATTACACTCAGTTTCTCTATTCTTCATTTTAGTGCTGCCTCGTGTTGAGCTTATTCATATTTATACGCCCTAGGGTAAATATCATATATATATTTATAAGTTCTTTGAAGACAGGGGCCATAGTTCATGCGTTTATTGATTTAGTTGTTGTTATTGTCATCAATTCCTAGTCAAATGCTTTGCACTTGGAGGACTCAATAAATATTGAATCTTTTAAATGTATATTTTATAGTTTTTCTTTTCATTTTTCCACATGTGAAACAAGCCTGTGGCATGTGTCTTCTAACTGCTAGTCTTGTTTGCTAAAAGTGTATAATATTCCTAAGGGAAGAGATTGTGTTATACTTTTAAAACTCCTCAGGAAGCAGGGGCCGGCCAGGTGGTGCAGCGATTAAGTTCGCACATTCCCCTTCGGGGGCCCAGGGCACACCAGGTTGGATCCAGGACATGGACTTATGCACCACTTATCAAGCCATGCTGTGGCAGCATCCCACATATAAAGTAGAAGAAGATGGGCAGCCATGTTAGCTCAAGGCCAATCTTCCTCAGCAAAAGAGGAGTGTTGGCAGTGGATGTTAGATCAGGGCTAATCTTCCTCAAAAAAAAAAAAAAGAAATCCTCAGGAAGCAGTATTTTGGCATCTTGGACCCTCAGAACTGAAAGAGCTCTTACGACCCTGTGGTCCAACTCCATCCGTTTTCAGATGAAGTAACCAACGTCCAGAGAGGGTTAGGTACTTGTTTGAGGTCACTCAGTTCATTAGTGACTGCACTGGAAACAGAACCAAGGCATCTTGGCCTGCATAGTTTCTTTATTACTTTTTAAGCTCCCTGGAAGAAGTAGGCGCTGACTGGAAGGTGAAACGTCCTGCCTAAGGTCATTTCCTCCCTCGCCGGCTTCTGTGGCTTTGAAGCCTAGAGAGAGGGGACAGAAGTCCCACGAAGGCTCTGCACATCGCGGTCAGGGCAGGAGGTCAGCGAGGTGAGATACCATAAGCCACTGAAACAACCCTCCCCCGGCAAAGAGTGAGCGTAGGCCCCCAAGGGTCGCTGCCTTCGGGAGCAAAAGGTGTCACCACTCCTAAACCTCAAAGGGGAGGGCGTTTCGGGACTCTTTATCTGTGAAGCTGTACATAACCCCGCCTGTCACCACCACCACCATCCGGAGGCGACTCTGCGCAACAGACCCGGAGTCGCTGAGGGGAAGGGGCATCCCGCGCCCGCCCCTCCACGCGCCTCCCGGGGCGCCTGGGCTGCACGCCACCTCCCGATCCCCGCGGGACGCCCGCCCAGTCCCGGCCGCTCCCACCTCGGGCTGGCGCAGGAATGAATGCTCCCCAAATCTCGGCAGGGCAGGGCCGCCAGTCCAGACTCCCTGACTCTGGGAGAGGTCCAGGGACACTGAGGAGCAGGGCGGCTGGCTTAGGGGGCTGCTCTTGCTGGCGACCCGGGCGGATGCGGGAGAAAGGAGCATTTGAACCAGGGGACCTGACTCGGTCAGCCCTCCTCTGCTTCCCACCAGCTCCGGCTCATCTCAGGCTTACATAAATATACACTTGCTCTTTGAAATGGTGGAGCCACGCTGGTCTGCTGCTCAAAGAAAAAGAATACCAGGAAAAAAAAAAAAAAGACCTCAAACTTTCCTAAGCTTAAGAAATCTGCAAAATTGAAGGGACTAGGGCCTTTGTGGGAACTCCTTTTAGCCTCTGATCGTCCTCCAATAAGTATTTGTGGGGCATCTCCTAGGTGTCAGGACTGCTTTAGGTGTGAGGGTTACCATGGTGAATAGGACAGATGGGATCTCTTGTCTCAGGGAGCTGAAAGTTTAGCAGAGGAGATACACATGGAGGGGGAAAGCAGTTACATGATCAAATACCGGTTACAGTGGAGATAACTTGCAGTGGTGTGCAGGAGCCTGCTGGCATTGGCTCCCTAGAGGCAATTTTTAAATCTTCAGTTTTGTCATCTTGTTAAACACAGGCATGCTTGCAATCAGCTAAGGTGGTAGTACTTAGACCACTGAAGTCAGCAAATGGAGCAAACCAGCCCTTCCCCTAGAGCCCTGTTGTCAAGCCTTTACACGCACACCACTGGAGATGTGTATGTCTTTGCGGAGGGGCTCCACCTTGCGGTGGAACAGGATACAGACAGTATATGCAACTACCAGGTGGGTTGGGGGGGTGGGGAGAGAGCCAAGGCATTTGACACTAGGGTAGTGTAGGCACCAGCGAGTGCTGTGTCTTTCTCTCCATTAGTAATCCAATGCAGGAAGGATTACTTCCTAGGCCACCTGTGCCAATCAGGTGGCCAGGGAGAGGCAAGGGAGCAGTGGTGGGGCACCCACATGTGGCACAGCATCTTTGCTGAGCAGAAACCTTTGGGTTGTGGAGGTCTGCTGAGTTCCGGCAAATGCGCCAAAGCACCCTCCCAAACTTTTGACATAAGCTTCCACCACCAGGACTTTGCCTGATCTACATGCCTCCTGTCCCATCAGCAACTTCACATTTTCTTTAAACTGACTTGCTTTATACACATAAATATTATTTTAAAGGAAACTTTAAACACTACCATTAATAAAAGTCAATATTGTTTGTAATAAATAGAAAGCGATCATAAAAATAAATGCAATGAACATGATGTGGTCTACACAGAAATCGAAATACAATGATGTACACCTGAAGATTATATAAGATTATAAACCAGTGTTACCTCAATAAAAATAAAAATAGATAAATACAATGAAAACAAAACAATGCTATTAAAATCTGGTTCTGATCTTGAGGGCTAGTGTACAAGATATACTGGGACCACCTGGCAACATTCTTTTGGCGGTCATTAGAATAAGTGAAATCAAATTAAAAAGGAAATAACTTCATCAATGTGCGATTTGACATTATTTAATGTCTCATCTGAATGCCACTTAAAATTATCTTGTTACCAGGGGATCATGATGATGATGACGGTGATATCATCATCATCATCATCATCCTCACTTACTGAGTGTTTCCTATTTGCCAGGCACTGTTCTAAGTAACTTCCAGTTTTCTATCGTAACTGGATGCTAACGGAGCTCTCCTTTGTTCAGCCTTTGCAAATTCTGTTGCAATTTTACTTTGGTCTTTTTCTACTTATAATGCTTCAACTGATTTTATTTCTACAGATCCTGTTGGCAAACAGAATTCACTACTGTCATAATTATCATCTAATGAGCACACAATTAATCCTTCTAGTTAACTGATGGACGTTACTTTAAATACGTATCTTCGTCCTATTACTGTGATAAATGCAACAAAAAAACTTATTTCTCCAGAAATAAAAATACAATAAAATTAAGCTTTCTTGGCTGACTGATTCATTTATTTGAAAGATATTTATCAAGTGCCTATTACAAGGAACAGCACGTGGACACAGGAAGATCTTCCCTGGCTGATGGTCCAGCCAGAGCCCGTGAAGTCATTGTCTCTCCCAGAACGTGGACACAGTAAATGGATCATGTCGATATCATCAATGATCTGAAAGAGTTTGCTTAAGGGCAGAAGGAAGCCAGGGGCTGAAGTTCATGATTGAGAGACTAGACTTCTAAAAGGGGAAAATAATTAAAAAGAAGTACAGCATGGTGATTATAGCTAATCATACTGTTTCATATACTTGAATGTTGCTAAGAGAGTAGATCGTAAATGTTCTCGCCACAAAAAAGAACTGGCAACTACATGATAGGATGGAGATGGTAGCTAATGTTAAGGTGGTAACCATTTTGCAATTTATAAATGTGTCGAATCAATACCTTGTACATCTTAAGTTGACACGATGTTAGGTGTTAATTATATCTCAATAAACCTGGGGGGGGGGGAGTCCATTTTCTTCTTGTCCAGTATCTGATGGCACAAAGGAAAGGCAAAGTCTTTTATTGATTCATTGCCCAGGCAAAGTTTTTTCATCATCTACACTCAGGGGCCCTGGCCTGCCTTCCTGTACGAGCCAAGGCTGGGGGTGAGGGGTAGGCACAGTCTGAGGACAAAGCAGGCCAGCCTTTCTCAGAGCCAGAAATAAGGGACTGCCAATGAGGATGGTAATGGACAGAGGCTTCAGGGCTGCCCCAGACCAGACCCAGTGTCCGCTGGGACCCCAAATACCACCAATAATTGAATTGACTACAATAATGACAATTTCATCCACTTGTTTTTCTTTTACCCAATTCAAGATCTTGTCTAGTGTTTTCCTGATGAATAGCCATCCCATCACCAGCACAGGCAAAGTCTTAGAAAGATGGTTCATATTTAACTTTATACCTGCTTCTTCTAACGCCTGCCTTAGCTGGCTTTCTTGGTTAGCACAAAATTTTTCCATTTTGGTTTTATAGACTGAAAGATTATTGTGGGTTCTATTATTTCATTTGTTCCCTTGTCTCTCTATATAAGCTCATTTCTCCCAATATGTTTAATGAAATATTTCATCTAGACTTCTCCACACCTTGGTTGTCTTCTGGGTAACAGGCCCACTTATTAAGGTGTCCTTTAAAATGGTGGGAGGAACAGGAGCTTTGTGGCTCTTCCCTGACCACATCTACAGAGGAGAGTGCGCAGCCATGTGTCTCATCACTATGGGATATAGGATAAAGACATTAAAAGAAATGTAAGAAGCAAGAACATAATACCCGGGAAGGTTGACCATTTACAGGAGAGAAAGCCAACACAGGGCCGAGCAGGGACAACCTTTGTGTCACACCTTCTGTGAACAGAAGCCAATATTTTTCTATTGAATTTTTTCATTTTCCTATTGAATAATGGCAATTTAATGCAGAATGTGTGCTGTTTTCATTTAGTTTGAAGATCTCAAAGTTAGGGATATGCCTGTTGTAGTACTGAGTACTTGGTAAATTACAAGCTGAAAGCAGTTTTAAGTCTGATCCTACAAACACATTCTGAGGGTTCATTTCTTTTCACCCATTAGTGAAAATCTTCCAGTCACTTTTAGGTAATAAAAAGTTCACTCTGAAAATGACAGGTACTCACCTAATTTAACACATTTCCCTTATCCTAGCCTGGCTTGCCTGAGAAGCCTGCAGTGTGGAGAGAATGTGGCATACTTTGCTCCTCCTCTCTTTCCTCATCAATCTCTCCTTCCACGTTCAGCATGCTGCCTCTGGCTCCTACAGGAAGGGGAAAGGAGAAGTTTTCACTGATTAGTCCAGCTCTAATGTAACATTGCTACTCTTGGGTATGGCAGACATCCAAAGCGGACTCTCTCATGGGATGCCACTGTGAGTTCTTGAGTCTTCTGCTGGGGACCTCAAACGGTGTAAGTTATGTCTCCTTTGCCGGTCATTTTGTCTCCTTACCCTTTACCTTTTATATTCAACATCATATAGACAGTCTTTTTTGGCTTAAGTTCCTCCTCCCTGGTGGGAAGTCCTCCAGGGAGTGGTCCTTTACAAGATAGTTAGTGGCTGACTCCCCTCTGTAGGGTCTACATGTGGCCCCTGGGAAGTACATACCCTTAGCCACTTGGTGGAGCCGCAGCTGGCTCCCTACTCTGCCCTCTGAGACTTTAGAAGTATAGGATTAGAGCAGTGGTACCCAATAGGGCCAGAGAATGGGGGACACCGACAGTGTGGTTGTCACAACTGAGGCAGGGGGAATGCTACTCACATCTAATGAGCATGAGGCTAAGCATCCTATAATGTACAGGACAGCTCCCACAACAAAGAATTATTCCCCAAATGTCAATTGCCCGAGGTTGACAAACATTGGATTAGAGGAGCAATATTCAGGACTCTATAAAAGTCTGTAAGCCTCTTCAAGAGTTAAGACTGAATCAGAACAGAAACAGAAAAAGAAAAGGGTCATCACTTAACTGTTCTCTAGAATTTCCAGAAGATCTGGCCTATTTATCTCCTGTCACTGTGCATGGGCTCATTCATAGATCTAGTTATAAGATTATAAGATATTCTCGAAATATGTTCCAACTACCCACGTGGATGTCTCTCGACGCTAGATCAATTTCTCATTAAGGGACTTTTGCTAATTCTTAAACTACCTCCTTACTTTGCATTTCTGTAAGTCCAGTCAGCATCACATCTGAAAATAGGAAGATTAGTCAGCATTGCATCTGAAAATAGGAAGATTAGTCAGAAACCAAAAATGAGTGTTTCTTGGGTACTTGCTTTGAAGGCAAAGGGCTTAATCACCAATTGCAGTTGCTTTCCGAAAGACATTACAGCAAGAACTGGGGCACAAAGGCGGGGCAGTCAGTCAGCAACGCAGGGCCCTAACTGTGCTAATAAAGCTGAAGGCGTTGAGGCCACACCAGGCTCAGCCTCGTTAGTTGAGTTGCTCACACTCCAGCTGGGGAGACTAACATTTCTTTCAATCTAACTAAACTTAACAGGTATGGTAGAATAAATTGCATTTCATAAAGTTGGGGGTGCAGAGAATTGTCCTATTTCTTTGTTTTATAAATTGAATCATTGTCCACTTCACATTTATTTCAGATGTTGCTAGGTCAACAGACAGTGGACAACAGAAGAGAATGGACTGGGCGCTGCCATAAGTAGCAGCTGCGGGATGTGATAGAGAAGGAAAAGGTGTTACCTTACAGTGGAAAGAAATCACAATGTGTGCAGCTGCAATCACAGGGTTTTGGGAGAAATATGTAAATAGAGCAATGGAGCATAAACATGATGAGGAAATGGGCGGGGCTGAACTGTGTAGAGGTTAGAGTCAACACAGCTTGTTTAAAAACCAGAGATGGTCCTTGTAATTTCAGCTCTTGTGGGTGCAAAGGGGCTATGTCTGGTTCCAGTCTGTGGTAGCAAGACCCTTCTTTACCTTGAATAAACAGGAAATTGCAACCAAAGAATGCACTCTAAGACAGACTAACCTGATCCGTATCACCCTGCACACTCTGGATAGTGGGGCTCCCAGATTCATAGATAAATACTTCAGGGTTTTAAATGGTAAAAGGCGGGATCTGTTTATCTCTGCATTGTGTACTGGGGAATTAAGACAAAATTAAGGAAATAACTTACTGTTACAGTAAAGGCCCTGCATGTAATGTTTATAATATAAAATTCCTTTCCTTAGAACATGTGGGGACTATGTTGCAGGAACTTTTAAAATAAAATGCAGAACAGAGCGCTCGTTCTGCAGATGAGAAGCTAAATACGCCCCATGCTTCCCCAGCACCTATGGCCTGGAGACGTGGTGTCCTGTCCAGCAAGTCAATTTCAACTGCAGGCTCTCCATGCCTGGATTTTATCAGAGATCCACTTTTTTGTCCCTCTTGAAGAACGTGCCTTTATTCAGACATGGGCTTGTGGGGCTGTGGCGTAGTGGTTAAGTTTGCATGCTCCACTTCCTTGGCCGGGGGTTCACTGGTTCAGATCCTATGGGTGTGGACCTATGCACTGCTTGTCAAGCCATGCTGTGGTGGCATTCCACATAGAAGAACTAGAAGGACTTACAGCTAGGATATACAACTCTGTACTGGGGCTTTGGGGAGAAAAAGAAAAAAAAGAGGAAGATTGGCAACAGATGTTAGCTCAGGGCTAATCTTCCTCACCAAAAAAAACCAAACAAACAAACAAAAGGAAATGGGCTCATGAAACACATGCCCTGAACTTCTGTTCTGAGCTTTTGTTCAGGGAAGCTGTAGCACTACTTGTTAGAGGATGCATGGAGCACTGTGTCTCAGGGTCCCACAAAGGCAATAACTAGAAGTGATCTCAAAGAAGTCCTGAGATTGCTCAAGGCTGAGCAGATAGGAAGGGACAGGACAGCACTGGCACCCTGGGCCTCTGATTCTAGGTTCGGGTTATGTCTGTTCCTCCCCAACACGGATGATCCCAGATCTTTCTACAGCGCTGTTCATAGACCCACACGAGTCTGAGGGGTTCTCTGGGTCAATCTAATAATGGAAACCCATTTGCATGTGTAAACCAAGACTAAAGATATCCTAACTAAAGGAAAGAATGAAAGACAGTCCACATGTACTCATTTTTCTGGAAACCTCGGAGAGGTGGCCTAAGTTCCCCAAATGTGCCCTCAGCGCAGCCTAATATCACTTTGGCTTTTAGTATTTGAGTACCTTGTACAAAGAAAACATGTTTCTTGTTATAGAAGCACAAACAACATTAAGACCAACTCAAGTACAATTTAAAAAAAACCTACGACCTTCCTCTGTTTGCATTTAGTTCTTCCTTACTCTCAGTGTGACTTCAGGCTGTTATTCAACCTTATGTGACTTGGTTACTTCTTCTGAGAAAGGAATAAAAATACCACTTCCTTGTTAGAATGCAGATTCCTGAGTCCCGCCTGTAGAGATTCGGTGGTTGGGAGTTCTGGCCTAGGAACTCGCTTTTTTGGAAAGTTCCTCATGCGATCCTGATGCACAGCCAAGCATGGGAACTATTGGTCACAACAATTCCAAGAAAATAAAACGATTATCTCGGGAAAATAAAAGGCTTTTATATTTGATGTTAACCCAAACCAGGCGTCAACCTGGGAGAATATTACTTTAATTCAAGAAAGGTTTAAATTGAGTATGCATAATTTCATAGGCTGCGATAAAGAGGGAAAAAAGCAGCAGGCTCTTGGGTTGCCGACAGGATTTTTCTCAGCTGATTTGTGTAAAGTGTTTAGAACAGTGCTGGGTACATAATAACTGCTCAACAAATGTGAGCAGGTCTATTTAGTGTTGAGTAGAAATTGCGTTGATTAGTTTAGGAAAATTTCAAGTGATCATTGAAGTGGGGAGTAGTGAGCTCTTTATGTGAGCAAAATGTCTTTCGGAAGCTATCTATAAATATCCAAGCACATTAAAACTTCATCCAGTATGTTAACTTCTGATATTTTCCCACCAAGCAACTTCTGATAGTCTCTTCATACTCTCATCTTATTTTTTCCTCTTTAAAACCAATATTGACAACCCTTTGTAGCTTTTTGGAAAACAAATACCAAAAATTATATGGAAAGGGCACATGTTCTCATGCAAAGGAATTAGAGCTGAAAAAATCCTTTAGATCATCGAGCCCAACGTTGGCACAAATGTTAGAAGAGTATTTTGAAATGCATACCAATTAAACACACATGAATCTGTAATAAAACGCCATAAACTGGTCCTGCCTTGCACATGTTTGTGGGACGAGATGCATCTGAAGGTATAAAACGCGTGGTTTTGATTACTTCATTTCCCCAATTGGGCAGCACATTCGAGTTTCAGGGAAGTCCTTGTTCTTCGTTCACGTTTCTGCACCTTGCAGGCGTCAGACCATTTCGTCCCTATTCTTAGCTGGGATGGGGTCACACTTAGCAGATACAAAATAACTAAGGAACTTTTAGTAATGTTGCTCATGTGCTAGGTCATTAATGCAAGACCACTTCGTGACCCCTCGCGACTGTTTTAACCCTTTCTTCTCCCCAGTGTGTCCCTCAGCCGGAACACCAGTCACTATTAAAACATGATTATAAATCATGGTTATTTGCCCACTGACCTTCTTACAACACCGTAAAAAGAAGCTGTGTGCTCTGAGGGTTCAGGCCTAACTGACACAGTGTCTCTGCTGTTGATGAATATTTATGGAAGCCTTATCTTATATTTTTAACAGCAAAGCTCGGGCTCTGTTTTACCGAAGCTGTTTATATATCTAATCAGAGTAGATCAGGAAATGTGGTTGACAGCATAGGGCTGCCTGAGAAACATAATATTTGCTGGCCAGCATTAAGGCGACCTTTCAGCGAGAGGCATGATCAATGAAGTGTGACTGAGTCTCTGTTTAGATGAAGGGAAAGAGCGCATTGGTGGCCACATTCACCCCAAGCAAGTCGTTTTCCCTCTTGCAGGCTGCAGTGAAAAGCTTTCCAATAAACCGATGACAGGATTAAACACAACCAACTCTTCAAGTGCCCCTCATACGGTTCTTGGCCACAGGCTGGGAGGAACCTGGGTTCTAGCTCGGCCCTGCAAGAAAGAGCAGCCTGCATTCCACCCGGCTGCCAACTAGCTGTGTAGCCTATGACAAATTATTTTATCTCTCTGAGACTTTGTTTTACCATTTGTAAAATGGAGATTGATTAGTCAGAATTTTCCAGAGAAATATCTATGCATGTATCTATATAACTAGAGAGAGGGGCCGGCCCGGTGGTGCAGCAGTTAAGTTCGCTCGTTCTCCTTCGGCGGCCCAGGGTTCGCCTGCTTGGATCCCGGTTGCAGAGATGGCACCGCTTGGCAAGCCATGCTGTGGTAGACGTCCCACATATAAAGTAGAGGAAGATGAGCACAGATGTTAGCTCAGGGCCAGTCTTCCTCAGCAAAAAGAGGAGGATTGGCAGCAGATGTTAGCTCAGGGCTAATCTTCCACACACACACACACAAAAGCATATGTATATATATAAATATATAACTAGAGAGAGAGAGATTTATTTTAAGCAATTGGTGCATGTGATCGTGGGGGCTGGCAAACTGGAAATCTGCAGGGCAGACCTGCAAAGAGCTGATGTTGCGACTCGAGTCCAAGAGCAGTCTAGAAGCAGAATTCTCTATTCCTCCAGGGGATTCAGTCTTATTTTCTTAAGTCCTTCAACTGGTTGGATGAGCTCTTTCACCTTATAGAAGGTATTTTGTTTTACTCCAAGTCTACTGATTTGAATGTTAATTTCATCTAAAACATACCTTCACCACGACATCTACACTGGTGTTTGGCCAAAAACTGAGTACCACAGCCTAGCCAAGTTCACACATAAAATTAACCATCACAGGGGACCTTAATAATATTTCACTCAGAGAGGTTTGGGGGAAATTAAGTGTTAATACCTACAATAAACTTTGCACAGGACCCAATAACTGACTTTGTGTCCCAAGATTTTAGGCAGATTTGACTAACGGTTTAAGATTAAATTTTGGAATATTAGAAAACGTGCGTTATCGTCTGGTGTAAGTTCAGCGTTACCGTCTGACAGCATCTGCTTCAGATTCCTTCTCAGCCACACTGATGAGCCTCCAGCAATAAGCTTCGGTGTCCCTGGAAATTGAGGGGTGACACATTTGTAGCAAAGCCATATTTATAGGCTCATTGACCTTTTAAAGACTCACCTTCTGCTCTTGAAAAACAATAATGAAACTTTGTGAGTACAGTCAACTTTTCACGGATGTTTTCATACCACGCGGCCCCAGCAGTTGGGAACGTGGAGGAGCAAGTTAAGGGCTCATTTAACATTGTCTCACAAAGCGCCTGTTGCAGAGCTGGAAAAGGGTGCTTAAGAATGCGGCTTCCATGTACGTCTCCCTCTCTGTGGTATGAAATATGGCCTCAAAGAAAACTTCGTTGTTTCCATTTCAAGGTCCTTTTGTGAGGAGAGACGCTGGGCATTTACTGGTGGAATGCTACCTTTCCAAGATTTATTAGGAGTCGTGGAGGGCTCAGTAAACTCGGAAGGTAGCTTTTGCATCCTACAGCACTCAAGACTGATTTAATTTCATGTCAGTCCTGGAACTGCAACCACAATATGAGCTGCAAGTTTATAAATTGCTCCTTGGAGCAGCTGACCTTGCAGGTGGGGGAGTCAAATGGGGTGGAAAAGCAGGGGAAGCTGGAAGATTGAGAACTGGTACACTGAGCGAGCAGATACATTTCACCGAAGCACTGGAGTTCTCATTTGTCCCCAGTTTCACCCCCAAACCTCTTCTTTCCCTCGTGTTTGTCTCCTGCCTAAAATATTCATTTTTTTTTTCAGAAGGACGTCAGACGCAATAGTGAGGGGGAAACTGGATTATGCTACCATAGTGTGTAGGGTCTTCTGGATTTTCAAAGATTATTTCATCAAACTTCTGCTCACGACAAACTCAGAATAAACAAAGTAAAACCTAATTTACATCTCCCCTCACAAAAGAATCCCTAATGGGAATGTTAAAACAAACTGATGTCACTACGAAAACAAAGCTCAAACTCAGAAGCACTGAATTCTTACAGGAGCTAGAAAATGGGATTTAGTTTCACAGCATCGATTAAGTTGTGTTTAAAACGAGCAAGCAACAGACAATGCTATTGGAAGGAAACCATATATTGAGTATCAGGATGTCTCCTAAAAGTCTATTCGTTCCATCACAACGGAGCGTTGTCTATGCGGGTGGTGACAGCCTATTCCCTTTTGTCACTTGAGATTACACTGGGCCAAGCGTTTGTGAACAATGTGGTGACAGCCTTGCCTTCGTGACAGGACGGTCATGGTAGTTTGAGACGTATTTCCATGTCTTGGAGTGCATACTTATGGCTAATTCTAAAGAAACAAAAAAATAAATGTCTTTTAGAAGAAGTGTAATCTAAAAAGAAAGCTTAAAAAAGCAAAATAATAAAAGATATTGGCACAGGTTGCCAGTTGTAATTTTTCATATTTGAGGTACATCCTCTCATAGCCTTCATGGCATTCTTATAATTCATCAACTAATACAGATCCATAGTCACGTGGTCTCAATATTTGGTAGAGAGATCTGCTGTTTGTGTCAATTGCATTTCAGATATTTAGACACATTTCTAGATTGTAATTTTGTATGCTTATATTTTCCCTAGCCAACGTTTGTCTCTGCATGGCACTATATTGGGTATTTTAACAATTAGAGAACGCGAAGAAGGTAGAATCATAACTACATATTTATAAATCTCAAGATTTACCAACATCTACACTCTTATGAAGAGATCACATTGATATAGACAGTAACACACACACACACTTCCCCAGGAGGTCAGATGGAGGTTAATCTGGCACAGTCTTACCTATTCCTGTGGCATGTGCTCATTGCCGTTCCCTCAAATAAGGGAATTTCTGTGTGTGTTCTCTCTCATCTGAAGTCAAACATAGAAGAGCCACAATAAATGTATTTCTCATCCCAAACTTCAGAACAGAAATGTGGGTTTCAGTCTGAGGCTATTGCGGTCCTCCTGACCTGCATTTCCAGCTCCTCCCTCAGCATCACACAATTATACCAGACTTTTACCAGGTGCAATTCACATCTCGCAGGCATTGGGACACATTTCTCACACCTCGGCTGTACATTTGCTTCAAGACCCAGCGTGAGGACAGCCATGGAGCATATTCATTTACTGAAGGGACATTGTGTGAAACAGTGGCCAGAGGAAAGGATGAAAAGTACGGATTTCTCTAGTTCCAAAGCACATTTCCATCTCTCCTAGTTGCACAACATTGTGAATGTACTAAACGCCACTGAGTTTTTCGCTTTAAAATGGTTACTTTTATGTTATATGAATTTCACCTCAATTATTTTTTTAAAATGTATTTGTCCACAGAGCAGTCATCCAAGTGACCCAGTGTCCAGCAACATCCCCTCCCTCCTCTCTTCCTCTCTTTTGTCTGTTAGTTTAATCCTCCTAGAATTGATCCCATGGACCACGCCAGGGCCTAGCCCATCCCCAGGCAGGTGAAGTGCGGCCTCCTCAGCCCCTGCTGTCCTCTTCTCTGCTCCATCAGGGTCCCCAAACCCCCCATATCCCCTGGCTACTTGGTACCTCCGATCCCAGAGAAATGCACCTGAGAACATATTTGGAGGCAGTGGATTGATGTCTTACTCCCAAATGTTAGAGTTTTGTTCAGCCATTTATTCACCAAACATATTTTGAGCACCTAACCTATGTCAGACACATTGAGTGCTGGGCACAGTGATGAATATTGCGGGCATGTCAGTGACCCAGACAAGTTAAGAAGTCATCCAGGCTCTCAGGAAGCTCAGCCTAGTGGGTGGGTAGGTGGGGGTAAGTGTAATAAAAAACATTACACTACAACATCGTATGTGCTATAAGAGAGGCTGTTGGAGTGCAGAAGAGCAGTCAGTGAAGGCTTCACAGAGGTGGTGGCATTTGAGAAGGATATTGACCGGTATGTAAGTTTTTTTCCTAAGCCAAACAGAAGAAAAGTACAGCCAGGAAGAGAACAGCATGGGATTGTGAAAAAGCCAGATATATTCCAGGAAAGGTGAGAATTTAGTGTGCTTGATGCAAAAGATGTGTGACGGTGGCTGAGGGGATGAGGGAGGGAGAGCTTAGGAGCAGCCTACCAACAGCCTCGGAGTGGAGACGTGATCCTCAGAGGCTCCAGGAAATGGCTAACTGAGTGGAGAAGGACAGAATTTGGGAGGTATTTGTGATCAATTGAGTGTCAAGGCTGGTAAGTGAGAGAGAACAGGATACACAATTTTCTAGCAAGAGCGCTATGCGGGGGGTCGCCCTGTTGGACTGTCATTGCTTGTAGGAACGGGGAAGACCTGCAGTGGCAGATACCAAATGTTGCGGCAGCTGGAATGGGAGAGCAGGGGAAGTTTTCCCTGGGACTGTCTAACATCTCTTTTCAAATAAATGACAACTGACCCCGTTGAAGAAGTCCCGCCAACAGTATGGAAAAGAAGAATTTGTGTCAAACTCCACAAGCTGAGTTAATTTTGATGATAGTTACACATTATTTTCCACATCCAGTTATATAATTTGCATTCAAATTCCAAACTAAACTTCAATCTTTGACTCAAAGTAAGTTTATCTTCAATTAAACTTTAAAATATGCAACTTCGATGGAGAATTATTTTGTTTGACAAGGACCTAAGGAACAAATAATCTGTTTGGAGCCAAAATAGCACAGAACATTCATCTAAGAAATGCTTTATAAGAGGTACTACAATTTTTTCTAGAATATGTTTCCTTTATCAGATCCAACGGGTCAAATATGAAATAAATTACTTCTTTCAATGTGAAATTCCATCTAGGTCAAGTTACACTCATATTCCATGTGCGCATACACCTACCTGTGAAAACAGCCAAGCATCTCCACAGCCAACGCTTGACATATCATCAGCAGCCTAACCTTACAGACCCTAATTTTACAAGGCAAGAGGCAAATTTCATATAAAGTGACTTTCATTTGGTTTTTCTCTTTTGTTTTATCTTAATAACATTTCTATGGTAAGCATCTCCTTTTAAAAGTGGGGAGAAAAGTAACAGTACTACGTAGAACTATAAATGAAGCAAAACTAACTTAATGAGAGTTGACAAGAACTAAGTTAACTTAAATCCATTTACTGTGTGTGCTATGCTACAAATAATCCCATTTAATAGCAATGTAATAGTCAGAATGAAGTTCTAGCTGTGAAAATAACCAAATAAAAACATTCAAAACATTGGCATTTAAAAAATCAATCCGAATATTATAAAAATTAGCAACTTTCTTACAATAATGAGATAAAGAAATCTCTCCTATTGTGAAAGAAATTATAAATTTAAAGCATTTAATTGTACTGTATTTTATGCAGTCAATAATAAAACTAATGTTGCTGAGGTGGTTCGCAAATATCAAGGATGAGCTCAATATTTAATTCTAACCTGTTAAGTTAAAGTCAGAACATTTGGACATTTGGAAATGGATTTGAAATTTTGTCCCCAATTTCCAATTATGCTTTGTCCTTCCCCATGCATAATATATTGAAAGGGAAAGCATAACACAGCAAAGTTCCAACCTAACAAAAAGGGGAAAGTTGGAAACTCAGCTTTGACTTCTAGGAAGTCAGTATGTCTAAATAAAAGTTAAATTTCATTACTATAGGCTTTACCTAGGTGCCCTACTTTTAAGTGAAAAGGATGCAGAATTGAGTGCCCAGTGTAGAATGCGAATAAAATAAAACTTGTCATTTACACATCAGAAGTTTTGGAGTTTTGCTCATAGGATTTAGGCAAAAAATAAACAGAATAAGTAATTCAAGAAAAGTATATTTGGAAGGGATCTGAATCGTCTTGATTTGCAGCCTTCCAGAAAAAGAGCTGCCGTGATTTTTTGGTAACAGTTTAGCTTCTAAAGCTGAAATACACGTTTCCTGGATTTATTGAACATTTTCTGATAATATACTCTCACAAAAAGTATGCTATTAAAGGCTTTAAGGTTAACCTTGGAGATATGTCAGTGTACCAATAAAAGATAAAAAATTATCCTAATTTAATTTTGTAAATGTCATAACAAATTACTAATCAAATACTTTTAAAGTGTCACTTTTTATATAATAAGGACTAATTACATAGTTCATTCTATAAAAAGTTGGAAGCTTAAATCAGGTACTATTCACTGTCAGATACTAATGAAAAATAAGGATTTATTGTTACAGTAATATATAAACTACTTGTGTGTGTGTAGATAAGCTTTAAAAATTCTAAGAACATTTATTGAGCTTTTCTCACAAGCCTACTGAGATAGAGGGGAAGAAAAACTACTTTTAATGCAGTTTCTTTTATATTCAGACCATGCGGTAGGACTTTATATCTATTTTCTCATTTAACCCTAAAGCTATGAGGTAGCTGTTGCTACTCCCTCAATGGCATAGCTAAGTGGAGATATTATCTTTAAAAATAAAGTCTGCTAAACATTTAAAGAATTAATGCCAATTCTTCTCAAACTCTTCCAAAAAATTGAAGAAGGAACATTTCCAAACCCATTTTATATCTAAAGCATATTTGCTAGTGCACAGGATATTAACTCTTTCTTTCAAAAGTGATGGTGCTTAATTTATGGAAGTGTTGGAATTCTGAAGGTAAGTCACAGAGTGGTAACGAGAAAGAGAAAACTGAGGGGGCAACTTTGCTTCTTTGGTGTGCCTGTGAGGGAATTCAGTAAAGTTACCTTGCAAAAGAGTGAGATGGTACTCACTGGGTATGGAGGTCGACCTCAGGCACGGCCAGGAGGATAAGGTTGTGAGTTAGGTGATGGACTTAAAGGCTACCTTGTCCAAAAGGTCCTGAAGGCTCTAGGGGCTGAGGGGACAGTAGGACAAGTGCAAGGAAGAGCATCCTTAGTGGGGCAGAGGAATGGGACTGGTATGAGATTAACAGCAGCGCACGGCAGCAGCCTGGGAGGTTGATTCATCAGGTGGGTTACTTCCAGACTCTGTATCTGGCTTCTCTTCTCATTACCTAGTACCATCCCCTACCTCAGCTTCTCATAATCTATTCCCAGATTAATGCAATGCTCCTTTTCTGGTCATTGAGCCCTCCAAACCATCTTCCACACCTTGGTAAGACAGTCTTAAAGAGGAGCTTTGGTTGTATGACGTCATTATGCAAAACTACTCAGTGGCTTATCATTACCACTGAATCAATTACAAATAGATTTAGTTTGATATTTAGAAGCTTTTAAAGTTTGGCTTTAGCCTACATTTCCAGGCATAGTTCCTTATTATTCTGTCTAGTTTTAATGAATATTTAAATTTTTATTTAGAAGCTGTATTTCTCATGTATTTGAGAATCAGACAGTATTACAAGGTTTGTTACAAAAATAGCAGTCCCTGGTCCCAGGCGTGTGCCTCTCTGACTTTAGTGGATACTCCCTCCAAAGTGATTGCACCACTTATATTCCCACTAGCAGGAGAGGAGTTCCCTCTGCACCAACACTTACTATTATCAGAATATCTGCCAAACCTGTGGGTGTGAAATTTTATCACATTGCTATTTTAATTTACGTGTTTCTTCTTACTAGTGAGGATAAGCATATTTTGATATGCTTATTGGTCCTTAAATACAGATCCTTTGCCTATTTTCCAACTGGGTTGTGAGACTTTTAAAATACATTCCTTATACGAATTCCTTCTTGCTAATTACATTGTGTATCTTCTCCCAGTCTGTAACTTGTCTGTTTGTTTGTTTACAGGGGATATTTTCATCTCATCAGTTTTTAAAAATAAGAATGTAGTAAATTTCATTAATCTATTCTTTTACATTTTATTCATTTTATGTTGTGTTCAAGAAATCTTTCCTTATCCTGATGTGACATAAATAAATTTAATTATATTTTCTTTCAGAAGTCCTAAAGTTTACTTTCCAAGTTGAACCGCTTAAATCACCTGGCATTCATTTTTGTAGGCAGTGTGAATTTGGGACCTAATTTTATTTTATTTCCATATCATAGCCAATTTTCCCCGAAGTTTTAACTTAATAGGCCATCGTTTTTTCTCTTAATTTATAATGCAATATTCCAGCTAATTGTAAATGTGCTAATTTACTTTAATAGACTTTCTAACGTTAACTCCTTGCATACCTATGGTAAACAATAACTGGTTCTCATATATTTTTCCAGCACTTGGTGGGTTTGATATGTAAATATTTTATTTGGAATTTCTTCTATATTCAGAAGTAAAATTTAAATTATGGTTTTTTTCATTGACTCATGAACTGCTTAGAAGTGATTTTAACAGTCCGAAAGTATTTGGAGGCTATCTTTGACTAACTATCCCTAAGTTAATTGCACTCTACTCTGAGAATACAGTCTCTCTCCATGTACAGAAATTCCTTGATATTTGTTGAGATTTACTTTGTGCTCTAATATGTGACATATTTTTGTAAAGGTTACATTTGTCTCAACACAACATTCTACTGATAGAGAGCTGTATGGATATGTACATACTTGCACAAGTGTAAACAACCTATGTACATGTTTTTATGAGATCTCAAACCTTGGATATCATTTGTCATCCTTAAGCTCTGTAGTACCAATTGTTGAAAAACAAATTCCAAAAATCTACTACTTTTGTCTAAATGCTCACGTCCTGATGCTGAGTGCAATGCGTTAGGAAAATGGCATAACTAGAAGACAACACAATTACCTAAAAGAGAAAAATGACTGACACAAACACTGCACCAAACACCGACCAGAGACTTAAGACTTGAGGTAAGTCTGTTGGAATCTACTGTCAGGCTCTAGGGATTTTCAGCATCTCTATTTTTATCTTTCTCAAAAGACCGTGCAATAAGCACATTAAACATATTTACTGTCATTTTAAATTCATTAGTCAGAAAACAGCTGTTTACTATCTTCTGAATAACTATAGTACATCAAAATTCCATTGTCAAGGCACCTTAATAACATTTTACCAGTAAGCTATTGTCTTATTTCCTTTAGAAAATGAGCCTTTCCTTTAGAAAATGTCTTTAAATGAACGGACATTAGAAATCAGCCAAAATCAAATCTAATATACTACTGAAGAAGATATTCAAATGGCAGCAAAGTGATGGTTTTCATTTGTCAGAAAGTCAAAACTAAAAAGGCCAGTAGTATTCAGCATCAGCTAGTGTGCCGAGAAATGGGTGAGCTTGCCCACTGTTGCTGGGAGCAAATACAGCAAATCCTTTGATCAAGAACATTTGCTTATTTTTGGCTGTTCAGTGTCTACTCTGCTCTTTTTGCCATCTGTATTTCAAACTGCTTTTGAGGAGAATTCCCCGTTGTGTGTAGGCTTGGCAGCAGCTCCTGTGGGGCTGCCTGGTGTAGCGGTCAAGGTTGTGGACTTTGATGTCAGACAACCCCGAGTTTGATCCTTGACTTTGCCATTTACTCTATCATCTTAGGAAAGTTGCAAACTTCCTTGAAACTCACCTTTATCAGTTATTGATGTCTATATGTGAATCTTTGTTACATTTGTTCCAATGGGACAGCCACCTTAGGTCAGCTTCCAGTCGAAGCTGGGGAAAAGCAAACAGAAGAAATGGGTCCAGGTGTGGAGAACAGAAGAGAACTGAATTAACTGAGTCCCTACTGTGTGCAGGTACTCCCAGGTACTTCACACACATGGTCTCATTTTAACCCCCACAACCATTTCATAAGACGGCATGCCATTAGGATGCCCATTCTAGAGATGAAGAGATAGTCATTCCCAATGCCATATAATGTTTAAATAGCAGAACCAAGATTTAAACTGAGGCCTGTCTGAAACCAGAGGCCATATATTTAACCACTATTTAACACTGCTCCTCAGGGCTCAGGAAACAGTGAGGGGAAGCCATGAAGACTCCAAATAACTAAGGGAATGGGGATCTGTGTGGGGGAGGGAAGGCTGCAGTCCAGCTCATCTTGACGGGTGGATTATCGGCCTAGCCACCCAGTTCACCACAGAACCACAATTCCAGACAGCAGGTCAGCAGAGCCCGCCTTCAATGCTTGAAGAATAGTTTCCAGGTGCTCCTGAGGATAAATAAAACCAGTAATAAAAGATCCCTTCAGAAAAGTAATGAGATTATCTGAAATGGCCTGCTTTCTTTCTAGGAAAGAATCAGAGGGATATGTCACTAAAAAAATGTGATATAATACAGAAGGAATGGCTGGACATTAGGAAATATTAATCTCAAAAGAGCTTTAGACTGTTGCTTACATGAAATATATTTGAAATCAGATTTGGAACGCTTTGCTATATTTGAAATAGATGAAGAAGAAACTATGCACAATATGAATTTATTCAATAACTAAGTCTCTCTCCAAGATCAGTGTTCTACTGGAGAACAAGAATGAATACTCAAGGGGCAAAAACAGGGCTTCAATTATTATTGAATCAGTATCACACATTCTTACAAGAAGTGAACATATTTTTTAATAACTTCAATTTTATTCACCAAGGAAAATACTAGATTTATTTATGAGGTGAACATATTCAAGATCCACAAGCCCTAAAACATCCCCATTTTATAGGAATTCTTTTGACGTCTTCATTGTCACCTGCGCATGTCAGGTCTGCTGCTACCAGTTGCTGGCAAGGTATGAACTATGTGGTACAAACAATGACCTGAAATATATAACTGAGATGATTCAGCTACAATGAAACAATGGATAAGTCCAGATACCTGTAATCTTTAAACAAAACCCCCAAATTTTATAACAAAAAAGAAAATTCAATAACTGTAGAGAAAAGGACTCATTCACTAGAACAAATGAATAAAATTCATAATAAACTTGCTGTCTTTGTCAGCGTCGGTTGCTATAACAAAATATCATACACTGGCTGGTTTAAATGACAGACATTTATTTCTCACAGTTATAGAGGCTGGGAAGTCCAAGGTCATGGTGCTGGCTGGTTCCGTTCCTGGTGAGGGTCCTCTTCCTGCCTTACAGATGGCTGCCTTCTTGCTGTGTCCTCACATGGCAGAGAGAGTGACAGAGCTGTGGGGTCTCTTCCTCTTCCTGTAAGGACATTAATCCCATTGGGAGGCTTCACTCTCGTGACCTCATCTAAACCTAATTACCTTTCAAAGGCCGCACCTCCAAATACCATCACACTGGGGCTTAGGGCTTCAGCCTATGAATCTTGTGGGCACACAAACGTCAGTCCCTAACACCTGCCAACTATTAACTCCAGAAGTATCATCCCTCAGAAAACTATAAGAGCAGTTTCTGATTTCAACCAATTCTCTGTAAAGTTCTTACTTGCACTAAATTTTCTCTCGTAGTTCCTGCTCCCTTACCTAATTTATAAGTTTACTCCTTTTTAATTAAAATTGTCCACTTTTGCCTAATAGTGGTCCTTTCACCCATGAGAGCTGTCATTTATTTCATTCATCTATCACCTGGCATGCAAAATTGAAAATCATTCTCTTTTAACGAATGAAAACCCATTAATAGGCTATACACACACTTCCTTTATGTACACAGATGTAACACAAAAAATCTTTTAAAAACAAACCACAACATGTTTAACTGAACTTGGATTTCTCCACACAAGAGAATCAAAGGGTGAACTGGCCTTCTAAAGGTGTCAAATGCACTCCATGATAATCCTCAACCTTTCCTTGTTGAAGAAGTGCCCCCAATTGATCCAGTGTCTTGTCATCACGCACAGGGCTGTGGGAGAGACTGTGGAGGCTGAGACAGGACCAGGGGTGGTGGGTGCAGAGCTGTGGCTGCCAGCTGGAAAGCCTCTCAAGGAATGTTTGGGCATTGCTGCCTGTGTGCTGTGCTCCTACCATAGATGGGATGTTTGTGGCCCCCTCAAATTCACAAGTTGAAATCCTAATCCCCATTGTGATGGCATTAGGAGGAGGGGCCTTTGGGAAGTGATTCAGTGATGAGGACTGAGCCCTCATGAGTGGGATTAGTGTCTTTATAAAAGAGACTCCAGAGAGATCCCTTGACCCCTTCCTCCATGTTAAGACACAGGAAGAAGAAAGCCCTCTGTGAAGAAGGAACCCACTCTCACTAGACACTGAATCTGCCAATGCCTTGATCTTGGACTTCTTAGCCTCCAGAATTGTGAGAAACAAATGTTTGTTGTTCAAAGCCAATCGGTCTATGGTATTTTGTCATAGAAGCCTGAATGGACTAAGATAGAAAACTGCTACTGAGAGGTAGGGTGCTGCTGTAACAAATACCTAAAAGTGTGGAAGCAGCTTTGGACCTGGGCAATGGGTAAAGGCTGTGAGAGTTTTGAGGTGCCTGCTAGAAAAAGCCTACATTGCCATGAATGGACCATTAAGGGCAATTCTAGTGAGAGCTCAGGAAGAAAAAAGGAAAGATACAGAGAAAGCCTCAATTTCCTTAGAGAAAACCTACGTAATCCTAAACAGTAGTTTGGTAGGCAGAAGGATGGTGAAGGCCGTTCTGAAGTCTCAGGTGGAAATGAGGCACACGTTTATTGGACGATGGAGGAAAGGGCACTTTTGTTAGAAAGTGGCAAAGAATTTAGCTAGATTATGTTTGCATCCTATTGTTTTGTGGCAGGTAGAACTTATGAATGATAAAATTGGATATTTGACTCCTCAATTGCTAAGCAAAGTCTCGAAGGCGCAACTTGGCTTCCCTTGACTGCTTACAGTAAAATGTGAGAAGAGAGAAATGACCTAAAGATAGAATTTTTAATCAAAATGAAACCAGTGGAAAGATACCATTAGGTATCTAGTAACTACAATTTTTAAGGCAGTTATTAATTGTAGCTTTTAGTTGTTTGCCTGCCCATTGTTAGCTGTGCTGCTTAGGAAGTATACTACCCAATTCCCACTAGGTTCCTCTCAGATAACATCCCTGACTCTCGGGTCATTACGGTAATGGATGCTTGAGTTGTTTTTCAAGAACTAAGAGTTGACTCCTATCTGGTTAGGCTGGTCAAGACCACCAACCCACCAACTGGGTCTGCGCAGGTGTCTGAGAGATGAACTCTTGACGTCAAGGAACTAAAAACTCCACTCTCAGATCATGCTGACACCATCATTTGGTGAACATGTGTCCTATGTAGAGCCATGAGGCTTGACCATGCTCATGCAGACCATCAATGACCTCACTCTTCCTTGTTTCCAATCGTCTATCCCCACATCTCAGACCACTCAGCCTCTCTACCTCATAAATATCCCTAGTCCCCATTTTCGGGGAGGCAGATTTGAGATTTGTTCTCTCATCTCCTCACTTGGCTGCCTTGTGAATAAATCTTTTCTCTGCTGCAAACTCATCATCTCAGTGATTGGCTTTTTGTGTGATGGGCAAAATGAACCTGGTCCAGTAATAGAAAGGGAAGCAGAACTTAAAAATTTGGAAAATTCTCAGCCTGTCCATTTTGTAAAAAATGAGAAAGTCTGTTCAGGAGACAATAAGAAAGATGTGGTCAAATTTGCTAAGGAGGTAAGTCTGGGCTGGCATTGTAAACAGAACTCTGGTGCTGTTTACCAAGGCAGTGGGGGGATTAGTCAGCCATCTAAACAAAAGGCAGGACCTATTATTCAAGACAACTGGAAGAATGATCTCGTAGCCATTTCAGAGAGCATCAGGGCTGCTCCTCCCATCACAGGCCCACAGTGCAAGGGCCTGTGAGGCAGAACAATTTCAAGGAAGGGGCCACTGTTGCCCAGTGTGCCTTGCAGCCCCACACCATGGACTCTGCTCCCACGCTCCATCCCTGTGCTCTTTGGTCGTCCTAGATATGGCTGTGGCAGGACCCAGTGTACTGTGTAGTACGCCCTGCGAAGCTGTGAGGCTGTGGCTGCCTCCACCTAGATTTCCAAGGATGGAGCTGCCTTGAACTCCTCTGTTCACGCAGAGGGTCATCTCAGGAGTGGGGCCATCACAGAGAGCCCCCACTGAGGCAGAGTCTAGCAGACCCATGGGAGTGTGGCTGCCCCCACAACTGCAGACTGGCAGAGCCACCAGCTTGCAATTCTAGTCCAGGAGAGCTGCAATGTGGGCTGTGCCCAGCAACCAGCAAATTCAAGGGGGTTCAACTCCTGCCCCAGAGTGTCTGGATGGTGGAAACTCTGGTGGGCATGGAGTGCAGAGCCTTGAGTCAATGAAGATTATTCTCGAGCCTTAAGTTTCTGACTTGCTTGGGACCTGCCACTCCTTTCTTCTTTCCTATTCCTCTCCCTTGAGATGGGAATATCTGCGTTATGCCTGTCCCACCATTGCATTTTGGAAGCACACAGCTTGTTTGATTTTACAGGTTCACAGTTAGAGAAGAAACTGCCTCAGCATGGATTGTACCTGAGTCTCAGGCAGATCTGACTTAGACAATATTTAGATGAGACTTTGGATTTAGACTTTGGAGTTGTTGATGTGAAGAAGACATGAATTTTGGGGAGCCAGGGGTGAAATGCTATAGATTGAATGTGCTACCCCCAAATTCATATGTTGAAATTCTAACCCCCATGGTATTAGGAGGTGGGGCCTTTGGGAGGTGATTAGGTCATGAGTATGGAGCCCTCCTGCGTAGGATTAGTGCCCTTGTAAAAGAGACCCCAGAGAGCTCCCTCTGGCGCCTTCCACCCTGTGAGGTTACAGCAAGAAGGCCTTGTATAGGGAAGTAGGCTGTCACCAGATGGGGAATCCACAGGGGTCATGATCTTGGACTTCCCAGCTTCCAGAACTGTGAGAAATAAATGTCTGCTGTTTATAAATCAGCCAATCTATAGTATATTGTTATAGCAGCCTGAATGGATTGAGACAATCCTGCTCAACATGCTGGGCTTTTACATATTTTCGAGACTCTAAGAGAAAAATCCACAGCATTTGTCCACAGCATAATTAAGTATAGAAAGGGCATGAAAAGCACACAGGGGAAGCCTAGAGGAGCTTCAACCCTGATCTCTTCAGTAAATTTGAATTTTTTCACTCTTTCGTGCGCATTAGCGGTCTTCTACTCTTAAGGACACATCTTTTTCTCATGCAAAGCTTCAATTCACATGTACAAAAAGACATTTGTGCACACAGATGAGACGAGGACAACTAAATCGCCAATATCCACATGCACACAGGTGTCAGCGTTTTAACGGAGAGTCACTGAAGAGCCCACTTAAAATGTCACATTTCCTAAAACGTTCCCGCATCCAAAGACATAAAAACTTGGCTGGATTCATTCGTAAAACTGAAATTACCCTCAGAGAGGCTTAGCTCACCTTCCCATGGCAACCAAAACAAATTTGGAATTTAAAGGATATAAAGCTGCAGATATGCTTTTAAAAAATATCATATTAATGCCGAAGGAGGCACTGGAAACCAGGACATTCTCATAAACATGAGTTTTGCATAAGTGATCTCCAAATTCAGCTTGGTATAAAACCCTTGCAAATGTAGGCACCTACCAGGGTGAGTTTTTAATGCAGATATTAGCAATGCCTCTTTCTGACCAAGTGAGAAAGGCTGTCAGAAGTCCCACCACAGGACAGTTCACTTCTCCTTATTCAGTGTTGGCTACAAATCAGGGAGCTGAGAGAGGGTGAGGAAGCTTCTTCAGAAGATTTGCTTCTCCCAACCCCTCCCTCACGCTACAGTCATAGCACCCTTGTCACATCTCGTTTGGAAAAACTGTTCATAGAGACGATGAGTTCACAATCGCCTATAAAACAAAATCATTGTGCAGTCAACCGGGCCGCTGCCCTTCATATGTCAGCGCGGCTGCTCATATATCGTTAACACGATCAAACCCCTCCCCACACCTTAGGTCTCTGCTGGGGTTTCCCTGCTAATGCATTCCTGCAGGGTCTGCCTTTCATGTTCGGACTTTGCTCGGAATCAAAACAACTGGGTGTCCCCACTCTGTATATTCTGAAACTAAAAAGAATCAATTAAACCAGCCATATTTCCATCAGGGGGGCTACTGCTGTTCCCCAAACAGCTTAAGCTGTCTTCTCATAGTTTATGATGTCAGCAGGATCCCCCGACTGATATACAGCCTTGAAATCTCACCCCACCCGCTCTCTGGCCCTCTGTCTGCAGTATATATTATTCTTGTAGTGTTCAGAGACAGCTGTGTGAATTAATGAACTGACGTGAGAATCAGAGTTGGCCTAGAGCCCCATTTAAAAGTCATGTCGATGACCTCATAAAAACAGCAAAGAATGCTTACAGCTTGCTTGTAAAATAAATCCATTTCTTAATAACTTGGAATGCCCCCATAATTCAGCACATATTTTAACCCAAAATGATTATTTCATAAGAGAATGAAAATTTCCCATGAAAAAGACATTTAGCCAACGCAGGCAACTATAAACTTTAATTGATATTTCACAGTATGTACTAGTTTGCTCTCTGGGGAGGGTAGAATTTCATTCTTGCACCTGCATTTTAACTCCAGCGTTATAGTATTTCAACCATTAAACATTTTTCATTAAAGCTCTTCATATAGAATTAGTCTAATCTGATTTTAACAAAAGTATTCTATATTTAGTTTTTCACACCGTATTAGTCCAAACCATTAGAACTAGAAAGGCTGTGCTTTTGTTCACTGGCGAAAGCAAAAGGGTGGTCTGTGCCCACTCACTTCAAAGACGGCCCTTCCTGCCTTTGCTGTCCTTTGAAACCAACACAGCATTTCTCAACCAAGTCCGTCCTGGGCAAGTCGTGGGTCCCAAAGAAACTGAGACACATGGTAAGCCCAACTGGTCTGCAGAATCTTCTCCTTTCCCTGTGAACAGTCATAAAATCCAACAGAGCAGCAGGCCTTAGGAAGCGGGGAAGGACGCAAAGGTTTTTGCTGGGTTGGAACTGAGAAAATGTGCAAAGCTTCGCCTCTTACAGTTTAAGTTTTATAGCTGTTATCTTGCTGGCAATCTTGGGGGAACAGCTGCAGGATTTTAGGATGTGTGACTTGAACAACTAGGAAAGGGGCCTTGCTCAAGGCTTCAAGTCAGAACCGGAGAGGAGCGAGCAGCCTAGGAGCTCACTTGAACCTGAAGCTAAGCAGCATTTAAAGAGAACTACCCTCCTCCGGAGAACCTTTTTCCCTGAAAGGCCAGACTCTATTCTCTTTCACTTAGAACATTAATTTCTCAGAATTGAGAACACCTGAAGTAACTAAAAGTAGCTGTTTTTGAACAACGGTTATTAAGTTTTTTCAAATGAACAAGTCCATGAATATTTTCCTGACTTAGTTTCTCCAGGCTTAGCATTTACTAAGAAAGTTTAATGTTATTTCTATAATCGACATTTACACTGGACAGGCAATCAAATTCAATACGAAATATGACAATTTATAGTTAACTCTGCTAAACAGACACTGCTGTGCTTGATGTTAGCAAAAAGCCCCAGTTGTGCCAAACAAGGATGGACCACAGGTACTTACTTGTCTTATAAAAGGAAACTTGAAGTGATAAAAAGATTTTTGTTAGGTGTATTATCTTTTAAATCTTCTAACACAGTTGGGATAAAATGTATGGTGGTTGACTGCACACAATCCCCATACACTCTCCTTGGGTTTGGTAGGCGTGAAGTGCTACGTGCATGCAAATGTGCCAATATTTGACTTTTTGACTTGCAGGCATGGCTAGTTCATGTGGTCCAAACCAGCAGTTCCAAGGCGTCTGTGAGTGTCACCTGAAGTGGGGACCAACCTGGAAGGTGGGCCACTGGGGAGAAGGGAGGCAGTGCATAGTGAAAGCTGCAAAGGAGGGGCCCTATCAGAGGGGTCCTAGGTTAATAGAGGCAGGGAGCAAAAACCCACTAAAATAGGAGAATCTTTGTAACTGGTCCTGGAATCACATTCTGTTTGGCCTTCTCTGGCAAGGGTGGCAGGTACTCTAAAGACAGGGGTGGCTCTGGGCTTCTGGGTGAGGTGCGGTTATGAGGGTGCCTAGCTTACCTCAGAGGGGCACAAGGTCAGAAAGGAAATATTAGAATTCTGACCTTGGGTGGGAGAGAGGCGGTCACAGCCAGAGATTCCTCGTCTGTCAAATGGACTAATAAAGTTGGGTGTGGTAGTGAGACAGACGACACAAAGCAGGTCAAGCCCCTGGTGCAGAGTACACTCCAGTCGTAGTTCATAAACTACCATTATCATTAGTGGCTGCGGCAGTAAGAGTAAAAGTTACGTCCAAACCAGCGGGTCAAGTCAAGTGGCTGGTTGGGCAAAGGAGAGGTGGTGCGGGGGAGCTGCACGCACATGAGTTACATATTTCAAAGGGGCCAGTGTGAGGTGAGGAGGAAGTGCTTCTTAGTTTCCTGGAATTAACTACCACAGCCCACTGATGAGGACCCAAGAGATTTAGTCCCTCCCATTCCAGGTTTCAAGATTTTCAAGGTATCATTTTAGGAGAATTGGGGTAAGCACCCCCTTCGTCCTCCCTCCCCCAACACATTAATACAAGAGGAGGACTCAGAATAGAGAAGGAGGCCACATGAGGAGCACAGAGTACGTGGAGCATCAACTATCTCTTCCTAACTTGACGCAACCACCTGGCCCCTCTTCCTGCCAGATTGAAGGATGCTTGACTGGAGATTGCCTCTTGTCTGAAAGCAACTGGTCCACAAAGCCAGCCAAGTCCTTTCTGGGGTGTGCAGAAAGGGGCAGGAAAGAGATGGTGTGGCAGGGAATGGCAGGGGACAGTGATCCTACCGTGAGCAGTTAAAGAAAGAGTCATCTGTTTTTCTCTTCTTCCTCCCCAACCCAAATCTCTTGTTTGGTAAGTTGAGGAAGCTGGTTTAGTAAGCGGTCTCAGCTGGCTGGGAGTTTAAACATCAAATGGCTTAAGCTTTTCAATACCTGCTCTTAACTGTACTCTGTCAAACTCTCCATTCGATCTGGCTTTCAGTTTTCCTTAGCGATACTAGTCTGAGTCCCTCTTTTTAAGTGACTTCAATTTATTAAAAGTTTTATTTTAGTTCTTAAAATGTACTCCAGTTTTTTTTTTTTAAGCTTGAACCTCATATTCATTCCAAGCTTTTCTCATCCCCAAACCAGCACAGGCTGGAGGCGCCTGAAGTGGAGGTGGGATGGGATTCCTTCTTCCCCACATCTAGGGAGGTTGAGTGGGGAGAAGGAAAAAGGAGACCAGCTAGTGTCAGCCTGCTCAAAGACCCAAGATGAGGTGGCCATCTTTTTCTGTCCTTTGTCACGACTTCTCTGTGTAGCCCTGAGTGGCTCATATTTCCCTCTGGGCATTAAGTATCCCAATATTGACTAGCCCAGAGCATAGGGGAACACTGCTCTTTCCTCGGCCTTGCTGATAATCCAGGACCAGTCCTAACTCCCCGTGTCTCTGAGAGAAAACCCCCTCTGGATAGACTGGCTTAGTTCTGAGTTCTCCACCTCCACTGAAGCTCCACTCACTTTGGCCCGAGACAAGTGGAATAGTGACTGGACTTATTGCACTCAGCTGGCTGGTCAGTGTAGTCAAACATCGTTTGTAAATGCACCTGAGTCTCCATAAAGCAGAGGATGGATGGCATATAAGAGTAACACCTTTGGGGGGAAAAAGTAATGAAATAGTCCTGTACTAAATTGGGTTGTTCCAAGGAGCGGTCCTTGAAAAGAGGAGTGGTCCTCTAGAATTGCTGCCCCTTTCTGTTGTTTCGCTATTGTCATAAAGAAAACCATAGAGGGAGGGAAGAAGGGAGGAACAGAGAGAGAGAAAGAAGGATGGAGGAGAAATTGGAGCATGGAAAATTGAAAAATAATACAGTGACTTCTTTGACAAAGAGTATGCTACTGATAAATTTCCTCACTAATGACCAAAAGGAAAAGCAAGGGAAAGAATCCTTGGAAAAGCACGTAAATGAGTTGAGCTGACCCAGAGTCCTTGCAATCTCTCCACATCTGGACTACAGATTTCGAAGTGTTTAAGATCTCATTGTGTAAGAAGACAATGTAAAAGAGTGAGAGGAAGCTCTGAGCATGGGCATCATGGCACTTGTTTTGCAATGTGGAGACATGTTCCATCCTTGGGTCTCTCTTTTCTACTCCACAATTACACTGGACTTGACTTCTTTGAATCACAAATACAGCCTTTTCCTTATATGAATAGTGAGTTGGATAGGTATTGCTACAATAATGCTGCCTAACAATCAACCACAAAAACCTCAGCCACAGACAGAGACATGCAGGGCGGCAGGGGTCAGTGGGTTCAGCTCTGCTTGGCTCTGCTCCACGTGTGTTTCATCCTCCTCCTGGAACCAGCAGGCTAGCCGAGGCCAGTCTTCTCATGGGGACGGCAGAGGCACCGGAGGGCAAGCCCAACCACGAAAGCACCGTTTAGGCCTTTGCTCATGACATGCTTGCTCACATTCCATTGACCAAAGCAAGTCACAAGGGTGAACCCAAACAGAAGGGGTGGTGAAACACTTCTTTTTATCGGGAGGGCTATCAAATCATGTGATGAAGTGTGAGAATACAGAGACAGGAGAATAATTAAGAACACTAATACAATCTGGCAAAAATAGTAGCTGAAATTTTGGAAAAGGCAAGTGAGGATAAACAGGAAATCAAAGCTTATCTCCTAATCCCACCATCCACAAATAACTGTGCTTAATAATGAGTTTATTGTTCTAGTATTTTTTCCAGGAATATAAAAAATTTTAAAATTTTTTTGCAAACTTGAGATGAGACTAAAAGTATAGATATGAGGGTTTAAAAAATCCCATCAAAGTATATTAGAAGCATTTTTCTGTCATTAAATATTCTTAGACAATTTGTTTTTCCTATCTATATGTTGGTCCAGGATAGAGATAGGCTACATTTTATTTAATCATTTCACTGTTGTTGGACATGTAGTTTGTGGGCACTATTATCTTAACAAGTAGTAGGGATGTCCTTGATGATAAAAATGACACTTCTCTGAGACGGAGAAGCAAGTAGGAACGTGCTGAATGGGCTGGTTGTAGAGCAGGTGGAGAAGGAAAATCCAGGCCCGAAAAGAAATTATAATACCTTCATCTGGATGTATTCTCAGGAAATCTGTTTCTTCTTCATAAGAGGCATCAGGCATACCTTGGATTTTAGTAAGCTGTATTTTGCATATAAAGCAACAAACAAAAATCATGGTATTACATAAGAAATAACACACACTAACACAATGTCAACATATATCGGCCTAACTTCGTAGTGTTTTGCTTTATATGTACTGCCCTCCTAAGCAATAGGAAAGTATCATTAGCCACACATTTTAATGCCTAAGTGATGTCTCCAAGTGGTTTTCTAATGAACATGCCATCCAACCAGGAAAAATTTTATGCTATTAATAGTTGGTCAATGATTTTAAATAGTTGAGAAGTTTTCCTTCATCAAAAATAACTACAGACCCACTAACCCACGAGATCCCTGAATTGATTACCAGACTGCTGTCTTTCAAAATTCAAATATATCCTAGCAGGAGAACACTTTCCGTTAATTATCAGTTATTTACAACTTAAAATGATTGTCAGGTCATTTTGAAACAGCCAGTAACAAAAAGGGGAAAAGTACATAAAAACATAAAACCCTAAGAATTTACTGAAAGGAGATGAGGGTAAGGCTTGAAACGAATTAGTGACAAATTATTCTTTATTTGCATTTGATAATAACACTGAGGCTGGTAGAAGAGTGAGCCCATGGGAGCCTGTCCCGGTATCCGGAGCTTGGGCAGGTGCTGCTTTCATATTCTCACGAATTGCGTGCACGCAGGTACTCACTCTGGGCACTAGATGGTGCTTCTGCGTGCAACAGCTCTGGGCTTCGCAACCTGTGTTCCTTCCCTCCCTCAAAAAGATTATTGGAAATTCAAGATACCATTCCACCCTCTTAACCAATTAGCCTTTCATTAACAAAAGTTATAGCTTTAATCAATTCTTATGAAAAAATGATAAAAGTTTTATATTAAATGTCAAAACAATCAGAAAACAATTCAAATATGCAAGCTACTCAAACCTTCTCTATATAGTATGAAAACTCTTTCCAAATAAAAAAGTAACTTGCCATCAACGTCTGCTTTTCTAAACCAACAGATCTGCTAAAAACAGTGCAATTTGTCTGAAAGCACAACTTCGTAAGGGCCTTGGCTGACATTAATCAATGTAGCAAAAGTTTAGTTCTTTATATGTAAATAAAGAGTTGTGGGTTACAGCCTCACAACATAAATTAACAGAAAATTTAACTGATTTACTTCTCCCTTCTGCACTCAAATTTTTGGGTCCAACTATTTTAAGAAGTTTTGGGCTAGGGTTAAACATCCCCTAAGTGAGGATTATGCTGCCTTCACACGTTCTTCCTTCTTTTTCCCCTTTTCAAGAACATCAGCACACAAGGCTTTCACTGGAACTGAAACTGCTGCTGGGCCAGCAGGTACAATGGAAGCGCAGCGTTTCTAGGAGGCCGATACTCAACCAGAACACGTTGTGATCAGCACTCATGTAGCTTTCTTCACCTGCAAGCTCATTTAACAGCTTTCCAAGAATACGTAAATCAGGTGATCTTAGTGACAAAAACGATACTCCAAACACCTTGAAGTTCTGAAAGGTTTTCAACCATTTGCTAATTAATTAATAAGACGCCTCTTCCGTAGAAAAATAACTGGAATAGTTGCCCAAATTAGCAAAAATCCACAGGAACTCCAAAGAAACAGAGCTAGCTCTGTGGCTCTCCTAAAAATCTCTCTTCTGTCCTTTTCCTTGTGCTTAAAAAAAAAAAAATGTGACTCTCTGTGGTATCTCTGTTGAGTTTATCCATATTGTTAGATTTTTCAATCTGATTCCTATCAAGTATTGTCATGACATTTGGTAATTCAAGATGGTTCTTTACTAAAGAGATGCAAGAAACAGGTAAAAATATGAAATACCAATCAGAAGAAATTCTCTCTTTGAGAATGGAAGGGTTTGGTGAGTGAAAATCAAAAGCAATAATCAATAATACGATATAGTTACTCAGATTTAGCACAAATAAGCTGCTAGATGAACGAATTCTTGGTTATGCAAAAAGTTTTAGTAAGTGTGAGTATAGATGACAGGTCAGAGTATGGAGAGGGTGGGCTAGGTATGAACGTCACCTTATCTGTATCAGAAGACCATGAGCAAAGCTTTACCATTCACCTGGCTCCCTGTGCAACCATGATTTACACTCTCTCCTTCCTCTACAAGAGTGTGGTCAAATCAGTGGCCACTTCTCTGTCTGTGATCTACCCAATATGGGACAGATAAGGAAATTTTAGTATGGAAATTTACCTCTCACTTTTGTTTGAAAAGAGTAAAGCATAAGAAAGAGAAAGTATCTGTGCGTTGTTCTGCAATGTAAAGGGTATAGGTATTGCTTCAGCTTCCTGAATCAAGCCCAGATCCCTGAGCCTTCCCCAGTCCGACTTCAACTCACTTCTCCTGCATTTTCTCCAATCACAGTTCTCAGGAGCATCAGATCTGTAGCTGAAGCCCTCTCTGCTCCCAGGCCTGCCCCATGCCTGGATGGCAGTGTGCCTTTGTTCCTCTCGTCAGTCTCCCCGGGATGCCCGTTTCCCACCAGCTCTGTATGTCCAAACGTACCCATCCTTCAGAGTCCGACTCAAATGCCACTTCCTCATAAAAGATGTCCTGATCCCCCAATGGGATTATCTCTCAAGTATAAATCTCTATAGCAACGTACATGTCCACAAACAGTTGCTGCTGACTATAAAACCAGGTGTGCTCTACCTTGGGTATGGAGTATTTGTGTGTCTTGTTGGATTTCTGGGGGCTTTTCTCTCTTACTTGACTGGAAGCTCCCGGTGGACAAAGGAGGTGACCATTGCCCACATAAATTTGCATTTATTTAGTAAACATATGCACAGCCACTATTGGCTGAATGAATAGAAATAAATTCTTACTGCTGCTTTTAGCATATTCACCACGGGCAGTAAGTCATGCACGTCAGCTACAGAAAGAAGATGTTGCTGGTTCCTCATCCCCTCACTGTGGTTCTGATGTCCCTCCAGGTTTTCCCTGGACAGTGAGGACTCATCCTACGGATTGGAAGCTGAAGTAGACCAGAAGCCATCTAACATTTCTTCCAATCCTGGAATTCTATGATGCTATGAAAATCAAGTTATTGTAAGAGGTTCTGATATTAGGGGCTCCATGAGTATTCTTGAATGGATGAAATCAGTAGACATTATTTGCAGGTATGTTTGCATTATAAGAGGAAGGTATCACTAAAAATGCTGAAATATCTACGAATCCAGTTAACTGGTTGAAATATCAAATTAATTCAGCAGAGTACTGATGGGAGAGGAGGGGAAATAGATTGTTTAAGAGTTTGGCAACAACATACGTCTATAAAGTATCTCATGTGCTTAGGACGTGGTAGAACATAATATGTTTGATTGAATTTCCTCCATGAGGTATTGGTGTGGAGCAGACCTAAGCTCCATGATCTAAGGGAAAATGCTTCATTTAAAAGCTTACCTAAATTACTTGGTAATTTGTTTTTCTTTCTAATACTCATTATACTTGAAGAAACCAAAGTTGATCTCATTGCCAGAATAATAAGATTTTTACTACTTTTGATATTTCTCATAATGACAAGAAGATAAATAGTAGCACAGTTATCTACGTACAAGAAAGCACATATTTACATACTTTTTCTATGTAAGTGATAATATTCAGTAAGGCAGAATTAAAGTTTGCAATTTGATAAAAAAAAATTGTAGCTGTTGGTCGGAACTTGCCTAAATTCCAGCCCTCCCCTCCTGCAACTCTGAGTCTCTGCTCACTCCCGTCAACTTCCACTCCTCAGGAAGTTGCCCACTTTCCCACCAGAGGTTCTATTCCTTCTTTCTTTCTCCTGACCCTAGCCCCACCAGCTACCTCCTCTCTCTGATGTATCTTCAACCTCTCCTCTTTACTATATTTTTCCTGCTTCAGATAAGCAATATCAAGTTTCCCTACTCTTAAAAATAACAACCACCTTCCTTAAACCTATATCCCTCTCTAAGTACTAGCTCATCTACTGCTTCCATCTACAGTCAAACGTCTGGAAATAGATGGAACTTGCTGTCACTTCTTCATCTTCCACTCATTCTCTCAAGCAACTGCCATATGACTTCCACTCACATCACCATGCGGAAATCATCCGTGTCAAGGCCACCAACGACCTGCTAATCACAACTTGATTCAACTCTTTTTGGTCCTCGTCTTGACATCTTGTTGACAATTCTTCTTGAATTTTCACATCCCTGGGTTTTATATGCATTAGATTGCTGGTACTCACACTTCTCTGGCCACTGCTCCCACACACTTTTTTACTTACAAGCAGAGAATTATTTTTCCTAGTATAGCACAATATAACATATAATTTAACAAACACTTACAACCCAGAATCAATACCTATTAACATTGTGTGATATTTACTATCAGTCTCTCTTTTCCTTAATTACACCCTTAGGAAAATTATTTGAGTAATATAATCCTATATCCTTCTTTTAAAACATATAAAGGAAATATTGCATTTCAGATAATGCTAAAGCTTCTTTTATTCATTACCCTTATTCAACCCTATTTCCTTCCTTGCACTTCTCCTTATGAAACCATTATCATGAGATTGGTGTATAACCAGTTTATTTTTAAATTTTTACTTACACACATAGGTTGTCATATGTTATTTGGTTCTGTGTGTGTTTAATACATTTACATGAATGATACCATAGTAAAACTTTCACTTCTTTTGGTTCAACATTATTATTTTAAGGTCAGTCTGTGTTGCTATATAAAGACCAAATGCAAACCACTAAATTCTGTTAATACATTATTCATGTGGCTGCAGCATTTGATATGATCAATCCTTTAATAACGAGTATTTAGGTTGTTTCTAATTCTCTGCTCTTGGAAAAAAGGCTGGAGTGAGTCTCTTTGCCTGTGTCTCTTCCACACACGAGAGGAATTTTCTCAGGTATACATACTTTGAAGAGGCATTGCTGGGTCTTCTCAAATCTTGCTTCAATTAGATGCACGCCCCATTCCACTTCCAAAGTTATCTTTCTATGAAGAAGAATCTAACAATATGAGTTTCCTGCTTAAAATCTTCAATTGGCTCCTCCTTCACTTCAAAGTAAACTACACTGTCCTTGAGGACTTATATAAGGTCCTTCCTCATCTGACTTCTGCTCACCTCTCCAGGCTCATTTCCCACTCCTTTACCTTATACTCTAGTCCTACAGAACTACTTTCAGTATTTCAACATTTCAGAATTACTATTCTGAGTGTGACACCTTGGTCTCTCATTTCTCTGCACTCGCACGTGCTGTGCCCTAACTTTAGAATACCTGCCCCCCACAATCTTTCCCTGCTAACTCCTTCTCATGCTTCAAAACTCAGCGCAGGGCCCAGCCCATGGCTGAGTGGTTAAGTCCGCAAGCTCTGCTTTGGCGGCCCAGGGTTTCGCTGGTTTGGATCCCGGGCTCGGACATGGCATCGCTCATTAGGCCATGTTGAGGCGGAGTCGCATATACCACAACTAGAAGGACCCACAGCTAAAATATACAGCTATGTACTTGGGGAGAAAAAGCAGAAAAAAAAAAAAGGAGAAAAGAAAGAAAAACTCAGCTCAGATACCATCCTCTTTGGGAGACCCACTGTTTCTCTCCTTCTAAGATGATTTAGACATTCAAAATAAACAAAACTTGCCTCTTCCAATAATTAACTGGCAAGATTACTAGTCAGCATCGCCTGCCCCTGGGTCCACACATTAAGGTAAAGAACCTACAAGGTTTTCTGCCCCTAACAGGTAGCAGCTCAGGCGCGAATGCCCTGGAATGAACCCCATAGTCAGCGTTCCCTTTTCAACAAGAACACTAGGGCTGGGAGCAAAGTGTGTACAACTGCTCTTTGAGGCCAGATTAGAGAGGGTGAGACGCAGTCCACTATTTCAAGAGAACAGAGTTGTACCTTCTTATCTTTCAAATGACCGCACTGGGTTCTACCTTTGCTCTCTCTTTTCTCACAAATGCAAGAAAGATTTTTAAAGACGCGACTCAAAAACTCCTATTCTCAGTGAAGCTTCAGTTGCGATTGAAACATGAGTGCCCTGTTTCACACAATCTCCATGAACAAAGGACACAAAAAGTTCACTTGGGCTAAAATGATTTCACAGATTATGGACCTCACTGCATCTCATTTCTGAAAGCATTTCCTCCTGCAGCTGTGAACTGCAAGGATGGTCAGAACCGATCGATTCCTTCACAGATAAGCACATTTCACACATAGTCAAGAAAAATTATCATTTGAAATATGGGAATCGGAGTATGGGCTTGATCCTCTGTGAAGGTAATGGAGCATACTGCTCCATAAGGATTGCATTTCCAAAGCCTGCAGTGAGGGGGTTCTGACTACGGAAGGAAAAAGGAAAAAAAGTTTGGTTAATAATCACATGGAGAGAAATTTATGTGTTAAAGAAGTAAATTAGATTCCTTTTATCTTACATTTGACTCCTCTCAATAAGAAACCTGAGTGACTGCTATGCACTGGGCACTGCTTTAGGCACAATCGATACAGAACGAAGGGGTTGGGAACGGGACAGGACCACAGTCAAGGGGAGGAGACCGAAAACCACATGGATAAGTAAACCAAGTGTAATACCTGCTGGGATCCTGCACACAGGGCACTTGTTATGGAATTTGAGAGCATAAAGAAAAGGTTCCCATCTAAGACTTGAGGGACGGAGGCACAAGGCAGGAAAGGGAGGAGGACATGCCATTTAATGTGCAAGGTGGCTTGCAAGGGACAATAAGCTGCTGAGTAAATTAGATTTGTCCCCAGTAGCAGCCCTGTGTGTGCACGGCCCTGTGAGAGACACTGTGACCTGGAGTGGGGTTTGGAAACAATACCCACCACTGTCCACCAGTCCCCCAATGGGCATATCTTCTTGGCCAGGGAGCACACCCTGTGCAAAATGCTGTCCTGGTGACAGCTGCCAGGCATGCACATTCTGGCACTGGAGTTCAAGGCAGAATCTTCAGTTGAGAATAGAAGTTCCTCTGGGGTTGGCTGACCCATGAGCTCAGGCTTTAGATCGTGACCCCTTAAAGCTCACCAGGAGCTTTCATGTGTCACCTTGGGTGTAATCATGCAGAGGTATAACCACATGTGGGTACTGACCAACCCTGGGACTTATGAGGACATATTTTGCTAGTCTGCAGAGATGAGAGGCTCCTAAACAGGCAGATGCCCTTCCCAATGCGTTTCCTGCTTACCTTCCCAGCATCATCTCCTCCCACTCCGTACTACACACAGTGCGCCCTGCCCAAACCCTCACCACATCCCGGAAGTCACTCTGCCTTCCTGACGCCATAACTTACACATTTTGTTCCCTATGCCTGGGCTTTTTTCCCTTTTGCCACTGGAGAAAATCTACATATGTGATCCAAAGTCCAGGTCATTTATCTGAGTCTTCTTTTTTTTTTGAGGAAGATTAGCTCTGAGCTAACATTTGCTACCAATCCTCCTCTTTTTGCTGAGGAAGACTGGCCCTGAGCTAACATCAGTGCCCATCTTCCTCTACTCTTTATATGTGGGACGCCTGCCACAACATGGCTTGCCAAGAGGTGCCATGTCCGTACCCAGGATCCGAACTGGCGAACCCCGGGCGGCCCAAGCGGAACATGCGCACTTAACCACTGAGCCACCTGGCCGGCCCCTGAGTCTTCTTCAGGGAGAAAGGATCATTTCCTCTTCTGGGCATTCATGACTCTGAATGCATCACTTTGCAACACTGTTTAATATCACTAGCTTTACATGTTGAATCCCACCCCACGCTGAAAGTTCCCTCTCCATTCAAAACCAGTATCTTCTCCTATTTCTCGTCTTTGCAAATAGCGCCTTTACTGGCCCAAGACAATATGAAACATTACCGTCTACCTGATTTCCAGCACATTGCCAAACCTAATTAATTATATCTCCTAAATGTCTCTTGAATTTATCTCTGTACTAGCCTCACCACTGTCCTAAATTATTTCTTTCCTATACTGTTACTTTTGCTTTTTAACTAAACCTATTTACCTCTGGTCTCCAATCCGCCCTGCCCTACAGGGGAAGCACTGTAGCCAAACGGTTAAGCAAACAAACTCTCCTGCCTGCTGACCTCCGTTCAAATCTCAGCTTTGCTATTTATTGTTTATGCGGCTCAGCAAAAGAAGAAATGCTAGTAGTACTTACCTCTTAGGTTGCTGTGAAAATGAAATGGAATAACACACGCAAAGTGCCTAGAATAGATCTTGGCACAGAATAAGGGTCCCCTGAGTGTCAATAATTAGCATTATTGTTTCTTCCAGCATCTACGCTATCTTTAGAATTACTTTCATGTCTGACTTTTTTGCAAGTCTGATAACATCCCTCCTGTGGAAACAACGCTTCTGAGACTTTCCATGGTCTTTGGAATTTACTGGGGTTTGTAAGACCCGCCATGATCTGCTCCCAACTCCTCTTCAGCCTTCTCTGTGGTTCAGACGAGAGGAACCACCAGCCTTCCCTAGACAGGCCGCAAGCTCTTCAGTCTCCTTTTCTGGTGAGTTATTTCCAAAAGGGTACTTCTTCTTTATCCACCTGGCCGTTTCCAACTCATTCTTCCAGTCAGTTCATAGGCCAAGTTCACTATCTGAGGGGCCCAAAAAAACAACCTAACGAACAAACTAGTTTTCAAACATGCTAATTAATATTTTATATTTGTATTTACAATTATATATAGCATTATATGTAGGTTATACAATATGACAGTTATTTAGGACTTTTCTTTTTTTCCATTGTTGCCAACATTCGGCCGGGGTTCTTCTGAACTGACCAACAAATAGCTGTCTGATCTTTGCATTCCCCAACTAAAAACGTCTTGTGGCTTTGAACATTTAGAATATCTTTGTTGAATGACAGATATCCAGAGCTATCCACCAAGATTATTCATATTTCAAAAGCATTTTATAATTTCAGTAGATTTGGATCAAGAAGGGATTAAAGACATTTGGGTCTGTGAGACTTTCAATGATTAATGTTAATTCAACACATACTTAACTCTCCTTTTATCCTACCCCTGGAAACATTAAAAATAACAGAGGAAAAAATCTCTGTCTTTAAGTTGTCAAGGTTGACGAGGAAGCAGGCACATTAATAAGAGATTCAAAGGAATGATAAATGCTCTCAATAGAACATAGGGTAATATGGGGAGAGAGGGAAAAATTTAGCTCTGCCTAGAGGTGAAGGTGAAACCAAGGTAGACTGAGGGAGGATAAGTGGGACTTTCCATGTACATCAGTTGAAGGAAGGACTCAAAGGCAGAGCATAGGCATGAGGCATGGAAACCATGGACTCTCGCACAACAGGAGGGTAGGAATGCTCAGAGATGGGAATAGATATGGGAGAGTGACAGGAAATAATTTTGGAGAAGCATGTGGAAGCCAGAGAGTGAAGGGTCTTGCATGCTGTGTTCAACAATCTAAACTTTATCATGTAGGCAATGGTACTGCATTGAGAGGTTCTAAGATAATATTTGGCATGATCATATTTACGTTTTCAAAGGAATAACTTGACGCTGATGGGGTTAGGTGCTAGAAGTGACACTGT
Organism: Equus przewalskii; assembly: GCF_037783145.1. Classification (NCBI taxonomy): domain Eukaryota; kingdom Metazoa; phylum Chordata; class Mammalia; order Perissodactyla; family Equidae; genus Equus; species Equus przewalskii. The sequence continues at coordinate 14,186,380 of NC_091838.1, forward strand.
CTGAAGGCAAGGGGATCAATCAGCAGGTTACTGTCATAGTCCAGGCAAGAAGAGAGATGGTGAGGCTATTACATATTAGCATGGGCTTAATAGGAAATAATAAAATCATTTCACAATAGGAAAGACTCCCCTCTTTGTAGAGTGGTGTGTGACCACATCTGTAGGTCTAAGGGAAACGGTCATATGAATTCTCATGGGTATTCTAGCATGTTCTATGTATTTCTAGTATATTCTATATATTTCTACAATTAACTGTTCCTGGGGCAATTAAGTCTGAAATTAGATTGAAATATTAGATATCCTTATTTTCTGTTCCAATATTGTCTTAAAAGTATAGGGTTCAGGTTTCTGGATCAGGCACAGAGAGATCCCTGGCATAAATGGACAGTCTCAACTTCTAAGATTCTGATAATGGAAGAGGATTCTAGAGAGGCAGCTGCCTCAGTATGAGCTTACATTAGCCGTAGAGGCAAAGTAGTGGAATGAGAAGGGGAAGACTCAGATGCTTTCTTGGATGGAATAGACTAGGCAGGAGTTACGACCATCGCCTTGGGACTTGTGCATGAGCGTGGGCTTACTAGTAAATTCTTTGAATCTGTTAGGTCGAGCTGACCTTACTTGAAAGGCAATGCTGTGCTGAGTGGAAACATATTCAGACAGAACCTTGATGGTACTGAAATAAACCCTGGTGGGGTTCAGGCAGGGTGATGTGTCGCTCCAACAGAAGTCCTCAAGCTTAACTCGCCTCCTTAGCCCTCTGGAACACGTAAACAACACCCCAAGTGTACTGAAGTCAGACCACCTTGCCAGAACTAAGAAAACTTCTGCAGACTCATCAGCTAAGTAATCAATCAATTTTCCTTGATTATTTCAATCCTGGGCCCCATCTCTTCTTTTTATACATGTCTGCCATTAATCTTGGGCATTATTTTCCTAAATAAGCAAGCTTTCTTCCCATGTCTAATCTCTTTGTTGGTTCTCTTAGTATAACAGTTCCTAAGACACATAGTATGGTCTATCCATATTTAAAAAAGCATGGCTGATACCAAAGCTTGTTTATGTCCATGAGACTAGTCAATAGTGACATAAGTGTATAGAAAAACAAATCTTGCTCATTTTTGAACCTTGGAGAAAAATTATACCCTAAAAAACATGTATCCACTGTTTTTTTTCTTTTTTGCATGGCCTTCTGGGAGGAGCGTCTACTTCACTCAGAGGATTCGTGCACAGGCCCATGCTCCTTGATGGAGAAAGCAAACTCTGGAGCCTGGTGGGAGAGGGAAAGAGGCCCTGAGCGCCAGGGGAGGGAAAAGAGAGGCGGAAGGGAAAAGAAAGCCTGCAATGAAGTCATGAAAATCTCCATTTATAGAGATGCTCTACTTGAGTGTTTTGTTCAACATCATCTGTGAGAAGGAATATGAGTTTTTCCTCAAGGCCCTCTCTCACGTCAGAAGATACACTAAAACAGTTCCCTTAGTGAATGATTTATCTGGATTCATCTGATAGGGACCGAGTCATTCAAAAGAAACTATGACAGTGGAAGAGAGTGAGCTTAAAATTTCATCATAAAGCCCTGATCATCCCACAGGTGGGGCTCATGGAAATTAGATCAGTGGAGAAAAAATAAAGACGTAGCATTTCATTGCACAGCTGAGCACAGTGTGTGAGGAAGTCTGCACTCCTGTTACACCTATATAAGCACAGGTCCTGCACCCAGGAGATCCAAGCCAGGTCACACCACAGCAGGCCCGGCCCTCAGCGCTGGGATCCACCTGCTGACTTGAACCTGGGGCCCAGCTTGCCCTGGGTGGAACACTAGGCATCTTCCTGCACTTTGGGTTCAGCATCCTTTCCTGCTTCCAAGCTTTTGCGTCAGTCTGACTTTCCTTTCATGCTCACTCCTCACCAGCACTGAAGACCTGCTCTGAACCCCTCGACTTCCCCCCTGCCTGCTTCCTAAGAGTGCCTTCTCCATAAGGACTGACCGTCCTCATCTTCTCAGATGATGCCTAAGATATCTGCTTTTACCAGACAACAAAGAGGCTGTCTTTGACCTAACAAAATATTGCTGCTTTCCGGACAACCCCCGCCACCTTGTGGCACCCCAGGCAGGATAAACATTAACTGTGGCCTCTTGAATGCTCTAACTTACCTTACTGACTTCCTGCGGGCCAATATACCTTCATATTAGTTCAAATTAGCCATGGACCCATCTCGTCCCAATTTATTCCTGCTGAGTGCACCACTGGGCCCACTGCTGGGGGCTATGACTACTAGATAGAAAAGCAAATACAAATCGCAGTCTAGATTAAATTAGGATCATATAAATTAAGATTTAAGGGGAAAGGTGCTAGATTGTATTTGGGTATTTATTTCTTTATAAGCCCAAAATGTTAATTTGCTTTATTATTCAAGAACTTTTTTTTTTTTTGCTGGCAAAGATTCACACTGAGCTAACATCTGTGCCAATCTTCCTCTCTTTTTTTTTTCCTTCCCAAAGCCCCTGTACAAAGTTGTCTGTTCTAGTTGTAAGTCCTTCTAGTTCTTCTATGTGAGCTGCCACCATAGCATGGCTACTTACAGTTGAGTGGTGTGGTTCTGCACCCAGAAACCAGGCCTGGGCCACCAAAGCAGAGCAGGCTGAACTTTAATGACTGGCCATCAGGGCTGGCTCTCAAGAACTATTTTGATTTACACAAATCTATGGCTAGTGAACTTGATCAGAATAGCAGTTTATAACCATTCATAAATCACAATCATTAATGAATTGTGTTGCAAGCGATTTATTGGTAAAAATATGGTTCTGGAGTTTAGAAATTGCTTTTTGTAAGTAATTTGAGGAGCTTCAAGTTTATTTTGACAATAAGACCTTTTCATGTGTACTCTGACATACTTGTTTGGATGGAATAGAAAGGGGAAGAATTATAACTCTTGCATTAGAACTTGTGCATGGGTGTAGACAGGCTGGTCGTAAAATCAGTGCTCTTGAGTGGCTTGTGGGAAAACGCCGAGGACTGACAGTTTGGAACATGCTGGCAAAAGACCTCCACTTGCTTGTGACGCTTTGATGAATGCCACTGAAGCAATAACAAAGACCCACCTACTATGAAATGGCTTTCACGTAGGCAGACTTCCAGAGCTTTAATTACCATGATGCTGTAGTAGATACCGCTGATCGATTATTAGGAGAAATTATTATTTGAAAATTCTACCATCATGTGCGAGAAAAGCCAAAAAGGAGTCACGGCATTCTCATCATGCTAATCCCTGTAAGAGCTTTATTAGATGATATTCTTTCTTTACTATCAAATTCCACTGGTGGTCTCTAGAGGACGTCTTCCCAATAATTTTGTCATGGAGTAGTTCTTTCCTACTCCAAAACAGTTAGCTCACTGATTTTAAACATCAACTACAGTTCATCTTGTACTGGGCTGGATGTCTACGAGAGGTTAAGTAGCTTGTTGATGACGGTTCTGCTGGGAAGTAATGGTGAAACTAAACATGGAAGCAGTTCAGTCTGACGTCAAGCCTGAACCCATCAACTTACCTGCCTTTCCTACAGCCCTGTGATCTCCACTGATGTTGGGAGAGGCTCTGCCTGTAGAAGCTGCTTTCATCCTGGGAGTAAGGGATTGACGTCATGCCAGCTCCACCTCAACCTCGTAACTCTGCATGTGCTGCAGACATTTTCCTGGAAGGGTGAACATCAACCAGTGTGATGACTCTTGCTTGCTTAAAGGAGCTCTGAAATGATGGTGGCATCCTGGGCTTGACCTACATAGGAGGCCCCACAGGGCCAAACATTCCTCAGATGGAGATTATTGTGGTGGCTACATTGCAATTCCCAAGGAAATGTGGGTGCACAGAAATCCAACATTCACTTAAATATCTATTTGCTTATTGTCGGTCTCCCTCGCTAGAATGTGAGCCCCATCAACATAGATGCTTTGTTTTGTTCACTGCTGTGTCCCAGGCACAGAGAACAGTGCCTTTCAATGAGAAGATACTCAGTCGATAATCTCAAAGAGTGAAACTTTGGCTTCCCTTGAGGGAAGGGGAACTTGATTCAAGTTCTTTAAGTTAAAATTGCAGAGACAGCCTTTCCGCCACTTCAAATTATACCACCCAGGGCAGAGTGGGCCACCTTCACCAGGAGTCCGAGTGGAGATGTGGGTTGGTGTCCAGACTGAGAACCAGGAGATGGGGCAGGCGTGGGGCAGCAGCAGCGAGCAGCAGAGCTGAGGTGGCGAGTCAGAGCCAGGAGGGGCAGGCAGGGCTGGGAGGAGACCTGAGGTCACAGAAAGCCCTGACACCCCTGATAGTGCCACACTCTGAGTCCCTGGAGGGAAGGAAAAGTTCACAGATTCCCGCTGGATTTCACCTCATTCTCTGGGTGTGAACAGAAGGAAAGAGGTTACTACAGAACTTAGCAATGAACTATGAGAGTAACACGTAGAGAGTCTGCAGTACGTGTCAGGCCCTGCTCAAAGCACTTCACACGGACTGACTCAATCCTCACACAATAACTGATTTAGAGAGAGGTGAGTCACCAAGGTCGGCCCAGGAGGGGCACAGCCTGGATTTGAATCTGGACCGACTGGCTCCAGGGCTGCTGCTCTTAATGATGAGGTCTTAGGACGGCGATGGCAGCCGTCCATAGAGTCCTAGGAGGGTGCCCAGATCCGATAAAGATGCTGATGGTAATTCAGACCAATGCTGTCTCAGGAAAGGGTGGTGGTTGAAAAAACAAGGATTTTACACACATAGTGAAAATGAGGTTTTCCTCAAGTTCTCACACAAAGTCTCAGGGCCATGACTGCCCTTGTAGGGTTTCTTCCCTTTTGGGAATAAGATACACAGAAGCAGTTACCTAGGACGATTGGGACAGTTGCTTAGGTCAGGAGCATGCCTTCATTGAACACACAAGCCCCCAAGGCATAACTGGCGCCATGCTAGCACAGGGGACCCCCAGGGGAACAACACGGTCCAGCCCCCAAGCACTTCTGGGGCAGGGGGCAGTCCTGCACTTCATACATGCTGACTCAAGGCAACAGAAAAGTGGCGTGTTCCCAAAGATGTCAGCCCGTTCCTAAGAGGCTCCCACAGCAGCGAAAATAGAAAAAAGTGTTAAATCAGAAACAAGAGAGTTTTCACCTAAATCCGCCCGAAGGGCTTTTTATTACACCAAATATATACAAGACCACACACACACACTGACACTCACACCCCCTCAACTACATGCACAAAAGCCATCTTGCCTAACATCCATTTTAGCCTGAGAAACGGACCATACCTGGGTAGGTTCGGACATCAGAGGACCTAATGACAAATACAAATAAGATTTTTCTTTTTATGGAAAACACAAAGTTAAACTTTAAAGCCTAGTGACATATACTTAGAATCAAAACCTCCTAGAACCACTATTTTTCCTACAAGGCAGTGCTCTGAATTCCCCTGCCAGCTGGCCGGGCTGTGTGTGTGAAAAACCAAAATATTTCGGGAGTTGTCCCTGCACCAGACATTTTTCTCAGCATTGCGGGCTGCTCAGGCCACACTGCCCGGGCACCTGCAGGATCAGTCAGTTCGCATAAGCAGCTTCCCAAGCAAATGACGTCGCTGCCCTTCTGTTGTTTCCGAAGACCAACATCTGTCAGAGATCAGCATGTGCATCCGCGTATTAAAGGGCTCACTGTTCTAAGGCCCTGCACTTAATTTTCCCTTGGGTAAACAGAGCCAATAATGGATAAATACTGAAGGATCAAATATCCTTAAACTATTGGAGAGAGCTGTGAGTGCAGACTTTAATCCACATCAGAAGTGAGAAAAAACAGAGAGCAAAAAAACATGACACAGCCTCTCCAAATCATGAGTGAGGAGCCTGGGATGGAGTTCGCGCCACTGGCCGTGGAATGTCTTGGGAAGCATCTCCATAAACGGTGGCCAGGAAAGGGCATTTAGGAGTTCTGTGGTTAAGTGCATTCAAATATTAAACATGGCGTGATCCAGGCAATGATCTTTGCTCTCTTCAGAAAAGAATAGCATAGGGTCTTCTTGCTGCCATCCTCCAAGCTGAGTCGATCCCACACTCTCTGTAACCATACACCAAAAAGATGTCTACAGATGTCCTACTAATTGCATTTCAAGGCAAGTCCCAAAAGGAAGATGAACTTTGGACAGGCTGACAGTCTTGGCCTTTGAGTCCAAGGTTGGCCTTCTGATGGATAAGCCAGGCCCTCAGGGAAAACGCACAGCTTGAGTTTATCTTTCAAGTATAAACTTTTGAGGACGAACATTTCAACCTCTCAGGAATTCTTCTCTCATAAGGGGCATGATGTATTTCATAATTTCCATACGACTCTTTCTTTTAAAAGAAAGGTTATAACTTTTGAGATAATTTTGCCTTCAAAGATGACCCTATCCAAACTTAGTCACCATATGCAGCCACACTATTTGCTTTAATAAAAAAAAAAAGAGCATTCAACATTCCAGATTAGAGATTTTCTCTGTTACTTCAAGAAAATTAGAGATGTTTTCTTGTTCCTTTAAAAAAAAAAGTATATAAATCAATCTTGCCATGGACTGCTACTCTTCATAGCCATATATCTATCTTACCTAAACCATCCAGGTCTACTTTGGAATTATCTATATTCAGAAACCTCAAAAAGAGGTTAAATATATGGTTGATGGCCATGGTGGTAAATTTCCAGTAGGAAAACAAAGAGAGAAGTTCCAAATGAGATGCTCCTCAGAAACGGGCTGACACTACCCACAGAAGAGCCGCACAGGTGTCTGCACTCGATTGTTCTCTGCCTCCAAAATTTCTGCCATACACAGGCAGCCCCCATGTGCCCCTTCCAGTAGGAGCCAAGGCCTCGGCTCTCTTTTATTTTTGCCAGAAAAACACCTGGATAACCTTCAGCAAAGCATCACCTGTACTTGAATAAGAGAAGCAGGACAGCAATCGCAGCCTGCGGTCTAACGCTGACTTGGGTTCCTGGCTCTCTCCTCTATGAGCGAGCTGTTAGTGCAATGCCAAGAGCGAACGGGAAACCTGGAAACCAGTGCCTGAGAACCACATCACATTTATTTTCCACTGGGTTAAAGAATGTTTAAGGCTTGAGAAATCAATGAGGGAATAACAACACATAGATCCTATAAATAATAAATGAGCTGGATGTATAACCAACTGTTAAAATTGCATTAATAAAATGAGTAATAACCGAGAAGACAGAGACAGCAAAAAGTAAAATCTCCGTCACTTGTAAAAGTTCTTCATTCTTATTGCTTATGTTTTTGTAAATGGGTCCTTTCCATTTATGCAGTAAAGAAAAACAGACAGACAAGCATGTATGTTTAACAGGTAACAATGATATGACTCTGTCATTTTTAAGCCCAACTGACAAAATTTCTCCTTTAATTGTGTGGCTCTGTGTATTTGTTGATTTCCTTCCCGGAAATTTTCTTTCTTTGCTTCCATCTTCCTCAGAACCAGAGGTCTTCAAACCTAGTTTCACATGTATTTTCTCATGTAATATTCATTAACAGTCTACAAATTGAGTCTTAGCATGATTTTAGAATTAGAAAGAAAAGGCTTAGTGCGGCTATGAAAAATCCCTGAGTATAGTATGTTAAGAGCTAGGCTTTTAACTCAGAGATATCTGAACCCTAAGTCTAGTTTCTTAATAATCCTCTTTTCTCTTTCTAAAGAAACGGATTTCTGCCTTTTCACCACCATAGGCCTCTTTTTAACTCTTCATTTCTCTCCCACAGGACCAAGTTTTGATATATTTTTGACCAGCAAACAAATGATAACAATTAAATGACAAAGAATTCCCCATTTGTAGTCATAGAAAACATTTATTAAAATACGAGCATCTGACCAACGTGAAATAATACTGAGCTGATATAATTTCAGTCAAAGGGTTTTCAAAAAGACATTCTTATGAGTCTATTCAACTCGTTGTGTTTAAATGTTGAATCTATATTATTAGGCTTTTTGAAATATTAAAAAGAGCCATCCTGTGGTCCTCTGGGACTCTGGGGACCAATGGTCTCCAGCCCGCCATCAGAAGACACCAGATTCTCTGCTTTTAAATAACAGAAGCTGGAGATGTGATTGTGCTGTTCGTGAGAAAGCATTACCTTGAGTCCGAAATCCTTTCATATACCAGTCTAAATCCCTCCCGCTCCAGTGTAAACCCACTTCCTCTTCTGGCCTCAGGAGAAATGACAACAGCTGCTGGTCGTCTTTTAACTCTCCCTTTGTGAGCCAGGGCTGGTCCGTCTTTATTGTCCGCACACCACATTGTGAGTCACACTGGACAAATTCCGGACAATCTGTAGGTTTGTTATCCGAACTCTCATTTCCCAACATATTTCCAGGTTCTCCTTTTGTTATGCAAGTAGGGATTTCGATTCTGGGGATCTGAACACGAAAGCTCCAGGCTTGAGAAGCATCTCCCGGGACTGCTATGGTAGCACCAGGCTGGAGGAGAATGAAAATCTGATATCATGATAGCTGAGACTAATATCTGTTGCTGCTATTCCAATTGCATTTAGTACTTCTGGAAATTCTTGCCTCAGGTCACAGTCCTATTACCAGCTGGGGTCAAAATACAGCAGATGAAGGATTCATATTTCCATCTAATTCATTATATTGATGGCTTTTATGAAGCATCTGGAATTGGGCATACTAGGGGGATTCGCAGAGAATCCATTTGGAATAATGACAAAACTGTTTTCCGTTGATCAGTCAAATCCTGCCCAATCATTAAATGACATTTTCAGTTCTCACCAATTCCATTTTTTGTTTTCCCACTAACAAAAATATAGATATAAAAATAAAATTTAATTTCACTCTTAGAGAATCCTAGGAGGAACTCCAGAAAGGGATTTGATCTATCTTCCTACATGCTAAATAACTCAAAATCCATATTTTCCAGACAAGATGTTTTTCTCTTGTTGTGTTTCTTTGGATCTCCAAGTTTGAAACATAAAATGACGGTTGTGCCAATATTGAGAATAAACGTCAATCTTTTATGAGGCTACTTAACTCTTTGCTATCTCCCTAAGAAAAATAAAATAAAACAAAACAAGTACTCTCAAAATGTATAGATTCTAATTTCTAGGGAAAAGGAAATAAATCACCCAGAGGCAACATCAGGGGCATTATCTTCAGTCAGTCCTGGTTCTCTCAAAGTCAACTTTCCAGTAGGAGCTGTGTACGCCCAAGGGCAGCCAAGTCAGTTGCTCTTTAAAAAGCTTTTATAACAAAATTGCCCTTCCTCCAAAATCTTAAATTTTTATGACAATTTTCAAATCTTTTTCTGCCACGTTTTATTTCCCTCTGGCTTCTGAATCTCCACGGAAGCTTCATATAGTTATCCTCTTTTATTAGATTATTAGATTATTAGAATAAATATTTACCGGAAAAGATCTGCTAAAAACAGAAGCTAAAAGTTGGCTTTCCTACTGAAAAATGTCTTCCTAAGGACAAGGACTCAGAATGGAAATCCAGTGAATTCAACTTGGCTGAATTTTCTAAACTACCTACACAACTTCCACAAACATTTTAAGGGAAAAAAAATCACAAGTCTATTTACATTTCTAATTCCATCTAATCACAAAAAGAAAGTTTATGTTGTGAGTGTTTTTATTGAAAATTAACAACATCATTTCTGCTGCCAACTAAAATAAAACAAGGACAACTGTCTTGATGCATATATAATTTTATGATGTTACAATGAGATAAGTCCCTGGGTCTGGAGTACTTGAAATAAGAAATATTTCTCCTTTCACAACTGTAGTGGATTGAATGGTGGCCCCCAGAAAGATATATCTATGTCACATCCATGGAACCTGTGAATGTTAACTTATTTGTAAAAAGAGTCTTTGCAGATGTAATGAAGTTAAGAGGAAGTTCATCCTGGATTATCTGGGTGGGCCTCAAATCTCATGAGACGTATCCTTGTAAGAGACACACAGAAAAGACACATGGACAAAAGAAGAGGCTGTGTGAACACAGAGGCAGAGACTGGAGCGATGCAGCCCTAAGCCGGACACACAGAGGAGGAGGCCATGTGATGGGAGTGAGGCAGAGACAGGAGTGATGTGGTCACAAGCCAAGAAATACTTGGAGCTACCAGAGCTGGATGAGCCAAGGAACTGAATCTCCCCTGTGGTCTTCAGAGGAAACTTGTCTCTCCCGACTCTTGATTTTGGACTTCTGGCCTCCAGAAGGTGACAGAATAAATTTGTGTTGTTTTAAGTCCCCAGGTTTGTGGTAATTTGCTGCAGCAGCCACAGGAAACTGATCAAATGATTTTTAAAAATTGACTATCCTAATAACCGCATCTAATTGTACAGCCAAATCTACACAAATGTGTTGTCCATAAATCAATAATGAGAATGGCGGGGAAAAAAAGGTTCAACTGTTTAGTCATTCATAAAAAAAATATTTACTCAACTATGTGCCAGGCTTCAGGGATAAAATTGTGAGTGAAAATTGACATAGTCCCTGCCCTACTGGACTTTACAGGCCAGTGGGAGACACAGACATCAAGTAAATTATCACATAATCAGGAGGGAAACTCAGTCTGTGGAGAGCTCTTTAAAGCCACATTGTAGGCTCTGTCATCGTAGTACTTATTACAGCCTTGCTGAGTGACTACATACCCATTACTACTGTTCGTGTGCTATTTCAACCGGTAAGTATCTTTACCTGTGTCGGGCAACTGTCAAACACACAGTAAGGGCTCAAGTTTCTTGAAAGAACAGTCTATACCCACTGCCTCCAAACTCTCCCCTCCCCAACCTCTAGGCTGCTGCCAGCACTACTGTCTGTCTGTCCACATCACTCTACAGAAAGAGTTCTCTTGGACAACATGATAGGTATTTTTCAAGAGACAACATCATATCAGGATTTGAGTTCACACCCAAGTCCTACCACTTACTAACTCTTGTGATACTGGCTACATCAGTTGACTTCCTGGAATCTGCCTTCTCCTCAGTGCATTTTTTTCAGGTTGGAAGAATTAAGGGAACATTGCATTTACAAAGTACAGTCCCCGGTAACAATAACATAGTGAATAGTCGTTATTACCTCACTTACCACGTCTGTAGCATTACCCAAAAGTGGGTCTCTCCTTCCTTCCCTTGGCCTCCTCCACTCTCCTTTGTCTCTGCCTCCTGCCCAGGTTTCCTCAGTCACTTTTAGAGGATTCTCTTCTCGCACACTTTCAATGTTGGCTTCTCTAGGATTGAAGTCCCGTTGTCGCCTTTTCCTCTTCTATACATTCTCCTAGACTGTTTGATCAATGCTGTGGTTTCAAATATGCTATACACACGACAGTTTATACATATATATATATATACACACCTACACACACATATATATGTTCATATATATTATACATAGATAATATATAAAATATATGAGCCACATACATATACATATTGTATATGTATAATATATGAGAATATATATATATATATGTACATGTATCTCATATCTCTATTCTGAACACAAATTCATGTATATCCATTTGTCTCCTAGATAATTCCACTGAGATATCTCACTAGCAGTTCAAACTCAAAAAGTCCAAAAGCTAAACTCATCATCTTCCCCAAAACCCGCGTCTCCTCTTTTTGCCGACCCGAAGAAATGCGCCACCTTCAGCCTTCGGTCTAGTTACTCAAGCCGGAAGCCCGAAGACCGTTCTACACTCCTCTGTCTTCACATCAGATCCAGGCACCAGGTTCTACTCCTCCTACTTGTAAGTCTTTCTGAAACGCATCTTATCTCCTGCTCCCTGCCCCTCTTTCTTCAAACTCCCATTATTTTCTCACATGGATCCCCGGCCTAAGGTACGTCTCTGCTCCCAGCCCCTTCTTTAACCTCCATCTCTATCACCTCTCCAGTCCATCTCGAACACAGCCGCGAAGTATTCATAAATACAAATACAATCACATAATTTACCCTCACCTCCAGCGGAAATTCTCCCAGGGTTACTCACAACCTTCCTCCTCAAAGCTAACCATGTCACTTCTTTCAAAGTCTTTTGGTGACGGGTCACTGTGCCAAAGTTATAAAGTTCATGCACAGATAACAAAACATATATTTGTTTTGTCTCCTTGTCTCTCAGTGATAAACCCATGTGATATTTACATTAATAGATAATCAGAAGAGGGAACTGGCCAACAAATATGAAAGTAAAACAAAACCCCAAAAAGGGACAATGCTAGAAGTGACATTTGAACTGAATGCAAATGGAGTTAGAGAAGAAACAGCTGCCCACAGGAATGTTGATACTGCAGAAGTTGGAGAGGCTCTAGCTATGCCAACAGAGGAACACAGTGAAGATGCAGTTAATGACATTAATGACGAAAAGGATGACGATATCCCAGGGGAACTGATGCGGGTTAAAAATCTTCACATTGAATGGACTCTCAGAGAGATCTCACAACACTGAAAGTGCAAAAACAAAATGTTGGGAGGTAAACCAAGCTCAGAAAGGAGTGTGATGACTCACCAAGGAATGGGGAAACGCTGACTCAGCATCTTAACTTAGATGCCGAGAAGGCAAAAATCGTTCACGCCACGCGATAAGGTTTTGTCTTTCTCACTGTTTCTAATGCTTTAAATTACAATGTATCAAAGAAACATGAGTTTTACTATATTTTTTCATTTCTCTATATGTTTATGACTAACAGTAAGAGAGTTTTTAATGCTTGCCAAAAAGTTTTAAAGGTCACAGAACAATCATAATTTTTACTCACTGATTATTAAGACTGCTTTGTACGATTCCAGCTCTAAAAGTCATTTTCATGATCCTGTACAAAGCAAGGACTGCCTATATATGTTATTGACCTGACTATGCTTGCTTTTTCTTGCTATTTAAGTAACAGTCACTGGAAATTTGAATAATCAGGCAATACAAAATATGTAATCACAATTACATATAGAAAATTAATAAAATTATAATGTTCAGCAGTCTAATAACATGCTATCTATCCAAGTGTCAAATTAAAGCATATCAAAAAGTTTCCTAGCATTTTTAAATATTAGGAAATCAACAATCACTATCTGGCTACAGTGAAATCTTCAAGGTTCAATAAGAGATTGAGGGCATTTCTAGTATTTTCCTTAGCTACTAAATGTAAAGATACTTTTTCAATGAGTAAACGAGATCAGGCAGCATATAGAAAGAGAGCTTCCACAGAAGTACAAGTTAGAAGTCCTTTCATAGCTTCCTGTTACTGTCCAAAATGGTAAATACACTGCTGGCTCCCTCCTCAGAAACCAAACCTGGAGAAACTATAGAAGCTAAAGAGAAGCATGGATTCCAGAACTAGAAACAACCACAGGACAAGACCATGGTAACCTCCTGCTGAGCTGCAGGTTGTCTTAAACTGATGTGGGTGGGAGCTGGGCAACTGCAGTCTGGGGCAGGTGGGAGCAGGAAGCTGCAATGGCTAAGCTGGAGGGAACCACTGGATTCTCTTCCCTCACCCCATATTGACTTGGTACAATCCTTGCCCATCTATTCCCTAGAAAAGGGCAAAAACGGCCCAAAGCACTGGTGCTGGTGTCCTTTGAGATCAGGGCAGTTCAAAAGCCCTGCATGCGTGAACAATTAATGAAAGTGGTACTGCGTGCTGACCTAAGAGCTGCCTTTGGACACCCACTTCTCTGACCCCTTCCCTCCAAATGGCTGATGGACACCATCTCAAGAGAGTGCCTTTCCTCAGTGCTGCATCTTCCTAGGTGTGGAAAGGTGAAATCCTGCCCAAGACAGTTGCCGGGCACAGTGGCAGCAACACGAATCGTCAATAGTGGATTTGGGGTATTTGGGTCACTGCTCCTAAAAGCTCATCCTGTCCCTTCTCTTTAAACTCATCAGAACTGGTACAGTTTAGGGCATGGACTTTAGTTCCTTCCCCACATGTTTTCTGACAGAGTAGCTGATACCTCCAGAGAATATCACAAGTCCAAAATAATTCAGAAGACAAAAAACCCTGAACATATGCCACCAAAGCAGAAATCAGTCTGCTTGCCTAATTTACCATACTGTAATTTTGATTGATTTGCTACATTGTAATATATTACTATATTGATTAACAATCTTGATTGTTGACATACTAAGTGATAGTACATACAGCATGCTAGGTAGGGAATATTATATAATTCCTAAATATTATTTTTTAAATAAATGCTAAAAGAAACCCTGAACAACATAAACCTCTGATGAGACCTGTGTCCTGTTTATTCATTTGTCCTTCTTATCTTCCTTCCTTCTTTCCTTTCTCTCTCTTTTTTTTGGACGTAGGTTTATCAGGGACATTTAGCCTCCTATAGAGCGAAGTTCACTTTTCCTACACTCATGTTAGTTTTCTAAGGGAGAGATTTAGCTGCAAGATACCGTTTAAAACTGTGCACTTGCCTCTGTCTGCTGCAAATCCAATAACAGGGACCTCATTGTGTCCTCAGTGTTCATTTGAGATTTTGGCTTCCCAAACTTGAACCTATGGCACAACTTACTGTTACCAACCAGGCAAATGGTAGGTCTTGGTTTCATTGGTATCTTAAAGCCAAGCAAAGACTGGTGTTACACATGTATAATTTTTTGAAAGGCAGTCAGTAGGCCAATTTTGTGACGACCACATACAAGTATGAACCAGGACCTGCTGTGATTTCCTTCTCAAATAAATACCTGCTGAGAACCATAAATCACCCATATTTTAGTTTGACTGAGTCTGTATGTTTTTTCCAAAGGCTGATAGGACTGGCAGAAACAGCTCAACTAGTTTCTTAAATGAACAATTAAACCCAGTGTTAACCTTCTTAATGTATCGTACACTGTACATTGGAACCAAATATCACCAGAATTTATGAGCTTTATTGGATTCATTTCTATTTCCAAACTGTAAAGCCTCTACATCTTTAACTATAGGTCCCATACCATAACTGTGACACCTTCCTGGTGGCTTGAAAGAGTTGTGTTTTAGTAACGCTTAACAACCAGGAAGTGATTTCAGTAGAGAACTATGGGAAAAAGTGATTTAATATTTTAAACTTAAATATACGTAAAATATATATTATAAATATTTATATAAGTATAAGATATATACATATATATGTGTGTGTATATATATACTCGATTTCTAACTCCCTTGTCCAACTCATCCGAAAAAGCACCTGAGTAGTAGCTCTCCACTCTTCCAGGGTTATTTGAACCCTTTAAAAGCGATGTGAGAGAAAAGCCCTTCCCAATTTAACAAAATTATCTATTGATGATGGTTATTTGTGACTGTACGTGTAGACCACATCCTGGGCCTTTCTAGTCGATCAAGGAAAGCAAATAATTTCACATTGCCCCTAGAGTGACCTAAAATTCCAAATACAAACAACCACTCTGAGGTGGATTTTTCCCCACCTGCCCCTTTTCTCAAAGAAAGCTGACAGAGAAGCAGGTAGATCTGGCATGTGTATTTAGGCCTTTGTAACCTAAGGCAAGGCAGGAGGTATGCCTCAAGTTGTGTCTCAGAAGAGCTAGCCTCTTGGGTCTCTGTAGAACACATTCACCCTGAACACAGGAGAGCGGGGATGTGCAATCGTTCCTTGTCCTGATGGTGAACAGGGAGCACAGCCCCGCTAGGGAGAGCCCTTCTCAGTTCTGCCTCATCCACAGGGCAGCCACAAAAATCAGCACCCCAGAGAAGGCCACACTGGGGAAAAAACTCTGTCCACTTTCCTCTCTGGACCTAGTGCAAGTCAAATGACAAATTTAGGTGACGGTTCTTCTTGCTACCTTAAATTAGATACCGTCTGTTCATTGATAAGGGGCTATTCCCAGAATGTGCTGCATGCTAGTTCTAAGTGAAAACCTTTATTGCCCTTTAGAAGAGACTCAAGAAATCATGTAAATTCACCTTAGCTAGAGGATGTGGAAGGTCTCAGATTACTCTACATGCCAAGTGCATCTCCTCCTACCTGCATCAGGATGCGGTCAGTCTAACATCTATGGCTGAGTCATCAGTGATCTTGAAAACGGTCTTTTCACTTTCTTGGAGAAGATGAGAGCCCACGTCCTCTTCTAAGTACACAGGACACAATTCTCTGTCATGTTAATCAAAGTCTCCTGATCTAATTTAGAAGACACAGGTGAAATGTATTGGTCCCTCATCGTACTGCAGGTTCCTTTCAGAAGTGTATTCATTCTGCCATTACTTGCCTTAACCCTCTATCATTTCCCTTTCTCTGACTTCCTCCTTACACTGGAATCATAGGTTGTCCCCCTCTATCCCTTATGATAGTTTATTACTTGTTTCCCATTTCCCCAAACCATTAAAGTTGTGTTATTTTCTTAATGGCTCAGTAAAGCTCTTTAGCGTGGAGTCGCCACATACATTTGGTGTGTGATAACACCCCACTGAGTCGCCCTTGGAACAAGTTATGGTATGGTCTGGCGCAGTTTTATATTCTCATTCTCAGTTGCCAGCACTGTCCATGATTTGAAAAGGAAGTCTATAACACAGAAAGATTTCAAGGTCATGTCTCACATTAAATTAAAGGAAAGAATATGTCAAGGCATTTCTCACCAAGGTGTGGTTCAGGAATAATGGAAGTCTGCTCCAGCTTTGGAAAACCTTGGGGAAAGTTTGATAGGAGAAGCCAAACCCAATGATTTGAGGCAAGTTCTTCATGCACAGTTGCGGTTCTCTCGCTGAAACAATAGAAGACGAATGGGTATTGTTTGAAAACTTAAAATTTTTCATTTAAAAATATTATCCTGATATTTTACTTGCTCAACAAATTTGTTAAAGTGACTATGAAAACTGGTTCATTTAATTCTTGTAATGTGGCAAGGCAACCCAAAGAAAAGAATTTTCCAAATTTTAACAGCTTCCATTCCCATTAACCAAAGATAAACAGGCAAAAGAATTTAGGGTTCTTAGCTTTTATTATTTGAAACCAGCCGCTCGTCTTGGTCTGTGTGTAGTAGTAGGGGCTGAGCTCATTCAATGGAACCAGCAAACAGGTTGCATTTGTGTGGTGTGACGGGGATGGGTTTCCAGATAAAGTTGCTCAGAGTGGAAATCAGTATAAGGAACACCTGGCCTGACTCCCAGCCATGCATTAGTTAGAAACTGGAGAAAGAACCGCTTTTAGAACCACTAATGAGCCCCAGGTGAAAACGCTGTTAACTAGAAGGCTCCTTTTTTCAAAGTTTCCAGTGTTTTGATTGATGAGCAAATTGTTTAGGGTTCCTAATTTTCTGTTACATTAAAACATAACCTTTGTTTTTCCTCCCAACTAAAACATCTTTGTCTCTGGCTACCACAAATGCCTATCATTAGTTATAGAAAAGGCCAGCTTCCATTTGGGAAATCGCTTGGTGAAACAGACATACTTTTTGGTAGTTTGAGTCCACACAGTGTTTATGATCCAAAAAATAAAATGAGGAACACTTTGGGGTTTAAAGTGGCTAATTAATAAGCACGTACTGTTGCATTTTCCTATATTTGCAACAGTGTTACATTTGATGAGATTTAGACTTTTCCATCTGTTTAAAAAAATTGCCTATTTAAATTTGTAATTAAAATTGGAAAATGTTCAGTTACTCTCAAATATGAAGTGCTGTGAGAATCACTGGCTCTCAGGAAAAAGAACCAAAGCCTAATTAATTATACAGCACCATTCATCCAGCATGTATTTATCATATTTTTTTTTGAAGAAGATTAGCCCTGAGCTAACATCTGCTGCCAATCCTCCTCTTTTTGCTGAGGAAGGCTGGCCCTGAGCTAACATCCGTGCCCATCTTCTTCTACTTTATATGTGGGACGCCTGCCACAGCATGGCTTGCCAAGCAGTGCCATGTCGGCACCCGGGATCCGAACCGGAGAACTCCAGGCCGCCGAAATGGAACATGGGAACTTAACTGCTGTGCCACCAGGCCGGCCCCTATATTTATCATATTTTTAACACACGTGTTATGATCTACTAAGAAGAAATAAAAGCATACATAAGGAATTCAGTCATATGCCACATTTTTATTAAGGTCCAACTTTGTAGATGTATGGCAACATTTTGAGATTTGTTTTTTTTTTTAGTTTGATCATTATTTATTCAAAGAATTTATTTATTGAATACCCGTCACGTGCACTGGGCAACACAGCTACGAAAAAACAAACATGGTTAGCGCTTCAGCGGAGCTCGCAGTCCAGTGATGCTGATAAACACTGAACAAAGAAACATAGAAATTACTAGAATTATGATGGAATAAGCAGTAAAGGAAATGTCTGGGGTACAATGAGAATGTATATAACAGCGGAATCCAATATTGACAAGAAAATCAGGGAGGACCTCACTGAGGAAGTAACATTAACTTAAAACTTGAAGGACAAACAGAAATTAGCCAGGGGAAGAAAGAAGAATAGAAGAGCCTTGTTATACACAGCAGACAAGGCCCCAAGGGGAAGGAAACTCCTGGAGTAGAGAAGACAGAAATCTCTGTAAGGGCCTGCACTTCTCTACATTCGTAACCTAAATGTGCTAAAAATGGTATAAACTTTTCTGGCTTATTCAAGTCATCATTTTAATCATCAGTGATTATACTGTGCTGAGAAATGGTGTCTAGGAGTTATAGAGATGTGGCAAGTTGTTACCCTTGAGATAAATGGTCCCATATAATTGGTCTTAAGGCCTTACATTTGATGTATCTGGTTTTCTTGTATCTTTTTTTTGCCATCAACCATCCCTTGTGACTTTTGATAGTGTTTCTGCTTCTAGTAACACTGCTCCTATTGTCAATTTTTATCTCAAAATCTGCTGCGGTCTGGAAATCTAGATAATATAAATAATTTTGTGATTATATCTAAAAGAAAAATAAATGTTAAAATGAATAATCAGGCTCTGAGTAAGAGCACGGGGTCTTATGTAAAGTATAGGATCCTTAAATCATGAACTACATGCATGGCGTGTGTCCTGATGCTGTGGAGACCTTTCTACATCCAGCTCTGTGTGGGTTCTTAAGAAGGCATGCCAGTCCTGGCAAGTCTAAGCTTCCCATAAAAAGGAACACTAGAGGACAGGCCCATGTTTGTAAACTGAATCAGAAAAGCATCTAACCTCACCTAGTCTGCACCTCATACTCCCCCATTCATTCTATTTCCTTGGCTACTAACCCTAACGTCACTTACCTTTACAGCAGGGGTAATGACATTAAATGACAACCTGAGCCAGCGAGATAAAACGATCCTGGAGAACAGATACCCTTATAGAGGGTAATCATGACTCTAGCCAATTGTTGCCATGTGAGAAGGTATGACCATATTGTTCTAATTTGCTAAGGAGACTGAAATCTGATTTTTCACATGAAGTTCTCCCATTTATAAATGATGCCAATTAATTCAAACTCTTTTTTACATGCGGAAGGCAAACACATCTGCGGGCTGGAGTGCCTTCACCTAGAACTCTCTGCTCTCCATCCTCACCTGCCCTTCCCAGCCGGAAGCAGGAAAGAGTTTCCCTCAGACGCCGGGTTCCCTCCAAGCAGTGGTATGCTGGTAAATGTTTAACCACCAGCTCTCCGTGGTGTAACTCCCTGGACAATTTCAAGCTATCAAAGTGACATCACTGAACCCAGAGTGGGGAAGAGACATGCAATAGCCCCTCAAAGGGCTACAATACATGGCAATAACTTCAACGGCACAGAGAAGAGTACAATAACTGAGAAATGAGGAATCTTGAGTGTTTGTTAACTTGCTTTTAATATAGTTTATTTAATGGAAGTTTATATAATTTAATGTTTAATAATGATTTGCAAAACTCCTGAAACTGTCAGCTCTTATGAGCTCCTGCAAGCCACCTCCCGCACACCAGCACTACCAAAATAAGCTCGAGTTTACCCTCACTGACCACCTCTGGCCTCAGACCTCTCCCTCCAATGAGTTAACTATGGGTAGGCAGTCCCTTCATCCCTTTAGCCCACTATCTGACTTGCCCTTGTTTCTCACCTGGGCATCTTTTAATTGAAAGTGAAAATGACTGATTTCCAGAAAAGAAGACATCACTAAAGTTAAAATGTAATATTTCAAGCTCCTCAAACCATCTTTATGCATATGCTTGGGTGGGTCTTCACAGTGGCATGCTGAAGACACACAAAACCAGAGGCTGACCAGAGCGCATTTTCCTGCAGAGCTGGTATTACTAGTAGTTTAAAAAACAATCGTAAAGTTCTTGTCATATATATATGAAAGTAAAGTTAGAACCTCACTTTCTCACATCTGCTAAACTTGGGGGTGGAAAGGATGGAGGAATGAAATTGGGTGAGATAAATCAGCAGAGTTTTCAATTCTCTGCAAGTTTGTGACTTAAAACTGTGGTAATTTTGAACATAATCCTACTGAAGCCAAGCCAGTATCTGATCTTTGATGTAGACAGGAAAACACAGGAAGATAATAATACACCAAGTTTATAATGTTGTGAAGATTAAATGAGTTCCTATTTGTAAAGCTCTTAGAACAGTACCTGGCATAGATTCAGCACGTTTACTACCTTTAGTAGTTCCATACACCTCGCCTCTTCCATATTTCCCCCCTTGTTAATCTGGCAGAAGAAACCCCAACCTCTAAAACCATCAGCCTGGTAAAGGCTGCAAAGGGAGGAAGGAGGGGAAAGGAAACTAAGCCGTCAGTCTTCCTTAGGTTGCAGATGGTAAACGACTGGTGTCACTGCTAAGTCTGTCTAGAAACAGTACCAGACTGCCCACAGCATCAGTGCTGTAGCTGTGTCACAGTGCACACTGCACACGTCCACAAGCGGTACCCAGGAGCCCACCATGTCAGTGATGTAGCTGTGACACAAGTGCTCACCTGCTGAGTTGATGAGATGGAATGTGAATACCACAGTCTGAGGGGGGTCACTCAGCAGATTTACTAAAGAATAAAACTACCTCTTTATGGATCAGTAGTTTAGTTCTGTTTCCTTATGATTTTACACAAAAATTGGCTTTTTCCACATCAAATCAACTTATTGCTACAGTGCACTTAATGGACTATTCATAAGCATCTGGATTTGGGATTTCAGGATTACCTTATCATATTATCTGTTTAGACACATAATTTTAAAATTATATTTTCATTTGCTAACATGGATTGATGTTTAGAAAGAATGAAGTGTTAACTTCAAAAAACTGAAAAAGCACAAGATATTAAGTGAAATTTAAAATAACAAAATCATCTTTCTGACTTTCATGATTTGTTTCTACGACTCAATATAACTATATTGACAGCAAAGGAAATTATAACATTATCACAAACACGATTAGTGAATTAGAATCAGGCATAAGCTCTCTTACAAACATTGAGTGTATGTATGATTTTAAATTAAGCATTTTATTTTGCGGATATTAAATGAACCTGAGCCTTGGTATTTCTTTTGGGAAAAGAAAACCCTAAACAATAATTCCAGAAAACTATAATGCATGCCCTGCTGTTTAAAAACTGTCACAACAATTTGAAAGGATAGCCAGAAGCATTATATTAAATACAGTAGAGAGAATTTTTAGCCAGGAACATAACAATGAAAAGCATGATTAAAATGAAAGCAAGTTAGAAAATGAAATGAGGATGCTGTGATGGCATAACTGGGACCATACTTCTCCTCCCGCTGTAAACAACAACTTTTTAAAAATGCACAAAATATCTGAAGCAAATGATTTTAAACATGGATAACAGATAGCACAGGACTGTTATTTCTCAAAGAAAGCGGATAAAGCAAGCTCTATGGTTACTCAGACCTTCCATCTGAGGCACTTTTTGGTCCACTGTGCAGGGCGAGGGACCCCCAAGTAGAACAGATGGATCTCACTGAGATTATGAGACAGAGCTTAGAGTTCACAAGCCCGAACCAACTGGTATTTGAGTTTCAGAGTATCAGAGAAAAGACGGCTCCATAGAAAAAGTTCCAGAATTCTCCATATCACTCATCTTATATCATTGGCTGAATACCAATGTACACGTGTAGAGTGAAACTCCACGAAACTGGACAAAGAACAAGAAGCCATAAGCTGAACAAGTCCCAAAGCTCACGTAGGGCTGAGAGATGTGAAAATCTGACTGGTCAGAGCAAAGAATTCTTGTTGAAAACTCAGAACATTTAATAAAGACTCCAGAAGGACCATGTCCCAGAATAAAGGCTACTCTAAACTCTCTTTAACAAAGATTAAAAACAAACCTCAAAAGAATCAAGTGGATCCGCACGTAACTTAACTGCAAGCCAAAAGAAAGTCTGTCATTCTTTAAGGAAAGACAACAAAATCCAGCTTACAACAATGTAATACCTACAATGTCTGTATTTTGCTTGAAGATTTCTAGACATGGAAAGAGGCAGAAAAATGTGACCCATAACCAAAATTAAAATCAGTCAACAGAAACAGACAGAAACGGAAAAAATGATATATTTTGCAGGAGGGACTTAAAAATAGCTTCTATAAATATACTCAAGCACTTAAAACATGAATATAATAATGATAAAAGTTAAATATATAAAAAGAATCAAATGGAATGTCTAGACATAATGTATATGAAATAAAAAACTAAATCACTGGACAGGAGGAAGAACTTATCAGACTCTACAGAAGAAAAAATAAGTGAGCTTGAAGATAAGTAATAGAAATTTTTCAAATGTAAGCAAAGAGAAACAAAAAAGACTAAAAAGTTTAACAAAACCTCAGAGGTGTGTAGAATATCAAGTGGTCTATCATATTTATAATTAGAGTTCTAGAGGAAAGAGGTGAGAAGAGCGTACAGAAAAATAACAGAGAAATAACAACTAAAAAATTCCAAATTTGATAAAAAATATAAACGTACAAGTTCAAGAAAGTCAAAGAATCCACGGAAAGATAAATCCAAAGAAAACCACACTAAGGCAGGTAATAATCAAGTTTCTGAAAATTAGTGTGAAAGTTATAAGAGAAGAGTTATAGAAAATTATGAAAGCAGATATAAAAAAGGAAACACTACATAGCAAAGAATAAAGAACAAGACTGCTGACTCCTCAGGCAAAAAAAAAAAAGCAAGTCAGAAGATACGAAAATAACATCTTTCAGTATTGAAAAATTCCACCTTAGATGCAGAAAGCTGGAAACAGAATCATTCCTACACCGACAACAAAAAGAATCTGGATAATCTCCAAAATCATAACTTTTCCTGAGCCCATTAGAACTGAAGACACAGGGGGACCAATTACTCTGACATCAAAGAAAAGGCTAGTACATCCATAAATAGGCTTAACTAGGGCAGAGTACAGGAAGAAGCAGAGCTACCATAGAAGCTGGCAAAATTTCAGCTAAAATCTTTGACATATTACTAAAACCCAAGTGGGAGGTAAAGTGCAATTATATCCTCTTAGAATCACAGATATAATGGGAATTTGCACCACTCACAGACTCCTGTCCACAGGTTGCACTGGGTGCTCACAAGAAACACTGAGGCAGGACAGGTGGCCTGAGAAGGTCTCCCTTGTGGGTAGGCCTGGAGAAGGGATCAGCTGCCAATGTGCAAAGGCAGGAAGCCCTATCCAGATTCTTCTTCCAGTGGGACAAAAAGCCTTAACTCATCAGTGGAAGAGCAGAAAACTCTGTCATCCCTAGGGCCAAGGCCAGAAGTAGGATGAAGTAAGTGAGGCACTGAGCGAGAAAAATATAAGAAAGCCTTCACTCCAAGGTTTGTGCAGTGCCAACCTTGTACTTGCACAAACCCGAGAGTGAGTGTCTCCTTAAATATTGTGCCCTAGACGCCTCAATTGCTTCACTCAGCTCCCAGCCGTTCATAGGCACAAGTGAAAATCTACTGCATCTGGGGAAAAGAAATGGAAGAAAAACTACTACCTCTGAAGGAGTAGAAAACTGGCATGGACCCAGAACATTAGAGAGCCCCTAGCACTGGGGAGGGGACAAGACCACTGAGAAAGCCCTAACCCTGAGACCCAGAGACACATGGCCTGCCTAAGAATGGGGCTGAACCAGGACAGCAGATACTGTCTACTATTCTCCCACCGCCAAGCCAGCAAGCCTTGAACAAGTGACAGCAGTCTCCCACTTGGGGACAGACAAGAGCACAGAGAGAGATCTCTGAATTGCAGTCTCAGTGGAACAGGAAAATTGAGAAAAACCCAGCAACCCAGTCCTCACCCTAAGCACAAAGTAATGCTAGAGATATCTGAAGCCAGTAGTACACTGAGAGTAACTATAGTAACATCCAAATCGAGCTCAGCTCCTAACTAGAAGAATTTAAAACTTCCACACTAAAGACGTAGCAGAAGAAGGGCTGTGTTCATTTTCAGGCACAAATACTAACTATCTTGGCCTCTACTATGCTACACATGATGTCTGGATTTCAATAAATTATTATGAGAAAAGGAAGAAAAACAAAATCCCGACTGCCAAGAGACAAAACAATCAAGAGAACCATGCTCAGATGTGACAGATGCTCAAGTTATCAAACAAAAAAGTTAAAACTACTATGATTCAGGGGCTGGCCTCATGGCAAAGGATTGAGTTCGCATGCTCCACTTCGGTGGCCCTTGGTTTTGCTGGTTCGGATCCTGGGTGCAGACACGGCACCGCTCATCAAGCCATGCTGAGGTGGCATCCCACATGGCACAACCAGAGACACTTGCAACTAGAATATACAGCTATGTACTGGGGGGCTTTGGGGAGAAGGAGAAGAAAAAAAAAAGGAGATTGACAACAGATGTTAGCTCAGGTGCCAATCTTTAAAAAAATAATTACTATGATTCATAATGAGATACTATAACACACCTATTAAAATGGCTAAAATTAAAAAAAAGAAAATGAATAATATTCATAACTTATATGCAAAAATGCATAACAGCTGAAACTTTTACACACTGCTGGTTGGTATGCAAAATGATACAGCCACTTAGGAAAGAGTGTGGAAGCCTCTTACAAATTTAAACTTATATTTACCACATGTCCTGGCTAGCCCACTCCTATTTATTATCCAGATGAATTAAAAAGTTATGGTCACACAAAAGCCTGTACACAAATGTTTTTAGCAGCTTTATTCATAATTGCTGAAAACTAAAAGCCTAGATGTTCTTCAAATGATGAATGAATAAACATAATATGGTACATCATACAGTGGAATATGACCCAAGAACACAAAGAAATGAGCTATCGAATCGCATAACAACATGGATGAGATTTAAACGTACTTTTCTAAGTAAAATAAGCCAGAGCCCAAATGCTATATCTTGCATTATTCCATTTATATACAACAAGGAAAAGAGAAAATTATCAGTATGGAAAACAAATTAGTGGTTATCAGGGGCTTATCTTGATACAAACAAACAAACAGATAAATAAATGAAGGAGAAGGGCCAAAACATCCTTACAGAATAATTCCAATCAGTAAATGTAGACAGAATGACGAAAATAGAAAATGGCCATTAGAACACTATAGTAACAATTGATACAGGCAAATGCTACCAATGAATGCTAAAATTAGTGGACAAAGTTTAAGAAGAAATAGGATATTTGCATAGCCTCAAGGTATCTTCTCCCAAATATTTATTAATTGTAAAGAGGGAAACAGTAATTTTACAGTGGAGAAACCAGACATATACCCCCTAAACCAAGTCACCAAAGTTAACATCACTAATAAGATACATTGCTATTATAAACACTCTGATGTCTGTACTGAGCCAAGTCCACAATCTCTGTGGTGTTCTTCCCTAAAATCAATAACTTCAAGCTACTCGTGAGAAAAACACCACAAAAAATAAGTTGAGGGACATTTCACAAAAGCATGAGCACTACTACTACTAATGTCAAGAGTTCTTCAGGTGGAAGGAAAATGACATCAAGTCTTAACGTAGGTCTTTATAAATTAATAAAAAGCACCAGAAATGGTCAATATATGGGTAAACATAAAAGCCTTTTTTTCTCATTTTTAAACTTCCGAGGCAGGAAAATGACTGCTTAGAACAAAAATAATTACAATGTTTTGTGGTTTTATGTCACATGTAGAGGTAACACGTATGAGAACGATAGCACAAAGGATAGAGGTGAAATAAAATAAAGATTTTCCTATTATAAGTGAAGTGGCGTAATGTTACTGAAAGATAGCAACATTAAACTGAAAATATTAAACAAAAGAGATATAGCCAATAATAGTGGGGAAAATGAAGTACAAAAACTATTTAATTGATGCAAAAGAAGGCAGGAATAAGGAAACAAGTGAACAAATAAGGTGGGAAAAATAAAAACATTTAAATTCAGTCACACAATTATTTTAAAGTAAATGGTGCAAACATATCAATTAAAAGTCAGAGATTATCAAACTAGATTTTTTTAATAAATTTCAACTATATGTTATCTATTAATAACAAACATTAAATAGAAAGATGCAGATAAGTTAAAATTAAAAGGATGAAAAACGATATGCTACACAAACACTAACCGTAAGCGAGTTGGAGCGGCCATTTTAAATTAGACTGTGAAAAAAAATATTACAAAGGATATAGGAATATATCACAATGTGACGGGGACAAATCATCAAAAATATACAACAATACAGGTTTAACCAATCAAAATCCTAGGAATTTTTATTGTGGATCTAGACAAGATTATTCTAAAATTTACATGGAAAGACAAAGGAACTAGAATAGCTAAAATAATTTTGAAAAAGAAAATTAAGTGGGAAGAATCAGTCTACTCAAATTCAAGACTTATTATATAGCTACAGTATTCAAGACAGTGTGGTCTCAGTGGAAGGACAGACACATAGATGAATGGAACAGAATAGACAGCTCAGAAGCAGACCCACACAAATATGTCCATTTATGGATTTTTTAATTTCTTTATTGTGGTAAAATATATACAACACAAAATTTGTTATTTTAACCATATTTAAGCAGGCAATTCAGTGGCACTAAAGACATTCATAATGGTACAACCATTACCACTATCTATGTCTAGAACTTCTCCATCACTCCAAGGAGAAACTTTGTAATTATTAAGCAATAAACTCCCATTTTCCCTCCCTGTAGCCCCTGATAGCCTCTAATCTCCTTTTTGTCTCTATGAATTTGCTTATTCTAGATATTTCATATAAGTGGAATGATACAATATTTGTCCTTTTGTGTATGACTTATTTTACTTAGCATAATGTTTTCAAGGTTCATCCATATTGCATGTATCAGAATTGCATTCCTTCTTATGGCTGAATAACATTCCATTGTATGTATAAATTCCATTTTGTTATCATCTATTGATGGACACTTGGTTTGCTTCCATGTTTTGGCTATCATTAATAATGCTGCAATGAATATTTGAATATGCACATCTATTTCAGTCCCTGTTTTCAAGTGTGTACATATTTTTTAAGTTTTTAAAAAAATGTAAAGTTCAAAAAGGAAAACGATTAAATACATAAGAAAAGTGGCAAACAACCAAGAGAGAACTAGGCAAAAGAGAAAAAATTACATACTTCTTTTCACAGAAGAATAAAAATGAATAGCAAATAAACATGGCAAAGGGCTTAGCATTATTAATAATTAGAGAAATGAAAAACAAGAAAATAAGAAGGCATACACATACACACACACCCCCCACACCCCTGCATGTGCTGTGCTTTCTACTTGGAAGACTCATTATGTCACCTACAAACAGTATACACTTCTGACTTGTTACTTCTTTTTCCTTATTTCCTTCTGATCCCTGAAAGGACCTAAGAGCAATGACACTCTGGTAGCAATGAGCGCATCGAGCATGAAGATCCTGGTTTTCAAATTCCATTCTCCACTAAAAGGAATCAGGGCTTCTTGGGAAAACGGTTGATTCTAGGGCTGCGCAAGGGAAAATACAACATAAGCCAAGCACATCTTGTGCAAAAAGTAAGCAAAGAAGTGCTCAAAGAATGATGGGACACGTCAATGGGTCCCAGAGACAAAGGAGCTCCCCATGGCCAAATCTGTGACCATGTGAGCATCAAAATGAACAATGAAAGTAATGGATTATTACTGACTCGAACAAAAAAAAAGAATCAATGAGTCTATGCTGATGTGTGTGCACTCGTGTGTGTGTATGGCTGGGGCTAAGGGAGGAAGAGAGAAGAAAAGCAGCTCCTCAGGGGACAGAAAACTCTCGATATGTGTTTTATTTTCCAATTAATTAACAAGGTTTTCTGTCCTCTCTGATCCTCTCTGGAGAGCAGACCTTTTCCCTTTTCTGGGTAAGCAACTATAGAGCAACGGGCATGTTCTGGGGAGGTACCTGATATGCAGTACATTTTAGTGTTTCCGGGAAAGAAAATCAAAGGTTCAGAAGGTGAGTACATGTAGCACTCTACAGTTACGATAATACCTCACATTTATGCAGGACTTCACAATTCTCAAGGCTATCTTGACTTCCACAGTGAATTTAGGAGATATGCAGGATGTAAGAGAGATGATTATTCCCATTTTGCAAACTGGCAGCACTGAGGCTCGCAGAGTCCAGTAAATTGCAAAGATGGAACTACACATGGAGTTTTCTGACTCTGCGCGTTGTTTCAAGACACATGTTCCATGGAACTTTTGTACTTAGAGAAGGTGCTCTTAAAATAGTTAAGTGTGTTTGATCCGTCTTCGCCACAGAGCAGCAACAAAGCCAAGTGTGAGGCAGTCTTTCTCCATGAACCTGAGCAAGTTTAAAATTCCAAGCCCATGCTCCATTTCTGCCACTAATTTGCTCTGTGGTCAACTACTAACAGTGTGATACTAGTTTTCTCATTTGTTTTACAATGAAAAGGATAAAACATGGAGCTCCGTAATGTAGACAATTAAAAGAAATAAGGTTAACTCAGAATGTAAAAGCATGGCGAGAGTTCGTTTGCTTTTGATCTCGCTAACACTTCTAGACCTTAAATCAGGATTTGCATGTGGCAGTTTGAATTCTGAGTCTGGCTTACTTGCAATATATGAAACACTGTGAGTGAGTGGCGAAGTTTACATTTGCAATGAGATCTTCCTCTGAAAGGATTGAGGCTGAACTACTATTTAACTTTCCATGTTTGGAAAAGGAACTGAAATAAGCACTTAAATCCATTTCCCCCCATTTTAGTAATATGAGTCAAATTTTAGGAAAGCTCTCCTCTTTCCCCACACAAAGAAAATTTTTATGTTCCTATCTGGTGTAGAGCTATCTAATGACCAAAGAAAATCCCAAGATCTTTTTTCCTGGAAAAGCCACTTGTTTTAATGGAATAGTCAGTCTGTCAGGAAGAACACAGCAAACTTAATCGGCAGCCGGCAAGCAGATGGTTCCTGGAGTCTGTTCATGCACCTGATACGGCTAAAACAGTTACTGAAAGGCCAACATGTGGTTTTTAAATCGCAGGGAACTGAACATTATGAAAATTCCACTCATAATTTGCAGTGTCATTTAGTATTTCACAAACTGTTATTTCCCACTTAATAAAAGCTTCTCAGAGAGGCATTAGAAACATTCTTTATGATATTTGCTCTGGACACGCAGATTCCCAATGGATTCCCAACTGACTCTCAACTTTAAAAAGTTAGGGCTTCCCAAATTTGTGTTGTTCAGCATCAGTCTTCTGAAGTATAATGCTTTGTATTCAGCCGAGTGCTTTCATGATATTTATTATTCACTTGTTCACTCAACAAATACTGTGCATCTCCAAAATACATGATACTGTGGGGAAACCAAAACTGTTGTCCTGATTTCTTCCTTATGGAGCTTCAAATCCAGAATATGGGTAACACCAGCATTTAATTTGTTTGTAAAACACAGATTGGTGTAATAAGCGACAGAAGAGAAATACTCAGTGCCCTGGGGATGCAGAGGGAGGGATCCGCTGGGTTTGAAGGAACTGCTGGAAGCTCCATGGAGGAGAGGGCACTTGCCTGACCTTTGAAGGATGGGGAAGATTTCACCACAAAGTTGTAGGGGAGTGAGATGGCAACACCATAAGCAGTGATGTCCAGACAAAAACATGTGACAAGTACACTGACAGTCAATCTAATCAAAACAGCAATATTGACAATGACATAATCTATTGCTGCTCAAATTCCATGAAACTATTTGGTTTCCTATAACACACTGACCCTAGCATCCAATAATTTTTGATGGTTAATGGTTTCATGCTATTCCTATTAGAACTCCTCCAAATGAGAAAAACAATGAATAATAATGTACATAGACATTTAATAAATACAAACAATCTTATTTAGAATATAATAAGAACCCATGACCATTTTTGTTTAATCTTTGCTGGAGTCAAAGTTCAAACACATAAACTTTGCTTTGATAGAATGTTCCATGACATTAGGATTTGTGTACTTTAAACTAATGGCCGCCAAATTTTCTAGGCTTTTGTTTCCTAATCTGCAAAGCAGGGTCTTAGATCGCTTGATCCAAATGACTCCTTCCAGCTATATGATTCTCTAAACACACCTTAACTCAGTAGCACACAGCTCTTTATCAGTTGCTATCTAGATAGTGTCCCAATGCAATAAATTCTCAAACGTTAGTGCCTACCTCTACCACAAAACCTAGTAATTTTACAAAAATGTCATTTTTTAAGTTAGGAGACCAGAAGGTGCGCCAGACACAGAAGTGTCAAAAACAGCCATCTGGAGATCGTGCTGAGAACACCCACCAGAACACTTGAGCTCTGGCCTGAAGGGATAGGAAGCTTAAAGGAGCAGAGGAAAGAGGAAGCACATGTGGTGGGGAGGGAAGTGCGCTGACTGGGAATAGGAAATGCGTTTTGTTCCCAGCTCTGCCACGGATGAGTGGTGTGGATAAGCGGACATTGGGTCCTGTACAAAACGTCCATAAGACATTTGGTCCATAAGACATTTGGTCCATGCCAACAGGTCCTTGACATTTTGTCCTGTCAAAAATGTCCATAAGTGTATTTGGGCTATGCCAAGTAGTTCTGGACAGGACCAAATATCAATGACCTTTTGGTGTGGACCCAATGTTTCCATGGACATTTTGGACAGGACTGAATATGACCCGATATCGAGGACCTTTTGGCATGGATCCAATGTCTTATGAATGTTTTGGACAGGACCAAATGGTCCTGCAAAAATCAAGGAAGTACCTTTTGGTGTGCACCCAATGTCTCCACGGACATTGTGGACAGGACCAAATATGACCAGATGTCAAGGACCTTTTCACGTGGACTAAATGTCTTATGGATCAAATGTCTTAGGGACCTTTTGGACAGGACCAAATGTCCTGTAAGGGCCATGTGACTTTGGATAAGTCCTTTAACCTCTCTGGGTCCTAGTGTCCCTGGCTATAAAGAAACCCATCCAAGAGATGCCTCACATCCAATTTAGCTCTGCAAAAATCTATGATTCTACGTCTTGGTGCTGTGATATGCATAACTTGTGCTTCCTTATTCAACACATATGATTCAGACATATGACTCAGACATATGATTCCTGATTCAGACACATGAGTCAACGTCTTGGTGCTAAACCACAGCAGTAATACTCAGATTCACCAAAATAACATATATCATGATTGTACCCAGGAACCTTTTCTAATTTAGAAAGTCTTACCTACCACCCATTCTGTTCCAGCCTAGTTTTTTGCTTTTGTTGCTGAATCTTCTGATTAAAACCAATTGTCCCCAGTAGTGTAAATGCCCCTGCTTATCTCCTAATCC
Source organism: Equus przewalskii (assembly GCF_037783145.1). Classification (NCBI taxonomy): domain Eukaryota; kingdom Metazoa; phylum Chordata; class Mammalia; order Perissodactyla; family Equidae; genus Equus; species Equus przewalskii. Next base: position 14,218,090 of record NC_091838.1, read on the forward strand.
CTTCCAGGAGGGACTCTGAAGCTTGTAGGTGACCCAGTTCTGTTGCATTGAGTTTTGTAGGAAACAAGATTCTCTTGATGCTTCTCGTTGCTAAAAATGGAACTCATTCAACCCAGAGCTCCAAGTTATTAGCCTGGAAGATATGCAGAAAAATAATTGAAACTCAGAACAGCTGCAGGCCCTACAAGGTCCTTAAATTTCTGGTAATTAAGTCCTAAAGGGAACTTAGCATATGTGAGAGTTTCATTTGTTTGCAAAGGTCATGAAACAACTAAAAAAAAAATGACGGTTATGATAGTTTATAGAACACATATATCTGTGAAACAATAATTAGCAGAAAGTTCTACTTGCATTAAGGTGACTTTTAACCCTACTTTATATGAATTATATCCCTGGGTAAAAAAAGGAACCAAAATTGAAATTCCTGTTTGTCAAGAAATTTTAGCTTCATTTTTGGCTAAATTATCTACACAGTGCAATTCATACCCTTCAGTATATGGACATTATTTTTGGCTAAGCAGTCTTTGCATATATATTATTGCTTACTGCATTCATTCACCCATTGATTCATTGAAAGAAGGTACCCGGCTGCAGGAGCACCTGGCTTACTTCTCACTCAGAGCCTCAGGTGAGAGTCTATTCACCCAATAGCCACCCAGGTAGACACCACATGAAGGGAAATGACAGCATCCTTCTGCCCGTGAATCTGCTTGCTAATGATCTAAAATATTCTAACGGTCATCCTCCCCTCAGACACACAAACACGCACACAAAACATGTTTTTTGAGACTTTTAGGAGACTTTTTTTATTATCATATGATTTCCTTGTGTAAAAGGTGAAACAACTTCCATACTCTTTCCCACTTCATTTATTAGTCAGTTAAAATGGCTACAGGACACACTCTGGAATGAATTCTAAGGCAAAGAAAGATCTGTAGTATGGTGGATATGTCATAGTTGTAGAGCTAAGGAAGAATCAGAAAATAAAATGCCTGTGAAATGGATAGAAAGGAAGCATAAGGTACGCTCCAGAAATGCTTTAGGACGAGTGACGCTGGTGCAAACTAGAGCTCAGGCTTTCAGAGGCTTAAGGAGGAGGAGAATTACAGGACACGGGTGGCCAAGATAGTAATCAAAGCAGTCGGAACCTGGAGAGCTCACGCCGACAGCCAGCGGCATTTTAAAGCCATCTGGGAGAGGACATTGTGGTGGGCAGGGAGAGTGCAGAGGGCAGACGGAGGGTGGCCGGTCAGTGCTTAGAGTAAGAGGAGCTGACATTCACTGGGGCTGATCCTGCGCTAGCCACACTGCGGTCCTGTGAAGCAGCTACCATTACCATATTTCTTTTATCAATAAAATATTTTCAAACTAAAGCTTATGCAATTAAGTAACTTTCCCAAAGTCTCAACACTAATTGTTCCTGAGTCGGTGCTCGCACTCAGATCTCCTGCAATTCCAGAGCGGATCTGAGCTACACAGCCTCCCGGGGGCAGGGAGTCGCTTCCTCTCTGATGCCCCTGCTAAGTACTTTGTTCTTCTGATACCCCTGATTCTTCTGGAAACTCATCATAGGAACAGTAATTCTTTGTTTCCCATTCACCTCTCCCCACTAAGTGCTGTAAACTCGAGGAAGTTCAGGTCTGATTGAATTATTGCTAAATGCATGTAATAAAATACAGATCTTTGGTAGCTTGTGAATATTGGTGTGTCTTCCTGTTTGGGTTACACTTTCTGTATTCTTTGCCAATGTTGCAGGTAAGGCCTTTCCCTACAGACTGCATTTGTATATCTAAAGGGAAGGTACTAGATTTTGAGTTGAGTTTAGGTTCTTTCTTTCTCTCTTATTCTTTCTTTTTCTACATGGGCCATCCCTAGCACTAGCACCTGGAAATAAAATGGCGTGTGATTTAAGGAATATACACATTGAGTATGTGTGTGTGACAGAAACAGAGAGAGAGAGAGAGAGAGGGAGGGGGGGGGGAGAGGGAGGGAGAGAGAGAGAGAGAGAGAGAGAGAGAGAGAGAGAGAGAGAGAGATGTGTAGGTTAGTATGTGGCATGAACTGTAAAATTTTAATTATAAATTATTCCAGGCATATAAACATGTATGAAGAATAACACAAGAAATATCCACATCTTAAGAAATAAAATCAAGTACAGTTAAATTCCTCTAATGTTCCACTCTTTAATAAATACTTTGTGATGAATCAGAGAAATTATAGTACCTGCTCTATTGCATTTTTAAATTAACTTTTGAAAAATTTACTTTCATTAGTAACAAAAGATTCCATCATCTTCTGTGACCTGATTCCGTATGTACTTGGAAAGCTTTCTGTCATTTCACATTCAAGTCGCCAAAACCAGAAACTACTAACTTCCCCACCAAACTGCCTTCCCCTATGGGTTTCCCCATTCTCGCAAGAAGCATCGCAATGTCCCAGGTTACTCAGGTTTGCTGTACTGGGCCATATAAAATTCCTTCCTTTGCAGCTCCCCCTAAACCTGTTCCGTCTCCAGATGCTGCTGTTTCATTTCTCTGTGTTGGTTCTGCGTTTCTCCATCTCTTCAGCCACACTGTAGCCCAGTGGTTCTCAAACTGTGGTTCAGGGACCTGTGGGAATCCCCATGAGTCTTTCAGGGCTTTGTGGGGTCAAAACGACTTTCACAATATTAAGGTGTTATTTGCCTCTTTCACTTTCTCTCACAAGTGAACAGTGGAGTTTTCTAGAGTCCACATGGCACCCAACATTACAACAGCATGAATGTATGACAATCCAGCTGGATTCTATTAAGCCAACCAGACATTAAGGAAATTTGCAGAAGTATAAAACGATGTCATTTTTCTCAGACTTTGGTTTTAAAAACAGTTAATTTTTTTCACAAAAGGGCTTTTATGTTAACATATAAAAGATTTTTATTTTTAAATAATTTAATGAAGTATTTTTAAATTTCTCAGCTTTAATTTCAAAGATGATAAACATTGATAGATAAAACTCACATAAATAAAAGCACTTTGGGGTCCTCCATCATTTTTAAGCGTATCAATGGTCCCAAGAGCAAAACTTTAGGAACTACTATGCTAGTCCATGTCTTTATTGACTCATCTCCCAACTTGTACAACATCTCAATGATTTCCCAGCCTGCCCTCTGTCTGTCCATCCCTCTGCTGTCCTTCTACAGATGACTGCCGAGTTCACCTGCTTAAGAAAATAGTTTTTTCTTAGTATTACTTCCCTGATCAGAATCCATTAATGTAGGAAATTTAATGTCTATAACATTTTTCAACCTTATCAAATCTCCAGTCTTATCAACCACAACCTCCCCCCCAAATCATGCACATTAGGTAGGCTAGTTGCACTGACTCAAGAACATACTTTCATCTACCTCCTGACCATTGTTTAGATTGTTCTGTCTCCCATCCCCACTCAGGACTCAGCACCTCTCCTGCCCAGCCTGAGGTAGCATAGAGAAGGGTAGTGTTCAGAGCACGTGCTTTAGACTCTGGCTTGAATTCCAGTTAGCTCTGACTAACTATGTGATGCGAGCAATCTATCTTCTAGAAATGTAAAACAGAACGTAAAGTACAGTAGTACCTACTTCAAATGGCCGTTGTAAAGACTATATGAGATCATGTTTAATAAAGTAAGTGTTAGGCAATGTTGTTATTCAAATCCTGCCTAAGATTCCAAATTTTCCAAGAAGCCTTCTCTGCCCTCTTCATCCAACACTGTTCTCTCCCTCTTCTACTCTACTTGCTGGCATGGAAGGTTTTGGGCCGCACACCTTGACTTCCTAAGTGAGATAAGAAGTGGCCATGTGAACTAACTCTTCTCTTCTCTCTCCCCACATACAGTCATGAGTCGCTTAACCACAGGGATACATTCTGAGAAATGTGTTGTTAGGCAATTGTGTCATCGTGTGAACACCATAGACTGTACTTACCCAAACCCAGATGGAATAGCCTACTACACACCTAGTCTATATGGTACCAATCTTAAGGGACCACCGTCATATATGCAGTCTGTAGTTGACTGAAATGTTTTTATGCAGCGCGTGACTCTGTGTATATTTGTTTTCTTAGACTTACCCAGCGCTGTTACACTTGATTCAATAAATTCAATATATGTGTCACTGTTCCTCTGTTCTCCACAAAATGATACACATAAACCAATTCTCAGCTGACAGGGCCACATAAAAGCATTTGATCTATAACCTCTCATTCATCCTGCCCTTCTCTGAACAGCCAGGCCAAATCTTCCTCTAGGATAATAAATCCATTCATTTGAAAAAGGAAACTCAAACAGGAAACGTTTTATATAGAGAGGCAGATCTGATGATAGAATCATCCAAACTACACAAAAATGAGGCCAAAGGCTGGTTGATTCTGGAAGCAAATCAATCCTACTGTGAAATGACTTTTAGCCATCCCCAACTTCTTAGAAGTGTGCTGGGAATTTACAGGGCTTGAAATCTGCAGCGAGGGCTGTGTCAGTGAGGGGTGGATGTGGATTGTTACAGAGTGTAGAAAGGCCTCCGACTTGGAGTCCAGACTTGCCCTGACTTGCTCTGAGGTCACAGCCGGCTGCTTCATGATGGTGAGTTCGTCTTTTGGCCTATGGAGATCAGCTTTATGGTCTGCTAAATGAACCATGGTTGTTAAGAGATCAAATGAAATGGAAATGCATATATATATCCATTATAGATACAGATCTTTAATAAGATTGATGTGTAATGCTGAAATCAACCCAACATGAAAAATATTTTAGAAATTAAAATTTTGAAAGATCTGTAAACATTAGTCTTGAGCTACGCTGATATTTTTTAAAGGCCATGTTCATTAATGATCTAAAATCACAAAGGTATTTGCCTTGTACTTTAGACCCTGGCTTGAATTCCACAAAGGTATTTGTCTTAAAAGCATCATTCTGGAATGTAACTACTTCTTATGTCTCAAGGGCATTATAATGTTGTCAAAGGCAGGCACCAGATCTTTTGTAACATACAGTATATTGACAATTAAGAAAAACAGCATTTTCCTAAAAGTTCTTTCCTAGAGCTCTCTGCAAAGGCCACCACGCAAAGAGGAAACAAAGTCCATATCCAGGTAACACTCTGACATAAGATTTTGGGCCATATCAATCTTTTTTCCTGTGACTTTAGCAAGGCTATGTTGTAGAGTGGCCAAGAGTGTAAGCTGTGGACAGTGCCAGGCTGCCTGAGTTCAAAGCCTGGTTCTGCCACTTAAAAACTGTGTCACTGAGCAAGGTATTTATCTTCTTCATGCTTCAGTTACCTCACTGGTAAAATGGGCACCATAATAATATTTACCCCATAGATTTGTTGTGAAGATTACAGGATTATTACTCCTATTCCTATCATGTCCACTGGCCAAAATAATCTGAGTTTTAGTGCAATGAGTTTACGCATAAAGGATGTCAGGGTCTTGGAGTAAAAGGATGCAGAGAAAATCATCACTCAGTGATGTCAATCACATGACAAAGCGACTTCTTCCTGCAGATTTTGACAGAGTTGAGAGAGTATTTTCAAACAAGTCCTGTTGTTATAGATACAGAGTAGTGCCATGCTTCTCAAAGTATCTGCGGTGAAGAACTGGTTTTATGTTTTATTTTCAATTTATTGTGGATCAGTATTTTTGTCAAATACAATAAAAATATTGTGGCTATGTCAAATGGCTGTAAAAGTTTCTGAATGCTTATTCTCCCTTTCTACGTTTCTCTCATCATGAACCAACAACAGAAAGTTCACTGCCCAGCGTGCTTTGAGGAGCCCTGGTATAATGGACACTTGGCGTTCTTCTTGGCTGCCCAGTCTCTAAACTGTCTTCCTAGCTTGGAGGAATTTCCTTATGAAGCAGAGCTCACCTTCCATTCTAGAAGCTGAAAAGGAGAGCTACCTGCATTTCCAAGCCTTCTTTACAACTAAAATATGAGTACGTGAATGCAGTGTCAGCCAAATGCAAAGAGCCCAGACTTTGAATCAGAGAAGCCATGAAGTGAAGTGGGGACTGTGCAGAATTCATTTTGGTGAGGCTGCCTGCAGACACACCCAATTCCCAAAAGCAGCAGTGGCAACAGTTCCAGCAGCTGTATTTCATATCTAGGATTGGTGAGTGTATTATCTCTCTATTGCTGTGTGACAACATTACCCCAAACTTGATGGCTTCCTTTCTCTTACAGTGTCTGTGGGTCAAGAATTCAGAGTAGCGCAGCTGAGTGGCCATGGCTCAGAGTCCCTCAGGAGTTTGCAGTCAAGGCCTTAGATGGAGCTGCAATCATCTGAAGGTGTGACTCGAGATGGAGGGCCTGCTTCCAGTGCAGATGGAGTGGCTCACTGACATGGCTGGTAAGTCGGTACTGGTTGTTAGCAAGAGTCCATGGTTCCTCTCCACAGGGCTCCTGGTGTGTCCTCAGAGCATGGCAGCTGGCTTCCCACAGAGTATGCAACCTCAGAGACCAAGTGGAAGCTTCAATGTTCTCTATAACCTAGCCTCGGGAGTCACACACAGAGCAGCCCTAACTCAGTGTGGAAGGAGATCACACAAGAGCACGAAAACGAGGCTATGAGACTCATTGGGGCCATCTTGGAGCCTGGTTACCCAAGGCAGGCTGTGAAATCCGTAACCCTGTGGCAGTGGCAACTGGTACCTCTACAGAGAGGACCAGTTCCAAAAGATGCTTTAAGGCCTCTCGCATAAGTGAAATGTTTCCACGCCTGGTTCTCTGGTCCTCTGAGAGACTCAGTGAGCTACCAAATATACTTTTATCAAATTTCCTTTCTGCTAAATTGGCCAGAGTTGGTTTCAGTTGCTCACAAATAAAAACTGTCTGATACATTTTGGGGAAAAGACGTAGGAACACATTTTTACCTGATTTTCCTGGAAAGCAATCTAGTATCATTTTGTAACATGGAAACTTCAGTTATGTAAGATTAGAATATACACTCTATTTTCAAACTAGACTACGGCCTTGTCTCATGGTGATTCACCTTTCATTGCAGAACTTACAGCTTGCCCTTTAGGTGGAGTTGTTAGTACTATTATGAACACGTTTTCACAAGTTATGATTTAGATCACAAAAAAATTTCACAGAAAATAACTATATTAGCAAAATTGATCTTTTCATCTATGCAGCAGAGTGTTTTTCAGATAATCTTTTGAGTTTAAGGAAACCTCTCATGACAAATGAGACTGGGAAAATCATTCTAGTATGGTATAGGCGAGCATAAATGGAAAGCATGTAGAACCACTCTGCAAACAGTTTAGCATTATCAACCATCACTGAACATATACATACCCTGCAACCCACCAATCCAGTGTTCAGTTTATATCCAAAAGAAATGTATGCACGTGTTCACCAATAGATGTGTACAACCACGTTCCCACAAGCACTATTCATTATCTGGACACAAAAAAAGCACATAATGCATAATTCCATTTGTAAAAGTTACCAAAAAAAAACCAGGCAAAAGAAGTGTATGGTGTCTGAAGTTAGGGTAGTGGCTATCCACAAGGGCAGGAAATGGTCTCAGTAGCAGGGAAGAAGAACAGGGTTTCTGAGATGATGCTTTGATGATGATCTAGTTCTTGATACGCGTGCTGGTTACAAGGGCGTATTCAGTTTGCGAAAAATCTTCAAGCTGTGCACTTATGAACTGTGTATTTTTTATACGTATATTTCCCTTTAGTGAAAGGTTTTCTTAGAAAGCATACTAGGTACACTGTTTTGCCATTTATTATCTTTTTATCTTCCATGGTTTTTAAAAACAATAACATAAACATGGCATTATTTTCCTGCAGCTTTTTTAATTTATAAAAATGTCATCTACCGAGATCAACTAGTTTATTGCTTTCATGCTGCAGTCACTAGATGTATTTCTTTGAATTTATTTGCATGCGAGAAGCTTCCTTTTCAGGGGAAGGAAAAAAGGGCAAACTTTTTACCTTTTTCTAAAATAGAGACGTTGATTTTTCTCTGGTATACTTTAGAATCCACTGCTTTTTAAACTTGGCAAAGAAATAGTCCAAGAGGAATTTGCTGGGACAACCTGAGTAAGTGATGATGGAGCTGGAGCGCATGTTTGGACTTTCCGTGCTATATATAACCATAACCAATGTGTTCAAACCAACGCAAGCAGCACTGCGCGACACCTGTCATGCCTGGCCCTTTGGATGAAAGTTGTGGCTAACTTGTTTACTTGACTGAATTTCCTGACCTTTATTTTAACATGAGCCTTGAAGGGAAAAAAACGATGTTCCTTGCAAAAACATTTTATCTGAAATCCCGGAAAAAAATGCTAAAGGATAGTTCAACTATGTTGTGACACCATGATTGGCTTTTAGCACTAAAACTTAGCCCGAAAAATGCCTTCCCAAAAAGTCTATGAGCAAACCTGGATACGTTTGCCTATCATAAAAAAATCCTTTGTGACAAAAGAGATCTTTGATTTAGGGAAGAATTCAGATTGTAAGAACTCCCGTTTTGTGACTCTGTATTTTTATTTTGAGACCATGCTGAAGAGCATGCATGGGCCTTTCAAGCCATCAAGACTGCATGGCGGAGCCATGTCACAATCACACCCTGGGAAGGACGGCAGCTGAAAAAGCTGTCACATCCAACTGCCTACCTTTCAGCCTTGAGCTGGGTATGTCAGGGTATGTCTGATCCAGGATCCTTCTTATGAGTGAATGAGAAATAGCTCGGGAATTCTTGGGCTAACCAAAGTGGAAGGGATCCAGAGTAAGGCAATACCTCTCTCCCTGCTTGCTTACCCCTCAAGTGTTTTATTAAATGATATAGAAGCGTAAAATCCAATATCTGAACGGTATGTTCTCATTTAATCAGTAGTTCTCTGATCCACTAAAATGTTCTTGGCACAAGAATCTTTCTTTGGAATCCTGGGAGGGAATCAAGAGATCCGTTCAGTCATTTTCTAGGTTACTTGTGCATATCTCTAACACAATCTTGATCTTACTCAATCGTTTTCCTTTTTTGTTTCTCTAGAATCCGGCCAACTTCCCAGCACATAGTAGGTTCTTAGTAAATGTTTAGTGAGCACACGAACAATGAATAATATGTGACTCTGAGCAGTAAGGGGAGCCAAAGTCCTCGACAGTTATCAACAGATCATATTGAATGGAGTGGACCTGAAGAAGACAAACTCAGTTCTCAGGAGGGAGTTACTGCAGGGCACCAACTGGAGTGAACTGGATTGAAGAGCTTCAACTGTGCAGATCATGTTCCAGGCCAAGCTGACTCCAATTCCCAAGGCTTCAGAACCTCTAGTGAAAACCTCCTCTGCACTCAGAGCTGGACCAGCCCCACAGGTTGCAGAGCCCTCTGGTTGGCCCCACTGGCCACTCTGAAGTCTTATGGCTTTGAGCAAGTCTTCTTCGCTCATTCTGAATTCAGAAATACTTACGAAATGCCTGTTACTAAATACATATTATGGGCCAGGCATTGAATTTGTTATATAAATTAATTACTTAAATTCATTTATGTCCATAAAATAAGGATAAAATATCTATCACACAAGGACATTATAAAGTTAAATGAATTACAGTATGTAAATCTCCTAACATTTTATCTGGTGCACAGTAGGAGTTCAAAAAATGATAACTATTCGTATTGAATACAATTGGATGTAATTTAACCCTAGTCAAAAAGAAAACATAACTTGGGAAACATTACAGTAGTTAAAAGCCAAATCCTGAATTTTTATTGCAATTTGAATATTTTCTGATCCTCTTTGAACAGTTGCTATTTCTATTAGTTTGTAATTAAAAATGGACTAATGGACTTTATCTTTGTATTTTACCCAATATGATGAAAAATGCAACTAGATATTTCCAAACTGTAAAAGTCTAGTAATGATTACATTATAGTGACTAACTGGGTTCATAGCTGTTAAACTCTCAGTTCCTTCTTCTAAGGACCACCATTGTTCCCCAGGCTCAATTAATCTCATCATATATAATTCAATTTATTGGTTAAAAGATCAGCAGTATTTTCTAAAAGTATGTAACATTCCATGTGTATGAGTACTTACAGTTAGTCTCAGGCCCTCAGAACCCAAAATGAACATCCCCTCTCCTGAAAACATCAAAGCTTCATCACTGAAGCTAAAGACTTTACTTTCTATTATTGAACAAATAGTTCAATATAGAATTATTTTAGTCACTTATAGCTTAGTATTGATAAACTTAAAAGACTTTTTCCAAAGCAAGTTTTGAGGGGTATGGAGTAAAATCTCTAGAAGAAAATGGTTTCCAAGTATTGGAACTCAAAAAGGAATGCCCCACGTGGTGGGTGGGTTGCATGTAGGGATGAGGAGAAATGGTGCCGAAAGTGGAAGCCAAGAGCAGTGGAGCCATTGTGCCCACATGCCTACATGTTAATTTTTGAGAACTCTCTAGATAATGAAATTAATGATAACCAGACCATTCGTCCACCACAATTCATTAAATCACAAGACCCTTGTGCGGAAAGTGGTGCCATGATATTGACCAGTCATTAAAACTGTCTGGACCTCAATTCCCTTATCTACAAAAAAAAATCACATTAGACAATTCTCCGACAATCTATGAGTTATTGATTAATAGCCTATACCAATGGTTCTCAAACTTTTCATGTATAAGGATGACTTTGTAACATAAAAAGTACTGCTGCATTTCACAGCAGACTCTCGGACCACTCACAGTAACTCCACCTTCCATTGTACCAGATACTGTCAGTGCCCCACTCATATTCCTTGAACCCCACTATTTAGGTGCTCCAGATGACTTCCAATGGCCAGGGTCTGCCTCTCAGTGGCAGGGGACTCTTGCCAGAACCATGGAAATACAAGCGCCAGAGAATTAACACTCCCTGGGAGCAGGCTTCACCCAACAATGATGGGAGCTGGTTATAACCATTCAAGTTTCCTCGCCTCCTCAGAGGAATTATTCCATGAAGCATGTACCATTTCCCAGAGTTTCCCTCGTGGAATGAAGTTCCAATTGTCCACACTGGTGGCCGCCTTAATAACTCACCCTTTACTGGCTGTCCTCCTTCCCTGTATCACTTTTCCCATCGTTCCAATACATATTTCAACTTCAAAAGAAACATTGGGAAATCTAATTCTTCAGAGTTATCTCACAATACAAACATACCTTTCCAATTGGGCCTTGGATTAAGTAAGATTTAAGAAACGCTGCATTGAGGTAAGTGTCTATTCTGATGCTCAGAAATAAAGAGCATGTGCCTTTAAAAGCAAAGCAAACAAAACAAGAACAGAGTTAAATTCCAGTTCCTCAAAATGAACCACTCACCCTAGTGTAAAGAGAAATCCAGACATGGAAAGTCCACGTGCTCTCACATTTTTTCTAGGAAAACTGCCCCTTCCCCAAATTCCCCTAATAAATGTTCTTGTATCATAACAATATCTGATACCAAAAATCCCCAGTTTCATACCAGCATAATCACATCAACAGTTTGATTTCTACAGTATTCTATGTGTTGTAGATTGAATACATAATTAGAAAAACATTTACATCATTTTTCTTACAAGTATAACACTAATGAGCTGATAGGGACTTGTTAGGTAGAAATAACTCTATCTTCAAACTGTAGATAGTTTATTAACTCATAGGGGACCAATATGAGCGGGGACCTTAAAGTTAGCTACCAAATCTTCCTCCTCTCAAAAATCACGGCCTGTGTATAGTCCACAGATGTTTTCTGTGGGTAGTTTGAGCCCTACCAGTGGCAGCACAACCACTTTCAACATGGTCATGACTCCTGGCATATACAGGTCAAGAAGCCTGAAAAACAGCTAACTGGAGCACCTAAGAATCTAGCTCTTTGCCTTCTTCCTGGCTGCCACTGATTTTAAAACCATCCCCCTCTGAGCCAAATGCTGAACAGCCCTGAGAGAAGTCACAGTCCCAAGGTAATAGAATATTGTCCAGTCTTTTAGATCAGGAATCAGTGTTGGTACTTCCCTTCTAGACCTAGTTGGAATTGGAGCATTGTTTCTGGGAAGGGTATTGTAAGTGAATATATCAGACATTTTTTTCCAGGCATAGTTGCCTAATCCAAATTCTAAGCCAAAAAATAAAGGTCAGTACCAACTCTAAATTAGGAAATAGCTGAACTAAAATACCTATATGAGATATTACCAGACGATATATCTTTAAGTGGCTATATAGCTAAGAAGTCGTTTCCTTTTTCATTTTAGAATATGTTTTAAGAACTCCTTAAAAAGATACACAAAGTACAGAATGATTCAGCCGTTTGCCACATGTCACCGTTCCAAGAGCTCACAGAGGTGGCCTCTGATAAGCCTTTGCCAGCTTTTTAAGTATGGAACCAGGTAATAATATGAGTTCCCCCTCAGAGTTCTCAGGAGGCATAACTAATAATATTCTTGGTAAGCACTGTACAGACCATAAAAGCCACATGCATCCAGCAAGGATATTCGAGAGCTTCAGAAAATCACTTCATGGACATGAAAAAATATTGTGTTTGAAATGTGAAGAGTTCTGAAGATTTATTTGACTTTACAGGGAAAAAGACCAGAAATAATATAGTTTTAGAAGACACTTCCAGTCGATTTTAACCTTCAAATCTTATTCACATTCAGCGCAGGAATCGTTTTCCCTCCCAATACCCAACATAAAAAAAAGAACTCAATTTCTAAGCCCTTGCCAAATTTGACGCAGGAAAGAAATGTTACAGTTAAGCTGACTGGAAAAAGCTTCCCAGACCAGACCTTCATTTGAAGGGCACCTGTTTTATTTTGTTTTCATCACACTTAGCAAAATGTAAAATTCAATGAATACAATCCCTTTTCTAAAGGTTCAGATCATCCAACTTTATCCCCAACACTTCTACTCGAAAACAGAACCACAAAGCTCATAAGGTTAGATCTATTTCAGTACATTTCTCATCCTTTCTGAATACAGGAGGAGGGGACACAGGAGACACAAAGCGTGGAAGAAAGGTTTCCCTCGGGATAATTAAATTTGGGGCTTTGACCCTAAAATAAACCAAGACTAACAGAGATGCAATTGTTGGTTTGAAATTAATAATGCGATCTCATTTAAAACATTCCAGGAACACTAATTGAGAGGAAACACAATAAATAGAACATAATTTTCCTTTGAACCCTTGTTTCAACCTTCCCATAACTCTCTCTCATTCTTACAGACTTTGTTCTTTTTGCTCTTCCTCTCTATACCAAATGTCCCCCCCTTATCTTAAAGGATCTGCTGGTTTTGACAGTACCAGGGTCACAGACTACACCCAAACTGTAGAAATGGAAATGACATTATAGTGGGTTAGTCATAAATTTATCAAGTTATTGGAAAAATAATTCGGAAAAAAAATGACAGTAAGTTCATTTTTGAATAATGTGCCATTACATTTGTAGCTCATCCATGCAAACAATATCTTATTAATTCCTCCAGGTGGTTTCACAAAAAACATTGTCAAGAGGCATAGGTTCTGCAGGCTTCCCTGGTCTACTCGGAAATATCTGAACCACAGGACAACAACATTTACAGCAAAGTTACGAGAAGTTTGAATCAAGAGAAAACTCACATGGTATACATGTCGTATAGTAAGGAACGTTTCAACAGCAAGCATCAAAAAAGTTTTACTGTGGCCTCAACAAATAGGACTTTATTTTTCTCACATAGCAAGAATTCTTCAGGGAGGCAAATGCTCATGTCTGTCTAGCAGCTCAACAATGTCAGCGACAGCGACTCTGAAGTCCTTTCTCTCCTTTATAAGACAGTTGCCCCCAGCTTCTGACAACACATCCCCACTTAAGACAGAAAGAAGAAAAGAAGGGGAAAGGAGTAAAGAAGCCATATTTTGTCCATTTTATTAGGAAAGCAAAAGTTTTTCCAGAATCCCAATCCCCAGCCCCAGAATCACCCCCCAAAGCCCGCACCCCTCCCCAATCCCTACTCCACGGCAGCCTTCTGTTTCTCTCTCATGTCTGCCCTAAGTTGCAGGGGAGATTGTGAAAGTAAGCATTTAGCTCTCCCAGCGGCTATAGCAGAAGTAGGCGACTGGGAATGGATGTTGGGTTAACCGACTCGTGGTGTGCCCATGTATGAACTCTAAGTGAGAAGACAATCTCAGTTTCATTACCCTTTCACTTCAGCTGTCTTCCTTGAGACTTGGATTCTCACTTTTCCCCACAGGCAGGCAGAACCTTGAGGGCACTGGTTCCTGTGCTCAGCTTCGCAGTTGCTGAGACCCCACTTGGTGCACTGAATCTTGAGAGCAACCAAGAATTCTTGTAACTCCTCGCCTCCTCAGTATCTATCACCAAGTCCTTGGTTGACCACTTCCCATCTTCTAGCAGATGCAGACCCTAAGCAGCTGAAACTTCTCTGGTCTTTTCTCAACCGGAGCCACTTGTGCCATGAAAACTTCTCTGGAGGGACAGGAATTCCACTACTTGTTTTAATCACTTTTTCCTCTTTTCCCTTCTTGCTTGACCAGAGTATCTGTGCCCCTTAGTACCACCAGGGGCATACAGGGTGAAAGACGCGGCAACTGTTTCATGTAGCCTATTAATATATGCAAAATTTTATCAAACATACACATGTGAAAGACAGGCAAAGGCAGAAAGGTAGCTTGTCTCCATGATAGGCTGCGGAGTTTATTAACTGGAAGCCCTCAGTGCACGTCATTAGCTGATTGGTTTGCCTGTAGTTCATTTCATCAGCTTTTTAAGACTCAGGCAGAGCCTCCAGCTAGTGTGGATGCCTTCTGAATAGATTTAAGAATCACTCCTTCCCATAATTGTTTAGGAATGTTTTCAACTTGCTATTACACATTTGGGAAATTTTTTACTTAATGTAGCAGCTAAAATAGTCACAAAAATATCAGAAGTCTTACAGTTACTGCAAAGAAAAAAAAAATCACAGTAATGAAGCTGTTTGCTCAATACAAAAATTATCGCCTGGGTCTTCCTGGACTAGGGAGTAGGTAATGAGCGAAAATGTTTCCTCCACTTGGGTTTCACAACCTGCGAAGCCCCAGGATGGGAAATTTCTGTGAGCTCGCCTCTCACTTATAGAATTCAGGTGGATAGTCTTGCGAGGGATGGTGTGGTAAATCATCAGCACATCAGTGCTGTCTTTATCTCAACCTTGTCATCCAAAGACAGGGACTGGCTCAGGATAGAATGATGGGAGGAAGGGGGAAATTGCGACCAAGGTCCCATGGGCTTTAGAAAGCCCCTTTGCCTGCCTCGCTGCAGCCTGGAGCAGACCCTCAGGCTTCAGCCTGGTTGAGCAGGTCTCCAGCAGCCCAGCAACATCACCATTCTGATCCAGGTGGACCCCCTAAGACACTCCCAGGGTTCTGCTGGACTTTTGTGAAATGATGCATGACAGTACTGTGCAAAGATAAAGCCCTTCGTAAAAGTCAAGTATGTGCCTGGCATGGGTGTTTAATGAATGAATGATGAATGTTATTACTCGAATATTAATCTGGATTAGACTTAAGAATGTCTATAAACTAAAATTTATTAGTTTTTTTCAGCCTTTTGACTCACATTGAAATAAAGCTATAGCTTTAAATCATAAATGTGAGCACTCAAATAATCTTATTAAAAGTGTAAGTTTTAAGAACTCAAAGTCAATTGATAGAAAATGCTCTGCATGGAGAGTCCTATTGGTGATCAGTATATTTTTGAAAAAATAAGGGATCATGATCTGAGAGTAAAATGGCAAAAAGTGCTGTACGTTGCATTTAACCTGTGAATATAGACGGAAATTTATGGATCTAAAAACCTCGTAACGAGTTCTAAATAGAAACTGTCTTTTCCTTTTTTAATTGCCAAAATGCCAACAGAGCCAGGACCAAAAATTCTCTAACTCCTACCAATGTTACTCCTCCTTTCCTCGATCTTATGTGTTGCTCTGCAAAATGGAATACTATTGCTGAAATGCTTTAAAATATCAGTTTCCAGGCAGCAGAAAGGCCCACCAAATGATAGAATGCATCTCTTTTGAAGTCAGATTAGGAAATCTTCCCCCAAACAGCCCTTCCAAAACTCTCGTGGAGGCTGTATCCTTAGGAAGCCCTAGTGATGCTGCAGCCCAGGTTCAGCTTTGTGTCTTTCTCTGCCTCCCCTCCCCAACCAGTTTTGTGTGAACATGTTTTCTGCTGGCAAGTGGCCAAAGAATTCGCCGTCAATAAATTTGCTGCCTGTCTGCGAGAAGATAACTTAACTGACTTCCTTGGTCTTGCTAATTTGCCTCAGCATAGGGAATGGCTGAGGGCTTGGGGATGGTGCAAGCCTCCCAAGGATTGCATGCATGGAAATTTGGAAATCCTACACGCCTGAACCTTCCACATGCCAGTTAGAGGCACAAGTCACAGAGCACAAGTTCCCGTGCCTCCCGAGCCCCTAATTCACCACTGGAGAGTTGCATGTTCACCAGAAATTTATCTCAAGGATTTCGATGTAAGAGTGAAAGCAGCAGATTATTCTAATCTTTTCCTATCATTCTTCATTGAAGACAGTGGGAAAATCGAGGAGTCACAGTTTTGTCCAAGTTTAAATAGAAACAGCAGAAAGACAACGCCAGAAATTTCTTCAATACCTTGCAGACCTGAGCTCCGAAAGCCCAAACCACACATTTCCTCTGCTTACTGGTATTGCTAAAATTTTTGTTGACTCAGATTAAAACCCAGAGTGGATTTTTTACAACTCTAGGTTTATGCTTTTTATAGTTGACTACCGATCTGGACAAATTTGAGTCCCCAAAAGAGTCAATTTGGGATCTGAACTTCTAATTCCAGTTCACTTCTTAGTGTATACGTACGTCATTTTTTGTCCTAAAAAAAACCTCATATACTAAAATGCCCCAAAATGGAAACTTCTGATTTCTTCTGAATGTGTAATTTTTGTTGATAGACTGAGTAGATTCACTCTAATTTCTATTATCTATGGTGAGCTTTAAATTTGGGTTCCTGTTCAATTTTCTTTTATTAAAAGCATGGAATGTAGTAAACCAGAAAATGTAAAAATCTGACAATATCAAACGTTAACACAGCTTTAGAAAAAAGGGAACACATATGGGGCTGCTGTTGGGAGAGTAACTTGCTAGTCAATTGGAAATCAATTTGGCACTGTCTAATAAAGCTGAGGGTATATATACTCTGCAACACAGCAATTCCGTTCTTGTTCCTAGGGCAATATTTTAAAAACTGCTGGTCGACTGATCATCAGTAGCTCAAGAAATCAATATAGAGGAACATAACTAGAATTTTAAAAAGTGAAATGAAATGGAAAATATCAAAAGCACCTGTAATCAAAGTACTGTTTTGTGAAAACTACGCAAAATCAATTTATACTTTACTGAGGCCATAGTCAGAAAAGCGTATAAAATACTATTCTAAAGGAACCTTGATATCAGCTCACGTTTATAATAGAAAAACAGTATTTCTAAATTATTTCACATTTTGTGTGTTCACATCCACTCAGAGTAGGCCCTGAAATATATGTTCATTACAACTAGAATGGCTGAAAATATCTGTGGGACATTGTTACAAACAGACAATAGATACGAGTAAACATGACTAACTCGAGCTCAGGCATCTACATGATTAAATCTTAGACATAACATTGACAGCAAAAAAGCAAATCACAGAGGAACAGATACAGTACATTCCATTTATATATACTTTGCAAGTATGTGAAATTAAAAAATATTTATGGTGTATGGTTACATACATACGTAATAAAATCATAATGAAAGAAAGGAGAATGATAAACACAATATTCAGGCTCATAACCACCTCCAGGAGGGAGGCAAAGGAAGGGACCCAAGAGGGAAAATGGTAATCGTAAAGATATTGGGAACAATCTATTTCTTAAATAGGGTGCCTAGAATATGGCTATTTATTTTATTATTCTCTAAAGTGTGCACATATGTTATTTATATACTTTTATAAGAATGATAGATGTCACAATAAAAAATATGAGTTGTGATATGTTTCCAGAATGCATCGTGTTTTGTGATTCACGTTGCTCATCTCAACAATGCCACAAATTACTTCCTTCATATAAGTTAAAATACAGTTCTTCTTGATCTATTAACTATATTTCAGATGTTGCTTATACCTCTCTTGTATAATCTATGACTTGATGCAGATTTCATTGCTTCTGGAGCTAAGTGAAATACAATATTCAGTGAGGTCATAACAGTCCATGTAGGAATCCATTCTCTGGCTTCAGTATAATAATCACACTAAACTATGTCTATGACACTTTACAAGTTTACGTTGTGCTCCCTTCATTGATATCGCACCTTACCACCCGTAAGCACAGCATGGGTGGGTAGGTCCCCTGGGAGTTATACAATTTCTGCCAGCATAATCAAATGTGTACTGTGAAAATTTCTATCTCCACCTTGTTTTGCAACTGGGTAAAACTCAGTATGTTTTTAGGAAAAGCTTAAAAAAAGAAACAAAAAACAAAACAAAACTCTAAGTATCATCGTGTAAAGAATCCAGCACCAATATGTCGGATGGCATCCTCTTCCCCAGGCCCTGACCATTTAGTTCCATCACAATTGCCATCTCTCTCTTTCAGGGCGGACAGAGACACATTTACACCAATCCAAGGTAATCAGATTGTGTTAGAGTACAGGATCTATTATCTATCTATTTAGAATGGGTAAATATACAGATAGTGAAAAAGCAGAAAAGATATTCAATGGATATTATGTGATCTATTTGGATAAGCATAAAACCAAAATTCAGCAAATGGCTGTTCAATTTGGATTATAATTTGTCCAAATGCTATTTGCTTTTTAAGACCTAACTCAAATTCTGCATCCTGCACAAAGGTTTCCTGATTTCCTCTCCCCGTCTCCACCTAGGTAAACACAATTGTTCTCCCTCTGAACCTTTGTCATTTTTCATTTATATTTAGCCCTCATCCATGTTATGTAACACTTATATGTGTTTGTATCACTAAGAGTAGACATTGAAGTATATGTTAAATATTCTACTATGAATAATTAGTGATTAAAATCATTTAAATTTTAAAAAGCAAACAATAGCCAGGATTCTAGGTTGTAAGCAACAGATATCGGGCTAAACGAAGCAAAGGTTAATTTATGAAAAACATATTAAAGGTCTCCTACAAGGATGTTGGGACAACCAAGCCTGGGAATAGGGAGGAACCATGGATGCTGAAAAGGAGCAGCCGTAGCAGGAAGAGTGGTCGGCACCCACCCCGCAATAAAAGACCTCTGCCTTCCCTTCCATGCGTGCTACCTGGCTACGCACAGGAGGCAGGAAAATAATATCCTGAAGAGAAGTGAGCACCTGCCTGAAAACACCCACAGTAGAAGACTGCGTGCAGTGAGGGAACGGTAATTCTCAGAATGAAGGAGCCAAAGAAAGGAGGGAGGGAAGGAGGGAAAGAGAGAGAAAAGGAGGGAAGAAAGAGAGAGATCAGAATGGCCAAAATAAAACTTAATGACAATACCAAATGCTGACTGGGATTCGGAGAAATTGGACCACTCATGCATTGCTCGTGGGAATGTAAGATGGTACAGACACTCTGGTAAACACTTTGGCAGTTTCTTACAGAACTAAACATGCAATTACCATATGACCCACCCTATGCACTCTTGGGTATTTACCCCAGAGAAATCGAAATTTATGGTCACCTAAAAGTCTGAACAGGAATGTTCACAGCAGCTTTATTCATAATAGCCCCAAACTAGAATCAGCCTAGATATCCTTTATCGGGTGAATGATTAAATAAACTGTGGTATACAGATGCCATGGAATACTTCTGAGCAACAAAGAGGAATGAAATATTAACATATGCAATAACTTAGATGAATATTTCAGGAGTTACACTGAGTTAGAATAGCCAATCCCAAAAGATTACATAGTGTATGATTCTATTTATGTAACATTATTGAAATGACAAAATTTTAGAAATGGAGGATAAATAGTTGCCAGAGGTTACAGATGTGGTGGGAAATGGGGGAGGGGCACAAGAACATAGATATGATTATGAAAAGGCACATGAGGGATCCCTGTGGTATTGGAACTGTCTGGTATTTTGATTGTGGTGGTGGATACACAAACCAAACAGACAAAAAATTTTTATGTAATCTTAATACACACGCACACACGCAAATGAGTCCAAGTAAAACTGAGAAAACCTGAACAAAATCGGTGGATTGGATCAATGTCAATTGACACACCTGGTTTTGATATTATACCATACTTTTACAAAATGTTACCATTGGAGGAAAATGGGCAGCGTATACAAGGGATCTTTCTCTATTATTTCTTATAACCGCATGTGAATCTAAAATTATCTTAATAGAAATTTCAGCTAAACACACACACCATTATTAAACACCAACCAGGTGTCAAAAATTCTTCTTCCCATTAGCAGTCCAAGGACAATAATAGTATAGTGAAAGAGACAGATGAATCACTAATTCCCAAAGAGTGTGAAAAGAGCTACAGTCACAGGTTTGTGCAACAGTCTGTGGAAGTTGGAGGGCCTGCAACAAGCAGGGGAGGATTCACAGAGGGCTTGACATCTTTGCCAAGACTACAGAACAGAAGCTCAAGTTTATCAGACGGATGGAAAAGAAGAAAAGGGCATTGCAGGCTGAAGAAATAGCCCGTGGAAAGCCAGGAAGCATGGAAGAATACAGAATGTTTAGGGAATGTCTTCGAGTGTGGCTGAAGCTTAGAGTAGAATGACAGGATAAGGCTGGGACCTAGCTGTGAACAGTATCGTCTTCTGTCCTAAGAATTTATTACCGGGTCCTGTGGGCCACCTGAATCCAACCAAGAGATGAATTGGCTGTGTCACGTCAGCTAGTTATGTGACCTGGGGCAATCTCACCTAAGTCTCAGTGGCCTCATCTAAAAAATTGTGACAATTAAATGGACATAACCAATAATGCTACTAGTTAATTAATGAAGTGGACATAGATCTAAAGAGTTTAACACTGTACTCAATAAATACGAACTCTAGTATCAGGAGAAGGGAGGGGCGGAGAAAGTAGTCAATATGCTGAGACCTGAAGGAAGCTGAAGGAGCACAGCGAGGTAATGATAGGGGGTGAAAGAAAGGTTGCACAACAGACATAGTGGGGACACAGTGTGGGACCCCTGAGAGCCAGAAGGAGCCAGGGGGATGATTTTGTTGAGAGAAGCATGAGGTGCCATAAAGGAAGAAAACCTAAAATGGATTAAGGGCTGCTATGCACTTCAGAATATTAGCTCATTTAATCTTCACAGCAGCTCCATTAACACAGGTATTATTATTACCATTATATAGAAGAGGAAACTGAGACTCAAAGAAGTAAACCTGCCAAAGATTATATAGGTAGTAAGGGAAGGAACTGAGATTCAAAACCAGGTCTGTCTGCACAATGTGCATGCTCTTCCCACTACACCAGGTAAATCATTTCCAAGTCTTAGTAAATGGCCCGTAAAAACAGCTCACCATCAGTAATAAGTAATTCTATACAACAAATAATTCCCTGTAACTAATGGGGTTTTTATGCCTCTCAGCACCCCCCGCCAAAAAAAACCAGCCACTCTATATAGAAAAAATAAAAGGAAAAAAGTCAACAGGAAAGGAACACGTAATTGATTATGATTATGGCTGGAATTCCAGATGTAGAGAAGATAAATGATTATCCAAGTTGAAGCCGAATGTTTGATAGCTCCTTATACTGTCATCCAGTAACAATTACCGCTCAGCTCTCACCTTTCTCCAGTTAAAATCCCCTAATGGTTTAAACACAATCTCCCAACCTACACACCAAATTAAAACACAAAGACCCAGGAATTTGAAGGAGGAACTCCATAGCGAGTGAAGGAATATGGCGGTCACCTCCCTGGCTTTTACCCTAGCTGGGTTCAAACCTTTCATTTCATATGCTAATTCACCATTTAGGGCCCAGGTAATAAATCTACTTAATCTCTAGGCACTGTATAGACCAGAAAAACAATTCTAGCAACGATTCTCTTTAACCAGTTTCTACTACAACACACAGTAAAATCTGTGAAATTTATCTATTTCACTTTTTCTGAACTGCAGAGGTATATGTTCAAGGTATCTTATTCTCCATGATTTTATATGTACATATAAATTTTATATATGTACATATATACATATATGTATATACTGTCTAAACCATAAGTTTTTCACAAATTATAACAGCCTAAAGGATGATACAATGTCTCTTTTTCCTAAGAGTACTACTTGGCATTTACTTATTTAAAATTATAGGCATGAAACATAATTTACCTTGCAGTCTATTAGATAATGTGAGACAGCTTTGGCATTATAAAAAGGTAGGGAATTCACATCCATTTTTGATCATTGTGTTATATATCCTTTCTTTACTGAAAACAGTGTTTCTCAACTCTGGTGGTATCAGAATCACCTAGCATCTTTTAAAATAAATACTTATATCTGGACATCTCTTCCCTCCTTCCTGATCCCCCACCAAGTGATTCTGATTTAACTGTCTGGGGTGGAGATCACAAAGTGAAACTCTGTTTAAAGTCCCCTCTGTGTGATTCTAATGTGCGTGCAGGTTGAAAACCATTGTACCAGACCAGAATCTCCAAAAAAGATAAAAACCGAGTAAAACAAATTGCTGCTCTCAAGGGATGTATTATTTAGAGCTGCTTTGTCCAATATGATAGTCACTAGCAACATGTGGCTAAATTTAAATTAGTTAAAAAGTTAAATTACATTAAAATATTAGCTCCTCAGTCATACCAGCCACATTTCAAGTGTTCAATAGCCACATCTGGCTAGTGGCTCCATATTAGACAGCACAGATAAGGGACATTTCCATCACTGCAGAAAGCTTTATTAGATAGCACAACCCTAGAGATTGCATTACTAGAAAGAATGGGGAAAAGAAGATATTAATTAAACAGTTGTGGGATGGATAAAACTACTTGTACCTATAGCATACAGTACATTGCACCAGAACTATTTCGTCATTCTACTATCTTTATATAAATGTCTATGGCTATGCTTATTTATGAGTTTCTTTGCCTAGATCAAAGAAGTGTCAAATAGCCTCACTTATTATATCAAAATCATTTACAGCATGCTTTTCTTTTTACTTTTTATTTTTAAATAGTTTTGGATTAGCAGAAGAGTTGCAAAAATAGTACAGCAAGTTCCATTACACTCTTCACCCAGCTTCCCCTAAGGTTAACATTTTATATATCTGTAGCTCATTTATCAAAACATTCCACCAGTTTTTCCACTAAAGTCTTTTTTCTATTCCAGCAACCAATCCAGTACACCACATTGCATTTATTCATCATTTCTCCTTAGTCTCTCCCAATCTGTGACTGTTTTAGTCTTTCCTCTTTTTTTTTTTTTTTTCCAACACCTTGACACTTTGGAAGGGTACTGGTTGGGTATTTTTGTAGACTGACCCTCAAACTGTGTTTGTCTGATGTTTTCTCATGATTAGACAGGGAATATGGATTTGGGGGAAGAAAACCCCAGAAGTCAAGTACCCTTCTCATCACATCATATCCTGATGTAAACCTGACTTATTACTGGTTAATAAGCTTAATAAAGTTAGTACAGCTAACTTGATCACTTAGAGTTTTGATCACTGCATGATTCTTTTCTGTAAAATTAACATTTTCCCCCTTTCCATACTCTGTTCATTAGAAGCAAATTACAAAATCTATGCCTTACTCAAGAGGAGGGGGATTAAACTCCATCTCTTGGAAAGGTGAGTACGAAGGAATCTGTGGAAACACGTTAAAACCACAACAATTCATAAATATCACATGGCTATGTAAATAGCCTGTTTCTCTGTAAAGTTTTACCCACTGTTTTTAAAAATCATCTGTGGACAGCCTGTAGCTGTCATTACTGAGGTGTTCTGATGGTCATTTCTATTTCCCTCATCCCTTCTATGTTTATTATTTGGAATTATTCTCTAAGAAAGATTAGTCTCTTTTCTTCCATTTGTTTATTTATTCAATAATTTAATTATATCAGTACGACCTCATGGCTATTGATTTTATTTCTAGATTATAATCCAATATCATTTATTTTCTTGCTCAAATTGTTCCAAGTTTAGCCATTGGGAGCTCTTACAGATTAGGTTCTGTGTCTTTTTGACATGCTCTCATCTGTTTTGTGTTTTTTTAGCACTTAACTGCTTTCTGGTGCTACAAGATGCTACATATTCCTCTCACACTTTCCCTGATACAGGCCTAGAGTCAGCCATTTTTCCATTTTCTTTTCTTTTTTCAGAACGGTATTTAGAAACTAAGATCTGGGCACTGGGTGTGCTCATGGCTACTAGGGTGTAACTACTTCTAGGCCCTCCCAGTGAACAGAGCACAAGCGTGCAATGGAATTTCATTGTGGTTGTCATTTGAATTTCCCTAGTGAATAACAATGTTAAGCTTTTTTACTATCCATTTATCTTCAGAGAATATTTGCTCAGATGATGCAGAATCTCTTCCATGTTTTCTTCTGGAGGTTTTACATTTCTACATTCTACAATTACATGTATGGTCTATTTTGAGTTAATTTTTTGTAAAGATGTCAGGCTCACGTGTCCAGTTTCCTTTTGTTTGCATATGGATGCCCAGTTGTTCCAGCACCATTTGTTGAAAAACTATTCCTTCTCCAATGAATTGCCTAGGCATCTTTTTCAAAAAATCAGTTGACTACATTTATGTGGGCCTAATTTTGCATTTTCTATTCTGTCTCATTGATATATATGTATCCTCTCACCAACACCACACTGTTCTGAGTTTTGTAGTTTCATATTGAGTCTTAAGACCAGGCAGTACACCCTTCCAACTCTGTTGTTATTTTTTTCACAATTGTTTTGGCTATTCTACTTAGCCTTTTCACATACATTTTAGAAGCAGTTTGTTGATACCTAAAGAAAAGCCTGCTGGAGTTTTTATTGATATCGTGCTGAATTTACAGACCGAGGATGAACTTAGTAGTTGTCTCCATTTATTTAGATTTTCTTTGATTTCTTTCATCATTATTTTGTAGTTTTTCACCATCCAAATCCTGCACATATTTTGCTAGATTTATGCTTAAGTACTTCCTTTAGGGAAGGTGGTGCTGTTATAAATGGCTTTCCAATTGTTCATTGCTAGTAAACAGAAATACAGTTGACTGTTTTATATTGAGCTTCTATCTTGCAACCTTGCTAACTTGTGTTACTAGATCCAGGAATTTTTGTGTAGATTCTTGGGTTTTCTATATAGACAAGTCACATTGTCTATGAAATAAGACAGTTTTATTTCTTCTTTTCTAATCTGTATCACCTACATTTCTTTTTTGTGCCTTATTGCACTGGTTAGGACTTCCAACCAATGTTAAACAGGAGTGAGGAGAGAAAACATCCTTGCCTTATTCTTGATCTTAGGAGAAAAATTTAATCTCTCACCATTCAACAGGACATAAGCAGTAGCTTTGTTTTTTGGTTTTGAAGTTTTATTTTATTTTTTTTTTGTAGATGCCCTCTATTAGGTTAAGAAAATTCCTTTCTATTCCTAGTTTGCTAAGTGTTTTATCATGAAAGAATGTAGGAATTTATTAAATGTTTTTATTGTACCTATTGAGATGATGCATATGGTGTTTCTTATATAGTCTGTGAATGCATCAAATTATATTAATGGTTATCAAATGTTAAAACAGCCTTGCATTTCTGGGATGAATCTCACTTGATCATGATACATCATACTTTTTATATACTGCTGGATGCAATTTGCTAATATTTTATTGAGGCAAAATTCCTCATGAGATATTCATGAGATATTGTCTCCATAGTAAAATTACTCTTTCCTCCTCTTTCCACACTGTACACTTTGGAAGGAAGATACTAGGTAAAGCCCACACTGAAAGAGTGAGGAATTAGGCTCCACCTCCTTGAGGGTAGAGTATCTACATAAATTATTTGGAATTTTTCTGCATGGAGATTTGTCTATTCTTCCCTATTTTTTATTTATTCATTCATTTATGGCAGTGTTGACTCATGAATATTTATTATTTATTTTGGGTTATAATCCAATATAATTTATTTTATTGCCCAAATTATTATAGCTTTGACCATTGGGAGCGCTTTCAGTTGGCTCCTGTGTCTCTCTGACACATCTTATCATTGTTGGTTTCATATTTTTTAGTTTATGCCACTGTAAGATGCTCCAGACTCATCCAGATTTCCTGCCCCAGTCCTACAATCAGCCATTTCTCTAAGGAGCCCTGTTCCCTTTAGTGGAGAATGATATTACAAACCAAGATCTGGGTAGGAGGTATACTTGTGGCTACTAGGGTTTCACTGCTTCAGGCCCTCAGTTAACACAGCAAGGAAATATATGTGTGTATACTAACCTGTGTGTGTGTTTCTATATCTGA
Source organism: Equus przewalskii (assembly GCF_037783145.1). Classification (NCBI taxonomy): domain Eukaryota; kingdom Metazoa; phylum Chordata; class Mammalia; order Perissodactyla; family Equidae; genus Equus; species Equus przewalskii. The sequence goes on from NC_091838.1 coordinate 14,244,545, forward strand.
CGATCTCTATCTATATTAAGCTAAACAGAAGTTCATATTGATGTCTCCAACTCTAATCTATTACCACATGGATCATTCTGTCCTCTTCCTCCTGGTCATCTCTAAACTCCCTCTCCAACAGTGAGAAGCCTATCTCCCACTATTGCTATGCATTTCTTAGTTGTTCAGTTCCAGCCTACATGTATAGCGGTATCAGAATTATTAAACCATACCCCCATGACAAACAACTTTATCAACTAGAGTATAGGCTCACAGACTCTACTCATTTCCAAAATTATTTAGTTCAGTACCTTTCCTCCACACCCCTTTCACACACTTATAATATAGTTACATTGTTTTGTCACTTCTACACGTCATTCTGGCTTCCCCCAATCTCCTATAAGATTTTTCAAATTTTGCATATACTAAACTTCACTCTTTGTGCTGTAAAGTTCTACGGACTTGAGAAATGCATAATGTCTTGTATCCACCATTACAATGGAATGTAGAATAATTTTTCTGCCTTAAAAATTCCCCGTGGTTCACCTATACATACCTCTCCCCCGGCCCCTAAACTCCTGGCAAACACTGATCATTTTATTGTTTCTATAGTTCTGACTTTTTCCGAACGTTATATGATTGTAATCATACAATATACAGCCTTTTCAAACTGGCTTCTTTCACTTACCAATATGCATTTAAGGGTCCACCATGTCTTTTCATGACATGATAGTTCACCTCTTTTTATTGCTGAATAATATTTCATTGTATGAATGGGCCAACATCTATTTATCTATTTACCTACTGAAGGACATTCTGGCTGCTTCCCGTTTGGGGCAATTACAAATACAGCTGCTATAAACACTCACGTGCAAGCTTTTGTGTGGACATGTTTTAAAATCAATTGGATAAATATGTAAGAGTGTGATTTGGGGGTTGTGTGATGAGACTATGTTTAACTTTGTAAGAACTTGCCAAACTCTCTTCCAAAGTAGCTATATCATTTTTGCATTCCTACAAGCAATGAGAGTTCCTGTTGTTATACGTCCTTGCCAGCAATTATATAGTCAGAGATTTTTTTTAGCCATTCTAACAGGTGTGGAGTAGTATCGCATTGTTGTTTTAATGTGAAATTCCCAATGACAAATAATGCAGAGCATCTTTTCATATGCTCATTTGCGTCTGTATATTTCCTTTTAGTGAGTATATTTATTTTGTGTTAAGATCATGTGCCCTGTTTTAATTGGGTTGTTTATTTTCCTATTGTGGAGAGTTCAAACTATTTTGAAATTTCCCTTGAGACTTCCTTTTGGACTCATGGGTTATTTAGAAACGTACTGTTTAATTTCCAAATATTTGGAGATCTTCCAGATATCTTTCCTCTATTGATTTCTAATATAATTCTGCAATGATCTGAGAACATATTTGGTACCATGTCTGTTCTTTTAAATTTGTTAAAGTTTGTTTTGTGACCCAAAATTTGGTCTATTTTGGTGAACGTTCCATGTGCACTTGGGAGGAATGTGTATTCTAAAGTTCTTCAGCGGAGTGATAAAGGTCAATTAGGTCAAGTTGGTCGATGGTGTTGTTCGTATCATTTATATCCTTACCGATTTTTTTTGCTTACATGTTCTGTTAATAACTAAAAGGAGTGTTGGAGTCACCAACGATAATAGGGGATTTGTCTGTTTGTCCTCTCAGATTCATCAGGTTTTGCCTTATGTATTTTGAAGTCCTGTTGTTATGAGTGTACACCTTTAGGACTGTTATTCCTAGTTGGAGAACTTACCCGTTTATCATTCTGTAATGTTACACTTTATTTCTGATAACATTTCTTGGTCTGAAGTCTACTTTGACTGAATTTAATGCACCTACTCCAGCTTTGGTTTTTTGTAGGCGACAGAGGTGACAGTGTTCGCATGGTATATGCTTTCTCTTTTAACTTACTGTATGTCTTTATATTTAAACTAAGTTTCCTATAAACAACATATAACTAAGTCTTATTTCTATATCCAATCTAATAATCTTTGCCTTTTAATTAATTTAGACATTTAAAGTGATTATTACTACAGTTGGATTAAAAGCTACTGTCTTGCTAGCTGTTTTCTATTTGTTTCATTTGTTTTTTCTTGCCTTTTTGTTCCCTTTCCATTTTCTCTGAATTATTGAGCATTTTTATGATTCCATTTTACCTCTTCTAATTACTTATTATTTATACCTCTTTTTTAAACAACTGATAATCAATTTATTAAAATAGTTGATTTAAGCACCTGCAATGGTGACTTCAATCTCTACTCCTGGCTCAATGCTGATAGAAGTAATCTGTTCAACAATCTTGGAAGGACCAGCCAAATCAATCAGCCACTTGTGGATTTTCATCTGGAAACGATGCCAAGTCTTAGAACCTTCGCCACCAGGACTTTTTCTCATGGCGATTCTCAGCCTTGGTAGGCTTCCAAAGCAGTCCTTTCCCTTTGAGGTTCTTTCCCTTTGCACTTCCGATCAAGTCAGGACACGCCTTCCCTAGGGATTTTACCTGGCAGTTGGTTAGGATAATTCTAATTCAGTGAACCACCACTTCCGGTTCCATTGGTGTCTTTCCGGTATCCTTAAAAGCCATAGCTGCCACCGGCTGTGGCACAACTTCCTGACAAACTTGTTCCTCAGCAAGAAGGAACAATGGTGAGTCCGGAGCAGCAGCCACAGTGTCTTCCTCACAGAGAATTGATACCTCTTTTTTAATATTTAATTTTGTAATGGTTAATAAGTCTACCTTCAAATAATATTATACCACTTCATATATAATGTAACAGCATATTCTCAAATCCTCCCATACCTTGTGCTATTGTTGTCATATAGTTCACATTTTTTGATGGAATAAAACACTGTTACAACTTTTGCTTTAAACAGCCAGCTTTTAGAGCATTTGAAAATAAGAAAAAATATTCCATTGTACCTTCATTCTTCCTTCCTTGTGTAAATCCCACTTTCTGACCATATCATGTTTCCTCTCCCTGAAGAGCTTTCTTTAACATTTCTTGTAGAATAGATCTGTGAAGATGGGTTACCTCAGTTTTTCTGTTTGTTTGAAAAAGATTTTACTTCTGCTTCACTTTTATAAGATCTTTTCACCGGGTGTAAGTCGGTTTTTCCCCTTTTCAGCACTCTAAAGGCATCACTCTCTTGTCTTCTTGTTAACCTGGTTCCTAATGCGCAGCCTGCTGCAATTCTTACCCTTCTCACACTGCTGTGACGCATCACTTTTCTCTGGCTGCCTTCAAGGTTTTCTCTCTGTTTGGTTTTAAGAAATTTGAATATGATATTCATAGGTGCTGGGTTTGGGGAATATTCTTACACATTATTTCTCCAAATATTATTTCTGCTTCTTCTCTTTGTTCTCCTGGAATTCCATTTATGCCTGCGTTAGATCATTTGATATTGTCCTCCAGTTCTTGGATGCTCTGTTCTGTTTTTATTACTCTTTTTTTTTTTTTTCTCTGTGTTTCACTTCACGTAGTTTCCATGGATCTCTCCCCATTTTCAAACTCACTGGCTCTTTCTTCAGCTATGTCAAATCTACTGATGAAATTGTTGAAGGCATTCTTCATCTCTGTTATTGAATTATTCTTTTCTAGGGTTTTCTTTTTTACAGTTGCCACGTCTCTGCTCCGAGTATCTGCCTCACCACGCATGTGGTCTACCTTTCCCAGTAGAGCCTTTTCCATATTAATCATAGCTATTTCAAATTCCCCACCTGACAGTTCTGACATCTCGGTCATACCTGAGTCTGGCTCTGTTGAGTCCTATGTCATTTTAAACTGTATCGTTTCTTCCCTCTTCATATCCCTTATAAGTTTTTTGCTGAAAGTTAGACCTATTGTAGGAGAAAAGAGATATTAAGATAATCGTTATGCTGGGAGATGAGCACCCCTTTCCTTCTGCTGGGCTGTCAGTGGAGGAGTCCATGTCAATGTCGTCAGGAGTTGGGCTGGGTTTGACGGTTGCTTCCAGCTTGGCTTTGGGTCTTCCCACTGGGCTTAGGTTTTTTCCTTCGTGCAACAGAAAATCGGTCTCTAGCTGCTCTCCCAGCTGTATTCCACTCAGTTTCACCTGACACTTCATAGGGTGAGGGAGGTAGAGGAGTGGGGGAAGGCGTGTTGTCTGATGTGCTTATTAAGCCTCAGATTTAGGCTCTGTGACCGCGGGTCTTGGGCTATGACAGGCTCAAGTACTCCCCCTCCTTCCCCAGGGGCAATGCTGAGCCTCTACAGAGCCCCAGCCCTCCCCCAGGGACCTCAGTCTACACTTTTGTTCTCTTGTCCCTGCACATTAAGGCTTCTGTTCCTCTGAAACAATACAGAAGATGAATCTGGCAGTGTTTCGGCAGTGGCTTCTGTTCCTTCCCCTGCTCGAGCCAGTATCCCAGGCATCTCCCCCATCTTCCCTGTGAGTTCCTAGAGGAAAACCCTTCAGGAGAGTGTGACCCCCTCCACGCACGTCTGCAGCCCCCAGGGACTACTCACTCCCACCCAGCCTTTGGCAATTCATTAAAAATTTCTAGCTGAATCTTCTTTTCGACTTATGTGGAGTTTGGCAACATCTTTTTTCGCAAGCACTTGTCTCCCCCCATATTTCAGGGTAGCTTTTTGCCCTGCAATCTCATTTCTCTCAAGGGTTCAAGGAAAGTCATTCATTTCCAGTTTGTCAGCTTTTTTTCTCTTTGTTCGAGCAGGAGTGATAGTCTTTTCAGCACCCTTCATCTCCAAGCTGAAATATGAAGTCTTCTTCTACAAAGAGGCAATTTGACCCATCCCACATAGTTCTCATAAAACGGTGAATAAGTATAGGGTAAAGGGCCTACAAATTTTTAAAAGAAAAAAAAATAGTTTCCCGTTTCTGCCATGTAATTAATTAAGCAGGAATGTGACTTCAAACAAGAAACCTGGACTGATAAGACTTACTCAAACCACCCTCTAAAACGATCAAATGATACAACTATGTGAAAGGGATCTGAAAAGTAAAAAACAACAAAAAAAAAGATACAGGATAAATGCAAAGTATGAGCTTCTATTTTATGCTTTAGTTGAAGGTTGTATGGTTAAAAATAAAATAGGTGTTTTACATCTGGCCACATAAAGATTCAGATCAGTTCATCAAAATTTAATGAGCACCTGCTGTATGCCAAACTTTGTCCTAGTCATTTCTCCATCTCCATCTGAAGACTGAATAGCACACAATCTGTTTTCAGTCCAGCAGAGAAGACAAATATGTTTAATTTGACTCAATCATTTAATTACAATTATCTGAAACTAATACCTGTCCAATTCGTTTTTAGAAGAAAACTGGGTAACATAATATACACATACGAAAATAAATTTTTTACAATTAAATGATTCCACATTAGGATACTGTTTTAAATTAGAAAAAATGACAACTGGTTTTCTTTCCAAATATCACCTTGATAACAACTTCATTAAATAGATAAAAACTCTTCTTATAACTAAAGGAATACTTTACTCTTTAAACAGGTAATTTATATCTTGGATATTGCAGTAGTATGCTTTAAAAAGTTAAAACTTGTCATTACCAGGAAAATGACATTCATAATACTTTCTTTTTAAACAGAAACAACATTTTTATGTATTACTTAGGTAGCTCCTTAAACGATTTACTCTTTTTTCCAGTAGGTCATTTATAATTGAGGGGATCCTAAAGTTGAAGAGTTAGATGCAAAAACATGTGTTCAAAGTTGAGACAGAAATGGCAAATGGCCACATTCTTAAGATCACGCAATTGAGTGAACTAGGGAACTCAATACCTCAGCAGATGACAAGTTCAAGGATGACCCTGTTTTAGCAAAAGCTGAGTTGGAACACATGAAACCATCTGATTTTAAATTTTCATGTGAATCGTTTTGGAGCACAAGGATTAATGAATGTATGAGAATGTGTCCTTGGATTAGAATGCATTCCTACAGAATGAGAATAAGAAATATGAGAAATAGTAAGAAGAAAACAAATACAGCATTGTTAATTTCTTACTCTGCCAGCAAAAGACTTGAAGCAAAGGATTCGTGCGACTTCAGTGGGGGGTTACTTTCCCACAATGCACCTGTACTCAAAAGACAACTATAAACAGTATATGATTCTGTTCAGAGTCAGAAATATTCACAAGCTACCACCAAACTTGGCTCAGGCCTCTTTATACACTGCTAGGTTTGCCTTCTGGAACTAACAAGATTAAAAATTCAAATCTGCTTATGCTTTGGGCTAAACAGAATTATCTAAAAACAGATCTATATCCATCTATCTATATAAAATTATGAACTACAAAATTTGAGAGCATTTTGGATATTAAAAAATGTTTGAGATTAAATCAGCTGTGCAATTTAAAACAGTTGGTATACGGAAAAACTCTGTCTTCAGTTCACGTGAATTATTTCATCAAACATAACAGACGACAAGCTAAACAGTGAATACAAGTAATTCAGACCCTGCCCTGTTTATGACAAAGGCAAGCCAGTGGTCTGCAAGAACTGTGAACCTCTCTATGGTTCAGGGTCAATCCGAACAAGGGTACCAGCTGTTCTATTAGATAATGTCTTGGATAAAGTCACTCTTGAATGAAAATTTTCACACTTTGTAATAATAACGCATCACTACTGAAATGAAAAAAGAAAAGATGACGACAAATATCTGAGATAATCCGGAAACAAATTCTTTTCCATGACCAAATTTATTTTCTAAGCCAAGAAAGAAATAATTAGCATTTTGCCAAAGTCCATGCTTTTGCAACAGTTTAGAAATTAACAATACAGTATTAGTAGAATGAGAACACGTCTCCAAAGTGTGAAAGCAGTTTATCTACAGTGATCTTATCTCCCACTTTAAGGAGAAACAAAAACAAGTCAACAGCTACTTTTAACTTCCACACTTATTTGACAATAACTTGGAAATATTAAGGAGGTAGTGCAGTGCACAATTGATACTGGAATTGTTTGTTTCTTATTCTAAAAGTGTCATTCTTTCATCTTTCAAACACCTATCAATTGCTAATGAGAGGAAAGGAAAAATACACCTGTCCACGAGAGAAACACAGGTGGGAATATTAATAAACTTATTATGATCCCATTTGCTCTTGTGGTGGTAATGAGATTTAAAGAATATATTTTACTTGTGCAGCCAACACATGCTTATCAATTGAGATGGTTAGCTATATAAATGAGAGGTTATTTTTAGATTTTCTTTCCATATTGCAGATTTTCCCTTCAGATGGCACAAAATCACGCAACGGTTTGCTAAATTTCCTTCTCCCGAAGCATAATGATTGCTGAGAACTGAGTAGCAGTGTTGAAGATTTGCTAATAGTAAATCATGTCCTTTATTCCGACTGTGGCTTTACAACGATTTGAATTATGCTGGGATTCTGTTCTAGACAATTTGAAATCAAACATGAGAATATTAATTTCTTGCAACCAAGACATCTCATACCACAATATGATACGCGTGGCTGCCACACAGTAATTGCCGAGCAGCATTTTTTAAGCAGAGAGCAGTTAGGGTTCTTTTTCAAGGCAGATGTTTTCCAGATTTGCCATTGTCACTCATTAAGAAAGTAAGAAGTCTGTGAGTTATGATAATTTGAGGGACGATATCGTATATGCCATCTCATCCATAAAACACCACAGATTTTCTCAGCTAATTCTTTCCTTTGCTTGCTTTAATTGGTTCAGTATGACTGTTTTTCCTTTAGTATAAAAATACTTATTTTGTTTGTGATAAAATGTACCCAAACAGAGAAAATAGGTAGGCAATGGAAATGTTGATAAAGTAGAAGGAGGTAGATATTTTAGTTAACAGGACTCGTTACATATTCAAAAATTGTGTCACTTTAAACTAATAGTGAAGGAATTTTATGAGACTTATTTAGCACCTATACTCGAATGGGGGGAACGCTGTATATATTTTGAAGCATTCAAAGCACTGTAAAAATACTATCCACTGAACATTTCTATGTAAGAGAGCAGAGGACTTACTGTGTCCATAGCTTACTGGAGCGAACATAGTTCAAATGGCGTGATGGTGACAACCAAGCACTTGAACAATGAGGCGGAACAAAATCTGGATTTTTCTTTCTCTTCTAGAAATTGAGTTTAACACCTGAATTATCAGAAAAAATGATGTAGTAATATACCAATGGGTGATTGTAATATTCAACCTAATATATGCCTTCTTAAAGCTATATCCTTACCTAAATTGATCTTAAAATTTAAAGTTAGGTGAGCTATATATAATATCTTGTTTAACAATCTCTTGTTGGCCTGATTGACATTACCATCAATTTAAAAAATTATAATAATTTATCATCTTTCTTTCTTTCATTTATTCCAAATATTTGAGTTGAAATATCTTCAGTAAAAAAAGTTACCTCAATAAAAAAAAATAAATAGAGAAACTAAAATAAATGAATAAGTAACTTATTGGTGAAAGATTAAAAGTTTTCTCTATGTGATTGAGAACCATTATGTCTATCATCTTATTTCAGGTACAAGTCATTGAAGTAAAAAAAATAAAAGACAAATGTATAAAAATTGCAAAAATAAAAAAGAAATTTTCAATAGCTGCTATTAAAATATATATATATATTTTTTTAAGTTTATCGAATCTATAGGGGTCATTAGTGGTGAGAGAGGTTTCTATTTTCCCACAGAAGTAGAGCATGATATCTGTGCAGGGCTCCCAGCTGGCCTGCTGCTCAGAACAGAATTTGCAAACCCACATTCCAGATTGCTTCAATATTGCAACATGAGATGACAAAGAAGTAAAAATATAAACATCTTAAGAAACAAGCAATTGAAATAAAACGACGACTATTTTACAAAACTTTAAATGGGCAGTCTTTCAAAGGCACTATTTTTCTCAAACAACTGAAAAATGATGGCAAGACCCATATACTACTCATGACACTTCGGCAATTTTATGCAAAACACTGGACAAAATATTAAAACATAATACAGAAGACTCATAATTCATTAACAATACCCCTTGCACATAACTTTCAGCAGAACTTAGGAATTTATATACCAAATGCAAACCACAGACTCAGCTATGGGTGTAATAATAATGGCTCCCAGAGTTTAGCAATTCCAAGTATGAGTATTATGCGTGTCACTTCTTTTTTCCCATTATATTAGAACCATAAAATATATTTCCATCCCAGGCAGCCAGCATGTACAGCCAATTTATTATGATTATAATGACATAACGGGAGGGGGATTGTGGCTCAAGAGGAAGCGACTTCACAAACGTAGAACAACCTCTTTGCACTAATGTCAACTCCAAGGGAATTCTGAGACGCACGGGGGATCGCAGATGTCATGGGTGAGGTTTCCACACAAACGAATTGTTGAGCTTTTGACTGAAGATTTTCTAATGCCCTTCAATGACAGCCCATGGCTGAACTGTGCTCAGCCCTGATCCGAGTCTGCTTTGTGGCAAGGGCAATGGTGAACTGAGAAACCTCATGCTGAAAGAGAATTGCGGGCCTGCAGAAAGATGCTGAATTTATTACCTTTTGGTGACACTATTCCTCTACAAAATAAATGATTCTGGCCCCAGGCAGACTGATATTATCTGTGACAATATGCAATAAAGCTGGCTCTGGAGCCAAGAAGCAGTAGCTAGAGTTTATGAATTAGCTTTTGGCCACCCAAAATGCTTCCACATAGTGAGAGTTAACAGATAAAGACAAAATCTCAGCACACTTAATAATCTGTCACAATCGATAGAGACTGTACTCTTGGTGGAAAAAGAACTTCTATAATCAAAAGATAAATCTCCCTAAAGAAATTCAACTACAACTTACTGAGTGACTACTGTGTACCAGGCATTGTCCCAGGGCACTTCATACAAATTATTTCCTTTGATTCTCAAAGTCTATGAGAGGTTTTATTATCCCCTATTTTACAATTGAAGCCAAATAATCACAGCTAGGGAGTGAGCAAGCCCTTCTTAGACAGGTTTGTCCAATCCCTAAGCTCAAGCTCTTCCCACTGCTATCCCACCCTGTGTACATTAAAGATGGCTGAAAATACCTTGCCACATTTCTCATTTAAAGATGAAGTCTAGTTATCAAATTCCTTTCCTCCTCAAATCTGGGTTGGCCCTAGTAATTTGCTTGACCAATAGAATAAGGTGAAAATCACATCCTTGGATCTCTGAGTCTAGTTATAAGAAGTCTTCCAGCTTACACACAAGACCTCTTGGAACAATTACTCATGAAGTCCTGAGCCACTGTGAGAGAACAAGGAAAGAAACCAAGATTAAATGGGAAGAGGCTCCAGTTGAACCCAGTCTTCTAGCCATCCCCACCAAGATGGCGGGCATAAGCCATCTTGGACAGTCCAGACTAAGCCAGCCTTCAGTTGAACATCTCCAAATGACCCCAGTTGATGCCATGTGGAGAAGAAAAATCATCCAGCTGATCCCTAGACGAATTCCTGACAGACAACATCATAATATATGATAAAATGGTTGTTGCTATAAGCACAAAGTTTTGGGGTAGTTAGTTATGCAGCAATAAATAACTGCAAAAAACTTTTTTCTGTGATAGTACCCATATTGTGAACCTAAAGACAGTCTTGAACAAAAAACATAGCCTAATATTATTGGAAAATAGGACAGTCTCCTGACCTTTGATAAAAAAAGATATGATTCTTTTTTCCTTTCTTCCTTTCTTTTTCTTTTGAGGAAGACTAGCCCTGAGCTAACACCTGCTGCCAATCCTCCTCCTTTTCGCTGAGGAAGACTGGTCCTGAGCTAACATCCATGCCCATCTTCCTCTACTTTATATGTGGGATGCCTGCCACAGCACAGGTTGACAAGCAGTGCCTAGGTCCACACTGGGATCTGAACCGGCGAACCCCGGGCCACCGAAGCAGAAGGTGCAAACTTAACCACTACATCACCAGGCCAACCCCAAAAAGATATGCTTTTTCATTTTATTATTCAGGTTAGTCTACACTCGGGTGAATAAAGAGGAGAAAGGAAGAAGAGCAGAACAGAAAAATGTTACTCACAGGTAACACGATTGAGATGTAACAAAGAAAAAGAGAAAAGAAATTAGTCAGGATTCTTTTGACTTCAAGTGATGAAACCTTAATTAAACTGCTTTGAACAAAAACAAAGGAAAGTATGGAACGTATTGGCCTATGTCATTGAAAATTGTAGTGGGATACTGACCTTGGACATGCCTGATTAAGATGCTCAAAAATTACATTAAAAAAACATGTTTCTCTCCATCTTTCAGCTTCCTTTTCCTCTGAGCTGGCTTGATTCTCAAGCCAACTCCCTCTCTGTGGTGACAAGACGGTCAACAGTAACTCTAGGTTTATATCATACCATCTGAGCTGCAAACTTTCCAGCAAAGGGAATTTTCACTCCCAAGAGGTCCAAGAAGGGGTGTCATTTTCCTGGACTGGGACACATGCCCTTCCCTGAACCAGTTCCTGTGGTCAGGGAAATGAAATGTTCTAACTGGCCAGATCTGAGTCAGCAGACCACCCCTTAGCCTCGGGAGTAGGTCAGCCCCATCTTTATGTGGACTGAGAGTGGTGGTTCCCAAAGGGACCCTAAATATTTTTTCCATCATAAGAACTGAAAGGGAAATACTATAGAGAAGAAAATACACCTTCAAAGGGCAGTGAGAAGGAAATACCTAGTCCTGCTTTACATAATTAAAATCATGCTAATGACTTGATTTTACCTTGATTGTCTAAATCGTAGCTATAATTCAATATTTGAAGAAAATTGCTTTAAACAAAATTATGATCTTCATCTCCTCCATATCCATTCTGCTCTCCCCTCTCCCATTTGAGAACACATTCCCCTGCTCCCCAGAGCACCTGGTGGTCTTATGCAGCTCTCTGGCAGCCCAGGGACCCCCACCAGAGTCCTGTCCTTCCTACTGAGTGTTCTGTTTTCTGACCTAACCTTCTCAGAACCAGACAACTGACATTAGCTAGTTGAGCCAGTCACCAACCTACCGTTGGACCCTTCTTCCTGTAAACTGAGTGCACTGTTTACATAACCTCTAATGTACCTTACGTAAACAATTTCTGCAGACTTTTCACTGAAGCAAACCCTATAAAGGAAAACCCTAATCCATTTGTAGACCTACCCCATTGCCATGGCTGGGTGAGAAGAGGGCACTCTTCTCCTAAACCCACCTAGGGGCAAATTTCCAATCTTTTCCTTCCTCTGGAGAGTGATGAAGTCAACAGGCCCAGTCTCTTTCTCCCTTTACTTGGTCCTCCCCTCAGGAAGAAGAGGTGCTAATCTGTTCGTGGGAGGCTGACTTCCACTCGGTCACTGCTCACCTGTGGCATGACGCCGCATTCTCTCTGCCTGTCCTGTGCTCCTGCTCTGAGATCCCGCTCCTCCTCTGGTGCAAGCCACGGCACTTCTTATCTCTGAGAACTAACCCACTTTGGGAGGACCTGAACCACTCAGTGAAGATGCTTGCCATTCTCTCTGTGTTCCGGTTCCTCCTGGCCTCCCGAAGTGGTCCTTGAACTTGCAGTAAGTGGACTGGAAGGCTGCAGAGCAGATTGGGCTCTATTGGCAAATACAGAGGTTTTTATTTGGGCTGGGAGGGAGGGCACCCAATTTTGGCCTCAGGTCTAAGCCACATTCTCCAATGCCCTTTTCCCAGAGCTCTGAATTTTATTTGCTACTTCTCTGCCTAAAAAGACGATACTTTCAACCCTCATCTAACTAGTGATTCTTCTCCCTGCAGGTGAGAAGCTGGCAAGGAGGGGAGGTAATTTTTAGCTCTTGTCTGCCTCGAACAGTCATTTCCAAATTACTTTCACATGCATTCTTGTCATTTCATTCTCAAAACCACCATGCGATACTGCCAGGCAAGGATTATTAATTTCAATTTACAGCCAAAAAAAAAATGGAGACTTCGAAAAGTTAATGACTCATCCATGGTCTAGTTAGTTAGTGGTGGAGTAGGACTAAGCCCAAGCCATCAGACACTGAGGAAATAATCTCAAAATCAGAGGTACACTAACCCTCTGCAGCTTCAAAATTCTACACTAACATTCTACCAGAAGAACAACTCCTCCAGCAGTTACTGTCTACCCCTTGCACTGCTCTGGCAAGAAACTGTTATGTAAACTAAGAGTTCCAATCTTTATGTAGTATACAGGGCAAGAAGAAAATCATGCAGATAATGAAATATCATAACGTCAGGTGCAAGATTTAATTTCTAAGCTGCTGTGACACTGTGGCCATGCAGATCACAAAAATGACCCATTACAGATGTTTTATCCACGTAGATCTGAGTGAACGTCATGGAAGTATATGCCTGGTGAATGTGTAACTGGGTTACTTCTGTTGCTTTTAAGGACTTTACTGAATAGGATATTGTATATCACTAGAGATAATGCAAGCCTTAATGCCTGTCAAATTGAGGCAGTCTATGCACCTGCATCCAGCCGTCCACGACCACAGCCGTTTTGGCAGCTGTCAGTGTTCCCACCCTCCCCTCCCCTACATAACTGGGAGTATCAAGCCACATGCAGACTATGTCTGCTTATGTACAAAGAGGAAACAAGGTGACGGTAAATAGGAAAACCTTGGCAATCCCACTACCTCTAAAGTTAAACCAGGAAATTCTGAAGTGTACAGAGTAAATTGATGAAATATGTATGAAAATGATACCCTACACATATTTGATCTAGAGTTGGAATCTTTTAATAGAAGAATTTCCCCACAATCTCAATATGTCAAATTAGTATCTGAACATGTCTCCGGGTGTTGAGCAAAGCCAGTGGAGAAAGAACTAATTGATGACCATTCTCTAGTATGTCTTGTCTCATACTAGAAAGTGGTATGAACTTAAAAAAAATTATTTTCACTTAACATTTCTAGGTTTCATAGTTTTTCTACTTTACTTTACATGTGTGTGTGTGTGTGAGAGAGAGAGAGAGGAAAAAAAGAAAGAGACAGAGAGAGAGAAAGAGAAACTACTGAATATTTTATGTGACATCTGGATCACTTTGTTCTGTGTTTATCGATAAAACAAGGGAGTAAAAATAAAGTCAATTCCACACTCTGTGGTTCACAACCAGGATATGGAAGGAATAGGAGAATTCTGGAATTCTGGGAGAATGATGTCAAAAAGTTTAATCACATGCCTCGTCCATAGTAGGTACACACCATGTCCTTGCTGAAAGAATGAACCTAAATTAACTGGGTTCATCACAGAATTTATTGATTTAATATATGCTAAAATGACTATTGTACTTGGCAGCAGTGGGAGACTTCTGCTTATATGTGAAGGTATTAGGGAGATAAGAATAAAAGAAAGAAACTAAATAAGTTCTGTGTATTTTTATTCACCTAGGAACTGTTTTACAAAAGTCTTAGAGAATATCAACTTGTTATCATCATAGACAGAAATAGTTAAGGCCCCCTCCCTTCCTCTAACTAGCTTTCCCTCTTGGACGTGGAGGGAAAGCCTTTCAGACACAGCTGTTCCCACATCAGACTCTCTCAAGGGAATGATTCAGCCGCTGCCATGGAAAGTCTAACCACAGAGAAGATACTGAGGAAGATGGAGAGGCAAAAAAGTAAATGCACAGGAGTGTGGTTTACATAGGAGGATATGGTAGACAAGCAAAGTGAAGACAATTTTGCTGAATCCCAGTAGCTAACTTCTCCTTGATTCCTGTTCTCTGCTCTGATTCTTGAATCAAAGGAAGCTGGAAACTTCAGAAAAGATTGAATGCAAATTCCTCAACACATGTGGGACCTCATAACATTCTCCTTCCTACATGTGAACAGGAGAATTGGCACTTAATTTATTAGCCTTATAATTGAATCTCATGATATATATAATATACATTAAAATTTGGTGGGAAAGGCAATGATGTCAGTAAAATGGCAGATTAAGGACCTCCAAAAATTCTCTCCTCCATAAAATCAATGAGAAAACTCATAAAAATTGTCAGAATCAATATTTTCAGAATACTAGAAATTGACCAAAGGCTCCCAACAATCTGGGTAGTGGTTTTCCAAGAAAAACAGCTGAATCTTGGTAAGAACAGTGTGCTTTGTAGCATTTTAACTTGCCTCATTCCCATTCCTCTTCTCCATCTCCACTGTAGCCTTGAAAACTGACAGCTCACAATCACAGTGAAAACCAGCAGCCTGGCAGCCACTGGAGGGAGCAGAATGAGGTAGAGTGCCTTCAAAGTTTCATTCCAAGAGAACTGTCATTATTTGACCTGTCTATTAATTCTCTGGAAGACTCCACTTGTAAAAATGTCTTTAACTTGACTCAGAGCTCACTCAATGCAAAAAGTTTTTTCCCTAGGCACATTTGCCAAAAACAGTTATAGACAATTGTTTAACTTTCAAACTGCCTAAGGTGGTAAATAACAGTTGGAGTAAACAATAAGCTAACCAAAAATTTTAAAAGGAGAATCTGGAGAATGAGAATTCCTTAGGGGCTTTGAAAAGCTCTGATATGCTCCTGGGAATTGAGAAAGCCATAACACATATAGGTCTGTGCACACTCCCAGAACTGTGCACATGCTTAGGAAAGACCTGAAAGGCCCTACACTCTCACCTCTGGCTGTCTGTGCAAGTAGGAAGTGAAGGCTATGGCAGAATTATAAACTATCTAGCTAAGTGTTGAAGCTGTGCCCCCCAACACATGTGGAGAGCCCCTCAGCAAAGACTGGGAGATTTATTGATTCCAGGCATGTAAGGAAATCTCTGCCCAATCATTAGCAGACCACTAAGCTAACCAAGTAGAAATTTAGGTGGCCACACATGGCAAAGAATACAGACCTCACAGAATTAATGCAGAAAAGTTAGTAGACAAACAGAAACAACAACAAACTAAAATAGCAAACCTGGGGAGAAGGAAGAATGTGATTTCTAGAGTTGCCACACTATATTATCTCAAATGTCCAGTTTTCTACAAAAAATTATGAGGCATAAGAAAAACAATAAAACAGGGCCCTTACACGGGGGGAAAAAAAACAACCAATAGGAAACCATCCCTAACGAAGCCCAGACATTGGACTTACTACACAAATACTTTAAATTAGCTACTTTAAATATTTTCAAAGAACTTTTAAAAGAAAACCATGTCTAAGAACTAAAGGAAAGTATGAGAATGATGTGTCACCAAATAAAGAATTTCTCACCAGAAATCACAAAGAGAAACCAAATAGAAATCTTGGAATTGAAAAACATATAAATTTAAATGAAAAATTCACTGGAGGGGTTTCAGCAAGAGATTTGAGCAGCCAGAAGAAAGAAGCAGTGATCCAGAAGACAGCTGAATTGAGAATATCCAATCTGAGGAAGAGAAAAATAAAAATGAATTAAAAATATAAAAGAGATTCAGAGACCTGAAGGACACAATAAAACATACTATACCCACTATGAGAATCCCAAAAGGAGACAAGAGAGAGAAAGAGGCAGAAAAATTATTTGAAGAAATAATGGCTGAAACCTTCACATGTTTGATGAGAGGCATGAATCTAAACATCCAAGAAACTCAACAGAGTATGGTAGGATAAATTCAGATAGCCACACTGAGCACACAAAAATAAAACTGCCAAAAGATAAAGAAGGAGTCTTAGAAACAGCAAGAGAGAAGTGGCCGATCGCACAAAAGGGATTCCCCATAAGATTAATAGCTGATTTTTTATCAGAAACCGTGAAGACCACAAGGCAGTAACAGGACCTATTCAAATTGCTACAAGAAAATACCCAATATCCAACAAAGCTAAATTTTTCAGAAATGGACACCAAATTAAAACATTCTCAGATTTTTTTAAAAACTGAGAAAATTCGTCATGAGCTAATTTTCCCTACAAGATATGTTAAAGACAACTCAAGTCTTTGAATCCAGATGAGGAAAAAAAAGCCCTGGTAAAGGTAACTATATAGGTAAATACAAAAGAGTATCAACATTTTGTTGTTGGTAACTCTCCTATTTGATTTAAAAGAGAGCTGGATATAGCAACAATTATAAATCTGTATTGATGGGTTTTCAACGTATAAAGATTCAATTTGTATGACAATAACAGAAAAAGAAAGCAAAGACAGCAGAGCTCTATAGGAGTGAAGTTTTTGAATGTTGTTGATATTAATCTGAAATAGACTTATAAAATAAGATGTTAACTGTAATCCTCAGGGCAACCAAAAAGAAAATAATTCCAAAAAATATACAGTAAAAGAAATGGCAAGAAAGTTAAGATGGTCCACTATAAAATATCTATTTAACACAAAAGAAGGCAATAATGGAAGAATAGAGGAATAAAAAAGACTTAAGATATGTAAAAAACAAATAGTCAAACGGCAGGCATAAATCCTACCTCACTGATAATTGCATTATATGTAAATGGATTACACTTTCCAATTAAAAGGCAGATATAAGCAAAATGGATGAAAAACAGGATCCAACTATATGCTGTTTACAAAAGGTCTGCTCTAGATTCTAAGACACAAATAGGTTGAAGGTAAAAGAATGGAAAAAGATATGCCTTGCAAATAGTCACTAAAAGAGCTAGAGTGGCCAAATTAATATCAGACAAAAATATACTTCAAAACAACATTTTCACCAGACTAAAGAAAAACATTTCATAATTATAATAAATTATGAAGTAATTTCATAAAATATGAAATTTCAAAAAAATGAAATTTCATAATTATAATAAAATGATCAATCCATCAAGAAAATATAACAATTATAAACTTATATGAACCTAACAACAGAGGACCAAAATACATGAAGCAAAAACTGTCAGAAGTAACGGAATAATTAGAAAAATTCAATCATAATATATGGAACTTCAATATCCCATTTTCAATAATAGATACAACTAGAAAGAAGATCCACAGAGAAACAGAACACTTGAACAAAACCATCATGTCTTACTTAATGATAGCGATACATTCTGAGAAATGTATTGTCAGGCGATTTTGCCATTGTGTGAACATCACAGAGTGTGCTTCACACACCTAGATGGTATAGTCTACTACACATCTAAGCTATATGGTACTAATAGTATGAGACCACCATTCTATCTGCAGTCCATCATTAACTGAAACATCCTTATGTGGTGCATGACTGTAGTGTAAACCATGCAGACCACACAGGCATCTGCAGAACTCTCCACACAACAGTAGAATATAAACTATTCTCAAGTGCACATGGAACATTCTCCAGGATAGAACATGTGCTAGGTCACAAAACAAGTCTCAATAAACCTAAAAGGATTGAAATAATACAAAATATTTTTCCAATACTAGAAGGATATTTGGAATTCACGAATATGTGGGAATTAAACAACACACTCCTAAAAAGGAAAAACAATGAGTCCAAGAAGAAATCACCAAGGAAATTAGAAAATACTTTGATGAAAGAAAATGAAGACGCAACAAACCAAAACTTAAGGAATACAACTAAAGCAACCCTTGAGGGAAATTTATATTTGTTGTATTAGTCAGGGTTCTCCAGAGAAATAAGACCAATAGGATATATAAAGATATATATAAGAGGAAATTTATTATAGGAATTAGCTCACAGGACAATGAAAGCTTAGAAGTCCCACAATCTGCCATCTGTAATCCAGAGAACCAGGAAAGCCAGTGGTGTAATTTAGCCCAAGTCTGAAGGCGCAAGAACAAGGACAGCTGATGTTTCTAGACAGGAGAAGATAGATATCTCAACTCAAGCAGAGACAATGAATTTGTTCTTCCTCCATCTTTTTGTTTTATTCAGACCCTCAGGAACTGGATGATGCCCATCCACATTGGTGAAGATGTTCTTTTTATATAGGCTACTGATTCAAATATTAATCTCTTCTGGAGACACCCTCACAGACACATCCAGAAACCATGTTTTCACAGCTATCTTAGCATTTCTTAGCCCACACTGACACATAAAATCATCCATAACACCTGTAAATGCCTGTATTAAAAAAGAAAAAATATTTCAAATCAATAACCTTCCACCTTAGGAAACTAGAAAAAGAAGAGAAAACTAAACCAAATGAAAGCAGAAGGAAGAAAACAACGATTACAGTGGAACTAAATAAAATAGAGAATACAAAATTAAAGAATAATCAACAAAATCAAAACTTGGCTCTTCAAAAAGATCAATGAAATTAACAAACTTTTAGCCGAACTGACCAAAAAGAGGAGATGACTCAAATTACTAAAATCAGGAATTAAAGAGGGGACATTACTAGTGACTTTACAAAAATAAAAAGGATCAAAGGGATACTATAAACAATTGTATGCTAACAAATTAGATAATCTACATAAAATGGACAAATTCAGATAAAGACACAAACTACCAAAACTGACTCAAGAAGAAATAAAATTTCTGAATAGACCTGTAATAAGAGATTGAATTAGTAACCAAAAAATTTCCCACAAAGTCCATGAATGCATTGGTGCATTCTACTAAACATTTGGATAATAAATTACACCAATGCTTCACAAACTCTTTCAAAAAACAAAAGGGGAGGGAACACTTCCTAACTCATTCTATGACACCAGTATTACCCTGATATCATTAACCGAGAAAGACCTAAGAAAAGAAAACTATTACCTCTTATGAATACAGACACGAATATCCTCAATAAAATACCAGCAAACCAAATCCAGTGATATGTTAAAAGGATTATGCAACTTGACCAATTGGAATTTACTCTAGGAATGCAAGATTGGTTTAATATCCCAAAGCCAATTAATGTAACACACTATACAAATAGAATAAAGGGTGAAGACCATGGTCATCTCAATAGATGCAGAAAAAGCATGTTGCAAAATCCAACACCCCTTCATGATAAAAACATTAAAAAAACTAGGAGTAGAATGATACTTTCTCAACCTGATAAAGGGCATCTATGGATACCCCAAAACTAACATCATACTTATTGGTGAAGAAATGAATGCTTTTCCCCTAACAGCAGATTAAGAGAAGGATTTACACTCTCACTCCTTCTATTCAACACTGTACTGAAGTATTAGCTAGGGCAATTAGACAAGAAAAAGAAATAAAAAGCATCCAAATCAGAAAGCAAGAAATAAATCTATCTCTATTTGAACATAATATAATCTTATATATAGAAAATCCTAAGGAATCTACCAAAAAACAGTTGGAATAAAGGAGTTCAGAATGGCTGAAGGTTACAAGATTAAATAAATTGTATTTCTATATACTAGCAACAAACAATCCCAAAAGGAAATTAAGGAAACAATTCCATTTACTACAGCATCCAAAAAATAAAACATTTAGGAATAAACTTAACATGTGAAGAGTAAAAGTTATACCCTAAAAATTGCAAACCATTATTGAAAGAAAGTAAAAAATAACTAAATTAATGGACATCCCATGTTAATGGATCAGAAGATTTAACATTGTTAAGATGGCAATCCTCTCCCAAATTAATCTACAGATTCACTGCAATTCGTATCAAAACTCCAGCTGGCTTTGAAGTTGACAAATTGATCATAAAACTCATATGGAAATTCAAGGGACACAGAATAGTCAAAGCAATCTTGAAAAAGATTTTCAATTTCAAAACTTACCAGAAAGCTAAAGTAATTAAGAATTTACAGTATTGGTATAAGAACAGATATATAGATCAGTGGAATAGAACTGAGAGTCCATAAGTTTACCACAATATACATGGTCAATTTGATTTTGACAAGGGTACAAAGAGAAGTCAATGGGGGAAAGAAGAGTCTTTTCAACAAATAGTGCTGGGACAATGGATATCCACATGCAAAAAAAACCTAAGTCGGATCCCTACCTCACACCATACACAAAAATTAACTGAAAATCAACCATAGAGCTAGACATAAAACATAAAACTCTTAGAAGAAAAATAGGGGTAAATCTTTGTGATCATGGATCAGACAATGGTTTGTTAGACATGACACCGAAAGTCTAAGCAAACAAAGAAAAAAATAGATAACTATATTTAGTTAAAATTTAAAACTTTTGAGCTTTACAGGACATTATCAAGTGAAAAGACTTTACAGGACATTATCAAGTGAAAAGACAACCCACAGAATGGGAGAAAATATCTGTAAATCATATATTTGATTAGGGTGTAGTATCAAGAATAAATAAATAACACAATTCCACAACAAAAAGACAAACAATCCAATTAAAAACTGGACAAGGGACTTGAAAAGACATTTCTTCAAAGAGATGGCCAACAAGCACATAAAAAGACGCTGAACATCACTAGTCATTAGGGAAATGCAAATCAAAACTACAATGAGACATCACTTCATACCCACTAGGATGACTAAAATCAAGACAAAGGACAATAAAAAGTGTTGGTGAGGATGTAGAGAAATTGGAACCTTTCTACTTTGTTCCAGAAAATATAAAATGGTACTGCTCTTTTGAAAAAAACCTGATAGATTCTCAAAAAGTTAAATATAGAGTTACCATATGACTCAGTATTTATATCTTAGATATATACCCAAGAGACTTGAGAACATATGTTCACACAAAACCTTGTGCACGAATATTCATAGCATAGTTATTCATAATATCCAAAAGGTGGAAACAACCTAAATGACCATCATTTGATGAAAGGATAAACAAAGTTTGGGAAATACATACAACGGAATATTATCTAGCCATATAAAAGTGAAGTACCAATATATGCTAAAACATGGATAAACCTGGAAGAAGATTATACTTAGTGAAATAAACGAGGCACAAAAGGTCTGTGGTTTATAATATGGATTGATTATAAATGGAATTATTTGATTTCATTTATGTAATAATGTCCAGAATAGACAAGTACACAGAGACAGAAAGATTACTGGTTTCCAGGAGATAAGGAGGAGTGGCTTTCAGGAGGTGGGGAGTGACTGCTAATCACTGTCAGGTTTCATTTTAGCATGATAAAAATGTTTGGGAAAAACCTAGTGGTAATGGTTGCACAATCTTGTGAGCATACTAAAAACCACTGAACATTTTATGATATAAGAATTGTATTTCTATTAAAAGAAAAGAGTCAGTGGTTATATCCATCCAAGCAATGCGAAGAAAAGACTGTAATAAAAACAATATTTTTCAACCAAGTAGTATAATAATATAAAAAATATATGAAAAGTCATGTGTTGATATTTTATAGTTACTTGGCATTTTCCTCCCTAGCTAGACTAATTTTTCCACAATTTCTAAAATGAGGATTAAATTTCAAGAATTATGAGATTAGCTATCCCTTTATTACTTAAAAACTCCCAATTTAAGCACAGAGTGCCTAGCATTTCACATTATCCTGCTTACTAAGTTCTCCAGGATTTAACATTCTTTGTCCAAGAGCATTATCTGCAGGGTAGGCCAGCGGGTTGAAGAGAAGAGTTAGAGTTCAAGTCTGAAGGAAGTTTCCTGACAGAACTTCCTTTTCTTCTGGGGAAGTCAGTCTTTCTCTATTAAGACCATCAACTGATTGGATAAGGCCCACCCACATTACAAAGGATAATCTGTTTTGTTCAAAGTCTACTGATTTAAATGTTGAGCTCACCTAAAAAAAAATACCTTTACAAAAACATCTAGAATAACGTGTGGCCAAATGTCTGGGTACTGTGGCCTCGCCAACTTGACACATAAAATCAACCATCACGGTCATGATATAGTAACAATGAGGCTAGACTGTTATTTCTCGACATCTGGGTTCCCCTTCAGCTAACTATCTCTGTGACTCT
The DNA here is from genome assembly GCF_037783145.1 of Equus przewalskii. NCBI lineage: Eukaryota > Metazoa > Chordata > Mammalia > Perissodactyla > Equidae > Equus > Equus przewalskii. The sequence continues at coordinate 14,267,299 of NC_091838.1, forward strand.
CGGCAATGGACTTCGCCTCTCTTAACTTCAACAGCTTCATCACAAAATGTGGGGGGATATTGACATTTAGTGAGCAGAATAAGAAAATAAGGGCAGTGGTGGGGGGCCAGTCTAACCTACTCTACTTTTTTCCCCCGTTCAACTATGCTTCACGTACCAGTGGGTGCCCTATGGCTAATACTGAAAAGTCAGAGGGTTATCATGATTTTAAATACCCAATATTTGCTATGTTCTAAATGGCTAAAGGATATATGGAAAGAAATCCACTAGTACCTCCAGGTGGCCTAAATTTTCACAAATAGTTTATGTTTATGCATATATATTTGCACGCATTTATATACTTTTGGTCTTAAGGCCATTTTACATAGACAAGGCACAGGTGAAAAATACAAGAAGTAAATAGAATTTCCACATTGCATTCTACGTTAATGGCACCCTCGCGACTTCTACAACACCGTGGTTCTGTGTCTTCGCAAAGCCTTCCCTTTCCACTTACCCGAAAAAGGAAAAAAAGTATGCCTTCATTTGCCTCCTTCCTGCATACCACGGGTCCTCGACTGTAGAAGCTCCACGTAAGTCTCTCCAAGTGTCTCCCTAATCTCCGTGCTCCTCAGTCACCTCTCCGCCCCAGCGAAACCTAAGGAACCCACTAATGGCTCACTCCTGCAAGTTCTTCCTACCAAAGATGGAAACAGGCAATCTTACTATCAAGATTCGACTATTTCTAACTGAAAACCACTACGTATCAATCATTGCGCTAGCTAACTTCACATTTGTTAATGGGTATAAGTATCAATCAGTCAACCTCACCGGGGCATTAAAACTGCTTTGAAATACGTTTCCTTACACCTAATCAAACCCTTCTTATATTCTCCAACACGGTTACTCCCCACATTTCCCACTTCTGGTAATCCGACATCTCATGCCTACTTGCCTATTCTAAGTCAATAAACTGAATTTATATTCCACCAAGAAAACAGAGACCATCAGGGGCTAATCTCTTAGCTTCTCGTTACACACCTCTACTGATCTACAGTGGCATCCTACATTATTTACTTTCATCTCACTTCAGGCAAAGAGGTCTATCTTCTCTTCTTCAAAGCTAACTTCCCATCTCCTTCTACCCCCTCTTGGCCCATCATTATTTCCTTCTGTTTCTCATATTTTTAATATCTGTAATCTCTTGCCCAAGATACAAGCATGCTTAAGCAACTCTCACCCTTAAATACAAAAGGAAAGAAAATAGTTTCCTACTAAGGTGTGATTCCAAACACTTCCACCTGTGGCCAGGATTAAGGACCAGAGGTAAGACTCAGTCTTCGACCACCAACCACAAAACAAGCAAAATATATGAAATGATGGTTCTCCAAACACTGGGCACAAGGCCATGAAGGACAGTGGACCCTGAGAGATGGGAAACAAACAAGGAAAGGCTATAATTGCCCCAGATATTGCTGTGACAGAGGTTTCCAGGCTGAGGAGCAAGAAGGGAGAACCCAAGCAGACTCCCTGAGTTGAGAAGACAGAGCTGGGAGACTGGAGAGAACAAAGCAGCTAGAATTCCCAGAACAGAGCACCAGAGAGCAAGGAGATGCACAGAGAAAGAACTCTGGAGATCTGCAGAGGGTGAGGAAACACCCAGAGGCTGAAGGAAGATCCAGCAAAAAAAAGATTAAAGGGGACAGTGCCAGGTACTCACACAGGGCCAGGAATAACACCTGCTCCAGCCCGACTGCGAAATCTCATGATTCACGAGGCACTGGGCTGAGTGCTGAGAAGAGTCTTGCCTCAGTAGGGGGAAGAATTAGCTCTAGAACGAGCAATGTCCTGATTCCTTCTACCAATCTGAAAAGCAGGACTGAAAAGGATTACACTATTTCCAACTATTGCACTAACTTTACTGCATCCCAGAGCAAAAGATCAATAACATTTCAGGGAACACAAAGATCCCCAACATCCAAAAGGTAAAATTCATAATGTCTGGCATCCAAACAAAAGCTACCAGGCATGCAAAGCAGCAGGAAAACGTGACCCACAATTAAGAGAAAAAGACAACTGAAAATGACAGTCACAGAGCCACTCCGCTGGCTGGGCCTGCTTCCCTCTGCTTCCGTAGTGGTTGCATTCACAAAGGTGAAGCCCTGCTCCAGCATCCTAATGGCAGCACTGACCCAGGTCAGCCTCGCTCCTCACATGGGCCAGTCACGTTCCCCTTGTCTGCAAAGGAACTCGACTCCTGCATACTCCTGCCTGGAGCCGACGCCGAGGACGAGCCAGAAGCTTCAACCCCACTCAGTATTTGCTTTCGGTTCCACTCCTGGTCCACAGAGGGATTTTTCTTGTTTTTGAACATGGCTATGTCATTTCAGCTGCCTATTTTTATACCTTAACTCTTATTGCTATGCGTTTGGAGCTCAGCGGAAGCTTCAAAATGTGACCCAACCAAACCATCGCAACTGGAAGTCCCCATCCACTATTTCCTGAAACTGCTCCCTTGCTTTCAATAACACTCCTCTCTCTTGGTTTTCCTCTCATCTCTCTGATTACTGCCTTGATTTCTCCAAATCCTCCTTCTCTGTTCACCCATTAAAACTGTGGACTGTTAAAGGCTCCGTTCTCTCCTTACTCTATGATAAAGATCTAATCTGAGGCTTTTTGGGTCTGTGAGCCTCTAAAATTTTATGAAAATTCTGAATTTTTTCCATTAGGAAAAAAGTGTTACAAATGGTATTTAAGACTAGATTTCATTTTTATAAGAAGAAACCTTGTTGTTGTGATGTTTATAAATGTAATTCTTTGGTTATTTAGAATTAACTCTGGGGTTGTGGCAAGTGGAGTATATGATAAGTAGATAAGATATATAAGCTACATTTGCAAACAGGAAATATTCTTTAGCATCCATTCAGTGAATGAGAAATGTAATTGGGTTCCAGTAAGCGTTGATTGTAGGGTAGAGTACATAGGAATAAACTGAGTTGGTTAAATGAGTGTGCGTCTCCATTAACCATGGGTGCAGACTGGATTTGGCTCATGTGTTTGTGAATGTTTTCAATCATCAAATATTTAGGTGGTGCCTTTCATAAGCTGCTGGACACTGGGGATATCCAGAAGGACAAGACACAATCTCTGCCTTCCTTGAGCTTACAGTTTGGTCTTTTCATTTTCTTCTTCTTTATTTTAATTCTGCTCCTCTCTTCCCTAAAGGAAGTTGCCTGAACGTGGCCATCTAAGAAAGAACAGGAGCAGGGCGATGGAACAAGACAGGAAGATATTTTACCTAGTTCTCTTTCCAACATCCTCCAGGAGGTCTCCTTTGAGACTGAAACCTAAAGAGGAATGTAACTGCGGCTCCCCCCTCCCTGCAAGCTAACTGGCTCGTTATCCTTGCTAATTGGGCAGAGCAGCACAAATAAACCAAGGAAAAAACACATCCAGAAAAAGTGGGCATTTTTCCCAAAACACCCCCCTGCTGTCTGATCATCTATGAGAGCTCACTTCAGAACTGCAGGTCAGGGAGCTTAGAGCCGGAGAAACAAAGTTTGTACGTAAATAAGCCAGGCCCCATCTTTTACAGAAGAGCTGATGAAGGGACTGGTTGACAAAGTGTACAGAATCCTTGCTCTCTGACACCACAAAGTATCTATTACATGAGAACTTCCTTCTGGCGCCAGGAGGCATTTACTTTTCACTTGATGTCCTATAAGGGATGGGGGTGCGCGGCGGAGGGCTGCTAAATGAGCAGCAGCGCCCACTACTATTGGGAGAGGAAGGAGAGAAAGAATGAGCCCGTAGGAGAGAGAATGGGGACAATAACGTAATAACTGACCTTGTACAATGCTCTATGGCCTCCAGGGGAGCCTGCACACTGGCAGTCGTGTTGAGCCTCACCACCACCCGGGAGGTGGGCTCTACACAGAGAAACAGCTCCAAGTGGCCCAAGGCCACTCAGCCGGTAGATGCAGAGATCTCCTGATGTCTGCAGCAGAGCACCAGTACGTGCCACAAGGCAGGAGGTCATTCTCTCCTAGGTTAACTCCACAACTAAATCCAACAGGGCCAGGACCACATACTGGAGACCACAGCCGTGTGCTGCATTTCAAGGGATGTTTCCATAATGGAGTATTTTCACATTCCCAAAGTACTGCCAATAAAAATCAACAGTCAAAGAAAAATCTCCCGAGATACAAGTTTCTTGGCTTCTGCCTAAGAGTGAAAAGCTGTCTCAAGGGATTTCTTAAAACAAGACTGCTCGCAGACCCACAAGCCACAGGCCAGACTTGTTTGCCCTTCAGGATTCTCCAAATCAATGAGGTCCAGGGATTCTGCAAACAGGCCTCCAAGGGAGACCTTCACCGCAGGGCTTTTTCCCCGAGAGCTGGGCTGCTGTACTCCACTGCTTGAGTGGTCAAAGTGATTTGCAGCAGACACACGACATTCCAGGTGGAATCCGGGGTTTGCAGAACAGTTACACACTGGCGCAGCCTCCCTAGAATCCACAAATACAGCTTTAAAAGAAAATCTTTTCCCAAAGCCACGTGCATCTGTAGTTGTCAAGATATCAACGAGGATTTTTATTTCCTCTCCTGAATGGCAGAGGAAATCAGGTCTCGGCGTCTTCTCACTTTCCGTCTCCCTTTTCACTCCTAACCCTGGCTTTTCTGCCTTCAGCCTCCCCAAGCCTGATGCATCCTGGCACTGGCCTCTCTCCACGCTCAGGCCTTACCGGGCTCTGAGGAGGCAAAAATCTTGCCACACTTCTTGGATGAATAAACCAGCAGCAGGGGATGGTTGTGTCTGGATGACAGAGGACTCCTCTGGTCGATTCCACTGTTCCCACAGGTGCCCAACCATGTGGCTGGTGGGCATCAAATGCCAGGAGCTCCTTTCCTTCCCAGGCAGGGGGCGTGGGGACATTCAGGATGCGCCCGAGACACAAACTGCCCGGACCTGGAGCTGGGTTCAGGGCTTCGCGTGGATAAAGGAAGAAGAGCCTGGGCCTAGGGAAAGGCTGGTCACACTCTGTGCCCCCAAGCGACTTGCCTCCAAGTGACCTGCCCCTCACGTGACTGGCATCCCACGTGACCTGCACAGTACGTGACTCGAACATCCCATGACCTTGAGCCTTCATCTCCCTGGCCTGTGCGTCTACTCTGTACCCAGGGCTGCTCTGAAGAGGCCCAGGTACTGGGCACCGAGCCCAGGCCGGCGTCCGCAGGGTGGCCTGTCCTGCCTGGAAAAGCGAGCCAAGGCCTCTCCGGGGCTGAGGTTTCCATTACCAGGAGCTGCGGAGATCCAAACCGGAAGCGTTTCTCCTGGCGTCCTGGGTTTGGGCGGATTAGACCAGACCAGGTGCACGTGGTGAGGCGCAGGCCAGATGACTGGGATAGGCGAGAAAGGATGTGACGTAATGTGCGCGCCCCACATTATCACGCTTTTTCCCACGAGACTATGCCTTCCGAGGGGGCAGGAGTCCGTCTCACCAACACCTGCCACAGCAAAAAGTAGCCACTCAATGCATGGCTACACAGTTAATCCCTGAATTATCCAATAGAAATGCAATGCGAGCCACAGATGTAATTTTCAATTTTTCGTAGCCATATTATAAAAATAAGAAACAAGTGAAATTAATTTTAATAATATTTCCTTTAACCCAATATATGCAAAATATTATTATTGTTTGACATATAATTTTTTTAAGTATTAATGAGATATTTGGCATTCTTTTATTCATATTGTTTTCAATATCTGGGGTATATTTTACAGTAGTGTACTTGACTAGTCACATTTCAAGGGCTCAACAGCCTCACGTGGCAAGCGGCTTCCATATTGGCCAGTGTTGACCTAGACTCTTTGTTTTCCTAGATCAAAAGTAGGAGTGATCCCAAAGGTATGGGCAATTTCTTCAGCCAACCTGACAGGTCAGAACCTCACGAGGCTGTGGGGACACACCACCAGGGAAGTCCTGTGGGGAGAGCTTTACCCATTCAAATGCATTCCCACATCAACCATTTCTTAAGCACCTACTTACTATGTGTTTTGACTTGGTGTTCACAGAAGATAGATGCAGCCTCTGCTCTCCCACACCTGCCCTGCCCAGCTTCAGACGTCCTCAGCCAGTCCCACTACAGAGCTGGGGGGGAGGGGGCGGCACTGAAAGGCCATCTTTTCTATGGCCTGTAATTACCATCCCACCTCATTCTCCTTTTTTAGAAAACCAAAGTCTGCATTTTTGAATATTTTAACCTATTAAGCACCTTTCTGTGTTACATCCAAGCATGCTGCTTTTACATACCCTCCAACCTCATTTAGTCCTTTTGGTAACTCTGATTTAGGAGTTTTATCCCAGTTTTCAAATAGGGAAGAGTGAGGCTTGGAGAAGTGCTGTGACTTTAGGAGGAGAGAAAGTGGAGAAGGAAGAAGTTTCTAATGCAGTCCCATCTATTTTCCCTCAGTGAGGTCCCTGAGGAGATCTGCAGAAAATGTGAAGCGATGGCACCGGGCCCTTCAGACCCTACAAGCCAGCGGGTAGAGAAAGAACATGGCCTGGCGCCATTTTAACCCAGAACAAGGCCTGGAGCACAAAACCTGGGTCAGCTCCAGGCCCCGTCGCTTACTAGCTGTGTGGTGTGGGCAAGGCAATTCACAGTAATAAAAAGAACTAGCATTTATCCATCTTTCCCTTGTTTCAGGCTCTGGCCCAGGCAATTGCTCTTCTACTTTTTCTTTCTCACAACAAGATAGATAGTTCATTATATAGATTAGGAATCTGGGCCTCAGGAAAAGTTAATTGCCAAAGGTCATACAGCCAATGAGTAGGAGAGTCAGGATTAGAAAACATTATCAAATATATTAACGTTTGTTTTATAATGTAACTTTAACCTCCCTCCCTATTGCATACTTAAAAAGAACATCTTAGAGAATTTGAAGACCATCAATGCACACCATAAACAACTGTATGTCCATGTTATAGATCTAAAAGGTTGTAAAGCAGCAGCAAATGTGCTTTTTTAAAATACAAAAATGTGCTTTTTTAAAATACAAAAATAAAGGCTTTATTATTCATTTGCAAGGGGTAACTTGCCAAAACAATTAAAACAACTGGGTTTTCAAAAGAGAAAGCTGTACTTGAACTGATCGATTCATGGGGCTGTTGTAATCATTGAGAGAGAAGGAAAAATAAAAGCGTTTTGAAAGTGTAAAGCAGTGACAAACATCAGATAGCATTAGAAACATGTTACAACAAACTGCGGTTCTATACTAATATGAAATGTACATGAGGATACATTTCCTGATCTTTATTAGGAGTCTGCAACCTCGAAAAAAGAGTGAGAGAATGAAAATACATCTAGAAAGAGATGACGGGAAAGGGAAAATGATAGAAAGACAAAAGAAAAATTGAGAAGATAGCTGTCTTTTTTGAAAGAGCACAGAGGGAGAGAAGAAGAGGAAGAGAGAGAAGGAAAAAGAAAGGAAGGAAGGAAAGAAACACGGAAAGAGGAAGGAAAAGAAAGAAGGAACAAGGAAAGGAAAAGGCTACGAAAACAATAAGCAAAAATTGTTGGAGCCAGGCAGTTCCTTCAAGAAAAAGAAACTGGCCGTGACCCGCTTAGCGCTGAGGCTGGGTACAGTTTTTGCGACTGTTTAGAGAAAATCTAGCGCTCACCCCGCCATTAATCTTTTCTAAAGAAAGACTTTGTTCTGCACCTGTATAAACAATCCAGATTTTTAAAACCTATATGCCTGCCTCTAATGTGTGAGGCTGTATTTATACTGATAGCTTCAAGTAATCAATAGGCCAGCAAAAAGCTAGCCTGGGATCTCCCCCTTGACATCTTTTTGCTCTCCCTTCTCTTTTTCTGCTTCCCTCCTTCGCCTGGCGCGCCTAGAGTCAAGTTCAAGTTCAAGTGCTCCAGGACAGATTCCTTCGCTCTGTGGAATACTCCCTGTGCTTTCCTTTTCCTAGCCCAGAGAGAACTGAGAGCGAGTGATCTTTTTATTCCACTGATCTTAGAAGGAGCCCTTCCCCCGCCCCCAACAAAATGACAAAATTTACCGAGAGAAAACCTCTGCAAATGGGCGCGAGCGGGAGGGGTTGTGTGAAACATCCCTCACGAGGGAAGCATGGCCTGGGAGACAGACGAAGGTGGAACGATGCCTGAGTGATGAAGTCAGCCCGGGCCAGCCACCTGTTGCGGCACTTCAGGCACGGAGCCTGGCGCATTTGTTCTGCTCGAGGAGTCGCGGAGCGAGGCTGGCCCTGTGGCTTCTGCCTGCCCTGCCCCGCGCTGCCGGCACGTCCATCTCCTTGCGCTTCGCTCAGCCTGGGAGCCTTTGGGCTTTGACGGGAAGCACAAGAAAACCTAAATTGGGTGTGAAGACTCACTTTCCTCGTTGGAAAACGGAGTAACCATATTCCAACCTCAGAAAGTTTTAATTCTTTAGTTGTTGTTTTAGGGGGTTTTTTTGGTTTGTTTTCATTACTCAGTGGGCTGTCACGTGGCGCCTGCTCAGTGACCGGCACACAGCAGGCACTCAGTAGCTGGCCATTGGTGTTCCTTCCAAAATAAGTACACATCCCCGGACTACGTATTGCAAAGGCCCTTGGAGTTAGAAAGTGATGAGATCACAGTTTTGTTTTATTTCCTTCGGGGGCTGGGGGTAGGATGTTTTATTTTTGGTTGACGTGGGTCACGATAATTCTGGGTGCTATTTGTCGTTTTTGAAGTTGGACGATTGTGCTGACTTAGCATTCTGCTTCCAGGGGCATGCTCTTCAAGACACAAGCCAAAAGAGTAATCGATTCCCTAGACTTTAACTCACTCAAAGGGTGGGGGCAGGATCCTCTTTCTTATTGTGGTGTAAAATCAAAATCACACATGGAACTCTCAAGACAGTAGAAAATAGCAGATACAACATCCTGTGGTGTGTGGTGGGGAGGCGGGTAGGATAGGAATATCGAGGGTCCGGAGATCTAAACACGGATGTTGGGTCCATACTCTACTCACCAGCCTGGAGATTTGGGGTCCTTTACTCAGCATCTATCTCTGCGGCTTAGCTTCAAGTTCTGCAAAGGGGAGATAATATTTGAGTCACAGACGTTGTTTGAAAATGAAACGAACGGATGTAGAGTAAAGTGCTTTGTAAATCATAAAGTGATGCTAAAAGAAAAGGAGGAGGAAGAAAACGCGAGGTAACTTGTGGGCTGTTCAGTGTCGTTTGCTTGTTTTGCTTTTACTCCTGTGTGGGGCCAGCCTTGGATACTCAGTCATACCCTATGAGCGATGAACTTGGAAAACAGAGTTCTCCTGAAAACTGGTAGAGAAGCAGAGGTAGCCATCCTGGGGTTCTAAGGGTCTGGCAATCTTCACCATCGCTAAGATTAGTTGGGAGTGGAAGTGGGGTAGGTACGAACAAGGTCCCCTCCATCACTAGCCCAGCGCACGCTTAGCTCGCGCTGACAGTCTGAGGGGCCATCGCCACCCCCCGCCCCCACCCCAGGGTCCAGATCTCGGCTCAGCAGAGACTTCCCCTTCCCCCGCCCCCACCAGCAGATCCTCTGAGCTCAGAAAAGCGGTCCCCACCCCTTCCACGCCCCTGCCCCACCTCTTGCCCCCCTTTCCAACCCCCTCTTCTTGGCCTGGGGTGGTTTGTTCCGAGGAGTACAGATAAATAGTCCTCTCGAAAGGCGCAGCTCGCGGGTGTGCACGCCGAGCCTGGGCCGGGCCGCCGACGTCTCGGCCGCGCTCTCCGGGGTCCGCGGCGGGTCTTGCTCTCACGCTCCGCGCTTCCCGACTCGGGTCTCTAGTCCTTCTCCGAGTCCGGCCTGGCCCCCGCCTCCGGGAGGGAGCGGAAGGCGGAGACCGCGAGACTGGCCTGGGAGAGGAAGGCGGGCGCGCTTGGGGCCTGGGGGACGCAGCGATGTCCACCGGCTCGGTGAGCGACCCCGAGGAGATGGAGCCGCGGGGGCTGCAGCGGGGGTACCCGGTCCCCGCCTCTAAGAGGCCGCCCCTCCGCGGCGCCCAGCGCAGCTACATCTCGCCCAGTGACAACTCGTCGGCCGAGGAGGAAGACCTCGACGGCGAGGAGGAGCAGTGTGCGCTGGGCGCGGCCGGCGGCGCTGGAGGCTGCAAGAGGAAGCGGCCCGGGGTGGCTGGGAGCGGCGGCGGCAAAAAGCCCCTCCCGCCCAAGGGCTCGGCCGCCGAGTGCAAGCAGTCGCAGCGGAACGCGGCCAACGCCCGCGAGCGCGCCCGGATGCGCGTGCTGAGCAAAGCCTTCTCCAGGCTCAAGACCAGCCTGCCCTGGGTGCCCCCCGACACCAAGCTCTCCAAGCTGGACACGCTCCGGCTGGCTTCCAGTTACATCGCGCACCTGCGGCAGCTGCTGCAGGAGGACCGCTACGAGAACGGCTACGTGCACCCGGTGAACCTGGTAGGGGCGCTGTGCGAGGCCGGGGGCGAGCGGCCAGGAGACGCCCAGAGCGCTCCCGGGCGCCGGGCAGAATCAGGCCGCTGGGAAGAACCGCCGAAACGGGGGTTCTGGTATGGGTGGTGAGGAGGCCAGTTTAGTTTCTCCCAAATCACGAGAGGGGCCAGCCATTTTCCTGGAGAAGAGCCATCCACCCTTCTGGGTTTGCATCATTCTCATCATTGTACTTGGTGCTTTGCCCAGTGACAGCTATTGGTTAATATCCTACTTCCGGGGTGAATCTGGGTTCCAGCTGGGTCTACTGCCCGGTTGCAGATTGAATGGCAGATCTCCCTCGCCCAGCTTTTTCCAGCTAAGAGTCTGACAGGTTTGGTTCAACAAGCCCTACTTTCCGAAAGGAGGAGGGACGACCAAACTCTGTTATAAAGAGCCTTTGGATTTTTTTAATTAGCGCAGAAAAGCAGAGGTTTCCCCAAATGGGATTTGTCTGGAAAGCCCCTCTCCAACCTGCCAACTCTCCTGGCTTGAGAAAGATCATATCCCAGTTCCTACTTGGAGCGGAGGACTGAGTGTGTGTGTGTGTGTGTGTGTGTGTGTGTGTGTGTGTGTGTGTGTTGGGGGAAGGGAATTAAACCACAAAATCCCAAACTTTTGCAAGTCTCACCGAATCATCCTGAGGGCAAGTCCGGGAGGAAGCACAGACCGACGTCTCGGGGCTCACGTAATCAAACTCCAGTAAAATTAAAATCCTAGTTTAGAGACAAGACACGCCAATTCTCAGAACACTGATAAAATCTGAACTACTCAAGGCCAGGGATATTCCAGGGTTCGCTCAGGGAGAGCGGTTTCGGTTTGAGACAGGACTCTTTATCTGGGCTCCTCCAGTATCTGACGCTCTTTTTTGATTTTACAGACGTGGCCATTTGTGGTCTCGGGACGACCCGACTCTGACACCAAAGAAGTTTCCGCAGCCAACAGATTATGTGGGACCACCGCTTAGATCGAACTCGAACCCATTCGATGAGGTTATTGATTAAGCGCGTGTTTTGGGGGCCACGGAGAGAAAGGAGACAGCGTGAGAACCCCCAGAGAATGGGAAGAAAGTTCCATTGGAGTCTTCTAGACCCCACCCCCACCCCCGCGCGAACTGTGAACAGCACAGCTGGCGGGCCTGGGGGGCAGAGCCGGAGGGTCAGCGGCGTGGCTGTCCTCGCAGGGCGCCCACGGCTCCGGCTGCCTGGGATCTGGGCGATGACACTTTACCTCTCCAGAAGGAGCCTCCTTCAGTCGAGAGCGCGGACCCAGATCCGACCTCGGGCTCTAGCAGTGTAGACTAACCCCCCGCGCTGCGGTCTGAGCCCAGCGCCAAACTGCCTGGGGGTTCGTTTCCAAGCTGAGCCAGACGTGATGGCCCGACTCTGCAGAGCCCAGGCCTTTTAAGGTTAGGCAATGGTTAGAACGCGCTCTCGGTGATCGGCCTTAAAGACTGAAGTCCTCACGTGAGACCCACATAGGGGGATCTTTTTAAGTTGCAAAGAGAGGAGAGTGGCATATTTGGGCCAGGTTTGTATCCCACAGGGCAGCGAGGCGGGACGAGGACCTCTCGGCGCCAGGAGAGAAGGAGGCACGCTTTACCTGAGCCGGGTTTGGCCCGGCGCGCTCCGGGTCCCCTGCGCCCACCTGCACCAGGCTCTGGTCTTCCTCGGGCCTCCCTCGACTCCTTCCTCCCACCTCCTTGCAGCGTGCCCTCCCCGACTCCTGACTGTCCCCACCTGGCCGCCCCCTCCAAGCTCGGGTCGCTCCCTCCTCCAACACCGCCTCCCGGCGCGCAGTTTCTTAGTCGCTCGGGGAGGAGCGCGCGGTGGGCGCCTGGGGCTGCTCGGTACCTAACGACCTAGCCCAGGGGAAGGCTGCCGCCCGGCTGCACTACCACGGTAATTAGCAAATGTAAATAAATTTATTTTTTTATGAATAATAAAACGCATTGTGAAAACCGAGTGCCCCTGGGTGCGTCCGAGTGTAGTCTTTGTTGCCTTCTAAAGAAGTTTGGTCTGGAAGTTAAAGGAGCCCTCGTGGTTCTGGACAGGGGTTTTGGGTCATTTGGGGCGGAACGGTAGTGATCACGTTTGCATCACTGCGTTTCTGAATGGAACTGGTTACTTTCTATGATTCTGATTCTTCTGGAGACAAGGGTTCCTGGAAGGCAAGAACTGGATGCTTATTAGGCCCTAAGAGTCTTTTGGGGGCAGGGCCACGTTGAAAGGCATAAACTCTTCCAGGTAAATTAGGTGCACATCTTTCTTGTGCCCACGCACACCACACACCCACAGGACACTTTCTCCAGCCTAAAGCACCCTCCAATGCTTACAACTGCAAGTAGTTCAAGAACCCACAAACAGGAGTGAGAGGTGAGTCTCAGGTCTAACTGCGGAATAAAATCATAACACAAGGTGCCAATTTGTATTTCAGTAGAGTTTCTTTTTTTTTTTTTCCCCAAATAATGTTTATATAGTGTTTTTAACATACACCACCCCATTTTCCTTGTCATTTTCTTCCATGTTCACTGCAATGTTCACAGCAAATAACAACTTGGGAAACCCATCATATGGTTTTTAAGCACCAGTCTTTTTTAGAGCAGCATCCTGTTTGTAAAATATTTAGAAAAGTATGAAGGCTGAAACTACCTAAACGGTTGCCCACTTTGGGGCGTGTCCATTGTTTTGTAAAATTGAAAGGCAGTTTTCTTGACCAGAGAGAGAAAATACAGCTGGAGTTTAGGAGGTGGGGGGCGGTGAGGGAGCATGGCTGCTTGTTTGAACTAAACCAAACCCAGACTCCGGAGAACTGCTTTCTGACCCCATTTTCTTCATCTCTAGGGGGATTCAGCCCTCCTGGTCCAGTGCTCAGTGGCTGCAGCCAGGGCTGAGGTTTATATTAGTCGGTTTCTGTGGCACCAGGGGCTCTCTGGTCAAGGAGAACTGGGGAGTAACTAGTGACAGGAAACCCTCCCTGATGGTTAAAGACACTTAGGCCCTGTAAGTTCTGGGTGGCACCTTCTTGGGGGTTGGGGTGTCTGTAGGAGGCCAGCTCTTAGTCAAGGTCTTTTCCAAAGCTTCCAGCAAATGAGGTCCTTTTCACAGAAACGAGGCAGCACACAGTACCTTGTTAAGATGAACCTAAATGTCTACAGAACCCAGCTTGAAATCCAGGCTCTGCCGCCCCACAGACTAGTGCATATGCAACCCCTGGAAGCCTCAGTTTCCTCATCTACAAAATGGGAGTGATAACAGTGCCTACCTGTTGTTGTCAGGAAGGAACGTGATAATATCTAAGCAAGCTTTCTAGCTGGAGGTGAGCAGCACCCTAGTACTGACTGCTAAAGGAAAAGGGGGGCGTGCTTTGGCAAAAGGGGACACTTTAAACAGACATTTCTGGAATTCAGTCTTTAGGTTTGGATCCAATTTTGAGATGCCTGGTTTACAACCGTAAAAGAGAATTGTCTCTCAAGGGCAGTAAGACACAAGAAGTAAAGAAAGACTATGCAGTATTTGTAGTGAATACAGATAAGACAAGCATTTGAATAAAGAAGGAAGAATTGGGGTAAATTTTCATAAACAAAAGAAAAATATTTAAATTGTTTGCTTCTATAATTGTGTTCTCTCAGGCACTTCCCAGGGGTGAACTCACAGATTTTCTGCCCCTACTTCACCCCCGATGAAGGTAGTGCTATTCACCAACTCACTTGTGCAGAGTTGGGCCCAGCAAACTCATTTTTTTATTGCCATTTTATAATCCTATAATTTATAGAGAAGAAAAAAGAAACTTTCTCAAGAATTTTTTGCTCCATGGTTTCTGTAAAAAGTTCGATGCCAAGAATTGTGTTATAAAAAAAAAAGAAGAAAGAAAGAAAGAGGCCAATTTCTAGTAAGTCCCAATGAATCAGGGTGAATTGCTCAAGCTTCTGGGCAAAAGTTGCTATTGGGGGTGGGGGGGCCGTTAAGCACCTTGAACCGTTCTTCTCTTGATCTGTCAGGACTGTTCTGTGCTCTAAGGGGTAGAAAGGCGTTCCAGAGCTTCCATATTTTTTTCTTCATCATTTTCCTTTAGGGATGTGGGTTGGAGCAATAGGAGGTGGGGTAGGGCTGAGGGAAGGAGGGGGTTAAGACAAAAAGAGAAGTAAGTCTGTCCTTAGGGTTATTTCAATTTGATTAGACTGCTGTGAGAGAAAAGTTGAGGGACAAAAGTCTAAGAAATAGAATGTAGAAAGTACTGAATAACAAATAAAATGAGTAAATTGAAAAATACTCTTCAGGGGGCTTTTTGAGGGACCAAGACATTATTATTAGTGATACTGACTCAATCAAAGAGAGCAAAAATCCCCTTTCACAGACTCTTCCTAAGATGAATATTTTAAAAGAAATGCTCTCGGCACGGTAATTTTGAAACATTTAGGTGTTTCTCTTGGTTGTGGATGTTGAATCGATATGGTGCCTATTCTTTTGCACTGGCCTTCAAGTGACAAGTTCACTTTCCTCCTTCAACAGAAAGTGACAATGACCATCACAATTTGCAAAGGAGATCTTTTACAGGCACAATTTTTCCGTCCTGGTAATAAATACTTTGTAAGTTAAAAAAAAATAGAAAGACATCCACCACCCGCCCCCCATAATAAAGAACTAACTGGAAAACATTCCATTTCAATAGATAATAGGTAGATAGTAATTCAGTTAATACTTTTCCAAAATTTAAACAATAACTGAGAAAGTCATTTTAAGTAATGTTGGGAAGGGCAGAAATAAGTGAATTCATAATTGGTAATTGACTTCTCAGTGCCAAGCATCTCACTTCTGCAAAAGTCCAGAAACCATGGAGCAAAAAATTCTTGAGAAAGTCCGGATGCTGCCCTTTGTGACTGAGCACCTGGCTGCTGTCCTTTGCCCGGGCCCTCCCACTTACCCACCTGAGTCGGCCAGCGTGCTTGCATTTTCACACTCACCACTCACCATTCATCTCCTTTTCTATTCTGTTCTGACCTTTGGATTATTTTTCTACTCTCTCCCACAACAGTGAAAATTGGTTCAGAGAAGTCCTTCAATTCCTAACTCTAAGAAGGTCTAGAAATTAGCCAGAGTCAGAAATCCACATGTAATTGTGAAAACACAATTAGCACTAAGGTATGAGTTATCTTGAATTATCTCAACCTTTTCCCTTTTTGGTTCTGCTCTCACCACGATGGGTTCTGTATCAACTTTGGGACCCTTCATTGGATAAAGAGGATTGTGGGATGATTAAGAGCAAGGGCTTTCGTTTTGGTAAAACTACGGTGTCTGTAATGACTATTACTCCCAGCAGTGGAAAGGAAAGGAATGGGGAGCAAGTCTCAAGAGGTTTTTATCTTTTACTTTTCTTTGTTTGTTGAAAGAGTTTGTACACTATTTTTGGAATTTTTAAAAACTCATATATTTTTAAAAGATTGCAAGTTGCCGCATCAGATGTAGCTGATTCCTGTGTGGTCGCCCCATTTTATAGCTCTGCATCCTCAGGCACTTTGTCTCCTCTGCGAGAAAAGAATAACACATCTTACCTCACAGACCATTTTAAAAATGGATTAAATGAGATAATTCTATTAGGCAATTGGGAAATGCTCCATAAATGCTTATTTTTAAAAATTGTAGTCTTAGTTTTTTTCCTTTCCTGTAACAGTAGTTCAGGTGACCTCGATCCTCATCTGCAAATTTGTCCCACCCTTCCCCTTTGCCAGTTTATCACCTTGCTCTTTTATGCCACATCTAATTTTCCTAAGTTAATTGATTTTTTTTTTTTTTGCCATTATGGAGAAGTTTTCGTTTGATTTTCTCTTGAAAAATAAAGATCGTAACACTCAGCCTCAAAAATTGTCAATGGGATAAAAAACAACTCATTCTGGAATGACGGGTAGACCAATGGGTTTTGATGTAACACAGTACAAACATGTCACTGATGCGATTGTGGATTTCATAATGCAGCCAACCTTTCAGAAATTATCCTGTGGTGTCTTAGAGTAGTATCAAAGAATATACACAATTGCCTGATATTACTATTAAAATACTTTTTCCCTTTACAACTACATAGCTGTAGGAGGCTGGATTTTCTTTATACGCTTCAACCAAAATAATATCTCACAACCCATTGAGATTTTGGAATCCAATTCACTTCTGTTAAGTCAGATCTTCTATGAAGTCAGATGTTAAAGAGATTTGCATAACTATAAAACAATGCCACTCTTCCCATTAAAATGTTATGGAAAACATAGCTATTTTTCATTAAAAATATGTTATTTACATTCACATGTAATTAGTTTATTATTATTTTTAAATGAATTAACAAACACTTTCTCTGTTTTGATTTCTAACCCATAAATATCAAGAGATATAAGCCACATAAACAAAAGCTTTTCAGGGTCTTTAATGATTTTTAAAGGTGTAAAGAGCCTAGAGACAAAAAGAGTTGGAGAGGGGCCGGCCCCGTGGCCAAGTGGTTAAAGTTCCACGCACTCTGCTTCAGTAGCCTAGGTTCACAGGTTCAGATCCCGGGCTTGGACGTACTCCATTCATCAGCCATGCTGTGGTGGCATCCCACATACAAAAAATAGAGGACGTTCGGCACAGACGTTAGCTCAGGGTGAATCTTCCTCACCAGAAAAAAAAAAAAAAGTTGGAGCATTACTAGCCTAGATAATTCCCAAGGCCCTTTTCACTGATAAGATTCCATGGTTTCTTGATTTTGTGGCAATCTCAGCAGGACAGGAGTCTGTAGATGGTGCCTAGGTTGGAGATAGGAGCTGACATCTCATGGGAAAGATTCGTCCGAGAGCTTAAGATGAGGACTTAGGTGGGGCCAGCTTTCGCCATGCATCACACTGTAGTCTGGCCAAGCAAATCAGCAGGCCCAGTGCCTGAGAGGGTCTCACACAGGCTGCTCTCAGGAGGATTTCTGTACCATTTCCTGCTCTTTCTGCCCCATATCCATCTTGCCTGTCGCCCAAAGGCCCTTACGTTTTGAGCCTTTGTAGCCTCAGAGCTGGACCTGGCTTTCAGATGAAAGGGAGAGTGATGCCCCAAACTCGGGAGTGTAAAACCCCGTTTATTTTGACAATATCTTAATCTCCTCTGAGGGCCATGTTAGAGTCACAGCATTCTATCATCCTACTGCAGAAATTTATTGAACAAAACACAGGAATCATTTTGCTGATTCTCCACAAAGAGTCTTTTATCCATAGGTTTGCCAAGTGGCAGACAAATGTATTTATTCATGATAACATTTATTAACTCATATAGGGCACATGACGGAAACAACTAAATTCCCTGAAATGCAAAATTTGAGGGCAAAAGAAACAAACACAAACAACAACAAAACCCAGGAAACCCTCAAATGTCTTGGAAGCAAACATCTTCAAATACAAAGAAAAGGATCCCATAAAATAAAAAGCTCATGGACATGAGGTCCAAGGGGTTTGGGCGATCCTTAAGGAAACTGTTCCAAGAGCTAGGGAGTGGGGAGAGAGTATCCTGTGCAAAAGTAACAACAGAGGGGCCTGCCCTGTGGCCAAGTGGTTAAGTTCACACTCTGTTTTGGTGGCCCACGGTTTCACCTGTTTGGATCCTGGGCGCGGACCTAGCACCGCTCATCAGGCCATTCTGAGGCAGCGACCCACATAGCAGAGCCAGAAGGACCTACAACTAGAATACACGACTATGTACTAGGGGGCTTTGGGGAGAAAAAGAAAGAAAAAGATTGGCAACAGATGTTAGCTCAGGGCCAATCTTCCTCAAAAAAAAAGAAAGAATAAGATCTTCTTTAAAAAAAAAAATGTAGCAACAGAGAAGCCTCAGGCTAACTCTAATTAAGGAGCACTTAAATCTCAAAGGGCAGTGCTCTAAGAGGGGGAACCCAAGAGCTCAGGGACCCAGGGTACAAGGTGGCTAAACCTGATACACACAGAGACAGGAGGAGCTGTAAGGGGAGGAAAGGCTGAAGTTATAACACAGATCTCAAACCTTTGCATTGCTAGGCACAGGCTATACCTTATGTTCTAAACGGAACATTCTAGGCACTTCTGACCAGGGACTCTATCACCAGCTGTTTACATGCACAAAACTCTCTGGGAATCTCTAACTTTCTATGCTTTAGTGACAAGTTTTCCCTGAAATTGTGATAATGAAATAGGCTGAGCTGTCCTCCTTCTCTGGCCCAGTCCTCTCTGACTAACACCATCTCTTTAAAGACTTGGGTGGGATGGAGTTGGCTCCAGCTGAGTATGGGGTCACTAAAGACGTTCCCTCATGAGCCAGGCCTCCCATGACCACGCCCTTGTGTAGGGCCGGCCCAGCGACTTGCTGTAACTAATGGAAGGTGGCAGAAGTGACTGACGGATCCGGGTCTAAGCCTTAAGGACTAGAAGCTTCTGCTTTTACTTATTTAGGACCCCTGAGCGGACATGTAAGAAGTCCAACCATGTTCCTGAAGAGACCACATGGAGATGCCATGTGAGAGAGAAGCTCTCAAACTACACACAAGAGAACTGAGGAGCCCAGCTGACAGTAAGGACGGAGGCCCCACACGTAGGATCCCAGTGGAGCCGTTAGAGCCAGCTGTGGAGGTGTCTTAGCCGAGCACGAAGAAGTATCAAGGACAGATCACAGAGGTGAGTCACCCCGCTGGGCCCCATCCTAATTCCTGACCCACAGAATCGTGAGAGATGGTAACGTAGTTATTGTTTTAAGCAACTAAATTTGAGGTAGTTGTCATGCAGCAGTTGATAACCAAAACATGTTGCTGAGTAAATTTCCACATCAGCCATTGATTGAAGATACACTTTTTGATCATCTGCTGAGTCAGGACAGTGCTGGATAGAACAAACTGGAGGAAACATTAGCCTCACCTCAAGGAGCTGGGAAGGAGGAAATGGACAAACGGACTGATGATTGAAGTCTGGTGGGCCAGGCGCCATGAGAGAAAGTGGTGCTCTCCAAGGAAGGGCACAAAACCCACGAAACTTGGGTAGTCATGGAGGGCTTCCCAAGGAACCAACCGGAGAGGCAAGTCATGTTGGAGGAGGGTTGGACAGGGTGGGAGAAGGAGACCAGAAAGACCTGTCAGTAATGGAGGGCTTCCAATATTAGCAGAGTGACTGGGGTTAATGTCGAGTGTGGTGGTTAAAAGCATGGACTCTTACAAGTAACTTAAAACCATGGAGCCTCAGTCTCCTCATTTGTAAAATGAGGATACAATAGAATCTAGGTGATGGGGTTGTGGTGACAATTAAAGGCAGTAGCAAATGCCTGGTATAATAAGTCATCAACAAATGTGAGTCCATCAGTATGAGCAGCAGCACCACGCTGAGCTGACCTGCGTGGTCCCTTGGCCTGCTTTCCGAAAGTGCTAAGGACCACATACATCCCTGATAATTCAGAGTCCTTCATCTTTCCTGGAATCTGAAAACTCTGAGCCTTTAACAGTGATTTTGTTTCAGCTGTCCTCTAAAGGGGTTGGCGTGTTCAGAATTTTGAAATCTTCAAGGTATTGGTTTTCAGGACAAGCCGCACAGCTAGCTCCTATTGGGGTGTGAGAATAGGTGGTTACGATAGATTTGTATGGTCAGGACAGCCGGAGAGAAAAATGCCGGGACTGGTTATTTGGCCACACTCACATGTCAGGGTTAAAAACAGCACCGACAAGACTCACTGATGCAGATGCACCCACAGGATGCACTCTCGCTTTCAACTCCCCTGTGATCTCTCCCAGAACCTCAGCTCTGGAGGGAAATTTAAGACCCTATGACCAGAGCTGTCCAGGATTAGAATTCATAGACTCTGAGTGTCCCCTTGGCACCCAGCCCACCCAATCTGAAGGAAACCGGCAGATAAGCATTTGGCACTAGGACAGCTATTTTCCGCAGCTGCTTTCGATGCGCACCGGCCAAGCACGCGGGAGTCTGCCCGGGGTGATGGCGGGGTGTTCTGGGAACCTGACTTGTTGGGTGGCCCTGGGCAATCACTCGCTTTTCCAACTTTGGTTTCTCGCTTAAAATGAGGGGTCTGGGCTGGATGAAGCCTGGAGTCCCTTACATTTCTAAAATGCTCCCTTTTATGGGTCTTCTGAACAGCATCGATGACGCCTCCTGTGGTTTGTTGTACATACAAACAGGGAGGCTGGGAGCCTGAACAGGAGGACAGAATTAACCTACATTTAAATCTTTTAGTTAGGCTCAGTCTCCTCTGGTGTCCTTTGACTCACTGCACAGAAGAACTGAACTGTTTCTATGTGGTTTCACTGTCGATTATAAACTTCACTACCGACTTCGTTTCTATGATAAGTACTCAGTCTTACCAAGGTACAAAAAAGCTTCTTCTGAATGCTGTAGAAATCAAGTAAGCACAGCGACTGTGGTATTTAAAGTTATTTCTTTCAAAAGGCAAATTTTCATTAGTGTTAAAAAATGATAAGACAAGGAGATTTGCCAGACCTTTTAACAAGCATTGTATGATTGTATTTGAATTGTCCCAGAGTAAAAATTATAGCGGAAAAACACCAGATCCAAATAAAAGAATCTGCAGCAAAAAAATATGATGGCTTTCTTTAAACTCCTAGAAGCCTAGGAAATGTCGAAGTTTGGTCTAGCATTTTGAGAATCTAGTGAGCTTTTTCCCCCTTTAGGTAGAATATTTTCCCATTGCTTTCCTGTAGCTCTTTTCACCTTTCTCAGAGATTTCTCAAAATGTGCTCTTGGTGCTTTAGAATCACGCCTTTTGGCTGGTTTCCTGTCTCGAGATGTGAGTCCCCTGAGCATGGACTCTGAGAGCGGTCACTGGCTTGGGGCATGCAGGATGGGTTGAAGGAGGCATGAACTGGACAGTCAAGGCAGGACAGACTGAAGGCCCAGGCTGAGAGTCGTGGTGGGATACAAGCAATGGATTCCAAAGACATTTTACTGCTAGAATCAACTTGACTGGGTTTGAGGCTGGATGCCGGTGATGAAAGACAGGAAGAAATTAACGATGACTACAAGGCTTCTGACTTGGGCCAGACAGTGAACAGGAAAGTCATCATGATTCATCATTTATCACTAAACTTTAAAAGGGCAAATTTAAAAGAGTACAGGATTTAGAAACTGTACCATTCATTTAGGAACTCTACCATCCAATGGCCTAACAAGATTCTTTTCAAAGTTGGTCTTGCTCTAGGGGTTCAGCTTCGACTAAACTAACAACCAAAAGTTTAAAGAGAGACAAGGACTCCTCAGTTCAAAGACACAAAGGTTGGAAACGATGCCTCTGCCTTGGTTCTGCACGAGCTTGCCTTTTTTTCTGTCTCTGGATTGTAAATGTCTTCATAGTAGGGGTCATGGCTTTTCATTTTGGATCTTTATGAAATTATAACCCCCATCTGTCTAGTACAAAGTGCTCAATAAATATTTAATAAATTGCTCTGATAGGAAATAGTTGTTGCTACTCTTTGGTTTAAATTATCTTTCTGTTGTGAAATGATGGTGACTTGGGAAAGTCCATTCTCTAAAACTCCCTGAGATATATAATCATCACAGACAAGCGGGACACTGGTTTAATTAGTCACCACTGCCTGACACATGCAGCATGTCAGCTCTGCACATAATCTGATGGTTCTTGGGAAAAGACACTTAGTGAGTGAGTTTCCTAAGGGACAAAAGCTTTAAAAGTGGAAGAGACAAATTAATATTGTAAACATGCTAAGCCTCATGCTATATACTTTATAGATATTATCCTCTTAAGGCTCTCTTTAGACCGTTAGTAGGTCTGTGATTTTATTGATTTACCAATAGGAAAACTGAGGCTCACAAAGCTTCAGTAAGTTGCCATACGAGGATAGTGGTAGAGTCAGAGTGTAAACGTGGTTCTCTCTAGCTCAGAATTTGAACCCTTAACCTGCTCCATCCCATTGCCTCCCCAAGGACATCTCCCAGGTGTGAAAGGAAACTGGTGGGAAAATGGTGCCCACCAACCAGGTCACTTTAGCCCTGGGTGTTAACTTGGGACAAGAGATGACCCACAGAGTTATACCTGGGTCTGAGTGCTTAAAATGGTGTGGAAGTGAAGAAAGGAGCCAGGATCTGTCTGCTTAGCTGGGAACCAGCCAAAGAAACCCATGGAAAGGCACTTGTCATCTATAAACAGATCTGTTTCTTTTTGGTTTTGTTTTTCTCTTAATCTCCTAATGAAGATGATTTGAAAAACGCCTAATGTATATGTGCTGAGCTAAAAAGAGAATAGATCTAGCGTCAGCTGGGATTGTTGGCTCACAGAATTATACACTTCTGGGGAGCCCAGAAGTGGAGGCAGGAGGTGGCCCATCTGAAGATCAGAGAAGAGCAGTTGGAGGGAAAAATGAGGTGGGTAAAGCCAGGAAAAGCTGTGACTGAGGGCTCTGCTCACCGCAGTGCTTGCTGCTTGTCTCCCCACTGTGCCTAGAATAGCCGTGAGTGTAGACGTGCCTCATAGATACTTGTGCAAGTGAGTTGAGGAATAGACAACTTTCCACTGGCAATGGGTCATCCACTGCTTTCCATCTTCACCAACACAGGACAGGAGACGGTATGTCTGACTTGAAGCATACGAGAATTAAGGCAGACAGTGAAGTTGTCTAACAGAGAGATTTTCTAACCATCTGGGATTAGGGATTCATAGAATTAGGTAGAAACCTGTGGTATAGATTTCATAGAATCATAAAGCATAACATTTTAGAGCTAGAAGGTGTCTCGTAAATAATCTTCTTTGTATTCATCACACTATGCTAAAAATAATGAAAAATAAAGACTAATCTAGATGTCTCCTGTGACTACCTAACTATGGGCTGTTATGCAACAATTAAAAATTGTGGTCCCCGAACTGCATAACTACATAGGAAAGGTTTATAATGTGAGCATGATAAGAAATTATAATTATAAAATGATAAAGCCAAAATAATCTATTTATTTTACAGATAAAGAAAGTGAAGCCGGATCTTTGGGAATTGGATATGGCTTCTCAACTACACATCTGGGATTAGAGAAAGACTCTGCTTGAAGGTTTGGCTTTAACCCCTATCGTTCAAGGTCATTCCTACCTGCTTTTTACTGGCTGTGTTGTCTTCCTCTTCCTCCCTTTTGCCCCTCCCATGCTTTCTTCCCTGACCTGCAGAATTAATTCTACCTCATCTGTAATCCTGCCACACCTTATGTATGTCTTCATTATCACTTCATGTCTTCATTAAAAAAAAAAAGCCTATTAAAAATATATGCTCAGAAATGCAAGGATGATTTTAACAGAAGCAAATCGATCAATGTAATACACCGCATTATAGAAAGAAGGAAAAAACCCACATGATCATCTCAATTGACACAGAAAAAGTCATTGACAAAATCTGATATCCTTTCACGATAAAAACATTCAGAAAACTAGAAAAAGAAAGGAACTTCCACAAGATCATAAGTGTTTATGAAGAACCCACAGCTAACATCAAAAATAACGGTAAAAGACTGAAGGCTTTCCTCCTAAGACCAGGAACCAGACAAAGATGTCTGCTTTAACCTCTGCTATTCATCATTGTATTGGAAGTTCTAGCCAGGGCAATTAGACAAGAAAATAAATAAAAGGTATCCAAATTAAAAAGGAAGAATTAAAACTATCTCCATTTGTAGATGACATGACCCTATATATCTACAAAAGAATCCACAAGGATCCACAAAGAGCTACAAGAGCTAATAAACAAATTCAGCCAAGTTGCAAGGTACAAGATCAGCACACAAAAATCAGCTGTGTTTTGGGGCCAGCCCCATGGCATAGTGGTTAAATTCAGTGTGCACCACTTTGGTGGCCTGAGTTCTCAGGTTCAGATCCCAAGTGTGGACATGCACTGCTCATCAGCTGTGCAGTGGCAGCAACCCACGTACAAAATAGAGGAGGACTGGCACAGATGTTAGCACAGCGCAAATCTTCCTCAGCAAAACTCAGCTGTGTTTCTATACACTAGCAATAAAGAATCTGAAAAGAAAAGTTCCACTGGCAACAGCATCCAAAAGTATGAAACACCTAGGAAGAAATTCAACAAAGAAAGGGAAAGACTGAAAACTATAAAATATTGCTTAAAGAAATTAAAGAACAACAAAATAAATGGAAAGACATCCTGTGTTCTTGGATTGGAAGACTTAGCATTGTTAAGACATCAGTACTACATAAAGCAACCTACAAATTCAATGCGCTCTCTATAAAAATTCCAGCGGCCTTTTGTGCAGAAATGGGAAAGCCGATCCTCAAATTCGTATGGAATGGCAAGGGACTCCAAGCAGCCAAAACAATCTTGAGAAAGAAGAACAAAGTGGGAGGACTTACATTTCCCAATTTCAAAACTGACTACAAAGCTACAGCAATCAAAACAATGTGGTAATGGTATAAGGATGGACATATAGACCAATGGGCCAGAACTGAAAATCCACAAATAAACCCACACATCTATGGCCAACTGATTTTCAAAAAGACTGTCAAGTCCGTTCAATGGGGAAGAATGGTGTTTTCCACAAATGGTATTGGGACAACTGGATATCCACACACAAAAGAATGAAGTTGGACCCCTACCTCACACCATATTCAAAAGTTAACTCAAAATGTATGAATGACTGAAATATAAGAGCTAAAATCATTAAACTCTTAGAAGAAAACATAGGGGTGAACCTTCCTGATGTTGGATTTGGCAGTGGATATAACACCAAAGGCATGAGTAACAAAAGAAAAAACGATATACTTGACTTCATCAAAAATGAAAACTTTTGTGCATCAAAGGATATTATCAAGAAAGTGAAAAGATAACCTATAAAATAGAAGAAAATACAGGCAAATTATATATCTGATAAGGGTCTAGTAACCAGAGTATGTAAAGACTTCTTATAACTCAACAACAAAAGGGCAAAAATCCAATTTTTAAAAATGGGCAGAGGACTCGAATAAATATTTATCCAAAGAAGATATACAAGTGGCCAACAAGCACATGAAAAGATGCTTAACATCATTAGTCATTAGGGAAATTTAAATCAAAACCACAATGAGGTATAACTTCACACCCACTAGGATAGCTTCATAATAATCATTTAAAAAGGATAATAACAAGTGTTGGTGAGGATGTGGAGAAATTGCAACCCTCCTACATTGCTGGTGGAAATGTAAAGTGGTCCAGCTGCTGTAGAAAACTGTTTGGCCGTTCCTCAAAAAGTTAAACGTGGAATTATCATATGACACAGCGATTCCACTCCTGGGACTGAAAACAGGTACTCAAATAAGTACATGCACGTGAATGCTTATGGCAGCACTATTCACAGCAGCCTATGGGTGGAAACAGCCCAGATGTCCCAAATGAATAAGCAAATTGTGGTTTATTCATACAATAGAATATTACTCAGCCATAAAAATGAATGAATGCCACAACATGGGTGAACCTTGAAAACATTACGCTAAGTGAAAGAAACCAAGCACAAAAGATCACATATCGTATGATTCAATTTATAGGAAATATCCAGAACAGATAAATCAATCCATCAGGACAAAATGCAGATTGGCTGGTTGCCAGGCGCTGCGATGACAGGAATGGGGGAACTTCTAAAAAGGGTTTTAGTTTGCCATGATGGACATGTTTTGGAACTAGATAGACATGGTAGTTGCACAACACTGTCAATGTACTAAATGCCACTAAATGATTCACTTTAAAATAGTTCGTTTTACATCATGTGAATTTCACCTAGAAAGTGATTTTGTAAAAAAAAGTAATATATGTTATCAAAATAAAATGAGTCATGTGAAACCCAGTTTCAAGGGCAGTAAATACATCTGTCAATAGATGTTTCCACACTATATTATCTGCTTACATAAGCACTGCTTCCTTTATTCTAGGAACTCTCTGCAGCTCCAGCACTTAGCACAGGATTCAATCAGAAAAATACTTGAATTGAAGGAGGCCCGGTTCTTTGCTCCGCACAACCTGTCCAGTCACTGTAGGATGTGGTTATCGCGCCACCTAGGGGTCAATTTATAGGTTGCAGCGAACCCTTAGCTCACTCTTAACTAAGGCCCAAGGTTACTTTCTGCCTTTTCTTCAAACTGAAACGGTTTAGGTCGTTGGTCACGAATACAGGCATCAGGGTTATACGCCTTCTCGAAGATTTCAAATTTTAAAATAACAAAACACTCTGTCTTACCCTGAATTCCCTAGGAGACAGAGCCTGAAGCCAAAGCGTGGGTGCTACGCCTTATTGGGAACTGCAGTCTGCAGGAAAGCGAAAGTGGGGGGAAATGGGGAGCAAGGCAGGGAGGAAGGGAGAGCAAACGTCAGGTGGTGCCCAGCTAAGCCGGCCACAGTTTTAGGACCAGGACAGACGTCCTCAGAGAGGCCACAAGAATCTCCCGGGACCCCAAATGGAGGTGTTGCTGGTGGGGGTCTTGTGGGAGGGATGGGGGGATTCTCTGCCTGCTCCATCTTCCTTCCCTCGAAGTCGGCCCCACCTGGAGTCTCTTCCTCTACACCCACCCTGGGCACCACGTGGGGCTGACCCCCTCCTCCTGCAACGACAAAGCCCCACCGCGATGACATGGCCCCACCTAAACTTCATGTTTCCCTCTTGGTGACATGGTCCCATTCATAAAGGCAGCTATGGAACTCAATACGATTTACTTCCCTGGAGACGTAACCTGTCCCTCTGCAGCTTCCAGAAAGCAGCTGGTGGTCTTTCTAGAGACGTAGCTCTGCTGGAGGGAGTCCTCTATAAACGGGGTTCTGCACCATGTCAACGTCAAGGGCATCCCCACACATGGCCATCATTTCTTCTGTCTGTGGGCATCCATGGATGTCCACATCCCTTGTAGCAGTTCTGAAACAACACCACGGCCATCACAGCTCTTCTAGAAAGGAGCTTTGGGAAGCTACCCACGACTACTTTATTATTAATGAGACACAAATGTACAGCTAGCTCCATAGCCTTGTCCTTGGGTCATATTTGCAAGTAGTCTTACAGTTCTTAGAGGATTGTTTCTGGAGAAGTGGTTAGTTCAAGGGAAGGCCAAAGATGACCATTTCATTTGAACCTCCAACTGTCTGCGTGAGGTAAGTGGGGAAGATTATTATAATTATCTCCATTTTACACGCATTAAAGCCAGGCCTCAGCTTTCAGAATAAATATGAAGCGGTAGATTTACTTGCTGCGACTTTCTGGAAATACCAGACTCCTTCTGCTTGTTCTCGTGGAAAGCCTGCATTCCCACATGTATATTATTCCACGTCTGCGTTTTAAGATGAGAACACACATTCTAGTGTGGTACCGTCTTCTGTTCACTTTTCCATCTTGGATCCTCTCTCTAGCCAAATCATAAATATTATGGATGAAAACAGAGACACAGGAAAAATTGTTAACATATGCTTTTGCACTTTGAGTTGTTTTAATTAATCTGAGAATAGGTCAAACCGCGATGACTGAAAATGAACGCGTACTAAAGTCTGAGTCTATACCGCCCCCTTGTGGTCAATAGTAGTATCGCAGGAATGCGGGGGTGCCGATGAGAAAGAAATGCAAAATTATTTCTGGAAACTGCTTGTGCTGTGGTTATTAGTGTGGCACGGAATTTAATTCTTTCGTTGTCCCTTAACTTCTCCAAACTCTCAGATTCCTCTTCTGTAAAATGCAGTGAATGTGGGAGTTACTGGGAGCAGATGAAGCGGGAGATGACAGCTCTGTGCTGGCGCCAGGCCAGCACACAGGAGTTGACGCCCCCCGTTTGTTAAACCAGAGCAACTCAACTCAAACACTAACCAGAGAGGCTTCTAACGGAGTCAGTCCAAATCTTACTCTAATTTGATTCTACATTAAAAATCCCACATCCTATGGACTTTAAAACCTTTCCAAATTATGTTAACATCTAAATGTTATTTCCTTCATTGCTAATTTCTTAGGAGGAAAAGCTCTTCAATAATTTTGAGGTTTCTGTCTTTGAATTAAAAAAGCTAATTTTGGAGGGGTTTCTCAGACGTAGAAATTTTTTAAAAATCACAACTGGGATTGTCGATTGTTTATTTCACCAAAGAAGACATTTTAGAAAGTCAGTTTCCAACTGTCATCATGATTTCAAATAAGGATGAGTATTTTAACACTCAGAAAAAAAGTAGGAAGGATGTTATTTCAAAACAGAGAGTAGCCCTTTCAAGTGGAAGCCTACTGCCTTGTCTTTACTTTTCCTCGCTCTGATGGCCATTAGGAACTTTCCTCGCAGGTTGTCGGCAGCAATGGACCACCATTAGAAACCAACGAGTGAAGGTAGAGACCAGGTGAATTGGGTAATTTTCCAGATTCAGGAAAATTAAGCCCACGTGGATATGTGACAAGACACAGAATGTAATTTGGAAATATTCCGAGATTTCTCCCTCCTTGTACCTCAGTTTGCACCGTCAAGGTGACCGGCAGTCCACATGGTACAATGGGTGTCTTTCTACACTGACATCACCGGGCCACAGCTGTCCGTTGGCTTCCCTGAAACAACACGCTCTGGTCTTTCTCCCTCCTCCCTGGCCACTTCTTGTTCGTCTCTTGCAGGCTCACCCCCTCTACCAGTTTCTGCCCACTGGTCCCAGAGCCCAATCTAATTCCTATGATGGTCATTTGAAGGCATGGAGACTTCATCACATTTATTCTAAAGATTTTCTCCAAGCTGAGAATCACAAAATCTTTCATCTTCTCTTCATTTGTCATGACACCCACACTCCAGAGTCCTCGTTGCCCTCCCTGGGATGAGGTCAAGTTTGCAGATGTCGCTCACAGCACATGGGGGTCCCAGGAAGGGCATCAGGCAGTGTAGACCTAGGCTGCAGCCTCGTTTCCTCCATTCATTACGTTCTTATTAATGTCAGGACTGTTTCTATTGACGAGCACATCGCTTTCCATTCTTATTGATTTAGCTTAATTCTATTTAATTAATTTTATTTAATCTCTACTTATACAGTTGTATCTTCTTATGCCCAACTCATAACTTTGGATGTGTGTCCATTTAACATTGCACTAGCAAAGTTAAATGACCTTGTAAATTTTTTAATGATGGGCCCCAACTAGATAAATGTTGGAGTATCCGGCCATCGGATGCGCGGTCTTATTAATTTCTCAAATTTGTTTCTCTGTTTGGGAGACTGAAAGAGCACGTGCCCACAGAAGACTCAGATAGCTCAGCAGGTCCAGAAGTTAACAGAGAACAGAGGAGGCCAGCTCTCTTTAAATATTGGAAATGGCCTAATCAAAAAAAAACAAAACAAAACATAACCCTAGACAATGAGAATACAGTCGGCTTTCTGATGGAATCCAGGTGTATTAGTTTCTTAGGACTGTTGCAGATTATTACAAACCTAGCAGCTTGAAAGAACAGAAATTTCTTTCTTTCTCACAGTTCTGCAGGCTAGAATCTGAAGTCAGAGTGTCAACATGGCAGTGCTTCCTCCAAAGGCTCCATGGGAGAATTCTTCTGTGACTCTTCCAGTTTCTGGTGGCTCCAGGCGTTCCTTGGTTAGTGGCTGTATCATTCCAATCTCTGCCTCCATTTTCACATGTCTTTTCCCCCCGGGTCTTCTCCTCTTTGTCTCTTATAAGATACTTGTCATTAGATTCAGAGCCCGGGTGGGTAATCCAGGATGATCCCATTGTGACATCTTTAATTTAATTACATCTGCAAGGACCCTTCTCTCAAACAAAGTCACATTTACAGGTTCCAGGGAGTAGAACGGAACATATCTTTTTGGGGGACATCATTCGACCTATTACAATGGGGCCATCGTATGGCCTCGAGGTCCCTGATACCACGGACTCTGGTTGTTACTTCAGATGACTTTGTAGTTTTACTTTTCAAGCTTACTTTATAAGCTCATCAGTCACCACAATTACTCACCCCGCCCCCACAGTTTCTTTTTTCTTTTCTTTTGTATCATCCAACTTGTCTAATCTAGCTGGGGTTGGATAAATTGGATTTCTTGGCAGAGACAATACATTTTCTGGGTGGTCTCCAAACAAGCTATCTGAACTTGATCTTGATTTCTGATCTGTTCTCATTCCTGAGCAACTGTATTGTGACAGGACGGCGGTGAGGGTCCAGTGCTGGCACTATTATTTCGAGTGTCGAAGGCTGCCTTTGTACAGAGGCCTGAAAAATGAGTGTACAGATTCCAGTTTTAACCTGATATAAATTCTGAGCTTAGTTTCTGCCTGATGATCCTTTATTAGACATGAATATTACAAATATCTTCTCCCCATCCGAAGATTGTTCCCTCTGCCTTTGGGATTGATGTCTTTTGATGTTCAAAAGTTTTCAATTTTAATATAAGCAAACTTACAAATCTTTTTCTTGATATGCAGCAAAAAAGTTGCAGAAACACATGGCAGAATTCTGTATATATATAAAATTTAAACACAGGCAAAGTAATGCTATACGTTGCTTGGAGAGACATAGCTATGTGGCAAAAGTATAAAGAAATGCATGGAAATAATAAACACCAAGTTCAGGGTGGTGGTTATTCCTTGAGAGAAAGAATAGGGTGTGATTCAGAGAGAAACAAAGGGCGCCAATTTTATTAGTAATATTATTATTACTTTTTTAAGCTGAGTGGCAGGCACAAAGCCAAAGTAGTCTAGAATCCACTTCTTCTCCTCCCACCAGACTTTTTCTACTTGGGGAGAATGCCTTAACATACAGAATCTTTAAAGTCACTTTCAAGCTTGACATCAGCTTCACCCTTAAACACTCAGCATGAGCTCTCTGTGCATTCTGATTGGGATGAGAACTGCACTGACTTAATCATTCTTTACCTCTCCTGTGTTCCTCGGGAAGATTGCGGGGTACATAGGAAAGGAAAAGAAAGCTTTGCTCTTCTGATATATGTTTTCTAGGAATTTTCCATTTGCAAATGTCACATACTATATTTCTAGAAGATATGTTGAAGTGATCAGTTGCTAGTGAATTTTATAGATTTATACCAATAATTTCTCTTTCTTTTTGCTGGACTTGTTTTCATTCATTCCCAGCAAGCACGCTATTTATGGTTGAGACATTCTCATTAGGATGGGCTCTATTCCACACAATGCTCACATGCCTTTTTTCCTGACTATAACTGGGGGAAGTAGAGCTGGGAAGTAGAGCCCCCTCTGAAGACTGAGCAGGAACAGGTGCCTCTATGCTCTCTAAAGGTTGTGTTTCAACATCATAGTAAATTCAACTCAACAATTACATAGAAATTTGCGGAGCACCCGCTGCCTGGGTGCTTAGCACAGATCTGCTCCCTGTCCTCAGGAGCTTTCACTCTAGTTGAGGAAGAATGAAGAGGGAAGTGTAATACGTATAGTAATACCCATAAGGCAGATACGTTGAATTTGAGCTTATTCCATTTATTCTTGTTTTTCCTCAATACCTTCCCTCTTTACCTAAAACTATTACTGAGAAGCCAAAGCCAATTCTTCTAGTAGGGTGGTTGGATAATTCTCAAGTGCAGTCACGTGCTTGCCCAGTGGCTAGTGAGTGACCTGTATGCTTTGACTTCTAAGAAGGCGGGGATCCAAAATATGACATTGTTGCTAGCAATTCTACGTAATAGTATTCTCTCTTCAGATGTGGGTTAAGTTGCTCATGGGGCAAATCATGCTCAGCTTTAACTTGGTCAAGCGGTTTGCTCTCTGGGAATAATGAGGTGGATTTTCCCATTGCTTATAACCAAACTGGAAGATACCCTAAGACGAAAGCTACGCCATGACCTGACACCTCAGTGCAGCTCTGGTGATCCCTAGGGTGGCAAAATGAGTTTGGAAATGGATGGACCATGGATAGACTTTCTCATTCTATTGAGCGTATAAAAAAGATGTATTATCATAGGGCACTGAGAATTTACCACAAGTATCATTTTGGTTAACTACAAATATTTTGTTACACGTACGCATACATGTATATAATGATTAAAATAACGATAGTTAACAATTATTGAGTGCTAGCCCCGTACTAAGTATGTTTCATTGATATTTTCATTGAATCCCATCAATAACTTTCTGAAGTGGAAATTTATTTATTATTTATTTTACTTATTTATTATTTTTCTTTATTACAATGAACAACCCAAGATTCAGCAAGGTTAAATGAAGTGCCCAAAGTCACGTAACTATTGAGTGACGTGGTTGGGATTTGAACCCAGGGCTACCTTACCTCAAGCTCATGCCTTGATGACCACACGCTACTGCTTCCTCCAAAGGTTTTCTCGCCGAGGAAGCTTTGGTTTTGTGCATAGCCTTTAGTGCAGGGGGACACTGAGGAAGAGAAAATGTTACATTTACTTGTCAAAGAAGTTGTTGGGAAACCTACAGCCAAAGGGGTAAAGGAAGTACATCGCTCATCAGGGAAAGAAGGATTAGAAATGAAGTCAGTCGGGCAATATTGTCTTCCCACTTGTCTCTCCATGGGTCCCTGCTCCTTGTTGGAATCTGTTTCCTCTCCTCCTCCCCCTTGTTCATTCTTTGCACCTCTGAAGGAATCATTATTAATTTTCTGTGACACTTGTTAAGTGTCCCTGCCTTGCAATTAATAATTCCGATGAACACTAGTCGCTGGAGACCTGACATGCTTCAGTTCAAAGACCACAGCCCAAGTGTTTATGAGCCATTCCATAAAACAGGAAATGGCTTGTTTTTCCTGAACAGTTGCCCTTGAATCAATCTCCTTGCCAAAAATCACACCGTGTGTAGCTGTTACCTGTTTTAATAGATAGAGGACTATAGTTTTTGCTTCCTGGTCCTAAATTTCAGTGTGCTTCCAAAGACAGACTCATATACAATGGCTGCATCCATGGATGTAACCTGGGAATTTTGTCTTTTCATAAGATCACTGAAAGTTGGGCCTTGATATCTGGGGAGAAGTTAACACTTACTCCTCCCTTCCCATTCTGCTTGACCGTGTGTCTATTAAATTCTGTTTTATTAATAATGTAAGCTAATATTCCTTGAGTGTTTATATTGGACCAAGTCCTAAGCCTTAGAAGCGTGGGTTCTCAGAACCACCCTAGGAGATGGGAACACTTGAAAAGATTCCGTGTAGAGAACTTTAGCTACTTTCCCAAAATGATGCAGCAAGTAAGTCAAATGAACTCAAAGGTGTCTGACTCTGGAGCCCTCGCCTCTGACCACTGCACACTGCTGCCCTGCATGGGTTTGCACCTTACAGCTTTTAGTATTCGTGGTTTGCCCCTTGTCTGGTTAGTCCAAGGAAGTACTGTTGGCAGGGAGTCTGGATGGATGGATCCATCCAAGGTGCATGGATGAAAAAGCTGCATGG
Source organism: Equus przewalskii (assembly GCF_037783145.1). Lineage (NCBI taxonomy): Eukaryota > Metazoa > Chordata > Mammalia > Perissodactyla > Equidae > Equus > Equus przewalskii. The sequence continues at coordinate 14,301,093 of NC_091838.1, forward strand.
ATGAAAAAGAGAAATGGCCTGATGAGGAAGGTGAGAGAGGACTGAGAACATCCTGTGCAACTTGGGCAGCTGTCCTGGCGATTCTGAGCAAGTGAATGTTAAGCAGCTCTGCTAGATGGGAGGGACGGGAAGTGGATGGGAGGCGAGGATATGGAGCTGGACCAAGAGTAGTTCATGTTGACTCCTTCTGAGGACCTCCTTTCTCAGCCTTTGAAAGTAGAGTCCTTGCTATTTGATCTTTGTTTCAAACAATTTTTACAATGATTCATGAATTTCATTTATCCATTCAACATGCATTTGGACACAACAGTTAGATGTAGAGTACTATGCTTGACATAAGGAGTACCAAACAGAATCGAACGTGTCCCTGACATAAAGGAGCTCATCATCAACTGGGGATGGTGAATGGAATGGCAATGTAAGGTGGTGACAAATAGCATGGCTTGTGGACTGAAAGGAAATGGGTTTACATCTGAGCTCCACACACACAAGCTGTGTAATCACAGGCAAACCACTTAATTTCCTTGAAGCCTCAGTCTCCACATCTATAGAATTTCATGTTTAATAGGAGGAGTAGAAATAATGCATGTGAAATGTACAACAGGGTTCCTACCGTGTTATATGTACTCAGAAAATGTTAGCTATTGTTATTGTGTAAAGAAATAGTTGCCTTTCATTACAAGAAGTGATATAATAGATGTATGTACTATGAAAATGAATCCTGTAGTGATCATGAAGACATTCCAAAGGGTCAAGAGATTTGATCTAAAACGTAAATGATTACAAGTTTGACAGGCAAACAAGGTGGGGTTGGAGGGGCCTTCTAGACAGAAACAACAGCCTATGCAAATGCATGGAGATTGAAGACAGCCATCAGTGTGTTTAGGGATCAGTAAGTTGGTTGGTTGGAAGAAGCAAGAGAAGGTGAAGAAAAGGTGAATTTGGAGAGGGAGCCCGAAGCTGGATCCTTAGGAGTCTTATGGACTTTATTAAAAAGACTCCTTCCTAGCAAGTCTCTTGAGATCATTGAATAAACGAAGTTACAAAAGTATCAGCTACACCTCAAAAAACTGATGGAAATAATTTTGCCTTGACAAAGAAGATTTTTAAAACCACAGAGATTGTAACTTTCCAAAAAGAAAACATTCTATGGCAACAAGCCTTGACTATGTGTCAAAAGATGAAATATTTTCCATAGTAAGGGAAGGGGGCGATAGAAGGCCAGACACTCATTGTTCTAAACGGATAGATTCATTCTATTCTTCTCTGAATTAATTCGTTCTCTTTCTCTATTTGCTGTCTTACCCTCGAAACACAGGAAAAATTTAAACCTCAGCAAGCGAAATAGCAGGGCTGTTGCTGAATCGTCTAGTTTCCCTGAGTTGTTCTTTGAACAGAGATGTGGCAGTGGGCCCGGTGAAAGTTGATGTTCGGGCCAAAGCACTCATAATTTTTTTTTTTTTTTTTACAAAATCCACAAAGATCTTAGCACTTGCCGTGTTTCTACTGTAGTTACTACCTTATGCCAAATAGTGCCTGGAATCTTTGCAAATGACTTGCAAATGAAACAGCAATTTGGGAGGCCAAAAAATAGTCCTGTGAGCATAACATAACATTTATTCCCAGTACAGAATGACTGCCTCTAAGGACCAAGAGTTGCTTTGATTCTCTTGGAGTGTTGGCGTCAACAAGGACAGGCTGATTGCTTCTGTTGTTTATCAGAACTGGAATTATGGCTTTGAGATGAAATCACCAAAAAATAAGAGTGAACTTTCTATTAATCAGATGGCTTTGAGGACTTGGTTTTTCTTCTTGAATTTTCAGCTTAAATTAAGGTTTCTCCAACTCCTTTTTGCATTAAATATAAATTGTTTTAACCCTTTTGAAAATCTTCCTGAAATATGGGAGGCCAGCCTTGTGAATTCCACACTAGAAGGCACAAGTGAATTATGCAATGCCTCAGGGTTGTGTTATCACACTTGAATGCTCGTTTTACCCAGTTGCAGACCTAAATGGTGGAAGCCCAGGCAAGCAGCCTGTCTGTGCATTCCCAGATGTGCCCAAGACTTGTTTTTATTATGCTACTTGTTATGGACTGAATCCTGTCCCCCCAAAGTTCATATGTTGAAACTCTAACCTGCAATGTGGCTCTATTTGGAGATAGAGACTTTACAGAGGAAATTAAGGTTAAATGAGGTCATAAATGTGGGCCCTAATCCAAGAGGACCAATATCCTTATAATAAGAGGAAGAGATACCGGAGCTCTCTCTCTCTCCCTATGTGGGCATAGAGGAGAGGCCCTGTGGAGACACACTGAGAAGGTGGCTCTCTATAAGCCAGGAAGAAAGTTATCTTCAGAAATAAACCCTGATGGCACCTTGATCTTGGACTTGTCGCCTCCAGAATTGTGAGAAAATAAATTTCCTTTGTTTGAGCCACCCAGTCTATGGTATTTAGTTATGGGGGCCGTAGCAGACTAGTACACTCCTCTGGATACGATTACAATGAGGATAAAGATAACAAGGACAACGTCTATTTGCTGAGCAGTCATGACGTGCCCAGCTTTGTGCTTGGGTGCTTTGCATATATTGTTTAATCTGGACCACAGGCCTGCGATGGGAACTTGTCTCATCAGTTGGCACTTTCTTCCAACAGGAGAGTGAAAGAAATGCTCTGGCGAGTGGTTCTGACCTCCCATTAACTAAGATTTGGTCATTCAAGGAATCGTTATAAAATGAAGAGAGTTGTTTTCAAGGCACGCATGAAAGTCATCTCATTAACTTAATCTGCCAATCTGAATCTCCAGATTCTGCCTTTCAGATCCAAGGCAATACGTTTATCACATAATGAATATCAATGTTGCACTTAAAACCTTACAATCTGGTTTTATGTGGCACATCTGCTACAAGAGTTCTGTTGTGGAATCAGACAAGGGACTGTAAAAGCCTATTTTTTACAGCAGAGGGCGGCCTACGCCTGTGAAAGAAACAAGAATGCGCCCCCCGCCCCTGCCATCTCAAAACTACACTGATCTCTTCTCCCTCTTTTTTCCTGATACGTTTTTCTGAAAATTTGCCTAAATTTAAAATTATGTTCCTAGATGAGTCTCAGTAGAAAATCACCTTGAAAAAGATTATTTTTGGTAAAATAAAGCCTGCTAAGGAGATTTTGATGTGGCTCTTCCCTGGAGAATAATTCTGTAGTGTCAAAGAATAAATTCTATTTTATTTTGTTTCATTTTTTACCGTAGACTTTTTTAAATTACAGAAAATTTCAAACATATAGAAAAGCACAGAAGACATTAGAACAGATAAAGAAGACTATCCACCATTTGGAGATATGAAGCAAATTGTACTAGATTTTAATTTGCTTTTTCTAAGCACTTGCAAACTTGTCCTATTTGCTAGCAAAATCTGAATGAAAGTGGTGAGTAAAGGAGATGTGGAACACATGTCAGAAGTTTGGAATTGTCATCTCTACCTATCGCTAACTCATTGAAAGATCTTGAAAACGTTGCTTTACTGACATGATAAAGAATATCTTTGAGTCAAACAATACGGATTTTAATGGTGATTCTGCATTATGCATTTTTGCTTTATGGAACTTGGGCAAGTTATTCAACCTCTTCAAGCCTCAGCTTCCCCACCTATGAAATGTGGGCTGATAACTGTGCCCACTTCATAGGGTGTAGGAATTCAAGGTGAATTGCATATAAAGCGTTTAGCACAGCATCTGGCACATGATAACTGTACAAGGATATTATTGACCTCCTTGGGCTTCATTCCTCATCTTCATGTTCGAAATGATGGATTTAGAAGAGGTCTCTAAGTCCACCATCAATTGAAAATGCTAAATTGTATGTGTTTTTAGCTTTTTGTTGCTAGTGCCCTGATTGGGCTGGAGGTATTGGAGCACAGAGAATCCTATACTCTCAGTGTCAGGCACATAAAAGACATCGATAGTCCATGGTATAAATCTGCATTTCCTAGTTGGTAGTCAAATATCTCCAGGGCCAAAAGCTGATAGCCTTCACTCTGTCATGTTCTTTCCCATATTTTTCTTCTGATTCCTTTAAGAGTAAGAACTATAATGTATTTCTGTGTTCAATTCAATTCAATTAGCATCATTTATTGGGTGCCTAAAATATATAAGGCACTTTCGAGCCTCTGTGGGGGAAAGATAAATAGACACAACTTCCCCGCATCATGAGACCATAACCTAGTAGAGGATAAGATATAGTTACAAATATCTAAAAGGTAAGAAAGAATGCAATGAATGTTATAAGTAAAATTTATCCTGAGAGGACAGAGGAAAATATTAATTAAGACTATACAAATGAGCCTTCAGAGTGGGTAGAAGTTGGATAGAATGAGATAGAGTGGGCATGGGTGCACAGGCAGGAATATTCTAGAAAGAGAGAAGGGCTCAGAAATTGGCAAAGCCATATTGTTGTTGTCTGGTTAGCTCAGGGATTTCAGGATGGGGTCCAGCAGGAGATGCGACTGGAAAGATAAATTGGAGACAAACTGTGGAGGGCTTAGAATGCCACCTTAAAGACTTTAGACTTCATGAGGAGTCACCAGATCAGAACAGGGTTTTGTTGGGGTGGGGTGTGCAGGGAATGGGTGGTGGCGGAGAGAAAATAAGAATGGAGACTGTATCAGCAAGTGACTTCAGTGGTCTATTCAAGAGGGGTTACAGCCCTGAATTATAACCCCAGTGGTAGAAAGAGGATAGGGAGGTGAGAGAATTAGAGGATGAATCATCCATTCATTTCTTCGTTCCATTTGTGTTAAACACTGACTCTGACGGGATACTTGGCTCAAATTGGGGATTCAAAGAGAAATCAGAGGATCCTTGAGCGAGGGGCAGGGAGATAATTTAGTCAATACTTAGATTTTCAAGGACGCTTGTCATGGTGGTGGGAAAGTGGTGGCTGGTCAATAAACGAGAGAAGTGAAAGACAACGATTCCATTAACAGAGATAGTCAACGTTGGAGAAGAGGATGATGTAAGGGAGGAGGATGAGATCATTTTGGAATACAGCATCTAAATCTCAGTTAGTGGGTGAATGAACACACACATAAGAATGAAGGAATGCATTAAGGTATAAAGGAACGGATGGAGGAATGGGAGCTTTGCCATCCTCCATGAATTGGGTACCTATCATCAGTCTTGCTCTATGATTAAATCTCTCTGAGCAGAGAAGTCTCTCAATATTCCAAAACCCTTTTATGATGAAGAGCAAATAAGGAAGAAAAGCAAGATTGGGAGCTTAGTTGTTAATTCTGTAGATCCACAGGGCAAAGTCCAGAATGGTAGGATTGGCAGCCAAAATGTCAAAATTTGAAAACAGAAACATTGATTCTGTGTTTTTATGAGATCTTTTAGTATTTTTCCAACTTTTAAATCAAAATTCACTTACTCTGGACTTGTTCTTTTTTCAGTGTTTTGACTTTTTTTACTTCTGATGTTATGACAATTTTCTGTACATTTGTGTGTGTGTGTATATGTGTGCATGAGAGAGAGATTTTCAATCTCTGTCTACTACTTCAAGTACTTTATTTAACTGCTTGATTTATTATTACAGCAAATTTCTCACTGTAAAATATTTTTAAAATTCCGTTTTATTATGCCACTAATTTTTATAATCATCGATGTGGTTTTTTTCTCAAAAGAGCTCTAGAGGTGAAGAATGAAGCTTCCAACTGTGTCTTGCCACCCTGACCTCATCTGAGTTAAATCTAAGGATTTGAGGATTAAAAGCATTGAGCTGAGTGATGTCCACAGGCACATGGTGTCATTCACTCTTGGGAGCTCAAGATCCCAGGACTCTACAGGTTGCCCAACTGTACCCTCGGAAGACCCCTCGGTGGAAGAACAAGCCTGAGGTCTTTGAGCATCACGTTCTGCCCTCATTGCGGATTTCCAGACCCTTCCCCACAGAACAGCTCAGGTCGTGCCATTACTGTGTGGCATTGCTGGAGCTAGTTAGGGTCAAGGCATTAACCAACCTGATGGGAAGTCACTTCTGACTGGGAAGCTTCAGAGAGTGGCAAAATATTTGAGATCATCTAAGTCATGTCTAGATAGCCTTGTCTAAAGTATATGGTGTTTTCCACCATAATTTGGTTCCAAATAGAAGATTTGTAGAGTTATCTCACCTAAATATCTATCCCAGACAGGAGCTAAAGATGAGGTTTCTGCACCGGATGACATGTGTCTATGAGGAGGGATCCTGTCATGGCTTGTTCCGCTGGCAACAGGGTTCTCTGGCCACCTCCAAGGTAGAGGTGCTTGTCCCAGGAGAGAAGGACACAGGGCAAGAGGCCTCTGTGGACCCTTGTTCTCATGGTTGGGAGGTTGGAGTGTTGTTACTCTGCCCTTACGTGGCTCTGGATTGGGTCTGTGAGACTGAGTTCCAAAGCATTAGGATCCGGGCCCTCTGTTTATGTGGCGTTGAGTGCGCAGGGTGGAAGCTGCAGAATCTATAGCTACACAGTTTGAAGCCATGTGGCCAGTTGATGTCCCCTGAATCTCAGTTCTGACGTATTTTGTTGGACAAGAATTTCTGACCTGTCATTCAACATACAAGGGATTCCCAGGACTCTCCAGGTGGCAGAAAGAGGCTGCACATTCTGGGAAACGGAGACCATACTTTTATAGAGGGGCAGCCTGGCATGAGATTAGAAAAGTCTCTGGCACGTGGTAGGTTATTGAGTAAGAAATACCTGGGTTCCAGCCCAGTCTGCTACCAAATTATCAGTGTAGTACCCAGTAAGTCAGGTGACTTCTCTGGGCTTCCGTCTCTTCATTCAGAAAATGAGATGATTAGATTAGAAGGTTTTCAAAGTGTGCTTCACAGACAACCCGTATCAGAAGGCCTGTAGTGCTTGTTGTAATACAGATTTCTGGCCCTCGCTCTGGCAGGTCTGTAGGAATAGCTACAAGTGGGCTGGAAAGCTGCATTTTTACTAGCTCCCCAGGCCTCTCTTGATACACACAATACATCCAGGACCATCAGACAGGATGATCTCTAAGGTTCCCTGTGCTGACCTGTAATAGGGCAGATTTGACCTGAGAAAAGTAGGACAGTAATCTTGGATGAGCTTCCGTTCTTCCCACTCCCTTGGAGGCACTACTCCCACGGGATCCCTGGCTTACTTGTCTGTCTACCTAATCCACCGCCACTCCCCACCCTCACACTCCTGGGGTCTAAGGTCCAGGCCTGTCAGAGCTTGTTCTCCTCTTTTCCTGCCCTCACTAAGCCCAGTCAGCCTCGGCTGCAATTATTTCCTCACCCCCTCTGCATCTGCCAAAATGTGCAGGGGTCCACTTGCTAAGAGCGTTTTGGGAACCACTGAGTGTCGTGCTGAGAGGAGGTGCTCCTCTGGTAAGCTTACCCAGGCCAGAACGCCAGGGGAGAGGGGACAAGTGAGAGTGCTCCTCAAGCTAGAATTCAAACCACTCCCATCAAAACGTCAGTCTCCTAGAGACAACGACTCATCCAGGAAAATGATTCCTCTGGGGGAGTTTCAGACCAGTTAGCGGTGGGGACGGCAACATCCTGGCAGATATGTGGGTAACTACTTTTTAGAAGACATGACTTTTCGAGGTTTTTGGAATCTCATCAGTAGGCAGATGCTCCCACAGAATATCAATTCTCCTTATAAAACTGCACAAAGCTTCATCTGCATGGCCATGAGGAGGAGATTCAGGTAAAATATCTCGAACCTTGTGGAGAAACTCAAAATACCTAGGGGCCAATCCAAATGTTCACCAGCCCTTCCCAAAAGTCTCAGCCTTGATGAATGTGAGCGTGTAGGGACTTCCAGCACCCTAACTAAACATGGTTTCCAAGGGTGCAATTCTCACCTGCTGCCTTGGTTTTCCAGGGCTTTTGAGATTGCAAGAATCATGCATTAGGGGTTATTTCTACTTGTTTCATAAAGATGAAAGACTCAGTCATAAGAGCGAGATGTTCCCTCTGGAATTTTCTCACGGGACTCTCTATTAAGTTACCCATGATGTTCAACACAATCCTAGTGATTTAAGAGAACTCAAAGGATCCCGATAAGCAGCCATGGTATGAAGATTATTTTCCTTTTAGTGAAGGCGAAAACAGGAAGATATGATTTTCTCAGATCGTGTGGACTAAGCCAGTTAGGGGAGTGGTGTGGGTGGGCTTGGAACCCACTAATCCCATCTTTCTTGGGAAGTGCTACAAGAGCTACATGGACAACTTGAGCCCGTAGGGTCTCTGAGCAACACACACACGTGAGCCGGGAATCACAAGTCTGAGGAAATGCCTCTGTTGGTTTCACCCAATATATATATTGCATCGTCAACCACAACAGTGCTAACACTGTACTATATGAGCAATAACTAACATTTATTGAGTCCTTACTGTGAACTGGGACCTGAACTAAGATTTTTGCATATCTAACCTCATTTAATTTCATTGAATAGTGGATATTATTTTTATTTATATTTATACAAATGGAGAAGCTAGAATTTAGAGAAGTTGAATGACATCGCAAATCACCCAGCTATTGAGTGGTGGATTCAGAACTCAAACCCAGGGTCTGTTCTCTTAAAATAGGCAATGAACATGTGAAAAACTAACCTAAATCCCATTACTCAGAAGTAACCATTTGTAACATCACTGTTGCAATGCTTTCCAGATTTTCCACTATGAATATTACATATAAAATTTATTTTTATATATATATATAGATATATATCCATCTTTTGTAACCTGTTTTTTTCATTTCACCTAAAAATATATAGCCTGGAAATAGTCTGGTCACTCCAGGTCCCCCAAGTTTTGGCAGCAGAAAAGTGCTTATCCAGCATGATGCCCACAAAGCGTGCAAGGCGGTGGTTTTATAAAACGCAAAGCTGGGCACCCAAGTAGATATCAAGACCACAAAGTCCGACAGCTTTGAAACCTACTCCAGCACATTCTCACATGCCTATATTTTACAGACAAGGGTAATGAGCCCAAGAATTACCGCCCTCCAGCTTCAGGGGAGTGAAAAATGAAGGGTTGTTTTCCAAGTAATGTGACGCCAGACATCTGGCTCAACAGTCAACAGTGCCAGGCCTTCTCTGAAGGCCAGCGTTGGCCCCCACTTCCTTCTCACCACCGAATGTCATGGTGCACCCCAAACCAGGGAAAGTTGTCCTTCTACAGGATGTATAACTGCAAGAGGAAAGCAGGTTTTACTGGCTTGTGGTTTCCTAGGCTCTGAGAATGTTGAATACAGCCTGTGCATTGGCAGCTGAAGAACTCGAGAGAAACCACGAGGTTGGAATTGATTAGTTCCTGTTGGTCCCTCTCTTCCGCCAATATCAGTACCTGTCTCTTGATAAATAGACACGTGAACACGCTCCAAACGCAAGGTCCTCGACAGCAAGCAATAAAAATGCGCCTTGACCCACTGAAATAAATTGTACCAAATGGAGTTATTGTTTCCATTTATTATTTATTAGTCATGTCCCATGGAGTGGCTAGTAGAATAAATATTTTTTCCAGTGGAAAATGAATGTATGACCTCTAGAGAATAACTCCACAATCAGATGTAATAAAGATCACTGAACAACCATTCTCCCCAGCTTGGGCTAAATTTAATTCTCTCTACCCTGAGCAAAATTCCCTTTGAGGATTAATGTATCTCTTTGTCACTTGATCTTTTCTCAGTCCATACCTCATCTTGTCTCTCCATCCCGTTCCTTCCTTTTCTAGCCATCGTAACAAGTTCTCCAATAGTCCCTTCCAGGTGCCATAGTTAAAGAAATATGAGTGAGGTTGATAGGCTTTAAAGGAGCCGAGTGGTCCAGGAATGGGTTTCGAACTGATTCAAAAGAGTGACTGTTTCGATACAATATTTGATTTGGAACTGGAGGAAATATGACACTTAGCGACATTATCAACTTATTCAGAGTCACCGTCACGTTAGGATGTCTGAAGATCATATCGAGAATTTGATTGATTCGTCTCACCCCCAAAGATGACTTAAAAGAAGATGGAGTGATTAACATTTATAATCATCTAGCATATACTTGATAATTTGGTAGATATAAATAGCAGTATTAAAGATTTATCAAATGGAACACTGTTACTAGATTATTCTTTTAGCCAAAGGAGACAGTGCACTGAGGAAGGACCTATTAGTTTTCCTAGCTTTTCTGCCATTAAAATAACTCATGCAATACCACCTGCCTTGTTCTATTTTTTCATTGTCAGAATTAACAGTACCTTAACAATGTAGATGCTGGTGGCCTTCCCCCTAGCCTGGTAGAATAATGCTGAGTTGCTTTCTAAGGTCCATAGTGCTTCTATTGACCTCAAACTTCAATTATACACTGTTTTTCGCTAGAGTGAGCTTTCTAAATGATTGTCAACACCCTTCTTAATCATATCAATGGCTCCCTTTGGCAATAAGGATAAAGTATAAACTCAAGAGCTTGTCTTAAAGAATTCATCTCAGTCTGGCCCCGGGTCATCTCTCCTGCTACTTCTCCTCACTATCAACTCCCCAGCCATACTGTGAAGCACCACGGGTTCCCATATTTCCATGTTTGTAATAATAAGTAGGCCTGAGTGCAGGCTCGCCCTTCTACCTGGACCCTACAGTCGCATACCTCAAGCCCCAGTCTACATTTTCTTAGGTCTTCACTTGGAAGTCACTTCTTAGCAGATGCCTTTCCTCACCATGGTACGTAACCCTCGTGTGAAGCTCCCTTGACATCCTGAGACTGTCATTTGTAGTTATTACAGTACCTGCCAAAGGGCCACCTCCCCTGCTTCTCAGGCTACCTCTCTCCATAGCTATTTCTCTGTTCCACTCTTAGCTCCAATCCTATTCATCTCCTGCAACCCTGGACCACTCTTTCCTGAGACAGGATGCCTCTCCCTTGCATTGGCACTAGAGGAGGGAAGGAACATAGGTCAAGGTGTAATTCTTTATTCCCCACTAAAAGACCATCTCTGGGTGTAGGAGAGTATCTGAATTTACTGAGGATTTGCAGAGCTATTAGAAATTGACGTCACAGCAACAGAAAGGACCTGTAGAACCAAATATTAAATAGCTCTGGACTAAACGTCCTTTGGTGCCCATCCCCTCCTGACAATTTCTCACTTTTCTCTGCAGTTCCAACCCTCCTTCCCTGCAGGCTGTGTGCTTTCTCTCACCCTGCCCTCTACACTCTGCCCTCCTTTCCCTTCTGAAATTACAGTTCCTTTCTTTCTTTTATTTTACAAGGATGACTTGCTAGCCAGGATGATCCTTTTCAAATACAAATCATGGTTCCATTGACTCAAAACTCGGCATCTCACTCAGCATAAAAGTCAAATCCTTATAGGCCTCTGATGGGCGTGTAAGGACCTATAAGGTCGCCATTACCTCTCAGACCTCATCTTCCACTGGTCTCTGAGGCATTCCCTCCACTCCACTGGTCGGGGCCTTCTTGCTGCTCTTAGGAGCTGGAGGCACACTCCCATCTTAGGTCTTTGTGGTGCCTGGTGCCTCTACTTGGAACGCTGTTTCCCAAATGGCCACATAGCTAATTTCCTCATCCCCCTAAGAGGTCATTTCGGAACTGTCTCCTTCTCAACAAGTCCTACTCTGTCCACCCTGAATGAACAAACTCCCAGCACTTTCGCCCTCTAAATTGTTGGCAAGGGTTGTTTGTCTCCCCTCACTAGACTGTCAGCTCCATAGGAGGCAGGGTCTTGGATTTGGTTTACTGATGGATCCCAAGAGCCAAGAGAGTCTAGCACACAGTAGGCTCTCAATAAATACATGTGAAATGAATAGGCCCCTGCTAACTCATATCCCTTTCCTCTTCCCACCTATAAGGTATTTTTTCTACACAAAGACAGTTCCCACCCTCAGTGATTTAGGTAAAAAATTTTTGTATCTTTTATATTCTATTCTATTGAAATTGCCCACTTTCTCACTTACGATCCTCACTAGACTGCTTTTAAGTTCTTTGGAGGTGGGGACCTCCACATCTTATTATTGTGGAGAGCATCTTAATAATGCTGGGTTGGTTCATAACAGATTCTCACTAAATATTTGTTGAATAATTAAATAAGAATAATGTCTGGCAATTGTACACTACTTTATTTATATACAGAGTACTTTAATCCTCCCTCAGGGTAATAGTATCATTCCCATTTTAAAACTAAGGAATTCAAAGCTTAATGAATTCCAAGTCCAAGGTCATGCAGTAAGGAGCAAACTGAAGTCGAGCTTTTCACCTCCAGATCCTGAGTTTTTTCCATTACATCACTCTGCCTCCCCATTCTCAGATCCATTCTGTTTCTGGGACTCTAACGCTATTTGTTGCTATATTCAAACAACGCCAGGAGAAGTGCTTTGTTGGGTCACTTAGTGTCAACATCAGAAACTCTTCTTTCCCCCAGGAACCATAAGTGGACATATCACACAGATCATGGACACTGTAACCTTGTCTCCTACGGCAGATGTGCACGAGGCGGCCCCTCACGTGGGGTGGTATGAGTTATCCCAGAGCATTCACATCTCCAAGGCTAAGGTTGTGGTCCCTGAACTTCCTGTCTCATGAGCTTTGACTCCTGGCCAGTAACCAGCAATTCTCATCAAAAATTCACTGTATGTGGGCGTACATCCGCAGGAACTTTTGCATTAGTAAAAATTAATTTTGTCATCTAACTGAAAGTCAGCTTGTCTTATCTTTTTTTTGGGTGGAGTGTCATTTCTAAGATTTTTTCTGCTTTTAAACCATATCATCTAATTCTGTGAATGCGTCTTTCAGTAAACACATCCATTTCATTTTAATATTCTGTTTGCTTTCATTTTCCCACAGATACATGTTAAAGGAAATTTCACTCATATTTTCTCATTTATTTACACTGTGCAGATCAACATACTACTTTTTCACGATATTTTGGTGTCCAGGTGACCCACCGTAGGCTATATCGCAAGCCAATGGCAGAGTCAGGATTCCAGAACATAAATCCTCTGAACATTGGGCTACAGGTCTTTAAGAAACAAGCCTTTGGGATGTCATCTCTGAGGGAATTGGCTTCTACTTGGAGATTTTCTCCACGCTGTCCAGTACTGCCAAAATGTGTGTTCTGTTTCCCTGGCATGAAGTAGGAACCAAAGTGGCAATTTTTATTTCTAAGATGAGAGTAGGGGTCTAGAACATGGATTTAGTTATAGAATTGGCAATTACTGGCACTAATCATATTAGTGTTCATTTCTTTGACACGTGCCATTCACATTTAAGAACTGTGGCCACTGAAAGGAGTTGGGAAAACCTTTGTGTTTGTCTCTTTGAAACACCCATTCCATAGAGGCGAATTACCCCATGCAGCTTAGCACTGAACAGTTGATTCGCCAAACCATACTTAGGTGTGCAAGGCATTATGATCTTGGGATCACTGAAATTTTCCTATGTTCTGCAACTTGGATCGATCCTGGAAAATGATAACAAAAGCATTCTCAATTGCGGTGAGTTCTTACAAAGTATTATCTCCCTTTCCTCTATGTGAGTGCAGGGACATTTCCCAAGCTCTCGTCTCTGTATTTGTTGGTGGGAGCTGTGGGAGGGAGTAGAATGTCTTAACTGTGATGGAGAGGGTGAGAGATGACCCTGGAGCAAGTGGCAAGGAAGTGGGAGGGTAGAAAAGAAAGTCTGAGGTGCTGTCAGTCAAGTGCCTGGGCCGGTGAAACAGCTCCTGGGGTGGGACCAACAAATCATTTGGCTGCAAGACAAGGCCACTCACACCAACCATTCCTTTGATGATGCCATTCATTTTGCATCTACTTTGAATTGCTACTGACTGACATATTGTAAAACTACAATGAGTTTTCCATGTAGACATAGTCTAAACTATTTTATTTCATCCTCTAATAAACCCTGATATACCTCCTAATCAAAATAAACCTTCATGGATGTATCAGAGTACTTATAGGTTCTTTTTTTAATGAAAAGTAAGTTTTAAAATCTTGAGTTAAATAGTTTAATGGAGCATGGATATTCTTGCCACGTGTTAATTATACCTCTTGCTAAATAAGGATTGGAACTAGCTTGCCAGGTCACATACAGATGCATGAAATATCTCATGGGACCAAGAGTAATTATTCTTCTCAAGATTCTATGCCTCCATTTTATTTCTCAGGATAGATCTATAAATCTGATAGCAATTGTACTACATCAAGTGTATGAAGCTGCTAAATAAACGTAAGGAAAAGACAGGATACTTAAAATGTCACGTCAAAGTCAATAACTGGGTGCTTCGCAGCAAAGACAAGTTTACATCAGCATGGATACCAACACGTGGAAGCAATTAATAGAAATATTTTCAGTGAGAAATAGAAACATATCTATGGTCATTACTGAAATGCATTAAATAAGATGAACTTTTTGGAGAAAGCGAAAAAATAATATTTGCTAAAAAAATAAAACCTTTTGGCTGTCATACAGTAATGTATAATAATAGTGTTTCTGAGGTTCTCAGTCCTTCAATCCTCTTTATTCATGAGTGTGTTGGAAACAGCAGATTCTGATTCAAATCACCTTAAATTCAAGGACTGCATTAATGTCTGTTGGCCTCCTTGGAGGATTTTTCTAGAATGATTGTGCTGTCTGGAATTTTATTTATTTGTTATCAAAATAAAGAAGAAATAATTCAGTGTTGAATATGGATCACACAGCATATATGCCTTTTAAGATATTATTTGCTTAAAAATTATCCATATTCCAAAAAAAAGCAAAATTGCCCCCACCTCATGTTTTTCACTCCTTAAGCCCCAAATGACCTAAGCTTAAAGATACTTGAAAAATAAAGGTCTCCAGAGGCTATTCAACGTGTGGAATGAATTAACAGGAACCACAATGGCACTAAAGTTAATAATTATATAGTAAAAGAATGAGAAATTGGCATGCTTCTGAAGCTAACATAACAAACAGGGAACTTGTAAGAAGCACACTTTGCCAAGTTTAAGATGAACTCAAAAACAAGAACTTTGAACCAGAATTGTACCTATTTTCTATGTTAGTTTGCTCCAAGTTGATTTTTTGTTCTTAAGGGGAAAAGGTCTAAAAGTGTATATTTTGCAAGTGACAAAAAACTGTTGGATGTTAAATGGCTCTTAGAAAATAATATATCTATGATTCAAGTGTAAATGAGTCAGAAACATATGGATTAGATTTCCCTTAAATCTGTTCAAATATTAAAAGGTAGGGGGGGAAAGGCACTTGGCAAACGTATTGGAAGTTTTTCAAAACTGTGATGTCAAAATGTGTACTTTGAAACTGCTATGAAGTCTGGATTCTCCCTAGACTTAGTGATTGGCTTAAGCAGGTAGATCCCATAGTCATAGAAAGTCAATTTAAATCATTTCTTTGACAGTGGAAACCTTCATGTAAGAATCATTTACCAACACTCAACTGGAAACTCTGGAAAGAGATTCATCTGCAAAGTGAAAAATTAAAAATCGCATATCTAAGTGGACTGAGCAAGACCAATTTTAGGCAATAAATTCTGAATGTCTGATTGTGCATTGATCTTTTTAAAATTAACATGCTTTCAGACATTTGATAGGTGCGTTGCACTAACCGTTACATTGTGCTATGCAATCACTCAGGGTGATATTCAAAATATTTACTATCTGATAATTTGTGGACACCATATTCAGAAGAAGTGCGTATCTGCCAAATGTAAGCCCTACCAAGAACTATCTTTTTTGGAACTGTGAGTTCAATAAAGGTAAATGAAATGCCTTTGGAACTCTGGAAATTAAGTTGTGTGGAAGCCATCAGTTTCCTGTGGTAACTCATTGGTTAGAACCCCATGTCAGCATGGCCAGGACAGGAATTGGACCAGCAAGTCGTGTCCCTGATTCATGTTCTGGATCGCACTCAAACCCCACTCATGTCCATAAATTCCTGACCCTCATCACAAGGTGGTCCAGACAAGACTGTGTGAAAGGTCAGCGCACATTCATCCCCATTGCCAGAAAAATGAATCAAGGTTTATGGGCCACAACCGCAATATGAAGGACAGACTATTATTTATGTAATAAGTCCATGATTATCTGTTTTGGCCCTTATTTCAACATAAGATCTTTTAACCTATTTCTTGATGATGCTGGCATTATTAGGAATTCTTTCCCAATCAACTCACTTTTATTTTATCTGGCATGAAACAATAAGGCCTATGAGAGTTTTCACTATATCATGGCTTCATATGCATTTATTTTTTTTCTCATCACTGCAGAAACCGTCAGAGTTGGGCTCTTGTCCAACTTTCAGGAAAATATGTATATCTCTGTGTGTGTATAAAATGGGGATCTTAATATTTTCTCTTAAAGCACTCATGGATGTTTGGATTGTTCAGATTTATTTTTAGGCTTTTCCTTTTCACTGGAAGAAATTCTCCCTAAAGAAACTTCACTCTATACTTTCCCCATGATAAGTGAGAAAGCAAGTCTTTATAACCAGTGGTGAAGTGCCTTCCCCAAAACATAGAAAAAAGGTATAAACTGTTTGGAGGTGAGATGACCAATTTTAGAGTAGCAGAAAAACAGCTTTCTAAAAGTAAAACTGATCCAGCTGCGGAAGAGTCTGTCACTGCCCTGAGAGGCAGGACTTGGTATGGAAGAGCTTTTTCCAGGGTACCATGATTATCAATAAAAGTTAATACTCTTGGTGTGATGTCAGCATCATGGCAGTGTGAGATGTTCCCTTAGGCTCTCCCCTTCAATCTACAACTAGTAAAACATCCATAACTCAACAAAGGTTCTTCTGCCTAACATCCCAAGATGCCGGAAAGATCCACACATTTGTACAGATGAAGGTGAGTGGACTGGAACCCAGATGAGGCAGAACCAAGGGAACAGTGGAGGCAGTGTTCGCGATCCTGGCCCCTGGCCACAACAGCTGAGCCCACAACCCTGGGAATCTGGCAGCAGCAGCAGAGGTGGAGGTGCACATGACTCCAACCTCTTGGCCACAGTGGTGTCTGTGGTGGAAGGGCCCATGACTCCAACCTCCCCTGCCCAAGCCAGTGGCTCCCATGAACCTGACAACCCTGGATGTGGCAGTGGTGCACACAACCCTGGCTCTCCCCCTACCATCTGCTCCCCTGACTGTGGCAGTAGTGCCTACAAATGAGGCAACCCTGGACTCAGTGGAGACACCTGCCATCTTCGTGCCCAGAGCAGTGATGACAGCAACTGTGGTGACACCAACAGCAGTAAGGCACCAGCAACCTCAAAGGCACAAATAGTGATGAGGAGGGCACTGATGACACCACTGGCAGAAGTGGTGGAGAGTGTAAAACACCAATTCTCAAATATAGCCAAAGGCAGTTCAGGTAAAAGAAACCAAAAACTGGTACTACAGCTTCACCTTCTGAAAAATAAAAGAAAGCCCTCTAATTACCAGCTTATTGAATTATTAGATTTAAGGTAAACATAGCTTTACCTAAACAAGAAAGGTCTCCTCTACTTCAAATGCACCTACAGAGGAACAACTCAGTAAGTACCATGAAAACCACAGTAATACAGTATCACAAGAAGAAAATGACAGTTCTTCAGAAACTAAACTTAAAATCACAAGAGACTGTGATCTAATGGACAGAGAATTCAAAATAGCTGTCATCAAGCTATTCAATGAACTACAAGAAAACTCAGGAAAGCAGCTGAAGGAGCCCACGAATAAAATTAAAAAACAGAAGAAATGCTTTACCAAAGACATTAAAACTCTGAAAAACAAGCAAACAGAAATTCTGGAGCTGAAGAACTCAGTAAATGAGATGAAGAATAAAGCAGAAAGCATGGGAAATAGAGCAGACCATATGGAAGAGAAAATTAAGGACATCAAAGATAGAAATCTAGAAATGATTCAGGTGGAAGAAGAAAATAAAAGAGGAAAATAACTAAGATTTTTAAAAGTGAGGAAACTCTACAAGAAATATCTGACTTAGAAAAGGAAATAGAAGGATAATGGGTATGCCAAAAGCAGAAGAGAGAGAGAAGGGAGGGGAGAACTCAGTTAAAGAAATAAAAGTTGAGAACTTCCCAAACCTCCAGAAGGAACTGGATATACAAGTCCACAAAGCTTATAGAACATCTTATCATCTCAATGCAAAAAGACCTTCTCCAAGACACGTTATATTAAAACTGTCAAAAGTCAATTATAACAAAAAAATTTTAAAGACTGTCAGGGGAAAAAAGATAGTAACCCACAAAGGAACCCCCATTAGGCTATCAGCAGATTTCACAGAAACTCTGCAGGCCAGGATAAAGTGGAATGACATACTCAAAATATTGAAAGATAAAAACTGTCAGCCAAGAATACTCTATCTAGCAAAGCTATCCTTCAGATATGAAGGAGAAATAAAGGCTTTCCCAGACAAACAAAATCTGAGGGAACTCATCACTCCTACACCTGTCTTACAAGAAATGTTGAAAGGAACTCTTCTACCTGAAGCAAAAACTCAAAAGTACACAAAACTCTGAATAAGGCAACAAATAGACAGACGGAATTCGAAACTTGCAACTCTAAATCAGAATAGGTTGTTAAACAATTGTAGCATAAGAGTTAAAAGGGAAAAAAGCAGCAAAAATAACTATAGCTACTTCAATTTGGTAAGAAACTCACAACATAAAAAGGGGTAATTTGTGACAATAAAAATATAAAAGATGGAACCTGTAAAGGCAAATGGGGATAAGATGCTGTCAGCCGAAAAAGGACTGCTTTATCTATGAGACATTTTATGTCAACCTTATGGTAACCACAAAACAAAAACCTAGAGCAGAGACACAAAACATTATAAAAAGAGGAAATGGAGAAAAACATCATAGAAAACCACCAAACTAAAGTGGCACACAGGAACATGAGGTAAAAGAAACAATGAAGATATAGAGCAACCAGAAAACAAAAGATAAAATGGTAGTACTAGGTCCTCATATATCAATAGTCACCCTAAATCTAAATGGATTGATTTCACCAATCAAAAGACACAGAGTGGCTGGATGGATTAAAAAACAAGACCTGACTGTATGTGGCCTCCAGGAGACTCATCTCAACTGTAAAGACAAGCATAGCTTCAGAGTGAAGGGATGAAAGATGACATTCCAAGCAAATTGCAGCCAGAAGAAAGCAGGTGTCATGATACTAATGTCAGACAAAATAAACTTCAAGCCAAAAAGTAATGAGACAAAGATGGACATTATATAAAGATAAAGGGGAAATCTATCAAGAAAACACAACATTTAATAAAATATATGTACCTAACATAGAAGCACCAAAATATATGAAGGAATTATTAACATATCTAAAGTGAGAAAGTGACAGCAACACAATCATACTGGCGGATTTTAATGCCCCACATACATCAATGGCTAGATCATCTAGACACAGAGTCAACAAGGAAATATTGGCCTTAAATGAAACATTAGACCAGACATAGTTAACAGATATGTACAGAAGATTCCATCCAAAAGCAGAAAAGTACACAATCTTCTCAAGTGCACATGGAACAGTCTCAAGGATAAACCATATGTGGGGACACATAACAAATCTCAATAAACTTAAGAAGATTGAAATCATATCAAGCATCACTTCTGGCCACAATGGTATGAAACTAGAAATCAACTACAAGAAGAAAGCTGGAAAAGTCATAAATATGTGAAGCCTAAATAACATGCTATTGAACAACTATTGGGTCAATGCAGAAATCAAAGGAGAAATTTTTAAAAACCTGAAAACAAATGAAAATGAAAACATAACCTACAAAACTTACAGGATGCACCAAAAGCAGTACTGAGGGAAGTTTATAGCAATATAGGCCTACCTCAACAAACAAGAAAAGTCTCAAATAAACAATCTAACTTTATACCTAAAGGAACTAGAAAAAGAAGAAAAAGCAAAGCCCAAAGTCGGCAGAAGGAAGGCAATAATAAAAACCAGTGGGGAAATAAATGAAATAGAGACAAAAAGAAAACAGAAAAAAAATCAATGAAACTAAGAGCTGTTTTTTTTGAAAAGATGAACAAAATTGGCAAACCTTTAGCTAGACTCACTAAGAAAAAACGAGACAAGGCTCAAGTAAATAAAATCAAGAACAAAAGAGGAGTAGTTACAATGAATAGCACAGAAATACAGAGGATTATAAGAGACTACTATGAACAGCTATACACCCACAAATTGGACAACCTAGAAGAAAGGGATAAATTTTTAGAATCATACAAACTTCCAAAACTGAATCAAGAAGACAGAAAATTTGAATAGACTGATCACTAGTAAGGAGATAGAAGCAGTAATCAAAAACCTCTCAATAGGGTCAGCCCTGGTGGCCTAGTGTTTAAGTTCAGCACGCTCCACTTCAGTGGCCTGGGTTCGGTTCCCAGGCGCAGACCTATTCCACTCTTCTGTCAGTGGCCATGCTGTGGCAGCAGCTCACAGACAAAAAGAGGAAGATTGGCAATAGATGTTATCTCAGGGAAAATCTTCCTCAGCAAAAAACAAAACAAAAACAAAAATCTTCCAACAAGCAAAAGTCGAGGGCCAGACGGCTTCACTGGTGAATTCTACCAAACATTCAAAGAATGTTGTCTTATCTTTTTCAAACTCTTTCAAAAAATTAAAGAGAAAGGAGTACTTCCTAACTCGTTTTATGAGGCCAACATTACCCTGATACCAAACCAGACAGGATAACACAAAAAAAGAAAACTGCAGGCCAATATCTTTGATGAACATAGATGCAAAAATCTTCAAAAAAAAATTTTAGCTAACCAAATACAACACTACACTAAAAAGACCATATGCCATGATCGAGTGAGATTTATTCCATGGATGCAAGTATGGCTCAACATCCATAAATCAGTCAACATGATACACCACATTAACAAAACGAAGGATAATATCATATGATCACCTCAATAGATACAGAAAAAGCATCTGAAAAAATTCAATAATTGAAAAGATTCGACATCCATTTATGATAGAAACTTTCAATGAGTATAGAAGGAACATACCTCAACATAATAAAGGCACATCTTACTCAATGGTAAAACATTGAAAGCTACCCCTCTAAGATCAGGAATAAGTCAAGGATGCCCATTCTTGCCACTTTTATTCAACATAGCATTGGAAGTCCTAGCCAGAGAAATTAGACAAGAAAAAGAAATGAAAGTTATTCAAATTGGAAAGGAAGAAGTAAAATTGTCAGTATTTGTGGATTACATGATTTTATATATAGAAAATCTTCAAGATTCCACCAAAAACTATTAGAAATAAAAAAACCAATACAAACAAAATCAATAAACAAAAATATATTATGTTTCTATACATTAACAATGAACTAGCAGAAAGAGAAATTAAGAAAACAACCCCATTTACAATCACAAGAAAAATAATAAAATACCTAGGAACAAATTCAACCGAGGGGGTGAAAGATTTGTGCACTGAAAACTATAAGACATTCTTGAAAGAAATTGAAGGCACAAAGAAATGGAAAGATATTCTGTGCTCCTAGATTGGAAGAATTAAAATTGTTAAAATGTCCATACTACCTAAAGCAATCTACAGAATCAATGCAATCCCTATCAAAATCTCAATACATTTTTCACAGAAATAGGATAAAAAATCCTAAAATTTGCATGAAACCACAAAAGACCCCAAATAACCAAAGCAATCCTGAGAGAAAAGAATAAAGCTCGGAGAATCACACTCCCAGGTTTCAAATTATACTGCAAAGTTGTAGTAATCAAAACAGGGTGGTACTGGCACAAAAACAGACACAGAGATCAATGGAACAGAACTGAGAGCTCAGAAATAAACTCACACACATATGGCCAACTAATATACAACAAAGAAGCCAAGAACATACAATGAAAGAAGGAAAGTCACTTCAATAAATGGTGGTGGGAAAACTGGACAGCCACATGAAAAAGAATGAGAGGAGACCACTATCCTATACTATACGCAAAAGTTTACTCAAAATGGATTAAAGACTTGAATGTAAAATCTGAAACCATAAAACACCTGGAAGAAAACATAGGCAATACACTCGTTGACATCCGTCTTAGCAGTATCTTTGTGAATCTGTCTCCTCAGCAAGGGAAACAAAAGCAAACATAAAGAAATGGGACTACATCAAACTAAAAAGCTTTGGCACAGCAAAGGGAACCATCGACGAAATGAAAAGACAACCTAACAATTGGGAGAAGATATTTGCAAATCATATATCTGACAAAGGGTTAATATCCAAAATACGCAAAGAACACATGCAACTGAGCAACAAAGAAACAAGCAACCTGATTAAAAAATGGGGAGAGGATCTGCATAGACTTTTTTCCAAAGAAGATGTACAGATGGCCAACAGACACATGAAAAGATGTTCAATATCACTAATTATTAGGGAAACGCAAATCAAAACTACACTGAGATATCACCTCATACCCATCAGAATGGCTATTATTAAAAAGACAAGAAATAACAAGTGTTGGAGAAGATGTGGAGAAAAGGGAACCTTTGAACACTGCTGATGGGAGTGCAAAGTGGTGCAGCCACTATGGAAAACAGTATGGAGATTTCTCAGACAATTTAGAGCTACCATATGACCCAGCTATTCCACTTTTGGGTATTTATCTGAAGAAAATGAAAACATTAATTCAAAAAGATATATGCACCTCTATGTTCATTGCAGCATTATTTACAATAGCCAAGACATGGAAAAAACCTAATTGTGCAACGATGGATGAATGGATAAAAAAGATGTGGTATATAAACAATGGAATACTACTCAGACATAAAAAAGATGAAATTCGCCATTTGCGACAATATGGATGGACTTTCAGTGTATTATGTTAAGCAAAAGAAGTCAGGTGGAGAAAGACAAAAACCACATGATTTCACTCATATATGGAATGTTAAAAAAACAAAATAAATGAACAAACAAAACAAACACATAGATACAGAGAACAGATTGGTGGTTACCAGAGTGGAAGGAGTATAAACGGATGGCGAAATGGCTAAAGAGGGCCAATTGCATGGCGACGGATGGACACTGGATTTTGAGGGTGAGCACACTGTAGTGTATACAGAAGTTGAACTATAATGTTGTACATACAAAACTTATATAAAGTTATAGACTGATGTTAGCCCAATACAAAATAAATAAATAAAAGTAAAATTGTACCTTCGCATTTAATGATGGCTCTAGGTAGAGAAAAAGTAGCGTAAGAGAATTTTCTTTTGAGGACCTATTGCTTATTTCGTGTGTGTGTGGTGGGGGGGAGATCAGTTCCTGGAATTTAAAATTTGACATTTGAGGGGCCAGCCTGGTGGTGTAGTGGTTAAGTTTGTGTGTTTCATTTCAGTGGCCCGGGATTCACGGGTTCAGATCCCGGGTGTGAACCTACACACCGCTCATCAAGCCATGCTGTGGTGGCGACCCACATACAAAATAGAGGAAGACTGGCATAGATGTTAGCTCAGCAACAATCTTCCTCAAGAAAAAGAGGAAGATTGGCAACAGACGTTAGCTCAGAGCCAATCTTCCACACCAAAAATTAAAAAAAAATTGACATTTGAAAATGATTATAAAGTTACAGTTATACCAGAGGAATAAATTCCAGAGATTTTCTGTATAACATAGTGGCTATAGTTAATAATAAGGTATTATAATATAATATTATAAAAATTATAATAATAAAGTATTGTGTATTTAAAAATTTTTTAAGAGGGGTAATCTAATATTAAGTGTTCTTACCACCAAAAACAAAACAAAACAAAAAAGCCCCAACAAAGGGGCACAGGGAAGCTTTTGGAGATGATGGATGTGTTTATTACCTACACTGTGGTGACAGTAATGCAAGCATATACATACATCTAAATTCACCAAACTGTATACATTAATTACGTGCAGTTTTTTGTATACCAATTTTACCCCAGTAAAGCTGGGGAAAAATGAGAAAAAAATACTTTTTAAAATCCATTTCAAGATGAAACAGAAGAGAGTTTTAAATGCTACACATTACACAAAATATCCAATCTCATCATAGGTATCATCTGTTGGTGCTAATATGTGTCAGACACTAGTAACTGCTTAAGCCACAGGTCAGTTATATGAGGTACACAGGCAAATTACTTAAACTATCTCTACCTCAGTTTCCCAATTTGTAATCGAACAGTAATAGAACTTACCTCATTAAGTTGTTTTGAGGTTGAAATGAGGATAAAACCTTGACATGGTGCCTGTCACACAGGAAATGGTCAACAAACAGGGACAATTGTTATCATCATAATTTCCCTTTTAATGGAAGGCAATCGAGGCTTCGAGATATTAAGGTCACAGACAGACTCAGACCTGCCTGACTCCGGAGCATATGCTCTTAACCACTAAGCTACACTGTCTCCCTATTGTCCATGCAAATATATCAGTCCAGAAATTTTCCTTTTTTATCTCCTAGTTAATGTTTTCTGGATCTTATTCGCACAGAATCAAGAAAATCTCTTTTGGTCATATTTCCAAGAACATGTGTTTCTTTCTTCTGTCTCCTTGTTCCAAAGGTAAATATTGTATAACTGGTGAGTCCCTATAATTATTTTACCCAAATAGGATTCTATGGAATCTGAAAATATTTCCAGGTAAATGCTCAGGTCCACATTTTAAGGTTGTGCCGTGGAGGTCGTGTTCTGCACCAGTGCAGATTTCAGTGAAATGGACCATGCAATTTTATAATCATGTGTATATCTGATTTACCTGAAACTTCATTTAGTTTCTGTGGAAGCAGCAACTAACATCTGGCTTTACTTTGAAAGTCCGCAAAAGGGTCTTGTTTGTGAGTCCACCAAATAACGTCATCCTAGCCATAACCATGCATACAAGAGGAAACTTAAGAGCGTCCCTCCCCGGAAAGTCTGAGAGGCTCTAATATTCACTTTGTGAAGACGCCTTCAGAGAAGGAGGTACAACTCTTCCAGTTTGGAAAAGAAACGTCGACATGAGAAAGGCACAGCGTTTTGACTACATCCTCGATTTGCTCTAGTGATCGCAGTTCTCCAGTGGGTTTGAGAACAGGGTTGGTATTTTATTGTTTGCTTCCATGTGGTTCTGGCTGCTATGGGAACCACCACTTTGGTGTTCCAATGGTCAGCACGTCTGACTCACTTTGGGGAAAGGTACAGTAACACTGTGGCACACTTTCAGGAAAAAGCATGGAAAGCAAAACAGAATCAATGACCCCCTTGAAATAAAAGGAGACTGTCTGACATCCAAATCAGGCTAAACCTGAGGGTCTGGCTTGGCAGTGCACAAAAGAAGCTCAAAGATGGTGTGTCTGGGAGTCTGCACTCTCCTTTGAGTGGTAGTTTCTCTATTCACACCACCAACCCCTTAACTACGTTTTTAAACATGTAATATCACAGGACATGACCCTACACCAGAATTCTCAACATTTAACTTATGTCATCAGCACTGCATCTAGAAAATAGCTGAGAAAAGAACATGGATTATTCTATAATAGATTCAACTAAATTCCTTCCAGGGAGCTCAGCAGCGGCTCTTTTGTGGCCGGGCACCCTAGCTTGTCTCCAGTATTGGCTCCCACCCTAGCTCAACCTTGGACCTCTCTGGGAACAACACACCAGCCATTACATCGGTTTTTCCAGAAGACCTGGGAGAAGATTTGTTTCTTCTCAATCCCTTTCTTATAGCATCACTGCCTATTCAAGTCACTGTAAACACAATTCTTTAATATGATCTCTCCCATTTTTCAATGATAGGGAAAAAAACTGATTTCTGACATACTGTTAAAATTTCCTGGTCTCATGAGTAACATTATTCCATGAAAAGAGAAAATGTAGAGACAAGATTTACAAAGACTTTATTATATAAGGGTAAAAGAGAAGAGTAGATGAAATAGAATATATCAGTACAAAGATGGTCTATTGACAAAGAGAAAAATAGAAATGGCTTTTAAATATATCAGTCAAAAAACTCAGACTGCCACTACACTGTGTCAAGTTAGTCTTGGGTTATAAATTAACCTCTTAAAGAGTGTGAGTTAAGACCTTTTTAGCCACCAGGGGACCCAAGGTAGCAAACCAGGCCCTTTTTGAAGCCATCTGCTAGCAAATAAGAGTCTAAGCCAGTGACATTTCAAGAACCTTTCTTGGTTCCAAGAGGAAGTTGTCCCAATAAATGAGCAGAAATGGAGAAGTCATTACTGAAGTCTGAGAGAATGAACGCCTTTTTAAATCCATGTTTAACTAGAAAGTCTGGCCCAGTTGAACACTGAGGGAATCAGAGAACATTTGTATCAATAGACACCTGCAAACAGTCACAGGATGCTTGGAGATGTCTTTCTAACAGAAGCGATTCACAGAAATGGCTGAACGACCTCCATTTATTTCTTTATTAATTTTGGACAACTTGGAAGCCTCCACAAAAGACTGAGTAAAAATAAGTATGGTCTCAAAATCTAAACAATGGTTTGAATGGTTTTCCAATATGTCAAAACCTCATATTTCCATTTATTCATGTATGAATCGGGCAATGTACAGGGTTCACAGATGTCTGTTGGTTTTTTGACAGAGTAAAGGAGTTTTCTTTCTAACTTTGGGTGAAAATTCAAAAATAAAACTGATCAAGAAATTTTAAAAGAAGAGATCCCTGTCTAATATGGGGTTCCTTACTTCCTCTCAAGAGTTTTTAATTTGCCTGTTCCACTTTCCACAGAGAATATTGGAAAGGCTCCATACCCTTCTCAAGAGTCCTTCCCCTCACTCATCCTTTACGATGTCAGTTTTTCCAGGAGCCATTTCCTTGGCTTGGAATTCTCTTCCTCTGAGGCCCACCTGCCAAACTTCTTCCTATCTCTCAAGACTCAGGGAGCCAGTCCCTATACATGTGAAGGAGTAGAATGAGAAGAGGATGCAGTGTGACCTGAGAGACATCACAAGAACACTCTGCTCTCAGACTTCTACAGCTGCAGGGGCTTGGTTCTTTTGATTTATAAGTCTCCCTGCTTCTCTACACAAATGCGAAAGAAGGGCACGATTTCCAACCTCACATCCAGGCCTTGAAAAGCTACACCGTAATAAGTGTTTACTGTATTTAATACTTCCCAAATATGACAGCTGTCGTCCCCTATGGAGACAGACTTGGAGTTTGGGATGATTTACAAAGCAGGCTGGACAAATTCCCATGTTATCAGGCCCCCAGAAAGTTTTTTCCAAATGGAACAGATAACAGCCACTGCTGCTTCTCCACATTGAGAAGATTCAAGAAGACCAGGTCATCTAAAGTTTTATCTACTTTGCTTGAGTCCTGTTCAAAAAGATGTTAAAAGAGAAGAGATGGATTATATGCACGTAAGTAAATGAGCACACGCTGTGGAAAACAGTTTGGGGTTCCTCAAAAGGTTAGACTTAGACTTCCTGTATGACCTGGCACTTCCACTCCTAGGTTGATACCCAGAAGAATTGCAAACAGGTATTCAAATACTTCCACACAAATATTCATGGCAGCACTATTCACAATAGCTAGAAGGTGGAAACCACCCAAACGTTCATCGAAGGATGCATAGATAAACAACTGTGGTATATCCATGTAGTGGAATATTATTCAACAATAAAAAGGAAGGAAGTAAAAAGCATGCTGCAGCATGGATGAACCTTGAAAACATTATATGGAATGGAAGGAGCCAGGAACGAAAGGTCACATAATGTGTGACTCCATTTACACAAAACATCTAAAATAAGCAAATCCATAGAGACAACAAGAAAATTAGTAGTTGCTCAGGGCCCAGCAGGAGGGCAGATTGGGGAGTGACTCCTTAACAAGTATGGCATTTCTTTTGGGGTGATAATGTTTTGGAACTAGATAGAGGGGATGGTTGCACAGCATTGTGAATATGTTAAAAGGCACTGATTTGCACACTGTAAAATGGTTAATTTTCTGTTATGTTAATTTCACCTCAATTACAACACATGAATACACACACAGAGACTCCTAAATACTTCAGGCTTACAGAGGCCTTAAACCACAGAGGACCAGCACAAGTGCATGGTGCTACCACAGCCCCAAGGACCTTCTTCTATTTCAATTCACTGCCAAGACACAGAACTGCAAAAGGCATCTCCAAATTGAACTTGCAGTAACTCTGTTTTTGAATCCTATCTTTGACGGACCCCTGGGCTTTTTCTTTTTGTTGCTCTGAAGGAAAGTGTCTTAGACGGCCCATATAACCTATAATTATTTTTCAATAATCTCTGGGCAATTTCTCACGCAGCCTAAGTGAGAAAGAGGATTTTCAAAATGGAAAACGATGTAAGGAAAAGTACTCTCAGAGCTTCCAACAGCTTTATTTAAATCAAGGTTGGTTCTCTTTGAGTTTGGATTGTTTCTCTCATCCCAATTTTCATTACAGGAAACTATTTGAGGCCAGCCTTCAAATCTAGTCTTTGGCTGTGTTTCTCTTGGTTTAGTTAACAAAATAGAACAGTTTAACCTCCATTTTTTTTCATTTAATAATTTTGCAGTCCTTCCGTGGAGGCAAATATATTCATCTCTACTGAAATTTCGCACTATTTTTCTAACAGAGAGAGTTTTAAATAGCCTGTAATTCCCATCAAAATATCCTTCACAAATAAATTCATCTGCAAATAAATTTAAACTGACTTTAGCCCATCAGAGAGCTTACGTGGATCCACAGTTCCCTGACAGGTTCCTCTGGGCTAAACAATAGAAATTAATCTGTAGTTGGCAAGGACTAGGGGGTGAGCCACCCCTCAAGGTCACTGTGAAGAACATTACTGGCTTTGAGCTTCAAGGAATTAAAAGGCTTCCTTCCTGACAAGAGTGGATGTGGCGGAGGTGTCATTCAGGAAGACGATAGGGTTACCAGCCTGGAGGTAAAAAAGTCATTTGAAGCAGAGTGTCTTTGTGTGGGACCTGATGTTTGGAGAAGGTCAGGCTAAGGGCTACAGAATGACATGTCAACTTCCGGCCCAAAGGGCTTCCTTTCATGCCATTTGAAATCCAACAACTTGTAAACTTGCAAAGGTTGGGTCCCTTTGCTGCAGAGTTTCTCATCATAGCAGCTTTTCCTGTTCTTTCAGGATGATGTAACTGTCACCTATAAGTAAAAACAAGAGCCTTTCATTGTACCCAAACACATTGACAAGACAGTAATTAAGCCTTTGCTGTTGACATAATTTTGGCCCATCAAATAAAAAATCATACCAGTTAGGCTCAAAAATCACTTTAAAAAGTCAAATCTCCATGTAATGCAAGCCAAAGATCAACATTATTCTCACTCTGATTTAGTATGCAAAGAGATTTAGCAGCATTTGCAAAGAAATACGAGCCCAATCATGCAGTGTGTCATCTGCATAATTTCTAATATCGCCACTTTGTCTATGGGCACATTGAACTCTCCATAATGCCCAGTTCTCCACTGGAGCTGGCTGGATTCCCAGAATGCAGAGCTGCTTATCACGGGGAAAACTGCGGAAAGGTGTTTCCATCTACAAGCATAATCAGCCCCGTGACACAGTAGTAAATCTGTTAAAGTCAAATTTTTCATTGCAACGAAATGTAAAACTTCTTAAAAAACTGCAAGCCTAGGATCACGCTATTATGAATGAGGTGCTTGTAATATCCTTTCTCTGGCCACGTTACAATATGTTATGGAGGCAACCTAACCTTGCTATTTTAATATTAATACTAAGATATGCCAAATATAATGTTCACTAGGAGAGGCACAGTATTTGAGCTGCTTAACAGAGGAAACAATAAACCTAAATTCACCTTTTATAAACACTGTCACATACTTCAACTCACTTGGTTCCCATGACAGCCCTATAGGATAAATAGGACGTATTTTCCTTGACCTCATCTCATAGATGATGAATCTGAAGCTCCATGGGATGAGCGATGTCCCTGGCAGCGAGCCACACCACACCCAGCGCTGTGTCATCTTCACTGCAGTTGTTCTGAATCAAGAGCCGCATCCTTAGAAGAAGGTTACTGAGGAAGCACGGTGGCAGAAAACTGCTACCTTTGATTGGCCTGTTGAGGAGCTTTTCAAGCTCATGTTTTTTCCCCGAAAGAAGAGGGTGTCTTACTCCTCGTCCCTCCCCTTTCACAATCAGTGTTATGCAGTTTGCTTTCATGTTAATTAATGATACCTGGAAATGCTGTGAGAATAATGTCATGTTTTAGAAGTTCTCAGTGCGGTTTCTGCTGACATAATGAGAAGGTGTGTGGGGGGAGGCCTCTCGGTTTGCTTTGTTCATTCATTTTAACCCATAGGAGAAGATGAGGGGACTGTCTCAGTCGGAGGTAGGACATTGAGTGCCTGTCCCAGCCCCTGGGATCCTGGATGTTCTGGAGAAACTGGGCAAAGAAGGTGAAGAGCATCACATCAATATGTTTCCGACTGTCAACTCCAAAGTTCTGGTGTGACCCGGCACTGGCTGAATGAGGAGGCGGAAATATGGGGATGCCAGAAACTGAGGGTTGAGACCAGGTGGTAGGAAACCTGGCACGTGCCTGTTTCATCACAAAAGGCCCGGGACTGGGAGCTAAAACTTCGGTTATAGTTGCAGAGCCACCAGCTACTCATCGCCTGTGACTCTGGGCAGGTCACTCCTCCTTTTCCTGGCCCTACACGTCCTCCTCTTTATACAACAGGGTTGTACAACGCCTGAGTTTCCTCAACTTCCGTCATTTACAAACCACATATACAATTGTGCTCCTTTATTTAACGTACAACCTGTACAATTATTTATTTAATTTGCTTAATATTTTCCTCTCAATCTACTTACTATTTTACTGATATTTTTATTTTAATTTTGAAATTATATTGAAGTTTAGTATACATATAGAAAGTATATATGCAGAAAGATGTACAAATAGTAATCATATGCTAGATAAACTGTTACAAATGGAACACACCCATGCCACTGGATCACGAAGCAGAATATCACCAGCACCCCAGCAGATTCTTCATGCCCCTGGCAGTCATGACTCCATAAGGTAACTACTATCTTGACTTCTAAATGACTGAATTGATTTTGCCTGTTTTTGAGCTTCCTGTAGATGGAACCACATAGTACGCAGTCTTTTTTTGTCTGGGTTCTTTCACTCAATACTTTGTTTGTGAGATTCATCTACATCGTTGTAGTCTTGGTCCATTCTTCCTATTGCCGTTTAAATCCCATTGTGTGAGCATACATGGCGTATCTGTGGATGGGCATTTGAAAAAAACTCAACTTGGGACTATTATCAACAGGGTTGTTAGGACATTCTTCAAATGTCTTTTGGTGAATATAAATACATGTTTCTGTGGGGTAAATACCCAGAAGTGGAATTGCTGAGTCATATTAACTTTAAAAGAAAGTTTTATATGAATAGGGCAAATGGAGAACCAGTGCCACTTATAAACAGAAGACAAAATAAACACCATAAAAAGAAAAGAAGATTACTAAATAATAGCCAGACAATCTCTGCTGAAGGCTCTCAGCTTGAGGCCTCACTTGCCTTGTTCCCTATCTTATGCAAATATCAGGGAGGGGTTAAAGATGCTCTAGTACTTATAGAGATTTTTGTCTTGATTAACGAGAACACCTGAAAGACAGCTGAAAGATAATTACTTTCTCTCTGTGTGATTCAACAGCATTTAATGCTGCTCTCTACCTAAAATCATCAAGTGTACTACAAAGGGTCATAAGCTACAATTTGGGGGAAAAAAGAACACATGAACAGTTTCTTCTAATTCTGACAGTTCATGACTTTATAGACCAGCAGTTCTCAGTTGAGGGTGATTTTGCCTTCCAGGAAATATTCAGGAATGTCTGGAGACATTTTTGATCATCACCACCGTGGAGAGGGAATGCTACTGGCATCTAGTGAGTAGAGGCCAGGGTGGCTATTAAACATCCTACCATTTACAGGACAGCCTCCCAGGGCAGACAAAGAATCATCCACCTCAAAATGTCAATAGTGCTGAGGTTGAGAAGCCCAGCTACACACTGAGATGTCACCATTGTGAAGGTCCTTCCACGGGAGCATAATAGAACTCTGCAGTGATCAAAGGGATTCCGCACTGGAAACCATTGACTAGTACTTTCCCAGAAAGCAAATGAAAAGACAAGGGGTCAGTGTAATAGAGCAGTGTGGATATTCAGATCTGAGACCTGCTCCCCGCTCCTTTCACCTACTTGGAAACCAATACCAGAATGAAGTCACTTTCACAGCAAGAAGAACAGGTTCTACTTCCCAGGTGATAGGTCCTTCAGATTCCCTCAAAAAGAAATTAGGTTAATTACAACTTCCTACAAGGGAGAAAACCATACTTCTAATCACCTTGTTTCTACTGCTACTGACTTGATTGGCATTTTGGGAGAGAGTTGCTTCTCAGACCTTGCAACCTCACTCAAGTGGAGTGCATTTGGAAAAGCATTTATCTCTGTCTAGCTCTTTAGACTAAGGATGCCAAAGGAAATGTACTCAGTAATCTTTACAACATCTCCATGAAGTATTATAACAATATACATTGTCCCGATGATGAAACTCCAGGGTTTGATAATGAAGGGGAGAGAGTGCCAGAGTTCGAACTCAGATTTTCCTGTGGTTAGTTCAGTAGGCTCAATTACATCTTCTTTCATCATGAATTCAAGGCCCCTTGTCACTTCAGTCCAACAAAGAGGAAAAAAGATGAGGTAATGGAGAAGAATAAAAAGAAGTACTTAAAGAAAGCAAGAGAAATGCACCACACATTGGAAAGCCTGTTAAATAGGGAGTCAGAGTAAGAAAAACGTTCCTCAGTGCTACAGAAGTGCTTTGGAAGTAATTAATTAGCTGATCTGTTGTTTAATGGTATGGACTTTATGCGGATTAAATGAACATGATAATCTTGATTTTACCATGTAAATCAGTTTAGGGAAGAAAACACCCAGTGATATCGTTCTGAGTTGCAATTTTTAAAATTAAGCATAAAAGTTCCTACTCAAATTTGAAAATTGAACTTTCATTTTTGTAACTGACCCAGAACTAATCTGTCAAAAACATAGAGTGTTCCAAAGAGAGCTATTGATTGAGTTGAAAATTTTCCCCTTGGCATTTTCCAGAAGGCAATTTTTGGAGCACCTACTGGAGGCGTTCTCATTGATCAATTCTTCCTTCTGACACCTTAAAATAACATTTGAAGAATAAGCCTTTGGCTCAAGTCTCAGGATCTGACTTGAAATCAATTGTGGGAAATCTAGGAAAGCCCAAGACAAAACAAGGTAGAACCTGACATTGGAGAATTGATAAAGGAAAGAAGTGTATCTTTCTCAATTAGATTTTCAATCGAGCCCAACTCTGTATAAAAGCTCTGAGGGCCTGAGGACAGACAGTTTCATATAACTTCATCTAAGACTCATATGGGTGATAAGAACCTACATAGAAACTAATACAAGAAGCGTTCCTAGGAGTGCCTATGTAAAAACTAGGAGTATAATTGTTTCTTAATGAAGGGCCTGACAAAAGGTCACAACTTTTTATCTTACCAAGTAGGAATTTTTTTAAAGTATTTAAGATCTACCATCGCCATCATTTACAAAAAAAGAAAAGGACATTTTAATTCAGCGCTAGCAGTTAGAAACCACCAAGTCAGGGATGATCTAGTCCAACAGGTCTCAAACTTTTTGATTTCAGGGCCTCTTTGCACTCCTCAAAATTATTGAGAACCCCACTAGATTTCATGTGGGTTATATCTACTGGTATTTGTAGTATTAGAAATTAAAGCTCAAGATAATTTTAAAATACAAGAATATATAAACACACATTCAGAGTGATGACATCATCACATGTCATGGAAAACTCCACCATGCACTGAGGAGAGCACGAGAGTGAAAAAGGAAAATAATGCCTTTACTGTCATCATGAAACTTGTTTGACCTTGAGGACAAGCTGAAAGGATATTGGGAACTCCCAGATGTTCCCAGACCATTCTCTGAGAGCGACTGATCTAGTCCAGTGGCTTCATCTTATTGATCAGGAGACTGAAGTCTAAAAGGGCCAGTGACCTTTTCCAAGGTGGCAGATGGGAAAACGTCAAAATGCACCAGCACACACACACGCATACCCACATGCATACACAGAGGCACACACACATGCATACACATATCCGCGCATAAACATTTAGCCCATGTAGTTAGGTAGAACACACTCTGGAACCTGCCCCACACAGGAAGGAGGACAAGCTCCACTGCCACATACAGTCCTTTCTATGAGAAGAACAGAACAGAGAGTGAACAACCGGCCCCTAGCATCTTCTGTATTCTTCTCATGACCTCGCTGTGATGGTAGGTTATAATAATAAAGCTGACTTGGGGTGGTATTGCAAACACCCAGCAATCTGAGGGAGAATCTTTCCATTTTAAAGGCTGTTTTGCTTAAAGCAGCAGGCTTCTGCTGGAACACCAATTTCTCTGACTTGGAGGGCTAGCCTCGGCTCTGCAGAACAAAAGGATGATTTGAAAAGAGAGGTCTTAATTTGTAGTTTGTTGTATTTTGAGTTTAAGCCAGACCCCGAAGGGAAGACTATAATACCATTTGAATTACATAAAAGAAAAAAATTCCTCAGCGGTGCCAATAATGGAGCTTGTGGATGCTATTTGAATGCATGGCGAGGAAAATCTCTCTCTTAAATTTAATGTCCTTTGTGTGGTTTTCTTTCTTTGTCTTACAGGTAGAAAAAACACATGGGTTTAGAACATTATTGCTTGGATTAAGCTACCTTCACTTATGCTGACTAAAACAGAGCTGTTTTTGAGGCTTAATATTCGCTGAAAAGTTTATATCCCCAAATCAATTAAACCACAAAGTTTCCTTAACTGGTCTTAGCTCTGTCATCGAACATTTCTTCTTGTCAAGAGAGATGTCATCAATATTCTTAAGCTTTTTATGCGAAATAAATAAAAACTAATAAGGTATTTGAATGGGACAGTAGCAGATATATAGCAGAGGGTGCAATGAAGTTGAGTTCAGAAGTCCGAATTTAAATCTAGGCTTTCCATTTATTAGCTAGATGTCTGGCAAAAGACTAATTTTTCTCTTCTGCAGAACAGGAACAGTAGTACTGTCTCACAAAGCCCTAATTTTGAGGGGTGTATCCTACTGCTCATGATCCCCAGCAGAACCCAGAATGATCTATGTCCTCACGCTGGCTCTGCTATTGCAGCAACCAGGGCCCAGTGGCCCCTTGTCGCTCTGGAATCAGCAAAATGGCAGCCACAAAAATGGGGCCAGGGCTGTGAATGGCAAACTCTTAGCTCAGCTCCTGACATAACAACAGCTCAGTAAATGTTAGCCATTCTTATTTTCATTATTAATAAAACGGTATTTCCAGCTGAGGATAATTTACTGGGACAGTATGAATTCTGTCTTAGTCCAAATCAACAGTATTTCTGGAGCTGAGGTATCTTAACACCAACATAGCCCAGAGGGCAGGCAAAGATTTGCTGTGTTCCACTAGATGCATCTTGTGGTATTTCTTTCCATTGTACTAATCAAGAAATGATTTATAGAACACATATTTGCATGATTGGAAAACAACACTTTAAAACAATTGTTGCCGTCGGAACTATGTACTGGCTGGGAGCTAAGGCAGTAAGTATGGAACCCACAAGTCTACCAGGTGATGGTCGTACTCTGACTGCCACCCTGGCATCTAATAGCTCACAAGGCAACACTGAGCTATCATTTCAGCTCCTTGGGTGATACCTAACTGTTATTTTCAAATATTTCAACATGTAATTTTTAAAACGGATGGTCATTGAAATGCATTATTTCAGAACAATTCCCCTGTTTGGACGTTTCCAGTGTTAAGACTCCTGGATCAGAGATCTTTTACCATATGCATATTAGTAGTTCATGTGCGTAAGAATATCCTAGTGCCAGATACAAAGGTGTTCAAACCATGTTGCTGAATTGAAAGGAAAATTCCTTATCATATGCCCTTTTTTTCCATAGCAATTATCATTATATATTTTATTAAAATCAGCTGTAGGAAAAATATTTTTTAAAACCTGAGATCTAAACTCAGCAGCCAGACTTTTTGATTGTCTTCATAATTCTACTGAACGTGCATAGAATTAGAATTTGCAAAGGCACAAATCAAGTAATCAGGAAGTCAAGCTTACAAAGGCAAACATCGTGCAAACTTATCATGAAATCCTGAATTGGCAGAAGCAATTCTGGGATATGTATAGGAAAATGTGACGCTTGCATTTCTAAGCAGATAAGACTGAAATTCAATAAAGTGTTCATAAAATTCTGCTAAAAATTTGGCCTTGAATAATGTATCAAGTTGTAT
The DNA here is from genome assembly GCF_037783145.1 of Equus przewalskii. Classification (NCBI taxonomy): domain Eukaryota; kingdom Metazoa; phylum Chordata; class Mammalia; order Perissodactyla; family Equidae; genus Equus; species Equus przewalskii. The sequence continues at coordinate 14,337,473 of NC_091838.1, forward strand.
AAATATTAATTTGGAAAACTGATGAGTACAGCTGCATTTTGAGTTTGCCAAATCATCGTAGAATTATGGAATCATAAAAATACAAGCAGCAGCTAAGTTAAAAAGAAAAAAGAAAGCCCCCACTGTCTGTCTGTTGCCCTATTTCGCTATTATATAAACACCTTCCCCAGAGAGGTCTCTGAAGACAAACCTGAAGCTCACCTGCCCTTGGGGTTTTATGTTCTAGAACCTCTAAATACCCTTTATTGTTTACAACCATCTGGGTTAGGTTTTTCTTCACGTGCAAGTAAAGCATTCCAACTCACAGAAGGATATTCTCTTAGTTCTTCTTTTCACTCTGTAGTGGATCCTAGCAGGTTCCTATGATGCATCAATTATTCCACCTTCTCTTCCTTCAACAAAAAGGTTTTGTTCAGGTGTCAACCTCTTCCCCACACAGCCATGCGCATCAAAGGAAACGGATCCCACCCCTGGCTCCAGGAAGGAGCTATTCCCCAGCCGTCATCTTGGTTTTGCGTCTTCTGAGTCAGGTTCCCTCTTGGTGGTCAAACAATTACCAAGAATTTGGGGAGCCCCTTACTTCTTGTCCACATCAGGGGAGAGCAAGTATTTCTAATTCTGTGTCCCAAACAAGAGTCCCTAAATTTACTTTGACTTAGGTCACATGCCCAGCAAATAACCAATCACTTTGGCTGGAGGGACGAAACATATTGATTGGCTTAAACCATGCCCCCCCAACCCTGGGGGGGCAGGTGAAGTTAGCCATTGTAGGAGAGCGTTCACCACCACAACAAAAATCTACATGCCGTTAGAAAGAGGTAAACAGGGGATAAACGCTGAGTAGGTAGGTTTACCAGATTCAGCAAATAACAATGCCGGGCGCTCAGATAAATTTAAATTCAGATAAACAACAAATAATTTTTTAGGATAAGTATGTCCCTAAAATTGCATTCGACATTCTTATACTAATATGAACGTCATTTATCTGAAATGTACATTTCAGGTCAAGTTTGTCTGGGTGCCTGTCTACTGTGTTTTTAGAGGTAAACATCACAATATATACAATGCAATACAGTATAACATAGCTCTGGGTGGAGAATGTAGGTGGACAGATGTAATAATGACTACGATTTGAGTGCCAATGATAGGTCAGGAGTTTTGTTTAAGTCAACTAATCCTATTATCATCACTGCAAATTAGATATTATCATTATCCCTGTTTTACATGTAATAAAAATGTTAGGCTCTGAAAGGTTAATTAATTCATGGTCACAGAGCTAGTTGAGTCACTAATCTGGGGCCTCAAGTCTCTAATCTGTATGCTTGACTCCCACACTCCCAGGCCTCTCTTCCCTTCTAGAAGGAGTCAATGTGAGAAGGACACACCTCCATCTGTACTCAACCATCTCCGAGGTCCCTTTCTTTCGACACTAAAGGTCTCCTTCAACTTTAATTATGACCCTATTTTAAACAGGCCTCCAGAACTCAAGAGAAAAAAATCTGCAGAATGGATAAAACATGACAACATGCAAGGCCAGCTGACTGGAGGCCCTGGGCACTAGAGCTTTCCTGGAAGATTATTTTTTCCTCTTAAATGTACACATGCTTCCCAGAAATCCTCAGCTGGTGATAGTTCAAAATTCACATACCTTTAGTGTAATTGATTCCAAGCTTTCCAAAATGCTGTATGTCTCCTCTGAAAAATTTACAGCAAATTCATTGTCTCAGTAAAGAGTTCATTTCGGAAGGTCTTAATGTCTCACTTCAATCCACCGTGGTGCAGAGCAAGACTCATCAACTGCTCTCAAGAGCACATGACAGGGCCGGCCAGGTGGCGAAGCAGTTAAGTGCAAACGTTCCGCTTTGGCGGCCAGGGGTTTGCAGGTTTGGATCCCGGGTTGGACATGGCACTACTTGGCAAGCCCTGCTGTGGTAGGCATCCCACATGTAAAGTAGAGGAAGATGGGCACGGATGTTAGCTCAGGGCCAGTCTTCCTCAGCAAAAAGAGGAGGATTGGCAGTGGATGTTAGCTCAGGGCTAATCTTCCTCAAAAAGAAAAAAGAAAAAGAGCACATGAAATAGCAGCTAACCGTCACAAACAGAGTCCCCTTAATCGAGTCTGCTGTCAGGATTCTCTTCTGTTCATTAAATACATACAGTTCACTTTTCTTTTCCTCTCCAGATCAAGTTCCCAAACCCGTAATCAAACCATTAAGAAACACAAACCACTGTTTTTGAGTATTTTCCAAGTTGGTCCACCACTCATTGATGTTGCACTCAGTGACCTGCTGTGTGTTCCAGGCACTGCATCCCAACTTATTCCTGACACATCAAGGCAGCTCTCATCTCTTCCTAGTGACGACAGGAGGGAGGCGACAGTGACTTGGTGGGGTTGGTGGGCATGACTTTGGATTGGGGATACGGTTAAGTGTGCTTTGATAAGTAGCAGAATAATTGGCAAAGGGTGGCCACTAATTTCCAGGTGTTGTTAGCAAAGCAATTGGACCAAAAAGTTAGTTCCCCAGATGGCTAAGGCTGCTCTCCTCACGGGGCAGCTCCTTCTCACTAGATCTTTATTCTCACATCATCGTGAGGTTGGACATTAGGCCAGAATACTCAAGACCAGTGGCCACCATTGCCTGGAAGAAGAGGAACTATGGGAAAATCTATCTGCAAAGATGACCTCACTCCAGGAGATCTCAGCAGCCTAATGTGGCGGGCTTGAGTGGAAAGGCAGCCTGCTATGGCTGGTTGACTTCAATCTTGGTTAGCCTGAATTTTTAAAACGGAGAAAACAACTCATATATGTGCTCCCAGACCCTCAGGTCCCTATTTATGTATTAATGCTGATAATTTCTTTCACAAAAGCACTTAAGACACTTTTTACATAATTAGTATTTATTTTGCAGATCACTGTGACCCTCAGATCTTTTTCTACCCAGTTTGCACAGAGTGGATCCTCCTTACCCCTCTCCTCTTTATTGATTCAGTTCTTGTCAAATTGTGACTCACCTTCCAATTCTGTCTTGTTCACGTATGTCCTTACCTTCTATTTGACAATTTAATAAGGTTGCTTTGCTATTTATAATCTGGTTCTTTATAGCACTATAGTGGTCTAATTTAGGTCATCCAGATATTTAATGACAATATTTTCTATTAGATTTTATGTGTCATTGATTAAAAAGTTAAATTGTCTAAAACCCAAGCCAGACCCCCATAGAATTGTAGTACATACATTTCCTCTGGCTGGCTGCCCTTGAATAGGAATTAGAAATCAGAAATATTAGGTGGCTGGCTGTATGTAGAGTATTCAGAGCACATTTATATCTCAAGTGGCTTTCTCTGTGCCATATTAGCCTTTGGGGTCACTTCTTCTGCCCTCAGTGTGTATACTCACAGACAACAAAGCTATGTTAATATTAACCCGATCAAAATAGAAAATGCAACATGCTGCAAAAAGATATACACTGTGTGCTCCAAATACATTTCAGTTCCGATCTCTACAAGCAATCTTAATCGGGGAACTTTTCCAAATAATCAGTAAGACGTTTTGTCACGAATTACGTCACACATTTATGTTGACATCTTAAAAAGCACATAAGGAAGGGGAAAGTTAACAACCTGAGAAACAAATCTACGTTAATGGCTTCTAACAATCTGTTGTGCCTCCTGCTCTGTTCACTACAAATTAACAAATGCTTTGCCTTAACTCAAAGGAGACTCAGGGCTGCTATGGGAGACCACGGGGAGAGAGGTTTTCAGTAGGGGGCTTGCTACACCACTCATGGGATGGCCTGCCTAGCTGCCCACTCTGCTAACCCTCCCTCCAATGCATTATGCCTTCCTAGACCTTTGGCTTCTGTACCTTTCAACTTCACCTCACAGCAATGAGCCACCTACTTCTTCCGATTCTTCCCGCAATTTTTTTCCTGGTTCTCATCTCTTTTCTTTGTACTTTTCTCTGCCTCATTCATTTCCTTGAAGTACCTACTGTACTACAAGCAATGGTCTAGGCATTGGGACTTCAACAAGAGCAGTACAAAATACTTGCTCTTAGAGAGCTTATGTATAGTGGTGAGGTCCCAACCTCATCTGTGAGGATAGATGCTAAATAAGCATACAATATGCGAGGGGCTGAGAAAGAAGAGAGTGATGGTGGCTGCGAGAGGGAGTGGCGCTATTAATCACCAGCATCCACCAGACGTCCATCCTTTTGACCTTCTTCTTGTCCTTCCCTATGTTCCAAAACTTGGGAAATTCATTTGCTCACATAGTTCCTCTCTAACGCCAATTTCCAAATTTATGTCTATATCTTTTCCTTTCTATTTCTGATTTAACCGTTACTCTCAGGGGTGGTTTCATTCTCCTGGTTGGTTTTATCTAAAATAAACCTTGTTATAAAGTAGTTTCTCCATGGGAAACTCCAGTGGGTCCTGAGAACAATATTACAAGAAGGTTATTGTGTCTGTACTTTTGTGTATTTGGATGTTGGGCATGCTACATATCTAGGGTAATTTACTGCATTTTCAGTTTCCATTCAGGTGTTTGCTACTGTATGGACTCAAGGAAGTCACCAAATAGCATTTCAGCTATTGGCCGTGTTCCTTTCATTCTTCTTCATTATTCAAACAGCCCGGGAAGAAATTCCCTGTAGGACTTCTCAATAGATTTACTAATTCCCAACCAGGCAAATTTAAGAAGTAAATACTGTGGTAGCTTTGAAGCTGATATAAACTTCAGCTTTCAGGCTATCAAGCTTTTATAGTCAACCTGTGTACAGACGTTTGGGCACATCCTGGGGTTCACCTTCGCTGTGTTGAATCATTTCCAGATCTGGAAGGGTTTGGCCTCTGGGAACGACTCAGACGGAATGGACGAAATTGCTGCTTTGTTTCCATTTAAGGATGGAAACCAGAGAGTAATTTATTTCTTTATTTACTGGTTATGAGCTTGGAAATTCACACTTTTCTCTGCTTCACCACAGCACTTTCCCATTCACAGGATGGCTTAGAAGGAAAAGCTGCAATTAGCCGATTCTATTTTCATCTTACCATATGGCCCTAAAAGAGTATGGAGAAAGGGCTCAACCTGGCCTCTAAATGTAATCCTACAAATCACTGCTGGAACCCTGACCTAAGCAGAGTCCTAAAACATTTTTATTCCTATGTGATAATTTAAAAATATCAATTGAGAAAAAAACCAAATGTCAGCTGTGAAATGAATACCCCATCTGGAGGCCAGGGGTTTTGCTGTTTGATTCCAATTAGAGGTAATGGGAATCATGAGGATTCTTGCTGTACTTCTCCTTATGTAGGTGTTATTTTTGCAATTAAAGCACTACGTGTGTCTCTGTAGGGTTTTTATTTAATTGGCAAACACGGTATGACATATGTCAAATTTCATCAATTCTTAGGACTTTGCGGGAAAAATTGCTTTGAATTTGCTGATGTTTAATGTCCATGTCCCAAGTCTCATTCCAAACAGCACTGCAAATTGGTTTCTATTGCTTCTCTGTCAGTGGTCCGTAGCCTTACAAATAGATTTATGAATGACACCCATTAAGGAATGGCTCAGAAATAGTCAGAACAATTTCAGGATTTTTCTTACTTTCCTTCTTTTTTCTGATGCCGAAAGTTATATATGCACAAGTCTTGTCTGAACAAAAACATAAACATACTGGAACACATCTGGAAATAGAATTCAGTCAAACATTACTTTTACTCATTGTCAACATTTCTCCTTGCACATTATCCCTGGCTATTTATTTAAGGTGACACTTGACTACACCTTGGTTACCTTAGGGAGAAGAAAATGGTGGTGGATATAATAGCACCTCCACACTCCTCTTACAGAGCATCGCGAGTCTAGTGGTTTGTGTCTGCAAATGTACAACGGGCCCCATTCTTCTCTGAGCCCACAAGGGGGCACTCGCTTAACACCTTCCTGGATACACCGCTGAGTGGGGCAAGCTTGCCAGAGAGAGTAGAGTCAAAGCTACAAGAAAAGAACTCCCACCAGCCATTTTGAAATTACCACAGGGAGGAAGACGCTGTGTGAAAATCTTTAACACTGTCTCGACACTCATCATCACTAGAGAGGGAATGGAGTTCACAAGCCATCGGTGGTAATCTGTGCCCTCTACAATTCTTTTCTCCTCATGTTTCAGTCTCATCCTCTTATCTCTGCCTTTCCCTCTGACTCAAGAGAAAAGAGGCCATTCCTCCTCCTTAAAGGCTAAGCTCTATTTCTTCCCATCTCCAGAGGGGCCATGTTCTCATGGCCATCTCTTTATCTTTCAACATCTTCAGTCTCCTCTTCCCCTATGAATCCTTTGCCCCTGCACCTTACATTCCCAAGTCTATCCCCATCTTTAAAACCCATCTTTTGAACCTGAAGCCCTATCTAATAACTACCTTAGTCTTCTCTTATCATTACCAGACCTCTTACAAGAGTGGTTATTTAAATGTCAAGTTAATGCATTATTGACCTAAGAAAGAATAAAGTAGTTGCTAGATGGGGTAACTCTTATGCTAAAACAGCTCTTTCTAAAGTCAGCAATAACTTTCAACAACATGAAATATGTTTGCCATCATCTGCTTCTAAAAAGTCTCTTTTCTTTTCTCTTCCATGACTCTTCGTATTTTGGTTTTCTTTCTGCTTCTCTGAGGTCTTCCCTAGTTTTCACTCTTAGTTTTTTTCCATTTTAGCCACCCCAGCTGAAAAACTTTTACTGTTATCCTCCTCACTTTTTCAAAAATGTACATGAAATGAACTCTTTTTGGCCTACAGGTCTATAGGTTTAGACATACGGTTTAAGAATACAGACGTGTAACAACCACCATAATCAAGACCGCCTCTTTGTGATTAAGCCCTTCTCCTATTCTAGTGTCCTGGTGACCACGGATCTATTTTCTGTTCCTAAAACTTTGCCTTTTCCAGAATGTTATTGTATAAAATCATACAGTATGTAGCTTTTGAGTCTGACTGCTTCCACTTAGCATACTACCTTCTTGTCATCCACATTGCTTCATTTATCAAAAATATTTTCTTTGTATTGCTGAGTAGTATTTCATTGTATAGAAGAACCGTAGTTTATCTGTAGAAGAATATTTTGGGTCTTTCCAGATTTTTGTGTATGTGAGTGTGTATAAAGACACTGTAAACATTCATATACAAGGTTTTTGTGTAGACACAGTTTTCATTTCTCTCGTGAATGGCATTGCCGAATCACATGGTAAGTATATGTTTAACTTTATAAGAAACTGCCAAACTCTTTTCCAAAATGACTGTACCACTTTACATTCCCACCAGCAATATATGAGTTCCAGATGTCCCGCATCCCCTTCTTCACTTGGTATTGTCGGTCTTTTTAGTTTTATTCATTCTAATAGGTTTGTAATGCTATCCTATGGTGGCTTAAATTTGCATTTACCTAATGACTAATGATGTTGAGCATCTTTTCATGTGTTTATATGACAACCTATTATCTTCTTCTGTGAAATTTCAGTTCAAATATTTTGCTCATTTTTTAAAAATTGTGTTATTTTCTTGTTGAGTTTTGAGAGCTCTTTATATATGCTGGATAAAGTCCTTTGTTGAATATGTGATTTGTGAATATTTTCTACCAGTCTTTGGCTTTTCTTTTTATTCTCTTAAAGGTATCTTTTACAGAAGTTTTTAATTCTGATGAAGCATCATTTATCAATTTTTTTCTTTTGTCGATTGTTCTTTTGGTGGTATATCTAAGAATCTTTGCCTAACCAGGCTACATTTTCTCCAATGTTTTCATCTAGAAGTTTTAGTTTTATCGTTTTGGAATTTGTATGTTTAAGTACATAATATATTTTAAATTAATTATTGTGTATGCACAGGGTATGGGTTGAAGTTCATATTTTTTACACATGGAGATTCAGATTGTCCCAGCACCATTTGTGGAAAAGGCTATTTTTTTCTCATTGAACTGCCTTTATACTTTTGACAAAAATCCATTTGCCAAAGTTGACCATTTATATGTATCTCTATTTCTGGGCTCTTTCTTTCTGAGACATAGATCTATTTGCCTATATTTTTGCCAATAGCATCTGTCTGATTACTGTGGCTTTATAGTAATTCTTGAAATTAGGTAGTCCTCAAAATTTGTTTTTATTTTTCAAAATTATTCTGGCTATTCTAGTTTCTCGTGTGCGATTTTTTTTTTTTTTTTTTGGCCTTTGAAAAATGGTTTTTGAATCGGGTTTGTCAATATCTACAAAAAGTCCTGCTGGGATGATGATTAAGAATGCATTGAGTTGGGGCTGGCCCAGTGGCCGAGTGGTTAAGTTCGCGCACTCCGCAGCAGGCGGCCCAGTGTTTCGTTGGTTGGAATCCTGGGCGCGGACATGGCACTGCTCATCAAAGCACGCTGAAGCAGCGTCCCACATGCCACAACTAGAAGTACCCACAACAAAGAATATACAACTATGTACCGGGGGGCTTTGGGGAGAAAAAGGAAAAAAATAAAATCTTAAAAATAAATCAATTAAAAAAATAAAATTAAAAAAAAAAGAATGCATTGAGTCTAGAGATGAGTTCAGGGGAAATTGACACCTTCATAATATTGAGTCTTCCAATAAATGAACGTCATACATCTCCCTATTTATTTCCGTCTTTGATTTCTTTCATCGGTGTTTTGTAGTTGTCAGCATGTGGATCCTTCACATATTTTGTTAGATCTTTTCCTAAATATTTCATGTTCCTTGGTGCTAATGTAAATGGTACTGCTTTCTGGGTTCCTTTTTGAGGCTGGTTTCTTCAAACTATGTATCCAGTTTCTCTACAGTGATGTCTTCTCCTTTTCCCTACAGTTTCCATCTTGGATTATTTTAACAGCCTGTGTCATAGGCTTCTGTCTCCGATCAACGTACTCAGCCTGTTGTTCTCAGCCAGCTTCCCTGAACGGCAACTTTCCTCCTGTTACTGAGGTTAAAAATCTTTACATACAACCCCTTCAGAGTAGTATTCAATGCGGTCCTTACAAACATTTTCTCCAACTCCATGGCAGAAAATTCTGAATGCTCTGGATTCATCTACTCATTAAATAGCTTTTTTGAGTTCTGGAAGTTAGGGATGTAATGGGAGGGGGAAAAAGAGCAATAGTGGCTTGATAGCTCAATGATAACAACAACAAGAACAAAAACCGTGGGTCTTGAAAAATATTGTATGTTTTGCCAAGTATCTCTGAGGAAAACTTGAATGACATTTCCGAATAAAAATAGAAGCTACACGATATTGAACATTGATTCTGTTCCAAGCTCCGTGCTAAGCACTTTGCATGCATTGTCTCATTCATCTTCAGGAGAGCCTCTGAGAATGTGGTAGGTATATTGTTACCCATTTTTACTAATGAGGAAACTGAGACTTAGAAAACTCAAGTGAGCAGCTTGAGGTCACTCAACTAAGAAGTGGCAGAGCTGGAACTTGATTCATGGCCTGACTCCAGAGTCTGTGTTTCACCCATCAGGTGGCAAATGCTCACCGATGATAAGGCAAATGGTCAGTGAATCCAGCCATCAGAGAGAGATGAGTCTTCAGCTCTTTCGAAACATTCCCAATGCTACTGATTCCTATTCAAAGAATTCTTCTTTTAATTTTCCTCTTTTTCTTCACTACATTTGAGCTTCTTAAGAGGCTGGAAGGTACAAGTTATCAACAGCAGGATTTTGTTCCAGGGCATCTACTGAATCATGAGAGCTGTGCTTGCCAATGGGAGCCTCCTCATATTCTGGAAAGTCAAGCTCTCCTGTGAACTAGGAAACTGTTTTTCTGGGAACAGTAGCCACATGAAGGATGTCAAACATATCATTCACTTTGGGGAGATTGCCCTGTCATTTATCAATACTATTGAGAAAGCCTTTTCAGCCCATGGAATAGCCTTCGCAGCACCTGGTCAGGTGTGTGAAACACACAAGGAGCTCAGAACCTATTGCACTAAGTTGAGTTGACAAGGACATTGACAATATGAGTGTCACAAATGTACATGTAAACGATGTTTAGGTCTTTTCCTGAGCACACAATGCGTCTACAAATCACTCTTCAATTGAACAGGACGAGTTGGTTACACAAAGTAAAAACATAAAATTACCTGCTCAACGGAGGGCAAAACCCGACTAAGAATTCAATAAATGCAAGTGGAATCAGGTTTGATAAACAGAAATCTTAATAACTATTATCAGAGAGGAGAGACTATTTAATGCCCAGAAATTTTATTTAATTCTGATAGGAAAACCTCAATCCCTTCCCAAGAATGGGAATTCTTTTTCCCATCTTATTCACACATTGTGGAAAAAAACATTTAATTTTTTTCTTTGTACTATCCGTGACTTTAGATGGGCTCTTATTCAAAATATTAGATCAAACAATTTACTATTTACCAAAAAAGAGAGGGAGGAGCTTTATCTGCCCATAAAATACAAAATAATTTTTCTTCCCTTCATCATTAGTAAAAGATCATTTTTTTGTATATGCTTCTATACTCTTGAAAGAAAATGAGTTAACACATATAGAAAGTAAGAGCACTGAAAATCAGTTTGTAATGCACATTTATCTCCACTTTATAGTTCCATTAAGTCTCTGAATTCGCTCAGCAAACTCTATCAAGTTATTGCTATTTGATGGACAATCAGTCTACCTGAGAGACGGCCTTCTCCGTGGGGCCATTTGTCTGATCGCGTATCAGATGACTTGCTGATTACTCTGACTTCAAAGGCTCCTGGCACTGAGACCTTCAAGGTGGTCTGTCATGCCCTGGGTGTTGAGGCTGCCTGTCAATGTAGCTTCCCAATTAAAGAGAATCTTTTGGGAAATGAGGGTAAACTTCCTCTCCTTCAGATTACGCTGATTGACCTTGAGTAATTTTCCTTTTTCAATGACAGATAGCATGGGGAAAATATCACTAAGACAATTTCAGTTCCCTTTATTATTAGGATAGATGCATTTGCTTGTCAAAAAAAAGGTAAATATCCATTTATGGGGTTGCAGAATCCTAGAAAAATTCAGAGTAAAGAATTACAATCTTCTATTTTTATCAGTTTCTAGAAATATTTTCCTACTATATTTATATGAATGGAAAGCAATCATTTGAGTTTCTAGAGATATATTTTGATGAGACAAAATTGCAAATACTTGTTAGCCACATTTTTTTTGCTTCACAAAACTCTAATAAGTATTTGTCTATCTTTTTCACTCTTATTTATCAGATAATACTGCTTCCAAAATATAAAAAAATAGGTCGCTAGAGCAGCTGAGAATAGTTCATAATAGTTACATATTTGGCCTGACATTATAAAATACAAGACAGAGTAAACTGTTAAATTCTGCACTTTTTAATGTTTAATAAAATTTAAAAATTAAATACAACTATTTAATAAAAGTGATAGAAAGGTAACAAGCCCAGAATGAATTAAAGTAATTTGTATGGTTATTTTGGGCATTTCATATAAATTCTCCTCTGGAGGTGTCTGATTCTGTCAATCTTTCATATGAATTTATAGGTGGAAACTCCATTAAGTACGTGTGGCCCCTAGATAAGTCTATTGACAAAACTCACTGAGGTTTGTGCACTTTATTTTCAGGTATTTGGAGAAAAGAAAAAAAAGATTCCTATTTATTAGGCTCTCTGAGACTAAGCCACGTTGTCAGAAGTTAGCTTGAACAGAGGTAAATATTATAAAGCAACTCTTCTCTGCCATTTTTAGACCCAGCCTCGGTAGCACAGAATCAATTTAGTTTTTTTTAATTGTAACTCTGAGCTGGAACTGAATAGAAATGGACACTTTGAAACATCTGAGGCTGATTTCCATCGTGTACCTTGATGTTTCAATGCTTATATTTCTCTCTTGTTTTAAAAAGCTTCCAAATAAATAATTATGCAATGTTGCCTGGATCTTCTAACATTTTAGGGCACCAAAATGGTTGTTTTATGGCTTTATGTTTATCACCAGATATTTTTTAAAAACTTATTATTTTGAAAAAATTTTAGACTTAAAGAAAAGTTGCAAAAGTAGTCCAGAGTTTCCATGTATCTTTCAGTTAACTTTCTTTCCCTGATGTTAACACCTTGCATAACCATGGTACAGTTATCAAAACTAAGGAATTAACTTTGATAGAATATCGTTAACTAGCCTGCAGACTTTATTCAGATTTCACCAGTTTTCCCGATAATGTCCTATTTCTTTTCCAGGATCCAATCCAGAATCCCACGCTCCATTAGTTCTCATGTCTTCTTAGTCTCCTTGAGATAACTTTTAAAATGAAATCTTAAAGCACTTTTCCACTGAAACTTCTTTTCCCTTGTTGTTGTGTTTTAACTTTGGTTCATTTTTTTTTTTTTTTTTGCAGGCAATTATTTGCCCTGAGCTAACATTGTTGTCAATCTTCTTCCCTTTTTTGTTCTCCCCAAAGCCCCAGTGCATGGTTGTATATCCTAGCTGTAAGTTCGTCTGGTTCTTCTACGTGGGATGCTGCCACAGCATGGCTACTGACAGACGAGTGGTGTGGTTCCGCGACTGGGAAACTAACCCAGGCCACTGAGGCAGAGAGTGTGGAATTTTAAACACTAGGCCATCAGGGCTGGCTCAACTTTGGTTCATTTTTATTGTCACCATTTCTAGAATTTTTCTAGAAAAATCTTATAGTATTTTCTTTATAGTATATCTTCAACCCTCATCTTTGTGTTGAAGAAAGTAAACCTCGCAAACGTTTACAGTGATTTAAATCACTACGTGTAGTTGAGTACTATTTAGTTCTCAGCATGGAGTGCTGGTCACTGGGCTAGGTCATACCACCAGGAAAGACAGCTGGACAACATAAGATCCTCAGAGGTTTGAAGAGTCCAGTCAAGTAGGAAAGATAAGACACATCCAGAAGTTACCATTGGTGAAAAATGGAATGAGTAGTAAAGTTGAGAATCCAAGCATCTCAACTTCAGCTCAGTAGACAACTTAAAAGGAGCTAATTTGGAGCTGACCTGGTGGCACAGCGGTTAAGCGCACACATTCTGCTTCAGTGGCCTGGGGTTCACTGGTTTGGATCCTGGGTGTGGACATGGCACCTCTTGGCATGCTGTGCTGTGGTAGGTGTAGTAGAGGAAGATGGGCACAGATGTTAGCTCAGGGCCAGTCTTCCTCAGCAAAAAGAGGAAGAATGGCAGCAGATCATTAGCTCAGGGCTACTCTTCCTCTAAAAAAAAAAAAAAAAAAAGGAGCTAACTTTTTTAAAACGTTTAGTGTGTAAAGGATTTCAGAGTGACCATTTTAGAGTGTGAGGTTTTTTTTTTGAAGAAGAAGATTAGCCCTGAGCTAACATCTGTGCCCATCTTCCTCCATTTGAGATGTGGGATGCCTGCCACAGCATGGCTTGATGAGCAGTGCATAGGTCTGTGCCTGGGATCTGAACCAGCGAACACCAGGCCACCAAAGCCAAGCATGCAAACTTAAATGCTGCACCACCAGGCCAGCCCTTGAGTTTTTCATTCTTTAAGATGCTATAACTACAAATTCATTGAATTTTAACTCATATTATCTGTATAGCTCTTAACTTTCTACTATCTCATATCAGTTTCATTACTTAAAACATTTTATTTTGGATAAAAACAAAAACCATTGAATTATTATTCTTCAGAGGTTACTGAATAAATCTTGTAGCTTTATTTATAAGGCTATAAATTGAATAAAACTTAAATGTTCAAAAAGATGTGATTGTTTAAGTATATATGTGGTACATAAATAGGCCCTGATAAAATTTTAGAATATTTAATGACTTGAGAAAGAGTCACTGTATACTGTTAGGAGAAAATAGTTTACCAAACAACGTATATAATGTGAGTCTAATTTGTTAAGAAAAAAATATGAAAACATAATGTATGTGGAAAAAACCCCTAAAACTACATATACCAAAATGTTAATCTCTGGATAATAAGATTTGAGGTAGAGCTTATTTTCTTTTTTTGTGTTTTTCTATGTTAAAAGTATTTCAGCAATAATTTCATATTTATTTTGGTTTGAGAAAAATGTTATTAAAAGTTTTAAACTGAAAATGTTTGTTGCTCTTAGCATATGTTTCCCTCTAATTTATAAACTTATAACCAAAGGATTTCTTTTTCTTATTTTGGTAGCATGGAATAACTAGAATAATAGGTAGTACCCTTAGGTTTTGAAATATTGAGTTAAAATTTCTGGGAGGGGAGAGACAATAGATTTTTAATGGTTCAGCATGCATTTTTTGGTTTATTACCTCAATTAGCATTTTTTCAATGAATTTTTTCTAATTAATATTTATGTTTCATGATTTTTCATTTAAATGATAGTAATATCTCTTATTCAATGTGGAATTAAATACACTTAGCAACCAAGGGTTTGTGTAAATACCATCCTGAAATACCATTATCAATAGGATAATCACAGGTACCTTTATTGGTACCCACTCTGAGCTAAATTTTACATCTTATCCCAGTTCTTATTCAGATCATCTGGTGACGTAAGAACTGATGTTATTCCCACTTTAGAGATGAGGAAATAGAGACACAGGTGCTCCAATAACTTGTCCGAGATGCTCAGCTGGTAAGTAGTGGAGTTGGGCTTTTAACCTAGGCTGTCTGTGCTCTGAACCATAATGCTATCTTCTAATTAAGAAATTTTTTAAAAACCTCAAACATTTTGGGGCCAGCCAATGGCGTAGTGGTTAAGTTCGCATGTTCCACTTCAGTGGCCCAGGGTTTGTGGGTTCAGATTCCGGGTGTGGACCTACACGCCACTCATCAAGCCATTCTATGGTGACGTCCCATATACAAAATAGAGGAAAATTGGCAACAGATGTGAGCTCTGGGCCAGTCTTCCTCACCAAAAAAACAAAAACAAAAACAAAAAAACACACTTTTTTTTTTTTAAAGATTTTATTTTTCTCCTCAAAGCCATCCGGTACATAGTTGTATATTTCGTTGTGGGTCCTAGTTGTGGCATGTGGGATGCTGCCTCAGCGTGGTTTGATGAGCAGTGCCATGTCCGCGCCCAGGATTCGAACCAATGAAACACTGGGCCGCCTGCAGCGGAGCGCACGAACTTAACCACTCGGCCACGGGGCCAGCCCCAAAACTCACACATTTTTACATTAAAACGTACTGAAATGATTTATCCTTTCTTCAATTATGCAGACAGGATATAGGGCATTTCTGTCTCTAGGCCGTCGTGAGCCTATCAGTTACACTGCATTGGTGAATGATAGAAGTGCAATTCAAGTGTTTCAATGCATGGAACTGGGCGTAATTCAGATATTATTACCTATGTCTACTTGTGATTATCAATACTAACATCATAGCTATCAATTACTGAGCGAGTCCTCCATGCCAAGTACTGTGCTTCACATGCATGATCTTGGGGGATGCTCAGAACAATCAGTGACAGGTCCTAACGTTATAGCACCATTTTATTCATGAGGAAACGGAAGCTTTGAGAGACTTGGTAATTTCTCCAAGCTCATAGCGCAATAGTACCAGGAACTTGCACCTAGGTTTTTCTGACTCCAAAGGCTGGCTTTTAAGCACAACACAATGCTAACTTGTTTGCCAGACTCGGGTATAGTTGGATTACACTCGCCTTAGCTCTCTCAGAAGCGCTCTTGTATTTTAAGCCTGATTGGGTAAGGAGAAAAAGTAACAATGTTTCAGTAGGTTCACCCTAAGGCCAAAGACCCTTAAACCACTTTTACATTTGTAACCCGCACTCAGGGTGGTCAGCCATTCAGGTTGGCTCAGGACTTGCCCAGTTTAGCCCTGGAAGTCCTGCATCCTGGGATACCCTTCGGTCCTGGGCAAACTGGGATGGTTGGTTCCCAGCCACACGCCACTTTTAGAAGTGAACATTTAAGATTTAAACACCAAATTCCCAATTCCAGCAGTAGTAAACATCCATGTAAATATATCCTGGAACAAAAATCTTAAAAGATACAGAGAGGGAGGCGGGGAGGGAAGAGAGGAATAATATTGTACTCGATGTATGCTATTGAAAAAGATGAAAAGGTAGTGTACCTGTAGTTTGTCTTGTACTAGTGGAGTGGAATAGCATTGTGTCTTACAGGGGCTGTTGCTAACCTGGTCTGCCCAGAATGATTCCAATGATCTTAACTACAATCCTTGTCTCAGATGGAAATCCATAAGATTTGTAAGAGTACATTATCACAAAACAAAAAGGTCATCTGAGAGACTGAGCCTAAACTCTGGAACTACATTTGGACAACAGGTGATGGCATCCCAGAGGATGAGGGTTGCTCCCCATCGCAAGCCAGACCCCCCTCTTTACCCTGGTTTCCATCCCCTCTGGCTTCTCAAAGGTACAGATGGCTTCCCCCATCACCCTTCTCTCCTTCTCTATTGATAGTTTCCCTCAGTGTGCAAAGATCCTCAGGTGTCTCTCAACTCAAAAAAACCAAACACAACCCCTTTAATTCTCAGTCCTTTCCCAGCAGTTACCCTATTGCCTTCCTCTTCTCCAAAGTCCCGCATCTATTAAGAGGAGGCTTCCCCATGCTATCTGTACTGCAGCTTCCATCTCTCTTCAATTCATTTCCGTCAGCTTCTTCCCTAACAGTCGGCTGAAACTGCTCTTTTCCAGGTCACTAGAGTCCTCCATTGGCCAAATCCAACAGACACATCTTGGTCCTCAACTTTCTCAACCCCTCAAAAGCATTAAACAAGCTGACTCCAACCTTCCTGAAATTCTTTCCACTCCAGGCTGCCCTGCCCTGTCTTCCTGGTCTCCTGCCTCCTTTGCCAGCTCCGCTTCATCAGCCCGAACCTTACATTTTGGTGCTTTCCACAGTTCAGTCCTCAATCTGTTTCTGTTATTCCCGTATCATTGCACTCAGAGCTTCAATTTCAAACCAGCTGATCACTCCCAAATTTGTCCCTTCAGCGAATATCATTTCCCTGGATTCGGTTTTTCTTTCATTCATGTGCTTGCTTATCAATGCCATTTAGACATTTCACAGGTATTTTAAACTTAACGTTTCCTAGGTGGACTTCTGATTTCCCGGTCTATTGCTCCATGGTCTTCTCCAATCCCCCTGGCCCCTATCTTGATGCTTTCTTTCCCTCAATTCTCCATTCCAATTCAGGAAGGTTTGGAGAATCTACTTCTAAATATATTTCAAACCCAGCATCGCCTACCCAGTATCCATTTCCCCCTTCCTCCATATAACAAAATTCTGATCTTGCTGGGAGTGGCCATATGCTCTGCTGAAAAGCTACATTTTTCAGCCTCTCTGGCAGCGGGGGGTAGTCAGAGTCCTGGTGAGTAGAATGTAGACAGAAGAACTGGGTGCGGCTTGCAGTAAAGATCTTTAAAAGGAGGCACACACTGTAAAGGACTATTTGCTCTGCCCTTCTATACCTGCCTGGAGTGAAGACACGCTGAAGACCCACCCGGGGCTGCTTCAGTCGTGTTGCAATCACGAGATCATCCTGAGGAGGGAGCTGCACTCTAGCGACAGTGGAGAGGAGAGCTGAAGAAGCTGCCAGTTCAGCCCTGGATGGCTCATTCTGTAAGCGAAAACAAAACCCCGGCAGTAAACAACTATTATCCTGGGTCTCTGTTGCTTACAGACACATGCAATTACTAGCCAATAGGAAGTGTCCTTTCTCATCTCCACGGCATCACCCTCATCCAAGCCCATCTCATCTCTTGCCTGATCTTTTAAAAAACCAAATGGAAGAACCTCATGTCCCTGCTTAAAAATCTTTGGCAGATTCTCATTAAGCTTAAAATGAAATACAAGTTCTTTAACATAGCATGATGGGGCCCCTGGCTAATTTCTCCAGGTCATCTCATATCACTTGTTCCTGGCTTTATTAACTGCCAGACAGAAGCCTTCCTTGAACATGAATAGCTCCATCTCACCCCAGGACCTTTGCATGAGCTGTTTGGATTACCTAGAAATATCTATTTCCTGTTCCTTCTCCTCCTCACCTCCCTCCTCCTATTCCAAAGACTAACTCTTGGTCTTCCTTTAATTCCCAGATTAAATGTCCCCTCTCTGACCATTCTGCTTTAAGTTCATTGTGTCCTCATACTCCACCATTATTTCCAATCATTGCCACCTTTTAGTTTCCATCATCGCACTTGTCACAGTTGGTCATAATGTGTTTGCTTCTAACATCTTCTTTGCCTCCCTTTCTCATTAAATCTTAAATTCTGTGGAGATAGGCATGATGTCAGATTTATTCACAAGCTTTGTTCTCTGTTGGCAGGCACCTAACAGGAGTGCCTGGTATTGGTTCCCCGTCTTGGCTGAACATTAGAATCATCTGGGGGGATTTTAAGTACTGATGTCCTAGAGTCAGGTTGAATTGCTCGGTGATGGGACCCAGAGCAGTACATTTTAAAAGCTCTCCAGGTGATTCTAAAGTACAGCCAGGTCTGAGAACCGCTTCACCTGGCCAATGGTTCTCAACACTTGACTGTATATTAAAGTCACCAGGGGAGATTTTAAAACAATACTGGCATATGCACCCCACCCCCATGATTCTGATTTATTTGGTCTAGAGTGGGGGCCCTGAGTATAAAATCTTCCCAAGGGGTGGGAACCATAGTATTAATGCTCAATACATATTTCTTGCCTGAATGAACACAGCTCACTCTACAATTAACGTCAGCATAACCATACACACTAATTATATGTGAGAGTGTTTTTATATTGATTTCTATTCCTCCTTAACAGGAATCGGCCGAATCTCTTTGCCAGCAATTGTCTCTATTCTAGTCGATATCAGAGTTTTCTTAACACCCTCTCCACCGTTTTTCTCCTCTTATTTATGTTACTACCTCTTCTTGGTCACTCTAGGATGCATTGGGAATCTGGCTTCCTCATATCAAGATCCTTGTAATGATTGCCTGATGAGTGAGTTCATCAGCTGTATTTAAAAAGTGTTGCCATACCCCAAGCTCCTCAAAATGCCCTGTGCGCTCTTTATTTACTTGCGTCTGTAGCGTCTTCTTCCCAGAAGCCTTTGTTCTGAGCCATGCTGGCCTGGGTTGGGAGGAGGAGTAAAAAGATCCAAGTTGAAGCTGCACTGAGAAGGCAGCTCCACGGTGCAGAAGTCAAGGATCCCACGACTCCGTTGTGCAAAGGGGCTCACCCCTCCGTCTCCTTTCCTCAGCCGGAATATTACTCATTCTTGTTTTCTGAGTTTAATAGTTATACCCTGCTGTATCCATTTTAGTATTTTATTCCAACATGAATTTTAGTGTAAGAAAGTCTTTCAAAAAAGAAGTTGCCGAAAGCATACTATCTGCAGTGCCCAGAACATTCTGAGGATTTCTGAGGAACAGAAAGTAGACTACTTCTTGTCACAAAATGCCTGCCCCAGGAGAGACAGTGCCTTCTGGAAGGGACAAGATCAAATGACAGGAGCGGAATGCTTTACAAGTTCCGAAGCTTGGCACAAATGATCATTGGTATCAAAATTATACTATCACCAAAAGAAGACTAAAAAAGCACCCTGCTTACCTGCGTAAAACTTTTCATCTTACTTGCAAACTACTGGTGCAGCCAGACCACACAGTCTCGAGAACGTCAGCTCCAGAAGGCCGAGGACTGTCCACTGTCTCCTTCATCCTGGCACCGAGAATGGTAAGTACTCAATAACTATGTGCTAAATATTGAGTTAACAAACACAAATTAAGGTACATGCAATGGAGCGAAAAATAAGTACAGAATTTCAAAACTAAGTGGTAATGTCAGGCAGATTGGAATCGAGAGCCTATTGCCAGGTGAGTGTCTTGGGGGTTGGGTGTCTAGACAGAAGTCAAAAAGAGTCCCTCCTTCCTCCTCTTCTTCTGTGTGCCCTTGTTCCAGAGACACAGCTCCTAAAAGGGACAAGGACAGAATTCATGCCTCTGCATAAGGGACGAGGAGGAAATATGACGCAGGTGCATTGTTAATGGCTTTGTTTCTGCGCTCCTACCATGTAATTGTTTTAACGACTAGCAGGTGGGTCAGAGTTCCAGGCTTTCGGGCTCCCAAAATATTGAAAGTGGGGAGATTAGTTGAGTGGATCAGGACAGTTTTCAAGGGGAGACCCCACGAAAGTGGCTTTAAAAACAACTGAGAAAGATGGCTCACTGGTGAGCGAACGGTGTGGGAAAGCAGCATTGGGTTCCGTTCAAGCATGTCAAAAGTAAGAATTCTTTACTGGGAAAGCTTATCTTGATGAGTTCCAAGGTCAGCAAGGGTTTACACTACCACAGGTGCTGCGGATTAATCCCTTTTTGCAGCATTTCCAGCTGTGGAATGCACACCTGAGAAACAGCGTTCAGCTGGCAGAACCAAGACCTGCGGAGGAACCAGCTTTGCTGTGTCCACCGCCTCAGACCCTGCTTCTTTGATTCCAGTGACTAATTCGCTTCTTTTCCTCACACATGCATTCTTCATTCCTCTAACTTGAGAAGAACCTGAGGCTAATTGCGTAATTGCCCCTCCTCCAAGAGATCAATAATAAGTTTTCCTGAACGTGGGATTCACCCATGTCAGGGTGGAGGGAGAAGCTACCCTTTAAATTCTATTATCCTAAAGGCTTTCGTATCACAAATCTGGCAAATGAGAACAGATGCTGCTCGACGAACTATGCTATGCAATGCTATCCAGTGCTATACGAAAAAATGCTATACTATGCGAACAAATGATACTCTTTGTCTCCCATTCCCCAGTGGTCATCTTGTGATTGAGATGTCCGCTTGTTCTCTTTCTTTATGTTATCTTCATGTTCCAATTCAAAATCCTTCTACATTTCATACCTTTATGGAAACATCCAGTACAAACAGGCATTGCCTCTCAAGCAACTTTTGTTTCTTGAACATCTGTAATCTTACTGCACTCTTGGTCAGAGAGAATCACTGGAATCTTTTCTCCTCAGCAGGTAGCCTATTCCTCCTGCATGGTAGATGTTTTACTCAGGACACTCTGGGTTGAGCAGAGGAAGCAAATGGTACCCTGGTTGGTGCAAGGAGTGATGTACCTCTCTCAGAACCCAACAGCGAATAAATCAGCCACTAGAAAACTCTTGAAAGTTCATGTAGTTCCCTGCCAATTCTGCATCTTTTCTTATTAATAAAGTTCCCATTGATTCAGAGCCATGAAAAACCTTCTCTGCGCCTCTGGGCACTCTGATGAATGCACTCAGCCTAAGGCCTGGTCTTTATATAGCGAACGTCCCCTGAGCCCTGTGCCTGGCAGTGCTGTAAGAGCTTCACGTATATCAACTCCTTAAACCCTCACCCAACAGCTACTGGACAGTGGTGGAAATGGAGGTACTGAGAGGTTAATTAACTTGCTCAGGGTCCCACAGCTAATAATTGGCAGAGCTGGTATTTGAGCCAAAGCTGCCTGGGTCCGAAGTCCAGCCTCTAAACTGCCATACCACCTGCCATTTTATTGACAGAAAATTGAGCAGGGCACTATAGTAGTGTGACTTTTCCTCAGCAGACTTCCCATGCCCCAGGCAGCATCGCTGGGACGGTATCTTTGCCTCCTGCTGCATATGGAAAGCTGCTCAGACCAGACTGACTGAATTCTGTGTTTATTTATAGTCAGGTACTACTGTGTACACGGGTCTCGTTCTTGTGCTCTTCTTTCCCGAGGCTCTGTAAACTAACCGCTCTATGATATTCGACAGTCCAGCTTTTCCCCCTGTACCTTTTGAACTGCAAAAGTCTTGATCATATTATTGTGTTGTCTGGCTGCTGGGTCGCCATGAGTCCTGGGTTTCCCTCAACAGTGATATGCCCTGGAGTGGCACAACAAACAGCCGTCTCCAAGTTGTGCTCTCTCTCTTTATATGTATCTTGTTGAAATATAGATGTACGGCACACACACACACTGGAATATAGAAAGCACCAGGCTAAGGGTTTCATATGTGTCACCTCATTTAATCCTTACGACAGCCCTATGATGTAGATACTCTCTTCCCACCTACACGACAGAGATACTGGGCTTCAGAAGGGGCTCCACAACTCGCCCATGGCACCTGGCAAACATTGGCTTTGCGACTCCACTTGCCCTCTGACTTCAGAGCCCTCAGTGAGCCTGCCTCTCTGATGAGCAGGGAATATAGTGAGTTGCCAGGATATGAACACCACATTACCGAGCTGAGCTTTCCAGCCCTTCATTTTTAAGAGCATAGTATAGCATTTTCAAATTCTTTTAGTAAAACTCATCCATTCCAGTCAGTCTCACGAGGGAAACTGCCAATTCCAGAGGAAACAAACCCGGTTAGCATTTTTCTTTGTAACTCACTGATTAACTGCTTGTCATTTTTAAAAGAGGAGTAACATCTGCCTCATGAGCTTGTTGTGAGGATGAATTGAACACAGCTAAGCCCACTACACAGTGCCGGGGACACGTGGGACTCTGCCAATAAATGTGACCATCCCACATTATTATGCAGTGAAGTGCAGCGTTGTGATTGTCATTAATGACTTTGTAAAATAGCCACAAAATAACTGATTACATCTATCTTACATGAAAATTCATACTTTTAAAATCCAAATCACCTTTAGATAGTATAATGTTTTTAATTAATTCACAAAAGGGAAAATATTATAAAATATTTTTCCACGCCTGAGTTCCACTCCAGTTTTGGGTCCAACTTGCCCTGTCATCTACCTCCTTTCCCCATTTGCATCCAAATAGGACATCCCCTCAATGAGTCACGTGAGTTTAAAAAAGCCATTTATATCCACAGTTGAAAACATTAACTTTACAAGAGCCCACTCCATATTTGTGCCTCCTGACCCTCATACAATATTTTCTTAGTGTCAATAGGAGACAGTGAATGAAGTCTCTGAATTTGAGAGACATTTTAGAAAGACAAAATGGCACAAGACAAGTGATGGGGAAGAGGATTCCTTAGAATGTCAATTGGTCTGAGGGCCACAGAACAAACAAATGGTGGGGGAGGCAGGACAGTGAGGAATGACAGTTAGATGTGACCCAAAGAGAATAAAACCCAAACTGAAATAGGCCAAACACATAAATTGCTATTAAATCACGGCTTTTATTTTTCCTGCCTCTGCCCTTCTAACGTTTGGTTTCTCAGTAAATGAAAGGAATCATTTGAAGTAAGGGCCTGGAGAAGGCAGGCCTCTGACCTCTAGCTCGACCGCAGAGATCAAAGGCAGGCCCCATATGTGTGAGATATTATCTTTTCCAGGCAAGTGGGCATGATGGTTTGTGATGCAGTAGTGTGGAAACAGACAAATAGCCAGGTTAGTGACCACTGAGAGGGAAATGATTGACGTGGGGACTGAGCACGAGGAATGGGAGACGGGAAAGCACATCGCCCTTCTGGGGCTTTTTGTTTTTTGCTTTTGTTCTCACAAATCCTTTAGCATTTTTTTGTTGTTAATTATCTTACTCGTGACTTTAGTCCAAACCACATTTTCATGTTTGCAACGAATATTTATCCTTGCAAATATGTTCCTTATTTTTTCTAGCCTCCTTTAGTTTTAGATGTAATTAGTCATTCATTTTGTTTTGCAAGGCATCGCTCTTGAATATGGACTTTTTGTGCAGATATATTGTATGACTAAATCTTTACTAGCACCTATCGTATTAGAATGCCTTCAATTAAATCTCAGTATGAAAACAAATAGAACTATTCACCAGCTACAAAGGCTTTCAATAAATATATGGGGAAATTATGCTTCTCTTTTCCTGTATTGTTCTCCCCTCCTACATACACACACACACACGCGCGTGCGCGCAAAGAAATCAGCCCAGGGCCTGCTCTCCTGTTCTGTCCGGGGCCAAGGCTGTGTTGACAGGAGGACGTTGTGGTCAAGTCCCAGGGAGTCACCACGCAGCTCAAAAGCTTTCAGGCGTCTAGGCCTACACACTGTCCTTCATCAGGCTGATCATTACCGTTCCTCAAAAAGAAAGCAAAACAGAACCAAGGTGAGATGGATTTCAGCCCATGTGGTTGAACTTGACCTTTAAATCATTTTTCTGCACTCGCTCTATGGTGATAGTTCCATGGGGAAGCCAGACACCTATCGGCCCCAGTATGGCTGCTGCCTTTCCAGCCTCTGATTTCTTGCTCTTTCTTTCTTCTCCGTTCCTATCTGGCTCTCACGCTCTCCTCACTCTTGATCTTGCTCTCTCTCAGTTTATCCCTCTCTTCCCAACTTCTTTGGTCCAGGGCTTTGTTCACAAGGTCCAACTAGCATTTTCATGGGGAAAAAACCAAACAGAACAGCCTTGCTTGATTAGTATGTTCATCAGGTATCCTAATCTTACTTCTTGGTTTATCCTTGCCCCTGTTTTTGCAACACGCACACACACACACACACTAATACACTAACACACATACTAACACATACACACACACACTAATACACTAACATATCAGCACACACGCACACACCAACATACACACACACATGCACCAACACACACCAACACACACTAATACATAAACACTAATATCTACTAACACAGAGCAACACAACTAACACATACACACAGACCAACACACACACACACACACATGCATGCATGGAGAAAACAGACATTTCTGAACCCTAGAACATATTTCTTCATTATCCAGCTGACAATCCTCAGGATTAAATTCAGATTGCAGGAGAGTTTACGAGGTCATCTGTTATGTCCATCGATAACGGAGCTGAGAGTAATTCTTGTCACTTTTTTTGTGAATAAAAATTACTATTGAAATCATGTTGAAGCTGAAAAACTGCCAGAAGTGTGAAAATAAAGCCCATGTTTTGGCTAAAATATAGGAATGTAATAATCAGGCTTTCTGCTTTCCCATTAGCAGAAGTGCGCCTGTACTTGAGGGCTTTGTGAAAGCATGGATTTAAGCAGCCAGTTATTCACCAGGAGACGACCAGAAGATTATTCCTGCTAACGCGACATTCAAAATGTTCAGGCCGCACCAGATAATGGACAACTAAGCATATAGTTTTATCAAAATAAGCGGATCTACATCAGCAATTTTTAAACTCTTTAGTATGAACTGGTATGTAGTAAGTTAATACAGCCTCAATTATCACGCTAAAAAAAGTGATCTGGAGTTCCCCTGCCCCCTAGTAACTGTCTAGACAATTTTAGACAAAAGAAACTCATTCGCTCTCGGAGGTGTTGAATGAAAAGTCACTTGGGGTTGGCAGAGGGGTGGGGGGAGGGGATGGAAGTCAAAGGACTAGAAGCAAAGCACCCTGTGCTTCCCAGGACCTAAAAACAGGTCTGTGCTGTGTGCAGAGGCCACCTTAGGAGTAATTAGGGGGCGGCTCAAAGGCTGGATTCAAAGGAAGAGTTTTCTTCTAAGTTTTTTTCCATCATCTCTTTCCTTCAGTAGAGTGTACAATAAAACAACTTTATTATTTTAACACATTTATATTTTATTTTTCCTAAAAAATTATACAAATATACTTTCATTTCTATATCACGTGGATAAAATTTTATTTTTTAAAATTGCTAACCCAGAATCTTATTTCAATAACCTCCTCGGGAGCCACGCTGAGAGCTCTGGGCCCAAATGGTTTCTAAGACCACCTTCTAACAAGGGCCTGTTTCTGCTTCTGGAAATAAGGTCCCACTGACTCCAGAACTGACCCGTGCAAGACAAAGCATTATGCCAGAAAATCAGCTGTGAGTTTCTAGACGCTTTTTAGTTCCATCTAGGGCACAAATATTTTGTTACGAGAACAGTTAATTCAGAATTTTTATTCACCGTAAAAGGCAGTTTGAGAATAAATCACTAGTTAATAAAGTATAAAGTACAATTTTACTTGGCAAAAGTTAGCAAGTAAAAATGCAAGGCCCATTTTAATGACTGTGTCAGCTCATGTCACTCACTTTTATGAAGCCTTTGCTGGAATCCCTTCTTCGTGGCTCCATTGTATGAAACAAGCTTCTATCATGAAAACTATGGTATTTCATCGATTTATTCACCTCTTTTCCCAAGAAACAGTGAGCTCCTGCAGAGTCGGGGCGGTCGATCTGTACATCCTCAGCACCTAGCACAGTGATAGCACACAGACTCGGTAAACGTCTGCTCAGAGACATTTAATTTCATCTCAGAGCAATTCATCTCATTGCATTCCTAGTAATCTATTAGTTTGTTTGCTTTTAGCCACTGTGCTCCAGTTCCTAGAGCTATAAAACTTTGAAAACTTAGGAAATGATGCACAATGATTTATATCGTAACTTGAGATATTGATATAGTTTATGTGATTTATCAGTCGCTTCTCGGCCTTAAAATAGTTCTATGATAGTCTGATTTGGAGAGTGTTCCCCAAGTGGACATACGAAAAAGGTATGTCCCCAGATGGTCTGCTAACCTTGATCCACTGAGATGTCACAATATTTATTATATTTAGTTTTATCTCATTCTTTTGACTTCTCGTTCTTGGCATATTTTGTGATTTGCATAATATGTTAATATAAGTATTTATGTACATACACATACACACACACATATATATATATATATATATTTGAGATGTACTAATGGAATTGTGTGACCAAAAATGTGTGGTCACACTGGTTTAGAGAATTGGACTAGATGACACAATTTTTTGGTATTTCTTGCTATGTTAAAGATGAATGAAAGAATACAAACATTCATTTACTTAATTAACGTTTATGAGAAACTTCTATAGGCTGAAATACTGCTCTAACTACTAGGCAGAAGTATACAAGAATAAATAAGACACATTTGCTTCTCTCAAAGAGCTTCCATCTAAGAAAGAAATGAGACTTTAAGGTATATTAATAAAGGCCACTTCCCTCATGAAGACTTCGCTGCCTCCTTCCTCTCCTTGGCCCACTAGAGTGCTCCATGTCTCTTGGAGCTATTTAATACTGTCAGTTAGGAATGCACTTGACTGCATGTAACAATGTTCAAATAATATTAGCTTAAACAAATACGAATTTATTTTTCTCACAAGTCCGGAGGTAGCCTCTGCTAGTGTTGATGCAGCTGCTCAATGATATCGTCAGGCACCGAGGTTGAGTCATCCCTGTCATGTTGGCTTTCCATTCTTGTTCTTGTTGCCTCTTGACACAAGATGGCTGCTGCATCTCCACATACCTTTTTTCATTCCAGTCAGGAAGATAAGGGAAGCACAACAACAGGCTGTGTTTTTATCTGGAAAGCAAAAGCTTTTACAAATCTCCCTCAGCAGACTTTACCTTGCATCCTTTTGGAGAAGATGGTGTCACAAAGTCACCTCTAACTGCAAGGGAGGCTGCAAAATCAAGCATTTGGCTTTCTAGTTTCTGTAAGAGATGAAGAAAGCAAAGGAAAAGTGGGTTGGGAATGCTGGTCTTGAGAGAACCAACCCATAGTATCCGCCTCAGGCACTGAAAATAGATTGCCTATTTTTTTTTTTTTTTTTTTTTTACATTGGTTTGAGCTGATTTTCTTTCCTACTAAATTTCAAAGCTCCTTGAGACAAGATGTGATTTCATATCTCCTGAAATAAATATTTGTTGATTGAATGAATCAATAAGTAAGTAAATTTAATTGCATTAGGACACAATAAATGTAGATAATTCCTAGTTTGCTAAATAGTTTCTAGTCCACTGAATCATAAAGGTTAGTTAACAAATCTCAGGAGGGGAGGTTTCCCGTTTTAAGCTTCTTGCGTCCCACAGAATCTAACACTTTGCACACGCAGTGATGGGTGCTCAGTTAATGCTTTATCAATGCTGAACAGCTGAATAATGGGGCATGATCATGGGGCAATCTTACATTCCATCATGAATGAGGCCACCAATGGTATCTGAAAATTACAGGACAAAAAACTTTAGCTTTCTCAATTCTCAGACACTTGATTTTTGGCATATTAAATCAACAGATATTTAACTTTTGAAAACTTTCCTTTCTGTCAGCTTGGCATCTATTTCAGTCTATTTCTGGTTTAACGGTATGCATTTTCCCTCAAAGTCTCAATTTATAATCCCTGACCCCAAATTAAAAACTAAAGGCCTCATTGGATGTCATATGAACTGATAATCCTGCATTATTACTTGTATTCTGGATAAATATGCTATGATTGTCCCCTTTAATTATAAACCTTGAAGGTGTTTCAGTAACAAAGTAGGCAATTCATATGGTTGAGCGCAGAGCAAATTTACAATCAAGAAATAAAAGATTTCCACTGGAAAACACTCTTTTATTATCCAACCCCCTCTCATTATTCAGTGCAGAAGTGAGGGCACTGGAGAGGTCACAAGGGCGTTTGTCCTGGACCTCCCCTCATGACTGCCCCTAAGTCATTTCATCCCACTGAGAAGAGATCTGTCCTGGTGGACTTTTGAGAGACACATGGTGTCCTTAATAAGTTAGTCCAAAGTTTGAAAAACTCAATTTCAAACAATGATTCTTCCTCCTAGCGTAAATCTCACTTGCTGTATTTTGTTCACTTTTATTGCCCTGGCAATAGAAGGTTGGAAATCGCTCTCTGAAGTCTCTGTGCAAAAGGTTTTCCATGAACGATGCTGCTGATTTGCTTGCTCTTGAAGCTCCATTACACTTAATTTTCAATTCTTCGCTCATTCTTCAGATTGATATTCCCCTGGGACCACTTCAAGTTTTCTTTAACTATTTGCAGTCGTGTAGCCAGATACGGCCATCCTTCTTTCTCTCGGAGTGAGCATTTGACCCAGTGCTTGTGCTGTTCCTCCAGGGTCATTTTAGAATCTCAAGATTGGGCTTTAAGTTGTTGTAAATCTTCTCGGCACCCTGACTCACTCATATCTGGCAAAGATGTATCTACTGTATATTATTTTCATCACCGCATTGTGCATTTTACGTTTTAACCTTATGATGTCATTATAAATTTTGTTTTTCATTACCATACCAATTTTAAAAGGTCACAAAATTTTTCATCTCTTTAACATTATGTATATAGGTTATCCCTAGATTCAGGATGTTTAATGGCAAACTTTATAAATGTCTTTCTTCTTCATTCGTTCATATATTCATTTACTTTGTCCCTTCATTCAACTATGTGGGCCAATATTATGCTGGTTAATTAAATTAAGAGACAATTATATGCTGATCGCCATGCTAGGTACTAGAAATAAAATGATCTAACCTCAGGTAGTTTTTAGACTATTGAGGGAAGAGACATTAATCAAATAATTCCAAAATAAGTATAAAAATGCAACTTTGACAAGAGCAGTGACAGAACAGGTAGATGTGGCTTAGTCTTGGGGGTCCAGAAAGGCTTCCTGAGAAAGCCATGCTTAAGTCACGATCCGGGCAATGAAGGGGAGTCAACCAAGTTAAGAGTGGAGCTGAGAACATTCTTCCCACCGATGGATCATTCCTTCACTTAGCAAACATTTATAGAGAGTCTTTATGCCAGAGACTGTGTTTGATCTGGAAACGCAGGAATAAACCAGTCAGGAGCTGCCCTGCCTTCACTAAGCGTGAAGTCTAGCGGGGAGACGGGTATTAAACACATCATCACACCCAACAAGGACTTAAATTACAATCAAGATAAGAGCCATGGAGGAGATGCAGCAGGGCAGCTGGGAAATCAGTTAAGATCAGTCTGCGGCTTCCCTGAGAAAGCAGCATGGAAAGGTCATTTGAAAATGGTACCAGTGTAGCAGGACCCATCCCTGCCTGCGAACTCCTGGGATGTGCCTGAGACTGATGATGATTTGTTACTACTCACCGCTCAGAAAGATGTGCGTTGTAGGCGTGAAAATATTTAAGAGCTAAATGGTCTCAGGTACTTTTCTGAGTTTCCTAATGAATATGCTGAGTAAAGCAGTGTGAAACCCTTCCCTTTGGCCATGGGCTGGCTTTTCTGGTTGTCATGGGCAGGTAGTTGCAGAGCCTGACAGAATTTGTTCTTGGGGATTGTAGACCCTTATTGTCTGAGTGCAAATGGTTTTGTTTTGATTCCTTTTCCTACTTAGCTAGCAATGAAAGGAAAAGCCTTTTCGTTTGCTTCTAGAATATGCACAACTCTGGTTCTTTCTTGTCTCTATCCAATGTCTTTTTCAAAGACATTTGCCAATTATTTTTAACCTAGATTTTATCAAATGATTTCCTACACAAAGCAGTTTCCTGCCCATTTAAAAAGTATTGCTTGGCTTGAGTTCATATTTTTAAGGTAAATATTTCATTTTTTTAAAAAAGTATTTGTTCCTTTTTCTATGCAACTGAATAGTAACACTGATATTTGTCAGACTTTTTTTTCCTACACAAGTAGGGCTTTGCATTTCCTTTGTCTTCATTCTTACACATCTTCCCTATCTCTTCGATTTATCCTTGAGGAAATGATGCCAACTTTCTCCTTTTTGAGCAAACATATTTGAATTTTGGTTTCTTGGATTACCTTTGTTGTTGTTGCGAAAATTTTTTTTAAATTTTAGTATTTATTTTTGTTCTGAGTGTTGTAGTTATTGCTGTTTTTAATGTTCGGTACTTAAAGACACTTTCATAGTATTTTTACCATACATTTTTCTTTTACTTAATAAGCATAAGTAATCTGAATGAAATGAATTTTCCTTATTTCATTAAATCTCCTCCTTTTTGTTCTTGGAAGCTCCAATTCAAACATTTATGTCTCTTTTTAAGGTTAAGTTTTCAATTTATATTTTTACATCTTTCCTCCACATTTTTATGAAATCACATTAAGAAATCTTTTAATTATTTATGATTTATTCTTGAAAATAGTCTCCAGCAGGAAACAAGACTAAGCTTATTTGTGTACTCGCTAACTCCCACAATTACTCCCTCACCCATGCATGCATGTAGGCAAGCATTCAAAGATTTATTTGGCACATACTATATCCTAGACATTTTTAACGCTAAGAAGAATTGTGTGGCTAACTCTGTGAGCTCCCAGCCTAATGGGTGGTTAAAAAGGGTAGAGAAAGAATAGAGACAGATATAAACATTTTCTTTCTTCTCTCTCATTTTTTTGTTGATATTGAGGTAAAATTGGTATATATCACTTACATAAGTTTCAAGTGTGCAATATTATAGTTCAACCACTGTATACACTACAAAGTGATCACCACCAAAAGTCTAGTTACCATCCATCACTATGCAATTGACACCTTTCACCCATTTTGCCCATCCCCAGCCCCCTTTTGCTCTGAAACCAACCTGTTCTCTCTATAAGTTTGTTCTTGTTTTGGTTTGTTTGTTCATATTTTTTGTTTTTTTAAATGCATATGAATGAAATCATATGGTATTTGGCTTTCTCCATCTGGCTTATTTCACCTATCATAATATCCTCAAGGTCCATCCACGTTGTTGCAAATGGCAAGATTTCGTTCTTTTTTATGGCTGAATAGTATTTCATTGTACATATATATAGTCATGTGTCACTTAACAATGAGAGACGCATCAGGTGATTTTGTTGTCATGAGAACATCATAGAGTATATTTACACAAACCTAGATGGTATAGCCAAATACACACCTAGGCTAGATGGTACTAATCTTATGGGGCCACTGTTGTATATGCATTCTGTCATCAACCAAAATGGCTTTATGCAGCACATGACTGTACACCGCATCTTTATCCATTCATCCATCGTTGCACACTCAGGTTGTTTCCGTATCTTGGCTGTTGTCAATAATGCTGCAATGAACATAGGGGTGCATATATCTTTTTGAATTAGTGTTTTCGTGTTCTTTGGATAAATACCCAGAAGTGGAATAGCTGGATCATATAGCAGTTCTATTCTTAATTTTTTGAGGGATCTCCATACTGTTTTCCATAGTGACTGCACCAATTTACATTCCCGCCAGCAGTGTATGAGGGTTCCCTTTTCTCTACATTCTCTCCAACCCTTGTTATTTCTCATTTTTTTGATAATAGCCATTCTAACGGGTGTGAGGTGATATCTCCTTGTGGTTTTGATTTGCATTTCCCTAATAATTAGTGATGTTGAACATTTTTCACATGTCTGTTGGCCATCTGTATGTCTTCCTTGGAAAAACATCTACTCAGATCCATTTTTTAATCAAGTTGTTTGTTTTTTTATTGTTGAGTTGTATGAGTTATTTATATGTTTTGGATATTAACCCCTTGACAGATATATGATTTCTAAATATCTTCTCCCATTTGTTAGGTTGACTTTTCATCTTGATGATGGTTTTCTTTGCTGTGCAGAACCTTTTTAGTTTGATGTAGTCCCACTTATTTATTTTTGCTTTTGTTTCCCTTGCCTTTGGAGTCAGATCCACGAAAACATTGCTAAGACCAATGTCAATAAGCTTACCACCTATGTTTTCTTCTAGGAGTTTTATGATTTCAGGTCTTACATTCAAGTCTTCAATCCATTTTAAGTTAATTTTCATGTATGATTTAAAGTAGTGGTCTAGTTTCCTTCTTTTGCCTGTGGCTGTCTAGTTTTCCAACACTATTTACTAAAGAGGCTATTCTTTCTCTATTGTGCTTTGTCGTAAATTAATTGTCCATAGATGTGTGGGTTTATTTCTGGGCTCTCAATTCTGTTCCATTGATCTGTGTGTCTGTTTTTATGCCAGTACCATGCTCTTCTGATTGCTGTAGCTTTGTAGTATAGTTTGAAGCCAAGGAGTGTGATTCCTCTGGTTTTGTTCTTCTTTATCAAGATTGCTTTTTCAGAATCTTTTTGTGGTTCTATACAAATTTTAGAACTATTAATTTATTTTGTGAAAAATGCCATTGGAATTTTGATAGAGATTGCATTGAATCTGTAGATAGCTTTGGGTGGTATGGACATTTGAACAATATTATTTCTTCCAATCCATGGGCACAGAATATCTTCCCATTTATTTGTATCTTGTTCAATTTCTTTCATCAGTGTCTCATAGTTTTCAGTGTACAAATCTTTCACCTCCTTGGTTAAATTTATTCTTAGGTACTTTATTCTTTTTAATGCAGACATTTTCTTTATTTTCATTAATTTCTAATACTTAAAGTCTTATATCATTAACAATTGACTGCTTTACAAACAAAAGCAGTCAAAGGACTCCTCTTGGGGACTTCTAGCAAGTTTCACAAAATAAGATTTTTCTTATTCATTGTTTTTGTTCATTTTTACTATAGACCTTGCCTCACTTGGTATCTCTAAAATAAGTAAACAAGTGTTGAATGGAGAGAGAGAGCAAGAGAGAGGAAAGGAGAGAATGACCTTTATACTCTGGTGGAGATAGCTAGCTGTCAACTAAAGTTTCCTGCTTGCCTTCATGGTACGGAGTAACTGGGAAGTAGGTACTCATTCAGGGACTACATTTCCCAGCATTCTTTGCATCTAGGTCAGACTGACTGACTGCGTTCTGATCAATGGCATGTGGGTGAATGGGATGAGTGCCCCAAACACCTCCATTTTCTCCCTTCCTTAACGAATGTCATCCCTTAGGGCTACTTTGGGAGCCACATGTTGAGGACGGTGGAACCACAGGGCTGAAGAAGCCTGGGTCTCTGAATCACCACTTGGGGTAGAACCACCTGACCAGGAACACCACATTGGTCTGTGATGTGTGAGGAAGCAAATTTCCGTTTTATTAAGCCGTTGAAATATGAGGGTGTATCTCTACAACAGTTAGTGTTAGCTTTATAAATACACAGTCCTTCTCACACTGTAAACAGTGAAGCAACAAGAGAATGAATGGCTTGGCACAATGTTGGACATGAGGCATCTTACCAGTCTTGCTATGTATACACGGAATTTATATTCCAGCTTTGCTGCTCTTAACTATTTGGAGAAGGGGATAAGATCCTTCCACATTTATAGGAGATTGAATTTTTAAATTTAATATAGAGTATTAGTACAATATTGTCTCAAACTTGAAGTAAATCAGTGAGTTTGAACCTTGCTAAAGTTCTGCATTACAGATCATGACATGACGGTCATTATCCAGTGTGTTAAGAATGGCCCACAGGATTTCCATAAATGAAATGCGTAAATCTGTCTCTCTAATTAAACCTAGCAATGAAGAGCTTTCATTTAAAGCCATTCATCTTAGAATTTTTTTTTAAGCAACAGGTATAATTGCTTCAAGTAGACAGTTTTATAGGAAAGACCCTGTGAATGGATCTTTTTTTCTCAATTCTTGATGGAAACCCATGTGCTTCACAAAATACAAACCACACACAACATATTTTTATGGTGCATTTCAACCCAAATTTTACACACCAGATACAACGTAACCGGAACGAATACGCTTGCATGAGGCCGCTCTCCACCACCCACTCTGTGGATAGCTGGAAAAGTCATAAACAGTCCCTGGACCTTGCAATGTGATCTTTCACTCTGCAATAGCTGACGACAATTTTCTGCCTGATTGGGAGCATAATGTCTTAAAGGAAATTTCAGAGCCTGCCTTGGACAAACTCTGGTGTTGGTGACATCTGCCTTATCCCCAATAAAAATGATGTATTGTGTAACAGCGAATTACTCAGCAAACAATTCCCAGAGATCACCTTTGCTATGGAGTGTGAAACAGAACTACTCCCTTTCCTGAATGTCAGGAGCTTTACAGAGGAGAAACGACCTACCGACAGTGACTCAATGGGAAATGTCGCTCTTCAAACAGATATATGATGTTTAACTTTACACACTTGGTACCCATGGAAAAAGTAAAATAAAACCATAAGTTCAGTTCCTGCAGAGCTTTATAGAATACATACATACAAATATATATATATATATAAATAAAAAGTGTGTTCTCCAGTGATTATATATATGCAGTGAATATATAAAACAAATATAATACATGCATTTTTATGCAGTGAATATACATATACATACTTTGGAAAAAGTCATGTGCAATCAACAAAGCCTGTTTCAAAAGGATACTATCCCAGCAACTGTGGGTCTTGAATAAATATTATGGCTACAAATTGGTTTGAAATATCCTAATGAAGAAAAATTTTAGGGGAAGTCCCTAAACTAACTGTAATATCTTACTGCCTCAACATCGCCAAAATAACATACAAGCAACACAAAAGACTAATTAAAATTTTTTAATTTCTTTTTCTACCGATTTGGTTAAGATTGGGAATCATCACTAAATAAATGAATCCTAGGCAAATGTATTAATTGCAGTAAGACCCACATTGAAGCGATTAGGAGTTGCCGGTTCAAACCTCTGATAAAAGAGCACCATGAATCCCAGTTACATCTCCAAACACAGGAAAACTGGTCACCAAATGAAGGCGTTTGAGTGCCTTCCTTTAGTGCATTCTGAGTCTTGTTTCTTGCTCATATATATAAGTGGGAGCACTTCACGCTTGTCCACTTAAAGTTTTAAGTTTAATGAATCTAGAGAGTAGCCTGTTCCTTCCCAAACCTTGGAATGCACTGCTACGGGCATGTTGAAGAAAGTCTTCACGTAGCCTAAAAGGACACTGGCCCTTTAACTTTTAACACACTTCCCCAATTAAGCGCTTTCGGCTCCAGACTTTAACAGCTGTCTGCAGCTGTTGAAAAGTGATTTATCATTGTCAGAGTTCGTGACCAAAACGTTAAAAGAATTTTTTTTTTTTAATGTTTGGCAGGGTAACTTTCATCTATAGTCATCCATCCTCTTTAATGCTTTCTTATTCACAGTAGCAATAAAAAAATGAAAGAAAAATATTTTACTGAATAATTTTGAATTTTATTTTCCTCATGCAGAACACTCTAATGATTCGTAAAAATCTTTTGTGTAAGAGAATATTGCTCTGAAAAATATTTGTTTTGTTTTATGGAGAAAAATGTGGAGTTTTGCTTAAAAGTCTTTTGATGGAAGTCTGATTTTATTCATGCATGGGAAATTCTTTTAAATTCTAAAATGTTCAAGGAAATCCAAAACCATTTCCCTGTTTTTGAAATAACGAAAGAATATATTTTTTCTTTTTTACTGATGTTAAAAAGGCTTCCACATCAAACATTCAGTGTTTTCATAGTGTTATACTTTGTTTTTAAAGGAAGCTTTTTTACCTTAAAAATTGCAAGTGGAAGGAATCTGGAAGAATCTATAACCTCAGGTTCATCTTCTGCTGTGGATCACGTGTTCACTCGTCTTGGAGAAACTCAGTAAATGTTGGGCTTTTCTCACTTCTTACTGTCTACTTCTCTTTTTATAACCATTTGCCTAAAGTTATTTGGGGTCCAATACTAAATCAGCTTGCTATTCAGCTAG
This sequence comes from Equus przewalskii, assembly GCF_037783145.1. NCBI lineage: Eukaryota > Metazoa > Chordata > Mammalia > Perissodactyla > Equidae > Equus > Equus przewalskii. The sequence goes on from NC_091838.1 coordinate 14,373,665, forward strand.
TTATTCAACTAGCTTTTCTTGGATGCCCACTGAGTGCCATGTCTTTCGTGGCCCAAAGGCAGAAATGCATCCTAAGCCAGGAGCTCATACCCTGAAGAACATTCATTGCACGGGTCCTTTATACTCTAAGCAGCCTATTCCAACCACATTTTTCCCGTATCAGAGGGCCAACATAGATATTGACCACAAAATTATTTTATTGTTTACTTTCTCAAAGTTCTGTGAAATGAGTTTTTTTAGTTTTCCTCTGGAAGAGATTTTAATACCGAATCTGAAATCCATTTACATCCTCCCCAACTTTAGTACAGAGACTTTTAACATGTCCTTCAATGCATGCCCCCCTACATCCCATTTCTGTCATGGGCTACAGGAAATAAGATTCGAGAATCTTCAAGGCCTTATATCAAAGCAGTTAAGGAGGGACTGGCTGGATTTAATCCAAACGTCTGATTCCTCACCTGGGATGTTTGGTTGCCTCCCGGACTCCCCTGAAGCTCAGGAGCCAAGTGATGGGCACACGTGATTTGGAGCACTCAGCGACAATGGAGTGGACAAAGAAGTAAAACTTGAATAGAAAGCCTTCATGAAGCTGGCCACCAAACCATGGGCAAGGTGGGGACACAGAAGCATAATGCGGAATCTATTTATAACAACTTACTGCTTTCCTGAAAAAGATGAGCTAACAATTGAATATGACAACTCCTCCTCAACAGCTTGTCTTGAGTGACTCTTGCCTTTAGTTCAGCCAGTGGCTTCTCTGAGGAGTCAGAGAGCAGTGAGAGACAGCAGCAGCCTTGTGTGTTTAGTTCTGCTCTCGAAGTATGCTTCTGTCTGCTTGCTTCCCTGAAGAAAAGGCAGTTGGCCTTTGCAATGTTTTGGCCATAGATCTGTCCTCCTAAAGATAATAATTTGCTTGAGCAACTTCCTGTTTTAAAGACACTCCCTGGGGCATTCGTAGCCCTGAATTATAAAAGAGACAAAGTGGCATAAGAATGTAAAGCTGCAGACTCCAGATTAACCATGATCTGGAAACTCCTTGGGAACCAGAAAGAAACAGAGGTTAAAAGAACTCTAAATTTAATTCTTATTTTTCTTTATTTTCCAATTTATGGTCTGAAACACAGGCATTGGTTTTATTGTATAAAGAAAGCAAACAGCCTGGGGAAAAAAATAGAGGAGTCGGAATCAGGACTCAAGATTAGTAATGGCATCATAATATGTTTGATGACTTTATAGGCTCACATGAAATCACTTGGTCATTTCCTCCTTCTCATAAAGATATCGGGACACCTAGAAAACTCTTCTCATTGTTTATTACCATTGTCTTACACTCCAATGGCCAGCCATGAATTGATGTGAGGTTAAATGGGTTAGGCTGGGAGGAAAAGGAACCTTATCATAAATTTGCCTGGTGAGGTCTCATTATTTTAAAAAGTTCAGGAAGGCTTCCAGTTTAAAGAAAGACTCATCATGGTAGAAAGCTTTACAAGCTCAGCCAGAGCCCCTGGAGGAATTATGTCTAAGGGGACAGGCGTTGGTGCAGCAAGCTTTAAAAATGTAAAAAGATTTAAAAAATTAAAAGGCCACCTATAAAAAATATCACAGGAAACGTAGTAAATTTCGTCTGTAACTTTCTCTGAGGACCAGCTAAAATATTTCAAACAAATGATTCCCCTTTTTTGAAAGAAAGGAACGGATTAGAACATTAATATCCTCAAAAAGAACACTCAAGAAAAAGCATCTTAATATTGACTGTATGTTTCTGAAACCATAAGTAAATTGCTAGGAAATGCATATGTGAGCTTTGGTTTACATAAGTTCAGTTGTTGAATATCATCTTGGAGGAAGAAAGTGTTTGTAGTTCAATTCCTAAATCAGATGTTCGTTTTATGCATTTATTTTTCTAAAGGCTTACTTCCTTTGACAAACTCTATAAAGCCAAAATCACCTATGTAATTGAAGAAAAATATGTGAGGAATAAAGAAGCCCTGAAATTTGTGGGTGGAAAGATTTTTTTTTTTTTTTTTTTTTTTTTTTAAAGATTTTATTTTTTCCTTTTTCTCCCCAAAGCCCCCCGGTACATAGTTGTGTATTCTTCGTTGTGGGTTCTTCTAGTTGTGGCATGTGGGACGCTGCCTCAGCGTGGTCTGATGAGCAGTGCCATGTCCGCGCCCAGGATTCGAACCAACGAAACACTGGGCCGCCTGCAGCGGAGCGCGCGAACTTAACCACTCGGCCACGGGGCCAGCCCCTGGAAAGATTTTTTTTAAAGAAGGTGACTAAAAGCCATAGTAAGATAATAAGAATCTGAGGAGTAGTTTAGTCCCATACGCCAAAAATCTAAAGTCTTTTAATTATATCACAAAAGGTTGGCTTTGATCAGAAAGAATTTCATAAATATATGTGCGAGTATTTTGTACATTGGTAAGCACTCTATAAGTATGAGGTATGCATTGCTGTTATTATGGATCTTGGTGAGGGAACCGCATCTCCTAAATGAGAGAATCAAACTCCAATCAGAGTCTGGCATGAAAGTGTGGTCCAAGATAGTGAGGACTGGTAAACAAAGGATGAAATGCTGGGCTCAAGCTAGACAAAGGAAAAGAAACTTATAGCAGTAAAAGTGAAGCTTTCATTATTTAGAAAGCTTCCAATTAATGATAACACTGATGTTATTCCAGATGGTAAAAACAAACAAGCAATGGGTGTAGCTAACATTTTCCAGGGTTAATAGGAAGTGATCTGTTATGAATAAAACATGGAAACATCTAATTCAAGGTAAACCATAGGCCAGGGATAAAAGATAAATGGCTTTCATCTTGTATCCCAACTCCAATGGATTGCTAAAGCACTAGTTTAAGAAGGATTCTGAGGCTGCATTTTGGTTCATCCAAAAGAGAGCCAAGATCTACTGATGATGCCTACCTTGGAGAGAGAATGGAGAAATGGCATAGGAGTTGAGACTGGAATAAGGAGAGTGGAGCAAGAGTGAACTGAGAGCAGGATTGGGCTCAACCAAATGGTGAGTGGCCTATTCTCTGTTTTCCATCCCAGAATACAGATGGGCACGTGAGGAATTGCTGGAGATGTGCAGGGTTCTGAAGAACTTAACTTTCTGCCTAGAACAAAAAATCACGAAGAGCTAACCCTATTGCTGATGGTGTCAGAGATTCAATATGGTATTAAAAATGACCTTAGGATCATTCGTTAACATCTCTTAAGATAGTCTCCATTTCCCCCTGAAGATGTGCATTCCACCCTTCCCCACCCTGCTGACCTGCTGACATCACCCCAGGAGACTGACTTTTATGGACTGTCTCAGTGGGTTCTTCCCTTGTGGCTTGCGTTTGGCTTCAAGTCCAGTTTATCCAATGGGAGGTGATGAGAGGAGGTCAGGAAGTTAGAGGAGAGAAGGATAGGAGAAGAAAGATGTCAGTTCTCTCTCTGCTAGGCCACAGGTTGGCAGTGACTGAATTTCTCAACTAAAGGCCACGTCTCCTGTCTGGGAGTTTTCTTCCACAGCTTCAGCTACAGCTTTCTCTGGATTCCAATAAACCGTCTCTTTCCTTCCTCCTCAGCCTATGGGTAGTAATGGCTTCCTGCTATTGCTAACTACAAGGTACTTATCATGCCTGTTGGCTTCCCACATTTTGTAATAGTTCCTTGACTAAATTTTCTTCAATTACCCACTGGAATGTAACATCTTTTTTCTCTCACGATTGATATAGGAACCCAAAGATACACTCCTCCATTGTCCAAGGCTATAGCAGCATTATAGTAGCTATAGGGCATTCAGGAGCTTTAAGACTCCTCTCCATAATTTCCATAAGGCCTCCCTTCCATAATATTGACAACTGATATTATCTCAACCAAGTATAAAGAATTCCATAAATGAAATTTCAATATCCTCTCCCTTTCAACAAAATGACACTCCCCACCCTCAAACATACACACACTACACACACACACACAGACCACCTCGTCCTATATAAATATCTGGATCGGCACCAGCTTAGCAGGATAGCAACGTCTGCGCACAGGCAATATTATCTACCTTCCCTGCCAGTGTTCTTGGGCCAGTGAAATTAGGTTAAAATTTCATCAAAGGCAATGTTGAAGGAGAAGAGAAATCATAACATGTACAATATAAGTTGTTAACACAACAGTATATTGAGTGGGATTTTTCTGTTGCCCATAATTGGCATCTAGGACCCAAATTTGAGCCCAAAATGATGTCAAATTACCCACATTCTAAAGGGGGATACAAATAATTGGAACCAGAGATCTTTGCCAGGTTTATTACAAAGCAGCCTAATCTTAACAACAACCCCTCTAAACCTCAGTCTATATAAGCAGAAGACTGGAAATTGAAGAGAGAGAAAGGGAAATGAAGAATTGTTGATTTGAAAGTGGAGTTCTGGTCTTTTCTTACTCATCCTTGAATGAAACAAGGAGTAGAGGAGGTGCTTCCACCTGTCCCAAGCTAAATTAGAGGAACTCGAAGTGAGTCACCTGCAAACATTGAAGGTATCTCTAAAAAGAGAAGAATGTCATCTCATTTATCAATTGTCTAGATATCACATCCAATAGTTAGATAGATCAACAGACTGGCTGGTATTCCCATTTCAGAAGAGAAAAAACAGAAAGGAAGAAAACGAGAAAGTCAAAATAAGGGTAGATGAATAGCCTGTATTCATAGCCATGCTCGAACCATCTTACTGGTACCCCACCTGAGAAGACTGGCTTCTTGATGAGTGGCCCCAACATCAAGAGTCTGTGGGTGTACCACTGAGGTCAGGAGCTAGAAGGGAGTTGATGTGTACCCTCTGTGGAGCCAGCAGATCAACATCAGTCCCAGAGAGTGTATCAGCTCGCTGTCAATATTATCAGAAAGAAGTAGCAACAGTGAGAAGATTACATCTAAGGCCAGATAAATAAGAAACCCATGTCCCCATCTTTATCCCCCTCTGTACTGCAACACTAGAACCAGACAAAGGAGGGAATGATGAATAAGAGAGTAGACCATGTCACTCCCCACTGCAGGGCCCTCCATCCTTAGAGGAGAGAGGGTAGGGGAGGAGACAAATGTCCAGTAGGATATAAGTTTGATGAGTTACATTGGACAGGCCTATGCTTCACGAAAATGCAAAGTGACCAGAAGGCAATGGAATGTGCCTAAGCTATCACTAAAGGACAAAGAAGAAAGATTTTACAAAGCACTTTTGGAGGTGGTGAATGAAGAAAAATAAAACTGAACCGTGACTGACAAAGTTTGTGAGCTCTTCATGAGTATGTGAGGCTGTTCTTTTTCAGAATTATCTGATGGAGAAAACTCCTTTCTTCCCTTCTCCTCCCTTCCCAAACTGAAAGCTGAAAGAATCGTTGCATCACAGAAGAGTATCTTGTCCTCCCGTCTCTGTTCACCTTTCCCCAGCCCAAAGCAGGGCTGTTGCTAGCTTATGTGTGAATTAGAAAAAGTGCTTCCTTGAGGTGCACTTGTTGATGAAAATGGTCATTAAATTTTGATAATTGTATCATGTTATGTTTTTTCAAACTGTGAGAAATTCTATAGGTAATTGTAACACTATTTGCATTCTGAAGGATGTTTCAAGAGACTTTATGCTCCGTGGAACTATAAGAAAATGTTCATTAACGTGGGAATTCACAATTTATTCTGCTAAACTTTCCTACACTTGCTCTTATAATCTTTGTTTTGATGGCCAAGATGATATTAAATGTATGTTTACTGGCTATGTATGGATGGATTCTTCCAAAAATCAACCAACTCTGGGAACTATAGGTTCCCCTCCTGTCTCGTTCCTTACAGTTCACATGTTGATGAAAATGGTCATTTGTCCTATAAAATTACCCAGAGGTAAATTTGATGCATGTATCACTGTAGCATCACTTAACATATTCCTCTGTCCCCTGTGAAAAGGTCGTTAGAGAGGTTGATTAGATTTTTTTTGGCAAGAGTAGTTGCACATGATTCTATGTATGTCTATCAATACGGCATAATTTCCAGTTGCCTCTTGTTCTGTGATGTTGCAGCCTTCAATGATTATTGTTAAAATCCATTAATTAATTAGCGTTTTGAAAAGCGGTGATATTCTATCATTCCACTTCATTTATTTGGTGGAAAATTTCTATATAAAAAGAAATTTCTCCTCATAAACTATTTGGTTACCCTGAGGTACAGTTTATACAGGAAAGGCAGATTAGATGCTTACTTTTCCCCTTTATTTATCAGTTTACAGAATAATTAGTTTGTTTCCTAGCATTCTCTGAAGATAACCAATGAAGTCCCTCCCCACTCACCACCCTTCTGATCACTGTGAACTCATTTTTTCATTTTATCAAGATATTTGATATCTTTCAATCCATCGAAATTGTTATTAATAACACTCAAATTATTTCATCTTTGGCCAATGGGATTCTCTTCTGAATCCTTTTAGTGCCACCCCAATAGTCACTATTATTTCCTTTCTTTCTGGTGCAAAAAGACCTTATAGGATGATTTCACACATTTCCTAGTCTAGATAGTTCCTCTGTATGTTTCTCTCAGCCTGATCCTTTTAGTGGAAAATGGTATTTAGAGACTACAAACTGGGCACTTTTGTTCCTTTTCAAAACTATCGTGGCTATTTTATTGCTAGATATCGACAACATTGTACAATCTGCAAGAAAGTGACTAACAAAGATATTTAAATTATGGTTAAGAAAAGATGCTAGGAAAAATAAAGGGGGTATTTTAGTTTAGTCTAATTAAATATCAGCTCATTAGTGGATATTGGCCTATTAGGATGTTGTCTTTCCTATGCAGTCTTATAACTGCTTGAAATTAGATTAAAAAAATACTGTGAAAATGAGAACCTCCCTTCTCATTCCCACACTTGTAAAGACTTTAGCACAGTACCTACTGCAAAATAAATGCTCCAGAAGGGCTATTGTTTTTATTACTATTGGCTGGATTCACACTCCCTTTTTCCCATTCAAAAAGAGAGTAAAAAATGAAATTAATTTAAAGGGGAAAAAATGTGTTCCTTGAAGCCCAAGCAAAGGCTAGTTAGGGTCTGCCCCCTTTCTACTTCGTTCTAAGGTGTCGTTTGTGTCGCAGAAGAGATCTGGTAATTATATTTCTCAAAATCCCCAGCCCCATTTGGGGAATGAAGATTTTCGTTGTATAAGAAAGTTGATATAGATGTAACACTCATGAGGTTAAGTAAAAACCCTATATCCCTGAATTTGCAGTATCAACATGACTTTATGATTTATTTTAACACACACACACACACGCACACGTGTGCGCACATTATCTAACATGTCCACTGCAGAAACCTATGAACAATCACCAACATAGGAGCAATGAATGGGCCCTATTGCACAAAATGTGGCTTCCAAATATCATTTCCTGCTGGAGAGAACTAATGCCCCTGAGAGAAATAGCTGATTCTAAGTCTATGTTAGGAAATGAGCAAGATGAGGCTCTTACGTCTTGTCATAACTACAAACAAAGGAAGTTATCTAGTGTTTTGTCAAAAGAACCAAGAAGCCAATTTGAAAAGGCTCTCCTTGGCCAATCATTAGGCAATTGAGCACCAATAAGAATAATAAGAGCAAGGGATTGAAATATATTTGATATGTTTCAATTGATATCAGAAATGTTTCAGTCCCAACTATGTTTCAATCCTTGAGTTCATAGTGATACTAAAAACAGGTCATTGGTCAACTTTTGAGGAAAACTAGGAAATAAAGGGTAAATGCCTCACAAATCAAGGATTTGTTCTTCCTTTCTCACCTTAAACCAGCTGATTTTTCAGCGACATTGCCTCAGTATCAGGGTCCTTTGTGAACATTTGCTTTAGAACCCGGGGTTCTATCAGCCTGATCATTACACATGCAGCCATTACTGTCCTTATCCACTAAAATGCATACCGAGGGCTTCATCTTTTATGACACTGAGTTCACAAGGAGTCTCTAGCAGAGAGAGCCTCCAGTCAGTACAGTCATTATTTGACAGACCTTTACTGAAGATCTATTATGGACAAGACGCTTTTATTGTCCCTAAAGATACAGCAAAGACCAAGCCAAGTCTCTATCATCAAGCAGCTTGTTTTCTTTGTTCTTCCATTAAAGAACAAAGAAGGGAACGGAAGTGAGGCGGTTGAAGGGAATGACTAAGTCAACTGGCAAATGGTTCTGAGTAGAATGTACATGATAAAGAAACAAGCAGGACATAAAGTTGAAGCAAGGGCAAGTATTCTGAGTGTACTTTCCCAAAGCTATTTCTTTCTCCTTGTTAAAGAAAATCTTTAACAAGGTATTAACATCACGCATTTTAAATGTTTTGTCTCCTCTTCTTTCATTCGGTTCAATTTTGTATTGAACAAAATCTGGATTTTTCTTCTCATCACCCTCTGGCTTAAGGGAAAATGAATGTGAATTCGCTGGGACAATAGGAAGCTCCATTTCATAACACACTACTTTGGCATAATGACTCTTTTCCTCTGAGAATTGGTTTTGAAACTCACCCAAACTTACTCAGAGGAAACTCATTTTGACTGTAATGGCTACATGTGTAATAAGATTAGGCTGACAGAATCCTGCTCTTTTTCTTTTTCAGACTGAAATATATCAGATTTAAAAGCCCTTTTTTCAATCTGAGAGTAAAACAAGAATAATAACTTTTGAGCCAGTGGTGGTTTACAAGTATACAAAGCTTGCAGTTTTATTTTCTCCACACAAAGACCGCTTTTATTACAAACAGTATGCTCTCGCTTGGGAGTATCAATTCTAGTGTCTAAATCTCCAGGTAGAGGCATTTCCTTGCCCAGGAGTCTAATAAGCATGCCAGAAAACCACACGGAGCAGAATGCTATATGCTTCATGCTAACCTGGGACCATCATCTTGTTAATTTCCTGGTGCTCATGTGTATTTCGTTAACTCATCAATTCAGCGGTTACTGCATATTTTACGCTTTACCATATATGTCAGAATAATGGTACACGGGTGGCATTTGTAGGCAGGAGGGGAAAGACTTGTCACAAACAGGTCTCTGGGTTTCCAAACAGGGGCCCTGAAAGACTTCTTCTTAAATAACAACCTCTAGTGATACTCTGTCATTCTGGGCTGAAATGTGAAAGTTTCTGCTTTCTTAAAGTCCTGCATGGTCCTATTGAGTGTGTCTTACACACATATGCACACACACACACACACAAATTATTTGAACACATGGTTCTCTGAACTCCTTTGGAACATATATCTGCATAATTCATTTTTACCTTAATCATATACTGCCTTGTATTGTTACTCAGTAATTTACATCTGTGAGTTCTATTGTCCCAGAATAAAATACTTAGATCACAAAGGACTGAGATTAGGTTTTATTATTTTTTTAAATCACAGTCCTCCCTCCCTACCTGCCACCCCCCAGTTCCAATACCTTCCTCTGTACATAACTATTTCTAAAGAAATACAGTAATTATCATCTGCAGTATCATCATTAATAGCAATAATAATTATCAACTATTAAGCCATGTGCTGAACTGGTTAGTTTGCATTCATAATCTCCTTACATTCTTGCAAACTTTCCACATGTTTTAGCCACATATTACATTTGTAATAAAATATTTCAAAAATTCAAAAAATAAAATAAAAATCCGTGTACCCACCATCATCAAAGTAGTTAAAAGCTTTCTTACGGACATTTTAATAGATATTGATGCTGAGGCTCAGAGAGAGTAAAGTGATGTGCCAAGATTTCATAATTAATAAGGAGCCACTTCTAATTGAAGTGTGGGATGCCAGAATAAAACCTAGATTACATTAAAATGACCAAATTTAGTCATGTAGATAACGGTGGTACAGATCCTGAAAGGGTTAAAGTAAGTTCCAGCATTATTTGATGGGTGGTCAGAAAGTCACTTATGAGTTGTGAAAATCTGGCCCGATATTCAGGAAGACTCAGCCACCATCATCCCAGAGGCCCTCACTGGTCTCCCGCGCCTTCCTCTTCCTTCTTATCTCATGGCTTAGTGATTTTTATAGCATGTTTTTCTTATTCTCCGTGAAACATTTATGAGATCCTGTGATTTTAAAATGTTGATCTAAGAAGGCAAACGTAGAATTCCTACAAGGGAAAGGCTGGTTTGATTTTGCCAATACTTCAGATACATAAATGTCAAAAGAGTTGGAGTTCTTGCTTGGAAAAATGTTGGGCTTTGGGGGGAAATTATCTTAAGAATTGCAATATCTCCAAGGCTATAAAATTCAATTGGAAAATACCATGAAAAGGGTCTTTCTAGTAAGAGTTTTCATAGCCTTACTTCTGACTGTGACTGGAAATACCACAGAATAATTAGAATGAAAATTATTTCAATATTTTTGGGCTTTGCTGGAAAATGAAGTGCAATAAAACCCCCACAATAGTTCAAAAACTTAGGACCTCACAAGCGTTTTAGACAATCATATGGGAAATGTGTCTTCTTGGGGAAAATACTTATACTTTCATGATAATTCTTTTAAACCTGTATCACTGTTACTAAACTTACAAGACCAAGATACCAATTATTATTATGCCAAATGTGTCAGCCTAAATGCCTTAACAATATTTTAACTGAGTGGAAATCTGCTCTCCAAATAGTAGTCTACAAATTCTTCAGTCAAAATGATGCATTTTCCTAGTCGACTCTTTGCTCTCTATTTACCAGATTCTGGATTTCTTTTAACCCATTCTTCAAACATTCATTCATTAAGCTGATATCTGTTGAACACACACTATGCCTCATGCATTGTACTAGAACCCAAGTGGAATACACAGAAGAATTAACCTTAGTCTCAAAATTAAGGAGCTTACTATGGAAAATAAGGCATATACTTATAAGCTATAATATGAGAAATAAAGAGTTAAGTACCACAAGAGAGGGACAGATAAAGATTTTTAAATTTTTATTTTTTTGCTGAAGAAGATTGGCCCTGAGCTATCATCTGTTGCCAATCTTCCTCTTTTTGCTTGAGGAAGATTCAGTCTGAGCTAACATCTGTGCCCATCATCCTCTATTTTGGATGTGGGTTGCTGCCACAGCATGGCTCCTGATGAGTGGTGTAGGTCCATGCCCAGGAACCAAACCCAGGCCACCAAAGCAGAATGTGCTGAACTTAACCACTAGGCTGAGGGGCCGGACCATAGATAAAGTTTTATAGAAGATCAGAGGAGAAAAAGATAACATTTTCCTAAAAGAAACAAAGAAAGCTTTCTGAAAAAGGTGCAGTTTAAAATAGGCCTTGAAATATTGAGTGTTTGGATTTGTTGATCTAGAAGGGCATTGCAACCAAGAGAAAAATAAGAATAAATGTTCAGAGGAGGAAAATATGGAGCAGGTACCGTGACTCAAAGTAGAAGATGTCAGGGCTAGTGAAGCAGATGAGGAAAATGATTGCAGGAAATCCCACCAATCCTAGACAAAGACACATATTCTTCTTAAAACCTTGAATGTGGGATTGGCCCAGTTGCGTAGTGGTTAGCTTCGCGTGCTCTGCTTTGGCAGCCTGGGGTTTGCAGGCTTGGATCCTGGGCATGGACCTAGCACCACTCATCAAGCCATGCTGTGGCAGCATCCCACATAAAGTGGAGGACGATTGGCACAGATGTTAGCTCAGGGCCAATCTTCCTCACAAAAAACAAAACAACAAACCTCAAATGCCATGCTGAAGAGTCCATACTTCATCTCTTTATACACAGGGGTTGTACCTGCTTCAGAGAAACTACTGTGGGACATCTGAGATAGATAGGAGCAGAGCAAGACTGGACACAGGAAATGAGTTAGGAGGCTTTTGTCTTCTTTTCAAGTAAATGGTAAAGAATACTAACTCTTCAAACGTATCAAGGAAAATAGAAAAGAGGGGGCTAAGCTAGAAATATACAGGGGAGACTATATCATACTTCGGAAAATTGTAGCTATTATCGGGAGGGAGTTAGGAAAATTTGATTAAGCATTAAAGATCTTTTGGATTCTTTAAAACAATGTGGCCAGAAGGATGATAGTGCCATCCATGGAAGTATAAAATACTGAACAAAAACAAGATTTGGAAGAAAATATAATGAGAGTTATTCCAAACAATGAATTTCAATGCTAGGCACAATGCCTAGTCCTAGTAGGAGTGACAGACCAGGAGAAGCCCCTCCCTGTGAAATCTGTTCCCCTCTTCTTCCATGGCAGTCGAGTTTAGCAGAGAATAGGGACATCCAGTTAAAGACACAGCCTTCCTTACGAGTTAGGTGTGGTGACCTGACTAAGACAGAGTGACAACATGTGAGCTGGAATGATAGAGACCACTCTGTGCTTTGTCTTAAAACACTGGGCACGCACTCTTTCATTTTCTCTTTCTCTTTTTCACCTGCTTACAGGAAAGTGATCCAGCTCTCGCTCTACATATGAGCACAACACCTTAGGAGGGCAGAGCCACAAGCTGGAAGGGCCCTGTGTCCCTGCATGACTTTGTATAGATGTTCTGCTATGTTGTGAAATCAGAACAAAAAGTGATTGTATTAGGATAGCAGCTTAACTCTCATTTTAGCTAACATTGTAGGCACTTAATAAGTATCTATCAAATGAATGATTGAATGAACAAATTAATGAATGAGCTTAAGACCAACTTAGAACATTAGTATAAAGCTATCCAGGACACAGACAGAAATGCATGTCTAGAGTGAAGAGAAAAGTTTAAAATTAAAGCAAAAGATGTGGTATTTACCTGTATAGATTAAGAGTAAAGACTAGATGAGAATACCAAAAATAATAATAATAATAATAATAATAAAATGAAAGAGAGAAAGGAAATGACCCCAGAGAGGAGGGAAGGAAGTGGAGGAGCCAAAACAGATCTTTCCTTTCTATACACATCTAGGGGATGGCAGGTGGAAAAAGAGATGGAGAAGGCACTGTCAGAGAAGCTAGGGAACCAGGAGAAATGAGGGAGAGTCACATAAGCCGAAGTGAGTGAGTTCTGGAGTGAGATGTTTCAAGAAATTGGGAGGATCCGATCAGCATCTGAGTAGGTGCTGAGCGACTGTGGTGGACAATCATCTTTCCAGAAGTTTGGCAATGGCCTGAAGGAGAAACAAGGGAAACATGGGATAGTTGAAGGGAATGACAGGATCAAGAGAAAGTTGGGTTTGCATAGGAAAACAATAGCATGCTGGCAGTCTGAATGGAAGGGACTTTTGAAGAGGGAAATATTAAGAAATGTTAGTGGGGATGGGGTGGGGGCCAGTTAATTGATTCAGCAGTGTTTCAGGATGGGAACAAGGGATGAAGCAGAAGGATTAGAATGGAATAGGAGGAAAGAGGTGCAGTGGGGCAGAAGTTGGATGAAGATGCAGGAAATTTTGAGAACAGGAAAGCCAGGAAGTAAAGAGGGAGGCTGAGGGAGTTTGGTCTCTAACATTCCTCTTTCCATCCACCCACAAGAACAAGGCTTACTACCGTATTCCCTACAGTGCTCTATCACACTCTTGGCAAATTGACATTGTGCTTATGTCGACAGCCACTAAGCCGTCTGATTGTTGTATCAAGACAGAAGAAAAATAATACTGAGTTATATGTGCTGCTACCCCATGAAAATAAAAAATGAGTTTTCCAAGACCTGTTTCTTTAACTTTCTTCCAACATTAGGATAAAATGTGCACTTTTATATTTTTCCCTTAACTGTGTTATCTTAGCATTAAGTAGTAATGAGAGATCATGTCATTTTGGGTACAGTTTCTTTTGATTGCTTGTACAATATAATTTAGTTGACAGTCTACAAATGTTTTCCTTTAATTTCACAAGGTATGAGACATCTCTCTTTGCATCATCATCGTCATCATCATTTTCAGACAAGTCCTGTCTGTCTTAGCAGCATTGGTAGTTGAGAGCATTAGTCACACCCAGAGGAATGTATGCAAATATTTTACCTAAGAATCTTAATAACATTAAATAATAAAGAACTATCGGGCAGATGCTAATGTAGAAACTGGAAGAGAAAATACACTTTTGTGTACCATATTTTCAAATCTTTCAACAGCAGATAACTTAGCCAAAATGTTTATACATTATAAAGGCCAGGTGGAGAGATGGTCATTTGATTTTTAACAGTTTTATAATAAATACATAATAAATAAATAAAACATAGAAGATTTCTTTCAGTGTATTCAGTGGTTAAAAGTACAAAATGTATGCATCTTAATGGCCTATTAGATGGTACTTACGTCAACCTCACGTAAATTTATCGACAGGCGAATGGCTTTTGAAACTGTAAAGCTGACTACAGCTGCATAGATCAGTTAGAACACTTAAAACATAAAAGTAGATGCATTCTTCTGTTATGGAACAGGATTTGAAGTCAGAATACCTATGACTCATGTGTGTGACTTTTGGCAAGTTATTTACTTTCTCTGTGTTTTAGTTTCCTCATCTGCCTAAAGGGGACTTATTTGTGTGATGCAATAATCTATAGCTATTTAAATGTATTTTCTTTAGGTTATAAAAATTCCATTTACTCATTCATCTATTGATTCATTCATTCAACAGATATTTTCTGAGGAACTACAGAGGGCCGACCCTGGGCTAGGCTCCCAGGTGGTTGACAGATTGGCAGGAGCAAGCCATGAGGGGCTTGTTTATCATGTGAAAAATAAGGGTCTTACCCAGAAGACGGTGAAGAGCAAGTGATGAGATTTGCTTATGAGGAAAATTGTTCTGGCATAAAAACTGATCTATGGGTGAGTGAGAGAGACTGAGACCAGGAGATAGACTTCTGTCTACCACATTCTTTTATGATAGCATCTTGTCACTGCAGAAAACTTGGAAAATACAAATTGTTTTTTAAAAACCTGTTAGTACATTGTTATATTTTCTTAGGGCAGCCGTGTGTCCTGGTTTTTCTGGGCTAGACCTGATTTCAGATACACCGTCACATTATTCCCAAAAGTAAACTTACTCCTGCCAGACTTGTCCAGCTACATCAACTGAACTTCAAATTCCCAAGGATAAGGTGAGGCCGTGTTATCTTTAAGTTACTTGAAGTCAGCATCCGTGTATTATTCTAGAAGGAAAGACAGGAATTGTGTGAGTAAAACAATAATGAGAAGCAGCACAGTTGGTCAGTTGCTAGAGAACAAAGGGCAAAAAGGGGCTGGTAAGTTCCCATCGTGGAAGAATATATGTCCAGAAAACCAGAGATTTTCAGCCATAGTGTTGAAAAGCCCTCGTTGGTACAATCAGTGGTGAGTTGAAAGTACTATGCTATCAACAGTAATAATGTAATGACTTACTCTTCTCTATAAATTAGAGCAGATTCCATTAACTGACTGGAGGTGTAGTCTGTACATCATCTGGACAGCCCAATAGGTTGTTGTCCCACAGTGAACTCATCCATCAAGCGTGTTGGGAAAAAGATAGAGAACCACTGCTGTGATGACAAAGACAAGAAGGAGTTTTCAAAGGAGAAAGAAGTGGGTGAAATTTGCTTTTTAGAAAGGTCACGCTAGATATTGGAGGAGGTAAGACCCATTAGGAGGCTGTTGGAATAATCAGATGAGAAATGAGGGGTGACAAAGAACTGAATTAGGGCTGTGGCAACTGAGAAGGAAAGTAGAGGACAGATTAGAAAATAGGGAGTGTCCCCCAAACTTTGTGTCCACCTAGAACCTGTGAATGTGAAACTATTTAGAAATAAGTTCTCTGCAGACGTAATAAAGTTATGAGGCCATACTGGATTAGATTGGCTCTAGATCCAATATGAATGGTGTCCTTATTAGAAGAGGGAAGTTTGGTCACAGAGACAGAGACATAGGGGAGAAGGACATGTGACAATGGAGGTAGAGATTAGAGTGATGCAGCTACAAGTCAAGGCATGCAGATGATTGCCTGCAACGAGTGGAAACCAGGAAGAAGTCAGGAAGGCTCCTCCCTTCAAACCTTCAGAGAGAGCATGACCCTACTGATGCCTTGATTTTGGACTTCCGGCCTCCAGAACTATGAGAGAATAAATTTCTGTTGTTTTAAGCTGCCAAATTCATCACAATTTGTAACAACAGCCCTACTAAACTAATGTAGGCGGTAAAATAACTGTGACTTAATCTTTGTTTGGATGTGAATGGAGAGGGAGAACTTTGAACTTGGGGAGAGTAAATGGATGGTGCTGGAACCCACTAAGCAAGAACATAGAGCAATGATGAGCAAACTACAGCCCTCAGTCAAAATCTGCCTCCCCCCCCCACCTGCCTCCACATTGTTGTTAATACAGTTTCATTGGAACACAGCCATACCCATTTGTTCACAGATCATCTACAACTGTTTCTGCTACAAAATGGCAGAGTTAAGTGGCTGTAGCAGAGACCTCATGGCTTGCGAAGCCTAAAATATTTACTATCTGGGCCTTTGCAGAAAAAGGTGCCAACCCTTTAGCACAGAGAAAGAAGAGACGATTTATGGCTTTGATGAATTCAAAGGCTCTACAGGACAACTGAGTGAATACGTTATGGCATCAACTGGAAAGAAACTCACAGACATATTTTAGGAAGTCTTACAATGATTTGACCTATCAGTGGAAAAAGAAAACCATAAAATCAGAACTGTGATAGTGGCATTACTAAGTCACTGCTCTAGAAGAGTTGATATTTGCTTCATTCGAGATGGGGAGAGAAGGGATAAACCACAATGCACCTCCCCCAAAAGCAGACTAAGCACTTCCGGTTATTCTGGTACTATTTAATTTCTGTTACATTTTTCTTCCGTAAAAGGCAACCACTGTAGAGCCTCATTATTGCCTGCAGGAGAAAGACATTCCGTGATGTTAGATTGTAATCTAAGGAGAGTTTTCTAAACTGTAAAGTGGCCATTCACTTCCAAGTCTGTGAACACATTAAGATTTCTTGTCACTAGTCCTCTAGCCTAAAGCAGGGTGTCACAGCCTTTCCCACTTAGTATCCCCAATGGCAGAGAGAGGATCATCGTAGATGCTAGGTTAGGGGCATGGCCAGAAGTGATGCACACAGCAAGGTCAGAATTTCTTCAAAATCTCATGTTGCATCTTTAAAACATATTTTAAAATTTCAGGTTCTACTCTGTAATAATTCTGTTTTAATATAAAACAACATTTTTATGAAAACTGATGTCCAAAGAAGATCCCACATATAAAACTTATGGCTATAGGTACATTTTAGCATTACCAAGCAATCTTAAGAGGGCCCCAGTACTAGTGCGATGGAAATTTGTTTTGCTGCACAATGCTAGAAAATGTGTATTACTCATTATTCAAGGAAAATAGCAGACAGACTAGAATCACAGACCTGAATACAAGTTGACAAAACTCTTTTGTCAGAATCGGGAAGTTCTACAGTTACTTCCAAGGCCTTGTCTTAAAATTCATAGTGATCAAAAATCGTATCTGGACCATCCCAGCCTCTCTGCTCTATCTTTGGCAAATGGTTTCTGACTACGAAACTACCTACAACAATAGTAAATCCGAATGTGCTCAATCCGCCACTGAATATCCAAGTCACGTTGTACCGCTCTCATTGGATATTTTCATGTTAAAATCAGCTCTGGCCCATCTGCTATGACAAAATCAATCACAAGATTACTCAAGATTCTGAGACTCTGTGTCTTACATTTTCTATGGAGACTTAGAAAGAAACTGCCAGAGAAGTTAAAACTATCCCCAAATGGTAAGCATGAACTACTTTGGCCATAAAACATTCCATTTGCGAGTCAACTGCACTGACTGAAGGTAACCATTGCATTACCTTGGTATCTGGGATTTCTTTGCTCAAAAGCAAAGATTGGAAGTATCTTTACTTTGTCAAAGGCATGTTCTTTTCCGTGATAGTGAATAAAGAAACCTTGGCCAAGACTCCATATGAGTTTTGCAGAATGAATTTGTGTTCTGATAAATCAGTTACAGTGGTTCACAATGCTTCTCCTTCCGTCTCAGACTTAAGATGCTGAAATGAAATCAGGGCCAGTTATTCACAACATCTAGACTTTCACGCGCCATTGTTTCTGTCAATCATCAATTGGATCTTAGGAATTCAGGGGTAGAAACTTGCCCAGGTTGTCACCATCATACCTCATCTTTCCGAGGCAACTAATTAGCCAGGTGAGAGTGCTACTGACTTAAGGATACTGTGAGAGCAATTGTTATGAGATTGACACTATGTGTCTGTCCACATAAATGAAGAAAAGAATCAGTTTTGCTGAGATACACATCAGTAGGTACCTTAGCTAACTCAATCCAGATTTGTGGCTGCATGAGTGTCTAAGATAAGAACATAGCTTAGTGGTGACTTTCTTCACTAATTTTGCACGTTTCTGTTACAAACAAGAGGTTTTGTTAAAAACTATGGGGCTAGAACAAGGCTTTCTGCTACTACAATTGAAATCAAATTCTTTGGCGTAATTTTCCCTTAGGGAAATGATTTTCTACATGAAGGAGCTTAAGGAAGAAGTGAGGTTCACTCTGATTGAGTAAGGGAAAGATAAAATAGCATAATTCTGATGCCAACAAGAAGCCGTGGCAAATAAGAAGGGGGCTCACCATAGAAGCCTGCTGCAGTTCTCAGGCTGGACTCGAGAGAGGCAGCAGTCTGAACTCAGGAGCATTTTGGGTCCAGGAAAAATGAAGGCGGTAGGACACGAAGCTGCCGGGAATTCACAAAGCATCAGAGTAGCCCCTGCAGGTGCTGAATAAATATTTCTGGAGCGAATTAATGACTTAAATGAGCAGACCGTCTTATCCAGACATGAAACATGAAAGAGGACGACTGTGGTTTGATGTTTGTGGTGATGTGTATCAGAGCACATAAGATTGAGAGCTTCCTAGAAGCAAAGCTGTTCCCCCTCCAACCAGTGTGAGAAATGTGCAGAAAAGTACCTATTATGTGTAAGGAATATGGCTTGTCTATCTTGACAAACAGGATTTCACAGAGGGATAAACTGAGACTTCCCCAAAAGTTCATCCATCCACTAGTTAGTTACTGAGTGCTTATCATGAGACCAAAGCTAAGGCCCCGCCCTCAGGGAGCTTACATGTTAGCTGGAGGGAACTGTCAGGAAATAAACATACAGATAATGTATCCAGTAGCGATAAGTGTCTGAAGAATGAAGCAGAAGGGAGTGGAGAATCTAGGAAAGGGGAAGAGTGGTCAAGGAAAGCTTTGACGTGGTGAGATATGAGCCGACAGGAGGAAGGTCAATATCTTCTCCAAAGCAGTGAAAAAGTGACTGAACTGGGGTATTTGTGTGTTTATCTGATTTGTCCACTGCCCACTTCCAAAGCTGTAAACCTTGGGGTTATTTGCTGATAGTTGAATTTCTAGTTCCTGAACATCCTTGACTGTCTTGCAAAGGTCAATTTGGGCCCTCAGTATCTGATCATCTCCAAAGGGAGCCAATTCCTGACCTTCCTGGGTCCCAGGGATGAGTGTGTTTCTAAAGCCCAGAGGAGCATTCAGGTGCCACCATATTGGTCTGCGATTTCAGCCCAGTTGTGGAATTCGACATCAATCTGGTATACGTCATTCTCCTTTAGAGTTTCTGTTTCAATGCAACACAGAGGATTAGAATAGCAGTGATGGCCTTTTGTCACAGTAAATTTTTATGGAAATGGTATAAAATAAGTCTTTGTCCAGCCCCTCTCTTGAGAGTTTGTTCAACAACCTGCTAAAGCTTTTAAATGGACTGGAATCATTCTTTCCTCCTATATCAAACAGGAAAAACCCTCATCCATTACCAATGACAATTGTATCTCCTATCTCATTCCAGGGGAGCCATTGTTGTCAATGATCAACCAGTAAATGGACTCTTCCATTAACAATTTTAGGGACAAATAATAATTATGCTCCAATCACACTCATTATTTTTGACATCCAGTTGAGTAATATAAAACAATTCCACTCAACAAGTTAATGTACGTGTTATTTGTGGATGGATTTGGGGGCCAGTTTCTCCTAGGAGATGCACCAGGATGGAGCCACAAAATGAAATGTTCCCTGTGCGTCTCGGTTGAGAAGGAGAGGCTTGCTAACGCCTGGGCTAAACATCTCTCTGACTACAGTTACTTCTTTCAGGATTTAAACTACAGAAACCTGGGGCTTCGAGGAGGTGCTCATGTAAGCATTGGTTGAATCCAAAGCTTCTATTTAAGTAAGTTTTGACTGCCCACAGTTATGAGGTAAAAGAATTAACCTTCATGAATGTTTATAGAAATAAATAGGGCTGGAATGAAACTCAGAAATTACAGATTTAAAATATCAGATTTTGTGGTAAGTAACAATTTCAGTAAGTTTTCCCAGTAAATTATGTATGTAGTTAATATCCAGCTTACCAGATAGTTGTGTTTCAAAATTATGTTTGTAAGTTGATATTGAAGTCAAAGTGCGTTTCTAAAAACGACTGTGTTATAATGGTGTTAAAAAATGGAAATTAGCTTATTTAACATTTATTTAATCCATATTGAGACTAGGTTAGTTTGTTTAATTTATGTTGAGACAAATCATTTTTATTTGCAATTTTTAAAAGTTTAGAATGTATGTATGTTATTTCAGATTTTGTATCGAATGACGAGTTGACTAAAGGCTTAGTGGTCAAATTGCTAGAAGACGAATCCTAGCTGCTAGTTACCAACAACACGAGGCTGGGCAAGTACTTACTTTGTTGTGCCTCAGTTTATACAACTGTTCAAGGGAGGGTAATAATAATAATATGTATTTAGAGATTTTAGTTTTACATGACATAGGCCCAGAGCCAGGTCATAGGAAAATAGTCCGTAAATGACTAACATTGGCCAAAGTGTATGATCTCATCATAAACTAAAGCATTTAACCTTCCTCGTATTGTGATGCCACCATGAGAAATTAGAATCAGGAGGGGTCTCATGCGTCTCTTTTGTGGGCCAGTGTGAGGGCCTAATCATCAATTTGTTTGTTTTTGGCAAAACAGCCTCCTTCTGAGAAGGGAGCATGGAACTGAGAGGGTCTGAGAACGTTTCCCTCCCCCTCCCCCTTTCCTCTCGAAGGTGTCATGAAAGCTCCCAGGAGGAAAAGGCAGATGGGGCCGGGCAATGGCTGAGATGGTCCGCCTGCCCCTCAAATCACATGGGAGTGAATGAAAGGCCACTCCAGGTCCTGGGTGCTTCCTCTAAAGATTTCTTCTGAGGCGAATTTCTTTGTGTTTGTCCCCAGTTTGCCTAGTGTTTTCCACTTCTTCAGCTCGTGGGCATCTTTGTGGTTCCTAGCTCCTATTTTCTGTAGATGAGCTCTCGCTCTCCACGCTTGCCTCAGGTCAACATCTGGACCTACTGCCGCCGCCGCCGCCGCCGCCGCCGCCCCCCCCCCCCACCACCACCCCCACCCCCACCCCCACCCCCCTGCCTTTGCTATATTCAGTCAGGTTGTAGGTCCAGGGCAGAGTGAGAGGACTGAAGGGCTGAGAAGTTCGGGGAGGAGGAACTTCTGAGGACAGTGGATGATGGAGCAGGTACACATACGGAGACTACGGGACTGATGCACGTCTTTGTTTCCCATTCCAGATTCTGGCCCGCTCTTCCTACCTCATTCATAGGGACCTTCCTATTCCTTTGGGGCATATATTTCCTTTTTCTTTCTCAATTGTCTGTCCTCTGATCCTACCTCCCTCAGAAATCATAATGGTAGCAGCTGAGCGGGGAGAAAACAGTGGCTTGAGGAATCCATCTCACGTTCATACTTCTGTGTAGGATCTACCCCTGCACCCAGCATGGCCCGGGTGGACCTTCAAGAAGTTAGTGCAGGAGAGACTCGACAAATGATAAAATAAGTAGATAATGTTCCATAGTATAGATATAAAATACATATAATGAACAAAAATAAAATTAAATAGTTGTATAAGATGTAATAAAATATATGTAATATATATAAGAATAAAAATAAAATATCTATAATATATAGAGAAGTATTATTTGTAAGCTCCTTAAGCCCACTAAATTGAGTATATATTGCCTCACCTCCAAAAAATGATGTAAATCCTTGATAAAATGTATTATATGTGTCACATATATTATTCAAAGAAAGAGAGAGAACCCAGTTTAAAAACAAGAACAACAATGGATGGCTGTTGATTTTTGTGGAGTGTAAGGCTAAGGGGAGTGTTCGTTCTTATTGCCATCCCCGTGAGTTACAAGGATAAGAAACAGTCTAATAAGTTGGAGATGAAAATAGCCACCTGATTGAGTCAGCCTCGTGTCTCTGTGCTTCCAAAGCAGAATGTTTCAAGCTCTGTCTTAGGATGGAACTGAGGAGAGGGACTGGACAGTGTGGGACTGGGACGGGGAAGAAGATTAGGAAAGAGGAGTCTGAACAGTGCTGGTTACTTCCTTCTTGCTCTTCTCTACCGTGTGGCTGTAGACCCAGTCTGTGTTCTAAAGATCTGAGTTTCCTAATTCACGGAGTAGATCATCTGCCATGTCTGGATGTCTGGAAGGAACACATCATCAATGGCTAGGTTTTCTGGATAGAACAAAAAAATCTCTAAACAGGGATTATTTTTTTTATTCCTGTTTAATTTAGGACTTCAGCCCTCACCGCCGTAGCTTCCCTGCCCATGCTCTCCTGTGCCCAGCGGCTGTCTGTGCACCACAGACCCCTTCGGAAACCTGCGGCTAAGTTAATCACTGGGTGGCACCCAAGAGCCAGAAAAAAGATGGATCAAATTGCAGACACTCTCTAATACACATATTTTAACAATTTCCTCCGTCCTCAGCGAAATTATGCTAATATTTTAGTTGAGTTTCCTCAAGTCTGGAACTCAAATTAAGTCTGTCTGTTTCATTTTTATGATAGTGCTTGAAATCACTTGCAGACAAGGGGTTGTAGGGCCATGAGATTTATAGTGGCAATGCCACAAAGGTCAAACACATCCTGAGGAAGAGGAAAGCAATCTGTAGAACCAGTGTTTTCACTGCAATAAAGTTTATAGCAGCATTAAGGGAATAGTTACAAATCAGTTGGATGGTGTTGATTTCATTGAGAATAAGTATATTTACACTTGTAGGCTTTCTCTCAATAATATTCTGAATGTTTTACACAATGGGGTTAGTCAAGGTTGGACCTGGGCATATTTCACGAGTGACAAAATTTGTTTTTCTTTTTTCCATCCATCCTTCTACTTGTTACTTTCACAAAATGGGTTTATAATGGCTCTGTAGGGGCTGAGTAAAGGGTCAGCAATTTTCTGACATTTCCAACAAAGTCAAAGATGCTGCAGAAACTTTAAAAGTAAAATGATTGTTTGCATGCATGTATGTGATTAAAGATGAGATAAATCTAGAGAAACAAAATGTTCCTACTACCAAGAAGTGCTTCTTTTTAGGTAATAAGTGATTACTTAGTCTTACTGCAGCTAATGTTGTATCATTAGAATTTCTCATTGAATATTCAATCCTCATATTTAAAGAGTAAATCACTACCACCCCATCCTATATAAGACCTATAAAGAATTATGTTTATGTTAAGCACAATCTTCATCTTAAATAGATTCCTTCTGTTATTCTATATCACAGTACCCAACTTCCTTCATAGAACTCAGCACTATTACTTTTTGTAATTAATTGTAAAATTATGTTATTATGCTATTGTTTGTATTAATTGGGCAATTATTATGTAATTATCTTACCCATTATTTCCTTATATAATATCTACATTGTCCACTGGATTACTGGATTGTAAGTCCCCAAAGGGCAAGGATTTTGTCTTATTCCTGATCATAGTCTCAGGGCCTGTGATTGTGTCTGGCACTGAGTCCTCAAAAATATTTATTAAATAAACAAAAGAATATTGCTATGTTCTCAGGATTCTTCCACACAGTGGAAATACTTTCTCACCCTCATGTCAGCTCTACACAAAGTAAATATTTTCTACTCATTAGATAATGTTCTAGAACCTTCTATATCTGCCTTGTTATTTTATTCTCTAAGAGCCGGTGCTGCTCTAATAGACATGGGGGAAAAGGAAGAGATAGATCTTATTATGCATGTCCTAGCAATGGGAAAACTGGGGCTTCGGCCTATAAATCTAGTACATATAATTTGTTGACAAGAAATCATAAAGCATGCCCTGAAGCAATTATCTTTGAACCAGAGCACAATTGCCTGTGTGAAAACTATGAAAACCTGTGGGTGTCTTGTGGGTACGTTTTATTTTCCCACGATTGCCTCGTATATGTATGTTCATGTTTAAATATCCTTCAATCTCGATCGTAATAGAATTTAGTTCAACCATTTTAAGGTCCCATAAAGTTTTGTCACTTTAAAAAACAAGTAGACCATAGAATACTATGCTAAATGGATAATTTGATATGGCCATTGTAAGTTAGACTGATTGTTTATATATTTTTATTCTCTTTTAAAAAAGAAATTTTTCTATTTTTCTTCCAATTATAAAATGAAAACATATAATTATATTGAAAATATAGAAAAGCATAGAAGAAGAAAATTAAAATTACCCAAATTCTTGCCATCCAAAGTTAAGCACTCTTAAGGTTTTGATATGTTTCCATCCTTTTCCCAGGCAGGTGAGTATATATATGTTACATTTGCATTTATCTTAATGGATGGATTTCAGTGATTGCTCATCATTGTAACACCTCACTGGTTATTAAATCACAAACAGCCATGACTTAGAGACCCATGGGAATGAACTATATCAATTTTTTACCAAGGTCTTGCATAAAAAAATAAATGATCACATTACACGACTTTTTCTTTAGTTATAAAGATTATTGACTGCAGAAATTAACATTCTTATATATGGTTATGAATGTACTTAAGGGGAAAGTCCAAATGAGTTAAAGTTTTATTATTAATAATACAAATATAATCAGGTAAGCATTTAAAAATTTTAAAAGCATAAAGGAAATAGTTTTTGGTAATAGCAATACCGAACATTTTAGAAAAATAGTTTTTACAATGTATCTCTGTGGAAGGATTAACCTGTTAGGCTAAAACTAGTGTAGATTCTAGAACATGGATGCCCACAGCACCATATCAAAAAGAAGAATAGTAGTAGCACAAACTTCTATTGGTAACTGAATTATATCACTTTTTATTCTTAGAAACAAAGTGTTTTAGAGAAGTTCCATCATGTAAAACGACTGTATATCATGTTTCATTGCCAAATTACTCTGATATGAGGTGGAATGCAAGAGAAGTGGATGAACTCGAGAGTTGACCTACACGTCTGTTATGGGCTGAATTGTGTCACCCCCACCAAATTCATATACTGAAGCCCTACCCCCAGCACCTCAGAATGTGACTGCGCTTGGAGAAAAGGTCTTAAAGAAGTAAAGTTAAAATGAAGTCACCAGAGTGGGCCCTAATCCAACATGACTGACGTCCCCATGAGGAGATGAGATTAGGACAGCTGCAGTTACAAAGGGAAGACCCTGTGAAGACAGCTGCCTACAAGCCAAGAGGCTCCAGTAGAAACCAACTCTGCTGACACCTTGATCTCGGACTTCTAGCCTCCAGAATTTGAGAAATATTTGAGAAAATACATTTCTGTTGTTTAAGGCACGCACTCTGTGGTACTTTGTTATGGCAGCCTTGGCTAACTAAAATATCATCCAACTTTATTTGAAAATATGACATGGGATGGGAAGTAGCTGGATACAGGGTGTGGCTGGTGTCAGAGGCCCCGGATGCCTCTCTGGCTGTGTGACAAAAATCCTCAGCGTGTGCGAGTCCCTCTTTCACCCTTAGATGTAGCCTGCAGAAGTCCCTGTTAAAGTACCGATACTGTGAGGAGGAGGAAAACCCTCCCGTTGTCAGCCACCACTGTGTCCTCTGGAGGAGACCAAAGGCTGGGACCCAAGGTTAAGGGCATGGTGATGTGGGCAGTGAGGTGGGGTGGGGGTCATTGCCAGTCATGAAAATGCTAGAATGTGGAAGCTTGAGAAGTAGAGCAGACTTGTGTAGCATTGTCACGAGGGACCTGAGAGCCAGATGGCGAGTGTCAAGGAGCAATGTGCCACCAGAGGTCTCCATACAAGGCTTTCAGGCTCTGTACCCTCTGCCCGTGGCGTGAATGCCAACTGCCCCTCTGAACTTACCATGCCAGACAAAATGATTAAAAGATAAAACAAATTAGAATCTGGTAAGAGTGGCTGACCCCCAATTGAAAACAAATGTGTGTGTCTGTGTGTGTGTGCACATATTGTGTGTGTAGGGTGTATACTGACAGACAGTTGTCAGCTACATTTAAGAGAAAGGAAAAAGATGTTTGCTCTGTACTGCATCTGATGCTAAGAAATGATCTCTACAGACACTTCTAACACCAACTTGCCGTGTCTTTGGATAAAATGCTTCACCTACTGGGCTTTAGGTTCTGCACCAAAAAACCAGAATGATGGCAAAGGAGAGTCTTAGCTGATCTGCTTTTAGAACCAGCTGAGCGGGCACTTGAGTGATGGTCAGTATTGAAACAAAATGCTCTGGCCCTGCCCTAGAACGTAAGCCCCCTGAGAGCAGGCTCATTTGCATATTCACCCTGCAGGAGACAGCCGCAAACAGCCACACTGGTTCTGAAAATATGGTCTCTGAACCTGCATGATTCTGAAATCTGAACTTTAGATTGTTTATTATCTTTGAAACTTTGGGGGCTTTGTTGCTCTGATATGGGTGGAAAATGATAACTGATGAAGGGGCGGAGAGGGGAAGTTTGTGACAACTCTTGATTCTTACGCTATTTCAACAAGCATTGGTCTCTTGGTGCCGTTCACCGTATAAAGCACGAAGGATATGAAGAGGAATAACACGTGTCTTACATGCTGGTGGAGGAGATGGATATCGATCACAGCTTATATTCCAATGTAGCACCTCCGCCAGTGTTTGAACAACGTTAAGTGAAACACGGGAAGAAGGAATCGTTTTGCTGGCCTATTGGAGATCAAATGAGAGGGAGGCTGGGAAACGCTTGTCCACAATTGTCTTTTGAGCCAGTGTTTAAGAATGGGCTTTGTCAAATGGATAAGTGGAGGAGGGCCTTGCGGGCAGAGACAGCGCGAGCCAAAGCTTGGAGGCTTGAAAATACGCTGCTTTCTGAGAAAACTCCAAGTGGTTAGGAAGGTTACAGCGCATCTCTGCAGGTCACCAGCCGCCAGTCAGTGGATCGGAAATGGTTCACCAACATGGCAGCAGAGTGAATAAAAAGTACCCTGTCAAATGTTAGAAGGAAACCAGGATATTTCAAAATTAGAATAGCCATCCTTTCGCCTTTCCTTAAGGAAGAGCAGAGGATCCAGCAACATCGGCCCCTCCTTTCTGATGACGGCAATGGATGGAGCCGACTAGCAGCTACCCCTTGGACGTAGGTACCTTCTCCAGTTCTTCTCAGCCACCGCTCAAGCAATTAGCAAGTTTTCGTGTCCCTGGACTGCTTCATTCAGGTGTGTTACCTGATAAGCCTGCTGCCATGTGAACCTGTCACCTGTGGTGGAGGCTGAGGGCAGACAGAGACACATGGGGTAGGGAATTAATCTGGAAGGGTAGGTGACAGCCAGATTTGAACTTTATCCTCCACTCAGTGTAGCCCCATCAAAGGTGTCCAAGTGTGAGAATGACATGGACAAAAATCATCCCCAACAGCTAAAGGGCCACCTCTCTATAAACCGGCCAATTGGCTGTTTCCTTTACCTCTTCAACACTGAGCCAACACCTGCTGGACAGAAGCTATGTACGAACAATGGACTAGACAATGCACATGTTCTGGGGGTGTGCTTGGGGTATTTGCAGGAATAACAAGCAGGAAGAATACCACACATGAAAAAAATCCTCACTATAATTTCTCCAAATAATCTGGTTCTTGTTGTAGTTTCAATATTGGAAGACAAGTTGTGTCCCGAAAAAATATCTTTGAGGGACAAATATTTTAATGTTTCCAAATTGAAGCAAAACATAAAAATATGTACTAAAATAATTTAAAATTGAACAGTATGCCCAAGATCATATTTTAAGCTACAAAGAACACAATAATTTATTTTATGCTCAGAACATTAGGGTTATGTTCTTAACTTACTGAGGTTTTCTGATCTAATTGGACCTCAAGTAGGTATCGGTTATAATGATCATATATAGAGGAAAAAAAAGGATAAAACCCATAGGTGGAAAAAATGCAGAGTTTAGAAAAATAGGAATCAAGAGGCCAGCACTCATTGTCGGTGTGTTATTTGTATGTAATTTCTGAGTTCTAAACCTAGCTCTGCTCTGGGAAATTCAATTAAACTTGGCTTCTTCACCTTCAAAATAAAGATAATGTGCTTAAAATACATCCTCAAAATCTCCACCTCAACTCCAATATTCAGCATGGACCCTCAGAACTGCTGAACGAAAGACCTCGTTGATACATGTGTTTCAAACAAAGGAAAAATAAGATTTCCTTTGTTATTAGGGTTAAGTAGGCACTAAGGGAAGTGGCTCCAGCTTTTTCTGAGACACTTTCCTTACAGAGGAAAAAAAAAGGAGATGCAAAAATCAAATGGAAGGTGGGGAAACAAAAACAAAGCAGCTGAGGGTCTCTAGGTCGTTTAGTTAATTCATTTCCCTATGTGCCCAGCACACGTGTAGTCCCCAAGTCAGATATAACAGGCAGTTTGAATCATAAGGCATTTGAGCAACTATGAAATGTTTAGTGTTTATCATACTTTGTAAAACAAACCTATTTGAATTATTAAATGGCTAGACATCCCAATGAAAAGTTCCAATACTCAAGTTTTTGAGTTTTTTAAGTTAATGGAATTGGATAATGCCAAGCAACTTTTGGAGAAGTATCTACTGCCTGTTATATGTTGACTTCTAAAAAAATGTGTAAGAAGTATAGCTTTAGTTTTGTCCAAGAGTGAAATACAGTGTGTTGAAAATTGCTTCAGCCAATTTCAAGAACGCCCATAAATTCTTCCATTGTGTCTCTCTTATTGGACTGTCAACAGTAATAACACTTCATATTCAAGATATATTCTCCCCTAGTAGAATTTATCAAGTTAGCATTTTCCTTTTCCCAATTATAGAGGAAGTGTGGATGAAATAAGGAAGGCAGTTTTCAGAAAAATCAATAAGGAAGAAGTCTTCATTATTTGGTAATGCTGCTTTGTGAATAGTAACGTGATTTTAAATCCCAGAAAAAAGAAGTGAAGAGACAGCAATTTGTATTTTTGTGAGGAATATTTTTTTATGGCATAAGAGAGAAAGGAAGCCATTTTATCAGCAACTTCAAACCTTTACTAGAAATTATGAATAATTTGCAGATATAGGTATTTATTTAGGCTTGTCTTCCCAAAATACAAGTTTTGATAGACCAAAGACTGTGTCCATCTTGTCCATCACTGCATCTCACATGCGCTTTATTCTAATGCATAATGTTGGATCCATTAATCAATGTATGTATGTAGATCATTTCAACAGTGGTTTTGTTGATTTTTCTAGTATGAATCATTCCTCTATATTTTGGGTTTTTTTAAAGTACTAAAATCATAGTGGAATTTTTTTCCCTTCTGCCCTATCCATTGGTCAGTCCTGACTGCTCTTTGCTTACACCCAACCCCAAAAAAGCAATCTTGCCTTCCAATGATTTAATGTATGAAACACAAAGCCTAGATTGTCAGAATTCACAAATTCTAAATTTATAAATGATACATACTGGAGAAATGAACTAATTTCCTAGATATCTATGTCTCTTATGTGCTGTTTGATTACTTATTCTTTAGCTTGCCTCAAAACTCTCATACTTATTCTAAGCCCAAGACAATCCTGAATTCACTCCTGATTTCTCGTTTTTTGTACTTTCTGTATAATTTGTCACTAAGACTATTAATTCTTCCACTTGGATTTGCTGCTTATTCTCCATTTTCACTGCTATCACCCTGATCCCCCATCACTATCATCAACAAACGCTTATTGCTCAATACTTCTTGAGTGCTCTGACCACAGCGGCATCTTGGCTTTAACACCCTTTTTACTTCTAGTGTCTCTCGTTTTCAGTTCATTGTTCACACCATAGGCATTTATTTTCCCAAAACTGTGCTCAGGTTCCACTTCTTTATGGAGCCACCCCAAATGCCAAATCATTCTTGTATTCATTTATTCAGCACATTTTTAATAGAGTGTCAACTACATTAATACCACTGCCTTGGCAGATATTTCCATAACTGAATGTAACCTCATGTCATTTATCTGTTCCTCTTTTATTAATTTATACTTTCCTATTACTCAAAAAGAATTTAAGATAGCTCATATAAATATGAAATAAAAACAACATGAAAACAAGAAATCAAGGGAAATGGAATTTATCCAGTAAATGTATCCTGTCTTTATACATTTGATAAGTTAGAGCACAGATTTGATAGAAAGCCAAGAAGAAAGATACATTTATTTACAAGATTCACAATGTATGTAAGATTAGACTTGGACAATAACCAACATCCGTTGCTAGGAGGTGTTCAACTATTTTCCTATTGACGTCTGAAAGAAATTTCTTTTGTAGGTCCTTATCAAGAGAACACATGTACTCTAGTAAACAGTGCCCTCAGAAACACCCTTACAATAACGGAGCAGCTGGTTTCATAGGCCCATTTTCAGGAATGTACCTCAGTGTTTAAGACTGTGTAACACTAAATGGAGATTCAATAAATGCACTTCTGAGAGCATGCTTAACTAGTAAGTTTTCAAAACTCCTATGCACAGCATGACACTGATAATAATAGCAATGAGAATTACAGCTGTTTGAGCATTTATTATATACCAGGTACAATGTGCATCGCTTCACATACATTGTTATTTAATCCTTACAATGACCTCTTGGGGTAGGTAGACGTAATCCCATTTCACAAGTAAAATTTAGAGTGTTTAAGGAGCTCCCCCATGAGCACTCCGTATTGGTCAAGAAATAAAACACTGCCACCACGTTAGAGCCCCCTTGGGCCTGATTAGTCAGTCCTCTCTCCCTTAACGTAACCACTACCCTGACTTCTAGCATTGTGGATTAGTCTGCATATTTTAAATGTAATATAAATGAAATCATACAGAAAGTATTATTTGGTGTCTGATGTCTTTCACTCAATATTGTTTATGGGATCCATTCATGTCATATGTAGTTGTAATTTCTTCATTTTCAATATTGTATAATTTTCCATTATATGAATATACCACATTTATTTAATCATTGTACAGTCAGTGGACATTTTTGTCATTTCTAGTTTTTTACTATTATGCGTATTGCTGCTGTAAGTATTCTTTATACCTGGCTCTTCGTGTACATGCGTACACGTTGTTATGGTACAGACACCACTTCGGAGTAGCATGCCTTCAGCTCTAGTAGGTAAAGCCACACTGTTCCTCTGTGCAGTTTGCTCCTCTTCTCTTCTGCTCCTGACTGCATACTTCATCTACACCAGAAATACAGCTCTGATCAATCAAAGCCATTTCCTAATAAAAAGATCGCAACAAGATAAGTCCCACAAAATCTTTCCATTATTTAATAAAATGGTGGCCAATAATGACTAAATTTTCTTTGAAAAAGTTCAGTGCCCCAAAGAAGTAAGGGTGAAATTGTATTCTCTGTTAATGATAGGACATGGGGAATGAGCTACTGCATGCCTATTGCTGTAGGCAGGAAGCCCTCTCGAGGGCTCCGTGACACCATCTATCAGACCAAAGCACTAAAAATTCTTTGAACTTGAATTTTAAGTGCCTTGAAATACTGTAATCTTAATTAGCTATGACACATAAATTACCTCATTTTACACCCACAACCATTAGCATTCAGGATTCGGAGTGGAAGTTTCTGAGTTCTCAGATTAATGTGTGTGCCACGAAGAGCTCTTATTGCCCCAGGAAGGAAATATCTTTTGGCTTCAGTAAAAAGTTGTAGAACAGAAAGTGATGCTTTCCACTTGGTAGAGCTCACGGAATTTAGCAGGAAAATTGCTTTTTAACCATTGTCAAACACTGTTCCCCTAGCACTTTAAGAAATGATTATTCAGTTTCAACAAAGATATATTACAGTTTCTCGACCAAGGTCCATGTGGCTCATCTGGGAGGTTTGCAAGTGTTCCACGAGAATATTTCAATTCTGTGTTTTCATTTATTTAGATGATTATCTGAGAAAGTTGATGAAGCCCTTTCTGGCTCATCTAGATGCCGTCTCTCAGTGGTGTCTGCGTCTCTCAGCTTTAGTACTCATGTCTTCTTCCCTTGTGCAATAGTGTCAGCTCCTGTTGTGTTAATTCTGAACTTGAGGGTAACAAGAAAAGAAGAGAACCTTGTATGTCAATGAGGTGTCCAGACATGTGGTTTTAAAGTAATCCAGATAGATTTCAAAGAATAGAAGAATTGAAGTATCACATAGCACAGGGTAATTAAGGCAGGCCAAACTCAAAAGATGTCAAAAGAATGTGTGCTATCGCACCTAGTATCATTTTCAACAAAACAGCATTAAATTAATATTATTAATTTGAATTTTATTGGTTTCATGTGTTTGAACTTAATTTATAAACACATTCTTGTTTATAGATGTGTATGTAATAGCTACAGAAAGACAGTTTATATCTACTTTTATTCTCATACACATTTGAGAAGTATAAAAATAATATGATTAACAACGTGGAATTGTTTTCCTTTAAAAAACGATTTTTTGAGTTTGAAAACACTCCTCTAACAGCTCAGTAGTGAGAATAGCTAATGTTTGTTGAGAACGTTACTTGAATTATCCTTTTGCTCCTCACAAGCACCTGTGTAACAGAGGACTATTCTATGGGGTTCTATTACCATATCTGATAGGACGCTACTATATAATAGGTACTATCTCCCACCCATGTTACAGGTTAGGAAACTGGTGTTAGACAAGTCATGCCTACTACTCATAAATGGCTGCCCTGAGATTCACGCTCCTAATCATGACCCTAAAGTACGAGTTGTGAGACATCAGAATAAATCACCAAGAAAAGCAAGTCTTTCTTAAAAGTGTGGACAATAGTAGTCACTATTCACACAGAGAAAGGACTCTCACCAAGTCTTACATGATTTCATGGGCAGCATTACGACACTGGCACAGCACCTAGACCCGGACCTCAGCTGTATGTTAGGTGCCATTTCTGTAACTCTCCTGCTCCTGCTACCATCCATTCTCCTGGCTTTCACCTTGGAGAATTGCTACTTTCACTGTCACGGTCAGCTGTGTTCTGAACTGTTTCCGACGAGCGCTATCATTGCGTCTTCAGACACTGGCTGTTCACTTAGTGGCCACAGGAGGCCGAGAAGACTTCTCCCACCAAATTGCCATGAGAAGCCCCCACTACAGCAAGGACTTTGAATTATGCTTGTCTTGCAGGAGGGTGAGATCAAGGGAGGGAGCAGACAGAGTAGAAACAAAGCAAAAAGAATTCAGGGCATGTTTAAGTGGACACTTCTGCCTCTCTGCCAGGCAAGAGGTGGTGTTTCAATGGAAACGAGAGTTGCCTGGTGTGGTTAGGTCAAAGTCTACACAGCTGCAGCCTCCATATTCCCTGGGCGACAGAGGCCAGGAGAGCGCCAGCTCCAAGACAGGAATAAATGCCACTGATTTCTTTTGAAAGAATAATGAACACTATTTCAATTGCTTTTCTTACAAACAATAAAATGCTATAAGGTGAATTAAGTTGGTAATTCAGTTAGATATTTAGAATAAGTTCTCAACAATAAGTGGAAATAAACATAGGAAAAGAAGCCAAGAAGGATCCAAGACAGCAACTCTGAGAGCAAACAAAACTTGTCAAGTTTAATAACTTCATTTAGAACTGAAAATAGTCTTTTTCAACTATAATTCTGAAGACTTCCTTCATAAAATGAGATTTCCACACTCTAGCAATTCTGCCATGATTATTTTTCTCTAAATCTTTTCCCATTTGTAGTTTTTTCTCTTTTAAAATTTATTATGAAAAATTTTGAAACACATGAAAATAATGTAATACGTATGTGTGTATATAGAAAGAGAGAGAAGCATCTATGTGTCCACTACCCAGCTTAAGAAAAAGAACATTGACAGTCACCTTTGAAGCTTTTTGTGTACCCTTCATGACAGCATTCAACTTTGCCACTCCCAAAGAAACAATGTCATGAAATTTTTATCATTCTCTTGCTTTTCTTCAGTTTTATAACATGTATGTTTATCTCAAAATAATGTTTTGTAATTACTGATATGTTTGGATTTGTTTCTACTGCACTCTTATTCTTTTGTATCTATCTACCCTACTTTTCTTTCTCTACCTTTCATTACATCTTTTCTGAGGTCGACTGAATTTTTAGTTTTTCCTTCCATATTTTCTTTATAATAGTATCCAAAGTTTCACAGACTACTACAATTTTTTTTTCAGTGGCTACTCTTAAAATTCTAAGAGGAATACTTACTGAAATGTAAAATTAATCAAAACCTTTATCTTCCTACCAAATAATACAAGGATTTTAGAATGGGTTAATTTGATCATTCACCCACATCCCAGCATACGTGTTATTGTATGTCTTTTGGTTCTCTCTCATTTTTTCAACTCCCGAAATTAAGCATTGTTCTTATTGTGTTATATAGTCAATTTTTTAAAAAGTTACATCTTTGCCTGAAATTTTTTCTTAAGTTTCTGATCTTGCCTTTGGGATCATTGTCCTTTGCCCTAAGATAGATCTTTTAGAAGTTCTTTTAGGATGGTCTCAAAGTGATAAATACTCTCAGTTTTTGTTTCTCTAATAATGATTTGATATTGCACTTGTTATTCAAAGGTCATTTTGCTGACTATAAAATTCTCTATTGACAGTTATTTTCTTTCAGCACCTGGAAAACATTATTCCATTGTTCTCTTACTTTTATTGTTGCTGATATAGAAATCAGCTGTTAATTTAACTTTCTTTTCTTTTTGGTTGCTTTTTTAATGCTTTAAGTTGTGTCTTTATTGTTTTGTTTCACTACAATGTGTGTGGTATAGAATTATTTTTATTTATTTTGTTTGGATTATTGTACTTTCTGAATCTGAAAATTTATACCTATCCTCATTTCTAAAAAACTTTCAGTCATTACTTTTTGAAATAATACCTTTTATCAATTTTCTTTATTATCTCTTTCTGGAATTATAACTAGATACGTGTTAAACTTTCTCATCTAGCCTACATGTCTCTTAAATTTTCTTATATTTTTCATCTCTTTGGTTCTCTGTGCTGCATTATCGGTAATTTTTTCAAGTGTAACTTCCCAGTCACTAATTCTCTTTTCAACTGTGTCTAATCTGCCATTTAACCCATCCCCTGAGATTTTAAATTGAAATGCCACATTTTCCACTTTTAGAAATTCTATTTGGATCTTTCTGTTGCTTTGAGTTCTCCAAGAATCATACACTAATACAGAACTAGATTGCTAGAGATTTATTAGAGAAAATGCTTGGGAGGAAAAATGAGCAAGGGGCAGCTGGGAGAGCCATCATATTGCAATGCTGGTGTCACCTTTATGAAGAGATGGAAGGAAGGAAGGTCAAGTGGGAACATTTTAGACTACAGTGAAATTTGAAGACAGTTTGGCAGGATACAATGAAGTGTCCTTGAGCCAAAGTCATCAATCAGAATATTTCCAGAAACAGGAAATAACCTTAGTGACCTGCTGTACTCAGCCTATGGGAAGCATGGCCTTGCTGGGACAGTGATGATAGATTTCAAAGTGCAGCAGCTGGGCGGTCAGTCAATTACTCTGCCTGCAGTTGGAGATCTGAGAGGAGTATTTTCATTGTTGCCAGAATCACTCACTTATACCATACAGTTCTACTCCTTCCTGCAGGGTTGGAGAACAGTTACTTCATAATTCCTGTGGTTCCCTCTCTCTGAGGGAATAATCAGAAGTGGGAGGTTTGTGGGACCAATTATATCGCTTCTTGCTGTGGTTGATCTTGGGTCTGCAACTGGTAGTCATCTTCTACTTCATCATCCATTCTAAATCCCGTATTACAGGTGGTGCAACCAAAACCTCAAAAAAAATGGGGAGAGGTGGGGAGTCTCGAACACTTGCTAATCATGTTCTTAGACTGTGGCTGCTGCGTATGTTCATTCATAATTACAATGGGGCAAACTATCAGGAGCTGCCTAAGTGGATTACCTAGTTTCCACATGTATTTTCCCTGCCCACATTGTATAAAAGCAGTCCTAACATTTTCCTGTTGACCAAGGTACCACTATGGTGATGCATCTTCTCCCTTACTGTTCCCTGGGCACAAAACTTGAAAAGCACCCTGACATTAGTCACAACTTGTATCAATGAGTTCCTTGTGCCCTGGAAAGAGCGCACTTCTTTCAGAGTCCAAGATCTAGAACATTCAGAGCTCAAACTTATAGAAATGAGAAGTACAAAATTCCCCAGTTGGTTATTGAGAGTGGTGGTAAGTGTTTCCACTCCTTGGTTCCCTGGATCATTGAGACACAGCACCGCATAAGAGTCTCTGATTTAATGCATAAACAGCATCCTGAAGGCATATCATCCTTTTAGAGTGTTCCCTCCAATCTGGTGCTCAAGTCTACCTTTAGATCATTCTTTTGTTCTGTAAGGTTGTGTGCCTGAGGGCAGTGCAGTATGTGATATACCATTAAATACCATGGTTCTGGGCCCACATCTGTGCTTCCTTTGCTGCAAAATGCATGCTGTGGTCAGATCCTATGTTGTGTGGAATTCCATGCTTATAGATCAGCCAAGATAGTGGTGCTGGCTGAGGCTTTATGGATAGGAAAGGCAAACCCATGCCCAGAATAGCTGTTTATCTCTGTTAAGGCAAATTGCTGGGCTTCTAGACTGAAATGGCCTGATATAGCCAACTTGCCACCAAATGGCAAGTTGGTCTCCTAGAGGAATAATGCCATACCAGGGATCAGTGTTGTTCTCTGTTGCCGGCAGGTTGGGCAGTCAGAAGCAATAGTAGCTGCATTGGCCTTGGTAACTGGAAGTCCTTGCTGCTTAACTCATATAGAACCCTCATCTCTGCCACTGTGACCACTAGGTTCATGTATCTCTTGTTCCAGATTTGGGACAGTTAGTAAAGAAAGCTGGCTAACATCAACTGGCCCATTCATGTTTTCAGTGCCTCTTCTATGTAGGACATTAACGTGCAGTATAAAACTCTTCACACTTTGTACCCACTCCCCTACGTTTATCCACATCCCTCCACCCCACACTTCCTTGTCTTCAATCTTCTGGTCCTTTTCCTTCTAGACCCCCAAGATCACCAGGCAATTGGCCACTTCCCAGGAATCTGAACATATTTTTAACTCAGCCACTCTTCCTTCCACAAAAAGTGTATGACCAGGTGTACTGCTGATAGCTCTGCCCACTGAAAAGTTTTTCCTCTCCACTGTCTTTCAGGACCAGCTCTGAATGTAGATATAATGCAGCTGCCACCTATTTTTGGCTTGCCACCACATACCTAACTACCCCCCCCCCCATAAGCCAGGCTTAGGCTTTTTCCTCTTCTTTTAGCTAGTTATATGAAACCTACCCAATTGGCCACAGGTGTGAACTGGGAGAGGACTGTTGCAGTTATCATTGGTTGCAAGGAGGTCTGGGCCACCTGCTCATGCAGCTTACTCATGCCTAATAGTTCTAATTTGGATTAATCCCAGATATATCATTTCCATCTTATTATGGACTGCTGCTGGATCCATCTGACTTTATGACTTGGCTAGCCTGACTGAACCCAGCTCGTAATGGCAAATTCTAGACAGGTGACCACTTTGTGTCTCACGTCAAGCACTTCATCTCTATAAAGTCCAATAACATGTCAAGAATTGTATAATTCTTTGCGGCAGATGGCATAGCCTTGCTCTGAAACCCACAGGCTTAGATTGTAATTCTCCTATCAGGGCTTACCCGAAGCTCCATACTGGATCTTTTCCAACTTCTGACACCAGTACCACAGGATGGCCAAAGTTGGATGGCCCAAGTGGCAAGGCTGATTTTACCACAGCTTGGACCTCCTATGGTGCCCTCTTATGATTTGTGCCCCACTCAAAGATGGGAGCCTTTCCTGTCACCTGGTATATGGGCCAGAGCACGTATTAACCTTTTGTGTTGCTATGGATTGAATGTTTCTGTCCCCCCAAAATTCATTTGTTGAAATTCTGACCCCCAATGTGATGGTGTTTGGAGGGGGGGCCTTTGGGAGGTGATTAGGTCATGAAGGCAGAGACTTCATGAGTGGGATTAGTGCCCTTGTAAAAGAGACCTCAGAGAGATCCCTGGCCCCTTTTGCCATGTGAGGTTAGAGTGAAAATACAGCCATCTGTGAATCAGGAGGCAGGTCTGCACCAGACACCAAATCTGCCAGTGCCTTGATCTTGAACTTCCCAGCCTCCAGAACTGTGAAAAATAAATTTCTGTAATTTATAAGCTACTCAGTCTGTGGTAATTTGTTATAGCAGCCTGAATGGGCTGAGACAGTGGCATTATATTATAGCATATACTATTAAATAATAGAATAATAACATTGCATTTATGATTACCTCCCTTTTCCATTCTTTTGTATATATTTGTCATATGTGAATGGCAAAGAATAATGGTGATGATAATAATGATATATAGAAGTGCTTCTCTCTATCACTGTCCTCAACTTGCAGCCTTACTTAGTTCTTTTTCATTGAATTATTTTTCATTCTATCCTCTTTTGCATTTATACCTAATTTTTTGATAAACTTATTAGAACCTAATATAAATTCTTTTTTGCATAATTGCTATTTATTAATTGCATTTTAAAGTCAAACAATCTCAGAGATTTACGTTCACATTTTCAGTGTAAGTGACATTTCTACATGGAGGCTCTAGAGAGATTTTCAATATGAACAACCCTGTATTAGAGATTTTTTGTGTAATTGGTACACAGTATTTAAACATTAGTAAGTCACAGCATATTTCTCCCTCTTCCTAGGTATCACATATATATTAAATTGACTTCTCTTAAATTCAACCCAACTATGCCTATATTAGAGTAGGAGACAGATGAAATGTTTATTGCACACTTATGAATTATTTTATTTTAGGGATACAGACAACTTAATTATCTATATAGGTAGCCACTTCTAAAATGAAAGAACCATAAAAAGAAAATGGTTGTATAAGATACTGTAACTCATCTTGGCATGCAAGTACTTGCCACAGTACTCAAAAAATTATTTCCTCAATTTTTTTTCCGTATACTAAATACAATGAGCCAGTATAGTGAATTTGATATTTTGGTGATAAACATAAATTAAACCTATATTGTGTATTATTCTCTGCTTGAAACTACAACACAGGCTGTAAAGTTACTGCTTAAATAGCCAGACGATTAAAAATATTATCCACTTTGGGTCTACTTAAGCTTGTCATATTTAATACACACAACAGAACGGCTTAGAAATGTAAACTCTTCTGTCTTCAATATATCTCGTCCAAACAGCTACTTTGGATGAGATCTGTCCTATGCAATTTCTATTTAAAAGAGACGACCCAGACTTAACAGCAGATATTACGAGCATCTTGGATCCTTCAAAAGAGGATAAAACAAAGTCAACAGACATTATAAGTAAATACTGGTCTGTCAGTGGATGTTCATAACAACAGACAGGATATTTATTATAAACTAGGGTCTTTCACATTTATATTGTTTAAGTCTTATTTGATACTACTTTTTTTAAAACAGCAAAGTAAAATTGGAACATATAGCTTATGTCTGAAAGAACATCATCTTTTTGGTCGTAGAAATAACATTGTTCATTTAGAATTCTTTTCCAATAAGCGGGTGGTCAAGGAAAATAGCCCGATAAGATTAATGAAGCTGATATTAAACTATGCATGAAAATCAGATTTATAAACACGCTGAGCTTAACAGAAGATCTTAACTGATACGATTTCACTGCACACTGTAACCTCTTTCTTTTTCCTAATCCTGGCCACTAAGTATGTCCAGAATGGTAATTGCTTAGCTATTGAAAGCAATTTTGCTGAAATCAGACCTAAGAGCACGTTGTTGGCTCATGTGTATCTTGAACAAATTGAGGTATTTGTCCGTAGATCTATCTTTAGCCTGTTGTGAGTCTTCTCACTCTTGTTACACAAGACCTTCATCTGTCCTTTGCACACCCACCCTTTGACGCCCTGACAACCAGTTCTGGAGGAAAAACCACCCCTTTTGTTGAAGGATGGCTATTTAAGAAACTATCCAATCATTTACCGAAGATCCTTTCAGTGCCTGTTATCTATCAATACCATGCAAGGCATCAGGGAATCAAAATGAAAACACAACTCCTACTCTTAAGGAGTTTCGGTAGAGCAGAGGAAATTCCCTATCCCAGTGTTAGTGCAGGAATAGACATGGGTACAAGGTTCCAGGGGAGCAGGGGCATGCAGGGAGGGAACTATGCTTGTAGTGAAGTGAAGTTTCCTCAATGAAAAAACATGTGGGCTCTTTTTTGAGAGATGAGTAAGAGTCGTGCTTTCACCCAAAGGGAGGAAGGACAAAGGACTTCCAGAAAGTGGGTACTGCACGTGGAAAGGCACAGAGCATAAAATAGCTTGTATATGAAGAGCACTGTCAGTAGTTTGGTGTGGCTGGAATACTGGGTGCAAGGGAGGACATAGCGAAAGGTGTGCTGTAGAGGGAGACAGGGAAGTGTGTACCCCAGTAGAGCAGAGTGACATATGGTATTCCATCCATTCTAGGATGCACATGCTTTCACACTTTAACATCCCTGAGATTAGGATGCATCTTGAACATGATGGCGTCTTGTAGTCCTGTCATTTGGGATTTTGTTATTGCTGACATATGTGCAAACTCATTGAGTTATAGACAACATGTTGAGTTACGTGCAACATGTTGGAATAATTCCATTAAAATGTCTTTAAAAAGGTTACACATAATTCAGTGTTGAAACAAAAAAGCATTACTGTATATGCAGAAAGGCACAGAAACAGAGCAGCAGGGCTTACATTTAATGTTAAAGAAGCAAGTAAATCTAAAAGGTTCTTCCAGTAACACAAATTAAGAATTCTAAGTGATAGAAAGCATGACACCACAGTTTAATCGACATTTTTTCTTTCATAGTAGTGCATAAAGTAATGATGCATCTTATAATCAATAGCATGTTAGGTTTGATGAAGCATCAGTTATTAATAATCGAATGTAGAAATATTCTGTGATTACTTCTGTTTTATTCATTTTTGGGTGGGTTTTTTTTGCTAGAATAAACTCTCATAAAATATGAAAAGGTAGTTTAGTTTACTCCTCTCTCCTTAAAGAATGAGCTGTTGGGTCTTATGTTGTTGATTCGGGGACTCTGTGTCCTATGGGAAGATATTATTAAGTAGACTTGGCACTCAGATGAGGTGGGCAACCTGAGGACACACACAGACAGAACACACACACACACACACACGCATACACAGGTCCTGACTCTGTGCCTTCAGGCCAGGTAGGATCAGAGGTTTGTCCAGAGAAAAGGCCAACAGAAGGGTGGAAGTTCCTATGAAAGGCAAGGTCTTAATTCTAGATCATCTCCAGCTTTGAAGACAGGTCAGACTTCATAATAGGGGTGGATGCACAAGTCCATTTGAAGGCTGGGTCCAAGCTCCAAGGCCACATTGAATGCCCTGGAGGTCAACCTTTATGTGGAGTGAATAGAGTTACCAGTATCTGAAAGGATCATGCAGACCTAGACAATGAGTGTCTTCAGCATGACCAGGAAGATTGATGTTCAGAGGCTTCCTCCCCCATGTACCCTAGACTGTTTACGTCCTAGAATCCTATTACAACACAAGGTGGGAGGCATGAACCATGAAGTATGAAAACTTATGGACACTAGATTTTTCAGCAACCTTGGTCAGTGGGGGCTCAGAGATTGTGTGAATTGATTTAAAAAAGAAATAAATGTGGCATCTATTCTGCCACAAGCATTGAGCAGAAATGTATTTCTGTACCATCAGGCCAAAGAATTCTGAAAGCAGAGGGGAATCATTGATTGTGGTTTAAATTAGGAGAGTGGGTTAATTAGATCTTAAATATCTTCAATATTATCCTGACAACAATCAAGACAAGGGAAGTGGGGAAGGGTAGAAATGAGGGTGTCACCATTCAAGTAGGATGTATATTTTGCAAATAGAAATAGGAAAGTTAAGCATCTAGAAGAGATCAGTGTGAGAAGGGCATGTTTTAAGTTAGGAAGTCCTCAAGGAATCCTGAAAGCACAATATGGAAGCAGCTTGTTATGCTGATGATATATAAATCTGCACTTCATCCAAGATATTACTTTGTCTGGTGAAGCTGGATATTAGCTACTGGCTGAAACACACTATTTGTCCTGTCTTGTGACATGATCAGGAATCCCATGTCACATAGAGGGCTTTTAACCCTTTATGTGAAGAAAGGGGCTTTTAACCAAGCCTAGTCATCAGGTAAGAGACTTTAAGGAAAATGAAGGCTGTCCTCTCTATCCTGTTCCTTTGAGCCAGCAGGGTGTAGCCATACATCATATAACTGGATATTAGAAAAAACACATCTTCTTGCAACTTTGAATTCTTGACTTTGTAGCCTTACATCTTGCCTTTGGTTTTCTTCCACAGCACTTAGTTTGTCTTATACTTTTGGTTCCAAGTAAGTGGTAAGGAGGATCCTTTACCCAGAGTGCAGTCTCCTCCCTCTTAGGTTCAGCCCATTGGAACACAATCCTTGTTCTAACCACAAGTAACTGGACATGCCATCTCCAAACACCTCAACCCCACCCTCAGAATGGAAGGAAAAGAGGTAGACTTTGAATCAGCTACTTGTTCACCAAATAGGAGTTTGGCAGGCAAAACCTGGCTTCCAAGGCAACAGCAGCTGGTGTCTAGGTGAGCGAGCATCAGCAGAGTTTTCCTACACAGTATTTGGATTTTTCAACAAGTGGACAGAACCTCCCAAAAGATAGTGAGGGAGAGTTAGTACCAGAAATCCAGAAGGGGAGTCAGCATCAGGAGAATCAGTCAGTTCATGAAGTTGGTGAATTCAGGGAAGGGGACCGGAAACAGTAAGATAGGGAGATCTCTTGTCCTCAGAGGGAAGTAGGAAACTCAGCCAGGGGCTAGACCAAGGGCTTGGGAAGAGTACCCAGGTTAGCAAATCAGGCAAAAGGACTGGGTACAACACCTCAAAGACAGCATCCCCTCAGGGTAAAAAGTTATGGTTATACTAATTAACAAGAGTGACTTGACCTTGGACAAGATTAGGGGCTAGAACCACTGAAGTTTCTTCTTCGTTGTCATCTTCTTCATCGTTGTCGTGGTCTTTGTTTTCTTCCTCTTCCTTCTCTTCTTCTCCTTCTTTTCCTCCTCCTGCTCCTCCTCTTTCTCCTTCATCATCATCATCATCATAGATAACATTGATTCAGCTTTTACCATGTGCTTGTCATCTCGCTGTTACACATGCATTATCTCATTTAAACCACACAACAGATCTTGAGGTAAGTGCTATTAGCATACTGATTTTACAGCTGAGAAAATTGAGGCACAGAGAAGTTAAAGAACTTCCACATGGAGAAACCAGATAGCATATGAAAAAAATACGGTTGAATCCATTTCTCACATTCTACACTAGGGTAAATTCCAAATATTTCAGATATTTAAATGCAAAAATTAAACTATAAAAACATTAGGAAAAAATCAGGTGAATTCATTTACAACCTTGAAATGTCTCAAAACCCAGAAGCAATAAGGGAAAATACAGATAAATTTGATTATGTAAAAATATTAATTCTTGTCTAGCAAAAGATACAGTAAGCAAAGTAAAAAGATAAGATCAAACTTGGAAAAATATTTGCAACTTAGAACAGAGGATATCCTAATTTACAAATAACCTTCCAAAAAGGAGAAAAAACATAATGGAAAATCCTACAGAAAAATAGGTTGGAAAAGTAAACATAGAATACTCAGAAAACAAAATTCAAATTTTTCCTTACCTGTATGAAAATAGGCACAGCTCATTCATAAAAGAGAAACAAAAATTAAATGTATACTGAGCTTGGGGTCGACGCAGCGGTGTGGTGGTTAAGTTTGTGTGCTCCACTTCGGTGGCCTGGCATTTACGAGTTCAGATCCTGGGCATGGACCTATACTGCTCACCAAGCTGTACTGTGGGGGTGTCCTACACTAAAAATAGAGGAAGATTGGCATATCTGTTAGCTCAAGGACAATCTTCTTCAAGCAAAAAGAGGAAGATTGGCGATGGATGTTACCTCAGGGCCAATCTTCCTCACCAAAAGAAAAGGAAAGTATACTGAGATTGGCAAAAATTCTAAAGTTTGGCAATATATTCAAATGTCAGAGCATGCTCTTATATTTGTGGTGTAAAGGCAAAATGATAATAACCATTTAGAAGGAAATTTATAGTTTCTAAGAAAAGTACATACTTACTTTACTCTTTGATTCAACAACCCACTTTTAGGAATCTATTCCACAGGCATAGTGAAAAAATACAGAAAGAAAA
Source organism: Equus przewalskii (assembly GCF_037783145.1). Classification (NCBI taxonomy): domain Eukaryota; kingdom Metazoa; phylum Chordata; class Mammalia; order Perissodactyla; family Equidae; genus Equus; species Equus przewalskii. The sequence goes on from NC_091838.1 coordinate 14,418,209, forward strand.
ATGCACACAGTCATTTATTGTGGGATATTTGTAATAAGCAAACACTAGTAACAAAACCAAATGTCCATTAATAGGTTGGATACATCAAGATATATCCTCACTATGCAGCTATAAAGAGTGAGGATGTGGGAGATACATCCATGTACACCTATGGACTGTACATACCGTTAAATGCAGAGAGAAAGCTGGAGAAAATGTGTGTGGTACGTACCTACTCATCTAAGAAAGTGGGAAATTGTGGCAGGCAAAATAATGGTTGCCACCCCACCATACGTACCCAGATCCTAATCCCCAGAACCTGAAATATGTTACCTTACATGGCAAAAGGGACTTTTAAGGACTTGAGATGGGGGATTGTCCTGGGTTATTCAGGTGGGCCCAATGTAATCTCAAGGGTCAAGATGGATGCAGAGAGGAGAGTTAGATGGAGATGTGACTACAGAAAAATGGTCAGAGAGATGCAACATTGCTAACTTTGAAGATGAAAGAAAGAGGCCACTATGCAAGGAATATGGCTGCCCTCTAAAAGCCATCCTGGCTGCAAAAAGCAAGGAAATGAATTTGCCTGTGGATCCGCCAGAAAGGCACACAGCCCTCCTGACGTATTTATTTTGCTGAGTGAGAGCTGTGCCAGACTTCTAACCTACATAACTGTAGATAACAAATTCGTGTTGTTTTAAAGCCACTAAGTTTATGGTAATTTGTTATGGCAGATAGAAAACTAACACAGAAAAGAAAGCATAAAATTCCAAGAGTGGTTGCACATGGGGGAGGGAGGAAATAGGGTAGAAGATGGGGATAAAAACTAGACTTGTTTTATGGATTTGACATAGACCATGTAAATATTTTGCATAATCATAAAAGAATTAAAGTAAAAAATAAATCTGTAGATATAAAAATAAAATGAAAGAAATGAGTTGGTAGAATAACCACACAGAGGTTCAAAGTGACTTAAAGACATACTCATTTGCCTATAATCTCTTACACCTTATTGCCCAAGGAGAAAAATTTTTTAAACTGCAAGAAAAAAACCTTACACTATTTTCACTAATTACACGGTTGGTGGTAAATTTTTATTATTCTGAGATATTGTGAGTAAACTGGGGATAAAGCAAATGAGAAATATTCGATATTCTAATTCTATTTTTCTGTGTCAGAACTCGGATTCTACGCATGGGGAAAGGAGATTAGATTTAAGATCAAAGAGGTTAAATAAAAATCCTACACTCCTCACTTTGAATTGGAAGTATGATCTAAACTGGTGATGAATTCTACTTAAAACAAAATTCATAGCTTCGTTTATTTAGAAGACCTAGAAATAATGAGCAACCCAGTAACAATGAAATTCTTAGTGCCCAGATTATAACCTCTAAGTACAATTTCCCACTAATAGGAACCGAGTTCCTTGGAGATTTCAATGATTTCTTGGTCTTGCAAGCAAATGCATGTGATGAATCTGGATCCGTTTATCATGCTACCTTGCAATGAAGCTATCAAAGAAGGCTAAAGTCACATGAAAGAACACAGGCATCGACTCAAAGAGTCACCCACTGGGCAAAAATGGGTGAGGATAAATAAGGGTAATAATTGCAATTGGATTGAAGCATTTCAAGTACATTTAAATACGTATATATGAGTTCATAAAGATAAAGTTATTGGGCATTGTTGAATGATTCTCAAGCATCAACTCTTTGTTTTGAATACTGGCCTTCCCCATACAAACTATACCTCTGGATAACCCAATAGCGGACGAGGGAACATTTCTCTTTATACAGATATTCCAGCTAACAAATGAACACCAAATGATAGATTTTGAGTACCACCATCTTGCAACCCCTAATTAACTAGAGGATCTAACCATTGGATCATCAATGGCTGTTAATATCACAAAAGAGAGAGAGACAGAAATTATGTGCCTGTTGATGGAAGAACACAACACCATCTATGAAGTACTTTTGCAAAAAAAAAACAAAACTGTATTTGAAATGATCAAGCTTCTGGGTCCAAATACCAACTTATAGGAAATTAGATAAAGGAACCTAATAAATGACAGCACAATTCTGCACAAAGTAAAATTCAAATGATGGGAAACTCTGCAGGATGGATAGTCTACTTTCTTCAATAAAAATATTCAAGGGAAGAAATGTGATGGAGGAAAAAGATAAATTGCGAATTACTTAAGACATTTTAACCAATTGCAGTATATGGATCTTATTTGGATCCTCACTTAAACGATGTAAAACAATTATGAGATAATTACAAATTTGAACATTTACTGGATATCGATCATATTAAGGAATTTTGAACTTAGGTAAGACATCATACTTAGTTTTTTGTAAAAGAGACCTTGTCTTTTAGAGATATATATACTGAAACATTTTTGACGGATTCATGTGATGCCTGAGATTTGCTTCTAAATAATATAAAGACAGGAAGGGACAGAGGTAGAGATGAAACAAAATCAGTGAGCTGATAATTGTCAAAGCACAGTTATAAGTACACAAGTATTTTACAGTCTGTTATGCTATTTAGCATAGATTTTTAATTGTTAATTTTTTCCATTGTAATATTTTCTTTTTAAAAGGAATATATATACGTACATACATATATATGTGTGTGTATATAATAACTTGTACAAGTTCTCATAGCTGATAAAAAATGAAGCTGAAATTCAAACCTGACTTGATGCCAGGCTTCCTACTCTTTATATTGACTATACAATACCGTCTCTAAACAGGAAAGAGAAAATGTGCCCCCAGTGTCTATCAATTCGCTCTACCCCTTTAAACCATAAGCTACAGATTCCAACAAGGAAAGGATGCCTTCCCTGGTGGAATTTATAATATTAAATTACTGAGGATACAGGGTAAGGTTTTTGGCTCCGTGCCTGACTGCCTACCATTGCTAAATATCAGAAGATGTCTCCATAGAGAAAATACATTTTAGATTCCCCTGCATCCCCAGCAGTTGATCCGCTGGAGCCCAGATATTCTAGTAACACTAGCTAGACAACGTGAGGGTCAGGACATAACAGGGTAGGTGTCTGCAGCTGGTATCATGGCTCAGCGCGCCACTGAGCTAATTGCACTGAATGTCTGAGAAGCAGGAGGTCAAGAGGGAGGATGGGAAGGCAATGGTAAATAGCAAACTGTAGGGTTTTGAATCAGAGATGTTGTGGTCAAGGCCGGTGAAAGTACCAGTAGGGGAATTGGAGATGGGCAGGATCGGAGAGAAGCGAGGAGATGAGGAGCCTGATCCACAAGCAGGAAGCATTCACCCTCTGATTTCCTCTTTCTACTCATTAGAGATAGTTGAGCCCAGCAGGGGGCAGGGCACAAAGGCCTGATCCAGCCAGTGGGACAGTCACAAGACAATGGGTCCGCACATTTCTGATTGAAGCAGAGGCAAAGGGGCCAGCCTTGGCTCAGAAGCCTTTTTGAAACCCTGGCTCACTAGTGAAGGTACAGAGGGGACAAACTGCTAACCATAAACACGGACCTGTGAGCTGGTGAAATAGGCATCCACAGGCCAGGTGGACAGGGGAGAGATCTCTAAGTACTCAGTCTACATGGAAAAACAAAAGCATCTAAGATTTAAGAATTAATAGCCAGTAATTCAGATACTTGCTCTCCATGACACCCAAAAGTTTGGCGTGGTGTAGACCAAATATCTGGGCAATTAAAAAACTTGACTTCTCTCCTGGTTGTTTTGGTCTCTTGGAAGACACAAGTTCACTAAATCGTATAGTTAAGAACTGGAAGGCAAAGCAACATGACTGACAATGAATCAGAAAACAGACCAGATTGCCAACAGTGAGAGAAAGAGGTCCTTACTATTCAAAGCGTGGTTCATGGACCAGCAGCATGGGCGTCACTTGGCAGTGTGTTGGGTAGGCAGCCTCCCAGGCCCATCTCCAGCCCTAGTAAATCAGAATTCATTCTAAGTACCCATGCCCACCCCTAGATGATTCATATACAATTAAAGTGTAAAAGCACTTCTAGAGCATTCGGCAGGATTACCACCACTGTCATTGCTACCATGTAGTTAGCACTTACCATGTGTTAACACTGTTCTTCACATTATCTTGTCGCAACTATGTGAAGAAAGCACTATTATAATTCCTATTTTAGGAATGAAATAACTGACATACAAAAAAATCTTAAAACTTGAAAAGTCACATGGCTGGGAAATGGTGGCGCTGGAATTCAAACTCAGGTCCTTAGAATCCCTTTGTACGAGACTTAATGACAATTTTCTTATCCTCAAAAGTGCTCATACCCATAAGTAGAAACTCCACTGGTAGGCTTATGTTTGATTATAAAAAAATGAGTATATGTGGAGAGAAAGGAGGGAAGGAGAGGCAGAGATTCATCATCACCACCAAAGAATTTTCAAAGTGAGTTAAGACCAGATTTAAAACAGTGAAGTGGAGCAGAAAAGGCGAGACGTAGTAGGAACTGTTAGAAGTCTTTCTTCACTGATTATGCCAACATAAAAAGATTCCATGTCCCACAGAAATATTTATCCGAGAGAAAAACAAAATTAACATTTTATGTTTCATCTATTTTGACAAATACACAATTGCCCTTAGCCTGGCAAAGATTTTACCTGTTGTCCCAAATGAAAACTGACTAAATGTGACATGAGTTTAGAATTAATCCCTACTGTAGTTAGGATTTGCTACAAAGCAGCTGTTTCTTATTCTCATTTCTCGTGGACCATGTGCTGATTATGACAGACATTAAATGTCTTCAAGAGGGTATCTGTGAAGCTGTTTTTGGCTGTTTGTGAACAGTTCCTGAGTTTTATCACAAAATTTCTGCCTGATTCTCTTGATCTAGGGGTGGTTTATATTAAGTAACTGAGAGATAATAATCAAAAAGAAATGGCATGCCTCAAAATCTGAAACAGGGCTGTTTTAATCAGCGTATTTTAATTTAAATTACTTTTAGCTTATTTTTCAAAGGGAGATTCCAGATTTCTAGCGTTTATAATTCTTTCTCTTTAAAATATTACTTTGAAGTGTGCACAAAACACAGACGGTGGCTACATCTGCATGATGCAATCACGGGTTTAAAAAAGAGAACATTCTATCAATGGGATTTCCTGCTACTGTCCAAAGCAGCCCAAAGCATCCAGAACAGTGCTGTCCTGGATCACAAGCTCATCCGCAGGGGGGTCCTTAAAGCACCCCTCCACCGTGAGCCATGCAGTTTCTTCCTCTGGTTCCCAAACCTCCTATCTCCATTTTTTCCAATCCCCTGTTGCTGACCTTTCACTTTAAATCCTCTCTTGTTCTCTACACTCTACGAAGGACTTAATTCAGACTGTCCCTACTTTACTCGGGGACTTCTCCATATATACTGGTGTTTATTCTCCATTTTTCTGCCAATTTAGCCTGATAGCATTTTTCCTACAAGGGGTGAAAGAGCTTGTTCAGTTTCTGGAGGCCACCATGGCATTTCATTGCTTCCTTCTCGTTGAGCTGACCACAACCCAAGTTGGGCTGGCTGAGACTTTTGTCCCCAACTCAGTGCATCTGCATCTGGTTACCTACTTTTTCTGGAAGAGTGGTGACAACAGAGGTCAACTTCCCCAGTGGGAAGTGGGAATTATTTCCTCCAAAGAATATTTTATAGGTTTGAAGATTCTCATAATCCAAGTTAGTATGCTTCGATCATTGTAGTCTTTTGAGCTAGGGCAGACCTGGAAACTCTGCTACAGGCAGGTAGTGGATCTCTCTTATTTGCTTATTTGCAAATTATTTTTTAATTTTTAATGAGGTATAGTTTATACACAGTAGAATGCACAGATCTTAAGTTTACATTTTGATGAATTTTGATTAATTATACAACCAGGTAACCATCATCCAAATCAAGATATAGAACGTTTCCATCATCCTGTGAAGTTCCACTTTACCACTTTCCAGTCAACACCCCAGCCCGTAGACAACCGTTATTCCCATTTCTACATAAATGGAATCATACACAATGCACTCATTTGGGTTTCTTTTGTTCAATATAATGTTTCTGAGATTCATCCATGTTTGTGTTCATCAGTAGTATGTTCTTTTTCATTGCTGATTAGTATTCATTTGTGTGAACATACCATAATTTGCTTATCCATTCAACTATTGATGGATACCTGGGTTGTTTCCAACTTTTTACTATTATCAATGAAGTTGCTATGTACACTCACGTATGAGTCCTTTTGTGGACATCTGTTTTCATTTCTCTTGGGTCTACGAGTGGAATTGTTGAGTCATACAATAGTTATACAATTATCTGTATTAGAAACTGCCAAAGTTTTCTAAAGTGGTTGTATCATTCTTTTACTTCTACTAGCAAGGTTTAAGAGTTATGATTGCTCCCTTTTCTTGCCAATACTGGGTGCTGTCAGTCTTGGTAACGTCAGCCATTCTAGTGGATGTGTAGTGTCTCATGTGGTTTTAATTTGAATTCTCTTGACAAATAATGATGAACACTTTTTTCTGTGCTTATTGGTATTCATATTCTTATTTTGTGAAGTGTCTGTTTAGATCATTATTTTAAACTTCTTCAAGTTTACTCTCTCATATCGTCAAACTTACAGATGTACATTTCTTGCCAGAAGCCAGAAAACTAGCAGGTGACATATATTGCACTGAAAGATCCTCTGCTTGAACTGTTTTGAAGCTATTCAACACTACAAGCTAACTGAAATTTTCTTTAAGAGCCACAAACAAAAATCCCTGTCAGAAGTCCAGTGATATGCAAGAGCTCTCCTATGATGGCCATCTGTTCGCTCCCTCCTTTAGTCCACTGCAGTCGTTTCTGTAAGCCTTGTTCTTGGTAGGAGATAAGCATTGTCCTTGCTTTCCTCGAGCTTACAGTCAGGTACAAAAGTCAGAAAAGGAACAAATGATTACAAGGCTAATAACTCTTTCAAAGACAACAGAAGTAGAGGATACTTGAAATTCACATAGCCAAAGAGGTCTACACTCTGTGTTGATGGGGGGGAGGGAGGATATAGATGGAGGAAGGGGTGAGAGACTGCTTCTTTGAGGTACATTTCAAATGAGCCCTGAAGGATGGGCGGGAGTCATCCCAGGCAATTGGAAGAAGAAATGTGTTCCATTCAGATTGCTGAAAGGGTTGGTGAGGTAGTTTCCAAGCAGAAATAACTGTGTGCACATTTTGCACTATGCAGTGGCACCACCCCAACTTGTTACTATGGCCCATTCAAGAAATTGAGTAGAGGCTTAACACTCTGTTTGTTATGCGATCATCTGAGACCATTTTCAGCTTCCTCAAAGTACCCTTGAGAGATAATATCCTTGATTTTATCTCTTACCTATCACTTGACATTGGCAAAACACCAGCCTAGTCATAGTAGACAAATTCACCAAGAGAGCTAGATCTGTCAGCTGCACTGGGTTCCTATTTTTCCCAGTAACTACCAGCCTGTTTCTTAATATGATCTTTGACTTGCACTGAGTACGTAACCACAGCTCTCAATTACAGTCATGCTTAACAATGGGGATACATTCTGAGAAATGTGTCCTTAGGTAATTTCGTCATTGTGTGAACTTCACAGAGTGTACTTACACAAACCTAGATGGTATAGCCTACTACACACCTAGTCTATATGGTACTAATCTTATGGGACCACTGTTGGATATGTGGTCCATCCTTGACTGAAACGTTGTTATGTGGCCCATGACTATGTTCTCCAGAATCCAGAAGTCTTTTCAACTCTGCAGTCACCGCATACCACCGTCATCCACAGAGTTTCAGTAAAACAGAAGAGCAGGCTTTTAAATTCAATGTATCTCTCTAAACATTCTGCCAATAGCCCAGTAAATCTAACCATAGAGTTTCGGTATATTGACATTCTTCATTCCTCCCCATGGAACACCCTACACCATTGCCATTACTGTTTCTACTCCCACTACTTCCCTGATTCCTTCACGGCACTGATATCCTGGATAGAAGTCAGAAGTTAAGCAGATTAAATATCTCCAACCAGATTTCGATGATACCTTCCAATGTATTAGGGACCAGAACAATGAGTAACTGGTGACGAAGGAGGAAAAACTGAGCAGGAGATGTATATGGCTCTTCTCCTGCAACATGCATAGTATGTTCTTTCTGTACTGGAGGCTGAAAGAGTATCACTTAGAGACTTTCAAGTTGGCGGAGGAGATCAAGTTAATAACCTTCCATGCCAGTTTACCTCTTCTATTTGCAACTGCTCTAGATGACTGACGGGAACTTAGCCTGCCCTCCTAACTATCCCACGGTTAGCCCACCAGGGAATCCACCACACAGAGCAGGAGTACATTGTTTAGGAGAAACTGGAGTCTTATATGTAACCCCCAGTGAAAGCCACAGTCCAGTGAGCAGTAATGAGGATCCGTCTCTCTCCTGTAGAACCCTGTACGTAGATTAAGCCCTTCCAGCAGGAAAACATAGGCAATATCTAACGCAGACTTTAATTCCCTACTTCTCCTGTCAGTACTTGAGCACCAAGCTCATCTGGTCCCCTATCCATCCCTGGCTCCCAGTTCAAGCCTGTGTCAGTAGGCTTGACAGGACTAATGAAAAATTTGTGAAGAGAGAATTGAAGAAATCATGAACCATTCAGAGAATACATAGAATGAGGCTAAGGTAATATTCAATGAGTTAAATGGCTATGAATTTTCCAGAATTGAGGAAACGTAGAAATTCTTAGACTGAAAGGGTACATTAATTATAAAGCAGGATGAAGAATAAAAACCTAAACCAGAGACATTGTGTTCAAAATGCAAAACATTAAGGATAAATAGAAAATTTTAACGGCTAGTAGAGAGAAAAGGTAAATGACATATAAAAGCACAATAATCATATTGGTTGATAACATTCTGTCAACCTAGAATAGAATTACATACAACTAAACTATATTTCAGGTGTGGGAGTCTGTTATCCACAGACCCTCAGTGAAACAACCTCTAAAAGATGCACTTTAGCCAGAAGAAAATTGAACTCAAATGCAAGAACTAATATTGAGCAAAAAAAAGGTGTAGCTCTAAGTATTAGTTGCAGAAGAATAAGTCATATCCATTAAGATAATAAAAATAGAATACACAACTTTGAAACCAGTAGAGAGGAATCAAAGGGAATCACAAATATTCCAATAATCCAATAGAAGGCAGAAAAGGAATAAAAACAAAAGAAAAAAATATTCAATAAAGGCATGGCAAATAGAAAATACAAATAAGATAGTAGAGATAAATCCAAATATATTAGCAATCCCAGTGAATATAGATGGATTATTTTTGTTAGATAAAAGACCATGGAGTCACAGATGGAATTTTTCAAAAATACCACTATATTCTATTTTTTTTTAAAAAAAGAGAAACTAAAAGATAAAGAGCAAAAGGAAAAGGATGGAATAATTTAGGATTGTTACATCTTGGGGTAAATTATTACTTTAATCTGTCTAACAATACTCTGACTTCAAGTTCATTAAGATGGCTATGCCAGCTTCCTTCTGGTCAGGATCTTTCTGTGTCCTCACATTTTAGGTATGCCTCTGACACACAGATATTTAGTAGTCTCTTAACAGAGAACATATGGAAAATGAAGAACTTACTTTCAAATAATTTGTGCTTATGAGCCAAAGAAGAAATTCTAACAAAAATTAAATAACATTTAAAGTATGAGAAAATTGTTTCACTTCATTACTTTAAAAACAAAGTGTCATTAGATCCATGATGAAGGAATGGATTATTCAATAAATAATGCCAGAACAACGGGATCACCATGTGGAAGAAAAACTAGTTTACATCCTTTCCTTGCAACCAGCAGATCCACGTGTATGTGTTCTCATGCACACGCACGCACACACACTCCAAATGAATTAAATACCTAACTGTGAAAAGGCAAAACTTTAAAATTATATGAAGGCAATATAAAAGAATGTCTCTATAACCACAAAGGAGAGAAGAATCTCCTAGACCAAGTAAAAATGGCAAAATCGTAAAGTAATAAATGTGGCTATATTAGAAAAATGCATAGGATAAAATACACTATATATAAATATACATATATATTATATACATACATACATATATGTGGCTGCTCAATGTCATTAGTAACAGGCAAATACAAATTAAAACAATGAGACACAAGTTCAAGCAAAAAATTCAAAATTTTTTAGTACCAAGTATTAGTAAGCATGCTGTGAGATGAGCACTCTTATACACTGTTGGTGAGAATGTAATATGGTACAACCACAACTGAAGCTAAAAATGTGTACACCCTATGATTCAGAAATTCCAGTTCTTGTTATGCAGCACCAAGAGACCGTTGAATGTGTGCACAAGGAGACTTGTGCAAGGATGTTCTTTGCAGCAAGGTGATGGTGACAATAAAATAATGATACACAGTGTTGCAAATGCATACAGGTACAGTACAATTATGAAAACATGGATGACTAGTAACCATTATAAGAATAACTATGAGAGAAAAGAAGGAGATGGATTTAGGGATGGATAAAAAGAGGGCTTCAATTATTTCTGCAAAGTATAATTTCCTTTCTTTTAAAACATGAATATATAAAGCAAATATGGCAAATTGTTAGTATAAAGTTTGAAACCTAGGTAATAGGCATATACTAAATTTCTATATTTCCCTTGTGTTCTATATGATTTTAATTTCATTATAAAAAGGAATATAATTCCATTTGCAATAGCAACAAAAATGTTACTAAATAATAAATCAAATAAAAGATACATATGGTGGATACAACAAAGGTTCCCCTTAAAACAAAACCTTGATTTTGTTCAGATATCTTGTAAAATTGAAAACATGCATATTCTATATTCCAGCCATTAATTTATGTCTTATACCCCTCTATAGTAGATTCTTGCACACATGTAAAATTGTACATTTATGTGGATATTCATTGCAATTTTGTAATTACAAAATAAAGAGAGAAACAAGCTAAAACTAATTAACAAAGGAATAAAATTTTTCAAAGAAATTCATGAGAATGATAGAATCATATATAGCAGGTAAAAGAAATCTAGATCTATGTATCCACATGGATCCATCGCAAAAATATGCAATCTTGAGTGAAAAAAGTAAATTTCAGAAGTCACATAATATCATATAACTCATATGATTGTAAAATGCACACAAAAATAGTAGCATAGGTTGTTTCTAGAAGTGTCCATGTACATATAAGGGTAAAAAGAATGATGAGAAGGACAAGTTCCAAACTCAGAATAGTGTTTGTCTTTGAGTAGAAGGAATATGGGATTGGAGATGGGAGACAAAATGGACTCCAACTTTGTAATTTTTTAAGGTAAAGGAAGAATAAAAAATGTTAATGATTATTTGTTTAAAGTCATGGATGCAAGGATTTTGTATTCTTTTCTTATTTTTCTGTGATTTTGAAATTCCTCCTTATTGGAAAAAAAAGTTTAAAAAGGGAAAAAGGGAAGAATAAAAGCTCATAAAAGAAAATAAAGACAAACCATCAAAACTCTCACCAGAAGAAATCACTATGTGTATCTTTGTATGATTGTACCAAGTCATCTTTATATACAAAGAGGCGGACAAATAATTCACATATATTTTATAGATACAATTTATGGGTTTTGTAATCTGCTTTTTCACTAATAAAAATATCACAATGGAGCCAGCCCTGATGGCCTAGTGGTTAAAGTTCAGTGCAGTCCACTTTGGCGGCCTGGGTTCAGTTCCTGGGTATGGAACGACACTATTCATCTGTCAGTAGCCACTCTGTGGTGGTGGCTCACGTAGAAGAAGCAGAAGAACTTACAACTAGAGTACACGTCTACGTACTGGGGCTTTGGGGAGGGGAAAAAAGAGCGAGAGAGGGAGGTTGGCAACAGATGTTAGCTCAGGGCAAATCTTTCCCAGCAAATTAAAATAAAACAGTGTTGTTAAAAGAAAAAATCATAAATGTTTTCCCGTGTTATTAAATAATCTTCTACATTATCATTTTTAATAACTATATATTAACTCATTGAATAGATGAGCCAACATCATGTAATTCTCTTTTAGAAACCTTGACCCTTTCAATTTTTTACTGTTAAAAACAGTGCTCTGAGGAACTTTTGTGTAGATGACATTCATTGGGTCTTTATTTTAGGTCATTATTTAAAAGTAAGTGCTACCTCAAAGTACACTCACAGTTTAGGCACTCTGTTGCATATTGCCAACTTGAAATGCAGAAAGATCCGATCAAATTTCATTCACATTAGTAAAATATGAGTCTTGTTTCCTGGAAATTTCACCAACCCTGGGTATGACTTTATCTTTTCCTTTTTTTTTTTCCTATTTTCTTTTCTTCATGTTTTACAGACTTACATTAGCCAAAACTTTTTCATTTGTAAATACATTTCTTTATGTATTTCATTTTTGGGCAATTGCCTAAACTAACAATTATCCATTTTTCCATTGGATTTTTCCTTCTTTTATTTTTTTATGGTGAATACATTGATACAACTAATAAAATATGCCAAAAAGATGTCACCTGCTTAAGTCATGATGAACTACAGGGGTTACATGTCTAAACATACCAAGATAGTATTCACATCAATGTTTAAAACAGGAAATTCTTAGTTTATCAAATTTTGTCCATTTCCTAGATAACCATGCAGCATATAGCCTATAGTGAGATACCAGTTTTTTGGTGGAAAAGAAGAAAAGCTTCTTTTCCTCCCCATTTTCGTGTGTCTCTCTGGTGGCCTCATCTGCCTGGACGATGTAAATCCCATGTGAACATCTGTGTAGACCACACTTTGTGATCACAGATTCACACGGGTTAGAGAAGAGTGCAGTCTCCTCGGGCTAGAGTTCTCAGAGTTGGCCTACACATGGAGAATGAGCAGAACCCGTGAGTTATGTGCCATGGTAGGTGAGTAATGCCCTTAGAGAGTCATTGAAAACGACTCTAGGAAGTCAAAGGAAAAGCTGAGGGGCTATCTAGAATATTCATCCCCCTCCCCCCCATTGAAAACAATTGTTTTGATATCAGAAAACTTTCTAAGACATTTTCTTACCCAGCTTTCATCAGCTCTCTAAACTAGTTCCCCTGAGTGTTTACATCACCTTGCAAGCATGGCCTTAGAACCATGCACATACATCAGTCTATAGGTAAGTGTATTTCTGCATTTAGACATCGATTATCTGGTAGAAACTCTCTCCCCTATTTCTTTAGAGTCTTGGACAATGTACAAATTACTCAATGGATGGGCTTCTGGAAGGAGGGTGGGGAGTGGGGAGTCTGGATGGGGGCAGCGAGAGGGACATTATTGGTTTGCTTTTGCATCCTTCTATATTTTTTCTTTCCTGTTTTAATATAAATACATCTGTGTATTACTTGTGGGGAAAAAAGTTTTTGAAAGCACCAAAAGAAGTCAGCAAACAAAAGTCATGAGGTCAGGAAGAGTGGACTTCCAATTCCATGTCTGCCTCTTACTGAGTCTGTGATGAGGACTAGTTACTGAACCCATACAGCCCTCAGTTGCTTTATCTGTAAAAATGGAGATGACACTTTTTCCCACGGACAGAATCATATTTTGCAGAGCCTGAAGAGTTTAAAACTTTAGAGGCCTGCCTTAAGAAAAAGAATACAAGGGGCTGGCCCTGTGGCCGAGTGGTTAAGTTCACATGCTCCACTTCAGTGGCCCTGGGATTTGCCAGTTCTGTTGCTGGGCATGGACTTACACACTTCTCATCAGGCCATGCTGTGGCGGCATCCCACATAGAAGAACTAGAATGACCTACAATTAGGATATATAGCTACGTGCTGGGGCTTCGGGGAGGAAAAAAAGAGGAATATTGGCAAAAGATGTTAGCTCAGGGCCAATAGTCCTTACTAAAAAAGAAAATAGTAATAACAATAAAATAATCTCTTCAAATGTTAAAACGAAAAAGAATATGAAATAAGAATATAAAATTAGGTATGAGAGTGAATATTTATTTAGAATGAGAAAATAAATCACACCAATTATAAATTATAAATTAAAAAAACAACAACTGACAAATAGTACACACATCAGAAGGCTTGTGACCATGAACACACTCTACGATGCCCCCTCTGACGCCTTGGGAGAGGTGACGGGGAGGAGAGGCCTCGAGACTAAACTGTGTTAGCTCAGAGTGGAAATGCCCGTGCTCACTTGATGCGGTCGTTGAGAGGATTACAGGAAATGAAGTTAGTGTCTGCTTAGCAGAGAGTCTGACAGACATGATGTCTCCCATAGATGTAAATCCTTGTCCTTCTTCTTGTTTCTTTTTTCACTCAGAATTTCTCAGGCAAAGGAAGCCTTAAAGAGGTGCAATCGCCTAAGTGTTCATCCTACAGATTCCTACTTTTTTTGTATGCAAGACTGAGGGCATGATGGTAAGATTATTACAGGGAACAACAAGAGGATTAAATTAGATAAAGTGTGTGGAAGCGTCTCCTGTAGTGCCTGGTCTCTGTTAAATTAACACACGACTGTGGAATTGGGTTATGGCTTGCCCAAAGGTGACACTCCAAGTAAGGTGAGCTTTATCTAAGCTACACATGAAATAAGGGGCACCAGTAATAGAGAACTTAGGTCTGAGAAGGAGATTGCTATCCCAAAAGACCTTTATTAACTGATTTGGAGAAATCTTGCCACCCAATAAAAAGAGCACAAAACAAGTCTTTGGTTGAATTGCTTACCAGGTGAATCCTGTTTCATTGCTAATTCTCTCCTGTGCATCCTGTCCTGTATTGAGTTATTCCCCAAATGACGTTCTCCCAGTAAGTAAACAGGACCACATTAAACTAGCATGGCGTTCCAAGTATGAATTTTGCGAGCGCTTTTGTATGAACGTGTTTCATATGTTCTTATGCAATTGATATAGTTTTAATTTTACATATTTCTGAGACTAGATCAACTTAGAATGATCATTATCTACATATGTATTTGTTTTTCTTTTGAGTCAGACTTTTTTTCCACTCTTTTTCCCCCCAATCTTTCTTGGAAAAGTGATAATGTAATTACTTTCTTGATGGGTGGATTACTTTATTTTTTGAAGAAACTCAAAACAGAATACATAAAACATCTGTGAGAAAGAAAACAAAAAATAGAGACTTTTGCTGGTAAATCCATGTCAAACAAGAGTAAGTGACTTAAGGATCAGGGGAGTCTTTCCTGGAGAATTAGCAATCAAAGCAGTCAGATATAATTTTGACTCAAAGAGCAAAATCCCGCACAGGCCTATATCGTAATCCCTCTATTTCAAAAAGTGGAGCTCCTACGTGAACAGAAAACACAAAATCTGCTGCATCTGTTGGCAAACAGTGAGATCCTCCTTTAAGACAGCTTCTAGTCCCTGACTGGAATCAGCGGCTACAGCAGAAAAAGATAGACAAAAATACCTGTTAGAAATCATATATTTTGATTCCGCAGTGAGAAAACATCAAAATGCTTAAGTACAAAATTCAGTCAACTATCAAAGAATTTGAAGATATCTAAATAGTAAGGAAATTTTTTCTCATTGTGTAGACAAAACAATGAGATATTTCCTCAGCCATCCTGCATTGCTTCAATAACAGGCAAATTGAAAGAAATTAAAATTTTAATCTACAAAATGTCATTGATAAAGATCTAAGTAAAATCTAATTTTCTGGATCAAGAAGAGCAGACTTTGGGCCAGCCCAGTGGCATAGAGGTTAAGTTCATGTTCTCTGCTTTGGCAGCCCAGGGTTCACAGGTTTGGATCCCGGGCATGGACCTACACACTGCCCATCAAGCCATGCTGTGGTGGTGTCCCACATACAAAATAGAGGAAGATTGGCACAGATGCTAGCTCAGGGACAATCTTCCTCAAGCCAAAAGGGGAAGATTGGCAATGGATGTTAACTCAGGACCAATCTTTCTCACCAAAAATAAAATAAAATAAAATAATATTTTTTTAAAAAAAAAGAACAGACGTTATAAATAAGAAAACAAAGTCACCTTTTTTTTTTTTTACTGAAGAAGATTCACCCTGCACAAACATCCACTGCCAGTCTCCCTCTTCTTGTATGTGAGCCACCACCATAGCATGGCCACTGACAGATGAGTGGTGTAGGTCTGTGCCTGGGAACCAAACCCAGGCCGCGGAAGTAGAGTGCACTGAACATAACCACTAGGCCACCAGGCCTGGCCCCAAAGTTACCTTTGCAGACTACTTGAGAAAAAATGAACTAGTGATATAATTTATAATTTTAAGTATGAAAATAAATGTAAAAGGATTTTAATAATACTGAGTGTAGCATTAACTACTGTGATTCTGCTGGGTGGGTGACTTGTCCCTGGCCCAGGCCAGCACATTTGGGGGGGTATACCAAAGGCTCTTGGAAAAATCATTCAATGGGTCAGACAACTCAAGTGTTTACTATTTTAACATCATTGAGTGGTTGGTTAGTCAAAATGACTAGTTAATTTTGTCATATTAAAATAATTAAAAGCAATCTTGTTTAATAAAAATGACTACCTTTTAGTGCATATTTAGTCTATCAAGTACTGTAGGGATGAGGTTAGTTATATCTATTACCGTGTTATCAACATGACTACCGTGAGTATTACAAGGTCAACTAGGTGAGTGGGAGCAGAGGCAGGGGCTCCCAGTCTGTTGGACCCCAGAACTTGTGCTCTTCTCTAACACGTGAATTTTTGATCATGAAGTGTTGTCTACACAGATGTTCATCAGAGCATTTCCTCACAGTGTATTAAAGAATTAATACTCTTAAGTGATTAATTGCAAATCAGTGACTTGGGATTAGAAAGAACGAAGCCATTTACTCAGATTTCCTCAACCGTCAGGCACACACGTGCTCAATAAATTCCTAGCCCCAGTGCCATCAGTCCCAGGTCTCCAGCTGAGGCCTGCCACCGAGGTTTTCTTCAGGTCCCTCTGCCGAGGACCGTTAATGGAGGAAATTTTGAATACACTTTCCCCACTCTCACTCAGTACCCAGTATTTTTCAACTCCTAGCCCTCCCTCCTCCAAGCTCAGAGGCCATATAACTGCAAAGCCTTTTGTCCGGGGCTCCCTTAGCAGAGGGATGATCCCCACGTCTGTGCTGATCCACCTGACCCTCAACCAGTACACCCTCGGACCAGGAAAATGGACCAGAGGGAGTCAGTGCTTCCTCTGGTTTTAGCCTCTTGCTTATACCATTAGAGGAAGTGATCAAAGGCTTAACTTTTTCAGTTTTGGCTTATTGCTTTAATTGGCTACTCCCTTGCTCTCTCCAGCTCAGTTGTGCTCCTGACGGGACGGCTCCCCAGAGTTGTTCCACATGGAGGCAAGAGGGCCGGGCTGTATCCTCACTTCGCCCAGTTGTTGGCTGTGGGCCACCCTCTGGGACAGTGCATAACCCTAGGTGGGGGAGTTCCCTGTGGCCAGGGACAATGCCCAGGGAGGGACACAGCTGTGAGGCATCAGCCCCCAATATTCACAGCAGCTGGGGTTGGTTCTTTGGCGCTGAGGAAGGAACTCTGTGGAGCACTACTGTATCAACTATTGTCCACCTCTTGTACAGCTCAGATCCACTTTCTTCTTACAGTAAGTTTATTCCACCTGGGAATAGAGTCTCCAGAATTCTGGTTGTGCTTATTTCCTGGGAAACTTGGGGTTAGAAGGAAAAACTATAGCCCCCTCGCCCGTTCTAATCAAAGCTGTAACCGATACCATCCCCCTGCTCACCACCCACTCTGGACTCCCCTCACCCTTGGCAAGCGCCTCTGCTAGACTAGGCAGTTGGCTGACGGGGCGGAGCGGTCCAGACTCTCATCCCTGAGGAGTCTGGGCCCTGGTTTCCAAGCACTTAACAGGGTGTTGTGGACACACTCATGGATTTAACGTTAGAACTAGGCACAAGAGTGCCAAGAGATACACCGCGAGCTTTGCTCAGAGCCAAACAGCTTCCCTGTTCCCTGTCTCTGAAGACAACTCTTAGCAAGAAGCACATCTCTGAGCTTTCAGCAGCAGTTATTTCAAGAGTTGGCATTGCGTTCATCGCTCCTGAGGTGGGGATCTAGTGTAGTACCACAATATCGACCAGAAAAAGAAATTTGAATTTCCAGGAATTTTGATAAATTCCAAAAATGTTAAGTTACTGCACATTTTCATAACACTTTTTTAATGTGTTTTTAAAAAATCTACTGTATTGTACATTTGAAAGCTACTAAGAGGGGAAATCTCAAAAGTTCTCATCACAAGAGAAAAAATTTTGTAACTATGTGAGGTGATGGGTGTTACCTAAACTTATCGTGGTAATCATTTTGCAATTTATACATACATAAAATCATTATGTTGCATGCTCTAAATTAATCAATGTTAAATGTCAATTATATCTCAGTAAAACTAGGGGAAAAACAATGAGGAAGATTTCCACTTCTGACCAAGATGGAGTAACAGGAACCAGAATTACCCTCTTGCCTAAAACAACAACAAAAATCAGACAAAATATATAAAACAATTGTTTTTAAAACACTAGACTCTAGTCAACAGGATCTGCACAGGGTCCCTCTCAAATATTGAGCAGTAAACTGATCAGCACATTTGTGTGAGGAAAGGACCTGAGGCTCGGGAAAGAACCACCTGAAAAGGATTAGAAGGAATACCCAGCACGCAAAAAAGGGTCAGGAATAGTGCCTGCTCCCAACAGTCAGACTGGAAAACGTCATAATACACGGGCCAGAGAGTTCTCAAAACGGTCTGCCTCAATAGTGGGGAAAAAATTAGCCTAGAACAAACATTTCTCTGGTCCTATTAATAAATCTCAAATGTAAGAACTAAAGATCGCATTGTTTCTAAGTAATTTAATTGTATTTCTGAATAAAGCTCAAGAATATTGACAGGCAGACAAATACCCCACACCCAACAAGGAAAACCTCACAATGTGTGTTATCTGATCAAAAATTAACAAGCATGCAAAGAAGAAGGAAAATAAGACCCATAATGGGAAAAATTAACCTAAACCAAACCAGAATACATGTTAGAATTAGCAGACGAGGACATTATGAGTTACTATAACTGTATTCAATATATTCAAAAAGTTAAATAAGGACATGAGAGATACTTATGAAGACCCAAATCTAACTTCTGGAGATGAAGACTGGAATGTGTGAGATGAGAAATACATTGATTGAGAGTAAGGGCGGATTAGAGATTGCTGAAGAAAATGTCCGTGAACTTGAAGGCATACCAATTGAAACTACCCAAAATGAAATTCAAAGAGAATGAAAGAACTTTTAACATGAACAGAGCATCAGTGAGGTGTGGGACAACTTCAAGCAGCCAAGCAATTGAATGCTTACCTGTGAAAGCAAGATGCTGGAAGCAAGATTGAGCAGAAGTAGAAGTCTAACAGTGGTGCAGACTTGACAAAGCCTTGGCCCACTGTGCGTGAAGCATTGGGTGGAATATGCCCATAAAAGCGTCCTGAGTGACCTTCATCACCTCACGTTGCTCAGTCATAGGATCTAGGCCGACTCAGGAAGGGCATGATGCTGGCTAGAGGCTCTCTCTGCAGCAGAGAGCCCTTCACCCAGCTGTGAGCTAGGTGGGGGGTGGGGGGGGCGGGGGGATCTGCTCACTGCAGCTGGGCAACAAGTCATCCTTGGAGAGGGATCTGGAGGCGCATCCCTCAGTCTAACACAAAGAGCGTAGGCTTGGGAGCCAGGTTGCTTGGGTTCAAATCCCAAATCTGCCTCTTCAGGTAAGATTTTAACTTCTTTGTGATTTGGTTTCCCCAAGTATGCGATGGTGTTTGTAACAGTTGTACCTACCTCATGAGGTTACTTGAAGATTAAATGAGTTGATCCAGGTAAAGCACTTAGAATCCTGCCTGGCCCAGTGTAAGTGTCATAAATATTTGCTATTATTGTTCCCATTACCTCATTAAACGTTCCCATTGACCCTAAAAGATACGTATTCTTGTCTCCATTTTGCAAATCAGAAAACTGATACTTCCAATCAGGTGACTTGCTTAAGATCACCCAGATAGGACGTGGCAGAATCAGAATCCAAACCAGGTCTGGTTGCGCTCCAAGGTCACTTGTATGATGAGATAAATTTGTTGTTGTTATTATCGTTATTTGTTTGTTGCCCCTGAATTATCTAAGTAGACTGTAAATCTTTGAGTTTTTTTCACGTCTAAGACCCACCACGATATCCAGCACAGAGTAGGCTCTCAACAAATGTTTGCTGGCTGGAGGGATGAAAAGCTGATGGCTTTCTTTGCCTATGGAGACCTGGCCTGTTGCTGCCTAGCCTTGTTCTATCCTTGAACTGATTTTTTCTTTTTTTGCTCTAATTGTTCAAGGGCTGCACATTCTACACTGATACCATATCCCACACAAATAAAACTATTAAGTAAATTTAGATGAAGTGCAAACATCTCTGGAACTCTGTTCTCTGTCTCCTTGAACAACTTCAAGGACATTGTATAGCTAAACCAGCCTACTTTTTGCCATAAATATATGTTTTATTCCTTTTTTATTTTTAATTCAACAGATATCAAAGGTCTATTATAATTTTTTGAATATACTTTACTTGTAATAATTAATATGAGTAAGAGATTGAAGAAATTCAGTCGAGTAAGTACTAATTCCCATATGAACCCCCAAATTGCCAACAGAATAGGTGAAAATATTGGGTGTGCTAAGTGTAATATGGAGACTTTATAAACAACACATGAAATATAAAATATTTTAGCAAGACTGTAGCCTAATGTGCAGTTAAGTATATGAATAAGCTAACATATTGGCACAACTTTGGGGGTAGAAAGCAAAATTTGGTCTATGTCACTCATTAACGTCACTACAGAGTTCTCATTAATAAATTCATCATGGGCTAATGGGATTCTCCTGTGAATAATCAAGACAAGGATTTTCTTTCCCGGCTGGTTCACTGATCAGTCTTAACATTTAAGCAGCAATCAAATTTCCCGGAAAAACAAGGTCCAAAAAAATGGTCTAGTTGAGTGAAATATTGTAGTGGACATCTGTGATTTTTGCCTGTCCCCTTCTAATAACAGCACCAAGATTTCCCCCTTGAAAACACCCAGCCCCTATTCTTAGTTTACGTGGTTTGAGTGGAACTGTGCCCATGGACGGGCATGTGACTTAGGCAAGGTTCAATGAGACATTGTGAACCAGTTGGAAACAATGGGTCTCAATAGCGGGGCTTTTGTTAGCTTATTAAAAATAAAGAATCTCTTTCTGCTGGGGTTGATGAGTGGACAGGCTTTAAAATAGTTGTTGCTAGTAGCCGTTGTGCCGTCATAAGGAAGCTCACTTCCAGGGAATACGAAGTCAACGTGGGAGGGAAGCATGAACTGAGAGAGAGAGGGAGAAAGGAAGAAAGGCAGGCAGGGTGGCCGACCTGATGACATTGGGGAGCTCTTGGATCCAGCCGTACTTTGAGTTCACCCTAGTATTTTTCAATTACATGAGCCAATATATTTTCTCTTTACCTTAAGCCAGTTTGAGTTGAATTCTCCATCACATACAATTGAAAGAGTCCTACTATAATAGCTATTACCTTATAAAAGCATCAGTTTCCATTATGTTCTTAAGTATTTGAGTCTTTGATGGAAGCAAATACATTTTCCAAGTACTTAAGGTTATTTTTCACACAGCCCAAAATTGGAAAGTGATATGTTCGGTGGGTCTACTAGGGTGACTTATATTTCAATGTCATTAATAATGTAGTGTTTTAGAGTTACAACTTATACTCTCTTGTTTGTTTTTGTATTTGTTTTTGTTGCTATAATTAAGTTACATTCAGCCTGATAAAATTAATATGATATCAATTAAATAGAAATGACTAAATAATAGTGAATTCAAAATTTAAACAATAGAAAATCACATAAAGAAAAGAGAGAGCATTGTACTAGGAAATGGAATACAGAATGCTGGTACTGTCATTAAACAATAAACTTAAGTGTAAGCTTTCTAGCAACCAGGGCCACAAGGAAATTAGGAGGGATTTAAGAATTTCCATTGTCTGTTAAAAGGAAGCTTGTCAGTTATTCAGGAGAGAAAGCTTCTTATCAAATCTTTTTTTTAAAAAGTTGTCTTCAGAACCAAGGGTCCTGGGCTTTCACGTTTATTGAGCAGTCTGGGCTTTTGTTAGAGAAGTCTATTTTGTTGGCTTTGTTTCTATTTTTTTCCCACTCATCATGTGACTTAGCAGCGACTTTAATAAAATGCTGTGATAACATTTTCATGGCTTGCCTAATGCCTAATGATTAGAGAAGAAGAGATAGAAACCAGCTGGTTCAACCTTCAACCAGGCCAAGACTGAAGCGGTGTATCTTATCAGACAATTGAAACCACGTGCTCCAGCTCTGACCTCCTGCTTGAAAGGTCAAGGAGGTAATGTGCAAATTCGGGATGCTTCTGAAAGTCTTTTAAAAGGACTTCTGGGTGGTAAAAGCTTGGCTGCAATGACTTCTTCGTGTTCTCTGGAATCTCAAACCCAGTATTTTTGCAGAGTCCAGGCAAAAGTGGTTGAATTTGACCTTGTTACTTCAAAGCCGCTATAGGCACTCTTAAAGATAAAGAAAAACACGACTGCCTCAAAACAAATGGACCGCCGGCTCCAAGCAATCATTCGAAGGTACTTAACCAGTCAAAAGCCATTAACATTATCGCAAATTTGTACCCCTCTTTTTGGGAATCCTGAAACTTCAATTCAGTTTCCTTTGCCTGCTTCTACGTTTGGCTCCATTTCCTTTCCTTTCTTCATCACAGGTCCCTTGTCTTTAAATTAAGGGCTCCATCAAACAGTTTATGGGACGCAATTAGTCCCTTTCTCATTCTTCCAGAAATCTGTATCCCCTTTTCAAAAATACAGAAATAGCAAAATTAAAACCACCAGATCAATAAAAAATGATGTTTAATAAGACTTTATTCTGCATATAAGAACAGCTCATGAATTTCAAGCATTCAGATTTAAAACTGATATGAAGCACGACGTCACAGAGTGGCTTATGAAGTGAAAATGAGGAAGTTGTGTAATCTTTGCAACGACTGGTTATTAAAGTGGGTATTTCCGGATGGCAGGGGATTGATTAAAAGGATTATCTCATATCAGTTTGAGGAAGATGATTTAAGTTTCTTTATATGATTATCAGAGGCATTTATAAGAAATAACCTCAGTTTTGCTTATGTTCGTGAAATAAGCTAGATTTAGTTTTGTTTATGTGGCTTGAATGGTTTTGTCTGCTCAGAGAATTTTCAAGTCTGGTCTCCATTCTGTATTTAATTTTAACATCTCTGAGATCCCAACTAATCAATTTTTCCCTCAGCTTTTGAGGGCCTTGCCTACTTAATCCCTCATTGATAATTTATATATATACCCGCAGGGCTTGAACCATTTGGGCTATTTATTAATCCTTTTATCAGTAAGGTCTCCTGAGATTAAGCATCTCAATCTCAGTGACGTTCTTGAGGCAATAATGCAGGAAGCAAAGACAAAATCAAATAATTTAAATTACACACAATTACATTTTCTCAAGACAAATCTAAGTTTGGGCTTAGGAATCCCAATGCTTTGCGTGTCACATGTAACATTGCCCTCTACTGCGCCCTTCGAATTTTAGCAGTGTGTCACACTACAGTATTATATCCCAATGCCAGCATCATCCCCGAAACTGTACAATTGCAGTCACAGGGCTGGTTGGTGGCACAGCTGCATCCTATACTTTACTGTTTGTCAATGATTTCTGGAAACAAAAACAGAACATCATGGGAGAAGAACAACAAAATAACTTCTGTGGATGACACAAACGATTCTATGGGAAATGTGAATAACAGGAATCCCCTTTGTACACTTAGACATGATTTGCTTATTTCTATTGATGAATGTTTATCCAAAGTTTCAGCATTTAATAATGTTCATAATATGATAGTATTCCGATAGCATCCTTATGTCAAAGGTCATACATTTGGGGTGCCATAATAGTCTTTGTGACCAGCATACATCAACTAAATACCAAGATTTCTCAGAATATCTCTATATAAGGAGTTTAAGAGCCACAGTTTTGGGTTGGAGGAGAAGACTAGAGAAACTGTCCAGGAAACACATTATATGTTCTTAGATTATATATTTGTGTGGCTTGGAAATGAGGTGGATAAAGATTGGTGGGGTTCTGAAGCCCCACTCAGGCCAAGCAGCTCTTTGACTCTGTATAGGACTCTGCTAAAAATATAGATACCCAGAAAGGAACAAACTCACAAATATGTACATGAGTAAGTACTAAGATTACAGAGCTTTTAATTTTGGGTTACTTGACTGCCCCTATTGACATTTGAGTATGGTGAGATAAACATTTTGCCCCCATTTAAGTGAGTACACTTTGGTTTGTCATTTCTTCAAAACTCTCACCATAACTTGAGTGCATGATAGGATTTAAGAGTTATCATACACTGTCTGATAACATTCCAAAATAGTTCAAGTCTTCATTCAGTAAGGAACAAAACTTCATATATCAGTGATTTTCCAGTGTAATCGACAACCATATGCCATGAAAGTTCTTAGCAACTAACAACAACAAAAAATCCAAGCCCTTTCTTCAGCTGTGACAGGTGAAGGGCCCATAGTTACACAGAATGTTTTGTTTGTTTGTTTGGTTTTTTTTTTGCTGAGGAAGATTTGCCCTGAGCTAACATCTGCTGCCAATCTCCCTCTTTTTGTATGTGAGCCACCACTACAGCATGGCCACTGAAAGATGATGGATATAGGTTCGTGCCCAGGAACTGAACCCAGCTTACTGAAGTGGAGTGTGCCAAACTTAACCACCAAGCCACCAGGGCTGGCCCACAGAATGTTGTTTTTAACCTATGCCTAAGGACTACACACTAAATGAGTCATTAGGGTGCCTAAACTTTGGTAGCCATGAACTAAAATTAGCTTCTAACTTAGTCGAGTATCCACACAAACCAGGCAACACTGCAAAGCTGCTGTGGCACGTGTGCCTCTGTGGACCATTGGATTAAGCAGGGCTTCTAGAAAACATGTTTTGCTATCAATGAGTTATCAGTACTCTTTGGATTTGATCACTCTTTTCATCGCTTCTATTCTTGCTTTTTACTCATACAGGAATTTTAATTTGACTTCATTATCAATTTCATTCGTTGAATCGTTACAGTATCCATATAAGATGCAGATTTGATAAAATGGCAGCATTTGAACAACTGATGAGTGGCTTTGAAACCTAGATGTTAGAGGTACACAGATGAGGATAATATTAATCCAAGGAGCACACATCAGATGGGGAGAAGACAAATAAGTCAATAATCACCATCAGTAGAAGCACTGTCCTAGAGCTCTGCAAAAGGCTCCTTGTAAACAGAGAGAGAGAGTACCTTTAGAGACAGATGTTGTTCTCCTAAATCCTGGAGGCCTACGTCTATGTCTGAGTCATAGTTTTTATGACTCAGTGCTTTGCGACTAGTCAGATTTTAATAAATATTTCTTTAATAATTAAATAACATTTCCTTTCCAATCTTATAGTAATACTAAATCTAAGGAGTATTTAAGACTTTCTATTTTGAATATTACAAACCACATATAGCCCTGAAATCTTATAGATTCATATCACGTGGAAAGTGTTGGTTTAATTTCTTTATAGGTTCCTTCATGACAGTTGTACAAATGCAGCTGTTTTTCACGTCATCCATTCTTTGAAGTTATACATAGAGAGTCCTGAGTCTGGTCATCCTGGGTCTGCTACTTCCTCTCAGAGCAGAAGCATGGCCGCCCTCTGACATCTTCCTTATCACGCTTTCCTGCCCAGAAAACATTGTCAGTCCAGTTTGGGCAGCTATGTGTTCTTCTCTATGAAAATCCTTCCTTTGAAATGTCATAAACCCATCTGCAACTGGAAAAGTAACAAAGTTAGCAAACTTTTGACACAAGCAAAGCAAGACAAGAATTCCTTTCCTATAATTAGTAAATTGGGTCTTAAATTACTTGATGATACTTTAATATGCACTTAAATTTCTTATCTCTATTTGTTTACTAGTATCCCCAAGGGAATTGTAGACCTCTATCACGGAGTCTGTGGCATGGCTATGCAGCCCCCATTTACCAGTCCTTCCTTCCTAAAGGGCTGGATTCTTTTTGGTGTCTACTCCTCTCCCAGGCAGAGCTGTTTCTCAGGAAGTTGGCATCACACCTGTCTGAGGTGGCCTGGTGAGGCTGAGGGGTTTGCATCTCTTATGGTACCTGACCCAAGTGTGGGCAATGAGATGTGAAGGAAAGTCGGCTTGAAGGCCATTTCTAGGGTAGATTTCTACAGCAGTAAAGAAGGCCATGAGCAGGGACAGTTCCTCCTGATTCTCCAGGTGTTGTTTCTCTGAATGTGATTCCTAGGATGCTACGGTGGGCTCCCTCTCAGCCTCAGGTTAGCAGAGCTGTGGGAGAAAAGGATGAGTCTCATGGCTGAGGCCCTGGATTAAGGGCCCCTCAGGGTTGCATACCTCAGGACTTCCCTTATGTGACATAAGTATTTTCTTTGTGTTGGACTTCAAACCTTTCCGAGTTGGAGTTTCTGAAACCTGCAGCCGAAAGCATCCTGATGGGGTCTCTGAATTGAAGTGCAACCTCCCATGTGTGTTCCGTGTTGATTTAGTTTAGTTCCCTAGTCCTGGATGTTAGTTTCATGTTGAATTTTATTCTTTCCTCTTGATTTCCTCAGTCCTTTTCATAAACGTCTCTTCTTCCTTCCACACACTTTTATTGAGCGATTGCTAGGTGCTGAGTCTTATTGTAGGCAATGCAGTTGCGAGGACATTGTCACAGTCACTCTCTGAGGGGGAACGTGGCCTGCCTGCCATAGTGGGGAATGGCTCCCTTGAGTTGGTGTGCATCTTGCAGGTTCACAATGCCCTTCTGTCACTGTGATTTGCAAGACTGAAACTGTAATTGCATTGAAGTCCACTCTGCTCCTCCATTTTCTCTTTCGGTTGCTGATCCTTCCTCCATCCATTCTTGGGCTTTCTTGTTTTTTCTCTTTCCTCTGCTTTGCACAAACATTTCGGTTTGTTCTCTCGGGCTTCTTCCTCTGAGCACAACAGAGCTTTTTAATCGTCCCTTCAGACCACTGTGCTTTTGGGAGGAAGAGACTGGTTCCCAGAGTCACCAGATAGACCGAGCCTTTGAAGCACCATCAGTGGATCTGGGGCGAGGGCTGAATGGAGGGCTCTAAGAAAATGTCATGAGAGTATGGTGTGGGGTGAAGCCCACGGACTGGGTCCTCACAGCTTAAATTCAAATCCTAGCTCTAGCCCTTACTGGCTATGTGGTCTTGACATAATCTCTCTGTGCCTCGGTTCCCCATCAAATGGAGATGATGATAATTAGTGTTACTCCTAGGGTTGTGATGAGGGTCAGTATGTTAATATATGATAAGTTCTTAAAACAGTTCCTGGTCCATAATAAGTGCTAATGTGTAAAGGGTGGTCATTATCATTGAGTTTGCTCTCTGCTCACTTTTACAGCCCTCGCCAGGGAGCACAAGAATGCTGAGCCCCAGGAGAGGGCCCGGCAGTGGGAGCAGGGAGAGAAGCACGGACAGGCCACGGCTCCCAGAGCTAACAAAGTGAGTGAGGCCTGGTTCAGGGCAACAGGGGCTCTCCCAGAGCCCACCGCGTGCTGCCAATCCTGCCTGGTGCCCTCCGAGCCTCCTCCAGAGACTCCTGGAGGACCTGTGCTCTTCACTTCCAAACCACAACATCACTGCAGGCGCCACACCTCTGAAGATTAGATAACAAAAAATGTACACGTCAATCACGCCACAGACTAACCTCTGGTAGATACTTCACATAAACCACAATTCATTCCATGGCTTTTAAACCATCTAAGTTCTATATGCTCATCCTGACAACTTGTCCATAACAAAAGTGGACTGAATTAATTAAGGGTCTGTCTCTTCCGATTCACACCTCAGCTGCATTCCCTACCCATGCAACATGGATGGTACTTCCATCCCAACCTAATCTATCCTTCCTTGCTCCCTTCTTCCTTTCCCTCATTCCCTCATTCTTTCCTGAGCAGTTCCAGAAAAAATGTAAATTCAGCCGCCTTTGATAACACCATGTCACGAAGGATGTGGGGGAGAGGGCACTCTCATATGTTGCTGCTAAAAGATGAATCAATATCTACAAAGGGCAGCTGTCGGAAGTACGGATGCACATCCTCTTTGACCTAGCACTTGACTTTCGGAAATTTATCCTACAGATAAGCACACAAGCCCTCGGTGGAAGAGGTACCAAGTTATTGAATGCTGCATTATTTGTAGTAGCCCAAGACTGGAAACAATTCAAACATTCATCAATACTTTACAGTACATCAACCCCATTGAAATCTCTACACCTCAAAAAAGAATGAGGACGCTTTGCATGTCTTGATATGAATCGAATCCCGAGATACATACACATGCATGCACACACTTCTGTATGCTACTAGCTAAAATATCTTCAGAAGAGAGGGAATTACATTGTTTGGGAACTTGACAAAAGGGAGGCTTTTCACTAGTCAAATTAGGCATGACTGCATTTCACAGAAAAATCAGAAACAAGGGCTTAAACAAGAGAGAGAGGTGTATTTCTCTCTCACATGAAGGAAGTCTAGAGGTAGGCACCCCAGGGCTGAGGCTACAGCTCCATAAACTTAGAGCCGCCCAGACCCTTTCAGGCTCTGTGCTCCTCCCTATTAGGGTGTGACCTGTGTCCTCATGACTCCACCATCAGACTCCCTTCAAGGAAGCAGGGTGGAGGAAGGAAGAGAAGAATTCCCTTTTAAGGAGGGCTCCCAGAAAGTCTACCCTACACTCCTACCACACATTGCTGACTGGACCATAAGTAATGGCCATGCCTTTTTTTCAAGGGGCTTCTGGGAAATGCAGTTTTTCAGCTGAGGTAAGGAAGAAAGTAAGAATATATATTGGGAGGCTACAATCAGTCATTAGTCCTTTTGAATCATGGAATATATTACTATTTAAAAACTAAGGGGCTGGTCCAGTGGCGTAGTGGTTAAGTTCACATGGTCCACTTCGGCGGCCCAGGGTTCGCTGGTTCAGATCCTGGGTGTGGACCTACACACTGCTCATCAAGCCATGTCGTGGTGGCATCCCACATAGAAGAACTAGAATGACTTCCAACTGGGATATACAACTCTGTACTGGGGCTTTGGAGAGAAAATATAACTAAATAGAAATCACACTTAAAATGTTAAAAAAAAAAAAAAAAAAAACAGCCTACAGAGTTATACATGGGTCAGACCATTATCTCTGACCTCATTCTCCAGCTTATCCACTGAGAGGCTGCCTTTTCTCTGGTCCCTGCCTGTCCCAGGTGGACCCAGGCTCCTAGAGTATCTCATGGTGTCTTGAAGTCAGTGCCCCCTAGTGGCCACCTTAGTGGCCTAGGATTCAGGCAGCATCTATAAGATGCTTCCCTACGAGGTTTCCGTGAAGTCATATCTTCACATCATCTCCCAAAAGTCATTTGTAGAATTGAACATCAATCCATGAGATGATTGCTCTTAGAGTATTATTTTTAAATTATGTCTTGATTTTATTGATGAAAGCAAAAGTTTTTGCCACATAACTACCTCCCTCATTACCCTACTTAAGGTAGCTTTACGTATTCTTGTAATAGGAAAACAAGAGTTTTAATTTCAAGCTCCATTTAACATGCTTAGAGTTGAGGAGTACTTATGAGAGAATATAGTTGGCTTGTTCTTGGCATCCCAAAGACTAGAGAAGAATAATTTATATTATTTTAACATGTATGTATTAATATATGCAATGTACATTCAATGTAGAAGTTCATTTAATCTCCTTTATTATACTATTCAACGTATTCAACCAACTTATTTAATCTTTTATAAATAATTTGATAACTGAAACCAAGTGCTTTTACCATCCTTCAGGAGTTGTAGCCATTAAAACACAGTGAATTCATTTAAAAAATTTCCTAGTCGGCATATTTGTGTGTGTGTGTGTGTGTGTGTGTGTACTGACAATGTCAATGGTGAATAATAAACTCTAAGAGCCACTCTATCCAATAATGATGATGATGATGATGAGAGGACTACCTGTTTCATTAAGTGTAATCATCCATCCACAGATATTTAGGCCCGGTATTCACTGTTTCCTATTTACAAAGCAGGGCTATCTAGCAAGAGTTTGTCCTTAATCCTGTGGCTTGCCGCATCCTATTAGTGACCCATGAGTAGTTTCTGATTCTTTAGACATGGACAGACGAGTTCTGTTGGAGGGAATCCCCTAATGTCCGCTTCTCAGTTCTCCACATAGGAGGGGCTTCCACTGCACTCCCCAGGAGGGGCAACACTGGAGTGAAACCTGATTGTGAGACCCTTGCAAATCGAAGTGGGTGGTTTTGCCTCAAAAGCAGAAAGCAGACCCCCACACACACCTCGCAATTTTGCACACCTGGGCCGGGGCCCACTTCTCTCCTGCTGTCCATTTTGCCCGCTGGCCTGGGCCTGTGGAACAGGGGCCTTGGGACAATCGTATGGGGGCTTCTTTGAGGACCTTGTTCGCCAGCAAAGGCTCCCATGAGTGGGCTAATGGAAGTCTAGGAGTGACTCCCTTTCTACAATGGAACTATCACCCAAGAGTCCTGAATAAAGCTTACACTTGGTGGCTGGTATCTACTGGAGGAAATCCATGGGGAACTCCCAAACCTGTCCCTTTCACCCTGAGTTTTACCCATTTTGGTAACTGACAATATCGTTCAGTTATCTGAGTAACCGAAGTCATCTTTGACTCTTCCTTTTCCTCACTCCCACTATGTTCAATCCATCAGCAGGTCCTGTCTGTTCTACCTTCAAAATATTTCTTTAATGTGCCCACTTTCCTGCTCTACATGCCTCCAGCATCTCCCCCCAGACAACCACTACAGCCTCCTGATGGGTCATCCTGCTTCAACTGGGCCTCCCCTCCAAGCTCATCTTCCTACAGCAGCTGGAGGATCTTGAAACACGTAGATCCAATCATGTTACCCCCTGCTCAAAAGTATCCAGTGGCTTCCAATTAAATGGAGGACCATGTCCAAGCCCGTTTCCATGTCCTGCCAGTTTCGTGTGTTCCAGCTCCAGAGCCCTCGTCACCTTTCTAACCTCATCTCATCAGGTTCTCCCTCTTGATAAGCAAGCTCTGGGCCTTGGGCCTGCTGTCCACTCCCAGGGCTCGCCCTGCTCAGTCCTGCCCAAGGACTCTATGGCTGCAGGTTCTGCCCTCCCTTCTTCACAGGGCTGGAGCCTTCTCACCCTTGAGGATGTGCTTAAATGTCCTAATGTCTTAAATGGCTTCAGCAAGAAGGCTTAAGGGCAAGCATTCTGGGGCCATCTTATCTTTACTCATTTCAGCATGTTCCCCCATTCTATGTTATCAACAGACCCTGTTTATTTTCTTCCTAGTGCTATTAACAACCTATTATTATTATTACCACCATTATCTTTATTGTTTTGTCTGACCCGAAAGCTAAGCAGAATTCTTGTCTGTTCCCCAGTCTACCCCTGATACAGCACTTTTCCCGGCACACAGTAGCCCTGATAAATATCTGACATTTGAATTCCTGAATAAATGGGTCAGGCTGCCGCTGATGTATCTATTTGTGTAGCAAATCATTTTGAGGCACTTCATTCAATATTATTCCCTTGGCAACTTTGTCAAAAACTTTTATCTACCACTGAAGCATTCAAAAAAGCACCAGGATGAACCAAGGAAAGCAGAAACAAAAGCCAGAATACATGAAAGTTGCTGACAAAAATATCACCACCTTGTGGATCAATATATTAAAAATGAGCAGGTCACACATCTTTTGCGGTCACTTCTTGGGTCACAACTAGGGACTATCACAGCCCCAAACACAGCGTCAGGCTCGCTCTTGCCTGGGGCTTTGAACTTGCTCACTCTGCCTGGGGTGCTCGTCACCACGGTACCTACCTCACTTCTTTCACCTCTGTCAGAGGATGCTCAGTGAGGCCTTCTGATTGTCCCATTTAAATTGCGGTCTCCTGTCACCAACACGGGAACACACACGCTCCCTAACTCCTTCCACATCCTACTTTTTTCCATGACACGTGTTACAATCTGATATGCTGTATATATTTATTCATTCATTCTCTGCCACATCTCAGGAATTTTTGTTTTGTTCACGATTCTATCCCCAGCCCCATACAATGAGGACTTTCTCCCTGTTGGTGTTCAATATACATAGATAAATAAATATTGGTGTCTTGCAGGAATGAGGAATTCATTCATTTTCCCCAAGTCTTCAGTTCTGTCTACCTTAATATTATCTATGAGGTCAATGTAAATGGAGTTGTGTGCAATCAAACCAGTTAAAATTGACTGTATTCCCAAACCTCAGCATAAGGCTGTTCAGGTTGTGCACTGCTCATCTCCAGTGGCTCACCTTCACAGAGACTGTCCTCCTGGAGCTGGACAACTGCACAACCTGCACAGCCGTATGCAGAGCCCCTGGGAGGAATGAATTTATGTAGTTGTTTGAGGGGAGAAAAAAGGAAAGGTGAAAAAGTAAAAGAGAAGGAGGAAAAAAGAATAAAATAGTGAAAGAAGTAGAAAAAGAGACTGAAGGGGAGAACAGGAAAAGAAAGGGAGTAGTTGGAAGAAGGGAAAGCTGGAGAAGACCAATGGAAAAGCGAGATCCTGGCCCCACACCTCATTCCTCCCTGGCTCTCCAGCCTGTTCGTCCAGAGCACTCTGACCGTTCATCAGTGGTTCCCTTACTGCAAATTAAGTATCAAACTTGAAAGTCGAGGGGGCCAGCCCGGTGCCATAGTGGTTAGGTTCACACACTCTACTTTGGCAGCCCAGGGTCCGTGGGTTCAGATCTGGGCATAGACCTACACACTGCTCATCAAGCCATGATGTGGTGGTGTCCCACAGACAAAATAGAGGAAGATTGGCACAGATACTAGCTCGGTGACAATCTTCTTCAAACAAAAAGAGGAAGATTAGCAAAAGATGTTAGCTCAGGGCCAACCTTCCTCACCAAAAAAAAAAAAAAAGCCTTGAAAGTCAACAAGTAACTTAGTCCACTCGCAGCTTCAGGCCCACAGATATCTAATGTATACACATATACATAAATCACCTAATTTTATAAAGAGTGCTTTCCTCCTACAGCTGAATTTTAATTCATTTATGGAACATCTGCTCTTGATATTTAAGAGTGACCAAGCCCGTAGCTGTTTCAACAATAAATTGAGACAGAGAGTAGAGGCAGGAGGACTGGCTGAGAGATTGTCGGCGTTGTAGGGGGGCGGGGTCTGGTAGTGATGGGAGCCTGGGTGATAATAATAGCTATGACAATGGATGTGAACTATAAAGCCAAGAGAGGGGCCGGCCTGGTAGCGCAGCAGTTAAGTGCGCAAGTTCCGCTTCGGTGGCCCAGGGTTCCCCAGTTCAGATCCCGGGTGTGGACACGGCACCACTTGGCAAGCCATGCTGTGGCAGGCGTCCCACATGGAAAGTAGAGGAAGACGGGCACAGAAGTTACCTCAAGGCCAGTCTTCCTCAGCAAAAAGAGGAGAATTGGCAGCAGATGTTAGCTCGGGGCTAATCTTCCCCCCCCCCACAAAAAAAAAAGCCAAAAGATATGGATGAAGAAATAGCAAGATTTTATAAAGATTGAATGCAGTGATAGAAGGAATAAAATAGAATACCAAATTTGGAGACTTAGACGACACTGGCTCTACTGTTAAAAAACTGATATTTGAATGGGAGATTCTGTGTGGGAGCAATTGGGGAAAAGATGGAAAGTTAGTTTTTTAATACGTTTATAGGAAATTAATCCTTTGAAATTTGAAGCAAGTCTCATGGAATGAAAAGATTTATTAATAAAACAACATGCTACAAAGTTATCTGCGTAATAAATTTCTCTTCATTTTTATCCTTAATTATGTGAGGATACCAATTACATGTGAAACAGCTTTGATTTAGACAGTATCAATTTTCAATTCCCCTTTCCTAATGAGGTTCTACAGGCAAGGCAGCAAAAATACAAAAATTTGAACGTAATTAGGAAAGGAAATTTTTAAACTAAACTTCACCAGTTTCCAGAGATGTTTAAAAGAGGAAAAGAAAGAAGTTGCACTTATTTTCTTTGGCTCATAGCCCAAAAACTTGTACTCCAAGCTTCATAAGAAATTACAGTAGGGAAAAACCTGGCAAAAGCAAAAATAAGTAAGAGATTGGAAAATTTTCAGTAGGTGTAGCTTGGTTAGAACTAAGAAACTAAGAAAAAACGTAGCATTTGATGAGAACTATAATAAGGGAAACTTTAAGCCTCATTTGTAGGAAGCAGGTAAAGAAATGTAGACTTGACTGATGTGGAAATAGAAAACTATATGCCCTTATCACTTTCTGCTGGTCAATCTTCAACCAGCTTCTCCACCTACGTATAACTACGGACCTTGTCCATGACATTGGACAATAAGGGTATCGACGTCAAAGGCCATTGTGAAAATTTAGTGAGATAATTCACACAAAGGGTTTGGCCCAGTGTCTTTGGGAAGCCATTGCTATTCCGACTCTTTGCTGATTCTAAAATGAGATCACAGCTTTGCTGAAAGACTGGGTACTGACTTTTCCTCGCTTTTGCCCACGGTTCATTTAGGTCCTGGGCAAGTACCCTGGCAGCTCTACAGCAGAGGGTAGGGTCGTGTGTCTAACTTCCAGCCCAATGCTTCTTGGCTCTTGGGCATTTGTCAAGGAGAGTTACGCTCTTCTGGGTAGGATCATTTACTCTTCCACGTCTTAGCTTCTGAAGCACTAAACCAAATACTTGAAATATTTAGTGTGTAGGCTGTACAGTACCATCATTCTCTTCCTGCCTTTGCCTTCAGCACTGTACTAGGGACTATACCTGTTGGGAGGCAGTAATCCCTCAGTCTCCCTTTCTCCCACGCCACCAACCTACACCCCTAACCTTCTACCTTACATTTTCTGGGAGCTTCAGTCTTCCAACAGATATGGGAGTGTTGGGATTAAGACGGCCAAGGATAATAACAGAAGGTGTCAACAATATTTTGTGCCCGGCCACATTCTCAGTATTGTATATACTCCTTGAAAAGCCCGTTTAATCCTCATAGCATCCCTACAAGGCAAATTCTACTATTATGCTCCTTGTATAGTTGAGAAAACTGAGGCAGACAGCAAAGCAGTCAGTGAGTAGTGGAGTCAGTCCTTGAACCCGGGAAGTCTGGTTCTCAAGGCTACCCTCCTAGCTACTACACTAGCCTACCCATCTAGAGAGAGTATTCCAGCACCTGGGGGCAGAATAAAGGGGGCCAGTAGTACTGTGCGTCCCTAGGGTGCGGGCTGCAGAGGCTGCACACAGGAGCAGGCGCTCCTCTGTTCTTTCAGCAGAAGAAAAGCACAGCAGACCACCGATGACTTTGCTTAGTCAAACCCTTGCTGCCTTACTGTGAGAGGAAATTCCTCTTAGGCCACCCCTACGCTTTTTCTGCATTGGACCCTGGAGCTTTCTCTAGAAAGTTGGAGGAGAGCCCTCTTCTTTGGTCCGTGGTAGCCACCATTTTCCCTATCACTTCTTCTGTTATATCATGTTCTCTCAAACACTAGTCGTGCTCCAATTCTGCCAAAAGGGTGCTGTCCGCTGATAAAGGCACAGCACAGAGACCATCACCACAGCTTCCAAGGCTAGAACCATGTATATACCGCCATGTATAGTTGTGCAGGTTGGGGACTGCGTGACCCAAGGAGGCACCATACTCATTGTTGACGTCGTAGATACACACATTTATTTTACCAATTTTTCAGCAGATGGCAGTGAAGTCTCTTTTTCTAACAAAATTTAGATATTATCACAATTTTCCAAAGATGGAGATAATGTCTTGTGGAAAGAGCACCCCTTTCTCAATTTTTTAAGAGAGCATTGCGTGGGCTACTGGTGGTCTTAGCCAATGTCAACAGTGTTCGGGCTTCCCAGCCTGGCTTCTTCTGAGGTCCAGCTACGTCCGAAACACCCCATAGCCCTGGCCCATTCCCACCCACCCTCTGTAGACCAAATGCACTAATTTTCTCTCCAAGTCCTCAAACTAGCCTAGTCCTCAAAAAACAGTATTATCTTCCAAAAAACTCTACTTCTACCTGGACTTGAAATACAACTGTCCCTTGGGTATGAAAATCTAGCTACTTCTTTCTGGGAAGAAAGGGGTAGAGATAGCTAGTGAAAGAAATACTTTCATTTTTTCCTGGATGAGTGTAGAATGAGAAAGAATAAAAGGACCCAATTAATCGACTCCTCTCCCCCACCAAGGAATCCTCTTATTGGACTAATATTTTCAATTCTCCTCTTCTTGGTCTTTAAAATAGAATGAGTCCAAAGAAGTCTCTCTTTGGTTGGCTGAAATAGATGAAGATGTAAACGAGAGATCATTCGACATTTCTGAGCTTGCAAATTCTTAGAAGGGAAAATATCTGAGAGGGATCATGGGGGTGGGAACAGGGGAGAGATTAGGGAGAGATTTGTGGTCATGCAATGAGGCATGGAAATTGGGAAAAGGGGGAAATTGTATATTGGATTTTTAGAAAGTTTTGCTGTGTTCTATGCTATGCAACCCTCTTCTTAATTTCCTTAAAGAACTTCAGAAAAAAAAAAATACATTACTTTGAAAGGCATTTGAAGATTGGATTTATTTCTTAAGAATGTGATGCTGTGCTGAGATGAGTCTTAAGGGAGGAGAAAGCAGACCAAGACATATGTGTTATGTTAGTTTTTGGTGTTACTTTAGTTTTTTCTGTATCTTTGTTTTTCGATCTTCCCTAAATATCGTTACTTGAAAACTTGTTTCTAGAGGCATTAATAGGTGATAACAAAGAAAAGCCATGACAAAATAAGAGTGGGAAATCTCACACTAGAGACTCTTCTGTTCCTCTTGGCATACTAAAGTTGCACAGATGTCCTAGAGAAAACTCTAGAACACTTAGTACCATCCTGCAGTGTTCCACGGGATACTGATTTGGGAAATGTAATAGATACATTAATGAAAACTGTAAGTGGCCACCTCAGGAGCTACTATCCTGATACTATTTAAAATTGGAAGACACAATTTTTTTAATGTAGAGGTAATGCACTTTTTTCAAAACAATATGGCCAAAGATTGTTGACTCAAGTTAAAGACATCACAGCAAACCAAATAAAAGTGAGTTTGAGAAATTTCAAAATCACTATTGTGTTGAAGATCAGAAAACAGTAGAGGTTGACTATGAACTGGGACAAGTTTGGTTTCAACTGAAAGCAATTTATTTTAAATTAGCTGTGATTTTCTTAGAGGAATCATATATGCAATGATCAGGCTTGTTTCGTTTCGTTTAGTGACAATACTTTCTCAAAGGTGCATTTTAAAAATTAGTAGTAATGCAAAACAGCTCATGGGTCAGTATTCTATCACAGGTGGCAAGTTTTAACAAATGTTGCTTGTTGATACTGTTTAACGAGGCATTGCCCTCTGCATAATTAATTTTGAATTTTCTGTGATGAGCAAGATCTATTACATTGCTGAGGAATTACCCCCAATTCACGTAAAAGTCCGAATGTTTATGTGTCACCTAAATGCATATGTGTAGAAGATAAAGGAGGGGAGAAAGGAAGGATAATGGCCTTAGGGTTATGGACAACATTTAAATCAATGGCTCCTGTTTATTTTCCTTCGAGACTGTGGACACTATCAGATTTCATCACATCCACACCTGCATCGGCTGGGTTTGTTTACTTTCCACCCCATGACTGCATTCAACAAACAGTACTCAAAGTGAATAACAATAGAGATAGGATGGTGGGGAAACCAGGGACAGGATATCCATACTTTATTCTTACAACTTAATTTGAATCAATACAAGATTTCCTTATCTTAATTTGGGGAAGTCAGTTGAAATTTTTACAATGGGAAATAAATGCATTTGAGAGGGTGCTTCTTTATGATTCTTTTTGCATGTGATCACTGTTGGCTTAATTTTTAAAAATAAAGGAATACTATACTAATGCCATACTTCACTCCTCTCAGTAGGAAGCTGAAACCTGTCACCATATCGTTTCTTGACAATTTCTTAAAGAGCTATCCTTCCATTTATTCCTTGAGGTTTAGATTTTTAGGATGACTTTGAATGGTTGTTTAGGTTAATGTAGCACTTCTTCACGTGCATGTAGTCAAGTAGTTGAAGAAGCTTCTGTGGATTTTAGGTTTTTATACTCCTGTCAGAAGGCCTTCCTCAGGAAGAAATGGCCAGCAAGCTAACAGGTAACTATCTGGCTTCATCAGTCGGCACAGAGAGGATGTCTGCACCCTTCCGGTCATCGACACTGTGCATTTTGGAATGTGCTAGTTTCTGTTTTCCACAAATAGTGTTAAAACAAGGTTGAGAACACATCCCCATTAACCAGTTATGTGCTGTTCCAAGACTGAGAGCCTGAAGTGTTGGAGTGAAGCCACAACCTCAGTATCTTGCATCGTGCCCCGTACACCGTTGGCAAGCAATGGATGTTTGCTGCTTTGATTTGAAATTTGATTATATAAAATCATCACATATAGCAGATTATAGGATTAAGAGATCTAAGAACTGGAAAAGTAACAGGGGGTACTTTTACTAGTCCTCTCATTTTATCAATGGGAAAATAAGGCTGTGAGCAAGATCAGAACTGCTGACTGAGCACTGAAAGGCCTTG
Source organism: Equus przewalskii (assembly GCF_037783145.1). Lineage (NCBI taxonomy): Eukaryota > Metazoa > Chordata > Mammalia > Perissodactyla > Equidae > Equus > Equus przewalskii. The sequence goes on from NC_091838.1 coordinate 14,456,982, forward strand.
GAAAGCGCAGTTGCCTTCTGAAGTTTATGAGATCACGGAATCTCAGAGTGGGGACAGGTCTGAAGTTAGAGACAGCCTCGCAGAAGAAGATGCACAAATCACCTTTACAATGAGCTCTTCAAATAATCCCCCAGACTCTAGAGCACATTGAGGTGGAGACGATTTCACTTCTGAAGCAGCCCATTGATATCTGAATGGTTAAGTTGTTTCTTTATATTGAGTCAAATCTACCTTCCAACAACTTCCATCCATGATCCTTGTTCTGTTATCTGATATGAAACAAAAAAAGTAAAACCTCTCAGGGCCAGCCCGCTGGCATAGTGGTTAAATTCAGGCACTCCACTTTGGTGGTCACGGGTTCTGACCCTAGGTGTGAACCTACACACTGCTCATCAAGCCATGCTGTGGCAGCATCCCACATATAAAATAGAAGATGGGCACAGATGTTAGCTTAGGGCCAATCTTCCTCACCAAAAAAAAAAAAAAAAAAAACAAGGTAAAAGCTCTCTTTTATGTATCAGTCTTTCAAACTTGGGAAAACCTTCATTATTTCAGTTCAACAGAATAAGCACTGACTGAGTCCCTAAGGTGTACTGGGTACTTCTAGTTGTCTGAATCTTAGAAATGGAAGGCTAAGCATCCACATTCCTCCAAACACTCCTTCAAAAAAGTGCATATCAAAAGTTCTTGTCTGTTTTAAATGTCCATCAAATACATTGAAGCAGTTACCAATGATAACACCTGTCAAATGCAATTTTGATTTCTCTTGGTATAAAGAGCTCATTCACCATCAAGTCAGATCAACCTTCACCTTGTTTAGACAGCTTCACTGCCAACACAGATTGCTGGCTGGTCCTCCTGAATGGAAATTAGGAAAATTCATTTATGAGACATGGTCTGACTCAACCTATATCTTTCAAAATTCCCAAAGTGAATATTGACTTAACTTTTGGGTAAAAAGAATATATGTTTATTATGAAAAACCAATTCAAGCCGTAAAATAAAGTACATTGAAAATTACATGACCAGAAATAGCCATTGTTAACATTAAGTGGGCATGTTTCCAGATGTAGTTTGTGTTACACTACATTGTTATAAGAATATCATATACACCTGGAAGAGAGAAAGAGTGATGGGTGGGAGTAGACTGATCAGAATAGTTACATAAAATGAGATTATATATGTGCATAATTTTCTCAACAAGTTTTTATTTAGAAGAAATACAAATGAAAACAAACTTGAAAAAATTACTGATCTTAAATTAAATGTTTCTTTACTATGAGACATAGTCTTACACATTCCTACTAAGGTTTAAAAAATATTTTGGTAATACTTGAAGAAATTGGAGTCATTACGTGTATATTTCAACTTTAGACTATATTGATTCATTAAATCATCAGATGACAAAATTTTTTCTCTAATAGTTACTCTGACTCTTCTTCTTTTATTTTCCAGTATTTTTGTGATGTTCTCGTTATTATTTGTAAGATATATAACATTTTCATTCTTTCTATATGCATAATTCAACAGCTACTTAGTCTTATTATAAGTGGATTCAATATTGACCATAAATAATTTACAGCAGCTTCTCTACTTCTGAGTTTTTTAACTCACTTTTTAGTTTTTGATTAGCTGGATTTTATTGTCAAGCAACTTTTCCACGAGTGACTCCCAAGTGTTATATTTTCAGAATTCTTACATCCTTGAAAATGTCTGTTTCCTCTGTTTTTGAATGACCTTTTGCCTGAGTACATCTGGGATCACACTGGGGACATTGTGCCATGCATTTGACATTAAATATCACTCCTGTTCTTTTATTATGGCTTCTCTTAACCATGGTTTTGTTCTAGTTGAAAAAGACTTTCTAAGTTTCTTTGTTTGCCTTTTAAACATGTCAAGAACGAGATGATAACAGGAAGAGAAAGGGGACAGGCCGAGACTTGAGGCCTGAGAAATTTGGGAAGGAAGTATGGGGACAGAGACCAAGTGAGTTAGTAGGATGCCCGGTCTCCCCTCCCATACCCATTCTTTCCTCAGGACCACACTTTAGGCACAGTTTGCAGCTTGGACTTTAAATACAAACAGATGGGTATAAGGGTGCTTGAGAAGACAGGACCAGGTGACTTGGGTCCCTGGACAAAATAGGGGAGGTTATAAGGCCCTAGAAGAAGCCTCACATGGCTACTTCTGACATGGCCCAGGAGGCAAGGTGAGGAGGTGTCAGGAGGCAGACAAGTAGACAGGTGAGCCTAAGGCACATTTGTTGTTCTCATGGGCCCCAGAGGGGGTACAGGAAAGGCTCATGAAAACAAGATATGCAATGAAATAGATGAAGACTTTGACACAAGTGAGAAATAACTGGACTGTGGACTCCAAAGGGTGAATAAAAACATGGCCCCCATGATGTCAGATGAGACCAGTCGCACCAATGGGCACTGGTTCTTAGAACCACATCAGCATGTCTGCAGGTATCTAGAGGACTTGGAAGAGAGTCTGAGGACCTGCATTCTACTGCTGACATTAGATTATGCAGAACACACACACATGCACATGCATGCACATAAGCGCACACGTATGTACACACAAGTACACACACAAACAAACACACACATACCTCCCTAATCACCCAGATTATCTTAAAGAGAACTGGAGACAAGAGATAGAGATGAGAAATCCAAGAGGCTGGGCATTTTATGTAAAGAGGATGAGGAACTTCTGGTGCAAGCCAAGATGGAGTAAGCCCACTGCAGCCTCTCTCTCCTACTGATTGCAACAACTCTGGCCAGAATAAAAAAGCAACTGTGGGCACTCTGAAAAGTAAACAATGGCAAGCAGATTGGGAGGGAAGTCAAAACTTGAAGAATAACCAGGACAGCATGAGTTTACTGGGCTTTTTCCCCTCCTTTATCTTTTGACTTTGACCTGAGGATAATTGATGTCCTAGAACGGAATAGCAAGTGTGGGCAGCAAGATCTCAAAGGGAGACCTCCTTGTTTCCAACCAGAGGACAGGGAAATGGGAAGCCTGTGAGCTGGAGAGTGTGTGTAGGAGGGAGATCTCCTTTCTTCCTCTCTCTCTTTCTCTCTCTCTCTCTCTCCCTCTCTCTCCCTCTCTCTCGCTATCTCCTGATTCTTTTTGAGGGCAGCACCAGTCATGAAATTGCACTGCCAGGTGATAGGGGCAGTAAAAGCAGCTATAACCTCCAAAAGAAACTGCGTCTCTCTGGACCTAACTGGGATAAGTCTGCAGAGTGTTGGGAGACCTCATCTCTGTTCTTTTTCTCTCTCCTTCAGCTCACTGCTTAGCACTGAGGGTGATCTCAGTGATGGGGAATATATGTCTGAGAGAAACCCCAGCTTTCTAGAAGGAGGGGTGGGAAGAGAAACTTATGAAAGCCAGAGAGAGTGGGGGAAATTTCAGAGAGGAGAGAGCTGAAGAAAGAGATCCCCTATCTGTGCATCAACCAAATCAAGTTCCATGCTTACCCCTGAACTGCGCTGGCAAAGAAATACAGCAAAGGCTTTAGGGTCTGAACTATGATTGAAAAAAACCTACCACCCAAGTCTCAGACTAACCACTAAGTGACACATCTGCAGAGCAGATCCAAATAGCATGGCAGAGGCTTTGAAAACCTAGCTGGAACCATGGCCCAGAGAAGGCAAGACAGGCAATGTGAGCTGAACACAACTGAGCTTATTGCCTCCTAAAACAAACAAGCCAACCAACCAACATTCTCTAGAGGATTTTAACAGATCCCAAAGTCTCACAATATTATATGCAAAAAGCCTAGCATGCAATCCAAAATTACATACTAAAAACAAACAAAAACCCCAGGAATATCTGAAAAATTCCCAAGAGTAAAGATAACCAGCAGTTGCCAGTGCCAAGAAGACCCAAATATTGGCATTATCGGACAAAGACTTTAAAAGTGAGATAAAGTTGAATACTCTTGAAATGAGTGGAAAGATAGAGGTTCTCAACAGAGAAATAGAAAGTATAAAAAAGAATCAAAATGAAAATTTTAGAATTGAAAAATACAATAGTTGAAACAAGAAAATTCACTGGATGGGCTCAATAACAAAATGGAGATAGAGGAAAGAGCCAGCAAACTTGAAGATAGGCCTATAGAAATAATCTAATCTGGACAAAAAGGGGGAAAATATTGAAAATGTGAACAGATCCAGAAGACCTGTGGGACAATAATGAAAAGTCTAACATTTGTGTCATTAGAGTTTTAGAAGGAGGAAAAAAGGGTGGGACTGAAAAAATATTTGAAGAATTCTTGGCCAGAAAGTTCCCAGATTTTGTGAAAGAGAGAAATCTACAGATCAAAAATACTCAGAAAACCCCAAATAGGATAAATTCAAATAAAATCATGCCCAATCACATCATAATCAAACTGCTGAAAACCAAGATAAAGGTAAATCTTGAAAGCAGAGGAGAAACATGATACTTTGCATAGAGCGGAGCAATTATTTGAATGACTGTGGATTTCCCATCAGAGACCACGGAAGCCAGGAGACAGTGGAACAATACAATGGTCCCCTCTTATCCACGGCTTCACTTTCCAAGGTTTCAGTTACCCGCAGCCAACTGAGGTCTGAAAATATTAAATGGAAAATTCCAGAAATAATTCATAAGCTTTAAATTGCACACCAGTTCTGAGTAGCATGATGACATCTTACACCGTCCCACCTGGAACATGAGTCATCCCTTTGTCCAGCGTATATTTGCTGTGTACACTACCTGCCCATTAGTCCCTTAGTAGGCATCTGGGTTATCAGATCAATTGTCACAGTATCACAGTGTTTGTGTTCAAGTAAGTTTTATTTTGCTTAATAATGGCCCCAAAGCACAAGAGTAGTGATGCTGGCGATTTGGATATGCAAAAGAGAAGCTGGAAAGTGCTTCCTTTAAGTGAAAAGGTCAAAGTTTTTAATAAGGAAAAAAAAATCATATGCTAAGGTTGCTAAGATCTACAGTGACTTTTATTATAGTACGTTCTAATTGTTCTGTTTTATTATTAGTTATTGTTGTTACTCTCCTGTGTCTAATTTGTAAATTAAACTTTATCATAGATGTGCATGTATAGGAAGAAGCATAGTGTACGTAGGGGTGGGTGCTAAGCGCAGTTTCAGACATCCACTGGTGGTCTTGGAACATACCCACTGCGGAGGAGAGGGGACAACTGTATCTTTAAAGTTCTTAAAGACAAGAACTGTCAATGCAGAATTCTATGTTCAGCAAGAGATATCCTTCAGGAATAAAGGCAAGATAGACATTCCTAGATGAATGAAAACTAAGAGGACGCATGACCAGCACATCTTCTCTAAAACAAATGCTAAAGGAAATTCTTCAAGCAGAAGAGAGAAACATGGAATATCGGAAGAAAGAAGAAAGAACGACAGAAGTGGTAAATATCCGGGTAAACATAACAGACAATTTTTCTCCCCAAAGGGTCTTTAAAATACGCGTGAATTTTGAAAGCAAAAATTACAACATTGCCTGGTGGAGTTCTCACCACGTGTAGATGAAATACACGTGGCAACCGTAAGACAAAGGGACTGACTACTCACCTTGGGGTCTATTTTAATTACTGTATCAGGACAGTTTTACTGACTTTTCCCTTGCCACCCGTTGGAGTGGGCCCTAATGAAGATCAGAGCAGTTACAGAGAAAATAAATAAAGCTTCCTTGCACAGCTCTGTTGCAACATAAGTAAATTAGAGACCTTGTCACACATATGTTTTTCTTCTTTTTGGGGGTAGAGGGTGAAACAAAACATTTGTATGATTACCAGATTGTTTCTAGTTATCTTCCCATTTCAAGTTGGCCACTCAGTTCAGGAATTCCAAAAAGTTTGATACAGGTGGAAAATTCTTCTGTACACTACTCTCTTTTATCTAATACCTGTTATCTCCCACTTCAAGCAACCATTAGGAACTGGGAAATTATGCTATTACCTATTTTTTATAAACAGAGCAACCTTTGTTGAACAGCATAAGCTCTGTTCTCTCCCTTAATTTTGTTAAACATCCTGTACCGGATTTAGAACGACCCAACCCCTCGCCTCAGTTGAGGCGTAAATTATTCCCTGGGTATGATATGCCTGATTTGGATATTTCAGTTTAGAGCACGGACTTCTAAAAATTCCTGGACATAGAATTTCTTCACATGTCTAGTGAGCTGCTGATGCTCGTAGGTAGGGGCTCCTCGTCTTGCAAATTTTTCCTCTTATTGTCTAAAATTACTTACTCTGCCTTTCAGTATACTTCATCTTACACAGGAGTGTGTATGGGAGAATTCTCTGCATTTTCTTGTCTCACCTTCTTTCCCTGATATTGTGTTTTGGGAAGTACAGGAGACGTATTGGAAGCCACACCAAAATATTCTATTCTTTTCTAAATTTTATGTCAAGGAATTTTATCAGTATCCTTATCAGTTTGCTATTGGTAATTTTTTTTTCTTGCTGAGTTTTTCTCCTTTTTGTTTGGGGGTGAAGGAGCATCCTTTTGTGAGCTATCAGGGAGGAATTATTAGTGATCTGGTTTTATTCTGTTATCTTTACTCAGAAGCCTGAGCATGAGATAAAGCTTTTGGCGACCACACAATGCATGCATTTCTGGATAACTCCACATCCTGCAAAATTGTTCCAAAAATAACATGGCTAATAGAAAAAATAAAATAAGGTATAGATCAGTCAAAACCTATGCAACTTTGTAATCAGAGTAGCAACAAAGAAAATAATAATCTAATAAAAATACTGGCACAGTTAAAAGACATGTCAAATTTTTTTTTAAATGGTGAACGTAGCTTGATGGAAGGAGAAGTAAGGAAAAGTGGAGGCTGGTGAGTTATGGAGGCAAGGATAAAATGCCCACATGTCAGGAGGCCATCACAACAAGGATTTCTGAAACAGAGCACATAGCCAAAACTGAGCTAAGTCAGAGGCTGTGGGGTCAAGGACATCCACATGGTACTGAATGCCTCCCCAGCTCGCATCAGTGGTGCTCAGGTAGTTTGTGTTTAATTGCTGTTATTTGATGGTGTAAAGTATTATCATACTGGGGAAAAGTCCACATAAAAATTTCCTATGAAAATTCTCTGTATATCCCCATCATTCCCCTATTTACCAATCAATATGAGCTAGCTTGGATTACCGAAAAATACATGACAGCAAAACAGACTGGCTCTATTCATACATGATGTTTCCTGGGAAAATCAGCAGAATCTCTATCTATATTCTAACTCATAAAAATGGTGCTATATCATATATTTAAAAAATGATCTTGTCAATGTTTTAAAATACTAAAACGAGAACAATTAAAAGCAGAAAAATAATGAATATTGTACTTGCTGAACATGCTTACTTTATCATTAAATATGGAAAGAGTGGAAATTATCTATACTTGCAACAGGAAAGAATCTGACAAACTATAATACATCAACTCAGTGGCATATAATGTGGACATTAACAAAGATTTAGAATTACATGTATTGTCATGGAAAGATTTAAGTAATACTGTGTAAAAAATATCTAACGTACAACTCTGTGTGCACACATATACCAAAATCTTAGCTGTGTTTATCTCAGTCTGGTAGAATTCCAGTTGATTTTCATTTTTCTTTACCTCCCTTATCAATACTTTCTTTTTTCTGTAATAAAGTTATGTTACTCTTGCAGCAGGATGAGGGGAAGTCAGTATAAAAACTCACATCTGAAAATATTTTAGCTCGCACAGTATTTTATAGAAGGGAACAGCCAGCAATATAATTTCAAAACCATAGGGAGCTAGTTTTAAAGAGTTTCTTCCACTTCGACCTAGTAGGCTGGTGGAGCTTGGTGACGCATGGACGTGGGATGAAATGTGGTGCTGGGGTCTGGAGAGGTTATACCAACACTCACTTAAAGGTCTGTTGGGTTTGGTCTCTTGCAACACCCTATGCTTATCAGCAAACTTCATTTTCAGAGACCATCCATCTCTTAGAGAAACACTATTTCCTTGGAGGCACATGTGGATGCAACACAATCCAGAGTCTTTACTGGGGGAAGGAAAAAGTGAGTACAACAACAGGAAAGCAGGTTAAGGCTACATCATGAATCAAGCCACCCAAAGACAAAGTGCTTTCTTGCACTTGCAAATGTGACACGTCATGGTTTGGGCCATGAAGGAACAAGGAATCTGTTGGATCTCCCTTGTTACTGAGATCCAGCAAACATGGCTGGATCTTGGTGGTTCTGACATAGTTATGGTTCTTCTTGTTAATAACATCGTTAACCCTGAGCCAATGAATTCACTCCTCTGGGCCCCAGCTTTCCTAGCTGCAAAATGTTTGTAATGATCTCAGAAGTTCTCCTCTTGCTCTAAAATTCTGTGATGTTATAATTTAAGGGAATTCAATTAATATTAATTGAGCACCTACTATGTGCAAGGTATTATGATAGATGCTTCAGAAGGTCCAAAACTGAGTAATATGCAGCATCTCCCAACAAGAAGCTTACAGTCTGATAGGAGATACAGATATACAGATAGTTAAGGCAAAATGAAAGTGCCACCAGAGTAGTTTATATGCAATTCCATGAAAGTCGGAAATTGCATAACCTTGATAAGAGTTCTAAAATTGCCCTCCTAGACTACCTTTTTTAGCCATTTTCAGTTGTTTGGCCGTCTAGCCCTCTAAAATACAAACAAATTCTTTTCAAAAACCCCAAACTGAAACTATAACAAGCCAGTAAAAAGAGGACTCTGTTTTGTTGTACACACTAATGGAATTCATTCCAATAAAATTGAATAAAACCTTGATAATTCAGACCAAGAAAGGTAAAAATTGAGATTTGATGCAAAACCCATTATAAGATATAGGCATTATGTGCTTTTAATGAACTCTAGTTTTACTTTCAAGTGTATGCAGAAACACTGCCTAGAAATCTTTACAAAATGGCTTTTGTAAAATATAAAATGCCCACATATATTGAAATGCCCATATATGTCTAGTTTAACCTTCTCAGTGTACAGATGGTAAAACTCACACAAATTGGTTATTTGAGGCCCCAAAGAAGAGTTATTTTAAATGACACAGCCAATGTTTATAAACGGTTTTTTGATAAACTTGAAATTCCTTGAAAGTTTCTTGTCTTCCAATGTTCTCCACATTTCCTACAATCCTGTTTAGTCTGTTAATTTGAACTTTGTATATACAAGAGAGGTTTGGTAACAAAAGTAAGCTTTAATCTATTCATCACCCTTTCCATTTGTCTTGGCTTCAACCAGGAAATTTCTAGTCTATATTATTAATATGAAGTGCATTGAAATTAATGTGAAGAAAGTCAGCAAATATTAACTACCCTGGTACCATGTTTCCAGGACAGGGGTCTAACCTTCTGCGTTCACAGATGAGGTAACTGTCTATCAGAGATTATTGAGAAGTACTGTCAGCCATTTTAATGCCCCAAATATCTCCCCTGTTGGACTGCTAAAGCTAAATTACATTGTTATGAATATATTCCCCTGGAACATAATTATGTCACCAGATATCATGTGTGAGGGGTAACACACTAAAACTTCATCTATTAGGTTAAACCATGTGAAATTGCTGCTTTGGCAGGTCAAAAAAGGCCATTTCAATACGGCTGAAATTACATTTTGCAGGATTAACTAATTAGATATTAATCATCCTCTTAGAGAGCAGATGGTAGGACTCTAAAGGAAAGAGACACAGGAAAGTTACATATGGACAGAAAAAGAGTTAGAAACAAAAAGGTGTGGGATGAGGAGGTTGCCAGACAGTAGATGTGGGTGGGGTATGATCAAGGGAAGAGATGAAAAGTAGAGAAACTTGGTCCACTCTGCAATTTCCTCAATGCTAGCTGTGTTCAGAGATGCAAAAGAAGGAAGAGACATGGTCTGAGTAAGACCAGAGCAAGAGCAAGAAAAGAGCATGTGAAATAGCTAGTGAGCCATACAAGCCTGTATAAAACCAAGAGCTGGATTGTTTTCAGACCACATTTATTAGAATAATTCCAAAAAGAGAAAGATCACTCAGCATGGGCAGACAAGAATCTTAAAAGGCAATATCTTCAAGTAAGCGCTGAAGGATCTGAATAAGTAGGAGGAAGTGTACTACACCCGTAGCAGATTTTATCCAAAAAGAAAGTTGGCAGCTTCCAATATGGATACAAAAAGGGGCCCCTATCCTCCAAAGACCCCTGCTCTTCTCTTCCCTCTCCTTTTGGTTGAGGGAGCCTAACATTTCATTATTTGTGATTGAATTCCATGTGAATTAATTTATTAGGTCTACTCTGTGGATGCAGAAGAAAAAAGGACGGCTAGAGAGAGAGAAAACTCCCCCCAAACCATGCTTATATAACCCCCATCTCAACTTCTCTGTCATTGAGCAAGAAAACTCATGTGAACCAGAAGGTGGCAGAAAGTTCCATCTGTTAGGCTTGTGAATGCCATTTCAATTTGAATTGGTTGCTAGGAAATAAATAAATAGAATGAAAGCAGGAGCAAGTCCTCAGCATCAGCATGTTGAGGTTAAGTGTGCAAAGATTTTTAAGCATAAACAGAATACCCAAATAACTCAAGAGGGAAGAAAATAATGCATTTGGCTTCAATACAAGCGGTATGACCAGACATCCATGAAAAGGTAGTGATAATCTGAGTAGAATTCACAGATTTTTCTACATAAAGATGACTCTACTTATATTTCTGAGAATATATCAGATAACTTATTTAGTGGAAGTATTTTTAAAGCTAATTGCCCCTGTTTTGAGCATTCGAGATCTTTAGATTTCTTGGGCTTGGGTGTTTTTTTCTTAATTATACAAACCGAACTATCTTTGGGATGTGCTTTTACTAAGAATCGGGTGTGAAAGTTATACGATAATATTTTGGCAATAAAAATTTACTTAAAAATGACATCAGAAATCCAATAAACTGCACAAACATTGTCTATTGCAGTGGTTCCTAAATTTCAACACCACGTGCAACTTTTATTGTTCCTTCTCCCCATCCCAGGATTCATGTTTTATAAGATAGTTATTGTTATCCAATAAAAATTGCATTCCATCTGTATTCTCATAATTTTTCCATTTTAGCTGTATCCCAGAGTTTAACAATCTATACTTAGGAAAGGGTGACAATATTATGAAATCATATATATAACTATGAAAGTTGTGAAGCTAAGAAATAATAACACTTGCAAATCATGCTACAGATCTGACTGTCCCTCTGTACTCGTGTCCAAGACTCATGGCGTCCTCAGAATTCATGCTATGTCCTCAAGAACTAATCAGAGGTTTTAGTCAGGGAAGACTGAGCCTCCCCCGTGCCCTCTCTCTTTATCTCCAGCACTATTTTTAATACGTTTTATCCTTCTGGTCAGCGCCTTCCTCATTCTAAATAATGTACATGTGCTTCTATGTTCTAATTTATGAAATTTTAATAGAAATTAGTAAATCCTCCTTACGCCGCGTGAGGAACACGGTTTATAGCGATCTCTCTCTCCTTCGCTTCCTTCCACCAAGTTTCTTATTTATATTTTGACTTTAGTTCTGCACCTGATTATCAATAGAATTTTAAGTGGTAGACCTAAGCCTCTAGCTCTGGACACATCAGTCTTCAACAGAATGCCTTGAATCCCCCTTACAGGAGCCGAACCCCCATTATATCACTTCTCTCCTACTCCACCTTCCAACCTGTCAGTCCTACCATCACTTTTTCCAACTTTCTTTAACTTTTTATTGTGAAAATTTTCAAATATGTACAAAGTAAGGACAACGGTATAATGAACTTCCACACACTCATCACACAGCTTCAACAATTATCAATGATCTGGTCTTCTTGTGTCATCTGTATCTTCACCCATTCTTCACTCTTTCATGTTATTATTATTATTTCTCTCCATTACTTTAAATTGTCAAAATTTATAACATTGGTCTTCTCCAACCAATTTTTTTTTCCTGAAAGGTAATTTAATTCTATGAAAAAGTTTAAAAGTTTATTATTTTTTTTGTTAGCAAGGATGGACTATTTGCAAATGAGTATACAATTTATGTTAGCTTTTTTGAAATTATGGGATAGTTCATGGCTCCCATGACTACCATCCTCATCTCCTGAGTCCACAGTCCGAGTCCATAATTCCCCTGAGAAGCTCCTTACCCAAAAGCGGATGTAAGATCCTCACAGCTCAAAAGTGATAGGGTGTGTATGATGGATGGAATGTCTCAGCAAGATGAGGCAGGAAAGGAAAGGGAATGCCATTTACTAGAAGGATTTGACTGCCAGGCTAAGGATTTTGAAATGCAATGGAAAAGATGTTTGATGAAGAAGAAAAATTGGAGAGAGTCAATGAGTATTTTTCTTCTGGATTTCTCCACGTGTATTTTGCATGGTTGTTATTTTATCCACAATCATAAATCCTTTTTAGATTCAGTACCTACCTGGTAGAATAAATGTATCCTCTGTTCCTGTTAGCCTCATATTGAACTTTAAGCAGACTCTCCCAGTTTCCTGTCATGTCAACACAGAGCCAGAATTACTTTATAACTATAAATCGCCTTACAAATATCAAGTGTCACTGTGATATGGAAATGTGGTACAGGGGCCAGAGATCTGTTGGGAGCTAAATGAGAGCCAGGCCACTTGAGGAAAGGACTCTACCCACCTGGCTCTGGGAGGAGGAGTGAGTACAGGTCCACTCTGGACAGTTCTGACGTGGGCCTTCCCACTTCCCAGCCAGTGCCCCACCCCCGCCTCTCTCCTCTATTGCTGCAGCCCTCTCACCTGCCTAGGACTTTCATGCTGTCCTTTGGCTTTTGAATAACTTTGGTCTTTTGATGGGTTCGCTTGTCTAGGCTACAGCCTCCAGTTATTCAGTCAAACACTACTCAAGGTGTTGCTGTGATTAAAGCTCATAATCAGTTGACTTTAAGGAAGGGAGATTATCTAAAACGATCCAAGTGGGTCTGATTCAGCAGCTGGAAAGCCTCAAGAGCAGAATCTGTGTAGAAGAAATTCCACCTTGGGACAGCAGCTTCAGCCCGTATGCAGAGGTTTCAGCCTGTCCCCACTGACCGTCTCTCCTGTGGATTTCAGACTTACCAAGCTGGCTTTCACAATCATCTAAGCCAATGCCTTGCAATAAACCTCTTATATATTATCTCCTGCTGGTTCTGCTTGTCTGACTGGATGCTGACTGGCACAGTTTCAAATTTTGCCCCAAACTGTATGTTTCCTGGAACAGAGGTAGGACTGGTGTGTGAAACTTACAGGGCAGCCTTATAAGCAAGAGGCAGGATGGCAATCTGTCAGAGAAGCTGTAGGAGTGAGGGATGTCATAATATTTTGGGGTGTTTTTAAGTATGCTTTTTGGTGAGGAAGATTGGCCCTGAGCTATCATGTGTTGTCAATATTCCTCTTTTTTTTTTTTCTCCCCAAAGCCCCAGTACATAGTTGTATATCCTAGTGGTAGGTCATTTTAGTTCTTCTATGTGGGATGCCGCCACAGCATGGCTTGATGAGCGGTGCATAGGTCCATGCCCAGGATCTGAACTGGTGAACTCCAGACCGCTAAAGCAGAGTACGTGAACTTAACCACTCGGCCAGGGGCTGGCCCCCAATTTTATAATGTTTTGATACAGAGTACTGCTCTCCCTAGTGGAATCTTGGCATGGATGATAGTAAACTCTATTACCAGCTACATAATAAAAAGGAGCAGAGACAGAGGAGGGGAGACCTCTCATCCACAGAACACATACTTGGAGAAGCATTCTTGCAGAGACAGCTAAAAGGGTGAGAAAATCTAGGTACCCTGAGCTGTCCCCAGCCTGAATTGCCTCTGCTAATGAAAACAGAGCCAGAGGACCTCTCTTTCTTTAGGAGGCTTTTCATATTAATTAGAATATCTGGGGCCAGCCCCTGTGGCCTAGTGGTTAAGTTTATCATGCTCCACTTGGGCAGCCCAGGTCCGGTTCCCAGGCTTGGACCTACACCACTCATCTGTCAGTGGCCGTGCTGTGGCAGCGGCTCACATATAAAAAGAGGAAGATGGGCAGTGGATGTTAGCTCAGGGCAAATCTTCCTCAGCAAGAGCAAACAAACAAAAAGAATATCTGAACATGTATTCCATGCACATTTTAATCTAAGGGAGTTCTGGGAATCTGCATATTCCAGATCTAACCCTGGAATTTAAGAGATAAAGTAGAATTAGTGGGGGGAGAACAGGAAACCAACATTAACTGGTTGGTGTTAACATGCCTATGGGAAATACTTTTAGGTCCATGAAGTAAAAGGCATTGAGCACAGGCTTTAGAACCCCCCAGACCAGGAATTTTGGCAAGATTTCTAAGCTCTTCTATGCTCAGCTTTCCTGCTTGTAAAATGAAGATACTACCTACCTCAGGCTTTAAAGCAAACAAAACCTGTTAAGTTCTGGGCACATGGAAATGATGTTCCATAAACCTTAGCCCCCTTCTATATGCACAAACTCATAAGGAAAATAAAACCCTCGCAGGAGCCCTGAAATGAAGATTTCTGATATCATATCCTATTTCTTCTCTCCTGTACATGTCTTTGCTAATGCTTTTGTTGACTGAATTCATATTATATTCTTCCCCTTTGTTTGAAGATGAGAATCCTTTTACCTTCTGCTCTGGTAAGAAGTCTGTAGATGCTGGGTGCTCAGTAAGCATCATTTATACCAAGTAAACGATGATTGTGATGATAATGCAATAAATTTTTGAAAGAGAAACAGGATTTTCCTGGTATCCCGAGTCAACGACAGAGTCAGAAATAGATTCTAAAACTGCTGACCCATTGTCCTACGGTCTGCTAGCTCAAGAGATCTTTCTTTTATTACCTCTCTATGTAATTAAGTGTTCAGTTCTTCAATCATGTTTTTTCCTTCTGCTTGTAACTTTTTTGCTGATGGCCAAGGGCATTAACGCCTTCCTTCCTCATGCAGTGGAGCCTTGGGAAAAAACTCAGAGAAACTCTATAACCCTGGGAATAGACCACAAAAAAGTAACCAAGGAGACTTTTATTGGCTAATGATAGAAAGAGTTACCCAGCAGGTTTGAAACTGAAGATGGGCCTCTAATCTCAGTGATACATCAAATACAAAAGTTACATTTCCAAATTCCTGGAAATATCACATTTCCTCATGGTCTTCTGCTGCTTTCTCTTCCCTGGACACTGTTTTTCTCTATTCCTTAAAACAAGTTTGCTTTTCCCCCAAGGACCTTCATAAAATTACAGTATTGTTTCACAACAGAAAAAATGCTCAGCACAGGAGGGTGAGAAGAGCACTGCGTCACATCCCTGCTCCAGTCACACGAGATTCCTCCACATGTGATGTGGAATTCAAGAGGGATATACAATAGATGCTTATTTTCCATGTTCTCCTCCATGGAAAGGGGCTTAATCTCCAACTCAGAGCACTTTCAAAAGCGTGTTGTGCTCATCCAGAGAGGAGCATGCCAATTCAGCCAAAGGACATTAATCCACTGTTGAGAGGTACTTGAACTCCCGGGTGAGTCAGCAGATGAAGATTTTGGAGAAATTATGTTGATTCTAGCGGTCTCAGCGTTGGTTATTTTGCCCAAAACAGAAAGGGAAAAACTAAACGTGTGTTCAAAATGGATTGCTATCGGAAAGCTTTTCTTCCTTTGTTGGTGTTTCTGGCATTAAGGCTTCACCTCTGTTAGGCAGTGTGGCCGTGTTGGAACTGGAAGCAACACAAACCTCTCTCCCCAGTGAAACCGAAATCCCAGCAGGAGAAGTGATTGTGGTCCCGGTTGCCAAGACTCCCTCTGATCAACCAAAAGAGAATTTCTGTTCCCTGCTGCACCTCGGTGACTTTTCCTTACCTTCTTTCTCTTCTCTACTTAATCTGTTCTCTTTGAAAAGAGAACTAGCGATCAAACATCTTAAATTACACACTGCCGTCCTACCATAGACTTAACATGAGCATAAAACAGATGAGACCAAACCATCAAAATTAAGTGGAGTTTTCCTCTTCTGTTCTCACTCTCCCTTCCGCCTTCAAGGAGATTGTGGCTAGGAAACACAACCATTTAACAAGACATCTGGAAATGTGTGGTTAACTTCAAGTCGCCATGGGTAACAAACCATCTGCCCTTGGCTGGGCAGAGCAGCACAAACATGAAGAGCCTTAAATGCAGCCCTAAATACCCTCCCAGACCTCACCGAGCATATATGTACCCATGATCCTCCATAGCCCAGAGCTTTCCACCAGTGGGCTGCTGCTTCTGGATTTATAAGCATTGTGTCTATAAACTCATGTCAAATACTAAAATATACATACAAATTATGGGTCATTTGGGTTTTCATCATTGTACCTTTCTATATTTACCAAATTTTCTATCATGTGTGTTTGACTATAATCAGAAAAGAGAAGCCCACTATAAATGTTTGTATTTAATATTACCAAGTGTACTCATATCTTCACTTTAGCACTCAAGAACGTACCTCATTCTTCTGCTTATTGGCTGCCTGCTGTGTGCTGGGCACCAAGCACCATCCTAGGGAATTTGTTTGTTTCTTTGTTTCATTTTAAGAGATCAACGCCTTAAGTAAAAGGGACAATGATTAGACACATATTAATCTTGAGAAGAAGAGTGAAAATAGATCCAGAAAGAACTCAAAAGTCACTAAATTGGAAAATGGTAACGTCACCAAAGGTAAATGGAATATTATGAAGGTAAATTGCATGGTATTAAGACATCAAAGATAACCAAGTTCATATATAATTATAAATTACGTTAAGTGAAAAAATCAGAAAATAAAAGAATAGGCACAAATTTACTTAAACTATAAAAATGTATTTCTGCACATTAGCCAAGAAGGAAAATATGCTTGAAGGGAAGGAAACAGTGTTCATTGCTCATTGGGTGTTTACGTCTACAAATTAGACAATCACTTTTTGAAAATAAATAATAGGAAAAGTCCAGGCCATGGGGCTCTGTTTGGAGTGGGCAACCTAGGTGGGGATCCTAAAAATATGGTGGCACTGAAGCCTACCTAGGAAAGCCACAAGGAGAAGAAGAGAGGGCACACAGATCATTAGGTGTGAAGTCCACCTTGGACCTGGCCGTGAATAGCAAGCAAATGACAACCTTTGGTACCATTCCCACTGTGTTTCTATTTTTATTCATAGTACAAAATGGTTTTCTCAGCAGGATACGAATAGTGATAGCGAAAACCCAACATGCAGTACTTGCTCTGTTGAAAAATATAGGCCATGAAAATGAACACTGGACGTGTGTTAGAAAATTAAAACTTCAACTTTTCAAATCTTTCAACAAAAGTAGCAGAAAACCCAACTAAGAGTGACTTAAGCAATACAAACATTGTATTAACTCACATAAAACGTTTGGAGGCAGGTGGGTAGTTCCAGGTTTGGTGTGGCAGCTCAGTAATATCGTCAGGGTACTACTCTTTCTGTGCTTTCTACCTGACCATCTTCAGCTTGTTGGCTTTTTGCTTTATAGTTATAAAATGGCTACTACTACTCCAGTCATCATGACCTTGTTCCAGTATCCCAAGCAAGAAGAAAAGGTCAAGGGCAAAAAGCTATCCTCACCAAGTTCGGACTTTTTAGTCCCAACAGAATCTCTATCACATCTCATTGATAAAATAGAATGTCGTGCCTGCACCTAGACTGGCTAAGGGGCATAGATGACCACAAGTCAATTATATCAGTGTTGATTAACCAGTCATGAGTTTTATTCCCTGGGGCTGAGGAGGGGTGTACTTTCACTGAGACCAAGGGACTCCATCAGCTCCCTGAACAAGATCTGAAGTTCTTTTAGCTAGGAAGAATGATTGTGAGGCAATCACAATCACCAGTGTCTGCCATGATACTCCATCTCCCATCAGACTGAAAAAAAGTGGATAGTAGGCAGTTAATGTCTTTTTTTTTTTTTTATGCTGAGGTAGGTTTGCCCTGAGCTAACATCTGTGCCAATCTTCTTCCACTTTGTATGTGGATAGCCACTGCAGCATGGCTGAGAGTAGTATAGGTCCGTGCCTGGGAACCAAACCCACAAACCTGGGCCACCAAAATGGGGTTTGCTGAACTTAACCACTATGCCATAGGGCTGGCCTCTACAGTTAATGTCTTTAAACTTATTCAATCCATGTATCCAAAATCAAGAGAACTGGACTCACTCCTTTTTTACAAAGAATTCCTGAAACAGAAATTACATAATTCCTTTCAGGAGCAATTTACTGGGATTAACTAATCTTATTTCTTGGGATATTCATTTATCCTCCCTTTGAATTTTTCAAAACTCGTTCAAAAATATGAATTAATACAGGTGGTCAGGCTTGTTTAACAAAGTTCAACACTTTTTGAAACATATAATTGTGATGATTTTTTTATGAAAAGGGGATCTATTTGCAATGTAGTTGAATAAGCATGGTATTTGTTGCACTATGAAATGCTGGCAAATGACATAGCTGAAATGTTGCTCTGATTTTCTCAAAGGATTCTTTGTTCTATATCTGAACATAGGTGATGTCTTTATTTTAGGAATTTTCACCCAAAAATAAATTTTAGATGATACTTCTAAGCAAACTCTCTTCAGAGACAATTTTAAGTGATCCTTATAAGCTACTTTTGAAATTTCTCTCATCTCCATATAGAGCATTTAATTATGTGGCATTGAAATTGGAGGTATTTCTTCCCAGCTATGACTCATAGTTAGTTTTTTCCATAAAGGATAGTATAAAAATGCACTTTGAAAAATCTCCCTAGTATATATTCGGAAATCCCATAGGTGTTTTTTTCTGACAACCATTTAACTTGGGAGGGGGGTGCTTCTATAAAATTATGCATATGACAATGAGTTTCACAGCTTTTGCGTTTTAAAATCCCAATGGACAAGACTTAGACTATCTCTCAACAGAGGTACAAAGCTGGGATTGACAAATACAGTAAAGAAAAAAATCATGTGAAACTTTTGGGATTTTTATTTTTAGAATACCTGTCTGGGAACCTTTGAGATATTTTTCAGATTTCTTTATCATGGAGCAGTACAGAATTTAGGAGCTTGGATTTGGGGTCAATATATAAGTTCAAATTTTGCTTTTGTTGATTATTACTTGTCTAACTTTGGACAGTTGATGGGTTTCTTTGAATCATAATCCTCTCATCAGTTAAATGAGAATAAAACATTGTTGAAGAATAATTGTTTGAAGGGTAAAATCATGGTTCTCATACAAACATAAAATGGACGATG
This sequence comes from Equus przewalskii, assembly GCF_037783145.1. Lineage (NCBI taxonomy): Eukaryota > Metazoa > Chordata > Mammalia > Perissodactyla > Equidae > Equus > Equus przewalskii. Next base: position 14,476,249 of record NC_091838.1, read on the forward strand.
TCCAAGATTTTTCTTAACTCATTAATTAATGAGGAAAACAGTTAGCTGTTGTAACTGGCTCAAAGGAGAAGACAAGTCCACACACATAGAAGTCATTATAAATGCTGACATGAATTTGCCAATAAGTGTAAAACTGTTCAATAGACGTTAATCGACTGCATCTCCACCAGACACAATTTACTTGCATGTCTGTTAAGGAGAATCATTTGCATTGCATCAGTTTTCTACGACTTTCAGATCTGTAAAAGAATTCAGACGATGAAAAGACGCAGATGACCCGGATGGACATGCCAGACAGAATGTGCTAGAATTCTGCAGTTCTCTACTGACAGCATCCATTGCTTCAAGGGAGAATGGATGCAATCAAAAATATGAAGACAATTTTAGGCAATAATCAGGTACCTGAGTCTGAAACCAAATATTTTCTGATTTGCCAGAGCTTGGCTCTTGAGCGTAAAAGTTTTTTCTGAATTCCAAACTCTTCCTTTAAATATCAAGAGTCTTTACTCCAAACCAGACAGGAGAGCATGCTGGATGTGATGCCATGTTCTTACTCTTTCCAAGTCTGACAGGAGGAGGCTGAAGACAAAGGGAGAGGGAACCCAGATTGTGACTGAGGGTGCTCTTTGGCACCCACCTCTAGAGTTTACCTTAGGAAGGGCAAGAGAAGTTCCAAGATGGTGTTCCCAATGAGGATGCTGAGTGCAGAAGAGAATTTGGCCCTGCTTCCCACCTGGAATTCTGGAAGGAGGCAGTTCGCAGTATTTCCTATTCCTATATGGAGTGGTTGTGATAAAGAAAGTATGGGAGCGTGGAATACTTAGGGTGAGGGAAAGCCCAATATACCAACCTCCATCCCCTGTGCCCTAGGCCCAGCTTGGGGGAGAGCCCACGCGTTTATGTCCCCATGCACACAGCTGGGATGTGCTCCGTGCTGGGTGAGAAGAAGTGGGTGCAGAGTATGCAGACCTACGGACCAGAGCCAAGGGTCTAGACAGCAGGAGGTGCTGGCGCTGCCCATGGGCAGACGAGGCCAGGTAGAGTACCTGCGGACACTGCGGGACAGAGGCCACAACCATGGACCACACGGGAGAAGGCATCTCACCAGAGACCAGAGAGGAACAGAGGCAACACTCAGACATCAGAAAACCTTCCCTACCCCAGACAACTTCCTGAGGTTGGTGAGGGCAAATCCTTGAGAAAGGAGAAAGCGCAATATAAAGTTTGGCCTTTCCAATGACTGAGTCTGAACCCCAAATTGGCTCTTTACTCTGAAGAGTATACTCTAAACCATGATGACTGAATTGACCTGAACTGGACAGCTTCAGTTATGTCTACCACAGCATTAGGCATTAGCCAGTGGGGACATACATGACAAAATACACGGTTCATGTTTTACAAAATACTAGAGAATAAACCCATCCTCCGCAGCACCTTATTAGCATTTTACAAACACCTCTACAGAAAGCCCTCTCCCCTTCTTTCATATATATTATATAAATTATGATTATAATCATATATTATAATTTCATATATTATAACATATACTATAACATATATTATAAATTTCATATATATAAATATAATTCATATATTATAATTACATATTCAAGTATCTCTACCTTACTAGATTCTGGCAAGGCCAATGTTTTATGCATCTTTTTGTAGCATCTACCCCGTACATAGTAAGTGCTCAATAAATGTTTATTGAACTGACTTTTTTTCTAAATTAAAGTTTCATGATTTCTGTTTCTAAGGATAAATGTATTCCCCACTCTACAACAATTTCAGAGCTAAGAGGTATTAATGATCTTTGATTTTATTTCTATCATGTATTTTTAATTGCTAAATCATTAAAGTGTGTATACACATGTGTGTGTACATATGCACATACATATAGAGTGATCATATAACATGGCTCATAAATGGCTTAGTAGTTTCTATATTGACCAGTGTGCCTTCCCCATACAGCCCATGGTCACGGTCTCATATTCTGCTGGGATATTTGGACAGTAGTGAGCTATCGTTTGGGCATCCGTGCCTCTCCTAAAGTAGATATGTGCTTTTCATGCAGCTGCCCGTGTTCAGGTTGCTGCCAGCCACTACATATTAAACTTCCATGGAGCTGTCAAAGCCGTTTTATTATGCATGGCTAGATCATTTTTTTCCCTGACATGTTAAAATTAACCCAGATCTCATCATCACATAAAGTCGCTGAATTGTTCTTTCCAACAGACATTACCTTTTACTTAGCAGTCTTGTTTTTATCTGCCTGAAATTGCAGCATCTGGCATCTAGAGGTGCAAACTGCACGAATACAGGACGACACAAGCACACGAATCCCAGCATTGCAGAGTGGCTGCGTGGCCTGTGCTCCCATCTGACCCAAAGGACAACTCCCTAAGTACTTCTAGGAAGAGAACGTCCTGGCCAAGTACACCCGGGAGATAGGTGGGCTGGGGGTGAAACCCTGATCTTGCTGTGAGATTGCAGAGCAGGGCACCCAGTGCTCCCCTCTCTCCTCTGAGGTCATCCCATTCTTGTGACTTTTGCCTCACTACTGACTCTGCATGCTGACTCAGCGCCCTTGCTCCATCTGCTGACACTGGTCATTCCTCTTTTAAACTGTTCTCCATGATACTTAACTGCATCCTGATGAACAGCATCCTGCTCCGAAGGATGTGCCTCCCCCTTGCTGAGGGTGGTCTCAGGCTACAGAGGTGAGTACCGTTCTGGCTTGCCCGGAACTCTCCCTCTCCCTGGGTACGAATGTGATGTCTAAGCGTGCTAACTCTGCTACATTATCTTGCCAATTGCCTGCTTTAAGACACCAGCCAAGAGAAGATTTCATGACCCATTGTGTCACCTCTGCCCTACAACCAATTCTAATGGCACCTTTAAACATTCATTCAAGAAGGTGCTTAAGTGTGACTTACCAAATAGCATGGGATGTTGCCAAATTTTTGTGGACTACTTTCAATACCTGTTAATGGATGTTTTTTGCTCTGGATGGCTGAAATAGAAATTTTTATGGCTACTGAAAATTTTGGAGCCTTTGTAATCTAAAATAGGGGGTCTTTATAAAATCTTCCTGACTTTAAACTACGACAACTCAAGTTTAAAATGCACAGTAGAGATAATGTTTAAACAGTATTCAAAACAGATTTATTAAAGTTTAGCACCACATTACAAAACTTTGCACAACATATTTTTATTTCTGATTCTGCTACAAAAGATGGCTACCAAACTTGGGGAGGTTAGCTGCCACCTTTTGCTTACAGAATTTAAGTCACAGGCCAGCCGTGAGAAGAAAATTCACTGCTTATAATAACTAGGAAGATGCAGATGGTTTATATCATACCTATAATCTAAATTATTAAAGTTAAAATGTTTAAAACAGCACCTGGACTTTATAAAAACTTTCTGCTATGGATGGATTCCAAATTGTTTTGCAATACAATCATAATGGCTTATGCCATTTTCTAAAAAATTTTCTTTTGAAATTACATTACTGTTTGATGCTTCCCAAAGTTGATTTGTGGGTAAGGGTCTAGTCTGAGAGAAATCTGCTTGTATTTTTGAGTGATAGAAACATGAAAGAAACATATTTTTACCTCTTTTGCCTTTTTTCCTTTCAAATGACTCAAAAACATCTAGACCTTAGAACATCAGATAGTCCTCATAGGTAGAGATTGATGAGAAAGGCAAATTGGAAAAAGTTCCCCAAAATTTAATGAAGCGGTTTGAAAATGCGAAGTAGAAGATTGTATTGGCTAAAACAATAAAGAGCTTGGCCCGGTTTATTACAGCAAATCAAAAAGTTTGCCAGTGGTTACTCCCTAGATACAAATGCAAAGCGATCAGTCAATTTAGATAACTGGTCAATTTGGACTTGGAAAAAATTAAACAGAACATGTGATTGAAACGGTTGTTGAACAAATTCTTTTCAATGTCTCTCTGACTTTGTCTGTGCCCAATAGGTCAGGAATCTTGAATAGAGAACAATTACAGGGCAACCAATAACCCATCCAGATAATGCACGTTACACTGTTTCCATTCCTTCAGCTCCATCCCATGGACTCAACTGAGGTTCTGGCAAAGTAGTTAAGAGAATACAGAGAAATGTGCAGGGGACTCATTTGATACCAGTTTTGGGTAGGGGGACATTGCATAATTTACTTCAATTTTGTCAAATTCATATAAAATAGACTTTCAAACAAATAAAATGATAGAAGATAGTTCTAGCCAATGAATTTTCAAAAAGGTTTTTTTCATTTTTGCCTTCGTTCATAATCTTTTAAACCATAGAGTCTTTATTTCTTCTTTAGGATCATGCAGGGTCTCATGGTTGTAATTCTGGACTAGAATTCTCTTTCCATACACCAAATGTGTGTGTTGGCAATGTAGGTGATTGTGGTGCACGTGGACTAGCTCCGGGGTATCGCCTGGGAGATGCTTTGGTTTGTCGCTTTTTCATCTTCTATGGTACGGGTTTGTTTCCATCTCCTTCCTTCCTGTCCTTTAAAAATGAATTATAGTGTACAATTATATGATACTCTCAAAAAAGAAAAGATGCTTTCCTCTAATATTATTAGCTTATCTATCTTTATACATCATTAGGTATAGCATAATCAGTTTTACCGATATTTCATTTAGCTTAACAAATCATGTTCAACCTATCGAAGCAGGCTATTAAGACTTGGCGCTGAAATTACTCAAAATTTGGGAAATACCTAAATTAGAATTTTGTTGCCAATGTTTGCACAGCTGCAGTAGGCACACAATTTGTTCTTATCACAAATAATTTTCTATTATTTATTTTTGCCTAAAATATTGATTCCAAAAGAGTTTAGGGCAAAGTGGGTAGCATGATAATGATGCAGTCTTCTGATTAGAGCTCAAACTCTTATTCAATTTGCAAAACTACTGATTGAGACAGAAGACCACCAGCCTATGGAATTAGCAGAGACCTGGGACTAAATTCGCCTGTTTTCTTGTGCTCCTTTCGAGATCATTCATCTTGTAAACATTGAGAGCTTGCTGAGTGCCAGACACGTGCTGGGTGCTGGGAATACAAGGTTAAATTAGACGTCATTCCTCCCTTCCAGAACTTACAGTGATGCTGTGGGGAGAAGGGGTACAGCGTAAATAAATGCAAGTAAATGGGTAAATCACTACTGAATATGGTAACTCAGGAGGTAGGGACATTGACCTGGTGAATGTACACACACACACACACACACACACACACACGCTCAAAATCTACCTGGCTTACCTCTAATTCTAAGGTTTTTGCACAATCAGCCATAGAGTTCTTTAAAAGCAAATCCAGTCACATTGTCACTACCACTCACCCTTCATTAAAATCCTTTTATGGTTGTCTACTTCTTTGAGGATAAAAACAAAGCTCTTTAATACCATGTCCTACAAGACCCTGCGTCACCCAGCTCTGGCGTGTCCCCCTGCATCTTCCTTCACTCCCTGGCTTCCAGCCATGCAGGTTTATGATTTTTCTGAACAGCTTTATCAAGATATAATTTACATACCATAAAGTCACTCCCCACCTGTTTTAAGTGTACAATTAAAAAAATTCTCATATGTTTACAGAGTTATGCAACCATCACCATGGTTTCAGTTTAGAACATTTCTGTCACCCCAAAAGGAAACCTCATATCCATTTACAGTCATTCCCCAGTCCCAATGCCCCAGCCCCAGACAATCACTAATCTACTTTCTGTCTCTATAGATTTGCCTTTTCCATACATTTCATATAAACATAACCATGTAACATATGTCCTTTCCTGACTGGCTTCTTTCACTGAGTATTCTGTTTTAGGAGTTCATCCAAGTTGTAGCTTGTATTAATGTTTTGTTTCTTTTTATTTTAGAATAGTATCTGTTTGTATGGATACACCACATTTTGTGTATCTGTTTCTCAATTGATGGACATTTGGGTTGTTTCTATTTCGGGGGTATTATTAACAATGCTGCTATGGACATTCACGTACAAGTGTCTGTGTGGACATATATTTCCATTGATCCTGGGTAGACACCTAAGAGTGGAACTGCTGGGTCATGTAACAAGTGCATGCTTAACTTTTTATGAAAAACTCTTTTCCAAAGTACCTCCACAATTTCCACAATTTCATAAATTCCCACCAGCAATGCATAAAGTTTCCAATTTTTCCACATCCTTGTCAACTCTTCTTCCTGTCTGCCTAGTATAGCCATACTTTTCAGTGTCAAGTGGTATCTCATTGTCATTTTGACTTGCATTTCCCTAATAGCTAGTGAAGTTTAACATCTTTCCATGTGTTTATTAGACATTTGTATATCTTCTTTGGAGAAATATCTATTCAAATAACTTTCCCATTTTTAATTTGGTTGTCTTTTTGTTATTGAATTGTAAAAGTTCTTTATATATTCTGGATACAAATCTGTTATCAGACATATGATTTGCAAATATTGTCTTCCATTCTGTGGATTGTCTTTTCACTTTTTTAATGGTGTATATTGAAGTGCGAAAGTTTTTAATTTTTATTGAATCCAACTTATCTATTTTTCTCTTTTATTACATGTTCTTTTGAGGTTGTATCTAAGAAATCATTGCCTAATTCAATTCTGGCTTATTTTTACTCTGCTCCTTGCTGTAACCTCTCCCACCCAACCTTTGTACATGCTTTCCCTTCGCCTAGAACACTCTTTTTCCTGCTTCCTCCTTACTTATTAACTCAAATCCATCCTTCAACTCTCAGCACAAACATTATCTCTTCAGAAAGCTCTTCCCTGACCTCTCCAATAGGTCACACCCCATCACAGTGATCACAGTAATGAGAAACCCTCTTCCACAGACCTGCCACAGGTACAAGTTTTCATTTGTCTGGATGACTATCTTACAAATATTTGTCTTTCCCACTAGACTTTAAGCTTCTAAAAACCTGACTGATCTATTTTTGCTTATCATTATTTCCCCCACACCTAACACCCTTCTTGGGACATAGGAAGTACTCAATAAATATTTGTTGAATAAATGAATAAATAATAAATGAATGCCTTAGAAAGATTTCACTGAGAAAATGTTATTTGCGCTAGATCCTGAAGGATGGGGTAGGAGTTTAGCAGCTAAAAAAGGCAGGAGAGGAGGAGAGGGAGGTGCAAGTTGAAGAAACAAGCTTAGACAAAGAAGGGAGGGAATGGTAAAGAAGAGTAAAAGGGCCAGGCATGAGGAGAAAATCACTAAGACGAGCATGCGTCATGCGCATGCGTGTGTGTGAAGGTCTGTGCAGCTGTGCGTGGAACGGCAGAAGGTGACAGACGGGATGAGATGTTTAGATGTATGTAGGAGAGTAACTGGCAGCAGAAGGGGAAGCGAGGAGAGAGGCTGGAGTGGGAAGAGCCTGCACACAGAAAGATGTGTGAAGAGGTGATGCAGTATTGTAGAACTCCTTCCTTCTCTCCTTCACTCCGGTGTCTTGGGGTACGCTAACGGAATTGTACCTCCCAGGAGTTACGCAGTGTCAAAGAGAAGGATCCAAAAGGAGACCTCCCTAATGACGGAATGTCAAACACCATAGCCCCTGTTTAGGGGAGACGTTTGGGATGGCATGGCCTTCTTCACCATTCAGCATACAGCACATCTATCGACAGGAACAATGTGTTGCTCTTAGCTCACTGCTGGCTCAGTGTTCAACTCCGCAAACAACGCAGCTTACAAATGGCAGACTCAGATCCATGTTAACACGAAACAAGCTTCCTTCAGCCCATCTAAAGAGGAACTCCAGTAGCCCCAAGAAAGTTGAGCTCTGACAGCAGAACTCTGCACAAACTAAATTAATCTTCTAAAGGAAACTGTCCAATGGCAGTCTGTAGAATAATTTTGGAATCATAGATTTCCACCCTCTGTAGTTTTTTCGATCACATTAAAAAAAAAAGTTGTGAAGTTTACAGTTTCAATAAGAAGAAAAAGATTGTGTTTGCAAAATTTTTAATCCTTTCCATTTACAATCTGACAAAAAACTTTTCAATTTACCTTCTTAAATTGAATCTTTCTGGCTCATTGCAATGATTTATTTATGTTTTTGTTGTTTCTATTAGCATTTTAAGGATTGGATTTTTAAGGAGCTTAACATAAAATAAACTCACACACTGATAAGCTTGGAGCCCAGCAAAATTTTAAAACCACAGGTTCACAATGAAACAGGGAGAGCTTTGAAATTCACAAATCCAAGCTAAGCTTAGGATGAAACCAGAAATGTTGCAGAAATGTCTCTGTGTGCAAGAGTTTGAGTCTGTGTGTGTTGGTTTGCCTCCTTTCGTTTATGTAATGGAAAATCCCCAAAGCTACAAAATGAGGCCATGTGGAGAAATGAACACCTCCTGAAATTAAAGGTTTCCATCTAGCCTGTAAATATCCTTTCTGGTTGTTGTTCCCGCTGTCTCTCTTTTTGCATCTTTTATGAGGATATTTTCCCCTAAAAAGATAGATACCAAACTCAACACTTTCTCAGATATGACGGCTAATTTGGGTGGTGTGGAAAGGAGACTTTGCTAATAATATCTATGTAACAAAGTTTATTTCTATATTTTTGTTTTATTTTCTTATTTCTGATATTGTATTATTATTTCTATTGAAATTTATTATCTGTTTATTGATCTTGAGCTGAGTTCTTTGTTCAGTTTTTGTTTAAGACAAATATTTCTGCAGATCTTTGCAGGTTGGTGTTTAAAAAGATAATGCTCTCTAAACATTTTTCCAGGCCCGACAGTGCATCAATTGTAGGCTAGCAGTTTTAGCCTTAATGTATGGCAAAAATGAGTCTGTGTTGATATGTTGATCATGATTTAAAACTGCTATCTTTTATTTTTCACGTTGTTGAAAAATGATTCCCTTAATTTGCCATCATTCCAGTTTGTTTCACATCCATGAAACTTAAAGGCAAGACATGCATTTTTCATTCTGGCCACTTGAGGGAATCAAACTTTAGAAATGGCAGAAAATTTAGGTCTTTATTCAAAAGATAGGAGAATAAATATTTATTTGTTGACAAAATGGTTCTCATGTCACCTAGACAGCAAGAAGATCACAGAGCCCAAGTTCTGAGATAAATTACCCTTTATATACTTTATATCCAGGTGGAAAAGAGGAATTGCTGATGAATGGGAGTCCTGGGAGGTAGTAAGTGAGGGCCCTGCATACAATTTATGATCAGCACTCTTGGACTTCAGAATGATTAATACTGTGAATTCTCACTGGAATAAGAGCTGTTTTAGCCCAAGAGTGGACTGTATATTAGTGTTTATAGAAGCAGATAACATCAAAGTAACCCATGGCTTGTGTTAAGCAAATACAAAATTCTGGGTCAACGCAAATTAATCCTAGAGGAGTAAAGGAAAGTTCTTAATGACTGTGCGATCTATACATTATCACTTTTCATTCAAGTGGTGGAAAACGGTAGAACTATTGATGAGATTTGCAACTGGCTTCCCTTACTGCGTTGTGCTAACAGCTGCATAATAACATATTCTCCAATAAAGAGCCTATTATCTATACATCTGTAGTTTGTTAATGAAGTGTGGAAGTCTATGCAATTTTAAAATTACATTCGGGAGCTTCTGAACCATTTTAATATTATGTTTCACAACAAAAATGCAGCAAAACACATTATATTTTATGCATTCTTACACTTTAAGTGGACGTGCGGATGGATGAATTAAAGACTGTTCTCTTATCTACATTATACAAAACAGATGTTATTTCAAGGGCATATCATAAAGACATTTTTTCCCCCAAATGGTGTTACTCAGTGAATAATTATATATTCCTTTGGTTTTAGGGAGATGAGAAATTTGTAAACAAAAGAAAAATTTATGTAGACATTAATTTTAATATTTAAATGTCTTATGTAGACATTTTTAAAAACATCTTGGGGATTTTGAGTATGATTCAAAGGAACTGCAGATAAAGTAAGTTCCTCAGTAAACATTTTTATATTTCTCTTTCTATGCACTTGTTTTGTGCTTTAGCACATTTTTGCCCCCAAATTTTAAACTATTTCATTGCCCCGTTTGGGTATGTCATGTATCCATCTTATTATTTTAAAATGAATTACAGAATGCCAACCCTTTTTAGATAAGCATAGTAATGAATGTAAATTTATTAAAATCAGCCTCACATCCTGTGCCTGACATAAAGTATATAAAATAACATTTCTCTTTTTTCCCCTACTGCTTCAACTCTTACCGATTTAAAAAGGTAGGAATCTAATTGATTTGAATTTCACATCATTTCCTTCTTGTACAAATTTTGCGAAAAGTTGAAAGAGATAATTGGCAGTCTGAATAATTTGCTAATTACTTAATCCAATCTCTAATAGATTGAGCTGATTTCCTTTGGAAAATGCTTATAGGGAAAATAAATGAGTCAATGAAGTTACTCTGTAGTAAAATACATTATTTAAATATTTAAAGATTCTTTCACTTAAATCCGTGGCTTGAACTCAGATTTCTAAGATTAGTATCTGACCATACTTTTTATTATACAATTTAGGGCAAAAGGGTTCTCTTGGTCTAAATGATACCAAGAGAAATTATATTACCCTGGTGAAGGCTTCATATGACATTTTTATTATTCCATGTTTACTGATTTGTGTGCATTTCCGACAAGTCATGTAAAATTAGGACTCACTTTTTTCTGCCTAGTCATGAAATAGTCCAGACTTAACCACCCCTGGATTTGAGCATTCAAACAGTAGTCTCGAAACCACTGGCTGCTCACGCATAAAATGGCTGCATGCCATTACAGAATCATGAATATATGCCATTTCTGATGTGATTTTCTTGGAAACTTAAGTCACAATGTAAAAGATTTTATTGCATTAAATTGTTTACATCCCCTCTCGTAGGCCACGGTTTTTAGTGTCACCATCCAAATCCTTGTAGATGCTTCTAGGGATTGGCAAACAACTAATTAACTAGATGACCATGCAATCCATCCAATGACATGTTTTTTGACAAAGTGTTATTGTTACATTATATATTCTTTTTTGCATACCACTTTATATTTTTCAAAGCTATTTTGCTTTTTTTGCATTTTTGTAATGGCATGAGTCAATCAGGAAAGATAGAACCCCATTTAACAGATGAGAAACCTGAATCCCAAAGGTCCAAAGTCAAGCCTAAGTTACTGAGCCCAAGGTCAAAGAGCAAATTATTGTGCTTCCAGAACTCTGTGCAAGTATTATGACACCTAGTCAGGAGTTCTTTTTACAAGCCAGTTGCCCAAATCAGTTGCACGGTTTTAGTGAAGATATTTTCAAATGCCCCATTTGGGTAACAGATTATTTCAACATATCTATAAACATCCTTCATATTAGGTAAGTGATTTGACCATTGGGGTTCTGATCTGGCTTTGCTCATTGTTGAGACGAACCCATGAGGAAGATGCTGCCACAGAAATAGTAATGTATGTATTGGATGACAAGGATGACTTGTTTTGTTTTGTTTTACTGCTATTTTATATGCAGGGGAGAAAAGAATTCATTCCAATATCTACTGATTTTTAAAAACTTTATAAACCTTCTATTTATATACCTGTTTACCTACTGTATAAATTTCTAAACCATTATCTTTGAGTAATAGCACTTTACTTTTCAGTTGTGACATGATAATTATTTCAGCTCTTCTGAAGTGCTTTTTCCATTATCTTCCCTCCCCCAGAGTGAATACCTTATATTTTTCTATCACTTATAAGGGGCAATAAAAACACTCCTCCTTGACTACAATGACGTAGGATGCCAGCAGGCTATTTATTAAAATGCAGTGTATTCTACCTCTGGTTAGAATTTGTAAGTATCTCTTTTCTTGGGTTCATATCAGTCATTTTAATAAGTACTAGCCACTTGGGCTACCCTAACCATTGAGAGTTTATAGCGACTGTAAATCTATTAAGCCACAATTTGCACATAATAAAATGAAACAGCAAGTAGTTAAATGAAAGGCTCAATTCTGAACTGCCGAACATTTTCCAGGGAAAGTCATTGAAACTGCTCCTGCCTTTGAGAAATTCAATCACGCTGATTGAGGAAACCTGGAGAGAGCTGGCTGTTCCTTCCTCCAGTTCATAATTGCCCTGTAGACCATTTAATCATCTGTAGATGAAACAAAGCGGTGCTGTAGAGGGCCGGAAGCAAAGGCAGGCGCTTATCAATTGCTTCCTACCCACCCTGCAGAGCCAGCACCCATCGCTGAGCTGTCCGGCCGGCCGGCGGGGGAGCTGCTGGCGGACTGGATCTTCCGGTTGTCAGTCCGGTGGCCTTCCTGAATACCTTTATTTTATTACAGTACGGCACACACCAGCCAAGCTTTTAAGGGCTAAGTTCAGAGCAGAGAATGAAGTCTTTCTACTTGCTGGAGAATGCAGACGGGCAAAGATACACTAGCAAGACAAGAACATGCTGGGTACGGTTTGACAAGAAGAAATGAAAGAAATCCTGGCACTGGCTAAGCAAAATATAATGCTTGTCTTCCTCTGAAGCATCGTCTGCAGATCAATTTCAATATAAGCATAACATATATCCATACTGCAAATATTATCTGTGATATAAACAAACACCCAGGTGCTTTTGTGTGCATTTTGGGGCACATCCCCGTGAAAGCTGAGTTTTCCATTAGTGGTGGGTTTCATTGCCCCGTGTTGGTGGGAGACTGGACTAGCACACAACAGGTCTGGTCAGAAACCACATGCCCAGTTTTATTAAGTAAGAAAAGAAGACGAGCTGGCAAGAGAAGACAGCGAGAACCAGAAAACCTGATACATCCTACTAATTGACTTGGAAGATTAGCTTTTTTGTAGAGCCAAGAAATTCGTTTCCTTTTGAATATAGACAATTTGTCACCACAGCTCAAGCACCATAGGTAACTCTGTGAAGTTGTCATAAACTGCAATACCTAATTTTAAGAATGAATTCCGGTGAACATTATGTTTACAAAAGAATTCCGTTAAGAATAGGTCCATTGTTTGGAGCTCTCCATTTGGTGATTACAAAACAATCTTCTGCATTTTTCTTTTTTGAGCTTTTTTTTGTCAGTAGGAAGTTTTTAAGGAATTTTAATTCCAAAAACCACTCAATTTTGGCTCATGTGTACCAATTAAGTTCTATTCACTGAATCAACAGTTTTGTGTTACCTGTTCCTTCAGGTAGAACAGAGTCTGATAGCCCTGCCCTTTCCCAGGCTTCTATGCAGGGACCTTTGCTGCCTGCAAACAGTAGGGACACCTGTTTTCTGAGCAGGGAAGGCCAGCATCTGAAATCTTAGGAATGGAGCTGCTATTGAAAAAAGGGGTGCTTGATAAGCCTTCCACTGTGATAGGCAGCGGAAATTTGATAATGAAAGGAGATGCCTAATAGATTAATCTGGTGCGATTTGCCAAAACACAGAGTTTTCTGGAAGATTATCCACACATGCAATAGGAAGCTCTTTGTTTTGTGAAGTCCCCACTTATCATTATATTCTTTATCTCAATAGGAAACATAATGGTTTACTTGTTTACATGCTTGGTAGATATATTCAGAGCTGGGGTGGGGGGCTGTGAACTCCCTTTCATTGGAAATGTTTCCAGCATGCAGGTTATTAGCTAAGGGGGAACAAGCAGTTGGACACACATAAAATTTAAATCTGCCTTGCTTAGATTGGCAGAAACGACTGTTATTTCATCCACTGGGAAAAGGTTTTATTTCCTGCTCAAATACTTTTGGAGGAAAATCGCAAGCTCATTTGTAGCCATTATATATGAATGTGTGTATATATATTTAGAGCTAAGTGGTTTGTCTACAGAAATGAGCTTCTTGCTATCAGCCAGTTATTTTGCACTACTTTTAAGTATTTCCTTAGCTGGTCTTGCTCCTTCTATTTTCTTCAAGTTACCGTAAGTGTGACTTACACCTTTACATTCTTTACATTGACCTTATGGCTCAAATCTAACCCTTGATGCCTCTTGAACAGTAGTGCTTTGGTTTCTGGAATTGATTTTTCAATATCTCACACATCCGGCAAGACAGGACTACCAAAGCACAGAGTTCCTACTCTGAAAATAAACAAAAAATATCCCCATGGTTGAACCCAGCTTGATTAAAGCTCTCCCTACTTTTTTTTTTTTTAAGTAGTCTTCTCTATTGACAGAACTCTTTTTTTGTACTCATATAAAATAAAGCTTACCAGTGGAAATAAATATCTGTACCATTTAGTCTGGATACAGAATTTTATATGCCAGGCTCCCAGTGTCTCCTGGCTGGGGTTCAAATGATTGTGTCTTTGACCTTTCATAAGAATAGCTAACATTTACTGGCTAATGATCATATGCCAGGCATTGGGCAGGGACGTTTTTAGGCATTTTTTTCATGTAATCCTCACAACCATCTGACCCTCACAACTGTAAGACTCCTCCTTACAGATGAGGAAAACAAGTATGAGAAGGTTAGTAATTGCCTAGAGTTATACATCCGGCAGTGACAAAATTAGGGCTCGGAGCTGGGTGCTTGACCGTCCCAAAAGTATGTTCCTGACTTCTCCATGTCATTGCTTCCTAGGTGATCTGACTTCCTTGATATTCAATGTTTAAGGAAAATGAGAGTGAGGTAGGGCATGGTTATTTTTATGGAAGAAGGTGATGTAAGAACGATTCCCAAGAGGAAAGTTTGTGAGATCTGCAGAATACACCATACACGGCCCTTTTCTCCTGCTCTTTCTGTTACCGTCAGAGACTTCAGGCCACTGAATGGCCCTTGCCGACAAGTGTCATTACATCACATGTGCAAGCAGGAGACACAGAAGGATATAGAAAATTGCACAGGCAAAACGGGGGTGGCAATCTGATAAACCTATCAAAAGAGAATGGATCTCACAAAAATTGTCTGTCTAGACCAACTGACAGCTACAAACAAAAGTTCCTGGTTCATGCAGCTGAAAATGGATCCAATGCTGGGAAAAATTACCGCCAGGTAACACACAGCACCATATGAAAAATGGCACTGTGCCTTCTTCAAACAGGTTTTCGAAGTTGAAAGCACTGGAAATCTAGTCTTTACATTTATAGTTTTTGTTTCATATTTTACAGCTGGTTGAAGCACATGTGGCTTTTCTGTCTTTCTTTTCCAGTCCTCCCGTTAATCCAAATTGGGCCTATTCTTGTCGAAAAATAACTTTTCGTTCGGGGATAAATCTATATGACATATTTTGAAATGACAGCCAAGTGGTCTAACTTGAGCCTGTGATTTCAAGTTTATCAAATGTTTTCTAAGATGTTTCCTGATTAAAATATTTGCTTCAGCGCTGGGTCATTATATATTCTCATTTAGTTGGCATTTGCTTTCATTATATATATATATTTTTTTTAAACCCTCCTAATCTGAGTCATTGTGATCAATCTAAGAACAGTAACCATCAGTCATGCTGCATCTCATGTGCCGCAGCATATTTTCAATCAGTTTATTTATTTAAGGAGTATGCCTCCTCCCGGTGATGTTTCTGAATGGAAACGTATGGCTGCGTGACCAGACCTGAAAACCATGGTATTTCCTTTTCATAGATGTTAAAACACCATGAGTAAGCAGGATTCCTCACCATCAAGCACCTTCATGGTTAATTAATTCTCTGCACAGAGACTCACAGAGGACCCGTGTCTCTGTGGTGTTGTAGTGGGGTCCCAGGGATAAACACAGGAATGAAATTGCTTGTTGCACTTGGAATGGTTTCACTAGAAGCTGACTACTTCAAATCACTTATTTTTCTTTGACTATAATTATTTACTTCGACTAGAACTATTTTATTTTCAGGAGTAGAAACGATCGTCTACCCTCCAAAATATCTTAACAATGAGGAGTCCCATACGAAAAAAAATTAACACAAACAGTCACGTTAAATTCCTGCTGCACATTTACAGAAAGCTTTGAAATGCATTAAAGCCTCTATTTTATAAACATTTCTACCCAGTTTTAGTAATAAGCACAAATCACAGGAGATAAGATTGTTTTTGTGCCTTGAGGGCTCAGATGATTCTGCCTAGTGCAGTGTCTTATTTTTATTATTATTATTGTTTATTATTGTTTTATCATTTATTATTTTAATGATTATTTTTTTATTTTGTCTTTTTTTATAAGTAAATGCTGTTTTTCCCTCTGTATTAATATACTTTCAGTTCTCAATACAAGGATCAGAAGCTGATCCTACCACACAATGTTCTTTACAGCTTTCCCTAGGAAAGCTACATACTAAATAGTCCTCAAATCCCTCCCCTTGAATATGTCTCTTCCACTTTCACCCTTGTCCAATTCCCCATCATTTTTCATTGGGGCTATAGTAGCCCCCTACCTAGTGTACCACATCTACTCTGGCCTCCTCTAATCATTTTCCACCTGGCAACCAGAGGAAGTGTTCTAAAAGTACAAATCTGATCATGTCATTGTATTGAAGACCCTTGAAGGCTTCCCATTGCTCCCAGGACCAAGCCAAACCTCTGTAACATGGGGCAACCCCTCCCAGCCCCTTCTCACCTACCCTTCTGCTCCCTCCTTGCACTGCAGGGACACCAGCCTTCTTCCTGTACCTTGAGATCACTATGTGATGTCCTGCTGAACAGATTCCACACACCTTCTCCTATCAGCCTGCAATGCTCTTCCTTCTTCTTTTCATCTTCCTAGGGAAGCTTCCTTTTACCTCCCTGACTCGGTCAACTCTTATGATCTCTCATAACCCTGAGAACCTCTCTTCTGTGGTCGCTATGGCAGTAGCACCTTTATATTAAACTTTGCGTCTCTCTTCCCTACTGGAGTTAAACTCCAAGACATTATCACAAGGACATGTCCCCCCATTGTATTCATATGGTGGGCACTCAATAAATATGTGTTGAATGATGAATTCACGGATTACAAAATGGAATGCTAGATTTTGCTAATATATTTAAGGCAGGTCCCAAGTGCACTAAACCTAAGCTGACACCTCTTTTCAGTACCACAAATGAGAGATCAGTCTTTTCCTACAAGTAGCGCTAGATGAGGCATAGTCAACAGATGGTGAAACAAAACAGAGTAAATATCCCTCTTGCATGCCAGCCTGGAGCTTGGGATCCCCATCAATAATATGTAGGTCAGGCAGATTTCTCAGCCCTTCTCAGGGATGCATCCTATTGCTTACAGTCCATAGAACCTTGGGGGCTTATCCACTACACTTTCCAAATGTGTAAATGCTAGTATTATGTTAGCAGGTGAGCGAGTCGAGGAAATTCTTTATGACATCGTGCTCTGCTGTCTTTTGTTTATTCAACAGATTGGTTCTGTGCACATTGTGTGCCTGTGATGAAGCTGAGGCCCACAAATTATGAACTCTTGCAGAAAAAATTAGTGATAGTTTCAGCGAAGGCAAGGGAAAAAGTCCTTGTTCTAACGACTCAGACAAGCTGCAGCATCCCTGGGAATGACATCAGCGGGGATGGTGAGACCTAGGTACCACGAGTGGACATAATACAGCAAAGACCAACAGAGAAGTCTTATCCCAGCCATTGCAACCGATGACCTGCTGTAGTGACAATTCATCAAGACTCAGGGCAGACTTCTAGTCCACAACCCCATGATGTTCCAGGCCCTGTGCTCAGAGGCCATGAGGATTACTGAAAGCGATTGGTTCCTGCCCTCAAGATCTTTATTATCAACTGAGGAGATCTGAGGCACAGAGAGATGAAAGACCTTTATTGTACCAAGGGCTGGAGAACTGAAAGAATTCTTCACAGAGGAAATTACACTTGAGCCAAACCTTGAAGGAAAAGGAGCGTTCGCCATGGAAAATCAGGGGCGAAGAACATCTCATGCAGAGGAAAGAGCTCGACCCAGAGCAGGAAGGTGTGGGACTGCCAGGCAAGTCCAGAGAGCTGGGGCTAGTTTATTGCAGCTGGAGTTCAGGGAGGGGAGAGGTCAAATAAAGGAGTTAGAACAATGCTGCTAATTATCCATTAGTAGGTTCACGGATGGGAAAAATAACTGTCACTTCCTACACTGTCTTCCTACACTTTTCTCTTCAAATCAAGTAACATTTTACACAATTTAGTCCACCCTTCTGTTGCCTTTTTTGCTGCTGACAGCATTGCAATATCTGCCGTTGTGTCACACAATGTTTGAGCAAGTGTGACAATGGGAATGGACAATCGTGAGCTAATACATTAGTATATTTGTTTTGTATTGCTCCATAACAAATTACAAAAACTTAGTTGTTTAAACAATGAAAAATTGTCTCACAATTTCTCTGGGTCAGAAGTCCAGACAGGGTATGGCTGGATTCTCTGCTCATCGTCTCCCTGGGAAGAAATCAAGGCACAGCCAGTGCTGCTGTTCTCATTTGGACCTCAGGGTTCTCTTCCAAGTTCATGATTACTGGCAGAACTCATCTCCTTGAAATGGTGGGACTGACATCCCCATCTCTTTGCTGCTCTCAGGCTGGGGACACTCTCAGTTTCTAGAGGCCACACACAGCTCTTGCCTACTGGCTCCTCTATCTTCAAGCCAGCAGTAGGGCTTCAAATCCTTCTTATGCTTTGAATCTCTACCTTCTTTTTTTCCATCAATTGGAAAACACTCCCTGCTTTTAAAGGGCTCATGTAATTACCTTAAGCCCACCCCTATGGTAGGGTCAATTGTGCATATAACATAACCCAAATACAGGAGTAAAATCCATCCTATTCATGGGGATTATGCAGGATGTGTACAGCAGAGTGGGAAATCTTAGAATTCTGCCTACCATATTGAGCCATTACAATGGCTGGGATTCAGCTTAGTGTAGACAGAGAAGGCAATGACAATCAAAAAGCCCCTCTAAACTACAACCTATCCCCTAAAGTCTACCCCACTGACCTCGATTCCTGATTCTGAAATTCTTTCCATAGGAGTTACTCTCTAGGTTAACCAACAAATAAAGGGACACTGTCTCTAAAGGCCACATGCTGACCAAGAGGAAAAGGAGGACAATAGCTGGAGCATCCTTCTCCTCTGGTTCTTTCACATGGGCATACTCACATATACTGATCTAATGTAATTCCTGGTGAGACCAGCTAAGATACTCTAGTGGACAGCTAATACTTTTGACTGTCATGCATCCATTACCCTTATTCTGGCAAGAATATTCTTAATTTCCTTTGGGGAACCATCCCTGCCCCAACTCTAAGTCCACGGGCTTTCGGTGTAAATAATTGCCTGCCTAGTAATGAAAGGGTACATAGAAGCTAGATCTGCCTGAGGATACAATAATCCTCTGGTCATGGTGATTTTCTTAGGGATATGCGTATAACCCAGGCTGAGCCAGCAAGTCCAGAACTTTCACTAGAACTCTCTGGAGAGAGAAGCTCTCTTTCATTGGTAATAGAATGCTGCAAGCAGCGTTTCTTAGCCACAACAGTTTTGACATTTGAGTCAGATAACTCTTTGTTGGGGGAGGGAGCTGTGCGTTATAGGATGTTTAGTAGCATCTTTGGCTTCCACCTGCTAGAGGCCAGCGGCACTCCCCAGCCCCATTCCTGGTTCTGAAATCAAGAATGTCTCCACCCATTATCAAGTATCCCTTGGAGGATGAATTCACCAACTGTTGAGAACTTTTGGTCTAGAGCTACTTGTGTGCATCTTGCCACTAGGAGAAGAGAGGCTGCTTGAGAATTAAACCAACACAGAGAATAGAGTTGAGAGACGGAGAGGAGAAAACTCTGATGACATCAGTTGAGCACTTTTGAATCTTTTCTTGCTTGTTATCCCTAGACCTTTTAGTTATATGCAACAATGAATTTTTTTCTTTGCATAAGCCTATTTGATTTAGGTTTCTTTCACCAAATCAGGCACTTTGGAGATGGAGTGCCTGAGAAAAAGATGCTGGAAAATAAATTTGAATGAATCAATTCTGGTAAGGTGAGCCTAGGTCAAATGCCTAGGAAAGTGAACTTCTTAAGGGAAAGGAGTACAGAATTTAATGACAAACTTCATCATATTCATGATGCTGTCTTGTTCCTGCCTAGGGTCCTTCACTTCAAATTTGTCCTCATAGTCGAGTAAGTAGTAATTGCCTGACTGATAGCTCTTATCTAGCCTCTGTAAGGAGAAGGTCCCCCAAAGAAGTACCAAAGAGTGTATTCAGTAGGACATTTTCAGTGCTAGTTACAGGGGCAAAACTCCAGTTAGCTGAAAGCAATGCATTTAATCACAAAAATAAAGAAATTGAACAACAGAGGTCAGGGAAGCCTGGAGATGGAGCTGGTCCCAAGACAACTGAAACCATCTTCCTCACTTTCCCCCAGTCTCTGCTGCTCCCTGCACATCAATTTATTTTGCTCTTGAGACAAAATGGCTTCTTAAAATGAGACAAAACATGGCCACCAATGGGTGTGCAGTATTCTGTCTTCCAGCTACAGCTCTCCTCTGTAGCTGACTATCTCTGCATCTCTATCTCAAGTTCAACCAATTAGCCTGGTGAACAGCCTTGGATCTGGTGTCTTTTCCCAGATCAGTCAACTGTGGCTAGTGGGTGGGCTACCTTAATGAACCCTGTGCCTACAATCTCTAAACAGTGGGGCAGGGTCATATAAGGACATGGCCAACCCCTGTGGTGGACTACGTGGACTGGGTGGGAGTGGGGAGTTCCAGGAAAAAGTAGGAAGGGTCATCAAACAGTCATTTTTGAGGGAGGACACTCAAAAGAACTTACTTGAAACTTTTTCCTTGAAGTCCAAGCAATTCACATTAGGTCCTGCTATACTTGTATTGTTTCTTCAAGGTTACGTTAGTTCAGTCCTTAGCAACTTGGACAGGGCATAAGATCCTAAGATGCACAGCCGAGTGAAACTAAACTGAAAAAAAACACCTTCCTTGAACACACAGCAGAACTTCATTAATGGTGGCCTTGTTACATAAAGCTTATAGATGTAACTGATAGGACCCACCCAGACTTTGAAAGTGGTATCTGTAGCAGCTCCAGGTATCAGAGCCTCCTAGGCTTTTGGACAGCTCCATTGTTTGTAGACCTTTAGCTGCATCTGGGGCTTGGTGCCCTGTTGACGCCAGAATCTGTCTGCCAGGTTCCCGAAGGACTTGCTGGATTTCTGGACGCAGTACAAGTTCCCCATGTGTTAATGCAGTTGAGAAACTTTTCCATGTTTTGTTTTGGGTTTTTTTTGCAAACCTAATTACACAATGGTGAGGGCTAGAGTGCAGGAGGAGAGAGAGGCAGAAGGGAGCTGCTGGCCTGACAGAACTCTCTAATTTTCCATGGAAAATAGCAAATCATCCTGGTAAACCCACAAGCTGATTCACATCTTCTTGACCTAACAAAGATAACCAGAGGGAAAATTTTTATTTTGACGAGTTCTGAGCCATGATCCTGAAAATTCATCAGTAACTTGAAGAAAGAAAAAAACCTCAGCTATTCCACCTATTCTTACTACATGCACATAGATCAACAAGGGTGGTTGGAAAACTTGTAAACTACAAGGCAGAAATTACTAAATATTTTTTCTGCAAGAAAAAAATAACCTTGACGAGGATTCTAGCCTAAACCAGAGCCAAAAGAAATTTCAAACATCCAAGCCAACACTCAGAGCCAAATGAAGAAAGATATATTGTTCTTCCCTTTCTACTTATGGAGATAAATGGTATGTAGATAAGGGGAACATACAAAATTTCTTCACCTCAGTTCCAAGGTCTGTTTTTACTTCTCTGCAAAATGCATCTGAGGTAAGTTAAAGTTAGGGGAAAGGCACGAATCTAATCTGTTAGCCTTGTTTTTAAAGTCTTAGACTGGTTTATCTAAACAGTGCTTTTCAAACATTTTTTTCCCCAACAGTTTCACGTGAAACCCCATTCAGAACCCCAAAATATAAAACAGAAAACTTTGGAGCTGCTATGGCTGAAATGGATGTGGGAGGCCCAGAGTTCCTCATACTTGGCTTGCCCTCTCCCTCGAGATTCCACAGAAAACCTTTTGAAAACCACCGACCTAAATCATTCTTAACTTCAGTACCTGGACAAAAGTCACACCATGGTCATTCCTAGACAATTGAAAGAAAGATCTGGGGCAGATTCTCCAGATGGTGCTGAAGGTCAA
Source organism: Equus przewalskii (assembly GCF_037783145.1). Classification (NCBI taxonomy): domain Eukaryota; kingdom Metazoa; phylum Chordata; class Mammalia; order Perissodactyla; family Equidae; genus Equus; species Equus przewalskii. The sequence goes on from NC_091838.1 coordinate 14,498,371, forward strand.
GCCTGCCCGGGTATTTCTGGTATCTAGGTGGTCTTCATTAAGATGGGATTCAAAGTTGAAAGCCACAAAGGGGAAACCTGGAAACAGGGAGTGGACCACCTGTAAAAGAAGACTGGCCAATTTCCCCGTCATGAAATGAGGATAAATTTGCAAAGAAGTAGTCATTGGCAGTCCTTCCCACCCCTAGAAAAAATACAAAAAGACCATGCTACCACACTCATCAGTAGCCCAGTACTTAATCGCTCCCTGGGAAAATCCAATCCTTGTCCCAAAGACTGAAGACAAAAGGTGGAGGGATTGAGACCCCCTTTGTTATAGTAGTCTGGGCAATTTGAGCCCCAGGTTACTCAGCTTTCAGAATAGGTCTTCCCTGAAGTCCCAGCTGTCAGCCAGCAGTGGAGTCAGAGTGGGAGGATGGCCCACAAACTACTAGGGTTTGTGGATCAACTTGCTACCTGATGGCTTGCTAGCTATGAGCTCTAATAACTTAAATCTTCTCAATATAAAATCTTATAAGGATAAGTTCCTGTTTTTTCAGAACACAGATTCATTAGGCTAAACATGCAAACTCTCAAATCTCAATCCTGTTGCTTTTTAAATTTAATTCAATTTAAATCCAAATCAAGTGACACCAGCATCATGGCAGCATGAATTTCTTCTTTTTTCTCTCCTCCTTGATTTGCAATTAATTGGACATCCATAACTGAAAAAAATGTGCCTCAGCATACTAGGATGCCCAAGAGATCTATTCATCTTTGCATCTGAAAGTGGAAAGATGGGACCATGGAGGAAGTGGTAGAGCAAGGCAAGTGGCATTGGAGCCAGCAGTGGCAGAGGCAGTCATGGCAGAGGAGGCAGTGGCCAGTTTGGCAGTTAGCAGGCATGACACTTCTGGCAGAGGAGGTGGAAGGTGAAGGCAGTAAGTAGGGGTCTGCCCCACCTTGTGCTGTAGCTAGAAGACCAGATGCTCTTTCTGAGGAGAGACCACAGTGACTAGAGGAAGGAAAAGAAAAGGAAGTAGGCAGACAAAGAGATCTGAAGGAAAGCATCTTCTGCTGCCTGCCTCAGTAGGCAAGAGGACTTCCCACAAACATCTGGGATCCCTGGACTTGAGGATCCCCCAGCTCGAGGATCCCCTTACCACGCCACAGGCACACCCAAAACCCCAAGTGTTAAGTACATACCTTCCCCCAACTCTGCCACCACCCTTTGCTTTTTTTTTTAATGCACACACTCCCAACCTTAGTGACAAGTCAGCTCCAGTAAGAGAAAGCAAAAACTTGTTCTATAGAGTCACATTATGGAAAACAAAAGGAAGGCTCCTAACTACCAAACTTTTGAACTGTTACAATCAAAGTAAACCAAGCCTTGCCTAAATAAGAAAGGTATTGGCTACTTCAAATGAGACAGCAGAGGCACTTTTCACTAGACACCATGAAAAATCATGGTAACGTTATCACAAAAGGAAAATGACAATTTTCCAGCAACCAAACCCAAAGACATGGAATATTGCAATCTAACTGATAAAGAATTTAAAATAGCTGTTATGAAGAAATTCAATGAGCCACAAGAAAACTGAGAAAGATAACAGAATGGTCTTAGAAATAAAATTAATAAACAGAAGGAGTACTTTACCAAAGAGATTGAAATTCCAAAAAAGAACCAAACAGTAATTCTGGAGCTGAAGAACTCAATAAATGAAGAACACATTAGAATTCATTGGAAATAGAGCAGATCATATGGAAGAGAACTTTAGTGAGCTCAAAGATAGAAATATAGAAATAATTCAGGTGAAAAAGGAGGGAGAACTAAGATTTTTAAAAAGTGAAGAAACCCTATAATAACTATCTGACTCCATTAGAAAAGCCAGCATAAGAATAATAGATATCCCAGAAGGAGAAGAGAGGGAGAAGGGAGCAAAGAGCTTATTTAAAGAAATAATAGCTGAGAACTTCCCATACCTTGGGAAGGAACTGAATATATAAGTCCATGAAGCTAATAGAAAAACTTATCATCCCAAAACAAACAAGCAAAAACCTTCTCGAAGACACATTACATTAAAACTGTCAAAATTCAATGATAAAGAATTTTAAAAGCAGCCAGGGAAAAAAAGACAGTAATCTGCAAAGATACCCCCTTCGGGCTACCAGTAGATTTCTCAGCAGAAACACTACAGTCCAGAAGAGAGTGATATGACGTATTCAAAATATTGAAAGATAAAAACTTCCAGCAAAGAATACTCTATCTGGCAAAGTTATCCTTCAGACATGCAGGGAAAATAAAGGCTTTCCCAGAATAATAAAAGCTGAGCGAGTTCATCACCACTAGACCTGCCTTACAAGAAATGTTGAAAGGAGCTCTTCAAGCTGAAAAGAAAACATGAAAGCACACAAAACTCTGATTAAGGTGATGAATAGTCAAAATTAGAATACTGTAACTCTTTTTTACAATAGTATATTAAACTCTTAACTATAGCATAAAGATTAAAGAAAAGACATTTAAAACAACTATAGCTACTACAACTTGGTAATGAAATCACAGCATAAAAAGAAATAATATGTAACACCAAAAATATAAAAGAGAAAAAGTAAAAATATGGAACCTGTATAGGTGAATGAAGATAAATTGGTATCAGTAGAAAAAGGACTATTTTATCTATGAGATGTTCTGTGTAAACATTATGGTAAACACAAAGCAAAATCTAAAAAAAAGGGGAGACTGAGCAAATCGCCAAGGAAAACCACCAACTTACAAAGGCAGACAGAAACAGAAGGAAAAAGAAACAATGGAGAGACAAAATAACCAGAAGGCAAAAGATAAAATAAATAAATTCTTAAATTTCAATAGTCACCCTAAAAGTAAGTAAGTTGAACTCACCAATCAAAAGACACAGAGAGGCTGGATGGATTTTTTTTTTTAAAAATCCAACTTATTCTGCCTTTCAGCTCTAAAGACACACATAGGCTCAAAGTGAAAGGATGGAAGATGATATTCCAAGCAAATGGAAACGAAAAGAAGATGGACATAGTCATACTTATTTCAGACAAAATAGACTTCAAGCCAAAAAGAGTAACAAAAGACAAAGAAGGTCATTATATAATGATAAAGGAATCAATACATCAAGAAGATATAGCAATCATAAATGTATGTGCTCCCAACAATTGAGCACCAAAATATATTAAGCAATTAATAACAGATCTTAAGGGAGAAATAGATAACAATACAATAATTATAGGGGAATTCAATACCCCACTACCAGCAATAGAAAGATCATCCAGACAGAAAGTCAACAAGGAAACATTGGAATTGAACGACACTTTAGAACAAATGAACTTCATAGACATATACAGAGCATTCCATCCAACAGCAGCAGAAGACACATTCTTCTCAAGTGCACATGGAACATTCTCCAGGACAGATCATATGGTAGGCCACAAAACAAATCTTAGCAAATTTAAGAAGACTGAAATCATACCAACCATCTTCTCTGACCACAATGCATGAAACTAGAAATCAACAATAGGAAAATGAGAAGATCTACAAATATGTGGAAACTAAACAACACACTTCTAAACAACCATTAAGTCAAAGAAGAAATCTAAAGAGAAATAAATAATTATCTCAAAACAAATGAAATTTAAAACAACATGTAAAATATTGTGGGGTGCAGCAAAAGCAGTTCTGAGAGGAAAGTTTATAGTAATAAATGCATATATTAAGAAATGAGAAAAGTCTCAGATAAACAACCTAACTTTACATCTCAAGGAACTAGAAAAAAAACTAAGCACAAAGTTAGCAGAAGAAAGCAAATAATAAGGATCAGAGCAGAAATAAATGAAATAGAGACCAGAAAAACAATAGGAAGGGTCAACAAAACTAAGAGCTGATTCTTCAAAGAAACAAAATTGACAAAGTGTTAGCTAGACTAAGAAAAAAAGAAAAAAGACTCAAATAAATGAAATTAGAAATGAAAGAAGCGATATTACAACTGATACTACAGGAATACATAGAATCATAAGAGACTACTGTGAACAATTACATGCCAACAAATTATATAACCTAGAAGAAATGGATACATTTCTAAAAACACACAACCTACCAAGACTGAATCAGGAAAAAATAGAAAATCTGAACAGACCAATAATGAGTAAACAGATTGAATCAATGATCAAAAAACTCCCAACACAGAAAACTCCAGGACCAGATGCTTCAATGGAGAATTCTACCAAACACTTAAAGAAGAATTAACACTAAATCCTCCTCAAACTCTTCCAAAATATCAAGGAGGAGGGAACACTTCCAAACTCGTTCTATGAGGCCAGAATTACTTTGATATCAAAACCAGATAAGGATACCACAAGAAAAGGAAACTATAGACAGATATCCCTGATGAATGTAGATGCAAAAATTCTCAACAAAATATTATCAAACTGAATTCAAGAACACTTTAAAAGAATTATAGACCATGACCAAGTGGGATTTATCCCTGGGATGCAAGGATGGCTCAACATAGACAAATCAATAAATGTAATATATCGCATCATAAAATGAAAGATAAAAATCACATGATCATCTCAACAGATACAGAAAAAGCATTTGACAAAATACAACATCCTTTCAGGATAAAAAAATAAACTTTAACAGACTGAGTGTAGAAGGAACATACCTCAATACAATAAAAGCCATATATGACAAATCCACAGCTAACATTATACTCAACGGAGAGAAATTGAAAGCATTTCCTCCAAGATCAGGGACAAGGCAAGGATGCCCACTCTCACCACTCATATTCAGTATAGTACTGGAAGTTCTAGCTAGAGCAGTTAGGGAAGATGAAGAAACAAAAGCCATCAAAATCAGGAAGGAAGAAGTAAAATTGCCATTATTTGCTGATGATATGATCCTATATATAAAAAAAATCCCACAAAATCAGTCAAAAAACTGTTGGAATTAATCAATAATTTCAGTAAAGTGGCAGGATACGAGATCAAAATACAGAAATCAATTTATTCCTTTACACTAATGATGAAGTACCTGAAAAAGAAATAAAGAAAACCATCCCATTCACAATAGCATCAAAAACAATAAAATACTTAGGAATAAACTTAACCAAGGAAGTGAAAGATCTGTATAATAAAAACCACAAAATTTTCCCAAAATAAATCAAAGACACAAACAAATGGAAAGACATCCCATGTTCATGGATGGAAAGAGTTAATATTGTGAAAATGGCCATACCACCCCAAGCCATCTACAGATTCAATACAATCCCCATCAAAATACCAAAGGCATTCTTCACAGAAATAGAAGAAACAATCCTAAAATCCACAAAAGACCCAAATAGCCAAAGCCATCCTGAGAAAAAAGAACAAAGCTGGATATGTCACACTTCTAGATTTCAAACTATGCTACAAAGCCATAGTAATAAAAACAATATGGTATTGCACAAAAATAGACACATCAATCAAAGGAACAGAATAGAAAGGCCAGAATTAAACCACATTGTATACAGTCAACTAATATTTGACAACAGAGCCAAGAATACCCAATGGGGAGAGGATAGTCTCTTCAACAAATAGTGCTGGAAAAACTAGAGAAACACAGGCAGAACAATAAAATAGGGCCCCTATTTCACACCATGAATAAAAAGTAACTCAAAATGTATCAAAGACTTAAACATAAGACCTGATACCATGAAACTCCTGAAAGAAAACATAAGGAATAAGCTTGTCAATATTAGTCTTGGCAATAATTTTTTGGGCATGATGCCAAAAGCACAAATAACAAAAGAAAAAATCAACAAATAGGACTACATCAAAATCAAAAGCTTCTTTCACAAAAAAAGAAACAATTAAAATGAAAAAACAACCTACAAAAGGGGAATACAACTTTCACAAACCATATATCAGATAAGGGATTATTATCCAAAGTATATGAAAAACTCAACTCGCTAACAAAAAACCAAACCATCTGATTAAAAAATGGGCATAAGAAGTAAGTAGACGTTTCTCCAGAGAGGACATCAAAATGGCCAATAGACATAGGAAAAGATGTTCAATATCACTAATCATCAGGGAAATGCAAATCAAAAACGCAATGAGAGGAGCCATCCCCATGGCATAGTGGTTAAGTTTGTGCACTCCACTTTAGTGGACCAGGGTTTGCTGGTTTGGATCCTGGGCATGGACCTACACACTGCTCATCAAGCCATGCTGTGGCAGTGTCCCACATACAAAAAATAAAGGAATATTGGCACAGATCTTAGCTCAGGGCCAATCTTCCTCACAAAAAACACACACACACACACACACAATGAGATATCACCTCACGCCTGTTACAATGACTGTCATCAAGAAGACAACAGGTGCTAGTAAGGTTGTAGTGAAAAGGGAACACTTATACATTGTTGGTGGGAATGTAAATTGGTCCACCCCCTATGGAAAACAACATGGAGATTCCTCAAAAAATTAAAAATAGATCTACCATACTCTCCATCAATTCCACTTCTGAGTACATACCCAAAGTAAGTGAAAACAGGATTTTGATAAAATATATGCACCCCCATGTTTATCGCAGCATTATTAACAATAGCCAAGATATGGAAACAACCCAAATGCCCATCAATGGATGAATGGATAAAAAAGATGTGATACATATACACAATGGAATATTATTCAGCCATGAGAAAGGAAGATATTCTCCCATTTGCTACAATGTGGTTGGCCCTTGAACACACTATGCTAAGTGAGGTAAGTCAGACAGAGAAAGACAAGTACTGTACGATACCACTTATATGTGAAATCTTAAACAGTTAAACATATAAAAAATAGTAAAATGATGGTTACCAGGGAAGGGGGGGAGGGGTAAGAGTCATAGTGTTTAAGGGTACAAACTTGTAATAAGCAATAAATAAGCCATGGAGATCTAATGCAGAGTATAATGAATATAGACAATAATATTGTACTATAATTATGTAATGTGATAAATATGGCTACAACGGCAATCGTGTTACAATATATAAACGTATCAAAGTAACAAGTTGTACACCTTAAATTTACACAATATTACATGTCAAATGTATTCAATTAAAAAAAATTAAATTCAAGTCAGTATATAATTTGCAAACCACTTTCCTTTTCTTCCTGTAACGTCCTTGGGAGGTAGACAGCTGAGAGCTGCTGCATATTTGCTCACATTTGACATATGTAAAAGAGAATTCCTTGTCCTTTCACCCAGGCACTCCCCCACCCTTCCTCATTCCAACAACCAATTATTTATGCTAAATCTTAAGAATCATCTTAATTTTTCTCTTTCCTTCATACCTGCATTCAATAAATTAGCAAATCCTGTCAGCACTATCTCCAACATATATTCTTAAACTGACCCCTTCTTGGCACCCCAAGATCTTAGTCTGAGCCATCATCATCTTTTGCATCTTGTTGGTTTCCTTGCTGCCTACTCTCCATTCTCCAGTTAGCAATCAGAGTAATATTCTCAAAACCTAAATCAGATAATATCATTACTGTACGTAAAATCCTAAAATGTCCATTATACCAAGAAATATTCCAAACTCTTCACCACGCCCTAAAGTTCCTAATAATCCAGCCAATCATCACCTACAACACTTCCACCCCCTAACCTCACCTGCCTTTGGCCAGATTGGCCTTTTTTGTGTTCCTCAAACCCACACTTAATCCCACTCTGGGCCCGGGCAGTGCTATTTCCTCTACCTCAAAAATTCTGCCCTTGGGTCTTCACACATTGTCTCCCTTTTATCATTTATATCTCAGGTCAAATATCACCCCCTCAGAGTATCTGTTCTCTTTTTTAATTAATTTTTTATTGAGGTAACAATGGTTTATAATGTTATGTAAATTTCAGGGGTACATCATTATATTTCAACTTCTGTGTAGACTACATTATTCGCCACCAAAAGTCTAGTTGCCATTCATCACCATACAAATGTGCCCTTTTACCCCTTTAACCCTCCGCTGTGCCCCCATCCACTCTGGTAACTACCAATCTATTCTCTGTGTCTACATGTTTGTTTGTTATTGTTTTTTTATATTTCACATATGAGTGAAATCATATAATATTTGGCTTTCTCCATCTGACTTATTTCACTTAGCATAAACCCTCCAGGTCCGTTCACGTTGTTGTGAATAGTGATATTTCATCCTTATTTATGACTGAGTAGCATTCCACTGTTTATATATATACAGACGTACACACATGCGATATCTTCTTTATCCATTCACCCAGTGATGGGCACTTAGGTTGTTTCCAAGTCTTGGCTACTGTGAATAATGCTGCAATGAACATAGGGGTGCATATATCTTTTCAAATTAGTGTTTTCATGATCTCTGGATAGATACCCAGAAGTGGAATAGCTGGGTCATGTGGTAGTTCTATTCTTAATTTTTTGAGGAGTCTCCGTACTGTTTTCCACAGTTGCTGCACCAATTTACAATTCCTCGAGCAGTATATGAGAGTTCCGTTTTCTCCACATCCTCTCCAACACTTGTTATTTCTTGTCTTCTTTTTATAATAGCCATTCTGATGGGCATGAGGTGATATCCCATTGTGGTTTTGATTTACATTTCTGTAATAATAAGTGATATTAAACATCTTTTCATGTGTCTGTTGGCCATCTGTATATTTTCTTTGGAAAAATGTCTGTTCAGATCCCCTGCCCATTTTTTAATCAACTTACTTGTTTTCTTGTTGTTGAGTTGTTGGCTTCTTTACACAATTTGGATATTAACCCCTTATCAGATATATAATTTGCAAATATCTTCTTCCAGTGGTTAGATTGTCTTTTCATTTTGTTGATGGTTTCCTTTGTCTTGCAGAAGCTTTTTAGTTTCATGTAGTCCCATTTGTTTATTTTTTTCTTTTGTTTCCCTTGCTGAGGAGACATATTTAAAAAGATACTGCTAAGAGGAATGCCAAAGAGTGTACTGCCTACGTCTTCTTCTGGGATTTTTATGGTCTCAGATCTTACATTCAGGTCTTTAATCCATTTTGAGTTAATTCTTGTGTATGGTATAAGATAATGGTCTACTTTCATTCTTTTGCATGTCACCGTCCAGTTTTTCCAACATCATTTATTGAAGAGACTTTTCCTTTTCAATCACATGTTCTTGGCTCCGTTGTCAAAAATTAGCTGTCCATAAATGTGTGGTTTTATTTCTGGGCTCTCAATTCAGTTCCATTGATGTGTCTGTTTTTCTGCCGGTACCATGTTGTTTTGATTACTATTGCTTTATAGTATATTTTGAAATCGGGGAGTGTGACACCTTCAGCTTTGTTCTTTTTTCTCAGGATTGCTTTGGCTCAACCATTCTTGACCATGGTTGCCGAAATGACCTTCACCATACCACCCACACATGCTCTGTGTCATTGATGTATGTTATTTCCTTTATGATATTAATATATACTTAAAATGATCTACATATGTTATTTACATGTTAATTGTGTTTTTCCCATACTAGAATGTAAGCTGTGTGAAGTCAGGGATTCTTTTTTAATTGCTCTACTTCGCAGATCCAGAACTGTCTCTACCACAGAGCAGACGCTCAATAAATATTAGTCAAATGAATAAATTTATTTTCCCCTAGCTCTGGCCCAGGTGCTGTGGTAAGCCCTTTGCATGTATACTCAGAGCAGTAGTTAATAACAGAGGCAATGGAACACTGGTTTAGAGTGTAGACTCCAGCACCTCAGTCCTGGGATCAAATCTCAACTCATCGTTTACTAGCTGTAAAACCTTGCATAATTGGATCTCATTTTCCTTATCTGAAAAAACTGAAAATAAAATAATACCTCAGAGATACCCCCAAAACACTTAGAACAATATCTTGCCCATAATTACTAATAAATACCAGCTATTATTATCACATACCCTCACTTTATCCTCACAACTCAATAATAATTATTACCTACATATTCTATCTGGGGAAAAACCCTCATCCAGATAAAATAATGTGCTCTGGGAAGCTGAAGAGAGAAAAATTAAACCGTATTGTTCTTAAAGAGAATAACTTCCTTCTCCTGAATTGTTTTCTTTTTTCTTTTTCTTTTTCTTTTTTTTTTTTTTGAGGAAGGTTAGCCCTGAGCTAACTGCTGCCAATCCTCCTCTTTTTGCTGAGGAAGGCTGGCCCTGAGCTAACATCCATGCCCATCTTCCTCCACTTTATATGTGGGATGCCTACCACAGCATGGCTTGACAAGTGGTGCCATGTCCACACCCGGGATCCGAACCAGCGAACCCTGGGCCGCTGAAGTGGAACCTGTGCACTTAACCGCTGCGCCACCTTGGCCGGCCCCACCTGAATTGTTTTTTCCCCCTTGGGGCAATCTTTAAGCAGAGGAAGAAAAGTTTAATGAGGCTACATAGCTATTAAGGATTGAAGTCTATCCACCAACAGAGATTTGGGACTTTTACAAGTCCTTGGCACAAGGTGATAAAAACCATAGTTCTCTACAAAGATTCTTGTATGAAAATAAAATGGATAGGGGGAAGGATGAATAGATAGATGAATAGATGGATGGATGGATGGACGGATAGATAGATAAATAATGGATTTATATATTCCTCCTTTCAAAAATATTTTGAGTCACCTTTTTAATATATTATGTATTACCATAATATTGTATGCTTATATATCTCAAATTTCTCCATATTGTGACAAATGTTGAAAACATGACAAATTTTTCAACTGTTCATTTGTTTCTAATCTTACTGATCTTTTTACAGTAATCTTTTCCTTCAGATATATTTCAACACAATTTAGTTTAAGAAACCTGAATGCTAAAAGAGAAGTCCCTTTATTTTGGCATAGTAGGAAACCAAATGGCGTTTTAAAACTATCTTGCTAATCATATGAAATGACAAATGGAGTGCCTGGCACAGTGCTGAGCAAATGACGGGTGTCCAGTAAGTTTAGCATCATTCCTTTCAAGCCCTTTGAATAATCAAGCCATTATGATGTTGTAGATGTCAATGAGACTTAAATAGTAGTTAGCAACTAAAAACAAAAATTTTCTTACTATTCCCCAAGACGGTTTAAACATCCAGGTGGACATTTCTGCTCATTGTGATGGATTCTCTGAAGTCAGATTTTCTGGGGGCCAACTTATGGTTCTGTTATTTTCCAACTGTGAGACCCTGGTCAAGTTCCTTAACATCTCCAGGGCTCAGTTTCTTTGTCTGCAAAGTGGGGACAACACAAGAATTGTCAGGATAATTAAAGAAGACAATAAGACATTTAAGGGCTTAGAGCAGTGTCCTGCACACAGCGCATACTTTCTGAATACAGTGTGTGGTTTTTCAGGTTGCAAGCTGGAGCAGAATTGGCTTCTTCATCAGAAAATCACCTGGAATTTTGAAATGTACCAACCACAGCTCATAGATGAGAAACCACATAGATACTGCAGCAACAGAAATAGGGCAATGTTTTGAGCTACACATACTTCTTTTACAGACTTCATGGGATTAATTAGCTTTATGTCTCTAAAATGAGCAATTAGCATTTTAGGAATATCTGAAAATATACCTAATGCAGGTATAAAATAACATTTTCCATATTCGGTAGGGCGGTTTATGGTTGTGGAATTGAATTGCAGCCAAATAATATCAATCAAAAAGTAATTTAGGAGCAACCCAGAATATGTAGTATAGAAATACTACATGTAACTAGAGAGTAAATTACATTTTTCAGAGAGTGAGAGAGAACTTCACAGTCTGGATTTTTGAAATTACAAAGAGCTGTTATAGGGTATTTGAGTAATAATAAGTAAAATAGATTGCAGTTAATCCCTTCTTGGAATTACCATGAATATGTACTAGAATATTTTTGTGATAGCAAGAAAGCAAAAATAAAGCAAAGGAAAGAAAATATAAGCATGAAAGTGTAAGAAAAAGAAATGAAATATATCACTTCTACACTTACAACATACACATCTCAAGGTTCACATTTGCAATTCTAATAAGCATGAGATTTCGTTGGTTTTCTAAACAGGAAGATGCCACAGCACAGGGTGATGTCTCTTAAAAAGAGGAGAAGAGACGTTCTGTGTACTTGCTGCCCTGGGGTTAGCATGTCCCACGGGATCATTTCAGCCAGGAGTCTGGTCTGTTAGGTCACAGTTTGAGACACAGACTATGCAATTCAGAGCTCATCATTATGAAAGGTAAATAGGACAAGGGGCCATTTTATTCTTATTTGAATTTCTAGTTTTTCACATTAGCAAGCTCTAATAGCACAAGAACCGTAACAGAGACCAGAAGAGAACTGGTGAAAACAGTACAGAGAAGGGAGAAAAAAACAACCTGGAAACAACAACAAAAGGCCCCTTTCTTTTGGCATTGTTACTTTGGATCCCCATTTCTGTATATTTTAACTTTTATTCTGTTTATCAGTTTCCATCTAAAAAATAATGTCCGAGCCAAATTTTCATCCTATGTAACTCTATGAGGATTCTCTTTGCTTTCTTGGAGTCTAATTCTCCCATGGCATTGCGTGAGATGTAAATCTGACCCTAAGGGAATATTACTTCAAGTGAGAGGAGAAACTGCCTTTTATGGCGGCATGGTATCATTTAAGTGTTTTTTTAAATGTAGTCTTTAAGGGAGATATAAAATTTATAAGTGATAATGATATCATTTTAATCATTTGAAGATAATAGACCAACACAAAATGAGTGTTTTCTTCTTAAGAGGACTTAACCAAATGCAGAGTTTGAGTCTCCAATTTAGAGACACTTCTTAAAACAAGCACTTTTCCCGCTGAGTCACTGTGGTTTTCACGGAATTGGTTTCTGAAGGTTGGAATTTACATGGTTTAACATTTTTTCTGTCTTAAAGAGCCTTTTCAAGCCCCACTCCAACCCATTCTCTGGTTCACTTGCTCTCATGAGTCCTGAGCCTGAGGATGTCCCAGCCTGAGCAACCTGCAGGATTACTTGGCTCCATCTCTTCCCAGTTGTAACCAGGGAGAACTCTTCCTGAAGACGGCACTGGGATCTAAGGCGGTCCAGCCTATGGAGATCCAATCTATGCTCAACAACCAAGCTGCCCATCTCAGGACCCACATACGTTTTGTCCTAATGACTTTTTTCCCTTACAACTAAAAAGATTTAGTGTCATTCAACTCTGCTACTCCAATACTGGTACACCTTTCCAATGGCTTGCCAACCAGTAAAGCTTTGGTCAGCTTTTTGAACTAGTCAGTTTTTGTCAGTAATGCTTGCTCTCAACAGAAATATATTATTTTTTTCAAAAGGACCTGAGAATGACTTTTTGGAATGTCTGGATTTTCTGGTTAAATAAAAATTGAAGGAGAAGAAAAGCAGAAAAGAAGGACCACCTGGGCTATGCATGCTATTTATTCACAGGATTTCAGCTCTTTTCCCTTTAATATATACATACCTTTCCTCTCTTAAATTCTGCATCAGTGCTGTCCAATAGGACTTTCTGTGGTGATGGAAATGTTTCATATTTGCGCTGTACAATACAACAACCACTAGCCATATTTGGCTATTGAGCACTTGAAATGTGACTAATGCAAATGAGGAAATGAATTTTTCACTTTATTTGATTGATTAAAATTTAAGTAGCCACACCTGACACTGTTTTGGATAAGGTCATTCCAGAGTCTTGAGTTGTGTAATTTTGAGTTTGTTTTCATTACACCCATTAGAGTAATTAGATAGTCATTTTCAAATTTGATTGCAAGTCATAAAGCACAAAAATCCTGAATTATCTTCTTTTTCACTCATCCCATGGGAAAATGTCCTTTTTCAGTCTCTCTAAAAACTTACCCTATTGTTGAAAGTGCATTCACCTTTTATTTATTTAGGAAGCAAAATTCATTGAATGAAGATAGGGAAAAGCTTACCTTCATCTTTGCTCTGGGAAACTCAACTCCTAAGTATGATCTTGGTCTCTTTAACATAGAATTGCTACAAGGTCAACTTTGATTTGTATTGGCTTTCTAGTAACTTCTTGATTTTTAATTGTTCTTTCTTACTCTAACAGTGTCCTCAGAGTGCATGCTGTGGGACCAGGTCATAATAAATTCCTTCCAGCATTTCTAGTAACTAACCTCTCTTGGAAGGAACCCAAAACATATTAGTGTTATACCAAATTCTACATCATGTTGGCTTACAATAAAACACCCATGCATTTTGTAATGTCTTTCTGAACACTTTGTAACTTATTATATACAATCCAACTTCATTTAGCAAAATTATAATACAGATGTTTATGACCCAATTTGTGAAATTCTACATAGATGAATTTGGAGGTAATTAGGTATATATATTATTAAAATACTTGCTTTTAGTCATTCAAATGTTTCAATTTGAAAATTTTATAGTGCTCAATCATGTAAAAATCTATAATATGAGATTTTGAGTTAATATTTCCTACAAATATCAGTTGATGGGTTACTAGTGTGTTGTTTAAAATATTGTGTGCCATTTAAGATTTATATTAACCACTACAATAGCATACTTTCAAATAGCTCACTAAAATCTTTAGGTAAATTTAAAAATAAATCAGGAATAATTCCTTAAGACTATATAAATACCTGTGGTAATATTAAAATTTATGTGTAGGCAAAAATAAATACTGATCTAAAAAGAAGTAATCCTTAATAGTATCTTTAATAGCACTTGAAAAATATCTCAGTATGAACAGTATATAATCGCTCTATTGTAGCCCTATTGAAAATTTATTTGATAAAGTAGTAAGTAAATAATGAAGAAAGTAATAAATATCTATTTGCTAAAACAACATTATGTATTTAAAAGAACAGGGAAAATATTTTCTTTCCTTAAACTTCTTTTAACCATAGCTGAAATACAATAAGAATTGTAACTACAGAAACATAGGTGATATCAAACACGACAATCTGAAAAAGCCATAAATCATAAAACATGGCAAAAAATGATGCCCATATGTATAAATCCTTTTAATACATTACTGCTAAGATTCAGATGTGGACGAGCTAGCCTTGACATTCACCGTTGTCTCAATGCTTGGGTGTTTCTAAAGAGAGAAAACATGAGACCAGAGTGGTTTTCGGACGCTGGACACAGAGCACGAAGGTCTTTTGACTAGAGCTGCTTTGCAGGGCTTCACTTTGTGACTCCCTCTCTCTCCTACTGAGCTAACAAAGCCTTTGCTTGAAAAGAACCATTGATGGCTAGGGAAAAAATAGCAGAATTCACAAATTCTCTCTCAAGACGTTAGAACAACCTGGATGTTTTTATGGAACTGATATATAGCCAAATTTAATAGCAACATGGGGTATTCATATACTCATGAACCTGTAGAAATGAGATACAGTTTTAAAGGAACACAGCTCAAGTAAGAGATAGTAAATATTTACACAAGTAGATGAGACATGTACATTAAGAAGGTGTTGATCCTCAAGAAACTTAGATGAGAAATTTTGTTTAAATGCTATGTTTCTGCTGTTATTTAATTTAAAATCTATTAAAATGGGGAGAAATAGGAAAGGCAGTTTAAAAAGAGAGCCAGTCTCGAGAGAGGAAACATGATACGTAAACTGAGTATATAATGGATGAGAAAAGTTCAAGAAGTCATGAGCAAATTCAGGGATGTTGAGAAACCAGTTCAACTTCCTCCAGCTTTTCATTCATTAAGCTTCCTGACTCCAAAAGAAGAGGCTAAGTGATGGACTTTTAAATGCCATATGCAACGTTATGGTGATGACCTAGAGTCTTACTAAAATGACTTTAGAGTTTATCAATGACAAGGTAAGCAAAATATCCTCTTGGAGAGTAAGTTTGATTACTGACTTCTAACAAAAAAATACAGAAAAGAGCTACAAAGCAATTAACACTTGAAACTGCTCTGGTATGGCTGTTGTGTTTCCTGCCATAAGCATCGTGGCATAAACTTGCAATGGCCTTTTTGCCAAAAGTGTTAAAGTTCTGATCTATGGTTACTGAAATATAGAATCTTAGCATTAGAAGTCATCTTAGATGTTGCTGATTCATTGCAATCCTTTCTGCAATATCTCTGTTCAAGGTTCATCTAGCTTCTTAATAAATATAGCATCAGGGAACTCAGAAGATGGTTCTCATTTTCAGAAAGTTTTACACGTTAAAAAGTTCTTTCTTATAGAGTTCCTAAGCGTGTCTGTCTTTGACTACCCTTCTCTAGTACTACTTATACTTTCCCTAGACGCTCGAAGTAAATTTAGACCTACTCCCCAGGAAACACTGGCCACCTGTTCAGTCTTCTCTTCTCTTTAGTTGTCTTCATCATTGCTCACTTACCGTGATTCATGGTCTTCACCAGGTTTTCTGGGTCTCTCCAGTTTTCAATGTCCTTGTTAGAGTAGGGCCCCAGGAAACCAGCACAATATCCCAGGTGTTCTCTGACCTAGGCAGAGTAAAGCAGGACTTTGCCTTCCTTGAGCAAAGCATTGTGCTTCCTTTTAAGATCGGGTCAAGTTCTTTGGTAGCTCCATCACACTGCCAACTCATATTGATCATGTGGTCCACAGTTTTACATTAGCTGAGGGTGTTTTGCAGATAAGGAGACTCCCTTCCATTCCTAGTTCTCTAAGAATATTTATCATAAATGAATACGAATTTTATTAAATGTTTTTTCTACACCTATTGAAATAACCATACAATTTTTTTCCTTTATTCTATTAAAGGAATGAGACCAACCTCGCTGATGCATTTTACAAATGTTGATCCAACACTGTATTCCTGGAATCAATCCAATTTGGTCATAATATATTGTCTAATTTATGTATCACTAGATTCTGCTTGCACGTATTTTGTTTAGAATTTTTGCATCTAACCTCATGAGTAATATCAGCCTGAATTATTCTTTTCTTACATTATCTCTGTCGTGTTTGACTATTAAGGTTATGCTGGCCTCATAAAATGAGGTAGGAAGTGTTCCGTCTTTTCAATTCTCTGGAAAATCTTGTGCTAATTCTTCCTTAAATGTTTGATATAGTTTGCCGGTGATTCATCTAGTCCCCGAGGGTTGTTTTGTTTGTTTGGGGTTTTTTGGTTATTGTTGAAGTTTCAAAATTACAGAATTAACTTCTTCAATAGCTATGGGTCTTTTAGACTTTTTCTCATTGTATCTGTTTCATTAATGTCTGGTCTTATTTTATAACTTCCTTCTTCTTTTTGGATTGAGTTGGAGATCTTTATTCTCACTACCTGAGATAAATGCCTAGTTCATTCATTCTCAACCTTTGTTCTTCTCATATATATGAAAACAACATGAGGTTAGTTTTTATTTAATCCAGTATTACCTTTGCTTTTTGATTGCATAATTTAGTATATTTAATTTTGAGTGTAATTACTAATATATTTAAATGATTAAATCTGTCATTTTACTATGTTTATTTTGCTTACTCTTTTTTACTTTTTCACTCTATTCTTGCCTTATTTTAGATTACTTTTTTCCATTTATTTCTTTATTGGTTTGGAAATTATATGGGATTTTTTTTGGACATTTTATTTGTTCTTATCCTAGAAATTCTAACAGGGAATAGATTTATCCTCCTACCCAAAACAACTGGGAAAACAGACAAAATATATGAAAAAAAAATCGCTGAAGACATCGGACAGGAGGAAACTAAGGACTGTGATCCCTGAGAGGCAAGAAATCAATGAGGTGAGCCTGCAATTGTCTCTGCTTCAAGCCTGGAGAAAGTCTACAGGCTGTGGTGCAAAGAGGGGAATCCCAAGGAGAGTGAGGTGGTATTTCTAAGTTATGGCAGTGGGATCTGGGAGTCAAGGGAAGCAGAAGTTGCTAGAGTCTTAAGGCAGAGTACTGAAGAGAAGAGAGCTGCACAGAGGAGGAGCTCTGGAGAGCTGCAAAATATTTGCGTCAAGCATTCAGTTCAGTCCTAATCAACACGTGCATATGAGGAAACTTCCTAAGTCTAGAGAAAGAACCATGCAAAATATTAGAGGGAATGGTGCCCCCAAATCACCGGGGACAGGACTAATGCTTGCTCCTGTATTAATTCTTTTTTATTTTCTGTCTTGTTGATGCTCTGGCATCTGGGGCTTCACTGACTGGGGAGAGATACCCCTCCGCCCAGGGGTAGCTGATTCCTAGAGAGAGCAAATGACGCCCCTACAAGTGTACCTTTCATATGCAAATCAACCAGTCCAGAGCCCAGACCCCCACTATCTCCCTTGTTGAACTCTCACTCTCCAGGAGGTAAAATTTCTCTGCTCTAATCTCCCCGGGGTCAGGTACCGGACACCGAGGAATCACCCCTACAGCCCAGAGCTACTATAGTTGTTCAAACTTTCCAATCCTAAGCCTGTTCAGCTGCTTACCTTGCCTCGCCTATCCTTGCCCATGAATACCACAGTAAAGGCTTTTGCCCATGCTTTCTGTCAATCCTTCTGCCTCCTGGCTGACCCTGGTGCTTCTCCCATGTAGCCCTGCGAGACATGACATGCCTCTCATTTCTTGGGAACTATGAGTAAATACTTATTCCATCATGACAATCATGTGCATGTCTGTGGGTCTTACCATACCTGATTAAAACAAATCCTAACAGCCAGAGTTGAAAAACCTCATCATTCATGATTCATTGATTACTAAAATAGGCTTATCTCAGTAGTGAGGGAAAATTAACCATATGCTAGATGATGCTCTTGTTCCGTGTAACAAAGGATAAAATAAGACTCCAAAAGATCCAACTGATTCCAAATAACTTAACCATCTCCCAGAATAAAGGTCAAGAAAATTTATGGGAATACAAAATATCCAGCACCCGAAAAGATAAAATATTCTTTTGTGATTGGCATCCAATGAGAAGTCACCAGGTAGGCAAAGAAAAGAGACAGAAAAATATAATCCATAATGAGAAGAAAAATCAATCAATTAAACATAACTCTGATATGACACAAATTATCAAATAAATAGAGAAGTATGTTGAAAACAGTTATTATGTTAGAGGGACAATTGAACATTTTAAAAGATACAGTTGAAACTTCTTGAAGTCAATTAGCTTTCTTGATTGAAAGTCACAATGATTGAGATGAAAAATACACTGGGTCAGAATAATGGCAGATTAGACATCGTAGAGGAAATAATGAGTAACCTGAAGAGATAAAAATAGAGGCTCTCCCAAATGAAATACAGAGAGAAAAAAGAACTGAAAGAAAAGAACAGAGGATCAGAGATCGCTGAGCTTCGGGACAACTTTACATTTTGGGACAACTTTATGTGGGCAAATATACACGTAATTGGAATATCTGAAGGAGAGGAAAGAGAGAAGTGGAGAGAAAAAATACTTGAAAAATAATGGCCAAAAATTTTTCAAATTTGATGAAAACTGTTAACCCACAGAATGTTGAAGCTCAAGCACACCAAACAAGAGAAACATGAAGAAAATTACACCAAGGCTCATCATAATCAAATTGTGATTTGAATGATAAAGAGAAAATTGTAAAGGCAAGCAGGAAAAAACCCAGAGAAACAAAATTAAAGATGATAGCAGACCTGTACTACAAAAATATTGAAGTACTTAAAGAAGAAAGAAAATGATACCAGATGAAAACCTGTATCTACACAGAGATGAAAAGTATCAGAAATGATAACTATATGGGTAAATATAAACACCTTTTCTTGTGAAACGTCCTTAAAAGATAATCAACTGTTTAAAGCAAAATAATAACAATGTATTATAAGTTTGTAAGATATACAATGGTAGTCTAGTTGTTAAGATTCAGTACTCTCAACACCACAGCCTGTGTACATTTCCTGATCAGAGAACCACACCACCCATATGTCAGTTGTCATACTGTGACGGCTTCATATTCCTATGATGCTGAAAGCTATGCCACCGGTATTTCAAATACCAGAAGGGTCACCCATGGTGGACAGGTTTCAGCACAGCTTTCAGACTAAGACAGACTAGGAAGAAGGAACTGGCCACCCACTTCTGAAAAAATTGGCCCTGAAAACCCTGTGAATAGCAGTGGAACATTATCTGATACAGTGCTGGAAGGTAAGAGGATGGCACAAAAATACCTGGCAGGCTTCCACTCTGCTGTACACAGGATCCCTAGGAGTCAGAATCAACCCAACAGCACTAAAAAGAAAACATTTACAAAAGTAAAATATATGGCAGCAATAGCAGAAGGGCTGAGACATAAGAAATGGAAGTATACTGTTGAAGGTAATGTAATGTAATGTGATGTAGTATATTACTTGAATATATATGATATGTTATATATTTTATATATTTATATGTTAAAGCACTAGAATAACCAAGAAAAAAATTACAGTTAATAAGTCAAGAAAAGAGCTGAAATGGAACCATAGAAAAAAAAAATCCAAAAAGGGAAGGAAAAGAGAAAAAGAACAGATGGGACCACAGCCAAGTTCATAGGCATCTGATCTATGAGGCCCTTCACATAGAATGGCCTCCAGTTTGGATTAATGCTCTGCTATTGCCATTTTGAAATGATTAATAATTTATGGACAAGGACCCACATTTTCGTGTTGCACTAGACCCCACAAATTATGTAGTCAGTCCTGCATGTGACAAATAGAAAACGAGTAACAAGATGGTAGATTTAAACCCAACCAAACCAATAATCACATTAAATGTAAATGGAGTAAATCCTCTAATTAAAAGTTGCAGATTGACAAATCAGATTAAAAGGCAACACTCAAGCGTGTACTTCCTATGAGAAACAAATTCTCTCTATATAAGATTTCTTAGATATGATTCTAAAGTATTATCCACAAAAGAATGAATTGACAAATTTGAAGATCGAAATAAAGAACTATACTATTTGAAAGACACTGTTAAGAGACTGAAAAGAAGCTACAGACTGAATGAAAATATTTACAAATCACATATCTAATTACAAAACCTTGTTTCCAGAAAATATAGAGAATTCTCAAACTCAATAGTAAGAAAACAATTTTTTTAAATGAGAAAAGATTTGAACAGACCCTTCACCAAAGAAGATATATGGATATTAAATAAGCATATGAAAAGATGGACAACATGCTTAGTTACTAGCGAAATGAAAATTAAAACCACAATGAGATAACACCACACACCAATTAGAATATCTAAAACTAACGACTGACCTTACTATGTGTTAGCGAGTATGTGGAACAATGGAACTCTAATATGCTTCTGGTAAGAACGTAAAACGGTACAACTTAGGAGATTAGTTTGTTCGTTTTTTTTTAGTTAAATATATTCCTAACATATAACCTAGCCATTCTACTTCTAGGTATTTACTGAAGATAAATAAAAGCATATATCAATACTGAGAGTACTACACAAATGTTCATAGCAGCTTTACTTGAAATAGCCAAAAAACTGGAAAGTAACCATGTATTCATCAAGAGGTGAATGAATAAACAAATAGTAATTTATCCATACAATGGAATACAATCCGTCAATTAAAAGAATGAACTACTATTACATGCAAAAACATGGATAAATTCTTAAAATAATTATGCTGAGTGAAAGAAGCCAGAAGAAAAGGGGATATCTGTATGGTTCCATTTGTGCAAATGTCTAGAAAATGCAAACTAATCTAGTGACAGAAATCAGATCAGTAGTTGCCTGGGAGTGGTATTGGGGAAGGGGGCAGAGCTTACAAAGGGGCACAAGGAAGCTGTTGGGATGCATGTATATATATACATATGTTCATTATCTTGATTGTGACTATTGTTTCATGGGTGTATATACACGTCAAATCTTATAAAATTTGTCAGTTTACCTGTCAATTATACCTCAGTAAAACTTTTTTAAAAACGAGCCCATAAAAACACTACATGTACAAGAAGAAACAATAAAGAAAACCTTTACTTTTAAAAAAACGTATCATGTCGGGACTGGCCCAGTGGCATAGTGATTAAGTTTGCACACTCTGTTTTAGTGGCCGTGGGTTCAGATCCTGAGCGCAGACCTACACACCGCTCATCAAGCCATGCTGTGGTGGCATCCCACATATAAAATAGAGGAAGATTGGCACAGATGTTAGCTCAGGGACAATCCTCCTCAAGCAAAAAGAGGAAGATTAGCAACAGATGTTAGCTCAGGGACAATCTTCCACACCAAAAAAAAAAAAAACTGTACCATGTCGATTGGTACTCTTACCTTTGTCCTGGACAAAGCGAGAATTTAATTTATCCCTCTCCCCATTTAGGTTATTGTTGTGTGTTTAATTCTCTTTATGTTTTTATCGTCACAATACATTATTACTTTGTTTGATACAGTCACTAGCGTTTGTATTTATCTACACTCTTATCATTTTTGTTCTTCTCCATCTCTTCTTGCACCTCTTATCTTCCAACTGGGCTGGTTTTACTTCCGCTCGAAAAAATGCTTAATTATTTATTTTAATGCAGGTATTCTGGTGGCAATTACTCTCATTTTTTGTTTGGAAGTATTTTGTATCACCCTTATTCCAGAAGAATTTTTCACTAGATAAAGAATTCTAGATTGGCAGCGCTTTTGTTCCTACATTATTGATATCATTCTTCTGTTGTCTAGCTTTGTTTCTACTGAGAAGTAGCTATCATTCTAATGTTGCTCTTGAGAATAATCTGGCCCCACCACCAATACTCCTGCTACTTTTAGGATTTTTTCTTTGTCTTTGGTTTTTGGCGGTTTATAACGTACCAAGGCATGGATTTCTTTTTATTTTCTTTCTTTTTTTTTTTTGAGGAAGATTAGCCCTGAGCTAACATCTGCTGCTAATCCTCCTCTTTTTGCTGAGGAAGACTGGGCCTGAGCTAACATCCATGCCCACCTTCCTCTACTTTACACATGGGACACCTAGCACAGCATGGCTTGCCAAGCGGTGCCATGTCCACACCCAGGATCCAAACCGGCAAACTCCGGGCCGCTGAGAAGGGGAACAGGTGCACTTAACCACTGCACCACTGGGCCAGCCCCTCTTATTATTTTCTATGACTTCAGATTTGTTCAACTTTTTAAATCTCTGAATTGATAGTTTTCATCACCTTTGGAAAATTTAAATCCACAATCACTTTAAATATTATGTCTTCTCCATTCTTCACCTCTTCTACTTTTAGGTCTCGAGTTGAATACATGTTAGAGGAACTCACTGAACTCTCTCTCTTTCACTATCTTTCATGTATTCCTCATCTTTTCGTCACTTCATACTTTTTACGCACAGTTTATTCTTGGCTATCATCAGGTTTACTGTTTCTCTCTTTAGCTGAGTTTGTTTTGTTCTTAAACTCAGCCATTACGTTCTTAATTTTAGTTATTGTAGTGTTTAGTTAAACTTCTATTTGATTCATGTCACATATGCAATATCACACTTTAAAACTTCTTGCTGAATTTAAGTCAAACTTGTATTTTTCTAAACACAGCAATCACAGTTATTTTTCCACCTGTACTGGTACTTCAGCTATGTGGGGTATCTATAGGTCTCTCTCTCTGTTGTCCGTTGTTTGTGCTTGTTCTTCTTCATGTTGTCTTGTCTCTTCATATGCCTAGTTACGCTTTATTGGGGTGGTGGACGTTGTGTTTGAAAAATAATATTTGAACATGATTTGAGAGCTAAGATGAAATTATTTTCCTCCAGGGACAACTGTCCTCTTTTGCCAAAATTTTATTTTTAAAGTGTTGAAAAATACTGAAAAATTTAAAGAACTTTACAGTGAACTTTTGTATATTCACCACCTAGACTCTACCTTTATCATTTTTTAACATTCTACAACCCCTTATCACATATTTATTCATCTATCCATGTGAGAGGATTTTTTTTTTTTTTTGCTTCTTCTAAACACATGAGAAAAATAGCAATCCAGGATCATTTCAATCTAATTTCAGGGCTTAAGATTTTTCTAGAATAACAAGATAAGTTGAAGGCTGCAGTCAGGGCAAAAACTGTTTTATTTGTGCTTTCTTTTTCCTTTTTAGTGTGGATCCATCCAGTGCGCTAACCCACAGCACATGGTAGTTCATCAAGACTCTCTCCCTTGGAAGACTCCAGACTAAAATTTTGGCTCCTCAACTCTTTGAAACTACTAGATGTACAATTTACTCTCTTAGCCACATCTTTCATACTAAGAAATAGCCCCATATTGACACTCCGTTCTTTGGATTTACGTCTCCTCCTGCATCTTATCCCCACAGTTACTTGATATTTTGTTAGTTCTTTAATGCTTTAAAATTTATATAAATCTTTCATCCACATTTTTGAGTTTTCTAAGTGGGAGGAGGTAAATGACCTAGACTACCACTACTAGAAACATAAATCTTTCATTCTCTCACAAACCCATTCAAATCACAATTTCATGGGGCTGGCCCCGTGGCCGAGTGGTTAAGTTCGCGCGCTCCGCTGCAGGCGGCCCAGTGTTTCGTCAGTTCGAATCCTGGGCGCGGACATGGCACTGCTCATCAGACCACGCTGAGGCAGCGTCCCACATGCCACAACTAGAAGGACCCACAACGAAGAATACACAACTATGTACCGGGGGGCTTTGGGGAGAAAAAGGAAATAATAAAATCTTTAAAAAAAAAAAAAAAAAAAAAAAAAAAAAATTTCATCCCTATTACTCCATTAAAATAGCTCTTCACAAGGTCACCAACGGCTCCCAAAATTGCAGTTCCAATGATCGATTTCCAGTTTTCATCTTGACATTTCAGTAGCATCTCGTGCTAATGGTCAAACTTTGCTTTATTCACTTGGTTTCTGGGACTTCCCACTCTCCTAAATTTTCTCCCATCTCAGCTAGCTGCTCCTTCCCCAGGATCCTTTGCTGCCATTTCTTCCTTGAACTGGATCCTAAGTATCAGTGTGGTCAGAGCTAAATCCTTGCAAAATTTCCCTTCTCTACGCTTACTTCCTAGGTGATCTCCTCCCAGTTTAAATAACATATACATCCATCTTCACTGTCAAATATTATTAATCAAATCCTAAATCTAAATATCATAGAAACAGTTACTTTTCTTTCTTTTCAATTCTCAAGACATTACATTTTGATGCTTAATTGACAAAAGGATTCCTCTGCAAGATACTTTTCTCTTGTGATACAGTCACTCTTCCTCATCGCTCTCTCTATATTCACTCTAACTTTAACTTTCAGTTACAAAAAAAGCAAGGGGTGGTACGTGTCATTCATTATAAAAATCTGAAGAGCTCCTTTGCTCATCAGTCAGCAAGCATACCAATGGAAACATGCACAATCATAACTAACTACAAAGTACTTAGAATCTAATAAATTCATCCCTTAAGTTTCCACATTTAAAAGAAAAAAGCATGGGGAAGAGAATAATAAATGGAAGACAAGATGACTGAATCAGTCCTCTAGAGCTCCAATGAGAGAATGAACAGAGCCATACCAGAATTCCTCATGGCTCATCACCAGCAGCTAGATTTCTTCAAAAACCAGATTCCAAATGTCCCATAAATTGTTTTGAATACACATTCAAAATAACACTAAGTACTCAAACAGTCTTGTTGTTTAATGAAGTTTTTAATCCCTAATAAAAAATGAGAAGTCATGCTTAGAGAAAGGAAATGAAAGTAACTTATCTACTGTCACAAAGCAGCCTGGAAGGTAGGAATAGAATTAAAATCCCATGGGTTCTAATTTTCCATGCCTCTATTCTATATCAAATTGCCTATGCAACATTTTTATGAGAATAACTAATAGGCATGTTGACATTAACATGTCCAAAACTGAATTCTTGATTCCTTTCATCCCACTCCCACTCAAGCCTCTTCTCCTCAATGTTACACATCTTTAGTAAATGGCATTATTATTAACCCAAGCTTTCACACCAAAAAGCCATTTCTCATTATAGAATTTATAACTTTATGGCTCTCATGAATGTTGGAAACATTTTGACTTCCATATCTTCAAAAACAGCTTTGGCCCCATTCTCTTTTCCTGCCTTCTGGGACTCAAAAACCAACACGCTAAACCTTTCACCATTCTTCATATGTCTCTTACACATTTTGCACTCTTTTGTCTCTTTGTGATTCATTTCTGTTGCCTGATCTTCCATTTCCTTAGTCCTCCTTTTGGCTGTGTCTAATGTACTGTTAAACCCAACTATTAAGTCCGTAATTTTAATTATTTTATTTTTCAGCCTTAGATTTTCTACTTAATACTTTTTACATCTGATTATCTACTGAACTTCACTATCTTGCCATCTTTTTTTTGAACATATAAATCATAGTGGGGTTTTTTTTAAAGTTCATGTTAGATACTCAAATAACTGGGTCTCCAAAGAGTCTGCTTTTATTTTATTATTCTCTTGGTTTTAAGTTATTTCATCATTTTCCTAACATGTTTGTTTACTTTTGGTTGAATATCAGGCATTTGAGGCTCTGGATGATGTTATTTTCCTCTAGAGAATTTCCTTTTGCATTTAAGAGAAACTAGGAGAAAATCTTAAAGAAATTCTGGTTGAGCTTACTGTGGTTTGATTTTCGGTCTTTAGGCAATCTAGGCCATTTATATCTCAATTTACTCATAGGGTATAGCCCTTCAGTGGTCCCAACAGAAAATCTGAGGTGTTTATCAGGGCCCCTCTATCTTGATAAGTCTGAAACTCCAATTTTTATCTCCCTAGGCCCATGAAAGTAGTGAGAGTTCTACTTATTTTTCAGCCTCTGTGCCACCATATGTAGATTTGTAAATATCTCAAGGTGAAAAGCAGCACTGAATGTTGGGCTCACTCTCTGTACTTACGCTTTTTTGGGGGAGGAGAGCGATTCTTGGAACTTCACGTTTGGGTAGTTTCATGATGCCTTTAATCCATGTTTTTGAAATTTTATACAGCTCCCCAAGTTCTTAGTGCATTGTCTGATAAATAAATTAAATAAATTTTTTTCCCTTTCTCTTATCTCATACCCACATTTGATCCACCAGGAAGGCCTATGGTTTCTACCTTCCAAATATATCTTGAATGTAACCAATTTTCACAACTCTATTCTAAGCCAACATCATTTCCCACTTAACTATAGTAACCCTGTAAATGGCAGAAGAGTTAGTTTTAGGTGAAGAGTCAGATTTTATTTTGAACTAGAGAAGGAA
Organism: Equus przewalskii; assembly: GCF_037783145.1. NCBI lineage: Eukaryota > Metazoa > Chordata > Mammalia > Perissodactyla > Equidae > Equus > Equus przewalskii. The sequence continues at coordinate 14,525,459 of NC_091838.1, forward strand.
TATAAAATGGGTATGGATAAATGTACTTTTCTATATTTGGTGTTAATGAAAAAACATGAGAAGATTCCTCTTTGATCCCTTTTACGTTCTCTGTAACTTAGGAGGTGAGGTAATCTGCTGAAGAGGGAGTAGAGGTGCCAGATCAGAGTTTTAAGGAGAGTGGGAAAGTGACTTGATCAAAATAATGCAGCAATGTTGAGGCCTCATTTGAGGCTAGCCATGAATATGGTAGAACCAAGCTGCCATGTTCTATGACGTAGAGGAAGGACGTAGCCAGCCTCACCAAATTTAAGATTTTTAAGTAAGTATAGTCAACAGACAAAGGATGGAGGAACTTCAAGTTATTGGGAAGATTGTTTTTATTACTAGAATGATGGCTTGCAAGCTCTAAATTTGTATAGGAATGAAATTAAAATACATTCGTATAAAGTGAAATAGTCAGTGATACACAAGTTCCAAATGAGGTGAAGAAGCATTGTAGTGGGGGGTAGTTGAACAGACTACTGCAAGCAGGATGCAGGCTCCAAATTTAGTGATATTGGAGGTAGAGAAATGGCAAAGGATGACAGTGTCTGAGGAGAGGCTGTGACCTGGAATGGAGAATGAGGTCAGGAGGAGGGCAGGAACCAAATACGGAAAAAAATGCTACTGCGAAATAACCGTCTCATTGGTGGAGGAAGAAAAAACATTATTAGATACTTATCATTTCTCAAGAATTTGAAGGAACATGCTAGTCATAAAAAGTACCTCCCTTAAGCTAAAACAGCAACAGTTGCTCATTTTGTTGAAGAAGTGGCATTTCTGTGTCTATGAAATGATTTGTGTGAGTCCTCTCAGTAATGTGCCCATAATGGCTTGATTTTTTAGTAAACAATATGGTCATATTTATACATGTGAATGTTCCAAAAAAGAGGTAGAATGGTGGTCTTCTTTTTACATAAAAATTTGGAATAAGAAATTTTTTTCATTTGTTGGTTAAGTGTAAGTTACCAAGAGAGCTCCAGATTAACCAGAAATATCTTCATTCACTTTTTGATTCATTCAACAGACATTTACTGAATCTCTCATAAGTGCAACATCCTGTTTTAAAAGCCAGAGATATGAAAGGAAAAGAAAGAAAAGAAAATCTAGATTTATTTTCCATAACATTTATTTTCTTTTTGATTGCATAAACTTGTTCTCGAAACAAAGACCGTTTAATAAAAAGACAAAAATGGTCATGTACTCTAATCCAAAGAACAGCAAATAGTCTAGAATAACATGGATTTCTCACAATTTACTAGATAATTTGAAAAATTATTAGGTTTTAAAGATCCTTGCACATTTGCTTTCAATATGCGCCAGGCTCAATATGGGTGTTAGTTAATAAAAATTGTTTTTTTTTTTTTTTTAATGAAACTGCCAACTTATTCCACAATCTACAGAATTAAATCCTTAGGTTGATTAAATCTATGCTTAGAGACAGGGTGACTTTCCCTTCCTTTAAGCCCAGGACAATCTCTGTTTTTCTGGACAACGCTCTCGAAAGTATCCTGGTTTGGGGGCTGGGCCGGTGGCCGAGTGGTTAAGTTTGCGTGCTCCACGTTGGCAGCCCAAGGTTTCGCTGGTTCAGATCCTGGGCACAGACCTAGCACTGCTCATCAAGCCATGCTGAGGTGGCATCTCACATAGCAGAGCCAGAAGGAGCCACAACAAGAATATACAACTATGTACTGGGGGCTTTGGGGAGAAGAAGAAGGAAAAACAAAGATTGGCAACAGATGTTAGCTCAGGTGCCAATCTTTAAAAAAATAAAAATTTTCTGGTTTGGAGAATAAAATATACTGTCAGGTTACTTATAGATAAATGATCTACAGGACAGCACTTAGGACTATATTTCAAGAGAAACAAAAATATATAGGAGCCAAATATGAATTTAGAAAATTATAATAAAGTTAAAATTTTCTACCCAGAACTAGCTGTTGATTCTCCATAAGCTTTCTGTGTGTGTGGTATTTTTGCATTAATTATTTGAAAACAAAGACAACGTTGATTAATGGGAAGTTGGGTTTTAGAACAGGTTTTTAATGAGTGGTGACCTAGGATATTTATCTGCAGAATCATTAAAAGCTATTAGCTTTTGGTTCCACCACAGAGAGACAGCAGCACGTTCTGCATGACATCCAGAAAAAACACTAAAATGGTTTAACGAGCAAATTTCATTGTCCCCTCAGGGGTGATTTTTAGTCAAGATCACGCCAAGCCTGCTGTAACAAAGGTCAGGATATAAAGAACACAGAAGTACTGTCTGAAGTGCCTTGATCTTTTTCTGGTGACTTACAGTGTAATTGTCACCCACAACATTCTCCACTGACAGTCTTCCCTTTGAGTCTGGAAATATTATTTTATATTTTCTTTCACTTATTTTTCTCCCTGGCATTTGTAAGTTGTTGCATGAAAATTATATATATACAAAATTGGTTTTTAAAATAAAGAAAGATTTATCCTGAAATTACTTTTTAGAATTAAATTTGTTTGGATAAATTATCATCCTATTCAAGCCAATAAGGCAAAATTATCTCCTGGGTTTCTGGGGTCGAGAATTTGGCCTAACAGAATCATAGCTCTTGTCTCATTAGATGTCAGTTCATTAATAATTTTTACATGCAGTACTGTAGAGATGCAATTCTGAGAAATTCAATTCCCTGTAAAGACGTCCTGATGATATCTTAAAAATCTGAAAAGCCACTGCAGAGTTAAGAGTAGATATATACCTGTTTTATAGATGAAAAAACTGAAGTTCAAATGTAAAAATCCCAAGGGGCAAAAAACAAGAAATGAGGAATCCAGCCTTATGCTATATAGAAAATAGAAATTTATTATTTGAGGTCTTTAAAAGGAATCCGAAAGGGCATGGGATTCAAATCTTATTGATCTTGTTTTACTCTTTCTCAAATAATGTCAATTATTATATTGGCACTCACTGAGCACCTTCTCTGTGCCAAGAATTCTACTAGGTGCTTAATCTACATTATCTAATTTAATTCTCAATACAATGTTGTAAAGCGGTTGTCTTCACAACGGCTTTACAGAAGAGGAAATGCAGGCTGAAAAGATTAAGTTATTTACCTCGGTCTCACAGAGTCAGGATTCAATTCCTCAGCATCTGCCTTAAACCAGGCTGCTAAACCATTTCTTTAAGGTGAGATTGCCACCCTCGATGTTCAAAAACCAATGAGCTTGGACTACCTCCATTTTGCAGACGGAGAAACTAAGGCCCTGGCCCATGTGCAAGATCACAGCTTTATTTGACTGCAAAGCAAAGCTCCCTCTCCTGTACCAGGCTGCCTCCTTAATCATTCTCCCTTAAAATTATTTTACTTTTAAAAAATGTAAATATTCACTGTCCTTCCATTCTCCCTTTGTATAGTCTAGTACTTTTCCCTTCCACTGCAGAGAATTTCCCCCACGTGGCTAAAAAGAAAAAAAAATTTACGGCTTTTATGCTCATGCAGTAATGGGTGGCGTACCCCTCCCTGTTGTAAACTAGCATGATGTGAGCGCACGTGGTGTGTCTATATGAAAGACAATGTAACTGTGGGGGAAACGACACCATCTCGAACTGATATAATAGTATGTTTATACAGTGGCTATTTTTTATCTTTATTTGCGCATTTTTCACCTGATATTTTTACATACTATTTCCATTGCTGGGAAAATTTTAAATGAGGGTAGGGATTTGTAGACACTTAAATCACCTTAAAAGGTGTTTTTATTATTTTCTGCACACTTTCTAGTTCAGTATAGGAGTCCAATGGTCCCAGTGTTTTATCATTTGCCGATAAAGCACTCAGGCTCTGATTTGTAGCTGTGTGACTTTAGACAAGTTACTTCTCAGTGACTCAGTTTCCTCATAAAATGGGAATAATAAATGAACCTACTCTAGAGGATAGTTGTGAGCATTAATTGAGTTAATTCATATAAAGATCTGGAATCAGATCTCAGAATTCATATAAAGAACATGGCAATCAGATGATCGGATTTCAGTTTTCATGATACTAGGATCATGAAAGTATTTAAACACACACACACGCTCACAGCAAATCCAAGCCTTCCAATGATTTGTTGCTTGTCCAGGTTTCCCTTCCTTTCCCTTCCTTTTGGCAATATCTTCGTGGTAAATCTAAGTTTCATGAACACAAATTACATACCCTCCCCAGTTGCAATCATTTTGTTTTTGAAACTGGAGAAATGCTGAACTACACTAGAAGTGACCCATGACAAAGAAGACATTTTGAAACTAACAAAATAAAGAAGCTTACTACTACAAGATGACAGTAAACATTGGATTGAAAAGTTTGGTGAGAGATCATCTTGTCTATATTTATCATCCACTATCTCCTGAAATAGACCGTGACAATGGTTATTGTCACTCTTCACATAAAAGAAATCTTGAATCAAATGATGACAGTGTAATGCCTTCCAAAAATTTTTAGGTTGATGAAATATAGCATGTTCCTCATAACAGTGGGAAATCATGTTTTTAAAAAGCAAACCAAATACAGATTTTAGACTCAAGAATATTAGCAACAAGTTAACCTTATCTATAAAATGAATGTGACTGACAACCAAAACATCGAGTCAGTTGTCAGAAATAAGCACATACGCTCCACTGCAGGTCCTCAAAGAAATGATATGATAGGCTCCAAGAAGAACAAAGGGAGGACACCCTTCCAATACATACCAGACTTAAGTAATTTTTAAGACATTTGTAATGGAAATGCTGAAGTATACTCTTTCCCAAAGATTTGTTGGCAAAGTTAGGTTTGTGTGTATGCATGAATACTTACAGTAGACGTGTTGTTGTCCAATAGCATGAGGGAACCAGTTCCCTGGAAGTTCCATTATTTCAAACTACGTGTTTTTCTGTAAACTTTGCTGCTACGGCGAGGACCATGAACTTTGTTGATTATCATTTTAAATTGGCAATGCTTGGATTTTCCCTGCTTATGAGGTGGTGCCAGAACATAGTTGTGGAAATCTGCCCACTCTAAAAAGATCTTAGATTAAAAGCAAACATATAAAGTGAAGGAAGACAAACGTGCTCCCGAGTGATAATTAATACAGTTTATCACTAAATAAAGGACACGAATCTTTCATGTCCATATGTGTATTCTGCCTATATTTGCAGTCCTGAGTCAACAATGTGACTGTTATCTTTTTCTATGTACATTGCATGTTCTGATTTAAAATTTCAAAATGCTTTCCCATGTCAATGACAATCTTAATAGAGTCCAATTAGTTCCACAAGGCACTTGCTGATGCACAAGCCGCTGGCTTGATTGCGGTGAATGGTGGGTATTTCCTGTGTTTAAGCCCACATATGGATTGAGTAAGGCAGTGGCAGAGGGACTACTGTTTTCCTTCACTACATCTTCATTTCTTTTTCACAGGCTAAGCCTTTTTTGTTTTTCCTGGCTCTGTTGTCAAAATACTGACCAAAGTTTTGGCTCATGGTTTGGAACACCAGGCCAAAACAATCCTCTGGAAACTAGTGTGGCAAAACTTATTTTAATCTATACATTTACCATTCAACCATGTGCATAACCACACCCACTGACCCACTCTGCGGTTTAAAAACGACATGGGTTTGCCCCCAGAACAGTTTGATTTATAAGACAAGTTTTTTCAAGTCTGCTCTATCAACATTAAAAAATGTCCTGAGACTCGGTTTCATCACATCTCTTGTGGAAAAGAAAAAAAAAAAAGAAAATATTAACTACACTAGGATCATTTTTGTTTCTGTTTTTAAAAACAAGGTGAATTCCTTGTGCATTTACAGAATTTCTTTTAAAATGTCTTCAAATAATAGCTTATTTGGATAATGCATGAAAAATATTTCTGAATCAGAAAGCAGTTAATGCAATTATTAAAAGTATTTCCTAGCAGGTTACAAATAAGAAAAGATTAAGAGCTTTCCTGGAATGAGTCATCATATTTTCTTTTAGGCTAATTCAAAGTGATTAATTCCTTTAAGTGTCAGAATCCACATTTTTTTCTCGTCTTTCCAGAAATGCTGGATTAGTTCTTTCTTGGCTCTATTTCACAATATCTCCCAACTTTGAATTTTGCTTGAGAGATACAATTGTCCAAAAGTTTCTGGAAGATCTTCACTACCTGTGGATCCTGCTCTTAATTATGCATCCATTTCATTTTCTCCTCTGAATATGCACTCAATCCGCTTTCTAAAGTTTTGACCTAATGAAATTTTAATGAATGCTAATTGCCTCTTAAGTCAACAAAAACAGATCTGAATTGCATCTAGAAGTACCTGCTCCACTCAAAATGTTTGCCTTAAACAAGGCGACGCTGGAAAATTTTACTGACTTAGGGGTTCAATTTGCCACCTGGATTTTCTCCCAGATGAACAGCAAGAGTGAAAGCGGTCAAAAAAATGTCCTTTGACTTTAAATTAAGTATTAAAACTTTCAGCGAAATTCAATTTATAGCGCGTGCTGCAGAGAATTTTACGGTTCCCTTCTCTCCACCAAGAAAAAGAGAGAGAGAGGGAGAGAGAGAGAAGTGAGGGGCAACTCCTTTGAAATGTAAGTCTCTCTCCCTCGCGTATTTGACTATTTAAATCTTAGGTAACTATTATATCTCCAGTAGGTCTGGAAGGATGACGTTTTCAAAGCTCCAAAATCTAAATCTTTCTTTTTTGAAAGTAAAGAACAATGTTGATTCGGGAACACGGCGTAAGAGAGAAGGTGGAAAAAAAGAATGGAGGTGGGGTCAGGGAGCCTCTGTGATTGCTCGTCACACACTTCGGGCTATCTGACGATACAATGTTCATAAGGTATTTTAGTGAGTTCGAAACTTCAGACTTACTGATTCTGTTCCCTATTCTCAACTTCATTACCATTTCCTACATTGTACATTTCCATAAACCAGAGACGTTCCCAGTTCGAAATACGTTAGTACTTTTAGATTCCCAGGCTACTGAAACCAGCTAGAAGCTTTCATGGGCATTTAGGACAAGGGTTTAAGATATTGAATCAGAGGCAGCTTTTGGCACCGTCAATGTCTACGGGTGCCTGAGCCTACTGTTACCGGGGTACCCGCGGGCTCTGTGCAAGTAGGCATCCTTGACTGCCAGCTGTTTTCGCCTGGGATCCGTCGAGGCTGCACAGCCCACCGTAAATGCGCCAGTACGATCCCCGCCCAAAAGCCCGCACCCCGGGGTGGAGGAGGGAGCGGTGGCGACGTCACATCGTTGCATAAATCTCTGAATTGAAGACGCGGCGCATACCAGCCTGCAATGCACATCCACCAGTCAAGGAAAATCCACAAACGCATTGGAAGGCCAACGGTGTTTCTGGATCTCCTACACCTAAACGCGCTGTGACTTTGATAACCTGAAGCATATCCTGCAATGCCCCTTATAGACAATTAAAAACGTTTAGTTATTTCGTAGGAAACCGAGAAAAGCTGAGACTACATGGTGCAAAGAAAACACAACTGTTGTTTGCAGACAAAAGGGCTTTTATTTATGATCTGTGATCTGTTTAAACATTGGTACTGGATATATTAGATATTGAATTACCAAGGTTGTTATTAACTATAAAGCTAATAAAATAATCCTTGAAGGGCTAAAAAGAATCAAAAAATTATTATGTTGCATTTATTTTGATTGGGAATGTGCAGTCTATCACCTTATTGATAATACATTCTTACTCTGTAATGCAACAGGAATACATCTGTTTTTAATATTTGCTGTATACATCTTTAGCCTACTGGTCCTTCTGATCTTTTTCTGCAGTGGCAGAATAAATATCATAATTAATGCTATTTTTGTGCCTATCTGTGCCCTTTTTGTCCAAGATCAGAGATGTTATTGGGTCTGCTAATGTGAACCTGGTTTTCAAGTCAGGTGATTAGTGGAGGGAATTAAGTGTGTCTACTCATTATCCATTGGAGATTGCAAAGATAGAGCAGACAATCAGAATCATAATTCCAAATGAAAAGAAAGCATGATTCTTTAAAAGTGTTTAGAAGGGTGCACAGCAGGGCATATTTTCTTTCTTACTGGCAAGAGTTTGTAACTGGATACGGTAACATTACTGAGAACATGAAAACATGAAACAAAAGTATTGATTCAAGAATTCACTGAAGAATCTAAGTGCACACTGGCTGCTTTTATTTTATTTTAAAGTACGAGTTACATCAGTTGTTTATGGCAGACAGGTACAACTTGGCTGGTCCTCCTCTTCACGCACTTTTCAACATACACGAAAGAAAGTGTTATTTGTACTGTTAAATTTACATTATCTCCACTTTAATTGCATCAGCTGCTAACTAAATCCAGAAATAATGACATTTAAAGGGAAAATGGCAACCATCTCCAGGAGACTGCTGTATAATGGAAGAACCTAATTAATTTAACCTCATAATCTCCCATAATGGCTGAGCTTCATCATTCCCACAGATGGAGCTTGGAGGCACTAACAGTGCTGTGCATCCCCACAGATTTCACAGATTGGCTGGCCAAGGGGAGATTTTTCTTAATATTACTTCAACTCACATATCAGCACGTCTGCTTGAGGTATATTAGGAAATAGACTAGGAAGACAAAGTGTGGGGCTTTAAAAGGTGAAGTGAAAACGCCCTTTTGCAACATGTCTTGCCTTTAGTTTTCTATAGCAGAGACAAAAGAAAATCTCTTTGTTGAGAGATGTGGCACCAAGAATTTGATTACTTATAAATATTTTTTCAGGTTTAAATTGCAACAGAAAGGGAAGGCAAGGCTTAATCTTAGGAAAATGAGAGATTTGCTCTTGTCTACAGTTTTCAAAAATGCCATTATTCATTTTTTTTCTTTCCTGAATGATTTGTAATCTTTTCTGGAACTTTGGCTAATATGAGAAAATGGAAAGATGTGGGGTTCCTGTATGGATACGCAGGTACAACAGTAGGATAGGGGATTTTTTAAAGGATAGTTACATTATCAGAATAGTGTTGCTGCTATGATTTCTCTGAGACAGTGATTATTTCCCTAGATATCGAGTACTGCCCGAATACATTATCTGTGAAGAGATCTGGGGGCATCTCTCCCAGACATTTTTCTTCCAACGAAGCCAGTTTCTTTCCATTGTCAAAAAACTGTATGTTACTTTACATACCTTAATTGTGAATATAAACACGGATTTGTGTTTCTCTGATCACAATGAACAGAGTTAATCCCAGAAAATATTAACAACAGTGTCTGAGGGAAGCCCCATGTCAGACCCTATCTGTATCTTAGCTGTAATAGATAGGCTGATAATCATGAAATTGAAATCATTTCCTCGGGTCCCACATCAGTCTTAGATACAGCGATGATGGTAGCTGCTGAGGGCTCACCAGAAGAAAGAACACTACCCGTATTATCGCAATGCTCACACTTCTTCATTCAAGGATCATTGCATGTTTATGTGCCAAGTCCGGTGTTAGGATCGAGAGTCTTCCTTTCCTGCAGGTGCCCCCACAACGAGTGTCGAGTTTTACAAACATTTTTTCTGGCAGAGTGAGTTTTTTAAGCTGTTGATATAAATTTCGAAAATGCCCCAAATCTCTCTCCACTCCCCCAGAAGAACTGCGCAATTCGCCTTCTAGGGGAGGCCATCTTTTCCTGGAAAAAGCCCTACTCTTCTTCAGGTAGCTCTTGGCTGGCGGTTAACAACCTGCCTAAGGGCTTTAGTAAAGGTGTTTCTCCAGTAAACCGGAGCTGGACGTCCTTTGCATCCAGCACAGCCAGTGTGCTGCGTTGCGGAAAGAACCAGAGACCGGCGGGGCCGGGCTTCTGCGTCTAGGCTCCTAGGCACTTTCCCGGGCCTTGCCTCCTTCCTTCCCGGGGTGGCGTCCCACGCTTCCCCCAGAGTAGTGGCGGCCCCCGAAATTCTACGAGGCTTTAGCTAAGGGTCACAATTGGCTTGGAGTGCGGCTTGGAGTGCGGCTGGGTCTTGCCTTCAAGCTGTGACGCACTGCACGCACGCTTTTTTCCACTTAGATTGTATATTCGCAGCGGGGGTTTGGGAGGAGAGATGCTAAAGCTTCCCAGAGCGGCTTTTAAAAGCCCCACCCCTGCCTTGAAACAGACGGTTTGTACTTGGCCGCGATTAAGGCGGCCCAAAAATGGGGGTGTCTATTAAGGAGAGAGGAGACTGAGGACAGAGGCTTTATTCGTAATTTTCTGCCTGCGGCAGTTTTTGATGCTAAGGAAATGGTACTGACCAGAGGACTGTCCTGAGAACTGCGGAATGGAAGTCGAGGTGGGGGCAGGGCTGGAGACCGCGGCTTCCAAGAAACCAGTGAAGAAGGGCAAAGGATTTGGATCGCCGGAATCCGTTGACAAAGGGCATCTGGGTTTGGGAACGCTGTGCCCAGGCCTTGGAGCGCGCAGGTTTGGGCGGGAAAAGCCCTGGCAGGTGGTTCCACTTCGGTTAAAGGGGGTGCTCTAGGAGCCCGACCTGGAATCGGATCCCGAGTCTACGACCACCTGGCTGGCATTCATGGATTGAGTACATATTGACTGCTGGCTCGCCCCGCGCTAGGCACTATTCTAGACGCTGGGCACACAGCCGTGTCATCTTGGGCAGGTCACTCGACCCCTCGGAATGTCAGTTTCTTCATCCGCAGAACCGCGGAGTTGGACCGTTACAGGGCAGCCAAGATCCCTTCCAGCTGTCAAATATGACTCAGGCGCGAATGGGTGTGCCCTCGGCTGATGGATGAGACCCCTACTCTTGGCGGTGGGCGGGGAGAAGGACCCGATAGGCCCTTGCTGTTGGGTCACTTCTAGGCAGGCGAGATACTATTGTTCCTCGTGCTGAGCCGGCAAAACAAAACCATGCGAGGCTGCGGGAATCGAACTCATCTCAGCCACGACAGGCTAGTTTTCCAAAACACTACCGCAAGCTTAGGTGAAACCTCTCTTCAGAACTGTATCCTTACCTATCTGACCATGCTCAGTGTCAGAACAGGCCTCTGTGGCAAGCAGGCTGGCATTAGGCCCCTTTGCAGCCCGGGGCCAGGGACGCGGGCTGTCCTCACCATGCGACTCTTGCCTCGGCCCGGGGTCCCACTTCCCCCTGGCGCTCGCAGGAGAAATCGAAGCCACTGGCTGGAGCCGGGGACACCTCAGTGGCCTGGCCTGCAGCCTGCGCCGCCCGGCGCGGCAGAGCGGAGGGAGCCTTGCGCCCCGCGCCCATCGCAGCGCCCCCAGAGCAGCGTCGGCTTTCCTGTCTCAGTTTCCATTGAAACTTTGTGAGCGCCTGCTATCGCTTCCCTGGTGCCTGTTTTTAGCCCACGCAGAAAGTGAAGTGCGAGGAAGAGGGAGGGGGAGACCCGGTGAGCTGTGTCCCTGGGGGTCACCGCGCGCACTCTCCAGCGCCGGCAGGGGCAGCTATTCGCGAGCCCCTGAAGGCCCCGCGCCAAGGCAGCCGCGCGTCTGCATCCCCTCCGCGGGTTCGATCTCCCCGACGCTACAGGTGGCGGACAGGGCACCGGGCCCCTCTCTCCGGTCCATGCCTCCAGCGCCTCCTTCGGCGCGCCCAGGGGTGGAAGGGCAGCTGTCTGCAGCGAGCCTATCCAGGAGCTCTTGCCGGCTGGGCCTCCTAATCCCACCACCGCAGCGCCTTCGTCTAACCTCCCTCGGTGGGCTTAAAGCCTCGTGGTCCTTCTGGCTCATTCCTCGCGCTCCCTCCCCCAGCGCCCCCATCCTGGAGCTCGGAACCTGCACGCGTGACTGAGCTACGGCGTCAATCGGGCCCGGCCTCTGCGGAGCTGGTGGGAGGCGGGGAAGGGAAGGGAGGGGTGGGAGGAGATGGAGCCCAGGGAGAGGCCGTGGGTTGGGGCAAACTGATCCTCGCAGGCTAAACAGAAGCAGCTGCTGGTAATAGGCGCCGCTAGGGAGGGAGTGGGTTTCCCAGTCCCGGTCGCTCGTGGCTGCGGCGGGCGCACGGGAGGCCAGAGCAACCACCCGCGGGAGCGACCCGCAGCGGAGGTGCTCGCTCAACAGGCAGGCCCAGTGTAGACCCACCTAACCTTCCGTGGGTCTGAGCGGTCCAGAGGGCCTTCCTGATCAGCCCTCCTCACCAAGACGTCGTAAAATAGCCCCCACACCCTACTTCTCCCACCCGAACGAGCTCTCTACTTTCCCCTCCATTTCCCCAAGAATGGTGTTTAGATGGGCGTTATTCAAAGCTTCGTAAGGAAGTGGGACGGTGGACGGCAGTTGAAGCGCCCGGGCCTCCTCCCCTCACACCCAGCATCCTTGCAGAGATGGCCAAACACTTCTCATTGTTTCCTGAGGTCAAGCGGCAAGGACGCGCTTCACTTAGAAGTATCTCTTTGGTTATCTTTTCCCATGTACTTCTGAGAAGTGAAACCAGGAAGTGATGCCTGCCCCAGTTTCAAAAGCTTAAAATATTAGACAAGTGTTTGTAAGTGAAAAAAATTTGGAAACTTAGGGGAATTAATAGGCACATGGGAATCCATGAAAAGCCGTAACAACTGATTTTTATCTATCATTTTATATCCGTCCATTATCCATCCAAATATAAAAACCTCTTGATTTTATGTAGTTTACACAAACCACAGGCGTTGGCATTTGCGTTTATATTTTATTCTGATAGGTTCATGAATTGGCAATTGGCCTTTCCAAACCTACTAAATACGTATTTTAATCCTGGAAAAATAAAATTCAGCTCAACTTATTGCATTTACATTTTATGAAGTATTTTTTTAATTGGGGGAAAGTTTTCCAAAGTCTCCCTAACACCCCCCTGCCCCAGAGTCCTACAGCTTTCACCGTCTCTTATTCCACTATTTCAGTATATCTAGTAATAAAATCTTTGCGGTCCCAGAATATAATCAATCTAGAATTTCTTTCTTTGGATGTTTACATGATGCAGAGTTTTCGTTACAATCTTGTTAACATGTTTTGTTTAATTCAAGACATGTTAGAAAAGAAAAACAAAGCAACGTTCTTACAGAGGGATTAATTTTTCTTAAATCTTAACTTGATTGAGATGTCAGCGGTAGCTCTTTGATTTTTCTTTCCTTTCCAAAGAAAATTTGTGTTTGATTTTACTTATCAAAAGATGCATCTACATTGACAGAAGTTTGTCTTTGGAGTTTGTTTCCAATAATATATACTTTTAGCAAGTAGAAGACACATTCGAAAGCGAATCAGCTTCCAGAAGCAAACCGCCCTCTTTCGCGTATCTGCCTGTTTACCGAAAACATATCATTAAAAAAGAGTCTTTTCATCTCTGCATCTCAAATTCTTTGAGGGCTTTAGATCTAAATAAATGAAATTCGAATGTCCTGTTTCAGAGAGCGTATGCATTTCTGTATCTTGGATTTGGACAAAGGAACTGTTCACAATCCTTGGGGAAATAATCCACTCCTACTTAGAAACAGCCTCGGAACAGCATCTCTCTTTGAGGTTTCCCTGGAAAAATCCCGACCGCCGAGCTGCTCCGCACATTTATGTCCCTAGACACGTCACTGTTCAGGCCATTATCTTCCCTCTTCCACTTTTATTGGATACATGCAGCTGTCAAGAACCAAAAACAATATATATTAGGAAAGAATAAGGGGGATTCGCGAATTCTAAAGCTGTACCATAATTTCTAGTTTCACTTCTCTCTTGCCCACCTCCCCCACCCTCCTAGCCAATTTGCAGGACCACGTGTGCGGTTCTGCATCCCACAGTCTCTTCTCGAGTTTCTTATATAGTTTTTGTTGCTTTTTTCCCCCCGCCCCCCCTCAAGTAGTCAGAAAAATAATGCCGAGGGGGAAAAAGGCCTGAAATCGAATTGCAGAGCCACCAGGCAGAGCGAGCGGACGCGCCTGCACACAGTACCAGCAACCCAGAGTCTTCTCGGCTTTTCTGAGACTGCATCAAAATGTGCCAGCGTCCCGGGCTGGAGGAAAAAGACGAGTCTTGCGAAAGAAGCTAGACTTCCGTAGCGTGAAGGCGAAATCGACAAAGAAAACCCTCCTGCCTGAGGTGAATTTCGCTTAACTATCTGAACGAGGCTCAAGCCTTTTCATAGTCTTTGGTCGTGCGATTCCTCCCACGTCGCCACAGACCCGCGCGCGACCCCAGACTCTCGGAGTCTCTCTCTCGGTCTGTCTTTCTGTCTGTCTCTCTCTCTTCTCAAGCTTCCTAGCTGAATTTTCACATCAAATGAGTCCTCCACATTTCAGCCCTGCGGTCACATTCGCAGTACTTCTTAAACGGTGAACACCTCTTTCCGAGATAAACAGTCTGATCAGCATTTCTTGCTCACGTTTAATTTTCAACATTCATTCATACTCCCCCCCACCCCGACCCCCATGCCTGGTCTCACTGGAAATCCACTTCCAACAGCGCAGAGTACAGGTAAACGCACAGTGCGTTTCGCCTCTGTCGACGTCATTGTATCTGATTGCCCTTAAGAATTCCCCGTGTTGCTGGAAGGACACTCAAACCTATTGAATTAGGGACTTGAGACTGCTAAGAAATTTCACGTAACTTCAAAGATTAAAAATGGCTGTAAATGGTCTCACTGCAGTGACCACAGGGGTCTTGTTTTCTTATAGGTGGAAGACTAACTCCTTTTTCGGTCCAACAAACATTTTGCCCCAGGCTGATCACCAGTGGTTTACTTAGCTGATTGTGAAGTGATCTGAGTTTTCCTTTTGCAAATATAAATAAATTCCATGATGTGAAGGGAAATATCTATAGCATGTTAGACTTAGGCAAATTATTGGGCCAGCCATTGACTTCAGGATTTACAGCAAATTAAAAAATGAAATTCTGGGACAAAGATTTCAGAGTAATATGGTTATTAGCTGTTAGCATGCCCTGTGTTCTGAAAAGTGAATGACAAAATTTATTTGTTGGATTCCCTCCTTTCATCCTCACCATAGATATAATGGTTTCTGGCTATGATTCAGTTACTATATAGATTTAATATCATTCAAAAGCACTGGTTTAAATGCTGCATAAAGCAATTTTCAGTTTTCTTCCTTAAAGGATAGCTGAAGCTATCAAACATTTGCTTGATAAAATAGAATCACCCTAACAAAACAAAGCAGGCAAACAGAATGTCTGATGTTAGAGAAGAAACTACATGGAAGCAAAGTATAAAACAAAACAAAGAAAAAAACAGACAAAAACAGAAACAAAGGAAGTCAACCCCCACCAGCAACTCAGCTCACTGACTATCTGACTAATATTCAGGGACACATTAGGTTCTCATTACCAAGAACAGCTCTTCAGTGCCTCTTGTTACATGTTAAGAAATAAAGACAATTACAATGTTGGAAACATAATTTTCCTCATTCGAAATATTTTATGCTTATCAAACGAACAATGGATTGTTTGCTTTCTCCTTCCCACTACTCCTCTGGTACTAATTTTGGCACTTAGATGGTGCTTGGTTTGGCATGCAAGGCAAGGCAGTTTGAAAATTATCTTTATAGCTACCTCTGGTGTTATTCTTCAGGCTTATTGTTGGCCAATAGAGAGCTGATTGTTCCACCTAAACGGGCCTCAGTCCACAATCTATGCTTTTAGAGAATATATCTTTTTTGTTACATCTCTTCAATAAATCCAAGCTTTCTCATCCTGGGCTTTCTGAAATAAGCATCTACCTGTTTAGGTTTGTTTTTGCATGATGATGGAACTCACAAATGGAATAGATTTTTTTTTTTTTTAAGTTTAACAGTCCTTTACAACTATAAACCAAAAGTCAACAAAAGTACTATCAGCTATCTGCCAAAAACATGGTCAGGAAATAGCAAATGTGATTTAACCTAGATAAGCACAAGTCGTATGTCTGGGGAAATATAATCTAAAAGTCATAAACCTGAGGTCCAGCTCCACACTCTTCATGAGTCAAGCTCCCAGATATTTCCGTTCTGCTGGCCATTAGAGTTTACTTATGGAGCATGCAGTTCTGTTCTAAACTCTACTGGAAGAGCAATTATGTTGGATATTTTTAAAAATGCACCTGCAATTTTATTCTTGGAGGAAAAGGTGCTATTTTAAAATTTCCTAGTTGTGAGAAAGAAGAGTAAATCTGAAGCTTGTTTGTCATATGATATTATAGAAATGTAAAAAGAACAAGCAAGCCACTGCCTTTGAGGTGGGGGGAGGAGCAAGTGACTGCCACATTGAGGAGTCATACTGCCCCAAGCACTTGTTAGATATCATCTCTTTATAAAGGTAAGGGCAGCTCACAAATGGATATGTTACTAGGTAGAATGATCTGGATAAAAGCAAACTGGAAGCTCAGGAAAGTTCCACCTATAACAGTAGTTGACAATGAAAAGCATATAAATGCCAAGAGAAGAAAATGATAAGAAAAGAAAAATTAGGCAAATTAGATTAAATATGCAGAAAAATTGCTTCTCAGTGACTTTGGAAGACTCACCTAAAAGGAAAGATCAACAGAACAGGTTTTTTTCTTTAACCAAATGTACAACAAAGCTTACCATAGTAATTATTAATGAGACACAGGATATGGGTAAAACATCATTTGAAAAATTAACCTTAAGTCTTTGTTTTAGTGAAAAACTGGCCAAGAATCCTAGTGCTGCATCCCTCACTTGATCTCCTAAGTTATAAATGCATAAAGATAAAAGTCAGCTTGTTCCCTCACCCCAGATCTTCTACTGCATGACTCCGAAATCGCTACATGATTAAGGAATTCAGTGATGTCCTTTAGAAGCCTTGATAAGGCGAGACTGTAAGGGGGAAATCTATTTTCTAACGTTAGTCAAACAATAAATAGTTTAGAAAACCAATCCTAATGTAACAAGAAATTGGATGTAAAAGTCAAAATTTATGGCACATGTAATAAGTTCCTGTCTAATGAGTAATCTTCTCTCTGGTTTACCTCATACATTTTTTAGGGGAGGAATAGACATAGAAATTAACTTTAAGATTACAGGATATTCCAGCAGACTAAAAAGTACATGTATTTTTTATAACATAGTGGTCCTAGAGCATAGGGGCCATGGCTTTAGTCTCATACATAGCTTTTGTCATTATTACTGTTCTAGTGCTTTCGATTAATGCACTCTAACCAGATGCAATCTACACTGAAGCAGTTATCATGATTCCTAACAGTATTAGGTAAGTGAAAGGAGGGGGGCCAGTCTTGGGAAAAAATGATCAGTCCATTAAAAGTTTCTTTAAATAAACGGTACATAAGACAGTTCCCAACTCACACCTGGAGAGTTGGCTTCACTCTTAGCTGTTCCCATATGGTCTACCCTTCTCCCACTGATGCGCAGGAGTCAATCTTGGTCTAAGCTAGCGGACTGGATCTTCTCCCTCTTTCTTATGGAAAACGATTATGTACACTTGACAAGTTTTTCTATATGAAATTACATTGCCAAATTATATAATAAAAGAATTTTTGAAATGTGTGTGAGAGAGGGAGAGGCAAAAATTTCTTTTGAATCAGGATTGCTCATAACATACCTAACCTGCCAGTGTAGACAGAATACAAATGCTCAAAGAACTACAAAACTCATGTTGATTTTTGCCCTCTCTCTTCTGTGGAGCTGTAGTTGAGTTCTAACAGGACCCGAATTTAAATGCACTTTTCTATCACATGTGTTCTGTGTTTATGCCATAAGCCAGGGTATAACTCTATACTTAAGCAATTTTTCTGCCTTCACGTGCAAAGAACTTTGTCATTTCTTTACTGTCCATAATGTAGGTTAGGATAGTAGTTAGGATTAACATTTTATGACATAAACAGCTGAATGCTCTAAGTCCAATATAAACCAAAAGATACGTAATTGAGTCCTTATGGCATTTAGCAAATGTTCATGTTACTCACATGGAAATTCTACAGATAAATATATCTACATATACATCAATAGATGAATATAAACTCATATATTCTCAAATGGACAATTATGAATATATATTTTATTGGGTTTTGGCTTGGTGTTGCAAAAGACCTTTAAATTTTTATTGGAGATTTTATTCATACTTGCATTCATGTCAAATGAAAAAAAATTAAGTAAATTTTATGTCAAAGATAAACCTAACTTGGGTGGTATTTGCAGACTGTGACCCTATGCTCAGGCAGGACTATAAATCCACACTGTGTGCCTGTGACTGATTTGGGATTTGGATTTCTGATTTGGCTGAGAGATGTGTAAAAACCTCAAGTAGTCAACAGCTCCCTATTGGCTGTGCATCTGAGGGGCTCAAGAGCATTGTTTATTCCAGCAAGTGTCTGGAATACATTATACTCGATAAATTGGCTCCCGCTACTCCCGTCTTGGAGAATATGAAGAATTTGTATACTGTGCTCAAATAAATGTACTTTGCCCAAATAACAACGTCTCTTAATAGCAAATTCTGAGTATGACTATCTTTTGAATTTAGTACTGCCAATATTTTAAACACATGCCATTTCTGAAAGAACAGCAATGAAATAATTCTCCACACCTTCAAATCCAGGGACTGGTTCAAAATTTAGAACATTTTTCTCCAAAGGCCAAATGAATCTAGGTTTCAAGAAGTTAAAAAAAGAAAATGGTTGGGTATTTGGGTTGAGAGTTGTTCTGTATTATTTTTTTAAGGAAATAGCAGGATAAAGGATCAAGACCCCTTGTATTAATACATAAAAATTTTAAACTATATGTTACTTCTGAATTATGAAGATTGATTTTTCAAATAGATTTAAATAAAGACCATGCCCGGAGACTTTGACAGAAGAAACTTCAATTGCCTTTGGTGAGTTCTTAGCAGACACTTATATTTGGTAGTTTGGGGTTATTGTTGCTCCCTCTTTAAATAAAACTTATGATCACCTAAGTTCTCAAAGACCCTGGATTTGCTTTTTTATGTTGCGAAATTCTTTATATTTATGACTAGGAAGAAGGGATAAGCAATAGATTCAAAAAAGCAAAGCCATCCTCATCTACCTGCTAATTTGGTTAATATTTCTATTTGGACAAGGTGTTGGGTGTTATTGGGTTAAGAATTTACTAATGCATTGACTTCTACAAGAATTCCTTCTCACCCAATATACATGGCCTATTTGGGAAAGTTTCTGGGTCTGCATACATAGAAACATCCATCAGCTTAGTTTCCCCAAATCAGTCTTCGTGTAGATTTCTAATGATTTCCTGTGTATTGGTCTTATCTCAGAATCTATAATCTGTGGTCTTTGAAGGTGAAGGATTAGGTCTCATTGTTCTGACTCTAACTTCATGGTATCTAGTACAAGTCAACAGATACTCGTTGACTGATAGAAACAACAGTAAAGCGTGTGAATCTAGACGATTTTGAAAGAGTGTGTATAATAATACCCGTATTCATGCCATGCTTTCTATTTTCCAAGGCCCTTCTGCTTACATTATCTCATTTGATGTGAATAATCGAGTGGGAGTGGGGGAGGGTTTTCACTTGAGAGGGAGAGAGAAGTGTAAACATATTAATGTTCACTGAGAAGCGATGAGTCCTTATAAGAGCAAATCATCAAGCTATTTGCATATCTTTCACTGCCTGTGAATGGATTCCCTAATCAAGTAAGAGGAAGTTTCCAGAGCAGGAGTAGCTCAGATTACTGGCCTGTAATGGATGCTTCATCCAATGCTGAAATACTTTACAGGTCGAATCAAGATTCTCTCCAGCCCCCATTAAGTCACAGATGCAGAGGGACCTGGGAATTACAAAAACCTCCCTCTACCCTCCCAAAGGGTTCTCTGATGCCGAGAAAGGCAAAAATTTATAAGGATCCTGGGCTAGACGTGGACATTTAGTCCAGCCTCCCCGGCAGGATTTGGGTAATCCATTTACCGCTCTGTACCTCAGTTTCCCTAACTATAAGAAGCTAAAGTACATACTTTTAAGACCACTTATAAAATTGTTTGAATCCTGGATGTTTTAGTAAGTTTCAGTCTGACTGTTTATTCCTTTAAATCTTCCCCACCCCACCAGAAAAAAAATCGCCATGTCATTCCAGCCGCCCTTCCCGTCAGGTCCATCTCATGCACACCTAGCTCCCCCCATGTTGACAGAGCAAACCCCACCACCCTCAGTTTAAACACTGCAGGGGCCAGGAGTCCTAGACACCCCGCGGGGCGTGCGCCGCAGGCCCAGGCTTCGCTCGGGCGTGGAAGGGAGTCGAGGCGCAGGGAGGGGGCGGCAGGGGCCGGGAAGGGGTCCTGGGGAGATCTGGGGTGCTGGGAAGAGGGCTCCCTCGCCAGCGCCGGCCTTGGTGTCGCTGCGCGCTGAGAGGCGCGCAAAGGGCGCCCCTCAACCCGGAGGCACAGGCGCGTTGAAGAAGGAAAGAAAGAAAAAAGCCACCCCTGGCTCGAATTTCTGGAAGCCAGAGCAGTTTGGCCCTAAACACCGAGCCAGAACCCCTCTTAGCGCTGCCCTGGCCTCTCCGTTACCCATTTCGGGTTGGTCTTGGAAGAACCGGTTCCTCCGCCCCGCGTCGCCGAAGTTGTGACCCGAGTAAGTCCGGCCGCCGGGCCCCTGTCGCCGGCCACCCTGCCCTCGCGCGCGCTCTCCCACCCTCGCCCGCGGCGGCCGCGCTCTCGTCCCTGACCGGGCCGCTCGGGCCTCTGGTCGGGCTGCGGGGACGAGGAGACGGTGGGGAAACGAAATAGGACCCTTGGGCTCCGAGGCAGCGGCCAGGAGCGCCGGCCCCTCCCCTCACCCCCGCTCCCCGGGAAGGAAGGCGGCGGATCGGCACCCGGGGCGCGGCGGAGGGGGCGCAGCCGCCGCGGGGCCCCGACCCCGAGCGAGCGAGTGAGCGACCGAGCGCCCCAGCCCGCCGCCGCCGAGGCCGCCTCCCGGCGCGGCCCCCGCCCCCGGGGACGCGGAGCCACCTGGAGGGCGCGCGCAATAGTGGGGCCGCGCGTCGGGGCGACAGGCGGGGAGACGCGGCGTCGGCCTTCGCCTGGCCGCAGTGGCGCGCTGCACGTGGAGGGATGCGCCTGGGGCCGGTTTGTTTTCCTTCAGGGAGGTGGTGACTGATTGGGACGTCGGGGGCCGGACGGGCGGGGGTCATCTTGGCCTTATTTGATGTTGTGATTGCTGTCTTGGACGTGTGCTTGCGCTCGAAGCTCCAGTAATGGGAAACATTTGGGGAGCAGTTTGGGCAAGCAGGTATTTATATTTAGCCCTTTCTAGTCCCAAGAGTTCCTTTGGCTAATGTCGGTGGGTTGGGCCAAATCAAAGAGGCCAGTTAAAAGAAGTAGCAGATGAATTGGAGGGGTCAACAATGGCGAGGCATTACTATTTCTGTGAATAATTAGGAAAGCAAGGAAAAACAAACAGGATCTCTGCTTTACTTTTGGTGAGGTTGGGGGGTGGGGGGAAGGTGGGAATAATGCATACCGTCTAAACAGTTTTCATTGTTTCATTTATGTTAATTAAGGCCCACCCAGGGGCCGGCTCCATGGCGGAGTGGTGAAGTTCGCGCTCTCAGCTGCAGGGGCTCGGGGTTCGGATCCTGGGCGCGGACATGGCACCGCTTGTCAGGCCACGTTGAGGCAGCATCCCACATCCCACAACTAGAAGGACCTGCAACTAAGATATACAACTATGTACAGGGGGGTTTGGGGAGGTAAAGCAGGAAAAAAAAAAAAAAAGATTGGCAACAGTTGTTAGCTCAGGTGCCAATCTTTAAAAAAAAAGATTGGCAACAGTTGTTAGCCCAGGTGCCAATCTTTAAAAAAAAAAAAAAAAAAAAACCCACACAACATTTTCGTTCCAGTAGCCAGACTGACTAACCCTAGCTAGGTAAGTCATTTCAGAAGGCTCAAAGCTTCTCGAAAAAATTCGAGTGGGAGAAGAACTCAAACCAGTCAAGCAATATGAGTTGATGATATATTCAAAAGAGTCAGTAGCAAGTGAATCCTCTCAGTACAGAGGACCCCGGCCATGATGAGAAGTGCAGGACTGGTGTAGAAGCCGGATGTCCGTGCGGATCAGGGAAGGCGTTCTTCCGTTGTGTTCAGAGCCCTAATGCCCTAGGTGTCTGGTGTCTCTAGCTCTGAGCTGTTCATTCAGCCAACACGGGGAAACATACCTTGTACCAAGCTTCTTGTTCCATGAATACAAATGGCTTCTGCTCTGAAGGAGCAGTCTGGTGGACTCTTGTGACCTAGCGTGACTAGTGCTCTGATGGGGAAAAACACAGGGGTGCAGGGCTTCCTGGAGGAGAGGCCTGGATGAGCCACGAAGGTGCTGTGGGAGTCTGGGTGGAAGGTGTGTCTTCTAGGCAGAGAGTTGTTGGCACCAGGGGCATCCGCAGGTCATCTGGTGGAGCTGCAGGTGAGCAGGAGACACCTGGGATGCAGCGATTGTAGCTGGGGACAGATTGGAAAGGGAGTGGATGTCAGACCAAATCAGGCTAAATCAGACTTGTTCCCTTCTCAGGAGAGAGCACAGTCAAACACGTTTCATGATTTGGAACAGGTGAAGGCCTTGGAGAGCAGGCAGGGCAATGTGCTAATTAAGATAAGTTACAAAATAAGAACTATGAAAAAAATCCATTGGGGGCCGGCCCAACGGCCAGGTGGTTAAGTTCACAAGCTTCATGTCAGAGGCCCGGGGTTCACTGGTTTGGATCCTGGGCATGGACCTACACACTGCTCATCAAGCCACACTGAGGCAGCATCCTACGTAGAACTAGAATGACCGACAACTAGGATATACAACTATCCACTGGGGCTTTGGGGAGAAAAATAAAATAAAATAAAGAGGAAGATTGGCAACAGATGTCAGGCCAGGGCCAATCTTCCTCACCAAAAAGCATACCTTAAAAAAACAACCTATTAGTGGTATTATTTAGCCTATAAGAAAGTAAAAAATATTCACAAAAGGTGATTAAAGAAAGGGAGCACTATAATAACAATATTGTTTTACTAATTATCTTAGTAACCTGAAATGCCCCTTCGAAAAGTATAGTTGTCCTTAAGCAATTGACTTAACATCATGATTTTTGGATGTAAAAACTAGAGACAATTAAGCATATTGCATTATAGTTTTATGACCTTTCATCCTTTACAAAATGCTTATCATCTGTTCAAAATGCATTTACTGAACATGTATTATGTGTAGGATGCATTTTCAATCATCTCTATCCTATTAGAGGATATTAATGTCATTGTATAGATGAAGAAACAGGCTCAGAGAGGTTAATTAATTTTTCCAAGCTTGCAGAGTTGATAAGTGCCAGAGTTATGGACTGCAATCCCTACCTTCCTACCCTAAGTCTTCAGTAATCTGTGTCTCTATCCTTGGACTCATCAGGAGTAGCTCTGTTTTTGGCTTTCTCCCCTTTACCATTTCTATCAGTGACTTGAAAGAAGATAGCTAACGTAATGGTTTTTAGGTTGGCATATTACAGAAAGCTGGAATGGATATCTCAGTCATTGGCTTACAGAATCATGAGTCAAAGACAATCTGAGTGAGCTTGACTGACAGGCAGAAACTGACAAAATGAGAATTTCACAGAGATGACTCAGTTCTTCAAGTATAGGACAGAGGGATTATGGCTTGAAAACAGGTCATTTGTAGAAGAGTTTGAGTGTCCCTAAACTCAGTAAGTGCCAGTGGTGTTTGGATCCAGAGGCCACTGACTGACAGACATGTCCTGTGAAGGGGGATCAGGAAGTTAAGTAACCCATTTTTAAAAAGACGTTCTCGGCCTAGAAAGGAGAGCCCTTAGGGGATATCATCGTAGTCTTCAATGTTTCAAGGACTGTTAGGAGGATATTGAAATATGTTTGTGTTGCTGCAGAAGAAAAGTTGACCCTAGAGAAGATGGCTTTGATGGATCTATTTCAGCTCACTAAAAGGGAAAACCTCCTAAACAGTAAACTTGCCAGCTGCGAACCAAGTGCCTTGCGAATTGGTGAATTTCTGTCCCCAAAAGTGTTCATGCAGAAGCTCTCTGTCAGGGATGTTCTGGGTGATTCCTGCCCTACATGGAAATCTGGATTCCACAACCTCCTTCTGTGGCCCCATCACAATATCTCATACCGTGTATATATCTGTCACATTCTGTCACCTGTTAACTGTTTTCTCATGGAATTGATGGGAGACAGATTTCTGAAATGTTTCTAATTTTGCTCTAATGTAAATTGTCCTTTGATTTTAAGGAGAGAGTGAAATTCAGAGAAACCCTCAGTCAGTGCTGCTTCTCCGACAGCTTCATGCTGTCTCATGACTGTCTCTATTTTTGGGGTTTTGGCCTCGGAGAGTGCAGTCCTGCAGTCTTATTCCATCAAGCAGTCCTTAAGCTGGTCAAGAAGCAAGTCAAAGTAGCAGTCGGCATCCGGGAAACGAGGAAGCTGCTTGGAGAAACTTTAGTCGTGGTTGTCAAGGGTCAGGGAGTGGTGCTGGAGCAGAGCAGATGGAGCAGAGCACATATCCTCTAGTTCCTCCTGAACTGCACCTGTCATATGCATTCATTCTAACGTCTAATGATGAGCTTGGGTCCCCCGTCCTAAATATGTTCCCTAATGAGCTGGACATTGAAGTCTGTGCTGATATCCATGGTTAAAGTTGCTTTTTAGCAGAAATGGCATAGGAGGCTGAGAAATAAATATGTTTTCATCTTATTTTTAGAAATAAAACTTGTTTTATTCTTGGCAGCTGAACTTATTGTGGCCTAAGCGTAGACCAGGTGCTTGGTGACTTTGACGGAGAATGTTACCGAAAACCAGATTACTGTTCACCATTCAGATTTAAGTCCTTAAAAATTAAAACCTTCAGGATCATAAAAATTATTGACATACCAACTGAACCTTAGTATCAAAGAACATTATATACTTTCTAACGCTCACCTCTTAAACAAAGATAGGTTTTTAAGCCCCTTCTTCACTTTTATACCTAAAAATGAACCTTATTGGTTGTTGAACTCCTGGAATTTACTCAAGTAGGAATAAACGTCACTGACGTTGGCGAGGTGTGTTGGTGGATGAACATTTAGACGAAGATCAGCACCAACATCATGTTTGATTTGGAGGGTAAAGAACTCTTCTTCCCAACAAAGAAGGCTGTCATTATCAAAACCGTTTGTTTCTTCCTCCATGGTACTGGAAAAAAAGAGGTTGACAACTGATAGGAAATGTGAATTGCGGCACGTTTTAAAAAAAATCCACTTTTTAAACATATAGCTCAATGAGTTTTGATAATTGTGTATAGCCATGTTCCCACTGCCATCAAGATATAGAACACTTCTAACACCCCCAAAGTTCCCATGTGCCCCCTACAGTCCATCAACCACCCTTCACCCCTGTGACTCTAGGCAACCACTGTCCTGCTTTCTATCCCTATGGATGAGTTTTTTTTTTTTTGAGGAAGATTAGCCCTGACTAACATCTGCCACCAGTCTTCTTCATTTGCTGAGGAAGACTGGCCCTGAGCTAACGTCTGTGCTCGTCTTCCTCTACTTTATATGTGGGACGCCTGCCACTGCATGGCTTGACAAGCGCTGCGTATGTCTACACCCGGGATCCGAACCGGCGAACCCAGGCTGCCAAAGCAGAATGTGCAAACTTAACCACTGCACCACTGGGCTAGCCCCTGTATGGATGAGTTTTTGTGGTGTATTTTTAACATCTTAAGAGGTATTTGATGGTAGATCTTTCTGTGTAAAAGTAAGGGGTTGATATTTCGTATCTCCTCTTTTCCTTTTGAATAAAGTAAGAAAATTTGTCACTTAGTTATGTTTATTTAGACAACAGCGAACATCACCACTGAATGGAACCAGTTTAGTTTGCTACCGGTTGTTCTAGAGTTTAAGCTATTTTAAAACTGAAATTATAGTCTCAGTAGGCTGAGAAACTATTTCTATGATACGTTGTCCACAAGCAACATCCATGGAGGGCTGGCAAGGCCCTCAATTCAGTAGATGCAGCAGAGTTAATACACCAGCCTGATGAGAGTTTAGGTAAATTTATCATGTGTGATTATGTTTTAGATTATTTTCTCTGGGATGCCTGCGTTTCCTCATTACATATAAGATTTATGGGCCTGTTGTTCTCAAGCACTGTGCTGAAGCACACCGCTGTCCCCTCATGGGGGAGCCGCCACTCATAATCAATGGGCAACGTTTACTTTTTTCTATCCTTAAGTAGAAATTATTTTATGACAATGGCTGTCAGACTCAGCCGACTGCATCTTGTGGCATGGCCGTTCAGTTTGCTCAAGGGAAGAGGAGAAAGTGATCAGGATGGTGATAAAAGATCCCATGTTTACTGGAGTAAGGTTTGACTTTTCGTCTTGAGTCCATGGAGGCAGATTCCATTCAAAGAGCAATACTGAGTGGAAGAAAAAGCCAGTGTGTGATAACCATGCATACTTTTATCAGCACAGAGATAGTCCCCATCACTGATTTAGTTAAGACTTTCTGATGTCCAGCCATTGTTTTTAGTATTCAAAAGTTTGCTATGAACACAAAAATTTGGTAACCTCTGATACAGGGAGATTCACGAATGCTGTCAAGATTACAGGTTCCTTTGTAGTAACTTCATTTGAATATTTTTAAAATACGACTTCCATGTGTCATCCTTCACTAGGGCCAGTGATCTATGTAAGAGAAATCATTGAATAGGTGAATTTGACCTCACTTTATAAGAATTACTATTTTCAACTATTATACCTCTTGAGCCTCTAATTACACTGTTTGGAATCTATCCTGAAAGAAATAATGAAAAAGAAGGAAAAAAATTGATGACTGAAAATGTTGACGTGTTCTGTGCTATAGTGAAAGAGTGAAAAAACCCCAGATGCGCCACTTTATAGGAATATCTCCCTGATGGAATATTACATGGGTATTAAAAATGATAAGTGTACAGACTGTAAAATACTTATGCAATAATGTTGAGAGAAACTAGAAAAATACAAGCACGAAGATTCTCTATGATTATAGCTATGTAAAATTATGCATACATACAGATGAGTTGGGTTGATGGGATTCTGGGTGTGTTTCTTTAGCATTTTCTTAATATTGTTAATGTAGTAAGTGCTACGTCAAAATAATGTGTAGGTTTAATGCTTTTGAAAACAGTTTGAATTCAGCCTTGGTTACCGAATAAAACACCTGGCATAATTTTCCTAATGTGTCAGCTCTTTTTTTTTTTAAAGATTTTATTTTTTCTTTCTCCCCAAAGCCCCCTGGTACATAGTTGTGTATTTTTAGTTGTGGGTCCTTCTAGTTGTGGCATGTGGGACGCCGCCTTAGCATGGC
This sequence comes from Equus przewalskii, assembly GCF_037783145.1. Lineage (NCBI taxonomy): Eukaryota > Metazoa > Chordata > Mammalia > Perissodactyla > Equidae > Equus > Equus przewalskii. Next base: position 14,552,716 of record NC_091838.1, read on the forward strand.
TTGATGAGCAGTGCCATGTCGGTGCCCAGGATTCAAACTGGCGAAACCCTGGGCTGCTGAAGCAGAGTGCGCGAACTTAACCACTCGGCCACTGGGCCGGCCCCAGTGTCAGCTCTTTGATTGTCCCCTAGCCGTCCGTTCTTCATCCGAAGTTAGAAGGAAGTCAAATATGGTGGAAGCAGAAATGTGGTCCTATTTCTTTAGAATTTCTATAAAGAATAGACAGGCTTCATACTTAAAACTTTAAAACAGCAACACCAGTAAATCAGTGGAAAAGCTATAAAAGCAAATTGGTGTAGACGTTTATTTCTATAGAAACTACATCTCCAGCTGTAGAAGCCTTTCACCAACATGGAACCGCACTTGTTTTTCCTTAATGACTTCAGCGGTTGGGATGTGTTCCTCAACAGTTTGAAAGATCAATAAGCATCTGGTTTCTGATCTGACTCACCTGAGTATGCCCCATCTCTGTTTTCCTTGATATAAGCAAATTCCTTAGGTAGGTGAGGAAAGCAAAGAGGAGGTGGCAGGGAGATGTGGCATCTTGTGGCTTCTGGAACCATGGCACAGTGAGTCGAGGAGGTCTCTGGAGGTCATTTACCCAATGGTTCATTTCACTGCAGGCTTCTGTTTGTAAATTTTCTTAAAGACCCCTTGATGTGATATGTTTATTCAATCTGTAGTTGTAGTCTTCTGGGGCCATACTTTAGAATAGCCCTTTTCTTTTCTCTAAGGCAATGTTCAACCACTAGTTTCCTTCTGCTTCTCAGGAATGCTCGAAAACTCAACACTTGGTGAGAAGGCAAAGATTAAAGTGATGGTGTGTTGTAATGAAAATATTCTTTCATCCAAGGAGCCGCGAGTTATTAACAGTGTCTGATAGGTCTCTGGTTCATTAGAGATGATTCATGTGCCATCTAAAATAGAACCCATTTTTCAAAACCACCAGGAAAAATTAAAATATATAGGATGTATAAAATTTTAAAAAATATGATTTTTCTTCCCAATCATATTAGTCCCCACCTCCACCCCTACCTTAGTTTTCTTCAATCTAGAAAGTCTGTCCCAAGGGCCTGCCTGACTAGACCCTTTCTCTGTCTACTTCAAGCCTCTGTAACTTACGTACTTATTTCAACTTCTGCCGGTCTTTTATTCTGAGAATAGCCAGGGTGTTTGTGATGAGTGGAACTAAAGAAAAAGCCACATAATGTTCACGTGTGAGGTGAGGTGCTCTTATTTTATCAACTGCTTGGCATTAGCTGATGGGTAGAAAAGAATAGAAGGGGTTGTGTGGAATGCATGTGGATTTTACTGAACCTAGAAAACTTTATGTTCAAAGCTAAGGAGTACCTTTTTTTTTTTTTAAGTGACAAAGGCTCTTTGTAGAATTGGGGAGAAAAATTGGCATCCCAGGGAGAGTTTGAATTGTAGCAGGAATGCACAGAATAGATGTTTGTCTCACACGCATTAAAGTCTCTGTATTTAGAACTATTCTGTATTGTAGAAATTAATAGGCTTGTTGGTTGCAATAGGGCATAAAATATCACTTCCAAATAAGCATCGCTGAACTGTATAGATTTAATTATGATGTCATCACCAGCAGCCCAATTTCATAATGCCTCTGGGCTCCCAAAGGAAATTTTATGTGATTGTGAGATTTGTCAGATTGTAATCCCAATTTGATGTTTTCTGTGGAGTCGGTTTTATCAGTGTATCAATCGAACTTTTATTTGCCATAGTTCATTTGCTAGTATGTATACGCTAATTTCAGCTCCTTCCCACTCCACTCCCCCAAGAGTGGCAAATATAAAGGAAGTTCCTAAAGTTTCCATGAATCCTGTGTTGAGTGAGTCCACCTCATAAAGCTCGCTTTATTTATAAACCCCTGAGTGTTTCGTCAACAGTCCAGGGGATTGGGACCGAAAAGGGCGTAGTTCCCTCAGGTGTTGAAAAGACCAGACAGGCCAGTACTCCTTGTTTCTTCCTTGCCTGAGAGGCCTCCCACTGTCCCTGTTGCCACTTCCCCAGTTCCACTCACCACCAGATACCTAAACTAGCATCTGGCCTGGGGCTGTGAATGCAAGTCTGGAGTGACACCACCCAGAGATGTGGGTGCCCCTACCCTGTCTCATGTGGGCTGCGGTGGCCTTGGAAGGGGGCTGCTTATCAGTGTGTGCCCTGGGAGAGCATCTTCTCAGGTGGCCTCACATGGCTAGCAATTATGAAGTCAGGCTATTTGTAAATGTGTGCCTAGCTGTGCAGCTTTTTCTCACTATTTTGTTCAATTGATCTTTTCTTCCTACTTAAAGAGTTGGTGAAATACATTTCAAGAAGAGCCTTCCAGCCTTTTCCTCTATGCTCAGAGTGGATGACTGATTCTGAAATGTAGAGCTTGGCCAGCAGAGCCCCAGGACGTCTCTCAGTCCCTTGTCTCTCTCTTAGGGAACCTTACACTTCAGCGGCTAATAGAAGGGTTGCCTTCCATTGTGCACAACTTCAAGAGGCATTCTTCTTCTGGAGGGTACCAGAATAGTTGTCACAGGAGTGGGTAAATAAAGGATTTGGCCTTTGGGGTAAATGCACAAGTGAGTTATTGACCCAATTATCTGCTTTGGCAAGGCGAGTGTTGGGGATGCATGAATGAATGGGTAACTGCCACCAGACTCATGGTGCCCTGTCTTGTAGGGAGATCTCTGATACCAAGGCACCTGCATCTAGCACTCCACAAATCTAAAACAAATCTCATCCCACTGGTCCCTCCTCCATGTGCATCTGCTCTCACCGTTCTGTAGTTTGACTAGCCTCCTTGGACATTCTTCCACTTCTTCTGTTCTAGGAACCACTCTGGTTTAAACAAAGTCGCTGAGAAGTTCACCTCTAAGTACTCTATATGTATTTATGTGTAGGTCTATACAGTTTTATGAAGAGCCACTCCCTATGTACGTACTAGGTAGGTAGGTAGGTAGATATGAAACAAGTAACCTGTTGTGGCTTGAGCTGTTTCTTAGCGTCCTTGAAACGAATGTTCAGGACCAGAAATTTGATGGCTACTTTGTAAGCTGGTTGAATGATAACACCACCACTTAACTGACCCCCTAATTCTGGCTCAGAGTTTACGTGTGTTAAAAAATTGTCATGTCTCAATAACACACATTCATTCATTCATTCAAGATATTTAATGAATGCCATATGTGACCAGAACAGGAGAGTAAAGGCATGGTCCTAGCCCTCATGGAGCTAGAGTCTAGTGGGGTAGACAGGTAGAGAAATAATTACAGTCCCATTGGATAAGTGCTATAATGGGGGCAGGCTTATTTATAAACCATGAAAGATCAAGTCCAGCAAAGGAATTAAGGGTTTACCAGAGCCAGGCTCCTAAATATCAGTAGACCCAGTCATGGCATATATTTCATGGTTTGGATTGACATGTAGAAATCTGGAAACAACTATGCTGATTTAGCAAGCAGTGGAGGATTTGTAAATAAAGTCCGTGGCTCTCTGTGAGTTTTTGATTTTTGAGTGGTAGTCTTTCTTAGTGGAGACATCTACCTGAAGTAGATGAATGCTGACTCTTTTGACTTCTCGATAATCTCCATCTTTTCTTTTGAGCCCGGGAAACAATAACAAACATAGTATTTAGTACAGAACAGTTTCATCTTCAGAAGAAATAAAATTACAAATGAAATACCTTTCATGCTCATGTAACTTGACCATTCTTAATACCTTAAACTGTTCAGTAAGTTCAATATGGAAATATGGAAAAGAAACACATGGGAAATAATCCTGGAATATCAAATATACAGGTTTTGATTGAAACATGTTCTCAGGACAGGTATGGAGAGGATGGGAATCTAGGGGAAATCAGAGGGGGCTTTGTCTTGGGCCTGCTCCCTTCTGTGAGGAATGAGGCTGAACTTTGTCTTGCTGCGTATAGGTGCACTGTGGGAAATTTATGTGAAAGCACTTTGTAAACTGTCAAGAGTTTTACCAATGTGAGGCAGGATTATTATCATTATTTTAAAATGCTGCCTTATCGGCAGGAAAAGTTAACGGGCCTCAAGAGAGTAACTCAAGCAATGAAAAAAATCTAGTTTCTGTAATATCTCTTTCTTGATTATGCAAGGAATCCTCTAAAAGCAATGCTGGTCACCTTTAAGATTCAGTTCTGAAATTTTGTGCCATTCGAGATAGCGTGCTACATTGTGTTTTCTTGGTTTGACAGACCATAAATACATCTGTATGATTTTTATTTACTCATAAATAAATTATAAGTTATGAAACCGTGAAATTGTTTCATGTTAAAATTGCAAAAACACTGTGCTTTAAAAAGGATTCTCTAAATTTTAGGGGTCTAGTTATTTGTGTCTTATGTTCAAGAAGTGTCACCTTTGTGTTGACAGTGGATAAGGCATATTTTTTCTAGCATTGATAATTGTAAGTGAAACAAACATAAATGGGAATTACTCCAGCATTGCAAAATTACATCCCAAATGATCCAAGCTTGGAATGTTTTACTTGAAAATTATGAGTATTAAGTGCAACGTTCATTAAATTTAAATATAAAATATAAACCTGTAAGATATCATCCAGTTGAAATTTCCCCTTTTGCAGAGAATGAAACCGAGGCTCACAGAGTCTAAATTATTTGTCTGAGGGCATTCAACTAGCACGCGGCAGAGTCAGAACCTGAATTCAGGTTGGCTGCCACTGCGGTGCTTTGCCTACCGTGCTAACATGCAGAAGTTCAAGTACTTTTACAAAAAGCGATGCTGAAGTTAAACTACTACAGGTTGTCTTAGGTGATATTAAGATTGTGTCTATTTTTTTTCTTAAAATTACATCTATATTTCAATATCTGCGATGGAGTTGATGTGAGGCATGGAGAATGATGTCTTAGTTTCGAAGCCCATGGAAGAAAACCTGAGAGTCCCTTTTGGGTTCCTTATCTGAGCATGAGCATGAAAATTAATACTGAAAGTTAGGAAATGAGAATGGGCAACTAGATGTGTCTCTCTATATTTTTGAAGATAGCTAAATGTAGAATATATTTCAAAATACTACATTTATGGTCCATGTCTCGAAGCATCCCCAAACCCCATTCATCTTGAAGGCGTTGAGTCTCAGAAGGTTCAGAATTGATCAACCATGAAACTGTGACCTAATGGAAACTTGCTAAGAAATAGTAGAATAATATCCTTGCCCTGAGGGCAGAACGCGCAACTCTAGATTTTTCTCTTTTCTCTTTACTCAGACTACAATCATATTCCTTTGTTAGTATTTCCTCTTTGCCTTGTGGTACAATTGACGTTGATAGATAGCATTGAGAAACTGAATTCAAAAAGAAAAAAAAGAAAAGAAAAAAAGCTCTTGGACTGTTGGCTCAAACATAATGTGTGTAGAAAGCTCTCTAGCTGGCCTTGCCATTCTCTTTTTTTTTGGGCTGTAGCTGCTGACAGCAGACACACTGAGCTGTAGTTGGGCCACATTTGGCTCATGTAAATTGTGATAAACAGTGAGCCCATAGTATTTATTTTAAAGATTTCATTCAGTGAAGGTAAGCATTCTTGACTTGTGTATACATACTTGCAAATGGAAAGCTGCAGATGTAAAGATCAGCTCTTAATTTCATGCCACACAATTAATACGGCTGCTTGATGCTCTATTCCTCACAGGCGCAGGGGTGCTGGAACCCTTTGAAGAAGTGTGTAGTTAATAGCCCATATATAATTCAGAAGAAGAAGTCTTCAATGGAAGACCCCCGGGGGATAAATGGACAGTCTGTAAGTAAACAGAATGTCAGTCCTAAGGAAAGAGTTATTACTTTTAAAATCGTAATTACTATTTTTGTTGTAACCTGAGTGTCTGGAAATTCCTCAAAAGCTCTGTACCAATTTTTAATGATTTTAAAAGTTATGAATTAAGTAGTACACGATTTCATCGGCCTATCCTGATTTATCTTTCTTAGAGGTATCAGTTATCAGAAGCAAAGTTCTAGAGGAAAAAGCCAACCTTTAGTATTTCTTGATTATACCAATATGCATAACATAATTTTAAGGCTTACATTTTCCTTTGCCTCTGAGAAAACATATATTCATCTCATAAAACTTGAAATTCATGTCAAAGTTTTGGATTGTTTTATATGTATTCATTTTATGAATAGATATCTATGTATGTGTGTGTATATCTTTAAAGTGTGGGTTTCGTGTGGCATTTTCACAGTTTGATGAACTCTTGAATGGACTTTAGATTAAGGAAAACCTTACATCTTTTAGGTTTTAGTTTGTTTATCTTGTGAGCAGGGGAGAAAGGATTCAGAAATTTTCCTCAGGTTACTATGAGGAAGAAAGAAAGCTTCTTTTGGTGCATAATGAATTTTCTCAGTTAGAGGTAATCTTATAAATAACTTGAGTTATTTAGGACTTGAATAAGTCAATGGATATTAATTTTAAAAAAAGCATATTGCAGTAAATTGAAGTTGTTTCCTTGGAAATTTTCCGTAGCGATACTTGGGGTGGCTTATGTGACTGCTTTTTCAGTTCTCTGATCAGATACGATGCCTCTAGACCTGCGGTTTCATGGCTCAGCTTTGTTCACAATGGAATTATTACAAACCCAGAGTGTGATCTTTAGTAATGCTGTTGTGGTTCCTGTAAATGTGTGTTTTACAAGACCTATTGGTGTTATGCAATAAGCAGTAACTGCTAATGGATAAGGATTTTAATAACAAAGGGTCCAGTGCTATCAAGGTACTTTTGCAGTCACACTGTAGGCAATTACCGAGTGTATTTGATGGATCTCCTAAGTCATCTTGTGAGGTAATTCACATAGAGCACTTCCAGATCATTCCGTATGGTGTAGCTTTTACCCTTAAGAGGAAAAGCACCCTTAGCCCATTTAATTTGTTTGTTTGTTCTTTCAAACTCCTATTATGGGCCTGGGATATTCGATTTTATTATTATATTAAAGATACTATTGTAGTGCTTATAAAATAAATGAAAAATAAACCCACTAATAACGTACTGCTTCCTGCCCCCTGTTATGTAACTTTGCTCGTCAGCTTGATGCGAGTTGATGTGTTGAAGAATCACTTACAAATTTAACAGTATCTGCAGATAAACGTTGCTGATAATTTTTTGTTTGGTATTTCACATTGTGCAAATTCTAATTTAAGATTTAAGAAATTGACAAGATTTGAGACTGAAATGAAAAAAATGGGTCAAGGCTATAATGATTATTTATCTTATTTTTTTGCCCATCATAACCAAAAGATGTGTTTAGTGGGCAATCTCATTACATATCATTTTGAGGTTTTTTTGCTATGTGAAGAGTCAAGCGGCTTTGTTCTCGGACGATATTTGGCCGTCTCAGAGGTATAAAACGAGGGAGGGATATTTCTCAAGGGCAAACACTGTGAAACTGTTTCCTGGCAATTTGGCTGCTCAACCACGAATGGCTGGGTCTTGCAGAGGCCCCTGTGCAGAGGCCTTGGGTGGCGTCCTGGAGGCTCTCGTCCTTTGGCTCTCAGCTTTCACCTTTTCCTTAGGAAGATGGGGAAGCAAGTTCAACATGGGAAGGGGACCCAGAACTTAGCTGAAAACGTTAGATAACTCAGGAAAATAAAGGAGTGAAGGGAGACCTGGAGCAGGACCAGAAGTGCTTGAGCTTCCACACGTGAATTAAACATTCCCTTGCTCGTCACATTCATCTTTCCAAAGTTTTCTTAGAAAAAGTCAGCCATTTTCAGAGTAAACACAAAAGCACGTTGAACCCCCACGTAACTGCTTCCACGTTATCACCATTCTGGCATTCCCTGTTCCTCTTACTGTCACCCACTCTCCACGCCACCACTGAGAGTCTACTATTTTTTCAGTTCCTTTTTTCTAGATAAAATTCACATACTTTGAAAGGCGCAAGTCTTAACTGTACAGTTTTGACAAATGGTGATACCCATCGCAAATTAGAACATTTCCGTCTCCCCAGAAAGTTCTCCTGTGTCCCTTCTTACTCACTCCTTCCCCGATACCTGACCCCTGACCTCAGAGACAATGTCTGTTCCAGTGGTTTTCACCTTTGATCAGTTCCGCCTGTTCCAAAAGTTCATATACATTGAATGCTCACACGATGTGTTCTCTTTCGTTTCTGCCGCCTTTCATTTAGCGTTATGTTTGTGAGATTCATCGTTGTCGTTACATGTATCAGCAGTTTATTCATTTTTATTGATGAATAGTATTCCATAGTACATATTCTTTTTAAAAAATGTTAAATATATTCTAAGTACTTCTCTGGGAACCTCGGTTCTACATATGTAAAATGAGGAGGGTAAAATCTGGTGAACCTAATGTCCTTTTCAGCTTTATTGTTTTGTAATTATTAATTTCCTCCACTCACATCTCACAGAATTACACCTGCTAATGGCCTCTTCTGGATTGTGCCTCTTCTTAGCAAGCCTTAATACTAGATAAGCCTTAATACTTAATACTTAATGCTAGCGTATTCCTGATGGGAATAGGACCTTTAGTTTTCTTATCAAATAGATGGTATTAAAAATAAAAGCTTCTTGATTACACAAATTAATGGAACAGAATTGAAGGCACAGAAGTAAAACCACATGTCTATGGACAGTTAATCTTCGACAAAGGATCCAAGAACATACAATGGAGAAAGGAGAGTCTCTTCAATAAATGGTGTTGGGAAAACCGGACAGCCACATGCAAAAGAATGAAAGTAGACCATTATCTTACACCATGCACAAAAATAAACTCAAAATGGATTAAAGACGAATGTAAGATCTGAAACCATGAAACTAACACAGGCAGTACGCTCTTTGAGATTGGTCTTGGCAGCATTTTTTCAAATACCATGTCTGACCGAGCAGGGGAAACAATAGAAGAAATAAACAAATGGGACCACATCAAAGTAAAGAGCTTCTGCACAGCAAAGGAAATCATTAACAAAACAGACAACCTAACGACTGAGAGAAGATATTGCAAACTATATATCAGATAAGGGGTTAATATCCAAAATATACAAAGAACTCATACATCTCAACAACAAAAAAAGTAACAACCCAATTAAAAAATGGACAAAAGATCTGAACTGAGATTTCTCCAAAGAAGATATACAGATGGCCAACAGGCATACGATAAGATGTTCAACATCATTAACTATCAGGGAAATGCAAATCGAAACTACAATGAGGTATCACCTTACTTCCATCAAAATGGCTAGAATTAACAAGACAGGAAACAATAAGTGTTGGAGAGGATGTGGAGAGAAGAGTACTCTCATACACTGCTCGTGGGAGTGCAAACTGGTGCAGCCACTATGGAAAACAGTGTGGAGTTTCCTCAGAAAATTAAGAATAGAACTACCATACCATCCAGCTATTCAGCTGCTGAGTATTTATCCAAAGAACTTGAAAACACGAATGCATATACATGCGCCCCTATGTGCATTGCAGCATTATTCACAATAGCCCAGACTTGGAAGCAACCTAGGTGCCCATCAAGGGACGAATGGATAAAGATGTGGTATCTATACACAATGGAATACTACTCAGCCATAAGAAATGATGAAATCCGGCCATTTGTGACAACATGGATGGACCTTGAGGGTATTATGCTAAGTGAAATAAGTCAGAGGAAGAAAGTCAAATACCATATGATCTCACTCATAAGTAGAAGATAAAAACAATGACAAACAAGCACAAGCAACAGAGATTGGATGAGTGGTTACCATGGGAGAAGCGGGGAGGGAGGAAGGTGGAAGGGGTGATCAGGCACACGAGTGTGGGGATGGATTGTAATTAATTTTTTGGGGGTGAACATGATGTAATCTACACAGAATTTGAAATATATTATGATGTACACCTGAAATTTATATAATGTTATAAACCAATGTTACTGCAATAAAAAAGATGACTTTTTACCAAAATGGAAAAATTAAATAGGTATTTTATTAACAGAGAGAAGATACTGTTTGGCAGAAGTGACTATAAGTAGTTATACGACTATAATACATATATGTAAGTCAAATTAACTGGAAAATGATAAATTAAATCAGGGTTTCATTTACTGAGCTTCACCGTGAATGAAATATTTTATATAAGCAAAGTTTTAGATAACTTAAATTTCAAAATATAGAATTCAGTGGTTTTCAGTTTCCTTTTTTAAAGCAGGAACATCTCCTTGGAAGCCTGTGTTAGTTTCATCAGGCTCCTATAACGAAGCACCATAAACTGCGGGGCTTAAAACAGCAGGAATTTATTGTCTCGCAGTTCTGGAGGCTAGAAGTCCAAGGTGTGGGCAGGGCTCCCTCAGAAACCTGTGGGGGAAGCCTTCTTGCTTCTGGAGATCTGCTGACAGTCGTGGGCGTGCCTTGGCTTGCAGTGGCAGCCCTCCTGTCTCTGCCTCTGCTGTCACACGGCATTCTTCCCTCTTATGTCTGTCTCTTCTCCTCTTCTTATAGGGACACTGGTCATATTGGATTAGGGTGCAACCTAATGCCCTCATCTTAACTTGATAACATATACAAAGACCCTATTTCCAAATAATATCACATTCGCCAAGACAAGGGATTAAGACTTCAATCTGTCTTTTTAGGGGGATACAGTTCAACCGAGAACAAAGCCTAATAAGAATGTGGGATCTAAAACCTTATCTATTTGCCTAGCCCTCCCACCCCCATCTCCACACCTTGAATAACTTTAGTTAATTTGGTTGCAAATAGTGGAACTCACTAAGAGTTGGCTTAAGTGAACAGAAGGCAAGTAAGTCTTAAGAAAAAACAGTATCCAGGGAATTCAGGCAATTTTCTTTCTGTTTGTCTCTCCACATTTTCTTCAGTCTTCTCTTTGTTTATAGACTGGCTTTTTCTGCTTCCCTGGCACTGCACTGGCTGCTGACCATGCTTTACACATTACTGGGCCATCCACGTGTGGAGAGAAAGACTCCAGTTGGTCCTGCATGGGTCCTGATTCTGTGGCTGATGGAGCAGGGAGCTGCAGGGGAAACATGGCAGTTCCCAGAGAAGGGGCTGGGCAGACCACCGAATAGGTGCCACTAAGACCCTTCAGGAACGGTTAGATGGTTTCAAAATGGTGCACAGAGGCCGTTATTGATGTGCTATCATTTACATTCTAATCATTTTGATGGAAATTTCTAATAGTAAATATACATAATTCTTTCCTGGTGACTTATGGTCGTTATTACAATTTTCAGTTATAAGCTGCATCCCTAATATACTGGTTTTTCTTCTCTCCCTTGATCTGACAGCAACGGTGCTTTGCATTTCAGTACCAGAGAGTAAACCCTAGAGCTGACACTAAACTGGTTGTGATGGGTGCATAGCAAATAGATGCTAACTTGAAAATGGGAAGGCAGTTGAGCACAGTGAAGAAAACCCTGATTCGGAATCAGAAAAACTTGGTTTTGAGTCACAGCTTACTAACTATGGAGACTTGGGAAAGATATTTCAACTTTTGAGCCTCAATTTTGTTTTCATAAATAGAGATAATAAGATCTACATTGCTGGGGCTCTATGATGAAGAAATAAGATATGGTATGCCAAAGCACTTTGTAAACTGGATAGCAGTTTATAGAGTCACTAGTGCCAAGCCCAGTGGGGCATTTTTGTGGAAAGGGCAGGATGTTTTGAATCAAACATATATGCTTGAATCTTTGTTCTGCACTTGGGCTGTTTTTGTTTGTTTGTTTGTTTTTTGCTGAAGAAGGTTCACCCTGAGCTAACATCTGTGCCAGTCTTCCTCTATTTAGTATGTGGGTCACCGCCACTGCACGGCTGCCAACGAGCGGTGTAGGTCCGAGCCCAGGAACTGAATCCGGGGCGTCCAAATGGAGCACACTGAACTTAACCACTAGCCCACAGGGCCAGCCCCCGGGCTGTTTTTTTAACCTTTCTCAGCCTCAGTTCTTCCTTATTTGGCAAGTGGGGATAATAATACCTTCCTTGCAAGATTGAATGGTTCCAATTAACATATGAAGGACATCTAGTCAATAAGAGCACAGTTTCTGGAGCCCGACTCCTTGGGTTCAGATTTGAGCTGTGACACTCTCTAGCTGCGTGATGCCGGGCATGTCTGTGTGCCTCCCGTGGGCCATTTTCCTCGTCTGTAAAGGGGGTTGAGGGTAAGAATGTACATCACAGGGTTGGTGTGAAGATTGAATGAGGTTCTATCTGTGAAAGTACTTAGCTGGTGCCTGACCTACAGTAACTGCTATCTTAGTGTTTGCTGTTGTTACTGATATTATCTCGAACGTGCCGGGCACGTATAGAGTGAGTGCTTAAAAAATGCTAGTTATTACTTAATTAAAATGAATTTCAGGGGGAGGATGAGGTGCTGTCTCTTAATTTAGTTGTAAAGGACGCACATTCACAGGGTTAAGATGAAATTATGACTCGGGATGTCAGACCATGCTGGAAGAAATTAGACAGAATTTTTCCTTTGAACAGGGAAGGCTGGTTGGGACACACTGAAAGACCCCCAAGTTGGAATATGATCTGAGGGTTTGGAGGAGCCTGGCTGACAAAGTTCAAATTGGGCACCAGGTTGTATTAGCAGTTGGGTATTTTAGGTAAAGCATAAAACCTAGACAGGAAAATTGCTCCCGAGCCAGGACAGTGACTTGTTTATATTTCCAGGGCCAAACACAGTGTCAAGCCCTTTATGTGCTCTCAGTAAATGTTTGTTTATCTGAGCTGGCCGACAGCTTGTGTCCTGGTATAGCTCACTTGGTCCATATGCATCGAACAAATGGAGTGTGACAAGGATGAAAATTGCTTGTGGCTGATGCTAGAAAGAAAAGAAAGGGGCTCTAACCATTTAGATGCACTGCCTCTGGCCTGCCTCTCCTCTGGCACGCTTAATGTGTGGGGGGTCTGAGAGCTCAAATACCTGTAGGGGTCAGAACCGGGCGTATGTGAGCAGTTAACAATGATGGCGTGTGCATCTCTCTTTCTGAGTAAGACGCACGGACTTTGAGACTTGGTGTTTTTTTGGAATTAGGAAGCAAAGATTCATTACTTAAAAGCAAAACACACCTTCCTGGTGTACAACTCTTTTACGGATGATGGTAATCACCAGAAGCATGAGCTAGAATAAGAAAGCCATTTCAATGTGGCGATAATATTATAAACTTTTCCTGTAAAGGACCAGATAGTAAATATTTTAGGCTTTGCAGGCTAGTAGACCTCTCTGGCATATTTTCCTCATTGTGGCATGACAGTTGCTACAGACAATATGGAAAAGAGCCACTGGATGCTGTGAATGCATGTGGGTAAACCGAGGCTCCCAGCTTTGTTCTCTTGTTGGCACTTGCAGCTGGGTCTGCGGTTGCTGTCCGTCCCCTGTTGAGGTTTCTCATTTTGTTCCTCACATCCTAGCTCTGTCTTCTTAGATTTGACTTATTTCCTCCCTCTGGGCCACCTTTTCTTGATTTGTAAATTGAAAAATTGAGGAGAAGATCTCTTCTAGTTCTAACATAGCACAATTCTATTAGTGTTCATACTGTATTGGATAATCAAAGTTGATAAAGTTTCTGCATCACAAAGTAAATACGTGTCGTGGTTGCCAAGGGCTGGGCACTAGGGCCCATCTTGGAAGCCAAGCATCTTTGTGAACCCACCAGGTGCTCAGTTTGAGGATCCAATTCCGCAGTTCCAGAATTGCCTTTGAACCCCAATATGACATGACTCATTTCTCAGGTCTCCTGATCTTTTAGTTTTACACCCTTCTTCATCCCTCAGTCAATGACTATTATTATTTCTAGAGCCCACAGTGTGTCTTTATGTTGGCACTAATATTGTGATAAAGCTTCCTTGATGCCCACATTTCTGCACATGGATAATTTATTTTTATGTAATAACAAATACAAATGCTCCTATGATTAATTTTAAAAGCTACCTGGACCATCAGTAAAGAAGCACTTCTACGCTTCATATCCCAATCCAGAATGTATTTGTGGTGAGTTTTGAATGTGTCCATCACTTCTTTGATACTCTTCCCTTTACGAGATGGAGCCTCTTGGAGGTGAACCCCTCCCCTTGTACAAGTGACTCACTTCTACGAAGCAGAAAAAAGAGCATTAGTGATGGTGTGCCACCATGGGTACTAGGGCCTAAAAGCTGCTGTGGCTTTCTCCTTGCTCTCTCCTGAATCACCTACTGTGGGGGAAGCCAGCTGCCGTGTAGTGAGGACACCCAGGTGACCTGGTGGAGAGGCCCATGTGGTCAGGAGCTGAAGACTTCTTCTCCCTCCCTGTGAGGGAGCCTTCCTGGAAGTGGAGCCTCCAGCCCCAGTCCAGCCTTCAGATGGTGCAGCTCCAGCAGACGCCTGATGCTCCTCCCCGTGAGAGCCCTTGAGTGATACCACCTAGCTAAACTGTTACCAGATTTAGGACCCTGAAAAACTGTGAGATATAGGAGGGCCGGCCCCATGGCCGAGCGGTTAAGTTTGTGCACTCTGCTTTGGCAGCCCAGGGTTTCGCCTGTTCGAATCCTGGGCGCAGACATGGCACCGCTCATCAGGCCATGTTGAGGCAGCATCCCACATGCCACAACTAGAAGGACCCACAACTAAAAGTATGCAACTATCTACTTGGGGGGGATTTGGGGAGAAAAAAGCAAAAAAAAAGAAAAGATTGGCAAGTTGTTAGCTCAGGTGCCAATCTTTAAAATAAAAAAAACAAAAAAAAACCTTCGAGATAATAAATGTGTTATTTTAAGATGCTAAGTTTTGGGGTAATTTGTTACACAGCAGTAAATAACTAATACAGTGACCCTATTGGCCAATTTTTGCATTAAAATGATCTTTCCTCAGTATTTTTTGAGGAGAAGAAGTGAAGCTTGGTAATATAATTATATAAACACATATTATTTATTATAGATAATATAACTCTATGAATATATTTAATTATATAAGTATAATTAATATAATTCATTTTTCCTATTGCATTTCATGTTGAATCAGTCCTTGGGTGTTTCTCTCCCTTTTACACACTGAGTACATTCAGATGTCAATTTATTTATCTTTCTCTGCTCCCCCAAACAGTACTCTTTCTTCTTCATACACTAAGTGCTTTGAACTGCTAATCAGCATGTATTTTATTCTGTCTTGTGTTGTCCACACGTATTTACAGGTCTGCTTGCTTTCTAGACTGCAAGCTATTTGAGGACAGAGCATGAGAGGAATAACCACCCTCCCTCTGACACTCAGCCCTCTCTGTTGTGCACATTGTAGACGCGAAATACATTTTGGTTGAATGAATGAATGAATATGTGCAATTGCCTGGAGTGGAGGTTTGGTCAACAGAGAGAAATCTTCACATGTGCTAGTTTGGCGTCCTTCACTCCACGTGGTTCCAGGGAACCAAGCACCTTTGGAAAGAGACTGGAATCGGGCTCAGAGCTTTTCTTGCTCTGCCAGGTTTCGTGAAGGTAGAGGGATGCTGAAAACAAACACTACCGCTGTGAAGCCTCATTAACTGGACCTCTATTAGTGGAAAATTTCTGATAATTTGAACAGAGAGCAGAGAGTCAGGTTAATTTTTACATATGTCCTTTATGAAAATAGGATTATAAGAGAGAATGACAATATAGATTAATTTTACCTATGTATATAAACATAGGAAAATAGATGGACAAAATAAGCTAACAATCGTATACCAAAAATGTCATGTGCTTTTTGGGAATCTTATTCATTGGAGAAATTTTTCCAAAGTGCTCTACTAGGTGAAACTAGGTCAATTAATATTTATATTTCAAAGGAATTCTTAAAATTTCTTTGAAAAGTCTCCCAAATTGAAACAATGTAAGTCAGAGTAACATTCTCTTATTATTATTATTTTCTTTTGCTGAGGAAGATTGGCCCTGAGCTAACATCCCTTGCCAATCTTCCTCTTTTTGCTTGAGGAAGATTCACCCTGAGCTAACATCTGTGACAATCTTCCTCTGTTTTGTATGTGGGTTGCTGTCACAGCATGACCACCACCAAGTGGTGTAGGTCTGTGCCCGGGAACCGAATCTGGGTCTCCAAAGCAGAGCACACCAAACTTAACCACTAGGCCATGGGGCTGGCCCCTAAAATTCTCTTATTTTTTGAAATTTTGATTCACGTAATGCTATGAATCTGTACTCCCATCTCACATCAATAAAGCGGTAACGGAACTTGTGTTTTTATCAGTCTGAGTCGGTGGATTCCTCTGAGAGTACAGGAGGGAGGATGGAAGTGGCAGGCTGCTGAAGGCTTGTGTGGGAGTTCTGACTCAGCTGCTGTCTGAGTGGGCAAATCTCTGATCATTTCTGAGCCAGGGTCTTCATCTCTAAAACGGGGATAATATTTTAGTCCTGGGTATCTAGAATTGTTGTAAGGATCAAATGAGAACATGAGTGCCTTATTAAGCAGTATAGCAATATACATACACGTTGTGTGTTTATCAAGAGCACACCTTAAAAAACAGCAAAGCGTGTGTCTTCTTCCAGGTGGTATTAAAAACAAACAAACTTCCTGTGTCCTCTAACAATTGTCCTTTCTTTTTATAAGGGAACGGAAAAAAGAAGAGTTTCTTTACTTCTCTGATTTTATTTCATTAATATTTTCATTTTGAAATATGGTGTGCAGAATGTGAGAGGATGCAAGAGATAATCGCTGTTGGGCCATACAAATATTGAAATGGATGACCATTCATTCACTAGTTCTTGTTTTTACTTAAATCATGTATAAACCGTAATTCCTTTTAGGGATGCAATAATTTATGGTAATTTATTTTGATGTCTAGAAAGTCTCAATTTTTTATGAAATCAAAAATCATTTGGGGGCTGGTCCGGTGACTTAGCAGTTAAGTTTGCGCCCTCCACTTCGGCGGCCCGGGGTTCGCTGGTTTGGATCCCAGGTGCGGACATGGCACCGCTTGGCAAGCCATGCTGTGGTAGGCATCCCACATATAACGTAGAGGAAGATGGGCACAGATGTTAGCTCAGGGCCAGTATTCCTCAGCAAAAAGAGGAGGATTGGCAGCAGTTAGCTCAGGCTAATCTTCCTCAAAAAGAAAAAAAAAGTGAAAAAAATTTAAAAAATCATTTGGCAAGGTATTTAGTATGTGCTGATTTCTTTCCTTAATGAGGCTGTTACATTTTAGCCATCTCGGATTTTTTTCAAGAATAAATTTTGTGCTTTGAGTATCCAAATATTAACATTAACACCAGTTATGCTTTACAAGGATAAAAATAAGTGATGGATTATTTATTATTAAAATGATCTATTATTTACAATTCCCTTTCTATTTTCATTTACAAAAAGAAATAGATCTTCTTAGCATCAGGAAAAATGACCCAACACACATTCTACTTTTTTTTACCCTCAGTGCTTATATTAGTGATTTGTCCATCCAAGTTTCTATGAGACATTTAAAAAACATACATTTTCCCTGGTCTCATCTGGTCAGCTGGGAGGGTTAACTTTAAAAATGGGTTCAAAAGTGTTTTGTGTTTCGATGTGTGGAATTACGTACACTGAACAGTGTTTGTAGTTGGTTAGCTCTGCCTGCACTTAACCACTTGTCTTCTCAAAATAGGAAGCTGTTGGTAGTGAAATGGGACCCAAACAACTTTAAATGATTTCATCCATAAAGCTGACTTTTACTGAAGTTCACTTATTAAAAAGTTCACATTAGACATTACAATTAGTTGTATGATCAGATCCCAAATTATTTGGGAAAAAAAATATACTCTGTATTTACTATGGACTAACACAATCAGATTTATGTTTTAGCTTAATCAATTAGCATTTTATCTTGCCTTTTAAAAAATCGTTACCTTTCTCTTTGCCTGAAGATATGGTGACTGATTTCAATCAAAATTGGTCTGCATCTTATTCATTCAAAATTTAAACTGTGAGCCAGGCAGCCATCTTAAAACAATATGGTAGCCAACAAAAATTTTCAAATGAATATGTGATCTGTTTGCGATATTGGATGAGGACTATAATTCACAGAACCATTAGCAATGGCAGCAAGAGACGTAACTGGGCTAATTCGTACCAGTGTGCCGTGAGATTCCGTGGTGAACTTCTCATTCCTTGGACCATTAGAGTCCTTTGAAAGTTGCATTAACTTTTTGGGACAAAGGTGATCTGCTGGAGTTGTAACTGGAGCTAGTGGCTTTCACCTACACTGCCAATAAGACTTGAATAGATTTTGATGTTACTTTGGAAGACAAGGTCTGAAATTCGTATAATGTTCTCACCTACCTTAAAAAATGAGAAAAGATAGGGTAATACTAAAGGCATTTGTAAATGTAAAATATATGTATAAATCGATCATCCTATAATCTAATGAAAACTTTTAAGATGACAAATGTATTTTGCTAAAAATGAAAAAATCTATTGTGTGTTAAATTGATTGAGATATTGTTCAAAGTTTTTAAGTTTTTGCAAAAAAGTTTTTGCCAAAAAAGTTTTTGTCCTGATAGCTAAATTCTTCATACATTGTATGTTTTTAAGTCCTTAGACCAATGAGAGTCCTTAAACACTGCAAGTTACAGGAAAAGATGAAATGGGCTGATTTTCTTGGGACGTATTAGCTTTATGTCCTTTGAGATGTCCAGTGCCTATTACTACTAAGAAGAAATGGCATTTATTAGGCGCTTACTGTGTACCAGGGGCTGTTCTGAGCACTTTACACATAGAGCCTTAGCTCATTACTACTTGGTCATAGCCTGTTACAGACTTGTGCGTGGGAAGAGGGGAACTGGCTTACCTCTAAAGCCCTCTCACCACTGAGATTTGGTGAATCCATGATTTATTACCTAGTGCTTAATGAAAGAGAGGAAGTGGGCCTATAAGGATCAAGGTGGTTTTTCCATATTCAAAGAGGCAAAATGCATAATGCTCTCTGTGTTCCTTTGGGGTTAGCATATAATTTTGAAGAAGACTTGCTATATTTTTCCAGAAAGGTTCACATAAAGCACACACAGTTTAGAAATACTTGCACTATTTTTTTTTGCCATTTTTCAAGCACTCTTGAGCCTCAACATATATTATTGAAGTCCGTTAATTCTTTCTAATATTTGCCAAAAGTCCTTATTGACCCATGATCAAGTAATATAAGCTTTAGCTGGTTATAAGTTAATTTAGGGTAATACTCTTGGTTTTTTCTCTTATTTTTTAAAATTTCTTTTTAACAGAAGTTCAGATTAGTAGTTACAAATCTGACCCTAAAATGAGAAATCTAACTAAACGCTTGTTGAACAAGTAATAAAAACCTTTGAAAATATGAACAGCCTTGAGAGAAAAGTATAACAGGGGCTTGCTTGTGAAACATTTGAAAAGCACAAAGCAGGTTACCTCACTTTTGTTTGCATTTGGGGGAAAAAAGTATGTTTAGATTTTGGTGGTTTAAAGAAATATGTCAGGAGACCGTATTTCCTCCATTTAAATTTTTACAGAGGTAAAGAAATTCTACAATGATTTCTCCGGTTCCTAGATGCCTGCTTTCCCCTGCATTCTACTTTTACAAATTTCTGGAGAGAATCTCCAGATGAATCTCCATTTTGCTTTGAATAGTCTTGTTTAACTTCTACCGTTTCTTTACAAATACACAAATCACTTCCCATGTGTAGGTCCAAATTTTTCAAAATATTACTCTATGAGTATTTTCAGTTAAATTAGAATAAAATTCACAAATATCATCTTATTAGCCTTAATTCCATGTCGCTGCAATGTAAGTGATATTGAGAACAAATTAGGGATATGATTGAAAACATCATATTTTTTAGCCATCTTTATAGTTTTTTTCTCATTATTTGTTGATATTGTTTCCATCTATTATCAATTATACTGTATGTATTCTCTTTTATTCAATTCCAAGTAATGCTGGCTTAATTTGAGTTAGAAAAAAATAAAGTTTTTTGTTTTTTTTTTAAAGAGGGGACCCAGTGTAGGATTACGGGAATAATCTGCTATATCCAGTCTTGTGATAAATGTTCTTTAGAAACTTTTTCAAATTCAGTTACATGTTGAGATTCATGAAACTTTGGGAACCAGAATATATTTGCAACTAAGTCCAAAGACAGTTAACTGCAATTCCTTCTGTAAGTTTTAGAATGACATGCGTTTTTAATAAAATTTTTAAAAAATTCTTGAAGGTACTGTATTTTAGGATCCTTTATTTTATACAAATATACTTTTGGATCTAAAAAACTGTCCCCAGCCTGTGTCTTTATTTCCGATCTTCATTAGCTCTTTGATAGAATTAGCAAAAGTCAACTAGGAGCGGGGTCCAGCTCACTCAGGCTGAACCCCGGCCTGGGGGTGTGGAGGTGGGGAGAGGAAGCCCTTCATCTCTTTTTCAGAGGTGTGGTTCTGTTTACTTTGGAAAGAAAAGAGACAAGTATCTCCTAAAGTGGATTAGACATGGCAAGACGACCCGATGCATCCCACTAGAAACTCTCAAGCAGCTGTGAGGATGCCTTACGTGTGAAATTTCTTACCTTCTTAAAAATCTTGATAGAGTTGTAGCTAAGCTCTTAACAGTCAGAAACAAACTGCCAATGAAGTTTATTTTCTTTTTTGCTGAGTTTTCTGGACCATTGTTCCGCTTGAGGGGCCCTGTTTGTTAGTTTTGGCTCCGGCACCTCTCTTCCTTCAGGATCAGCTCTCCTTAGGCACTTGTGCAGCTCGGGACCCGGGGGCTCCCTGACAGTTTATTCACAGCCCCGGCTAAAGCATAATTCAGCTGCGTGACTTCCTGCCTCAGAGGAGGGGGTGGCCGCCGAGGGGGTTTGTATCTGTAATGTAAATATCGAGTTGATTTTGCGGAAAACTGGGACATTTTTGTTTGTTCTCATAAGACATTCCTGCTGCAAGTTTTATTTTAAAGCTGGCTTTTAGCCTTTTTTTGCTCTGACTTGGACACTGATCTGATTTTCTGCTTTCATGGCCCTTTTTTTTTAATTTAAAATATTTAATTCAACATTAGCTGTGCTTACAAGCTACATAGCAGAATAAAATCACATTATGAACATTGTAGTATTAGATTTTATCACCATTTATTTCTTCTAGCCTGTCCAGGGATTTCTTCATGTTCAGTAGAACTAATTTGCAGTCAGACACCGAGGTCTTCTAGAAAGCCAGCAGGCTCCAGAAATTAATTTATCCAAATAACCGATCCCTCCTAGGCCAACCATAGAGGGACACCAAAATGGCCTAAGAAGGCAGAGCCTCCTTTTGAAGTCTGGAATGTTTTGACTGACTTGAAACAGGCGGCTGCAATGAAAGGATAATTTTCAGTGACCCAGGGGATTTTTTCGCCATTTTCAAATATTAGGTAAAACAAAGAGAAATTGCTTGCTCTAATTTAGAAAGACTTAGTAATCAGGAAAGCAACCAGACCAGTTCCAAGGTACATCCCAGGAGCTTATTTACTAAACCTCGATGGCTGGCAAAATTAAAATCGTTGTACTCTTAAAAAAGTCTGAGAGGGGATCTGTTTTAGTCAACATTATCTGTATTTTCATCACCTGTGCCTGAATCATTTTCTTAGTATTTTAAAAAAGAGAAAGCTAATTGCCTTGATTATTGCCATTTAAAGAATTGCTATATTTTAATCTTAAGTTTATTCGACAAACAGGAGGTTATAATTTAAAATAGCCTACTACACTAAATTTGTTTGCTAGAAATACTGAGTAGATATTTCATATTTGTCTGATTTTCAAAAAATTAATAGATGTTAAGGCCATTAAATCTTTAAACTGTCCAGTGAGCAGAAGCACAGGAGCAGCCAGGTGTAAGGAATATTTTTGACTACGAAGTCAGAGGAGGAGATCAAAGTCATTTTGAGGAGATTCTTTCCTCGTACTGTAGATAAATATTCATTGTCACAGAAAAAAAAATTACCTTTTCTGTTTTTAGTGAAGAAAATGAATTAAAAGTAGGAATTGGTAACCAAACAGCTGTGCATTAAGATAGAGATAGGAAATGCTTCCTTTTTACAAAATACGTTCTGTGTCACCCATAGTGCAATTATGCTCTTTTTATAGTATGCTCAAAGAAAAAGGATTAAATAATACTTGTAATTTAGGAGTTTAGGATATTAGTAGATACCAACTGACTTTATGAACTTAGGCTTTATTTTATAGTTTTGGAGATTTATAAAGTAATTTATGTACTGATGAGGCCTTAAGTATGCCAGTCCTATTGCTGGCAATTGGTCACTCTTTAATTGGTGAAGTATGTGCTCATTTAATTTAAGTGAGACTGGAATGGTGATTTTGTTTTGATCTGTTGTCAGGTTTGCTTGCTTGTTTTGAACTGGGTTGACTGGTACTCGACATTCTTGTTGCTGAAGCTGTTAAACCTTATTTATCTAAGTTTCACCTTTAATTTTTGTACCAGTTGTCCATTTGATCAGCTGCCCTTATAAAGCCACAGTACCTGGTGTATGTAAGAAAAACCTCTGAAGGCAGTGTTGTAATCGGAGGTGACATTAACATTAGTCCTAAGTGTTAGAGAGAGAAAATAGCATTATCCCTTCACTTTTTTTTATCATCTTCAAGTTTTTCTTTTACCTGCTAAAATTCTGAGTAAAAGCTGTCAACTCTTTAGTAAGTTGTGGGAAATAGCCTTTGGAAAAGAAGAAAATCGAGAGGTTCAAGTAACAGTTGACTGGGGCCAGCCGTGTTGATGACTTCAGGCAGCAAGTTGAGTTAAGCTATCTTTGGTAATAAGAACTAAGACTGTGTTAGTACATAGTAGAGACTTGAGAAAGGTTTGCAGCCAAAATGTAGGAGGACAATCGGGAGAGAATGGCTGCTCCTACCAGTGGACTACAAAGAAAAGTGTCTGCTAGGGTTCTACAATCCGTTGAGCCATGGGAAGAAAGTAGAATCTCTAATTTTTAATCTATTCCTTTTAGAAAGAACATATTTTGTGTAGGTTTTATATGTAATATATACATAAAGCACTATTTGTATATAATGTATAGATACACGTGTGCTGAAATTTTTTTTTACTGATGAGGAATCAATGTTTAAAAAATATTTGGAAATGTTTAGTTTTGACAATAGTTAACTTTATATGCTTTATCCTACGTATTTTCCATTGAGAATCAGCAGTTAGGGGCTGGCCCTGTGGCAGAGTGGTTAAGTTCATGCTCTCCTCTTCCGCAGCCCAGTTTTGCTGATTTGGATCCTGGGCATGCATCTACACACCACTCATCAAGCCATGCTGTAGTGGCAACCCACATAGAAGAACTAGAATGACTTACATCTAGGATATACAACTATGTACTGGGGCTTTAGAGATTAAAAAAAAGAGGAAGATTGGCAACAGATGTTAGCTCAGGGCCAATCTTCCTCACCAAAAAAAAAAAAAAAAAAACACACACACACACACAGAATCAGTGATTATATATGTTGATCAGGAATCTAAGTAATTGAAATATGAAATTCCATACTCACGATTAATAAATGTATATAGATATTTTCATTTTGGAGATGTACATTTTGTATTTTTCTCTATGTTCTGAACAATATGTCTCAATGGAGTTGACCATATCTTATCTTTAAAAAGTTCTTTGCTTAAAATCACGTAATGTGAATGTATATCATTACATAAATATTACCTTATGTTTACACAGACTAATGAGGAAACTTGGGTAAAAAGTAGCTGATCTTTTCCTTGAAATTATGTTAATTAACTTTATGATAACTTTTCTTTTCTCAGTATTCATAGGTTTGTCATTTCTTGCTGTTTGAAATTACTGTAAATTTGACCTCGGATAAGTAATTCTATACATACCTGGTGACAGAAGGCTTAGTGAGGACAGAGTGCTTTTTTCCTAAATATTTAAAAAATGTTCTTATGGGAGAAGAATTCATCTTAACATGTTTAACTGCAAATGACAGAGGATAATAAGTTCAGTTTTGGGCATTTTGAATCTAAGAGGTTTTGGGAATATGCAGGTCATTTCTGTAGTTGAAGATTTGGATTCAGGTTTTTAGAGTAGACTGGCCTAAAAGTATAGATTTTGGGGCCATTGGCAAGTAGATGATACTGAAGCCAGACTATGAAGCAACCCAGGAGAAGTGTGTTGAGGGAGAATGACCAAAGAAGAGAAGACATAGGGGCATGTCAGAGCCAGGGAGGGGTGAGGGGCCAACTGTGAGGTCTGAGGCACTGTTGGAGAGGTAGATGGATCAGAGACAGCGAGACAGCTCCCAGAAGAGGAATGGTTGGCAGTGCGAGGTTCCTTTGAGGGATTGAATCAGGTAAGTCCTAACAGGCATACAATGGACAGGACACCGTTAGTCCTGGCAGTTTGAGTGGGATAGCCATGGGCGGGGTCCAGATGACTTGTGTTGCTAAGTAAATGGGAACTGAGGTACAGGAGAGACAGTACTGAAATCCAACGATCCTTTCTAGAAGTTAGGCTGAGTAGAGAAAGTTAGGGCCAGAGCTAGAGGGAGTTGAAGGATTGGGGGGAGATGTTTAGAGGAGAAGGTGTCCAAGCAGAGGGGGGTCCATGGAGAGCCCGCTCTCCCTCCTCTGATCCCAAACGCCCTTTACTGTCGCTCTGTCTCGTGTGTACCCTCCTTTTCAGAGAGCGCGACACTGTGGGAAATGGGAAAAGCACTGGTAACACTGTATTTTGGCCATAGGATGTTTATATTTGCATAGTAGCAAATAGTCATTCGCGTGTTACTGGCTGAGGACCGACTTGCACTGACTCTTATGGTTCTAAAGACCATCCCTTCCTCCTTGGCGTCACATATCCTGTGCCACTTCTCTCCCTGGCAGGAGCCTCCTCCTTCTGTTTTGAAATCGAAGGCCAAGCCTTATGTGAAGACTATGCTGGGCGCTCCAGCTAGTCGTCTTCTCCCTTCTGTGAGCCTTGAGGAGCGCTATTGTGGCCCTTATAAGATGACTTAGGGCTGGCCACTCACACGGCTCTCTTCCAGGGAACTGAGTTCTCAGAGGAGCACCCTGGCCTGTTTCTTAACCACTAGCCTATCATGTTGCCTGGCACTTAGTGGTTACTCACTCAATATTGCTTGAATGAATGAATGAATAAAGGAGGACATGAGAAAAGACAAACTATAAGTATTGGGAAAGGCACCAGAAACTATCTTTGTGACTATAGGTTATTTGTATTCATTATACTCATCTATGTGCAACTAGCTAAAGGCCAGATTGATCTATAAAGAGGGAATAATTATTACATTTAACTGAGATTATGTTTTCACATCATGACCCTTGTTTATTCAAAGTAGGGAAATACTTAGTTGATTAATCTCAGCCTTTTGGAAAGCATATATTTGTGTAGGTTTTATATTGTATGTAATATGTCAAAGTAGAGATATACTTTACGGTATTCATCATTACTTGGCAAGTAAAGGAAAATAAATTAGAATTTCAAAAGGAAGTTTGAATTACAAAATGTCTTGTTGGAAGTATTTAGAGTACAATTATCATTGGTTTTTTTTAGAGTTTGATCACTTTCTTATTTGTGCTTTTTTTTCTTTCTTTTTTTTTTTGGTAAAGAAGATTGGCCGGCCCTGAGCTAACATCTGTTGTCAATTTTCCTCTTTTTCTTTTTCCCCAAAGCCCCAGCACATAGCTGTATATCCTAGTTGTAGGTCATTCTAGTTCTTCTATGTGGGATGCCGCCACAGCATGGCTTGATGAGCAGTGCGTAGGTCCCCACCTAGGATCTCAACCGGCGAACCCTGGGCTGCCGAAGGGGAGTGTGTGAACTTAACCACTTGGCCATGGGTCTGGCCCCACAATTATAGTTTTAATGGAGGCTATAATGCTCAATGGACTATTGTTGAAAAGTTCTGTTTGCTTTTAATTTTTCTTTACAATGGTCGCTCCTATTGCATAAGAATCTTCAAAGTAAGTGGAATGCAAACTAGTGTAAAAAAATGACGGGTTGAGAAATATTTTACATAATTTTCTATGTTTCTATCATTTATTCCAACAGTATTGGACTTAGCACTTTTCTGTCTTGGTGATGCCCTGGTATGAACTGTTTCAGTAGTAAAAATGTGCTACTGTATAATTAGCTTATTCTTTTGATGTTCAGAGTCAGCTTGATTTTGTGCTTGTGATTAACTGCAAACTTTTACAGAGCCAGCAACTGAATACTTACTATAAAAGAATAAATTGGATTAATTTCTCTTAGAGTTAGAGTCAAGAAATTTAGAAGCAGAGAATTGGAGAAGGAGAGCCTGGCTCTGGGGTCACATGACTTGGGTTCTCATTTGGGCATCGTCACTGACTGACTGTGTGACCCCAGCATGTTCCTTATCTGGCTTCCTCATCTGAAAAATAAGCTAATAAAATGTCATGGAGTTGCAAGAAACACATGATACAGTGCTTGGCATGTGGTAGCTACTCTTCTAACATCAGTCTCAGTTTCTTCAATGAGTTTGTTCTACTTTCTTTCACTAGGCACTGCAAATATGTAACTCATTGTCCTTTCTTTTTTACCTTGCCACCAGGAAGGAAGATGAGAGACAAGTTTAGTGCTAATTATTGAGAGTTGTCTTATTCTCGATCTAAGTATAGTTTTCTACGTTTTGTCTTCTTCATTAATTTTTATGTCTTCAAGTTTTTTAAAAGACTGCTATTTCTTTCTTTTTTTTTTAAAGATTGACACCTGAGCTAACAACTGTTGCCAATCTTTTTTTTTTTTAATTGCTTTTTCTCCCCAAGTCCCCCCAGCACATAGTTGTATATTTTAGTTGTGGGTCCTTCTAGTTGTGGCATGTGGGATGCTGCCTCAGCATGGCCTGATGAGCAGTGCCATGTCGGCGCCCAGGATCCAAACCAGCGAAACCCTGGGCCGCTGAAGCTGAGCATGCGAACTTAACCACGGGCCACGGGGCACGCCCTAAGCCTGCTATTTCTATACCAATAGTGCATTGAAAATAAAACTTCAAGTGATACAACAAATTGTTAAAAAGCAAAGCTAAAGAAAACCACCTCAAATCCCATTTTTGAGAAATAACCATTGATAGTATTAGATATATATCATTCCAGACTTTTCTTGATGCATATGTGCAGATGAAAAATAATTTTATAAAAGTTGGATGTTTGTATTTAATTCTATTTGATTTCAAAAGAAGAAGAAAAATGCAGCGAGCTAAAGAATTGTTGAACTCCACGAAGATGTTATTTTCTCAACTAATATTAATTTATAAAGGACAGTCTGAAGTTGAGAAAAAGATAAATATGAAACTACCAAGTAAGAGTTATTTTAAACCTACATATATCGATTTTAGACAGATTAACATTTTGTTGTAAAACCTGAAAAAATTAGCCCACTTCTCATTTCCTCTTTCCCATCTGAGAGTTTTTGTTCCTTATTCTTTGCTATTGTAAAGGTCTGTAATATGCTGTTATGAAAATTCTAATAACTGTTTAATCTTAGGTACTAAATACTCTTTACTATTTCAGTGAATCCAGTGTTTATTACTATTCTTTTTTGATTATCTGTTTTGAAATTGTTAGTAGAATAATTTTTAAGAAGGGCTCATGGGGTGCTATGCTGTCTGATTTTGTGCAAGTTGGAGAATGTCTGGATTGCCTTCATAATTAAAAAGTACCTTGAGAGGACAAGATTATTGGGTCTCATTGTCTTCCCCTTAACTTTTTTGACATCACGCTGATGCCTTCTGTTGTTGCATGCTGCTGTGGAGAATGGTGAGAGTGGCTCCATCTTTCTACCTGTGTCTGGTTAGATTCTTTTCTCCTTGAATGTCCTTATCATATTTCTTTGTCCTTAAGGTTTACTAACAACATATGTTTGTGAGTTGATTTTTCTGTATCACTCTTTTTCCTTTTTTTTGTGGCATGTAGTGTGTCTTTTTTACAATTTATATACCAGGAAATCTTTGTTAATGTTATGTGAGATTGGTGTGCCCTTTTGATTAAAAAGTTCAAGTATAGGGGCCGGCCCAGTGGTATAGCAGTTAAGTTCCCACGTTCCACTTCCACGGCCCAGGGTTCACTGGTTCGGATCCCAGGTGCAGACATGGCACCACTTGGCAAGCCATACTGTGGCTTGTAACCACAAGTTACACTCCCAGTTTTCTATTTCTTTCGGAAGTTCTGCCTGCTCACTTTTTATCACCCTTTATTGTTTTATATTATCTTGTCTGAGCTTTTTTTTTTCCTTTAAAAGGTCACAAGGTCTATAATTTATTTAAAATTTCTTTTTCTAACCTCTTTTTTCACCCTCCCTGCATAATGTCTCTTGTCACATATGTAGTTCTGGGCTATGAACACCTTTCTCAAGTTCAGCTTTGAGCTACAATGAGCTTAGAAGACATTATCGTTCATTCATAAAGCCACTCTGAAGGAATAGTAGGGAAGCTGGCGATCTCCTCCTATAAATCGGGGTTGGCATTGTACAGAATGTACAGCCTCTTACATTTTGTAGGAATACTTAGGATTTATGTGACACTTTCTGGATTGGGAAGTGCTTTCATATGTATCATTTGATCATGACAAGAAAATATGAATAGACAGGAGATATTATCTACTTTTCTACTGTGGAGGGTACTGGACTTCAAACAGCATGTGAGTCTTGGTCAGGGTCACCAGGCTGTGACCCAGGCCCAGGACAAGGTAAACCGGTACCGCAACCCCACCTCTGCTTCCTGGTTCGGTGGTGTTTGCTCCCTCCCACTTTCCTTATGTTGGTGGGAAGAAGACACCTAAGATTATTGTGTTAATTGCATAAGTTCCTCCAATTTTTTATACAATCCTGAGGCTTGATTTATTAAATGACAACAAAGATGACAGCGACAGCATGTCTCAAGCAGCAGCATAGAGCACGGAGCTTAGAGGCGGCTACCGGCTTCACGAATGGGCCACTACCTACCTCGCTCCTCCACGTGCATCTTTGACTGACCATGCACCTTTGTGCTGTGGCACAGCTGGTGTTCTCACCTGGGCTGTTCCCTGTCTGCAATGCCCTGTTAGTCTCACCTAACCTCTATAGTTATCCTCCTGGAGTTAATTTCCACTTAATCAAAACAAAACAAAAACTTCACCTTAAGCGTCATCTCTTTTGAGAAGACGTTTTGTCCTAATGCAGAGATCTCCCAGCTCTCTGCACGTTTCGATCACGCTCTTATCTCATGGCTGTGAAACAATTGATGTCCTTGCTCATCTCTTTCATGAGACTTTAGGTTCCTTTGGTTCAGGGACCACGTCTGATTTTGGCTTTTTATTGCCTACATCCGGTAACAATGCTGGAGTATAGTAGGTACTAAAAAGGTATTTACTGAAATAAAGAACTGATGAACAAATTAGTTCAGTCTGCATGGGGATGTGTTGAAGGGTTCTCAATAGGAAATTTACACTGTCAGTTTCTTCGGCCCATTAATCTGGCTTTTAGGTACAGGGTAGTTTAAGGAGACTAAGTGAGGAAGACTCCTTAGGAGACTCTTACCGTAGTAGGTGAGATATGAAGATGAATTCAACATCTTCTTCAGAGATGTCAAAGCAGTTAGAATGAAAAGAAAGGGTTAGATGCAAGAAATACTACAAAGAAAGAATGACAGACCTCAATGAGTGATTGATAGAGTGTCTTTACTCACATGGTTCTTCAACCTGGGAAGCCCTTTCTCTCCTTTTCACCTATTTAAATCTAAATCTTTAAATTTTATCCATCCTTTATATCTGATTCAAAACCCATCATCAGTCAGCTTTTGTCTTGATAATGCTGCATAACAAGCAAACTCAGCATCTCTGCGGCTTACAACAGCAGATGTGTTCTCGTGCCAAGTGTCTGCAGGTTAACTGTGGTACACTGCTCTGGGCTGGGCTCAGCTGGGCGGCTCTCTTTCAGGCTGTGGGTCAGCTGTGTTTGCTTTGGGGTTTCCTTGCTTCAGATTTGCTCCATGAGTCCCTCATGCTGGGACCAGTGACTATCTGAGGACAGCACAAGTGTGAAAGCAAGCACCCTAAAGCCTCCACTAGTGTCACATCTACTCACATCCCCTTGGCCAAAGAAAGTCACATGGTCAAGCCCAACTTTAATAAAACACTGCTACATTTTATTAGACAGTCACGTGTGGCTTAGTGACAGGGATATATTCTGAGAAATGCATCATTAGGTGATTTCATCATTGAGCAAACATCATAGAGTGAACTTACGCAAACCTAGATGGTACGGCCACTACATACCTGGGCTATGCGGTACTAAGCTTACGGGACCACCATCATATATGTGGTCTGCCATTGACCAAAACGTGGTTATGTTGCCCATGACTGTACATTAAAGTAGCAAATAATTTATAGTGAGAGGGTAGGATAGTATGTAATTACAGAACAGACCATCTTATCTATTATTCTCTCAGCTAGAAACACTGTCTTTTGGTTCTGAATTCTCATGGCACTCTCTGCATAGCACTTTTTTCTTTGTACTATTAAAGCATTAACTCTTTAAGGCAAAATGTGATTCATTATCTTTAATAGATGGGACAATGTACTCTCTGGTGGGGCAGATTGAAGTGTATAGTAAAAATGGTACACATTTAAACTTTCTCTAAGTATATTTTTGAAATAAAAATAGCATTCTAGGGGCTGGCCCTGTGGCATAGCGGTTAAGTTCGCACCTTCCGCATCGGCGGCCTGTGGTTCGCAGTTCGGATTCAGGGGGCAGACCTACGTACCGCTTGTCAAGCCACGCTGTGGCAGGTGTTCCACATATAAAGTAGAGGAAGATGGGCACGGATGTTAGCTCAGGGCCAGTCTTCCTCAGTAAAAAAAGAGGAGCATTGGCAACAGATGTTAGCTCAGGGCTAATCTTGCTCAAAAAAAAAAATAGCATTCTATTTGTGTACAGTTGTAACATATTTGTCAACATATTCTTAGTGAAGCGTATGGACATATTTTCTTTTTATATTCTCTTGACTTACATTGGCTGAGACAGTATTTGAGCTTTTCATTTAAGGTTCTGGAAATCAAAATGGCTTGAAGTTCACTCAGAATGGAGCATGTTTAGTCTGGTGCCAAATAATTAGTTTTCTCTGTTTAGGAGATTCCAGAATTCGCTTCTACACAGGTAATTATTTTAGGGATTTTTTTTCCGACTTAAGCATGCTTTCTAAACTAGCTTTATTAAGCAAAAGTTGTCCACTTTTTAAAGATAAAAGTAGTTTCTAAAATAAATAATTGCATGAATTATAAAAAGTTGACCTTATGTGGAGGAATAATGGTATTGAAGAAAGATTTGTTTTCTTTTCCTTTTTTTTAAGTAAAATACTTATGAAGTTGTGTGATTTAGGCTACTTCCAGAAAAATGATGTATTTGCTTGCTTTAGGAAGCCAAACCAAATAAACTGTTATGAGAAATATGGTGTAGTAATAGATTTTGGCCACCTTGGTTAGTGCAGTAGAATAAGGGCAAGAAAATGTATTTTCTCTGGATAACCCGAAACAGTGCCCTTTTGAAAAACCAGTTTGTTCTGATGGGTTCTGTGTATTTATAGTGTCACTGAAGACTTGAGGAAGAGTTTGGATAGAAGATTTTCTGTATACTGGAGAGAGACGTGAATCCAAACAAAGGAGAAAGTGCAGAAGCAGAAGCACCGAGTAGGTTGTCAGAAGAGAAATAGGTCGGCTCACTTGGGCCATGAAGTAGCACCACTGTGTTGAGGGTCCCTTAGGCAGAGCATCGTGTTGGAATTCAGAATCCTCTTTTCTTGCTCCCTAGCCTACACAGTGAATATATATTCTTATTCCTCTCTCTGTACCAAAGGTAGTGCACTATACGCACTGGTCTGCACCTTGCTTTTTGCATTTACTGTATCTTGGAGAGGGTTCCATATCCGTACGTAGAGGGCTGCTTTATTCTTTTTATAGTGGCGTAGTATTCCATCGAATGGCTGTGCCATTATGGTGGACATTTGGAGGTTTTCTAATCTTTTGCCGTTACAAACAATGTTGTGTGACTGATGATCCTAGAAATATGTCATTTTGCGTGTGCACAGCTATATATGTACAGATAAATTCCCAGGAGTGGGATTGCTGGATCAAAAGGCGTGTGCGTTTGTAATTATTCTAGCCACTGCTGGATTGCCCTCAATAGGTATTGTAACGGTTTACACTTCACCAGTATGTTAGGGTGCCTGTGCTCTCCATTCCTTTGCCAAGAGAGTATATTATGAAACTGAAATTTTCGTCAGTCTGAGGGATGAAAAATTGTAAAAATCTCCATATGGTTTTAATGTTCATTTCTCTTATTAGGAAAGCAAGTATGCATAATGGTTAAGACCACCAACTCTGGAGCCTACCTGTTTGGGGTTAAATTTCGGC
Source organism: Equus przewalskii (assembly GCF_037783145.1). Classification (NCBI taxonomy): domain Eukaryota; kingdom Metazoa; phylum Chordata; class Mammalia; order Perissodactyla; family Equidae; genus Equus; species Equus przewalskii. The sequence goes on from NC_091838.1 coordinate 14,585,060, forward strand.
TCTACCACTTACCAGCTCCATGGCCCTGGGCAAATTTCTTAACTTTTTGGTGCCTCCATTTCCTATGCATATATTGCAGAAAATATGAACTACCTCATAGGGTCGCTTTCATAATTAAATATGTTAACATATATAAAGAGTTAGACCAGTGTCTGGCCCACAGCATGTTTTGGCTATTATTGTCGTTGTTATTATTATTAGTGGAGTTGAACATCTCTTCATGAGTTTTAAAGCCAGTTATCGTTCCTCAGGTCTTCAGTGACTCTATAAATATGCAGAATCCATCAGAACAAACTGGTTTTTCGAAAGGGCACTGTTTTGGGTTATCCAGAGAAAATCCATTCCTCTGTGAATTTTTATCCTTTCCCTATCCCTTTTCTATTATTTATTGGTCTTTCTCTTATGGATTTTTATGAGCTTCTAACATGTTAAGATTAGCCCTTTCTATATAATCTGCAAATATTTTTATACAGTCTGCTGCTTCTCTTTTATTTTTGTCTGTATTTTGCCACGCACACTTTTGACATTTACGTAGTTGCATTTATCAATCTTTTCTTCTCTGGTTTTAGGATTTTGCTTCATAGTTAGAGAAGCCTTTCCCACTTCCAGGTTATAAGGCAATTCTCCACAGTGTTTTTCGCTAGTATTGTTACAGCTTCACTTTTTATATTTGAATCTTTAATTCATTTGGAATTTATAGTGGCATAGGCTTGCAGAAAATAGTTTAATTTGCTTTCATCAAAGATCTTTTCTCGAGCACTAAGATTAGTTTCCAAACAACAAGGACAACAAACTCTTTTCACACGGAATATATTTTATGTAATGTAATTAAAATTGCAAAATTACAATTACCAGTGTAATTGGCACACGTAGGTTTGAGAAGAAACACTCGCAGTATCTGTCTTCCTATTGCGGTGATGGAAAGGCTATACATCGTGTCTCATGTTCAGGTAAAGAATACTCTGATGTAAAGAATATTGAGAGTATAAACAAACAAATAAATGAAACCAGGGCCACCCTGTCTACCTGAACTCACAAATTAACTGGAGCCATGCGCAGGTCCTTCTAAAGGCTGGCCTCCTTTGCAAACCTTTGCAAGTCAACGTCTTTCCTTTTCTAAATGCTTTTGCCTTTGGGTCTTCCTTGCCGTACCCAGTCATAGTGGTGGGTTTTGATGCTGTGTGTGGAAGTGAAGGAAGACTCCGCTTCTTTACTCTCTCTATTTTAATACAAAATCATTGAACTGGAAGTGGAAAGGGGTAGGAAAGCTGACTGTGCAAATGAACTCTGCTTTTCTGGTTTCTAAGGCATTTTGAGGGACCGACATTTCAGGAAGAAGCTGGCTGGGTTCTCCAAGTTGGCCGTGGCTGTTGCAGCACCCACAAAAATCTGTTAGATCAGAAAATTATGGAATGCAGAGGGCGGCAAACTCTGCTGCTGTAAAAGCATTCCTAACCTTCACAGTCTTTTCGGGCACTGAGGGGAGAGCATGGCTTCTACGTGGGTGGTCACCCTGAGAGTCACCTATGAGGAATAAAATATGACGAAATTTAATAAAAGTGTTTTTGTTGCTGTTGTTACTTCTAAGTACAAGGTTTGCTTATGAATTAAGACATTCTACAAGCAGCATGAGGAAATGTGTCATAGTACTCTCTAGTCGTTCCTCATATTCATTGAGCCAGCGGTTCTCAATCGACTCCAGACCAAAATCACCGAGGACACTTGGCCTGGCCCCAGACCTGGTGATTCTGATGTGCTGCCAGGGTTGAGAACCGGTGCATTCATCTTCATTTTCTTTTATTTTGGTGTGAGGTACCATAGTGGAGGACAGAAATCAGGGTTTTTGAAAATGAGGTCTTTGGTCCACCTGTGTCAGAATCACCTCTGTTGTTAAAAGGAAGACTTGAGGCCTCCACCCAAGATTTGCCAAAGCAGAATCTCTGAGATAGAGGCAGGAAGTCTGCGTTAATAAGCATCCCAGTTGATCTGGATGTACACTAATGTTTGAAAACTGTTGTGAAAGTAAGTCCTGGAATATTTGAAACGAACAAAATCCAGTGAACTTTCTGATGGTGAAGATATGGAAGAAATTTTGTACCTCCCTCTTTCTCTGAATAAGTTGTAGGAGGTCTACTTTATAAGAGATTTAAAAATATATGTGAACTTAACTATGAGTTTCAGTAGTAGAAATATATATCAAGGAGAGAATAATAGAAAATTGATTAGGTGGTTTATGAAGAAATTTGATAGCCATCCTAAAATGGGATTTGAAAAAATCTAAATAATGTATCTGTATTATGCATATTTTAAAATTCACTTGATTTACAAATTTGAAAGCTCTTCTTAATGACTTACATAAAGCTCACTTACAGTTAAATGCAAACTGTGCACCACTGAAAATCCCTCTGTAATCAGTAATTCAGTGAGTGCTTCTATTTCTACAGTTGCACTTTTATTTTAAATTCAAATTTTTAAAAGTTATAGCAAATGAAAATGTGATCTGTACTATTTGTCTTCCAACCAGAGATGCGGGGTGAAGCAAATTACATTAACATATTCATCTCCTAAAAGATAATTTCGTAAAAAGTAAATTAAAAACGTATTTAAACCGAGAAGTGATTATATTGCCTGTGAGAACTATTGATATAGTTTAGGTGCCTCTTGTTCTAAGGAGTAGCTGATATTGGAATATCCAACACCTGGAGAAACCATTGGGCTGTGAGCCCACTGGTAGGACCCCTATCGTTGGTAGTTAAGCACTTGGGCTTGGAATTGGAGACCTGGGTTCAAGTCCAGCTTTTGCTGTGGTTTGTGGGAATTTTGGGCACATTGTTAACCTTCAGCACTGGCTATTATTTGTTATAGAAGTAGTATTCCTAGTATCAGATTAGCACCAAGGCTTGTGTAATGTATATGAATGTATTTATTCCAACAATGGCATCATATTAGTCAGGGTTCTCCAGAGAAACAGAACCAGTAGGTGAGGGGCCAGCCTGGTGGTGCAGCAGTTAAGTTTGCACATTTTGCTTCTCAGCAGCCCTGGGTTCGCCAGTTCCGATCCCGGGTGTGGACATGGCACCACTTGGTAAGCCATGCTGTGGTAGGCATCCCACATATAAAGTAGAGGAAGATGGGCACGGATGTTAGCTCAGGGCCAGGCTTCCTCAGCAAAAAGAGGAGGACTGGCAGTAGTTAGCTCAGGGCTAATCATCCTCAAAAAAAAAAAAAAAGAAAAGAAAAGAACCAGTAGGTGATACATATAAAAGGAGGTTTATTATGAGGACTAGGTTCATGTGAGTGATTATGGAGACTGAGAAGTCCCGCAATCAGCTGTCTGCCAGCTGGAGACCCAAGAAGCCGTGTGTAATTCAGTCCAAAGTCCTGAGTCTGAAGGCCTGAGAGCTAGGGGAGCCGAGGGTATGAATCCCAGTATGAGGGCAAGAGAAGATGAGATGAGACATCCCAACTCAACGGTGAGGCAGGAAAAAGGGACGAATTGCTCCTTCTCCACTTTCTGTTCTCTTCAGGTCCTCAGTGGCCTGAAGGATGTCCACCCTCTCTGGGCAGGGCCGTCTACTTAACTGAGTCCACTGATTCCACGGCTAATGTCATCTGGAAACACCCTCATAGACATATCCAGAAATAATGTTTAATCTGGGCACACCATGGCCAGTCAAGTCGACACATAAAATCAACCATCCCATCATCAAGAATTACTTTGTGAAAGAGTGTGTTTCTCTATCCCAAATATGTATACCGCAAGGAGAGGTCTATATTCTGGCCTTCCCATCTTTCTTTGGGAGTACTGAAGGCTCTCTCTCCCACTTTGAATACTATCTGTTTATTTAAACTGTTTAACCGTTTTTAGAGATTTATTGAGTATTGAGTATTTAGTAAGAGGCACCTGTGAGCCAGGGCCCTGTGCTAGTCACTGAGTATACAGAGAGGAATAAAGTTCCTGACCTCAAGGAGTATATTCTCTCATTGGAAAGAAATACACGTAGAGAAGCAATTATAATTCAGTATCAGAAATGCTCCAATGAAGGTAATAGTTAACTGATTACCAAGTTTATTAGGAAAAAAAGATCCTATAGTAATTAGAGGGAGCAGATGCCACCATGCAGTTATAATAGAAACGCCCTGTACGCTTGGGAGCTAGTAATGATGTATACTCAGCTAAATAAAAGCGATGGATAACCTTAATCAGATGCTTTTACAAACAGGCAAGATTGGAGAAGAGCTCATGGCTGGGGGTTTAGAGGCCTGGGGGGTAGTCAAGGCCGTTCGTGAGTGCCTGTTTGAGTTACTCCAGTCTATTCATCTCCATGGTTGCAACTCCTTACCGATGAGGTGCTGAATTCTAAGTCGGAATCTATGATTTTATCAGATGACTAGTATTGCCAGGTAAAAAACAGGATGTCCAGTTAAGTTTGAATTTTAGATAAATAAGGAATAAATTTTTTTGTTATAAGTATGTCCCCAATGTTTCATGGGTCCTACTTATACTAAAAGTTATTCCTTGTTTATCTGAAATGAAAATTTAACTGGGCATCCTGGATTTTTATTTGCTAGATTTGGCGACCCTACAAGTGACCCCGAGTGAATTAGAATGACTAAATTCTGGTCCTGCCAGTATTAGTGATGAGATCTGGGATGCCAGGTAGTTTATTTCTTGTAAAAGTAATATGTGGAGCACAAGAAAAATAATGAGAAAGAAAACTATCTAAAAACCAGGTGTAAGACATTGTGTACAGAATAGGAAATAATCACATAGCTCACAGATGTGTCATTCCAGTGTTTATCAAGCCCTTTTTGTATCCTCTATTCTAATGGGATGTGAGGGAGAGAAATAATCTGGGGCTGTATTATTTGAAGATCTCAATGATTAAGGTTTTTTGAGAGATGTATTTTAAAAATCTTTTTGTTTTCGTGGGTTCAGATTTAACAAAGACTTACCAAGCACTTAATATATATCAGGTACCATACTAGGTACGTTGACATGCATCTCATAAACTGAAGGGTAGTGTTAGTTAGTGGGTCCTAGAATTAAGAGAGCTTTACTGAACTGAAAATTGATGGTATTAATAGAGAAAGATGCAAACCTTGCTGTTGTCTTAGTCATGCACACCTCCAAAAGAAATTCACAGTTCGCCATAATTTGACCCTGAGATTTATGAGAAAGGATTCCAAAGCTAAAGGGCTTAAGTGTACAATATTTGCCACTTCCAGAAAAACTGACTGACAGGCTGGGTTTTTAAAACCATGTGGAGCGCCACAGAGCTCAGTTTGGGGACCATTACCTTGACTTTGTGTAGCTGAGACAGGACCGCTACAGTATTTCAGAGGGTCCACTTTCCATTTGCTTTAGCATCCAGCATGTGTGAACTAAGAGTTTTCCTACTTTTCTTTCCATAGATGTAGTATAAAATATGGCCTGGTTTATGCTTTCAATCATCTAAATTTGTCCAGGCATGATAGAGGATGCCATACAATTTTCTTTTGCTAGTTAGAGCTTTACTGACATAATTGCAGCTCAATAACATTTCTAAGATAACTAGTACAATATGTACATATTTAATTCAAAGTTTCCTGGAGGATTTCAGGCAAATAATGACCACGTTTTAAGTCATCTCAGAAAACAGGGGCTCAAAAGTGAAAGGGCTTTTTCATCATCTGGGCAAGGTTGCTCGAGGCAAATGTGTTTATTCCTTCTGCTTTTGACATCCTTCCTCCCTCAAGGAGCCCTGCTTCCCTTTTATCTCATATTTTGCCTCATATTCTGGACCCTTCTCTTTTTTCTGTCCCACCACCCAAGTTTAATATAGCGTACTGTTGTCTTAAAGTCCTATCAAGTGACCTGTAAGTTAATATGATAAGTTTATTCTAGTATGCTAATAAAACTTAATGGCTGGATGAGTTATTACTTCAGATGGCATATTTGCATTTTAATGGTGACCTTGTATGGCTTAACACCAAACTGAGGGCAAGGTGGAAATGTAAGCATAAACTGGAATGGGTAGAGATTAAGGGGGAGTTGATCACACTCGTCAGATCACACCACCAGACCTGACTTTATCTGACCTAAGTTTGGGGCTGACTTAAAATGTAAAGATTCTGGGTGTTCTGCTGAGGTGAGGAACCTGTGTTGTGTTTAACTGTCTTTAATTTTTATAGTAGTAGAAACTGAAGTCATGGTGAAACTGCCCTTGAATGTGTGTGAGTAAAACCTTGTATGCTGTAGTGAAGTGATAATAAAATGCAGAATATAGAAAGTTCCTTCTCATTTGGATCACAGACTTAATTGAAACAAAAATATAGAAATATTAAGATTGAAGATGCTGCATATAATCATTGTTAAAGTAGTCACTTGACAGCTTACCCAGAGTAAATACCGATTCATGGCAGGTGATTTTTTCTTCGTTTTACTTTGTATATACACTCAACTCCTAGAGCAAGTAGGAAGATTCCAGAAGGAGGAACAGTGAGACACCGTACTGGAAAATTAGGAGTGAAAGGACAAAGCAGTGCCTAAAACAAAGGCAGAAAGGGAGAGAGCACTTTGAGGAGGAGACGAGACATCCAGAAGAATCATTCTGGAAATTCCACAAGAAGTCGTCTCCTAGCTGTTGAGTGTGGTAGCTTCTGACAACAGTAAAAATTATAAGCCAAGTTTGGTTTCTGTTTTCCTCCTACGTGGAAGTCAGTCTTTCCAGTTAGGTTGCTTTTGTGCATATTTGTCCCGTGGCAACGTATCTGATCTTCTTTTCTTTTAAGATGGTTGCAATGGATTAGAACAAATTTGTCAATATATTAATATTCTCACCCATTTATGTTCAGTTCAGTTCCGTCCCCTGAGGGTCATACTCATACATTCAGATGCTTTCTGGGTATCCCTTGTACATAGGACAGGGAGAGTCATTCAACATTTCTGAAACTGACCTCATTGTGTATTTCTGTTCCATTCCCATTCACCTTGAGAGTTGTCTTTTACTGCCCCCAGCCAGTTCTTTATTTTTAAATCCAATCAATCAAATCCTGCTAATTTTACCTCCAAAATAACTCTCAATCCTTGCTGTCAAGTCCATCCCAGTTACCACGCCCGAGTTCAGTAAATTCACTCCTTAGTTTCCTTGACTGGATTATTTCAGTGATTGCCAATTTATCCATCTATCTCCATTCATGTCCCTTTCAGATCTACCTGGTTATGCAGCCAGAATGATTTATCTAAAAGACAATTCCACTAAAGCCACAGTAAAAATCCCAAGGTTCTTGGCATAGGAAGTTCTCCATGGCCTGACCATCTCAACCTCTCTGCAACGTCAGCCCATTTCTCACCCCGTATTTTCTATTCTATGTTGAATGAGATTCCCCATTCAGAAGTCTGTTATATCACACTGTATTTAAATAATTTGTTGAGCTTTCTATAACCTTCAACCCATCCCTATCCCAGAAAACAAGCAAATAAATAAGCAAGCAAAAAAAAATCTCTGGTCTCCCAGTGGACTGGGACAGAATTTTATTCATTTTTATATGCTCAGCGTAGCATCATGGCTCTCAGCAGGCCCTGGAATCAGACTGCATTCAATCCTACCTCTGTCATTTAGGAGTGAGTGGTCTCTAGTAAGTTACTAGAGCCTCTGTGCCTCAGTTTCTGCATTTGTAAATAGGGATGATAGTGCCTTCTTTACAGAAGTTTTGTGAGGCATAAATGTCAGGCATTTAGGATTAGTATGCGGCATAGAGTAGCTACATATTATTATAGAGAATCTGCTTGATATCTTATAAAACTGAAGACATGTAAAGAGAAGTCATTGCAGGGTAAGGACCAGTTGATTTGATGAGGGTCTGACTCTAGTGGTGAGAGCTGACTCGAGTCTGCCTCTTGTTTGGAGGTAGAGTCAGACCATATGTGCTGAGGGGTGTTATTTAGGGTGTGAGGGAAATCCGTGTGTAGAATCTGCTTCTCCTTCCAGAGCTGGCAAAAGACATCTTGTTTTTGTCTAAATTAAACTTATTTTTGAATAACCATCTGGTTCCTGTTTGGGAGGATAGTGGACGCTTTCATCAGGAAGAAGCTTCCAGTTCGCAGCTCAATAGTGGTATGAATATGATGGACACTTGGAGTCCAATGAATGATTATTCTTTTTTGACATATTTTTCCTGCTCTTCCCATGACCCCAATGTGAGTCTCTAAAGAGTCACTCAAGTGACTTTCCGAGTCCTATTTTTACCGTAAACATAGACTACATATACATTAACATACACGGAGATTGGTTGCCCAGCGGTAGAGAAGTCTTCCCTGATTTCTCATATAGTCTTTGGAACTCTTCTCTCTTCTCATGTGAAGAGAGATCCTGAGAGTGCCCCTGTGTTGAGCCTCACCAGCCATGTGGTCTGGTGGGCAGAGTATGGTTCAGTAGCCGATGCTCATCGACCTTAATGTTCACTGGAATGCTCAATGTTCTTGGAAGGAATGTTGGTGTTTTCCTATATTCTTCTTCTGCTCTTACCCACCACTTCTCAGTTGGTGTGGAAATATTAGCATCCAAAAGGGTTCTGAGACCAGATTAATCACAAGGGGAAAAGGAAAAGTTTGAAAGCAATTCTAATCTAAATAGGAGACTATTTTCATGCAGTATGCAATGGCTCCTCCATGGGCGAGAGATTTTAATGTGATTGGATTTTAATTGGTGGCCCTTCTACATTTTCTTTCTCTTTTCTAGACAATTTACCATGCTAGAAAAAGTGAAAGAGGTAAACAATGTGGGAAAGATATCAGATTTTTCTGGCTCTTGAGAATTTAATCAACCAGCAATAATTGCTGGTAATTGACTGATGCGATTGGTTTCCCTGTGGTTCCCTGGAAAGACTGTGTGGTAAAAGATTTTAAAACAGAGGGTAAAATTTGGGGCCATTTTAAAGTTGCTGCAACTCTTTTAGGCCACTAAGGTACCATTTAGTAAATTAGTGTTTTGTTGATGAATTTTAGTTCCAGAGGTTAGTTCACAGAATAAGAGAAATAGGCTTAAAACATTGAAAAAAATGCTGATATATTCTCTATGTGGGTAACTATAACTTCTAAATTACAGCAAACTTAAGTATTTTAAATTAGAAACAGAGTAATCTGTTTTCCCATGAATATTTAACACAGTTTGAGCTATAACATTTCAGTTAGATATAAATAGAAATTACAACTTGTAGTTAATTAAACAATTCAAAGGTCCCTTCCTGTTTTACAATCTGCTTTTAGTATCAGGGTATAATCTGAGTGAATTAAGTGCAAAGACCCATAATACAATGATTTGCATAAGGCTGCCAACAAAAATAAACCTGTCCGTGATTAAGGCAATGACAATGGTGTTAGTTTAGCTATCCAGGCTCATGGAAGCATGCAGAACAAGAACAATTAGATTCACAAACTGATTTATTCCATAGGCTGCAGGTGTTGAGTTTTATGGGCATTGGGGATTGTCAGACTTGCCTCTACAAATTTTAGTTTAGTTATATGACCTCTTCTTAAAAATCATTCATTGGAACATTTTAAAAAATTAGACATAATGTCTTCATTCAAGAGTTTTTTTAAAAAAGTTAATTTGACTTAAAAATGTGAAAATCATGGTTTTAGTTTTAGTAATGTCAGACTAAGGCCAGTGTTTAGGAATAGTAATTCACTTCTTTGCTTTTAGGGTCCATAATCAGGTGAATGGAGTGCCCCCCAATGCTTGTGGGGCCTTGGCTGGCGGTGGTCTCCTGGGGAGGTGTCCCCTCTAGCATTGGGAGTCTGGAGGGAACTCAACGATATGGCCCACTCACCTGGGAGGGCTGCCCGTATTCACTCATTATTGAATCATGTGTGTCATTTTGATTGGTTTTTTGAATATAGGACTTCTGAGGGGTTAATTATATTAGTCAGGGAAGAAAAAATCACCACCACAGAATGTCAACTTAAAGCTAGTCAACATAAGATGCTAGTAGTTGCAATAATTCCTAGAATTAAATTTTATTGAACTCTCAAAATAAATTCCACATCAAATCAGAGCTATTGCCACAGATTGTTTGCTGTTATTTTTATTGTGGGAAATAAAAACATTGTCATTGCCATAGTATGGTAGTAATTTTGAAGATTTCAAGCATTTTATTGCAGAAGAGAATGATCTTTTATGGCAGTAAATTTTAAAGAACCACTAATGTTACTCTCCCTAATGTGTGGATTTTGCTTTTCTCAGTTTCCTTTTTTAAAAAAAGTATAAATTTGCAAGGTCATCAGCCTCAAGTTGGTGGTTTGCTTACGTATGTTCTGTATTGTGGTATCTTCCAGAAGGACAGAAAATATTCCTAAACTACTTGGGAGTTTGCTGTTGCTGTGTTTGTAAATACAATATTGCTTGGGCCTTAAGAAATGGAATGAACCTTATATAAATTCCAAAACTTATGGTTCGATTTTCGTCTGTTAACTTGTTTAATGAATATTTTATTGAATTTGGCTTAAAAATACTCACATGTGTGTTTCTCATGCTTAATGCTGTTATTTACAGGGTGTTTTCCTTCTACATATTTTAGATTATAAATGCTTGACTTAAAGCAGCTGCGAATTCACTTCGTTTCTAACCCTTGGCATGGAGGCTTGCTCCAGGCCTTGTCTTCATTTACCTTTCACCAGATTTCAAATATGCAGCATTTTTCTTGCACTTTTTGAAACCGAGCAAATTATTCACAAATGTTACATGGTGACTGAAGCTAATGGTCTACTTTTCTTAAAACTCTTTTGCCCCTGTGCTTTGCTTGAAAGAATACTGGTTTTGGTTATGGTACGCATTGCTGAGCCCATAAGAGTAATTTGAATGCACAAGGAAAAAGAATTTTTCTTAATAACCTATTATTATGTCTTAATTTAACTAATATTGCATTATCATTACATTACTGAAATTGCTTAAAATAACACATTGATTAAATGGAGGAAAAGTTGTATAACCTAAAGAAATAAGCACGTAAGAACTCTTAAGTGAATTAACATTACAGTGTAAAGCATTTCTCTTTGCAAGCAACCAAGAGCTTTTATGTTTTTATTGTTGTCTTACAATTTTGTTGTTTCTGAGGTTTGTTTGGAATCTATAAAATGAAGCACTATCTAATTTCAGATCTACAAAGCCAAGCTTTGAAATTATGTGCAAAGCTTTTCTGCCTCAATACCATAATTATAATTTATAATGAAACTTAAAAAAAGTTAAACTGAATTTTGTTTTTGAAATTTTCCATAATTGATTCAATCCACTCCTATGTCGACAAAAAAAGCCTCTTGAAATTCACTTCAGAAAGTTTCACTTGGAAAAAATAATGTATAATATATAATGAAACTCACAACATTTAAAATGCTCAAAAGAATGAAAATACTTTTCTACCCTAGTGGGAATAAAGAGATCTTTGCATGTGGTATTGAACAAGAAGGATTTCAGAAAGCTCATATGACACAGTTTTCTATTAGTAGTTAATTCCCCGTGGTCTTTTTATGTAGTATGAAATGTGCAAATTCCTTATGGACAGTTTTACTGTCTGTATACCAGTGGCTATTATATTACTATTTACTTGATAACCTACACTGGTATAATTCCAGGCCTTTCAGCTGTTAAGAGAGCATATCTCAGCCATGGAGGTAGAGTGGTAAGGCTGGTGAGTGGAAGAGAGGACAAGATTGTGGGTAGCAGAGAAGGTATAGCTGTTCCTAAAGAACATATGTGTACAATATTGGTTTATTGTCAGAACTATCATTCTATGGGCAGGGGACATCATCTGCTGAGGACAGATAATTCCTGTGTCCTCCTGCTGCCATCTCCTCTCCATATTCTTATTCCATTGAAAATGTTGTATTCATTATTAGTCTATTAAGACAATTTTCAACAACAACTGAACATAAAAGGTAGCAGCGTGTTTCCTAGGTACTTACTTAACAGGTCTGTGGTTGTATGGTCCACTCTCTGGGGGATATGTCCTGCTGTCACCCCTCCTGTGCCCAAGGAAGTTACTGCTGCAGACGTTACGGCCAGCCCCCTATTGCGGAACCCAGACTCCATCTTGGAATCAGTTTTAGACATGTTGCTTCAGTAGGCCACCGCCATAGATTGGAGTTGGCACTTGACCCGAAATGCATCTACCATCTTGCTCTGGGATGGTGGCTACTGCAAGGCTCATAGTTGCCCTCCAGAGCAAGATACCTCCACTAGTTCCTTACTCGTAGGATGCTGGTTGGTATTAACTAGATGCTGAGTACAATCAAGTCAGCTTTGCTTGTTAAGTAGAACTGCAAATTTTAATTATAATAACTGTATAAATTGGTTGACTATATGCGATAAGCTAAACACAGTCATAGAAAACAATATATGTCTCACACCTTTATCTGCTGTTACTAAGCACCACATAACTGAACTTGGGATCTCAGATTTTGTCCTGACTCTTAGGGGCAGAAGTTGTCGATACTTGTCTAAGTTTGCTAGGGCTGCCATAACAACGTACCATGGACTGGGTGACTTGGAAATTTGTTTTCCCTCAATTCTAGAGGCTGGATGTCTGAGATCAAGGTGTTGGCAGAGCTTTGGCTTCTTCTGAGGCCTCGCCCCTTGTCTTGTAGGTGGCCGTCTTCTCCTCCTCCTCGTGTCTTCACCCGGTCTTTCCTCTGTGCCTGTTTCAGTATCTTTGTCTTATAAGGACACCAATCATATTGGACTAGGGCCCACTCATATGACCTCCTTTAACCTTCATTACCTCTTTAAAAATCCTATCTCCAAATACAGTCACACTCTGAGGTACTAGGGGTTAGGACCCCAGTGTATGAATTTTGGGGAGACACACTTCAGCCCATAACAACCTGTGTTAGTCTCTGATGAAAAATTCTCATTGAGCCTTATCCATCAGAATGGGGAGGTAGTTTCCTTCTGGTCCTGCAAATAACTATACGGTTCAGCTTCCTCAAACAATGTTTTTTTCCCTCTTCTTTCTTTTAAAAATAAAAAGGGAACACAGTGACATGCAGAAAATAGTGACCTGGGAAGCAGAAGTCCCAGGTTCTAGCACTACCACTGCCACTGGTTAGCTGTCTGGTCTGGCAGATGCCACCTGGTCATATGTGCTTTATATTCTCTCTAAAATAAAGAGGTGGGATGGGATGACTGCTTAGGTTTCTCTTAGAGCTAACATTTGGAGACCCTACCTAGGACTGTTTTATTCATTCAGTCATTAATTTATTCGTTCAACAATGATGCGTCAGTAGTGTGACGCACTTTATATGACTTTCCTACCAAGAAGCATCAATGGTATCCGGCTGAAGCAACCAGCAGCCCTCATGCGTGTAACTCCTCACTCCCTTTCTCTTGTACTCTCTTTTCTAGTTGGTGCTTCTTTACGGCAGGCGGATCACTTCCTCAGTGAAAAATCTCTAATTTTTAACAGGCTACAACCTTCTCTGCTAGACAGCTTTTCAAGTTGTGGATTCTTCTCCACTTGATTTTTGCTTCCCAGAGCTATTTCCTAAAGATGTTAAAACTTTGCCTTGTAACTTTTAAAACAAGTTTTAAAACAATCACACAATGGTTTCTCAAAGAAGGCTTATCTTGTAACCTCCTAAATTATACTCTTCTTTCATATATAGATGATATACAATATACATGTATAGGTATGTATGTATGTATTATATATATCATGTGTCTATATATCAGCCCTTCAGATATTTTTTTCAAAGTACTTCTGTGTTCTTTAACATTAGTATTGGTGTATCCAATATTTTCAACGTTTATAATATGTCTTTAAAGTATTTGTTTATAAACAACTAATTTACTAATTATTTCATTAAAATATAAATTATAAATGTGTCTATGGTTCTGATTACTGTGTAGAATAGCATCAACACAAAGAACCAGTAAAGTTTAATTCAGAAATAACTATTCCAGCGTTAGCTACTCCATGGTTACTTAATTAAGCAAATCAAGAAATCTTGTCAGTCAGTTTTAATGGTGGAGAATCATCTCCCTTCAGGAAGTCTTGTGGTCAGTGGGCAAAAATGGCAACCAGCTTCTCAAAAGTTGAAGGCATTATTATGTACTAAAGGTCACCCACAACTTTTATAATAGAGGACCAGCTGTGTAAACTGCAAGATGTTGTCAAAAGGAAGTGCCAAGCAAAACTTTGGTGCTGTTTGCTGACTATGCTGAAGGACAGAGAACCTAAATTTTTGCCCATAGTTTAGAAAATTGTTAGGAAAAGCGAAGCCTCTGGGAGGTGCCTTCCCCCCAGGGCCTGGGATCCTGTCCTAGAGATCACACTTGGCCAAACACCTTGGTCCTCAAAGTCTTCCTAACAACCAGGCCTGACTCCTGCAAAGTGGGGCTCAGTGAGCAGCTGGGCAGGCTGTGCTCCTAACTGGCCTAGTTAAGCGCCAGTTCTTAAAACCTGGAAGTAATTCTTTAGATGGTTTGGAATCAGCATCAACTGTGATGTGGTTGCAGCTTTGTCAACTGAAGTTGATTAAAATACATGTCGTTCTCTATGACATTATAATTAAAATAACCCCGTTTCCAAATGGTGTGCAAGTTTTGCAGGCCTAGAGCAAGAGTTCTTTCGTGGTTTAAAAATGTGTTCATGCTCTGCACCACATGATCTGAAACCATTACCATTAGCTATAATTGCACAGAAGCAGTCAAATGGTGCTTGTTATGCCCCTACTGTCTACCCAAAGCTGTTTAAAATCTCACACAAGGCTCAGGCTCAAGGCACTTATAGTTTAAAGAGGTAAAACAGGCTTCTGTGAAAAGTTAGTGAGCAGGAGAACAGAATTTAACAGTCATGCCCTCCCTTATGTAGGTATTATGTACGCGTCTCCATATTTGTTTTTCTCTATTGATATTCTATGTTGTTTTAAAACAAAGCATTTGTAGTGGTTGTTACATAGTACAATAACAAACAGTACAAAAGGATAAAAATATAAAGACACTAAGATGTAGTGAAAATAAGGATAAAGGTAAAATGAAGTCAGGGAGAAAAGTAATTAACAAAGGTGAACATTCTAGAAAGTTCTAAAAGTGGCTCAAGAGGTAGGTGGAAAGTCAGAAAAGAGTGACAAGCAAATCCATGTGGAGTTTTCCCTTTCTGTTCTGATCACCAGGAAGTTCAGCTACAAGATAAATAGCATTCATCGGATAAAAATATACCAGTTGCTCAAGAGAAACAGCTCTCCTGACATGAGCACTGAAAGAATTTTCTCTAGTGCTTCTCCATAAAGGGGAAAGGGTAGAAAATGTCCTCGAACAACATCCTCATAGTAAAATGACATCAGATTTCACCTTGTTTCTTATAAAGCCCTTGACATAAGGTAGGAGATAACTCTGAAGTCTAGTTCAGCAAATTTCTAATTAGAGGCTAAAGGTACGCAGTGCGGTTGAGCATCTGCTCTCATTCAAGAGTAAAATGTAGCCTATCCCAAGAAATCAGTGGGTTGGATATTCTTCAGTTAATTCTCATAAGTGTTATTTTGTGAATCTGCGCTTTTATAACTGTTTTGTTGTTTTTTTTTAAAAATTGGGGTGTGACATATACACAGTAAAGTAAGATCAAATCTCAAGTGTGTAGTGTGATGAATATTTACATCTGTGTACATTTGTTTAAAACTATCACCCAGATCAAGATTTAAAACAGCTCCTGCAGCCTGGAAGATCCCTCATCCTCCTTCCTAGTTAATACCCATCACTGTTCTGACTTTTATCACAATTGATTGCTTTTGCCCCTAAGTGAGCTTCATATAAATTCAATCATATAGTATCTACTCTTTCGAATCTTGCTGAGTATAGTATCTGTGAGATCCGTCCCCATTTGGTTGATTGCTTTTTGTATAGCAGTTCATTCATTTTCATTGCATACGTCACAATTTATTTATCTTTTATACCATATATCTTTATACCATGATGTACATTTGGGTTGTTTCCCTTTTTTTGTTATTATAAATAACACTGCTATGAAAATTCTTGTGCATGTCTTTTGTTGGACATATGCACTCATTTCTTCCAGGACTAGAATTGCTGGTCACGGGGCAGATGAATGGTTAGATTTAGATGATAGTGCTCAACTGGTTTCCCAAACCAGTATACACTTCTACCAGCAATGTTTGAGCTTTCCGATTCTTCCACATCTTTACCAGCCCTTGGTATTGTTAATCTTTAAAAATTTTGGCAATTCTGGTGGTTGTGTATTGTTATCTCATTGTGATTTTAATTTGTGTTTCCTTGAGGAGGTAAATACCTTTCCTTAGGCCTGTTGGTCATTTGGTTAGACCCTTTTGCCCATTTAAAAAAATTGGATTTTTTGCCTTGGTCTTAATCATTTGTAGGAAATCTTTATATATTCTGAATATGAGCCCTTTGTCGGGTGTATGTATCACAAGCACCTTCTCCTAGTCTGTGTCTTGCCTCTTCACTGTCTTAATGTTTTTAGACGAACAAAAGATCTGAGCTTTTGTTAGGAGTTGGGGAGAAAAGAGAGGGTTACAAATGATATTCGTGGCAAAAGCCCACAGTACAGCGTAATGTTATGGTAAAAGGCTTAGATTACGGGTGCAGGTAGAAAATAAGACAGTGGAGAATAAGGTAGGAATTGTATGGTAGACAAATGCAGGAAAGTTACAGGTCTTTGTAGACTGGTGTAGACTGGTGTGGGCTCAAAGACTTAGGGAATGTTCACACGCGGAGGGTTTTTAAAGATCATCTGCTTGAACGCCTCATTTTACAGATGAGAATGAAGCCCAAGAATGTTAAATAACCCGCAGTAATTAAGTTAGACTTGATGTAGAAAGTGAAAGTAGAGCTGCTTCTTAAAGAAGATGTGAACTACACCTGGGAAGATTTTCTGGATTAGTCCTCACTTCAAATAAATTATCGTATTATCCCAATAAGACGTTTGAATTTCTAAGATTGTTTCTTGGTACTGAATTTTTCCGAAGAGAGGGCATTGAGAAAATGTGGTTACCGTTGACAGACCACCTACTAGGTGTGTGAACTCGATTAAATCATTTAGCTTCTATGAAACTCTGGCTGGGCTTTTAAGGGACAATAATGAGTCATGCCTTGTTCCCCACTCCTAAGTTTGGAACTGTTTGAGAAGTGACATAGGGTCACACAGATGAGATATAAAATAGCCCCTTTATGACCAACAAGGCTGAAGTAGAAAATGTGAGGTGATTTGACACAGTCAGAGTCTCTAATATTCATCTTCTTTCTCACCTTCCCCCAGCATGACCCTGAGACAACCCTCTTGAGTGAGAGTTTGGGTCTTCAGGGCAGGTGTGCTTACCCAGAACCACCCTCGTATCCTTTGGGGACAGAAAGAGAAAGAGAGCCAGACCTCCTGATCTGCCTTTGAGAGTCAGGCCTGGGCTCTGGGCTCGGGGCTCTGACCCATGAGGGCTTCACCCAGGAATGTGGGAACTCAGCAGAGGGGTCTTCTCTGGACCAGAAGATGCGGAGGGAGAAATGCTCCACATAGGGTGGTTCCTTCCCAGCCCTCCGGGCAGGGATGCCACTGCTCCCAAGAGAAAGGGCCCCACAGTTCTTCCCAAATATTGTTTTCCTTGGGAAGTGGAGCAGAAGCTTCCTGATCTAAAAACCATTGTAGGAACAGGAGGGAAAAAGAATGATTCCTCCTAAGACCTCTGTTTCGTTTCTTCTCTTCCAAATAGGGTCAATTATACTTTGTGTACCTCCCAGGATTGTTGAGGGGATCAGAGCCACTGACCCAAATGAAAGTGGCTTGCGGCAGCGGTGTTTCACCATAAAGAGGAAAAGCACTGTGTCTGCATGGCGCTTTCCCACCTTTAGAATTCTGATCCAGCCTCCATCATTATAGTGGGAATTTCTCCAAGTCAGGCTTGTGCCTCGATCCCAGGTCTGACAGTCCTCTGCCTAGTACGGAGTCTTCAGCACAGCAGGCATTCAGTTCTTGCCGTGATGGCTCTGTCCATCCCTCAAACCAGGACGCCTGATACTACCACCATTCCCCCCAAATCGTTCGCGCTAATTAAATTCTCTATCTGAGATCCTATCTTTGGAGGGAGGGCAGGGATTTCACAGGTCTCTTTAAAAGTTGGCAAAAGCTGTGGATTCTTCTTTCAATAAAAGGCACATCAAACGGAATTTTCTGTATTGATCCAGGAGACTCATAGAAGCCCTAAACTCACCCACGGAGCCCTTAGAATGCCTTGGACCTCCTTGAAAAACCCCTGTAATTGGATTAAGAGAATAGCTCCCGGGTTTTAATTTAGAACCCAGTACATTTAAAAAATACAATGTAAAGAAAAACAAAAACGGTAATCCATTTATCCAGAGCTAATTAAGAACTTGGAATGGCAGCTTCCAAAATCTGTAAATTCGTTTTTTTTTAATTGGCTTAGTCTTCTGTTCACTTGTACTTTTATTCTTGTAAATTGTGTTCTCTTCTTGATTAAAAGTTCTTCTTACATGGCTAGAGGAATGACAAAACTGTGTGGATATTAGATTTGAAATTGTTGGCCTATGATTTTTCTCCATTGCCACGCTCTTTCTGTCAGTTTTTTTTTTTTTTTTTTTTTTTTTTTTTTTAAGATTTTATTTTTTCCTTTTTCTCCCCAAAGCCCCCCGGTACATAGTTGTGTATTCTTCGTTGTGGGTTCCTCTAGTTGTGGCATGTGGGACGCTGCCTCAGCGTGGTCTGACGAGCAGTGCCATGTCCGCGCCCAGGATTCGAACTGACGAAACACTGGGCCGCCTGCAGCGGAGCGCGCGAACTTAACCACTCGGCCACGGGGCCAGCCCCTCTTTCTGTCAGTTTTATGTCACCCACAACTTTTAGGATCAACACATTATTTGTGTTTCTATGCATTTATTTTTTCCAGTCCAAAGAGAAATGTTTCAAAATATGAAAATAAAATTTTTGTGAGTTTCACCTATATGAAACATCACAAGTTTTTCCCAATGTGAAATATTTGATCATTTAAAAAATTTACATGAATCTTGTGGTTGGAGGAAAACATCTTGTCTAGATGCTTTATGCAACATTGCTAAGTTTGAATTTGAGAAGCATTTTTTCCGTCCACTTTTATTCGCAACAATAAATACACAAAATTTAATATATGCCAACAAGCAGGTTGGAATTGAAATGTGCATCGATCAGTCAGATCCTCCCCAAATTTTCATCCTTGGAATCCAGTCCCACTTATGAATGACCGTGAGGCTCTTTAGGGGGGTTGGCAAACGCAGTTGAAGGCTGCTGCAAGGGGCACAGAGCTTTGCATATTGCTTACACGTGGCCTGTGAAGAATATCACAGGTGTGCCTCCCAGTCCAGCACCTGTTCCCTACCCTCTAGTTTCCTTGGGACAGGCCAGTCTGGAGCCCAGGCCTGTGCTCTCAGCCAACAAACGGAAAGGGGGTGTGGTAAGATGGCGCTCCTCCGGGGTGGTGTGTGGTGGGCAGCAGGATGATCCCCAGTGGTAGGAGGTGTGATAGATCCCTGGGGCTTTCCCAGGAGTCTGCAATAAGGTGGCACTGGAGAGTCAGTATTTACTACTGGGCAGCATAGCATGGGATTTTGTAAGGGCCTTCCTTGTAGACAGGCAAACTAGACTATCATATGGTCACCTGGGAGAAGCTCTAGGGAGCACCAAAAGGCAAGGCATCATGGCCAGGTGCTTTGTCTCTGCCTGGCCCAGTAGGAAGCTGGGGGCTGCCTTTTGAATGATATGTAATAATTCCCTGCTACAGATGGCATGGCCTTGCTCCAGAATCCTAGGGGTCTCTGCCATGATTCTCCTGCTGAAGCTAGCGCTACACTCCACACAGCATTTTTTCTCAGTGTAGATACCACTAGTGCCATAGACCTGCCAGGTTGTCCCGCCCAGTTGGCAGAATTGCATGTATCACCCTCTGTTTGTAAGACCCTCTGGTAATGTTTCATGTCACGTGATAAATGAGTGGAAACAGTATCCCTTTGTGTAAAATATGTTGCCTCCAAAGCTTGCAGAAGCCTAAGAAGGGTTATGCCTCTTCTTGGTGGTGGGAGAAATATAACTTATTCTTTTGCTTGGAGAGAACTTCCCCGAATGCCCAGTTCACTGTACAGGCTGGCTACATGATTTGCAGGGCCCAGTGACAAATGAAAGTGTGGGGCCTTGGCCAGGGGAAGGGAAGTCATTGTACCCCTCCTATGTGCCCACCACCCCAACCCACAGCAGATGGATGACACCCAAGGGACTTCAACTTCTGTGCCTGGACACACTTGGTGCCCAGATTGAGAGTTCCCTCATTATAAGTACCAAGCTGAGAGCAAACTTATGACCAGTGGCAGACTCAGCCATTACAGCCAGTGCATTGACTCATTTGGTCCTCAAGATCACCCTGTGAGGTAGATAATAAAAGAAATGTGTAACATTTGCCTGGTACTTTACAGTTAGTATGTACTTTTCCCTTTCATTGACTAATTTCACGCTGACTTTTCTGTCCTTCATTCTTCCACAGTGCACGCTTTAGTAAGACTGATTCTTGTCATTTTCTGAACACAACGTTCTGTTTCTCTTGTTCATCTTTTTCCACAGGACATGGCTATTCTGAAATAAGAAGGTCCTTTCACACCTTCGTCTCTTAAAACTCTCCTGAGATGAGCTCAGTCTTTTCCCTTTCCCTGGTGGGAAACCAGGGTTCGCTGGTTCGGGTAATCAGTTCATGCGGAGAGGGAGTAACCTGCCACAATGCCTTCCTGGACCAATGGGATCAACCAACCCACTCACTCATGTGGCCCAAGTGTAATCGACATGTCCCTACATGTCAGTGAAAGATTGTGGAATCCCAGAAATATGAGAATTCTGCGGCTGGAACACTCTTCTCCTTTTTGCTAAACTTTATCCCATGACAGAAGACAAATCACCCTCTTATTTTGCTATTATTCACTCTTTGTTCCTGCCTCTAATCGAGTACCTCATCCTTATTTAGTCAAACTTATTTCCTCAGCTCGAAGGAGAAACAGGAAGCAATCTTTCTGTTATATTTGGGGTTCAATGTAAGGAAACAACGAAGGAAAAGCCCTTGTTAACGTTGCATTTGGGCTCATTTTCATGCCTTACATCACTGCTTTCTATTGTTGCCTTCTAGCCTATATGTTTGCACATCCAGGAACACACACACACCGTTGACACTATTGGGAATTTGGTTATATTCTTCTCTTCTCACATCCTGCACATCCTGCTGGTTTTCCGCAGCTTCCCCAGAGGCCACATAAAAAGTGTGTATATTCTAAATATTTGCTGAAGACCAAAGGGGAAAGAATGTGAGTAAATTTTGCATTTTAAAAAAACCTGTTAAACATTTTAAAAAGCCTATTTTTCTGTTTCTTGATAATTCACAGAAGCTCAGTTTCTTTTTTATTTCCTCTCCAGTATTGTTGATCTGAATGCAGCTGATTCCCATCAACCCCCCAAAACACACTCACAAACACACACTTTTTTTTTTTGAGGAAGATCAGCCCTGAGCTAACATCTGCTGCCAGTCCTCCTCTTGCTGAGGAAGACTGGCCCTGAGCTAACATCCATGCCCATCTTCCTCTACTTTATTTGCGGGACGCCTACCATAGCATGGCTTTCTGAGCGGTGCCACGTCTGCACCTGGGACCCGAACCAGCGAACCCTGGGCTGCCGAAATGGAACGTGCTAACTTAACCGATGTGGCACCGGGCCGGCCCCACAAACACACACATTTGAGTGAGGACTTTGAAGTTTTAAACAGGATGAGATCAGAGGAGGGTTTGGGTGAGAAGATGACATTTGAACAAAGTCTTGAAGGAGGTGAGAGAGTGAGCTTTGTAGCTTTCTGGGGGAAGAATATTCCATGTGGAGGGAACAGATGGGGCACAGGCCCTAAAACAGGAATGCTCAAGGAATGCTTTAGCAGCAGCAAGGATCACGATAAATGAGAAGAGTAGTAGGGGCCAAATGGTGTAGGTTCTTGTCAGCCATTATAAAGAGTCTGGCTTTTACTCTGAGTAAAATGGGAGCCACTGGTGGGTTTTGAGCAGAGGAACATTATGATACGGCTTATATCTTCAAAGAACCAGATGACCAGTTAGGAGGTGTAATCATGGTGGAAGCATGAATTTTTATGTATGTATACACCCCCATAACTACCACTAAGAAGGAGTGAAATATTTTCAGCACCTCCATTGTACCTCCTCTTCCAGTTGATGCTCATCTACAAAGGTCACCAACTCTGACTGATAGATTTTTCTGCCTCCTTTTGATTCCATATAAATGAGAATTGAACAATATATACTTTTTTGTGTCTGGCGTCTATTGCTCAATATTTTGTCAGTGAGTTTTGTCAATGTTATTGCATATGTCAGTAATTTATTCTTTCCATTGCTGTCTAGTTTTTTATTATATCAATATGTCATAATTTATTCACTCTGTTGTTGGACATTTCTTTGTTTCCAATTTTTGGCTTTTATACATGAAGTTGCTATGAACATACTTGTGCATATTGTCCGGTGAACCATATGCATTCATTTTTCTTCAGGATATAGCTAGAAGTGGAATTACTGAGTGCTAGGTTAGGCATATGTCTAACTTTAGAAGATACTGCCAAACATTTTTCCAATGTGGTTGAACCAATTTGAGTTCCCACCAGCCATGTAGGAGTACTCCAGTTACTCCATATCCTCAACATCACTTCATATTGTTAGCCCTTTAATTTTAACCATCTTGATAGGTCAGCAATGGTATGTTATTGTGGTTTAATTTGCATTCTCCTGATTAATAATGATGTTGGACACCTTTTCATGTACTTATTGGCCATTTGGATAGCGTTTTTATGAAGTACCTGTTCAGATCTTTTGTCCACATGTCAATCTTTTTTGTTTTTGATTTGTAGGAGGTCTTTATATATTCTGGAAGTCCTTTCTTAGATATATGTTTTGTGAACACCTTTTCCTAGTCTGTCACTCACTATTAATGGTGTTTTTTGACAAATGGAAATTCTGAATTTTAATGAAGGCTAATTTACTAATATTTTCTTTTATGGATGCTTTCTGTGTCCTGGTAAAGAAAGTATGGTCTTCTCTTATGGTCTTCTCTTCTTCCTAAACAGAAAAGCTATAGAAATAGAAGCAACTTCGGTTTAACCAGTTTTCGGGCAGGCCTCAGACTAAACCATCCATTAACTTGTCTTGTCTCCTCCTTCTCCTCCCCCGCGTCTCTTCCTTCTTCTTCTTCTACTTCATTTTTCTCCATCAGAAGATAAATTTCACCCTACTATGGTTGTCCTGGCTTCAGTTTCCCATGTAGCAACTGCTGATGCTGCTCACCATTTCCAGGCTGTTTGCAGGCCTGCCCAGCTGGATTACAGGAAAAGTGGGGGACAGAATGTAGCAAAGGACTCTTGTTGATCAACTTGCTTTACAATTTTTTATTACTCTTGTCATGTAAAGGGAATTGGTCCAGTTATGTGTAGACCAAGTATAGACACCACAAGGCAAAGGCAGTATCATTTGTATTTCGTATCACATCGAGCAACTTGCACAGTCCTGGCATATAGTAGGCACTCAAAAAATATTTTTTGAAGGATTAGTGGATTGACTCTGCAGAAAAAAAATCTAGAAATAGGTTCTTACAGTCAATGTAACAGCTTAGAAGTTATTATTCCCAGTACATATGGGAGACGGTGTAATAAATGCTTTTCTGGTCATTCAGTGACTTTCATCTTAAGATTGATGACAGCCTTGGCTAGCACATGCTTCCTATTTTTCTTAACAAAAAATACTATTCATGAAAATGCAAGTATATATTTTGTACATTTGCTACCTCACATGTATGCTTACAGTTTTAAATTTAAAAACTTGTAATGCTCAATTTTATTTTTTAGTTATTTACTTTGTAAATTCTAATAGGTTCTATGAAGTTTTTCTGCTTTTCCAAAGCAATGAAGTCCATGCATTTTCTTTACTCATTTGTGTATAATTTCCTTTTCTATGTTCTTTCAGTTAAAATATCTGTTTAATGCCTCAAAACATTATAATAGATAGCCAACTTGTTGCCTAATATTTATTTTAAACTAGTTTTAATAATAGAGCTCCAGGATTTTCCTGAATCGAGTTTTGACATTAGCTTTTGAAAGTTCATTCATCAGAAAAAAAATTCTAATTTTCTTGCTCATTGAGAAAAGCCATTTTTAACTCAAAGAAATTTCATCAGACGTTTTAAAGTAAATATACACATAAAGGCAAAATCTTTGAATTTGAATTGGATGGATATAGATGACTGATGTTTATTTTGGAATATTCTAAACAGGTTGATACTTTGCTTAAAGATGTATTTAGAATTGAAGCTTAGGGGGCTGGCCTGGCGACAGAGTGGTTGAGTTAACACTCTCTGCTTCAGCAGCCTGGGGTTGGCGGGTTTGAGTCCCAGGCGTGGACATACACGCAACTCATCAAGCCATGCTGTGGCAGCATCCCACATACGAAATAGAGGAAGATTGGCACAGATATTAGCTAAGGGACAGTCTGCCTTGAGCAAAATAAAATTGAAGCTTAAACTATCTCTTCTACTGACTTTTTTTGGTGAACGAGATATAGTGTTTCAATTCCTTGGGGCTAAGTCCATTGACATACATTATTTTGGACTCTATGGGACTGGGAAAGAAAGTTCAGGTTTGAAAACAAGAGAGGCATTCATGGGATTTTTGCTTTGGGGCTGAAGGTGCCCACATTTTCTTTTTTCACATTGGAAGGTAAACAAATTGCTCAGGGCTAATCTTAACTTCTCAATTTTACAGAGAAATCAGTGGGCTTTGGTTGAACTGGTTGACGACAATGCCTGTGTATGAGAGAGTTCACTGGTGGCGAGAACAGCAAGCAGGGTCTGCCTTCAGCCAGCTTGTCACTTTTGTGCCCTTGTGGAAAGACCAACAAAGGCACCTTGCTCAGCCCCATTCTGTATCCTGATAATCTCCTGTCATCTACACATAATCCCCGTTTACATTTTCACACATTTCTAAGTGAATATTTGAATAATGAAGTCTTTTCTGTTGATTAGAACTGTCATGATGAAATGGCCTTAGGTTTTCTTAGCCTGTGAATGTACAACATTAGACAGGAATTACAAACATAATCAAGGAATCTTTAACGATACATTATGGATAAACTACTTAGGAGTAAAGCGCCAGGGATTTTTTTCTTTTTCTTCTTAATTTTTCTGAGAGGGAAAGAAATAAGAACAAGACGAGGAAATGAAAAATGTAAGCGACCGCATGTATTGCGTGAAATATGGAGGCTTATAAAGAATCAGAGAAGACTTAGAAAGATAGAGTTAAAATATCTCCCTTCCGGTTCATTGTTTCCCGTCTCTCTTGGACTGTTATGGAACACGCAGACCATTGCATGATAAACATTTTACATAGAAATCATTCTGTCCACCCACATAGCTCACTGACAGGTATTAATGGGAAGGGCCGCGATGGGAAGCACAGGTGAATGGTGTTCAGGTATCTCAGGAAATGCTATCCACTGTTGAGTGATCGCGTGTCTTCGCCTTTACGTCTCAGAGGCTGGGTGTAGCTGCTGGTGTCAGGGGATTACAGCTGTGATTTCAGGCACTCTAAAATAGTCCCCAAAGAGCCAGCCCAAGGAGGCTTTCTCGTAAGGCAAGTGTTCCAAGGTGTTGGTATTGATTCCTTCTGTTCATCCAACAAGTATTTACGGAGCATGCGCTGTTGTGGGTGCTGGAGAGACCCCAGTGAGCAATACAAAGATAAATCCCTCCCCTCGTGGAGTTTACGGTAGAGAGGTGGTACGATACAATAAATAGAAAGCATAAGGAAATTACACAGACTGTTAAAACGGAACATGGAAAGAGAAAGAAAATTAGAGCAGGGTAAGGGGAATAGGAAATGATGGCGACAGGTGGGTTGTAATTTTAAATAACGTAGAGGGGGTAGGCCTCATTGAGAAGGTGTAACTTGAGCAAAATCTTGAAGGAAGAAAAGAAGGTGAGTTATGAGGAAATCAGGGGACACTTTTGAGGTGGAGGGATACCGAGTGCAAAGGCCCGAATGCGGAAGCATGCTTGGCGTGTGGGAGGATTGGCAAAGAGGCCAGTGATTGTTGTGGACAGAGCAAGTGAGAGAAAAGTTGGAGGTGGAGTCCGAGGGGTAAAGGGGGTGGCTTGGGGGGGGGGGGGGCCATGTCATATAGAGCCTTCTAGGCCATTGTAAGGACTTTGGCTTTGTTCTCCGAAAAATGAGTCATCATCACAGGGTTGTAAGCAGGGGATCCTGTCATTTTGCATTCTTCCTGATACCCACAAAAGAATGCTATGCAAAAATAACTCTTCTCTTGTATCCTCACAATACCTGGTACATGGTAATGCTCAGTAAATATTTGTTGAATGGATGAATGAAAATAGCGACACACCCATGCTCAGGTTTTTTGATCAACCTGATAAAAAAGTGCCTCATTGTGGGATTTTGTGTTTTCTCTGCCCAGGACTCTATGACTAAATAAGCAATAGGTTTTCCACGGAAGGCCTCACACGCCTCCTCTCACCCCTCCGTGAGCATGCTCAAGGATTGGCAGCTGTTTCCTCTAGGTCAGGGCACAATAACTGAGAGGGATCTTCAGAGGCACTCCTGCCTCTATGTGGCCGGTGTCCACAGCATGAAGGCGGTGTTTCTCTTGCAGGCTGCTTCTCTAGCTGAGTGGCTCTTCGTAGATAGAGGTCTTTGAAGTAAGACTTTAATGTTTATGAAGCCCCTTTCATTCACCTCCGTTTTCAAGGTAGCCATCGGTTCTCCAAGGACATTTTTTAAAGTGACTGTTGTGGGAAGTATGGACATACTGCTGCCTTGCTGTTTCTCCCCTCTTCTTTATACGGATGGCTCTATATAGTATCAGTGATAGATCTGCACTGCTTGCTACATTTACACCAAATAAAGTCTGTGGATACCTCTGTCTATAAACTTGGGTGCTGATCTTTTTCCACTCTTTCTTCACGTGACTAGCCTTTCACACATTCTTAAAAATAATTGTTGCTTACCTTTATTCCTCTCATGTTTGGTTGTTGAGGTGTAGTTTACATGGAGTGAAATGCACAAATCTTTTTTCCCACCCTTTTAACTATGTACAATTGTACTATGTACTATGTACAATTCAGTGGCGTTTTTTTAGTACGTTCACAACGTGTGCAACCATCACCACTGTCTAATTCTGAAACATTACCCTCACCCAAAAAAGGAACTCCATAACCATAAGCGGTTACACCCAATTCGTCCTTCCTCTCAGCCCCTGGCAACCACTAATCTATCTGTCTCTATGGATCAGTCTATTCTGGACATTTCATATAAATGGAATCATATGATATGTGACCTTTTTGTGTCTGGTTTCTTTCATTTAGTATGATGTCTTCAAGGTTCACCCATGTTGTAGCTTGTTCCAGTACTACCTTCCTTTTTATGTCCTAATAATACTCCATTGTATGAATAGACCACCTTTACTTACTCGTTTATCAGTTGATAGACATTTGGGTTGTTTCTGCTTTTTGGCTAATGTAAATAATGCTACTATGAACATGCTTTTACAAGTTTCTGTGTGAACTTGTGCTTTCATTTGTTTTGAGTTCATACCTAGGAGTAGAAATGCTAGGTCATATGGAAACTTTATGTTTAACTTTCTGAGGAAAGACCAAACTGTTTTCCACAGTGGCTGCACCATTTTACATTCCACCAGCAATATATGAGGATTCCAATTTCTCCACATCCTCATCAACACTTGTTCTTTTTTTTTTATTATTATTTTAGCTTTCCTCGTGCAAGTGAAGTGGTGTTTCAGTATAGATTTGATTTACGTTTCCATAATGACTAATGCTGTTGAGCATCTTTCCATGTGCTTATTGGCTATTTGTATATTTTCTTTGGTGATGTGTCTACTCAGATTCTATGCCCTTTTTGAATTGGATTATTTGTCGTTTTATTGTTGAATCGTAACAGTTCTTTATATAGTCTAGATACAAGTCCCGTATCAAATATGTGATTTGCAAACATTTTCTTCTATTCTGTGGGTTGTCTTTTCATTTTCTTGATGATGCATTTTAAAGCACAGAGGTTTTTAATTTTGACAAAGTCCAGTTTATTTTTTCTCTTATTGCTTGTGCTTTTGATATTGTATGTAAGAAATCTTTGACTGACCAAGGTCACAAAGATTTACTCCTATGTCTTTTTCTAGGAGTTTTATAATTTTAGCTCTTACATTTAGGTCTTTGGTTCACTTAAGATTAACTTTCAGTTGCGATGTGAGGAGGCTTCTAAATTCACTTTTTTTCATGTGAATATCCAGTTGTCTCAGCACGATTTGTTTAAAAGACTGTTCTTTCCTCATTGAGTGGCCTTGGCACTTTTCTTGAAAATCAGTTGACCATAGATAGTCAAAGAAGAATAGCTCTTCTTTAATTTCTTGCAACAAAGTTTTGTAGTTTTCAGTATACACGTTTTGCCCTTCCCTGGTTAAATTTGTTTCTAGGTATTTTATTCTTTCTTGATGCTATTGTAAATAGAATTATTTTGATAATTTCATTTTCAGATAATGTGCAAATCTTAAATGTATGATTCAAATACTTTTGAGAAATGAACACACCTACGTTGCTGGTCCTTGACAAATTAACATGGCTAGAGATTTGAATATAGTTAACCTTTAATTAGAATTTATCTATGCTATAGGAAGATCATGGTGATTTAAAGGAAAAAGTACTTTCAGATTTTTGTTATGTCTGTCCCGGAAGAATTGAGTTTTGTAAATTTTCTGTATAAGATCTGTACTCTTTGAGACCTACAGATGATGCAAAGAATGTTGTGATTTGTAATACTTGGATAACATCACGTGGTTAAAAAGGACATGAGAGATTGGGGGATTGGAGTAGGAAGAGGGAACCAGAAACTCAGATTTTTTTCATTCCAAATTATTTGTAAGATTAGCTAAAATCGTACAAGTTCACTCACCATGAAGTTTTGGATGAGAGTTTCAGGTGAATCATGTCTGGGAAAGACTAAGATAATTTGATGGAGCCATTCTGTTGAATGGCTATTTTAAATTGGGAGACCAAATTTCAAAATTCTATGACTCAGGAGCATATCTAGTGAAAACTAAAAAAGTCTTCAAGAATTTGTTTATTAGTTTGAAATTTGCTTTTAGTTATATCAACAACGAAATGGGTAATAATTTGAGGTTCTATTTCAGGATAGACTGAGTAATAAAATAAACAAATGAAAATTATAGCCAGCAAGAATTTTTGTTTATAAAAAATCTCCAGTCTCTAACCGTTTGCCCAGCTATGCAAACTGGAGAGAAGAAATTTAACAGCCATGAAAAGAAATTGGAGGAGGAAGCAAAGCTTGTGTCTTTGCCTGCCAACTGTTTGCTTATTTTGAATCTATAGAGTTAGACTTTGAGACAGATGAGAAAAGGAAGCAATAATGTAATAAAGGAAAGTTCACTATGATTTACTGCCTAGTCCTTTCTGGTTTTACATTATTTTTTGTCTATGTCGTTATAGCAAATAGTTAACATTTGGAACCAAGCTTCGTTTATTTTTGTTATCGTGAAAAAAAGCATATGCACATGGTTTGAAAATAGTCAAACAGGACAATAGATCAATAAAAATCAAATCTTCCTTTTGCTCTAGACCTCCAGTCCCACTCCCCGGACATAACCCTTCAACTGTTTCTTATTTACCTTTTCAGAACATTTTCAGTCATCTGTGTATACCTAGCCTTGTTTGACCCAAACGACACACGTTGTTATGTACCTTGATTTTTTTAACTAAATGGCCCATGTTGCTAGTTCCATGTCAACACACAAATATCTACTTCATTCTTTGTAGATGTTGCAGAGTATTCCATTGCATGAATGGACTATAATTTATTTAACCAGTCCTCTGTTGCTAAAGATGTAGATTTTCTTTTCTTTTTCTCATTACAAATTATCTTTATATATCTTTGATATAGAAGAGAGAAATCCAAAATATTGTTTTTCTTTTCATTGGCTGTAAAAATTATTCTGTGCATTCTAGAGTGAAGTATTTCATGTACATTACTTACGTCATTATTTAGCAGATAGTTCTTAAGGTTGATTGTGGGTAGAATTGAAAACAATTTGTAGAGTTGAGAGTGAGTGTTTGTGATAGCTGTGGTCTTGATAGTATAGTTCTCTGGGTAGAAACTTTATTGTGTCATGCTATAAAACAACAGTGTTGTCAGATGACTGGAGGTCTTTATGGCACAGTTGCTGAGCAGACGGGCTTAAAATATATAATCCTCTACTGTTGCTCTTGTATGTATGTTCTGTTTAACCCTTACCCCTAGAGCCCTTCAGTATTGTGTGCTCATCTGGAAAGTGGTACCCTACTGAGAGGCGCTGGAGAATCTGAGCTCTTCTTTTCCTAACCTCCTCTCCCCCAACACACCCGTACACATAGACCATTGGACCTATTTGGTAGATGGAGCCGGTAGCCAGGATTTTGTCCAGGACTCAATATGATGAGCTAGAGCAAGTTGTGCAAAAGACCAAGCATGAACAAGGGAGCTGTAAACTAGAGTCTCAACAGCTTTCAAGTAGGCATTTGCCAGAATGAGAAATCACCAGGCCACTCCTAGGAAAGGCATGGGCTGTCAGGATTCCATTCTGTAAGTGACCACTCCTATGACTCTCTCCATGTTTGGTTCCCCACTTTTCTCTTCTCCATCTCTCTAATGGATACTCATTCTTTTAAGGCTAGTGAAGTCCCCTCCTCTTCCTGAAAATGCCCACTCCTACTGAAGTCCTTGGTACACTCTCTTCCTCTCCATTCTGGTGAAATCACTATGTACACTAACAGTTCTCAACTTGCGTGTTGTGATAGGATCAGTTAAAAGATTTTTGCATGTAACTTTTTTGGTATCTCCAGTGACTTTTGTTGATATTTTTATGGATGAGAACAGACTGGTAGCTACTCCCTTCCATCTCTTGCTTTACCTCATGCTGTGCTCTCCGCCACTCCACCCTGCGGTGTCCCCCATGAACCTGACCCTCTCTTAGCCACACTGATCTTCTGTGCCTCTCATTCGCGTTGTTCCCATCCACCAGAGTTTGTGAACAGCCTGTCCTCTTTTTCTGGAGCACTGTTCCATCTCCTTTTTACTTCTTTGTAATTCAGATTTATAATCAAGTATTGTTACTTCAAGGGAATCTTTACTGATATTCCTGACAAATGCCTCTAGTTTATGTCCCCACAGGCTTTCCTTTATAATCCGGGCTTTGGCTGGAATAGTACCTATGGGATTATTTGATAATGTGTCTCGTCTCCTAGACTGTAAACTGCATGAAGGCAAGGGCCTTGACTTTTTTTTCCTTCACTTTTATTTTTCCTGCTTAACAAATATTTGTTGAATAAACAAATGAATTAATCGATCCACATTAAAATGCCATTATTTCATTCTTGCCCTTCTTTTTGTTTTTTTTTTTTAAGTAGAAAAGAAAAGAATGTATTTAAAGCCACCAATCTGGAGTTGGACATTATTTGGGCTCATTTTTATCTAGCCATAGCATGTCAATTGAGAGTACGTTTTGTGTATATGTCTCGCTGGAAAAATATTTGAAAACCATTGTTTTATACTATTAATTTGACAATTGTGTACTCCCCCCACCCTTATACAGTGTTTTACTCTTTCTCTCTCTAGATAGGAAGCTGGCAATATAAATAAATATAAGGATATATGCATATATACATAGATACATATATGTATATATACACATACATACATATGTATCTCCAAAGCTACATCTAAAATATGCGTACTCAATCCATGTCTACTCAATGCGTGCATGGTATACTGGTTAAGTACATGGCTTAGTCAGGGAGCTTGAGTTGTACTTTGGCAATGATGCCATTTAATGGCTGACAGTTACCTTATGCAAGATACTTAGTCTCTCTGTGCCTTAATTTATTCATTGTAAGAGAAAAATAATAGTATTCCCCTGAGTGGATTGTTGTGAGGATTCAGTGGGTTTATGTATTGTGAAGGACTTAGACAGTGCCTGGAATAATAATAATGGCTGTTTTTTGAGTGTTTAATAACTCTTATCTCTAATAATTAATGAATAAATGATCATGGTCTTGACCTGTCTTTCATTCAGAACTACATATAGGCTTAAATCAGTAACCAAAAGTATAGCAAGGAAATTAAGAATTTTCTGGGGCGCCATTCCGGGAAATGATCCGCAGTGATTATCTATCAGACGTCACCAGCATCTCAGTAGAATTTCTCTGCTACTTGACTTGAGTGAGCCTTACAGTTTCTTTCAAAAGGGTGTTAGAATCATAGCATTTAGTCATGTGCTTTTCCTTTAACAAAAATGTTGACAGAGAGAAAAGGACAATTGGTTAAAAGTAGGCAGTGTTTAAAGTTGGCTGAATGCCTTGTTTTAAAGTGAAAAAAGAAACCAAGCTGTAAACACTAGACCAGCCTGGCTTACAGAATGTTTCATAAAGGAGAGAAACACAGTTTCAAAATAGGGTAAATGTTTTTACGGTTGAATATAAGACATATCTTAAGCTCCAAATGGTCTTTGTTTCTATTCATTCTCCTGATGCAAACAGGGTTCTTGGTTCCTAGGGAACAGTGGCGGCTCCTTCTGCAGAGCTGCATGTGGCTCTCGAGGAGGCTTGTAAGCCTTGTCATAAGCATCCAAAGGTGACTTTGCATTTGCCAGTTCAAATGATCAGTTCGTAATGGAGAAATAGCGGATTGTAAAAGGAGTCTGCACGATTTGAAATGAGAAGTAAAATTTGGACGTTTGGTAACCACAAGTATGCCACAACTCCAGAAACTTAATTTCCATTATATGCTAACATCCTCTTCTCCCATCCTGTCCCAACATCCAGCCAGCCACAACACGGCAAGAAACAAAACAAAACAAAATTCCTTTTATACTTTGGGAAATTGAAAGCTCCCTGCTGTGGGCGATGTGCCCATGATCAAATAATTTGAAACAATTTCAAAATTTATTAATATATTCCTCTGCTGTGAAAATATAGCTAGAACAAAAGTAATCTAGAAACTGAGTACTAGATAATTTTTGTGTCTTATTTATGGGAAAAGTTATTTTTATGTATACAGTTATTTTATATATATACATACACACACGCACATATGTATAAACACAAACTCATACATATACAATCCTTATATACATGTACACAATCATTATGTTAAAATTATGTGTGTGGACAGGTAAATATGTATCAGCTTATTATGTTATAGTTTGCTTTGGATAGAATTTTTAATAACAGACTTTCCGTACTTTTAGAAAATAAGGATTCCATGCGTTTGGCATTCCTGAAATTAATTTTAAAACACAATTGTATAACAATTGTTTTCTATTTGTGTTCACTTTCGCTAAATGATCTGAATTCTGACCCTTTCCCCAGAGTAAGAGGCAATTCAGATTCTATGCTAATTGAGTCCTGTGAGTCTTAGGAAATAGCAGTTTTGTTATATGGACTACTGGTCCCTGGGGCTTCACCAGGGCCACCAAATAGGAAATTCTGAACCACACATTGTTTGAGAACTACTAATGTCTCAAGATGAGTTAAGTAAGAGTACTAAGCTTTTAAAAGATGTGAGAAAATGAATCTAAATCTCTTAAGCGTAATGTTTTCTCTCTCTTTTTTCATTTTTTAAAAAGTCCATTGGCACCGCTGTTTAGTATGTTACAACATTTGGAGCAAACACAGCAACAGCTCTAGTCAGAAATTAAAGGTAAATCAAAATTTTTTTCACCATATAGTATTAAATAGATATTGCTTTTTAAAAAATGGTGCCTATGTCTTTTAGTTGTGCAGTATTAAATCTGTATCATTACACAGATATTGTCCTCCCTTATTCTTGAATATTTAGGACATTTGAAAAAAATGAAATGTCTTTGCATTTCCCACATGATTAATCTTTTCTATAGCCTTTCCTTTTTCTTTTATCTGTGTTCTTTTGATCTATATGACAGAATCAATTAACAGGTTAGCCACTAAGGACCCCAAGAGACTATACACTCCAAGCGCCTCACCTTCTAGAGAAGGGGACGGAGGTCTTAGGTTCTTCTAGGAAATTTGGAGTTGGTTCCTTTCTTAAATGAAACTCACCTGTGGATTATGAGTTAAATCCGAGGAATTTCATTGTTTCTGTTCACCTGAGGAGAAAAGAAAGGAATAGAGAAGTGACTTACCCTAAGTCTCAGATGTTAAAGTAAAAGCCATGGTAGAAAGCAAATCCTTTGAAACCAAATACTCAATTTTCCCCTTATTCTCTAAAATCTTGTTTAAGAGCAATTGTATAGGCCAACTGATTAAACCATGTTCAGCGAAACTCTCACAGGTTTGCGTGGAAAGAGAAACCATCTGGCCAATGCTTGTAAAATGTGAACCTTTCTCAGTATTAATTAAGTTTCTGTTGGTTTGCTTGTTTGCGAGTAACAGTTACTGACTCTGGTAACCGCAGTGAAGAGGGAGTTTGTTGGAAGGATGTTGTCATAGCTCATAGAATCAAAGGACTTGCTGAACAGCTCGACCTTCAGCAGAGGAGCACCTGGATAATTCAAGGATCGTCACTCCAAAGTTCGGCCATAAGCTTTCACAGATCCCACGACCTTCTGTTTCTCCATGTCTTCATTTCAATGATCAAATGCTCCAGAGAAAGAATCTGATTGATCCAACCTACATCATGCAACTAGCATCACATGTGTTAGTTATGGCCAAGAGGAAGGTGTCAAGGGCACTGATGTGATATACATTCCAAATCCATATTTGCATATCTGGCTATTCCCAGAGAAAGAGGAACCCCTGTGAGGTGGAAATGCACCTAACTGACATCTGTTAAGTCCCAAATGTGCTAATAGAGAATGTAAAAACAAGTGACTATGTTATATAGATGTATATTTGTGTGAGGGTGTGCACGTGTGCACACAGACACACACACACACACACACCCGACTTCAGATCTTAGAAAACAGAGCATAGTGTTGGTTCAGGGTCATATTCTAAGGCAGAAGAAGGAGCTAATATTTGTTGGGTGTTAACAGCGTGCTAAGCATGGCGCTAAGCATGACAATCATGCATCATTTCACTTGATCTTCACAACAGCACTGTGAGATGGGTCCTATTTTCATACCCATTTTACAGGGGAGGAAGCTGACATGTTAGAGAGGTTGTGTCTCTCCAAAGCACAGTTAGCTAGGTGGTAGGAGTATTTTTGTCCAGCTTTGACTCTAGAACCCATAATTTTAGGGAGTCATTGAAATTTCTCCAACTGAAAAACAAACCACCTAATACTTGCCACAATGGACCACAGCTATTTATTTACAGCTTTTCTCTCCTCCTAAGATTTGAGCAACTTGAGGACAGGTTGTCTTACTTATGTCTATATTTAACACCTGGCAGAGTGCCAATATATACCAGTTTGAATGATTAGAAGAATAAATGAATGAAGACTGGACCCAATCAGGTACCAAGTTCCAAGCTAAGAATCCTCACAGTAGAGCTAGCTGAACCCTATTGCTCAATGACACGTTGACTTCAAGAATCATTTATGTAGCCCCTACTAACTTTAAGGCAGACAATTTGAGAGCATATGGATGTTTGAAGAAATACAACACATATTGCCTCCTCTAAGAGGACTTATAATTATTTACAGTGATAAATTCATAAAAATAAATGGCAATATTTGTTAAGTATTAAATTTGTGGTACTGTTAGATGGACATAAATACTGTAGGAGCTCAGAGAAACATGTTATACCAGAGGCTGGGGCAATTGGGGAAAGTGTCATGGGGAACATAGAGCTCAATCTGGGCATTCAACATATTGAACAGCTGGAGGGAAAACGTTTTAGGCAGGAAACAGCACTAACAGCAACACAACATTAAGAAATTTTTGTGGCAGTAAAATTTTTTTTATTGTGGTAAAATACGCATAACATAAAATTTACCATCTTAATCATTTTAAAGTGTATAATTCAGTGGCTTTATGTACATTCATGATAGATGTTTGTGATGTTTTTGGAAAACAATGATCTGACAAGTTCTAACCAGTTACCTGATGGAAATTCTCTTTAGACACATGTAAATTTTGGTTACATTCCACCATTCTCTCCAATCCCCCCACCCCCAGCTTAGTTATGAAAAATTACATCATGATTTCCACAGAACTGGAATTGCAAAGCTGGTGTTCCTAGAAACATGAAGTCAGAAGATATAAGATAAACCATACCAGATGAGAGAGTCCTGAAAATCCTACTGGCTAGGAAGACTGGAGACCAGAGTTTTAACAATAGCTCTGCTACTAATGGGCATGTCCTATAGCCTACTGGGATAAACTTAGGCCGGTTATTTATATCTCTAAGATCCCTTCCCAATGGTAAATCCCATGAATCCAAACGTATTAAATGGCTTATGAGAGAATACTCTGTGTTTCTCTGAACATGGGGAGTAATTTGGTCTTAGTACTAGATACGGCGCAGTGAAGCAGCAGTCTAACTCAGTTGTGTACTACCCTTGGATCAATTATGCCACCAAGACTTCCCTTGAACAACTAAAACTTCAAAGTCAGAGCTATGCACACCTTTCCTACTTATATTGGATTCAATATAGCATCAATCTATTGAGACTTAGTAAATCATCTAAGCGATGTGGAGGAAAATTCAAATTGTTCAAGACAACTGAATGCCGTGAAGTATTACACAAAAATTAGTGCAATTCTTGTATAGATGGTCTACAGTATGAAAATCGTTGTTATTATTAGGCTGTTAATATTTCAGATAACACTGAGTGTATACTTACTCACAAGAATGTATCACATCTGCCAGTATGCATATCAACCAATGACTACTTTCAGATGTTCTACATTTTGGTATGCTTTCTTCCCTAGTCAGTGACTCTAATGGGAGGAGGCCCTTAGACGCTTAAAACTATTAAGAAACTCTCCAAATTAATTACAAAATAGTGAGTTTTAAGTGGTACCATATAGACACAAAAGATCCTTTATGATTCCAAGGGTGCAAAATTTCCTTGTTTAATGTGGTAAACAAAACATATAAACAATAGCAACATACAACAATAAAAATAAATTCACTTCCTTTTCCTGGGTACTAGTAATTTTTTTCTTGTTGTTCCTTCTCAGAAGGAAATATGCCACAAAGAAAAGATATTGACTTATAAAACATTTAATACACTGCAGTAATACCCCAGTTGGCAAAGAGCTAAGATGCCTCTAATGTCTGATTCATTAGATACTGTCTCAGACGCAAGGGGTATTAAAAAATATTGGACTCTGGAGAGCTCATTAATTTTGTGTATGCTTAAAAAATGAATATTTAAAATGTGTATTTTAAATTATGTTTATTTTAAAAATCATGATTTTTTTTTTTTTTTGAGGAAGATTAGCCCTGAGCTAACTACTGCCAATCCTCCTCTTTTTGCTGAGGAAGACAGGCCCTGAGCTAACACCCATGCCCATCTTACTCTGCTTTATATGTGGGACGCCTGCCACAGCATGGCTTGCCAAGCGGTGCCATGTCCGCACCTGGGATCCCAACTGGCAAACCC
This sequence comes from Equus przewalskii, assembly GCF_037783145.1. Taxonomy (NCBI): domain Eukaryota; kingdom Metazoa; phylum Chordata; class Mammalia; order Perissodactyla; family Equidae; genus Equus; species Equus przewalskii. Next base: position 14,622,723 of record NC_091838.1, read on the forward strand.
TGGGCCACCAAAGCGGAACGTGGGCACTTAACTGCTGCACCACTGGGCCAGCCCCTAAAAATCATGATTTTTTTTTAATGCTGCTATAATTCTATCTCCCACATTTAGCTAATTATTACTTTTGATATACTTTGGTATATGACTTCGATATACTTCTGATGACTGCTGGGCTCCAATATATCTTAATGAAATAAGTTTACAACCTTATTAACTTGAAAAGCCTGAAATGGTTTAGAACATGGCTGTGTATGTATTTATTCCCAACTGATGTTTCATCTGATAATGTAAATGAATGTTCTAAGGCACATATAGAAATCCCATTGTTAGTAAACATCAAAGTTTAAACAAAAAGCCATTTTTAAGCCTGTAGGTCTGGATGACTTTTATCCAGAGACTTCTGAAGAGCAGCAATGTGACGCTGCTTCTCTATCTTAACTTCCAGGGCTTCTCTTTTCCTCCAGAGATGCTACTTGTAAACACACATAAATGTCTTCTCCGCGCTCTGTTACTTTTATTCCTTTTTAATGGGAAAACAACAGCATGTTCAATTCAGAAAACCGCTTGTAAGCTCCTCTATTGGAAAACATTTTGCCAAGAAATTTAAGTCTGTGGTCGTAAATTTATAGTGTGTGCAGCTGTCCTGAATATTGATGAAGAATTATGTGTCTACACCTCCTTACATAAAATGATATGTACTCTTGTTGACATTTTGCAGTCGCTGCCTGTTATTATCCTTCTCTTTTCAAAGGCTTTGGATTTGAATATAATTGAGTCAAGTCACCCTATGTATACACAGTACTGCATATTACGTCACTCAATGCAAAGTGTAAATTTTGTGGAGGACTATCTTCTTCTCCTAATGCCAGTGTTTCCACTGAGTTCCAGAGAGCAAGCATTGCTTTTGGTATGTTTTGTGCTTGCCTGTATATGCACAAAAACTTTACTCTTCCATCTGTGCTCTGACATAAATACCATGTTGCCAAGAAATTGTTGCTTGGATCTTTCCGTTGTCATCCTGAGGCCACCACAGCTTTTCAGTGCTAATCTCCACATTATTTTAGAAATATTGTTAGCTCTATTCTAAAATCTTTGGATTAGACTTTTAATAAAATAACAAACTTTTTTCACTACAAAAAGACATATCTTTTCAGAGCAAAAGCCTTTAGCTACCCATCTAGAGCACATTGTTTTGGTAGACCATTTTTTCATCTGTAAATCTTTCTTTTTCTTCTATGAAGTGTCAAAGCGATCTTTTGTTTTGTAGAATTTGGGTCCTTCTATCACCTTGGAAGTAGTGGATGGTCAATAAATATTTAAATAAATGTATGAATAAAAAAGAGATAATACAATTATATTTAAATCTGTAAAGAATTTTGCCTTGCCTTTTCTGATGTCAAAATACTTTCTATAAATACTTTCTAACTTTATAAACAGGATCTGTAATATCCAGGAGATTTGGGGGAATATCTCAGGTAGATGAATATTACTTTGGTAATAGTGATGCGAGTTGCTGAACCTAAAATATAGAATTCTTACTTTCTCTAAGGAAACTGAATCATGGTGAATAGGATGTTTTTTCCCTCACCGCTTAAGAACTTCTAAGCGTCTTAACACGACGGGGCAAATGACATCAGTGAAACTAAACGTAAGACAGGAGTGCCAATGATGTAATCACAATAGAAGGACATGCACAATCAGAATCTTAACCAGAGAGTGGAGATGCAGTTGGCATGTTCTTCAGAGTATGTGTTCCGATTTATAAGCATTAGTATGAAACGTTCACGAAAGAGAGTCTGAACTCGCACACATCAGTGGCAGGATTTCACCATTGACCGTGTGGTTCTTGTAATTTGATGTCTGGCTGTGAAGGCTTTGCAGTAGAGATCCGGGTTGTACACTCTTTCTCTGTAACTACCTCCACATTTTCTTGTTCTTCCTCTTTTTTCTAGTTTAAATCTCTTCCTGATGTAAAATTTTTTTTCTTTTCCTTTCACTTTTAATGAGGGAGCAGTATAACTTCTCATTGATAAAGAACCAATTACTGACATTTGGAAAAGAAAGGAAAGTTCCTGAAATTATCCTGCTGAGGGTGACGGATACAAAGACAACTGGTGTCTCCGGTCTGAGGAGATCTTGGGGAGGAAGGTGTGGATCCATGTGCTGAGGAGACCTCCTGTCTCCTGGAGGGCTGCATGATGCTCCCCCACAGGGGAGGATGAGCCATGATTCATCATGGAATTTCATAACTAAGCAACATCACCAGAATGCACGTTGGCAAAGCAAACGCGAGGTGAGAAGAACGAGCTATTATCCGTGCATCTCATTTTTAAAGTTATTTTTATTGGGACAAAAATTGTATTTGCAAAGCATGCACAAAATAGCTATCTCTATTGTTTAAAGAATAATAGGGGCCGGCTCCGTTGCCGAATGGTTAAGTTCGTGTGCTCCGCTGCAGCGGCCCAGGGTTCGGATCCTGGGCACGGACATGGCACCGCTCATCAGGCCACGTTGAGGTGGCGTCCCACATCCCACAACTAGAAGGACCTGCAACTAAGATATACAACTATGTACCTCGGGGTGGGGGGGGCGGGTTGTTTGGGAAATAAAGCAGAAAAAAAAAAAAGATTGGCAACAGTTGTTAGCCCAGGTGCCAATCCTTAAAAAAAAAAAAGAATAACAATTTTGGTGCTGAGTACACAAAGTGAAGAAGTGAAACTCTACTACTATCTTAGATGACCCCTCCCTGATGACATCTCGTTCCTACAACCTCCCTCCCAGAGAGAAACATTATCCTGACTTTCTTTTAAATATCACTTTGCTTTTCCTATGTTTTTTCCTCTATGTACATATCTATAAACATATTAAATTAGATTATATTAACTATGTGGTTAAATGTACTTTTCGCTTTTTAAACTAACAAAAAAATAAAAATACTATTCAGTGCTGGTGAAGATGGGAACAAATTGGAATTTATTGTACTGGTGGCTATGTTAAACAGCGCTACAGTTAAACTCTTTATGCCCTCACATTCTTCCATCTGTCTTACATTATCAAAAATACACAATTGTATTTTATGCATTTATTCCTTCTACTATACATTATTGTACATTATAAAATTTATCTACATTCTTACAGAGTTTAAACATAAAACCAGGTACGTGGTACTATATTTTATGGATGTAAATCTGATGTAACAAAAAACAATTGGGTGATAAATATTGCCAACCATGAAAGCTCCATATCCTTTGCGTTATTAATTCTACTTTGGAGAATTTATCCTAGAGATATATTCTTTTTTCCCCCTGAAAAGAGTAAAGTTAGATGATCAAGATCTTCACTGAAGCATTATTTATGATTTCTAAAAGTTGAAAATAACCTAAATGTTAAATACAGAAGCAGTTAAATAAATTGTGCTATTTCTTCTCATTGCACGCTTGCGACAATTATGCATAGCAGTATGAAGAGCGTATAAAAATGTGAGAATACTTGTGATTTAATGTTAGGGAAAAACAAAATCAAGATTTACAACTTGTGCGTTGTTATATAGAACGATACATATGAAAACACTAGTAGGTAAAATAAACAAATTATTTTTTCATTTGGTTGTAGAAAATCAGCCACTTTTGTCTTATTCACAAATTTTCATTAGTGCTGTAGAAACTTTACAATTTAAATTCTGAGAAAAATAAAATAGATGTAGAAAGTTTCCAATAGAAACTTTGAAAAAATAGTCTTATGGCTGAACAAATAAATTAAAATTATTTTTTATTTTCTGAATGGAATAGGAACAGTGCTTTTCATATAGTTGGGCCTCAAATATTTATTTGACTGTAGAATCATTAAAATTATGACAATTTGCGTTTAAATTGGGAATTTTGAATATGATTATTGGCTGCATAAGATTTAACAAACATTTTCTCTGCATTTTAAGGATCTTTTTAGGGAAACTAAAACTCTGTAGAACAGACTAGAGCAGTTATAAACCATCAAGGTATTCTGCATATGGCATGAAATGTTAAAAGGTTAAGGTAAAGAGTAGTAAAATTCTTGTTAAAAGCTTAGCTGGAATAGAAGCTCTCCTAACTGGTCACCATTTCTATGACTTCCTAGATGGGCTAATGGGTTTCATTCCTTCTGTGAAACACACTGACTGACATAATACCCTCTAGTGTGTCCACGCACAGACTTTTGCTCATATTGGTTGAGTCGTATGCTTACCAAGAGTCGTTTGCTCCCAAACCTGTTTGTGACAGTTGTATTCGTTGTCACTACAAATTTAAATATTGTGCCAACCAATGAAATTATATGAAAGGAATGAGATGTTTCTAGAAGTAGGTTGAAATTTTTTGGAAAGACTAGCTGAAAAATGTTACTCTCTAATTAGGTGTGGTCATAACAACTGCAAAAGAAGGAAAATAAAATTGTAAAATCTAGAAGGATACTACATTAGATTGCTTCATGATGTCAAAGTTATAGTTCCACTCTAGAATGCCCAAACTGGAATTTGTAGATGATACATTATGGGTGTGGTTTATGTAAGAATTGATTTTGAATTCAATCTCCCAACAAAGGAACTTAGGCTCACACCACCAATGTAAAATTATATATTTTATAATATAAATAAATATTTTATTATAAATAAAAACTAAATATTTTGAGTATACTTGTACAATTTTTTAATTCTTCCTTTTAACTAACTCTTTTGATTATGTGACCAGCTATCAGTCTTATCTGCATTTTATAAAGGGATTTCTACTTTATTCATTCGCTTTAATGTTATCAACATCTTCCACATTCTAAATGTAATTGTGTTGAGGCAACAAATGTAGGGTTTTAACTGTAACATAATTTAACAGTTGTCTTCAATTGTTTCTGAACGAAGTGTGCGGTAATAAGGTATTATTATTTATCAGGAAAAGGTTAAATTTAGGCAGAGATTATTTTAAGAAAATAAATTAAGTTCTACTTTATCATTCCAAATTTCTTGAAAACTATATGGGGTCCTGGATATGAATTGTATAATGAGAAATATTAGTAAATATTTTAAAAAGCTGAGTAAGAATTGATCCTTTGTTACTCAGAGGGAAGTTGTGATTCTGTTTTTAAAACAAGCAGTGAAGTTCAAAAATGTGCTAGCAATGGCCTTAGCAAGTACACCCATAGGAAACTGAGTCTGAAAATGAGGTTGAGTGTAAGGCTTGTAATTTTAGATAAGTAATAGAAATAGAATGCATATTGTTATTGTATTTAAAATTATGCCGACTGTGTATTTTTTTGTTGTATTTTATACCGTCTTCATTTTATAAGAAGCAAATAAGTTGAGGCTTAGAAACCTCAAATTATATTAATAAGTTACATTGCAGCCAACCGTGAACAAATGAAAATGCTCTGATGAAGAATTGTTAATGCGGAGCTTCTGAGGACTTCACCAAGATGCTGAGACGGAGGGCTCCGGACCTGCTCTTCTCCCGCAGCTGTACCAAGTATGCAGCTACACCCAGGGAAGTTTGCTCTGAAAGATAGCCAGGAACTAGTTGAGTGACTGCTACACGTCAGGTGACTGAGAAAATACCCACATCGAAATGGATGGGGAAGGCTGAAATGCATTCCCACCGTAAACCCCACCCCCGGCACAGCACCTTACAGGCAGGAGGGAACTCCCAACTCCCAGCTTCTCCCTCAGGAGCAAAGGGTTTGGTCTAGTGTCCCAGCATTTAAGGCTGCCACCTGAGGGAGGAGTCCTGAAATCACCTGGCTCTGATAGCCAGTGAGGATGAGCATTCTCAAGTCCCACAGGACCGTGTTAAATAAAAAGACCAGTTTTCAGATGGGCTCACAAGCACTTCCACAGCTACCCGTCCTGGGCTCAGCACAGAGGGAGCAGGCAAAAAGGCCGTCTCCCAGTTTCTCCATAGAAGGGACTTGGCTGCACACTTTCCCCGCTGCTGCCTGAGGTTGCAGCTTCTAACCAGCCTGCGTGGAGGAGCTGACTGAGAGCCTCCTGGGAGCCCGAGCACGTGGGGGGGATGTTTTCTTCCATCTCTCCCTGGCTCACTCCAACGGTAAAACCAAGTCTCCAGCTTCTCCCTGGAAGAAGCTTGTCCACACATCTAGCACCCCAACTGTGATGGCTGCAACCCGAGGGCCTGGCGCCCAAATCACCGAGCTCTGGGAGCTGATGGGGCACGGCATTCACAAGTCTCCCAGGACCATGCAAAATGGAGAGGCAGTTCTATTTGAGCACAAAAGTATTCTCTGGCTGTTCCTGCTGACTGAGCACAGGGAGAGTAGGCAAAAATACCCAGCTCCTAGTTTCTCCCTGATAGAGACTAGACTGCATACATAACATCCTGACTTTCCCAGCTGCTGCCTGAAGGTTGGGCTTCCAAGTAGCTTGCATCAGTGATCTGCAGGGGCAGGCAATTAGGAGTCCTCTGGGAGCCATAAGAGGCATGGGGGCATTTCCCACACCTTTGGGACACTGACAGATCTTGGTTCACCCTCCAGTGGGAGTCACTAAGAACAAAACAGCAGCTTGGACAATCATGAAAGTTTGGCAGGCAGCCAGGATCTTGGGCCGGGCTGATCTGACAATATTTATCTTCTACATAAGGCCAGTCTGTCAAGAGTGGGAGAGTTGGCTGTTTTATGTAATGCACCAAAACAAAGAGTGAAGAAAGATGAAGAAATAGAGGAATATGTTCCAAACAAAAGAAAAAGACAAATTTCCAGAAACTGATTTTAATGAAACAGAGATAAGTGATTTACCTGACAGAGTTTGAAGCAATGATCATAAAGATACTCACCAAGCTCAGGAGAGCAATGCACGAACAAAGTGAAAATTTCAACAGTGAATGAAAATACAAAAAAAATCAAACAGAAATCATAAAGACGAAGAATATAATAATTGAACTGAAAAATTCAATAGAGGGGTTCAACAGCAGACTGGATCAAGCAGAAGAAAGGATCATCCAGATTAACTAAGAAAAAAGAGAGAAGACTCAAAGAAAATCAGAAATGAAAGAGGAGATATTACAATGGATGCCTCACAAACAGAAAGGATCATAAAGGACTATTATGAACAATTATATACCAACCAGTTGGACAACCTAGAGGAATTGGATAAATTCCTGGAAACATACAACCTACCAAGACAGAATAATGAATAAATAGAAAATCTGAATAGACCAATTATGAGTAAGGAGATTGAATCAGTAGTCAAAAACCTCCCAGCAAAACAAAGTGCAGGACCAGATGGCTTCCCTGGTGAATTCTACCAAACATTCAAAGAAGAATTAATACCAGTCCTACTCAAAATCTTCCAAAAAATTGAAGAGAAGAGAACACTTCCAAACTTATTTTATGAGGTCAGCACTACTCAGATACCAAGGCCAGACAAGGATACTACAATAAAAGAAAATTACAGGCCAATATTCCTGATGAACATAGGAAAATCCTCAACAAAATATTAGCAAACTGAATTCAACAGTACATTACAAGGATCACACACCATGATCAATTGGGATTTATTCTTGGGATACAAGGATGGTTCAACATCTGCAAATCAATAAATGTGATTTACTACGCTAACAAATTTAAGGATAAAAATCACATGATCATCTTAGTAGATGCAGAGGAAGTATTTGACAAAATTCAACATTCTTTTATGATAAAAACTCTCAAAAAATTAGGTATAGGTGCCTGGACATAACAAAAGCCATATATGATAAGTCCACAGCTAACATCATACTCAACAGTGAAAAGCTGAAAACTTTTCCCCTAAGATCAGGAACAAGACAAAGATGCCCACTCTTGCACTTCTGTTCAGTGTGGTACTGGAAGTCTTAGCCAGAGCAATTAGGCAAGAAAAAGAAATAAAAGGCAACCAGATCACAAAAGAAGAAGTAAAATTGTCTCTGCTTGCAGAAGATATGATCATATAGGTAGAAACCCCAGAAAACTATTAGAACTAATAAACTCATTCAGTAAAATTGCAGGATACAAAATCAATATACGAAAATCAGTTGTGTTTCCAACTAGAAGGACCCAGAACTAAAATATACATCTATGTACTGGGGGGATTCGGGGAGAAAAAGCAGAAAAAAAAAAAGATTAGCAACAGTTGTTAGCTCAGGTGCCAATCTTTAAAAAAAAAATCAGTTTTGTTTCTATACACTAGCAATAGGCTCTCAGAAAGAGACATTAAGAAAACAATCCCATTTACAATAGCAAAAAAAAAGAGTAAAACAGGAATAAATTTAACCAAGGAGCTAAAAGATTTGCACACTGAAAACTATAAAACATTGATGAAAGAAATGGAAAAAGACACAAATAAATGGAAAGATAGTCTGTATTCATGGATTGGAAGAGTTAATATTGTAAAAATTTCCATACCACCAGAAGCAATCTACAGATTCAATATGATCCCTATAAAAATTCCAACAGCATTTTTCAGAGGAAAAGAAAAAGCAATACAAGAATTTGTTTGGTGCCACAAAGGACTCCAAATAGCCAAAGCAATCTTGAGCCAGAACATTTCCTGATTTTAAACTATGTTACAGAGTTATAGTCATCAAAACAGTATAGTATTGGCATAAAAACAGGCACATAGATCAACGAAACAGAATAGAGGGCCCAGATAAACCCACATATGTATGGTCAATTTATTTTCGACAAAGCTGCCAAAAATACACAATGGAGAAAAAATAGTCTCTTTAATAAATGATGTTGGGAAAACTGGATATCCACATGCAAAGGAATTAAATTGGACCCCTATTGGACACGATACACATAAGTCAACTCAAAACAGATTGAGGATTTGAATATAAGACCTGAAACTATAAAACTCCTAGAAAAAACAGAAGTGATAAGCTCCTTGATATTGGCCTTGGAAGTGATTTTTTGATTTGACACCAAATGCAAAGGAAATAAAACCAAAAATAAGCAAGTGGGACTACATCAAACTGAAAAGCTCTGTACAGCAAAGGAAACCATCAATAAAATAAAACGGCAACCTATGGAATGGGAAAAATGTTTGTAAACCACACATCCATTAAGGGGTTAATTCCACAATATGCAAGGAACATACAACTCAATAGCAAAAAGACAAATAACTCAATTGAAAAATAGGCAAAGGACCTAAATAGAAACTGTTCCAAAGAAGACATATATATGGCCAATAGGTACATGAAAAGATGCTCAACATACTAATCATCAGGGAAATGCAAATCAAATCTCAATGAGCTATCACTTCAGACCTGTTATAATGGCTATTATGAAAAAGACAAGAGATAACAAATGCTGGTAGAGATGTAGAGAAAAGGGAACTCTTTTGGCACTGTTGGTGGAGATTTAAATTGGTGCAGCTATTGTAGAAAACAGTAGGGAGTTTCCTCAAAAAATGCAAAATAGAACTACCATATGATCCAGCAATCTTATTTCTGAGTATATATCCAGAGGAAAGAAAATCAGTATCTTGAAGAGCTGTCTGCACTCCCATGTTCATTGCAGCACTGGTCACGATAGCCAAGACGTGGAAACACCGCAAGTGTCCACTGACAGATGAATAGGTAAAGAAAATGTGTATATACACACACACACACCTACAGAGAATAAAACATTATTCAGCCTAAGAAAAGAAGGAAATCTTGCCATTTTGACAGAGTGGATGAACCTGGAGGGCATTGTGCTAAGTGAAATAAGCCAGGCAGAAAGACAGATACTGAATGTTATCATTTATATGTGGAATTTAAAAAAAAAAAAAAAGTCAAACTCATAGAAACAGTAATTTGGTGGTTGCCAAGGGATAGGGTGTAGGGGAAATGGGGGGAGGTTGGTAAAAGGCTACAAACTTTCAGTTATGAGATGAATAAGTTCTGAGCTCTAATGTAGGGCGTGGTGACAGTAGTCGATAATAATGTAGTGTGTAATTGAAATTTGCCGAGAGTAGATCTTAAACATTCTTACCAAAAAAAAAAAAGGTGACTATATGGGGTGATGGCTGTGTTAGTTAACTTGATTGTAGGAATTCTTTCACAATGTACATGTATATCAAATCTTTACTTTGTACTTTTTACTTTGTACTTTTACTGTGTACTTTGTATTTTTATATTTGTCAATTATGCCTCAATAAAGCTGGGGAAAGATAAAATTGTCAAGAGTGAAAAAGAAGTCATCGGAAAAAATTTTTTAAAGTCACTAATGTAATTATATTTACTACCCAGGTACCATGATTATGATGACATCACAAACATATTGTAAATATTATTTTCTATCTGTAGCTTTTGGGCCAACTAGGTACATTGCATTTCCTGTTGAGTTTGGCTTTGAAATGCCCTTTACCTATGTAAGAGGCACAGTCAGAAAAAAAGAAAGATGGCTGTTTCTGATGAAAAGGATTTGAATAGATTGTTGCAGCTCAGAAAGATGCCTCTTGGAAAGGAGGTAGAAAATGTAAGCAGTGATGAACATTTTTCATAAAAGGTGAGGAGGAACGAGGAGGAAAAAGCCATAAACATGGCATCAGTACCTGAAAAGTGTGAGTTTTTTGAGATATAAAGATCGGCATCAAATTTATAACTTATAGAAAAATAGCCATGGGTGGAATTTGGAAGGGGGCCCATGAGTGAAGGAGGGAGAATCGGAAATGGAGAGGAATACAGTCATGGGAGACAACAATGCTTGGGCATGGTAATGCGTGAGAGTATTGGCTGGAGAAAGATGATTTAGATGAAATAGATAAAAAGTTACATGAATAACTACGTAAAGAAGATCTGTGGAGTGGGCTCTCTTATAATTACATAGCAGTGGTGATGGTAAAAGGCACATTTGATGATTTTAAATCCCAGTTACATAGTACTCTCCATTACTTTAAATGACAGAGAAATGTTCTTTACACCAGAGAAAATATACAAGTGAGAAGATTCCAAGAAGGTGGGAAAAATTTCGGGATGATGATAAAAAAAAGAAGATGAGGGGCTGGCCCTGTGGCATAGTGGTTAAGTTTGGTGTGCTCTGCTTTGGTGGCTGGGGTTCATGGGTTTGGATCCCGAGTGTGGACCTACACCACTCATTACCCAGGCTCTGGCAGTGACCCACATATAAAGAAGAGGAAGATTGGCACAGATGTTAGCTCAGGGCTAATCTTCCTCAAGCAAGAAAAAAAAAAAAAAGGTCAAAATTAAAGACTGTGTGGTCTTAAAGAATTCAGCAGTGTTCCAAAGGAATGTTTTAAATTGTTCTGTGATAATTGTGGCAGAACAGTAGAATGGGAGACTAGAGACTGTGTTGCTGTTGAGTAAATGACACACACACACACAAATTTATGTGTATAGTCATGGGGCTGCCCCAGGAGAAGCTGATGAGCAGAGTTGGAAGAGGCTTAGTTAGCATGACTTCAGCAAGCGCTCCAGGCCGTCTGGTGATCCTGTGAGTTTGAGAAACGTTGACTTAAATAATACATTCTCTAAGGAATGGGAAAGTAGCTCTAGGGCCATTAAATCTTTGGCAAGAAATTAAAGAACTTAGAAGTTGAGATTTTGTGTTAATCATATCATCTGGTGAAATCTAAAGCTTCAGAAGAAAGTCTCTTACTAAGCCTAGAGTAGGAAAAGGTTTTTGAGCTGTATTCCCCTCTTTTCCCGCAAAAAAGTCTCTGTGAATATAAGAGTATTAGACAACCTTGTCAAATAAAGTCCTTGTTTTGGAATCTTAAACCTGGAGGATACCGTTGAGATATCAATTGAGCAATTTTACAGATGCTAAGATCACCACCAACAGTTGGTGACAGAACCAGGATTGGAAACCAGTCTCACCAATTCCACCCTAGTTCTCAAGTAAGCAATGGTCAATGAGCATGTGACTGCCATAACAATATTTAGATGCTAAGTGAACACATATGGAAAGCATATGTAGAAATAGAGAAGGGCAAGTGCTGACACTCTCTGTCACTGTATGTCTGAACCCCACGACCATGACAGGCATAAGAAAATCCAGTGTAATGGTAACAAGGAGAAAGTGATATTGCATCTGAGGTGAGTGAAAACACGAGATGACGTTGCAGTGCTAATAATGAGTCTCTGTCCCTCTGCTTTGTTTTGATTTTACCCTGATTGCGTTTAGTAATTTGCCTCAAATGGTTTTTGGAAGCTTGTGAGCCAATCTGTTGACTCCAGTGTCTTTTTACACCCCAGCCCCTTCTCATCTTCCCTTCCTTCCCTATCTAGTTTAGAGACCCTAAGTCATTTTAATAACACTCTTGCCAATATTATAAAGTCCTCTTATCCCTCTTTTTTGTATGTTTTTTGGGGGGTGGGTTGTTTTCTGCACTTGTCTAGCAAAGTCCCACCCTTGGATGAGCCCGTCTGTCTGTTTCCTCCTCACCTCTCGGCGCGCTCTCTCTCTCAATTATCCAGTTGCTTCATTAACATCATTCTGGATGTGGTGATAGCGCTTCAAACACAACATGTACAAAATTGGACTCAGGAGCTTGTCCTCCAAGCCTGTATCTCCTATAATCTTTATCTTCAGGTTTCGCTCCACTCACTGTGTAGTTGCTCGAGTTCCCAACCTGAGAGTCCTCCTTAAGACCACTTTCTTCTTCATCATTCGCATCCAGTCCATTACCAAGAACGTGATGCGTTTTGAGCTAACACACTTAGACACTCATTCAGAACTTACCATTTCCAAATGTTGGATTCGCTCTAACAGAACAGGAGCCTATAATTAAGAGGTGAAGTGAGTCAGACTCAAGTCCATGACTTAGCATAAAGTACTCTTAGTACATATGCTAATTAGCAGTGAAATGATCTCTTGTGACTTGATATTGAAAAACTAAAAACTTCGTAAGTCAGAAAAGGTAATTAATAAGCATATGTTCACACCACCAAATAATAGTTTTCCAGGTGAGGAACCACGTAATTACTGTCTTCTCTGGTAAAAGGCAAAGATGTGTGCAAAGTTTTTAAAAAGAACCTGAGTATAGGAGTAAAAATAAAAAGAAAATTTAGAAAAATAAAAAATATTTCTCGCAAACCCTTAGCCAAGTTGATGTTTCATATTTTTCTTTCTGGAATTGTGTGCGTGTGTGTGTGTATATGTGCATATGTAATTTACATACTTGTCTCACATGTAATTTTATATTCTGCTCTTATTCTTTACATGGAAAATTTTTCCATATAATTGAATACTCTCTGAAGATATAATTTTAAATGAGAGCATAATATTTAATTCATTCAAACTAAATTTTAAAAATATTCCCCTATTTTTTGATCTTTTGGTTGTTTTATGTTAGTGCTGTTATACTTATTCCTATGATGAAGATGTGTACATAAGGAATTATTCCAGATTACTAGGTCCCAAATCATGTACTCTTTGAAAGCTATTAAAACATAGTGCCAAATCATTTTCCAGGACAATTTATCATTTTATATTCCCATCATCAGTGAACAAAAAATATCTATAATTTCACTCTACTCTCATCACATCAAAAATACAGTTTAAATTTTTCCCAGTGTAATGGGTGATAATAGTATTATAGTGTGCATTTCTTGGATGATTAATGCTAATGAATATCTTTTTCCTATCTATTGGCTATTTGCATTTCTTCTTTTGCATATTTTTCGTTCATAATCTCTCCTTACTTGTGAAGGACTCATTTTAAAGAAATTAAAAAAGCGTTAGAGCAGTGTAATTCCATTTTAGTTTATACGTTTATGGTTATAATTTTTTAGTGAATCCAGTAGCCACAGATTGCAGTCTCCACCCTGGTGAGGTCCTCTGTGGGCATCTTTCTATTCCCTTTGTATTTATTGTTATTCAACAGCTATCAATTACTGCAATTTAATTCAATGCAATTAGATAGAGTTTCTATAAATGTGAACTGCACAAAACAGACTAATCTGAATAGTCTAGAAGTGCAGACAAGTAGGAACAGTTGAGAACACATGCTATTCTACCGTGTGGTAATGTCAGTCATTGTGAAATATCTTTAGTGAAAACATGAAAAAGTCACAAAATTCACAGAGCACACACGGAGGGTGCTTTTGAAGAGGTACTTCTGGCCTTTTTCAGACTTTACAGTTGCTTATATTTCAGACTCTTTAAAGAATGGATTGGGCATGATGACAGGTAGCCGTTTAGCAATAGTTTAAGGTAAGATACATTTCAATGGATTGAAAGCGGGAGAAGCTGAAGACCTCAAAGAGGTGGAGGCCCCAGTGGTGAGTGAAGGACAAAAGCTAAAGAAGGCTACTGCCTTTGGTGTAGAGGAACCACAGAATTTGAGCCCATCAGTGTGTCACTCTTGGGTAACATACATAGCATACATAATAAGACAGAATTATCAATAGAGAGTTTTCAGAGCATGCCAATTCTACCAACTGCCAAGCAGTGTGGGTGCTAATTGGCGTGCTCTGACTTTTGCTGGACATGGAGTAGATGCTCAGTGCCTGCTAACTGAGAGGGATTTCAGTTTATCTTCAAGTGGCACGGACAGGAACGTTTTATAAAGACCCACCCAAGTGTAATAAAATATTTTAGCATTGCTTTCAACTTCTGAAAGACTGGGGGCAAATAGTCATGGTAAAAGCAATCAGACTGTAGTAGTTCACTCTGCACATCCATCAGGCAGAAGAGGAAAGATGCAGTGGTGTAGTCAGAAATTACAGTCCTGAAAATAGCAGCTGACGTCATAATTCAAAAGAGAGGTTTTAGCATCTATGCTGAGTGTCAAGAATTGCTGGTCGCCTATCTTCTTGTCCACATTTGCAACATAATAAGAAAGAGCGGAATTTTGTGTGCCTCAATATGGGGTTTTCTTGAAGTTGGGGATGTGATTTTAAAAGTTATTTGAACTTGAGGGCATGTGGGTGTTTAATAAATGATGTTGCAAAATAGCGATTTAAATCTTTCAAATATTCTGAAGGCTTTGCTGAAATAAAGCCAAATGATTTCTAAAAAAATATATGTACCAAACTTTTATGTGTGAAACTGGTCTAGTTCAGGCTCACCTGTTTCAGTCAATTGTATTCTCCTAGTGTGTAGTTCTAAGAGGAAATGAATGAAACGGGAGTAGAAAGGTTATTATGCAAAATGAAGGCCTACGGCAGTCACGTGTTTGTTAATTTCTGAAGAGTTTAGAATGATCTGTGACGATAAGAGAAATCTTAAAGCAAAGGACACATCTAGAAAATGCTGCTAGTGGCAATGTTCAAACATTGGGTTAATTATCTTGTGAAAACTCAGAGACTTATTTTGATAGGGTCTGATTTGAGTTCCATTTCTCTCCAATTTCACACATGGTTTGAATTAACATCTCTAGCTCTTGGAAGAAAATATTACATTTTAAAATTGCACTTAAAACTACATATTTTCCACAAATAGATTGGCAATGGCCATCTTGAGGGATATTTTTCTAAAGATAGTTTCACTATCACTACCTCCCACGATGTGAAATCTAGTTAATGGGGCAGACAGTTGAAATCCAACGTCAGTGGTTGAGGGTATAGTCTTGTCTGAGGGTATAAGTTCAGATACATAATTCTGTCTCCTACATTTCTATCTTCTCTGTATGGATTTAGTGCTATGACCAACAAGCACATAAGGATGCGCATTTCCTTAGCACCAAGTTAGCTCTCCTAACGCCTTGCTACCAATTGCTTCCCACCTAATTTCAGTCCCATGTGGCAACACCTCCTGTCTTTACATCTTAGTCTTAGTTGACTAAATTCTCAATACTGTGTTCTGTACCCTTAGTACTGAAATCTTTCTTGGTCATTCTCTCTGCTCCCTTTTGGTCTGTGATCTTATATTCTGTTCTTGGCAAATGGTACTTAATTTCTGATTGGGCTTTCTGCACTGGAACTAATCTCTCTTGTGTTGCTCGCTTTTCTGAATCTGTGTCTGCACATGTCTCTCCTTAGAACGGTGAATGCTTGCCTGTGGGCTCATGTTTAGATACAATCTTGGAAGTCTAACTCTACTCCATCCTGACTTATCCTGCTCATGAACCACTTCTCCTTTGGTAGAAGGGAATATTGAACTTTCATTCTGTGCTTTGAAGAGAACTCATTTTAAATACACTAGTCACCTGAATTGCAGTAGATTCTTGTGACAGGGGTCACCTGAGCGCAAAGTGGACAGAATAAAGGCAACTGCCACTTATTATTCTCTTTGGAAATTAATGCCTGTAGCAAACCAACCATTCATTTAGTCAGTAGATATTTATGGAAAACAGTTTTGTCACATATGTAGGAATCCAGGTTATAAGATGCTTTTGGAATTGCATTATGAGATTTTGTATCTCATCATCCTAGAGAAAATGGTTAGTCTCATGAGTATTTGTAGAAATACCTAGAAAGTGTTTACCTGCTCTCTAAACTTTAACATTCCTAGAGTTTTTAAAAATTATGTTTTACGTAAGGCAAAACTTAAAGATGTTTAGGTATCTTTTACTAAGGGGTCTCAGCACTTATAGGGTTTGAGGGTGGACTCAGTGGGAGTTAGAGTAACATCGTCCAGTGGTATGTCAGGGCAAACACTACATGTGCACAGCCAGTTTAGTGTGGAGGTGGGGCGTGGAGGCAGCAGTCCTAGAAATGGCAGTTGTAATTGAATCAATACCGTGTGAGGTTGTGTGTAATCATTACAGCACAGTTCTCTTGTAGATGCACATTATACAGTAGAAATAATTCTTTCGTTTCCTTCACATCTCTGACCTGTCTCTGGCCATAGGTTTTTCCAGCTGAGAATCATAGAACTGTTGATCCCAGTCCACGTGATGTCAGAGGGCTGGCTCCTGATTTTCTCTCTTTCCTGGACCACTTTCTTGAACTCGTGTTTTAATACCTAACATGATATTCTTTCTTTTGTTTCTTTGTGGCAGATCCTACTATAAGTAGCCCATCTAGAATAGTCTAGTAGCTGGGTTGATTGACAGTATTTGTGTATGGTGCATAAATTCTCAGTAGCCGAGAGTGTATAATCTAGCGCTCTGTACTGGCTCTCATTTGGCTATGAGTGTAAAGCACGGGAAAATAAAAAGTGAACTGTAATACCCATAAAGGAAAGTGTTCAGAGATAAAGGACTATGATATCAGTATCGGCTGGGACATATTTAAATAGGGTACATATGTCCCCACTCTGTGTATTAGCTCTGTGATTTTGGTCAAGTAACCTCAAATATCTCAGTTTGTTTATTTGTAAAATCATGATGGTAATGGCTTCAACCACATAGTAGTTTTGTAAAGGTAAACTAAGTTCATGCATATGGAACCTATAGCACAATACTTGCCGTAATATCTAAGTTAGTGTTCAATATAGCATAAATTGAGAACTTATCAATTCAGAGGTTTCTATAAATGCTGGGAAAAGCTTGACTTTCATGATCGATACAACCTGCTGCATAAAATGGTCCGCATTGTAGTAGAGCTATCCTCAGGTAAAGAAGCAGAACCAGAAGTTGCATACATCGAATGGATTTCTGAGATACAGGCTTATGTCTCAATCACTATCTAGTTAAACTTGGAGAAGGTCACGTGCATATATGTTATGATAGTTTATACAAACGTGAAAATAGGATTGCATTATCTAGGAAGCAGTTCGGTTGCCTCAGGATTCAAATGTCTTCAAAAGAAAATGACTTTTTCCCATGAGACCCATTGATTAATGGTTCAGTCCATCCCCTCAGAGAGCTGTTGAGAGATGTAAAAAGATGGTACATGTAAAGAGCTTAGCACATTGCCTTGCTCATACTAAGAGCTAAATAAATATTAACTGTTATAATTTATCTAACTTTATCCTCATTCAAAACAAACTTTAAGTGGGCTGTATTAGTATATTTAATTAAATATTACAAAGATGAGATATGGACACATTCATTAACTTGTCCATAATCACATAGTTAGTAAGTAGAGGAGCTGGATTTTGAATCCAGAAATACGTAACTTAGAAGCCAATATTCTTTCTCATTCTATGTATTTATATTGTACTAAGTTGCTTAAAGCTCATAAGTGGAAAGCTGCAATGTGGGCTACTTGAGCACTAGACTTGCCCCATTGCTATTCTAGTGTTGTTTCAATGGGGGGCAGATAGAAATTAGCGTTCCAGCCTGATTTGGGTGGTTTTAACTGTCTTCTCTTTGTGACTCCAAAGCAAATTACAGGTGTATCACTATCATCACAGCTCTCTCTATTGCAGGCATACAATATTCACCTCTTGGGAAAACTCCTGTTTATGACTGTGATATTACAATTTTTCAAGTCATTGAGGCCCCAAATCATGGAAGTTCTTGTGTTTCTTTCCTCTCCTTCATGCATATAGACTTGGGTCTGTTTTTGGACTTATCAGTGGTTTTGATGAATGCCAGAAAAATTTTGACCTTCATAACCAATACAACCTGCTCTGTAAAATGGTCCACATATGGATTTAAGTGGCTTTCCTCCTAAGCATGTGTGTCTACAGGAGAGTGATCTTAATGTGTTCTCCCCACCTTTAGGGACCTTATTAAGAGTTTGAATCACATGGACTTGGTCCTTCTTTCATTCTCTCTCATTTATACATTCCTTTGTTCTCTGTGTATTCCTCTTGGGCAACTTTATCCATATTCATGTTTTAACTACGATTTAAAAACTCATAACTCAAAAAATTATCTCTAGTGACGTCTAGGTAGAGATGACCAACAGGACCTTGATGTATGAGCTGTAACTTCTTATCCAGATGCCTACTGCACATCCTCCCCTGCATGTCCCACATTTTAGAATCAGCAGGTCTGAACCTGAACTCATCTGCCCCGCCTCTATACCTGTTGCATGTTTAGTCTTTCCCGTCTCAGAAAATGGCCTGTCCTTGACGTAGTTGCCCAAGACTTGGTACTTATGTCATCCTATACGTCTCCCTCACCCATTTCCCACATCGAATTAGTTATCAAAGTCGTGTAAAGACTTCCTCCCAAACTCCTCTTGATTGTGTCCCCTTGTCTTCATTTGCACCAGCCCTGCCTTTGTTCAGGCCCGCATCACTTCCTGCCGTTGTTGCTCAAAGACTTTCCAAAATGATTTTTCTATCACTGCCAGCAGAACGATCTTTCTAAAGCACAAAGCTGATCATGTCATCCTCCCATCATAAAGTCTCCCAACGGCTTCCCATAGCTTTAAATAAAAAACTCAAGCCCCTTAGCTTAGCATACAGGGCCTTTTGCGATTTGGCTTCTACTTCCAAATCTTCAGGCTCCAGCTAGAATGAGCAGTCCGTATCTTGTGGCCTCACGCCTCCATCATTTTCACAGGCTATTTTAATCTGCCTCAAATGACCTTCTTCTATTTCTTCTAAATAGAAAATGCCTGCTCACACTTCAAAGTTCTACACAAATGTCTGTACCTCTAGAAGATATCTTTGATTTGGCTTACCTGGTCTCTAAAAATAATAATCATAATAACTAACATTTATTGAGAAGTAGTATGTGCCACGCCATGTTCTAGATGTTTTACCTGTCTAAACACACTTAGTCCTCAAAATTACCCTGTGATATGAGCGTATTCATAATCAGAGCTAAGGCACACAGCTGGTTTAGTGGAGGGGCTGACAATCTGCCTGCTCATTAAGCATAATACTACCTGCTATACTTCCTTTAGTACCTGTGGGTGCTTAGTGAATATTTGTGGAATGAATAAATTAACAAATATTTTTGCAACTGAATTAATACCATTATGGGGAGGATTGACATAGTCCATTAAGCTTTACAACTCTACTTCCATGCCACTGACACCAGAATGAATGGTAGGCCAAGGAATTCCATGAAGGCGAGAAATGGTGGAGGAGCCCAATAAGTATTTATTGAATGAATTAACTGGAAAATGTGAATCTACCCTGAAGTACAGGTCCCAGAAATCATGGTCAACTAGATGTGTCAGCATCGCAACTAATATATAACTGTCAGTCAAACTTCAGCTTAGAACAGCCAGTCTTAAGTTAATTACATATGCCCTTCTCTAACTTTTAGTAGCTGGGGTTACTACTACCTGGTAACAGTCCTTCCTACTCATTGGAGTCCAAACAAGCTCAAAGAGTGAAGCAGCTAATTTCAGGGAAGCAGGGAGCTTGAGAGGCGGTGCTTGGGCAAAGCTCTGAAGAGGCGGTTGAGCATTCTGGGCTGTAGTGCCAGCTTTGGTGCACCTCATATTGTTAACATGGATAAAGATGTTAGCCTCTCTGAGATTCAGCTTTACAGAGTTATCCAGGCCTCCAGTGGCCTTGTTGATTCAACAACTGACTGGGGCACTATATCAAAATCTCCAACCTCATGTTTGGGTTCCTGCTTGGCTGGCTCTTTGAAACCTGTCTGATGCGGTGTAGCTTGGCTGTTTGAGTTTGACACGCTGCCTGTTCTGGCCAATCCTTTCTTCCTCAAGGTTTTCCTCCCAGATTCCAGGTTTATTAAGTGCTCTGATCTGTAAGATCCATGGAGGCATTCTCCAAACCTCAATACACAGATTTGGCCCCTCTTTGCAAGTTTTGCCCTGTTGTCATATAAGCTACAGCGAGAGATCTATCTCCTGTGTTCTCCTTCTGCCCAGAGCTTTCATTATGGCTCAGCCGGTCTCAGCCACATCCCTGTATGTGCTGTGCTCACTCCAGGTTCTCCTGGGCCTTCCACTTGGATGCCCCTCCCTTCTCTCCACCTTTACACACTCTCCACATTCCAGGCATCGCTATAACAACCACAGACCCTTCATGAAGTCATCACCCATTGTTCCCTTTGTGCTGATCAACCCTGACAGCACTTCCTGCCCGTATCACTCTCTTTAATCTTATTAAGTATTTTAAGTGTCTGTAATTCTTCCATGAGATCTTATGATCCTTGGGGACAAGAGTTGTGACTTATGTCTATGTCATTCTTTAGTGCCCAGCACAATGTTATGAATATAGTAGTAAATGTTTGAATTTACTTTATTTATTTAGGCTATTTATTATACGTAAATATATTGTGTAAATTAATTTAATTCGCTAAAGACCATTTCACTGTGATCAAATGTGTTGGTTATGAGCTTTGCATAATCTTATACATTTTAAAGAGCTATGCATTATCTTACATATTTTAGAGATTGGAGAAACTGAGGCTGCGAGAATAAGCCTCAGGTTCCTAGCTATAAAGCTGTTCCTTCATAAATTTGTTCCTGGTTTTAAAGCTGGCACAGGGAGAGCTAGAATTTGAATTCTGCTCTTTCTAATACACTACATTCATATTTTTGTAGCAGGGATAAGTAACACGAAAATATGTACTTAAACCAGCAGGACTGAATTTCTAAAAAATTGTGCCAAGAATGAAACTATCCAAAAATATAAGAAATCCTTACTGGAAGGCCAGCTTTTCCTCAAATGAATGGATTGAAAAAACTGGAAAGGTTTGTAAGCTTAAAAGAATATATAAAATATATGTGTATATACATGTATATTTTTGTATATACTATAAATAAAGTATACACACACAAAATAAATATGCACACACACATATACATATGCTGAAACTAAGCATAATGTCAAATCATGCACATCATAATTGTAATACTTGGGAATGCACTAAAGGTAAAATAGAAATGTCTCTAGCATCCTCATACTGTTTACTGCGGTAGTTTAGAAGAGGGAAATAGCGTGGTTGATTTTAAAATCCTCCTGGAACGAGGTATGGTGTTTGGGACTGCATGTCCTCTCCTTCGTTAGCGTGAATTTACCTTCAAGGCAAACATTTTTCAATCAACACGAATTTGCATATAATTTATCAAGAGAGAAGTGCAAAATAATTTTGTTTAAAGATTTCCCTTTGTTTTAAGTGTTATTAGCGGTCCTGGCTAATCTGATTTTTACAGTCTCATCAGGCGCTTTTAGAAAACCTCCTTGAACTCAGCTGGAGGATGCATTTATTCCTGAGTGTCCCATATTGCATTACCGCACAGCAGAGAGGCGCGGCCCACTGCAGATGTTTATGTGAAATGCAGTTAACACTCTGCCAATTTAGTTTTTATAGGGACACAATCAATTTTTATTCATTTAAAAACCAGAATGCTTTCTTTTATTGTGTGCAGCCTCTCCTGATTATACAGCTAAACAAATTATTTCTCTGTTTGTACTAAATGGTACTATCGGGGAAGGGCAATGGCATGGTATAAGTGTACCATATATATTAGTCGTCAGGCAAATACGTAATGGCTCTCTCTGAGGCCATGTTCTTTGCAATGAGTCATTGAAAACTTTCTTTTTAATTTTTACTTACTCTAAATACATATAAATGAAATGTAAATCTTGTATTGGGTAGTCTGTGGGCTATGTCATCTGATCTTGCTTTTCCATAGGGTTTTATAGTTTATAAGCTATTCTCATGTACATTATCTCACATCATTTAAGATTTTTAGGCTCTATTGCCAAGACTTTGGAATATTCAGGTGTTTCTGTTGTTTTGCTAAAAGATTCCTATAGCTCTGTGGGTTTATTGCACTACAATTAAAAAATGCTTCAAGTGTGAATACTCTCAACAATATGTAGCAAAAGATTTAGAGGACTAAAATTAAAATGATCTTGGAGATGTGGGAGAAATATCTTTGTGTATTCAGATGCTGGAGAATTTGTCATGTCTAAGTTCTGTGGAAACTCCTAACGACGTAGTGGAAAGACAGTACTAAAACTGACATGATGCATCTTTATCTTTAGACTCTTGGCGTATTTGAATCCATGCACTACTGAGTTGGCTTGAATATTGCTGAGAGAACTCCCTGTGTGAGGAGATTTTCTAAGGGGCTAAGGTTTTCTAAAGGCAATAACTAGAGAGCCTCTCCATAGACTTGAGGAGATCCCCTTTCCAGGATAACACTAAATAAATCCTTTTTGATTATGGTTATATATAGTTATAAATGTTTGAGATTTAAGCAGCATTGGAAATACCATAAACATAATTAGGAAAAAGTAGAAAAGAGTCTAAACAGTTTTCTGGTTTAACTGAATTGCTTCTATTTTTTCTTTTAGAATTCTTATTTAAGTCATTGGACAATTTCCATATACATTTTTATCCCAAAGATAAACCTTTATTTTTAGGCAACTTTTATTAAACTTACATTCCAATAGATACTTTTAATAATTAAAAGAAAGAAAATGAATATATGTTACCAGTTATATATCAATCAGTTTGTTTATTCAATAAAGCATCGTAGTGCCCCTGTACCACTACTTATTAGCTATTAAGGAATAAGCCACATGTAGTCTGCCCTCAGAAAGCTCACAATTCATTTTGGGAGCACAGGTTAAACACTGAAATGACATAATAAAAGCAGGTTAAAAGTATAGCATTGCAGTACAAGCGATGTCGTGGGCAGCTGTGATTATGGATCGTGAGAGTGGAAGCACAGAAATAGAGCGAGTTCGGAGAAGAATCATTGTGGGCTGGAACATCTAAGAAGGCTTTGCAGAGCCTTGATGATGCATAGGAATGGGTAGATGGAAAGCATAAATCTGGAGAAACTGACTTTGCTTACTTGAAAGATGCATTTGCCTCATCTTCAGAGCTGTGAAGTGTTCCATGGGTGTATAAAAGGGAAGCTGCATGGGTATGTGTAGTGTGTGTGTGTGTACATGTATATAATACTATTGAGTAAATATGTATATGTGTGTATATGTACACACTTTTTTTTTTACTTAAATGATACTTGCATTAAGAAAACTTGAATTGCCTCTATATTTAGGCTTTTTATTGCATATAAACTTTTTCTAGAAATCACACTCAACTCGCTTTGTTTTATTATTCAGATTTGGTAAAACCTTTTTGATCACCAAACTGTTTTTTCCTCTGTCTTGTGGCTGCTCAGTTAATTTAACCCTGACTATCAGCAACAATTCACAGCTACCTGTATTGAGTCAGAAGCTGAACCACCTCACGGTTAAAATGGCTGGCACTCTTGGTGAGGCATTGTAGCCATACTTCTGAAGGACCTTGTTTCCTTGGCAACCTCCTTCAACGTTCTAAGTGACCTCTAATTTTTCTTTTTGTAATATTTCTATTTTATTTGACTTCTCTTTCACCAAGAGAATAAATGTCAATAGGTTTTCAGATTGAACTAGTACCATAAATTATCTAATTGTATAAAACATTTCCTTCTGCAAAAATCCTCTTATCACCGAGGTAATGTGCAAAGAATGTCCTTTGAGAGACAAGTTTACAGAAGACTGAAGTGCTTTATTCTATTACGTACGCATGTTTCATTCTTCTATTTGTTGACGAAACGTTGGAGTACCTATATGTGTGAAATTGTGTGCTAGGGGCTAAAGCATGTCATTTCTCAAGGTTTCAACTTGCAACTAAAATAGCCTCTGGAAAATTATTAATATCATTGGGAAGGAATAATAGGTGTGTAAATATTTCAATACACCTTTAATGGCAGCTCCATCCTTCAGTTGATCAGGCCCCCAAATCTTGGAGTTATCCTTGATTCTGCTTTTCTCTTCACACCTCACATCCAATCCATTAGTAAAATCAGTTGTGTCTATCTACAAAACATATCAAGAACTGACCACTTCTCAACAACTTTACTGCTATGGCTTTGGTGCCAGTCACCACCATTCCCCGGTTGGGTTACTGGAATAGCCTCTTAACTCCCTGCTCTGTCTGTTTTAGTCTATTCTCCCTAACCAGAGGTGTTTCACCTAAAATGCAAGTCTCATCTTGTGATTCCTCTGCTCAGAACCCTCTGTGGCTTCTCACCTCACTCAGAGTAATAGCCAGTGGCCTTCAAGACACTGAATGATCTGACCCCTAGGTACCTCACCAACATCACCTCCTAATCTGCTCCCCCTACGGCTTCAACTCACTGGCCTCTCTTTTTTTCCCCAGACCTACCAAGCACACTCCCACTCAGGGCCTTTGCAGTTGCTGTTCTCCTTGTCTAGGATGTTCTTTCTCTCTAACATCCCCATGGCTTGTTCTCTCTCCAGTTTCTGGTCTTTGCTAGCATGGTAGTTTCTTGGTGGAATTTTGCTTGCCCAATCCCATTTAAATTTCAGCGCTTTAAGTTCCAGTAGTGAATTATTGATTCTATTGTACTGATCATCATCCAATAAACTAGACATTTCACTTGTTTATTTTTGTGCCTCTCTCTTTATTTCAAGGTAAGCTCCATGAGAGAAGAATTTGTGTTTGTTTTATTTAAAACCATTCATGTGACATTGGAGTATATTCTTATACTTATTTAATTCCTAATATTCTAAGTTAAGAGAAACTAGAAAATCCTGATATTTTTGTGTTTTTGTCCTTCTTCAAATCTTTCTCTTTATGTGCAATAAACTATTATTTTCTAGAGACCAGAAATCTGCAAAAATTTATTCTAGGGAAAAATTTCTAAATACATACCAGAAGCCACAGTGTTTGGGACTAAAGGAGACCTTCTCTATGTAGGGTTCCTGAGGATGGACGTTTGGTATTTGACTCATGGCTGATTGATCCTAGCAGTAGTTTGTGTCTTTTTAAGCTTACCTTTGGCTTATACAGTCCCTGAAACAGAGAAGGTAATAGCTTTTAGTTTCAAAAGCTTTATTGTCATTCACTAGGCAATTATCTTGAGTAAAGAACAATATAAGTAAAACAAAAAAACCAAAGCAAGTAAAAATGAAAACTTGGAATGGTACTATGGTGGTTCTTACAATGTCTACTTGTCTTTTTTCAAGTCTGTGTTCAATCTCTCATTCTGGTTGGTTCTACTAATTTGGATAAGTTATTCACAGGCATCTATTATGGACTGAATTGTGTCCCTCCAAAATTCATATGTTGAAGTCCTAACCCCTAGTACCTCAGAATGTGACTGTATTTGGAGATGGAATCTTTGAAGAGGAAAGTAAGGAAAAATGAGGTCACACGTGTTTGCCCGAATCCAGTTTAACTGCTATCCTTATAAGAAGAGGAGGTTAGGACACAGACAGGCCTACCTGGAGAGGAAAGACCGTGCAAGTACACAGCAAGAAGGCAGCCATCTGCTAGCCAAGGAGAGAAGCCTCAGAAGAAACCAAAGACACCTTGATCTTGAACTTCTACCTTCCAGAACTGTGAGAAAATAAATTTCTGTAGTTTAAGACACTCAGTCTGTGGCCTTTTGTTATGGCAGCCCTAGCAAACTAACACAGCATCCTATCGATGAATGCCACGTGAGGGTGTACGGTGGCCGCAAGCCTTTTTCTTTCCAGATGAGCCGCTCTGAAAGCACACTGCATCCAGCCTTCCTGTTAGGCAGATGTTAGGCAAACCAAGCTTTGCTGGGTTCCAAAATGTAAGTGTTTATATTTATTATTTTCCTTATACAGGCAGTTCCCTGACTTATGATGGTTCCACTGACATTTTTGGGCTTCATGACGGTGTGAAAGCGATGCGCATTCAGTAGAAACCACACTTCAGATTTTGAGTTTTGGTCTTGTCCTGGGCTAGCGATATGTGGTAGGATGCTCTCTCGTGATGCTGGGCAGTGGCAGCCAGCTGCAGCTCCCAGTCAGTCACGTGATCACAAGGATAAACAACTGATAAACTTATGACCATTCTGTACCCATACGGCCATTCTATTTCTCCCTTTCAGTAGGATATTCAATAAATTACATGAGACAGTCAACACTTTATTATAAAATAGGCTTTATGTTGGGTGATTTTGCCCAACTGTTGGTTAATGTAAGTGTTCTGAGCACATTTAAGTAGGCTAAGCTATGACGTTCAGTAGGTTAGGAGTACTAAATGCATTTTCGACAATGATATTTTCAACTTAGATGGGTTTATTGGGACTCAATCCCATCGTAAGACAAGGAAGATCCATATCGTCGTGTTTTACATCTAGGTGTAGAGCATTGTTCTAGGCCCTAGCGATACAAATAAGTAAAACAAAAAAGCAAGCATGTTTCTTAACCATCAGAGGCTTCTCATTTATTTAGGAAAACAGAATATGTGTAGTGCATTAAAATAAGTATGGCAGAAGTTCAGAGATGGAAGCAACTATGAGAAACTCCAGGGATACTTAAGCAAAATCTTAAGGATTTTGCGAGACGGAGGCTAGTGGAGTAGTCAGAATTGTATTCCATGCAGTAGAAATAGCACAGAAATATGTGGAGGCTGGATAATCTAGGAAATATGAGTAGAGCAGCCTAGTTGAGTGGAAGGGCCATATCTTGACAGGTTGCCAAATTTAGACTTCATAAAGTAGTTTGAGAGGAGCTTCTGAAGCTTCTGATTAGGTGGATAATACATGCAAAATAATCCCTTTGGGAAAACAATATGGTAGAATGTGTGGGATAGTTTTGGAGAGGGGAGTGAGGAGGATACCCTTTGGGATCTGTTTCAGTAGGACAGGCTAACACATCCCAAAGTGTTATCCCGAGTTTCCTCAAAAGAAGGGACTCAGGGGTCAATCAGTTGTATTGTGTGTTGTTGGGGAAGCACAATGCAAATCAGCATTTTTTAAAGGCCCTAAGCCGTTCTTCAATAATGACATCTGTTTAATTATATTTAACTTTATGTTTCTGACACTTTTGTAACCCTGGGACCTTTTTTTTTTCGGTATTGAGGTTGGCAAAATTACACTTCTAAATATCCCATGGAATTATTCGCCCACAAAACAACAACATTAGGAATTGCTAGTCCAAGCTCGTGGGTCCAGACTAGAGTGGTGGAAAAGGAAAGTAAGAGAAAATGCTAGTTCAAGAGACATTTCAAAGGAAGAGTGAGTTGACATGGTCTCTCCTTGTGTCAAGTGAGAGGCGTGTCACTGAATGAGTATAAAGTATGGAGGAAGGGAGACAGGGAGATTATTCTCCCCCTCTCTAGCCAGAAAGTTCCTGAGGAACAACAACTGAACCTTGTTTTCTTTCTCTTTCCTTTTGCACTTAGAGGACTGAGAACATAATCCATACGCAGCAAATAGTTGTTAATAGATTTCTTGTCTAGTGTGTGAGTTAATACTAGGCAAAGGACTAGTTAGACATTACATTCTCAGCTATCCATAACTATCAAAGCTGGACGAAAAATTCCTCATGTCCTGGAGGTTTTGGGGTGTCCACCTTGACTCTGCAAAGGCTTTATGCACTTAATGAAAGCCAAGTTTTCTTGTCCCGTGTTCTTGGGTTCTGCAGTTTTGTTTCTGCTTCCTCATCTTGTCCAGTTTATTTCCAACTACCCGTCTTTTGGTTGTTCCTTATCTTCTCCCACTTCACCCTTTGGGCTTGATCTTAAAGTGACCTAGGTAGCTTTTGACTCTGCACTCTACAACAACTCCGTTCTTACCCTATGGTTTCTTCATTTCTGCTGCTTCGGGAACCTTTACAGCTCCAGCCACAGTTGGTTTCAGGGATAACAACCCCTTGGCCAGCATCCCAGATGGGCTGGCTCCTGCCTCTCCTAAGGGAATCAGTTATTTACCTTGGGTTATTTCTAGGCACGTCTCAACTGGATGTTCTTAGCCTAAATCAAGGGTGATGTTGCAGGGCACGATTCTGAATAGTATTGATTCACGACTTCCATCTTATTCTTATCGCCCCTCTTTTTCAAGATTTTAATATGGGTTTCCCAGAATTCACTTACCTAATTTACTCTGTTGTCCTACTGGATTCTCAGGGTAATCTTTGTACTTAAGTATAGTTAACAGGTTGTAAATTCAGACTTCCAGCCGTGCCACTGACTGGTTGTGTGTGACTCTTGGCAGTGTGTTAACCTCTCTGTAACATGAGAATAAAAATTATTTTGTCTTAATGATCTCTCCCTTATGGTTATGGGAAGGATCCAATGAGATAATACATGTAAAGAATTTAGCAGAGTTGCTGGCACGTAAGTTGTTCAATAAAGCATAATTATTATTGGACTCTCAGAGAAAATAAAACCTGTGAATTATCATTTTTACTATAGAATTAATAAATTTAAGTAAAATATATTTATTTCTTTCAAATTTATACCGTAGCTCAGGGTGTACCAACAAAACATTGCTTCCTGAATATTTGTACGTTATTTTACCCAGCACTAATTTACTTGCATTTAAAACCTACATATATATATATTCTTATTCCTAAGATGCCATTTTCGTAACAAATTTCTGTAGAGCTCTTAATCATATTGATAATGCCAAAGTTAAGCTATACTGTGGCTTTTGCCCAAATGATGAAAAAACTTAATTTGGAATGTCTTAATAGTTGTTATATTTATAGTTCACCTTTTTAATCAATAGCAATAGTATAGTAGCAGTGGCACACATATGAGAACCATCTTCTCTATGAACAATATAATCCCATTTGCAATATATACATGCATCAAATTATCACATCGTACACCTTAAACTTATACAATGTTATATGTCAATTATATCTCAGAAAAGCTAGAATAAAAAAATTATCCCAAAGGGATAAATTGGGCAGGAATCAGAAACGCTATCAGGAAATACGTGGGTCCCTTTTCCATGAAATAGGATGATGGGTTCTTGGTTCATCGCTTCCACCTCACTGTTCGATAAATTTCTTTGAGGACCAATGTTGATGGAGAGCTTACCATGAGTTAGGCTTGGGTTTTCCATCTCTGACATTTTGAAGAATTCATCATATTAGGTAAGCGATCTTTGACAAAGATCTATTTCATAATGGGACTGATGATGTCTGGGCTGCTTTTTGAGCCACAAGATAATTCTATATTTCTCTTTTTACCAGGTTCTTACCAATGTAGTATATTATTATAATTCGACCTAAATTATCTAAAATACAAAGGTTTCTATTTTAGAAATGTATTTATCAACATTCTTTGTGTGCTTAAAAATATACTTTTTTCTGAATCAACTTAAGTGTGTACTTAGCTGATTAGATACCTTTAATCATTTACCAAAATGAAAATTGGTTTCGGTTATATTTAGATGCAATTTATTGGTTAAAATCTGACAGATCCTACCGTATAGGTCTATAAAATATGTCTATTCCTTCAAGGAAATGTGTCCAAGTTCATTTGTTAATTTCAGTGGGCTAATAACACTTCCAAGAAAACAGAGGAAATGTTTGAAAAATGAGGACTTTGACATTGAGGATAAATGATCTATTCAAATGAATTTGGCAGAACGAAGCCATCAGAGGCATTGCGTTTAAACTATTTTGAACTGATTTCTCCTCCTATAGAAGGTGACCAAATACTTCCATCAAAGGGGCTAATGCCAATAATTCACTTTCAAGCTCAGTTTTCCTGGGCCTCCCTGCCGACAGGAGTGAAGGCCTCTGGGGTATTCAGCTTCAGTGAAGCCTAGTTGAATAATTGTAGAAAATAAACACCCCTAGGAAGTATGGAAAAGGTGGAATGGTAATAAAATATTATTAAACTTAGGGATTTCAGCCTTCTCCCTTGTTTCTCCCGGCATTTTTCAAAGGAAATGCCGCAATGACTCCGTGGGTTTTTAAGTCCCATGCTGAACTTGCAATAGCATTCGAAAGGAAAGCCATTGTGAAACAGAAAAAGAAAAGAGCAGTTAGGGTATTTTAATGAACACTTGAATGCGCCTCCAATGAAAAACAGATGTTCTTTGTTAAATTTAACAGCGTTTCTTATTCAGATTGAGGTAACTAGACGAGCCGGTGGGGTGGAATTGGCTTCAGCAGGATCTTGTTCTAGGAAAGTCTGTAGATTTCATGTTGTTCTGTACAGACTATTTCCCCCAGTTTTTTCTGCAATTAGATAAAAGTGAGCATTCGAAAGTTAAAGCCTTGAAGATAGATTTTATTCGTGTATTTTGCATCACTAAATTTTCTCTGTACAAAAGAAGTTCTCTACATTTTAAATTCATGAGTTAGTTTTCGTTTTGTAATTATTGCATAAATCTTATTCTGGCATTTCATTAGGTTTTATTTAAAAATGCATAATTGCCACATGACAACGTCGGTTGGTCTTAGTGTTTTAGAGCAGCAACTGATGGTAAATTAATTACATTTTATTAACAGCCTCTCCCCCTAAAAAAATGTTTATCCACGCTGCTCCTGTAACCCTCCCCCTCCAAAAAAAAAAGAAACACCAAAAACCTACTAAACAAAGCTTTTTCTGGGCAATGCATTTCAGTCCATCAATCAGTGGTAATTTCTCCTGTGCGCCAAAAATTTGCTATCCTATCTCAACTGAATCATTCAGTGGAAACATGGTCACAAGCCAACGCAGACTCACCCACATGACCCTTTCCTGAAAGTATAAATTATATTAGTACTTCAGCTTTAACCAGCTTTGAGATGCACTCGTTTTCCCTGTTTTGGGGTGGGGTTTTTTTTCAGCGTATATATTGAACTGCACCTGGCATTCTATTTAACCACATATGAGCCAGAGACTACAATGATAGAAAGCAGGAAAAAATACAGATGGAGAGAAAAAAAAATTGGGGGGGGTGTGGATAAAACATTTAGTGTATTGACGTATTATTAATTTTTAAATCAGTGACTTCACTAGGCATTACATAAAGTGTAAAAGGAGACACAATCTTAGCCCAGAACAAGGTGAGAAAAATGTGTTATTTATTCAGGAACCTTCAATGAGGCAATGATAGAAATACGAGTTCAGACTGTGCTCAGTTGCTCTAATGGACGTATCTTCTTAAGTGTTCTATGTCTCTTTATTTCTGTATATATTTTGATGCCTGGGAAATTTATTCTCTTGTTTTGAAGCTTTATCATTTATAAAGGAAGCATGAAACAGAGCTACAACCAGTTTGTTAAACAGCAGAAGAGATGATGGAATAGGCTAAGTAAGCAGCAATGTAGGAAGGAGAGCATCCGCAATCTGTCATAGAGTTAAGCAGGTCTTGCCTCATGGATATTCCCATCTGAGCAATGTCACGACTAACTTCAATATTCAACAAGAAATGGGAAAAAAACCCTCAAAACATTGCAATGTTTCAAAAGGACAAAAATCATAGCTCCAAAACCACTTCTAAGTTTAGATCAGTCACGCTGAAAAAGGGAAAGGGAAAATAGTATTTCAGAGCAGACCAGCTAATACACTGTTAGAAATCACATTTATCTTACAAGTTGTAATTGTGATTTATACTATATTATACATTCCATTTCCTGCAAATTTTAGGTCATGGCTTTAAATTTCTCATTCTGAGTCTTATTGTTTTGTTTTTGTTCTCTTTTCTCCTTTAAGAATCTTCATGGGGCCGGCCCCATGGCCGAGTGGTTAAGTTCACGCGCTCCACTTCGGCGGCCCAGAGTTTCACCAGTTCGGATCCTGGGCGCGGACATGGCACCGCTCATCAAGCCATGCTGAGGCAGTGTCCCACATAGCACAACCAGAAGGACCACAACTAGAATGTACAACTATGTACTGGGGGGCTTTGGGGAGAAGAAGAAGAAAAAAAAGAAGATTGGCAACAGATGTTAACTCCAGTGCCAATCTTTAAAAAAGAAAGAATCTTCAGAGTTGTTAACGTATAAATTCTAAGTAGAAAGTAGAATTAACACTTAAGTAGGACAGAATTTTCAGTTGTACGCAAAAAGTCATTTTCTTAAAAATGACTGTTTCAGAAAAAACCCAACTAATAATTAGGAGTCCAACCACTGCAATATTAAAAGTTAGATATAGCAATCAATATTTCTAATTTATAAAGCAAAATTATAAGCTACTTATCTTTCCATTATGAAAGTGTTTGTTGAGTAAACCAGATCTCTAGTTTGCAGACCTAGTTGTCTAAGCTGGTTCGGGGGACGTTGGGGGAAGCCAGGAGGCAAAGGGGCGTCTCTCTCTCTCCTCTGCCGTGTTGGTGGTTACCAGCATACCCCCTCCTCCCCATCCCCCGCCTATTTCTCTCATCCGAGCTCCAGTGGTGCTTCCTTGCAAGATGCTTTGGCAAATGGCAGATCTTGTACATCAAACACGTCTCGTACATCTGCTCTCCTGCCGTCTAGCTGTGGTTCCCGTCCTTGTTTAGCTCTTACAATTTGAGGATGCTTCACATGTAATTTCTTGTTAATGTTTCCCTGTGAGAATGAACAGATTGCAATTTAAGTTCTCTTAGAAGTTACAGAGTCACGTTATTAAGAGCTATGTTTTGCATCCTGTGATTAAATTAGGAAATTACCTACAGCAGTCAGTTTAGGCAATACTAAAGTATTTGATTAACTTTAAATGCTTACTCTTATTATTATTCAATGTTATAAAATATTAACCAGCATGGAGGATATCATATTTCCTTCCTTAGTCTCACTCCCCTAACCAAACATCCCAGCAAAATCAATGTGAAGTTGTGTCCTATCAGATTCAGCCTCAGGAGGTCTGTATGGCTTTAATAAGAACCTTGTCACCTTGCTGCCCTCCCAGGCCTTGGGACATCCAGCCTGGAGCTGAGCTTGTCTCAGATTTTCCCCTTCTGGATTCTTTGCCCGTCATTGACAGTGCCTCATCTCGGTGCTGGCCTGCCCACCGCTTCCCTGGAATATTGTCCTTGTCTCAGCCTGTTCCAGCCAGCATGTGTGTGTAGGGTTAGAATAGTGAGACATGATTCCAGTGATACCAGAGCAAAGAAGTACATACACCTACACACACACACACACACACGCACGCACACAAATACTTTAAGGATTTAAGAGAGAACTCACTTTTTAAAGAAGATACCCTTATATAATCCAAGAATACCCAAATCTAGAAAGGAATCAGGTACTTATGGATATTAAGCTCCTTAGATGAGGGGCATTGCCTACCAATTGGTTATACACAGAAGGCACTTTTCCCAGTATGCATGTGTTATGGGAGCGATGTTTAATCACATTTCAAAACATGCAATAATTAAAATTATTATGAAAATTTCACAGGCTTATTGAAAAATAAGGATGACGTCTTTTTTAGATATGTAAAATTTATTAACATATTTTATTTTTACAAGTTCTGTTTTACTGTTTCAAAGTTTATTGTTTGCTTTCTCAACCTCTCCTTCTAAGAAATTTTTCGAAGTGTGCATTTTCCTAGAAGCAATGTAGAAAGTGACTTAGGAAGCTCTTTTTGACTCTCCAGAATTTTGCAGAGTTTGCTGTAAAAGCTTTGGTGACAGTTCCTACTAGAGGCCTGATGTCATGCTCCCAGTCAGGAGTATAGGAAGGCACGGGTAATCTGGCAGCCCATAGGAAACCATCCATCAGGCCAGGGTGAAGACAGACACCTGGAATGTCGTAAAAGACTTTCCAGACTTTGTAAAGCTTTATACAAATTAAAATGAAAACTCTTAGCGGGCAGAAAGTTCAAGGGGAACTAGCATCGATCGCATAGAGCAGAGAAAAAAAATGTAGACTGCAAATATATACTTCTCCAGCTGTGCAGATAAGATGATGTCCACCAGTTCCCAGTCAGAATAGTTGTGTCTCTAGTAAATTTTTATTTGAATGGGCTTCACATTTTATTAAGGCGAGTCTCGGATTTGGGGAAACTTATGTCTTCATATAAATATCCCATATACGATGTATGTTCATGAATATAAAAACCCAAGATTCTTCTTAGGCAAAGCATTTTAGGATATTTTAAGTGCAATATTAGAATTTTAATTTTAGAACCAACAATCTTGCCTATTTTCTTATATACTTTGTAAGTCATAACTACTATCTGAATCGTTGAATTTTGACCTCTGAGGGCCTACGAATGTCATAGGACTGAATATATTAACTAGAGATCGTGGGTCTGACTATAACCATTGTAGGAAATCTGATTGCTTATGTGATTCCCAAGATGTATATTTCCTTGGCCACAATCTATTATTGAAAAATCCTTGGTCCTGGAATAGGTGGTGCTCAGGAAGCACCTATAATACAAGTGGTGGGTGTCTTTTTGTTTTGCTGGGAAAAATTTGCCCTGAGCTACCATTTGTTACCAATCTTCTTCTGTCTCTTTTTTTTCCCTCCTCAAATCCCCAGTATATGGTTGTATATTCTGATTGTAAGTCCTTTTACTTCTTCTATGTGAGCTGCCGCCACAGCATGGTGCCTGACAGAAGAGTTTGGTGCCCAAGAACTGAACCTGGGGCCACAAAAGTGGAGAACGCCGAACTTTAACCACTAGGCCATCAGGGTTGGCTCAAGTGGTGGGTGGCTTTTGGGTACTTTCATTATACTTTTTTATTTTTGAAAGTATCAGGAAGCTTCCAACTTCCATAAGGAGGAGGCTATTTTTCTAAATATATGAGGCTGTTTTTAAACATCAACATAAGGTTACAAAAAAAAATAATAGAAGCATTAGCAAAAGATAAGGGAACGAAGTAAAAGCAGTTCACCCAGCTAGAAAGCAATGCTACTCTGCTTTCCAAGACTTGTATCTACTCACTTCTTTTGGGTTTTGCTTATACATTTTCTGGAAAAACTCGTATACTATGGAGGTATTGGGGAATGTGTGTCTTTGAATCAGGAGTCTTCTATAGTTTGCTATTTTCTGAAAAAATAATGTGCATAGACAGGGGAAAAAATCAAAGTGATTTCATCAGACATTTTCAAATAGAGGTGTCATATATTTGAATTACATTAAATGAAATCACCAAAGGAGACATTTGTTCCTTTCCTAACCTTGTCCGTCGTGGGTCACTAATCCTGTAGACAGAGATACACTCTTCAGTGTAAAGAAGATGGGAGTAACTAAACAAGAAAGACAAGGAAATATTAGACATTTGTTGAAAATTATTGCTATTATTTACATATCCTAAAGAAAGAAAATTTAATTATGGATTTCTCTTGCAAATTTGAAGAATAAAACCAAATAATAGTCCATTAGAATGGGATGGATCAGAGAATATAAAGATAAAAATGTTCCAAGAACAATCATGACAGTCACATTCTATTAGGGACATTGAAATGGAAGTCAATCCTTGTACTGTTGTTGTCGGGGGAAATTATTTCAGATGTTTAAAACTGTATGCTATTGTCACTATTCAAATCCAGTCTTTAAGAATATTTTTATTGGGGCTGGCCCCATGGCCGAGCGGTTAAGTTCCCACGCTCTGCTTCAATGGCGTGGGGTTTTGCCGGTTTGGGTCCTGGGCATGGACGTGGCACCGATCGTCAAGCCACGTTGAGGTAGTGTCCCACATAGCACACCCAGAGGGACCTACAACCAGAATACGTAACTACATACTGCGGGGCTTTGCAGAAAAGAAGAAGAAAGAAAAGAAGATTGGCAACAGATGTTAGCTGAGGTGCCAATCTTTAAAAAAAAAAGAATATTTTTGTCAACTTAATTTTGTGCTGTAAACGATTAAAACTTCGGATTGGTAGCAAAGACACCCCCACCCCACCACAACAGTATGAAAACATAATACCTTTCTGAACAATAGTATTTTATAGCATCTTACAGTGAAAAAACATATATTTTAAATCAGAAAAAAAAACAAAAAAGACAGGACCTAAATCCTGGTTTTGCCGTTTGTTCCTGTGATTGTGGATGAGTTTCTGTAGGTGTCGGAGTTTAGAGTCTTCGTTGTAAAATGAAACTAATTACACGTGTCTCGTAGTGTTGTTCCTAGGAGAGGCAGGTATCTGTATGTGAGTTCCTTTCCCTGAGAATGCACTGACAACCACAGTCATAGACAAAACCCTAATTATGGATGGATTAGGAGCAAGTGCCTTGTACTCTCTATGTCTGAGGAACAACTCAAGCAAATATTCTGCCACCTGGATACCCCCATTCCCATTCCCGAAGACCAGTAATCAATATAATCATTTTTGGAGAGACAGGGACCCTAGATAATAAACCCCTTAGTGCCGCCAAAGGGAGATGGATTAGAAAAGTTGTCCTGAATATCTTCTGTCTTTCCTCAGAAAAGCTCACCAGGTTATTACTGATTTCTCTGTAAAACAGAACAAAATAAAGCTGGAAGGCTTCCTCATCAGAGCAAAGTGACCATTTTTTTCAGAACCATTCAAAAGAAAGGATGTTTATTGCACAAGAAATTCCCAGATACAGAATTCTCCTCTTTACGTTAAGTGAAACCAGACATTCAGATAAAAAATATCCGGAAGGAGGTATCTGACCATTACAGAGAAATCCCCTTTAAAAATTGATAGTTATAGGTAATCACTTGTCTCAACACTATCCAGTGTCCCTAGAATATTGATGCCAGTGCTTTTCAAATCTTTGATACCCTTTGCCCCATGTCAACCCTGTCCCCCCTTCCCCTTTGCACACATGTATACACATGGACAACACAACCCATTGTTCATTTTGCAGGTGCAGTGGCAGCAGCTGTTGAGAGCACATTAATTCAGTTTCAGGTACCTTTTTGACATCCCATATGTCTTAATTGAAGGTTCGAGAGAAGGGAGGAAGTTGGAGGAGGCCAAGTGAGGAGCTGGATAAAGCCAATTCACTGTATTTGTGTAACCTACGGTTGACCGCTGCCACCATCAAACAGTTGTTCAAAGGGCTGCATCATTTATTTCCTCAACCTTTTAGGACTTTCCCATCCAGATTGCCCCTCCCCAGCACACGCACACTTGAGCTTGCGGTGATGGATATAAATTTTGAGAAACACTATTATGTCACCAGCATTAAAAAATTCCTTTGGCAAGTTGGCATAGTATAAAAATCCCCCAGACTGGCCCTCAGAAAACCTGGATTTTAGATTTAATTCTGCCATTAAACAGTTGGATGGCCTTGAGCAGATTATTGTTCTTGGCCTTCAGTTTCCTCTTTGTAAATGAAGTAGTGGGACTAGGAGATATCTAATGTCCTTTCATCTGTAATCCTCCTATCCAGGAGAAAGATTCGTCAAAGTTTCAATGGGCTTCATTGCAAGAGCACCAACATTAAAGGAATTGATTGATCACCCTTGGGGATTGAAGTAGTGACCACTGCTCATCCATCTCCTTATCCCTGATGAAAACAAGGAGTTTCCCTGTAAACAAGGTGCCTCTTTCCCAAGTCTTGGAGAGCCCCAGGGCTCAGGTTTCAGAGGACGGACCATTTGTCCCAGACATAGACCTAGTACTCTGAGGCCAATGGGTTACTTCTGTGCTGTTTTAAATGCAAATGTGGGTATGGTCATCACATGAGCTTAGGTTAAACTTTAAAAAAATGAAGAGTGTGCTGGTCTACCCACTGTTATTTGCCATGTCATTGGCAGGAGAAAAACAAAACCCTGCCTGGACCACCTGGCTCAAATCTTGTAGTGTTTGCACCTATGCCTCTCACAAAATGATGCTTTTAAAAATAATATCTGATAGAAGAGTGATGCCTTTCATCATCCTTATTAATTCATAACTGATCACCTGTAACTGAGAGAACTACTTAGACTACAATTTTACTATTCAAGTCTGGCTAAGTGCTTCTGGAGACTTCAAGCACAAAACTCTGCCCACTCAAAAAGCTTGTTAATGGCTCCCTCGTGACTCAGCTATCAATTTTTTAGTATCAGATATACATGCTGTATCCATTATTACTTTCACTTAGAGCCAGATCTGACCTGACTGTACAGCAGCTTTTGAGACTTTATTTATTTTTATTTTACTGATTGATAAAAAGTCAAAATAATGGTGTATAGGGAATGTGTATTTTAATAAAAACTTCCAGTGTAATATTATGAATGCAGCTACTTAGTCTTTTAAAAGAATTGTGAATTTTTTGCATGTTTTCTACCTTTAACATATCCTAGGTTGTTTAAATGTGCTTTGTAAGCAATGATAAAATGACAAGTTATCATTGATCTGTCCTTTCTTCCATCTCAGAGGGATTCATTAAATAATGCATGCACCCATGTGAATTGCTTTCTTCACTAGAGTATCCCCAGACCATTAGCCAAATATAGCAACATTAGCATCTTTCAACCCTTAGAAACCCTTTTGGCTTTCTTTTAATTAAATTATCCCATTATGAAAACTCTTATAATGAGATTAAATTTAATTATTTATTAGACACTTATTTGCACTAGGGAACCTATCAATTATGCATGGTTGAGCTAAACATTTTTCAATCCATCACCTTTTCTTTTCAAGGAAGGTGCAATTTATTAAGCACATTTGGGATACTATATCTAGCAGGGCTTAATGGGAGTAAGTATTTAGCTCTCTTAAAAGCTACTATGATAAGAATTAAAATTACTATGTATGAAAAATAGAATCGCTGTCAGATATTTTAGTGTTCTAGACTTGCAGTTTTTGTAAATCCTCCTAATATAGCTTGTAGTCCATCTTAGAGGATTTTTATATTATTGTGCACTTACCAAATATATCTTAAATTTTATATACAGGAATAATTATGGAACTAGTAAAGTATGCATTCAAATCACATAGTTTTTGAACAATCTTATATTAAAATGTTAAAATTAGTAATTCTTAAATGCCGATTTAAAAAACTTTTATGGAAAATTTCAGAATGTACAAAAATAAAATAGTATAATGAACCACTCAGGTAACCATCTTCCAGCTTCAACAATTTTCAAGTCATCACCCATCTTATTTCAACTGTCACCTTTCTCCTCCTCCCCCACCAACTGAAGCAAATCTGAGACATGATATCATTTTGACAATCTTTATGAAAAGAAAATTGAGTATCTAAAAGGCAAAATATTTTTTTACAATGGAGTGAGTTTTTAGTGAATGCTATGATGAGAAATGTCAGTTCATGGCATAGGTTCTCCTATGAAATCTCATCAATGAGTAATTAATTATTCTTCTGGTGTGATTTGTGCTATATCTTAAGTCAAGGTGGTAGGGAGTATATGATTTAAAAATTATATATGCTATTGATGTCAAAAATATGTGTATATTATATTTTAATAATATGATGGACTATCGTAATAGCTCCCTAATTGGCCTCCCTGCTTCTACCCTTGCCGTTCATTCGAAAGTTTGTTTTCTGCAGAACAGCTACAGGGATCCTTTTTTTTTTTTTTGAGGAAGGTTAGCCCTGAGCTAGCTACTGCCAATCCTCCTCTTTTTTGCTGAGGAAGCCTGGCCTGAGCTAACATCCATGCCCATCTTCCTCTACTTTATATGTGGGACTCCTGCCACAGATTGGTGTGCCAAGCTGTGCCATGTCCGCACCCGGGATCCGAACCAGCGAACCCCGGGCCACTGAGAAGCGGAACGTGCAAACTTAACTGCTGTGCCACCGGGCCGGC
Source organism: Equus przewalskii (assembly GCF_037783145.1). Classification (NCBI taxonomy): domain Eukaryota; kingdom Metazoa; phylum Chordata; class Mammalia; order Perissodactyla; family Equidae; genus Equus; species Equus przewalskii. The sequence goes on from NC_091838.1 coordinate 14,662,814, forward strand.
TCCAGGGATCCTTTTAAAATGAGTTATTATGCCATGACCTGCTCAAAACCATCCAATGGTTCTTTATTTCACTCCGGGTAAAATAAAAAGTCTCCATTATGCCTACAAAGTACCACATAATCTGATTCCCTCACTGGTTCTCTGGTCCCATTTCCCACCTCTCTTTCCTTTGCTTGCTTCCCTCCAGCAGCAATGATCTTGCAGATGCTTGGATACCTGAAGCATATTGGGACCTTGGGACCTTCCCACCTGCTCTCCCCAGCCATCCTTCCTATGCACGTTAGCCCTCTGCCTGACATTGTCTTATCAGAGAGGCCCTTCCGGACACCCTGTATGAGACAGCACCTCCCCCACCTCCACCTTTGCTCTTTATCCTCATCCCGGCTTCGTTTTCCTTCATGGCGCACATCACCTGCTGACACAGATATTTGTTTATTTCTGCCTCACCTAGCAGAAGATGAATTTCATGAGAGGAGGAGCTTTGTCTTTGCATCCTGCTTTCTTCTCTCCCTCCTATGCCTAGAACAATGCCTGGCATATAATAGTGTATTCAATGAATAATTGCCAAATAAATGAAAGAAAATAATTTATCTAACTTTCTGAGATAATTTATATATTTGAATGTTCCTAACAGTGTGGTTTTTTATATAGCTGTTTTGTGTGGGGGCGGGGCAGGAGGAGATGGAGAAGTAAATTAGGACCAGTTTGTGTCACCAGAATTAAAGGTTGAATTGAAGGCCCTTAGATACTATTCTGTAAGCCAAAGTGCTTATGGGGTCAAGGCAAAAATTGGATTCAGGTATGATGGGAACTGTGGGAAAGCTGAAGATCTCATGACCCATCAAAAGAAAGTAGCCGAAGCAGTTTATCTGAGCCTCTGGGCTCAGGGTGGATCCATTATCTAATTATTTCAGAGAAGCTGAAAAAGAGGAATTTTATGTGAAACTTACCAATTTTAAAAGCACCATGTGAACCAAATTAATCATATCCAGAGGGTCCCATTTTGCAACTTCAACACTAAGGGTTGGGGACTAGGATAACTTTTTGGGTGGGAAAATGAGGATCACATTTGTCCTTAGGAAAGTTACTTGGGTATCATTGTGAGGAGTGGAATTGCCTGGTAAGAGCTAAGAGGCAGAGAATCTAGCAAAAAGGCCCCTGAATTAGGTGAGGCAAGAATGATGGAGCTGTGCGTGAAGGTGGTATCAGAGGAGGTAGAAGTGACAAGATTTTATGAGCAATTGAGTGAGGATAAGGGAGGCATTCCAATTTTCTAACTTAGGAGAGTAGTGGTACAGGCTTAGAGGCTGACTTAGGTCTGGGAATGATGATGGTGATTGGAAAAAGAATGTGATTTGAGTTCTCTCTAGATATCGAGACAGAGATATATCTTTTAGACCATCCAAAATATGGGTCAGGGCCTTAAGAGATAGTGATGAAGTGGGGTTTCTGAACCTTGGCATTATTGACATTTTGGGCTGGATAATTCTTTGTTGTCAGGGTTGTCTGGTCCACTGTAGAATGTTTAGCAGCATCCCTGATGTCTACCCCCTAGACGCCAATAGCACTTCCCAGTTACGACAGCCAGAAATGTCTCCAAACGTTAACAAATGACTGTAAGGCTTGCAAAAATTGCCCCCCATGAGAACCACTGGACTAAAGATATAAAATTTGGACTCATCATGCTTGTCTAGTGTTTTCCAAATTTTTATGTGACTGTGAATAACTGGGAACATTTTAAAATACAGATACTAATTCAGTAGGTCTAGAGTGGACCTGAGATACAGGATTTCTAACAAGATCTCAGATGAGATCTTGGCTGCCAGTCCAAGGACCACACTTTGAGTACAGAATTACAGATAATACTTGAAATTATGAGAATGGATGAGGATCACCGAGGAATATCATATGGAGGAGGAGTTTTAACCTCATAAAGTGGGCTTTGGGGTCAGCTCTGTGGCCAAGTGGTTAAGTTTGCACATTCCGCTTCAGCAACATGGATTTGCTGGTTGGGATCCTGGGGTGGACCTACACACTGCTCATCAAGCCATGCTGTGGTGACATCCCACATAGAAGAACTAGAAGGACTCACAAGTAGGATACACAACTATGTCCCGGGACTTTGGGGAGAAAAAAGGTGGGCTTCAAGGGGGTTATGAATTAGGCCTCCCAAATGACTATTTTCTTCCTCTTATTTAAAAAGTTATTTAGTTTTCTTTTATGTCTGAAATATTTCAGTTAGAATAGAATTGTACTCCTTTACTCTGGGTCAGCTAGGGTCCCAGCAGAAGACAGAATTCCACTCAGGTGATACAACTAAAGTGTATTTAACAAAGGAACTGTTTACACAGATGTAGGTTAAGGGAACCAACAAAGAATGGTGAGGCATCAAGAGCTGGCAACACTGGGATGTCCAAAGAGTGCTGGTGCCATGGAGAGTGACTGCAGAGCAGGAGCTGCAGTCCTGGAGGGAGGCGGCCCCTGGCAGAACCACAGCACAAAGCAGGAGGGAGCAAGGGAGAAATACCCCTACCTCTCTCTCCTCTAGGCCTCTGACCAACCTCCGGTGCTTCCTATTCGCCGAGTCCTGTTGAAGCCTGTTGGCATGGGAGCCTGGGTGATGCAGTCTGTAGAGATTAGCCTGCTGAGAAAAGAGAGAGTGCAGGAGAGCAGAAAATGGATCTGGAGGGTGGAGGGAGCAAGCAAAGAATAAGACACACTCTGGACAGGTATAAAATGTACATACTTAAGCAATGTGTATTTCTCATTATCCCCACACTGTGATATCGAGAATAGTTTCCTATATGTAGAGATTAAATAAAAGATCCTGCTGTTATGATCCTAGAAATTTGTCTTTTTTATGTTGGCTCTGGCTTTAACTGAAAAATGTCAATGAAAGGAAGACAGGGCTCAGCTCTCTTGGCTCTACTTTGGTTTGCTCAACATGTGGCAAGCGACCCCAAGCCTTCTTTGTGGCCACGTCCTGACTATGGAAGCATGAAACCAATGAAGCTGAAGAAGCAGCTTGTGTGTGTCGCCCTGCAAGCATACCAGGCAAGGGAGAGTTCTTTGATAAGATGGAGGCTCAATTTGAAGATGTTGGGTTGACTCCCAAACTAGCATTTGTCCCCACAAGAAGCTTGAAATACTGTGCAATGTAGCTAAAAGCTTAGGCAGACTCTGGAGTGGAGCAGCAGTGTGTATTTGAATCCAAGCTTCCCACTTGCTAGGCATGTGAGTTTAGGCTAGCTGTTTAGCATCATTTGTTGTCAATTTTCTCATCTGTAAAAATGAATCTGTAAAATGGGACTCATAGTAGTACTTACTCCATTGAGTTATCATGAGAATTAATTGAGATAATACAAGTAAAACACTTAGAATTGTATGTGGCATATGGAAGGTCCTCAATAATTATTAACTTTGTTGTTGTTATCATAAGGTTGATTGCCTTGTATCCAAAGAAAAGGACTAAAAATTAGTGACAACTTTAAGTGCTCCGGAAATGGTCAAAGAAGCAGAGGAAGAAAACTGAAGTGATCCCTCTGTCAAAGGATGTCATCTACTAAAGAATCACTGATAATTCTCTAATTCCCTCCAGAGTGCCACTGATAAAACTGCTGACACCTCTCAGAGCATGCAACGTCTTTGGTTTTCTTCTGCTGCGTGCATACTGATGCCATCAAAAAAGAATTCCTATTTTCTAAGTTTTTGGTGATTAAAAAATATTGCTCTTCTACGAATAAATGGAGTCTCTGCAATGCTCCAGAACATCTCAGATTTTGTCTTATTGGAGAGGAATTTCCAAATAATCATCTGACCTGAGAGTCATGAACTCGATTGGAGCTACAGAGTCAAATCACTACCTTTTCTAGAAGCTTAGCTCATAAATGGAAAAATGATATAAGGGTTTTCTCTGCTTCTTCTAAATACCTGAATACCTGACGTTCACAGATATTCCAGAGATGAAGGCAGCTCTAAAGCACTTAGCCATCAAATGGACATTTCATTTTCTCTGCGTGAAAAGGGAAGCCAAAAGTATTTGACTAGACAGAATTTCGACACAGCTTCACTTTGTGGAAAAATTTGACATCTGTGTTGGAGGTTTATTCAAGAATCTGAAGGACCTCTTACGACATGGGCTGAGGACACTGTTTTGGCTCACCAGCTTTTCTGGGAGAGGGCATTGCAGGTGGATTTTAATGTGAAATTTTTCATGCTGGGAAAGTGTGTCTGTAGGCTGGAGACAAGAGTGAGAAAGCTCTAGCCATTTCTCTGGCGTCAAAATGAGAAAGACTGCAAACCTTGTTGAAGGTGACAGTGTACACTTGGGCATACAGGAAATGGTGGGTCAAGAATTCAGGTCAAGGAGGCGTAGAGGGTTCTGGTGTCTCTTGATAGAAGCCTCCTATAGTGAACACCATCATGTGTTGCCCAGATCCCCCTTCAGGAAGGAAGGACTTATTCCCCACCTGCTGGCATTGCCGCTGTGAGTGCTGCTTGAAGATGCTGCTCAGCTGTCAGCTTGCTTCGGGAATTGCCTTGACTGAAAAGCACAGCCTCGCCCAAGGGCACACCTTTCCTGGGGCAGCCTGCATCCAAGGACTAAATGACATGCGAGTATGGTGGCCTGGCTCTAGCCTCGTCTCAGGATGCCTCTGAGGGGCCTTCCCCTTGGAGCGACCTAGGCCTTCCTGGAGACTGTCTTGCAGGAAACCTTTGTCTCTTCACCTCTTACTTTCCTCCCTATCCTTACACAGTGTGGATCCCAACACCACTGCCTAATTAACATGCTGAGTGCTAATTGTCCTAGAATCTACTTTCTAGGAGACCCAACTTGTGACACCCTCAACTAATAGAGTGAACAAAACAAAATAATTCCATTTTTGCTTCATACCTTTAGGAGGAAGATTTTTAGCACCAGTTATTAGCTAGATGGAGATCAAAGTTGACTGAGTATCCAAAGATGACACAAACATACGGAATCATGAATCAATCCGCGATGACAGCATTGCTTTCAAGCTAAACAACAGCGTTGAGATTGACTTTTGAACGCAATTAGGTTACTTTTTATTTTGCATATACGATATGCATTTTTCCTTTTTTTTTACAATTAAAAATGGCTATTTTTTATTTGTGACACGAAGATTGTTTTCTAGTCTGCATATTGGAAGTCAACTTCCATTGCAATAAAATAAATGGCATGCCAAATTTTGTGCGTAGGTGTTTATGGGCATTTTATCCTGGGGAAATGGTTCGTGCCTTTCATTGGATTCCCATAGGAGTTCATGACCCAAAACAGGCTAAGAACAATTGGTGAAGTGAAATGAGAAGCAGATCTAGGATAATATACTGAGCATATGGAAGGCGCTCAGATACTTCCTGAATATGCAGGGGCAGTTGGAGTTGCTAGTGCAGGAGGTTGAGCAGTTCGTATCAGGGAGGTGGGCTCCTGGCCCAGGGTGGCACCTGGGCTGTCATCACCACCGGCATACAGGTGCTGGAGACTCCTAAGAAGGGAGTTTCAGAATATGCTTTTATTGACATTTTAAGTCAATCTCTTTGACTTTTTGCTCATCTTTGATTCTGTTCTGCTTCTGAACCTCCAGACTACTACCTTTGCACCATCTTTCCATTTTGCTCCTTCTCTCATCCTGTAAAATTAAACTACGGCTCTTTTACTCATGACGCTGACTTTGGATTATGATTCTATTTTCTCAGCCTGACCCTGCTGCCTCACACAAGCCCCTCTCACCCTCTCTAATTCAGTCCTGGAATCCTCTACACTAGCACAGGTCCCCAAGAGGTATTTCTACTAGGCTTTGTGATCAGCAGAGTGGAGGGTAGAGAATTGGGAGAGAAGTGATTTTGAAATCAAGTGTGAGACTGCCAAGACATAGGGATAGGTAACAGTGTCAGGTGCAACAGGGATCATGACAATGACTTGAGAAGACGCCCATGAAGTTGGCCACTTTGGTCATTGGTGACTATGCCCAAAGTAGTTTAAATAGGATGTTGGAGATGGAAGCTGTTCTTCTTTTAAACTTTTCATTATGGACTATTTCAAATATAACATGATAACCCCCATGTATCCGTTACTCACATTTAATAATGATCAACTCGTGGCCTTGTTTTGTATAAGCCTCCAGCCACCTTCCTCCTGTATTGTTTTGGAACAAATTTCAGACATTCTATCATTTCATCCATAAATATTTCAGCATGAATCACTAGAAGATAAGATCATTGTAAAAATATACGCTTATCACACCATCATTGAACCTAAAATCAATGAATAATAATTTCTTTCTATCATCAATTAGCCAGTTAATGCTAATTTATATTTGCCCTTTTCCACAATTTTGCATAAATTGCTTTTTAAAAGTTCGTTTGAATCAAAAAAGGTCCATGAATCGCTATTGTTTAATATTTTTTAAATCTGTGTTTACTTCCATCTCTCTCTCTCTCTCCGTTTATGGCTATTAGTCGTTAAAGAAATTGAGTCATTTGTTCTGCAGAGTTAGCCACAGTCTGGATTTTACTTATTGCATCCCTGTGTGTATTTTAATATGTTCCTCTGTCATCTGTATTTCCTATAAATTGTAGTTGGATCTAAAGGTTTTATCAGGGGAAGTCATATTTTAAGAGTTGAGGAGTGAATGCAAGTTGAGAAGGTGGGGGGTGTAGCAAAATTTGACTAGTTTTCCAGAAAGCTTGGCTGTGATAAGAAGGCAGGAAGCAGCTTAAACATTTGAGGAAAGTTTTGTTCTTCTTCTTTTTTTTTGGTAAAGGGTATATGGAAAGTTTGTACATGCTTATTGAATAATAAGGGGAAAGATCCAGATGAAAGAAGTATAAGATACAGGAAAGATGGACAGTTATGAAGCAAAGGCTTGTAAAATAAGGAAAGAGTTAGAAGTTAGTGAGTGGCTTAGCATGAATTCCTTTGTTCACCCATTCCAATAGTTTTGCCCGCTGTGTACCAGACATAGTGCTGGGTGCTGGGGAAATACAGATAAATTAAGAAACAAACAAACAAAACTTATCCTACCTTCAGGGGCTGTATGTGCTTATGTGTTAGAAGAGAGAGACCACCATGTGAGCCAGTAGGGGAATGAAATGTTAATAACAATTTTGTAGGCGTCTCTACTGGGAACATGAGTGGCTCCAAGGAGGGGAGGGGTCCAGTCCTTAATTATGACTGACCCACATTCTGTGGGTTGAAGAGAGAGTTACCCAGAAAAGGGTTGGAGAGGAGAGGAGAGGTGAGAGTGGGGATAGCTTAAGGAACCAGTGTTCTAAATGGAATCTTTTGTTTAAAAAAAGAAAAAAGAACTGACCTGGAATGGACAATGATTCAGAAAAGGTAAAGTAATAATGATAGAATACCAGGTCCTGGAAGAGGGGGCCTAATTAAGGCCATTTGCCTTCCCGGAATGCCTTGTCTGATCCCATGTTGGCACCTATATACTGCTCTTATTTGTAAGAATTGGCCTGGATCCTAATTTTATTCAGGAATCTCAGAGTAGACTTTAACTTAAGACATGGAGTCCTGGAGGTGGCTGTGGGTATGTAAACTCAGATGAAGTGTATCATCCTTTCGTTTTAGAACCTTCTGAACCTTAACATCATTTAATTCTCTCTTCCTTTACTTTGCAATCTATCAGTTGATATGTTCTGTCAGTTCTGCTTCTAAAAGCAGTGACTTTTAAGCTTTTTTGACTGAAATGCACAGTTGGAAATATTTTTTCATCACAATCGGGTGCAAACACGTTTGTGTGTGTGAATATCTATATGCCTGAAAAGAAATTCATGGAGTATTACTTACCCTTATTAGGGGTGATGCCCTCTGATGGTGTATATTCTGTTTTATTTTTCAGAAATGTTAATAGCAAGCCATTCAAGTCTTTTCAAGGACCATTAATAGATTGTGACCAGTGATTTGAAAAACACTATTGCCATTTCTGTTTCCTCTCCTTGCTGAGACTTACTAATAACTCTGTGATATGGACGCCTCCAAAATCTTCTCCTATTCTGAAATGTTACTGCTTTTTTTCGTGTACATTTTCTTTTTTTTTGAGGAGGAGGATTAGCCCTGAGCTAACTACTGCCAATCCTCCTCTTTTTGCTGAGGAAGACTGGCCCTGAGCTAACATCTGTGCCCATCTTCCTCTGCTTTATACGTGGGAGGCCTACCACAACATGGCTTTTGCCAAGCGGTGCCATGTCCACTCCAGGGATCCGAACCCGCAAACCCCAGGCAGCCGAACTGGAACATGCGAACTTAACCGCTGCGCCACCAGGCCAGCCCCTCATGTACATTTCTTATTAGATTACCTTCTTTCTTAAACACAAGGGATTCCTGAATAGAGCTGAAGTACGTTAGTCCTTGATAATCTGGACTCTGCCGCCATCTTCAATCTGACTTCACAGCGCTTCTTTCTTTCCCAGTCACTGTGCTGTAGTCAAATTGACTTACAACAATTGCTTCCCTAAATGAGCACAATTATTTTTTTAAGTGTTTCTAATGCCTTTTTTTCTTTTTCATTTTTTTTAACTTTTTACTTTTTTAATTGCAGTAACATTGGATTATAACATTATATAGCTTTCGATGTACATTGTAATATATTTCAAATTCTGTGTAGGTTACATCATGTTCACCACCCAAAAACTCATTATAGTCCATCCCCTCACATGTGAGGCTAATCACCCCTCTTGCCCCCACTTCCACTATGGTAACCACCAATCCAATCTCTATTGCTATTTGTGTGTTTGTCGTTGTTTTTATCTTCTACTTATGAGTGAGATCATACGGTATTTGACTTTCTCCCTCTGACTAATTTCACTCAGCATAATACCCTCAAGGACCATCCATGTTGTCACAAATGGCCGGATCCAATGCTTTCTAAAGTCACAAAAATCAAGTATGCAATTTACAAAGTGAAACAATCTAAACATGTTTAAAGAGTGAATAACCTTTCATCCACCCTCTTCCTTTCCCATCCTCTTGAAGTGACCAATGCAAACAGCCTGGGGTGTATACTTTCATAACTTTCTCCATCCTTTTCCAAACTTATATATTATTTATAATGTTTCATTTTTGTTTTCAAAAATAGTGTCATAGGATACACATTACTCTGTAATTTGCTTTTTTACTTGAAAATAGATATCCCTTCAGGTTTGTAGATAGGGCTCTACCTTATTTGTTGTAGAGGCAGCAGCACCCACAATTTACCCATTTATGTCTGTACTGGTAGGTGATCACATAGATTCCATTTTTGCCATTACCAAAATGATGCTGTGAACGTCCCTTATGTAGTGGTTCCTTTTTTTTTCAATTAGATACATCCTCAAAAGTAGAATTGCTGGCCACAGCATATGCAAACTCTAAAACTTGTTTTAATAAAGACTACCAGTTTACATTTCCAAGATGTTGTGGCATTTTTCACTCCCACCAGCATCATATGTGAATTTCCATTTCTTCACAACTCCCACCAGCACTGCCTGTTACCCCTTACACACTTGTTTTGTCAGTTTCTTTGGTTCACCAGTGATGATGTATTTCTTTTCATGTGTTTATTGGCCATTTGGATTCCCTCCTCTAACAACTGCCTGCTCATATTCTTTGAACAATTTTCTCTTTGGTTGCTTGTCTTTTTCTAATCAATATATGGAGTTTTGCTTGTTTACGATTATTAACCCAATTTCTGTCAAATATTTTCCCAGCCTCTCTTCTCTGACTTCGGTTATGCCGTCTTTTGCCATACAATAGTTTAAAAACTTTATGTAGCCAATTATGTTAATCTTTTACTTTATAACTTTGGGTTTCCTGTTTTGCCTAGGAAAATCTCACCCACTCGAAGCTTGTACAAATGGTATCTTAATTTTCTTTTTTATATTTTTTAATCATTTATGCTTGAATTGTTAATCCATCTGGGATTAATTTTTGTAGAGTGTACAAGCAAAATTTTACTTTGTTTTTTTTCTAGCCAATTATGCTTGCACTGTTTATTAAATGAACTGTACTTTCGCCGCTGAATTGAAATGCCACCTTTGTCGTAAATTAATATCCATTTATACTTGAATTTATTTTTGGTCTTCTTTTTCTGTTGCACTAATTTCTGTGTGTATTCATATACCAAAAGCTCACTGTTTTAATTAGAGTAATCTTATATTAACTTTTATTATTTGGAAAATCTAGTCTTACCTCAGTCTTCAATTCAAAATTTTGAGGGATATTCTTGGACATGTAAAATTTTCGTATAATTTTACCCCGTTCATCACCTCCATTTGAGACACTTTTATTTGAATTACATTATTACATATGTTAATATTTAAAAATTTTTATAATTTTAGATTATGAAGCCCTCATACTTTGAACATGCTATATTTTATATTTATTCATGTGTTTGAGTCTATAACATTTGATGATAGTTTATTGTTTTCTTTGTAAAGCCCCTATACCTTTCTTGTTAAATTTGTTCTTTGGTATCTTGTCATCTTTGTTGCTGTTTTGGGTGAAATTTTTTATTTCAACCAGAGATTTCTCCCACCGTCCATTTTCAGCTTGTTATTGCTAGTAAACCCTGGGCTTCATTTTCTTGAATCCGAGAGAGAGCGAGGGTACCAATGGCAGAGGAAGAGCTTGCCTGTCATAGAGGTCTGGGAACGGAGATCATAAATGTGGTTCCCTGAGGGAACTCAGGTACTAGCCCACCCGTCGGCTGCATATGATTCTCAGATGGCCCAGCCCTACCAACTCTGCAGAATGCGGAGGGAACCTACACTGGGGGGCAGAATAACCCACAGCTCCTGAGATTGGGGAAAAGACCATTACGTGTACAGGCCATCCTGGAAGCAGAGACTATCTATCTCCCAGTGCTTACCAGGGGACCAGTGATGGGACAGCCCTCAAGAACATAAACATCACTGGCAGCCATTGTTCACTCATCTGTCTCTACTTGAGAGACCTTAATCTCCTGGCTCGTGTGGATGCGGAGGGAAAACAAAAACCATAGGCAAAGAAAAACTATAATTCATTTAAGTGGGACTCGGGAAACTGAGGGAAGACCAGCAAATTGAAATCTATAACAGGTGGATTCCAATGAGGGAGAACTTTAATGAAAAAAGCAAGAATATCAGAGTTGCATTTGGAGCATAGAAAAGACTTTCTGGAACTCAAAGCCATTATTATCAATTTTTTTCTTAAATAGGTAAACTGAAAAAGAAAATGGCCACTTCTAGGTACCTGATCAGTGGTTTGAAAGATCAAGTGGGAGAAGAAGCTCATGACATAGGACAAAAATAGATGGAAGTTATAAGGTAAATTTTTAGATATTTTGCCATACCTCAGAGATGTAATTAATCAAAGGTGCTCATGTGACATAGTATTCAAATATATAAGGAAAAAAATTCTAGAAATATAAGATGTTTATTGAAACCCAATTACAATGGAAGACTTTAATAAACTTCCTTCAGAATTTGACAAGTCTAGTAAATACAAATAATAAGCAAATAGATCATGTGAATTATAAAGTCTACAAGCATGAAATAATAGAACATATACATTTATATAAGCCTTTTTACCTTTTTCATTTTCATGGAATGCTTACAAAATGTTATCATATATTTGACACAAAGAAAACTTTAACAAAGTAAAATAATTAGGTTTTCCCTCTTGCAACATCTGATCATTAGCTAATAAAATTAGATATAAATAATTAAGAGAAGACCAAAAAACTCAAGTATTAGAAATTAAGAAATTCATTTTTAAATAACCAGTAACTCAAAGAGGAAATAAAATTGAAAGTAAAGGTTATTCAGAAAGAAATAGTAGTGAGAACAATGACAACAAACATTTATTGAATACTTACTCAGTGCCAAGCATAGTTTCTGAGCCCTTTTACAGAGAGGATATCAACCTTTAGAATAATCTTAGGAGTTATATATATTATTATTCCCTTTTGACAGATGAAGAAACTGAGGCATAAAAAGGTTAAGTAACCCGCCCAAGGGAGTACAAGAAAGGACAAAAGTTGCAATTCAAAGAACCTACACTTTTGGCCACCATACTATAGAATGCTTTATAGCAAAACCTGTGTCATATGCTCTTATGCATATGCTAATAGGTTTCAGAGGGAAATTTATAGCTTTAAATGATTTTATTCTGAGAAAAGTATGAAAATAAATTATTCAGTCGTAGTAATGAGAAGCTAACAAAATAAAACATATTGGGGTGATCATAATTAATAAAGAAATAAAAAGAATAAAACTGAATAATATAGGGGGCTGGCCCTGTGGCTGAGTGGTTAAGTTCTTGCACTCTGCTTCGATGGCCCAGGGTTTCCCTGGTTCGGATCCTGGGCGTGGACATGGCACCACTCATCCAGCCACGTTGAGGCAGTGGCCCACATACCACAACTACAAGAACCCACAACTAAAATATATACAACTATGCACTGGGGGGATTTGGGGGGAAAAAGCAGAGAAAAAAAAAAAAAGAAGAAGAAGACTGGCAACAGTGGTTAGCTCAGGTGCCAATCTTAAAAATAAAAACTGGGGCTGGCCTGGTGGCACAGTGGTTAAGTTCCCACGTTCCGCTTCTTGGCGGCCCGGGGTTCACTGGTTCGGATCCCTGGTGCAGACATGGTACTGTTTGCCAAAAGCCATGCTGTGGTAGACGTCCCATGTATAAAGTAGAGGAAGATGGGCATGGATGTTAGCTCAGGGCCAGTCTTCCTCAGCAAAAAAAGGAGGATTGGCAGTAGTTAGCTCTGGGCTAATCTTCCTTAAAAAAAAACTGAATAATATAAAAATAGAGAAACTTTGCTATGCCTGATTTTTTGAAAAGGGAGTTACAACAAAGATATGCCACATTAATAATGAGGAGATATAACCATGTGTATGGAAGAGAGAGACTTAAGAAAACAGTTTTTATTTTGGTAGATCTACAGCAATATATTTGAAAATTTGGAAGAAATAAGTGATCTTCTAGCAAAATGTGAACTAAAAATATTGACTCAAGAAGAAACTAAAACCCTGAAAAGACCAAAAACCATAAAGCAGATTAGAAAGATAAATAAAGCTCTGTGTTTTAAAAAACATCAGTATTTCTAAGGGCAACTGAGATGGAGTAAACCTGCTATTGCTTTTCTCTCCCACTGTTTACAAGGGAAACTGGAGAAAATACAAATAACAGCGACTAAGAACTCTGAAAAATAAATAAAAGCAGGAAAATTGGAAAGGACGGTCAAAACTTAAGAAGCAAATTATATAGGAGTGAGTCCCATTTTTTTTCTCTCTCCTGTCATGGCTTTAACTTGAGGGTGATCCCCCAGTCATGATTCTGGAGCTGCAGAGACACAGGAAGCAAGAATGGAGGAAAATTTGATCTTTCTGGCCAGAAAGCCAGAAAAAGGAACCAAGGTCAGCCAAAGAGCGTGGAGGTAAAATCTTCAGGATTTTTTTCTTTTTTTTCTCTCTTTTCATCTTTCCCTCTCCTAACGGCAGCCTTAGCTGTGGAATTGTGGGAGTGGAAGGTGGAAACCACTAAAGCTCAGAGAGACCATGTCTTTTCTGTCCAGAGGAACTGAGAAAACAGACCCTCAGAGTCTGAAAAGTGTGGGATAAAATCCCTTGTTTTGGGTCTCACTTTAATTTTTCTACTTTGACTTATGGGCAGGCCCCAGTCAAGGAGCTGCACCTGCAGTTCTGAGAAAAGCTATCATTTTAGCCATAGGATGGATGAAAGAGACCCCTGAGAGATGTACTGTGGTGGGATCCCAGAAAGGAGAACATTGGAACAAGGGACTCCCTAATTCAGTGTATAAACTGGCAAACATTCTGGGCTCACACCGAGCTCTGCATTCCTGCAACAGCCCAAAAAGAACATAGCAAAGGCTTTGCAAATTGCCCTACTATATAAACCACTGTCCAATTCCCAGACTAGCCCCAGAGTGCCTCTCACATGGCTAAGTACCAACACAGCATAGCAAAGGCTTTGAAACCTAACCTGACATTGGGACCAACAACTACAGAAGGTAAGATAGAACTTGCAGTCTAAAACTAACCAGATTCGTTGTCTTCTAAATCAAAAACTCAATATTCTCCCAGGACCCACAGTTTCCCACCAAAATAATCAAAATGTCCAAGATAGAATCCAGAATGACCTGACATACAAAGTATAAGGAAAATGTGACCATTTTTCAAGGAAATAGACAATCAATAAATGCCAACTCTAAGGTGAGATATTGGAATAATTGGAGATATTAGAGAAGCTATTATAAGTGTGCTAGCTGAAGTAAAGACTGTTGAAATGAACAGAAAGATAGAAGTTCTCAAAAATGTAACAGAAACTATAAAAACCAGAAACTTTTAAAAACTGAAAGAAAAATATCTGAAATAAAAAATATACTATATTGGTTCAATAGCAGAATAGAGATGACAGAGGAAAGAATAAATGAACATGAAATATATGAATATAATCCAATCTGATAATAGGAAGAAAAGGATTGGAAAAAAATTAACGGAGCCTCAGGGATCTATGGAACAATTGGAAAAGGTCTGGTTTTTATGCCATTGGAGTTCCAGAAGGAAAGGAAGAGAAATTGGTGCAGAAAAAAATTAAACAGAAAAGGCACCAGACTAGGTGACTCTGTCCTTAAAGAAAGAATAATTCCAATAACTTTAAAATTATTTTACATCATACAAAAAGATGGTAATTTCTCCTATTCATATTATGAAACAGCTTAACATTAATAGCAAAACCTAAATTTTAAAAAGGACAAACTGACCAATTTCACTTATAAATGGAAGATTTCCAAATCTTTAAAGGAATTTGATTAGTAAATAAAATCTAGAAGTGTGTTAAAAACATAATACATTATTACTAAGTCAGCTTTATTCCAGGAATTTAAGAATGGTTTAACATAAGGAAATCTATCAACATATAAGTCATTACATCAAAAATTTAAAGGAAAAAAACCACTATGAATATATCATTAGATGCAAAAAAAAAAAAAAGCATCTGGTAAATTCAGCAGCATTCAAAGTATGCATTAAATAATGCTACAAAAAAATTATGAAATATAATTAGCTAAACAGAAGGATAGATTGGGAAATGCAGAGAACTGAATATTAACCTAGAGATTTTCAAGATTTCAAATGGAACTATTGGCATTATAGTATGAGGGAATCTGGTGGACAGCACAAAAGCACTACAAGGACTGGAGACCAATAGATTAGAATCTTGTACCAAAGTGAGCTTCAAAAAGGATTTTAATGTGAATCTGTCACTCATATGTGGACCATAAGATATTTTTGGAATCAATTTTTTCCAGGTGTTAGTATTTTTTGTTTCAGGACTTTTTCATAATATTGATTTTTCTACCTTCAAAAGCCAAGCACAACAGCTGATTTGAACAACACTATAAAACAAATGGACCTAACAGACATAGACAGAACTTTCCACCTAACAGCAGAAGACTACACATTCTTCTCAAGCACACACAGAGCATTTTCAAGGATAGACTGCATGATAGGTTACAAGTCCTAACAAATTTAACAAGGTCAAAATCATTCCAAGTGTATTTTCTGACCATAACAAAATAAAACTAGAAATCGATAACAGTAAGAAACTGCGAAAATTCACAAATACATGGAAACTAAGCAACATACTCTTAAATGACCATTGGGTCAAAGAGGATGTCAAAGGGAATTTTAAAAGTTTCTCAAGACAAACATAAAAACCCACAATATATCAAAAGTTGTGGGATGCAGCAAAAGCAAAACTAAGAGAGAAGTTTATAATGATAAATGTCCACATTAAAAAAGAAGAAGTATCTCAAATAAATAACCTAACTTTACACCTCATCTGTTCGTAGATCACATGATACTATATGTAGAAAACCCTAAAAACTCCACTCAAAAACTGCTGGGACTAATAAACAACTTCAGTAAAGTTGAAGGATACAAAATCAACATTCAAAAATCAGTCATATACCTATACACAAACAGTGAACTATCCAAAAAGGAAATTAAGAAAACAGTCCATTCACAATAGTGACAAAAGAAAAACCTACTTAGGAATAAACTTAACCAAAGAAGTGAAAGACTTGTATACTGAAAATTGATAACACTGATAAAGGATATTAAATAAGACACAGATAAATGGAAAGGTATCCCATGTTCATGGACTGGAAGAATTAATATTGTTAACATGTCCATACTACTCAAAGTGATGTACAGATTCAGTGCAACCCCTATCAGAATCCCAATGGCATTCTTTACAGAAATAGTGAAAACAATCCTAAAATTCATATTTCAGTTATAAATTCAAAGTTTCAGTTATTGAAGATGAATAATATTTGGAGATCTAATGTATAGCAATGTGACTCTAGTTAATACTGTATGGTATACTTGAAATTTACTAAGAAGGTGGATCTTAAGTGTTTTCACCACAAAAAGAAAAGAAAAGAAAAGACAATGGTAACTATGTGAGATGATGGATATCTTAGTTAGCTTGATTGTGGTGGTTCTTTGACAATGCACAGAGATGTCAAAACATCAAGTCATACACCTTAAATATAAAAAATTTTTATTTGTCAATTATAATTCAGTAAAGATGGGGAGAAAAAAGCCAAGCCCAGTAAGAGAATGTGAAAATTCCACATTGACCCTCTTTGATAAGAGCTGCATAAGTAATACAGAATCTGCTTTGCCAACTCACTTTCTGGAAATCTTGCCAAGTGGTCGTGGTTATATGCAGGCTATTTAACACATTTCATTAAAGGGGATTTCCGATGCATTTCAGGTCTCATTTAACCTGCATAATGTGGAGCTATGTTTTTTTTTATTGTTGTTAATAATTAACAGAAGAGAGAATACATATTCTGACATTTTTACTCTAAAGTAGAGATTTAACAATATAACTAAATGCAATTTGCTATGTTTTTAAATATTTATAGTATGATCAAATGCTAAAGAAAAAATAAATGAGTAAGCCCTGTGTACTGAATGGTACATCCTGTTAGAATGAAAAGATCATCAGAGTTTCCTGGCAGGAATGTTTTTTCCCCCAATAAAAAAGGGCAAGGGAGGCAGGAGAAACCCTGTTGTTTTTCTCTCTCCTCCCTTTCCTGTTTTGCTTTTTGTTTTCTTTTGTTGGTTGGTGTTGTTTTTCTTGCTTGATTGTCTTGGTAAAGTCTTGAGATTGTCAGACATCCTGGTGTGGAAGGGTGAGAAGAGCCCAGAAGACGGATGCTCTTTGTCTTTTAGTCTACAGAGGGCCTTGTGTGTAGGAACTGGCTGGCTTCCCACATCCCCTGGAACTAGCTGGATGCTGTGAAGTTGCCAGCATGATGATCGATAATCAGGACCAGTCTGCCTAAGACTTGACTTAGATAATTCAATTCATTTCCAAGCTGATTTTGACTGTCATTCTCATGCTTGTTAAAATATACTTCCTCTGGCCTGAGCTGCTGTGCCAAGAAAGACCTACTCACTTCCTCTTTCCAAACGTGTGATAGAGCTTCAGCATCATAGAATGTCATAGGAGCTCTGCATTTCTGTTTGTTTAATGTGGCATTAATTAGAAGATTGGATAGTAGTAGTATTCTCTGCCGTTCCTATTCCTAAGTAGCTGCAATTGAAGTTAGCTGGAGATGATCAGCAGAATCAGGATTCCAGAAAACTTCTTTTGCCATCTTTATGTCTATGTGTTAAACTATACATTAGCCTTGTAATCATGAACACCTTGTAAAATTCTTAACAGACAACCAAACAACCATGGTCACCCTCACTTTCTAACCTGTGCCCCCCTTCGCTTTCTTTTTCCTATCATCATAGCCAAGCTTCTTTACAAGAGTTGTATGCATTTGCAAACTCCATTTCCTGACTTGCCAGTTATTGCAGATGCTTAGAGTTTCTAGTTGTGATTACCAGTGGCCTTCGTATTCCAAATCCCGTGGACGCCTTTCAGTCCTTAACTTACTTGACCACTTTGCCGTATAACCTTGAAGATCACTGGCATCATGATGAAGTAGAAATTGTTCAGTCTTTGAAATGTGGCAGGACTAGGCTTGAATCACGAGTGTCTTAATTCCAGAGTGACCTTGAGGGAGGTACTTTACCTTTTTGGGTAGTTCAGTTTTCTTGACTGAAAGATGAGTACAATATAACAATAACTAACTCTTGGACTTGTAGACAATGTGTACTGGTTTAGCACAATTCGTCGCATGTGCCAGCTGTGCAATACTGCTTCTGCCCTTCCTGAAAGCTCATCACATGTTCTATCAGTTCTTCCACTTTTCTGGTGATTCCTTGGGTGTGTTAAGTTATGGTGCAGCCCTAGGCTTTGTAGGGGAGGAGGACATTTCCTCTCCCCAAATAGGGGTTCGTCTGGCTGGAGAATGAATTAAATTCACATGAGACAGAATAGCAAGAGATAATTACCAAAACTTTATGACGAACCATGGCCCGGGGCCTTTCTTCCCAAAGGAAGAAAGGGCACCGAAGAAGTGGGGTGTACATAGTGGTTATATACCCCAAACAGGGCGTTTCACATGTGATTGAAATGTCCCTCCCACAATAGTCACAAGATTGCCCTGTCGGCACAGTGCTTGATGGACACAGCAGGTAGTGGTCTGCTGTCTCAGAGGGCGTAGCAGGAGACAAGTGGATTGTCTGGAGCTGGGCGGTCACAGGTGAGCTCAGCAATCAGTTCCTAGCCTAAGGAAAGATGCTTAATCCTTAAGGAGATGCCAAAGTTGGGAGGGGGAGGGAAGTCAGTTACAGGAGGTTACCAGACTAGCACAATAAAATGCAGATTTTAAGTCCTTGCCTTTGGTATTGATTAAGAATTTTTAGAGAGAAGGTCATCTCCTTTCTTCTTCCTGGTACAGCGAGGGAGGCACCCCCTACAGATAGAGATTTACCCTACAAATGCAAAGGTGTCTCGACAAAGGGCAAGTTCCATTCCTCAGAGCCTCCTTCCCTGTCCCAGTTTATCAAAAGCAATCAGCCTCAAATAATCCTGATATCAAAGAGACATATCTTGGGGTGGCCAATTCCAGGTCCCCACAGCTTCCATGTTCAGTTCCTGTTCTTCTCATTACACACATTATACACTCACCCTAGATGTTCTATACTGCTCTCCTGCTTTAACCACCATCTGGTTTCTAAGAATACTCAAAAGTATATTTCCAGCTCACATATTATCCCTAAGATTCAGGCAACTGAAAATTTCCACCTGAGTATGCCATGGGCACCTCTGCATTCCAGACTGAATGGATCACGTTCTCTGAAACCTGTTCCACTTTTTTATTCTTAATCTCTTCAGACACTACGACTATCTCCACTGTGACCCAAAGGTGGAAATTTGTGAGTCGTTGGCATCGCTTCCCCTCAGCTTTACTGTCATATAAATCATTCAGTTCCAACAATTTACCTTCCCGATATTTTTCAGATCTCTCCCTTTTCTCTCAAAGTCCCTTATCTCTTTTCACTCTGGTCTAGGTCCTTATCCCTCAACTGGACCACAGCTGTAGTTTCTTCAGTAGTGTTTCTACCCCCTACTTGTCTCTTAATTCTATCCTTTGCACAGCCCACCAGGATGATCTCTCTAAAATAGATGGCAATGTTACCTCTGTTCTTAAATGTTGTCGACAGCTCTCTGCTTTTCATTGATAAAGACACCACATTATTTCTGTCTTCCATGCCTGTGCGGATGTTGTTTTGTTGTCATTCTCTGTTTACCTGTATGATTTCCATTCATTCTTCAACATTCATTTCCATCATCACCTGCAGTAAGTCATCACTGACTATCATATTCCCCTTCCTCTATGCCCCCAAATCTTCTCCTTCCCCAGCAGCCTTCAAAGAAGTCTATCACATCGTGTGTTGTGGTTCCCTGTTAGACCATGAGCTCTATGACGTCAGGGAACACATCTTATTCATCTGTATTCTCAGCACTTGGCACAATCTGGTCCGCATGAGGGGGTGTAAGATGTTTATTGACATGAATTGAACTAACTCTCATCTGCCCAATAAATTCCATGGTAAGAGCCATTTCACAAAGCCAATAGTTAGGGAGAGGATACTAAATATGTAGTCTGATTCAGAATGAAAATTTCTGTTTACAGTTTTTTTTGAATCCTTATATCAGATTGCCATGAAATAGAAGAAGGTTATGTCTCTTTCTTTTTAAAATTCCTCATTCTTGGCTTCTCATTAAGCTTCACTTATGCTGGCATGAGCAAACACTTTCTTCTTCCATATTCATTCTGTAGCTCTCTGACATTCTAACTATGTTTATATCATCCCCTTTTTCCCCTAAATTTGCCTAAGAATTGGATTGTAACCAATGGAGAAAAACAGTCTTCCCTACTGAAATCTGAACCAATGGTGTGAAATTTGGTGACTTTGGGTTAACTGTCTTCCTTGTTAGAATACAAAACTGAGTCAGCGATTGTAAACTCATGGCCCACAAAGGCTGTGTGTGCTAGACAACGTTGGGCCACATACTGTTTAAAAAATTATTTTCAATTTAACATTTAAAGATTAGAAACTTTCTTATGAAAAAATATGGATTTCTGGCTTCTCTCAAAAACTTGGAAGATCTAGTAACAGTGAATCCATATTTTTGCATGAGAACAACTGTCTTGGGTTGAACAGCAATTGACCCACTCATGATAACTCACATTGCATTCCCACCCACACCCCCATTCTTCTTTCACACATATTGATTCCTGAAGGTGTTGCACTTTGCCAGCCACATCATGGGTGTTGACCCAGGTCTTGAGACAGTGCTGATCTTAAATGCATGAAAGTTTCTCAATTTGTGAGGCTCAGAGATTCGGAAGATGGTAAAATTAAAGAAACTAAAGAAGTGTGACTGAATAATTTGACTTAATGAAGAGAATTAGTGTTACTGAAAAACAAACATCTTTCTAAGTGGTGAGAGTAACACAGTTAAGCATGTTTTTTATTGCTAAACCAAATCAAGCAGGAGTGTACTTTCAGCTAAATGGTGAAAAGTCGGGGACATGTTTTCAAAGCCTTAATGGGAATGTATCCACCTGCTCTCCATTAGTGTTAATAAGCACTCCAGCGCTCAGTGCTCTGAATGCTCCTCTTAGGTGTTTCCCTATGAATATTTATGCAATCAGAAGTGAAATGTACAGCTAAGTAGAACCCAGATAGATATTATTCAATTATAGCAGAGTTTAAGATTTTCTAAATTCCACCGCAACTATATTCACATAGAAGTATTCTTTGAAGCGGAGGAACATTGAGGAAAAATCACGGTGCCACATTTTAGAAAGGGATTAGATTGCAAGTAAAATTGGGAGTTTAAGCATCCTTCTGACACTCTGTCTTTGTTCGTAGCCTCTCCGAGCCTCAGTTTGCTCATCTGTAGGACAGGTCTATTGCCTCATCTTTCTATTCTCGGGACTACCGTGGGCCTTCGATGAGATTGCATGTGGGAATGTACTTTATAAATAAAATGAGGCATACATAAACTCCAGATTTTGCTATTTAATCAGTATCTATTGTAACAGGTAAAGTGTTTCTTCTGCTCCTTGTCTTAATTCTTTTCTCTCTCTGTACCTACATTTCTCCCAATTCCTGTTTTCCATGATGGCTAGCGTGAGGTCCCCCCATATCCTTTTAGGGTTAGAGGGTGTTCTGTCATATCGAGCTTGGGCTCATCCACTTGGTCACTCGCCTGCCTCCTGGCTCCTCCTGAATATGTTTCTAGTCATTCATTTTAATTAAATAATAATTCTTAATTTACTTCTCTGTTAGAAATTAAGTGCTAACAGTAGATCTCGGAAGCCATTAGCTTCCTTCTTCAATTACTAAAAAGTTGGAAAAATCTTTTGCATCATATTCTAATGTTTTAAATCTATGAGGGTCTGCTTGCCACAATTTGGTATAGGAGTATATACTACCTACTTAAAAATCACAGCATCAGTGAACATGCCGTTCAGAGAACTATTACTTGTCAGATCACAGCACTGCAATCTGGATGGCTTGAATGCTCCAAACTTAGAATCAAGAAGTAGTTGCATTTTTCCCTCCAGGGAGCATTGCCGTTTCCTAAGAGAAGGATTCAGTGCTGGTTTTGCTCTTCACCTTTCTAAGACACGAAAGCACTGTCTGAAGAGTAATTGGGAAAAGATGGATGCTGGTGTTTTTACAGCTTCTTTTGTTCATTTATTCATTCAGCAAACACTTATTGAGCAACTATATGGCTGTGCTAAGACTTTGAGAAGTAAAAGCAGAACATAGTTGCGGCTTTCGGGATGAGGAGAGGGGATGGAGTATCTGCTGGGACAACAGGATGATATATTCCCCAATCCAGATATTTGCGGGAACAAGGAAATCCTGGGGAGTGGCCCCAACCTGGCCCCAGTTGGTTAGAGAAGGCAACCCAGGGTAGGCCCCACTGAGGTAATCTTAAATGGGGGGAAGTCCAATGAGAACAGGCAACGGGATCTAGGGAACATTAAGTCAGCCCCACTCTGGTTTTTACAATGCTTAGAAAAGAAGAAATCTATAGGAAGAGTTTAAGCTCTTTAAATAAACCTTCCTAAAAATGTTTCAATGGGGAACAGACACACCAATTTAAAATATATGCAGGCTGATAATGTAAGCAACATGAAAACAACCAATTACCTTATCAGATAGTGTATCATCAGATGTCTAAGCTTGTCTCTTAGTGAAGTTGGGAAATTGGAGACATTCTGTTTTTTTGTTTTTGTTTTTGGTGAGGAAGATTGGCCCTAAGCTAACATCCATTGCCAATCTTCCTCGTTTTTTTTTACTTGAGGGAGACTTTCCCTGAGCTAACATCTGTGCCAATCTTCTCCCATTTTGTATGTGGGATGCCTCACAGCATGGCTTGATGAGCAGTGTGTACGTCTACACCCGGGATCTGAACCTGGGAACCTGGGGCTGCCAAAGTGGAGTGTGCGAATTTAACCACTGTGCCACCAGGGGGCCCCTGGGTGCATTCTTAAACATCTAGAGCAGAGTATGAATGTGGAAAACACTTAAAATTGTTGCTGCTATCTCTTAGATGCAGTGCACTTTAGAAAGTAATGCAAATTTAGTGACATGTTCTAGGAACATTTATTGGGGTGAAGAGGTAATTGTTTTGCTCTTTAAAATTGGAAACATATATATAGAAAATCAGAAATAATATAATTAATACCTGTACATGCCCACCCAGATTGCCAAAATGTAATATTTTTGTCTTGTATTGTTCAAACATCTTTTTCTTTTTTTCGAGAAATAAAACCATCAAGAAACACTTGAATCCCATTGCCTGTTTTCTTCGTTTTTACTCTCCTTCCTTCCTTCCCACAAGTAACTGCTATTCTGAATTTGGTGGTTATGATTCCCACTCATGTCTTTATATTTTCACTACAAATCAGTAGCTATAGGCATTTCATATTATTGCATGTTCCAAAACTTAAGTAAAAGGTAGCGTGTTATCTATTATGATCTTTAAACTTGCTTCAAGTATATATATACACTGATACATATATACACACACATATATATCACTATGTATGTACCTATTTTGATGTATGTAGCTCTGGTTCATTTGTTTTACTGCCATAGAATAGAGAATATACCACGATTTAAAGATCGATTCCCTGGTGATGGAAATTTCAGTTGTTTCTTCTTTTTTAAAAATTAAAACAATATTTAACTATTGGAAACAATGTTGTGGTGGATGTTTTGTGTATTTTTCTTTGTGCTCATGTATAGGAGTTTCTCTAGGAAATATGCCTAGAAATGAAATTGCTAGGTACAAGGGGTATCTTTATGTTTAGCAAAATTGGTATACTTTTCATACTCCTAACAGCAGTGGATAAGAATTTTTATTGCTCCGACTTTATGGACATTTAGAATTGTCAGAATTTATAATTTTGGTTGAGCTGGGAATGAAATGGTATGTCATTTTAATTTGTATTTTCTTAAATGAGGTAATGTTTTTAAAGTTGGTATTAAAAAAAAAGATACGCTTAGAAATCAGTGTAACTAAGGAGATCATATATTGATTTAACTGTCCCATGGAAGAAAAGTAATTTAGCAAAGATGCCACTTCCCCCAAAACTGTGGCATCAGAACTTTTTTAAATCACAATTTCTTATTCGTGTCGGTCTGACACGCCACATCCATTTAGTTATGTCATTCTTCCAAAATGTGGACTGACGTAAGTTTTCTACTGTTACAATACTAAGAATTAAAATTAGTCCTTTATTATAGAGTCTTCTTGAGAGGCTAGAAATTGAGCCTGTCAGTTTACTCTGTGCTATGATTTAACATGCAGATTAAAGCAGCGAACTACTGCATTTAGACCATAGGCCACCAAATCCTAGAATTCTATAACTAAGGTGACCTTGGAGATACATAGTCTGACTTTGTGAGTAATCACAGCAAATTTTTGTCTAGATTTATCTAGTTTGACCATCCATGCTATGTAGATTCTTTAGTTTATCACCAACTCTGCTTTATTTTGTGCAGCGATTTAAGAAATAAGTGTATATATCCTTTACTAATCAATGAGAAAATGCAGCTATGGCCTTTAAAATGTAAACATTGCTTATCTGTTTCCTATTAATGCAAACCTTAAAGGAGATAAACTGCAACTTTAAAGAATTAGAAAAAAAAATCTTTGTAGCATAAAATAATATTGTGTGAACTACATGGGAAGAGAATCTAAAATTAAATTTAATATACTTACAAGTTAAGGTGGATACTGTACTTCTTTTTGTATATATTTTAGCAACTTGCAATGCAAAGTAATTCAATATTCTACATAGTAATTTGTTACCACTATGTAAGTACTACTTCAATTCAGTATAATATAATTTTAATTACAAAAATAAAGCTTTTATCTACTTTCATCTGGTTTTAATTTCTTCATTTTTATTATAAGATCCTTTCATAAATATTATGTAATTCATCCGCGGTTCTCCTAAAATGTCTAGTTTTACTCTAACAAATGGAAGATCAGACGGTAGCCTTAATATATGCGTTCTGTTTCTTCTCATCTTGTATGTCATTAGTGAAAATAAGGATGGTTGTGATATATAATGAAAATGCAGATTTATAACATGATTAGCTTGATGTAAAACAAATTTTCAAGTGCCTCAGGCTTTAAAGACATTACTCTGGATCTGTGCCCATGTTGTGTATACAAAGTACTTTTTATGTTATAAGAGCCTGGAATCAACCTGTTAACTAAAATACCAGTAAATCCCCAAATGACACATGGAAGGAGACAATTACAAATGGCGTCTGCACACCCGAGTGTGTGTGATGCGGAGCATTGTGTGTGTGTGCGATAAGTGTGAGTGTGGGGAGAGTGTGTTGGAATATCTCAGCATTCCTCTAAGAGGGCTAGAAGGAGGGGATCTTCAAAGCAATTTTAGAATCAAAGCACCCACGTGTGTCTGCATAATTGGTCCTCACAGCTGTAGAACCCTGGCTTTAGAGAGAATACAACAATAAATTTAATAAAAGATATTTACCTTAGCCCTGATAAAAATGAATGCTGGGTTTTTGCTACCTTTCAAAAAGTCAAAACCTTGCCAGTCCAGTTGCCCCTAAGTCATTGTTTGCGTGTGCCTTGTCCCAGGCCTCAGCCTGACCGCTGGTGATATCCTCCTCTTACCTCTTTCTCCCACAGTTTCCCAGTGGTCTATGTACCCAGTTTCCAGGCGAGTGTAAAATAGCACGAGAAGCTAAGGACAGAAGTTTCATCTAACGTGGGCATGGTGAAGGTTTCAATGTGCTGTAGACTGGGCACAAAGCAGGGTTGGTGGTTCATGCAGAGACAGAAAGTGCAAAAGGGGTCTTTCCTTCTGTTTCTGTTCCCACTGAAATGTATCTGAAGGTACACCATGGCTCTAACTTGCCTTTTTTTCTTTTAACTTTTTTTAAATTGAGATTATGATAGTTTACAACATTGTGAAATTTCAGTTGTACATTATTATTTGTCAGTCATCTTATAGGTGCACCCCTTCACCCTCTGTGCTCACCCCCCACCCTCCATCCCCCTGGTAACCACTAATTTGTCCACGTGTTTGTTTATCTTCCACATATGAGTAGAATCCTACAGAATTTGTCTTTCTCTGTCTGGCTTATTTCACTTAACATAGTATCCTCAAGGTCCATCTTTGTTGTTGTGAATGGCATGATTTTGTCATTTTTTATGGCTGAGTAGTATTCCATTGTGTGTGTGTGTGTGTGTATACCACATCTTCTTTATCCAGTCATCAGTTGATGGGCACTTAGGTTGCATGTACATCTTGACTATTGTGAATAATGCTGCAATGAACATAGGGGTGCATGGGTCTCTTTGAATTGCTGATTTCAAGTTCTTTGCATGAATACCCAGTTGTGGGTTAGCTAGGTCATATGGTATTTCTATTTTTAATTTTTTGAGAAATCTCCATACTGTTTTCCATAGTGGCTGCACCAGTTTGCATTCCCACCAACAGTGTATGAGGGTTCCTTTGTCTCCACAACCTCTCCAACATTTGTTATTTTCTGTTTTGGTTATTTTAGCCATTCTAATGGGTGTAAGGTGATATCTTAGTGTAGTTTTGATTTGCATTTCCCTGATGATCTGTGATGATAAGCATCTTTTCACGTGCCTATTGCCCATCTGTATATCTTCTTTGGAGAACTGTCTGTTCAGACTCCCTGCCCATTTTTTGATCAGGTTGCTTGAGTTTTTGTTGTTGAGTTGTATGAGTTCTTTATATATTATTGAGATTAGCCCTTTGTCAGATATATGATTTGCAAATATTTTTTCCCAGATGGTGAGTTGTGTTTTCATTCCAATCCTGTTTTCCCTTGCCTTGAAGAAGCTCTTTAGTCTGATGAAGTCCCACTTGTTTGTTCTTTCTATTGTTTCCCTTGTCTGAGAAGACATAGTGTCTGAAAAGATCTTTTTAAGACCAATGTCAGAGAGTTTACTGCCTATATTTTCTTCCAGAAGTCTTACGGTTTCAGGTCTCACCTTCAAGTGTTTGATCCATTTTGAGTTTATTTTTGTGAATGGCATTAAGAGAAAGGTCTACTTTCATTGTTTTACATGTGGCTGTCCAGTTTTCCCAACACCATTTGTTGAAGAGACTTTCCTTTCTCCATTGTGTATTCTCAGCTCCTTTGTTGAAGATTAGCTGTCCGTAGATGTGTGGTTTTATTTCTGGGCTTTCAATTCTGTTCCATTGATCTGTGTGCCTGTTTTTGTACCATGCTGTTTTGGTTACTATGACTTTGTAGTATATTTTGAAGACAGGGATTGTGATGCCTCCAGCTTTGTTCTTTTTCTTCAGGATTGCTTTAGCAATTCGGGGTCTTTTGTTGCCCCATATGAATTTTAGGATTCTTTGTTCAATTTCTGTGAAGAATGTCATTGGGATTCTGATTGGGATTGCATTGAATCTGTAGTTTGCTTTAGATAGTATGGACATTTTAACTATGTTTATTCTTCCAATCCATGTGCATGGAATGTCTTTCCATCTCTTTATGTCATCATCAGTTTCTTTCAGGTGAGTGTTGTAGTTTTCATTGTATAGGTCTTTCACTTCCTTAGTTAAATTTATTCCTAGATATTTTATTCTTTTTGTTGCCACTGTGAATTGGATTGTATTCTAGAGTTCTCTTTCTGTTAGTTCGTTATTAGAGTATAGAAATGCAACTGATTCATACACTACCTTGCCTTTTTAAATTTGGTATCTAACTGAAGGTTTCCAACAGTGGGGACAACATGAGTAGAGGTGTCTTGAGGAAAAGCTTGTGTGTCTGGGTACCTACAGGCAGTTTAGGGCTAGAGCCTAAGGGTGGGCAGGTGATCCTAGGGCCAAACTGGAAAGGCAGCCGCATCTAGACTATGGAGAGCCTTGCAAGCAGCTTTACGGATTCAGTCTTTCATCTTTGACAATGGAGCGTTGTTAGCTGTTAAAGGATTTTGAACCTGCAGTGAGACCATCAGAACCGCAGTGTATGAAGTCCATGCTGCCTGCAGTGTGGACTGAAGAGAACATGGAGGTGGTGGGACCAGCTGGGAGGCTGCTGAGCTGGGCAACGGAAGTAGGGCAAGACGCGAGAGGACTATAAAGGTGGCATCGGCTGGACTTGTCTTTGGATTTGGATGGAGAAGGAAGAGTCAAAGAAAACCTTTACATGTCCAGCTTGGGTTACTGGTTGTGCCCCCAGGTGAACTAGAGAAATAGAGAAGCAGCTTTAGGGCTAAGAATATGAGTTTACTTTGGCACAGATTGCATTCGAAGTGTTTATGGGGAAGCTAGCTGCTTACACCAATGAAGGGTAGGATTATGAGAGAAGTGTAGCCAGTAACGCTGAGCGGAACTCTGAGAGACAGTAGAGGCTGAAAACTCAAGGTGCAGGGAACAGCACAAAGGTATAAACCCAGAGGTCGCTTTGGGGACTACTCCTGTCTCGGGATAGCTAGAAGGAAGCAGGGATGGCAGCAGGATAGGACTCCAGGCTGGAGAAGGAGGCTTGTCCTGGATCACCAGGGCCACTGCAATAGGCTGATGCATTTGAACTTCACCCTAAAATCTATGCAGGATTTTTAAATGAGAGATATGATGAGATTTATATTTTATAAAGACAGTCTGGCAGCATGGCCACACTGTTGTGGGTAGATTGGGTTTGGAGCTTAGAAGATGTCATCTGTTAGGGCAGTGTTATGCACATGTGAAATCAAAGTTAATTTCATTTTCCACAACCAATTGCATCCTGCTTCCAAGCACACAGTAGCAAAACAAAAACTAACAATGACAACGAAATTCCTTAAAACTGTCTATTTCAAAGTAACAGAATCTCTTAGGTGGAGATGTGGTCCTTTCAGGATGTAAGCCTGATAGTTCTGCACCCTCTGGCACTCCTTTGCTCACCCTTATCCTTGGGGTGATCAAGTTCAGGGGTCTCATTCGTGTACCATCCTGGCCCTGGGGTAGGCATAGCTATGGCACCTCCGGTCCATGTGCTGTGCTGGGTATTGTCTTTGGCCTGAGTGGAGATGTCCTTGTCCTGCTTGATGGCTGGGAACCCTGCCTAGTAGTGGGCAGGTGTGGCTGGTCCTGGGTGGTTCTGTCCAGCATCATGCTGGTCTCTACTTTTCAAGTCGTTGGTCCTCACCTTGGCCTTCAGGCTCAAGTGACCCATTTGTGGCCTCGTCATTTTCACAAAAGGCCTCTACTTAGTTTATCAAGTTTCTCAGCACTTTTGTGTGCCTTCTGGAGACCCAGGAATTCTTGGTTGCCTTCTTTCTCTGCCATCCTAGGGTGACTTTTCACCCCTGAAAAAGACTTTTGAGTGTAGACAGGAATTCATGTGTTCACTTGTGTTTTAATAAATAGTTGTTTATCTCAAAGCTTATAAGTCAATTTACACAACTTATTTTACTTATAAATCTGTTTTTTCACAAAATGGGAATACTTTCACTTAATTAGTTCATAAGTTTAACTGGTTGAAATATTCTTTAAATGTTAACTCCACTTGATTAATCCCTTTAGCCATTGCAAATTATGATCACAAGTCTATGATTTCAGAATGCAGTTAAGGTTGCCACATCCTAAAAAGTTGGCAAAGAATACACAGAGCGACCCAATAATTATAAAATACATTACCTCACCTGTCCTCGAACCTTAAATTATTAATAGTAAGAGTTTCTGATTTCTTCATTCATTTCTTTACATTTTATATTTTTATGGTGAAATATAACCCATATACACCTCTTTATTTTTTAAAAATGTGTTTTTTTATATTCCTGGGTTGTGATAATTGTACCAGATCTGAAGAGAGTACCAAGCCAGCTTACTGGGTCTTGGTTGTTGACCATTTGCTTTGGATTGAAGCACGGGACCTAGTTCCACATTCTAAAGAGATTCAAACCTGAGCACACGAGTTAGGCTTGGCCTTACACCCGCCTCTTTTTAAGCCCACTGAGTCTTACCCAATTATATAAGTTTCCAATCTTAACAACTAGTGCCCAGAACTGGAAGACTTTTCTCTTTCTTTTCTTGTTTTAAAAGGGCTTCCCTTACATTGTATCTTCCCTCCCCTAGCCTCAAAGCCTAACTTTAATAGGAGAGAGACTTTAGGAGGTGGGGGGACCCATTATTGCTGAGAAAGGAGAATACGGCAGGGCCTATTTCAAATTTTTAGAACTTAGCTCTGTCATATTAGCGATGGTGCTTTTGTTTTCACTGCATATGTTACAGTAATTGAAGCCTGGAAGGAAATGAGGTCATGCAGGAGAGGGTGCCTGAGAGAGCATGGCATTTAAGAGGAAGTGGAGTCCGTGGAGAACAAGAAGCCCTCAGGAGAGACCAAAATGGCAGAATCAGAAAAATGGAGGAGAAAGTGCGCAACGTGCATTGTATGACAAGACCTCAGGGAGGAGAACATTTCAAGACGGGAATGTGCAGCAATGTCAGATCCTACAATTAAGATCAAGATGCAACAATTATGACACAAATGGACAAATATAGTATGATTCCACTTATAGGAGATACCTGGAAAAGTCAAATTCGTAGAGACAGAAAGTAGAATGGTGGTTGTGGGGGGCTGTGGGGAGGGAGAAATGGAAAGTTAGTGTTTAATGTCTGCAGAGTTTCAGGTTGGAAAGATGAGAAAATTCTGGAGATGAATGGTGGTGATAGTTCCACAACATTGTGAATTTACTTAATGCAATTGAATTATACATTTAAAAATGGTTAAAATGGTAAATTTATGTTATGTCTATTTTACCAGGATAAAAAAAAAGATGTTACAATTGAGACAATTAAGATAAAGACAGAAATGTGTCCATTGGCTCTGACAATGCACATATAATTGGGTAACCTTTGCAAAAGCAGCTTCAATGTCATGATGGGTGTTTTTATTATTTATTGCTATATTGCAAACCAACCCATCATTTTATTTGCTCATGATGCTGTGGATTGCCTGGGCTCAGACGGGTGGCCTTTCTACTGGTACTACCTGGAATCTCTCCCAATTGCTGTCAAAGGTGGTTGGGGCTGGAATGTCCAAGATGGCTTCACTCCAGTACCTTGGTGGGATAGTTGGTAGACTGGGACCTCTCTTCCACCACATGGCTAGCTTGGGCTTCTTTAATGGTGGCTAGATCCAAAGAGTAAGCATTCCCAGAGGATATGCCCCACGGTGCAAGCACAAGTCAGGTCTCTGCTCACGTCATCCTTGCCAATGTCCCATTTGCCAAGCCCAGAATTAATCTTTTGGGAGACATGGTTCAGTGGGGGCCACCAAAGTAGCAGCCTACCCTGATGCGACAGAAGCCAGCAATGGACAAGAGGTAGACTAAGTAGAAAAGAGGAGTAAAGACATTTATAGCAGGCTGGTGGGTATGGGGAAACGTGAACAAACATACAGAGACAGAAGTAAGCATAGTCTGCGGAAGGACAGAAAGGAGGCTGGTGAGGGGTGAGTGAGGGCGGGGGAGGGGATGTGTAAAATAGTTTACTACATAGTCATGAAAAGACTTTCAATTATTTAGATTCTGATTATTCAGGCTCTTTGTGTTTATGTCATGTTATTGTATGAGCAAGAAAGCAGAAAGAAGAAATGAATGGAGATGAAAGTCAAATCAGTGGTGTTTATTGTTTATGTGGAGAGACTGGAGTCATCGTTAATTTCCTTCTTTGCCTCAAACCCACATCCAATCTACAATCCTCTTGGCTCTAATTCCAAAATATACCCTAAATCTGACTACATGTCATCGTCTCCCCAGATGAAACCTCAGTCTAGGTTACCCGCCCTTCTTACCTGGACCACTACGCAGCCCCCATTTGCCTCCCCGCCTCTGTTGTTGCTCTCCTACAATCTACCCTCTACACAGTGGCCAAGCGGTCTTTCTTACATGTAAATCAGATCGTGTCACTTTTCTGCTCAAAAGCAAAATAAAAACAAGCAAAGAAAAAACGCCTTTAGTAAATTCCTGCTGCACCTGGAATAATATCCCAACTGTTTGCCTAGCCTGCACTGCCCCACCCTCCACCTGGGTCTGTTCCTTCCTCCTTGTTCACTGTCCTCCACAAGTCATTTTCTTCCCTCCTACTTGCCAAGCTTGTTCCCTTTGAACTTGCTCTTTCGTGTAGACCACATCTCCCTTTCCCCCAATTTATTACTATCTATCACCTTGTCATCATTTATATCTCAACTCAAGTGACACCTCCTCAAAGACGCTTTCCTTGACTAGCTAAAATAACACCCACCTCTTCCTCCGGGTCCCACTCTATCAAATTTTAGCTGAAATTTTTTTTTACTACTTGTCAATAGCTAATACACACACACACATGCACAGGAGCAGGAAAATATCTATTTTTCTATTTTGACTTTAATCAAAATTATGTGTGCATAATTTGAAAATTCAAATAATTCTATAAAAATTGTAGTCGAGAGGAGTCTCCTACCTCCCTTTTCATCTTCCTTTGCCCTTTCCAGAGAAAACCACTT
Source organism: Equus przewalskii (assembly GCF_037783145.1). NCBI lineage: Eukaryota > Metazoa > Chordata > Mammalia > Perissodactyla > Equidae > Equus > Equus przewalskii. The sequence continues at coordinate 14,695,340 of NC_091838.1, forward strand.
CTAACTTAGCTAAATCTTGTTACCCTGTTCCTTGCTGATCTTTTCCTTTTGGGGGGTTACCTGTTGCTCTGCCACTAGAGAAGGTGAAGGTTTGTCGCTCTTCATCTGACTCCCACCCCAACACATGCATATGCAAACCCTGTCAGTCCTGCTGTCCTTCCAGTACGGGTGTTTCCTGATCGTTATTAGATCCATTTTTGGTACTTGCATTACTCTATCTCCATGGATGCTGTTGACAGCTGCAACAACGTGTAGTATTCTATGATTCCTTTTAACAATTCAATTTTATACTCTCCCCTAATTGTTTAACTCTCTTTTCCATATTTCAGAAGTATCAATTATTCTATCAATTTTTTCATCTTGAAAACTTTCCTTGTGCCTTCTGACCTCCTCCACTCTGGGCTGCCATGCCTGGTGCAGAGCCATCATGCTAGAAATTCTCCTTACTGTCAGCCTCAAGGATTAGCTCTTCTCTCTCTATTCAGATTACTTATTTCAGAAAGGAGGTTTGCTCCCTACTTTTGATGGAACATATCCTTTCTTAGCTTTCTGAGAAAGGATATGTGGGAAATAAGTTTTTTTGAGACTTGAAATGTCTGTAAATATCGTAAACTTAATTTAGATGTCTTTAATTTTCCTACTTGTCATAAAGTTTTGTAGGGTCCAAAATTCTAGGTTGAGAGTTATTTTTCCTTAAGGAATTTGAAGCCATTGCTCTATTACTTTCTAAACATACATGTTCCAATTAAGAAGTCTGAAGTCATGACCCATGCTTCGTGTCTGATCTATTTTTTTCTCTAGAAGCTTGAGGGAGCTACCCTTTTTCCAAGTGTTTTGAAATTTGTCCGTTGGTGTGAGTCTTTATTTAATCCATTTTGTTAGATATTCATTGAGCTCTTTCAATATGAAAACTCATGTCCTAGGAAATATTTTAGAATTATTTATTTAAAATTTACCCTTCATTTTCTCTGCTCTTTCTGAAACTCCAGTTATTTGGACGTTGGACCACCATATTTTCTAATAGTTCCTCATATTCTCATCATATTTTCTGTTCTTCTCTCCTATTTTCCATCTCTTTTGCCCTCTTCTCTGGGAAACTTCCTCAGTTTTATTTTCCAAACCTTATTGAACTACACATTTCTGTCATCCACTTTTTATTTCTAAAGGCTCTTTTTTATTGTTGGATGTCCCTGTTTTTTTAAGAAAAAGTCATTATTGGGGCCGGCCCAGTGGCATAGTGGTTAAGTTCACAAACTCCACTTTCATGGTTCATGGGTTTGGATCCCAGGCACAGACCTACACACCGCTCATCAAGCCACACTGTGGCATTGTCCCACATACAAAATAGAGGAAGATTGGCACAGATGTTAGCTCAGGGACAATCTTCCTCAAGCAAAAAGAGGAAGATTTGGCAATAGATGTTAGTTTAGGAAGAATTTTCCTCACCAAAAAAAAAAAAAGAAAGAAAATCGTTATTGTTACTTTCCCATCTTGTTTCGTGGTTGCAGTGTCTTAGTTCTCTGGGGCTATTAATGAGAGTTTTTTGTTTTTGTTTTTCTTGCTTTTGCCTGATCTCTGTTTCCTGCAATTTGCTCTTCTCTGTCCATTTGGTTCCTACCTCTCTTGGTAGAGGCTGTCCCCCTCCGACTCTGATAATCCTTGATTGTCTCATATTTAAGAGTGGGACACCTTTAAGTTGGTTGATGTGTAAGGACTGTAGGGTGATCAGGCTGGGTCCTTCCCTTGGGAGACCCCCAGGTATAAGTATCTTAAGTCTTTCCTCTTGGCTTGGCCACAAGGCTTAGTGAAGGGTCTTTTAGGCTCCCGCCTGGATAACCTAGATCTAGCTGCCAGCGTTCTAGGAATCCTGATAGGGAAATGGCTATGGTGGAGGGAAGCGGGGGTTCTTTTCCCGGAACGCAGTGTGTGTCCCAGCATTCAGTATTCAGCAAACAAAATCTGCCTGTTTCTAGTATATCGTCCTCCCTCACCACATTCCACGGCTTCTCCTTCAGTCCCCACTCTGCTTGTTTTACTGACTATGTGGAGGGGTGAAGGGAATCTGTTTCTTGCACTGTTTGTACCCAATCCTCCTTTTTTTAAACCCTCCCTTCTACTTCCGCTTCCAGAAGTACCTGGTCCTACCAGTTCCTGAGACGTGGGGGGCTTTGGTGGTGTCAGTTGGATTGCTTTCAGCTTTCCTCATTGCCAGCTTAGGATTCCACTTTCTCAGGTCTGCTAAGTCAGTTACTAATAGTCTGCCTATTTTTTCATTTCCAGAATTTGTTACCGTTTTCTTATTACCTGCCCTCTTTGTTCTTGGGGATTTATGCTTTAAAAAGAAAATCCATTTAATGTTGGTCTTGTGAGTTTTGTAGAGAAAGCAAAAATTAATGCATATGTCCAGTCAGCCATCTTTTAATTTATTTACACTCTTCTATGCACACGTGATAAGTGGGAATTCTGCCTGTCTTGTTTACGGCTTCATAATCTAGTGCCCACAGTACCTGGCACATACTAGATGCGTGATAAAATATTGGCTGAGTGACTGACTGATTACTGGCTGACAGACCAGCTAGCTAGCTTGGTTAGATTTCTAAATAGCCTAAAAATTGCAAAATTTGAAAATAACAGCATTGTGGAGACATCTACAGTAAGGTATTTCTGAGAGGCAGGAGATGTAGGGTTTCTTCAAAGATACTTTTATTCTATTGTGTATCACTTTAAAATTTTTTATTAACTTTTCTGGATTTGTTTTGGTTATGACTTTAAAAGGGACGTATGAAGTGATGTTGGAGTAACAGAGTACTTAGGGAAGACTATGACGGCTATAACTAAAATACACCGTATGATAGCCTTTTTTTTTTTTTTAACCAACTTTAACTTTTTTCCCATTTTCCTGTCCCTCTCAGAGATATGTGAATCCAGCAATTTCAGGTCTATTCTAAACTATTAATTTTCTTGGAGTTTGGTTATTCCCTGTCGTCAGGATGGCAAATTCCTAGCACAGTGTCAATGACTCAATTTTGTTCCATAAAATATTGAAAATGTGTTTGTGAACATGAGAATGAAATTAACTCCCCTATGATAATAATGTCCTAGCCAATCCAACTTTAGAGTTCCCAATGCAGGATGGGGGGAGGGGGCGGTAATTATGACAATGTGTCATAAATAAAATAAAGTAAAGAACAGCAGGAAATCATTTTTCTTTCACAAACCAGGACCATGTTCCATCAAGTAGCCAAGTACTGGCCAACTTAAATTACATTTATTTATCACCTACTATGTGTACCAAGCTGTGCTAAAACCTAGAAACTTACATACCCTGTCTGGGTACCCATTCTACACTCGTTTAATGAAATTGATTTGAAACTCAGTTTTCTGCTGCTATTTTTCTATCCATGAGAGCTTTACCATAGCAGTGAACATTTTTATCCCCATGCCATTTTGATAAGGTGTCTAACCTTCTTGCATCCATTTTGCAGTTAGCCAGTGTACAGATTATAAATTGAGAGAATATTGTGATAACAAAGGGCGCAAAGAAAACCCATGCTGACGCGAGAATTAGAACTCGAATCTCTAGTGCATTTGTGTTAGTCTAATGAGAGATTTTAAGAATTCTATACATTTAAGGAATAGAACAGCATTGAAACCTTGAACAGGGATACACATAAAATCCAAAAATATGGGGGATCTGGCCTGGTGGCGCAGCAGTTAAGTGCGCACGTTCCACTTTGGTGGCCCGGGGTTTGCTGGTTTGGATCCCGGGTGCGGACATGGCACCACTTGGCAAGCCATGCTGTGGTAGGCGTCCTACATATAAAGTAGAGGCAGATGGGCACAGATGTTACCTCAGGGTCAGTCTTCCTCAGCAAAAAGAGGAGGATTGGCAGCAGATGTTAGCTCAGGGCTAATCTTCCTCAGAGGAAAGGAAGAAAAAAAAATCCAAAAATATGGGAAAAGGAAATCAGGGTTATCAGAGGCTGATTCATGAGGGTCTTAATGTGAAATATCTCATTTAAAATATCTTTTTTTAATTGTAGGTCATTTATTGGTTGGTAATAGGCATGATTTTGGAAAATTATAAATAGAGAGCATAGAGATGTGGGTCCTCCTTTTAAATAGTCTTCAGTAATTAATCATGAATTAATTTCTTAGTAGTGAGTTAGATCATTATCGTTTTTCATTTTTAAATCTAACAAATAGAATTCCTCCCGAAAGATATGGAGATACTAGTAATGATACTGTGAAATGTAAAACATATAAAATCCCCGTGTCTAAAAAATGTTATCTTTTCCCTGTAGAATTTCTGAGTCAAAGACACTCCTTCTTTAAAAGAGGACTGGGATCCTGGAGCTGGTTTTCTGGTTATTGTCTTCAATCACTTCTTCCTTTTTCTCTCTGTTTTTGTCCTCTCCCTCCTTCACCTCCTCCTTACCCTCAGCATCCACACCCTGATGGTGAGGAAGATCATCCTCTGAGGCAAGGACAGGAAGGAAAGTGAACAGTTCTGCCAGGAGGCAGACCTAATGAGGGCTTTGCGGAGCTGTCAGCGGTGGTTGTCAGTGATAACTGTGTGGTAGAGGTCTCCTCCACGGGCTCTCTGACCTCTTGGTAAACTATTTGTTTTTCCTTGTATTGATTAAAAAAACAAGCCACCAGCCTGTAACTCCCAGTCACTCAGGGTGTTGATTTTAAGAATCATATACACTTAAAATGGACTAATTCAGTAACCCCCGGATCCTTGACTTTGTTTTACTTTGCAATTCAGGTAAACCAGATCATTGATGATGTTAAAGCTGAATCCCTAAAAGAAGCAGAGGATGCTTCCAGACTTCTATTTTTTGAAACAACGTGAACCACAAATTTAAAAAATCAGTATAATACTTCAAATACGAAACCATCTGAAATAAGAATTCTTCTTAATTATGAGCCTCTAAAGACTGCAAAAAACTTAAATCTTTTTTACATTTTGACCATATAAAGGTCCTCTCTTTCAGTATTTGAAAAAACTGAAGCTATTGTTTTCCTTCGTAGGTAATGCAGAATCTAGTTTTTTCCTTACTCTACAGCATTCTAAAGTAAAATTCAAGGACCCAAAGCAACTTGATCACTTGCAAGTATGAATCTCTACAGTAGAGAGAAACCTCCAGGTTGTATACCTCGTGACATTGCTTAATAAAAACATCTAGAATAGTGGTGCTTCTGGTTGCGTTTCCAATAGCAATGTGATTGCAGCGCACCGTGGATTAAGTTACTGATCCTTTGAATTCTGACCTTGTGTCTAAAACAGCTTTAGAGGTTACTCTTTTTTTCCGATTTGGAAGACTGGAGGGGGAAAAAGCTAATGCCGCTTGAAGGAAGAAAAAAATTCTATAGGCTATTAAGTTTTGGTTTTTTATTTTTCCCTTTCCTAGTAATTCCTTTGTAAAGTAATAGAGCTTCTTGATTCTGAATACATAAACAATACCTCCGAATGCATAAGGAGACTGGGAGTGCATTTTGAATGGAATTATTTTCTGGGTGAACAAATCAAGTATTTATGATGTAATGGGTGTTAAGATCAAAGCCTATCACACTGGATAATTGAAGTTAAGGAATACAAAAGGGAAGAAATTGATGGAACTGTAAAGCAGGTTATCCGTATATTTGCTTATTGTAAACTCAAATGCTTAGCTTCTCCTCATTATTAGAAAGAAATTTGGGAATATTTATAAGGCTTACTTCAGGAAGATAATTCACCTTTTTCATAAATAATGAGAAAAAATATATCTCCTGATTTGGTAATTCCAAGTTTAAGGATTCATCGTATTTTTTCCCTATTGACCATTTAACGTACTTTTATTTTTGAACCTGCAAACTGACTTGCAAATGTGTTTGTGAGTAATCTGATGTTGTATTGTGATTGTGTCTATTCTATATTGAATATATCATTTCAATATATATCATCTCAATATACCACACACTTTTCTGGATTTATTAACTTTATTGAGTGTCACGTTGCTCCAAAATGATCCTACAATCAGGATGCATGAATGTACCACTGCTTTAACTCCTGTTTAGTGGTAACTTTGATGGTGCTAGAGAAATGAGGCAGATTCCAGAACAAATAGTGGGGGTATAAACATATTTGTAAAAAACTGGATTCATACAGATTAGCTGTTACATTATTTGTTAAACTAAATGAAGAATGTATATAAAATGCCTAGCAGAGTGCCTGGCATGTAGTAAGCACTCGATAAATGCTAAACCTCTTCCTTCTTCCATGAGCTATTCATTGTTTCTGAAGAATTCAAACACTGTGAACTCAGCTGTCATGAAACCTGGAAAACACAAAGCAAATTTCCAGATCCTCTTACATGTCCTGGGAGGGGCTGACAAGGTTGGTTTTGCCCACGGCTTAGAGGAAAAAAAGGTTGAAGAGACAACCTGGGTTTTCTAGGTTGCTTCAGGTTAACAGAAAACCATTTTACAGTGTGAGAAAGCAAAATAGCTTATTGCTGAGATTCAGCACATGCTTCCAAGACCAGTTATTTTCATATTTTTGGCAGAAGGTAGAAAAAGTAATTCAGTTTGCCATTTTGGAAAATCCGTTGATTTTGAAATAGAAAACCTGATATGTCATATTTTCTTAAAGTGCCTCCATCATCGCATTCCCTTTTCTTAAAAATCTGCTCCTTCCCTTGGTATCATTATTAGTTCCAAGAAGTGCTGCTCAGAGTTTCTATTAAGAATAATAATTTTTTTAAAAAACATCCTATAGACAGTCATTACTACATATGATAACAAGTTTCCCACCCTACATAAATAAATGGATATTATTCATGTGTAATAACCAATGTGCTTATTAGGAGACCAGGAAATAGGTTATGTTTCCATATTGTGTTGGTATAAAGACTATAATATGTATTAAAATAATTTTCCATGGCACAGTGAATAGTTAGTAATTGCCTCCTTAAATTTACTGTTAACAGCTATTCAGGTTGGAGTTTGAATGGAAAACATTTAGCAAAATACTGGTAGACATTCAGTTTGGCGGATTTAAGATCATTCTTAAAATAAATAGAGGATGTTTTCCTTGGTTGCATTTCAGCTGAAGGCTACTGGGAGCAGGGCCCTCATTGTAGGTCTCGTGCCAGTGGGGAGAGAGTAGGTCATGGAAGTGACCACACCAAATGCCAGCAAGGATCGTAATGTCAGCCATTCAGACACTGTTCCAACGGTTTCATAAAGAAGCCAGATGTAGTGCCATGGCATGGACCACGAGAAAAAGAGAGCTGTGTGGAAGCAGAAGCACTAGACCTACAGTATTTTGGACTCTATTTTGCTGTTCCACTTTGAACGGTTTGAATCGCAACATGTTGAATATTTCCAGATATTTTTGATTTTAATAATGTGGAGGAAATAACAACTGAGATTTTGCTTTTGAAGAAAAAGCATTGGTCTTTAAGTGCTAACTATATTTTGCAGATTACCATACCATTATTCTTGAGAAATAATCTCGTAAGAATGGTAGAAACAGAGATAAGAGATGGTTTACATGGGACCTGGGAATAGCATTCGTGCTTCATTCCACGATTATTTAAAGATAAACACAAATAGAAGAAAAGTCACTTGTGAGGACATCTTTTATTGGAAACTTCACAACTACTCAAGAACTTTATTATTTTTATTGGAATGGAAAAGGGAGAAGGGCATGTGTTTTATCCTTTCTTTTCTCAATGTTTGTTTGTTATATTTAATTTGATTAATCAGCTGTTTACTCATGTAGTTTTAGAAAAGTTGCAAGTTACCTTTTCTATTGTACTAATGAATACCTTACATCTGCCCTTGTCTTTTTTTTTTTTTTTTTAGTTAGGGGCATTTGTTTATTTTTGCAATCATGCGTTTATTTAAAATTCTCTCTTAATTGAAAAGCCCCAACAATTTCTATCAAAACTACAGACTTCTATATAACTAGGCACATGTCTAGGCAAAAGCTTGATCTGTGAGAGAAAACCCGTTTGGAGATATAGTATGTGAAAGATATTGTCTCTTTAATGGCATTCAGACATTTCATGATAGTTGAGTATTTCAAGTGTTTTCCAGATAAAACAGATAAAATTGTATTTTATTTTTTTGTTTTAGTGGGGGAAAAGCATATTAGAAAATTTTTACTTCTGTTCATATGTTGATATGTTAAAGTTTCTGCAGGAAACATCAGGAAGTCATGTTTTCTCATATTACCTGTCTTTACTAATGGCAAATTTTCAACATTTCTTCATAGTTTCTCTTGTAATGTGTATGACTTTATTTAGGGAACACTTTTGTCCTTACAGTATATGGTAAGTTATATAATTATAGTTGGTGAAAATTTAGAAATAGAAAGTTAACAGTACATTACAAACTGGATATTATTAGTAATGGCTAACATTTTGGCTATTTATCAGAGAATAACTGATTTTGGATGTAAGTTGTACAGTAATTATTGCATATTTGATATTCAGAAGTAGTAACCAGACAAAATTTATGGCTAAGCATGTGATCGTTTTTAGTTCATCTAATGTTGCCTTAGGAGAAGGAAACCATTTAAAAGCGGTATATACGCATGTGCATATTTCTTTTAGCCAATGACTAAGCTCTTTGTTACATAATTACAAAGCATGACCTATATCATATCAATTAGTGGTCACATTACATTCATCATGCTTTTCATAATTTTCTTCATAATTACATGCCTCATTTCTTTAATGGTATCTTGTTTGGTTATATAAATAAAAATAATTGAATTTCAATATAAAAACTAATGTAATATGATAAATTTGATTATAATGTAGGCAAACAATTTATATGTAAAAGTCTGATAGTTTAGACGATTCTCCTGCTGTTATGACTGCATGTAGTTCAAGCCTTCTGGCTTTGCCAACATAATCTTTCAGGGATCAGAAAAATATTTTACCCTTTTATGTCTCAAATAATTTTGAAACTATGGGAAGCATGGGTACAGTAGCTTAATGTAAAGTTTCAAACAGGGTTGAATTCTCCAACCAACACCTCAAATTTTACATTTTATGGAGCTTAGAAATAAATACGAGAGCCAAAGCAGCTACTGTGCAGGTGTTTGATATCACCGATTGAATTAATGTAACGTTACATTTTATCTCATGCCGCTAGCAACCTCCATTACGTGCTGTATTTTATTTTCTGCATGTATACCTTCTACTGAATAACTGATACTTCTGATCTGAGAAAGCACTGAAGGTGATAACATAATTCTATTTCTGCTGCATATATGGACAGATCCAAGAGCAATCAACTGATTTTTGACCTGGCCTCCCAAATATGGTAGATGACTAGCCCATGATTCCTTGCCGGTACCATACAAAATGAAATCCTAGGTGAGTTTGCAGTTTAAGCTGTCTCAGGTTTGACAAAGGGTTCTTTTCTGAGGAATTTAGATTGGCATCCTTTCAGGGGAGAGAGTGGGGAAAGTCCACACTGAATTTTGGTCATTAGAAGCTTTTTGTTTTGTTCGCATCAGAATGGTGCTTTCATTTACAAATTAGCAAAGGTAAGAACGTGTCTATCTGTTTTATTAGTTGATGATCTGGAAATGTATTATATAATCATTCACAAAGTTACTGTGATTTTTAAAATGTTTTTTCATACCAGAGCAAGAGCTTTTTAAAAAAGAGAATATTTGTTATTACTAATGAAAAGACTAAATACATAGAATAGGGTTATCGGTAATGACAAAATAGTTTTAAGAAAAATCCAGTGGGTATAAAGGTTTTATTTTAGAGTACAAAATTGGTTAGCATGAGTGAGTAGTATCAAAATAAACATTTACATTTTTACTGTGGTCTAGAGTTAGCAAATTAAAATACAACAGTCACACAAGTGATCTCTTCTTTAAATATTTGAAATCAATATAATGGTGAAGTCATCGATCTAATAACTGAAGTAATTGATTTGCCTAAAACATGACAGTAAATATCTTAAACTGAGTCATCAAGTGAATAGCTCAACTCTCTGAGTGTTAGATTATTGTGCACAGATCCTGAGTTCAGTTAGGATTTTTTTAAAGAACAGACTGTAAAGAAAGAGTTCTAGATAAAATAAATATTTTCCCCAAAATCATTTAAAAATATTGACACAGAAATATTATCTGGTTCATAGCCAAAAAAAATTGTTCATGTAAAACTTGCCATCCTACAAATCATCACAGATTCATGATTCAGGCTTTCATTGTTAAGCTGATAATAGCTTACACGTTTGCTTTATTTCTCCCTCACTTGATACGGAAATGGCTATTCTCTTTTTCATTTGCCCCAGACCTGTTGGTTGGTACATTTGGAAAAAATGTTTTGAAAAGTATTGATTCTCCAAGTTTCAGAGCCTGAAAAAAAAGTTTTGCAAAAGTATAAAAGATAACGTGTAACTGCTCCCCAAAGCTCGTAATTGGTAGCTGCTGCAGCAAGAGATGTGTGTTGACAGTGTCTGCGAGAAGTTCTTCTCACGCAGCTGTTTATTCAGATAGCATGGGGCGCGTTCATTTACATAATAAATTTTTTTTTAGGCAGCAAGGTTGAGTCAGACAGAGCCGTGCTCCTTTCAATTGTTGCATTTAAACCAATAAGGTTAGGACAAGAGAATAGCTGTGGTTTGCGTTGCAAAAACAAAAAAAGCCCGGAGGCTCCAGGGCAGCCCTACAAGGCTGCGCAAACAAATCGAGGGAAGAGATTCTGCTGTTTCTTTGTCTAGGCTTCTCAGATGCTATCTGCGGCTGCTGTTGAGTGGGGACAGAGCGCAGGGCTCAAAGCGGTTGCTAAACAGAACGGTGGGAGCTGATGGCTCCGAGTTTGGGGCGAGGTAGAAACTCTCCAGTGCCACTTCCGACTTTAAGCCTTCCTGTTGCCGTGCACTGTGGCGGCTTGCCGGCTGGGGGAAGCGTCCTCGCTCAGTCGCTCGGCAGCCCGAGCCTGCAGCAGCGGCCAGGCGGCGGTCCCCGCGGCCGGGCTCTCCCCTCCAGAGGCGCTCCGCTTCCAGAAGCGCCGGGCTCCAGCGAGAGCTCCTAAAAGCCCTCCCGCGTCCTTATCCAGGAGCCAAACTATGTCAGGAATGGAGGTTTGCTAAAGCAGAAAATTCGAAGGAGCGCATTAAACTGGTGGATGCAGCAGATGTAAGCGCTGTAAGTACAAGCTGACTGTTTGAAAAATTGTAGTGGCTGGCAACAGCTGTCCTCTGGGCAAAGCCCGAGATAACAGGAGCGCTTTTAGTATTGTTTTGATTTGTTTTAAAATACAAACATTAGGGCATCGGGAAGATTCTGACACGTTGTACGTACTACTTTATTAGCCACAGGCTTCCGTCATAGAAGTATGTTTCTTAACCCCCACGTTATCTGAGCGATTAGAATCATTGAGATAATTACAAATTAATTGTTAACAAATACTTTTGTTGTGATCTATATTAATAAATATAATAACACGACTGTATTCTTTCAGGGAGATGACTTCATCTTTTCTGAATCGCTGCACAAACCTTAACTATTATTGTGTGATATTGAATAAAGCGGTGTATATATACGTATAGCTCCGTTATAACACACAGATAACTTTTAGGTCGATATGAGAAAATGAGGAAGGCATTCACATTTTGAAAGGACAACAGATAACAAAAATAAATTGATACCACTTTTTAAGGAAGGAAATCCTTCTGCTTCAATCAACGAACTTCCCAAACATTAAGTTATGCAGGCTCGTCTTCAAGAGGTGAAATAATAAACATTTGCCAAATTAATATATTTTTCACTTATTGACACTTTAGATGACTTGAATGGACCTTGAAATTAAAAACAAGATTCTTAAACCTTGGAATTACTATTTAAATTTTTGTCATTCAAAATCAGTATATGAATTGCTGATGTCTCAGAGGCTTATATTTCTGGGGAGGAATTTTTGAACACATTAAGCATAGCATTTGCAAGAATTTGTAAATTCAGAGCTGTCATTGAATTTAGACAAGCATTTTTATGTTTCATTTCTTAAAATGACAGGGGCAACAAGAAATCAGTAGTTAAGCACATAGTATAGTTTTATAGGTTTGAGATTGTTTTTTTAATGTCTCTTTCAGAGTAGGTTTTATTCTAGGCTTGCGTGAGTCCTTTCGCCCACCGTTTGGGATCTGAGGACATGCATACATGAATAGTCACGCTTTTTTGCATTATCAAATATTTGATATTTTCCTTTCTCGCTGCTTGAGTTCTCCTAAGGCCCAAGGTGTTCAGTAAGTGAGAAAGCAGCCATGGATTTTCAATCCTGAAAATTCTTCGCGGTGACAGACAGAGAAACCTAATTGAGCCACTGTTCAGTTTTCAAGTGCCAAAGGCACTCAACTGCTGTGTGAGTTTTCTAGACATGATAAATGATTTTCTCAAAAGAAAATTTCCATTTGAATGCGAAAATGTATTTTATAGGAGTACATTGGAAAGAAGAGAAACCACTTGCTGCGACAATAAAATCACTTCTTCCATTTAATCAGATAGCAAAGTGTTTCATTCAACATTTTAAATAAATGCCAATTTTGAAAACAATCCTTTAAAATTGTAGGTAGAATCAATGTCATTTAAATTTGGTTTTGTTTCCACAGGAACTCTATTTTGTCATTTTCTTTAAACAAGCTACTTCAAAAAGTAATACAGTGCATTACATTTAAAATGAGTAATAGTATTAAGGCATTCATTTTATGGAGTCTTTGATGAAGAAAAAAATAAGTGTTAGCATGTAGAAGACATCTCCTTCTTCCTAAAAGTTGAATTTTAGGTTTAGGATTTTGTTGCAGCGTTGACACTATAGTTAGAAATGTTGATTGAGGAGAATTTTAGCAAGAATATATTCTGATTAAAAAGCAGATTGATGCCTAAGGCACATTTTTTTGCCCCTATAAAATACATTCTGATTAGAAAATTGCCATTGTCTTTCAAATTTGGGAGCACTCCGGTCGATCTGTGGTTGGGCAAAACTAACTTGCCTGCCAACTCTATTTATTTAGATAAGTTCAGTACTTTCACTTTAAAAATTTCTTCTTAGTTTGAAAAAAAAAAGTTTAAAATTATAGTCATTTTATAAAAATTGCTTCTAGCAAGCAAAAAGCCTATGGAAAAACCCATAATTTAGACAAGTACCTACATTTTATTTGCTCTGTGCTGCTGAGATTTCGAATCCTTCCCATTTACAGTTTACTTTTCACAGAACATTATTAACTTTTTGGCTTCATACATGATCTTCTGTCAGATGCTTTTGATTTGTAATTTAGCAAAGTATAATAAACAGTGCAAAAGTCATGAATTTTGCTCTGCATCCTGAGCTCTGTGGTAGGGAAAATGTGATAAAATGTGTACCTTAAGTCTTGTTTGATGATCTCTCAAAGCAAGTTTGCCTTCTGGAAATAATTTCTGGGGTTGAAGAGCATGGTATTAACAGATTTAATGTGGCTATTCAATGGATTGGCGAAGTACTATGTGAGGTTTAACAAAATGAGAGAGACAAATTGAACATCAACAAAAGTTCCATCTGTGAAGAATTATAAATTTAATTAGAAAAAAGGCAAACTTAAAAGACCTCATTAACTAATCAGAAGTCAAAGTTACTAGTTTAGGATTCTTGAATTTAAATTCTAAGAAGTTCTGCTATCTTTTTTCCCTTTGTATTTTCACAACTCAGTGTGCTACTCTGGGTGTTCCATACAAAGAGTTTTAAAAAGCATTAAAGTGAAATGATTTCATTGTAACATAAGGTGACCATTTATAAGGTTATGGGAAATATTTTTGCACTCATAGGAGCATTTGAATTAAAAGTACCAGATTAGGAGAAGACAAGAAACATTGAGTTTATGGATATAAAGGAGAAAATGTGAGCTCACTGAATGCCTATCAGCATTTTGCTGAAAACCATGAAATAATTTTTTCTCTTTTGAATGGAAATATGCCTCATTAATTATTTTTGAAGCGTCTTATGGTTTTAGACCTTTAAAACACAGAAACTTGCGGAGAGATTGTCCAAGATAAGAGAAAATCAACACCAATCAGAAATAGGTGTTCTTTTTAGATAAGTCATTATGAGAGTATGTTTCCTTAGTGGGCTGTAATCTTGTACTACACATAAGAAACTAAAAGCATGTGAAGTGTAGCATTTTGTAAACTGTAACTAATTTTGCTCACATCTGTGTCTAATTGTTGTCTGCATTCGCATTCTTGAGAGTAGATTTATTTTTCCTGGACCTCGATGTGGATTCAGCTGACCAGCCTAAGTGAGGATTAGTTGTTTTAAAGTTATTTTGATTAAAGAGTGATTTTTAAATACAGTAACACACAACACATGGTTTAAATAATCCTTGAGACACAAAAGAATATATCTGAAGTATACTTAATGAAATGAAGATCATGGATATGGACTTTCAAAAATTGTAGTGTAAGAAAGTACAGTAGAACCTGAGTCGAACAAGCGTAAAAGAAATATGTTGTTGTGAAAATGCATTTTTTCAGTGAGGAAACGTGTTAGAATAATTCTTATTTTGAAGTTCCCTTTTATATTAACAGTTTGACTCTGAAATTTAAATATGATAGGTTAAACCTCAAATATAAATATAATCAAACATTCAAATTATACGATGAAACTAAAGTTGTATTTCCAAGATTATGCTATCTAGCTAATGGTAAAAGAGGAATGCATTTTAACATTTAACAGAAAGTATGTTTTACCTACTCTTTCACATAATTAAGCCAGAAGAGTTCTTAAAACTTAGTTCTCACCTATAATTTATTCCAGGTGTATAACAGCAGAAAAAAAAGAAAAAAAAAAGGAAATTTATCCTTGAGGTATATTGTTGCAGTTTTTAAAGGAAAACGTTTAATCTTGTGTGAGAATACTAACTTTAACAAAAATTACAGAAGGCTGTTATCACAAAATGACATATCTGCAGGCATTAAAATTAAATTTTCATTTAATATTCAGGCATCTCTTAAAAATGATTTTTCTTCCTGCACATATTATAGAAAAGCATACCTAGAAATTTCACGTAACATTACACCAGGATATTTAGACTTAAACGATGCTTTCTTCTTGCCAAAAAGGTAGTATTTCTTAATTTCATAAATCATAATTAAAAAAATAACAGGACTCAGTAGAAGATATTTGGCTGGATAACTTTAATGCTATTTGAGATGCTTCAGTTCTCATCTTTGTTCTCTAACCCTAATTGATGTCAGTTCAGGTTGAATGAAAATGCACATCAAAGATTTGGAATTCTGAGTCATTTTAAACGTTGTGCAGAATGCTCTTTACTGCGAGGCGTCTGCCTGTGCCTGCCAGCCAGCAGCCTGGCCTCACCTGAGTTTATCACCTGCTGGCAGTCTGTGCTGCCTCTGGAGAAGGGGCAGAGACTAGCAAAGGCTGCACGTTAAGGTAGTTGTTCAGTGAAGTCCCGAAATACAGAGTCACTTGGAGACAAAGAGACCAAAGTTCTGGCTCACTGGGATATTGAATTGATCATTAAACTTTACATTCTCTTCCCTGTTTTAAAAGATGGAAAATTGAACAAAAAGATAACTGCCTTTTCTGTTTGACCAGGCAGAGACGAATAAGCATTCGCTGAATTTGAAATTTGCATGGGTAAACGAGCACATGGCTCCGTGATGTGACTTGGGATATGAGAACTCGCCTTTGCCATTTACAGTTGGTCCAGCGTAGCCTGAAGATTGCCCAGAAGCTGTTTTAGTGAATGTTAAATGACAAATAGTAAATATAGGAGAAAACCATCATGATAAGGATAAGAACTGTCAGGAGTCAAAGGCGTGGGCGGGAACTCTATTTCAGCTGGCGATAGCAGAAGATGAAAGATCTTCTGAGGATGCTGGAGGATTAATTCTTGAACTACTGCTGTGAAACTCACTCATTTTGCTAATAGCTATTTTTTTCCAAGCACCTTTTCCAAGCTACCCAGGCCGGGCTGCTTTGCATGTTGATTGGGGGAGGGGTAATCCCGTTTGCAGCTGTCATAGGCCAGTGATGAATCACTATCCCGTCATTTGGCTGCCTTCCCCCCTGACAAGGGGAGGAGGAGGGTAGACCTGCAGGAGGAAACAGTGGAGACCTCAACTTAAGACAATATGCCTTTCACTGCTGCACCACCCTCCTTTTTCTCTTTTGGTTAAAAGAGAGCGTTGTCGTTCTCAGCCATGTGCTCTGTATAATTAAGAGCTGACACTGATGCAGAGTAACAACAGCTTCTAATTTTTTTTTTACCCCTGATCACAGGTGCGAACATCTCAGACCAGTTCAGATGTTGCTGTTTCCTCAAGTTGCAGGTAAATATCGTTGGTATTTGACATCTCTGGAGATTACCTTTCTGTGACCCATATCTATTTTTGTCTAGTATTTCTTAATTATTTCTATTAATAGCAACAGCCTCGGTTGGAAATTACTTAACAATTTGTGTGTATGTGTGCTTGTGAAAATTTGAAGTATGTAGAAAGGGAAGAGGAGCCTGGGTTTGAAAATGATTATGGGCTATAGTTTCTGGTGTTAGGAAAACTGTGAATGTGGAAGGATAGTTAGGACAGAAGAGTGAGCTTTTAAGCCATTTCTAGTTTGAATTCAGAAGGTTTGGGGAAGGGAAAACTCACTTTAGAAGTAAAATGGTTCATGTTAAGCTGTTTTAAAAACTGATATTTACAATCAGTGTCAGTGCAAACTCCAAATTAAAATGACTGTAGCTTTTATTGACCTGGTGGAGGTGAGGCACAGACAGTCTCAGCTTCGTATATGTAACATAAACCCCTCCCTTTTATTTAGGAAAACGCGTAAAGTGTAAAATAAAGTGAATGGGCCTCAGACTTTCAAAAACTTGTCTATCAGAAAACAGAACGGCATCTAGGGGTGTTTTTAGTGACTTTAAATAAACTTCTCCTCTCTTCATTAATAGAATATTAAATATAATTGGATAGTTGTGCAATTGTGAACATGAGTAGGGGCTTCTGTACCTTTTTGGAGAATAAGTCAGTCCTGAGGCTAAGAACTTTCAGGGGGGGACTTAACTGTTTTTATATGGTAAAAATGCGAAAGGAGAGCAGTGCCGCAGAATTGTTCTTATTTCCTTGGGTAAGTGACAGCTGAGGTATTTCGAGTGCTAATGCTCCCAGGGACTCACTGTATGTTGGCCTGATCCCTTTTCAATTGGGCACGCTGTATGTAATCCACAAAGCAAACAAGCGAGCCGACATCATCATGTTTTAATGCTGCATTTGTTTCAAGGGAAACAGAGGAACAATTAAGCAGTTTGCCAGAGTAAACACATGCATCAGGACTATCTCATTCGCTGTCACTAGGCTATAGGCTTCAAGTGTTTTATTTGGTTTGGAGACCCATTAAATTACAATTGGGTGGTAAATTATAAGGGAGTATCTAGTGCTAATTTATTAGATGAAACAGATTCCACAGGAAAATGATTTTTTTTTCTGTTATACCTGTTGATGCATTTGTCTTTTAGAAAATCATTGCCTTTGGTTTTTTCCAATATAAAAGGAAAAGCATGGCTGCATTTTTCTTTGGAAATTAAAGTAGATGTAATTGTCTCATCACATCTTGTTACTTGATGAGCTAGATAAGAGAAAAAAAGAGATTTTTAAAACTCCATGTGAATACTTGGCTAGATAGGTGAGGCAGATGACATCCTTTCATAGTACACGTTATGAAAGGAAGACTGAAGTTAAAAATGTAAGATGAACTAGTTGGAGTCTAAGAAAATAGATACAATGGGACTTTTGTGCGAATGTGTTTCAAAGAAGGTGTCAAGTCGTTAGCGCATTAAATAGTGGCGTTATGAATTTGGTACATCTGTCAAACGGAAGGCTTCTTGTCTTTAGGTCTATGGAAATGCAGGATCTCACCAGCCCGCATAGCCGTCTGAGTGCTGGTGGAGAATCCCCCAGTGGTCCCAAACTCGATAACTCTCATATAAATAGTAATTCCATGACTCCCAATGGCACCGAAGGTGAGTGTCTGCCTTCTCGCTGTTTACTTTGCGCCTTGTTTCTTCGTCAGTTGACGCTCTGTTATTAGGTGGTTGTGATTTCAGGTGTCAAATCCATGAAACTGCTGTTCTATTTCCCCTTTAGGTAATTTGGCTTATGAATCAGTATTCACCGTTAGTTAGGACCTGCATGGTGCTAGGTTATTATAGCATTACTTAGACTGGTTGTACTTTGCCTAGAGATATATATACACACACATATACGTGTGTGTGTGTAACATTTTTAACCTTTGAGTGTATTTTATCTCCTTGATCATTCTCCATAGCACAGTGTCAATTTGCATTGTTTTGCTCTATGAGCAGTGAAAATTTGGAACTATGTCCTTTACTTTCCCTTTTGTTACTAAATATAACTAAATTTGTTTAAATGTAACATTGGACTGGGTAGTTTCTAAATATCCATAAAATAATTTGTATGCCTGGTGTTCTAGTGGCTTTGGCTGTTAAAATATAAATAAGTAAACAAAACATTGCTTACAAATATACAACCTTATTTGGAAGGTACACGAAAGTTATTTACTTTCTTAGTGATTAAATAGTATACTTTAAACATAGTACTGTTGCCATTATTTTTGTGTAATTAATACATATGAATATTTATGTAAATTTTATGTGAATAGAATACCTACTTTGATTCATATATGCCTAAGTTTGAAAAGTAAGGCTATATGTATGTATTATTAGCTCTTATGCACATTTATTTAGGTACCATACATATTTTTAAAACTTCAATTTATACAAGGCTATGTTATTTCTTGCATTATATTTCTGCTTTCGCCTATTGAAAATTTACTTCTTCACAGATGATATCTTTGCTTATTTATTCCTTACTGAGCCCTGGGACACTGATGAACTTGGAGCAAAAGTTTCACTAGAGTTGAATGAACTATCCAGGTTAGAAATCCATCCATAAACAACCATCATTTCCCAATCACCATGGTGATCTTTTATTACAGTTCTTAGAAATATACAAAACTAAATGCCATAAAATTGTTCATTTGGTGCAGTATTCCAGTGTCTATTAGTGAAGCCTTTTGAAACTAGTAATGTTATAAAATTTATGATTATAGAAAAAAATATAAAATCACTTGTTTCTGATGAGACATCTTAATTTTTATACCGTGATTGTTTTTTAACATGTAAATGGTCTATATTTTCCTGTTCAAGTAAATACATTCATTACCAGTGTTTATGAAAAATAGTCACTGTCAAAAGTAGAAGCTTTGTTGATCTAGAAAAAATTAATCTCTGAATAAGGTGCCTTTTCATCTGAAACTCTTTTCTTCCCATTTCGATAGGCAAGCAAAAAGAAATTTAAGTGATAGGAAGGTGGTTCTAAGGTTTAAGTAGATTTTATAGAGCAAATGAAGAAGCAGGCCGGCCTTCCCTCTCCTTTGGAATTTGGCTTCAGGTGGCAACATGGCTGTTGCACGGTGTAGACTGGGTGTGTGCACAATCACACAGACCACTGCAGGGCCCGGGGCTGGTGGGCCCCACGCCACTGTCATGGTGCAAGCAGCCACTGACCGAGTGTCAGAGGGGGCCATGGATGCAAATCTTTAATGGTCATTCTCATCACTGAAGAGTCCAAATAAGACAGTCATTTAAAGTAACTTAAAAAATAAAGACGCCGAAGTGTGTTCAATCATTTTGCTTAATAGAATATACCAGTACATATTGGTAGAAGTAATTATGAAATAATGAGAGTTAATTTTCTTATATATGAAGAAATGAAATTGGGGTAAGATGTTTTCATTTTGTCATCATTTACTGGCAAATTGTCTTCTACACAACAGGAGCCACGCAATATGGAAGCAGGAGTATGCGTTGGGGACTATGCCGTTGGATGGCTTGTGTGAATGACGTGTGGGTTGTTTTGTAAGGGCATGTGGAGTGACGGCGTATTTCTTAGTATTTACATTTAATAGCTTGATATCATGTTCATATTCAGGAATCTGTATATTTCATAAGACTCTTATAACTAAAAAAGTTCAAAATAATAAAATATTTTAGATAATTGTGTAATCTGCTGAACCATTCAATCTGGGAAACACTTAGAAATTATTCCTTATCCTAAAATAAAAATCTTAACTCATGTCTTGGAAATGAAATTTTTAGATGTATTTCAGACAAATACGCAGTTAGTCATCTCACTCTATTTTCAGGGATTCTTTATTGGTGTCCTTCACAAGGGGTATGGTAGTTAGAAAGCGAAGTTAGAAAATATCAGGATAAATTATCCAAAAAATAAATGGAATTGTAGTCAATCTACTGGGATCTTTAGTTTTATTTTAGTATACAGTTTGAAAATATGTCTCCAAACTTTCTTCATGACCCATGTTACATGCCTGTTTAGATGCAAATACTGTCAGAAATTTCTGGGTTTTTATTAAGTTTGTAAATCAATTTATCATGCTACTTACATGTTCCATAATACATTTGTTTCATACCTCCCAGTCACCACTAGAGGAGTTAAGCTTAAAATTAGTGAATTCATAATATCTGGCAAGCTTCCCTGGGATATAATCATTATAAATTTTCCTATTCCTTCTTTGAAATTTTATTTATTTTGAAACCAGCAGTGTTTACCAATGAATTAGAGGAATGCAAAACAAGAAACTCATTAAAATTTAAAAGAGTCTTTAAAATATCAGTCACCACCCCTACCTCCATAACAAATATTTCTAGCTGTGTATGCCATGATTTGTACTTAAGTGACTTCACTGCAGCCCAATTGAAACTAGTTTCCCTAATTGGGTCAACACAACTCCCCTTGAGTTTACACAGTTGTTGACTCTGCCCACATTTATAGGTTGCCTTCTCTCACTCAGAGCCTTTTTTTACTTCCTGCCACCACTTGTCCCTATAATAAGGCTAAGAAAACATGAAAATCTCCTGTATCAAAAACCATAACTTCATCTGAAGAACAAACAAGAAGGGAATGGAATGGAGAGGCAGAGGATATTAAGTTTCTTCTTAAGTCTGCTGCCAAATTATCATAAGACTCAATGTTTGTAGGTTCTGTACTCACAGGCTAGTGCCTATTTTCATGGTTCATCTAAGGGATAAAGACAGAAAGACACTGAGCTACAGCCTGAAATTCTGTGCTTTTTTATTTCCTAGATTAAATGCTCCTCAGTTAGAATAGTTATTTGAATGTTTTGTATTTCGCAAGGTTCAACTATTCGCGTTTTTATATTCTATTCCAACCTCTTTGTAAATCATTATTGTTGCAGTTAACTGTTGGCTTCACCTAGTTTATAAATTTTTGAAATATAAACCATAAATAGGTAAAAATACCAAATAGCAGAAGTGAATGCTTGACTTGCGTACAGAAAAACACTGTTAGAAGTGATATGTTTCCAAATGAATTAATAAATATTTTAGTTACTATTAAACAGTTAAAGCTTGATCTGGAGGAGACTAATGGATGGTTATGAAAACACCAATTGTAGCTTTTCTTTTCCTGGTTTTCCTAGTCTTTTGGATCATTAGTCTTCCAAGACAGGATGGAATAGAAAATTTTTTATTAGAGAGATTGTTAGAGCATAATGTTTTAGATGTAGGCTTTTTGGGGTGATGCTTCAGTTAAATAAATGTTAAAGTGCCAGATCTGAGGATTTCCAATGTGTGAGTCTATGTTCAGACGTCTGTTTAGTAGAACCTGCGTGTTGATGTTTGTGTTGTGTAAGTGTGAGAACTGATTGGGAAACCTTCCTTCGGAAGGACTTAGGGCTGTAGCAGTAAAAGGACTTTTATTTACGTACCTAATTAAGGCCTTGTTTGCAAAGCAGTGATTCTTTCCATCTTTGTTTTTCCTGGTGTCTTAAGTCCATGGGAGCCTCAGATTGGTCGGTTCATATATTGCTAGTTGGAGTGTTTATTTTTGGTTGTCTGTGGGTGAGGATTGGGGAAGGGCGGAAAAGAGGTGTGAGCGAGCGGAACTAAGAGCTCTCCTTCTGAGTTTTGTCTATTGTAAATTTAGATTCGAACTCAAGAGGAAGTTTAAACTTGTCGTAAAGCGATGAATTTGCCTTTAAGTGACATAAAACCAGATGCCATTGGAATCTTCACTACAAGTAGGTTTGGAGGACTTCTGATGGTAATTCAAATAGTAATTTTGAATTGGTTGTATCAGATTTCCAAGAAGATAAGAGATACAGTCTTGAATTAGGTGGCTATATTTTCTGCTTTTCAAGATTTATTTAATTATATATTGCCTATTTTAGGATGGTAGGTTAATTCAGTTTTTCAAATTTATATGATCAGAAGTTCTTTTAAAGTTGTTTTATCATTTCTACAAAGCTTAGAACACTAACAAATTGTCTGAATTTGTTTTTCTCACTGTAATTTTGATTTAGTAAAATACAGCTTTATCCAACTAGAGTATTTTTAAGAAATCTTATTTAGAAAAAGAATGTAAACTGGAGTGAATGTGTATTAAAAATTATGGTTTAAGGCTGCATTTTAAAGGCTCTATTTATATATTCGTGGTCAAATATTCTGTTGTCAAAGGAAAAATGGTAATCTAATTTAGTATTGTTTACATTCTGCACATGATATAGTTTCTGGAAGATGACGGGACATTGTGAGTAAAGGAGTTTCTAAATGACATCTCTAGACCACAGAATTGGCCTCTTCTGAATAGTTCTTTAGCAAAAACCATGAAAGGATGAACAAAATTATTTGTTAGGATTTAATATTTGCCCATATAGTGTATGAGAATAATTTTCATATGCCTGTTGCTAATTAATAATAATGGATAATTTTTATGAATAGCATTATTAGTCAGTATACTGACCATTCTCCATGATTTACTTCATTAATCTTCAGAAAATTCCTCTGAGATTGCCAATATGATGGTTAAGAGGCTAGGTTTGAATTCTGCCTCCATTTGCTAGCTGTGTGAGCTCAGGGAAGTTAGCTTCTGTGTGGCTCAGTTTCCTCATCTGTAAAATGGGGATAATAACAGAACTTACATCCGGCTGGCTGTGAGAATGATAAGTGAAACTTGTGACACACTTGGAACCTACTAAGTACTCTGTATTTATTGACTTCTAGACCATATGTAAATAATAGTCTCTTCTATAGGACTATTATTGTTTTACGCATGAGACAAATGTGTCATAGAAGGTTAAATGCGAAGTTGAAAGGCACATAGTTTGTAATTGGTACCACTGGTATCTGCCCTGGTATTTAAATAAAGTTCTGTCTGAGTCCAGAGCCTGGATTTTAAAATGACTGTATTATTTTATGGAGAGAAAATGTGATTCCCATCATCTCCCAGTTCCTTTTCTAAAACCATCATACTAAACATTGGCGCCTTCACTGCCACACTGGTGCCTTCATGACTGGAGAACACCATTCTCTAGCCAATGGCAGAGCTGTGAAAGGACCAATGGCAGAGGCTTTGATGACACAAGGACTTCATTATAAGGGCAACTGCCCAGGGTAGTTAACTCTGGTGTTGGAATTCTCGTGTGCGTGAGTGTGTGAGATTTCGTCCTGGTGTTGCATGTGCCCGGCATATTGCCTCAATAGGTTAACTTTTAGGGGATTGTCTCTTACTACTTTTCAAAGCTTTAGACTTAATTATAATTCCATCAGCCGTCTGTCTATGTTAAGCCTCTCTCGGATCAAATGGAGATGGGAAGTCCTCTCTGCTTTTGATTATAATAGTCATTATTATATGCACATTTGGATTGGAGCAGTATTACTGTGAAATTTCAAAAGTGGTTTCAGTTTTGCTACTGCTCAGAATAAACGTTTTCTACTTCAGAAAATAAGTTTTAAGTGGATGATAAATTTGGTCACATTTCTCTTGACTTTGAGAACCAGATTCTATTAACCAAGCAAAACTCAAAGAAGAAGTTTAGGTGGCATTTGTTGGGGGCTCCATAGGAATGGCAGTTACCAAAGCCAGGAGTTGGGACATGCATGCTGTGTTCTGGGAACAGCAAAGAGCTCCATGTGGCTGGAGGAGAGAGAATGATGAGGAGTGTAAGAGGCAAAGTGAGAGGAATAAAAGTGTGGTGTGTGTAGGACCTTGTAGGTCTGGCCTATTAAATATAGCGAACTGTATCTTTCAGTGTAAGAATAGGAACTTCAATACTTGTTGCCTAAAACTAGGCTCCGAGTTTCCAGAGAGCCAGGCTTCTTGATAAACTAATGACTTGATGTGGATGGTTTTTGCCTACCCCCCATACCTAGTAGTTCAGAGAATTACAGTTCTGTGGCTTCTGTCCTCTGGCTGGGCCAAAATGTTGGTATGAGCAGAAATATGTATCTCCCTAAGAACGTCCTATCTTCTGGGAGAAACTTCTGGTTCCCTCCAGGGAGCTGTGCAAACCTTCAGTGAGTGCTAGTATGTAGGTTAATCTTTATCCCTTTGGTCATGGATTCCCTGCTTTAAGTAATTCCTAATTTCTTATGATGCCCAAGGATGTCTTAGAGTCAACAGTATATAGATAAAGTGGTGTGTTTGTGTGTGTGTGTGTGTGTGTGTGTTTGTGTGTGCATGTGTGTGTTTATTCTCACCTTGCTCACTTAGAGTAAGGTCCAAGAGTAATTCATTCGCCTCGCTTTGGCTCCAAACATACAATCTAATAGAAAAAATATATATAAAATTAAGAATTTTCCATTTTTCTGTTTTTACTTTGGGTAGGAAAAAAGTTATCTGTCACATAGCCGTCCTCAATGACTGCTAATATTGCCTTTACTAAGAGAGAATGTACGTTTTGAGAAGCTAATCAAGGATTTATCTTAAGTTTCAGGACCCCAAATTGTTTATGAGTAAAAGCTTATTATGGGTATGTACGAGGTAATTTGCTGGTTTTGCAGATTTTTCAGTTTAATATCATTCTTCCAATATCCCATTACACCAAAAGAGGTAGAGAACTCTACCAAATACATTCCAAGGAGGTATGTTTATCTACTTCCTATAAGACAAATTGGAAACATTTTTTCTTGTGTAAAATGAATCAAAATCTAAGATGCTTACCTATTTTATCATTGTATCTATTACCATTATGGGGAATTTTGTGTGGAAAGAATACCTTTTAGTGAAATAAGGAATGTGAACTGAATTGACCGAGTTCTCACTATTTCGTGAGCACATCCTTTATGTCTTCTGCATACCTTACTTTATTTTATCCTCAAAAAATGTGAAGGTAACTTTTATGCACCTCATTTTAAAGATTTTAAGTGACTAGTCTGTTTACACAGCATATTATCTGTCTTGGAGGAGCCATCAAAAGCCCACATTCTTTACACTCTAAAACATGGACTCCCCAATAGCCAAAAGCTTGGTTCTTACTGAAATACTTTATTACCATAAGAAATTTTTATGTTACCTTATCTAAGGTCATGACCTGGTGAAGGAACTGCAGCATCCATTTACATGTGTATGTCACCCAGTGGAGACCCAAGGTTCCTTAAAGGCAGGTTCAGACCTGGCCACTACTGTGTCCTCAGCATCTAGCAGAAGGCTTGGCAGTGATCAAGCAGTCAACAAATATTTGTTGAGTGAATGCCTCATATTACTAAGCAAATAGTGCAGGTGAATGATCGCAAGAAAGGAGACTCGTTAATTTTATTTACAAAGCATTAACAGATTCAATAAGTATCTAAAGCCCGTTTTTCAAAAGTAATAATTTCACAGACCACTTCATATAGTAGCCATTGGCTGTCCATGCAGAGAACGTCCACAGTTAACATTGCTGCTGAGTTTGAATTTGATCTATAGTAACTGACTTGCATTTGACCTGTACTGATTAACTGTTTCATAAATGGAAATTTCAACTTGGACTTAAGAGTGTTTAGCAATGATGCATCAGCTTCCACATAGTCCAAAAAACGACTGAATGATACGAAGATCAGGCAGTTAGTACACTTAGGTTAGTATCTTTACAAGATGGTAAGGAGTCATGACTGGAGGTAAACACTTTTAAGGTGGGAAAAAATTGCAGGAGCGAGAATATATACTCACTGCAGTGAAAAGAACATATATATTACATATGAGTATATATATAAGATACGTAAGAATACATATCACAGTGTATATCCACCATTGCATTTTTAATTCATTCAAGAAATATTTGTTAAGTGATTGTGGCTAGAAATTTACCAAATACCCTCCTTGCCAAGAGAAGTTCATAGTGTTCCAGGATTTGTGGGCCTCTACTCAGATGGGTACCACGCTTTGTGAGAAGGGCTGTGTTCTGCAGAGGAGGAGGGGCAGCTAATCATGACAGGGGACTGAGGCTGGAGGATGGTCTCTGCACACTGGTAATGCTTCAGCTGAGTCCTGAAGGAGGGGTAGAAAAACACGAGGTGCCACGCCAGGAAGAGAGAGAGAGCATGGATTATTCAGCTTTAGCAAAGACAGCTGTAATCCGGGGGGCATTCTGTGTGTGTGTGTGTGTGTGTGTGTGTGTGTGTGTTTGTGTGGAGGGACCTGCACAGAGATGGGGCTAAAACAGTCGCTCAACAGGAGAGTGTTGTAGTTGAGTCTGTCCCCAGAAGTACAGTCAGGTAGTACTTTGAGATGGTAGGTGGTGAGAAAAGACTCCAGGTGAGAAGTTATGAGGGCATTTTTACCTGAAATCATGTACTTATTTATATATTATTCTTTCTTTCAGCACAAATTTACATCTGATACTTGCCTTAAGGAAAGTGGAGAATAAATAATATTAAAAATATAAGAGAGCAGTATCACATGATGGCAAGAATGTGGATTTTGCGTTCAGACTAACCTGGGCTTAAAAACTCACAATTCAGCTGCTTACTAACCATGTAACTAATATGTGGATTTTGAGGGGGTTGGGTGAGGGCTCTGAAGCCAGACTGCCAGCTCCGCCCCTTGCCAGTTAGCTAGTGTGATGCTGAATGATTACTGAGCTGCCCTGTGTCTCCGCTTCCTGGTCTGTAAAATGAAGATAATATAGTACCTACTTGTAGGGTTGCGAGGATGGTCACAGGAGTTGGTAAAGCACTTAGAACAGTCTGACTTCTAGGAAGTACTTAATATCCACTGGCCGACGTTGTTATTATCACCTATGATCTCTGAGCCTCTGCTTTCCCCATTGTAAAATGGAGATTACACTTGTATCACAGGGTGTTGTGACAGTTAGTCCATCTAGAATACTAAGCACAGTCACTAGTGTCTACTACATGCTCAAAAAATAGCTATTATTAAATAATAATGTTATATTTAGAAAAACACATCTGCTGGGACTGGTTAATGGTGTCTCCATGGGAGGGGAGGATATTTCCTCTGCCTTTGAGATCCCTCACACCCCCTAATGGCCTTTGCAGGTACTCTGAGTACCTGGGGTACTCAATTAAGTACTTGCTCAATTAATACTCACTGTGGGTAGGGTTTATGTCTGGGTGCTCCTGTGAGTTGGAGAAGAATGGGAAAAGATGGGGAAAGGTATGACCTGATGTAAATTGGTAGGTTGATTACATTTTAGGCAAGTAAACCATTTTTCCAGATTGATATGATTGAGGTTCTGAGTATGAGCCAGCCCATCTGCTTCCAATCTTCATATGCTAGTTTATTTTACCATCCGCTAATTTGCAGCATACACTGATACACTTTTATTCAATGCCCTGGTGTTCTGGAACTTTCCTATTGCTGTGCCGTCCGCTGAGTGTTCATATCCCCACCAGAGGAATGATTAAGGATGATAAAACCCCAATCAGAAAATGTTTGACTTTTTAGTAGTCAAACACATGATAGCCTTTTTGGTAAAAGATATGATATCTTTTATGGTATGATAATAAAAGAAATTTGAAATGAGCTGTGTGACCTTAGGCTAGTTTTTAAACATCTTTAAGCTGCAATCTCCTCGTTTTTGATATGTGACAATTATAGTAAATATCTCATAAAGTTACTATGAGGAACAAATGAGCTATTGCTTGTAAAGTGCTTAGCACAATGGCTGGTATGTAGTAGGTGCTTAATAAACATAAACTATTTTTAAAATTATTACTCTTCCCTGCTAAAATTCTACTTAAGTATTGCCTGTGCCATAAATTGAGAATATTACATCGCTACCTTAATTCGTAAGATTAGAGCAATCTTTTCATACTGTTGTGCCATGCTTCCATTATTATAACAAGCTAAAAATATTTAGATCCCACTTTGGAATCTAAATATAGGTATCTGTTAAAAATCATCAAATGGCACATTTCTGATTTGTACATTTCATTATATATAAAATTTACTTTAAAAAGAACCATAAAACAAATAGGAACTCTAGTTAACGACATAGACACTGAAGTGTTTAGGGGAAGTGTGTTATTTCTGCAACTTATTTTGAAATGCATAAAAAATAGATGGTTTTATGAGGATTAGGTGTAGACAAGTAAATTTAGTAAAATGTTAATTGTGAAATCCAAGTGATACGTTTATGGCCGTTCACTGTATCTAATTCTTTGAACTTTTCTGTATATATGAAAGATTTTATAATAAAATGCTGGCAAAAAGAATGAATCTCAAATACTTTATGTGTCCTAGGAAGGAAACATTTATTTAGTTTTTACTATGTACAAAGAACTCTGCCAGATTCGAGCAGATATACAAAGAAGTATGTGACACCACCCCTGCCGTAAGGGGCTCACAGTCTGGTTCTGGGAGTAAGACTTTTTAAAAATTTGGCAAAAACTAAAAGGTCATAATATGTCAATTAAATTATGAAGCCGAGGATTTTCAGTCTGTGGCTGAGAGATCCCCAGGAGTTACAGAGCTAGTACCAAAGGTCAACGAATTCTTCTGTGCAAAAATGTTTGTCTGAAGGATGAGGGAAGTTAACAGACCACATATATATTTAACTCTTTTTCGCATATGGACATTCTGTTGTGTATTAAAATACAAACTTTCTTGTCTGAAAATTCACGGTAGGTTTTTGTCATTATGCTCTTTCTCAATCAACAGATTAAAAATAGGCTATCATCTGAGTTCTGAAATATTTTGGTGTTAGAAAGAGGACTTCATTCTCAAGAAGGTTAGAAGCCACTGATCCAAACAAAAGTGCTCTCAGAGTTCAGAAAAAAGAGCTCTTCAGCTTGCTGAGGTCTGGCCAGGCTTCAAGAAGGAGATGGAATCTGAGCTGCGTGTTGGGAAATGGGTAGAATTTGAATAGGTTGAGAAGGGATGGAATGCATTCTAAATGAGGGACCAATGTGAACAAAGGTAGGATAGTTTGGGAGCCTGTGAGGAGACGAGTTTAACTGAAGAAGGAATTGATAGTAGATAAGGTTGGAGGGATCAGCTGGAGCCAAACTGTGGAGGACCCTGAATACTAGGGTAAGGAATTTGGACTTCATCCTGGAGTGAGTAGAGAAGCCACTGAATATTTTGAGCAAGGGATTGACATGGCAAAAGTGTTTTAGGCATTAATCTGGCAGGAGTTTCAGACATAGATTGCATTGGGACAGAGACAAGTAGCAATACAGAAACTCATGTAATCTGCCCAGATTTTATGTGTTATAAATCTGGGCTAGTGTGGCAAGAATGAGAGCAAAAAAAAAGGAAAGTGGAGTTGCAAGAGACATTTCAAAGGAGCAGTCATTATTTACCATATATCATTTCTTTTACAAAAAAAGTCAACTAATCTAGACTCTATGTAAGTCATTGCATCATGCTACTGCAGTATCCTATACTTCCTGTAAATAGCATGCTTTGAAATTGACTAACATTTCTTCTTGGCCATGTAAACCCTTAAGTTCAAGTTTAGTCTATACATGTTGATTTGATTTTCATAAGGTTGTACAAGGTGTGCTGTTTCAAAGAGTTCATGTTTTTCTACCCTCTTTTAAGGAAGAAGAGGATGACTTTAATTTTGAAATTTTGGAGGAATAATAATCATATTCCAGATTATAGAGCCAATCCAAATGTAAAGGGATACCTTGTTTTCCAAATGGGAATTACCCAAAGAAAAAACATTTGGTTCATGGATCTATACACTTTTAGGTAAAGAAGAAATAGTTACATGGATACTTATAATATTTAATTTATTAATTCAATTATATGTCTTTAAAATAAGATATTTAAAATATGTAAGTTTAGGAATATTGCTATAGTCCACTTTCATATTTCAAGGAATAATTTTATTCATTCTCTTCACATATATGTTTATCACTTGCTGCCGCTCTTTTAATCATTTGACTCAGTTTTTAAAAACATACATTTTGGAGGAAAATAAAACCCATACATTTCCACCTCTGCCTCATGATTTGAGAAAGGGTACTCATTGGGGCCGGCCCCATGGCCAAGTGGTTGAGTGAGTACGCTCGGCTTCAGCAGCCCAGGGTTTTGCCAGTTCAGATCCTGGGCGTGCACGTGGTACCGCTCGTCAGGCCATGCTGAGGCGGCGTCCCACATGCCACAACTAGTAGGACCCACAACTAAAATATGCAACTATGCACTGGGGGGATTTGGGGAGGAAAAAAACAGAAACCAAAGAAGATTGGCAACAGTTGTTAGCTCAGCTGCCAATCTTTAAATAAAAAAACAAAAAAGGAAGAGCACTCATTAAATCTGTGAGTTGTTCAATGTTGCCATTGAATCCAAACTATAATATAACATTAGGATGGTTATACTTTTTTCTTGTCTTATAGGTTGATATTTGTTATCTGTACGGCATAATTATATGCAAACTAGCTTTTTAGAGGGTCCTTTTCAGGCTTATTTATAGTAGTATTTGTATTTGCCTTTTGGTGGTCATGCCCCATGAATTATTATTAAATCTATGTAACTTACTTACCTCTCTTTCTACCGATTCAGGCAGGGTGCTCTCTAAATGTACAAAAATTCCAATGATTGACCTTGCTTTTGGTTAATGTATCTTCGCCAAAGAGTACTTTCTTCAAAATAACGTAATGGACATGCGTCCTGTAAGTGAGAGGCTTTATAAGAACCTCCACGTAAATTGACTGAGTGATAATTTGGGAGGAATAAAACATAATCTTATGTTTGAGCATATATAGTGTTTTGTTTTTTTGTTGTTTTTTTAAACTTCTTTTTTTTTTCTTTTCTGAGGAAGATTAACCCTGAGCTAATATCTGTGTCAATCTTCCTCTATTTTGTATGTTAGATGCCATAGCATGGCTGCCAAGCAGTGGTGTAGGTCCGCACCCAAGAACTGAACCTGGGCTGCTGAAGCAGAGCGTGCTGAACTTAACCTCTGGGCCACAGGGCTGGCCCTTATACAGTGTGTTTAATTTCCCTATGCAATGTACCTAGTGGTATGAAGTCAATTGTAATCTGTTTTTAAAGTCACTTGTACATTTTTACTTTCATCTATTCCCTCAATGAATATTGCGCTCCAACTATGTGTCAAGCTTTGTGCTAAGTTCTATAGGGATATAATAATGTAAAAAGACGTCATTCCTACTGCTAAAAAATTTTTGATAAAATGGATAAGACTATGAAATGTAAAAAGAGGTAGAACAGAATATGTGTTCTGAGGGTGGTACAAACTCAGATTTAGTAGCTCAAGGAAGAAAATTCCCCCCGAGTAGTAGATGAGGCAAGACCTAACAAAGCAGGAGGGACCTTGGTTGAACCTTGAAGGAACTGTGAGATGTAATGAGAGGGGAATTTTGTAGAACATTTATCATCAGTAGGAAAAGCACCGCAGTACTGCGGGTTTGAGGAGGCTCCAGCGCAGTAGGTCGGGTTGATTTAAATGTTGACCAAATATATGGACGTGTATATCTGTAACATGGGGGTAATAGCGTCACACAGGAAAGTTAGGACCATTAGATATGACCATTTGTTTTGTAATACTCTTGGATTCTTGAAAGTTACTAGTTGTTACTACAAATACGTATAAAGTATATTTGGAAGAAATGGGAAGTAAAGAAAAAGAAAGAAAAGCTTGGTGTTAGAGTCTAGATGTCCTTAAAGATGTCATTAAACAATGGAGTGGTAACAGTTCAGGAGGAAATGGAGAGCCCGCTGAAGACCTCCGAGCCAGGAGTGACTCCCTTAATTGTAGGCTATGGAAAGATAACCACCTGTGCTTCAAGTAGAGAGGGAGAGGCTAAAAGCCCAATTTGCCAACTTTTCCAAGAGAAGAGGTATAAGGTGATTAGGATAGTGGCTGTGAACTTAGAAAGAAGATGGTTGTGAAAGATTAGCACAGTAGAAGTTACAGACTTGGCCATAGGGTGTGAGGAAAAAGGAGCCGGGAGAAATCAGGGTGAAAAGGAAACTTTCAAACTAGGTGGCATGACCATTATGGAGGGATAAGATGATGCTTTTATGTTTGGGCAGGTTGAGCTTGACCCTGATCCAGGCAAGGGCATCGCATAATTGGAATGTGGGGATTGGTCTCTGTGGAAAAGATGTGCATGTGGACAGAGATTTGGGAGTTGTCTACGTGAAGGTGATTTTTTTAAATTGGCAAGGAAAGAAAGAACTGTGAGAGAAAATTTAGATAAGAAGGAGGTGGAATTATGGAACCACAGAGTAGGCAAAGGAAGAAAATCCAGAGAAAAAGACATAGATAAGGGAAAAAGGGAACCTGCCAGGTGTTGTATTGATCAATGAGAAAAGTGTCAGAGAAAGGCCCATTCTACAAAAGAATTAAGGAAAATCAGGACAGAGAAAAGTTTGAATTAGGCTATTAGGGAAGTCCTTTTAGTAAAATAATAGCTAGAAAGGGGTGATGCAAAGGATTAAAGATGGAATAGATGATAAAGGCTGAAGGCAAATTTTCAGGAGACTTGGTGCTGAAAGAAGGAAGAGAAGCATCATGGTTGAGAGAAGACTTAAAAATCGTGGGAAACCTCTCTGTTTTTTGTAGGTAGAGGGAAGTAACCTCTTGAGATGGAATGATTTTAAAGATGTTGAGAGAACAAATAACAAATAATGGAGTGTTGTTGCAAAGGAGGTATGGAAGTGGCACTAAGAATATAGGTGTAAAAGTTAAAATAAAATAAAAAAATAAAGGTGCTAAAGAAAAGGGAACCTCCGTTGAGATTAATCAGTGGGAAACTGAGAAATGTTGCAGGAAGATAACGGAAAGATTTACTGCAGCTTCTCCATTCTTTATAAATAGTGAGGGCACGTGCTGAAGGGGATGGGGAAGGAGGTGTGGTTCTGGGGCTCCAGGAAAGTGGAAGGGACGCAATGGAAATTCAGGCACAAGAAATGGAAAAGGGGGATTGTCAAACAACAGGATGTCTCAAAAGAATATAGAAAGCATAAATTTTAGTGGACTTGATCAGCCTGTGGATTGTGGTCTCTCTCCCAGGCTCAGCCATGCAGAATGGCAGCCAAAGAGATTGCCAATCCTGGGGTTAGAGCTTAGCCAAAAAAAAAAAAAAAAGCTTGGAAAAATGAAGTGACACAGGATTCTGGGGTGAGAGCTCTGGGTTCCAGACTGGGCTTGTGAAGCTGGAATGAGAAAATGGATAGGGGTTTGCAAAGACGGGATACTCTGATGAGCGTTAAGAGCAAGTCTGGCAGGAGTGAGCAAATGGAAAAGGTAAAAGCTGACTTTATTTAGAGGTAATGCAGTTCTAGGAAGCGGTGTGGCTGAGTTGTTTGATAACCAAAGTGGAATGAGGGTCAATCTCAATGAGA
Source organism: Equus przewalskii (assembly GCF_037783145.1). Classification (NCBI taxonomy): domain Eukaryota; kingdom Metazoa; phylum Chordata; class Mammalia; order Perissodactyla; family Equidae; genus Equus; species Equus przewalskii. Next base: position 14,729,007 of record NC_091838.1, read on the forward strand.
TAGAAGAGATGAAGGATATAAACAGTAGTAGAGGATGGGGAAATGGAGCTTTTCCAGTCCTTGAGCGTTATAGCAGGAAACAAAATAGAAAGGAAGACCAGGCGTTTGCCAGGAAAGACAAGTTGGGCTATTACAGTTTGAAGAAAAGTTATGAGATGAGCTTAGATACTGCATGGAGAGAATCTACTGCTCACCCAGGCTGGTATCTTCACTGTCCAATCCTGGGTGAATTGTTCCTAACAGAGGATGGCTCCCAGTCTGGCAGGCAGAGCTGTCCTTTAGGGGTGAACTTGCTTTTACTGCCCTCTTAATTTATAGTGAGAAATATAATTAGTCAAATGGACTGGACGCTTGTCCCCTCTGGTCAGCCTGTCATCTTCCTGGAGATTACTTATGTGACTGCAACATTCAAAGTCTTACCAGAAGTTGCTTGATGAGCACGGAATCATGGTGTGATGGGTTAGTTGGATGACCTTGATAGCTAATGTCACCTGCTCCAATGACCACTTAAATTTATGGTGAAGGAAGACAGGTTTTTCTTTTTTAATGGGCCAGTTATAGTGTACTCACCCTAAGCAGTCCTAGAGAGAGATGCCCACATTTTCTCCTGGAATCCTCTGTCACAATTGCCATGTCCGCCATTCTCCTGCTAGCCTGTTTCTTCAGAAAGCGTATCCACTGATTGTAATGACCGAGGTATAAATTTTCTTAATATAATCACAATTTAGTCTTGCATTCTTGAGTTACATCCAAGTTACCTTGATTTGATTTTGGCTCTCCTGAGGCAATGGCCTCATGGTTGATCTTAGACAAGTAGCTTAGCTTTAGATTCTTCTAATTTGCTTTTCAAAAGGTAATCTTAACTTTAATGTGAAGTTTATACTACCTTTTTTTGGTCCTGTAAGAAACCCTTTGATTTTCTCATAATTACTTTAATAAAGACTCTATAATGATAGAGTGACTATAAAAAGCATGGCCTCTCGACTTAGCACAGTGCTAAGTGATGTGTAAGCATTTATCTTTTTTAATCCTCTCATGAGTGTATTATCCCCACTTAACAGATGTGGAAGCTGAGGCACACAGAAACTGAGTTAACTCTTCCAGGTTGATACTGTTAATAGCAAAGCTAGATGGAAATTCAACTGATAATTCCAGAACTGGCGCTTTTAGCTTTTTATTCAACACTGCTGCCTGCTACTACTCCCCAGAAAGGCATTCAGTGTAGCAGTAATAGAATGCTGCTGCTGCTACTAATGATGATAAGTATAGTTTCAGCTCCTATTGTATAGCAGGTACTTGACGGAAATTTTTATGAATCCTTATTGCATTCCTGTAATGTAGATATCATTTTTAAAATTTTGTTTCTAATTAAGGCTGAAGAGATCAAATAACCTTTAGAAAGTCTTATAGCAAGCGTCACTGGATTCTGATTCCAAAACTGAAGCTCAAAGGCATTGACAGATGAAGTTGGTAGCACACCTGGGGAGTAGCAAGTTGCCCAGTGTAGCTCAGGTCCAGAGGGCATGGTCAGTGAAGCTGCTGGGGCATCCGGGAGAGTAAAGGGGCAAAGGAGGATATGGTGTGGTGGAGATAAAAGAATCCTACCATTCTTTAGAGGGGAACAGATCATTCATAGATTTTTCTTTTCAGATAAGCGGCTTAGACGGGATAATGGTTCTCAGACATGACAGTACCTTGAATCTCTAAGACTTGGGGAAGAAAAAGAAATCAGTATGTAGTGTTTTTAAATTCAAAGCTTTGGAGAAGCACTCTGTTGTACCACCTACAACCTGTTTATAAATGAGAGTGCGCTAGTGAAGATGGGTAAAGTTTTGGTGGCTGGAGATCATTCTAGTCTTTTTAACTTTCCAGTGGGTGTATACGTGGCAGCAGCAAAGCCGGAAGTGGCCTCTGTTCCTTTGGCTCTCGGTCAGAAGCTATTGTACATCACAATACATCACCAGTCTCTTTAGCATCAGGTCCCTGGTGATCGATGTATTCAGTTACAGTACCTGATAAAATCATGACTATCCTGGTAGTTACTTTATGTACATCCTCTTGTCCTTAACAGTGAGCCTTTTGAAAAATTGGATTCATTAGGAAAAGGGAGTCTTTATTCCTCAGTGTACAGATGGATATGTTTGAACAATGGCAAAAAGCAATGTACTTGGGGCCCAAAAGAAAAAGTATCCTCTTCCTTTCCTTCCTATTCTTTTTGCCTGTTTTTAATGGAATGTCAAGTATAATTGAATGTGTCTCTTGGGAGTGAAATCTATATTTGATTAAGCTAATGGTATGGAGAATAGCTGGGGCAGGTTTAGGGCTCCAGGAGTAGGAGTGGTTTTGGTGTAGTCAAGCTTTTGCAAAGTAATTTTGTAGTCCAAGGTACAGCATCATAGACCTTCGTTTTGACAAAGACTTAAAAGTAATCTGAGCTAACATCACGTGCTGCGGAAAAATTTCTTCTTCACCGTCTTTCCCAGACAGGCGGTGTGGCGCTTCCACTTGAGATCTTCCAGCAAGTTCGCTAGCCTAGAAGCGTTAACACTCTTAAGTAGGCAAGGACTCTGGGGGTTTTCCTTCCCACTAAATCCACGGTATGTGGCCTTACTTTGTTGTAGAGTAGCTCTAATTATTGGGAAGTGCCACTTATTGTCATTTCTGCAAGCCTGGGAATCAAAAACATCCAAAGTTAAATCTCCTTTCTGCCACTTACTATGTGACTTTGGGCAACTTCCTGACCCCTCTGTTTCAGTATTTGCATGTGAAACAAGAAGACAATACCTATCTAGTGCATTTGTGAGTTGTGTTCTGAGTCCTACTTGTGGAATTGTTTATAAAAGGATTAATCATAATGTCTATAAAGAATCTGACACACAGTAAGCACCTTACGTGACTGTTTCCCTTGGGCCTAATTCTAATCTTTTGCTCAGCTTGTGGTGTTTGATTATGAGTTCAGATCCCAGTGGTAATCTGTCCAGGACAGAGAGAAATAAAGCTATTGCTTTATATGTATGGGGCAACATATGAGTTCTCTTTAAGGAAGATAAGATAGGATGTGGACAACCCAGTGGGAAACTCAGTAACTGTGCAGTAGCAGTGGCGTACCTGCCTTCCTCAGTCTATGGTTTCTAATGGTTATGAAGAGCGAGATCATTAGGTTGCCTGGAGGCGTGAAGAGAGAAGGGAAATACAGGCTTATGTCAGAATTCATTAGCATCAACGAAGACTTTTAACCCAAACAACTGGTGGAAAAATGGAAACTTCAGTTACGCTATTGTTTGGTCTACATTAAAGCAATCAGTTGCAATGACTCCCTTTAGACTCACTGGTTTTATTTTTCCACTTTGTTTATAAACAGTCTAAATAATTAATTTCTTTGAAAGTGACTATCTGCTGCGACTATTTATAATGCCTATTTTAACACTACTTGTTATGCATGAGTAATAGATTCAAAGGCTCAGGAGGGTGACTTTTGTCCTTGCCCTGATGTTTATAAGAGATTCGCAATGTTGAGAGAAGGAAAAGCTGCGTTTTCTCCACTCCACCATTCTTGCCCATTTCAGAATGTGCTTATTTTATGAAAGAAGCCTCCCCAAATATTCTCCTGGGAGGACCTTCATTTTGAAAAACATGTTATTGATTTTTAGGTAACCTCTAAAATATTATTGCAGTCTTTCTGAAAACCTCTTAATGGGGATGTATAACTTCCACAAAGTAGCCTGGGCAAATTCCAATGATAGCACTTCACTAGTAGTTTCTAGGAAAAACAATAATGCTATCTCTTCATTAAAAAAAAAAAAATCACGGTGGGGGGCTGGCCCAGTGCCGCAGTGGTTAAGTTTGCACGTTTTGCTTCGGTGGCCCGGGGTATGCCAGTTTGGATCCTGGGTGCAGACATGGCACCACTTGGCAAGCCATGCTGTGGTAGGTGTCCCACATATAAAGTAGAGGAAGATGGGCATGGATGTTAGCTCAGGGTAAGTCTTCCTCAGCAAAAAAGAGGAGGATTGGCAGAAGATGTTAGCTCAGGGCTAATCTTCCTCAAAAAAAAAGAAAAATCTAAAGAGAAAAAGGGCAAATATTCTAAGGTGGTCTGGCTTATCTGTCTGATGGGGATTCAGTAATGCCATCACTGTAACAGTGGAGTGGGTTGCTTTTGAGAGCCTATAGCATAAATCTAAATGTTTTTATTTTACACCCTAAGGGACTTTACCAAATATCATATATGTTTTCCACAAACTGTCTGCTATTGGTATTGTTTTAAAATAGAAAACTTCATTTCTGCTTCACTTATATTTAGTGTGGTTTTGGTACTAAGTGTATATCAGATATTGATGAATTGGCAGCCACATATAGCTGAGTAGTAATAATAATCCATTAAATTGAGAACTCTGTTTTTCAGCTATGCTGGATAACTGAGAAAGTGTGTGTGTACACATGTGTGTGTGTACACATGTATGTGTGCAAGTGTGCGCCTGTCCTTGAGTATCATGAAAACCTGCTAGTGTTATTCCCCCTTCTTCAAAACTTTCTGTTCTATCATTTTGACTCTGTTTGGTCAAATGCCTACAAATCCAAGGAAATAATTTCAAATCCGCATTATCTAAATTTTGAGTATTAATAAGCACTCTAGTAAATATGTAAGATAGCAATGAATTTAACTACTTTTAGTTTAAAGTGTTTCTTTTAAAGAGTAACTTGTCACAGATTATTTCCCTAGGGCCAAAAAACTTAACATTTGAATGTTTTTTCAAAAAGATTCTATTAGGAATATTAATTTGATTTATATTAAAATACAAAAAGATTGATTTTTTAAATGATTTTCTTGTAGCTATTTTGAATGTTATCTCTTCCCTACTGTGCTTTTACAAATAAGTATTAATTGGGTATATGATATATGTTGTTTATTTTTGTAGTTAAAACAGAGCCAATGAGCAGCAGTGAAATAGTTTCAACAACAGCAGACGGGTCTTTAGACAATTTCTCAGGTTCAGGTAAGGAATAAAATTAGATTTTCACATTGATACAAAATATTATTTTTCCTAGTTTATTATATACAAATATATATATGTGGGTGTATGTATACATGTGTGTGTGTATGTGCATGTGTACATGTATATTTTGTAGAATATAGCATTTCTCAGTGACGTGTTTGAAGTTGTGATGTTTTTATTCAGTGTGATGAAGTGTTTGCTGAAAATGTTGGTGTCCTCTAAAGGAGATGAAATCAAAAGGGGTTTGTTCTTCTCCTTTCTCCTACTAAACTCTCCTTCTTATGTTAATGACTCCTTCCCTTTGTCTCTCAGTTGTATGATTTTTCCAATCACGGAAATTTAGGTAGGCAGAACTTAGCTTCTGATACCCCGTAAGCAGGCTCACCCAGCCATCCTCTTAAATAACTATTATGTCAACAAGAGATCTAAATTAAATAGACTTTGTAAAGCAGCTTTCATCCTAAAATTAGTTTTCAAAGTCTTTCACATTAAGAAAGCCTGCCTCCAACAAACAAAATATCCAAGTTTCAGGTCTATGATAATGAAATTACTGATAAGAAAGTGACCCTGATAACAAAGTAACTGTGAGGATATGATTATATATTTGCCACATTGCCCAGCTTGGACTATTTCAATTAAAAATTATTTCTATCAGAAGTAATTCTTAAGTTGTAACGCTTTTCATATTGTCTGCTCTGTTTGTAAAAACCTCTCAATCGGAAATGCTATACTTTCATAAATTTGTGATTGATTTAATCTAGCTCTCAGGATCATTTAATGCATACCACAATGAAAAGGAATTACACATAGATATACAATGAAATGTTAATGCACAACTTTTATACTAATGATGCCAGATGGAAGCAGTAAGGAAATAACAAAAGGAGTTGCAGTTTTTTTCGTAAAACATTTACTAGAATTTGACTTATGCTAGGCAGTGTGCTTGATACTATTATGGATTCAAAGATATATGAGAATGGTCCTGGTTTGGGGCTTAATGGGTTGCAAAGATGACCATACCATCACAGTACAGCTTGATACGGCCAGAGGGAAGCCCAAGCATCCCCAAGAAAACCCAGGAAGGACCCAACAGCGACGGAGTTGGGGTGGGCTGGTCAGGGAAGGTTTCCTGGAGGAGATGCCTGCACTCAGCCTTAAAAAAATGAGTAGGAATAAAGCACATGTAAAGCTGGGGAGAGGGAGCTAGACAGATGGAGCATCCCATGGGGGGAGACCAAGGCAAAGAGGCATGGAACTTGGAGCAACTGCTAATGGTTTGGCATTCTTGGTGTGTACGGTGTGAGCAGTGAGGGGCGTGCTGGAGAGGGAGGCAGGGGCCAGAATCTAAAGAGGCATGTGTGTTCTGCATGGCATTGTATTCTGTACTGAGTGCAGTGGGAGGCATCAGAGACCCCATTCACCTATAGAATCGTGACTGGCAGGATGGAAGGGAGGATGGAGAATTGAAGTGGAGAGACCAGTTAGATTTTTTGCATTAACTTGGGCAAGAAATTCTGAAGACCTGAGATAAGGTGCTGGCAATGAATGTGGAAAGGTGGTGGATTAAGATGTATTTATGAAATAGAATTTATGGTCATGGTGACTAACGAGCATGGGGAATGAGTGAGGCAGAGAGAAGTTAAGAATGGAGGAATGCAAGAGGAACGTGATGGAGACAGGGGCGGTGGCTTCGGTTTGGGGCATGTTGATGATGAAGTAACATCCACCTGAAGGTGTCAGAGCTAAGGAAAAATCTGGAATGGAAATTCTGAAAGAGTACGGAGAGTTAAAGCCAGCGGGGTATAACAGGGCTGAAGACAAAATCCAGGGAAAACCAGTATATAAGAAATAGGCGGAGGATGAAATGGAAACACAGGTAATTGGGGAAGAAGGGAGAGCGTTGAACTGGAAGTGAAAGCAGGAAGAATTTCAGAGAAGAGCTGTTCTAAATGATAGATTTGTATTCAGCTTTTAAAATAGTTTTTTAGGGGCCGGGCCGGTGGCTGAGCGGTTGAGTTGGCGTGCTCCTCTTCAGCGGCCCAGGGTTTTGCTGGTTCGGATCCTGGGTGCAGACGTGACACTGCTCGTTAGGCCATGCTGACATGGCGTCCCACATGCCACAACTAGAAGGACCCACAACTAAAATATACAGCTATGTACTGGGGGGATTTGGGGAGAAAAAGCAGAACAAAAAAAAGAAGAAGATTGGCACAGTTGTTAGCTCAGGTGTCAATCTTTAAAAGAAATAGTTTTTTAAAAAACTTAACTACATGAGAAAATCTTAACTATATTAAGTGAAAAGCATGTTACAAAAGAGTAATATTTTCAGTATAATCACAGTTTTTTTTAAATAAAAAATATTTATGTGTGTGTATATTTGAGTGTATGTGTATAAAAATTAATGATGGCTCTCTCTGGATGGTGGAATATAATTAGAATGTTATTTCTTCTGCTTTTGTCTAAATTTTTTTACAATGTGTATGTATAACATTCATACTTTTAAAAAGTAATAATTTTAAAGTAATAATTTTAATAATTTTAAAGAGAGAGTTTTTTGAAAGTACCTATAGAAAATAATATTGTATTACATCACTGTTTTTCCTGATTTTCATAACCGTATTGTGGTGAAGGAATTCCTTGTTTTTAAGAAATATACACTGAAGTATTTATGAGTAAAGGGACATCATGTCTGCAACTCCAAAAAAACGTGAGCTGTCCATGTGTGTGCATACACACATATATAGAAAGAAAGAGAAGAGAGGATAAGGCTGATGTCATAAAATGTTATCATTTGGGGAATTTGGGTTAAGGATATTCATGAAGTTCTACTATTCTTGCAACTTTTCTACTAGTGACAAATTACGTCAAATAAAAAATGAGAACTGTCAATGGGTTTAGCCTACAGCAGTTCCAGTGGACAAGTGGGCTTTGCATCCCCCCGTGCCCATTGGCCCACATGCCCCAGTTCTGTGTCGCCAACATAGTTCCTAGCAGATAGTATGTGTTCATCAATTTTACTGAGTGGATGGATGATTTAATGCATAAGGTGAGGAAGTGGAGACAGGGAAGACAAAAATGTCTTTCAAGGACATAAGTGGTAGAAGGAGAAGAAGAGAGATGGGCCATTAGAAAGAGGGATGTAGGGTTGAGGATGGTATTCAGAAGGTCAGCATGGTTTTGGCTGCCAACACAAACTTTGTAGAGCTGGAGGTTAAAGGTGTAGGCACACTGGGGATAATTGATGGAGGGAGGTCCCTGATGGGACAGGGATGGCTTAAGTCCAAAACAGAAATGGATCAGCCTAGAAAAGGAATAACTTTTTCATCGAAACATCAGGGAAGATGGAATGGGAAGTAATGCAGATAAGTTTGAAGGGAGGAGGAGGCAACACCTTGAGGGAATTCCTGCCTGATTCCCCTGTTCAAACTACCCAGGGCTCCCATTCATCTCTGAGTCCTTGCAATAGCCTCGAACCCCATCAGACTTTACTGCCTGCCTCCCTGCTTCCCGCGCTTCCTCCAGTCAGGGCCTCGGCACTGGCAGGCCCTCTGCCTGGAACACTTCCCTATTCACCTGCCTGACTCCCTCACCACCTTCAGTCTGTGCTCACATCTCCTCTTCTCAGCGAGGCTCTCCCTGACCACCCTACTCAGTGTCACAAAACTCTCACTATAGACCTCCAGTCTCTCTGACGTGCTAACTGCCCCCCACCCAGTAACACTTAGAACCTTTTGCAAACGTTACCATTTACTTGTGTATTAGGTTTATGGTTAATCTCTCACCTCCACCAAAACGTAAGCTCGTGATGGCAGGGATTTTGTCGTGTTTTGTTCGTTTGTATCCCCAAAACCTGAAAAGTACCTGGCATATATTAGGCACTCAGGTGATTTGCTAGATGAATTAATGACTACATGAATGAATGAGTGAATGAATGATGGCTTCTACATTCTCCTCTGAAGTGACTCAAAATGAGAGTGGTGATAGTCTTATGAGCTTGAAGAGAGGGAGAAGATTGAAATAGATGCCGTGAGGCGTTGGAAAGTTTGAGGCTGTTCAGAAACATAAAGGAGGATTGACAGGTGAGCCAAAGGTCCAAACAAAGGCGGAACTAATGAATGTGCAGCCTTTATGGTAGAGTGATTTTTCTCTACAAGGGCTCAGCTCCCCAGGTAAAAAGACATTGCTCCTGATGCAGGGTTGAGGATTTTCCAGGTAGGGCATGGAAGAATATGGAGGGAAGAGAATTGAGGTATCAGTAAAAGAGTGGTTTAAAATAATTATTCACGTATCCAGGATAGGTAGAAAGAAAGTGAAGGTAAGAGATATAAATTGAGAGAAGATAAAAATGTCAGGAGTCCTGCATCTCGTGATGAGGTTGGCGAACAGGTGAGATGGGAATAAAGGGGTGAAAATTAAAGACAAGATGTTCCTTCCTTAATCTCAAAACTCAGGGAAGGCCTCCACTGTGTGCTTCTGTAGTTCATTCTCGGTATTTCCCTTCTTCAGCCTTCATCACTACTTTTAAAATTACTTTTCCTTGTCTTTCCTCCTGCTAAACTGTAGCTCTATGAGAACAGAGGTTCTGTTCGTCTCGTTCACACTTAACAGTCCCAGTGGTCCTCATGGAATCAAGCACATGAGAGAGGGTCGGTAAATGTTTGTTCAGTAAACAAATGAAGTAGTCAATGCTGTTGTCATTTGAGACTGTGGAATGAGGAAAAAAGATCCAAGATATGGTCTTGAGCTTGATGGTTGAAGCAGAAGGCCAGAGTTGACGCCTAGATAGAATGAGAAAAGTATTGGGTGTATAACCCAAGATAATGTTGGGACTTGTCAGGAGAGACAGTCAAATACTAAACTTTTTGATAAATGCAAGGCAATGTTTAGGAGGTTGGTCATTCAAGGAAGTGTTAAAGAGTTGTCAGAAACTTCAGAGAAGGAAGGGTTTTATGAGAGAGCAGAAAAACAAGGGTTTGGAAGAGGCAGCAAGGAGGATATGTTTTCAGGTCTTTGTGATATCTGGAATCTGAGATAATGAGCAGCCTCTACTTGGAAAAGATATGCAGGAGAAGCAAGGGCCTCAGAGAAGGGCTTAGCTGAAGGTGGAGGGATAGTTTGATGAAAGACTGAAGCTAGAGAGGATCTTGTTTTCCGTAGATTGATTCTCTGTGTTGGACACAGAGGAAGGGATCCAGGGAGCTGGGGAATTGGGGCAAGGCATAGGAAGCACAGAGCACCATGGGGATGGACATTCATTTACTGTCCTAGATTTTCTTTTTCTTTTTTTCCTCCTTTACATCCTTCCTTTCCTCCCTCCCTCCTTCCTTCTCTCCCTTCCTTCCTCCTCCCTTCCTTCCTCCTCCCTTCCTCCTTCCCCCCTCCTGTCTTCCTTCCCTCCCATCTTCCTTCTCTTCCCTTCTGTCTTCCTTCCCTTCCCTTCCATCCTCTTTCCCTTCCTTTCTCTTACATATTCCTTCTCTTCCGTCTTCCTTCCCTTCTCTTCTTTCATTACAAAAAGCATGGTGTGCTTCAGTAGCCATGAACAGGACTTAGGGTTTATAAGAGAAAGAGGAGATTAGAGAAAGCAGTCTCCAAGCATTTAACTCCAAGGTGCTCTTTATCTCTGTGGTCACTACTCCCACTTCCTTCTCTATGGTGGCTTAAAAATTCACATCCTGACTATTCTGGGTGACCTGAGGAGATAGACAGCAGGGATAAAGCAGAAATGGAGCCATCCTGACCTTGGTTATAGCTACCTCTACCTCCATCCTTCAAGGAACCCGAGCATCTTAAAGCAGTAAGGAGGCAGCAAGGCTCACTTTCTTCTGGGGAAATTGGCAGGTATCCTGGGGTGGGGAGATTGGAGGGAAGGCATTGATTTTCCAGGGCATGTGGCTGAATTGAAAATTGCAAGGCTGTTTATTAAGTTTTCAAAATATAGTGATGTTTTGCTTATTTACTATTTACCAATGAAAAGCAGTATTTTAATGATTTAAATGTTAACAACAACTGGAGTTGAAAATAATGTGTTTTTAGGGATTGCAAAATGTCTTTGTCTGCTGCTTTCTTCCATTTCCACAAAGTCTAAATTTGTTGAATAAAATGCCAGTTGATGATATTGATCACACAAAGTTGATATCTGATAGTATCTAAAAATTGGAAATAGGAACAGGAATGCTTCTAGAGGAGAAAAAGATATCATGTGAAAAATATGGTTTCTTTATTGTTTCAGTGGTTCACAAAAAGATGTCACTTTTTAGATCTGATTCATTCACTCAACAGTTATGTATTGGGCACCTACCATATGCCAGACACTGTTCTAGGCAGTGGGAATATAGCAGTGAAAGTAGAGAAGGTACTCCCCCTTGCACAGCTTTCATTCTTTCGGGAGAGACAGGTAATAGATAGATAAGTGGTAAGTGGTAGTGTCAGTAAATAGGCAGTGAAAAGTGCTATGAAGAAAATGAAAGCTGACCAGAGAATATAGTGGAAGAGCAGGTGGGGGTCTCTTTTAGAGGGAAGGCCTCTCTGAGGAGAGGGCATCTGAGCAGAGATCATAATGAAGTGAAGGAATAAGTTTGGGTTAATCTAAATGTAATAGGAGGATAATGGGGATTGGAGTTGAAGGCAAGGGGGCGTTGTGACATGATCCAATTTATATTTTTAAGAGATCACTGTTGGTCGTGTGGAAAATGCTGTATGGGGGAAGAGTGGGGAGAGGGTAAGGAGAAGGAAGGAGATCAACGTTTCCCTGGTTCAGATGAAAGATGGCTATGTTGTTAGTCCATGTCCTTCTTAGAAGAGCCACTGAGGCAAGAATAAATGTGCCGGGATTCTTTTAGGGGAAAGGAGTGGAGGAGAGAGGAAAGGAAGGTGAGGTGAGGTGGGAGTGTCCTAGACTTCTGTTCTCTGGTGGCCACAGTGTTGGTGATTGGAACAGGGTGGTAGACGAGAGGAAGTGAGAAGTTGTCAGATTTGGGATCTCTGAAGGGAGAGCTGACTGGACTCATGATTAAAGGGTTTGAGGGAAAGAGAAGAATCACAACTTACTTCTAGGCTTTTTTCCTGATTGTCCAGTGAAATGAGGCTGACGTCAGTGAGATGGGTGTCTGGGGAGCGGTGAACTGAGGACTGGCTAACTCTGAGATTTCTACTCACCTTCCCAGCGGCTTCTCAAGCTTGTGAATATCATTTATCGTGGGGTCTCCTCTCCCTTCCTACAATAGGATTTGGGGAGCTGCTTTAACTTACATGTTAGAAGTAGGGGAAAGACTGAAATAATAGGAAACAAATATGCTAAAACACATTTTATGTTTTAAATAAAGGTATTAGTTGTCCTTATGTTCCCAAAGCTCTGAAATGTGTAATTTAGAGTTTACTAATAAGATAACCATTTTATTTACCTCAGTAAGTGGTCTGGGAGCATTCTTTTTGCTTTAGGTGATTCTAGTCCTGTGAAATTAAGACTAATCTGAGTTTCTAGATTATTATTTTAAAAAGTAAAGGTGTTTTAGGCAAGTAAGAGAAAAAGTAGCTGAGTATAAGATGGAGGCTTCTTGACTTTAGGCCACACAGAGATTGCAAGGATTTGGATTTAGAGAAAGCCCAAAAGATATGGCTTATTATATGCATTAAATATTCATTAATTTTAGGTGCACATAGGTAGGTAGGAGCAGGATGCTCGGGCAGCATCCTGGGTTCTTATTCACACATATTTCTTAAGGAACACTATTCACTCCAATTTATATTGCCAAAGAGCTGAATCAGGTTCTTTATGTATGTTTATAAATAACAAAATAATGTAACCATCCTTCACGTCATTATGGTTTAAAAAAATCTACTCTGCTTATGACCGAAATCTCACATTCCCGTTGAACAAATACTGTTTATTGATTACCTACCATATGTCAGGACCTCCAAGTGCCAAGGAAACAAAGGAGAGTAGGAGGTCCTTGGCCCCAGAAGCTGCTGGTTAGCAGAGGAAACTCGCATCTGTAGGCTACATACACTAACCGTGATGCATTGTGGTAAGTGCTGAGGTGCCAGTGTGTACCACATCCCAAGAAAGTACCGAGAAGGAAGACATTATCCTAAAGAGAAAATGATGCTTTAGTCCCACGGAGGAGTAAGTGTTTGTGAGGCAGGGGAAAGAAGAGCATCATAAGACAGATGGTTCTGGGGTGAAGAACAACCAAGACAGACGTGACAATGCACGGCGTGTAGGGTGGCCTCGAGTCTCGGCGAGGCTACATACTATTAAACCCTAGGGCGGCTGGGGTGGAAGCTTGACTCCCTCTGTACACTCTGCCAAGGACTTTGGAATTCTTCTTAAGGACAATGGGAGTGCAGTTCAGAGATTGTAAGCTGGAAAATGGACATAAAGAGGTTTCCATTTAAGAAAGATCACAGTGGTAGCAGGAGTGACAGGGCAAGGGGCATGGCTGGCTGTCCCTGGATGGAACACAGGGAAAGTAGCCAGATGGCTGTGGCAGTAGTCCAGGTGAGACGAAATGAGGATCTGACCAGGACAGGAGAGTGGGAATGGAGTATGCACGACAGATCCACAAGCAATTTCTGGATTTGGGATGGGTGGTTTGAGAGTCATGAAATAGAGTGAAAAAACAGGATAATTTTGAGGTGTCTAGTTTCTATGTAGGAGGTCAGGAGATAGTATGTTTTGGTGGAAAGACTCAGGCAGACGTGCGTTCACGTACCAGCTTTCCCATTTATTTGCGTGGACGTTTTAAGTTCTATCCCCATATGTAAAATGGGGCAAAGAATCCTGCTTTTAAGCATTTTCCCGGACAAATAGTGATACTGCCCATTGAGTAGAATTAAAAACACAGAAGGAAGGGCAATTCTGGGGACAAAGATAGTAGGAATCTGGGAATCTAAAATAATAAACACTTATTGCACATTGTATTATGCACTTTATGTCAGTTATCTCCTTTAGTCTTCACAGCAGTCCTGTGAAGTGCAGGGAGCGGTATTGCTGTCATTTTACACAAGAACATATCAAGGCTTAGAGGAATCAAATAGCTTGACTAAGACCAACTAGAAAAGTTGGAACTTCAATCTGAGCTGAAATTAAATTCTGGTTCCAGAACCTGTGCTTAATTATCACAGTCTGCAGCCTCCCAAATCTCTTTGTTCATGTGGACACACATACACGATGCATAGAATCTAAATCAAAGCTTCCCAGAATTTACCCTGTGTAATAACCCTGATACCATCTATTCTGTCCTTCTGTTTGTTTGTAAAAACTTGCTGGGTGCAACCTGCTAAGCTGAGTTCATGATCTTTCTGTGGGTTGTGACCTCAGTTTGAAAAGCACAGGGGTAGAACTAAAAAAGAATAAAAGGGATTTCTGTGTCTCCTATCCTCAGGTGGCATTGGGATTTTGGTTTTGTTGTAGTTTCATTTTTTCGTAGCTTATTTATTTATTTATTTATTTATTTTTTAAAGATTGGCACCTGAGCTAACAACTGTTGCCAATCTCCTTTTTTGTTGTTGTTGTTGCTTTTTCTACCCAAATACCCCCCAGTACACACTTGTATATTCTAGTTGTGGGTCCTTCTAGTTGTAGCATGTGGGACGCCACCTCAACATGGCCTGGGGAGTGGTGCCATGTCTGCGCCCAGGATCCGAACTGGCAAAGCTCTGGGCCGCCAAGGCTGAGCGTGCGAACTTAACCACTCGGCCACAGGGCTGACCCCCTTAAAGCTTATTTTTAACTACAGTTGTCCAGGGAAGATATTACTTCTCCAGCAACTCTGCTGGAGAAGTCTCCTTTGCCCTTGGCCTCTTAGAAAAGGGGAGTAGAAAAGGTTGTAGTCGCAGATGACCTGGGCAAGCGGTAGTCTGTGTTCTCTCGCTAACCCCCCGCTTCTATAGACTGCTGTATTTGCCTAATCCTCCCACTCCTGTTTGTGTGGCGGCCTCCCCACGTGTGACAGACAGGACTTGTCTTTGCATGTTTGCATCTGCAGCATCAGTGCCTGGAATAGAGTAGTGACTCAACGTGTGCCAAAAGACGGGGGACCCCAGCCAGGTTGGCCTGCCATCTCTTTAATATGGACTCGTCTCTGCCAGACTGACGGCCAGAAGGCTGAAGTCAGGCAGCCTGCAAGAGCAGTGGCGATCCAGACCTCTTATATTGTTGCTGGGTTCGGCCTCTTTGCTTGCCGAGGAAAGGATTGTTCATAGGTTTTGAGATTCTACTTCAACTCGACCACTTTCTCCCAGACACAAGCTGGAAAATTTGAGAATCATAAATGAACTGGTGTGTCATCATGAAAAATATGTAAAACTTAGAGTGCATGGAACCTTATGAAGGGTTTTAATGTAGAATGCAGTTAATAAATGAGAGAGCCTCTGAAGAAAGTGATTATTAGTGGAAAAAGAAAATAAGCATATAACATCTTATAACAATTGTACCTGAAGGATATGCATCTTAGCCAGATAGAGGATAGAGAGAGTTTGAGGGAAGAAAAAAAATATATAGATAACTGTGGGTATATATGTATGCAAATATAAGTGTAAATGTGTGTAGATGTATATATACACATAGATAGATAGCCCTTACTCACAATGGAAGAAGCTGAGAGCTACCATTTTGTGGCCGTATATTAGCAAAAATGAATTTTTGCTTCTTTAGTTTAGAATGAACATAGAAGAACATTTGATAGGAGAGTTGAGTGCATTTCTGAGACATGTTGAATCAAGTATGTGCAATTAAAAAGAACTGAAATTCTGCTTGAACACTTAAATAACCTCTTTAAGAAAAACAAAAACAAAACTTTGTACTTGGACCCTGACGTTGAACACATGTAACTAAGAGACAGAGGAGCGCCTGCCTCAGCACAAGAAAAAACAGGCTTAGCTTGCAACTTGAGAAATTCAAGATAGTTACAGGAATGCATTTTTACTAAAAAACCTTGCTAAATCAGTGCAGGCAAATGAGGATCGGTCCTAGTTTTCCTCACCTGAGAGAAGATTAGACCATGTTTCCGGGCCATAGTCTCAGGTGTGTGTTCTCGTTGAGCGTGAACAACAGGCCAGATGACCTTTCGGGTCCTGCCCAGCCCTGCATTTCAACTTCATCCCCCTCCCCCAGCGTATCTTTCCAAACAGTAGCCAGGACTCTGTGCTCTTAAAGTATCGCCACTGTAAAACCGATCACAACATGCGAACAGGTATTTAAGACGATTGTGACTATGTTTTCTAAGAGTTAACTTAAAATTAGAACCACTTAATTCGTTCCTATAGCTTCCTCAATATAGTTTAACTTTCTGTTAGGCTGACCACAGGAAATTGCCATTTCTGCAGGCCACAAGGGTCAGACATCTGCCATTTCACGTGGTCAAACTATCATTCAAACTATTCAATGCTTTATACATATTTTGCTTTGATTATTGTGCATTATTTTTTTTCCAGCAATTGGGAGCAGTAGCTTCAGCCCAAGACCAACTCATCAATTCTCCCCACCACAGATTTACCCTTCCAAGTAAGATGTATTTTCTCTTAATCAATAAATAACTTTTCTGAGTAGTCTTTTTACCTGATTTCAAATCATGTCCTGTGCCCATATGTTACATCTTAATTTAAACTAAAGTGCATTTCGTACAGACGTCAATGTATTTATGCAAATTTATTTTGAGCATCGCCTAGTAGAGACACTGAAGTGTCTCAGTACTTGGTATGTTATGTTGGAAAGTTATACTTGAAGAGACAGTCTTGAACTGGATTTTGTGATGTGGTGTTACTCAGTTACCTTGCATGTTTCCATCTAATGCATGGGCTTTCTATTTTCTGTCATTTCTGACAAATAGCAGACCATACCCACATATTCTCCCTACCCCTTCCTCACAAACTATGGCTGCATATGGGCAAACACAGTTTACCACAGGAATGCAACAAGCTACAGCGTATGCCGCATACCCACAGCCAGGACAGCCCTACGGAATCTCCTCCTATGGTGAGTAATCCCGCTGTGTTAGTGGTGGCATTATCCAGTGGGCGTGCCTGGGTGTGTGAATGTTTCACAGGAGTGGCACTCCAACTGTCGTCTGGGGCCACTTTAGAAAGTGTTATCACCTTTTGCGTCTAAATTTTTGATATGATTGTTTCTAATGAGCATTATAAGAACAAGGGGTTACTTATCTTGAGGTCAGAGGTGACAAATTGATTGCTTGGTTTGTATGCTGTCTTGCTCTTATTTTTTTCCAATTATATCTCAATTCTTAAATTGCCATTTGAGCACTTGGCTCTGGAATCCAAAGTATTTTGGTGCATATTTGTGATAAAATGTCTGTGAATGAAGTCTTTTGGAGTAAAGATTCATTTCCTATTTATCAGATGCCAAGCTATGATTAGGGAAGCATACACAGAATTCAACAAACTATTGCTCTCAACTTGAAGGTGGCAGTATTATCAAATGTCAGCATTATCAACCATTAGAAAAAGAGATCTAAGGGCTGGCCCGGTGGCACAGTGGTTAAGTTCACACGTTCCGCTTCTTGGCGGCCCGGGGTTCGCAGGTTCAGATCCCGGGTGCGGACATGGCACCACTTGGCAAAAAGCCATGCTGTGGTAGGTGTCCCACATATAAAGTAGAGGAAGATGGGCATGGGTGTTAGCGCAGGGCCAGTCTTCCTCATCAAATAAAAGGAGGATTGGCAGTAGTTAGCTCAGGGCTAATCTTCCTCAAAAAAAAAAAAAAAGAAAGAAAATAAAAATAAAGTAAAAGAGATCTATATACCAGGGCTTGGGCCGCACTTTAAAGAGACAAACCAGGAAATGTTTAAAGCTCATGGTGTAATTTAACTCCATTGTTACAGGGTCAATACCTGTAAATTAAAAATGAACCCAGCAAAACCCCAAAGTTTAACTTTAAAAAATCTTAGAATTTCAAAATACTTTTTCTTCAATTGAATTGCGATTGTAATTGTAAACAAATTGTGATTTGTTTGAAAAAAATAGGGATTATTGGCATTCTATTAAGAAAAAAACAAAACCTAGTGATCGAAAAAAAGTACATGTAAGTTTGAGGAAAGCACTGGTAGAATAAGTACAGAATTACACAGAATTTTTGTTACCAATATTCTAATTATGCTTCTGCTGCCACTATTGTTTTGTAATATTCTTTTCTGCAGTATATTGAAAGAAATAATGTTCTTTGAGCATTTCATTAGTAATTAGAGGGTAAATTACTTTATTCCTTTTCATTCTGTCTTTACCCCAAACCAAATTGACCATATATAAATTTCTTATAAAACATATAGAAATTAAAATCTAAATTATATATGAGTTCACTCTTTATAGTTTTATTCCAAAACTATCAGAACTGAATGTTACCTAGTTAGATATTTTTAAATCAGACTTTAGAAACAGCCTTAAAATGGACTGTCTAAAATTATCTTTCATTTTTATAACTTATTCAAGGGTTCTCAAAATAAATATTAGCTATAAATCAAATTTGTATGTAATTTAGTTTTAAACTACTCTTTCGCTAAAAGAGGAGAAAGGATCTATGATTCGAATTGCATAGCTTCAATTCTCTAATGTGATTAAGGCAGTCCCCAATTTATATTCTCAAAATTTATTTGTAAGCTGATTATTTGAAGTGTAAATGTATTTTCCAGTGCAGACAATAGTAAAGTACTGTAGATCTGCCAATGCTACCATGGGAAGGTGCCATTCATCGTTAGTGAATGTCCCTGCTGTCTGAAGTGGCTGTTTCCAGAGGGTGAGAGGAGCAGAGGTTCTGAGAATAGAATCAGAAGGAGTAGAGTGAGGATGGGCATTTTAATGTGATAGATGGAGATTGAGGAGGTGGTGAGAGTAAGGCTCAGTGTAAAGGGCTTTGATCCCAGGATCTTCCATACTTATAAATCTCCTGGGAATAATTCTGAGTCCTTAGTGTTTTCCTGACAAGGAGATGTCCCCAGTGCTTCTGACCAGGCATTCTATTTTTCTTGGTCTAGTGCACTGAAAAATACGGCAGCCTTCTCTCCATTGCTTGCCCATGAAGGCAGACCACATAGTTTCAGATTTTTAACTGCTGATAGTCAAGGTCCTGATGGTGTTAGAAGACTTTCTCCAAGGACTTGTGCCCCCTGACTTTTTACTTAGATCCTGTAAGAAAAGATAGGCAAATCTTTTCATAGTAAGAATAGATAAGTGGGGAAGGAGATCTACTGTTCTTTCTTCAGTGGATCTGCTTGGTGTTGACCAATGAGATGAGTTTGCCAGCTTGTGAGTAGAAACCATGGAGATAGGTGTGGTTATGGACATTTCGCTTCCTCTTCCTGCCTTCCTCACCTGTTCTTATCACAAGGATTCCCATCTTGAACCTCCAGGCTAAAAACAGAGGTGACACAGGTGAAGACTGGAAGCAGATCATTATAGCTTCAAATGCTCTAGAGAAGGGAGAAAATCCCTACTGGAAAAATCACCAAGAGGGAGTTTCTAGAACCATCAAGCCACCTGTCTTGGGCAGATGTTTTTCCAGGGACCATTTATATGTGTGGGTTATTCATTGGCTTGATTGCCTGTAGAGAGAAAGTCATATTTTTTAAAATGTTAAGGTTCTGTTAAGACTTAATGTTAAGGTCATGGTGAGGTTATTTCGAGATACTCCAGGAATTAGAGTAGGCTTTCTCGGCCAAGAGTCAGATTCTTCCACTGCCTTCGGAAAGTTACCTAACTTTATTCTGCTCATGAAACTCCCCTAAAATGGAAATAAACAGTGAGACTACTCTGTAGTCTAGATCCCAAAGATACCGTTTATCTTAAGTGCAAAGTAAAATTATTCAAAAATGTGAATTCCCTTGGCAGAAGTTTTCTTCCCCTCCTTCTGTGGGAATTAGGGACAGTTGTTAACTTTCATGGCTGTCTTTAATTATGATCCAGGGCTGAGCCTGTGCAGCAACACTGCCAAACCCGAGTCCCAGAGTTGAGTTGTCAGCCTGGTGCTTTGGAAAGTATTTAGGGCCAGGAATACATTATTTTTATATTACAACGTGATAAAAAGAAAGTGTAATTCGGACTACTTTTCAAACAATTATATTTGAATAAATACTTGAAACTACCAGGGACAAAAGGGAACTTCTGGTCACCTTCACTTGCGTATAAATCACTATGGTTGTACAGGATTCACTTCTTTAATATTCTGCTTCCTTTGTGCTTGCTTTCTGGTGGGATCTGGATATTTGGGAGAAACTTTTCCCCTGTGTTGCTTAGTTCTGTGCCCAGTATTGCTTCCTCTGACTTCAAAATGAGTTATGTACTAAAGTCAGCTTTGTGGTAGAAAGAATAAGAAAAAAAAAAAAGAAGAAAAGAATTCTGTGAGGCTGGAGACCCCAATCATAATTTTTGGAAAAAAGTGTTCTAATTATGACACTAATCAACATAGCAACTTTTGGAATAGCTTAGCTAAAGTTTAATTCTGACCATTTCTTAACTATAAAGGAGATGATCTTAAACTCTTGTAAAGCAACAAAAGTAAGTATAGAAATGATATCACTGGAATTAAATTTTATAGAAAATGGAATTCAAAAAAACAGCAACAAAGCACAACGTGAATAGGCCTTCAAATCTGTAATAAGCCTATTTTTTTAAAAAATAGAAGTTACAGTTTGGGGTATTTCACTCTAAGCATGTGTTCCCTTGATTACTGAAATAATCCTGGGAAGCGTTTGTGACTGAACAGCTGTGGGAGTGTTTTTGTATATTTACCAGCTTTTGCAAATGAACAAATAGATAAGCTATCACTAACTGATTTAGGTGCATTGTGGGCAGGCATCAAGACTGAAGGTGGATTGTCACAGTCTCAGTCGCCTGGACAGACAGGATTTCTCAGCTATGGCACAAGCTTTGGTACCCCTCAACCTGGACAAGCACCATACAGCTACCAGATGCAAGGTCTGTGTGCACGCTGACATTGCTCTTTTCGTTAACCCTGTGCTTTCTAAAGTAGAATTTGATGTTCTGTGGAAGCAGTGGATAATGGTGGAAAGTGGACTGGGCATAGAGGCTAGACATCTGCTTCTAGTTCCATTTTCTTCACTTCATTGCTCTCTGGGCGGAAAGTTTCAGATTGATAACATCAAGGGGTTAGACTGAAAGATCTCCCAAGTTCTTTTCAAAAAACGCTAAAATTCTTGTGAAGTTGAAGTTTTCTGCCTTTGCTTCTACCAATTAAAAAAGAATGAAAAGAAAGTCAATGATGTAAGAGGTTGTGGTACGATATATGCTAAAAAGTCTGGCACTTGGTATGGCCAACCAACCCTTCTAAAAGGGCTGTGTTCTTCATTTTCATTATCACAGCTCTAGAATTAGAGTGTGCAATGTGTGTTGACTAAATGACCTACCAAATTGGACAGCCACTCAATGCATCGTCAAGATGCAGCTTTAAATTACCGGTCCCTGGGTTCTGATTTTGAAACTATAGTCAAAACATAAGTGCAAGTCAAATGGAACAACAGCTGAAAGTTTAGGTTATCAAAGCAGTTTTCAGGAATACATAGGTACCACTGTAATTAACAGATTATCATGGAAATGTGTCTATAAAATACTTGAAAATAGTTCTCATATAATTTAAACATTCTCCTAATATCTTGTTTTACTGCAGATCAGTTTAACAAATCATATTCAGCCTCTTAATAGTGCCAAGCCATAGTTGAATTAAATCACTGTGGCTACTTTTTGATTGAAGAGATTCTTTTGGCAGTTTTTATCTTCTTTGCCCCTTTTATCTTATTCTTCATTATGTTAAAAATATTTCTTTGCGGCAGATAAATGAGAAAATACAGAGACATAAAAATAATTATAATCAAATATTCTATACATTTATTATTATCACTTTGATATAGATTCTTCTAGATATACAGCATGGGACCATATCATATAATATACTATTGCAACTGCTATTTTCGCTAACAAATATGTTGTAAATATCTTTTCACATCAATAAATTCTGTTCCACAGCAGGATCCTTTTAGTGGTTGCATGATTTAATAGATATATCTTATTTAAGTAACCTGTGTATTACTGGACATCTAGAACAATGCTATAAATATCTTATATGCTTCCTTAATTATTTCCTTTGGGTAAATTTAAGTGTGGAATTGTTAGATAAACTGTTTTAGAGTCTTTTAAGGATTTGTTATATATTTACACAAGGAAGGGCTGTGTATTAGAGTGAACACATTAAATATTTTACTTTAAAAAATTGTTTTGTTAGGTACAATATTTTATTGTTGTTTTCATACATATTTTTTAAAAATTGAGAAGATAAACATTTTTTCTTTTCTTCCGTGGTGGTGTTCATCTTTGTCTCATTATTTCCTATCATAAGATTCTTAAACATTTGTAATGTTCTTTAGGTATATTTCCACTCATTGTTTTTTTTTTTTTTTTTTTAAAGATTTTATTTTTTTCCTTTTTCTCCCCAAAGCCCCCCGGTACATAGTTGTATATTCTTTGTTGTGGGTCCTTCTAGTTGTGGCATGTGGGACGCTGCCTCAGCGTGGCCTGATGAGCAGTGCCATGTCCGCGCCCAGGATTCAAACCAACGAAACCCTGGGCCGCCTGCAGCGGAGCGCGCGAACTTAACCACTCGGCCACGGGGCCAGCCCCACCACTCATTGTTTTTAAAGGTTTTTTTTTTCCTGTAAGGAAGCTAAAATTTTATTGGATGTATTAATGTTTTTTAGATTTGGTTTTGCCTTTGACATAACAAAGCCCTGTCTTAGAAGGATGTTACTTATGTGCTTGATTCCAAAACAAACACCCTGGAGAAGAACTACGTTTCTACACGTGCTGAATATCAGCTGAGTAAAAAGATAAAAAGAATAAAAAGTGATGAAGAGACTTCAGTAATGAATTTAATACTCCTAGGCTCTAGTAATAAAACGGATGATAAAGCAAACAAGGTCTCTTTGCTCGTAGAGGTTGCATTCTTGTCAAGGAGAGAGACAGTAGACAAGCAAACAAATGATACAGTTGTGAGCGGAGTCCTCCGGGAGCTCTGAGGGAAGTAGGGCGCCATGATAGGTCCCATTCTGCACTGGGCATCCGGGTCTCCTTGAGGAGACGCAGGTGCTAAAGGTCACAGGGAAACAGATGAGCACCTTCTCCAAGAGGAGAGCTACCTAATGTGTGGTTCCTGGGCGTCTTGGTTACCAGTCCCTACTGAGCCAAGTACGGAAATTGCAGATGAAGCGTTTAGAAACTTTCATAATAGGTCAATAGTAAATTTTATGTTGGTTAAATCAAACAATAATTGTAAGAAATGGCACTCTCTCTGTCTTTTCTTTTCTCATTTTATTCTTTTAGGAATACATTACTATTGTATTTTGCTAAATTGTCAGTCCAGGAAGGATTAGTGGAAAAAGCTGGTCCTACACCTCAGACAGTTCGAGAAATATTGCACTTGAGAGTTATTTTTATCTTACTCTCCTCTCAGATCAAAAGCTTATGTGGCAGAAACAGTTCTTGAGAGGACTCGCCAGCAATCAGAGTAGAGCGTCATGTTAGAGTGGAGAAAAGAATGGAAATGCAGGAGGGGGAAACAAAGTTACCTTGGAGGAGAAAAAAACTCTTTATTTTAAAAAAGAAGTAAGGGCATGTGTAACACCAAATATAGCATTGCTTTTCTAGCTTCAATTGGGCCTATTGGAGATTGCATTAAAGCTTTTTTGTGTTTTTGTGGGTCCCCTGGTGAATGGTCTTTCCCACAAGATTTTAGAACCCATTTTCCATGACCGAGGTATTATTTCATATGGGTATTTCTACCCGTGTGAAGTGAATGGCACTTCACTCAATTTTAGATTGTTGAATATAATGTGACTTCCATATATGAAGCCAGATAATAATATGCTATTAACTTGAAACTTGCTAATATGATGATGGATAATGATATATAATATGCTATAGATTCCTTATGGCTAGATTAGGATAAATTCTGATTACTATATATTATAAAATATTAAAGGCATTATGAAAAATGCTTCACCATTATTTTATGATTTTGTATACTCAATTGTGGGAGTCTATTGACCTGTGGGTGTCTTTTCAATATGTCTTTTTTAATATAAAAATTTCTACAGTATCTAAAATTATTTTCAAAATACTCCAGATTCTGTTATCCTTAATGAATAACAGTGATTTTTGCTTGTATCAGTCTCATCTTATAGCTATTAAAAGTTCTTAGAGTCCTGGATGAGATTATATATATTTTAGTGATTTGGAAGTATTTTACCTATCTTTTTCTAAAAGATCGTTTCACCTTTAAAATATAAGGTATGATCATTAGTTCTTTAGTGATTTAGCTACTAGAGTTTCATAATATTAGGATTTCATAATACTAGAAGAAATATTCTAGTAACCCAGATGACTCCAACAATTGAAATGTGCTATGTATGCTCTCTGTGTTATGCTGAATAATTTAAAGAAAATTTATGGCCAGCCTGGTGGTATAGTGGTTAAGTTCACACACTTCACTTCAGCGGCCCAGGGTTCATGGGTTCAGATCCCGGACACGGACCTACACACCGCTCATCAAGCCATGCTGTAGAGGCATTCCATAAACAAAATAGAGGAAGATTGGCACAGATGTTAGCTCAGGGACAATCTTCCTCAAGTAAAAAGAGGAAGATTGGCAACAGGTGTTGACTCAGGGCCAATCTTCCTCACCAAAAAAAAAAAAGAAGAAAGAAGAAAATTTATGGTGATTACCTCTTTGGTTCTATCAGATGTAGAAGGACTGGACTAGAGGTACAGTGGCATCTTGCACTCTGGGTAATGGTTCTAGAGTCAAACTGCCTGTCGAACAGCCCTGCCGTTGCTGTCTGTGAGCCTTTTCAGCATGGGGCTTGACTCTTCACGTCTCCATTTCCTGATCTCTAATGTGAGCATAATATTATCTACTGCCACAGTTGTGTTGTGAAATTTAATTGAGATTATCCATGTAAATCACTCTGACCAACATCTGGCACATAGTAAAGACCAAAATGGTTGCTTTCATTTTTATTGCTCTCCTCGTGCTAGTGATGTGGTTACTATTTCTTTATAATTATTATTATGGCCCAACTTTCTGAAATAATGCCAAATTAGGAAGCATTATCTAAATACTCCTCCCTCCCACTTCCCAGGAGAAAAAAAAAGTGAACCATATATTAAAAATTTAATATACACATAATATTATCTACATATTACCAGTAAAGAGAACTCTAAGAACCCAATAAACAAATAAGCATAGCAAAATAAGAGCCAGATCTAACTAATGTCCTGGCAAAAAAGGAAAATCACTGTCAATAAAGGTCAGGCTATTTGTACATGATACAAAAATTAATGGGAGAAACAAGAGGAAACAGCCAAGAACGTGATGAAGACAATCAGAAGAAAGAAAAAGCTGCATTGGCAACAGTGTGATGACTGTTGGGGAGTGGGAGCAGTGGGATTCACAGAAAGACCCCACAGTCATGTCTCTACTCTGAGTGAGAAGAACCTGTGGAAAAAGAGGAGGGAACAGCCATTTAAATGCCAAATTATTTAGTTCAGAAATCAAGATTAGGGAAGAAGATAGGCATGTGACGAGCTATGCTATATAGAGATAGAAAATTCTAGTGCTCGTGCAACAAAATAAAATAACAGCTCTTCATATGTGCCAAGGACTATTCTAATTATTTTACGTATATTATCTCATTTAATCCTTACAACAACCCTAACAATGACTTTTGAAGCTAAGAAGCTGAAAATGTTGGCGAATGCATCAAAATGGAGAATGATTTAGAACTACCAGACCCTGCCTTGTTGTAATATCCTTGAATTATATCACCTATAGGGGTCACTCTTATAGAAGACTAGCAAAAAAAAATGTAGCTGCCTGAAGTGTATGTTTCCTGAAGGGCAGATCTGCTCTTTAAATAACTGAGACACTGCATTACACAGCTAGCTTTGTAAGTAGTCACAAATACGAGCACATCAAACTCTGGAAAACATTTTTTTACAGAACTCACTTCTGAACACTGTCTGTACTTTTAACACTTTCAAGGCACTTAAGGAACAGACTTATTTGGTAATTTGTGGGCATTTTGTCACTGCCTGGCCTTGTGAACCAGGCCAGCTTTGGTGCCCTCGTTCGGTTCAGGTGATCCTTCTCGACTTCTGGTTGCGCCATTCCATGCTTCTGCCATGGCAGGCTTCCATGAATCCAGCACATGCCGTTTTAAGCCAAACCAGGACTGGATTTTTGTTTTACATGCACGAATGCTGAAAGCCCATGAAGTAAAACCTCAGGGATTGGGAAATTTGATTGCTTTAGCCTTTACTGCAAAATTGCTAGAAAATTCTGTCTCTGCTTTAATTATCTCTCTGTACATCCAGGAAAGATTAGAAACTTAAGTTTAACTGAGAAAGACAAAATGTTTGTTCACCCTGAGGAAGGGAAATCCTTGCTATTAGTTTTTGACACTTCCTGCTTTCAGGGTTAGCCTCAGTGTTTCTGGAAGAAGTTTTGGAGGGTTTTTCTTCACACGCCATTGGCAAACCTTATGCAGATGAGCTAGCTGAATGGATGAGTGTGGATGGACAAAAGGTGCCTGGAGACCCCGGGGTCAATTGTATAGATAATGTCAACAGTGCTCTCAGTGCTGCTCACCAGTCAAAGGACACTGACAGCTCGAGTGAATTGGAGGTGTTGTGTGTGAGTTTGTGCATGTGTGTGTGTGTGTGCACACATCCATGCATGTACTAAGAGTAAGAAAACCACGTCAGAGAAACTGCTTCAGCCTTTGATTTACTGACCAGTTTCACAGAGTATCTGCCCAGTTTGCCATAAGCAAGCTTTATTCTCCTTATATATAAAAGAGGCGTCTGACTTAAAATCAAACTTTTAGTTATATTTTTTTAAAATACAAGTTCCGGACCTGTTGCTGGCATCACTATTCATTGACCCCCACATCCCATGCGATATAGACTTATAGTTCCATCTACCACAGAAAACAAGAAACTGTGTTTGTACTTTTGAGACTGAGTCATATACAGAAAATGAAATTTTGTTTAGCAATCTGTTTGAGGGAAGGAGATGCAAAAGATTTTCAAACACAAAAACTATTAAAATTAAATCGAGCTGTTTAACTGGTTAAGCTTCAGCTTTGAGGAAAACCCAGCTTTCCGTAATAACTCAGTCCCAGTGATTCTAAAGAGTTGCAGGTAGTGACCCTCTTTACCCATGTTTCACCTCCACTATCTAGTATTTTCTCTAAAATATACAAGTGTTTGTTAGAAGTGGAGAGGTCTGTCTATGCCACATGGAAGTTAGAAATTAAGACTTGTAAGGACTGTAATTCCCTTCCTTTGGAGAAATGAGTTTGGGATTTGAGCATATCAAAAATCTTGGTTGGTTTATTATCGTAGTGTATTCAAAGTAGTCTTGCGTTCATGCTGGTCCTTGGAGCTGGTGGGAGGCATCACGAAATCACGGTGGTGGGATAGAATGCCTTTCGGAGTGTTTTATTGCCCCAGAATAGCCGCGATGGTGAGGGACATTCCTGTCATTCTGCACCAAGAAGGTGTCAGGATTTGGCATGATAGATAGGAGGGGCTCCTCAGATGCACACGTACGAAACCCAGAGGGCTCTGAAACTCCGCTGTGTTTATTTTCCTTTAGGCTTTATTGCTCTCGCTTAGAGAAGAAAATAACACAAATTCGAACTCCCTCTTTGTGTATAATGTTGTTTGTTCTGTTATAGAGATTGAGGTTCAAACTAGTGAGGAGAGACAGTAAGGGCAGAAGTTTTTTGAAGGGTCCATGGCAGAGTGCACAACTCCGCAGCCCATACACCTCACTTATCTGGGGCTCATTGTGAAGTGGGAGTGGTCTAAAATAACCCAATAAGGGAAATCACTCTTACTTCCTTTGTTCCGCCTGTCTATACCTTTTCAAATATATAGGAGAAGTGTTTCAGTTTATTAGTCGTTTAGAACCTCAAAATTGCTTAGCAAAATGTGCTGTTGAAATTTTTCATTATCTATAGAGATGGCATTTTTCAAAAGGAAAAATACCAAACTCCAAAGTATGTGGTTTTAAGAAAATATATGTTAAACTTTTTTTATAATCTGCTATAATACAAGCATTTGAGATTTGCATTTTTTTGGCATAAAATGACATGACAGAGTTGCAAGTGGAGAACAGCTGTTGCAGCTTGCACTGATGTTCAAAATTTCTCCTTAATGGCTTTGCCACTCTACTCATATTTATGTTTTTTTGTGGCTTTTTTTGCATTCTAGAATTTTTTTCTTTCACTGAAGTTGATTTTTTTAAAAGTTATATCTTGTTTCAGTCCTTTTGGCATCTTGTGTATTTCACGTGACAAATGTGGAAAATTGCATGGAAATCTTTTGAAATCCACTTATAGTAATAATTAATCAGTAATCAATACCAATATTATTATCTATATGAGTTGTGTTTTAGTTAAAATATATCAAAATGGATCGGGAAAGATAAGTGTAAAGGTTTTGAATTTAAGTTAAAAATTCTCTCCGGAATATAAAAACTGTTGCTGGGATAAAAAGGAAAACTTGGTCATTTAAAATCCTTCTTATAAAGAAGGGGGAAAACTTTGGTTTTAAATAGCCCATCTGGCCTTCAGAGGCTTTTCCCCAGGGAGCTGCGCTGACTTCTGCCACATAGATCGCGCCCGATGATAGACATAGCCCATGGCAAAGAGGCCAGGGAAGCAAAGCCAACGGACTTCTGTGAAAATACACGAGGGACAAATAGTATCCTGCTCGCCAAGTCAGTGCTAGAAAATGCTCTAAAACATGGGAAGTACAGACAGGCCCCAGCAGGTTCCAGCATTCTTACGTTGGCTGGGATTCTGGTTTTTAACGGGAGTCCTTGTTCTCTGTGAAGTAGACCTTTGACCTACACGTTACCTTTTTTCTTTTTTTTTTTAAGTTTTTTGAAGTTATAGCTAGGCAGAGTCGTCCAGGTTAAATCACATACAAAACTTTGATTTAATCATTTAAATCATGTTGTAAATCAGCATTGACTGGTTTCCTCTTAACTGTGAAAAACTAGTAGAGATTTGTTAATTAAAGCTTTGAGGGGTTGGTTTATTTTTAAACTACCATTGCTTAGCACCTATAGAACTGGCTGGCCCACACAGAGCCTTCTAGCAGGACTGTTTCTTGTTTGTTACGGTTGACAAGACCACCACCCTTTCTCTGTAGGAACCCCTGGCAGTGACAAGAAGGCAGCAAAATCTTTGTGATACTCTATCCCTAGGTGACATTATGTAATTTACGTTTAAAACTATTTACTAGCCTAAAAAGAGTTACAATGAAGAAGTCCTTTAGAAATGAGAAAGTTTGATTTCATGTTTATTTATTAAATTTCTCAGGTGCCCTTGTCTCTACTACCCTTTGTGTGTTTGTATAACCAGAAATTAATACCGTTTTTCATTATATATACTTCACTTTCAACGTTACTGAATCAGAACATCTAAAAGGTGGATTTGGCGTGATAGAATGGAAAACAGAGACTTGGAAGTGGAGAAAGTGGTCATTCCCTGACTGAGAGTCCTTGGACAAGGCAGTCACTGTTCTTTCTGCTTGTTGGAAAATGGCAAAGATCCCTGCCTCAACTACCTCACATACTGATGTTGGAAATAACCTGAGAAAACGCGTGTGGAAAGACCAAATGTAAATGGACTGTAAAAATGTAGGATGTTATTGCATTCTGAATTTGAAATTTTTCATATGCAGGCAAGACTCAATTTCATTACTATGCCCAGGATACACCAATATCTGAGCTAACAGACTTGGTAGTCTTTTAGGAGGCTTGCATCTGTACGATAAGGTCAATGTTCTGTTAGGATGCCCATGTGGAATATGGATGTGACATCCTTGTACCGTCTCAGGAGCCCAGTGGTACTCATATCAAAGATCAGTGCGATTTTAGAGGCTGTTCAAAATCCATGATGCTTAATCAACTTAAAATTTTATTTGATTTAAAACTGTGCTGGATTTCCTTTCTGAAGATTCAGAAATATTTTAAATCCTTCCCCAAAGTGCTTATGAGTCCTGTATTTAATTTTCTTCATATGATTTCTATCTGAAGTTGTGATTATAATCTAGTTTTTAAAGATAAGCCTTTATACACCATCTAGTTTAAAAGAAGCCAGCAAAACGTGTGTCCTCTAGATAAAATCTGAGAAATAAACTCAATTATTATTTGGTTGTTTTCTCTTCCCCACTCTCTTTCATTGCTGAATAAATAAGGAAGTCGAGGGCTGTTTTTTCTCCGGATGTCTGTTGACCTTCACATTGCCCTGCCACACTGGCTACCACCACCACAAAGAAAACCAAAGTTATGGAAAGACTTCTATGCCTGCGTCTGATTCTTTATGACAGTTGTGTTCTCACTGGACCCTTTTGTCAGTCCCCCTGGGTTGAAATTCTCACCCACCAGTTCTGTCTCCCTTAAGCCTAAATGAAACCCGTCAAAGGCGTGAGTCAGACACGGTTTAGCCTCCTCAATATGAGACAGGTGGATAAATTTAACATGTGAATTTAAGGAACTTGAATCAGGATAAAAACAAGACAAATGAGGGCTTGTTTAGTATTGTTCTGATGAAGAGGTAAATTTTTGGTATCAATTACTAGTGAGCTGGAGTTCCCAGAAGGGAAAATACAGAGAAAGAATAGTCAGGGAAAGCTTATTGGAAGGATAAGACTTTAAAAGCCAGATCTTGAAGGATGAGAAATGGGGAGTGAGAGAAAAGCATTTAATAAGAGGAGTGAGAATGAGTAAGATGAGTTGCCAGGATAGCAGGGACCCCATCCTGAATTAATGTAGTGGGCTGTGGATGGGTAAGCCTTAGGAAATAGCCTGATCAACATAGTCCTCTCCTTGGCATCTCCATTCCTAGCTCTCCACCTCTAACCCGAGCCACCCATCTCCAGGCCCAGTTACATAAATATACATAGCCTTGCATTTATAATAGCTTCCGGCCACAACCTCTAGTCCTTAAGGAGATTCAAAATCATAACATTTCCTGTATCCCAATATGCTAATATTGTTCTGTTTGACATTCAGAGTCTTGGGTTTTTTAATTAAACAATGCCATTTCTTTTCCTGAATTGTGATTCTTTTCTTAAACAAATAATCGAGGGACTTCTGTCACCTATTTTCAGTCTGCCCCTGACTTCCCTATAAACCTTTCACTCTCCGATCTTCTCCTTGGATGGTTTATCCTCACCTCATGCCAGGAATGCACTGCTTGCCTTTTTCTGTGCAGTGTTGTGATTTTCTTCCCAATCTAACCAGGCGTTCTCATTTCATTCACTGAGCAGCTCCATGTCGAAACTTGCGTCTAAGTAGGTAACGCAAGCTAATGTTCCTTGGTGCCGTCTTCAGTTTGGGTTATATTTTTACACTTTCTTCAACGGATAGACTCATGACACCTGCTTCTTCTGGTCCACAACACCCTCTAGAGTAGTACTTATGCCTGTAAAGATGCTGTTGACTGAACTAACTTGAAAATTTTTTTCCTTAATATTTTGTATATAATCTACCCACTCAGAATATAAAAATCCTTAACTTTAAAAAGAGAGCAATGGGATGAAAAATAATTTTGTCTCTTAGAGATGTTCTGAAAGGAAAGATTTTTCCGGTGTTCTGATCTGGAAATTAGTGTCTCTCCTCCCTGCCAAAAAAGAAGGATAGCTATGATTTTTCACAATAGTAAACTATTTAAATAGGTAAGATTTTCCTTTTAACTGAAGGGTAAGAAGGTAGCCCCCGCCCCCGCCGCCGTCCTGCTTGGAGGCTAACTTAATTCCAAACTCTGCCAAGAATAATATTGGTCATTATTGGAGCTTAACCTATCTCTGCCAAACTCCTGGATTGAGAAATAATCGATTCTGATTGGCAATTCTTTCAACTTTGGGGAATTTCGTGTTATAATGTTACATGAAACATAAAACATTTTGTCATAGAGTATTTCTCTCTTTTCTTTATCTAGAGGTGACTTTTCACGTAAAGTCATTTGTGTCTAGGAAGGAAAATACTTCTATATTATTGTGATAAAGGAATTCTGAATACTAACCCTAATTCTATGACCTCAAGTTATAAGTGAAGACTTGTAAATCAACAGAAACTCTCAATGGATTGATCCAATGGAAGGAGGAGGTCTGTTTTTCCTGGTCGTGTCTTGACTGATAGCATCTGTATTCAAACCTGGCACATGGCACCCTCCTACACAATGTGCCTCTCCTGCTGGGCCTGCATAGAGTAGGAAGGAGGTGAGGCAGCTACACACCAAAGCTTTCTTGGGAGCACTGTTGCTGCTATTTTGCCTTGCTTTGTGGTGTTCTAAACGTTAGTGAAATTCGTCTGGTAGTATTGGCCCAAATCTGCATCAAACCAGCTATCGAAGTGGGACCCTTTACACCCTAGGAGCTTTAGCCCAGCTTAAGAGAGAAAATGCCCCAAACAGTCTCTGAGAAGCTTCTCTTCTGTAAATGCCTGATGAGTGTGATGACTTTCCTAGTGGAAAAACAAAGCTTATACTGGTTACATGTTTTTGAAGCAGTTGCTAAGACACCTGCTGAGTTGGTACTAAAACATAGCAGTACTGGAAATCAGGCACTGTAGGTGGTTGGTAAACCTGTGGATTTTGGGGTCACATTCTCCCTCTTCTGCCTCAACAATGTGCTGATTCCCGTGTCTGAGGAGGGGCCCAGATATGTGCCTTTTAACAAGCACCTCCTGGTGATTCTATGGCAATTAGTTAGCCATATGTTGGTAAAAAAAAAATATATTAAAAGAAAAAAACTCTGGTTACTTTGAGAGGCAATATACTGTGGAGATTAAGAGCCTTGTGTCTCAAGCCAGATGGCCTGGAGTTGAATCCGGGTCTGCTTATCACCTTGGGCTGTTTCTTCACCTGTAAAATGGGATATAATCGTATCTACCTCATGAGGTGGTTGTGAATGCCCAGTGAGCTATAACATGTAAAATAGTTTAATTATAACATGTAAAATAGTTTATTTGGGCCTGGCTCAGAGGTACCACTCAGTATGTTTTGAAGCACTCTTATTTGTCCTTGTCACTTCTATTTTGCTTCTAACATGTTTTTCTTAACCCAATAGAATAATCCCCGGAAAAACTTTAGTGGATTCCAGAACTTCCCACAAAGCAACACAGAAAAGACTAAGAGGACGTGAGGGAGCATGGTGTAGACGCTGAAACCAGACAGAGCTACATTTGAATTTCGCTTCCCCCGATGGAAGCAATATTATCTTAACCTGACCCTGTTTCCTTAGCTGCGAAATGGGAATATTAATACTCCCCAGCGTATTGACTTGTTGTGGGGTATAGAGAAAGCATGTAAAACATGAACATACTCCTAACATAGTAAGCACTCAACGGATGCTATCTATTTTTAGTGTTGGTATATTTTGTGTTCTGGGGATGTTTGTGTGGGTTGACTGGAAATATCCAATTATTTATATAAGCTCTAAGGTTTCTCTTTAGCCTGTTTGATAGGAAAAGGACTAATTAGTTTAAGTATAATTAGTATTTGTTAATTTGTACTAACTGATTATTAATACTAATTAGCTTAAAGTACTGGTTAGTAAGTCATGGGTATATATTATATATATATGGATATATATATATCACCAAGATAGATCGATAGGTAGATAGAGAGATAGACAGATAGATTCAGTGACCCAGGCTTAGGAGGAAAGAGGAGTAGAAGGGAATTCAGGGAAGGTTTTTCTGAGGAAAAGGGTTGCTAGTTCATGCTGAATTGTGAAGTTGATTAGAAGTTAGCTAGGATACAACAGGAGGAAGTAAGAGATGCGAAGAGTAGCCTTAAGCGAGCTGCGTGTTGCTTCACTGGTGTTAGGCTGGAATGTGTATCTGGGTGGGCTGGGGTTGGGGTTACTGGTAGGGGACCAAAGAAATCCAACAGATAGACGGGAGCCAGACCAAGGCCTAATAAATAAGGCCTGGAAAGGAGTTTGAATTTTGTCCTGAGAGCAATGGGGAGCCACTATCAGTTACTTTTTTAATAAGCAGGGGAGTGAGAAGATCAGATATGCACCTTAGAGAAAGTACTTTACTGCCTTCCTGGAGCATGAACTGGAGGGGGCCAGAGGATGGGCAGGAAGCCAGTAAAGGAGGCTGTTGCAGAAATCCAGCGCTGGTGGCCTGGACTCCAAGTTAGCAGCTCTTTTTGCCTAAGTCCTACATGAAGGCAGGTGGGGCAGCCCTGTAGATCTGATTGTGGTTGTGAAAAATTAATATTGCCTGAGCCTGATTCTCTGGTATGTACACCTCTCCCCGAAGTAAGTCAGATCCTTTTGGAAGTTGGATTAAGTCCCCTGGGTCCACGGAGTGCCGTTAAACTCCTCAGCATACTAAATGGAATGGAATCTCAGCCTGCAGTCAGCCAGTAAATGAGTATAACATGTTGAATTCCAGCTAATGTACAGTCCTCGAAGTAGTATTAAGTCTGGGAATTCACTTGGGTCCCATTTGGAGTACTGAACTATGATTTACTTGGTCATACCCCAGTGACCTATATGTGCCAATATAGCTTCCATGGTTTTTTCTACTTTGTTCCGGGGAATAACTTATGGAATGAAAACATCCATTTTTTTAAATATATTTTCTATATCTTAATTCATTTTCTTGGTGGATAGGGATTATTGAGGTCAGTATTTAGTGTTCAAAAATGTGTAGTATAAATGAAAGTAGCAAGTCATAACCTAAAAATGTGTAGTTTAAATGAAAGTAACAAGTCATAACCCAAAGTTATTTTTCCTATCAAATGTATATAATAGTGAAAGTTCAAAAAAAGTATTGATATTCACACTTGGATCCAAAAGAAATTTAAACTTTATTTTACAAGGAGTTTTTAAATGCTCATTAAAAGTTTGATTTATAAATGGTATCGATTAATTGTTCACTGATATACAAATACATAAAGAGTGAGTCATGTGTCCACGAGGTACAATGTATAAAAATAAAACAAAACTGATGTCAACCTGGTAAGTCCTGTGAGGTCCTCAGGTAATTATCACCGTGAGCCTAGTATTTAATACCTGTTCAATAAGTATGTGATTGCCAAATGCAAATGATCATTAATTTGGGAAGCTTGTCTATCGAGGCCCCATATTCGTGGTGGAGTGAGTATTAATGTGAGACCTCTCTGTGTATCTGTGACACGTGTTCTGGGAACTTTGAATAATTGATATTCCCGAAATGTACAAATGAGGAAACCTCAAATATGATTCTGTGATAACTAAATTTGAAACTATCTTAGGAAATATTTTCCTTTAATAAAAATAACAAATCCTTGGATCAGGTTTTCAGAGTTCAGAGATGCTTGATAAGTAAGTAGGAAAAGAATTTTAGATATGCAAAGTGATTAAGTCATATTTATTTAGTTTGAGAAAGCAAAAAAAGGGAAAAGATACATAACACGGTGAAGAATTTTAGAAATATTTACTGGAATAAACAATAACAGTTCTTAATATTTATGTTTTACCATAGATTTTTCATTTTGCTTTCCAAAACATCACCTCATTTGATCTGTTTAAGAACGCTATGAAGTAGTTTTTGCAGATAGGGAAAGTGTATCATAGAGTAGTTAGACGATTTGTCCAAAGTCCAAACAGCTTATAAGTAATGAACTGGAAACTCTAATCTATGTTTTCTGACTCTTCAACCAGTACTTTAATATTCAGTAGCAAGTAAATAACTGGCATACATTACGTTATACATGCAGGCTTCTGTGAATAGCTAGTCCACATTGAAGACTTCCGCCTTGAACTGCCAACGCCTTTACTGCCTGTACCATTCATTTGCCGTAAAATTTTACTTTTAAAAAAATGTGGGATTTTTTTCTGTTTACAGAAGCGACACAGGTTCTGAGCAGAAAATTTAAAAATGTACGTTGGCTTCATGAATACTATGTGACCATAGATCGCACAGAAACATGCAGAAAAGAGCATATTTCTGACACTTGTGCTCTTCAGAGATGTTGTATGCTTTTAATAATAGTTCAAATGAGGGCTGGCCCCATGGCTGAGTGGTTAAGTTCGTGCACTCCACTTCAGCAGCCCAGGGTTTCGCCAGTTTGGATTCTGGGTGCAGACCAAGCACCGCTCATCAGGTCATGCTGAGGCAGTGTCCCCACACAGCACAGCCAGAAGGACCTACAACTAGAATATACGACTATGTACTCGGGGGCATAGGGGAGAAGAAGAAAAAGAAGGAAAAAAAAAAAAGGAAGATTGGCAACAGATGTTTGCTCAGGGCCAATCTAAAAAAAAAAAAATTACTTTACTAAAAAAAGAAAATTTCAAAGGAGATCACCAAAAACATTTTCATCATTTAGTTTTCAACAAAATAGTTTGAAAATTTTTCCCACGTTGGTAAACATCATTATAAAGCTCTTTGAACAGCTTCATAGTATTCCGTTTTCTGAATAACATCTGTTAAGGACTTGAGGATGCTTTCTGTTTTATTAGAAACAACAATGATGAACATCTTTGCTAAGGATCTCTTTGTGTAAATCCATACATTTTTTGTTAGCGTAAATGCCTGGCAATAAAATTG
This sequence comes from Equus przewalskii, assembly GCF_037783145.1. Taxonomy (NCBI): domain Eukaryota; kingdom Metazoa; phylum Chordata; class Mammalia; order Perissodactyla; family Equidae; genus Equus; species Equus przewalskii. The sequence goes on from NC_091838.1 coordinate 14,765,649, forward strand.
CTGGGTTAAATGATGTACAAAATTTTTCAATCTGACCAAATAGCCCAACAGAAAGGTTGTGCCTATTTAAATTCCCACTTTGCAGTGTATGAATGCCATTTTTTACACATTTGCCAATCCCTGATCTTGTCTTTTCAAAAATCTTTGCCAATATGGTCATCAAAAATAGTATATTGTTGTTTGGCATAGTTTAACAGTAAGATAGTAAATAAACTGAAGGAGGGAACTAAGATTTGCTCTTTTGTTTGTATCTTGCACAGTGCCTACTCTTTACTGTTGAACACGTACAGACATTTAACAAATAGAACGTTACCCAGACAGCACATGTAATACACAAAACACTGACCATGTTCTTCTTTGATTTTTGTTTTATCAAATTCTTCAAGTGCTGCCGTTCATTCTTCTGTGACATGAAATAATCGCCGTTTTCAGTGGTCCATTATAATGACAAGTACAAGTCGGAAAGTGTTTTAAGTTCTTGGAACTAGCGTTGTGGTTTTTGAGCTAGCAAGAGCTTTAAAGATCTTCTAATTTGATCCATCATTTTATGGCGAGCATGTATCATGTAAAGATATGATAAATCCTGGTGTGTTTTACAAATTGAAGTGGAAAGCTCAGTGTCTAATGTTTTTGCACAAATGTGTAATTGTGTCCACAGTTTATAGAAGTTACTCGTGTCCTCAGAAATTTAAACCTCTTTACTTTTTAATCCTTTGTAATATAGTGAAACTAAAATTGTCAACTGTTTTAAGAAAACAGAATTTTAGCCATGGCAATGGATTCTGGTTTTGAAGGTAAACCAAATGCATTTGCAATGAAACCAGCTCTGCTTTATCTAAATAATAATTTCCTATAGGCACATTATTCTACATAGCGTAGTCAACCATATTTCTTTTCATTTTGTTTTAGGTAGCAGTTTTACAACATCATCAGGATTATATACAGGAAATAATTCACTCACAAATTCCTCTGGATTTAACAGTTCACAGCAGGTAATTTTAAAAGCCAATTTAACTTCTGAAATTTTTTTTAAATGCAACAGATGATTTTCTTATATAAAGAAAGATTTGTTTATATTACACCCTAAGCAAGAGCCTTCTTAAGCCTTTTCATCGTTTTTCTTTCCCCGTTTTAAAAATCTCTTTAGCGATCTTATATGGTGAGTTGTTTGGTTTTCAGATTGGTTTAATTTTACTTAGTAATGCATCGTGGAATGGAAGAACTAGGAAGGGTGTATCTAATGTTACATAAAATTTGTTTGCAAGTCTGAGCACTTCACTGTGTGCTCCTTTGTGAATTCAGAGAAGACACAGAAACACAAGCATGTGTACAGTTATACTCTGAAATGTAAGAAATATGCAGGAGTGTTCTGACCGCTTGTTCTCGTGTGGTTTGATTTGGTAGGACTACCCGTCTTATCCGAGTTTTGGCCAGGGTCAGTACGCACAGTATTACAACAGCTCCCCGTATCCGGCACATTACATGACGAGCAGCAACACCAGCCCCACGACGCCGTCCACAAATGCCACTTACCAGCTTCAAGAACCACCATCTGGCATCACCAGCCAAGCAGTTACAGATCCCGCAGCAGGTAATTTTACTAATAAAAGTAAAATGTGCATTTTATTAGTCCTGCAGGCTATATTTCTGGTGGTTTAAATAAATATTTCTATCGTCGTATATTCATGCAGTGGTTGCATACTTTTGGCAAGTTTTGGCAAGGCCTAAATATGAGTCAAGTAGTGTGTTTGTGACATTAACTTTATTTTTATCTGCTTAAAAATTTTAGTACAAAGTATGTAACTTCAAAAGCACTCAAAATAGAGATTTTATTTAGTTGTAAACATATTCAATTTTCAAGATGTGTATATATATAGCTTTTTAGATTCATAGTTATAAATATTTAGCTATAATTCTTAACTATAATTGTAAATAATCTGCTTATGTATTGAATAGAAAATAAATGACATTACCTTTAATTCAAGGTTTATCATCATTAAATATTTAATGTTTTTAAAAAAATCAAATAGTATCAAAGGGTTGAACATGGAAAACAGAGATTCCTCTGTCTACCCTTTCTCATCATGGCCTTCTGTGAATTTCATAACAATCTATCTGCACGTGGGAATTTTTCATACTCCTGCACAACCCTTGATGGGCCCTTTCAAATGAAAGTCTCTCTACCTCTGGAAGTTTTCCTGCTATGTTTTTGATGTTTCTTCCCCTACATTAGTTCTTTCTGAAACTCTTAATATGGTATGTGTAATTTCCTGAATTGGTCTCTACCTCCATTTCTTATATTTTTCTCTTGTACTTCTCACATCCTTGTCTTAATTTTTTTTTTTTTCCTGCTGAGGAAGATTTGGCCTGAGCTAACATCTGTGCCAATCTTCCTCTACTTTGTATGTGGGTCACTGCCACAGCATGGCCACTGATGAGTGGCGTAGGTCCGCACCTGGGAACTGAACCTGGGCTGCTGAAGTGGAATGCGCGGAACCTAACGCTAGGCCACAGGGCTGACCCTTGACTTAACTTTTTAAAATGTAATCTCTCCTTTCTTGGATTATGAGGTGAGCTCTTATCCTCAAAGAGTCAGAGAGTTTTCTTCCTTTCCCTTTTATTCCTAGAGCCAAAACCCACTCTACAAGTCAGGCTTAAACGTACAAGTCAGGTGTTAACGTTGGAAGACTCATTTCTATGACCTTGTGTTGGTAGAGTGTTAATTCTGGGTGGTTGTCCTAAATCATGAAGAAAACGTTTCATGTAATGGATGCTAGTTCAAATTTTGACTATGGGTTTATCTTTTGAATATTAACAGATGACCCTCCCCAAAACTCCTTTCAGTTTTTAATGTTCTATCTTTTGTCTTAAATGCATACAAATGCTGTTTTATTCTAGAGTAGGAAGTTACACCCTTCCTAAACTTGTATTCCAACCAACTGCAAATACAGTTCTGCTGTACATCTCAACTCTGTAAACATCTTTATCTTTGATCATCATACTCCGTTTACCTTTATTTTAAAAAAAAGCTTGATATAATATTCTTCACTCACTTCACCCGTGTAAATACAGTATTCATAGAACCTAGTATACTTGTCTCTTTTGCCTTTTAATTAGATTTCGCATCTATATAATCACACTCAAAATAAGCCTTGTTGTAGAAGATATTGAATTTACTGTAGAAGTTATTGGTAAGTTTTCCTCTCAACTTCCGTAAGCTTCATACGGGCATCAGAAGGAAAGGTAATGGCTCTCCCAACTTTAGGAAGATCTCCTTTTTCACAATAGCCATCTGGATCATGCAAGCTTCTTGAGGACTAAAAGGAGTTTTGAAATGAGGATAGCTGTATGAATGAGAAGTAGAAAGACTCGTTAAGGTCTGTGGAATAACAGAATGAGAAAAGGAGACGGCAGAATAATTTTACTTAATTCATGCCATTTTGGTTGTGCAGAATACAGCATCAAAGAAACTGGAAGACTCATTTATATTTCTTAAATTAAAGTTGATGAGAGCTTTTTAAAAAAAGAACATTTAGTCATATTATAAAAGTTTGTCTGAATCTTGACGTTGTTCTAATTTGATTTATAAAAGGGATGCCACGTGAAGGGGGGTATGAGTGGGCACAAAGCTGTGGCACGTGGGGAAAAATGCGGTTATAATTTTCGAAAGGTATATATGATTTTATTTTAAGATTGAATGACATATTTTAGATTTTATTTGAATAAATGCTTCGTGTTTTAGGTACTTATTTCCATTTCAGTATCTTTATGGCTACAGTATAGGAATGCATTGAACTGGGGAGAAAATGATATTTTTCAGATTTCTTATATTCACCACTTCCCACTAAAATGAATGTGTATGGATAAGCTTTTCTTGTGTTGCATAGTTAGAAAGGGAAAGTTCAGTGAGTTTCCACGTTGAAAAAAAATCTGGATTACTTTAAAAATTCAAGGAAGATTTAGTCTGGGTTTTAGTGTTTGTTTTTTGTTTCTTGAGTTTTTTTCACATTTGTGGTAAGACTATGGATTCAGCCTAAGTTTTTTGGCATTAACTTTCCTTTTTTACTAGTCATATATAAAATTATAGGTTTGCCGTTCTTGATGAAAAGGAAGTTTTGATGGTACAGTACATAAATTCATTGAACTAAAGAATTAGCAGGAATGGCTTATCATATATAACCTAATGTTTTTGTTTTGAGATAAAAATAAAAAATAGTTAAAATAATTCATGTTTTTGTTGAAATACTTTCAGGTGCTTTTTTCTTTTAATTTTAATAGTCTACTGGGTTTAAAGTCAGTATTTTCTAATAGTGGAAAGTTAGGAATCTTACGTTTCTGCCTTTTAATTTCATGGTATTGTGCAGTACAAAAGAATGCACAGTCCATGTGGTCCTCCTCCCATACTTTATGATATCTATTCTTGTATCGTTCATAGAATTGTTATGTCATAATGAACATATAAAGATAACTTTGTAGAGTTTTCTCAGGGTAACATGTAAAGACCTACTTGCTTTTTAATTGTGCATTTTTAAAGTTATGTGAAAAATAGGTATCTTTTAAGTCCATGATATTATGCAGTATTACTTATAAACACGTACCTCCTCATGAATCTTAAGTTCAAAAATTATTTTAATGTGTTTATAACTAAATATTGAAAGCTCTATTCTCCTTTGGATAGACATGTAATAAATTAAAAATAACATAACTTGAATATGAAAGTTTAATCGCAAATTTTTAATTCATTTTAAAAAACTAAAAGCAGTGCCTTTGTATTTATTTTTGTTTATTTTTTATTGAGATGTAATCAACATATAGCATTATTTTAGTTTTGGGTATACAGCATAATAATTTGATATTTTCATATATTGTGAAATGATCACCATAAATCTAGTTTTAACATCCATGACTACACGTAGTTACAATTTTTTTTCTTATAATGAGAATTTTTAAGATCTACTCTCCTAGCAACTTTTAACTCCTTTGCATTCATTTTTAAAAATGAGTTTGTTAGCCATGTTTTGACTATCTTAAAATAAAATTTACGTCATCTGGAGATATGTAAGAATCCTTTGACCTTGAGAAATATAGTGAGGTTTATTTGGTATTTCAGCAACGTTTTAATTTATTTACTGGATTCAAGAAAGTCATGCCTCCTCTTCAACTAGAAATACCAACCTCCCCCCTCCGAACTGAAGGACATCTTGGTTGCTTCCAATTCTGGCACTTATAAATTAAGCTACTATAGACATTTGTGTGCAGGTTTTTGTGTGGACGTAAGTTTTCAACTCATTTGGTTAAATACCTAGGAGTGCGACTGCTGGATTATATGATGAGTATGTTTAGTTTTATAAGAAACTTCCAAACTGTCTTCCAAAGTGGTGGTACCATTTTGTGTTCCCCCAAGCAATGAATGAGTGTTCCTGCTCCACATCCTTGTCAGCATTTGACATTGTCAGTATTTCAGATTTTGGCCATTCTAATAGATGTGTAGTGCTATCTAGTTGTTTTAATTTGCATTTTCCTAATAAAACATGATGTCAAGTATCTTTTTATATGCTTATTTGCCATCTGTATATCTTGTTTGGTGAGTTGTCTCTTCAGATCTTCTGCTTACTTTTTAATCATGTTGTTTGTTTTCTTATTGTTGAGTTTTAAGAGTTGTTTGTACATTTTAGATGCAAGTCCTTTCTTAGATATGTGTTTTGCAAATACTTTCTCCCAGTCTGTGGCTTGTCTTTTCATTCTTTTAATAGTCTCTTTTGTAGAGCAGAAGTTTTTAATTTGAATGAAGTCCAACTTAGGGATTTTTTCTTTTATAGAACATGCTTTTGCTTTTGTATCCAAAAACTCATTGCCAGACCGTAGATCTTATGTTGTGATCTAGAAGTTTCATAGTTTTGTTTTTTACATTTTAGGTCTCTGATCCATTTTGAGTTAATCTTTGCGTGAAGTGTAAGGTCAGTGTCTAGACTGGTTTTTCTGCGTGTGGCTGCCCTGTTGTAGCACCATTTGTTGAAAAGCCTATCTTTGCTCGCTTGAATTGCCTTTAATCCTGTGTCAAAGATCAGTTGACTGTATTTGTGTGGGTCTACTTCTGGGCTCTCTCTTCTGTTCCGTTGATCTATTTGTCTATTCTTTTGCCAATACCACAGTGTCTTGATTACTGTATCTTTATAATAAGTCTTTAAATTGGCCAGTATCAGTCCTCTCACTTTGTTTTTCTTCAGTCTTGTGTTGGCTATTCTGGATCTTTTGCCTTTCCATATAAACTTTTAAATCAGCGTGTTAATATTCACCAAGTAACTTACTGGAATTTCGACTGGAATTGCGTTGAATCTATAGATCAAGTTGGGAAGAACTGACAATATTGAATCTTGACAATATTGAGTCTTCCTGTCCACGTACATGGAATTTACTGTTAATTTAGATTTTGATTTCTTTTGTCAGTGTTGTAGTTTTCCTCATATAGATCTTGTACATTTTTTAGATTTATATTTCTTTTTTTGGTGCTAATGTAAATGGTGTTGTGTTTTTAATTTCAAATTCCAATTGCTCATTGCCAGTATATAGAAAAACAGTTGACCTTTGTATACTATCCTTATATCCTACAACCTTACTATAATTACTTATTAGTTACAGGAGTTTTTCTGTTGATTCTTTGGTATTTTTTACATAGCCAATCGTGTCATCTGTGAACAAAGACCGTTTTATGTCTTCCTTCCCGATTTGAATATCTTTATTTCCTTTTCTGGTCGTATTGCATTAGGTAGGACTTCCAGTACAATGTTGAATAGGAGTGATGAGAGGAAGGCATCCTTGCCTTGCTCCTGATCTTAGGCAGAAAACATCTAGTTTCTCACCATTAAGTATGATGTTAGCTGTAGGTTCTTTGTAGATTTTTCAAATCAACTTGAGGAAGTTCCCCTCTCTTCCTAGTTTGCTGAGTGTTTGTATCAGGAGTGGGTGTTGGATTGTGTCACATGCTTTTTCTGCATCTACCAATATGATCATTTGATTTTTCTTCTTTAGCCTGTTGGTGTGATGGATTATATTAACTGATTTTCAAATGTTGAGCCAGCTTTTTATGCTTGGATATACCCCACTTCATCATGGCATATAATTCTTCTTACAATTCTTGCACTTAGTTTTGCTGATATTTTGTTAAGGACCTTTGCATCTATGTTCGTAAGATAGATTGGTCTGTAGTTTTCATTTCTTGTAATGTCTTTATCTGATTTTGGTATTAGGGTATTGCTGACCTCATAGACTAAATTAGGAAATGTTTCCTCTGCTTCTGTTTTCTGGAACAGATTCTAGAGAATTAGTATTATTTGTTCCCTAAATATTTGGTAGAATTCAACAGTGAACCTATCTAGGCCTGGTGCTTTCTCTTTTGGAAGGTTAATTATTGATTTGATTTCTTTAATAGATATAGGCCTATTCAGATTATCTGTTTCTCTTTGTGTAAGATTTGCAGATTGCTTTTCAAAGAATGCTCTGTATCATCTAGGATAAAAAATTTGTGGGCATAGAGTTGTTCATAGTATTCCTTTCTTCTTCTTTTCTGTTTTTGAGGAAGATTAGCTCTAAACTAACATCTGCTGCCAATCCTCCTCTTTTTGCTGAGGAAGTCTGGCCCTGAGCTAACATCCATGCCCATCTTCCTCTGCTTTATATGTGGGACGCCTACCACAGCATGACTTGCCAAGTGGTGCCATGTCCGCATCCGGGATCCGAACCAGAAAACCCCAGGCCGCCGAAGCAGAATGTGCACACTTAACCACTGCGCCACTGGGCCAGCCCCCCATTATTGTTCTTTTAATGTCCGTGGAATTGCTTAGTGATGGCCCCTCTTTCATTTCTGATATTAATAATTTGTGTCCTCTCTCTTTTTGTCTTGGTTAGCCTAGCTAGAGGTTATCAATTTTATTAATCTTTTCAAAGAGCCAGCTTTGAGTTTCATTGATTTTTCTATATTGTTTTCCTCTTCTCAATTTCATTGACTTCTCTGATTTTTATTTTTTTCGGCTTACTTTTTATTTAATTCGCTCTTCTTTTTCTAGTTTTCTAAAGCTTGAAGCTTAGATTATTGATTTTAAATCTTTCCTCTTTTCTAATATATGCAGGCAATGCTATAAAGTTCCCCCTAAGTACTGCTTTTGGAAAATTTGATAGGTTTTTTTCGTTTTCATTTGGTTCAAAATAGTTTTATTTTTATTATCATTGAAACATTCCCTTTTAAAGAGATATATATTTATAAACAATTTGTTGGTGAAAAATTTTAGAAATTTGATGGTATACAGTATGTATCATTTGTTACAGTCATCTGGTTATTCACATCTTCCCAATTAAATGGCTTTCTGTTGTTGGAGAACGTGTTTAGTTTCTGAGAACAGGATGTTTCATGGTACATTGAAATTCCACTGTGGGTAAAAGAAAATTTTGGTCAGAGTCAACCCTTTTTTTTCTTATTCAAATCTAAGACTATAAGACAATATCAAAATTAAATCCATGATTACTTTAATTTTTAAATGATAGATTTTATCTTAAATTTCTTTTAAATTTTTAAAGAAAAGTGTCTTTTAAATTTTAAATTTCTTTTTAAAAATAATTCTTTACAAAGTCAGTGATCTTCTACATTTAAAAACATATAGAGTTCAGAAAAAGAAGAAAAAGACATTTTAGGATGTTTTCCTTTTGTGCTAATATCAAAACTCACATATTATCATATCTTAGCCACTGACATATAAAGCATATTTTATTTCCTTGTACTGAACCCTAAAAATCTTAAGGCATATTATTAACACCATAAGCGAGTACATTTTTTAAAAGGTGATAAAGAAAATTTAACCACTTGAGAGTAATTGTTGTGAAGGAATTTTTTTAATTGACTTTTCTCAAAAGAGTACTTAATCCTTTCTTCTAAAAATATTTTTCTTGGGGCTGGCCCAGTTGTGTAGTGGTTAAGTTCATGTGCTCCCCTTCGGTGGCCCAGGGTTTGCGGGTTCAGATCCCGGGTGTGGTCCTACACACTGCTCATCAAGCCATGCTGTGGTGGCGTCCCACATACAAAATAGAGGAAGATTGGCACAGATGCTAGCTCAGCGATAATTTTCCTGAAGCAAAAAGAGGAAGATTGGCAACAGATGTTAGCTCAGGGCCAATCTTCCTCACCAAAAAAAATGTATTTTTTTTTCTTTATCATATGACTCATATATGTGTAATCAAAATATGAACTCATTTATAACCTAATTACTGTGCTGTTTATTTAAATAATTTGTCTTGAAAACATACTTCTTGTCCAAAACCTCTTAGAACATGTCATAATAATTATGTCAGCTATCGTAACAATAATACATAGTATAAATACAATCATTGAGTTTAAAGCTTTATATTACATTACTTGAAATCTTATACCTATGAGGTAGGTACTGTTTGTGTCCATTTTACAGATGAGGAAAATAAGGCACATAGCTCTTAAATACTCAATAAATGTTAGGTATTATTCAGTTAACCAAGAATTTTGAGCCCAAATTGTTATGAAAGGACTATTTACCTATAACATTGTACCTTTTAAATAATACCAAGCAATCAGAGAGAGAGAGAAAAGAGTAAATGGTAAATAACACAGTTTAGTTTAATGTGAAATAAAAGCTAATTATTTATTAGGGATGAGTTTTAGGGACGAATGCCATAGAAAAGTAATTTTCAAAGGATTTGTTCATTTGAATTTCTTACAAAAAACTTGATGTGGAAATCTACCTTTTCATGCTCAGACTGCACGGACAATTTACTGGTTAAGGTGATGCACAGGAATCTTGCCAATATTGAATTTCAAGTGACAGAGGAAAAATCAGTATAAGAGGGAATTCAATATGCATGGGAAACCATTTGTTCCCTCTGCTTCTTTGATCCTTGCCAAGGCCCAGGAAAGTAGGGCAAAGCCTGAAAAACAGGGGAACATTCTTGTGCAAAGTTGCAGGAGATCGCTGAGCTCTCCCAGGAATTCAGTGTGGCAGGATGAGAAACTAAACCGAACCCGCCAGCCATCTTCCCTATAAATACAGGAAAGTGGGGACGCGTCTACCCTACCTCGCATGCGTGCGTCTTTTCACTGTGGAAGTGATCCTGAGGTGTGCAATAGCGTGCATCTTGACTCCTACATTTTGCTCAGCGAGTGGTTTTGAAAATCTTTAGGCCATACTTGCTCATTTTCACAGATGCCTTGTGGACTTTGGAGAAGTTTGCAATTTGTTCAGCTCAGAAGTAAATTATTTCGGTGAAACAGTTTTAACTCACATTTTGGAAACATTTGTAACCAAAACAAATATTTGTATGTAAAATAGCCAAGCTATTAAGATGTGAGAAAACAAAACAGATGTCTGTTTGGGGTTGTTGGGTTTGTTGTTTTGATGGCATTTGTTTTCTTTTCTTTCTTTTTTTTCCCCAGGGGATTTACAGTGTGAACCTTAATGAAATTGTAAAATTCTTGGAAATAAAGTTCACTGTTTGTTTTTTATTGTCAAGAATGGAATAAAAATGAGTTGCCATACCTTTGAATTTTGGACCGTGTTTCCAAGAAGTGAAAATTTCAGTGTTAGCATTTACCTATTTTGTGCCTCAAGTGGTCTGAGTAATTTTTTCAGTTAGTTGGCCAGAAGTTGAGGTGCCTTATAGAGTCAATTTTAGTACACTTGGATTCCAATATGTAATTGTTCCTTATATTTACACATAACATATAATTTCTATATAAATAATCAAAAAAGGAAAGCATATGTTATTGAGCTAATTAAATTAGTTTACTAATCCTCACAAACATTTATTATTTTATCTTCTTTTGTAGCTAATTGATTCCTTGTTTCTGTAAAGTATTAAGCATCCTGGGGAGCCACACAGATCAGTGTAATAAGTCCCCTTGTTTAAGTTGAAGGATATTAGATCTGCTCATTCAGTTTTTAAATTGGAAATGGTTGGGAAGAGGACAAAGTTATCTGTGTTTGCCATCCCTCCACCTCATTTAATTGGGATGGGATGGTTTAGTGGATGAGTTTTGGATTAACTTTTAAATAAAGGTAGGATTGGGGCTGGCCCCGTGGCCGAGTGGTTAAGTTCGCGCGCTCCGCTGCAGGCGGCCCAGTGTTTCGTTGGTTCGAATCCTGGGCGTGGACATGGCACTGCTCATCAAACCACGCTGAGGCAGTGTCCCACATGCCACAACTAGAAGGACACACAACGAAGAATATACAACTATGTACCAGGGGGCTTTGGGGAGAAAAAGGAAAAAAATAAAATCTTTAAAAAAAAAAAATAAAGGTAGGATTGATGGATTAATGGCTACCAATTTTTTTTTTTCAAGATTTTATTTTTCCTTTTTCTCCCCAAACCCCCCAGTACATAGTTGTATATTCTTTGTTGTGGGTCCTTCTAGTTGTGGCATGTGGGACGCTGCCTCAGCGTGGTTTGATGAGCAGTGCCATGTCCGCGCCCAGGATTCAAACCAACGAAACACTGGGCCGCCTGCAGCGGAGCCCGCAAACTTAACCACTAGGGCACGGGGCCAGCCCCAATGGCTACCACTTTTATTTCCAGCTTGATTGCCAAAAAAAATTTAGGTTTAATGAATATCTTTTTAATTTACTGAATAATAATACATGAGCATGGGACAAAATTACCAAGGTACAGAAGAGTTTGCAGAGATGAATAAAACTCCCTTCATCTTCTGCCCCAACCCCTTGGTTTCATTGAGCAGAGTTTCTTGTGTATCCTTCCAGGGGTGCACTTTGCTTATATAAACATACACATCACATCTGCGCCTGGCCACTTTTTATTCCCATTCAAGTAGTATACTTTCTCTTTTTTTTTTTTTGCAAAGGAGTCAAACCTTACGAGGGACTGGAAAACCACAAGGAAGCAAGGAGTGAGGCTAGGAGACTCTCTGCCTGTACGGCTACATTTTTGAATCATGACTTTTCCCTGCAAGTCGGTTTCATTTACCTCTCTCTGTAGATCTGCGTTCTCTGCTTCTCTGCGTATGTGGCCGAAAAGGCTATCCTATAGCTCCCAACAGTGAACAGCACTGCAGTTCAAGCAGTCAGTCCCGATTGCCTCAGTACCTGCTAGTCCTTCTTCCAAATTCCAGAGAGAGAAAGAGGAAAGGAGGGAGAGAGAGGTGGGGGTCTCATCTGGGGTCTGGCCCAAACAACGCTTCTAAGCTGTCAGTTCGTGCCCACCACCCAAGTCGTTCTCCAGTGTGGCTGAGCATCAGAGGCAAGGTGGGTGGGGCTGCGCACAGAACTCAGTGAAATGTAGATTTCTGAGCCAACTTCAGCCTGCTTGGCTGGTGGTGGTGGTCCAAGAATCAGTGTTTTTAATAAAGCGCCTCAGTCATTTCAGGCTTTCTCCAGAGAAGGGCCTTTGTGGATAAGCATATTAGCTAGAATAACAGTCAGGGATATAAGGGGAAAATATATTAGCAAATATAAAAACATCTAGATTTTTACAAATACGTGTCTGTTATATACCTCTCTCTATCTACATTTATATCTATAGCTCTATCTATCTATTTAATTTGTATCTATCATACACCTACATATACTCCCCTGGAGCCAGCTGCTGTGAAACTAAAAATTGGAGCCTGTATTTATAAGTTAATTCATCATTTAGATCTCTTAATGCTTTGTGTAATACATGGTGTGGGTTTGGTGAAAATTAAGTTTCTTAGGAATTTCCACAAATAGACCCGTACTGTATTTTCTGCATCTCACTGTTGAGTTCATTAGTGCTTTTGGAGACTCAATTGTAAATTGATCCTAATAACATTTGTAAATAAGTAGCGTTTGTCCTTTAGAAAGAGTTATGAGAAAGAGAGGTTGTCTTGACTGCCTCTTGAGTCCTGTTCTGTGTCGTTATCCCTCAGAATGTTCCAGTACATCCCTATCGCTTATGCACTTCTCTGTTCTCTATCAAACGTCCTCTCAGATCCTTTTTTAAAGTATGGGATGTAATTATAGTTAGCCCTCTAAAGGATATTTGCATTTTAACCAAAATGAACATGATGAAGCCTTAGGGTGAAATTCAGCGTATCAGCCAGACAGTCATTAAAGTCTGGGGTATGGATTTCCTTGTGGCCATTGAAATCATGCCATTCCTTATTATGTATATTTTCGCCATGAAACCAATGGTAGAATGTTTCATTTAACATCGCTATACGAAGGGGTCATGTAAGTGTTTATTGTCCATTAAAAACAAATCTTCATTTGAAAATAAACATGAGATCATAAACAATTTAAGCAAAATTTTGAATAGAATGAAAATTCTAGACATCTCATCTCTAGACTGATCATGGAATGCTTCTGATGGTGTTATTTTTAATTCATAAAAATAGTATATACATATCTGGAGTCAGTTCATTATATCTTCCCTATGGCATTCTTCTAAATATATTACTTCCTTTGAGAGTTTTAGCAGTCAATCAGCAAATATTTGATGAGTACTTTGCATTGCACATTTAGCAATGGAGAAAAATATATTCAATTTTGAACCATAAAGTAATTATGTTATCTTTATAGCAATGATTTCAGTATTAGATTTGGCTGGTGCCCTAAAGATAAAAGCATGATGTATTTGTTAGTAGAGTAAAATTATTTTTCCTCAGTAGTGCACCATATATATATATATATATATATTTTTACTTTTGTATATTTTTTATATACTCTTTGGATACATTTTATTATTTTTATTTTTCCTTAAAGGTAATAGAATACATATTTTTCTGTACCCTACGTTTTTCACTTAACAATATGCAGAGAAAATTTCAAAAAGTATTTTTCTCGTGGATTTGATATACAAATATAATAGTGGCTAATACATTTTGAGCACTTACTATGTACCAGGCATTGTTCTAAGTGCTGTTCAGGCATGAACTTGGTTCCTTCCCACCCAGCTCGGCAAGGTAGACAGTATTGTCATTGTCCCCATTTGACAGATGGGCCAGCTAAGGAGAGGTTGTGACAGCACTAGGATTTAACCTCTGGAAGCTTGCCTTCGAATTTCAGTTCTTGATCAGGAAAGCATGCCGCTTCTTGAAACCAATGGGTCTGAAGAATCAAATGGGCAGAAAAATGGAAATTTAAACAAAGAGTCTTAAAAAGTAGTAACTATGTGGTGTTCATTTTCTTTAATTATTCACTTCACTCAGCCAAGGCGTATATTAGGAGGTATTCAGTTAAATGTGTGTTAAATGTTTGAATGAGCTCTATTTGCTGATAAAATAATGTAAGTCTGAAGTTGTGAGGAAGTGATATGTAGTATATTTAAGGTTGTGTCATCCTGTAAGGATGCCCTGAATTACAAGATCAGTTTGAAGATGTCTTGGATAATCCAGTAACCAATTGCGCTCTACCCCCATTCCCCCTGTATCCTATTTAATAATTGCTCATCGTGGACCTGCTTAGGGAAAAATCTTCCACAACTTCTCTTCTTTACCATTTCCCTCGTCTTCCCCCTCAAGGGCCTCATTCTCTACTTTACCAACTTTTCCCTTTCTTTTTGTCTTTATTTCTCTACTTACAGCTCGTGGTCGATGAGCACTAAGTGTAGGAATAATGATATACTTGCATCAAGGAAAAGGGAAGCCATCCATTTTAAAGTGAAGGTAGACATCTTGATCCAGTACGGTCACCTTCTAACACTTGGAAAATATTTATATGACCCCTTAGAAACTTTCTCAAGTACCTCTTCATAAAACTAAAATTACATTTTCTTCAGTTTCATTCTTTAAGACAAAGTTTACTGTTTTTCACTTTTATGTAACTGCTAAAATTGGAGTGCAGATTTCTAATATTTTACATTGTATATGTGCAGTGTTTACCTAGGTTGGATTGGTTTGGAAATCATGGCTACCATGGTTTCCGTGAGAAAATAGCTTCTGAGTTTCAAATAACTGATTTAAACATATTTAGAACATAGCTGACTTGTAAATTGATGACTCTCTTATATCTCCAAATCCACTTGAGTAAATTTAGCAATTGGGAATAGGGGAGCTTTGAATTTTAAAGTCAGAAGTGACCTTATGAATTCTTTTGCCTAAGACCTTCACCTTACTGAAGATTAAATTGTTCCAAAGCAGCACACCTATCATCGGTCTCATCTCTTGATGACATGCTGGAGTGGCAGCCTTGGGAGACAGCAGGATGTGCTGTGGCCTTTCCCACACTGCCCTGGCCAGCATGACTGCCTCCTGAAGAGGGACATGGATGTCCTTTAAGGAATTCCAAGGTAGGATCAGTTAGGGACACAAATTCTCAGGTTGAAAGTTATTAGGGTTCCTTCACTTTAAGGCTTTTCTGATCCTTTGATACAGTAATATTCACTGAGAAATGAATATGATGGACAGTGCTTCCCAGTCATACCTGGCTGGGTACCACTCTGCACCCACCCCTACTCCTACAGGGAAATCTATGAGCCTCTGTTGGGCACCACACTTCCTTGGAACGCAGTTGAGAGAAACTGGAGTGGTGGCTAGGCGTTTGGAGTTGGGCTAACTTAGGTCTGAATCCTGGTTCTATTATTTATTCTGCATAGGTCAGATGGTACCACTCTTGTGTATAGGATGAATGGGAGAATGAAATTATGTAAGTGGCCAATGAAGTGACTGACTAGGCCCTCAAATGTTCATCTCTTCCATTCATACATTCAACAGATATTTATAAATGCTTGCTGTGTGCCAGGCACTGTGCTTGGTGCTGAGGATATACAGGTGACAGGAAAGGCAAGGTCCCTGGCCTCAGGAAGCTGATGTGTTCTTTCCTCTTAAAGATATTACTCTGGTGCATTGTGCATTGTGGTTGTTTCAGAAACTAAAGCCCCCAAAATGTGGTTCACCAGTTTCCTTCACATAAAATAATTGGGGGAGGGCTGAACCAGGGGTTGAAATGTGTGGGAAGGATGGTAGAAGTTCCTCTGAGGTTGTCCATAGAGTACTAGAGAGTGGATAATGGCCATACTCCAGGGACAATAAAGCTCTCTTAATTTAGTTACTAGACCTTGACTGAGGAATTAATTTACCTGGGAGACCTCAGTTAGTGATTTTGTGAAAGGAAAGTAATGGTTATAAAATACAGATAGAGAAGTCAAAGCAATTCCCTAAAATTAATTCAATTAATATTTATTGATCTCTGACTTTGATTAACTCTGTAAGATTAGTCAACAAGTTTCCTTGCCTTTGGTTTTATTTTACACAAGTTTTTATGGGAGGGTTCTTAGAAGTAAGAATCTTGTAAAACTTGCTGTTTGATTTATCATGAGGGTATGTCCCTGGCGTCACCCAACATCCTCTCCATGAGAAGTCTTTGAACATTTCTGTCTCATCTCTATACTAGGGCCACCTATGTTTCTGTAGAGAAATTGGTTACCTCATCTTCTGCACCCGTGAGCCATAGAGCTCTGTGTACCCTTGCCTCATTGACTGCAGACCTGAGGACCAGCACACCTATGCTGACCACTGTCTCTTCTCACTTTATTTTACCTTTCCCACCTCCAGTTTTCTTCTGATGTACTCATTCATATTTTTAAAAGGTTATTCTATAGTCATTGTGTATATATTTGGTGGGTTATCTTAAACCTGTTTGGAGAAAGGTAGGATATAAATTTTCTAGAAAATAAAATTAAGAATTAAAATGTTTTGTTCAGCAAGAATAAGGGCCAGAGAAAAGATTCACCACAACTACTCCATGCTCAGGAAACACTTGTTTTGCAAATTACATCACAACCACGTTTTTAAACGTCGCCATTTTGCTTAATATGTGCACAAAAACCTCTCCAAGATTCTCATAATTACAGCCTCCCAAGAGCACACACGCTCCATTTTTTTCTCCTCTCTGTTCAAAGTCCCAAACCTGCTCTAATTAATACGTTTATTATTCATTTCAGTTCAGCTAATTCATATAAAAACGCACATTGCCAATTGTAAAATGCCTCTCAAATGTAAGAATTCATTTTCTCTACCACTGACATGGTTTTCAACTTCTGCTGTTTATTTTCTATCCCTGACAACGTTTTAAATGTTCTCCCTTGAAGCATTCTAAGAACTTCCTTTCTCGGGAGTATCTTTCCTTTCCAGTTTCCCATTTAGTGTTTTCCCAAAAGTGTCTGTTTCAATATTTTTATTCATCTAATTACCTCCCATGACTCAGCTTTGATATTGACAAAGGTTATTGAGGAAGCACATTTCTCTTGAGATTTATTCCTTAGTCTTGCTATTACATTGCATTCCATTGTTGAAGGCAAAGCAGAAAGCACAGTTTCTTCTCCTGCCACATGTAAATGAGGGTTTGATGATGCTCTTCACCATTCTGTTCACTATTCATTGAGCATCTCTTAATTGCGAAGTCCTCTCAGATTCTGTAGGAATACGGATAGCAAGAGGGTTGTTCCTTGTCCTCAAGAAGCATTTTTTTTGTGAACAGCCAAATCTAATCAAGGCTGAGTTAAAAAAAATGTCCTGCTAGAAGCAACAGCAAAGTGCTCCGGAAGAATGCAGGAACAGAGATTTCTTATGTAAAGCGTTTGGAGAAAAAGCTAATAAAGGAAGTGAAATTTATCCTCAGCCCTGGAAGATGCAAATGAGTGTGGGACAGAGGAGAGGGAAGGGATATTCATTCAAGAAAAGAGAAATAGACCCTTTTAAATGGACTCACTGATGGTGCTGTTTCCATCAGAACTTAAACTATATTTAAATTTCACTGAAGGATGAAAACATTTTTGAGCTGGAAGATCACTTTATGATCATCTTTAAGAACAAGATAACTATGCCCAGAGAGGTGACTGAACAATTCACATCACATAACAACACTAACGTGTTTATACAAAATATGTTAGCATGCGTTATCTTAAATAATCTTTACAGTGGTGCTGTCCTCATTTTACTCTCAAAGAAACTGAAGTCCAGATAACATCCAGGTAATTATATAAATTACAAGTTGCCAAGCCTGTTCAGATCCTACTGTCTGAACTTGTAGGTTACGCTGTCTGTTATGATGAAATTTGAACTGCTCAATTTTCCATATTCTGTCCTGTAAGTTAAGGAGGCTGTGGAGATGGACCAAAATTTGCAAGATCCACCCTGTCCACAGGTGGACTATCTCCCAAACATTGAAAGGAAGGAAGGTCACCTTGTCGGAGTTAGTGCTGGTTCAGTAATCCATGTAGCTAAGCTTTGGTCCTAGGCTGTTCCTCTCCACTGGCCCCAAACTTCCAGCCCAACCTCCCCAGGCAGGTGCCCATCAGAGGCTGTGCTGCCTGTCTTTGTCCTCATCCCTGCAAAGCAAGACTTCTGACTTAGAGAAGTGATGCTGTCTCTGAGAAGAGTCAAGTCAGATGTGTGAAGAAGGAGGCAGGTGGAGGGGGAGAAATATCTCAAAGCCCAGAGGAGACCCTGTTCAATCCACTCTTCTACTTTCAACCCTAATATGGCTCA
This sequence comes from Equus przewalskii, assembly GCF_037783145.1. Taxonomy (NCBI): domain Eukaryota; kingdom Metazoa; phylum Chordata; class Mammalia; order Perissodactyla; family Equidae; genus Equus; species Equus przewalskii. The sequence continues at coordinate 14,784,124 of NC_091838.1, forward strand.
CTTTTCTTTCATCATGAAGGGTGAGGTTTACTCCTAGTTCTGTACTGTACGAAATAAACTGAACCCAGAAGATGGAATAAGGAACCAGGTGTGTCTGAGTTCTCCTCCTGTCAGACCCTCCCTGAATGAGTATGCAGGCAGACTGATAAGTACTTACCTGCCACACATTCCTTAAGAGAGTGATTAAATAGAATTTTACATGAGGGAATCATTGGTGATCATGTGCGTTTTGTGAACCAGGGATGTTCCACATGCCAGGCTGTTAGCTCATTCAACAACAGATATTCACTGAGCTTCTAGTGTGTTCCAGGCACTGTTCTAGACTTGGGACACTCAGCATTGAACAAAATAAGGTCCCTGCCCTCAGGGAGTTTACATTCTACCAGAGGACACAGACAGCAAGTAAATATAAAATGCATCTGGTTGTCAGAAGTACCTGGAAGGATTAAATGGTCTATACAGAGGATAGAGTTAGGGCAGGTAAATGATTTCAGAAGAGTGGTCGGGCAGGGTGACATTTTAGCAGACCCAAAAGACATGAGGAGAAAGCCACCTCAATATCTGGGGGAAGAGTGTTCTGGGAGAGGAAACACAGTTCCCAAGGCCAGTGTCGTTGGAGCGTTTTGGGGGAATAGAGTAGTGGGTGAGGGTAGGGAGGTAGAGAGGCCGGATCGTAGCAGGCATGTGGGCTTCCGGAGGACTTTGGATTTCATTTTGAATTAGGTGAGAAGTGTTTTAGCAGAAAAGTGACATGTTGTCATTCCGTTTGAAAAGAACTGCCTGTTTGGGGGCAGAGAAGAGCTGTAGCTGGGCAAGAAGGGGAAGGGGGCGATCTTGTAGGAGGTGGTGCCAGTGGTCCGGGTGAGGGGTAGCAGGCCAGGCTCGTGTGCTGGGGGCAGACGTGGGGAAAGTGGTCAGATTTGTAAAGAGACTAGAAAGTAGAGCCACCAGGATTTGTCGATAGATTGACTATGAGGAGTAGGAAGAAAAGAATCATGGATGACACCACAGTTTTTGGCCCAACAGCTGGAAAAGGCATTTGCCATTTATTGATATGGGGAAAAACAATGGGAAGAGAAAGTGTTGTTGGAGAAATCAGGACTTTTTTTTTTTAGCACATGTTAAGTTTTGATGCCTATTAGAGACCCCAGGGGGAGGTGGGGAGTAAGTTGTTGGGTAAATAAGTCTGATGTTCATAGGATAGTTTAGGGCCTACATTTGCAAGTCATCATAAATGCCATTTAAAGCTCATGTGCCTGGATGAGTTGACCAGGGCAGCGAGTGTAAATACAGAAGGGGAGAGAGCCCCGCATTGAGCCCCAGGCCTCGCAGCCGAGAACGAGGCCTCCCAGAGGCCAAGGGAAGGAAGTGTTGCAGAAGGAAGGAGCCATCAGCTGTGTACAATGCTGGTGAAAGTTTGAGAAAGATGGAATTTGAGACTTGACCATTGGATTCGATAGGGTGGTGGGGGCAGGGGGCAGTCATTGGTGATCTTGACAAAGTGGGGTGTTGGTGAGAACAGCGTGATTCGTGGGCTCAAAGGGGATGATAGGAGAGGAAGTTTATGTAGAAGATAGTCACAATTATCTTAGTTATTTTTGCTCTAAACCACAAGGTAATAGAGAAATGGGGCAGAAACTACAGGAAGAAGTTGCAGGTATTTTTTAGGCAAGAAATGCATCCAGCTCGTATGCATATGTGAGTGATCCAGAGAAAGGGGAATGCTGGTTGAAGTAGTGGAGGGGTGCCGGGATCTTAGGCCCAGATGAGGACCTGGCCTTGGGAACACAGAAAGATCATCCATCTTAACAAGAGGGAAGGCAGACCGTGCATAGAAAGTACTGGTAGGTGGGTTTACCCAGGCAGAGAGAGTGTAGAGGGCGAGTGCTTCTCTTTCTCAGTGAATGAGCAGCCAGGCTTCTTGCTTGTTACCATGAAGCAGACTTGGTCGTGGAAGAGTGGCAGGCTGTCCCGTGCTGTTGTCTCTGACACCCCAGTACTAGTAGATACAGGCAGCCCTCAGCTTCTGTGAGGGCAGGGACTGTCGTCTTGTTCACTTGGATCCCTACTGCTTAGCACGTGGCCTGGCACTGAGAAGGTGTTCTGTCTTCCCACGTCACCCTCAGGAGCTCATGCTTCACTGGCTTGGGGATTTGTGATAACACAGGCAGGACCAGCTATGGTGTTTGTGGGCCCTAGTGCACAATGGAAATGCAGGCCCGTTGTTCACAAGTAAAGAATTTCAAGACAGCACAGCAGAGCATGAAACTAAGTGCAGGACCCATCTGATCACGTGGCTCTGAGACTGAACAGATCACACATCCACAAAGCTGACCTGGTACACAGGTGCCAGTGGAATCTGATCAAACACGGCTGAAGGTCAGCAGACTCAGGGGCGCTGGCTGGGGGTACTGCTCCCTGAGAAGGAAGCATTACGTATTTACCTCTCTGTCAAAAGCTTAAGAAAGAAAGATCGAATCCAAACAGAAGCTACGCCCTTCACAGATTAACAGGGATGCACGTATAGGAGTGTTCTAAGAAAGCGAGCAGAAAAGAGCTATTTAGAAAATTTCACTGGTGGCGTCTCCTGAGTCAGAATTCCACCAAGTCACGGTGGTGGGAAGGGAAGGTGGGAAAAAGTGAAACTCAGCACTATGGGAGGTTGCAGTCCATTCTCAGGGTACCTGTGGCATTAAAGACCATTTAAAAAAATAAGAAAATCCTCCCCATTCATTCCCCAAACTCTGTAGTGAAGGGCACAATATAAATGAAAGCTTAGATCCGGTGCCAGGATAACATGACCTATTTCGTAGCTGCTTTGAGTTGATTTGTTTCAAAGACTGTTTTTAAAAACAGTATATAAAGACCTTTTTAAAGAAGTTTTCCAACACTGTTCCCCTTTTGTTGGGGGAAAAAAAGCAAGTTATCGGAATCAATGTGTGCATATGCATACTTTCTCTATTATGAGCATTTGTGTTCTGTCACGAGAATTCAGGCATGAAGTTTAGGCCACCCCTGGAATTTCTTTAGAGTTTTGAGAATAATAGGAATTTCAGTTTTCAACGCTGAGGATCTCCGACTATAGAGGTTGATGCCAGGCAGCCTTTTCCCCAACTGCCTTACGGCAGAGGAGAATCCGTTCTACAAGACGTTGTCAGAAGACTGGAGGTGGGCCTGGTAAGGAATATTTGTCAGATTCAGTTGTTGGAGGTCACTGTAAGTCAAGGAAAATCTAAGTGTTCAGTGTAAAAGGTTGTATGTGCCCCTTTTCCATTTGCCCTTTCACCTAACTTTCCTAAATCTCCTGGAGAGTGAACAGCTTGACAATGGCAGGCCTTAGAATTTTCCTTTTCTCAGAAACATAGCTTAGCTCATCACTGAGTGTCACTGATGTGCTTGCCTGCTCAGGTAGTTTGTGACTGTGTCCTCCAGGTTCAGTCAGCTGCAAAGAGCCAAATAAAAAGGTGTCCCCAAGGCCACACACCTGGAACAGTGCCCATCTTACAGCGGTTTCATTAGGCGTGGTGCCTGCACCGAGCCGTTCTGTTAGAGATGAGAACACAAAATCACTCCCAGGATGTATGTCTGGTGCCTGTATCTTACCCAAGGAGACCCTGTAATCTGTTTTGCATGTCAAGTTACTGTGTTCATGAGAAAAACAAAATCTTATCCTCTTCTGTCTTGTTCGCCTATTCAAGGTAGATACATTCTGATAGCACCATGGCTCAGCACCCTTACCACCTGGGATGGGGCCTTTAAAAAAGTACATATTAAATTCCTTCTCTGCTTATTATCAATTCCAAAAAAACGAGCACTTTGTTCTCCAGTTAGGTCAGCAACATGTTTCACATATTATCTTTACCACACAATTTTAACTCAATGTTTGCAACAGTTTGAAAGAAGTGATATCTGGGGCCAGCTTTGTGGCGTAGTGGTTAAGTTCAGCATGCTCCACTTTGACAGCCCGGGTTTGTGGGTTCATATCCCAGGCACAGACCTACACCACTCATCAGCCATGCTGTGGCAGCAACCTATGTATAAAGTGGAGGAAGATTGGTACAGATGTTAGCTCAGGGCTAATCTTCCTCAGGAAAAAAAAAAATTAAAAAGAAGCATTGGCATCCAGAGAAGTCAGACAACAGTCACTTCCTTGAATTTTGTAGTCCTAACAGAGTCACTTACTTGAATCTATTAGCAACCCACAATTACTTTAATGACTACAGTTTTATGCCCCCATAAGCCTAATCCGTTTTGTAAATAAAGTTATTGAAACACAGCTGTACTCCTCTGTTAACTTATTGTCTGTGGTTGCTTTTGCTCTATAAGGACAGAGTTGAGTCATTGCAACAGAGATCATATGGCCCACAAAGCCTAAGATGTTTATTATCTGACTCTATCGAAAAATGTGCTGACCCCTGCATTAGAGTTTACAAATAAACAAAAGGAGACTTAAAGTTAAATAGTGTGGGCAAGTCAGCCCCACACCTCACCATGACCTGTGTGAGCCGTACCCCACCCTCCCACCAGTCGGTTTCACTGCCACTGCCTCTCACGGTGTAGCTGGTTGAGAGAATTTCTGGGTAATTTTGATGAAATGCGGTTTTCACCTTGTGTGTTGATTACAGAACCCATCCCTGGATTGAGATGCAATCCCTTATTTCCTTATTTACCTTAAAGTAATCAGACTCAGTTATACAAAGCAGTTTTACCCCATAGGAAAACCAATTTAAAAAATTATGAACAGAAACATACCCAGTGGATGTATAGGATTCTCTTGGCCAGCAGCATCAAGCGGGTTCCATCTGCCTCCCTGTGGGACATGCCAGGGGGACCTTGATAGCCTGTCCTCATTGATTCAGAATTAACCTCTCTACATTCTTTCTTTCACTCTTCCTGATTTTGACTTGATATGACGCCTTTTAAGATGACTTTTACTTATACATGTTGCTTTTCAGCTTCGCAAAGTTCGGGGGTCCCTCAGTGTCAGTTGCCATCTGGCATCTTCTTCATACTCGCTGGTATAATTGTCCCATGTACTTTAAGGCTTGAGTTTCAAACATGATAATTTCTGCTCTTAGGGAAGTAATCCACCCTGTTCTTTTTATCTGAGTCCCCCTGTAGCAGCAAATAGAATATAATTATTGTTTACCATGTCTCTGGCTCAGTAAATTCAGATCATCTTTATAAGGATTTCCCAAGCAGCTCTGCACTTCATTTTGTAATCTGTGCTGTCTTAGCAGAGATTCAGAGTCTAGCTAGAGATAGGAGCCCCCCTGGCCTCAACCCACCGTCATTATACATGTGACAAGAGCTTCCTCTCCACAAGGAGTCCGGTTACTAATTGTGTTTCAGGGGAGCAGTCTTTCACCTCACTTAGACTTAGAAATGAGCAAGGAGGGCCTCCATCCTCCCAAAACACAGAGAAGGGGGCCCACAGGAACCCCGTGTTCCTCTTCCTTTACAACTACTGCCTTTACAAATACCAGCCTTGGAAAAGTGCCTGCAAATATTGAAAAGGGCTTAAAACTTTTATATAAATCAATAAAGGAATATAAAAAATTGGCAAAGGATTTGGACAGTTCATAGAAGGAAATAAAATTTTCAAGCACATATATGCAAGTATCTCCAACATCCCCCAGTTAGAATCACACACTCTGATTCTTCACCTAATAAAATAGCGACAACTTCTTTAAAACAGTGACAGTCAGTGTGTGGCTGTGGTAAAACTGACAGAATTTCTATTGCTACGATCCTTTTGAGAACTATTAGGCAATATGTATAAGAAAGTAGGTAACGTGTTGAGGGAGTCATGAGAAATGAAACTGGTGAAGGAGTTTGGACTGGATACAGGAGCCAGTAAACCCTGATGGTTTCTGAAAGTTGGAGTTGGCCAAGGTATTTAGATAGATTAGTCTAAAGGTGACTAAGAGAGAGAGACCAATAAGTAACAGTTAGAAAGATAGGGTAAATATTGTGCATCCGTAAATAATAGAACTTTAAAGCTAAGTAACCTAGGCTGTGTCCTCAATTTGACAAACAAAGAGAATGAGGACTGAAAAATATGGAGGTCACTTATGCAAGTCTCAAGTAGGAGTTAAGACCTCAGAGGAACTAAAGGAACCACAGGCACCTAGGTGAAATCTTCTGAATTCCAGTGCTCTGTTCTTCTTTTCAATATTGAAGGACTTATGGAACTCTTTGATAGTATTTACAAGTGTAGAATTTTAATGATCTTATGTAGATTTTAATATTTTATGATTGAATATGTAAACATTAACTTTTAAATAAGCTTTAAAAATAATTGCTATTTCCCATTTGTAAATATTTTGACTAGCTAGTGGAAATAATTAGGTAATCCTCATAGATTTAATAGAGTAAGAGCTAAGGTTGAGAAACACTTGTTCTATTAATTATCCATTTTTTTAATGTCTTTGCATTCTGGACTCAGTATAAAAAACTACTGCCACCAGATTCTGCCCTGAAAGAGTGAGAATGATGGATATTTGCTGAAAATGATTCAATCAAATTATTTATTGTCTACTGCAAACATAAATAATTGCAAAAATTGTATAATCCTATAGTAGAGATAAAAGTAATTTCAAAAGAGGAACCAGGAATTAATTAGAGAGTTCACAAAAAAGATACTTGAGTTTGATCTTTAGGGGTTAATAGGAATTTCACAGACAGATCAGAGGAGTGCGTAAGAGTTCAGAAAAACATTCTAAGAAAAGGGAATGTTATGTTCACAGGCGTGAAACAGCATGGCACTTTCAGAGAACAAAGATAATTAGGTGTGTCTTTCTGAAGTGCAGACTATGAAGGGCAGAGAGCAGTTAGAGAGAAGGTTGTCAGAGCGTGATTCATTGGGACTTTTTCAACTTGGCTAACATCATAGAATGCTAGTGCCATGCACGGTTCTAAGTACCTTTAAATGTATGTTAGTTTCATTTTCTCTCACATATTCCCACTTTACAGATGGTGAAACCGAGTCATAGAAAAGGTAAATAACTTTCACAAAGCCATACTACTGATAAGTAGTGGGGTCATGATTTGAAATGTGGCAGTTGAGTCCGCAGCTCAATGTCCTGTAATCTATACTGTCCTTCCTTTTCCACACAGGGAGTTTGGAGCATTGGAGGGTTTTAAAGCCCTCTGTCACAGTGGCGCATATGACAGTTTAAAGGCTGTAGTAGCAAGCTTGGAAACAGCCTACTGTAAGAATTGAGGCAAAGAATGATGAGGGCCTGAACTTAGAACAAAAGTCTTTAGGGGGTAAAAGCCATAGGACTTACTCTTGATTTGATGGAACCAGTAAGGAATTTCTGGCTTAGAAAACTGGGTAGATCTTGGTACCATTAATCAGACTTGCTAACAAAGAAGGAGGATTCAGTTTGGGACAACTTTAGTTGTGGTGTCCATGGCATATTCAGATACAGAGGTCTAGAAAACAGTGGGATATTCAGGTCAAGAGATCAGAAGGTAGAGCTTTAGAATGGTTACCTAAGGGTGTTTGAAAACCTACTCACCAATGCTACCAACCACTGAGAGCCTCTGCTGAGATAAGAGGACCATAAAGGAAACTCTAGCGCACTGCTACTCAAAATAGAGTCCACAACTGGCTGCCTATCCACCAGTTTATTTCTAGTCCATGATAACGTCAGGGATGTACTTCAGAATGTAAGCAACTTTATCACTAAGAACACTGTTTACTTTGGCTGACTTTTAAAAAAAAATCTTAGCAAGACTTTTTGATGAAGGAAGCGTTGCATTGCATCCTGATGCCAACTCCTTATTTTGTCCCAAAGCAGCACTTTCAGTGTCACTGATGGAGACAAGACTAACAGTTAAGCTTCAGGCAGAGGAAGAGGTCTCCAAAGAGACTGAGAAGAAATAGTGTGAGTGGTAGGATGAGAAGCAGAAGGAAGGGAAGTCAGGTTCTTCTAATGGTACATAGTTTAAAGGAGCAACAGCACAGCCACAGAGGTGTCAAATAAGAGTGAGGACTAAAAAACAATTATTAGATTTGACCATTATAGGGTCATCAGCAACATTTTAGGAGTTTTAACCCCGACTTACTCCTCTACCTTCTGCTGTCTCATTTTTATCCCACCAATATACCTAACAAATACTTCTCAGATCTGTACTTTCACCATGTGTACTAAAGACCTCTTTGGCTCTGAAATACTCTTGGATTCACTCTTCATTTTACTTTATCTCTTGGCCAATCTGAAGTTATTGATCCCTATCTCCTTCCTGAAATATTCTTTCCTCCACACACCCCACCCATCTTCCTCTGCCTATCCCTTCTACACACACTGTGTGTCTTTAATTACACTCATTTCTTTAATTATATTATACCTGGCATTAATTTCCAAGCCTAAACCCAGCCCACATTTCTTCTCCGAGTGTCAGAGCAATCTAACAGGCTACTGGACATCTTTACTTGAATGCCCACAGACTCTTAAAGTTCAATATGTCCAAAGCTGAACCTGAATTCTTACCTACACTCTTCCCTATAACCCCTTTTTCTTCCTACGTCCCATACCTTGTATTACAATCTGCATGAGCGTTATCTTTGACTTCCTCCTCCTACCTTATTCAGTTAGTTATTGGTTTTACCTTCTAATGACACTTCAAATCTGTAACTCTCCCTCCTCCCCACTATCTGCATCCGCACCACCATCATCCCTCACCTGGATTATTGAATTATCCTCTTGGATGGTCTCCCTTTCCCAGTCTTCACTTGCCTCCAATACCCTCACCAGATTGGAGCTAGAGTCATCTATCTAAAATGTAAATTTGATTGCATCACTCTCTCGTTGAATTCTTTGCCTGCCGCCCCAGCCTCATCTCTCTACTCTTCCTCCAGAGATTCAGGTCAGATTGATTTTTTTTCAGTTCTTCAGCATGCTCTCTGTCTCTGCACCTTCACACATGCTCGTGTGCCTGCCTGGAGCATGTTTACATTCCCTTTTTACTAGTGAGCTTGTCTTCCATCTTCAGGAAACTTCCATACCCCTGTAAATTTGAGTTATGTGGACTCCCTCTGTGGTCTCCTAGCATTCCTCCTTTCCCTTGTCATAACCCTTTCCACATTGTTTTGTGATCTCCTTTTTTTCCATCAGTCAGTGCTTTCCTTTGAATTTTAAGCTCCAAGAAGGCAGGAACCATATCCATTTAGTACATCATTATACTTCAAGCTCCAAGTACAGTGCCTAGAACAGTGTGAACATTCAATCAATGTTTCCTAAAGGATGTGAACGCTCTTCTGAGTTCTTTCACATCCATTATCTTAGCAGGGGTAAAGTTGAACAGTTTGAAGAGGATTTTAACGAAACCTGAGATGTTGGTGGATTAGAAGATTAAATTATTTGTTGAGTTGTTTTGCACTAGTAGGAGGAAGGAGAAGTTAGAGGCAGGAGAGGAGGTTAGGAGAGTAGAAGGATTTAATTCCACCTCATAGAACAAAGAGGAAGAGATTTGTTTAAAACTAGCTTGCATCGTTTAAATTTCATCTTCCTTCTAATAAATTGAGGCCTGTAAGGTAGGTTTGTGTGTGTGTGTTGTGTGTGTGTTAATATTTAAAGGTGTCAGATTGTCCATGTTTTAGGGCTTTTTATCTCTACCTGGAAAAACTTTAGATAACATGATTTAAAAATCTTCCTGTATGCTTTGCTCATTGAATTTGTTTTCTTTGAGGGGAGGTTTACAGAAGTGAGTAATCAATTTAATTATAGCTTTGCTATTTCCAAAACAAATTGAGATGGAATATATTTTTAAAGATTGAATGGGGTTTTTAGAGCCGAGATAAAGAAGTAAACACCAAGAAATAAAGGAATGGGCAATCAATAGGAAGATATCTAGGCTAAGAAAACCTAGGTAAGATAAGTTACTTTGAGGACAAAATTAACTCTAAACTATCTGGAAGTCAAGGCAAAAGACGGAATGTGATAGATACATTGCTTGATGTCTTTTGGCTTCTTCTCAAATATGAACTTCCAAAAGCAGGAGAGCTCGCAATTGAAGATAGACTTTGCAGTCAACTGCTTGAAGTACAGGTCGAATTTGATGCCAGCTGTGCCAGTTGCAAAGTGACTGCTTCATTTTGAAACTTTTCAGAAGATTGATATGTGTCCTGTCTCGGATGGTGGCTATATTCTGTATGGAGATGTAGATTGCAGAGTATTTAAAGAAAAGGAAGGCCAAGACTTTTTTCTCAAAATACAAGTTTGAATCCATTGAGCTGCTTAAAAACTTGGAGCTCCTAATTCTCTGTAAAATATGGAAAAGAGAAGCTTCATTTGGAAGGTCTTGAGGAGAGGATGCACAGTCATCTCCCTCTGCAAGCAAAGGATCTAATGTAGATTTCGAGATTTTGGCTTAACTCTGACCAGCCAGCACTGTATTCTAACAGTTCTACAAAACAAGCTAGCTCAAAAATGCTTCCCCAATAATTACCTAAACTGACCATTGAGCGGAGTTGTTTTGAACTTTGTGGCCGTAATTAACTAATAGGCTTGTAAGTCATTAAGGTGGTTTCTAGGTATGAGGATCATGTGTCCGGTTTCTATGAGGAAGTTCGCCATCCTGTGTGCTGTGGCAGAGGGCATGAAAAAGTCTCATCTAAAAGTGCTAGGAATCTGTTTAGGTTTTAAGGTTAAACAGGAGGTAAAGGCTGTTTCATCTGATTTAGAAATGGAATTTACTCCGTCAAAGTCCATCTGATCTACCTTGACTCAAGGCTTAAAATTGGAGGTGATACTGTGACCGCATGGTTTGACACATGGCTGGCCTTGTTGGTAGAGTCAAGGCTGATAGCACATTAATGAAGGTTAGCAGGTCTTCACCCATTCTCCATCGTTTTCTGTTTGGTGAAATGTAACATCAACAATGTCTCAGTAAGAATAATCATTCCTCATATTAGATTGGGAGATTCCAACCCATACCGAGTAGAGAAATCTGGCAGAGAGTTCTGTGGGGAGAGACAGCACAGTGGCTCAGCTGGAGTTTGGGAAGGTGGAGATTGTCTGATGAGTGAACTGGATGAACGGAGAAAAAACCATATGAAGGGGAGAGTAAGTGATTTTTGGTTCATTCCGGAAACAGGCTAAGAATCTCTCCCCAACCCCACAACCACTGCCCAGCCATTCCTCTGTCCTGGTTGGGGGTTGTCCTTTATTTTGTGGTTTCTGTGTGATTATTTCCATGGTTTCTCTGAGGTACCCCAATGAATAATTTTAATATGCTGCCTGTTTGGGATTTGGGGTTCAAAAAGACCAAGACACAGGAAGAACCTGTGATGACTGCTGTGCAGAGTATGGGCATTGCCCATGCATCTGCTCTCGTTATTGATCACTCCCTTGTTCTCACAGAAAATGAGGGAGAAAATGAAGATTTTAAATTTTCAAAGAAAAATCTGCCTGGTGATTCAGTTTTCCTTACCCCAGAGCTGATTTTTCTTTTCATTTCTTTCCTTGAACCAGAGCCTTTTCTTAAGTTGGGAAGACGAATGTGTGGACATCTCAGTATGGCCAGGTGCTGTTGGTGGAATGAAAGAGGCAAATGTGGAAGTGGGGATGGAGGCACACTGTCTAATCATAGAGAACCACAAAGAAAATCTAGGCACCTTAGTACATCCTGTTGTCTCTCACCCTCAATTAAATTTTAGTTATTTCTGATCACACATTCCTTCAAAACACGTCTTTAAAATGAAGTATCTCATAAATTATTTACCAATGCAAGTAACAGGTAATATAGAATTTGAGGAGAATAAAATGTACTTTACTCTTCAAACTTCCCTATGAATTAAAACAAGGTTAATCTCGGCACCACGGTGATAGAACCAAGAGATGAAAGGCCTTCCCGTATTTCCACAGAGTACAGTACAATCCACAGCCCAGCAACACCCATTAAAGATTCAGATTCCGATCGATTGCGTCGAGGTTCAGATGGGAAGTCACGTGGACGGGGCCGAAGAAACAATAATCCTTCACCTCCCCCGGATTCTGATCTTGAGGTATGTCATTGTCGATACCCAAGTAAATAACAAGGTGTCTCGTAGCTAAATGGTGATTCTGTATACCTGCTATGTAAATGACAGGGATCAGGGTCTCTAAATTCTTTAGTTACTGCCTTCTTTTCCATATTAACTATAAGTAAAGCACTTTTTCTCTTTTCCATATGAATTATAGGTAAAGCAATTATTTGTTTTCTCTTCCACTTTATATAGTAAAGCACCTGTTTATGTCAAAGAAAATATAATAAATTGTATAGTTCTGCTTGAACAAAATTCTCTTGTACTGCTCTATATGATTGCCATTTCAATTAAGTAAGTGTTGTGCTAAAAATGCTTAGTCAAATCCACTTTGAAATTAAAGACACACTTATGTATGCTGAGACGGGAAAACCTGGAATGTTCTAAGCTGAACTGGTAATCATCTTATGAGCCATGTTTTGGTGGAGTTCAAAAGCAGGAGGGATTAAATAAAATCTTAAAAGGTGGGAGATTTCATAGGCTTGAATCCACTGCAATTAAGTTGCTGGGTTTTGCCAAAGTGAAATCTGATGGGGGAAAACATGATTATTTTGGCTGAAAAGAGGAAAATTTTCCAGCAGAACCTATGTGTGTGAATATGTACCAGTGCAAGAGGGAATGGGAAGGAGAAAAGCAGGACTTAGAGGCCCTTTGTGGTATCTCAAAGACCTTTTTGAAATGAGTTCCTTCAAATTCCAAATACCCCAAGTGTATGTCAAGAGCATGTGTGATGTCCGCCTAGATTGTTAACTATCTGTCATCTGAAGAAAATGGGGCAGGGACAATCTAGAACCCATCCATTTGATACCAACTCAATAGGTACATAAGGTGAATAGATATGTACAGTTTTAGTTTTTATTTGCCGTTTTTTAATACTTCGCTTGATGAGACTAAAACATAAGATTAGTTATTTTAACCCTTCTTAATGGACAGAGAGCAGAGATAAGGAAAAGCTAAACTGAGTGATTTTTAATTGATTGTCCCTCTCTGTCTCAGAAGTTCAAACAGACCCACTTGAGCTCATTTGTCATTTCTTCAGAACTAAGACTGACAAGCTACTGCAGAATAGAAAGGATGCATATTATTATTTCTTTCCTCTTTTTATATCATTGTTGCTAACATAATTATCCTCTTGTACCTCGTCTGAGGTTATATCTGAGAAAAGTTGGGAGATATTCTTTGGAACAGTTGGGTTTAAAAAAAAATTAGTAAATTCAGATTTTTCATTTGTCACCCATTTCAAGATGAACTTTTCATGTTGAAGTTAACTGAATAAAGGGTTCTCGGCCGAGGGAAAGACACATTGATGTGGTTCTTCCTTTGTAGAGAGTGTTCATCTGGGACTTGGACGAGACAATCATTGTTTTCCATTCCTTGCTTACTGGGTCCTACGCCAACAGATATGGGCGGGTGAGTACCAAGAGGCATCAGTTTTTAATTTCTTTAGGGTAAATATGCCTAGAATTGAAGTTTTTGTCCAAATGGGAATGCAGTATAACTTTAAATAATAAATTTAAAATTCAAAAAGGAAAATAACTTGATTTATTGATGTAGTCAAATATATATGTAAGGCAAAAACATACGAATGAACAAAAGGAGATTTTTGTAGGTCCTTAAAAATGAGATAAACTTTGTGCAACTAAATTCCTTCTTATTTCAGACACCAATGAATAAAAGTGATTGAATGCTATTCTAGGATGAAATATTCAATTATATAGATGACATAGAAAGAGCTTTTGTATTGTATTTTTTTATTTGCCCCACTTTTTTATTCTCTTGATTACCAACGTATTCAATGGAGCAAATATTTTACTTGCTATTGTCTTCAGTGATTAGCAGTGTTAATATTTTATTTTCAAAGCACCTATTATGATTGTCTTTATAAGTCCCTTTGCTATAGGGCTAAATTTACATGAATGGTATGTAAAATTGGGCCTCTGAATGACAATAGACCAGCACATCCATGTTTCACTTGTTACAATACTTTTCTTGGTGTTGTAGGTAGAGAATAATATTACAGACCACCTTCCATGAGTAGAACTTCAGTTTCAATGTTCTGCATTTGGATTTCCCCAAATTGGAAATTCTTTTGGAAATTCTTTTTGATATATTGCTTGGTGGTTTCATAAGCGTTTCCTACACAAAAATCATGTTATTTAAAGTGGCTTTAGGTAATTTCTGAAATTACCCTGTGAATATGATATTTCTCATTTTTTTCATCTTTAAAGAAATAATATTACAAGTCTTAGATCCTTGAAGCTATTGGTTTGGAGCCTTAGGAACTGAATTTTTGTTACTTGGTGACTCCATGTGTTGATCATAATTAAGTGTTAAAATTTATACCCATAAAATTTGCATATTCTCATTACAGATTGTATCCAGGTATTCGTTCTTTCGATAAATATATATTGAGTGCCTGATCTGTAGGTACAGTCCTGAGGTGACAGTAGGGGAGTTGTCAGTTGAGCTTCACAGCACAGCTTTTCTTCTCATAACCCTAAAGATACACCTAATCCAAAAAGGCTGGGAAAATGCACATTTGTAAGAGCAAGAGTATTTCACCGTTTGAATTTCTATTTAGAAATAAGCTATCTATAAAACACAGTGTGCCCCATCTTATTGTTAAACCAATTTTCTATGAGAAGAAGACAACAAAAATACAGATTATAAAAAATAAAGCCATAGAATTAATCATTCAGAGAAAGTCTCTACTTTGTGGCTAGAACATAAGAGGGATTCAATAAATATTAGCTGCCTTGTTTTTTGTATTACTCCTTCTATTAATGCTATTTACTATCCCTATTTCTACAAAAACTGCTACTTACAGAACTAATGAAAGATTAATACCTGAAACCTCAATGTGTTAGTAGGAATGTAGTTCGTAGGAAGAATCTTGAAGATCTTCGTAGCCGAACCATTTTAATATCCCTACAACTAACTCCTAAGGAAGAAAACTGACTGGAACTCACAGGAAAGCGTTGAAAAGAGGATGCACTTAGAAAACCAGCATTTGAAAACCATCCTGAAAGTCTCAAGTCTTTAAAAGCTTTCTCTCTAAGAGCCAAATTGATGCAAAGAGAGTTGTTTTGATCAGTGCTCTGTTAGCCATTGAAAGGGGTCAGCTTAGAGTGAGGTGGTGAACATCCCATGACCTACTGACCTCGTGTTAATCTCTGGCCATAAATTATTGGTTTACACATGGAATTCACACCTAACCTAGAAACCACTGGCACCTTAGAATCTTTCATTCAGATTCTTGACATTGTCTAAACAAAACATTACAAACACCATGACTTTTATTTTAAGTGTCAACCATTAGTATTTAGAGGCTTTGTCAAGTAGTATTTTGATTGTTAGTTTGTTTAGTTTTCTCAAACTACGGCATGTGATAAAAAGTTTTATCTCCTACAATATCCAAAAGCCAGATGTCTATATTCTTTCAAGTATGGGTGATTTGAGATATTTAAATGTAAGCTTATCCTTCATTTTTAAGTTGATGGGTGTCGGGGAGAAAGTAACCGCAGAAGGCCTGGTTGGGAAAGTTCTTCCCTGGCATGACTGAGCCTGAGGTCAGAATGACCTGAAGAGACAGGTCGGTAGTGTGACCATCTGGAGAAAGAGTGTTCTAAGCAGAGGAAAGAGCAAGTGCAGAGGTAAGAAAGGGTTTGATGTTTCAGGGACAGAGAGGCCAGTGTGGCCAACCTTAGTGATGGAGATGCAGAGTCAAGAGAGATGTAGGCTGGGATGAGGGCAGGTACAAAGGGCCTCCCAGCCATTCACAAGAGGGTTAAGCTCATTGCACATGCCATAGGAAGTCATTGGAGGACTTCAAGGGAAGACATGAGAAGATCTGATTTAGATTTTTGGATTACTTTGGCTGTGTGTGGAGAATTAATGGTAGGAAGAGAGGAGCAGGGGAACAGAGGTGGGGTTAAGGAGTGATCTGATGCACTAGCAGCAGAGATGGAGAGAACTGAGTGGATTCGGGATTCTACTGCAGGTAGAGAAATAGAATTTGTAAATGATTTGGATGGGGCTGGTGGGCAGTAAGTAATAGAGAGGAGTGAAAAGATCATTCCTCGGTTTTTGTCGTGAGCAACTGGGAGAATAGTTGCATATTCGTTGAGATGAGGAAGAACTAATTTGGAGGGAAAATGAAAAGTTCGGTGCTGGACAAGTTTGAGATGCCCATTAGACATCCACGTGAACCAAGGCAAGGAGGCAGTTGGAAGGTGAGCCTGGGGTCCAGGGGAGTGGTCAGGGCTGGAGAGGTCAAATTTAAAGTCATAAGTTCACAGCTCAGGTTCAGAAGCTCACCAGACACTCTTAGCTTGATTTCTCCCTAAATGTTTATGAGCACCTTCTTTGTGCCGGGCACTTGTGGTCGGCCTGTCCTCCCATTTCCGGGAGGCATTTCTTCCTGACAGGTTGACTTTTGAAGACATATTGCTGAGGATGTTGAATTGTAGCCTGAAGCATGTGAGAAAGCTTGCTTAATGTTCTCTTTATTAGAGAACTTTATAGTTGGGCAGAATTTGCTCTCAAATCTGACAGTCATGCACTGTAAAAATGTGTGATTCAACAAGGAATAACCAAGCTAATCAGAATGTCTTGCATCCTTTTTGTTCCCCCAGGGCACTGAGGAGAGAAGTCTTAAACCAGTTCAGGGGCAAGTTGCCTTTCTTGGAGGACAGATTTAGTGGTGTTCCTGAGCATTGTCAAAGGCACATGTGGCCGAGCCTTACTCTACAGGCATATAAAGAAATGAATGCCTGACAATGTGATAGCTGTTCTGTCTCTATGGGAACCAGATACCTGAGAAGCAGCTTAGTCACAGTAGCTTAGGCAACTCAGTGAGTAGCCCATTCAGTAAGGGGATACAGGATCTAGTTGATATAATGCAAAATTAGGGCATGTTACAGCAATATGTACAAAAAAAGTTTGAGAATGTCCCACCTTCCAGGTAATCCTAGCTGTGGGAAGCAGGCATATTGGTGTTATAAGGAAGTGTTGTTTTATAACAAAGCTGACGAGAACAAAAGGAGGGTGCTAGGTACAGTACAGGTCTGGCTACGGAAGAGAAAAGAAATAGCATATTAGCAGGAAAATGAAGTCTATGGGTGTTACTGTAAATTAAGTTGTTAATAATATCTGTCCTAGCTTTCTTCATTTAATGCACTTTTAAAAATTGCTTTCAAACTAAATCCAAATTCCCAAATTTCACTGAAGAAAACCAGTCTTGATTTTTTTTTCATTGAATGCTCTCTTTAAAATAGACAATATTAATCCAGTTGCTAATATCAAAGCACACACCCCAAACTTATATCTCAAATAAGTATTGTGCTGATGTTCCAAGCATGATTCCCCAAGATATTTGTACCCAAATGTCTTGTTTCATACTTGTTTTTTATTGTTGCGTAACACCTATGTCTTGTACAGATTTGGGCTAGAATAGGTCTTTTTTTATTGAGCCTCGCTCCTCATTGTATGCAAAAACCTAAACATGAACACTGAAGACAGCATGAAGCTTAGCATTTTTAATGGTAGGCCCTACTTATTAAGAACTTCCTATGTGCCCAGTACTCATTTAATTCAACATTAATGCTCTGAAACTGCTATTATGAAGCCCATTTTACAGATGAGGAAACTGAGACCCGGAAGAGGTTAAAGACGAAACGTGAAAAACGCTTAGCACCATGTCTGGCACAAAATAAATATTAGTTGTATTTTAGCGTAGTTGAACCTTGACTGTCAGAAAAGACAATATTTGAACCTGGCCTAGTGACCAGTGAGTGATAGGTGGAAGTGTCTTTAAATGTATGAAGTACCAATATGTGACACCCCTTATGGTGTGATAGAAAGAGCATCAGATTTGAATTCAAATAGATCTGGACTCATAGCCAAGCTCTCACTTTTCACCTCTTTAACTTGGGCAAATTGTTTATTCATGCTGAGCCTCAGTTTCCACATCCATACAGCTGGCTACTTGACTTGCAAAATTATTTTTAAAATTAAGTTGTTATATTCAGTTGTTAAGTTACATCTCAATAGAGCTGGAGGGAAAAAAGATTTAAGTTGTGTCATGAATTTAAAGGCCCAGCACTGTGTCTTATTAATAGCAATAACCCAATAATAAAAACAGCCTATGTCGCTGATTGATTTTGTATCTGCTGTCTAAGCATTTGTTTTATAATGCACCAGTCTTCTAGAAGGATCCCAATTGTCATGGTGAGTTTAGATCAACTACGTCTCCCTAGTAAGTGTAGTACTATGATCATTTAGTTCAGTGATGAAAGAAAAATTTGACAGCAATCTCTCTAGCCCAGTTCATCAGAACACTCCAGTTAGCTGGTAAAGATCCCTGTTCTTACCCTGTTTTAGGGTACAATGCTAAACTCCCAAGATCTTTTGAGGAATGACCCTCTTCCATGGTGACTGGTGTGGATGCTGAATTCTGAGCATGGCGCCAACGCAGCCAGACGCCGAGTGTCCTCCGCGGATTGTAGAGGATCTGGTTACTTAAACAGAATGATCTCTCCTTTGGAACCTCCAGACTGGGGCTTGGCAAACTTTTTTGGTAAAGGGTCAGATAATAAATATTTTAGGCTTTGTGGACCATATGCCTGTCATAAATACTCAGCTCTGCCCTACTAGTGCCAAAGCAGACACAGACAATCTGTAAATGAATAAATGTGACTATTCCAATGAAACTTGACTTATAGTTCCCAAATTTTGAATTTCATGTAATTTTCATGTGTCATGTAATATTATTCTTCCTTTGGATTTTAAAAATCTAGACCAGGAGTCTAGACCAGAGATTGACAGATCCTATCCCATAGGCCAAATCTGGTTCATGGCCCATTTTTGTAGGCCTTTCAAGCTAAGAATGTTGTTTAAATTTTTAAAGAGTCATAAAGGAAAAAGAAGGAGAATGTGTCTCAGAGACTGTATATGGCCTGCAAAGCCTAAAATATTTATTGTCTGTCCCTTTAGAGAAAAAGCTTGCCTGCCCCTGCTCTAGATCATGCTCTGAATTTAGGGTGATTAGTTTTTCTCCTGCCTTCAGGGCACCAGACAATTCAACGACAGCCACACTATGGTCAACTAGACTAAACTCAGTGTTGGCATCATGTGTCTGTATTTGGGGTTCCCATGAAGCACAAGCCAGCACATGATCCATTAGGGTAGATGAAATGGCTGTAACAAAGAGGCCCGAATGTCATGGCTCCAACACAGTAGAAATTGCTTTCTTTCTTATTTAATGGTCTCAAGTGGATCTTCCAGATGGCTTGTTTTAGGCAAGGTTTGGAAGTGCAGATAATGATTGTGCCATCTCATCACGTAGCTTCTGAGGCTTCTGTGATCATTGTCATCAGCTTTCTAGCCTCCAGGGAGAAAAAGCAGGAGGAGTATGAATGGGAAGCTTTCTGAGCTAAGCTTAGAAGGGGCACTAACCTCTGCCCGCACGGCCCAGTGTAGGGGAGGCTAGGAATGTAGCCTAGTTTTGTGCCCCGGAAGAAACAGAGAATGCGTTTTGGTGGATGGGAGGCAGTGGCAGCCACAGTTCTCAGTTAAGAACTATTTGACAAATGAGTGGGACCCAAAACACACTTTCAAACCCTCGTGGTGCCTCTGGCCATCCCAGCAGAGCAGGGTCCAAAGGTTCCGTGACAGGTGTGCTGAAGAGTGATGCGGGGCCAATTCAGTCCCAAAGGATGGTTCCCTGATTTTATTCTCTTCTTTTATATCAGTGCCAAGTTAGGTCAAAATGATGAAATAACTTATGGTTCCTAGTATAACTTTTGGATACTGTAGAATGACATGGAATCTAAACTCTCAAAACGAACAAACAAAAACTTTTTTTTTTTTTGAGGAAGATTAGCCCTGAGCTAACTACTGCCAATCCTCCTCTTTTTGCTGAGGAGGACTGGCCCTGAGCAAACATCCATGCCCATCTTCCTCTACTTTGTATGTGGGATGCCTACCACAGCATGGCTTTTGCCAAGTGGTGCCATGTCCACACCTAGGATCCGAAACGGCGAACCCCGGGCTGCCAAGAAGCGGAATGTGCGAACTTAACCGCTGCACCACCGGCCTGGCCCACAAAAACATTGTTTTTGTGTTTGTGACTATCAGAGGGACTTCCAGCTGAAAGAGCCTCGTTCATCCCTTTTCTTTGCTCTTCTCCTGACAGTTGCTCCCTTTCCTTCTAACCACCAGCCCCTTCCTCCTAGCTGGCAGTAATATATAAGTAAAATGTATGTTCTTGCCTCCTTATTGAATAAACCCTTATTTTTCTCATTCAGACATGTAAAAGGGAATGCAGTAAACAAAAACATGAATCCTCACAGCTGGCCTGCCACCACCAGCTTTGGGCCTCCCTTGCTCTGTGGCCTTGGGAAAAGCACCTTGTATCTCTGAGTCTCACTTGTTCAATCTTGATCTTCCCATCTATAAAATAGAAGCAATCACAGGGCTGTTGGGAGAACAATGTAAAGCACCTAGAAAAATAGTCATAGACACTCTGTAAAGAAGAGCTATTATTGCTCACTTTGGGGGTTCAGAGGAGGAAGTGGGCAATAGTGAATATTTTGTTGTTCCAGGTGGCAGAGAGGGACAGGTGGAAGCAGAGTGTTACCAGTTAGGGAAAAGTAGGCAAAATGGCTGGATATCAATAAAATGTCTTTAGAGGATCAGACTTGCAGAAGCTGTAGCAGAAAATGTGTTGAAATGGTAATAAAAATACCACACCTTTGTTCAGCTTTTATAGTTTACACTACTCACATTCATTATTCAATTAGTTCCTCTTTTTTTCCCCAATAAGGAAACTGTGTCTCAGGAAAATTAACTGATTGGCCCAAGGAAGCTCATCTATTAACTGACAATACCTAGGAGTATAATCTAGTCTTGCGATTGGCCCATCGTCCTCAAAGGAGGGTTGCAGGGAGCCTTGAGTGCCAGGATTTTGTGCTGTAGGCACGAGGATGCCATGAACAATGTTAAAACAGTGGAGTGACATGATGGAAGTGTACAATTGGGCAGAGTAATCTGATAGCAGAGAAGATTATTGCAGTCCTCCTGTTAGAAAATAATAAAGGCCTGAGAAAAGGGCTGTAAGACTAAGAAGGAGAGAGAGATAGGAGAGTGGTTACAACTGAAATCTGGGTCAGTCTTTGGATTGGATTCAGCTTTGAGGCCTTTCGTTGGCGCTGCGTGGGCCCCTGCGTGTGCATGTTGAGGCCGATTTGGCCACGTCTGCTCTGGCTTTATCCTTCCTCCTCCCTCTCTGTACCACTTCTTGGCGGTTGTCCCATGTTTGGGATTCATTGGGTTTTCTCTACAATCAAAATTAATCTTTGGAATGGTAAAGTTATTTCTCTTATTCTCTACTTGGGTATTATTTTCATGCTGTTGAAAGGGAGTCTCTTAAGTAAGGAGAAAATTAAAGCAGTCAAGTGTCACATATCTAATCAGTAAAAATGACCTGGTTAGCCCCACCACAGGTTTGGGTTTTTTTTTTTTAAATCATTCAGCCAGTTGTTCAACCATGATTTACTTTTTCACGTGTATCCTCTGTCTCTCATGATAATCCAGATTATTTCTTAATTGGCATCAGAACTACGCCCAGCTCCTAAAACTTGGCATTTTGTGCCACCTGTTCACTGATAGGGCTTATAAACTTGCAAAAAGTTAACGTTCGTTGATGGTATTGATAACTTTAGAGAAGTCGAAAGAAAACTGTGGAAAATTTGGGTCTCATAGATTGTACATATCATTTGCATAACTCTTTTAGTAGCATTTTTTAAAAGAAATAACATTTGGGAATATATTTTTTTCTTCCCTCTGATAAGGGAGCTAATTTTCTAATCTTATCTTTAATCCTTCCCTTGTGAACAGCCAGCATGGGGCCTTGAAGATAAGCCCCTCTTGTACTCAGAGTGCCCAGTCCTGTTTTGCAGCTTTGTTTTCCCCAAAACAAAAGATCCTGAATGGGGAGAATTTTTTTTTTTTGAATGACATCCAGGCCCTGTTTGTAGCTGTAATATTAGCATTCTAAATCAGGAATTGTTTAAGGGGTCCAAAACAGGGTATTTTTTTCTTTCGTTTGATTGATACCGCCCAAAGATTTGTTGTTGGTTTGAGCATACTTTACAAGATTTTCACATTGACCCACAAATCCTCATAAACCTGCCCACATTGTTTGCATCACACCTCACTGGGCCACCACAAGTCTCAGTAATTGCCTGCCGCTGGAGGCCTAGCTGCCTGCATAGGATCTCCTGCAGATAAAATTGAGGAACCTTATCTTTTATTCCACAAATTCGAAATGTCATAACATATCCTGAGGAACTAGTCATACTTCCTTAAGTAACTGAACCATCTTCTAAAAGCTCGTTCTAGCCTGAGATTAGTTCTTTAAATATCAATTTTTTAAACATGAGATAGTCTACTTTTTGATCCAAAGTAGAATAGCAATTGCTTGGACTTTGTGTAGATTTGATCTCATGGATGTAATAGGGGATGTGTTCGAACAGGAGAGATGCAAAAGACATTTATCAGATATTTAAAATGGACTTTTAAATTGAAAATAGTAATAGATAAAAAGAAAAATTCATTTTTTTTGGCTTTTAGTAAAATAAACCCCCAACACAGTCACTACTTTGTAGAACCCGATGATGCTGTAGCTATCTAAAATTGGAACAGTGACTTAGGTATTAAAATATTTCTTAAGGGTCTCAACTTAAAAAATTTAAATTGGACAAATTTATGTTGCTTTATGTGTTTGCTTGGTTTATTCTACTGTTAAATTTTTTGCTTTTCAGTTTATAACAATAAGATGATAAAAGGAATAAAAGAACAAAATGTTCAAGGTGTGTAAATAGTAACCAGAGCTACCTTAAAAATAAGGACAATTTTTCTTTTACTGCTTTGCTAGCATGTCTAGGCAATAAAAAGAAATTGCTTTCTTATTAACATTTGGTGCTATTTTTAGTTCTTATAGTAAAACTGAAATGACTTATAGTTATTCTTTTTGGACTACAGAAGATCTAATGAAATATTTGGCATTTGTGACATTGTTAAACCAAAACTAAAAAGCTTGGGACGTATCTTTTAAAACAGTTACATAAAAGGAAGAGATATTTTTATGGTTAGATGAATGGTTAGCTTTAAGGTTTCTAGAGAAAAGAGAAAGTATTTTATTTTTATACTCAGAACAACATTCTGGATCCTATTCTAAAACCCCCAAATGAGATAATCAGCTTTTCTTTAAACTTTCTATTTTGAGGTTCAAAGGACCATGGACACTCTGAGCCAAAAGTAGAATTCTTAAGAAACTAAGTGAAAATGGGTTAAGAAAATCATTTTTGAGTCATCCTCCATTCTGCATGTGGGGGTCACGTTTGCCATTAAAAATAGATTAAATTCCTTTGAAGCTGGGAAGTCAGAGTTGGGAATGAGTGGAGACCACCTTGCCATGCTTACTTGAAAGACAGTTAAGATCAAATGTCATGTAGAAATACTGGAATTAGCAGTGCAGTTGGAACTATAATATTTCTCAACATAAATGGACAACAAAATAATCTGAGCAGCCTGAACTTCAACCTGGTCACTGGAATAAAGCAAAAGTCATGTAAGGAATTACCCTCTGCCCCTCCTCACCAGGAACCTGGAGGAATTCACTGTGGTGTCCCTAGTGGGTGACATCCCATGCTAATACCGTGTGCTGTCTATATTAGGACTACCCCACATTCAAGACTCCATCAAAAGGATTTGTCCTAACAGAAGTAGTAGATGGGGCTCAGTATCTTAGCCTTCTAGCACATAGTAGTTTAGTTGTGTGTAATGATCATTGGAAACGTCCAGGAAGTCATTTAGAAAATTGTACACCAAATGGCACCCTTCTCAAATTGCACACACAAAACCTCCCGTGTTATGTGGTCTATAGTGCCCAAGACACACACCTGGCTGCACCCCTCTCCTGCCTGAGTCACTGTTTGTTTCCTGGCCTGACACTAACGAGTCGTTCAGAAAGTCAGTCTTCCATAATGTGTTGAATACATACATAGTTGTGTAGTAGGTACCTGGCCATACTTTCTGCCTTCAGGGAACTTATAAATTAATAAAAGAGGCTGTTAATTGGGGATGAATGAATCTTCACCAGCCATCCTTCATTAGGGCAAAACTGTTCTGAGCTAACACCACTCTAAATCCACAAAGGGTGAAACCACAGAATCGCCAAAGGAATAACGATATTAAAAGGAAACACGTCTCCCTGTATTATTCATGACAAGCTTTCTCTAGTAGCTGCACTCATTTAGCTAGTAAGAAATAGCCGATGATAGGATGTCAGATGGCAACACTAGCCTTGTGGATCAGAAAAAGAAATCAGGATCCACAGAAGCTGACCAACCAAAAAAATAAATGCCAGAGGCCCTAAATGAGATGCTTCTAGGGTTTCTGATATTCTTAAATTACACTGGGAATTCTCCTTTGCAGCTGATCAGCATTGCAATGCGACACTGCTACTCTTATATGTGTGTGATGTAAGTCCTGTGGCTTCAATTATCAATGTAGGAGTTCCTCTGGTTTTCTGGAAAAGAACATCCCATATGATAAAAATTAGTCGAGTTAATACAGACAAAGCAGTGTCTGACATACATTCTTGTCTATGTTCTAAATCTCACTTAAGTCTAGGTGATAAATAAAAGGTGATATGCTGAGGAACTTTGCAAAGCTTTTGCAATTTTGACTTTTACAATCTTGGGGACATTTTAAAAGTATAGTTTGGGTGTGCTTTAAATTTTCAAAATAAATATTTTTTAATCCACACTTTCACCACCAAAAGACAACCAATTTTGTCTGAATGAATATCTTTAATAGATTTTTTAAAAATTTTATTATAGAAACTTCCAAACATATACAAAAGTAGATGGAATAGTATAATGAAACCCAATGTGGCCTCTCCCAGCTTTAACAATTATCAAGTCCCAGCCAACTTGTTCTGTCTGTATCCTTACCACATGCCTGCCCTCCTCTGTCCTAGGATTATTTTTCAAAGGAAATCCCAGATATCATATTATGTCATTTGTATATGTTTCAGTATGTGTTTAAGACTCCATTAAAAGAATTTTTTAGAATAGAAAGAGTAGATGGTACTCAGTACCTTAGCCGTCTAGCAAAATTAATAATAGTTTCTTAATATTATTAAATGTCTAATCAACAGTTATATTTCTCCAATTCTTTTTAATGTTTTTTTGGTGTGTGTATGTGAGGAAGATTGGCCCTGAGCTAATGTCTGTTGCCAATCTTCCTCTTTTTGCTTGAGGAAGATGGTTGCTGAGCTAACATCTGTACCAGTCTTCCTCTATTTTGTATGTGGGATGCTGCCACAGCATGGCTTGACAAGCGGTGCTGGGTCTATGCCCAGGATCCAAACCTGCAAACCCCAAGCCACCAAAGTGGAGCATGCGAACTTAACCACTACACCACCAGGCTGGCCCCTAATGTTTATTTTTAATTGTGGTAAAATACTCATAAACTCTACCTTCTTAGCAATTTTTAAATGTACAGTTCAAGAGTATTAAATACATTCACATTGTCGAACAACCAGTATCCACAGCTCTTTTTATCTTGCAAAACTGGACGTCTGTACCCCTTAAACAACTTCCTATTTTCTCCTCCCCACAGCAGCTGGCAACTACCATTCTACTTTCTATCGCTATAATTTTGACTACTCTAAATACTTCATGTGAGTAACATCATGCAGTATTTGTCTTTTTGTGCCTGGCTTATTTCACTTAGCATAATGTCCTCAGGGTTCATTCATGTTGTAGCACGTGTCAGATTTCCCTTCCTTTTTAAGGCTGAATAATATTCCACTGTATGTGTATACCACATTTTGTTTATTCATCTGTCAATGGACACTTGGGTTGCTTCTACCTTTTAGCTGTTGTGAATAATGCTGCTCTGAATATGGGTGTACAAATATCTCTTTGAGACCCTGCTTTCAATTATTTGGGGTATATACCCACAAGTAGAATTGCTGGATCTCCTAGTAATTCTATGCCTGATTTTTTTGAGGGAGTGCCATACTGTTTGCCATGGCAGCTGCACCATTTTATGTTCCCACCAACAGTGCTCAAGTGTTCCAGTTTCTCATATCCTCACCAATACATGTTGTTTTCTGGGGTTGGTTTGTTTGGGTTTTTTTTTTTTTTTTTTTTGATAGTAGCCATTTGAATGTGTGTGAGGTGGTATCTCATGATTTTGATTTATATTTCCCTAATGATTTGTAATGTCAAGCATCTTTTCATGTGCTCGTTGACCATTTGGGTGTCTTCTTTGGAGAAATATTTATTCAAGTCCTTTGCCCATTGTTTAATCAGATTGTTTTGTTGTTGTTGAGTTGTAGGAGTTTTTATATATCCTGCATATTAACCTCTTCTCAGATATATGAATTGTAAATATCTTCTCCCGTTCCATAGGTTGTCTTTTCACTCTGTTAATTGGGTCTTTTGACGCACAGAAGTTTTTAGATGCAGTCTACTTTATCTATTTTTTCTTTTGTTGCCTGTGCTTTTGGTGTCATATCCAAGTCATTGCCAAATCCAGTGTCATGAAGCTGTTCCCCTAAGAGTTTTATAATTTCGTTCTTACATTTAGGTCTTTGATACATTTTGAGTTAGTTTTTGTATGTAGTGTAAGGTAAGGATCCAACTTTATTCTTTTGCATGTGGATATCCAATTCTCCCGGCACCATTTGTTGAAAAGACTATCATTTCCCCGTTGAATGGTCTTGGCACCCTCATTGAAAATCATTTGACTGCGTATGTGTGAGTTTATTTCTGGGCTCTCTGCTGTATTCCACTGGTCTATATGTCTGTCTTTATGCCAGTACCACACTGTTTTGATTACTGTGGCTTTGTAATAAGTTTTGAAATCAGGAAGTATGAGACCTCCAGCTTTGTTCTTCTTTTTCAAATTGTTTTTGGCTATTCAGGGTCCCTTGAGATTCCGTATGAATTTTAAGATGGATTTTTTTCTATTTCTGCAAAAAATGCCATTGAGAATTTGATAGAGATTGCATTAAATCTGTAAGTTACTTTGGGTAGTGTTGACATCCTAATGTTCAGTCTTCCATCCATGAACATGGAATCTTTCCATTTATTTGTGTTTTCTTTGATTTCTTTCAGCAACATTTTGCAGTTTTCGTTGTACAAGTCTTTTACTTCTTTGGTTACGTTCATTCCTAAGTATTTTGTTCCTTTCAATACAATTGTAAATGGAATTGTTTCCTTAACGTCCTTTCTGGATTGTTCATTGTTAATGTTTAGAAACACACTTATTTTTATGTGTTGATTTTGTATCTTGTAACTGTGCTGATTTCATTTATTCTAACAATTTTTTTTGTAGAATCTTTATAGAGATTTCTACATATGAGGTCATGTCATCTGTGAACAGAGATAATTTCACATCTTCCTTTTCTATTTGGATGCCTTTTATTTATTTTTCTTTCTTACTTAATTGCTCTGGCTAGGACTTCCAGTACTGTGTTAAATAGAGATTGTGAAAGAGGTCATCCTTGTCTTGTTCCTGATCTTAGAGGAAAAGTGTTCACACTTTCACCATTGAGTATGATTACCTGTGGGCTTTTCATATATGGCATTTGTGTTAAGACAGCTTCCTTCTATTTTCGGTTCCTAGTTTGTAAAGTGTTTTTCTCCAATGTTTTTTTAACTTATTTTTACAGTTTATTTTATGTCTCTTAGGTGTTTTTTAATTTGTAGATTCTCACTCAATCTTTTTTTTTGTTTAACCTTACATATTTCTTTTGAAGTAACCAGACCATCTATCCTAAAGAGTTCCTGAGAGTCAGGGTTTTCTTGATTGTACTCCATTGTGTTCCTTTGTCACATATTCCTGTGTCCCCTGTATTTCCTACAAATTAGTAGGCAGATCCAGAAGCTTAATTAGATTCAAAAAATTGATTTTTTTTTTTTCCAGTCAAGACTTCATAGGTGGGGTATATCCTTCTTAGTAAGAGATGCGTATTGTCTGGTTGCTGTCATTTTTAACTTGGTGTTCTGTTGGACACTGTCTTTCAACAATCCATTATAGGTGTTCTTTCTCATCCTGTATATCCTTTCTTCTTGGCTCACAGATAGTTGGTTAGGAAGGAGACGACTCAAGAATTTAGGATTAGGAGGTTTAAACCATAAGTTTACTAAGTCAGCAGAACCAAGAATACGAGGATCCACTGTCAGAAATAAAAGGATTGACAGTTCTTGTTGCAAATAACTAGCCCATAGCTGTTTTTGATGAGACAAGGTTTTGTGATGAACCTAAACCACTTTCTGAATTTTGAGTTTTTCTCAAATATCTCTTCTCTGAATGGCTCTACAGTATTACTGCACATCCTTGATTAAGGCTTCCTGGTCATCGCTAGTGGACAGCTAGGTATACTCAGTGGCTCATGCTGAGTAGCCTGGCAGGTGCCACATTCTTTTACTATCTTTTCAACCACGTAGTGAATTTCCATTTACCCGCCATTGTTCTAATTCAGTCAACTCATGTGATTAATCTGTAGGTGTGCCGATTCAACTATCCACCTTGAGGTGTGAGTCTAGCCTTAGGCATTTTCTCTGCAGGTAGCTTCCTTGTAAATTTCAGCATAAGCATAATACATGAGAGGTTTATGTAGAATGTAATCTTGACTTGGAAGTAATTAACTATTTACATTACAGAAAGAATGTTTGCCCACATCAGAGAACTGAGAAATGGAATACCTCCCCCCGCCCCCCACTCAGTCAGTAGTCGGTCAGATGACTCAGAGCTGCTATCTGTGGAAAAACTGATACTAGAAGATTCTATTTTTATTTCTTATTATGGTAGCTGATAATTTTATATTATGTTGATATTCTCACAGTGCTCCCACAGATGTATCCTTTGATCCTACCATGAACAAGATCTGTCCAAAATATTTCCTTATTCCTGAAATGCTAGAGTACAGCATCATTTTGTAAGCACTGAAAATTTTCAGGGACTATACATGGAAGTTACTGAATTTGGAATATACCACAATAATTACTGTTTATTGCCATGTGTCACTACCAGCCATTTGTTGATAATCTTGGGTAGGGTCAAGATTTTGCCAAGACCTGTTCTCCCAAGTCTGATTGACTGTAAGCAATGGATTTGGGCTGTGCTTTAAGTGCCTGTTCACAGAGTCTGGCCTTTTAGTGATTGAAGGGTATAAGCTAACAGGTATATGTAACTAACCCAAGGAGATCACACTGCTTGGCTGTGCAAGCGATTGATTTTTTTAAAGAACACTTCAAGGTCTCAACCAAATTGGTACAGTGCCCGAATCCTCTCTGAAAGACACTGTCTCCTCCGCAGTTCCTAGATCTTCAGAGGATGGGACACTTATGCCAGTTTCTTGGAGTTGGATCATCCCTCTTAGTGATAAGAAGCTTGGTTGGCATCTTTGGGGAGAACCAATGACGGCCCCTCCTGGGGGTGGTCACACCGCATGTTCCCAGCTTAGCTTCCCCATAAATCAGCTTTCCTAATGCCCAGGTTCTTAAAAACATAGTCACCTCAAAAATATTGGCATGAGGAATTTAGGGTTGCCCTTACCTTGAAATAGCATGAACTTGACATCCAATTTAAGTGCAGAACGTAAATGTATTTTTGTGTAGGTTAGACGTGGAGTCCCGTGTTTGGATTGACCAGCGGCTATTATTGTAGTACAGTAAACGGAGAAATAACACCACCACCACCACCAGGCGCGGTAGCAACAGCAGCAGCAACTTAATCCTTGCCGAGCACTATGTTCAGAACTTTAAATATATTACCAAATTTAATCTCTAAAACAAATCTGTTTTAGTCCTGTTTTACTGTTGAGGGACCTGAGGCCCAAAGGTTAAGTAACTGAACTTGCTAGTAAATGGCAAAGTTAGAATTCCAGTCTGGACTCTATGCCTGCAAAGCCTGTGGTGTGACCATGATGAGAGTGGGTCCTTCCAGTGTTCTCCTACCCTGTATGCAAAAGTTCTTTGCCTGCAGGTTATGAACACAGTTATTTTAGAAGAAACTCTAACTTCTGTGACACGTAGCAGAAGGGCACCCCTGCTCATGCCCTGTGTGGGGACCAGTGTTAAACCTAGTTCAGTCATGAGATGAGCTGGGTGGCTTTGTCATAAGCTCAGATCACAAGGCAGTTTCATGACTTGCCTTCCTGGAAGAATTCCTAGACTCAAGTGGAGAAGCAAATGGCACAGCCCTGCAGGAGCGACAGTGTCTTCATCTGGTGGTTGAATCTTGGTAAAATCAAGTCTTGGTAAAATCTGAATTGTTATAGACTGTGCTTACTAAAAAGTGCATTTTTAATAAGGCTTAAAGTTTTTCAAAAGCTCTAGCTCATCTGTGAAACAGAATAGGGCAACGAGGGCCCATAACCTGGTCTTGCAATGTTCTAATACCCACATGCATTTATAGACTCCCTTTTCTCTTATTTACTTCAAACCAGAGTGTAGATTTCCAACATGTGAATTCATGACTGACAGGCATAAATTTCTCTAGAGGCTGAATTTAATGGCATTTCAGGATTTCTATGTACTTTTTTCATCTAGAATTTCTTTTTTTCTTTTCTAAACATTATCACATGAAGACAGAGTGTAATAGCAGTGATCAGGCTGAAAAAAATCAAGAAACAGTAAAAGAATGACACTGGGCTGGAGATGATACTGGTGATTTGAGTATAGGATGACAACTTTCATCTCTGTCGACAGTTCTGTGTTCTAGAAACAGGAGAAAAAAGATCTTGAGGCAATGGGATAATTAAAGATCACTTGCTAGAGGATGAAAGCAAAGCAGTTGTTTTAGGCTTTGGTCTGCACTCAGCAGATTTCATTGTTATTTAATTTTTCTACATAATGTTGCTTTCTGTCCAGTAGATAGAATTCGTCTTTGACTCACACGAAACAGCCATGGGTTGCCTAGCCTTGCAACAAGTTCCAAGGAGTTTACTTTCATGACTTTAAGCAGACATTTGCAATTTAATACCTTATCAAAATAATTTAGGAGCAGGGTTAATTTCATTCCTCTGTGTGTGTGTGTGTGTGTCTGTCTGTGTTGTTGGATGCTGTTTTGTTTTGTGTGGGGAAGGAACAGCTTGAGAAGGTTCTCCCCTAGCAGAATTCCCAGGCACGAGAGCTGTAGTGAATTTACACTGCTTCTGCATTAAACTAGAAAAATGATAACGCGTTTGATTGTATTGTCTCTTTTTGAGCCTGTTCACTGTACTATTGCGTTTTTACTAGGGAACTCAATTGCAGAGCACATAAGAACATATTATGCAGAATATTGTAATGCATACCCCTGCTGAGTTTAAAAGCCTAAATAATTGCATGCCGATCTTATGTTAGTCTTATCCAGCTCATTAAATAGATAAGTAACCCTTTGTAAGCAGCTATTCTAAGAATGGGCTGTGCTTTAATCAGGTACAAATTCATCAGGCCTTACTAATGAACATGTTTAATATAGTATTATCTAGATAGAATGATTTGGGGATTCAAATGTCCATTTTTCTCCCTAATCTAGGTATCTAGGATTTTTTTGAACCAACACTCACAACTGACCGAAGATCAAATTTAATATTTATTATTTTGTTCTTCATTGGAATTATTTGAAGTACTCTCTGTTTATTGCTTTCATTCATTTATTCCTCCACCAAACTTTGGGAAAGTCTTTGCGCCAGGCGTTGTGCTCGGTCCCAAGGATGGAGAGAGAAGGATATAGGGGTATGGCTCTGCCCTCCTTAGACAAGAGGGCAGACAGCTGTGGTACCCAGCGGACGATGAGCCTGGCTGGGAAGAATCAAGGAGGAGACTGAACCAAGGAAGGGGCAG
Source organism: Equus przewalskii (assembly GCF_037783145.1). Classification (NCBI taxonomy): domain Eukaryota; kingdom Metazoa; phylum Chordata; class Mammalia; order Perissodactyla; family Equidae; genus Equus; species Equus przewalskii. The sequence goes on from NC_091838.1 coordinate 14,816,071, forward strand.
TGAGGAGAAGGGCTGTGCAGGGGTGCAGGACGTGAGCATGCTGGCTTGATCAGCACCCTCAATATGTTAATGTGAGTAACTGGGGGAGACTGATCTTTTGCCCTCGATTTCTTACAGGTCTTGGGTGAGAACTTCCACCAGAGCCAGTTTACTTTTATATTTGGTCTCTGCTTAGGTATCTTTTGAAGAAAAGATTTGATGATAAAAAAAAAAAACAGAAGTAGTTTGAAGAACTATAAATAGTTCACACATTGGGGAAGTAAGCAAGAGTCAGACATTTATGGGCCTTTCATGCTTGTTGAAGTGTTTGGATGTTTCGTAAAAGAGATGGGAGGATGGAATGGGCATAGTGAGACCCTGGCATAGAACCCAGTGAAGGAGACTATTGCAGATGGCCACAAAGGAGACACATGGCTGGGGAGAAAAAAAGTGGTGTTGAATATAAAGAAGTCGTGAATTCTGGGTCCAAGTGGCAGGATATGATGATTGACTTGATGTGGTGGTAAAGAGAGGCTGTTTAGAAGAATGCCAAGGTTTTGGGTTGCTAAGGTGCAACCCATTCTCCTAAACAAAGGATATGGTAGGTTTCCAGAGGAAATATGATGAATCCAGTTTGTAGCACACTGAATTTCAGGTGCTGTACGGGACATCCAAGTAGAAATGACTAACACATAATTGATATGTGGGCCTACAGTTGAGATCTAAGATTTAATAGAGGAGAGGTGGGGTGGTGGTTAAAGCCGTGAGCCTATTGGGGTCTGTAAGGCAGTGTGAACAGAGTGAGGAATGGATGAAAACAGTCCTAGGGACCATCATCATTTCAGGGTTAGGTGAGGGCTAATCAGATTCGAGGAAGATGCCCAGGAAAGACTGATAATGTTATAGACATCAGGGAAGGAGAAATGTCAGGAAAACATTAGATAGCAGTGGCAAGTGCCACAGAGGAGTCAGGTTTGGAAAAGAATGGAGACATTTGGCAATGAGGTTTACTTAAAACGAGATGTTTCTTGAAGTAGAGGCAAAGTTCTAAACAATTTTTCAAAAGTGATATAACAAAAAATGGTTTTAAAAGCAACCATTTCATAACTGCAGCTCTGGAATTTGTTATTGCAAAGCACAAGAAAAGTAAGATTAAGCCAAAGACATGATGATTTTAATGTCTCAGTTTGGGTCTTAAAAATGTGTTTTTCTTTCTTCCACTAAATTTGCCAAAGTAAGCCATCCAGCTACAACCAGTTACATCGTGATGTTAGCTTTCGTCACATTTGACTTGTATCAGACATGTTTGAAGAGTTTGAAAGATATTAAAAGGTTATTATAATAGGAAAATAAAATCTAACCTCGATATGAGAAGAATTCCATTTGCTAGAATGTGTAAGCAAATCGGGGAACACGGGCATCTCTCTGCTCTTCTGCTGGTTTCCTCTGAGGAAAAACACCTGCCATGAGGTGGCTTCGCAACCTGCCAGCTCTGTGACCACAAGCAAATCAGCACACCGCTGCAACTCAGTTTTCCTGTCTCTAAATGCAAAAGGAGAGGTCCTCCAGAGCTCAGCTTTTCAAACAGTCGAACAAGACGCATTTGTGGACTATGAAATGGAAAATATCAGAGTAGACTCCACAGAGTGAGGAAAATCTTGTTTTGCCAAACTTACATTTCAGCTGTGCGTGCATGTGTGTGTGTGTGTGTGAGAGAGAGATTACTAGATCATGATGTAAAATGTATTTTTACTGTGAATTGTCGTTAAAAAATATTTGAGAAACACTGCTTTTAACGAGAGCCCCTTCCTAGTCTAAAATTCTCTCTTTCCGGTCAACTGTCAATCTGGTCTTTGCTGTAGTAAATGTTTCATAACAATACCTTAGAGAGGCAGGTATAAAAACTGTTAAGGAATGACAGCTAATAACAAAAGAGAAAAACATTAGAAGGTAAATAAGGCCAACATCTGTGTCGTATTTGACCACAAGATTGAACAAGCCTTTAAAATTTATTAGTATTCCGACTAGCGAGTCATTACTGTAATTTATGAAGAAAAGTTAAAGTATGCTATATATTAACAAACAATGGAGTAATTCTTTTGATGGTCGTATAAATAATCAACCATATCAGGGAGAAATAATACTTTTTTCAAAAGTAACAATACCATGGCACATAAATTCAGAATGGGCAATTAAATAAATGTGGCAAGCCTCTTCCACGTTGCCACATAAAAAGATTCATTGACATGGTTATGAGACGAGTCGGGCTATTTTTATTGGCCTGAACTAGAGGGAGTAAACACCTCAGTCAGGTGTTTTGTTTTAGAAACAGCTGTTTGAACTTCCCTTTCTGGTTAATTCTGCTCTCGGGTGTATTTGAGCGTTTGCTTTTTCCAGTGCTTGCTGATATTTAGAATCCTTGCGAGTGAGCAATTTCCTATAAAACCAAGATTAAATGAGAGTTTTTCTTTACTTATTTGTAAACGGTTTTTAATTATTCTACAACCTGCAAAGTTTCATAGATTTTAGGTAATATGAAACAGGGACAATATAAGAATACTAAGGAGACAAATCATTACAGAGGAGGTTTGAGGGAGGTGTTTTCATTTGTGCCTCCCAGAGCAGTTCCTGGACACTCTTCCAGCGCCTGCGTCGTTATTTCCCCTCTGCCCTCTTACAAATCCTGGAGTATTTGCTTTGCCCTTTTGCCAGTCTGACCACCGACTTTTGGCAATATTGTATTCTCTGCCTCCTTTCCCCTGTCAGTTCCTTGGCAGAGAAGACCTAGTAGGAGAGGAATTGAGGCCAGCAGTACCGTCTGCCGTATTTTCCCAAACCCTCCTCTGGTCCTTCTCTGAAACTCCCGAAACGTAGATCACCAGCGGTGCTGGTGCTGAGAGGGGGTGGGTGGGGCTAGTGGTGGGAGTAATGTTGACTCCGCCTCCCTGGCCCCAGTTGATTGGCCAGTGGCATACACGTGGGGCGTTTCCACCTTCATGCCTCCATCCCATGCCCTCCCCTTTCTCTGTGGTATGATTGTGCCAAATTGAGATGAGAATTTTTTTTATTGTTCTGTGTGAGAACGTCATGTTTGCCATCTAGCCGTCTGATTTATTAGATGAGCAGACTGAGTCTGAACGAGGTAAGGACACCAATGTGCAAGAGTAAGGCTAGGGCCTGGCCTCCAGGTCTAGGGCTCTTCTTGCTGCTACTTCCCGAAGCCCATGAGGAAATGGGACTTGAAGTAGATGTTCCAGGGCGTAACGGACTTTAGATACATGGAGAGTAGGGAGTAAGACACAGGCAACTCTTGAGCCCTGCAATGAAGATACTGTGTGTTCCGAAGACAATGCAGAAAACATACAAGGTTCATGTTGGACAGTATTAGATAGTAGGAATCTTATTTTCTCTGGGTTTTATGTCTTCCACTGTGATAGAAGACTCAAAGACTGGTGATGTGCCAAGTACGCCCCAGCCAGATGGGCGGCCTATGTGAAAGCATAATTTCTCTAGTTACAATTTCCCTGGTTAAATGATGGTGCAGGTGGATTCAATACTTACTCAAAGGTTTGCTGTGATAATAAAATAGTGTATCAGAAATTATTGTTCTTTTTGGAAAAATTTGAAATGCCATACATGTAAGAGTTGGTATTGTTATTAGAATGACAATAAAACCTTCAAAAACACATTACCTCCTTGTATACTTTCTCTACAGAAATTTTTTTCTTCCTCACTAGTTATGTAAGGTCTTCCCCACAAACCACGTCACTTCCTGGATTTGATACATTACAAATGCAGTAGCACCATAACAACTGCAAATATCTCCATATCCCCTGGGTTTGTCTCAGTGCCAGTAAATGTCATCAAGATATGGGTTGTGTGGAATAGACACACTACTCATCGCTAGTGTCCAAGGCTTGCGGCGTTGGGTAGAAGTCACTGTATACCTCACAATGCTGGTCCTGCCCTCTGTGTATGGTACTGGCTGTTCAATGACTGAATTGTGTCACGTGAATGTCAAGGTCAGCTCTCCTAGCTGGGCATGGTGCCAGATGGTCAGAGTGGACCTCACTTCCTACTTTGAGTATACTCAAAATTGGCAAGCAGTCTGAATGAATAAAAAAATAATAATGGTTATCATCTGGAGTAAAATTAGTATTTACTACCCTTTTGAAATTAATCTATGTTGTATCTATTTTCTGATATTTGTGGTAATGCATGTAGACACTGTTCATGGCATGTAGTATAACATAAACAATATCTTCTTGATTCACTGAATTTCTTGCTCCTAAAACTGACGTGTAAAGCTGAATTCCTTCTACTTTATATATCTAAGTGACCCTAGAATTTACTTTTTATTTTGTAATATTTTAAGCAGCAAGTTATTTCTTCATTATGCAAAGTACCAACAACATTTAGGGCACTTTTCAAATAAAATAAGCCACTGAAGTTTGCACACAGAATAAATCATATACACCAAAAGCAGCTGGAGCCCAAGCCACTCAGTGGGTCACTTTCGACCTTTTCTGATGCTGTCAAATATGATGTGACACTATATTTCATGGAACCTGAAGTATATATGTTCTTGACCTGTAAAATTCTTCTTTTAGGATCCACCTACTTCAGTTTCCCTTGGACTGCGAATGGAGGAAATGATTTTCAACTTGGCAGACACACATCTATTTTTTAATGACTTAGAAGTAAGTTTTCCTTATTTTATACACATTTCATGTTGCGTGTCTGAAAATAGGTGATGGGTCTTGAAATAACAATGGGGTGTTTTTTGAATATATAATTGGAATAATGAGATAAAGTTATTATTGATGATATGGTAATGGGTTTTGCCTTCGAAGTATTTCTGTTTTGCTTTACTTGAGCTGTTGTGTTTCAGAGTTAGATTCCACACGACCATTGATAAGGATTAAGATTTGATGTCAAGAGTCTGAAACATTAAACTATGTTAATTATCAGAAGTTACACATTTGTTAGTTATGTAATCACGGTTGAGCTGGATTACTTTTAGAATCCAACAGAATTCCTGATCCTTGTATGTGCTGTCCGTCCGTGTCAGAGTCTTCTCGTTGGATGAGAGTCGGGTTGGGTTGCATACTTTTCCTTCTGGCTGGCCCAAGTGTTGGATGACATTTTAATTAGGCCTCTGCTCTTTGGGTTGCCAGGATTTCTTATGTCAAACTGCTAATGATTTTATTTGTCCATTATAATTTGGGGGGAAACTTTTGTAAGATGGCTAGTTAAATGTCTTATGAGCAATGACAAACATGATAATCTCAGTTAGCAGCATTCTTCAGAGTAAAGAATATTGTTTTCCATATCTCCGTTATAGGAAAACATGACTGTAACTACATTTCACCCCATTCTTAATAGAGACAGTTGTTTATTTAAATCCTGCTGTTAAGCAAGCTTGTGGAAGGGCTGCCAACAGGCATTAATCGTCAAGTTGTTGTTTTGCTAGATTTTATAAATGTATGTTATTTCAGACAGGAGAAGAATCTGAAAGATTCAGGTAGAACTTTTACTGATCAAAGTTAATTGGCAGCAATTGGCCTTTAAATATTTCCTGATGTTTCCCTTTTCAAAATCAAGCAAAATGCACCTTATTTAATAGATGAGCCAAAATCATTTGAAAAATGCCAGTGTGTGACAGAACTTAAATGCGGTTTGTTCAACATCTGTCATGTATTTTGATTTCTTTTCATCTGCAATGAAACTACTCACAGACGAATTGGCAACTTCCAGTGCAATAAAATTATTTAAATGTGTTTCATTTTTTTTCCATTCCTTAGTGAATATTTATTTTTACACTTAGAGTAAAATACAAGACTTTTTTGCTTTTTAAAGTGTTTCTTTTCCTTAAGGAAGTTCCATGTAAGGCATTACTATTTTTTAAGGTAGAAGTATTCCAAGTGAGTGACAAGTTCAGAATTGCCTTTAGAAAAGCTTGATAATCATACTTATTTTCAAAAGCTGTTTCTGATTTGTGGTTGTGATTTACTTCATAAGAGAACAGCACAAAAAATTCCATATTTTACTAGTGCACTAAAATTCCTTCCCTAAGTTTCCATTTGTTTCTAATGATATGGACTAGGCTGATATTTTTGTCTTGGGTACAACCTTGTTACTCTTATTGATGTTAATAGGTGTTAATAGCATCCATCGAGAAGAAATTAGTGGTAATTTGTTATTGTTTTTAAACTCTACCTCCTGAAAAATGCCAAAGCTTGTCTATACGCTGCCAAAACTATGTGGGGAAAAGTTACACAAAGTAATAACTTGGTGTAATAGTGACTGAAAAACTTCCAAACTTAGTTTTAATGTAATACAGACATTGTTTACTGACATTATTCGCACCAAACTGTGTATAGAGAGTGTCTGAAATGGTACTCAAATATATTAAACATTCTCATTTAGGGATGTAAGCCATGTAGTTTTTCCATAAGCCCAAGCTTAAGAAGAACAAAAGAGAATAACTAGAGATCTACACAGTTGCTGAAATATCTAATTCTGTTCTTGGCGTGAGGACTCTTAGAACTACAGTAAAAAAGAGAATGAAGGTTTAGTTCAATCAAATATAAAAGTCAATAGCAGAAAAATTATTTAAGCTTGTAAGCTTACGCAAGTTGATTTAAGTTATTTTACATGAGAATAATATAAAGGTATCAGCAAAAGTATAAGTGAAAGATTCCTTTAGCCTCTGTCTTTGGAAATTGTTTCCTCACTTTAGATGTGTACAATATTCTAAAAATAAGTTGGTTCTTATACTTATTTCAGTATTTGATTTTCTATTTTTGAAATTCCACAAACCTGGGTTGTTACAAATAGGTTTCTTTCAAATTAAAAAAGTAAAATTATTTCCTGGCAAAAATAAATGGACTGGCGTAATACTCCTAAGAAAACCAAAATTATCTCATCAGGCAGAAATGATGTGGTAATGCCTGATTTCACACTCCAATTAGCAGTGTGCTGTGGTGGGGGCCATAAATATTTTAATAAATTTAAATTACATGTTTTTAGCTTTTTAAGATGTATGGTACAAGTAATTTCAAGGAGATTAACAGTCTATTGGTTAGCTTGAAGTGTGATGTCTGAACTCTAATTGTCGACATTTGGCCTCATTTTCTTTTAAAATCTTAACTTTTTGCAGCTACCCTTTAACTTTTAACAGCTACCCTTCTGTATGATTTGGTTAGTTCATAGCTTTGGCTTATAGGAGATTCTGAAGAATGAAATACACTGTGTCAGGGGCTTCCAGTAACCATTCCTGTGTTAGCAAAATGTAGGCTTAAAATGTTTGTTAGGATTTGATTTAGGAAAATTAGGATATGATTTTAAAGTAATTTAGAAATATCTTAACGGAACTTTAAGAAATAAAAAAGTTAACAATTTTTAGTTTTAAATGTCTTATTTGTCATCTCGCTTAGTGACAAGTTTTAATAAAATAATCACAATTTAAATTCATTCTGTTGACACTGAAGGAAAAAAAATAAGGAGAAATTGTGGGTTTTTTGTACCATTAAAAATGTTTGACATGTTAAGGAACGTGATTGACAGGGAGACATAATTATCAAAGGAAATCATATTCTCCCCCACCAGAGAAGGATTTAGACTTTAGTTGTGTGGTATACTTATGGCTTTCCTATTTCCACGTCTGATTAACGTCCTGCATATCATTTTACTGAAAGGTTTCCACATGCAATACGTCGATGCTTACATGGAAGGCATTTTTTATGAATGATAGTATGGAACTGGAGGTGTTTTCAGCTCCTAAAGTATGACTCTTTCCAACTGAATGGAGAAAGAGTTCTTTCTGTTGGATTTTTATTGAAAGGTAATCTGCAAACAGTGAGGAAAGGCCTTCAGTACACGGTAATGTTTCAGGATGACTTGCCATTGGTCACTTCTCCTGATGGATTTTTCCAGTTAGAGGAAAACATTCCCTCAAGATGGATGTAAGTCTAAATAAAAATAAGGCAGAAGCTTATGTTGAATTTCCTCTTTCTGTCCGGTGTTAAGTAATAGCATTTCTGGCTTTCTAGTGGCCTGCAAGAGTTTCTGCTCTCAGGCCACACGCCGCCCCCGCACCCCCCGCCCTGCACAGGGATCGGGGTGGAAAGGAGTGGGAACCCTCCTCTTGTCTTCTGTGAGACACAGATGCGTGAAGGTGTTGCACACACCACATCTACCTGGTTAAGTTTGAAGCTGCGTCAGGACTCTGTCCTTCACTCTCCCAGTGAGTTGGTTAGTTGGGACAGGCCACAGGATTCTTTGATGTCAGGATTTACCACATGCATACTCCGACCCTTTCTTGGGCTTTTCATATGTAGACTCCTATCCCAGGTCGGGTTTTTAAGCACCTGCCCTTATAGCTCCTTGTTTTCACCTTTTCCGTGAAGAAAAGGCCTGGGACAGGATGTTCTGGTCTCTGTAGAGCCTGAGTTTGATGAGTCAAAGGCCCAGGAAAGGAGCTGTGAACAGCTTCTAAGTAATGCGGTAACTTAAAGGACGTGAGCTGTAAGGATTTTTCTTACAAAGCAAATTAGTTTGCCCGTTGGTTGAGTTCAGTCTTTAAATTTGCAATAATATTTTGTTACTCTAAAACTTAGGTTATCTGTTGATTATGATAATATATCTTGTTTATAAATTGATGTTTAGCCAGGAAAAGAAAAACTTTCTTCAAAATATCAATCATGCCAATGCTGAGTAGCTTCGGTTTCAAGTGGAGTGTTCCATAGTGACCGAAGGCTTATGCTTCCAAAGGCGTAAACATTTTAAACTAATTCAGAAGTTGATGTTCTGAGTTGAATAAGTGTAATTGACCTAGAAAGTTCCTTATTCTCTATAAATAAATAAGAAGAAACCCTGATGCCCAGCGTCCGGCTTTTGTGTGGATGCTGGAAGCTCTGGTTTTCTGCTGCCAGAGGAAGGGTTCTCATGGGTGCTTGTGACTGTGACACTTCAAGAAGACTTTGAGCTATTTTCTGCTTTCTGTGCCTTCCACAAGCCAAGAATAGCTAGAAGAAAGAGTATGGGCATATCAGTAATTACCCTCCAAACATGAACGTGCCCATTTATACACACACATGTGTGCCACTTGTCTTTCTCAGCTCTGTACGTAAGCCTTTGTATACTTATTTTCTCTGATAAATTTAGCAAACATAAAGGATCATATATTTTTAAATCCTAGTAACATCCTTCATAACACCCAGAATATTGCCTTATACACGTGGACCATTAAACGAACATTTGTTCTTATCTGTTACGTTAGAATAGAGTAGCAATTTCTGTTTCCTTCCCCCAGAAGACAGTAGAATTGACATTGCCTTCCTCGGTTTTAAGGTAGGTTTCTTGGCCGTGTCTGTTTCCTCAGTTAACAAAAGTAACATCAAAACCCTCCGTTTAGGGGGCGAAATAAGTTTTTCAAGCAATAAATGATTATTAGACATAATAAATGTATATTGAATTTAACTATATGGTAAATGATGGCTGAAAAGAAGCAATGCCCATATTTTATCCATTATTATCGCTAATGAATAATTTTAAGTGTTCTTCCTATTTCTTCATCATTTTTCACAAGACTCTGCCATCTTTATTTTATCTGAAGTAGAAAATGCAAATATAAAAATACATTCAAAGGCTTAATTCCGATGTTCATCAGAAAGTTGGGAGTCAAAGTATATAGCTGTTTAACATAAGAGAGAGTTACCCTATACCAGCACCAACATTGTACTTAGCAGTAAAATAAGAGGCAAAATGTCACTACAAATGGAGAGAAAATAAGAATGCCCTCTGTCAGCACTATTAGTCAGGATTGTTCTAGGAATTTGGGGCAGTGCACTAAGACATAAGCTGTAATTAATAAAATGAAAGATTAAAATTATTGTTTTTTGCAGAAGATTTGACATAATACAAAACTGAAGAGATCTACTGGAATAGTCTTAGAATTTACAATAGGCTTCAGAAAAGTGAAAGATTATAGAATTAAATTTAAAACTCAGTAGCCTTCCTATATTAGAGGCCATAACATGTAGAAAATTTAATTAAATTATAATTTTAAAATAGCAGCTGTAACTACAAGACAAAATAAACAAAAAATCAAAAAAGGGAAGATAAGGAGTAACCTATGTAAGAAGTATTTGTAAGAAATGTATGAATAAAACTATGACATCTTACTGAGAGATATAAGTGAGGATTTGAATAAATGAAATTTCTTCCTTTCCTTTTCTTTTTTGTGATATGACAAATTGTTCTACGGACCATTTGAAATAGGCAAAAAAAACCTAGAAATTTTTTACAAAAAGTGGTAATAGTGAACTTCCAGCTCATCCAAATGTTAAATGTTTTATAATTCTAACATAGTATGAAGATTTATGTTGGCCTAGCATTGACATAGGACTAACTATGGGGACAAGAGATAGCTCAGACACAGACCCATCTTGAAGAAAAATGTTGTGTGTGCTAAATGAAACCACCAAACGAATTAACAGTGAAGGAATGGATTATTCAATTTATGTGCTGAAATACGTAAATTAAAGAGTTAAAATCTAAAAGAATAAAATGCAAAGAGAAAATATAGGAGCTCTCACATTGCTTATGCGAAGTAAATTTTTGGGCAGCCTTTGGCAGTAAGCATCAAGAGCCTAAAAATGGTTGATACCATTTGCACTAATTATCTGTCTAGCAATTTTTACTAATCAGAGATAAAGGCAAATATTTATGATAAATGTTTCTAAATTATGGAATTCTGGTCATGTTTTGTTTCTTGACCTGGGTGCTGGTTACATGAGTATGTTCCATTTGTAAAACTTCATTGAGCTGTAATATATACTTTTTTTCAATAAAAAGTTAACTTTTAAAAAGTAGTATTTTGAGGAGTATACACACACACGTATAGTTTGCTCTCAATTCTGTTAAAGAATTATATGTTCTATGTATAATATATTCACTGCTGTTTCTCTAGCACAGAGCCTCACTCATAGAAGGCACCTGGTAAATATATGTTAAATAATAAATAAAAGGAGGAACAAAAAATATATGGGAGATATACTCTCTAATTTTAACATTAATTCTGTCTGGGATGTAGCATTTTACTATTTTTTTAATTGTACTTTTCTGTATATTCCAAATTTTCTGTAAAATATTCTTATTTCTTTTGTGATTAATTAGGGAAGAAAACAAATACTATTTTTGAAAGTCATAGATAATATTAAAAGATAAAACTATCTTAACCAATAAAATAAAGAATAAATATTATTACAACTCATTAATAAAAACATAAAAAAATAGCTCAGTAGAAGAAATGAGCAAAGGACATGAACAGACAATTCACAAGAGAAAAATATTCAAATCGTCAACCTACAGAAAGAAGCAAAAAATGTTAGATTTCACATCTAGTAATCAAAAATGTCAAAGAATAAATGTTTAGCCTCTTGCCCATCAAATTGGCACAGATTTAAAATCAGTAATATGGTCTTCAATTCAGTAAGATGAACACTCGTGTGCATTGCTGATAAGGATATAAATTGGTACAAATCTTTAGAAAAGCAATTTGATAATATGTATTTAGAACCTTAATGTGCTAATCCTTTTACTCAGTAATTTCACTTTTAGCTTCTATTCTAAGAAAAGAGAGTTTTAGACAGATAATTGATACAACAGTAAGAAGCATTCCTTGAACATTTGTCTTAAGTGCCTTATGTGCCTTATTCCACTTAATACTCTGGTATTTCTATGATAGAAGCACCATTATTATCTCCCTTTTATGGAGGAGCCAAGTGAAGCTTAGGGTGGTTAAAACACAACTTGGCTAAGGTCACACAGCTACTGAGTGGCAGATTCTAACTCAGGTTTGATGCTTTCTAGAAGTCCACTCAACCCCACACTATATCTCCCACAATGGTGTTTTTTTACTACTAAAATATAAAAATATTTTAAATATCCAAAAAGAGATTAATAATGAACTAAACTACAGTACATCCTCAGTGAAAATTGTTTTAAAACTATCTATTAAATATAGGGAAAATATTCATGGTTCATTTCAAGTTTAAAAAATAGGCTGTACAATACAGTATAGCCTTAATGTTAACATTTATGGTGTAATTTTTGAAAAGGCTATGTACTGAATGATTCCAACTGTATGACACTCTGGAAAAGGCAAAACTATGGAGACGGTAAAAAGATCAGTTGGTTGCCAGGGGTTAGGGCGAGATGAATAGACAGAGCACAGAGGATTTTTAGGGCAGTGAAACTATTCTGTGTGATACTACAATGGTGGGTACACGTCATTATACATTTGTCAAAACCCATAGAATGTACACCACCAAGAGTGAACCCTAATGTAAACTAAAGACTTTGGGTGTTGATGATCTGTCAATGTGGGTTCATTGATTGGAACAAATGTCCAGTCTGCAGTGAGGGGTCCATAGTAGGGGTTATGTATGTGGAGGGGCAGGAGGTATATGGGAAATCTCTGTACTTTGTGCCCAGTTTTGCTATGAACCAAATACTTCTCTAAAAAATAAAGTTGATTGGTTTTTTAAAAAATTACAGAGTATTAAAAAAACTAGAGAGAAATATATTTCTTAAAGCTATCATGATATAACTTCAAGTTTAAAATAAACAATTTACAAAACAAGTCATACTATGTGATCCTGATTTTAGCAACTATGACATATTAAAAAATAACTGGAGGTAAATATATTAAAAGTTGACAGTCTGGATGATGGGGTTATAAATGCTGATTTTTTGTGATGCTCCAAAATTGAGATGCTCATAGAATTTTGTAATCTCTTTATAACTTCTTGCTTCTGTCCTTCATTCAATAGTCAATAAGTATTTATTGAGTCACTATTAAGTGCCAGGCACAGTTCTAGATGCTGAGGATACAGAGATGATTGAGTCAAGGTTATTCTCCTCATGGAGTTAGCACTCTGGAGGGGAAGTAGGAAGTAAACACTATGTAAATAAAATAATTTCAGATAGAGATAAATGCTATGAAGAAAATCAGAGTACTTGAATAAGGGATGGATTGGAATGGGGCATCTTTAGCTAAGGTGTTCAGGAATAGTTGTCTTTAAGGAGAGGATGTTTGTGAAGAAACCAGGAAGTTGGGAGGGAAGCAGCTGCAGTGGCAGGAAAGCATTCCGGAAGGGGAATGACAAGTACAAAGGCCCTGAGGTGGGAATGTGTGTTGCTCCTTCAAGAAATAAACAAGAAGATCAGTGTGGCTAAAACAGAGTAAATGGGGGGAGAGTGAGAGGGTCCAGATCATGAAGGTAGACTGTGGTAAAGAAGTTGGATTTTTTTTCTAATTGCAGTGGGAAGCCATTGGAGGGTTTTAAGCGTGGACATGAGAGACTAGTACTCACACTTAAAAAGATCAGTTGGGTTATCATAGGAGGAGTGGGACAAGAGTGAGACCAATTAGGAGACTGCTGCAGCCAGCCAGGGAGCTTTGGGCTGAGGCAGTACCATTCTGGAATGGTGAGAAATTGCAGGATTTACCGTAAAATTGGGTGGCAGCACTGGCAGGATTTGCTAATGGATCAGATGTGGGAGAAGAAGGAAAGCAAAATCAAGGATGGCCACTAGGGTTTGACCTGAGCTACTGGATGGGCGGTCACATTATCTGAGATGAGGAGGAGTCGGTTTGGGGTGGTGAGGCAGGGGGAGGAGTTGTACTCAAGTGTTCTGCATTGAGCACAGTAAGTTGGAAATACATATTCAACATCCAAGTCAGGAGATTATGTACGTATCAGTTTGGACCTCGGAGGAGAGAGGTAAATTTGAAGATAGCATTTTGGGAGTCATAAAGGCATGAGACTGATATCAAGCACCACACTGGGGAAGAGTGCAGATTGCGGCGATTGAGCATTAGAGACTCTGACAAGGAGAATAGGACCAACAAAGAAGAGCCTTCAAGAGAGAAGAGGTGAGGAAGAGACAGTGAAGTGGGTGGGAAAGTGAAAAGTGTCCCGGAAGCCTAGTGAATAGTGTTTCAAGAACAAGGGAATAGTGCACTAACTAGTGTGTCAACTGCTGACACAAATGTGTCAAAAGATGAGGATAGAGAAGTGACTCTTGGATTTGGCATGAATGTTGGTTGTTAATGATTCTGATAAGCACCATTTCAGTGAAGCGGGAAGTCATAAGCTCAACTGGAATGGGCTGAGGAGAGGATGCGGGTTGACAAAGTGAAGACGGGAAGGGCTGAGAGTTTCCATGGTGACAAAATCCAAAGAGATGGCTAGTGTGTGGAACGGATCCCAGGATCAGGGAGAGTCGCTTAGTTTAAATGGAAGATTTTAGGCATGTTTGGATGTCAGTGGGAATGATTCAGTAGAAAAGATATATTGTGCAGCAAAGAGAGGGAACAACCGCAGGAGGGAAGTCCTTTGGGTGGCAAGAGAAGATGGGATCCAGCACCCAGTTCCAGGGTTGGCCTGGATAAGAAGGAAGAAGGAAGGCAGAATCGACAGGCACAGATGCGGGTGGGCAGCTGGGGTTCGGTAGTGGTGAGAGGAGGCCGTTCTCACTGTGAAAATACTCACCACTCACTGTATCATGTTACGATTTTCTGTCTGCCTCTCTCTGTCCCCAACTAGGCAGTCCCTTGAGTGTGGGGACTATGACTTGTCCACTTGAATTCTAAGCTCCTAACACCGGATTTGGTGCATAGAAGGCTCTCATATGTTTCTTTAGTTTTTTGCCAGATTTTTCAAATTAATAGTCTACAGTGAGCACTACTGCTTTTAGACTTTGCAGTCATTGACGTTTTAAAAGGAAATGATGAATCGCAATCTTAAAAACAAATGAAATTGTCCAAGACGTTGAATTTTGCTATTACCCTTTTTTTAAGTCATACTTTCGAAATCCCTAATGCCAAAGCACACTACACGTGGAAGAGGTAGGATGTAAACTGATACACAGTGTGGTTCCGGTTTAAGGTTGAAAAAAAAGGTATACGCATCAAAAAGAAAATAAAAAGTTTTCTACATTCAAAATATTACAAAAAGTAAATAATTTCTATAATAAAAAAAGGTTTATCTCTGGGTAAGGGGATAACACTACCACTAACTAAACTAAGTTTTCTTCGTATTTTTGTTTTCTGTGGTTAATATTTCTTATAATTAGAAAGCAATTGAATATAGTCATGACTCAACCATTCCACTTTGACTCAAAGTCCTAGATTTCTGTGGTTTGTTATGCTACAGTTCTAGAAGTACCAGAGGTTGAACTCATGAATTCATTCATTCCTTCATGGGGGACCGCTCTGTGCCTCGTTTTCCTCTTTGTAAAATTGGGTGATGGCAGTACCCGCCTCATAGGGTCAGAGTGAGGATTAAATACATTAATATCTAAGCACGTAGGACTAGTGCTGGCACACAGAAAGCACTAACAAAGGATCAGCTTCTGTTACTGTTGGTGGAGCCTCTTCTGATGCAAAACACTGCACATCAGGGCTGTGGAGGGAGAAGAGGGGTGACTTAGGGAGGAGTTAGGGAATGAAGGGCATGAGACAATAAGTGGTTTGCTGCCAAAATTCCCATGGAGATTCCAACAGAAATCACACCAGAAACAACAAAAAAGTCTGCGAGGGTTTAGTTTGCAAACGCAGCTGGCTCAAGGCACATCACAGAGTGCTTCTCTTGCTTTCCTCATTCACTTCATCCTCCCAACCCCAGTGCCATGAGGGCGGGTTTACTGTTGGCAGTTAAATAGCTACTGTGTCTGGCTTCCATCACACAGTGCTATCCCTTCGTAGAAAATGAGGATGCTGGCTTGATGTCAAAAAGACACGTGTTTCTTTGCTTGTGATGTTTTCCTTTCCTTGTCCAATTCCGGCATCGTGTTTTGAAGCATGGCTCGTGGAACTTGCTGGTGTCTGCAGTGTGGAGCTGAGCCTTGACGTGTGTGCACAGCATCCCCTCCCTGGATGCATCCCATGGCAGAAGGCCCCTTGCACTGACTGGCTCAGGCTGCTGTCCTCCCTTGGTGAAGTGGGAGGCAGGAAGACAGCAGGCTTTAGGGAAACTGCTCTCATGTCAGTACAAAAGCATGGAGTTGACTTTCCGTCAATACTGTAAACTCAAACTTACCCTTTCCAGTTTACACATGTGGGAAGTTGAAATGAAGTGATTTTTGCCCAAAGCCGCTTGATTAGGTAATGGTAAAGCTAAGGTTGAAACAAGGGTTTCCTGTCACAAATATCATTGCACGAGGCCTCTCTTGACTATTCCTCTTCAGCAATATAAATGAAGTTGTGGCATCTTGGTGCTGTCACACGCTGATGTGACAAACATTGATGTGACAGCATTACCCAATAAGGGTGTTTTCTCTAATGTATTCTTTGAAAGTTTTGTTTGTTTCTCATTATGTCTTACAAACAGTAGTCACTCCAGCAACCTAAAATCTGTTTTGAAAAAGTTGGGAGATAGATAGGTAGATAGATAAGTACATAGGCAGGCAGACAGTCGGACGGGGGACAGACAGACGCATTTATAAATTCTATTGTTGAATAGACAGAAATATTATTTTAGCAGCCCCTACATTAGAGAAAAAGAGCTTCTGTGCTATAAATTTACTCATGCTTGCTCCTTTCTGGACACTAGGCTAGGCGTGGAGGAGAGGAGATGAAATATATTCACTGCCCACAAGGAGGCCAGATGCCAGGTGGAGTCAGAAAAGTAAAAGAACAATTACATTACAATATGATATCCAAAATGATGCAGATACATAGGGACATTAGTAAAGCCCCAAATCAGGGTGGCTAACCCAGAGTGAGGGAGAGGCGGCAAGGCTCCAAGTGTTACAGAAATGCCTTCCCAAGGTAGCCATCTTTGGTGTGTGAGCATGGCCTGAGGAACAGAGTTTGAGTAGGTAGCAAGTGCAGAACCCATGCAGAGTTGTGAGATAAGAGAGTAGAAAGGGAGACAAGAACGAGATCACGAAAGGCTTTGTACCCTCTGCTGAGGAAGTTGGATTTCCTATTGAATGCCAGGGGTAATCATTAAAGGATGTTTAGCGTTACCATAGAAATGAATTGAATTGTGAAGTCAGAGGTGTCAGTAAGCTAGGTGAGCAATCACCAGGGTTTGTTTGTAGGAACAGAGCACAGAGCAGATGTGAAAGCAATTAAGAAAGTAGTCTGGAAGGATTGGGGATTGTATTCAACATAAGGGGTAGGGAAGCGAGAATCTCAGTTTCTGGCTCGAGCAGTAAGGTAGAGATGAAAAAAAAAAAGGAAAATCAGCTGGCTTTGGAAGGAAGATGCTAAATTCGGTTTTGAGATGTTGGATTTGAAGTGTGTGTTGGACAAACAGGTGGACTCCAGCAAGCAGTCGTGTGTGTGGGTCTGAGGCTCAGGAACGAGCCTCAAGCTGAGAGTCCTCACCCATCAAATTGGTTACGATTTCCCGAAAAGAATGTATTGAATGAAAAAGAAAAGTTCTCTCAGAGCAGGGGTCTCTTTGTGAAATTGTCGCTTGGAAATACGGAATCGAAATGTAAAGATTCCTGATTCAGAAAATTAAATGACTCATGTAAAGCAAAAGTGGTCGTTCTAGCAAACTGGTAATTGACCCATGAAACTGTCTTCCTCGTTTTGCCATGGTCTCTCTGTTCTGTGGCGGAGGCAGCTGGGAGGCGGTGTGGTCTGAAGAAAGACTGAACACCTCAGAGGTAGAGAGACCTGAGTTCAGTGCTTGCTTTCAATACTGTGTGCCCTTCACACAGTCAACCCTAGCAAGCTTCCGAGATGGCCCTGGGTGCTGTGCAGTTAGAGATAACAGAGACTGGAAACCCGGGCACGGGACCTCCCACATGGCAGGCCTCCACAAACAGGAGTGCCGTCCTTTCCTGTCGAATAGAAATGCCACTTTGGCTTACACATAGTTCGCTGGCTGGCTGTCAGTTTATTTCAAAATCCTGTGAAATTGACTTGTTGGTGTCACACAGGACAGACTTTTCGTTTAGATTCTTCATGTTGACAGGTGCTCGCTAATCTTCAATCTGGGAGAGAGTCACTACTTTGTAAAGCCAGATTTTACTCAGTTACCTTCATAGGAAGTTTGCTTAGTAAGAAAGGAATTCTTTTTTTTTTTTTTTAATTGACTAGTGCAAGAGAAGGCCTGAAACTTCAGCTTCCCCAAAATGTGTTTAAGTTGCAGTCCCTGGAGACTTCTCCCGTTTCAGGGCAGTTACAATAGGGCCTCTATCTGGGCTCAGTCCAGCTCAGTATGCTAACAGTTCTAAGGAAATGCTTTCTAAATCCTGGATTCTTCTTGCTGCTAATTGTGTGCTGCTCCTTCCTAAGGCAGGTGGAGGGCCAGGGCAGGGGGAGAAGATGCTGTTTGATCAACGTTATTTTGTAAATTTGTTTGCCTCCTTGAAAATAGTTGACTAAGCATTATCTTCTGGTGTTGGCATTTTGGCAGAAAGTTAAAGGGACCTCTGGTGACCAAGATGTCATCCTTTGGTGGGAATTGTTTGTTGTAAACACGTATTGGTGCAATCCTAGTGGACTTGGAGACAAGGTGTTTCTACCCAGCAAAAAATAAGTAGGTTGGAAAATTAAGAGTTGAAAGGGAGTGTTTAGCATCTATGTAATAAGAACACGCAGAGCTGTGGTGATAGAATATTTTCTCTTTGTAAAGTAGTAATTATAACATTTACTTTCCTTAAACTATGAGGAAAATTATTTACATTCTAAATGGCAAAAATCAATACTTCATTCTGTTTACAATCACTTATTCAAGTGGTCAAGATCGCGCCTGGTAATTGGCTAAGGCCTTAAGGAAATTGACAAGGGCTGTGCTGAAATCCATGAGAAAATTTAAAACTTTATATTTAAGTCGAAGTAAGAAACAAATGAATTTTGTAAAACTGTTAGAGATAAGAGTAAACAAGATGAAGATATTCATGTTCTCAAGGAGCTTAAAATCACGTGCGCCCAGAGTAAGCAGACGTACTCAGAAAGATGAGGGCAACATCAAAACTGCCACAAAGGATTAACAGGAATCAACAGAGCTGTCTGAGGGGAGCTTTAGAGAAGAGTGTTCTAAGAAGAGGGTATATAATGAACAAGACTCAGAGATCTGAGTGATTAAAAATATCAGTTAAGAGGGGGCCAGCCCGGTGGAGTAGTGGTTGTTTGCACGCTCCACTTCGGCAACCTGGGGTTCGCAGGTTCGAATCCTGGGCACGGACCTACACACTGCTTATCAAGCCATGCTGTGGCAGGCGTCCCACATATAAAGTAGAAGAAGATAGGCACAGATCTTAGCTCAGGGCCAATCTTCCTCAGCAAAAAGAGGAAGATTAGCAGCGGATGTTCACTCAGGGCTAATCTTCCTCAAAAAAAAAGAAAAAAGACATAAGTTAAGGAAAATATAGCCTAAGAAGGTAAGTGAATGTCATCCATCTGTCCAAGCGTGTTCATCACAATGGTCATTCATTTAAACATTTATTAAGTGATGACTATACTATGCACCAGGCGTGATTTTAGATGCTTAAAATAGAATTGTAAGGAGGATTGACAGTTGTTGGCCTGCTAAAGTTAACAGTCCAAGAAAATACTGGGAACCATCAGCCATTGCGTGGTTAAAAGAAATATGAAATATGCATAAAATGGAATAGTATACAGAAATTTAAAAGATAATAAAGATGATTAATTGATATAAAAAGATGTTTTTTACATATTGTTGAATGAAAGGGAAAGTAGCTACAAAACATGTATCCTTTTATCTGTTTTTTTGGTGTGTATCCCCTACTAAAATGTAAGCTTTGTGAAGAAGATGAGGAACTTTGGACAATTCATTGATTGGGAAGGCAGGAAGGATGATGAGGAATGTTGACAGTGCTTACTTCTGAGGGATGGAATTGAAGTGTATCTCTTTTATATGGTTTTCTGTTTTGCACGGATTTTCTACATGAGTATATATTATTTTATAATCAGATAAAATAATTTATTGCCATAAAATTACTAACTTTTTTAACACTGCAATGACAAAATGCAATAATATTTTCAATTAACTTCTGGTTGGGTCATCCATTCTTTCATGTTAAATTCTGTCAATCAGATAATCTGGAAGGTTTCATTCAGTATCATATATGTGCTTGGTCCACAGAGAAAATAAATAGGCAGAATTAGACTCCTATTTAAGAAATAAATAGGGAGAAAAAGACAAAAGTTCTCTCTTCCTTCAAAGAGTTTATTATCTGGTGGGATACGCAAGTTATCTGTGTAAGTCTTAATTTCCTTATCCATCAAATGTAGAGCCTTTGGGAGGATTGGAAAGAATATGTAATACATGTGGGCACCGCGCCTGACACATAGTAGGCTCTTAAAAATTGTCGCTACTGTTATTCAGACAGTGGGTTACAGAGCATTCATCAGGAGTTGAGAAAGAAAGAAGTCAAAAACTTAGCAAGGGAACATCGCCTTGACAGAAGAGAAAGGAGAGAGAAGGCATTCCAGCAAGTAATAGACACAGCTATTGTCTGGGGAAAGAGGGGAGTGGAGGCCAGGCTGATTGAGACTAGCCTGGCAGGAGCTTGTGACCTGTGATGGGATGGGAGGGACAGACAGACAGAAATGGCATTGGATAGGCAAGGTTAAGGCTCGTTATAGAGGCCCTGAATGCTCGTTTGCATTGGAATATATATTGTTTCCAATTTAATTTTGCATCTATTGATCACCTCCTGGTTAAAAGGCAGAGAGAGACAGAAACAGAAGTGAAATGTATTACCTGCCCCCAAGAAGCTTACACTCCACGTTGGAAATTGTATTTCCTGGTAGAGCAAAACCTACTTGATAAAAATGTATCTAAAGGTGGTGCACAGGATGGGTTGGCAGGAGAAGGGCTGGACGCATGACAAATTCCATTTTCCATTCTCACAACTATGCAAACTTTCTAGTTCCTTCCCTGAGAGATTATAGTGATACTCACCTGTACCCTCTCCCTCCAGCCCTCCCTGGGTTGATAAAACCTTTCTGGCCACATCTGCATCTCACTGATTTTTGTGAGCTTGGTTCCAGGTATGTATGTAGCTGGTCAGTCATTATTAGTTGAATCATGAAAAAATGAATGAAAGAATACAGTGTGTACCTTATAACTAGAGATATTTCTAAAGTTAATATATAAACATATATTAATGCTACATTGGTGGTATATAATATCGTGTTTTCCTGAATAGTACATAAACAACCAGAACGTGATTATTTGTCACTTTAAATATTTAATTCATGGGAAACGGAGTGGTTTTATAGGGAGTGAGAATATGAGTATGAACAAAATTTTTCCTTAATTTTCCCTTCAGGCACCCACTCTTTCTCCCCCTCTCCTACTGACATCCAAGGGTTTGGGGCACACCAGAGCTCCCTATCCTGGAGGAAATTTATCAGGTGGAACAGTTCACACCAAAGTAATAGACCTTAAATAATTTACTCTTCCCTGAAGTCTTTGTCATATAAAAGAAGATTCAAAAGGGATGATTTCAAAGAATAGAATTTCAGGCCCACTGATACTCGGAAGAAAGAGAACTTTTTGAGTAAGAAAGTGCCTCCCAGCGGTCCTCACTCCCCAGCCAGGGGCTGACAGTGAGGGAAGGTGACAATGGCACCTTCCTGCAGCTCACAGGGAACCTATTTTTTTTTTAAGTGCCTCTGTCCGGTTCTGCATACTTTTCTCTCTAGAGTCAGTAATAATTAGAATGCAGAGGAAATCGGCTTGGAGAATTTTAACTTATTAACTAAGACTGCTTTTCTGAGCTACACGTTCTTTTATACAAAATTGAGTATTTCTTCCTATTATAAAATCACCTGGTTGTATGATATGTTAACTAAAATTGATAAATTGATCTCTTTTCAAGTTTCACTTCCCGCCCCCACAAAAAAAAGAGACACTTAAAAGGCCAATTACATTAAAATATTTCTTTAAAAACTGTATTGACATATGGTTTACAGTTAAATAATGATAAATTGATAGAGGTGGAGTGGTGATAAACGAACTTATATTTGTTGCAAATATTTAATTTTACAGTGGAAAATTGCTCCAGAAAAAAACCTCTCTTAAAACACGACCTATTTAATTTTACCGCTTATAGTTCATTGTTTTCATGTGATCAAAAAGGAAATATTGTCTGTAAATTAAAACCTCTAGTTAAATGCTTTGTGAATCAATTGGTATGCGATTCATTTTCTTCAGGTGGCAGTGAGGGTTAAAGGAAGGTGATTACAGCAAAGGATGAAAGGTTTCCTGGTTTGGATATTTTTCCATGCTTCTGGCAGCAAGCTTGCAATAAAAAGAATGATTTTTATGAGAATGTGATTATTCACAGCAAGACTAGAGTTGGTGTCACTATGAAAAATTCTTCTTTAGTAGACACTCTCAGCAGGAATAATAGATCTAAAAGAAAGGCAACAGGAGTTACAAAGAACACTGTTGCCAGTGACAAATTATGTTTGCAGAATGACGAGCAAACCCATTGAAAACTGGGAAATCACTTCAGCTGTAAATCAAAGACTTGTTCTTAGGAGTGCTTCTGACTTGACATTCAAAAGAGTGGCATTTATATTAGATATGTGCTGAGTTGTCTTTTTTGTGAGGTTCTGAATTATTATTTTGTACAATGTCAGCTTTTAATCTTTTAATACTTTAAGTTACACAATACAATTAAAACTATGTATGATGTTTTAGTGGTAGAATTGTATAATACAATGTGACAATTTATCAAACACTGATGCGCTGCCCCACTTTGTATTTGAAGATGTATGTATAACATTTGCACTGGTTCCCACGCAAATTTGTAAAATGCCTTATCTTTTATTAGCTGAACCGTAAATGAAGCTGTGGATTTAAGCATAAGCCATTTGTGTATAATATCATGTGGTAGGGGTATAGAATGCACTGAAATACATTGTGCCATTGCACAAAACGTAACTTAATAAAAGATGGATCTTGTAGGGTCAGATATTAGGTATTCGCTGTATGCTTAACTTCTTAAAAAGTAAGATGTGCTAATATCATGAGATCAACTGCAATATATGCCATAATTATCAACTAAATTAATCCATTACATTTAGAGACACAGTGCGGAACAATTTTAAATAAGCCTATTTTGTTTTAAAAGCTTATTTTCAATTCTTTCTGGCTTTCATTAGTAAGCCTTTCTTTTCCTCACCCTAAGGTTGAGAGTATGAATAAAGACAAATATACTTAATATAATCATGTGGTAAAGAAGGTAATCATGGGGAGAAAGAAGGCACTCGAAGTGGAACTGACATATCATATTTATTAACACTGTCCTTCTCACCAAGAAGGAGCTATCTTCATGTACTTCCTTTGGGATTCTCAGAGTGACAGGCTAAAGTGACATTATCAAGACATCTTACTTTTAATGAGTACGTTTTAAAAGGAATGAATATTATAAGAAAATATGGAAATTAGAAGATATTTGCATCTTTTAACTATTATTAATCATAAGCTTGAGAGTGCTGTAAATTTTTATTGTGATCTTAAACATTTACCATAACTTTGTACATATATGAATACATAGCTTAAGCACTTCAATTTATCTTTTGCCTCAATATGACATCTTCAGGTACTTTCACTAGAGATTTTAGTCTCTAAATATTTTCTGAATGTTTATCTAAACAGAATCAGATTGAAATATTGGGTTGATTGAAGTAGCTAATACCTTACGTGTGTCGAAACTGCTGGAATTCAAATCTTGGGTTTCGAATATAAGTACCTACGTCTCTACTTAATGTAAACATAATTCTAGTAAACTATCTCCCTCATTTAGGTAATCCCTACAGGATATTGTAACATTAAATATATTAAAATACCATTTTTTAAGTAAGAAATAATAGTTATTAGCAGCATGTGTCTCTACAAGTTGCATCTTATTACAAATCCCAAAAATAGATGTTAAAATTCCTCTTATCATTTTCTGAGATTTGAAATTCTGCGTTTTTGTCCCCATTGCCTTCTCTAGTCGTGTCTTCCTGTTCCTATCAAAACAGGAATATTTAAATACTGACTTCTAATATGCATTGGCGCCCAGCTATGCTGAGTAGATAGTTTAGAGTGGGAATTTAAAGATAAATTTGTCCAAGTATGTTTTAATTCCTTAATTTGCATTTCCCAAAATTGTCCAACAGAATGAGGCAAATTTCAAAATCTCCCTTTGTTCTTAATGTCCTGTGTCTTAGCCGTGGATAAGCCCCACTCTTTTCTTCTGCAGGAAGCGCTGTGGTGGGAAAGCGAGGGCAATCGGAAGGTCATGAGTACGCCCCAGACAGGCATGACAGGTCCTGCCAGCCGAACACCAGACTTGAGGGGCTGTGAACTGCACCCCCTCCCTTCCTGCATGGCCTGTACTGCGGGCTTGCCGCCAGTCCACGATGATGGGCACAAGGGCACGGCAGCGCTTAAGCTCTTTATTACATCCATTTGAGAGTGCAGGGAGGGCTTTGACACACCTTTAGAAAGCACGTTGCAATCATGTTATTCCACCTCAGTAAGTATAAATACACAGCACGTCGATTGGACAGTCTCCTTTATACAGAGAGAAATATACAAGTAAAAACCTGGCTCCTGCAAATTGGCTAACTCATGGACAGAATTTCCTAACCAGAGTCTGATGTACTGAATCTAATCGTCAGTGAATTAGAAGCAAGGTCCTTCATGTCTTCCCCGTCAACTGGCTTGTTTATCCACCACCCCTTCCGCCTGCGTAGAACTTCTGAATCACAGAGAATCTCTAGGGATGACCTTCGTTACCTTATTTTTCCAAAGAAGTTATAAAAACATCTAGGGAGTCCGGAGTTATTTCCAAAGGCCGCTATGGAAATCATTCTCTGAAAATCTGTGTCACTCACATACTGGTCACCCTGTCATGCCTTCAGTATGGTTTAGATTCCTGTAAGCAAGAGGGGAGTGTACACCAATCCACAGGGGCTGTCTTGCTGATCCCTTATCAAAATAAAGCTTTCAGACAATTTGTGTTAGTTTGTCCCTAAAGTACTGGAAATACTGCTGTACTCTGTGTAACTAAACAATTTCATGTTGACAAATGAAAGGAAAACTTCTTTCTAGAAACCCGTAGATGTCTGAGGTATCCAGCAAGTGTCTCTGTTGTTCAGTGGCGAGGTCAGAGCAGTGGCTGTAATTGCTTAATGAGAGATAGGAGGGGACAGGGAACCCAACGACCAATTCCTCTGCCTTGGCCAAGGCCAGCTGGTCTCAATAGGCACACCGATGTAAAGACAATGAAAATAGCTCCTTCTCTAGTGACTCTTTTTTTCCTACCATTTTTACTCTATGAAGGAAGGTATTGAAACAATTAGTTGGCAGTATGGTGTTAGTTTTCTCACGGTAAATTTGGAAAATGGAGCAAATCTAGCCTCCATCAGCAGAATTCCGGCTTGTGTAACTCAATTTCTGCAAAGACACATTTGTAATATTTTCATATTGTTCCCTTTCATAATATGCAGGCTGCCTCAAAGTCATCTTGGAGTCTCTGTTTATTCAAAGACTTCAGGTTTACTGGGAGTTTGTGTTTCTAGTGTCAGGTTCAGAGGTATAGGGCCTCAGTGTGCTGGCTATTACGTCACTTTGCTTGGCACAGATAATAAGACCCATTGTAACTGTCTTAATTTTTTTTATTAATTTTCCTAAACTAACTTGAATGGTATGGTATATTTTTACATAATTATGGTACAAGTGAAAGGCTTGGGGGAAAAGTACAACCACTACAGTATCAAAGCAGAATAAATATTTGCAGAAAAATTCTGCCATAACTTAATATTTTGCATATGAGCCCGTGTACAAAATCTGAGTTATTCCTGGGGCTTGGTCCAAAAGAACATGTCTGTGGCCCGGCCCTGGAAGGCCAGAGATGATGATGGATCTGAAAAAAGTCCGCTTGAGTTGCAATGCCAAGAATAATGACAGAAGGGACCAAAAAGGCAGGATAACAGTGCAACCGGAGTTCTGAAAGCGAATGTGCCTTTGCCGCATGGCGGTGAGGTCACACCCCATGTGGCTTTTTTCATCTTCCCAAGACCAGAGCTGGTATTCGGCTGCTTCATGCGCTGGCACTTTTCCCCAGCCATCCATGACAGCGTTTTATAATCCAGCCCCACAAGTGCTTAGATGTCTGTGAGGTGAGGGCCAGTAGTAACTGAAGCTTGCTAATTTTATTTATTTTACTCCTCTGTGAAGCACAGGCCATGGAACATAAAGGGAAGCCAGGCGAGGGTAAACTTTGGTCATTTGGTTTGTGATGTTTGTCTGACAGATGCTTGTAGGAGCCTGTCATGTAGAACAGAGGTTTGCAGACTAGCACCTGTGGGCTCAACTCTGTGCCTCTCTAATCGTTGCCGTCTGCCCTCATCAACTCCTCTACCATGACTGTGGACAAATCCTTGTTCCTGGGCCTCAAACCTCCTGCTTAGGACATGCGGTGTCAAAGTCATGCTGACACCTATGCTCTCACCACCTACAATTACGCTCTGTACCCTCCACCCCTGGCAAAGACCCACTCACCACAATGGCTCTCCTTCCAGGACCATTTCCCTCTGCAGTGCCAATCATTTAAAGGCCTGGTGGTGAGATGAGGGGCCTGTGGTGACAAACACTGGGCACAGCTAGCAGTGGGGCAGACAGAGGGGAGGATATGTGTTGGAGCTGGAGTCCCCTAAGCTGAAAACCACTGAAAGGCCACAAGGAACTAGGTCATGGCCAACACATGGAGTGGGTAGTTGTCTGCGTCATGTGAAATTGAGGGAGCCTAGGAAGAAACAGGGAATTGGGGGTCTTAGTACTGACCTTACGTTATGGAACCTTTCTGTCTTCATTTTTCATATCTGTTAAGTGGCTATAACATAAAATACTATTTTGTTTTCACTGTAAATAACACTAATTCAACTCAACAAGAAATAGGAGTCTGTGTGAGTGAGAGAAACCGTGTGCCTGCCTCTGCAGAACTCCACGGAATTTTGAGAAAGGACTCCAACTGAAGGAGTTTGCCATTGCTTTGGGGAAAAAGAAACCCACTCTTGGAGAGATGCCAAGTGTCAGTTTAGGACACTCTGGTGACAGGTGTCAAGGGTGGTGTATCCCTGGTCTTTCAGCACCTCTTAAAAGAAAGGGACTGACCTCAGGGTGGGAACAGTAGACCATATATCAAAGCAATATCTAAGTTCCATCATCAATTGTAAAATTTTCCTAGTGAGGGGTAATCACATCTTTGCCTACACTGGCCTGACTCGTCCTTCGAATCTGTCTGTGCTATGTGGATATATATGAAAATTGGTTAAATGAAAATATGAATTATATATTCATCCAGTATTGACTTGATACTGAGCCTTTATGCAAAAATGTTGCTGGTTTTGACATCCGTTTGGAAAGCCATTAACTAAAAACAACTCTTTGCCCACCTCTTGATCCCCTTCCAGCTCCCACACCAATTCTTGCATCTGTAATTTAGGGAGTAAAAGGAGTAGTATCTTCCAGAGCCTTCCCTCTCACTTTTCTCGGAGCTGCTCACTAGCTCCACAGAGTTCCTTTGCATCTCAAAATCAGGGGTATTTCCTAGAGAGAATGACAACTTGCCAAATAAGTGCCACCTTCCCCAACCCCTACCCCACAGCCATTCCAAAGTAGGAGGCCGGCATTGACAGCCTGGGACCAAAAAAGCACTGTTTTCTTTGTGTTAGCACAGCTCAGTGATTGTGAACTCTCTCTAGCAGTCCACCGTTCAGCTGTGTATTTGATTGCTTTCATCACAAAAGCAATAGGGGCCATGCTGTCTGTCCCTCCCTGATGCAGCAAAATGTAATTTCAGTTTTTCAGACCTCTGCAGCCCCCTGGGACTAAGTAGAGTTCAGCCATTCAGCGGGAGGATGCTCTTTAGATTCCGGGGAGGTTCTGCAGCATTTACCACAACTGTAATCACCTGTGTAGCCAGTTAATTAACTCCTGTCTTTCCTGCTGACTGTACGTGCCTTGAGGGCAGGGACTGGTGACTGGATGCTACTTCCAAGGCAAAGCCAACTCCTTGCTGTCACCTGCCAGCCCATGCAACCATGCAACTCTTCCCCCGCCTGCTCAGGGCCTTTGAGCTTGTTCTTTCCTTTGCCCACAAGGTTGTTTCCCCAGACTCCCCCACAGCATTGCGTAATCTCCTTGCCTGCTGTATTTTTTTCTCCGTAGCACTTATCACAGTCTAACATATTATACATTTTGCATGTTTTCTTGTTTGGGTGTCTCCCCTACTAGAACGTTAGTTCCAAGAGGGTAAGGAAGGATTTTTGTCTGTTAAGTGGTATGTCCTTAGCATCTAGAACAGTACCTAGAACACAGTAACCCCTTAATAAATAACCAGATACATGAATGAATAAATGACCACCTTTCTCAGCTAAGGCACCCATTAGCCAGCACGGATGGGCGTTGAGTGCAGAATCTGCCAGGCGTCGAGGGAGTCGCTACCCCTACCCAGCTGAGGCCCCAGACCAGACACCGATACACATTAGGGTCCCTTGGGCATCTCAAGGCTCAACAGGACAGCTTAATACATAAAATATGCTGAACTGGCTGAACTGGCCATGGTGGTTCCTGGACCTGTGACGGCTGCCCCAAGACTTGGATTCGGTCATAACTTGAACTCGTTAAAACCCCATCACATGCTTTTTGGAAGTTTATTTCAAAAGTACATTTCAGCACATTCAGTCTTTTGGAATAGAAACTTATTTTCCCATGGAATTCTATATGTTCTGCACTCTTTGTATTAAGCACCAAATTAGGGTTTTTAGGAATATATTCTGGCACCTGGAAATAGAGGGACTTCCATTCTTCTGCGTTTACAGATTTTTCCAGGGGGGTTTTAAACTTTGCTGTTGTTGTTTCAATGGGTCCAGAGTCCCTTCTGCTCCCTGCCCTCAGTTATCTAATTTTCAGGGTTTAAAACAAATTTGGAAACTAAAAACAACCAAGTCCAGAAAGCAAAAATGAAAACCTAAATTTAGGCTCTTAAGAAGACAAGCAAAAAGCTTAATGGCTTCTGAAAAGTGGGAGAAGGGGAGTCTCATCGCCCTGGAGGAGACAGAATTTAAGGACATCACAATGCAAGGACCTGCAGTTTCTAATTCAAGAGTAAATACACTTAGCACAAGTGCACACACTGCACAGCTCTGCCGCGAAATGTTATTCCAGTATCTTAATAGTCTCCATTCTTTGACAAAGTTTTTAAAAGGTAAGCATCAAGATAGTCATATTATAGCTTCTCATTAAAATTTTTAAAAAGTTTATTTCCCAAAGCATTTATTTATACCGTTATTTGTAAATTCATACAAAGACTTATACGTAATGAATCTTCGGTATGTATCTTATCCATTCAAAGTTCATGCAAGATAGTATTTTTCTATTGTTAAGTGAAATGAGCAACAATTCCAAAAACACATTTTACGTAGACATTTTAATGATTTCTCTTTTATTCCTAAAGGTGCTAATTAGGCCCTTCAAAAAATGCTCTTGATGTTTAAATCTATTTTCATTAAAGTCATTCTATAAAAATTCTCGCGATAAAGAACTAGGCTCTCTCTGTTGCCACCACACCAGACTTCTCTTTAATCAAATCACTGTGAAGTGAGTCTGGGATCTGCAGGTAAAAGCTTGAAGCTGTTGACACTTAATTAGAGCTCCCCAAGACGTTGAACAATGCTTCAGATGAGGGCCTCAGCCTGGGAGCAAAACGTCTTAACTAAAGCTAGCAGGAGACGACAAATACAGGATGTGGAGGGACAATAGGAACAATGGAGTCATTAACAGTCAAGAGAAGATAGCTGACTTCTCTGTTGGTAATGGAGATTTACCATCCCATCAGTTTAAGAAAAACCTCTTAACACTCTGCTTTTCCAAAGGATTCTTCCCACCCCTAGAGTTAACCAAGTGACTCTAGGTCAGCTTGGATTTCTTGAATTAAATCCTTTTTAGTATGTCGTTTCCGCCTCCTCTCTGTACTTTCTCCCAAGAGAGAAAAATCCTCCATTGTCGTATATGGCTTTTTTCGTTTGTTTTTTTTTGGGGGGGGGGGTGGAGTTTGGAGGCTGGTATCATTTTTTGAGTTTTTGTTTTGTTTCCTACGCTAACTGTGCACCCTAAAAAAAAAAGGTCATTTACCAAGAGCGTAAAAATTTTATTTCTGGCTAGATAAATGGCAGAATTTTCTACTCATGATTTAGTAACTCTTTAAACCCAGAATACATACGTTGTTGAAAAAAAAAAACACAACAATCATTCATCTTCCAAAATACGATTAATTTAATAACTCTGAGAAGTTCCCAACCACGTTTTCCAGGAATGACCTGTTTTGAAAATGTTAAATTCACAGTTGGCATGTGAGGCCTCCCGGACCGGCTTTTCCTTTTTTCTTATCTGAGGTTATAGACCTCGGGAGAGCAGGACGGGTTACAAGGTCAAAGTCTTTTCCTCCTTGGAACTTGCTGCTTGCTGGGCGAGGGTTGCCTGGAAAATAGATGCTTTAGAGGAGAGGTTGGGGGGGTCACGATTTTAATTCTGTTAAGCAACAGCTGGTTTGAGTTTCTTTCCACTTCTATCTCCTGCTCCTTTCCTCACAAATCCATGGAGAGAAAAGAATTTGTTTAGAAGGAACTGGCCCCAGGAAAATGCACCTTCTCTTACTGTGGCGGTTGACGTGTGTCACCTTTGTTACGAATCGAATGTTAAGCGCTAGAGGGATAGGCTTGATTTTCTAAAATTAACTATATAGGAAACATGACCGGAGCTTTATGACTAAAGAACCTTTTAAAATACAGGATGCATGGCTGGGAATTTCTTTTAATAATGTTTTTTAACTAAAACTTTTAATGGAAATAAGCATAATAAAGGCCCCGGGGGTATCTGGAGCCTGACTGCAAAAAGCATCATGAGTGAAATAGTAAAGAATGCCAAGAGCGAGTGACTTGTTTCTGGACTGGAGACCTTGTCCATCTCTGACTTGGTATGCCTTGATTCGTTCGACAAATGTTTATCGAATGCCTGCTCTTCCCAGAGCTATGCCAAGGGCTGGGCACACAGCTGTAAGATGGAGAGGTGCCCGCATGCAAACAGGTGCATAAACATGAACTCGGTGCAATAAAGCTTTAGCCCACCATTAGGATCTCCTATTCTAAACAATTGACACATGGTTTGGAATTTAAAAGTCAAGTCTGTTCAAATAACATTATTCTATAATAAACCTACAAACCCAATACTTAAAATGAATATGTAATAATAGTGAAACAGTAAAAAATAAGAGTAAAAAAGTAAAAAGAAAAATTAAAACCACCACATGGTTTGATTATTTTTATTTAGGTTTTGGAGTCTCCCATGGTTTTTTCCTCCTATACACGTGAGCGCGCGCACACAGAATAAAACTTACATCTCTCAAATCAATGGCAAACCAGTAACAGATTTTTTGTCTGGGCTCCTCAGCACACTGGCCTCAGGCTGTGTTGCTGTGTGGCTCAACAGCAATCAGAGGTCATAATTTCATTGGCAGTTAGCATCAGGTTTAATTTTTCTAGCATGTTACATTTACCGAAATGTCTGGTTTCAGTTATACTTAGGCATTGACTGAATCAGCTCGGAGCAGCATGATGTCTTCAGGTACCTGAGGTTTATGGAACACATCTGCTAATTGTTTTCAATCACTTTCCTTTCTAAACACAAAAACGTGTTTTCTGAAGGGGAATAACAGTAGTCGTTAATGACATTGCTCCTTTCCTACATTAAAAGAAGACCCGAAATAGGGAAAAATGTCAATTTAACAAGACTGCCACCTACTGATTGACGTAGTTGAAAAACACTCCAATTAAAGTGGTGGGGGTTTTTTAATAGCTGTGTGTGGTTTTGCAAAAAAAAATGTAGCTGCTTTTTGAAAATTAACATGTATCATTTTAATTACGTTTTAGGAATGTGACCAAGTTCATATAGATGATGTCTCTTCAGATGATAATGGGCAAGACCTAAGGTGAGCAAATGTGATGTGGTTGTCTCCGTTTTATAGTTGAATTGCTCGGCTAATTAAGATGAACTTTCTGTTTGGTTAACTGTGGGCTTCTCTTGCGTCTAAATAGCACGTATAACTTTGGAACAGATGGCTTTCCCGCTGCAGCCACCAGTGCTAATTTATGCTTGGCAACCGGTGTGCGGGGCGGTGTGGACTGGATGAGAAAGTTGGCCTTTCGCTACAGACGAGTAAAAGAGATCTACAACACCTACAAAAATAATGTTGGAGGCAAGTGATGCTCCCCAGTATCTCGGTGGGTTAGTTAAGACGGTCTAGATAACGTTCCCCAAGTACCACACACTTTTGCAGCACGCTTTTTTGGATATAATAGCTTTTTTTAAAGCAGTTTCATTGAACCAGTGATTATTCTGCGGTGATTAAGTGACAGAAATATTAGACGAGAGCCAGCTGTCCTGGCCAGTCTGGTCTAGTCCCAGCTCCATGACTTAGCAGGAGTGGTGTGACCTGGAGTAAGTTTCTTGACCTCTCTGACGTTCAGTTGTCCTTCCGATAAAGTGGGATTAAGAGCCCTTGCCCAAATGACTTGAGATGAATTGTAAAGCTCCTTCTCCTGGGTTTTGATTGTGGTTGAAAATGGCTTTAGCATAAAAGGGAATATATTGACTTAATAATGAAACGTTTGGGGTGGGGTGGGGTGTTGGTTTCCAGCATGGCTAAATCCAGATGCTCGAGTGATGCGATCAGGAATCTCTGGCCTGTATTTTCCTTGGCATAGGAGTCGTTCTAGGTCAGTACCTCCCAAAAGGTGGCAGAGATGACCACCGGTAGATCCAGGCTGGTATTCTACGAGTTTAACAGCTCACGGGGTTAGGAAAACATTTTTCCCAATAGATTCCACAAACGTTCCAAGACTGACTTTTGCTGGTCAAGCCATGGTCGTACACCCACCCTGGGAGCCTGAGTGTAGGGTCGGCTCTGCCCAGACTACATGGTTAGAGGAATGGGTGCGAGTAGGCTGTCCAAAAAGAAGCGATGACTTCTGTAACCAGAACAAGGGATGCTAGGAGTGCACAAACAGTAGATGTTCCTTACAGTACTAAATAAATCGTTGTCAAATGAACGATAATGTGAAAAAATTACTTAGTGTACTGTAAAGCTTGAGGGTGGTGTTAGTGGTATTAAATGTTTGTGATTTATAAAGTCGAGAGGACGCATGGGTAAGGATGAACTACTGTTCATCATGTGCTTTTTCAATTCACAGGTCTGCTTGGTCCGGCCAAGAGGGAAGCCTGGCTGCAACTGAGGGCCGAGATTGAAGCCCTGACAGACTCCTGGTTGACACTGGCCCTCAAAGCACTCACACTCATTCACTCCCGGTAAGCGCTCCGAGTCACAGCGTGGTGCCTTTGCTGGAACACGGGCTCTGCTCGTGCTTGCCCATTTTGGAGGTTCTTTCTCGACATTTTCTTTCCTTTCTATTCTCATAGGACGAACTGTGTGAATATTTTAGTAACAACTACTCAGCTCATCCCAGCATTGGCCAAAGTCCTGCTGTATGGATTAGGAATCGTATTTCCAATAGAAAATATTTACAGCGCAACGAAAATAGGTGAGCCGCTTTTTTTTTTTTTTTAATGATCAACCCTTCTCGTTCAGCCTTATAAAAATGAAAGGCAGTAAATAAGACCTTCTTTCAGAATGCTAAATGTCAGAAAACTAGTAGAATAATTTAACCAATTTTCTTGTCAAAATTCACTTTAAACATCCAGAGAAATATAAAGTTATAATCCATGTTGTTAAACTCAGAAAATTTTACTTTACTAGCTAATATTAAGACCTATGCATTTTAGATATAGTCAACTTAGCGTCAGTTCTGAATTGTCATCTTATTTTTATTCTTTTAGGCAACATCAACAAAAATCTTATAAGCTAAAATAAGCAATAATACAGAGCTACACAAAGTAGAAATGAAACAACTCTAATAACAGCTTTCTTTATTATTCCTGGAACTATTTTTATTTTTTTTAATTCAGTATGTATAAACAGTTGAGTGCCTATTTTTGTTATGGGGATACAAAAAAAATTAAGTTCTTGCAAGAAGGAAACACAGTTGAAGAAAGACTGTGAGATTCAGTTAGAATATAAACCAAGACAGAATAAAAGTGGAATCAAAACAAGACATGGCTCTTGTTCTTAGAGAATTCACTGTCTGGCAGGAGAAGCAGACATGTAAAGAACACAAGTATGATAGAGAAGTATGCAAATGATCATTTATCTGGTATTTACTAGATGCCGAGAACTGTACTAAGCATTTTACATATTAAAATCGACCTTCACAACCTTTCCATTTTACAAATGAGGAAACTAAAGCTCAGAGACTTAAGTAAATTGTTCAAGTTAATAGCTAGTAAAGATAAAGGTCAGGGCTGGCCTGGTGGTGTAGTGTTTAAGTTTGCACGCTCTGCTTTGGCAGCCCAGGGTTCACAGGTTCAAATCCTGGGCATGTACCTAGCACTGCTTGTCAAGACATGCTATGGTGGCATCCCACATAAAATAGAGGAAGATTGGCACAGGTGTTAGCTCAGCAACAATCTTCTTCACACACATACACAAAATAAATAAATTTAAAAATATTAAAGTGTAAATTAAAAAAAAAAATAAGGGTCAAACTAGGTCTTTCTGATTCCGAGGCCCAAACACCTTTCCAGCCTCTAGGGTGCCCACCACTAAGTGCATGAATGTGCACGTGAATAAGGAAGCATTCACTCCCACCCAGGAGGAGGCAGGGGGCAAGGGTCAGTGAAAGCTAAGGGGAAGAAATGCCATCTGAGCTGGAGATGGAAGGGTAAATAAGAGTTTACTGGGCAGATGGGCCAGTGACAGCAAAGAGACAGAGGAATTACAATGTGTTCCTGCTGAGGAACTCATGAGTGGTCCTGGGTGACTAGTGAGCCACGCTCATGGGAAGCTTAAGCTGGAAAGGTAGACTTGGGTCTACTCATAAATGGCTTTGCATGTCACCCTAAGTGAGATGAATGTTATTTTAGTGAGGCCTGCAGAAGGGGGTGAGTATCCTAGTAGGTGAGAAAAAGGTGGTTGCTAGCTGCTCAACTCCATCTAAAGACAAAGGGCCAAAAATGGAATCCATGTAGGTCTAACTCTCCATCTGAGTACACTTTTATACTTCTCCTTCAAAGCACTTACTTGATAATCACTAAAATGTATAATTATTCATAGTCTGAATTCCCACCAGACTGTAATATCCTTGATGATGGAGTCTGTCTTGCTCATTGTTGTAGCTCCAGTGCCCAGCACATAGTAGGTGCTCAATCACTGTTTGTTGAATGAAATGTATGACTAACTGGTTGGTTATTCTGAGCAAGGCTGACACAGAGGTTTCTTTTAGGCAGTTGGGTCAGTAATGACCCTATTAACTGATGGGGAAATCAGGTTTGATGGGAAAGACAGAGATTTGATCTTATCAATGTTGAATTTGAAGAGCCTATGGGATATTCAGTTAGCCCTGTCATTTGGAAATATCTGGAGTACTTATAATATTCCAATACTTATAAAATGAGAGGAATATACCAAACAGAATGGAATTCCTAGTAGTTCAATATAATCAGAATTTTTATATGTTCTCATGTTCTATAAAATAGCAATCAGCTTACATAGGTGTTTATCCTATCAATAAAGGGGAATCATACTGTGTTTTGTAAACAGGGATCCACAGTAAAGGTTTATTAGTGTATGAAAAAACAATTTCCAAAGAAGCATATCGTACAGAAGGGGTGATAGGCAACTTCCCAGAAGGAAGGTACAAGTGGCAATTACACGTCATGCATGTTGAACTTTAATCCCGAATAATTTGAAAGTGTTAGCATAATAGGAAATTATAATAACAATTGAGTAAGTATTAAATATTTTTTAAAGGGCATTTTGTTTGCAATACTGGGCCTTAATTTTTTTTAAAACAGAATAAGAATTAGAATTTTAAAAAGTGTGGTGATAGAAATTATCTCAAAACCAGTGGTGGGATCTTTTCTATGATATTTTTAATAAGGAAAGTAGAGTAGAGATTGAAACTCCTGTAGTTATTGCTAATTTTGCCATCAAATGAAATGTAATTTGGAGATCAATGTGGAAAACCCAGGAATTTTCCTTGTAGGCAAATGGCCAAGTCATAGGAAAAGATGACGGGTGGCTCATTTAGCAGAGCCATGATGTTCTTTCAGACAAAATGGATTCATCAAAATGAAAACTTCATATAACACCTCTAATTAACTTCTAAAAGCCGCTTCAGTTTCTTAATATTTATTGTGGAAGATTTCTGCATGACTCAAAATTCACAGCGAAGCCCATTGGAGATAGTATATAGATGAGAATTCCTTTGTCCGCCACCACTTCCCCCTTAAATAACATCGAGTTCACCTTCCTCTTTCCATGAAAAGGAAATTTTGCAAAAACACATAAACTTTCCCCTGTAAGGAAGGAAAAAAAGTTTCAGGACATCTAAGTTTTGGGTTGTATATTTTTGCAGTGAAACCTACACTTTCTATTTGTTTCTTAAAGTGATTTAATATTTCAGTTTAGTGGGCAACTAAAGCAGCATTGAAATGACATCCTTTGAATAAGCCTGGCCCTATTTCATTCCATCAGATGCAAACGAGAGATTTTAGTGCAAAATACAAATATAAAGCAGACATTTGTTTAAGCAAACAAGCAATTTGTTCGTGTGTATATCTGATCCTTATTTGAAAGGGGTGCAGGCCCCGCTCAGCCATTCACATTTGAAAACTATAAACTGTCCCATTGTCCATTAAAATGACCCTATTGGCAGCCCAGGACTTGGAACACCAGTTTCTTCTCTAAGAAGCAACAATGGCTGCATTAACTGCGCGGATGTGCTGACAGTGTAGCTGCCACGGGAGCCCAAACTAAGTCCTGACGTTGGAAAGATAATAGAAAGATAAAGGTATTCTGTTACCTGTATCCCACTTTTCCTCTAGGAAGGTGCTTTATTGAAAATTAGATGCCTGGGTAAGGCAAGCGTGATCTCTCTGTAGTTCCCCAAATGGCCTGACATTTATTTCAAAAACAGTTTTTACGAGAATATTTCTGGTAAACACATTAGGCTTTGGAGGTTCTTTAATTCAAATAAAATTCCAACTTGAAAATGAAGGAATAAACTCATTCCAATGTTTGATTTCTCTTGCTATAACAAAACCAGGCCCAATTTTTTTCATCCTTCCCAATAGCCTTTGGATCAGATATTATTTTCAGAATTTGATATATCATAAAACATTTTTTAAATCAAGTTAAAATATGTTGCCAGAATTGCACGCCTTTGTTGAGTGTCAAGTTGTAGGGAAAAGGTAATACTGTGAAACAGTACTTTTTCCCCCAAATACTGTGCTGTGATCAAGGAGATCCTACTTTTTAATAAATGAGTCCTTGGGAAAAGAAGATTGAAATTGTCAATTTCCAAGGGAGAGGACAGCACATGGCTAATTAATTTACGATTTTTAATTTATCATGCTGTTCCACATACTACCCAAATGGTATATAGAAGTACTCTTCTCCTACTTCCCACAGGGAGGAGAGAGTTGAATCAGAAGCCTGAAGAAAGCATTTTGTATGAAAGGTTCAAGAACTATAGTACCAAGTTACCCAGACTTTACATTTCTCATAATTTATCTTTGTCCATTAGGAAAGGAAAGCTGTTTTGAGAGGATAATTCAAAGGTTTGGAAGAAAAGTGGTGTATGTTGTTATAGGAGACGGTGTGGAAGAAGAACAAGGAGCAAAAAAGGTGAGTGTTCCTACATGGCGTCCAGTCCCATTAATTTTTCTTAATCCTCAAAATTCTCATCACACGATCATTTAAACAAGTGCCATTTCTCTGAAGCGTTATGAATGTGTTCAGAACTGTAAACACTGAAAAAGGGCAGAGGAGAATTAAATATGATCTTTTTGAAAAGTGGGTACACAACTTCAAGGGTCATGGATGGTTGGTCTTCCCAGAATGTAGACTTTGGGTGCTTAGAAAAGAAGGCTTAGTGCTGTAGCCATCATCCAGAACAGGAATAACACAGATGCCATGCTCATGCTAACATGCCCCTTTCTCCACCCATGGCAGACATTGCCAGGTGATTAAAACCTTGTTACCTGAGCCTAGACGCAGCCTAAGAACCTTCTAAACATCCTTCCAAACAAGACTCTACCAGTTGGTGAGAGCTGGCTTGCAAGATTAGAACTATTTGCTGCTACAGAGTAGAGCACGGTGCCTTCTTTTGTCACGAGGTCAGCACCTTGCCTCTCTCAGGACACTCAGAAAGGAGGAAGGGAGCAGACCCAACTGGAGGTCCCTTGATTCTCGGTTTGTCCATCCATCATACCTCTTCTGAATCCCTGTACATGTAATTCCTTCAATTCCCTTAGCAAAAGCTTTGTCATTAATGCGTTTCATTGCATTTTTAAAAGGGGAAGGGGACCACATTCCTTAGCCTGGCGCTCAAGGTCTTCACAACCTGGTAACAACCTACCTTTCCAATCCTTGTCACTCCTGTGCCTTAACATTGCAGTCACATTAGTCTACTTACTTCCTTTGGCCGTGCCGGGCCCTGCTTCCCTGCTGTTGCCCCTTCTTGGAATGCCCTTCTCCCCAATGCCCTACTGTCATATTCATTTTTCAAAATCCAGCTCATATACCACCTTTTCTATTTCTCTTGTTTGTAAGAACTCAATCTAGTAGCACTCACTTATACTTTAATTGGAGACGCTGTTGTAGTAGGTGGGATTCTTGAGCCACACAGCCTGGATTTGAATCAGCTCTGCCGCTTACCGGTTGTGTTTGAACAAATTGCTTAACCCCTCTCTTTCTCTTTCTTTACCTATAAATGGGGATAACAGTAGCACCCAGCTCACTGGGCTATTGTAAGGATTAGATTTAGTCAAGATATGTAAAACCCATAAAACAGAGTGTGATACGTATAAAATGTTCAACGAATGGTAACCATTGTTATTAATTATTTGTGTACATGCCTGTTTCAGCAGGAAAATGTGAGCTCCAGAGAAGTAGGGATCTTGTTTTGCTTGGATTGTTGTTTGAAACTCTGCCTTCAAATTTTTTCTTTGACTCCCTAAGTCTTGACACAGTCGTACTCTATAAATATTTCTTAAATTGAAGAGCACTGAATATTTTCTGCTATTAACCCATGGGATAAGTTTCCCTTCCCTT
Source organism: Equus przewalskii (assembly GCF_037783145.1). NCBI lineage: Eukaryota > Metazoa > Chordata > Mammalia > Perissodactyla > Equidae > Equus > Equus przewalskii. The sequence goes on from NC_091838.1 coordinate 14,855,341, forward strand.
CCCCACACACTCACTCAGAGATCACTATATTTCCATAAAGGATGCAACTATTCAGTTTGTCTGGTATATTCCAGTATATACCAGAAATGGCATAACAAAGTCACCAGATCAGAGATGCAGCATTAAGCATGACACGTGGCCAGCCTTCTTAGAGAGTCTAAAGATGACTTAACTTGCCTTCAGTGCCTCTGAATTCCAATAAAAGCATAGAAGCTGATCCTAATTCTATAAGTAATAGATTATTTCACTTACACCCATAGGTACACAATGTGCCCAGGATTACAGGCTCCCCAAGTGTGATGGGTACTAGTGGAAACCCACACACACTTCAGATCCACTAGAGCTTGCTGCTAAGCATTTGCCATTTAAGCACTAGTTCTGACATTTCAGCTTCACCAGTGGCCAACTGCCATTGTCATTAGTACATCTGTTGGCCCTGTGGGCTGTCTTCATAAAATAAAATCTTTCCAGACTAAATTAGAGTACGCCAAACTCAACCCTGGGGAGTTAGAGAGAACGTTTGGTGGGAATCCAGACTCAAGTCTTTTTCCTGGGAAGCGTCTAGAATCCCCCTGCCATTCCTAGACAGGACCTCCTAGCGTCTAGGCGGGCATGGAATAGATTTGCACCTCTGAGCAGTGTAGAATTAAGGAGCAGCATTTCATGCCAATGTGGCCCAGGGCCAAGGTGTGAATCTGTCCTCCAGGCTGGTCCTTCTCCCTCTTGTATTCACTGAGAAGTTTTAATTTCAGGAGAGTGTTGCCAAAATTTGGCTTTCTAGCTTGTGGTAGGCAGAAGGATGCTTACGAAAGTGATGACTTAAAATGCAGGGAACAGAGGTGCAGTCCTTTGGGCCCTAGCAAGGTTTCTGTGGGTGAGTCCATCCTAACCCTTTCTGAGAGGGATATTTCTCAGATGTTTGGCATGGGTGAACACAACATGGAAAAACTAAAGGAATTCTTGGCTTGATGTTAGAATTGAAAGTAGTAATAGGACTAAGTATTTGCTCTCTTTGAAGAACAGTTAAAATTGTTTCCACTGTTTATCTTTGGACATGTTATTCTTTTTATTTGGGACACGCGCACACACACACAGCCATACCAGAAAGAATTAGACAGCTGCCTGCAAAGAACATGTTCTTTGAATTTTTTTGACTGTGAATGAGTATTCCTAGACTCAACTTTCTGTTTTGATTTCATGCAAGGAATGTATGTAGTAAGAATCCAACAGTATCTGTTATGTACAAACTCTTTGCACCTTGAGACCTACCAGTGTGGGAACTCTGACAAAACTGTGACCAGGAGTTATAAGACTATTTATGTATGTATGTAAAATGCACAGATTTTTCAGAAGGTTCAAATTCCTGATAATCTTGCATAAGATTCAGATGTCATCAAGCTATCGTCTAGAGTGACAAACTGACCATTCCTTTCTTATATTCTGCATAGCCTTTATAGGTTAACTATAAAGGTTAACTAGTTATAGGTTAACTAGTATTTAAATAGCAGTACTTGGTACATGAGTGAAGAGACAAGGATCTAATAATTTGCAGTAGATAATGAGTATCTTTAAAGTGGAGTTCTACACAAAAATAGAGAACATTTAACATTTAACTTAGAAATATTTAATTTAGGGTGAAAAGATTACAATTCAGCAGTATCCCATTTTGAAAACTATATATAAAAATTAAAACTACAGAAATAAATTGAGATGGTTATCCATCCTATAGAACGATTAATAATCATAATAAGTAACAATGGCTATCAATTATAAAGCCTTATTTCCCAGACACTCTTAGTTACTTCCTATCCATTATCTCATTAAACCCTCACAATTCTATGAGGATGGAGTCCTTAGACCCATTTTATAGATGAGAAAACTGAAGCACAGGAAGGCCAATAATTTGGCCAAGCTCACACAGCTAGAAAGTGGCCAAATTAGGATTTGAAGCCAGTTATATCCGTGAGATTTAGCACAAAGTTCGTTCAAATTATAAGCTTTATTTACATATCTTAGATATGATTTGATTTACAAAAAAGAATTTTCATGCTTATTTTTAAATTATTAGAAGTGTGCAGTGTTTGTTTCTTCCCTTTTGGGAGGTAAATATAATTATATGAGTTCTTTTTCTCCTAATTTTACATTCATGATTAAAATTTTAAAAACAAGTCATTAATTCTGATATATAATTTAGTTCATGAGAATTTTAGATTATTAAATAAAATTAATAGTGAACGAGTGAAGTTCTGCAACTTTGAGCCCTAAAATGTTTTATAAAATCAAAACATTTTGCGTTTCTTCTAAATCGATTTTAACCATTTAGTCTCTCCTAGTTTCCTGTGTTCTTTTAAAAGTCTAGTGCCACAGTCTCCTCTTTTCCCTGTAGAGATGGCTTTCATCTCCCTAAGTGATGTTCTTTTGCTAGAGGTAGTTACTTTTCTTGAGCCCAGAGGTGAAAACCTAGGCGTATTCTGCTAGTTGCCTGTCTTGTTATGGTTAGTTGACGTCTCTTCTGTCATCCTCGTTCTCTTTGCCAATATAGTCATCAGTAATTTTATCTAATTCTATAATTCATATCATTAAAAACACCCCTTCAAAGAGGAAAGGTTAGAAATAGCTTTGCTTATTTAAGAGAAAAATGTTATTCTGAAAAAGATCTCTTGGAAGCACCTCTTTATTCCCAGAAAGGCTGTGTGGAGAGAAAGTGGGCAGCCATCTACTGATGGATCTCTTTCTTTAACCTATGGCTTTTGTTGTCAAAATCTGCCAGGCTTTCTTTTTTTACCATAAAATTCTTTGTTTTCCTAATACAACATACCTTGGGTGACAATAATTAGGCATATGTAGGATAAAAAGAAAAATCAAAATGTAAGTAATAGTTTCCTGCACACTGACAGCAGTTTCTGTTTCTAGAGTAGAACTCTGCAACTACACTGACTTTATTTACTTTTCTGTGAACTACTTAAAATAAATCTCTTCTGAATAACACCAGGGGGGAAATGGCAAGCATCCGTTATTCTGCATAATGACAAAGGCTTCATGAAAACATGTCTGTTTTAAATGTGCACTCCAAAACGTGCTGAAGTCCCGGATGAAGCTGAGAACTGGATTAATAATGCTCAATTCTCTGCTTATTCCAGAGAAAAATAAAAACTGCTTTTGTAAAAAAATAGTAATAATAACATTTTTATTGCAGCTTTTTGCTTTTAGATTTATTTGAGATGTAGGGATTACTAATACCATGTACCGTGAATTTTATTATTCTAAAACCATTACATTTATTTGGCGCTTAAGGAGCACATACTGTACGCCAGGTCTTGAATTGGATTTCATCTTCATCCTTAAAGAACTCACTTCTGTCTAGAGGCAAAGCAGATATACAAATAATAAAAGAGCAGTGCTGTGCAATAAGTTTCATAATGAGTTCTTAGCATAATCTATCTCCTGAGATCTCTTTCTTTACAATTTGGGAAGTATTTGTACCTCCATACACAAATTTTCTAGAGATAACATATACGTCTTTATTTTTTTATACAAATGGTAACTATACACTTTTTTCTGTACCTACTTTTTTCACTTTACAATATATCCTGGCAGCTTTTCCATATCCGTGCTTAGAGCTCTGCGTCTCTAATTCTTTTAAACGGCCACATCAGTGTTCCATTACATGGATGTGCTATAATTTAACGAGTCCCCTGGGGCTGAGCATTTAGATGGTTTCCAGTATTTACTATTATAAGCAGTTCTGCCGCGAATGGTCTTTATGCAGCTGATGCATGGGCAAGTCCATCTATGGGACCCATTCCTAGAAGTACCATATGTGGGCCAAATTATTTTTAATAATTCAGCCAACTTCAATTTACCTGTGAGTGTCCGTGCACCCAGCTTTTCATGTTTTTGATTTTGTGTATAAGCAGAAGGGATAAAAGCAAAATACTAGACGAAGAGGAAAGGTGGCATGAGGGAATTTGGAAGGCTGCACTGTGCACAAGAGGGGCAGGAAGGATGTGTCATTATTTCCCTGTTAGCCAGGGAATATTTTGGTTCCAGTGGCCCGAAAACATGTGTTGCTTCCCAAGATTTAGGCTTGGTACTCAGTTCTCTCAAGATATGCCTAATCTTGATAAACTGATCGTATACACGTCCCACTTTCAGCTATCATTTCTGTTGAGATTTGTGGTTAGCTCTGTTTTTAGTCCCATGGCTCTAGGTACCTGATGGAGTATCTCCATTTAGGTGTCCCATGTCATCCCATCTGCATGTCAGCAGGTGAATTCAGCTGTCCCAAACCAGCTCACCCACTCCAGTTTGCTGTAGTGTTCTCTCCCTCCAACCCATCACCAGGTCGCATGAATTCTCTCTTCACAATGTCTCCAGTCCATTGCACTCAATCCATTTCCACCACCCTTCTGCCGAATTTCTGTGCTACCAGCCAGCCTCACCTCCAATCCATGCTTCCCTTAGTGCCGCACGAAATTGCTTAACATACCTCCTTCCTAGTTAGATATTCCAAGTGCTTCTACCTGAAGAAATCTTCTTCCTTCTTAGTCTTTATCACCAACACACCATTCCAGCCCCATCACCGCCACACTGAATGCTCTGTGCATCCCACCCAACAGCCTTGTCACATACCATCTCCTGACTGGAGTCCCATCCCTTTCCCACCCACCTAACTGACCTTGCCCGTTCTTCAAATTTAGTGCAGGCCCAGTTTGCCCTCTCCAGCTTAAAACTGAGCTCTCTTCTCTCTGAATTTATCATTTTGATTCTTTTTTGTTTGTTTGTCTTATTGGGATATACTTGACATCCAGCACTGTATGAGTTTAGTGCACAATGACTTGACTGACAAGTTTTGTGAAATGATTAGCACAGTAAGTTTAGTTAATATCCGTCATCTCATAGAGATACAGGAAAAATGTTTTGTCTTAGGATCTACTTTCTTAACTTTCAAATATAGTCATCGTTATCTTATAACTCGAATTTTGTGTCTTTTAACCACTTTCATCCAATTCCTTCACACCCCATCCCCACCTCTAGTAATCACAAATCTGAACTCTTTTTTTCTGTGAATTTGGTTTTTTGTTGTTGTTGTTTTGGGATTCCACATGTAAGTGACATCATACACTATCTGTCTTTCTCTGTCTCACTTATTTCACTTTGCATAACGCCCTCAAGGTCCATCCATGTTATCACAAGTGACAGGATTTCCTTCTTTTTATGGCTGAATAATAGTCCATTGTATATGTATACCAAAATTCTTTATCCGTTCAGACATCAGTAGACACTTAGGTGGTTTCCATGCCTTGACTATTGTAAATAATGCTGCTATGAACATGGGGGTGTAGATATCTCTTTGATATGGTGATTTTGTTTCCTTTGAATATATACCCAGAAGTGGAATTGCTAGATCATATGGTAGTTCCATTTTTTATTTTTTGAGGAACCTTCATACTGTTTTCCATAGCGGCTATACCAGTTTATAATCCCATCAACACTGTACAAGGGTTCTCTTTTCTCCACATCCTCCCTGGCATTTGTTACCTCTTGTCTTTTTTATAATAGCCATTCTAACAGGTGTGAGGTGATATCTCATTGTGGTTTTGATTTGCGTTTTCCTGATGATTAGTGATGCTGAGCACCTTTTCATGTACCTGTTGGCCATTTGTATATTTTCTTTAGAAAAACATTTATTCAGGCCCTTTGCCCATTTTTTAATTGGATTGTTGGTTGTTCTGCTATTGAATTGTACGAGTTCTTTATATATGTGGATATTAACCCCTTATCAGATATATGGTTTGCAAATATTTCTTGTCTTTTCATTTTGTTGATTTTTCTTTTGCTGTGCAGAAGCTTTTTAGTTTGATGTAGTCCTACTTGTTTATTTTTTATTTTGTTGCTTATGCTTTAAGTGTCACGTCCAAAAAATTATTGCCAAGACCCCTGTCAAGGAACTTTTTTTCGTGTGTTTTCTTTTAGGAGTTTTATGGTTTCCAGTGTTACATTTAAGTCTGTAATCCATTTTGAGTTAATTTTTGTGAGTGGTGTAAGATAGGAGTCTTAATTTCATTCTTTTACATGTGAATATTCAATTTTTCCAATTCTGATGCCTTTTCTTTTTCTTGCCTGATGGCTCTGGCTAGGTCATTTTAAGTCAATCTCACACTGCCTTACATTGTAATGAAGTCGTTTCAGCAGATATATCTTGCCTGCTGGTTCTTGGTAGGGGGGCACATGTCATGTATGCATATTATTTTACACACTTGCTGTAGCTACAGTACAGTACAGGCCATAGACTTTATTAAACCGAGAAGCAAGCGTGAGTCATTTCTCCTAAACCTCATTTTACAGATAAATAAACTGAGGCTCTAGGGAGCCTATGTCATAATTCAAAGTCACATAACTAATGTCAGAGTTGAAAATGTAGGTCTCCTCATTCTAGCACCTGCTTTTCTTTTCCTCTTTTGCCACCATAACTCTGTGACTTCATATAAGAAATATTTATTCCAGGCTAAACACTGATTTGCCAAAAATCGTGTACTTTGCACCCACTTGTCCTAGGGAGCTCTTATAGACCCATAAAATCTTCACATCAGCGTGTGCCCAGTTAGGGAAAATGTTATTTTGCAATATTAGTTCTAGTTATTTGTTGACACGAGTTTGAGTCCCCTGGACTCAGTCTTCTTATAATCACTTGCTTAATATTAAAGGTACCTTTTTAGAGAAGAAGCCCAGTAATTTTTGTGAGAATGGAACTGCTGATTGATTGTACCAGAGATCACCACCCTTCATATTATGAAGCAATGCTCAGGGTGGAGTTGCTGCCCTTGTGTAGGAGTGTCCCCAAGACTGCTCGTTCTTTCACATACTCCTAAGCTTGGCAGTTATCATTGTAGGACCCTTTGCACTTTTGCTCGAGTAAACGACCCATCATCACTGCATTGTGATGAGTTGTCTGTAATATGCCACAGGTGTATTTCATCATTTGAACCTGTTTCAGGGTGCCACTTTACCATGTGGTTCTTATTCATACTCTATACAGGAAGACTGAAGCCATTAGTATTTTAGTGCAGTAAACAAGCCAATTCAAGGCTCTTTGTGGATAATCTCACCTTTCCATAAATCTTTTGAGTAAGGTTCAAAAGTAAAACAGTTGAAATTAAATGCACATCTAAGCTGGCATCAACTCCTACACGTGTGAAGATAAGTTAAGACACGTAGTTATTGCATGGGTCATGTGTTTACTACGAAATTAAATGCCCGATTTATACCTTAGCCATGTACCAAAGAATTAGCTGGATTTTTTTCAGTTTCTCTGCCACTCATTACATTCAACAATACATGCTGCTGAGGGCACCAAGCTTTCAAATTTGTATTGTCGTCCACGGGAAACATCTAATTTCAGATAATCAGCATGAAAAGAATTTGAATGAACCTACTCTGAAAAATGCATTCCAGTTCTCACAAGTATGTGTTTATGGAGGTAGTTGTCCAGAAAGTTTCTGGATGGCTATCTGAAGAGCCTTCAGCATCCTCTGTGACAGCCTGAAATAATGGTACCTAAAATCAATAGAGCTACACCATAGCTCCCTTTATTCATTCTTCGTGAGACACAGCTTTGGGGCAATTAGAGGAAATTAATACAAAAATAAAGAAAATAACACAAGTTAATTGGAAATTAAAAAGGGATGTTAAAATAGATACCAAGTAGATGGTTAAACATAAAAGAACATTGTGTACAGTTGAATCCTTGAAAACTTTTAAAATAATGAGTGAATGATTCTCTTTAAAAATGATGTGTTAAAAATGGACTTGAGAGGGGCCAGCCCAGTGGTGTAGTGGTTAAGTTCACAGGCTCCACATTGGTGGGCCAGAGTTTGCAGGTTCAGATCCTGGGCATGGCCCCACACACTGCTCATCAAGCCATGCTGTGGTGGTGTCTTACGTACAAAATAGTAGAGGAAGATGGGCACAGATGTTAACTCAGCAACAATCTTCCTCAAGCGAAAAGAGGAAGATCAGCAACAAATGTTAGCTCAGGGCCAATCTTCCTCACCAAAAAAAAAAAAAAAAAAAAAAGGACTTGAGATTAAGAAGTAAAATGGTCAGGATGCTGAATGATACATACTGTATATACACAGTTTCAAATATGAGTGTGTATATATATGAAATATAGAAAAATGTTTATGGAGGTTACCTGGGTAGTAGGGTTAGAAGTGATTTGTATTTCTTCATACAGGTCTACATTTTACAAATGTTTTACAGTACACATGGATTTCTGTTCTAATAAGAGAGAGAGAAGGAACGCTTTCTGTATTGTAACTGATGAAACATTTTGCAAACCCGATCTATGTATCATAGTCACTCACCCCACAGAGCATGAAAGGGAGTGTGTCTTTTAAGCTGTGCTATGGTGCCGATAAGGAACAGTTAGGAAGCATTGCAGCATGTGGGCTCCAGATTCAGACCAGACCTGCATGAATCTTGGGTTCACTCCTTCCTACTCCTTCTGTAAGCCTCAGTTTTTCGTGAGTAAAATAATGATAATAATACTTATCTATCTCTGAAGTTACAGAGAGGCTTAAATGAGAGAGTCTGTGTAAAGTACTTAGGACAGTGCCTCGCACCAAACTCAGTGAATGCTCCCTATCATGTTTATTAGTAAATTTCTTAGAGCTTAGCAGGCCCTGCACCATTTGGCTCCTGCAGCCAGTCATGTCACCAGCCATGTCTTTCTCTCTCACACAGCCAGTATCCTAACAGGGAATTTCTTCTTTATGCTCTGCCCTCAACACATACACACAGCCATTCAAGTGCTCTTCTGAATGGTCATCCTTCCGTACCATGCTCAGTTATCACCTCCTCTTATTCCAGATCCCCAGGCAACAGAAATTGGCCCCTCCTACTCCTATAGTAACACATAGGTGAACACTCATAATGGTTGTACATCTTTGCTACTCACCCACAGACTGTGAGACAGTGGACCAGGGACAGAGATGATCTTCCACATCATGCCTGCGAACTCAAAATATTCATTCATTCGTGAATAAATGAATACAAAATAGTCCAGGCTCTTTTTATAATCTAAAGTTGCCAAGTAGATCATCCTAAAAATCAGAAAAGAGCTCTCTAGTGCTCAGTTCTGGACTATTCTGTTATTGAAGGGTAACACACATCTAGAGATGCTCCAAAATCATATAGAGTCCAGAAAGGTCTACATATGCTGTTGGACTCTGGTATATGCTTTTAGCAGATTACATGAGACAAAGACATTGTTAGTAAGTAACTTAATAGTTTGCATTCCCAGAAAATAACAGTTATGTGATCTACATCAGAATAGTAGCTTCCGCTTTTACCTACAGATAATCCGCCCCAAAAACCCCTCATTCCACTGTTTGCTTTCATGCCAAATTCTATTAGTTTGAATTTTTAAAAAATTCCTTAGAACTATAATTGCAAATAATACTCAGGACTTCGCATTATTTTTTGTGTAAAAATAACCCCAAAACCCTGTTTTTCTATAGGCTAGAGAGATTTTTGTCCTCTGAAAGATGATGGTTATCTTTTTCTTATTTAAGAAAAAGATTTTGCCAATGCATCAGTGCTTACTATAGTGCTTTTGAACAGTGAAAGTTTATAATCATGTTTTCATCCTTTTTGGATGAGGTAACCTCTGTTTTTTGTTCCTGTTTTTCTTATTTCTGATTAATTCAGGTGTTTCACAAACATTCCTATCAGTTAAGCTAGATTTTTAGATTGATGTTTTAAAGAACAGCTACAGAAAACAATACCTTGGATGTTCAATTAACATTTTCCCATATAATAAAGTCATTTTAAGGTCAATGTGAAGAATGCCTGATGGAAATAAATGGAAAAAAAGTTGCTTCTTACATGAAGTGACATAAAGTTTTGAAAAATGTATAATAGTACCAAGCAAGTAAAACTGCTTAAACTTTCACATGAAAGATCCACTGGAGGGGCTGGCCCCATGGCCTAGTGGTTAAGTTTGGCGCACTCCGCTTTGGCAGCCCAGGATTGGTTCCCGGGCATGGACCTACACCACTCACCTGGCGGTCAGGCTGTGGCAGCGACCCACATACAAAATAGAAGAAGACTGACACAGATGTTAGCTCAGGGCCAATCTTCTTCAAGCAAAAAGAGGAAGATTGGCAACAGATGCTAGTTCAGGGTGAATCTTCCTTAGCAAAAAAAAAAATCCACCAGATACATATTCTGAACAGCAATTATTTTCGACAAGGTTCATTCATAGCTACTATGGTTAATTTAAAGTTTGGAATTGGTGTTAAAGTCACAGGGTAGATCTACTTAAGAAATAGCCATCACCTTCTTAAAAGAAACAGACTCCAGATTACATTTTTAAATGCAGTCCAGTATTCTTAGGGGAGGATTAAGTTTGAATTTTTGTTTTAAACAGATGTGATGTTAAGATCCTGACTGGCATTTTTCACAGTACTGAAAAGAGACGAGCATTGTAGTGGATTTCGAAAGTGGTTTTAAGGGCTTTGGGGGCTGGGAGCGTTCTCTGTCCTCACCGTGTGTCTGCCCTCTTGTAGCACGCCATGCCATTCTGGAGGATTTCCAGTCACTCAGACCTCATGGCCCTCCACCACGCCTTGGAACTGGAGTACCTGTAACAGCCACACAGCACTTTGAAACCGCACAACGGCCCTGTGACCAGAAACAGATCCAGCAGGCCTGAGTCTCGTGTCAGCGCCCGACTCCCAACGTAGCGATTTCAACGTATTGACGCACAGCTGCTGTCGGCCTTCACCTCTGCCCTTGTGGTAAATGAAGGACCACGTCTACTTCTTCAGAATGGCTGTTGACTCTAGTACTGTGAATCCAATGCAAATAAGCCATGAGAATGTTTTAGCACAGTGTGATGTGTCTTTGCCACATTAACTACGTGGTTCAAACCTGTGAAGAAAGGACCTGCAAACACTTAAGTTTTTAGCATCTTCAATGTGACATAAGCAGCTTCTCCAATACAACAAACTTGTTTGCACAACGAAGACTGAAATGTGTTTCCTGAATACTAGTGGGGGAATTTTCTTGTAAAGAAGGTTTACTTTTTGGTGTCTCATACCCAGGGTAATCTGTACATCTCTACTTATTTATGAACAGACTTTTTTAAAAAACAGCTTTATGGAGGTATAATTCAAGTACCATACAGTTCACTCGAACAGACTTCTTTGACATCAAATAACTGAAGAGACAATAGCATAAGAAATAAGCGATTAAAGGCCTTCGCCTCACGACACAGCAAGTACTTTGAATTTTAGCACATTGCAAAGTAGTTTAAAGTATGTCTAATTTAAACGTATAATATGTACATCACTGAGACAATCATGTACAGAAAGAATTTTTGGTGTAAATTTGTAATAATGGATGATTCTTTTACATATTGTTTAGGAAAATGATATTGAGAGGTTGCAATGCCTTGATAGTGAAGTATGAGGCATTATGTGCACAGTCATGTGCCATGCCTTAGCAAAGTACTGGCTATAAATATGTAGATAATGGATTTTTTTTTTTTTTAGATAACGTTGTCAAGACCAAAAGCATGGATGTCAAGTGTCAAGAGGATTCTGTTTTCCCAATTTTCTTTTCCCATCAGTTCTTTGTTTTAGGCTGTTAGGAGGGCCTCAGTAAAAGAACACAGCAGTGTCTTAGGTAATTTGAAACAAAAAGTCCTCTTACAACCTCACTTTTTCATCTTCAACACTAATGTATTATATGTAACTATTTGGGAAAAAAAATGATTATTCAAATGCTTCTTCCCACAGAAAGAATGTAGATGATAGATCTATTTTATTAATAAAATGGTTCATGAATTGGAGACTAGCAAAGCAAAGTTTTCATGTGCTCAGATTATAGCGTCTGCATTTTCTTGTTTAGATAAAAGAGGACATTACCACATCTCTGGAAATCACAACTTGGCATTACTTCCTACTTTCAGGTTCCCTCCACTCTCTCCCCCAACCCTCCCAGGAAAGTTCACTTCCAGCAGTGGATGTGGCCTGGTCATCATCACCAAGGAAATAATGTTACTCTTCACCTCCATTCTGTATTACATGACAAACATAAATCTCGGAAATAAAAACTGTCACTTTTGTTAGATCATAAGAAAGTTTGTCCAAAATTGATCAGTTTGGGCATTAGTTTCTGTCATCTAAAGCCTTCCATTGTCGTGAAATTACTGTTTGAATTAATTTTCTTTAACATAGTGGGAAAAAAGAAACACCACCTTTGACCCAAAGTAGCTGAAGAGCTACTCTCTCCTTTTCTGAAGTTTCATGTTGCTGCTAGAATTAGTTGTGAATTCTCTAAATTGTTTAAATTAACCCAACTGAATTCGTTTTTTTTTTTGCTTGAAGCGAACAGAAGTTGACAATTTTTTAGCCTTTTCATTTTTCGTTTTTGTACTCTGCAGATTGACAAGACAAAGTTTATCTTGGCCTTACTGTATAAAGGTGTGTTGTGTCCACAATTGTGTACAGAATTTTTCTTCATTAATTTTGTGTTTAAATTAATAAAATTGATTTGTGAAGTACTGTAAGCTCCTTGAATGTCAATATTTTCTTCTCCAGCTCTTGGTTACAAGACAGAACAGGATCTTGGTTGCATTAGAATGCTCATTGTCCAACAAAAGGAAGGACATAAAGCAGTTGTAGTAATGGCTTTATCAGTCCTTGAGGGGACTGAACTAGAAAGGCAACAGCTGTTTCTTTGATCACTGTATGAACAGAAGAATGGAAAAGCTCTTTGCTTCCTCCAGAACTATATAAACTGGACCCTTACTCATCCATCTACGATAGAATTCAGCATCAGGCGTCTTGGATGGCAGAGCATAGATTTAGCTGCTTCAAGACCCAAGGGACAATTTCATCTATAAAGAATGCCCACAATGTATGCCTCTAAGATTTGGCCAGATCAGTCACCAACAGAGAACTATAAAACAGCACAACTTGCTTCCTCCTGGAATTTAATCTTAGAAACACAACATTCATAGATACAGACACATGCGAATCAAACGTGCAGTTGTCTGACTTTTTTATCAGTTCTGCAATGATCATTTTTCACACGCACACACTGGGCCAAGCAGCTGGAGTAATGAAGCGTGTGAGCATGCTCAGACACCCCAAGAATGAAAACAGTTTGGGCAAAGTCTTTAAAGACGGGCAGGGGTGGTGAGTGACGGGATTTTTAGTTCTCTGGTGAAGGAAGTATGAAAAATAAGCAAAATAAAGGACATGCTCTCAAAAGATGAATTTTCTAAAGCACCACTCTAATGTGACACCCCCTGGCCAAAATGTTTAAAGGGCTCCCCTTTGACCATAGATTCGAGCCCAGGTTTTTTTTTTACCTGGCATTCTAGACTTTACAAATAATAGTCTATGTTCTTCCCAACATGAGCTGTCAGCACTGTTATAAACAAACCTTTAGTACACATTACCTGGGCCCTTTCATGGACCAAACAGCCTGTAAGCATCCCCGCCTCATCTTTGCTCAAAGCATTCCCATTGGTTTCGTCTACTCTCAGTCCACCCAAACCATGTCCAGCCCCAGTGCCTTCTCCTTTGCAGAGCTTCCTTCCCCATCCGGGCACACAGTGTCTGCTCCTTCTCTGTAACTTCTCCTGCCTAATGTCCATAATCTCATTGGCAGTTCACATTATTCCCTTCAGTAAAGACTGACTGGGCCCCTGCCACGGGGGCATTGCCCTAGGTGCTGAGGATAGCAGGTCCCTGCTCCTGAAGATGGATTTTACATTGGAGTAGGTGGAAATAGACCAGAAATGAACTGCTGAAGGAATGAGTAAGATACATTCAGTGGGAAATGTTCTTTAAGAAAAATCAAAATGGAATATGGGTAAGTGACAGGGCATAAGCTGCCTTGGAAAGGATGGACAGAGGCGAGACATCCGAATTGAGACCAGCTGCTAAGAAGTAGGCAGCCTGTGAACATGGGGGCAGAACAAACAGCAAAGGTCCTCAGAGGAGATTGCTTCTATTTACCGTGTTCCGGGAGTGAAAGTCCCACACAAGAAGAGATGACTTTGGAAGAGAACGGAGACCGGGATGCCTTGAAGTGAAGGTGAGCGATTTGGATGCTATTCTAAATGGAATGGGAGGCCACTGGGGGGTTTAGACAGGGTGCGACCCGATCTACGTACTCTCTGAAATGGTCGCTCTCGCTGCTGGCTGGAGAGAGGGCTGTAGAAGGGCAAGAGGAGAAGGAGGGAAACAAATTACTAGGCTAGTAGGGCAGTCCACATGAGCAATGGCCAGATCCAGATTAGGAGGGGGAAGTGGAGACCTAGATTTCTCTTTAGTGATTGCAATGACATGACTTGCTGATGGGTTGGATGGGGGGAGTGGTGAGACACAAGAGGGGTCTGGACTCCTCCACAGTAAAGGGTCTCACTCACACTGTAAGACAGTGTTGCCTAGTGGTTAAGAGCCTCACCTCTGCAGGCTAACTGCCTGGGTTCGAATCCCAGTTTTCCGGTCTTAGCTAGCCCAGTCATTTATCTTCTCTGTGCCTTAGTTTCCTCATCTGTAAAAAGGGGATAACAATAATTTCTACTTTAGAGAGTGATTATGAGGACAAAGTAAGTTAACATATATAAAGTGCTTGGGACACTGCCTGGCATATTATTTGATGTCGCCTATTATTATGCTGCCTAAGTATTCTCGTGCATTTTTTCTCCCCAACTAAAGAACCAGCTCCTTGACTTCACAGACCGTTCATGGGGCACTGCATGATTCTGGCCTAGCCCAGGAAACAAGATGAAAAAGGCAGTCTAGTCCCTGGCCTCAAGCATTGGGATGGTGGCTATTAAACAAGAATGAATGACAACGACAAAGCAAGCTTCAAGGGTAATCCTGATGGATTGAGAGGTGGGGCAGCCTGGGCAGGCCGGAAACCCTCCCTGAAGAACAGATGTCTAAGCTGAGGCCTTGGGGCTGGCATTGGCCTGAGCAGAGTGGGGAGAAGGAAGAACATGCAAGAGGCCTTGTGTGGAAGGAGTGTGGCAAAGAAAGACAACAAGGGAAGATGCGCCACACAACTAGAGGACTGACGCGCAGAGGGTGTGAGTTGGAGAGGCCAGGAGAGAGAGGCGGCGAGGCACTTGCCAGCGAGGAGTCAGAGCTTTAACTGTCCTTCCCCTCGGAGCAAAACTTCAAGCTTAGTACTTTTATTACACATGAGCATGACTATTCCCCTTTCACCGGAGAAAGAAAAGGAAGAGCAGAGGAAGAGAGATTTCATTCAGGCTCCCGCCGTAGCGCACGCAGCCCGCAACCTTTCACTGTGGAGGTATTTCTATGCGAAACTAGACTCAAAATGTTAGGTCTAAGGAGTGTCTAGTTGAGCCCCTTTTATTTCACAGATTACGAAACTCGGGTTAAATGCTTTGCCTGAGAGGTCATAGCCAAATAAGGCAGTGTCATGACCCCAGCCAACTCTTGGATACAACACAGAATCGTGAAAAGATCATGCGCTCAGGTCCCAAAAGTTGGCTTGCCTCCCTGCTCTGTCACCACACACAGGGGGAGCTTCGGCAGCCCCGTCCATTTCAAGGAGTATTTGCCATCCTGTCCACAGTTAATACAACTGTCCAGTGATGTCTGAATGTTGTTGGTTTTTTTTTTTCAACCTTAGATCCTTAATTCTTTGTCATCCTTTCAGAGGTTGGTTTAAAATTTCTCTTCCAATCAGTATTTACAAATGTCAAACACACACACACACATTTTGTAATAACTTCCAAAATTTGCTTTTTAAAACATTTGAATATGACATGGCTGTTTCTCAATTCAAATGAATATAAAGGAGGCCATTTGTTTAACAGAATGTAAAGATGATGCCACAGACATTGTGTGTTCCCTCACGACCTGTAAGAAATTTCCTTGCAGACACTGGAATATACCCATATAATACACAGCTACGAAAGCCTCAGCTGGAACAGTCCTGTCCATCCAACTTGGGATAATTTCTTGACAATCTGAAAAGATAGAGTTGGTAAAAGCCCTTCTTTCTTCCAGTGTCTCTCAGAATGCTTCCATTTCTCTCCATTCTGTGCAATTATACAAACTGACAGGATAACTTGTGGCAGAAGAAATGAAAGGGTTTGTAATTTAGGAAACCTTTGGCCCCACTGACTGAAAGCAGGTTGTTTGTAAAAAGGAAATCCTGACCTCAGCTAACTGGCAAACTCTGTCAGAAGCAATAGAAGGAAGCGAAGGAGAAAGAACAGCGCTGGGGATTTTTATTGGCAACAGAAGAAAAACGGACGTCCTGTCGGAGGAAAGCCCCTCAAAGAGAACAAGACATGCCTGGAGTCACTGAGCTGTGACTACTCAGCTGCGTGGTGGTTCTGTTCTGGTTTTGGTTTTGTGGGCTGGTTTGACTGGGGGGATTTGCTGCTTGGGACAATAGCTTGATGGACAACCCTGAAAATGGATTTTCTCCAGTGAGCTGAAATTGAAGTCCCTCTTCTGGCTTCACGTAAAGCTCCAAGGCCCACAGACAACAGGGCGTATACCGGGGTGAAAGGAGATGACCTCGCCAATGCCTTCCACGTTGGTGCTATCCACCAACTCATGCTTGTCATTCCCTCGCTCTCTCTGCTATCTGTTGGCAGGACTCTGCAGTGACCTCTGGGTAACTCCATAAAAGAAAGGAGACGCCTGCAGCTTCTAATTTCCTTATGCCAGTGGTTCTCAATTGGCCGCCCATTGAAATCACTGGGTGCTTGAGCCCCACCCAGGAGATTCTAATTTATTTGTCTGGGATGGGGCTTAAGCAGCCACCAAGGTAAAGAGCCCTTGCTTTGTGCCAACCAAGTGAGAAAGACCTCCACTGCTAGTCACCTGCAGGGCTCGGCAGTTTATGAAGTGTGCTTTCCAGCTCTCTGCCTTTCCTTTCCAATCCGTTCTGATCCATATTTGGCCATCCCTATGCCCCAGAAATCCTTACGACCCCAACTCAATTCCATTCAAATGTCTGGGGAGTTCCTCCTGTGTGTGTTCCCAAGGGCCTGGGCATCTAGTAGGGTAACAGAGATATGTGATAAAGGGCCTCACTAGATTGCAAGGACACCTGGAAAATAGAGGGGGCAAAAGTTGCAAAGAATTTTAACTTATGATGGAAGCCCAGAGGGTACAGTGACGAATTTTGCTGGGGAAACAGGAGAAGTCTCACTGAGGGGGTGACATTTTCATTGGCCTAAATGAAATAAAAAGAATAAGATGCTGATAGACTCCTAAACTTAGTCCTCCCCTGGATTAAGGAAAGAGAAATGTATAGTAACTGCAGGCTGGAAGATATCTGGGAGGTGGCTGAAATAATCAAGCAAGATGTAACAAGGGTCTGTCCTGGGGCAGCCCGGGGGATAGAAACGTGGAACTGACATAGCCACTGTCGCAGAGGCAGAGCTAGTCATGAGTCGGGGAGGGGGCTCCCAAGATCTTCTTGCTGCCCCCTCCCCATCCAACACGAGAAAGGATCTGGCTGGCTCCAGCCATGTACAAAGTTGTATACAATTAAGTCAGAATTTCCAGCTGAGGGGAAAGTATTGGTCAGTTCTAAATCTTCTCTCTAATCCAGAACTGGAAGGCTTTGCTGTCTTTGGAACTAATTGTGTACATCACTGAATGCGTGTGTGTGTGTGTGTGTGTGTGTGCAGTGAACTGTTTTGAGGGACAAGAATAGTGACCTGGTTCCCCTGATGGTTCTAGAAAATGCAGTAATCAGGTTGAAGCCCTTTACATATAACTGAGAAAATGTCACTTTTCCATTTCAAATTGGGGGAAGGGGGACTGGCGGAAGGAGATTTTAAAGAAGCTAAACCCTCCCTATGAAGGCCTCTATTATCCACACTCTAAAAATGTAACCTGGAGGTGGTAGTGGTGGTGGTGGGGTGAGGGGAGGGGAACAAGGCCTAACTTCCATGATCCCAGACGGAGCCTTTGTAGCTTCACCAGGAGGACAGGGGGCCCCACAAATGCTCACTCCCCGCATCTCCCTTTAAGGGACTCTGCATCCTTTGAGATGAACCAAGCACCCAGAGGTCGTTCCAAGGTCCTTAATGCAAGACCCCTTTGACAGCGTCCCTTGTACACCCTTGTTTACAAGCACAGAGCCCACCTCAGACAAATGGCAAAGTGTTGAAGAGGAGGGAAAGAAAAGGAAGAAAGAGAAGAAAAACCAAGACAAAGAGCCTGGGCAAGGAGGGGGGGAAGGTTTGTTGTCTCAACTTAGGCATAAAAAGACTAAACCACTGAACAGGATCTACCCCCACCCCACCCCCACCCCCCGACACACACACACACACACACACACACACACTTGCTCTAGCCCTGATGGCCATGCCTCAGTCCCAGGGATCAAAGGCGCAGTGAGCACAAGTCCAGACAGCCCCCTGGGAGGAGGTGGAAGGGGGCGCAGGTCAGAGCCCCCCTCCCCCCTCAGCTGGCTCTTCAGAAAGGGCCTCTTTCACCGCCTCCCCATGCTCCTGTCTGTAGGAACCTCTCACTGAGAAATCACCACAGGCCCTATCACCTAGCTTACTTAGTGGTGTAAAAATACCAGAGGTTTTGCAGAATTTCCATTCTTCCCAAAGTAGTTAAAATGCAAGCGAGTGGGGAACGAGTTGATGGAGGAAGCACACGCCCTTATTGGAACAGTCTTGTTTTGAAAAACTTCTGCCCTCTGGGGTTGAAAGCATTTCTTGGCCCAGTGCAATCAAGAGGTGCCACGATAGCTCCAGAAATGCTTCCAGCCCCTGACCTTGATATTTATTTGCAAAGCCTTACAGGAAATCAGTGCTACGGGTTCCATGAAAAACAAAGGAAAATGCAGGGATCAGGAAAAACAACAGACTGCTCCAAACAGGCTTCTATCAACAGACTTTAAAGAAAATGAGATGCTGAAAAAATAGACATGCACTCTTTCAACATGTACTGAAGACCCACTGTGTGCCCAGCCCTGGGCTAGGTGCCGACAGGGACTGTGCCTGAGAAGTTCAGGTTCCCCCGGGTGGGAGAAGGGGTGCTGCAGAAACAAAGGCTGTGAGTGGGTGAGTTGGACTCTCCCAGTCGGAGCAGGATGAAGGCTTCAGGCGCAGAGGGATGGGGAGAGGCCTTCGTTTGGGAAGACTCCTCGGAAAATGTAACATTAATCTGTACTGTGAAGAACAGGTGGGAGTTTCAGAGAAGGAAAAAGGAAAGAAGAGTGTAGCTGGGGAGAAAGTGGATAATGTCTAAAACAGTTTCAGAAATTGGGCCTTCAAGTTGCTATAAAAATTAAGCATGATGTTATATGACCGGATAATCATTTATAACCGTTTATGGGGTGCTTTCTACATATTGCAAGTAGGTCACAGACTAGCAAGAGATATGCCATGCACATAAATGCCCAGGATTAAGTTCACCAAGGGTTGCAAACTCAAATGACAACAGGGACCAGGAAGTAATATAAAAGAGTGAATGATACAGGCCTAGAATAGGAATCCCAGGGCCCTCTCTTCTTAATAAAAAAAAAAAATTCCCTCTTGTGATAGGGACAGGATTTCACAAAAGTATTGCTACAGTATAAGAAAAACATCAGAACTAGTATATTGTAATCAACAATAGGCCTGCATCCTCAAAGAGAAGGAGGCTCCAGGAAGTGGTGGGGACCATGTGAGACGGCGAAAAACATGGCCCTACAAAGTGGGCAGTGGCTTCTCAACTCTAAACAGTTGTTGCCCCCTACAAATGGCGGCTCAGGGTGTCAGGTCTTCCAGTTTTTAAGAGAAGCCAGATATCCTGATATTGGGAAAAGTTGGTTGTGGGAATCTTAAACCTTGTAAATTATGGATCTAAACAAAAAGTTTTGTAGATGGATTAAAACACGACTGTGGGCACAGTTTAAAATATTCAGAAAATGGAACTATTTCTGTCTGGAATGTCTAGGAAGACTTCATGGAAGAATTGATGTCTGAGCTGGGCCTCTGAGGAGGTTATGGGCAGAACAGACAGTCTCACCTAGGAGCCTGAAGGGCAAAGGGTTCAAGCGATGGCATCATTCATACTTTTGAACGTCATGTAATTCAGGGACCCCACACTTGGCTATATACCAAAATGAACTCGGGAATTTTATCCCCACATTTATTATTTGTTCTAAAATAATGGGTTCACGTTGAAATTGTTATGCTAAGTGAAAGACGTCAGACACAAGAGGACAAACGTAATGATTCTAACGTTGTATGAAGTACCTAGGATAGACAAATTCAAATTCATAGAAAGCAAAATAGAGGTTGCCAGAGGCGAGGGCAGAGAGGAATGGGGAGTCATTGTTTAATGGGTACAAGAGTTTCTCTTTGGGATGATGAAAATCTTCTACAAATGGACAGTGGTGATGGTTGCACAATATTTTGAATATACTTAACGCTACTGAACTGTACACTTAAAGAACATTAATGTGGTAAAAAAGAAAAGTTTACGTAACCTAAGTCATGCCTGCTTATTATGCAGAAAGACAGCATAGAAATATGTAAATTTCAAAAAGGATTTTTGTTCTCAACGTGCCGCCAAATGAATATACAATGAACCAACCAATTCTTTCCCATCATTCCCCTCAGAAACTATTAGGAATTCATCCCACTGGGCTCTTAACATCCCAACACTGGATACTTCACAGGCAACAACCCCAACTATTTCCACCGGAATCATCCTGGGTTTCCTATGGTTTGACTCCGACTCACTGATTATTGCTGGTTTATAGGATTTGGGGAGAGAGGATGACAGGCAGCAGAGGAGCTTCAGATTTCCCAGAGGATACATTTATGCGACTGCCTTTATGTGTGGGCATGTTTGTATGTAATGGATGTGTGCATGTGCGTGTTTAACCATTTTGGCTTATTTTACCTAATTTTCTGCTTCTTAATTTTTTAAAATTTTAACTACCTTAGATGTGTTTCCATTTTAGTACTTAGAGATTTAGTTCTTCACTTTCAACAACTACCTAATATTCCTCTATATGTAAGGAGCATACCTCTTCCTCTGACAGAAATGGCAGTAGTTTGCTATATTTCCCCTTTACAAATTATGCAGTAATAAACATTCTTTTATATATGTATTTATAAATGTGCACAAATCATTCATATAAGTTAATTTCCTAGATATATAATTGGAAAGTCCACAGGTATGGCTATTTAAATGTAATAAAATTTGCCAGTTGTTCTGCAAAAAGAACGATTGTACCAATTTCATATTTTCACCAAAAGTTTTGTGGCTTCTGGAAGGCTTTTTAGAGTCCCTGATCCCTAATCCCAGAGATCCTGATGCAACAGTTCTGAGGTAAATTGTGGAAATCAATATTATTTAAAAACTCTACAGGTAATTCTAATATTTGCCCGCTTTTGGACCCATTAATGTAAGTACAAGCTGAGCATCAAATTGTGTATTATCTAATTGCAATTAAAATCTGAAAACTAAGGAACATTGTCGACAGAAATTGAAGAAGTCTTAAATAAATGGAAGGATATACCACGTTCATGAATTAGAAGACTGGATATTACACAAATGTCACTTCACCATATACAAAAATAAAATACTTGCAAACTGTAGGTTCAAATGTAAAACAATAAAGATATTAGAAAAATAAGTAGAACAATATCTTTATGACCTTCAGATAAACAGAGATTTATTAAGAGGACACCAAAAGCATTAATCATTTTTTAAATGATAAATTAGACTGTATTAAAATTAAGATGTTCTGTTCATCAGAACACATCGTTAAGAGAGTGAAAGGGCAAGCCAGAGTAGGAAAAGATATTTGCAATCCATACATCTGACAAAGTACTCATAAAGAGAGTAAGTGAAGAACTCCTACAAATCAATATGGAAAAACAAGAAATCCCAAGATAAAAAATGAGCACAGGGTTTGAACAGACACTTCATATAAGAGGATATCCACCTGGCTGATAAACGTAGAAAAAGTTGCTCAACTTCACTGGTTGTCAGAGAAATGCATTTTAAAACAATAATGTGATACCTTCACATACCACCAGAATGGCTGAAGTGAAAAAAAGAGATAATAACTGTACGTAGTACTAGTGGAAGTATAAATTAGTACAGCCTCTTTGTAAAATTGTTTGACAGTATCTACTAAATTGGATCATGCTGTACTCCTCTGAATTACTGAGAGAGGTACAGATATGCCATTTATTTAGGATTATCTGTTGCCTTGGAAAACAATGACTGGTTTTCATATACATATTTCTTAACCCCATAACCAACATTTTAAACTTCTTGGAGCAGGAATAGTGCCTCACTTCTAATACCACCAGAGTATCTAGCCCATCACATGGTAAATCTGCGGAATTATCTTTTGAAGTTACTACTGATTTATATGGTAGATTAGCAGGTACATTTATATGTCACTAAAAAAACCTCTCTCTGGTTCATTGTTTCTTTCATTTTTCTTTGATATCGTCTATATATTAAATATGCTAGTAGTTTAGATTCAATTAAATACTCTGCTATAATTCCATTTCCAGGAATTTATTCAGAGGAATATTATTAATTGATTGATTCACTGGAAGCTGTGTTAGGCACTGAGGATACAATGGGGAGCAAAAATGATTACCTGGCTGGGATAATCATGGCCAGAGCATAAAAATGAATGCTTGGGTTTCACTACAAGATAGCAACACAGGAGGATCCTGAACTCCCCTCCTCCCACAGACACACTGAATCTGCCACTACATATGGAACACTCCCTCTGATAAAAACCTAAAAACTGGCTAAGTGACTCCTACACATCAGATGAATGAGACAAGGCCCACATCAAAGCAGATAGGACAGGCTGGACACAATCTCACCACGAACGCCATCCTCAGCACAGCAACCCACAATTGGGGGAACTCAAAATCCAGATCTTCTCCTTGAGGAGTGAAGGGTTTGAACCCTCAGCAGGTACCCCAACTTATAAAACCTGCACCTGAGAGACAAGCCCCCAACATCAAGCTTTGGAAGCCAATGGGCCCACGTCCATGAGACACACAGGCTATAGTGATGGGAAAAACAGCTCTTAAAGGGCTCACGTGCAGACTCAACCACACAGGGGCTCAGTGCAGAGGTAGCTGATTGAGAGGCAGCCAGACATTATGTGAAAGAGGCTCATTGCTAATCTTAAAGCATTGGCCTGGGGCAGGAATCTAATCTAACACACATCTAGGGGCCTGCTGGGTGTCTGGCACCATCACTCCATTCTCCTTCTGCCTCCTTCCAACTGGTGGAACCAATTTTGCACTCTTCCTCTGTCATGCTGTAGAGCACCAGTATCTCCTGGAGAAGAGCTTTTGCATGCATCTGGTACCCTGGATTTTACATCTGCTGCCCCAGTTTTTATAGCTGCTGTGCAGGGGATGCCCCTTAGTCATCTGGCTCTGGTGGCCAGTGCGGCTAGTGTCCCTTGGTCCCACAGGACTGTAACAATTGGAGAGATAGTCCTTGGCTACCACCCACCCCTAGAGCACTGCACAGACAGCAGACTGAAAGATATCCCATTCATTCTGTGAAAGAGGGTTATTTGCTTGTCCTGGAGCTTTGGCCTCAGTGGCAAGCTTCAGGTTTGGCACGTATCTAGGGGCTAATAGAGGGGCTCTCAGAGAACAGAGGCCGGTGGACACCATCTTTGTGCTCTCCCTCTGCCTTGCTACAACTCACTGGTATCACCCAGAATTGATGTTATGCACTCATCTGGAGCCCTGATCTTTCTAACTGCCACCCTGGGGACACCTCTAGACCACCCAGCTCTGGTGGCCAGTGGAGCTTACACTTGCAGTCCCACAGAACTCTATATATTTGCATACTTTAAAAACTGCCACCTGAGAGCCTGGCTTCCAATTAGCCCAAATCTAGTTGCTGACTGAGATCCTCCCTTTTGGGACACTGACTGATCTTAGAACACCCTCAACTACTGGGAGCTCTTAAAAATAAAACACGCTGTTTAGACAATCACAAAGGCTTGAGAGACAACCAGGAGCTAGGGCAGGATTGAATGATAAGTTGCATTTCCTACACTGAGAGAGGTAGCTGTTTTATCTGAAACATAGAAACTAATGTAGAGAGTCAAGCAAAATAAGAAATAGAGGAATATGCTTCAAATGAAAGAAAAAGATAAACCCTCAGGAAAAAACCTTAATGAAATAGAGATAAGTAATTTACCTGATAAAGAGTTCACAGTAATGGTCATAAAGATGCTCGCCAAACTCTAGAGAAGAATGGATGAACACAGTGAGAACTTCCACAAAGAGATAGAAAATATAAGTAAGTACCAAGTAGAAGTTAAAGAGCTGAAGAATACAATAACTGAACTGAAAAACATACTAGAAGGGTTCAACGGCAGACTAGATGATGCAGAAGAAAGGATCAGTGAACTCAAAGACAGGGCAGTGGAACTCAATCAGAGGAGCAAAATGAAAGAGAATGAAAAAAAGTAAAGATAGCTTAAGGGACTTATAGAAGAATATCAAGCAGACTAACATTCACATTATATGGGTCCCAGAAGGAGAAAAGAGAGAGAAAGAGGCATAAAATTCACTTGAAGAAATAATGGCTGAAAACTTCCCTAACCTGGGGAAGGAAACAGACATCCATATTCTGGAAGTCCAAAGATTTCCACAGAAGATGAACCTAAAGAGATCCACATACCAAGATACATTATAATTAAAATGTTGAAGATGAGAGAATCTTAAAAGCAGCAAGAGGAAAATAACTTGTTATGTACAAGGGAACCCCATAAGACTATCAGATTTTTCAGTAGAAACTTTGCAGCCCAGTAGGGAGTGACACAATATATTCAAAGTGCTAAAAGAAAAGAACTGCCAAGCAAGAATAGTGTACCCAGCAAAGTTATCATCCAGAACTGGAAGAGAAATAAAGAGTTTTACAGAAAAGCAAAAGCTAAAGGAGTTCATCATCATTAAACCAGCCTTACAAGAAATGTTAAAGGGACTTCTTCCAGCTGAAAAGAAATGACACTAATTAGTAACAAGAAAATCTATGAAAGTATAAATCTCACTGGTAAAGTGAAATACATAGTAAAGGTAGTGGATTAATCAATTATAATCCACTTATAAAGCTAGTATGAATTTAAAAAACAAAAATAGTAAAAGTAACTATAACTACAATAATTAGTTAAGGGATATATAAGACAAGACGATGTAAAATATGACATCAAACACATGAAACATAGTAGGATAGAGTAAAAGTGTAGAATTTTAGAATGCATTCAAACTTGTTATCAATTTAAAATAGACTCTTATAAATATAAGTTGTTATATGTAAGCCTCATGATGGCTACAAAGCAAAAACCTATAGTAGATACACAAAAGAGAAAGAGAAAGGAATCTAAGCATACCACTAAAGAAAGTCATCAACCCACAAAGGAAGAGAGGAAGAGAAGAAGAAAGGAAGAGAGAGGGACTACAAAACAGCCAGAAAACAATTAACAAAATGACAATAAGTGCATACCTATCAATAATAACTTTAAATGTAAATGGACTTAATTCTCCAATCAAAAGACTTAGGGTGCCTGAATGGATTTAAAACGAAGAAGAAGAACAAGACCTATCTATATGCTGCCTAGAAAAGACTCACTTCAGATCTAAGGATACACACAGACTCAAAGTGAAGAGATGGAAAAAGATATTCCATATAAATGGAAACCAAAAGAAAGCAGGGGTAGCTACACTTATATCAGAAGAAATAGACTTTAAACAAAGACTGTGATAAGAGATAAAGAAGGGCATTACATAATGATAAAGGGATCAATCCAATAAGAGAATATAAAATTTGTAAACATTTATGCACCCAACATAGGAGCACCTAAGTATATAAAGCAAATATTAACAGATCTAAAGGGAAGAATAGACAGCAACAGAATAATAGTAGGGGACTTCATATCCCACTTACATCAATGGATAGATCATCCAGACAGAAAATCAATGAGGAACATTGGCTTTAAATGATATGTTAGACCAAATGAATGTAATAGATATACTGAACATTCCACCCAAAAGCAACCGAATACACATTCTTCTCTAAGGCACAGGGAACATTTTCCAAGATACATCATATATTAGGCCACAAAACAGGTCTTAATAAATTTAAGAATACTGGAATCATATCAAGCATCTTCTCTGACCACAATGGTATGAAACTAGAAATCAATCACAAGAAGAAGACTGGAAAATTCACAAATATATAGAGATTAAACAACATGCTACTGAACAACCAATAGGTCAAAGAAGAAATCAAAAAACACCTTGAGACAAGTGAAAATGGAAATACAACCTACCAAAACTTATGGGTTGCAGCAAAAAGCAGTTTTAATAGGGAAGTTCATAGCAATAAATGCCTACATTAAGAAACATGGAAAACATCAAATAAATAAACTAAAATTTCACCTCAAGTAACTAGAACAAGAAGGGTAAATGAAGCCCAAAGTTAATAGAAGAAAGAAAATAACAAAAAATCAGAGTGTAAATGAATGAAATAGAATATAAAAAGACAATAGAAAAGATCAATGAGACTAAGAGTTGGTTCTTTGAAAAGATAAACAAAATTGACAAACCTGTAGTTAGATTCAACAAGAAAAAAAGAGAACGGACTCAAATAAATAAAATCAGAAATAAAAGAGGAGATATTACAACTAATATTTCAGAGATACAAAAATGAATAGTTATATGCCAACAAATTTGACAACCTAGAAGAAGTTGATAGATTCCTAGAAACATATAACATATCAAGACTAAACCATGAAGAAATAGAAAATCTGAGCAGACCAATTACCAGTAAGGAGATTGAATCAATAATCAAAAACTTTCTAACAAACAAAAGTCCAGGACCAGATGCTTACACTAGTGAATTCTACCAAACATTCAAAGAAGAATTAAAATGAGTTTTTCTCAAACTCTTCTGAAAAATAGAAGATGAGGGAACACTGCCAAACGCATTTTATGAGGCCAACATTACTGTGATACCAAAATCAGACAAGGATGCCACAAGACAAGAAAATTATAGGCCAATATCGCTGATAAACATAGATGGAAAAATCATCAACAAAATATTAGTAAACCAAATTCAACAGTACATTAAAAGGATCATACACCATGATCAAGTGGGATTTAATCTGAGGGTGCAAGGATGGTTCGACATTTGCAAATCAATCTATGTGACTCACTACATTAACAAAATCAAGGATAAAAATCATATGCTCATCTCAGTAGATGCAGAAAAAGCATTGACGACATTCAACATCCATTGATGACAAAAACTCTCAAAAGAGTGGGTACAAAGGGAACATACCTCAACATAATAAAAGCCATATGTGACAAGCCTACAGCTAACATCATAGTCAATGGCAAAAAGCTGAGAGCTTTTCCTTTAAGATCAGGAAGAAGACAGGGATGCCCATTTTCACTAGTTTTATTCAACATGGTATTGGAAATCCTAGCTAGAGCAATTAGGCAAGAAAAAACAATAAAAGACATCCAAATTGGAAAAGAAGAACTAAAACTGTCCTTATTTACAGATGACATGATATTATATATAAAAACCCTAAAGACTCCACCAACAAACTGTTAGAACTAATAAACTAATTCAGTAAAGTTGCAGAATATAAAATTAATGTACAAAAATCTATTGTGTTTCTATACACTAATAATTGTCTATTAGAAAGAGAAATTAAGAAAACACTCTCATTTACAGTTGCAACAAAAAGAATAAAATATCTAGGAATAAATTTAGACAAGAAAGTGTAAGACCTGCACACTGAAAACTTTAAGACATTAATGGAAAAAAAAAAATTGAAGACAACACAAATAAATGGAAAGATATTCCATGCTCACGGATTGGAAGAATCAATATTGTTAAAATGTGCATACTACCAAAGCAATCTAAAGATTCAAGGCAATCTCTGTCAAAATTCCAATGGCATTTTTCGCAGAAACAGAGCAAACAATCCTAAAATTTGTAAGGAACCACAAAAGACCCTGAATAACTAAAGCAATCTTGACAAAGAAGAACAAAGATAAAGGCATCATGCTCCCTGATTTCAAACTATACTACAAAGCAATAGCAATCAAAACAGTATGGTATTGGCATAAAAACAGACACATAGATCAATGGAACAGAATAGAGACCCAAGAAATAAGCCGAAGCATATATGGTCAATTAATTTACAACAAAGGAGCCAAGAATGTATAATGGGGAAAGGACAGTCTCTTCAACAAATGGTGTTGGGAAAACTGGAGAGCTACATGCAAAAGAATGAAACTGGACCAATATCTTGCACCATACAAAAAAATGAACTCAAAATGGGTTAAAGACTTGAATGTAGTAGCTGAAACCAAATAACTTCTAAAAGAAAACATAGATGGTAAGCTCCTTGACATCAGTCTTGGCGATGATTTTTGGGATTTTGGCACCTAAAGCAAAAACAACAAAATAAAAAATAAACAACTGGGACTACATCAAACTAAAAAGCTTCTGCACAGGAAAGAAAACCATCAACAAAATGAAAAGGCAACCTACTGATTGGGAGAATATAATTGCAAATAGTATATCTGATAGGAGGACAATATCCAAAGTATATAAAGAACTCATACAGCTGAGCAGCAAAACCCACAACAATCCAATTAAAAAACTGGCAGAGGACGGAATAGGCGTTTTCCAAAGACAGACAGGTAGCCAACAGTACATGAAAAGGTGCTCAACATCACTACCCATCAGGGAAATACAAGTCAAAACCACAATGAGATATCACCTCATACTTGTTAGAATAGCTATCATCAAAAAGACAAGAAATAACAGGTATTGGTGAGGATGTGGAGAAAAGGGAATCCTTATATGCTGTTGGTGGGAATGTGAATTGGTGTAGCCACTATGGAAATCAGTATAGAGGTTCCTCAAAAAATTAAAATGGAACTACCACATCATCCAGCAATTCCACTTCTGGGCATTTACCCGAAGAAAACGAAAACACTAATTCAAAAAGATATATGCTCCCCCACATTCATTGCAGTGTTATTTACAATAGCCAAGACTGGAAACAACCTAAGTGTCCATCGACGGATGAATGGAAAAAGAAAATACAGTGTATATACACAATGGAATATTATTCAGACATAAAAAAATGAAATCTTGCCATTGGCGACACAGATGGACCTTGAGAGCATTATGCTAAATAAAATAAATCAGACGGAGAAAGATAAATACTGTATAATCTCAATTATACATGGAATCCAAAAAACAACAAAAAAAGCGCTCATAGATATAAAGAACAGATTGATGGCCACCAGAGGCGGGGGCTAGGGGGTGGGTGAAACGGATGAAGGATCAAAAAGGTACTAATTTTCAGTTATAAAGTCAGTAAGTCATGGGGATATAATGTACAGCCTGGTGACGATAGTAAATAATATTGTATTACATGTTTGAGAGTAGCTCAGAGAGTAGTTCTTAAAAGCTTTCATCATAGGAAAAAAGATTTAGGTACATATGGTGTCAGGATGTTGACTTATTGTGGTGATCATTCTGCAATACATACAAATATTTAATCATTATGTTGTATACCTGAAATTAATATAATGTTATATGCCAATTATACCTCATTAAAAAAATGAAGGCTTGACAAGAAATGTAGAGTTATTATGTGCATATAAACTGGGAACTTCTGCCCCTGTGCTCCATGGGAACTTCCTACATCCCCAACGTGACAACATCCTTTGTGTTGGTTTAACTGCCTAAAGTCGCCTCTAGCTCCTTACTTCTACCAGGGTAAGTTCCATGCCTGTTTTGTCCATTGCATCTCCAACAAACAGCACATGTTAGAATTTATTTTAAAGAATTAAAGTACATCTGCAATGAAATACTGTTAAACATTTGATGTACCATTAAATAAATGATATAAAGCTATATCTATAGTCATAGAAAGCTGTCACAATATATTTAGTGAAGGAAAAAGTCAAGGTACAAATTGTATGTACACACACACGCAAATATACATTGTAAAAGATTTTTAGGCAAATATATACCAATATATACAGTGATAATCATTGAATGGTGGAATTTTGAAGCATTTTAACATCTTATTATGTCTTTTTTTCTGAAGTTCCAATGAGTAAATGATATGTCTAAAATAATTTAAAGTTATTTTAATTTTTAAGTAAAATTTTCCCTATTTTCTGATCACTACATTTAGCAAGAATCAGCTCAAACACTATGTCTTCTGCAAAGAGGTAATTTCTTCCTTAAAGCTGGGTGTTTTGAGGCCACACCCAGTCCAAGGGGTGAAGTTTTCTCACTTCCCATGATCTCTGCTTTCGCTTCCATCTGCCCAATCTGTGAGGTGGATGAGCACTGGGTCACCCAGGCAGGCCAGCCCCATGGCGTGGGAGCCTTGGTTTGACCCTCTCTTTCCACAACCAGTACCATTTACCTTTTCACCACGTATTCAGTGAATATCTATGTGGTGCCCTCAAGGAGATCTCAAACTCCCCGGGAGACAGGTGCTCACACATACAGGCATGCTCAAGGCCAGTAAAGAGCAGGATTATCTATGTCCCACCTCCTCAAGGCCATGGTCTTTGCACTGTTCTGGTGGTTGCTAGCTACTCCTAGAAGCCAGTGGGCCCAGACAGTATTGACTGTTGTCCCTCTTTCCAGCTTAAGTGAATTTTAATATTTTCCAGTGGTAAAAGTACATGCTCATAGTGGAAATTTTCAAAAGTACACCAAAATATAAAGAAACAATAAACCCATGCATGGTTTTTCCATCTAAGGCATGACCACTGTTACTATTTCGACAACTTTCTTTTTAACTTTTTTTCTTTTTTTCTTACATAGTTGAGATCAAATTGTATATTCACCTTTTTGTCTTGTTTTTCCTGGCAGTTTATGATGAGAATTGACCCACGTCATTAAACACACTTCCTAAACGTCATTGTTTAGGGAAGCATATCATTCATTGTATGAGCGTGTGCTATTTGCCAGATGCTGTGCTGAGCACGGTAGCAGCTGTAAGAACTCACACTGGGGAGCGCTAACTACTTTTCTATAAGCTGGACAAAGGGATTATTTCATCTGATGCTTACAACTTTATGAGATGAGTACTATCATTAACTCCATTGTTCAGAAGAAAAAAGAAAAAAAGTCCTCTGATAAAGAAATGTAAAGCATTTGCTCAAAGTCAACAGTAGAACTAGGATGTGACCCTAGAAAATCTGACTCCAAAACCTGCCTACTTAACTCCTCTATTACACTGTCCCCACCCCAACCCCCTTCCCCCAAATGGACAGTAATGGCTGATAGTAAGCCATATGCCAGGTACCAGGTTAAGACTTTAACATGCGTTAATTTATCTATTTCCACTATCATTCTATTACTGGCATCTTTTTACAGAGGAGAAAGGTGAGACCTGGTTAGGATAGAGAAGGTGCTTAAGATCACACAGGTAGGGAGTGGTGGTCTTGAGTTTGAACCCAGGTCTCTGACTCCAGCCCCCAACCTGACTGCCCTTCTCCACTAGAACAAAAGACAGTCTCATTGCCACATCCAATGTCAAGAAGTTTTTCCTCTGTTTTCTTCTGACAGTTTTATAGTTTTAGCTTTAACGCTGAAGTCTTTGATCCATTTTGAGTTAATTTTTGTATATGGTGTTAGATAAGGATCCAACTTCATTCTTTTGTATGTGGATATCAAGTTTCCCCAGCGCCATTTGTTGAAAAGACTGTCCTTTCTCCCCTGAATGGTCTTGGCTCTGTTGCTGAAAATCATTTGACCATATATGCAAGAGTTTATTCCTGGGCTCTCTATTCTATTCCATTGGTCTACACTTCTGTCTTGATGCCAGTAGCACGCTGTTTTGATTACTTTAGCTTTGTGCTAAGTTTTGAAATCAGGAAGTGTAAGACCTCCAAACTTTGTTCTTCTTTTTCAAGATTTTTTTGGCTATTTTGGGTCCCTTGAGATTCCATGTGAATTTTAGGATGGATTTTTCTATTTCTGCAAAAAATGTTGTTGGGATTCTGAAAGAGTCCGCAATAAAGACATGCAAATTGATATTGTAATAACGTGCTATGAGTGTTGGGGGCCACTAATCTTCCCCATTAAACTGTAAGCACTTCAAGGGTAATCATTTCATATTTGTATTCCCCTCAGAATCCAGTATTGAATTGGGTGCTGGGTAGAACTCAATTAATGCCCATGAATGAATCAGGATTACAGAGCATCAATACTTATTTCCTTGTCTGATAAGAACCAAGATGTTTTAAGAACTGAACAAAATGAACTGAAAATAAACAGATTTCTTCTTTATGGTCAGACTTCAAATTTCTCAGTAAAGTAAAACAAAGTGGAGTCCTGGCTGCCGCAAACATGTCATAATTTGCATGATTATTGAAGAGCTTTGACAGATGCAAAATAAAGTGTGGACTTCTTTTTGTACAGTTTAAAACAAGTAGAACCTCTTTCTCCCCAGCCAGCTGTAGCTTAATAAAATCTAAAGGTTTTATATATATAAAGCCTGACCATCAGGGATAAGTGGTTTATTATTTCAGGATCTACATTACTGGCAGCATGCTTATTGTAAACGCTCAGGATTGGACGTGGTCTATTCTATTTATAGCATTCATACTATTTTTTAAGTTTAAATAAACAGATTGACGAATTGAAGTTCACATAGTAATGTTGTTGTATAATGTAAGAGGCATGAAACGTAAACCTCTTCCTTCCCTCTGTGGAGTCTAATGAAACTGCCAGTTGTTTATTTTAGCATGAAAAACTCTTGGCCTGCAGAGCACAGGAAAGACAGAAGAAACACTTGCTTTGATGCTTCTAGAATTAACCCAAGAGGGCTTGTAAACCAACATAGCAAAACTGCCCTTATACCACCCGCCCTGGCACTGTCACCTCTGTGCTCCCTTCTCTTAGCAAACAAAACTCCTAGGGCACAGGAAGGAGCAGTCCAGAAGTGGGGATGTGCAAGAAGACAATTCACTTTCATCTAGGCCAAGAGGGCTCAAACTTTTATGGGACATAGACCTCTTTGAAAGCTGATGAAATACATGAACTTGGATCCCCCACCCAAACCCAAATGTAAAATACTTGCAAAATTTTACATATGATTTCAGGGAGTTCACAGACTAGAACTACTGGTCTATTGAGTGCCAACTTTATGCGAGGTATTGTGCTAGGTGAATTACTTACAATGGTATATACCTTAATCTGGCAAGTGATGCGTTTGGGTCCAAGGGTTAAAGAGAGGTGTTGTAGAGTGACAAGTTTGCTGGTTTATTTTAATAGATTTGCTGGGAAAAGAGCTTCAGAGGTAGAAGACCTGGGACAGTGAAGAGAATTGCTAAGCCACTACTTGCTAAGCAACTGTCTAGTAAAGAATTTGCCCTTGTCCAAAGAGAGGTCTGGCCTTTGCCCTCAGCTTCTGGGAGGTAATCTATGTCACACAGATAGAAGGGTCTTTGTTTAGGGAGGAGGCTGGTCACATAGGATCTTAGGGTGGGGCCAGCTACATGCAACAGTCTGAGGTGGGAGCTGGCCACTTAAAAGAGACCAAGCACATGCTTTAGAGTGAAGGCTTTGGCTCATGCAGCTGATGTGGAGGCTGACACCAACCACATGGCCAATCAATCAATTGTACCTATGCAGTGAAGTCTCAATAAAAACCCTGGACACTGAAGCTCAGGTGAGCCTCCCTGGTTGGCAGTACTCCATGTATGTTGTCACACATCAGTACCCAAAGGGTTACATGTCCCTGAGGATGATGGAAGCTTCGTGTTTAAACCTTCCCAGACTCTGCCATGTGCATCTCTTCCTTTGACTAATTTTGATCTGTATCCTCTGCCTGTAATAAACCACAGCTATAAGTATAATAGCTTTCACTGAGTTCCATGAGTTCTCCTAGCAAATTATCAAACCTGAAGGTGATTTGCGGACCCCACCTCACCCCCTGCTAAACTTGCAGTTAGTGTCAGAGGTGAGGCAGTCCTGGGACTGTGCCCTCCAACTTTGTTGTTGGATCCTGACTCCTTGCAATTGATGTCAGAAGTCTTGGTTAGACTTGGCGGTCTGGAGGACTGTGCCCTTAATCTCACAGTTGGCAACCTTTGTGTAGCCACTTTCAAGCAGAGATCAGTAGCATCCAGGCCCTCTGGCACTCGGTTTTCCAAGTGTTGGCTGGTAAGTTCTCTGAGGATTTCTAGACCCTCCGCACTTGAGCAAGCCTAGCAATGGGAGGCCACCTGACTCCTGATGTGGAGCAGTGGAGTGGGACCTATGAATGCTCCAAGCAGGGTAAGTCAATACCTTTGTTAACCTTTCCCATGGTAGAGCCACTCAGTTAGCCTCTCACACCCAAGTTCACCCCATGAAGAGCAGGAAAAACTTAGCGAAAATGGAAGCTCGGGTGCAGGAGAGGCCTCAGTCTTGAACATGAACATGTTCTAGAACATGCTTACAACAGCCTCACAGCTTCTAGGACCGAGGAAATGTCTTCTGAGGTAGGCAGCAACAACTGATACATACTGAAATCCCCTCAGAATCTTTGGTTCTGAGTTTATATTGACCAATGAGATCTTAAAAGGAGCACATGGCATCCCCTACTAAAAGGAGTTGGCTTTTTTATAGGTATATACATTTTTATTACCTATTGAAGAAGAAACCCAGGTGACAAGTGTCTAATCAATAAGATAAATGAAATAAGTTAGTTAGATGCCTTAGAATGATGGAGAGGCAGGTAATTGTCCAACTATTTCCAGCCCATTTCTTTCATCCCTTCTTCCAAACTAGCATGGGAGTCTAAGCTAGAGAGTCAGAGGAAATCAACACCACTCTGCTCCTAAAATGTTCTCGAGGATTCACACATTCGTTATATTCCATGTGCTGGAAAGACTATTCTGGGCACTATGAGGCGGCCGGGAGTTTTGGTTCAAGATTGTCAGATGGGACTCTGCTCAGAAAGACTCTGGCTCAGTATGAGAAAAAGGATACATACACCTGGGAATACAAGAAAAGCAGGCCACAGGGGAGACCAGACGGAATATACCAAAAACAAATAAATAAATAACAACTTATGGAAATTCAGAGGAGGGAGATTTTACTCTTTTCTAGGGTGAACAGAAGAAGTGCTAGATGATAAATGGAAGAATTAGTGTTTTAGATCCACCTAAATAAAATCATGGTCATTACAAAGAAAGAGCATTAACTAGATAAGAGGACACTTAGGATATAGGTACTCTGGCGAGGTAAAAAGGAAAAAAGGAAGGAAAGAACTTTACTTGTGCCAGAGTTTCCCTAAGATAATTGAGACTAAAAGTCAGAGAGAGTTAGCTGCCCTAACCCAAGGGGCTGGCTCACGTCGTCCTGGCTTTCTCATCAGAAAGTAGGCACAGAATGACCTTGACCAGAGTGGCTGAGGGGTTGTGTGGGATCCTACGGGGAGTAAGTGGCTAACTTGTGATTCACATCCAGGCCTGTCTGATGTAACAACACACAGCAAGTCCAGGGTGCCACATGCCATGGCGCTGGAGCCATCTCTGGCATGGCCCAGGAGGTGTGAGGGGTGCCATCTGAGAGAGGAAAGGAGTGTGTCAGTGGAGGAGGGCCAGAGGCAGCAGCGAAGATGAGAATCGAGCAAGGTAGACACTGGTACTGTGGTTTCAAGCAAACCATTCGTTCTTGGCAGGATGTGAGGGCACGGCTGAGGCTGGGACTGGGGCAGGAGTGCCTCTGCGAGAGATGGAATGCTGGGCCAGATGAACAGAGGTAAGGCAGAGGTTTTTATGGATGTGTGAAATGTTCCCTGTGTTTTTCTTTGATCCCAACACCCCACCATGGCAAGGGGACCAGTGGGGGATTCCTCTGTGCTCTCGCTGCTACCTGAAAGGAAGTGAATCAGCAATAAGGCTTCCCTTCTCCCACAAAGAGCCAAGGAACTGACTAGACTGACCAAGAGAATTCTGGAAACTACCAAGGAAATAGCAGCACCTCACCTCCAGGCTCTGGGGCTCACTGAACAATTCCTGTGCTTCTGCCACTCTTTCCTCTGAAATAATTCAGGAGAAAGCTGCAAATATATGTAACAGGAACGCAAGATGAGCCGGCGCCCAATCTTCTGAAATTCCACTAAAGTGCAATTAGGATAAGAGAGTCAGGTGCAGAGGAAGATACTGAGAGGAAATAAACTCAACGTCAACAGAAAGAATGAATTTGCTAGGAAAACAGAGGGAAGCAGTGTAGGAACAGATTTGGACTCAGAGAGACCACTGTCTCCTTCATTCTCTGAGGGTCCCCTTCAGCTTCACTTTTCCTGTCTGTAAATGGAACTAAAAGTACTTACCTCAGGGGAGACTATTCTGGATCAAGAGATTCAACCAAAAGAGAACATGTGACCTTGTTTGGATTCTGATATGAATAAACCAATTGAAAAAAATACTACTGAGACAATCAAAAAAATTTAAAGATGGACTGGGTATTTGATGATACCAAAAAATTATTATGCTTATGTTTTGAAGAACGTGTCCATGTTTTTTAGAGATATATGTACAGGTAACATGATATGAGTTCTGGAATTTGCTTTAACATACTTACCAACAAGGAAGGGAGGGAAGGAGCAAACGGAGTTATAATGTTCAAAGATTTCTTTTCGGCTCCACTCAGCTGTAAACAGCCAGTTCAAACAAACTCTTCTCCTCTAAAACACATTGCCACATTCAAAACCCAAATGTTCCTAAAACATTCTCAAATATGAGCCACACAAGATGCGGGCTCCTAGTCGGGGCTACCTAGAGGTATTACATATTCTCAAATCAATCACTTGACGTTTTTACGGCATCACAAAATCTACACCTTTGCTCAAGCTTAAATCAACAACAAAAGCGTCGGCCAAGACTGTGTATATTACAGGATCCTTGTAAATCAGCAGTTGCCTTTAGACTCGAGGGGCCTCCAAATTTGACCATCTGTTCAAAACAGTAAAATCTCATTAGCTCAACGTCCAACCACTCAACAGTGAGGCTCACTTCAAAGTCACAAACACTCCGCAAGTGAAGAAAGAATAACCAGGAAACTTCTGTATTTAAAAGTTAATTAACAAGCTGAGAATCCGATTTCTTGTCAATAGGAAAAAGGGATAGCGTGCTATTTAAAGCTTTTTTGTTTCTTTTAATTACTCCTCTCCTTCTCTTTTATGAGGAGACACCTTTTTCCTGGTGGAAAAGAGTTGGAAGGACTATACTTCCCTACGATTAAGGTGGAAAATTAGATGTTAAAAACCATTTCCATAGCCTGATGTTGACTATTTTGTTCCACTGAAAAATTCCATTTAGTGATCGTGTTGACTTGGGCACCAGGCTGGGAAAAGATGGCATTAACTTGCATCTCTGCTGAATAATGTTATAGAAGGAGGGGTTTTATTTATTTGTATTTAAGTAAAATCCATTGTATACCAGCAGTCTGCTGACACATGTCAGCACTGAATGGTTGGTTGGCAAGTATCTTGGATGCCAGATCTGTCCTAATATCTATCAAATGGTGAAAAAAGATAGGGGAAAAAACTGTGAGCGTCTGTGGGTATATTTATTAATTTTTATTTTTCTTGCTTGGGACGGGGAGATGAGGATGCTAAGAGAGGCCTTTTACAAGGCCCAGTTATTGTCTGTTCCTTGGCTAGTTCAGGCAAGATACGTCATTCATACTGTTATTTAGCACCAGATGTTTCCATGACTTTGCAAATGTTCCACATATACCTAAAGAGTTTGATAAATATACAGGTTTTTACTTGTTTGATGCAGGGTTTATGGGGGCCATGGTGGGGATCAAGGGCATTGAGAGAAGGTATGAGGTGGACGGAAGTAAGCTTCACTGTGTATCGCCCACTTTTTGCCAGTGATCAGCTTTCGCATGGAGCACGTCTGGCAGCATAGCAAAGCCCGCTGCTGGAAGCAAACTCTTGGAGCCAAGATTTGGGAAGAAGGGTCCAGTTGGCACTTTAAGGAATGGAGGCCCACACCTGGCTGGACCAATAAATCCTTCTGCAAAAGTGTGATTGCTGTCACGCTGGCACGTGCACAACCTGTTCTAACATCTTGTCTTTTTGATGCTTTGTTTTTATCATCATAATGCATACCAACTCTTCCAGAAGTTATTCTGGAAGATCTCAGCTTTAAAGTTGAAGAGAATAAAAGGGATACCAGTAAGCGTGTCATTGTCACAATTTTTTTTAAAAGAACCATATCACTCTCAGGCTCTTTTCATAGTGGCTTTTGAAAAGAAAGCTTAGAGACAATAACATGTTTCTATTAAAATTGAACACAGCTTCACTATTATGTGATTTCACTGACAAAATTTCATGAGATCAGTAGTTTGTTTTACTCACTTTTATATCATTAGTTTAAGAATAATGCTGTCACATGGTAGGTGCTCAACAGATCATTGTTAGATGAATGAATAAATGAAATCAGTCTATTTTACCTGTTGTTTGGTGGCAAAGGAAAAGCTATCTCCCATCAGATCCACAAGGTTATGTCTGAGAGTGAATTTCACTCCCTAAGACTTTTTTCCATTCCTTTCCATCATGTTTCTCTTGTATCATAAAATTCCTGTGTTTTCTACAGATCCTACTAATTTATTTGTCATGTGGATGCCAAACACATTTGCCAAAAAGGAGTAAGCAGGAATCCTGCTGTGCGTGTTTTGTATTCTTTAAAACCAACACCAAACCAAGCACAGAGAGCTACCGTCTACGAATTAAACTGACAGTTCCTGTTGAACAATTGGCTCTTGCTGGCAAATCTTCCAAATTACCAGAATGGTTTTAGAAACCAGACCAGAGACAACATTAACGTACAAAACCCTGCCAGATTCTCACACAAGTTTTTAACATCACCCTCCATATTTTGGTACAGATGAAAGGGTAATTGGAGGCCTGTGGAAAATCTGAGTAGAAGGGTCACAGATTTTTCTTTGCTTCTCACATATCCCTCCACATTCTAGAAGGGAGGAAATGACTTATGTAATGTTATGATAGTATTAAATGACTATTGTTTCGACGTTAGTGCTAACCACCTAAGGCAGGTCGGGGTGTGGATTCTGGCTTTCCAGGGGAGGGAACCACAGAAGTCATGAGAGCGTTCCAATTCTTTCCTCCTCTGGTATCCAATATGAATTGAGAAGCAGCACAAAACACAAAGACTTCCAAAAATCTGAGGTTCTCCTCTTTTAGCCCAATGATGTGCTTAACAGGAAAAAGGAAATGAAATTAAACGAAAACAGGTTTCCCAAAACACTGCAGTTACCAGCCAAATGAATGTCCAAAAAAATGTTAACAGCCCATGATTATATTCTTGGTAAAGGATGATCCAAAACGTAATCCATCAGGAAAAAGACAGTTTAGTCCAAGATATTCCTTGAAAGGGAATCCCAGTAGTATACGAAGTAGCTCCAGCCTTCCTCACAGAGGGAAAGAGCAGCCCCTTTCTCCTCGAGTCTGCTACGGGATCCACCATGCCAAAAATCTATTACAAAGCCGACTCCCCAGCCTTGTAAGATGAGACGGGCCCAACAGAGTAGGCGGCAATAGCTCGATGCGCCAAGTGTGTCCTGCACCCATCTAAGGAAAATTAAACATTTGGTTACTAAGCTTTACACAAGCATGCTTCCAGACTGCTGAGGAGCTCCAGAAAATGAATTGACACTTTTCCTAGCACGCTGACTCTTATGGCTAATATGATGTCATCACCCACACACTCGGGCTCTGCTGTTTGTTCACCTGGAGCCTGCTGGTAATTTCCCAGCAGTTAGCGTGTGTCTTTGTTTATGCCTGTTTGCATATATATGTCTTAGCTTTTCTGCTTCGTGTATACGATTTTGTGATTTCTACTGTCTCATATCCTTTTATCTGTTATTTACAAATTCTCCTCCAAATTTACAGAGATCCAGGTTGACTCACGTAGCACCAAAGATTTACCAGGAGAAACTTCCAGGAGTACCAGTCCACTCAGCAGGCACTAATTGGGAGCAGGGGAGAGTATTGGGAATGAGCTTCTATTTTTAACATTTGTCATATTAACCAAATCACACACACACAGTATGGACTTATGTTTGAGCTTTGAATGATTTAGGAATCCTACATTTGTTGTTTAATGTATCTACTGAAATGAATGATAAGAACAAAAGTCCATTTTAATCAGTTGTACTTCCTTATTTAAACCCCTCATTAACATAGTAGAGAACTCCCTTTAGAAGTTCAGATTTTACATATTTAAACTTCCTTCCTTTCTCCCTTCCTCCCTCCCCACACTTGACCAGTTTCTAGTGATATTTATTCAACAGAGATTTATAATTGCTGTTTTAAAGTACATCTCTTATGCTACTGGCCAAGTTTTGACTTGTTCATTTGGTTTTTGTTTTTTGGTGTTTTTTTTGTGAGGAAGATTGGCCCTGAAGTAACATCTGTTGCCAATCTTCCTCTTTTTGCTTGAGGAAGATTGCCACTGAGCTAACATCTGTGCCACTGTTCCTCTATTTTGTATGTAGGACACTGCCACAGCATGGCCTGAGGAGTGGTGTGTAGGTCCATGCCCAGGATCCGAACCTGCGAACCCTGGGCTGCCAAAGCAGAGCACATGAACTTAACCACTATGCCACCAGGCTGGCCCGTGACTTATTCATTCTTTATTCATCCATTCAGCTAACACTTATTAAGTGACTCTCTGTGCTGGGTGCTCAGAATATAAACATAAATAAGAAATTTTACACTCAAGAGAGTTAGAGATTTCTAAGGCAAATAAAGCATGTGCATATCCATAATGCAAGGTGAGAAGAGAGAAGGGAAGTACAGATAAAAAGCTGGGCCAATCCAGAGGAATAATTTTAGATAGAGGAAGTTTAGGGAATGCTTCCTGAAAGAAGCCATTTGTTAAGGTTGAAGATGAGCTCACAAACATATATATACCATGTATATATATTACTTCATGGTACTTTAGAAATTTGTCTATTTGTCTCTCTCAATTATTACACAGCAAGTCCCTTGAGAGCAAGGGGCACTATTTTGTCCACGTTTATGTTTTTCTCTCTAATACCTATGACAGTACCTGGAATGTGCTCAGTAAATGTTTACTGAGTGAATAACTTTATTAATAATTAATTTGGTCATGGAGAGAATTCCAGACAGAGGAAGCAGAGAGCAGTTGATTATAGACAGAGACTTTGGATTCCATTGTTTGGCAAATATAGAGTCATTCAGCTATGAAAAATAAAGCAATATGTTTCTTGTTCCATTGGAAAGTTTATTTTGATTTGAAACGAACTTCCCTGTCTGCTCCCCGTGTCCTGCTCCACGAATGTGCTGGGCATGCCTGCATGTGGTGAGAGATGGCCCAGCTTGGGCCAGACCTTGCCTCTTCTCGGCCGGGTTCCTGAGCGGTGTCTTGTTGGAGCGGGGGCTTCATTCATGGCCCCTCCAAAATGTGGGAATGTTTCACGAGAGCTACACTGAGAATTAACCAAACTCGGGAAGGTGTTTGGAGAGATTTAGATGAAGGTCCCCATAGACCCACGAGGCATTAATGTGATGGAATGTTTAGAAAATTATGCAGCTTGGCTCAACTTTTCAAACTTGTGAGGCTCTGTGTTGGAGTTATTGCTATGTTCCTGTTTCTAACAGATCATAGCCCATTACCATCCACAGCATGGGAAAAGACTTAGGGAACGGAGAAAGAGAAAATAAAGTCTGAAGCCTTTATCACCCCAATCTGTGTGTGTGTGTGTGTGTGTGTTAGGGTGGGGGAGTCTGGTGAGCAAGGATTAAGAAAAGACTGTGGTGAATAACTAGATGAAAAGTATGATCCAAGAAAGTTCCAAGTGGATAAAAGAAGGGCCTTCCCACCCCTATTTTATGGACTACTTGGAGAGGACTCAATCTTCCTTCTTTCCTTTACTATCAGCATTGTTTTCGTAAGTGAAGTGATGGAGAAGGCCGTTCTGTGTTAAAAAGGTACTTAAGGGTAAATTCATTCCATTATGTTTGAGAGGTGATTAAAGACAGAGCAGACCGTGTGATCTCAGTTGTTTTACTTGAAGACCCTCACTTTGCTTAGAATAAGGTGAAGTGCCAGGGAGAGGCATCTGCTGGACAACCCTTAACAAAGGTGAATGATAACAGCGCCTTATGTTAGATGACATTTACAGCTTCGTGAGCATGTCCACATTTACGACTTACTGGACCCTCACCAACACCCTAGGAGAGCCATAAGCCAGCCATTTGAAGCCCCATTTCACAGATAAAGAAACAGACTCAAGTTAAATATGTTTATTTCCGGAGAACTGCTAGTTAGTGATTGAGCCACTTGGTAAATATCTTTTCATTTAATTCTTACACCAGTCCTGTAAGAGAAGTGTTGGCATTTCTCATTACGGATGAGGAATTCTTTGAATCAGAGAAATGAGGTACTTTCCAAAATATCACAGAATTTGTAGAATGGTGACTACACTAGGTTAGTACGACCATCAGAGTGTCAACACTATTCTTTAATCACATTCCTTTATTTATTCAACAAACTGTGTATTGAGCACCTACTACGTGTCAAGACTATTCTAGGTACTTTAGATATATGATCATCTTGTAGTGTTTACACGTTCAAAATGGAGATAAATGAATGACTTCACTATTCTGTGTATGTGTGTGTGTGTGTGTGTGTGTACACACACATCCCTACCAAGGCCCTATGGGAACAACCAATTTGAACTATTTGAAGTGAATTCACCAGGACTTAATTTCACAAGTGGAAACAGCTTTTACTTTTTCAGTATATCAAGCACAGCTCAAGTGGCTGCAGTAGCCACTGCCAAGATTTTCCTGCACTATTTCACCAAAATCCAATGACTGCATCTTGAAAGACCCCACGCCTTAATGGCTAAATGTAATTTCTCAACCCACAGTCTTTGTCTCAGACCCCACTGTCAGAGAGAGAATAAGTCAATGGTAAAGCTAAGGGTATTTATATCAAATCATGTCTTTTTATGTTTTGTTGATGGACCTAATCTAAATTTGAAAATAAAATGTTTATACTTTTGAGAGTAAGTTGTGTCACACAGAAGTGATTTGTTCTAAGAGTTTGTGCAATTCAGCCATCAACTGTCTCTTAGGGAATTTGGAGAGTGCTATGCTACCATTCAAATATTTTCTTTATTTCTCTCAGCCCCGGCTTTTTTAATGTTAATTGATTTGCTCCATGAAATGCCCTGTAAAGTGGCCAGATGTTGTAAGAGAATCTTGATAGTATGGGAATTCAGCAGGAGACTCCAGCAGCACAAAATGATCCTCAAGTTTCCCCAGCTCTCGATTTAGCAAAAACAAAGGCTCCCACTTGAGGTGGGATTATGAAGAATCTTCTGATTTCACTGGTAATGTCTAAAGAAAAGAAAAATTGCCCACTACTCTCACCACTAAACACACGAAACAGGATTTTGTAAACACAGAGGAAATTACCCTGGACTAGTAGCCAGGAGATCGTGGTTAATTCTTGACTCTGCCATTGTCTAGCTGTGTGGCCCTGAAC
The DNA here is from genome assembly GCF_037783145.1 of Equus przewalskii. Classification (NCBI taxonomy): domain Eukaryota; kingdom Metazoa; phylum Chordata; class Mammalia; order Perissodactyla; family Equidae; genus Equus; species Equus przewalskii. The sequence continues at coordinate 14,898,986 of NC_091838.1, forward strand.
AAATCGTATGTCTCTGGGTCTCACATTCTCATTTATCAAAATGGATGTTGAACATAAGTGCACCTCCATTAGGTATGAACAACATGCTGTTGTGTGTTAGGGGAGCAAGTAACTCTCCCAGGGGAAGTCAAAGAAGGTTTCACAGAGGTGGTGATATTTGGCCTAGTCCTTGAAGGATCAGTAGAGTTTTGCCAGCTGAAAAAGACAGGGACAGGAATGTGGGGATAGGAGGGGATGGGGTGATTGTGTAGTCACAATCAAAAGCTATTTGCAGAGACAGTCATGAAAGGGGATGGTGTGATGGTGTCTTCAGGGATTAGGGAAAAGCGATCAGTTACTGCACAAAGGGTGCTTGGCAAACCTATGAGATCAGCCCCATTCAGATTTCAGGGTCTAGGTGCCCCATCAGTTTGGACTTTATCTAGAAGGTAACAAGGAGCCAACAGGAATTTTTGTTTCTTTGATGGTTGTTGTTTTGCCAGACAAGGTTTTTAACACAGGAAGATAACTCTGTTGGCTGAATGCAGGATGAATTGGATGGGAAAGTTAATGATGGTTAAGAGACCAATCAGGAAGTTATGTCAGGCAGGGTGTATGGGTCTGAATTTAAAACCTGGAAGATGTTTATGGCAGAAGAAATTTCTGAATCCAAAACCCAGCAGAAGAAATTTCTTCGGGAGAGTTAACAAGACTTTGTGACTTGGGAAGAAAAAGAGAGACAGAGAAATCAAGGCAACTACGGAATTTCTAACTTGAGAAGCTATATAGTGATTCCCTAAAGACAGGGGTTCTCAAACTGGACCGTGCATCAGAATCACCTGGAGGGCTTATTAAAACACAGATTTCTGGGCCCTGTCCTCCAAAGTTTCAACTCAGTAGATCAGAGTAGGGACCGAGAGCCAGCACTCCTAACAAGTTCTCAGGAGATACCGTTGCCACTCCAGGGCACACACTTTGAGAACCAATGATATATGAAATTAAGGGGTGGAGAGTTCGTTTCAAGAGTAAGTGAGCTGATAGGTTAACTTCTAAGCATGTACTATTTGAAGATTCTTTGGGACATATTCTATATTTCTTTATGTTCTATCACCCCACTGGATGTAAACTCCAAGAGAACAATGGTATAGTTTGGTTCACAGCTGTCCCGCCAGTGCCTAACATAAAACCCAGACATATATGCTGCTCCATAAAGACTTGCTAAAGGAATAAAAGAATGTTAAATTAATCCAGGTAGGGGACAATTGGAAATATGGGCCCGTGAATTTTGGAGAGAAGTCATGTCTGTTCATATGGATTGAGATATACAGATTGAAGAAGAATGATTGTACATAAACCAGTTAAAATCATTAGAGCTGACGTTTTTCAAATCCTTAAGAAGTCTAGCAAAGTCAGGTATACAAAATTCCACTGAATTCATAAACTTTCTAGCTAAGTGCCAGCAGAGGAGTGAAGATGAAATCTATGTTTAAAATCTCTCAGTTTGAGCAATAAGAACTCAACCTGTAAAGCTGAAAATTACTTGTTTCTAAAATTATGGAGACCAATACGGAAGGGGCATCCGTGTGGAATATTGGAGGAAGAATTTCTGTGCCTAGAAGGAAGCAGGACTTGACGATCTCTCCAGTCCCCTCTAACTCTATTATAAATATATTATATATATAAAACGATTCTATGCCTTAAGTAAGGAGTACGGAGCAGTGGTGGACTCATGCAAAATTGAAACAAGGAAAGTAGTTGGATTCAGCAGGAGAGCCAACCAAAATTTACTTCAGAGTGGAAAAGACAACGTAATAAAAACACAAGAAAGAGCGAAGATAGTCAAGGGAAAAGAAACACGTGTGAGTCAGGGCACTGGTGAAGTGCTGGCCATGACCCCACCCTAACCTTCTAGAAAGAACGGACGGACCATTTCTGCTCCTAGCCAAGACCATACCGCATAGCCTAACAAGCCTTTTCACTAGGCAACAACTCTTCTATCTTCTCTGCCTCATTATGCAGAAGTTAATAGACCATTATGAGAAAATAAAGTTCTTATCAGAATATCACAGAAAAATGTACTGAAAAGTCACAATTCCAGTATCAGAAGCATCAAGAAAAGAGACATATATTCTAACCCTGGCACTTGTGTCTCACAAAGGATTATTTTTAGAAAGAAAGCATATAAATCAGGCAACATTTTGCTGAGCAGCGAATTCTTTTTATCAGTAAAGGAAATCTGTGGCCTGATGCTGATAGAACACGGCCCTCTCAAGTTAGACTATGCTTTTACCTCTGCTACTGGTTTAGAAATGCTTTAGAAATACACAAAGGATTTTTAAAAAAAAAAGGAGTGCAGTGCCTCGGGGAGTACCGCTAGTTTAAATAACACATGAAAAGTATTTATGAGCCCTTTTTTATGAGGTGGTCAAAGAAAAGACCATCCAGCATGTAACATAAGACTGGCTGAAGAAGAAAGCGTTTCCAAACCACATTGGAGAGTTAAGCATGAATGGAATTTTATTTCAGTCTCTATTGCTTATTTAAATGAATGGTGTTTTCAGATGGGGCCTAAATGATAATACAGATCAAGGTGAGGCTTGCCAGGAAGAAAATATACTAGTCTATTATTCAAAGAATGTTACTGGGTAATGTTGGAATAATCTGAAATATATGGGTTTAGCAAAAGGGAGTTTCTGGAAGGGGTAAGCGGTTGTAATACGCCCAAGTCCATTTTGAATTCTGTGGGTTGAGCATTTCAGGAGAGTCAGGTCTTTGGAACTACTCCATGTTCAGCAAATGTGGCGAGGTTGTCTATAGCCAACCATGCCAGGGCACCATCCACACAGAACCACAGCACGTTATAGCGCTCTTTCCAGTTGGCTACAGAACACGCTGTTCTTCATTTACTCCATTGTTGCAACTGACTTCTCTGAAGAGCGCATGCCTTTAGTTTTATTTTTTCCTAAGTGGTAATGGGTCTGAGCTATTCTACGCACAATCTGCTTTCTGGGCCTCTGTGTGACAAAGAGCATGCCCTGGTGTGTGACAGCTGGCAAAGGTTAGGGTTGTGGATGCAGCTATGGAGCAGAACAAAGATAACTGGCCCCTGGAGGCATTAAACTGAGATCCTTGGCCTCATTAATTCCCTGTCTTATAATGAGCATCTGCCCCGTGAGTTGTATCAGTAACAAATTGTAATGGTAAAGTGTTTCCTCAGGCCACCAGTTGATTGAGTTCCATAGCTGTGTCAAGAGTACTGATGTGTTTAGCCCTTAAATGAATGCTAAAGGCTCCTGGCTGTTCACTCATTTATTCCACAAACATTGATTGAGCACCAGCTATATTCTAGGCACTGTGCTAGGCTATAACCTAACTTCCTTGATTTTCCACCAAATTCCTTTTGGATATAATAAACGTAACACTGTGTATTAAATCAGAATTTAGTGTTTCTGGGTCAGAAAAGAAGGCCCATTTTTTGTTTAATAATTTAAAATAGGATCCATTGGATCATTAATATAGCAATTCTCCTCAAAAAGCCCGCATTTCGGGGGCCAGCCCAGTGGCACAGTGGTTAAGTTCACACATTCCACTTTGGTGGCCTAGGGTTCACTGGTTTGGATCCCGGGTGCGGACATGGCATGCGTGTCAGGCCATGCTGTGGCAGGTGTCTCACATAAAATGGAGGAAGATGGGCATGGATGTTAGCTCAGGGCCAGTCTTCCTCAGCAAAAAGAGGAGGATTGGCAGTAGTTAGCTCAGGGGTAATCTTCCTCAAAAAAAAAAAAAAACCACACATTTCAAGTCCAGAACCGTCAAGTAAGGTATGTATTTTGTAAATCTTACACTTAATAGAGGTGTCATTGAATTAAACTTAGAAAAAAAGAAATACAATCTGAGACACTTTGTCATTTATGTATCTATACAACAACTTCAAAAAACTATGCAGATGAGGGGTTGGCCCCGTGGTGCAACGGTTAAGTTTGCATGTTCTGCTTTGGCAGCCCAAGGTTTGCCAGTTTGGATCCTGGGTGTGGACCTATGCACCACTTGTCAAGCCACGCTGTGGCAGGAGTCCCACATATAAAGTAGAGGAAGATGGGAATGGATGTTAGCTCAGGGCCAGTCTTCCTCAGCAAAAAGAGGAGGATTGGTGGAGATGTTAGCTCAGGGCTAATCTTCCTCATAAAAACAAAAAACAAAATAAAACCCCAAAAACTATGAAGATGAGGAAAAAGGAAATTGGGTGATAGGAAATTCAGTTTGCAGGAAATTCAGTAAAATTGTTAAATCATTTTTCAGTCCCTTTTACAGAACCAAACCAGTTTGTTATAAATTTTCCTTAAACATTCACTTTTTTCATTCCTTGCTCATCTCCTTTCCTTACTCCCAAATTTGGGCTTTGTGGTAGATTGGATAGTGATGGAAATGACTGATGCAAACCAGGGATCCTGATTCTGTCTACTTGAAGGGGACAATAAAGGGGACCAGTTCACAGTGCAGCTTGGCACACACATAAGCCCACCTCCTTGGTCTCCATCCTCCACCTCTCTTTCTTTCCTTCTAACTTCCTTGCCAGATGGAATAGTAGTTTACCAGCAGGAGGCAACTCCATCCTGTGACTGCCTGTATGCGAGACCACTGGATATAGAACCAAAAGTCTACTCTTGAGTGGCTGTCAAGCCCAACCCAACGTTAATGATCACTTCTTCATCTTACGGTGGGGGCGGCTCTCCAGGAGGTAAGGGGGGAAGTTTAATTAGCTTCTATTAAGAGTTAATCCACAATTCCTCATTTTTCACGCTAGCAAAATGATTTTTAAAGTACATCTTGCCATACCAAATACAGAGCACATAAAAACAGGACGCTGCCTCCAGTTTTTTTTTATCGCCGTCTTCGCTGTTACCTGGTGGAGGCTGGGGTCTCAGTCTTTTGAGCAACTCACTCCAGAGTTTACCAGCTCAATGCCCTGTGGTGGGAAGGGTTTTCAATCTGATAACAGATATTCAGCCATATTTGAAAGGCAAGAATTTATGATTCTTTTTTCAAATAATCTATCTCACAGTTCAGCAAAGGACAACAGCTGCAAGCCCCTATTTGTTTGATTTTTTTCCTCGAAAATAAACAGTGTGCTACCTCAAGTCCATCCGACTCGTTGGAGGTCACTCTATTGGACTTTATGCTCAAATTCTTCCCCAGAGGCAGGCCTACTTTCAGTTTAAAATGAAAAGATATAATGGCCGAATCCAGTTCTCCAAGAATATTTTGGATTATCTAATGGTAACTTACTTTATTTAGATTGTTCCAGCAGCTTAAAAGTTATAAGCATTAAATCCTACCAATGTTTTCCCAAGAAGCCACTTCAGTGCATCCACACAGGGAGGTGGGAGAAAATTATACACGAAGCAAAGCTTCCAGAAATATCAATTGGGTGATCACTGTAACTAGAAAGAATTATTATTATTGGTCTTGGCTCCCTCCACCACTAAGTTAAAACTGTATTTTTTGATAGATAGTTTTTCTATTTATGGATATCCCATAACCAAGAGTAGAATTCCAATTCATACTCTTAGCCGTTGATGAGCCATGGATCAGATCTTGCACCATCACCTGCCTGTGATATGTCAGGATCTTGCTAGGTGAATGGTAATATTTGGGTTTCACAGATAGTGTACTTGCCACAGCATCCAGTGGCCTCTGAAAATAGAACCACCTCTGACTATTACCAAAGAGGAATTAATCAAGATTCTTCTCTGCCTTGGGTATCATGTCTGCCAGTTTATGAAATGCTCCAATCACCTGTGGACTTTTCTGTAATAACTTTGGAAAGAGAATCATTGAGTCCTTAATTCATCCGTTTACTCAAAGATGTTTGTTGAGCACCAACTTTGGATCAGTCACTGTTCTAGGTCCTAGAGCCACTCCTCTTCCAGAATCTGTACTCCACGTCCTTACATTTGTAAGCATTTTGTTGAGATCATTTTCCACAGACTGAACAGAGGTTGCCATATCTGAAAAGATACTGGTTTTCCTGGAGCCAGCAACTGCCATTTTGTACTCATTCCATTAGAGATGCCTGTTAGGATGTGTGGGATTGGGAGAAATCGTGTAGGAAGCTGTCCCTTGGTCTCCGAGACACATGGGACAGTTCCATCGACCAGGGCTTGGTTATGTGCCATTGGAAATACTGGTTTTGAAGACTGAGTCCAGTCATGCAGAGCCACGGGAGGGCTTTGTCATGGACAAGGCACGAGATTACATAGGTCAGGCTCTCCACATGGCCCCTAAGCACTCCCACCTGAGCATGCCCCCAAACATACAAATGTCTGCCCCAGCATTGAGAAGGGTAGGGAGCTGTCACAAAGGTGGCGGGACATTTATCATACTGGTTACATTTGCAAATATCTCTTAACAAACAATGGGGAGCTTAGGGCCCATGGGAAATGAATTGAGTTAAATTTTATCTATTATCATTCTGGGAAAAATTAAGAGTATTGTGAGAAAACCATATTTATGAAGAGACTTTGAAGTCACATTGGCCTGAATTCTAATTCTAACTACACTGTTTGCCACGTAAGTGTCCCAAGCAGGCTCCTTAATGTCTCTGAGTCTCAGTTTTCCTATCTGTGACATGAAGATTATGCTACCAATGCCGTCGTGGTCATGCGAGGGTTAAGAAAGACTGAGTGCCTGTCACAGTGCCTGATACAAAGTAGGGACCAAATAGTGTTAGAAGTCTGCCCCTTTCTCACTTAATCAAGTTCTGCCCTCATATATGATTCTGAAGAAACACAGCAGATCCAGATGAGAGTTCTGTAGTCTATGGTACTAAGAAAGTCTCTATATAATCATTTGACGTATTCGTTTATTCTACTGTCTATTGGTCACATTCCATGTGAAAGGCAGTGTCTCAGGAAGGACAATTGTCATCAAGCTCTTTATTATTACATAGCCACTTAATCCCAGATCTGCATGGTTTTTAGATGAAGCCTCAACTCAATTGCTTACCAGGAATATTTGAAGAAGAAAAGATTTCTTTTTTACACTTCCTAAGTATGTCCAATTTGTTTTTAAAAGGCAGGATTCCAATCTCACAGTCAGAAAATGTGGTGTTTAGAGTGGCAGTTATAATGCTGTGACTATATTTCTCAAACCATAAATTGACATGTGGTCTGACAAGCATAAAGTGTACTTCTGGAGACAGTGGGATAGAATATTTGAAATCAGAACTGGAAAATTTGGGACATATGAAGGCTATAAATAGTGGGCAGAGACTGGGCTGGTTCCAGCAGAGAACTCGATTCCTAAGAACCACATAATTAGCCAGCCCCCATTTGTTATACATATAAATACTGGTACATAAGAGAGGCAATTTAAAGCAGAATGGTAAACAAGCCATGCCTGTGCCAGAGGGCTGCCTGGCACAAACATCCCGGCGCGCAGAGCTCTGTGGAGCCCTTTACAGGATAAGGCTGTCCTGGAGGAACCTACAAGATAACTGGGGATCAAAACATTAAGACCCGAACACACCCACATAGAGCCGTGTGCTCATCGACATGAAACGGTCATCTTCACTGACCCTTTGTCCTGCAGAAGGAAGGCGGGATGATTTTACACGGGAAGTTTTAATATATCCATGCCTCTTCCCAGTGGGAAAGTCCACCTTCTGCTCAGACCCATTAGGAACTTCCTCCACCCACCTAAGCTGATGAAACAATGTGGGGATCAGAGGAAGACACAGAAGAGCCCAGGCGAAGAGAGAAAGCAGGCAGCAGGCATTTCACAGAGCACATCTGAGCGGAGTCATGCTTCTTTACTGCCTTCACATTGTTTATTCGGAATAAGGTGTAGCCCCTCTCTGCAAAATACAAATAAGGACCCGATACAAGACTTTGACTACTCCAACACAGAATAGCAATGGACAAGATGTGTGGGGCATCAATTCATCGGAATAATGAAAAGAGTAGTCCATTTGATGAACCTTACTCATGGCTGGTACATGCCTGGCGCAGACACACTGCTAAGGCCTTGCATATATCCTCTCTTAATCTCAATAGCCCCATTATCATCTCACCTTTTACAGGTAAGGACACTGGGGCTGAAAAACATTAAGAGAAGCTTGCCCAAGGGCTGGCCCAGTGTGTAGTGGTTAAGTTCATGCGCTCTACTTCTGTGGCCCAGGCTTTGTGGGTTTGGATCCCAGGCGTGGACCTACACACCACTTATCAAGCCATACTGTGGCGGTGTCCCACATACAAAATAGAGGAAGATTGGCACAGATGTTAGCTCAGTGACAATCTTCCTCAAGCAGAAAGAGAAAGATTGGCAATAGATGTTAGCTCAGGGCCAGTTTTACTCACCAAAAAAAAGAGAGAGAAACTTGCCCAAGGCCACACAACTTCTAATAAATTGTACACTCCCAGACTGAAACCAAGTCTTCTAATTCCATGATTCCCAACATAACACTGTGGCAAGAAGAAACATATTTCAGGAAGGACCAGAACAGAGACTATTCTCCCAGCCTTATGGCTCCTCACAGCATAAGCATCAGAATCACTAAGGGACATTTTGAAAATATAGATGCTTGGCGCCAAATTTCTGAGTCAGACAGCCTGGATATCAATATTCTGAAAAAGTCCCTCTCCCCACTCTGCTGGATTCTCATATGCACTTCCGATTAAGAACTTCTTGACAAATGCAGTGCATCGGGTTGAGTTTCCACTTACTTCTCAGTGAGAAGGGATTGCAAATCAATATTTAATATAACTATTAAGCAATTGTTGTCTATCCAATATCAATCCACCTCTGATGAACACGTAGTAACAGTTAAACAGCCCTAGATTTGTGGTGGTGGTTCAGGCATTCTCTAAGCCCCCCTCGAGCAGGCAGCAGGCATTTCACAGAGCATAACTGAGGGAAGCTGTGCTTCTTTATTACTTTCACACTGTGTATTAGGAATGAGCTATAGCACCTCTCTGCAAAATATAAATAAGGACCCCGATACAAGTCTTTGACTACTCCAACACAGAATGGCAATAGACGAGATGTGTGAGGCATACATTTATGAGAATAATGATAGGAATGGTCCATTTGATTTCATATTTGGCTGATGTCTACTCTGGGTGACACATTCTTGACTATTGCAATAAGCCAAAGTCAGATTAAGCCAAAACCAGGTTAAAGAGCACTCCTTCCAGAATGCTCTGAGGGTGGCCCAAGTTATAAAACACTGGAGGAGAGAAGCAGCACTGGGTGTAGCCATGCAAACACATCTCCAGTGGCTTTTGGGAGATGAAATTGTAAATTTAAAAGCATGGAACACAGATTTGGACTAACGGCAAAAATCCCAACAACACTAATCTCTGCAAAGTACTCAAAACAGGAAAGCAGAAAGGATGAAGAAAATGGGTGGGTCCATTTTCAAAAGCTTCATTTGAAATTTTTTTGTGCTGGTACCACGGAGATGGGTTTGAAAAAGAAATTGGGCCGAAATATCCAAGTCCATATTTCTGTATAATCCAAGTCTCAGAGGTTATCCATTGTTTATTGTCTTCAATGTGCAGTAGAAGAATGGAGTTAAACATGTTACATTGGTCTCATGGCTTGATTACAGAAAAGAATATGATGCCAAGGGCAATTTATGGTCCTGACCTGTCTCTACTACTCAGTCACTTAGGTAAAAGATTTGGCTCCAATGCCCTGATTTCTCAATCTGAAAATTTGGGTAGAGAAGGGGAATATTGGTAGATGAGAGACACCACATTTGTACTATACTTACGCTCTAATTGCAAACTACCCACAGTTATGTACATTCTGTTTTATGTGCTTTATAAGAGTCAGATGTGGAATTCCCTGTGGTGGTGGTTGCTTTAACTCTCTAAAACTTGAAGGAAAGTTAGAACTAAAAAGAAACTAAAGAAATAGGGCTTAAGAATTAAATGTTTTGAATATTTTCCTTCCTAATTTGCTTTGTAGAGAAATGGAATACAGACTATCATCAATGGAGTGCTTTCAAGTGAATCATAATCACATGCGTGTGCAAAACCATCAGTGAAGTCTAGATGTGCAATTAAATGCCTAATTATGCTGAAAGAGCCCCTGCATTCTTTACTCCCTGACTACACCCTCAGGAAAACACACAGTAGCCTTCTGTCTTGAGGACAGGTTCTTTAAAGGGCTCAAATGTCATGAAAATGTAACTGCGTGCCCAATTGGGGCTGCAATTGCCAGGTCAAAGCACGAAATTCAGCCTATCCTCTGCCATGCTGGCTTCACTCTCCAGATCCTAGTCACCAACCAAAAGGACCATATTAATCCGCTTCCTCTGTCAGCCCAGCACTTAGTGAGAAGTATTGGATGCTTTATCCTTGGCCAGTTTTAGAGATGGTATGAGGGAGAAAAAGTCAAACTTCAGGGATTCCTTCAAGGCTTTTATTTACTTCCTCAACTGAGTGATTGAAAATTATCCTCAGATATTGCCCTACTGCATGAAGAGGGGTAGGTAGGGTGGGAAATGAGGAAAGACGGATAAAAATTCCTCCTTTAAGGGGCCAGCCTGGTGGCACAGCGGTTAAGTTCACACATTCTGCTTCAATGGCCCGGGGTCCACCACTTTGGATCCTGGGTACGGACCTATGCACCACTTGGCAAGCTATGCTGTGGCAGGCATCCCACATATAAAGTAGAGGAAGATGGCCATGGATGTTAGCTCAGGGCTAATTTTCCTAAAAAAAAAAAATCCTCCTTTAATTCCATCTCTCAATACTAATTCTGGTCAGGCCCTTTTTCAGCCTACTGAAGAGAGGTTGTGGATTACTAAGTTGTACTCACTATGAGGGACCCATAGGACATGTTCTGAAAAGGTCATGTAGTAAGGATTTAGAATATTCTCTAATTTGGAAGTCACAGATAAATCTCTTTCATCAAAAGGTCTTACACTGGTTGGTCAACCCATCTCCCCAGCTGCCTTCCACAGACTTTGAAGTAACTGCCAAATCAGGTCATAGTTGGGGGAGAACAGGCAGGGAGAAAAGAACTGGCATCAAGCAACATATAACAGCCATAGGAACGGTATTTCAGAGGTAGGACATCAAGCCTTAGGGAGAGCACTGGGCTAAGAGGATTTGAGCCCCAGAGGAAGAGAGAAATGCAAGGAATCAAAGAATGGTGCAAAGCAAAGCAAGAGAAAGAAGCCAGAGAATTCCATGCTGAGTCAGAATGTGAGGACAGGGTTTGGTCATGAGAAACAACGCAAGAGGCCAGGCACTGGGACTTTTCACTTAAAACACTGACTGAACCCCTGCGATGTGTCCAGTGTGGATTATAGTGGTCAGTGTTGATAATCCAACAGTAAACTAGCTGATGAAAGCAATGGTCAGGAGGAGACCTGACAAGAGGCTTGGGACACTGAACACGCAGCTGTGGACTCAGGGAATCTTTCAGCTCCCTTTGCAGATCCCAACATCTGGGATAACATGTAAGTGGTTTCAACTATAGGAATCCAAGTGCTGGTGGAGCAGGGCTCTAGCAGGCAAGTCAGGCTCCTGACCTGGGGATGTGTTATTCTTCTCCCCTCTTATTTGTCCAGGCTGCTGCTTTTCTATACTCTCAGTCTTACTTTTAGAAGAAGAAACTGTCTTAACATGGTCTGCCTCCTTCCTGGTTGGCTTAGGAGCAAGAGCTCCAGCTGTTGATGTTTCAGGCCTCATCATGAAACAGGGCTTGACCTCTCCCTGGCAGAGTCGTCTCCCCTTCAATGGTGGGTACACAGAGTGCTCCGGGCCTGCCCCTCAAACCTTATCCTTGCTTTTGCCAATAGAGCTCTGTGTGACCAAATCACAAGCAAAGCAGTTGAAGTGGTGAGAGGCCAGTCCCAGTCTCAAAGAGAAACGCAGCCACTGTGTCACAACATGAGCGACAAAGATGCATTTATAAAGTAAATCTAAACAATTATCTGGAATTTATTCTTCTCATCAAACATACACAACCTTGATGGATAGTATTAATAATATGGCAGGTATCAAAGACGTTGTCTCCCTTTTGATGCTTAAAATTGTGCACAAAAAATAATACATATCAATTACTAGTGACACACAGAGTGGGAAGGGACAGGAAGGATAGGAGCTTGGTTGTACGGAAATCAATGAAGTGCTAGGGTGAACTCTTTCTTTGGTCATAGTTATTGGTTATTAGTGGATCTAACATATTCATATGATTTTTCCCCAACTGTAAACATTGAGTCATGATAGTTATGTGGCTTCCAATGAATTAAAGAAAATAGAGCTGGGAGAACCCCATATTGATGAAGTTTCATTAGCATAAAGGGAAATCTATCCCATGATAGACACAAGACAGAATGCTAAAGTGGAGGCATTCAATGCCTGGGAAGTCAGAATCATCTAGAACTAGATTCTGCCTTGAAACTTCACCCCCACTTTACTCTGGACATCCAAGAAGTTAAAAAGGACTAAGAAAATATTTGGGGGGACCCTGATGCACTATGACGCAGAGGCTTCTTAGGCTTATGCTTGGTCACCAACAGGCAGCCAACAGCGCTGATCCTGCCCCTAATGCTTCAAGGGCCCCATGCCAGGAACCTTCCTGCAGGCCCTCATTCCCTCCCCCTTGTGTTACTCAATGGCTTTCTACAGATCTCCCCCTTTGTAATATTTCCTCCTCCTCACAGACACACTGTTAGAGTAATCTTCTAAAAGCCAGACTCTGTTCATGCCACCCACTTGTCCAACAACCTCAAAGACTCATCTCTACCTAATATAACAATTGTAACTGCCATTTATTGACTACTAGGTTTTAATGCTTTCCATTGATTATTGTTATTCTCACAATGATAACATAAGGTAGTGGGTAAGCCCCTTCATCCATTCAATAAACAGGCATGAACAAAGCGTCAGTGAAGTAATCAATGAGAAAACTGCAGATCAGAGTTTGAGCAATCTTCCCAAAGTGACTAGTAAGTGGTCACCCTAGTGTTCACATGCGGGTCTATCCAGTTTGAATGCTGGGGATCTCTCTACTCTCTCAGACTGCCCCGTGGAAAAGAAAAGCAAACTCTTTACCTGGCATTCAAGACCTTCCAGGATCTGGACTCAACAGATGTCTTCAGTTGGATCTCCCCCACCCATAACCTCTGTTTTGGTCAAGACAAATTACATGCAGGTCCCTAGAAATGTGCAGCCCCATCCTGTGTCTGGGACTTCTATTCCGGTCCTACTTCTCAGCATGTTTTTCCCATGTAAACACCCACGAGTCCAGGCATGAATTGTTAAAAAAAAGCTACCTTTGCCACCAAACCTTCCTTGAACACACACCTGCACCACCTAACATACCAGTTAGAAGTGACTTCTCCTTTCTCTGAACCCCTAAACAGCCTGTGACACTCTCTCATGGCTTGTGTCATGGAATGCACATGACCACAAGCTCGGAAGTCTGATGGACCAAGGTCCAATTCTTCACTTTTCACCTATGACTTAAACTCTAGGACCTCGGTCTCCCTGCACCATTGGATTGTTTTCAGAATTCAGTTATGTAGCAAGTGGAACAGGGCTCGGCACCTCCTGCCAAGGAGCAAATTTTCAGATGCCTGTTATTATTATTATTAAAATGATTTGGATCCATGCGTTATTCTGCTGTGCTTAGTGGCACAGAGTAATGTTTGATGAACGAATGACAAACATGATGGAGCGTCCAACCTAATTTCAAAATCTATTAGGCTACAACTGGTACCAAAGCTCCATGTAATGATACAGTGAAATCGCAACAAGAATTTAATGAAGCAAACACATATATGCTTCTGGGTTATTGTTTTGTCTACTTAGGTGAGCAGGGTCCAGGGTCCATAATGCCACAGCCAGAATTAAAGGGAAGAAAATCTCCCCAGACACTCCTCCCTCTCCCCTACATGGACGAAGGAGCACTCCCACTGCTTGAGAACAGCAGCCGTGGAAATATCGCTGTAATGGTGGTGGAAGGAAGAACAGCCAACATTTACCAAGTGCTTAAGTAGGTACCAGACAACAGTTTCAATCCTGCATGAGTGTTAACTCATTAAATCCTCACAACAACCAGTGTGAGATGGCTTCTATTCTTTCCCCATTTTTAGATGAGGCAGAGAAAAATTAAGTAACTTCTAAGGTCTCACAGGAGAGGTAGAAGAGGGATTTGAACCAGAATCCATGCACTCTACATATCATGGCAAATAGCAACAGTCTGGACGCTGTGCTGTCCCTCCACAGTCAGGATATCAGTTCAGCCAGACCTCAGAAAAGGTTCCTATATGTGACCCACCAGTCACCACAAGAACTGAGCTGCTTCCTTTAGGAGACCAAATGCCCTTAGAACCTGTGCTTGTACTACCGTCAGATGGTGGAAGAAGAGAATTGACATCAGAGAGGAATATCCAAATTAAAAACCCCTCCTTCTGTGTTTGAAGAGGTAGTTCCAAGCACAAGAGGATGTATGTGGGTAAAATGACCCACACAGATGGGAGCTTAAGTGTATAGGTATAGACCCCGCAAAGACCCTGGAGACCAAGCTGTCTGAAGAGGTCATGGTGTGGAAGGAAGCAGGTACAAGATGAGGCAAAAGCAGAAAGCAAAGCAGCCTTGCTCCTGGATTAGTTCCTTCAGGAAAACAAATACAAGCAATTGGATGAAAATGTTTTTAAAATCCCACATTGCTTTAGGCATCAACTAGCCACAGTTTGGGCAATGGGGCCATTTGATGTTGAGAAGTTAATATTGAAATTGCTGCCTAAGCTAGTTAAACATAATGAAAGCTCTTCCTGAGGGAAACCATGAGAAAAAACATAGGCCCACGTAAATGAAGCCCAGAGTGGCCATGACCATTCACTAGCATTGCTCTCATGTAAACCCCGCCATTCCCGAAGGGCCAGAGGCTACCATACTCTGAGGCATGAAGCGAATCAATTTCAGAAGAAGGGATCTTGCAAATGCTTCTTGAGGTTGCCACATCCTGGCCCATGACAAATCCCTGCTCTGTTTCACTAAATATATGAAAGGTGGGCATTCTACCTACAGGATGATCTGTGTGCCCCAGGGTAGGGCCATGGTGTGCTGGGCTGGCATCTCAAGCATACGGAAGAAAGGCGTTGGGCTGACAATTTCACTCACTAATTTAGATCAACTCCTGGACCAGCTTGCTTTCACCTAATTGGCTCTAAAACTTGCATTCTCAACAGGGGTGATAAAGGGGGCGAAAAATGGTTCTTGGGGGATGAAAAAAATCTTACTCATTTTTGTCTAAATCACAAACAGAGGTACACAAACAGATACATAGTATGTATCTGTGGTATTAAAAGTCCATGGTGAGGCTAACCATTAGGAAAAAAATAGACCTCTTTGCGGGAGAGGGACAAGAATGATTCCACTTTTGGAAAACTAGAAGAGAGGAGCACAAGAAAATTGGAAAAGGTTGTTGACGGGAGAAGTAGGAAGATGGGAAAGAGAATATTCCCCGATCTTCAGCCTTTGCCAAAACCCAACCATAGTCTCTAGAGACATGACTAGAGCCTACATCTAAGTTATTCTTCAGTACAGTTTGGTCCAGCTAGCCGTCATCAAATAACATAAGATAGGAATCCCTCTTGTACAAATGGGGACCAACCCAAAAGACAATGTGCCCTGCAACTTAGGAAAAAGATGATGAGGCCTCAGGAGAAAACAAAGCCGACGACACCTTCATCTTGGACTTCTAGCCTCAAGAACTATGCGAAAAATAGCTCTGTTGTTTTCAGTCACCTAGTCTGCAGTATTTTGTTATGGCAGCCCTAGCAAACTAATTTATCTGCTAAGGTATATGTGGTAGGTATTACTTCATTTCCTAGTGCTCATTCATACTTGATTCTCCTCTCCCGGGCACAGGAGGACTATTCCCCTAAATCTAAGCAATTAATTGTAAGTAGGAGTGACATATTACAGTTCTGGGCCAAAGCACTAAATTGCTGGGTCAAGACACTCTAACTCTCTTCTGGGCCATGGTGATCAAAGAGCGTGTTGAGAAAGGAGGTGCCAGGAGATAGAAGTAGCCCAGAATTCCGAACCACTACTTCTGTTGAGAATTGGCCCAGATCCGCAGGGGACATCATGTGAAAGAGAAATAAGCTTTGTTCTGTTAAGCCATTGAGATTTTTAATGTTCTTTTTTACACAGCATAATTTATCTTTACTGATGCATCCACCTTGCAGATATTTAGGAGCAGGCCTCCTGGTGGGATGGGGGTATCTCCTTGTGGCCATCCATGAAATGAAAATTCTCCTAACGAAGTCATGAGAAAATGAAACAATCTGATAATGACATGAAGAGTTTAAACAGAGGGGCTGATACATGTGCAGGCTTAACAAACCAGAAATGAAGAGTAAGAATCTGTCAGTGTTTCTCTCTGCTTGTCCAGTTGGGCTGGAAGAGAATCTTGAGGGTGTGGGGAGTCAGTGGCAAGAAAGTGCGTGTTTTGGCACAAGGCAGGACAGGTCAACGGGTTCTGTTGTGGCATTAAGGAAATGTCCTTCAAGACCTTCTACAGTTTCATTCTCCCCAGGAAGGCCCTTTAATCCTGGGAGCTTGACTTCCTGGATAGTCAACAAGAACATCTGTTCTCACAAAAACATATACTACCATAGACAACTATAAACCGTACATGTCAATTAAGTGTGTATTTAGCTAGTAGAATTCCAACAAACACCTCAAGGCTGCATCACCCGAAGTGAACTGATTATTGAAGTTTCAAACTTCTCTGAGAAATCGACCTAGAGTAAGCCACCAGCATTGCCCGCCTTACCACCCAAAGTACGGGGGAGGAGAGTCCCTAAACCTGTCGGTAGAATTCATTACTCTGACCCTCTTTTCCCCCGTACTTTTTTATTCATGTCTCACTCCCTTCAGTACTAGCAAGTCCTCTTATCGAGACTATGATTAACTGGCCCACAATAATATAAAGCTGCCAATGCCACCCTGAGCCAATCACCCATCTAGTAAGTGTGGAAGTGATCTTCTGCTCTTGAGTTCCATCTCACACGGAAACTCAGCTAAAGTGTGTGCAAGTTGAGTCCCGTAAAAAGGCACCCGGGCCAAGAGGTCAGAAGAGGCACCTGCCTCCAAGCATCATTCCACTTTCCAGGACCTGTGGCTTCTAGGTGCTCTCTTCAGCTCCCAGACAGAGTCCTTTTACCAACCTGGTCTGCTCAGAGGAGCATCTTTCCTTAATTCGCGCAAAGGTCTTTATAAGCTGGCAATGGCTGGGCCCTGTACCGCACACCCTTCGCCAAAGCTTTAAGTGGCTCCATTTCCCTCAGCACCCCATCCACACTGTTGTGCACATATTCCAAAACAGGCTGTCCCTTTACCAGGGCTGTCCCATCACCACTGGCTAAGGCATGATTTCTGTGAGTGGGTTTTCCCTGGCATCTGACGGACAGACACCATACCCACATCATTACTTAATTCTGTGGTTCTCAACAGGACTACCCAAAGGGGCAATTTGGAAATTTGTGGTGGCGGCTTTTTGGGTTCTCACAATAATTAGAAGCACCACCGGCTTTAGTGAGCAAGGGCAACAGATGCTAGTCAGCCTGCAATGTTTGGGGCAGTCTTGCACAATGGTTAAGTGTCCCTTATCCCGCGTGATTTTCAAATGTCCTACCCAATTTCATGGAGATAAAAAACTTTCATACATTCACACAAATATTAACTAAATGCCTGCCATGTGCTAACCCCTCTTTCAGGGATTCTGGGTGGATGAAATTCTCTGCTCTCTGGAGCTAATAAAAACCTATTTTAATTTTCTGAGCCTGGAACCTAATTCAATTTTACATATGAACAGAAAATATGTTTGTACTGTCTTCAGATACCATTTCCTAAAATGCAACCACCATGCAAATCAAAGGAAAATTGTCATGAATTATGTTCTGAAGTCCACAAAGAATTGTTCATTGTATCAGAAAAGCATATCACTAGTTGCATCACTCCTCAGGACATCTAGGCCACCACTATAACTTGTCTATCCAATCCACATTTGCAGCTGTGCCATTGACAGGACTCTGACTAGGCGAACCTTGGCCTCCTTCATTAAGCGTTCTCACTTAGCCAGGCCCAAACATTTACATTCAGAAATAGGTGTTATCTTATGGTAAATTGCTTTCCTTTAGTTTCAGCAACATTCTAGTTAGGGTATTATATCGTTGTTGTTCTAGTGTGTGTGGTTGGTTATGTTATCAATGAATCTCATTTCAAGATGGCAAATGCAATATTAAAAAATGTGCCTTTCTTATAATGAGAGGGCACTGTACGTGATAAGTTGAGAATCAGTTCCTTAACCGTTTAAGTACTCAGCCACCCAGGCTTTGGAGAAAACCCACTTCCTCAACAATTTTCTAGAGAAAGCTTTTTGAGGGTAGGACATCCCTCAAATTCCCCCATGTAAAAACTTAGAACCCCCACCAGTCTAATGAATTTGGGGAACAGTTCTTTGAGGAACCGTGCCCGAGGAGAGTCTCACCACACAGGGGAGGAAAATATGTATGGCTATTGATAGTGAAATTAATGAAAACAAATTCAATTCCGCATGCACTGGTAACTTGAATTTCAAGCTAAGTAAGAGTCTGAAAATCTCCTATTCTCTACTTTGATGCATTAATATATTCACAAAAATTGGTAAAATAATCCTTGGCTAGTCAGTGGTTAAAGTGAAAAGCACAAGCTAATTCTTAAGCTGTTTGGGAAGAAATCTGTATTTAATACAAAGACGTGATAAGCAATAAACTTCTGCTTGATGTCACTGCTCAACCAAGAGTAAATGTCAAGCAGCACATGAAGCAGGATCCGGGACAGGCAGGCGAGGGAGGAGAAACCACTGTGAGGGAAAGCATCTAAGCCTTGTGACAGGGACAACCAGGGGGCGGAGATCCGGTGCCAACAAGGCCCTTACTGGCTGGCTGTGGATGAGTTTCTTTCTCCTGTATCAGTCACAGTCCAACCAGAGAAGGAGAACCAGTAGGAGATGTGTATTAAGAGGTTTATTGCAAGCAATCGGCTTACACGACTGTGGGGGCTGGCTAGGCAGGTCTGAAATCCACAGGACAAGCCACCAGGAAGGCAACCCAGAAGCCTTGTGCACGGGCTATAGCCTCTGTTCACGAGCAGAATTTCTTCTTCAGAGATGCCTCAGCTCTGCTCTTGAGGCCTTTCAACAGATTGAATCAGGCCCACCCAGACCATCTAGAACAAATTTCCTCAATAAAGCCAACTGATTAGGGACTTCAATCACACCTGCCAAACACCTTCACAACAACTCCCAGATCAATGTTTGACTGAATAATGGGGCAACGGCCTAGCCAAGTTGACACATCAAAAGACCATCACAGTCCATCCCTCATCATCTTGGTACCTACACCCATCTCCTAAAATCATATTTAATCTCTAAATAAAGGGAATAACAAAGTCATAACTCTGCCTATCATGAAGCAACTATCTTTCACACAACTGAAAACACACTTATTTCCCAGAAGAGAACGCAAAGTTCTTGGGCAGAGTTCACGATGCTTCTTTGATATCCTGTGATATGAAGTTCACTATTATTAATAAATTTTATGTTAGGTGATAAGGGGATAATAGAAAGGAAAAACCAAAAATACTTGTTTAATACGTATACAAACATTAACAAAATAAGGAAGAAATAATTATCACCAGCTATTATATGCTCAGCTGCAAAATGAGAATGACAAGGCCCATCTCACAAGGTTGCTGAAGGAATTAAGCGATGTGATACATTGCAGGAACTATATTCCAAATATCATCATCATCAGTATTAGTATTACTGCTGGACAGGCACTTGTAACAATATTAAGATGAGGACAGTGACTCAGAAGAGGGCAATAGGAAGTCTGTAATGTAGGAGTGAAAGGGGAATTAAGGAATGACTGTTTCTGGGGGGCAAAACCAACAGAAACAAAACCATGGTGAAACATACCGGGTTCTTGGATGGAAGGACTCAATATTGAAAATACCTAAGTTATTTCCATAGTGTGTGCAAAAGAGAGACAGACTTCCTCTTAGGGAGCAGAAATGTCTTTTGATAAGCAAAACACCTAAATAACATCTTTAGCTGTAAATAATGAAGCTTCTTTCCTCTTTCTTTTCCACTCATTCCCCTCCACCAGCACACACACAGAGAGACTCTGGATTAAAATAAAGGAGGAAGAGAGAATGTCAATGATTTCCCCACATGAAGACTTTAAGAATCTGGAGGACCAGAAACAAAGAAAGAGTCACCCGTAGAGACAGACAGATAGATGGTCAGACACAGACAGAGCCTGAGACAGAGGGAGACTGAGAGACCAGGAAAGAAATGAAGGATCCTTGGGGGGCAGAGCTATGCTCAACAGGATGGGCAAAGAGGAGTTTTTGGAGACAGGAAGAACTGAATTGCATTTACCAGATCCTCCAAGTATTCCCTGAAAATGGGTTTATTTTACTATATGTAAATCGTTACCCAATAAAGTTGATTTTTAAAAATTATATGTGTGGGGGCCAGGCCCATGGCAAAGTGGTCAAGCTCACATACTCTACTTCGATGGCCTGGGGTTCGCTGGTTCAGATCCTGGGTGTGGACCTACGCACCATTCATCAAGCTGTGCTGTGGCAGCATCCCACATAGAAGAACTAGAAGGGCTTACAACTAGGATATACAACTATGTACCGGGGCTTTGAAGAGGAAAAAGAACAGGATGATTGGCAACAGATGTTAGCTCAGCACCAATCTTCACCATATATATATATATATATATATATATAATATATACACACACATATATACATGTATTAGGAGTTTAGTTTTTATATAACACAATATGTTAGAAAAACCTGGGAGGAAATATCAAAATATTAGCAGTGATTATTTCTTTGCTGGATTATAAGTGATGCTTATTTTCTATTGTAAGTCTTATATTTTCCAGTTCCTACAGTAACTACACTGATTTTTTCATGATCAGAAAAAGTAAAATCTTCCTGAAAGAGAGCCATTTTCCACTGAGCCCATGCTCAGTTCTGAACAGTGCTGACCACTTAAAACCTACCAATTTCAAATTAATATCCACTCATGTGGAATTATCCATTCATTGTTTTGATTGCTACCCAAGTTCCAATTTTCTTCAGAATCTCTGTTTGCCTTTGAATTTAAAGACAAATAAAGTGAATGAATAACTCAATAATAGCATTTGCTTGTCTTGAGGTAGAAAGGGCAACGAATGGGAAGACAGGAGACTCAGTTTCTAGACAGCTCTGCTAAAGAATTCACCGTGTGGCCTTTGGCGAGACCCTTCCCCTCCTGGCCACAGCTTCTTCAGCTATAAACCCAGGGAAGTGAACGGATCATCTCTAAAGGCCCATCTAGGATGGACATCCCACCATTTATGTGCCCCTTCGGGAAGGAAAAGAAAGCAAAGCAGAGAGACATCGCTGAGTCATCTTATCACGGCATTGTGATAGAAATCACACCTCAGACGACTCCTTCTCTCTGTTTCTCTATTTCATCTCACTCTCTCAGACTTCTTTCTCTTGCCAATTATGTAGCAATAAAATTTATTTTTTCCTCCCAACACTTCAGCGATTCTGGCCGTTACTCAGATAGCTCCATCCTTATTGGGATCTGATTTTGCTCTGGCACTCAATGGGGGTCTAAATCCTCTCCACTCCAGCTCATTCCTGCAAAACTTTACCCCCTGTCCTTTGTTGAAAGCTTAGCCTGCCCCTCCATCCCACGTCCCCCCTGCTATTAATAAATCCATGTGGAGCAGCAGCCATGCTGGTCCCACTTCTCTCACAAAGTGACATTGGCATTTAAGAAAACTCTGTGCGAGTGCTGGGGGGCTGAGGGGGGCTGAAATCTTAATGTAATCATACTCATTTTAAGATCTACAGTCATTTGTCCTTGGCTTGATTTTCCCAGAAATGACTGGCACAGGAAGCCTTCTCAAAGCGCAGTTGGCTCAAGACTCATTTGGCGGGTCTTAGGGGATCATTCCAGTTACAGTTTTATCTGCCAAGCCTGTATTCCCTGCTGACTCAGTTTGGATTTTAAATTTCCATCAAGACCACCTGCCTGGTGTTAATTAGTTATGGTTTCTTATTTTATATGCAAACTTGTTTTAACATCTGTGAACTGGCACAGTGGTCTTGGGCTTCTCCCCACCCTATAAGCAGCATTCTTAGCTGACCTGGCTATTTGTACTTGAATAACATGATGTAGCCAGGATGGCTAAATAGTCAGCAAAAATCTGGAGATGAGGATTGCAAAATCCAACTAAATCCCAATTCATATTTTTCTTCTCATCATTGTTTTTTGAAAACTTTGAAACATACTTAGTAGAAGAATCTCATAGAGAAACACAAACCTATTGTTCTTAATGCTACTCTAGATACCTCTGTAGTTTTCACCCATTTATGATGTACTTATCAACTGCCAATTATTAAATCAAATCTGGTTTGCTCTTACTTTCCCAGGAATTGGGGGGAGGAAGTGATCTTTTTAGACTTCCTAGCTTTCCTTTAGCATGAAAAATCAATGGCAAAGAGTTGCTTTCCTCCATTGGTATGAACAGGCTCTCAGAAGACATATTCTGAGCAGATAACTTTCAGAAATTTATCCTGAATTTTCCTTCAATCCACGTATGTACAAACATAACCATAAGCACATTAGAATGGTAGACTTAACAGCCTATAGTAAAAAGATTCGGCACTGATACATAAATAAAGTGAGCCAAGAACTTTGGAAGGCATAAGAATCCCTTTTTTCCCCCAGAGTCAAAAATGAAAATTGCATCTGAGGGAGAGTCAGGAGTCATTGGCTCTCAAAAAAGAGCTTGTGTGTGTAGGCATTTTGACCTTAAATCCATTAATTTTCACATAATTTTGGATCAGCATTAAATGGAAGTAGAAAAAATTAACTGATATTGTCATTTCACATTTACTTGAGTTGCCTGCCATAAGATTTCCTTATCATGTCTAGAAACCTCCATATTTAAGAAGTGACAAGGAGAGCCATCTTCATAGAAGTGTTGCTATTTTTTCATGTGCCCTAGACTAACGGCTTTTCTGTTCTGCTGTGCCAATGACTAAATCCAGGGCTAAAGTGACTAGAAAGAGAGGGTATGGAATTACCTTTCTGTCATAATTTAATGGACAGTTTTCTGGGTGCTAAGTATTAAATGGTTTTAGGAAATGATGAATAGCACCAGCCTCGGGGATTGGAAGGATTCCATTTCTCCAATTGCTCTCTTTTGGATCCACAGATAATCTGGGATTAGCTGGCAACAGGAAAAACCATTGGCCAGGACAACCTCATCTTCCCCTCTGGGTTTCTCCCCCAAACACACAGCCATGGATGCTTCTGGGTGAGGGAAGGAAAGAAGCTGTGACGTGCAGGTGAGATTGCCCTATTGGAGTCAGACTGGAAAAAAAGCTTGCATGGTGCCAGATGATAAACATAGACATGTAATATCTACAAGCAACTATTCCTTTGTTTTGAATGTTCAGTAATTCAGTCAATGCATTACTAAAATGAAGTTTTCTGAGGAAACTTTTGGAAGGTAAAAATACTGACATGTCCTAGACAATCTAGTCCATATATGTTTTTATATATTATGCATGTGAATGCACACATACGTTATATGTATTTTATACATTATGCATATTAATAAATTATGCAATTATAGAGATTATGATAGACTGTGCTAAACAATTACTTACCCTGTGTTGTAATGAGGGGTACATACAGGTTGGGTGTAGCTGTAATAATTCCCAACACAGTAGCAGTTTCCAACATGTCAAAATCTCCATTCATTCCTTTAATGGAATTTTTTTTTAGCAATGTTGTTATGATTAGAGAGGAAAATGGCTATTCAGCTCAAATTGCAGTCCTATGCACCTTCATTTAACCAATAGCCTCTTCAAGGACAGATATATTTGCTTAATTCCATGGCAAGCGATCAAACATTACGTTGCCACATGCCAGGTGCAATTGTCTGACACATCCATTTTTTGCTGCTCCTGCTGCTCTGGGCTGAATTCTTTACCTCCTGAGAACTAGAATTTTCCTTTTGTAAATGTCACTTGCCTTTGCAATAATCACCATTTTGCTGTCATTTTTCCTCCTAAATCACTTTCATCTCTGATTTACTGATCTCAAACTCTTTTTTAAAATTCCTAATTTGTACTTCCTTCAAATCAAAGGCCAATGTTTGAATCTTCCATTTATGCAACAAAGGTGCCATATTTACATTTGGATCCTATTCGCTTCCCTATTAAATCAAAAAGTGTCAGATTTGTTACTAATAAAAGAAAGTCATTCTTTATAAGGATGTTACATTCATGTTTTGAATCATCAAATATCTTGTTTCATACTTCACTTCAAAGTATGAGGCATGCAGTTAATTTGTCATAAATAAGCCATTTGACATAAATTCAACTTGTATTTTGAAACTTTCAGATTAAAAATAACATACTCCCTTTAAGAATCTGCCTTAAATCAGAGGGATTCCAAGATGGCGCCGTGAGTAGTCCTCTTTGTCTCTCGCCCTTCGAGTCTACAATTATTTGGACACTTATCGCTTGACAAAGGATATCCAGACAGCATCTCAGGACGTCTGAGACACCCACGCGACTATACATCGGAAGGCGGACGGACTTTCCTCCGGGAGGATGTGGAAATAGGTGAAAACTCTCCGACCCCGACGGGCAGCCTAGTACCCGCAAGCGGCTTTCTTCCAACGGACGCCCCCAGAGGATCCACACACATCTAGGGCAGGAGCGAGAACACAACAGAGGAGCGACGGTGGAAACAGGTGACCAGAACCCTACTTAAACCCCCTGCAATTACTCCTAAACGCAGAGGGAAACTTTGGAGTTGCACACCTGAGCCCGCGGGGAGAGTCTCTCCCCGCCATTGGCGGGGAGACCCAGCCTGGTGCTCGGGGCGCCCAGAGGGTCCCAGAGAGACGCCCGCCCCGGGGGACTAGGGATTGCCGGAGATCTCGGAGAGGACCGGGGCGGGGGAACTTTCAAAGGCGCATCCGGCGACCCGGTGGGGAAGCGCCGGAGCTCCGCCAGGCAGCAGACAAAACTCTCTGTCTGCCAGTAGCAGAGGGGCCACGCTGAGCACTCAGGGCTCCCGGCAGAGGCCCGGAGAGAAGCCCAGAGGGCGGGGCGACGAGAAGCCCAGAGGGCGGGGCGACCCCCAGCTGCCATTGCCCGCCCCGGGGGACTAGGGATTGCCGGAGATCTCGGAGAGGACCGGGGCGGGGGAACTTTCAAAGGCGCATCCGGCGACCCGGTGGGGAAGCGCCGGAGCTCCGCCAGGCAGCAGACAAAACTCTCTGTCTGCCGGTAGCAGAGGGGCCACGCTGAGCACTCAGGGCTCCCGGCAGAGGCCCGGAGAGAAGCCCAGAGGGCGGGGCGACCCCCAGCTGCCGTTGCCCGCCCCGCGGGACTAGGGATTGCCGGAGATCTCGGAGAGGACCGGGGCGGGGGAACTTTCAAAGGCGGGTCCGGCGACCCGGAGGGGAAGCGCCGGAGATCCGCCAGGCAGCAGACAAAACTCTCTGTCTGCCATTAGCAGAGGGGCCACGCCCAGCATTCAGGGCTCCCGGCAGAGGCTCGGACAGAAGCCCAGAGGGCGGGGCGTCCCCCAGCTGCTGTTGCCCGCCCCGTGGGACTAGGGATTGCCGGAGATCTCGGAGAGGACCGGGGCGGGGGAACTTTCAAAGGCGGGTCCGGCGACCCGGAGGGGAAGCGCCGGAGCTCCGCCAGGCAGCAGACAAAACTCTCTGTCTGCCGGTAGCAGAGGGGCCACGCTGAGCATTCAGAGCTCCCGGCAGAGGCCCGGAGAGAAGCCCAGAGGACGGGGCGACCCCCAGCTGCCGTTGCCCACCCGGTGAGGCTAGGGATTGCCGGAGATCTCGGAGAGGACTGGGGCTGGAGAGAGTTCCAGAGACCCAGCTTAGTAGCCTAGGGGGAAACCCTACAGGCTCACAGAAGCCTTAGGGAAAGCCTCTGCACAGCACCAGTAGAAGGCACCCAGCCGCCAGCCACAAGGCTGGAAGACCCCAGGGCAAAAGCAGCATAGCTAGGTGTACTAACCACAGACTGTAGAAGATGCCAATAGCTCTCCTGCGACCCATAGAGGACAAGTGAGATTTGGTGGGTGCCGACAGCAACGGAGCGACAAATATAAGTGATCCCACCCCTGGCCGCTGGAAAAGCCCATAACACCGTTGCAGACCCCAAGGAGAGAGCGCATCTAGGTGGGCAACAACAGTAGGCCCCTGCAGCCTGAAGCCCCCCGTGACGGCCCCCACGGCAGAGGAGGGAATCCAAAGGGCCACTGTGGCTACGAAGAGGGGCCCAGGCCCAGTTAGCAACTACGGACAGGGTTCCTGGTTGGTGAAGTATAAACAGCTGCTCCCCCCACCGCAGCAGCTGAAACAAGTGAAAGGAGCAACTAAACTCTATCTCCATGCGGAGGCACAAATCAACATCATCAAGCAATATGAAAAAATACATTAAATCTCCAGAACAGAAAGAAAGTAACAAATACACAGAAAACAATCCCAAAGAAAATGAGATATATAACCTAAATGATGATGACTTCAAAACAGCCATCATTAAAATACTCACTGAGATAAGAGAGAATTCTGACCGACAACTCAACGAGTTCAGGAGCTATGTCACAAAAGAGTTTGATACGATAAAGAAGAACCAAACAGAAATATTGGAAATGAAGAACACAATAGAGGAGATTAAGAAAAATCTAGATGCTCTGAACAGTAGGGCCGATAATATGGAGGAAAGAATTAGCAATTTGGAAGATGGCAATATAGAATTGTTGCAGGCAGAGGAGGAGAGAGAAGCAAGACTTAAAAGAAATGAAGAAACTCTCCGAGAATTATCAGACACAATTAGGAGATGCAACGTAAGGATTATAGGTATACCAGAGGGAGAAGAGAAGGAGAAAGGGGCAGAAAACCTATTCAAAGAAATAATGGCTGAGAACTTCCCAAATCTGGTGAGGGAGATGGATCTTCAGGTGACAGAAGCCAATAGATCTCCAAACTTTATCAATGCAAGAAGACCAACTCCACGGCATATAGTAGTGAAGCTAGCAAAAGTCAACGACAAGGAGAAAATATTAAGGACAGCCAGGCAAAAGAAACTAACCTACAAAGGAACCCCCATCAGGCTATCAGCAGATTTCTCAGCAGAAACTTTACAGGCTAGAAGAGAGTGGAATGATATATTCAAAAATCTGAAGGACAAAAACCTACAGCCGAGAATTCTCTACCCAGCGAAAATATCCTTCAAATACGATGGAGAAATAAAAACTTTCCCAGATAAACAAAAATTAAGGGAGTTCATTGCCACAAAACCTCCTCTTCAGGAAATCCTCAGGAAAACCCTCATTCCTGAAAAATCCAAAAAAGGAAAGGGGCTACAAAACCAAGAGCAGAGGAGATAAGTAGAAGGACAACAACAGAGAGTAGCAGCTCTACATCAGAACAGATTAAACCATGGGACGAGAAACAAAGGAAACTGAAGAAAACCGGAAAACAAGACACAAAATGGTAGTGGTAGGTCCCCACGTCTCAATAATCACTCTAAATGTAAATGGATTGAACTCCCCAATCAAAAGACACAGAGTGGCAGGATGGATCAAAGAACAAGATCCAACAATATGCTGCCTCCAGGAAACACACCTCAGCCCCAAAGACAAACACAGACTCAGAGTGAAGGGATGGAGAACAATACTCCAAGCTAATAATGAACAAAAGAAAGCAGGTGTCGCTATACTAATATCAGACAAGGTAGATTTCAAAGCAAAACAGATAAAGAAAGACAAAGAGGGACAGTATATAATGATAAAAGGGACTCTCCACCAAGAAGACATAACACTTATAAATATATACGCACCCAACACAGGAGCACCAAAATTTGTAAAGCAACTCTTAATAGAACTAAAAGAAGACATCAACAACAATACAATAATAGTAGGGGACCTCAACACACCATTAACACCAATGGACAGAACATCCAGACAGAAAATCAACAAGGAAATAATAGAATTAAATGAAAAATTAGACCAGATGGACTTAATAGATATATATAGAACACTTCATCCAAAAACAGCAGGTTACACATTCTTCTCAAGTGCACATGGAACATTCTCAAGGATTGACCATATTTTGGGAACCAAAGCAAACATCAATAAATACAAGAGAGTTGAAATAATATCAAGCATCTTTTCTGATCATAACGCTTCTTTTTGAAGGAAAGTGGTACGCATGAGGGCGGGTGGGTGAGTGGGTGGGTCGGGGGGTAGACGGATGGATGAATAGATAGATAGATAGATCAATAGATAGAATTTCCCTTTAAAAATACAGCAGATTCAGTACACAGAAAGAATATCAAAAAACCACAGGAGCTACGTGAATAAGTTATTCGACGTTAATTGAATATCGATGAAGAAGAAAACATAAGCTTGAAGAACACACTACTTAAACACGGATAGTTATTGGCTGAAAGAAGGATAGCCACAGAATCCATATTTTTAGCTTTTAGGAGAGGGAAACAGACAGCAAGGAGAAGGCACTTGCTATAGATAGCAATTCTCTCTTAGCCACAAAGAGCCTAGTTAGCGGATAGCAGCAGTAAGTAGCATAAAGAAGCCCAGGCGCAGTAAAGCTACAAAGTAGTAATGGGCGCGAGAACTTCAAGTGTCTGGCAAGAAAAGTGTGACTAGAACCCAGTTTGACACTAAAAGTGATTACACAGCTACAGAAGAAAAAATAAACGGATGTGTATGTTGATATTTATGTTTCTTTAATTCTTGGTCTGTATCTATGTAGTATCACTGAGTTTCTAATTATAATAAGTTGTTAAATATTTCAATTTTCTTAATGGAGAATTCTATTTTTATACCAAAATGAAAACTAACGAGGTGTTGTATGAAGTCCCTCTTCTGGCCACACTTGGGGAAGTCCTAGCACTTTTGCCCGTGTGTTCTAACCCAGGGCGCTATACGAATAGAAGTGACACCTTTA
Source organism: Equus przewalskii (assembly GCF_037783145.1). NCBI lineage: Eukaryota > Metazoa > Chordata > Mammalia > Perissodactyla > Equidae > Equus > Equus przewalskii. The sequence goes on from NC_091838.1 coordinate 14,928,081, forward strand.
ACTGAAGCTAAGATGTCTAGGGGGATTTAACAGTCTTCCACTGAGCTGGCTTTATATGACAGCGAATTTTGCAGACAGACGTATAAAAGAAGGAATAAATCCTTAGTCCATTATGTAAACCACAGAAGATAATGTACCATCTTTTTTTATACCTCAGGATTAAACTATTTATCCACTATCAAAGGGTCTTTGAATTGCTTCTGTAAGAAATGATAATGATTAGTTTTTACCCATGACAGGTTCTCTAAGTCTCCTTGGTGATTAATACTGCGCATTTTCAAGACGGTTTCTCACAATGGCCCCAAAACAAACCAACCCACGTGGAATCTGAAGCTATGAACACCTGTCTCTGAGGATAGGTCAACTGAGATAACCAGAGTCCCAGAACACATATTGAGGTTAAAAAGATACTTCTCCTTTAAAGATTTTTTAAAATGAAACAAAGATTTGTGATTTTTTTTTAGCTTTGTTTTATACAAACTAAATTTTATACAAAAGGCATATACAACTTTTTAAAATAAAGAAGATAAAAATGGGAAGAATTGGGCTGGCCCCGTGGCCGAGTGGTTAAGTTCGCGCGCTCCGCTGCAGGCGGCCCAGTGTTTCGTTGGTTCGAATCCTGGGCGCGGACATGGCACTGCTCGTCAGACCACGCTGAGGCAGCGTCCCACATGCCACAACTAGAAGGACCCACAACAAAGAATATACAACTATGTACTGGGGGGCTTTGGGGAGAAAAAGGAACAAATAAAATCTTTAAAAAAAAAAAAATGGGAAGAATTATTTTTTAACACCCGAATAAAAGCCCAGAAACAATATACATCAATTATTTCCAAATGCTACTCAGTGAAGCAAAATCATCTTGACCGGCTGCCCCTCCCTCAGTGGCGATGGCATGTGCTGCCCTCTCTCTCTTCCAGCCCTTCCCTTTGCTCTTTCTTCCTTTCCTTCAGTCACAGAGCTGTCTTAAAGAACTTCATACACAGTTTATAAGATGATTTAGGGTGAGAAAGACTGGTTGCAGCCAATGGCCAATATATCTAGAATGTTGTAAAAGGTATATTGCTTATTTATCTGTGTACAAGGAAAACAAACAGAAAACTCAATGTAATCTAATCATCAGTTGTCAGGAAAAAAAGTCATCTAAATTGTGTCACACTGAATACATCAAAACACCTGAGCAACCTAAATTTTCCCTCATTAATTGGCATCTATATCACATAGACTCAACCTGAGACAAACTTCAAAATTTGGCTTGAACTTTACACACTTTCATTAATAAAAACTTAATAATCTCCATTCACTTAAAACCAACTCAACCACATGTAGGATTTTTCACTAGCTTTCTGTAAAGTACTTTTTTTAGGGAATGATTTTAATATCTCATGTCTTTAGACTATGAAGCATAAAAAAAAAATCAGTTCCTAATATCTTTTCTTGGTTAAACATAAAACCAGCTTTTAATCAGCTTTAATAGTAATCAAGCAATTTTCCAGGAACTTGACTCAAATGCTCTGCCTAATACATACAATCCAAATGATTGTATCAATAAAAATCCAGGTAATGTGCTTTATGAATAACAGATTGATATAAGATTTCTATGAAACCCAAAGCAGTTTTATAAAAGACACCATTGTTGGGATTTAGCATAGTTTTATGCTTTTCCTTGATTAATCCTCCAGTAGGTGGGATTTATCTTTTTATGTGAAATGCAAGTCAAAATATTGGACTAGTTATCAAGTCATTACGAAAGTAGTTGCATGGTTTTTCCAGCCAGGTTAGAGCCAAGTGATTTCGGAATTTCCAGAATTTGCAGAAATGGAAAGAAGCCTGACCAAATTTCAATACTGCTCAAGGAATAAAAACTGGGGTTGGATGCCATTTTGAAACGTGTGTGCATATGTGTTTGCCAAGTTATCTTCTAGCCAGCTGCACAATCTCCTGAAATGTCATCCAAATTTGATTAAAGACAGGTTACTCCAAAGTTATCCTTCTAAATCTTTATGATAAAAATGGGTACATTCCTCAATATTATTGACTGAAAAGTAAAATAACCAAAACCAAGTGAAAAGTTGGGACTAATGTTTCTCTTTAGGGAGTAGCAGACTTTCCACCTGGTGTTAGCACAGGCACATATAATATGTGCTCAAAAAAAAAAAAAACAGCAATGGCTTTGTTACCATTTTTTCTGAACTATCTCATTAAATACAGTTTTACACAATTAGTACTTCTATAATGTCAGATTGAATCCTAAAAATACAGATGTGATAACCTCACTAGCATCATGGACCATTCTAGAAGAGACAGAACTAATGTTTGATTGTTGAAAAGAGCAGAGCCACTGTGGAAGAAGCACAATCTGAACTGTATGGAAGGTCATTAGATGAAGCTGAGCTCCCTGGATGCCTGACACAGTGCCACAGGTGAGGGCTACAAAGATGTCAGACAATGCCTAGCCCCTCCAGGCACTCACAGTTGGATGAGAAGGCAAACCAGTAAACAGTAGTCATGGGAGAAGCTCTGAAATAAAGAAACATGAAATTTCTTAGGATCACTGAGGAAGGAAAAGCTATCACACAGGTAGATGGGTGGCAGGGGATGCAGCTGAGCCTGAAGGATAAGCAGAGCTCTTCAGCTGGACAGGAAACCAAAGGATAAGGAGATACAAGTCACAACGAGAGAAAGGTATAGAAAGTGAAATAGCAATTTCCCCATAGAAGAGCGAGCCTCTCCTTTGTCCCAACTATCTTTTAGTGTCCCTCCAGAGCAAAGAGCAGATGTTTTTACTGTCCAGTATGGTAAAGTTAATGTCTCCCATGGAGCACAGGTTGTGCAGGTTTGCTTACAGCTCATTCTAAAAAGCTGGGGGGTCCCTAATCTCACTGTTCCTCAGCAGTGATACAAACCCAATGGGTGCACAGCATCACCCATGTCATCTCTGAAGGACTTGGGATTTAAGGGAAACATACACGATCATGAAACTCACGCTGCTTGCTGTGCTGTAAGTAAAAAAGTGCTTTGCCTCTGACCCGGGAGACTTGTGTCTTCTGCCAGCATCTATGAAACTGTGGCAGGCAAATTTTTTAGCTTATAAGTAGGGTAAAATCTCAGACCACTCACAATTTTTAACAAATGGGTAGTGGTTCCATCAAGTGAGATGGGAAAGAGAGGAGAATGAAATGGAAATTCAGGGAGAAGATGATGAGTTTGGTTTTTTTCTTACTGAATTTGAAGTGGTGTGGAGGCAGGGAATTGGCAGCACGGGTCTATATTTCAGGAGACAGGTCTGGGCTAGAGACACATATTTGAAAGTTATTAGACTCCACATGGGAGTTAACACCTTGAGGATGAAGAACAGTATCCTGGTTTAAGTGGCATTTATGGGGATGTGGAATTCTCTAAAGAATATAGAGAAATAGAATGGAATGAGGACAGCGTGCCTCTCAGAAGCCAAAAATGTGGAGAGTTTCAAGGAAGGAGTAATCACAAGTGTAATTAGGGGAGCTCCAACAATAGAAAAACTAAAATCCCACTGGATTTGGCACCTAAACCATCACACAGTTGTCCTTGCACGATGTGCTGGTCCTTGATCTGTTTGCCTTCAGATCCATCCCCCTCACTCTTCCTCTCACTTTGGATCCCAGATGTCTAAATGCAGGCTGCCCATCCCAGGCTCCAATGACAGCTGATTTCCAGCTGGGCTGAGTTTAGCCAATGGGAAGCACTGGTGAGAGATTAAAAGGTGAAGGGAACAGAGAGGCAGGGTATTTCTGCTTCTCCTGTCTGCCTTGGATGGCAGGTCTGGCAGTTCCCGGACTGAATCCCCTCCATGGCTTCAGCTCCACTGGACAAGCCAAGCAATCCAGGGTTCTTGCCTCCATGGGTAACCCGAAAACCATGGTCTGATAGCACCATCTTTACTTTGTCTCCCCATTCTAAGTGCGGTAGTGGCTTCCTGCTGTTGTCACCTCTGGGATACCTCACCATCCTCTGTTTGGTTTCTCACTTACTCTACCACCCAACTAGTCAATTTCCCTGCTATTATATTTTCTTTGTAACAAATCATTGAAGTAGTCTATTTTTGCCTGGTTGGATCCTGATGAGTACAAGTGGTAAGAATAAAAGTCAAGTATTATAGGAAAAGAAGATGTTGGGGACCAATAGTATAGACTATTCTTCTAGTAGTTTCAGTGAAAAGGAAAGAGAGACCCGAGGGTAGCTGGAGGGTGTTTTTTTTTAAACTTGATTTAGGGTTTAGATTGGGTAAGCCGTGAGCTTGTTTTTAGGCTGAAGGGAAGACGTCTGAAAAGAGTGAGAGAATAAAGTTAGAGGAATTGAGGGAGGCTTGGTTGCTGTGACTTTAAATCATCTTGTAAGTAAGGCGGATGAAATTTTCAGATGGCCTCAGTTTCTCCTGGAAGTTTGAGGCTCTGTTGAGATTGGAGGCAGAAAGTGGGCTAGAAGAGACTGGTGATGGTTTGGAATTCCCCTGTGGGAGTGGAAGCTGACCGACGATCTCCAAAAGGATTGATGCGTAAAGCAGAGGGCCCAGCTGAGGTAGGGGACAAGGAATTTTAGTGGTACAGATCTGCATAGTTTTAGAGTTTGGGGTGTTTTCCCCCCTCTGATATCAGTTGTCCCTGTTAGGGAGCAGAATGGCAAATCCAGGGCTGGGGTCTTGCCAGATGAGCACTGTGAGAGGACAGGACTGCAGGAATTCAAAGGTGAGAGAATAGTTTGGATGATCCACCAGGGAATAGAGGCAGCATAACCAGTAGAAAGGATGCACAGGGTTGTACAAGTGGGCAGGACGGACTTCCTATTCCAGCTGTGGAAACTTGCGCAAGTGACTCAACGTTTCTAAGCCACAGTTCCCTCACCTCAAAAATGAAAATAGTCTCTACTCCAAGAGGTTATGAGAACGAATGAGAAAACATAGAGTGCCTATTAAAGATCTTGACACACATAGAGAACTCAGCGACCCGCTGTGGAGTTGGCCATTTTCATTAATCAGATCTCTACTCAATTTTGAGATCTGTAGATCTCTCTCTGAAGACAAGTCTCAATCAGAGATGAATTCTGAGATGGCCCTGAAGCGTACAAGGTAGGGTTCCAAAACAAACCCATTTCACGCCCCTCTTTGGCTCCAAACCACACAGGAAGATTCTGGTGAGCCACATTCCTCTACAGAGAATAGAACTGTTTGAGAGCTCAAAGTTAAGACTTGAATCTATAAGAAAAAGAAGCTTCTGGAGAGCCACCGACCAGGAATTCAACTGGGGCACAAAAATGGACCAGGTATGGAAAGGGATGGTCCCGGGACTCAAGGCTGAGACTTAGAGCTGTCGGAGGCATCTGGGAAAACAATCACAGCCACACTGTCTAATGTCCAACAGGACCAGGGCTCGTCATATTTCCCATGCTGGAACTTATTTATAACTAGTCGCAAAGCGATCACCTGGTCTGTTGATCACCCAGGCTCCTAGTTCTCTGCTTCCTGCCTTCCTACCAACTCCTTTTTTTCTCATTACCCTCACAGGTGGAAGAAGATTCCCCATAGAGCCGTCATTTTCAGATCAAAAAGATAGGAAACCCACGTCAGCCAATTTTACTGCCTCTAACAAGCTGTTTGAGGATAAAATTGTTGCCTATAATGAGCTCGTTGGAAATAAGCTTCTGGGCTTATGTCACACAAATAACCACCTTGGCTCTTATTTCTACAACAAATAGGAGTTAAATGAGCTAAACACTACTATAAATGTACCTATTTTCACTTGCTCTCAGTTAAAAAGAAATAATATCCTCAAATATTTGAAACCCTACAAAGCAGAGAATTGCTAATGATTATATCCTCATTTCTGTAAGGCAGTTCAATGATATGAAAATGCCACATGTCATCACTAATTCCTAGGAATCGGAGAAAAAATATACAAAAGCCTTAATGAACAGATGAAGAAAGAAAACTGGTAACTGACGTTTCTGGCTAGGGAATATGACAATCAACAGAAGGGCTACTGACCGAATCTCCTTACAGATCAAAACTACTCATGCTTCACCCAGAGTCAACACATGCCACGTCTGAGGAGAGGCGTCTTCGGGGACAGATCTGCTAACCCTCGGCGGGCGTGTTTCATCTCACCGCTCACTGTGGGCAAGTTAAAGAAGGCTTTGTGCATCCGCTTTCCAGCAGAAGCTGGAGCAACGAGGCGCAGGAAGGCCCGGTCCTGCCCTGGGGCCCGGGGCTGATAACACACACACATACTGTGTGTGTGTGAAACCCACGTGGCCCAGTCTTCAAACGCTTCCCTTTGGGCTATTTCCTCGTATTTTAGACTCTCAGAAGAAAAGGGTGAGTCAACCACAGGTCAGAAAGACGTGACAGAATGACTTTTTCTTCAGTTTTGTATTTAACATAGATTTCCCTTTTCAGCAAAGTTTAGAATGGCTTGATATCCTTTCCAAAAGCCATGGATCTTACTCTAAAGAGAATAGTGTGCAGTAAGAAATTTAAAAATTAGTTGGACAGCTAAGTCTCTTCACAGCATGACCAGTTAACACAATGCATCTTAGTGACATCCTAAAACAATGAAATTCTGCTTGATTCTCTTGTTAGTGTGTGCTATAAAAGGCCACCAGGTTTCTCTCGGAGTGATGATAGGGACAGAGAGGGTAAGATCGGGGAGCGGTTCTGGGGCCATGGCAGGCACCACTAGACCCACTCTTGGGTGATGGTGCACAGTTCTAATCATTAATGCTGTGGAAAAATGCTACTCATGTTGAAAAGGTATAGCAGAGGGCAGACAGACTGACTTATAGGGTCTGGAGCGAGGCCCATATGTTGACCTCACTCTCTCCTCACAAATCCGTGGTAGTAAAGCTCCCAACAAGAGGAACCTCCTAGAGCCTTTGCCTACAAATCTCAGCATGGGGCAGAAATGGTGCTTCCTGAGCTCCTGGATATTTGGGGGAAATTTTTTTAACACCTGGTCCTAAAACTCATTCAAACTAACCCATGTGTCCATCAAAATCCAACTCTTCTATAGCATCAAAGCAATGTTTTTGATCCCTACCTTCTTATTAACACTTTATACCAGAATATAAGAAAGATATTTACCAAATGTTACAAAGCAGAAAACTCACCCCAAAACCAAGACAGCAGCAGAGTAACCTGGAATGTTCTTCTATTATATTTTTGCACGCTAAGCTGTTTATTAACACTGCATTTGGATCAGTTATTTTTTCCTTCCCTGGTTTCCAGGGTAACCAGTTCATCTGGCGGCAGCGGGGTGGGAGGGGAGCATAGGAAAGAAAAAGAAAATATTTTAAGTGATGCATACCGTGAAGTCAACCTGAATGAATTTAATTTGCTGTGGCGGTGCGACAATACCAAGAGAGCGTACTCAATGAGAGTCCCTTCTGATTGTTTCTGACTGGGTAATTTGAGGAGAGTTTCTGCATAATGGTGCCTTTTTCTCACAGCAGGCACTTTTGAATCCCACCTGTAAATCAGGGATGTCTACAGGGATTTGTCTGTCTTTTCCCTTCCCATCTCTTTTATCTCCACCTTTTTTTCAGTTATTTGTGAAAATAAAATAGTCTTCCTAATTCTTTTCTGTGAAAGAAGGCTGGATTGTTATACCCTGAAAGTAGCACATTAAGTTTGGTCAACAATTTGCTCACTGAAATTCAATCTCTAAGATACTTACCCTATGTTCTACTTTAAAATGTCCATCTGAGATTCTTGGTCTATGAGATAGAATACTGATGTTATTTTAAATTAAGATTTAGCAGTTAGTTCATGCTCCTAGCCTAGAGAGACACATGATGCATACACAGATGAATTAGGTTATATACATTGTTTAATTTTCTCAACTTATAATTATTTCTACAACTAAATATAAAGATGAAGTATTTGTTAATGTAAATGTGTATTATAAAATCACCCTGCCGTATCAGTCTGCATTGGAACTAATTGTGTATTTGTAACTCAAGTAAATTTTAAATTGAAGTTATTAAATGGTTTGACTTCAGATCACAGAATCAAGCTGTTTAAAAAGCATGTGTGGAGCTGGCCCGGTGGCGCAGTGGTTAAGTGCGCACATTCCGCTTCTCAGCGGCCCGGGGTTCACCCGATCGGATCCCAGGTGTGAACATGGCACTGCTTGGCGAAAGTCATGCTGTGGTAGGTGTCCCACATATAAAGTAGAGGAAGATGGGCATGGATGTTAGCTCAGGGCCAGTCTTCCTCAACAAAAAGAGGAGGATTGGCAGATGTTAGCTCAGGGCTAATCTTCCTCCAAAAAAAAAGCATGTGTATACACGCGCCATAATTTAATAGTACTTACAAGGGAAACAACTTAAATGTCCAACTATATCAAGTCGGTTAATAAACTATGATTTATCCATATAACAGAGTACTATCCAGCCACAAAAATGATAATGTAGAACAATGTTCAATGACAAGGAAAGATAATACCATCACAAGCAAGACAACACCAAAAATTGCAAAGGAGTCTGTACAATGCCCTATTTCCATTAAAAAATATTTATACCCCTAGACATGCCTAGGATAAAGAGTCTGAAAGAATTTATTACACTAATAGTAGTCGCCATCTCTCAGAGAATAGATTATGAGTGATTTTTGTTTGTTTTTTCTTTGCTAGTCAGCCCCCAATCCCATCCCCCTTCCCCAAATTTTACAAGTGTGCTGAATTAAAAAATCAGTTATTTTTCAAGAGTAATTACCTTTTTAAGGAAAAGAGGAGCACCCTCAAATACTATCGAGGGGCCCATTTTCATAAAGTATAAGTACGGGACAACCAAACCAACTGAATTTAACAAAACCTCAAAAGGTTAGAAATGAGTTAAAATGTATGACAAACTGAGATATGTGCTGAGTTGACAGGAAATTGGCTGCATTTCTTGCAAGATAATTTGATTACTGTAGACTAAGGCCCCTCTCACTTTTTCTCTTCTCAGATGCCTCAAGGGCATCTCTGGGATGGCTTTCTGGAACCAGGTCCAGAAACGGCAAGTAAACAGTGCCATGGATGTATCACGCTCTGAACCTTATTGAAATACTGGTTGTCCTTATTTGTGATGATCATTTTGATAAAGTTTTATGTGTCCAAGGCATGCTGTAAATTTCTTTGTCAAAAAGCTATAGTTGTAATAAAATAAGCGCTCAATAAATACTTATGGATTAAATAAATTACTTTTCAAAATGTCATTTTTGAAGAAAAAAATATTATTTAAAAACATTTAGCATGACAGAAAGAAAGGAAGGAAGGAAGGAAGGAAGAAGGAAGGAGGGAGGGGGAAGCGATAAAAAGCTCAAAAAAAAAGCAAGGTAAAGGAAAAATAAAATTTAAACAAAGATAACCTGGGGTGAGATTAGCATACCATAATACCCCATACATTTGATAAAAATGAGCCATAAATTTATATTTAAGCTTCTTAATAGCCAAAGCCACAAGTGCAACACAATCAGTTCTGTAATTGATAATATTTCTAAGATAAAAGGGAGTTAGAAGCACAGCAGAAACAAGAGGGCAATTTCTCCCATGAATCCTTAACGAGAACGACTACGTGATGTAATGAGCAACATTCTCCATAACAGCCCCCAGGGCGCGCATGCTTCATGGAGCTGTTTCTCGCAGTGGTCCGCAGTGTAGGTTGACACTAACACCCCAATTCACGGTTTATATAAGCAACTCAGAGAATGGGAACGTGAACATAGTGGTCCAGGTTCACAGCTCAGTGATTTGGCTGAATCTTAGGATAAATTTTTTCACATGCAGGAATGCACGGACTACATATCTTTTTAAATGCTCCATTATTAATTCTGTCAACCAAACTTTGCAAAGCGAGGTGCTGCAGTAAATTTGTTATGCCATTCCCTAATCACAAGTGGAGCTTGCTTCTTTATATTTACAGTCAAAAACAGACCTGTACGTTTTAACAGTATACTAAATGAAAGGTTGATATCCTTTTCTTTCATTCATTCAATTAATTAAAAGTAATTCACAAATATTTACTGAATACTTCTTATTTCTCGGAAATTTGTTTACGTGATAGGAAAACAGAGGTGACCAGGCAGGCTTGGCCACTGTGGGGTCCTCATGGATGTGACAATGCAATCTAGAGCAGTTTCCCAACAGTGGTACTATGACATTTTGGACTGGATAACTCTTTGTTGTGGGGACTGTCCTGTGCATGATAGGAAGTTTGGCAGGATTCCTGGCCCCTATCTACTGGGTACCAGTAGCAACTTCCCCAGTTGGAAGAAGCAAAACTGTCTCCAGACGTTGCCAGATGTCCCCTGCAGAGCCACTGATCTAGAATTTAATGTAAGAAAGCTATAATGAATCAGTGCAGAGAGGAAGTCGGGGACAATGAGAGAAGATGAAGAAGAGAGACTGTCCTAGTCTGGTGGTCCATGAAAACCTCCTTGAAGTGAAGTTTCAAAGCTACAGGGAACTGATGTCTAAAAAAAGCTGTGCCCCGGAGAAGGGAATTGGGGAAAGCATACGGATTGGCCTAAGCTCTTCCTCAAAATACCATTTGAATGTCCTCTAACCCATGGTCGGTCCATCCAGGACCAAGAGCGTTATGTAAAAGTCACTGAAAAGCCTGTTTAAAAAAGAAAATCAGCCAAGCACACCTTTGAGAGTAATGGAACTTTCTATTGTCCTTCCTGAAACAAAATGATCACAGAATACACTCCTAAATGCTTGAGTCGAATTTTAGTATAGAGTTGTAGCTATAAGCCTGTTAAGTGCTGGAACTAATGAATTTATACGTAGGTTGTACTGTGAGAAGTTATTAAACATTCATTAAGAAAGATATGTTTTCACTTAGAAACGTAGTCTTAAACAACTCTTTGTGAAAACTATTATACCAATTAAAATCAAACATTAACTAGTTTGGCACCATTTTGTAAAAGGCCACTTAATTGTTGTTTCTACTGCCATAAAATCAAGAATTTGGACTGCATGATTTCCTAAAGATCTCATCAAATTTTTTAATTTTATGAATTTAGGTGTAAATTTATTTTTTAATTATAGATTATTTCTAACTTATTCCTAAAAGCAGATTTTTGTCATTAGAGCAGAATAAATAATTTCATGAAATTTATTTATTTTAAAGGATTGAAGTGTTTAAAATTTAGAAGATTCTATTACTTTTCTTGTCTTCCTATGTTCCTGCCTTACTTGTCCAATTGATACCCCAAAGATAATAAGGGCAGATAGGACTAACCCCTAGGCTTTAGTATGATAAAATGTATTATTTTCATCATCATTATCTTCTTTTTATAACTTATAAAACTGAGGCTCAATAGGTTAATTTTTCCAAGGGCATAGACTTAATAATTAGCCAAGTCAAGAGTCAAACCCGTATCTTCTGACTCTACCCCAAAGTGTTGGTAGAGGAGGCACAGCAAAAAATCCTAGAACATGATATGATTTCAGGAAAGGAAGGTTTGGGTAGAATATGCTGGGAAGCAGAGAAACAGCATAACAGCACCGGGCATAGATCCCAAAGGAAAGGAGAGCAAGACAGTTGGTCACCCTAACCCTCGACTTGGAGGAGTCCTAGAACATCAGCTTCTACTTGATCAAAAAGGGCAAGGTAACAAAGGCCTTTGGGTGAGTACCTGTCATATGGTGGATACTTTATATTTAGTACCTCTAGTCCTCCCACAACCTGTAGAACAGGCCTTCCCAAAGCGTCGTGTGCATATGAATCACACGGGGCTCTTGTTAGATAGAACGCAGATTCAAATTCAGAAGGCTAGGCTAGGCGCTGAAAATTTAATTTCTAACAACCTCCCAGGTGATGCTGATGCTGCTGGTCCTGGACCACAGGCCACACCTTGAGTAGCAATGTACTCCTGTGTAGAGCATAAGAACGACCTACGTGATGAGTTCAACTGCATGTTCCCAGGCCCCAGCCCCGGAGATGCTAATGCAGAAGGTCTACAGAAGAGTCTAGGATTCCTTTGCTAACACGTGCTTCAGGTCATTCTGATCCAGTGGGCTAACAGACTGTGGAATCCAACAGACCGGGATTAAAATCCTCACTCTATTACATTCCAGTTGTAGGAAAGGACCTACAAGGCAAATTATTTAATTTCTCTGGGCTTTAGTTTCCCTCACCTGAAAAGCAGGAATAACAAAAAATACCTTGTTGGAGGGTACTGATGATTAAACATGGTATCGATGGAAAGTATCTAGAATATTACAGGTATTCGGGAAGGGATAATCATTGTAATAGTGCTGACATGCTGGTAATGGTAATGCTCACTTAAAAGACGAGTAGCTCAGGCACAAAGGGGTTAAATCGCTTATCCATGCCCATTCACTAAGCAAGATTTGAACCCAGATCCCACTCCAAAGCCACATTCATTTCACTGCACCAGATCACATCCGCCAAGTTTTAGACATTTCACCTGCATTTATGGAAATCACCCTAAACCGCTTCTTCCTCTGCTCCTACCCTGCTAGTTGTTCCAGGCTCTTCCTCTCAGGACTTTGTTTTCAGCTTCTTCCCCTGCAACCTTTCCTCCTCCACCCCCCACTAACTCTTTGGATTTTGTTCCCCGGATTTGACCTTCAGCGTTCTCCAGGGACCCTCTAGATCTCCCGCCCTTGGCCTTGCTGGCAAGTTCTCCCCCCGGCCCCCTTACCCAGTTCGAGAGGGGGCCCGTACATATACAAAAAGATGGTAGAAGACAAACAAAATCTAATTTTGAAGACGTGTACAAGTAATTTTTCGGCTCTTAGCATGATGTGTAGGCCCTGTCTGTTACCATTCTTGGATCCCCCAAAATAGTTCTCTTTTTTAATGAACAACTCTTGAGAATGTCAATCATAGCTATAAAATCTGGGAGACAAGAGTCAAAGCCGAATTATTTACCCACTATACTCTAATACACATGGGAGGAATACAAAATATATTATGGAGGTAATATAATCCCATAAAATACATGACAAGAAAAGCCACAGACTTACGTTACTACTGCTCTGGCTGAAAAGATATTTTGTGAGGGACTGAGACATTTCAAAATGTTGGGAAAAACTCAGGATCCTAAATAAGCAAATTGTTTTAGCATTTCTGTTCCAAGCAATAACATTCAATGACTGCGTGGAGATTATTTTCAATAGAGATTTTATGGGAAAACTGTAACTGGAAATAAAAGGAATATTCTGGCCATAAACATGACGTATCTCTTGTTGCACATGTTGGTGATGACATTGAATGAGATCTCCAAGCAAAATAAGAGTTATGATATGTGGTGTCAGCATAATAAAATAAGACTTTTTCCTTTCAAAGGTCAATTCTTGAGCTTCATAAAGATGTACAGAATTTCATAGCCTGAAAACTATGTTAAGGGGACACCGAGAACCAGATGGCAAAAGAGTTTTAGAAAAGGAAAATAGAGCTGTGTGCCTCTCCCTTAATGCATTGCAGCACAAATCAGCATTTTACATTAGCTATTGTCTCCAATAGTCTTTTTTAAAAAATGTCTATAGATGTGAATTCTCTTGAAGAATGTGTCTGTACAGAAAAAACACATGTAGAGTTGAGCTGTCATCTTAAATAGACAGCATCGATCATTCTGTTTCTTCTTCTGTACGTATAAATTTATAAGGCCACTCACATTATTTAAATAGCTTTTAGCCTCCATTTTTCTTTCCCTATGCTGATGTAAAAAGTATGACATCGGATGGAAAAAATGGGGTAGATCAAAGTCAGTTGAATTGAAATAAGACATCTCCTCAGCCAGCAGAGGTCCGTAGTTAATTTTGGGCTCCAAGCACGCCGCCTGCTTTCAATCCAGAATCTGTCCTCTATAAGGAATGTGACCTGGGACAAGTTACTTAACCTGTCTAAGCCTCGGTTTTCTCATTTGTAAAATGGGGATAATGATAATCCCCTAACAGGGTTGCTGTAATCATTAAACAACGTAATGGATGTGAAAGACTTGGCAGGATGTCTAGCTCACAGAATCATCTTTTTATATACACATAACCACTTCCTTGAGATAATTCATATACCATACAATGTACCCCTTTGAGGTAAACAATTCAATGTGTTTTAGTATATCCACATATTCAGACTTATGCAAACATCACCACAATCAATTTTACAACATTTTCATAAAAAAAAAAAGTCGTCTCCATTGGCAATCACTGCCTATTTCTGCACAACCCTCTCCCTCTCCACCTTCCCATTCCCCACCTTGCAGCCCTAGGCAATCACTAATCTACTTTGTGTCTCTATAGATTTGCCCATTCTGGATCTTTCATATAAATGGTATTATATAATACACGGTCTTTTGTGACTGGCTTCTTACACTTAAAAGAATGTTTTCCAAGTTCATCCAATGCTTTATTCCTTTATATTGAGGAATAATATTCCATTGTATGGATGTCCCACATTTCATCTATCCATTCATCAGTTGACAGAAATTTGTGTTGTTTCCACTTTTTGGTGATTATAATGCCACTCTGAACATTCTCCACATTATCACCAACACCTTTTGATTCTAACCATCCTCATGGGTGTGAAGTGTTATCTCACTGCAGTTTTGATTTGCGTTTCCCTGATGGCTATTGATGTGGAGCATCCTTATGTTCTCAGTAGCCATTTGTATATCTTCTTTGAAGAAATGTCTATTTGGATCCTTTACCCATTTTCAGTTAGGTAATCTTTTATTATTAAGTTATAAGAGTTCTTTATGTAGTCTAGATACCAAATCAAAGACATTATAAGAAGAAAGCCAATATCTTTTGTAAATATAGATCCCAAAATCCTTAACAAAATTGTAGCAAACCAGACCTAGAAATAAAGGGTTATACATCATGACTAAGTGGATTTATCCCATAAATGCAAGGTTGGTTTAACATCTGAAGATCAATTTATATAATACGCCATATCAATAAAATAAAGAACAAACCACATGATCACTTAGAAAAAGCACTTGACAAAAATCCAATACCCTTTAGTGATGAAAACAGTCAACAAACTGGGAATTGAAGAGACCTTCTTCAACCTGATAAAGAGCATCTACAAAAAACTGACAGCTAACCTTATACTTACTGGTAAAAGACCGAGTGGTTTATCCCTAAGATTAAGAACAAGACCAGGATGTCCATTTTTGCCACTTCTATTCAACATTTTACTGGAGGT
Organism: Equus przewalskii; assembly: GCF_037783145.1. NCBI lineage: Eukaryota > Metazoa > Chordata > Mammalia > Perissodactyla > Equidae > Equus > Equus przewalskii. The sequence continues at coordinate 14,943,276 of NC_091838.1, forward strand.
TCTAGCCAGGGTAATTAAGTAAGAAAATGAAATAAAAGGCATTCAGATTGAAAAAGAAGAAGTAAAACTCTCTCTTTGCAGATGACATAATCTTGTATATAGAAAAAAGCTAAGATATCCACTAAAAATCTGTTAAAATGAGTAAATGAAACCCATAAATCTAGAGACAGCTAAACTCCAACAAAGGGCCAAGAACTTACAATGGAGAAAGGAAAATTTCTTCAGTAAACGATGCTGGGAAAACTGGAGAGCCACACACACAAAAAATGAAAGTAGACCGTTATCTTACACCATACACAAAAATTAACTCAAGATGGATTAAAGACTTGAATGTAAAACCTGAAACCGTAAAACTCCTAGAAGAAAACATAGGCAGTATGCTCTTCAACATCATCTTAGCAGTATCTTTTTGAATATCATGCCTCCTCAGGCAAGGGAAACAAAAGAAAAAATAAACAGGGGCTGGCCCTGTGGCCAGTTGGTTAAATTCACATGCTCCGCTTCGGCGGCCCAGGGTTTTGCTGGTTTGGATCCTGGGCATGGACATTGCACCACTCATCAGGCCATGTTGAGGTGGCATCCCACATGCCACAACTAGAAGGACCCACAATTAAAATACACAACCCTCTGGAGGGATTTGGGGAGAAAAAGCAAAAAAAAGGGGGGGAAAAAAAGAAAAAAGAAACAAATGGGACTATATCAAACTAAAATGCTTATGCACAGCAAATGAAACCATCAACAAAATGAAAAGACAACCTAACAATTGGGAGAAGATATTTTCAAATCATATATCTGATAAGAGGCTAATATCCAAAATATGTAAAGAACTCATACAACTCAGCAACAAAAATAACAACAACCCAATTTAAAAGTGGTCAAAGGATCTGAACAGTCATTTTTCCAAAGAAGATATACAGATGGCCAACAGGCATATGAAAAGATGTTCAACATCACAATTATTAGGGAAATGCAAATCGAAACTACAATGAGATATCACCTCACACCTGTGAGAATGGCTATAATCAACAAGACAAGAAATAAAAAGTGTTGGAGAGGATGTGGAGAAGAGGGAACATGCATACACTGCTGGTGGGAATATAAACTGGTCCATTCCCTATGGGAAACAGTATGGAGATTCCTCAAAAAATTAAGAATACAACTACCATATGATCCAGATATTCCACTGCTGGGTATTTATCCAAAGAACACGAAATCAACAATTCAAAGAGATTTATGATCCCTATATTCATTGCAGAATTATTCACAATAGCCAAGACAGGGAAGCAACAAGTGCCCATCAACAGATGAATGGATAGAAAACATGTGAGATATATATATATAATGGAATGCTACTCAGCCATAAAAAAGGATGAAATATTGCCATTTGCAACAACATGGATGGACCTTGAGGACATTATGCTAAGTGAAATAAGTCAGATGGAAAAAGTCAAATACCATATGATTTCACTCATATGTGGAAGACAAAACGACAAAAAAAAAACATAGATATAGAGAATAGATTGGTGGTTAGCAAAGGGGAAGAGGGGAGAATGGAGGGTGAAAGGAGTAAAAGGGCATGTGTAGGATGATGGATGGTAATTAGACTGGGTGGTGAACATGATGTAGTCTACACAGAAATCAAAATATAGTGATGTACACCTGAAATTTATGTGATGTTGTAAACCAATGCTACCTCAATAAAAATAAATGAATAAATAAATGCCATAAAAAAATAAAATGATGATAGATTGATAGTGGGAAAAAATGAGTAAATGAGTTCAGCAAGATTGCAGGGTACAATATACGAAAATAAACTGTATTTCCATACACTAGCAATGAATAACCCAAAAATAAAATTAAGAAAATAATTTTATTTACATCAAATAGAATAGGATCAAAAATATAAAATGGCATATAGCAAATAGCATCAAAAATAAAATACATAGAAATAAATTTAACAAATGAAGTATAAAACTTACACTGAAAAATATAAAAAATTGTTGAAAGAAATTTAAAAAGACTTAAATAGAAGAAAAGGCATCTCACATTCATAGATCAGAAGACTTAATATTATTAAGATGGCAATACTTCCCAAATTGATGCAGAGATTTGACACAATCCCTATCAAAACGCCAGCTGACTTCTTCGCAGAAATTGACAAACTGATCCTAGAATTAATACGGAAATGCAAGGGACACAGAATAGTCAAAACAATCTTTGAAAAGTTTTGTGACTTCAAAACTTAATTCAAGACAATATGGTGTTGGTATAAGGACAGACAAATGGACCAAGAGACTAGAATTAAGAATTCAGAAATATATCCTTTCATTTAGGATCACTTGATTTTTACCAAAGTGCCAAGAAAATTCAAGGGGGTGAGGAATATTCTTTCCAACAAGTTGTGCCAGGACAACAGGATATCCACATGCAAAAGAATTAAGTTGGATGCCTACCTCACACCATACACAAAAATTAACTCAAAATGGATCACAGACCAAAATGTAAGAGCTACCACTACAAAATTCTTGGGAAAAAAACAAGAGTAAATCTTTATGATCTTGGTTTAGGCAATGATTTCTTAGATACAACATCAAAAACAAATGATTAAAAAATAGATAAATCGAATTTAATCAAAATTAAAAACTTTTATACTTTAAAGGATACCATCAAGAAAGTGAAAAAACAACCCACAGAATGGGAGAAATATTTGCAAACCATTTATCTGACTTTATGTATCTAGATGACAGAAAGAACTCTTACAGACCCAGCTAAAAATAAGTAAAGGATCAAAATAAACTTCTTTTCAAGGAAGACATACAAATGGCAAACAACAACATGAAAAGATGCTCAACATCACCAGACATAAGGGAAATTCAAATCAAAACCAGAATGAAATAGCACTTCATATGTACTAGAATGGCTAGAATCAAAAAGTGTTGATGAGAATGTGGTGAAATTGGAGCCCTCACACATTGCTCATGGAAATGTAAATGGTACAGCCATTTTGGAAAACATTTTGGCAGTTCCCTTAAAGGTTAAACATAGAGTTACAAAAAGACCCAGCAATTGTGCTACACTCCTTCCGCAGTTGTGATTGAAAGATTGTGTTTTTCTCCTCATCTCTGTTATGTTGACTCATTACTAATTACTCTTCTTGGTTCATTTTTACCTCTTTCATGCCCTTGGCGTGACTGGGAATTATTTCCCAGTCCATGTTTCCTGAGATATCTTCACTTTAGAAGACAGAAGTATCTTTTGGGGGACAAGCATCCTCAATGGCCTCCAGCCATAGGATTTTCTTACTTGTTACCTGTCCTCATTATTTGCCACTTGGCAGTCCATGAAGATGGTTCAGACTGATCTCAAAACAAATTTTTGCTACTGCTGATGGCATCCAGGCCTTCTCTACCACCAGGCAGCTCTCTTTGAGGTTCTTTGTTGACCATCACCCACCACTTTTTCCACTGTGGCCTTTCCAAATCTTTGCAGTGCTTCTCAAATGGCCAACCATTTCCACCTCATTTTCAGTAAATAATTTTACTGATAAAATGTAAGTCGTTAAACATGAACGAGCTTTTCCAACTTTGTTCCACTCTCAGGTACTTTGTCCATACCACTTGGTTTCCTAATCAATTGCACGTGTAGGTCTCTCTTCTACTAACTTTATGCTAGATGCCTTAAGGTCAGGGAACGTGACATTTTCATGGTATTTATTCACCTAGTCCAGTGCCATTGCACTTAGCAGACAGTTATCCATGTATTGCATAAATGAATAAATGAATGAATATGCAGCAATGGAAACAAATTCTTTAACATGGAAATCCTAGACCCAATCTATTTCATTGGGATGCCAATCCACAAGGGTCATTCAGTAGAGTGGGAAGATAGGCCCAAACCAGGTTCTGTCACATTCTACCACATTCTACACCACTTGTCTTCAGGCCAACAGCTGTGTAACCTGGTCCTGAAGTGAAAACAGGGATTTTCTAGGGATGTCATTTCAGAGAATTGTAAGCGATACATCACACAACATTTTTGGTTGCGAAAGAGTTCTTTGTGGTTGCTCACAGAAGTTACGTAGCTGATTTCAAAGTTCGTTTCGGTTACCTCCATGCCAATTATCCACTACTTTCCTTAAGATTTCTATCAAAATCTAGAAAACGACCCCAGTTTCTTGTAAGGACATTTTGAGAACTAAAATAGCTGACTTTGTTTTATTTTCATGACAGATATATTTGTTTCTCTTCTCCCTTTTCTCCACACCCGAATACCCACGTAAACATAGTTTAATAATGTCATTTGCTCACTAGAGCCCATATTTAGCTATTTACAAAATAAGCTTCAAATCATTCCTATAGATTTTACATCTCTGCCGCTGCAGGGACCTCTCATACATTCTCTGAAACCACAAAAAGCCACTAAATCTGCTTAAGCAGTCCTGGAAAGGATGGTACAGGTTGGGGCCCATTTCTCCCATGGGATATTAAGTTACCAGTGAGAACACTATTTGCTTTTCGGCATATTCAAATTCTGACTCAAGCGTGTGAACAGAGTGACCAGGTCAGTGAGGCTCCCTAGCTTACACCTCTGAAGACATGAAGCACTCACTTGCAAGTGTCGCCCATGAGGCAGCAAGGGCAAGTCACCTGGTGGTGGCAACGAGGTGAAGATTTAAGGATCCACACAGCAGCGCAGTCAATAGACAGCCGGTCAGCCAGGCAGCAGACTCAGACCTGGCAGGCTTTCCTGGAGTCATTCCTCTGACAGTCTACGATTTGGCACATTTGCTTGCTTTTGGCAGCAGTGCAAAGGGCATATTGATCTTCAAAAGCCACTTTGGCTGTTGAAGGAAAGAATCAGTCTCCTGATACATTTCTCCCCCTGGTGCATTTCTTCTTCACCCTGGATATTTCACCCCGAGGGGCTCATTTTTCTTTTATGTGAGGAACTCATCCTACAATGACCTTTTGACAAAATAAATCCTCTTCAACTTAAACTAAAGTGATTTATCTCAGGGAAAGACTGGAAGTGATGGTAAAGTAAGGCAAGGTAACTTCTCAAGAAGGTGGACAGTTCCTGCGTCCTGAGGTTGCCATCTGATTTGGGCAAGGGGAAGGTGGGGCTTATTAATGACTTCATAGGTGAGGGCACTTCTCTTTCAAAGAGTATTTTGTGCTTCCGGATTGATTCTCAGAGGTTAGCAATCCGATCTTCAAGGGCCACACCAGCATGGAAAGTATAGGCCTCTATTCAAATGTGCATATATAAAAATATTTCTAAAGTACTAATTATGACATGGTGTCACTTACAAGTCAGCTTCCCTTACTAGGTTGTGATTTCCTTGCAGTCAGGATCTATCTTACTCACTTCTGTGAGTTTAATGCCTCTCTTGGAGCCTGGCACATAATAGAGTGCACTCAATTTGTTGGCAAAATAAATAAATGATATAAACAAATAAACTCGTAAAAATTATTTAGAATTTAGCAATAAAGTCTTCAAACGTTTCGGTGACCAGCAACCTCTTGCTCACAAGAGTAACATCTAAAATAACCACAAATGAACCGCTGGCCATTATGGTGGAGTTGATTGGTCTGCTAGAGTTGAAATAGAAAGCTCCTGCCACAGGAGGCACGGGTAACAAGCCTTACCTTGTTCTCACCAGGGAGTATAAACACCAGGGAGAAATTCTCTGAGTTCTCCCTCCTGGATCCTTGTTTCTAAAAGACCATAAAGTCACCAACTAGCGTGTAAAGTAAATCATGCTTCCAATTTACATATTTTTAAATGGCCCTGTGGATTTTAACTTTATCTTAGCAAATGCAACAGTTGAATGAATGAGAAGAGAATCTAACCCAGTTTACTGCTTAGGCCTAATTCTGAAATCATTCATTTAAATAAGATGGCCTGCATTTCTTTGTCCCTTAACAGAGCTTCCCCATACAAATAAAAGGGGAGGGGTGCATGATGGCTACCTCCCACACCCACAAGTGGAAAAAAAGTGGATAAACACAGTGAGCAAGAATCCACATTGCCCTAGCTTTCATTAGGAATCATTTGCTCATAGTGAGCTTACTTTCTTTGAAAGTTTGTGTTTGCTGCACCTAGAAAAGTAAAACGAATGGCATCCAGGTGAAATAAGTAATTGCCTCTGCATGACATATGTTAACATTCGACACCATTTTTTTGTATTCATTGTCACCAGCTTAAACATATGTTGCCAAAGAGCCATTCATTGCGAATAAGCCAGCTGACAGCTATAAGGTGTGTCTGCAAGAGCTTCAATGATTTACTTACAACACGTGCTGAATACACATCACCCCCACGTTTCCTGGAGTTTAATGCAGGAGAAAGGAACTCCACTAAAATGCAAAATCAATCATTTCAAGGGCAAAAAGTAACTTTCTTTGTGAGCATAAATAAGTGCTGCTCAGCACTCAAATGGGATGAAAAATCATTGTTCAGAATCAATGGCCATCTTTGTGGAGAATTACAGAAGCTTTATAACTTGTTAATAGACCTGAAAGTCCACAGAAGCTTAAACTCTTCCCACTCACCATTTCTGCAAACCTATGGAAATTACCAGCATGCAATTACCTTTCTCAGGCTTTCCTGAACATTTTTAGGATCACCTCCTCCTGATGCTAATCACCCATTCAGGTCCATTTCAGCTTGTACAGACCTGACACTGGTCCATTATTGTCAATGCTGGGAGATGGGTTGAAGAGTTCACAATGAAAAGCAACAGTCAAACCATTGAAATCTACATAGTCACAGATAAGAACCAATTACTTTTCTGGCTGTTAGGGTTACCCTCAACTCATTTTTAAGAATGAAATAAGAATCCATTGTTGATCTAGCTTCCCCACTCTCCAAGCTGGGTTTTGATGCTATTTCCTTGAGAACCTTACTTTAATTACCCTTTCTTAGTCGTTGCTGTGACTCTTGTTCTTAACCATCCCTTACATGTTCAATTCTTTCCAGATAAAACTCAAAAAATTTCCTTTCACCCAGTTTCCTATTGGCTCCACCTACCTCTCATTCTCTCAAATTTGCTTTTTTTCTCCCTACCAACATTTTTCAGAAATTGGTCTCTATTCCTGCCTCTCCCCTTTATCTTCTGCTTACTCCATAGTTCCTGAATTCTGGCTTCACTGCCAAATGCCCTGTGTAGCTTTCTAAAAATGCAGATGACAGATGTTCAGGCCTCTCTTCTGAAAATCCCAGTTCAGTACATCTGGGCTAGGTATTGGAAATTCCTTTGTTGTTAAATTTCCACAAGTGATTGCTAGCCACAGTGAGGGTTAAGAAAAGTGGCCTTAGGCTTTGCAATCTGACTTCCACTCCCACCATGAATTTTCTCTTGAATGTCCCTGATAACCTCTTGATCACCAAATCCAACCATCTTTGCTCAGCACTCATCCTCCTGCAGCATCGGCCCTGATGAATACCACTCTTCTGGCTCTCTAGTCTTTGTTTCATCTTTGTCTCCTTCCCCAATAAAATTCCTCCTCTGAGATCCTCCATTGAAGGCGTTCTTCAATATTTCATCCCAGGCTTTCCCTTTCTATTTACTCCCCTGGCAAAGGCAACCTCAGTACTCCTATGCATCCAGACTTCTAAGTTCCAGATTTGCTCTCATTACTGTTAAAAGCAGAGCACATAGCCAGAATTCCCTGTCCCTGAGGCCACTATAAGGGCAGACATGAAAACTTGAGGTTTCAATCCTTCTTGAACATCGGAAATACTTGTGGAACTTACTGAAAATGTACACGTGCAGGTCCTACTGGCAGAAATTGATTCAGTAGGTCTGATGTGAGGCCCTGTCTATAATCTGTATTTTTTTTAAAGGTGCATAGATAATTGTGATGTGCACCAAGGGTTCAGAAACCTGCTAAACATTGTGATCAGAAGGCCAGCAACGTTTACCCTGAAGGATTCCAACATTCAAGAAAAAATCTAAGTGCCATTCCTTGAACTATTAATGGCAATTGTGACTTGTCATGTCAGAAGCAGAGTCAGGGAGAAAATCTAAGTCCACCCAGGTAACACCATGGTATGGCTTTCCTGAATACAACCTGACTCCTTCTCTCCCTTTAAGGCCAGTCTCAGTACATCATTCCATCCAAACAAATTCAATACCAAAGCCTCGAAGAGTGACGCTCCTTGATTAAGTTTACTGAGAAAGAGGAGGTTACGTCTCATCTTATACAGCAAAACTTGATTTTTAAAAAATCTTTTTTAAACATTTTTATCCTAAAGTTACACTCTGAAGCAACCACCAAAATAATCTCACTCCTCTCTTTTTCTCTCTCCCTTTTGACAGTTTTTTGTTGGCACTAAGTCACTAATCTTTTAAAGCCAACACTTCTGAAAGCCTTTCCCCTGTGGGAAACGTCAGCCTCTGGTGATGGTTACGGCAGCCATGGCAGCCATCTTTACCTGGACCCAAGACCTTCCTGGCACTGTGCAGGTCCTCTGTGGTATGTCCTCCAGGAAAACACGGGACAGGCCTATCAGAGGCAGGAAGTTGTAGGAGAGAGTTGATAACTAAGCAATGGGCATCTGTGAGGTCCAAAAGAGAACAATTAAGAAACATCAAAGAGTAAAACTAAAAAGAGGATTGATTACCTATTAGGAAAAGTGTGCAGAGAAATTTGATGAAAAGTGAAGAATGAGGTGAAAGAATGCAAAGCATTAAAACAAAAAATTAGATCTATGGAGAACAGAAGGCTGAGTTGAATAGGGGAAGGATCAAAGTATAGAAAAGAAGAAGAAGAAGCTAAGACCAATGTCCTAAGAAAATAGTTATTGCTGAAAGCATTAAACAATCTTCCCATCTTGACTGCGTACTTGTCAATAGCCGGAACCAAGTTTCATTTATCTGCGTGTAGAGCCTGGTTTGTACGTTGGTGGATGGATGGAGGCCTGAACAAATGTATGAATTACTGATAAGTGATCTGGACTCAATTATACTGATTTTGTTGACACAACTTCAGTAATTTATTTTAAACGACATGGTATCACTCAAAATCATTTTACCAACTTACTCCCCTGTGACACTTCCTTTGTGTCTTTAAAAAAGTCAGAAAAATTGTGTGTGTGTGTGTATATGTGTGTGTGTGTGTGTGTGTGTGTTACTGGCGAGCCATAATACTCCCTATCACCTTCCCAAATAATCACATCCATGTTCAATAATACAACCGCAAACTTCTCAGCACTTACAAATGTTGCACAAAGCCTAGGAAAATAAGACGTTAGCCATCTCATAAATAAAATGCTGACTATTTAGATACAGTCAAATCAATATCGTTTTCACAAATGGATTCAAATTACTAATATATGTTTGCATGTGGTCTTTCAGTACACAATAAAATGGCAGTGCAAATACCAGGTTAATTTTAATAAATACTATTTGTTTAGATTCTGGACTATGTTATAAAATCAATAAGAATTTGTCAAGCTAATTAAAATGACAAAATAGAGACCCATGCACTAAAATAGTCATGCAAAAGTGTTCATCTTCTGCATTAAACATAAAGTGACATATAAATTCTTTATTCTGAAGATGTATCATCAAATTTGATTTGAATATAGGTGATTCAGTGCTTTTGCATACCATGTTGGCTGACTATTCTATTCTGTGTAAGAGTCAAGGTGTTAATTTTAATGTCCCTCTGATTCAGAAACTACATCCTGCTAACGATGCTAAAATATTACTGCTATAGTGCCCTATTTCTGAAATTTGGGTTATCTTTGACCTAAGGTGATTCAATGCCTATCTCTTAACTTTCAGGTACACAATACTACACTATTCTAAAAGCACAATAAGCTCACCCCATTTGGAGATGGCTATGGCCTCAGGTTCTATTAGCCTGATTCCACTAACGTTCAAATTAAAAATTCTCCTTTACTCATCAAGCATTCTTTGGATAAAATTCGGCTTTCCTTGTATACCAGTTTATACTCTAACAAAGTCTAACTTATAAGTTACAATAACCATCATAACTGTCACACAGACCAGAATGTCTGCATCGGCACAACTCTTACTGACACATATTTTAGTCAGTATGACAGTTATAGTTTTAATTGTCCATTAGTAAATTGGCATTCTGGTTTTTAAAAAATAAATTACTTTCTCATTTGCCTTTGTTCATCTTGCTGTGAAACCACCTGGAGTGAGGATCATCTTGCAGCAAGTGATACTGACATTGCTCCTTGCGGGCTGACACATATGGTGCCAATGGCAAGAGCAATTAAGGACATGGATAAAAATTAGGTGGCTGGGGGAAAGCAAAAGAGGAACAATTAAGTTGTTGGAAGACACTCCCACCAGGAAACAATGAAAAGCAGTGCGGTGCCCCATTAATTCTTTCATCACTCTGAAGAACCCAGGAAAGCTGACTCTAAAACGAATTCCAAAATCAGGTAATCTTAAAAAAAAACAAACAGAAAAACCTGATTCTCTAAGACTGTCTCAATAACTCCTTCACACAGTCATTTCTTTGCTTTGGTTGATCCATGGCAAATCTGGCTTTCCTTCAACTTTATGGTAGTAGTATAGGGAAGGAAAAAATCTCCTCCACCCTCTTAGGGTCTCCAGCTGAGCCTAAGAAGTAAACTGACATAAAACAGATGAACAGGAGAAAAACATACATGTTTTGTTAAATGTTTACCTCTACATGGTGGCCTTCACAAGAGAATGAAGACGAAGAAGTGACCAGAGCAGGATGCTTTTACACATTTTAGACAAAGAAATGTTATTTTTGTGAAGAAATGACAAGACAAAGAGGTTTGGGCAAGGGGCAGTAAATCGTGGGGAAGTGACTAGGAGATATCTTGGGGCGGGGGGACTAGTGGAAGATAAAGGTTATTTTAGTAAATGTACAGATCCGTTTCAGCGTTGATTCCCAGTCTCTGGTGATAAGATGTTCTCCTCTTCCTGGTATAAGGAGGGACCTTCCTCAGGGAGGTTCTATGACTTGTTTCCAGGCAGAACAGGGTAAGTCAGAGAGCCCTTCCTGCATTGCTCTTTCTCAAATGCCTTCACCTCAAAATACTCCGTTTGCCAAAGCGGCCTGTTGTGTGGTAGCATGTCCTCAAACCCTGCAGGGGCAGTAGATATGTTATTTAGATTGATTGACAGCTCACCTAGCTCTAGTTTACAAATAGTCAAGCTCCTTCTAAATACAACCACCACCTCTATTTAGAGAAAGACTGAAGAAGGTCTTTATTTCACTCAAAAAGTCTCTTTCCAGTATGGAGTAAGAGAGAATGACTTTGTAGAAATACTGGCTAGCTTTTACATTCAACAGAATCAGTTCCGGATCCTTTGAAATGAATTCACAATACCTCAAACATTGTCCCACTTAATATAAGTACATTACCAAAACAATCGCCTAGGCCAAAAATAATTTAAATTGTTATCCATGCTTCTGATCTTCTTTATTAAGAAAACAACCATCTATTGTTCCCAAACAATCTGCTACATAGGTTGCTGGACTGAGGTACTGCTCTGTAGCAGAAAGAATGGGATAGTGATCATAATCATAATTAGAGAGGCTATCATTTACTAAATGCCTATTACATACCAGCATTATTCTAATTACCTTACATGAACCATTTTGTTTTTACACTACCTAACAAGATATGTTCTGTTATTAATTTCTCCATGTTACAAAAGAAGAAACTGAGGGAAAAGAAAGGTTGTATGACTTGTCCAAGGTCACAACAAGGTAAGGTAAGTGGTGAGGGTGAGATTTGAACCCAGGCTGTTTACGAGTCTATACTATTAGACATTGTGCTACAGATACTGAAAAAAAAAAAAAAAATGCAAGGGAGGTGGTAGGGAGAGAGGGACAGAAATACTAATTCTCATTCTTTTAGTAACTACTTACGTAACTTTGGACAAATGCTTCGGTTCTCTAGGCTCTTGCTATGCAAAGCATGGTTCTGCCACAGCAGTATTTGCATCAGCTGGGAGCTTGTTAGAAATGCAGAAGCATAATCTGCATGTCAACAAGATCTCAAGGTGATTTACATGCAAACTAAATTTTGAGAAACACAGCTCTAGGCCTTATCAGGAAAATTTGAAAGCTGGTCTGGATGTTATTAACAGTCTCTTTCAACCTAAAATTCTATATATGTACACGTGACTTCAAATATGCAGGTGTCTAACATGTTCATACGTGATCAAAATCAAATGCTGGATATTATCCATATCTGGGAAAAATAGTTTGCAAATTCATCGTAGTCTTTGGGTACATAGCTTGTCAAGGTTAGATTACATGGCCTCTGCTGATTGAAGCTACTAATATTAAAACAAGTGAAAAGGTTTTTGAATTTTGATGTTTGAATTTCATGTTGACGTTTTTCATAATAGAGACTTATATTCAACCAACATTGCAAAGTTGAGTACAACTGTAGTTTACTCATAAGTAGGACTTAAATAATTGTCTTCAAAAGGAGTGTTAGCAAAATGTTGAATCTTCTGCATTGTTTTTCCCTAATGAAGACTTTAATTAGCATTCCCGTCTTTCAGTAAAATATACAGTCAATGCCCCGTTTTCTTTTTCTTCAACCCCTTAATCACATGTTTTTCCATTTTGCACTAATGACAATTAACTTCTGGAAGTTATTGAATTTTACAAATGACCACGAGGAAATAAAGAGCAACTAGGCTATGACATCACTATCTATTCTAATATTTTAATAAGTAGATGTATTTTAATTATTAACGATACTTCGTAAGATGCCAGTAAATGCTTTCTAATGCTTTTTGTAAAGGCAATGAAGTCTTGATAATTTCATATCCGACTATCATTCCTTACTATTAAATTGTTCACTAGAAATGTAAAGTGATACTGCTGATGGGATTATGAGAATTAGATTTTGGAATCAGTAAAGTCTGAGCCATTGTATGGCTACAATTTCTGTAATTAATTATCCCAGAAAGAACTTCATTTTGTTGCATGCTGATGTCGCTGCTTTTAGATTGCTCCTTGGAATGACCTTCGTCAACATGTTGATCGTCAGTAAAAACCAAATGCCTATTTTCATGTCTGCTCTAATGACTGGTTAGTTTGGGGGAAACGCTAACTCTCAGTCTTCCGGTAACCACTTGTGTGACTTTGGACAAATCATTTCAATTTTCTAGGCTCATGCTATTTAAAGCAGAATTCAGTTCTAGGCTCTTGCTAGTACCGGGTCCCCAAATCAGTGAATGCCCCACATGACAACAGTTGGCCCTCTTTACTCCCTGTTCACCCATAAAAAGATCCGTGGTTGGGGAATTCCTCCATATTCGTCCTGGTGTCCCTGGCTTATACTCCTGGATTCATTATTGGACTCTCTGACTCTCACTTGTCCATTTGGATTAATGTGCTTATATGACCTGCCCACTGTTAAGTTCGTTTTCTCCCCAGGCCACTGCCTACCTAATCAGCCTTTTCAGCCCCATACACTCCTCTAGGCTCCTGTTGTTTGGGGGGAAGGAGGATCAGATGGAAAAAAATCTATACATTGTATTTTATGTATTCTTTACTGTCTTGGTCCATGCTATAACAGAATACCATACACTGTGTGGCTTATAAACAAGAAAAATTTATTTCTCACAGTTTTGGATGTTGGTAAATCCAAAATCAAAGCACCAGTAGATTTGGTGTCTGGTGAGAGCCCACATTCTGGTTCATAGACAGAGGCTTTTCACTGTGTCCTCACATGGTAGAACGAGGGAGGGAGCTCTCCCGGGTCTCTTTCATAAGGGCACTAATCCCATTCATGAAGGCTCCACCCTCATGACCTAGTCACCTCCCAAAGGGCCCATTTTACACTATCACGTTGGGGATTAGATTTCAACATATGAATTTGAGGGCCAGGTCGGCGGGTGGGGCGGGAGACACAAACATTCCGTCTATGGCATTTACATTCAATTTTAAGACTTTTAGAACTTTATGTTAAGTAAAAATAAGATACAAAAAGACCACAAAAGGGAGACTCATAAGCATTTTTTGAACAACTAGTACTTTAAATTTAAATTAATTAGAATTAAATAAAATTGAAAATTCAGTTTCTCAGTTGCACTAGCAACATTTCAAGTGCTTAATAATCATAAGTGGCTAGTGTCCGCCATGTTGGGCAGAGCAGATACAGCATTCACATCAGTGAAGAGAGTTCTAGACTGAACAGTGGTGCTCTAGATACTTTGTATAACTTTTTCATTTACTCCCAAGGGTAAGTTTACAAGTAAGACATTATCCTGAGGCTTACACATGAGGACTCAGAGACAGAAGGACTCAGGGGGCTCACCCAGCTATCAAGCGAAAGAGTCAGAATCAGAATTTAGAGTCATTCGTACTCAAGATTTAAATACAGATCTGTCTGACTCTAACTTTCTACTATACTAGATTCTACACTCCTGATTGCTAACGGTATGAACGTGCACCTTAGAATATAATTTTGTCATTAACCATCTGTTTCAATCCTCTGGTTTTATATATGAGACCAGAAAAGAAAACTATTTCTAAGTCCAAATACTAGTCAGCGACAAAGTGCTAACATTTCGCAACATTGTCTCCCATATTGCTATATCTCCTCTCCCTTGGACCTAGTCTGAAGATAAAGTGGTAGAGAAAATAAGAGAAAAGAAATTACTATTTCCTGAGTCTTAACTTTATTCTAAACACTGTGTTGGTTTGTAAAACAAGAAGGCTGGGAAGTAGATATCAACCTCATTTTGCAAACAAGGAAACGAACATAGAGATTGTGTGGTAGGTTGATTCCCTCGAGCCTCTCCCGTATTTTGAGCAGTGATTTGTCCTAATCCTCAGGATCAGTGGCTTTGGATTTAATTTGACTTCCTTTGTCATCATTTTCCTACATGTATTTACTGAATCCCTCATACACTGCCTTGATATCTCACACAGAGTGGCAACAAGCTAATCCCTATGATGTCCATAGTCTTGTCATTTTCAGCGTCATCCAGAAGAAGATGTCTCTTTAGAAAGATGACGTTGGCCTTATGACTTAGCCGTAGTGATAATACCTGGCAATACTGGGGTGCTACCTTGAGGGATGCAACATATACTCTAGGCCTGCAGTCTAAATAGATCACTGTTTCTTCAATGGTTAGAATATAAGGACTCTGGGAAGCCACTTGGGTAGGTGGAGATGGTGCTTCTCATGAATGTACCTTCATTTGCAAAATAATTGCTTCCTGACCAATATTTTAAACTCTATTGATTTAAGATTTTAGTGCCCCAAAGAGGAATGCTTCTCCCTAGAAGACAAATACTGATTCTCTTGCATTAGAAGGCAAGTCTTCCATATGCCATTTCAGGAGTGAAGGAGGGAAGGGAAGCAGATGATGGTTTTTGCTGGGGTATGTCTCGCTGCATGGGGGAAGTAAGGTGGCTGCTTCCCCAAGGGACGTGGAAGGATAGCGTTGGAACCTGAGGAACCTCCATAGGGCAGCTCCCTGAACTATGATGCCAGTGGCAAAGATTCAGAAGACCACAATTACCTTATACATGCTGAATCACAAGGGCCTTTAGGAAATGAACTTTTCTCTGGTTCAGTTTATTTTTCTTACAACCAAAAGAATATTAACTAATATACAGAGCCTATGCCAAATTCTTTAGAAAAGTTATTACACTAAATCTTGACTTAACTCCCTGTGATGCCAGGAATCACCCTCATTTCATAAATGAGGAAATGAATGCAGTTCCTAAATTTACACAGCTAAAGAGTAAGTGGCCAACCTGAGATTGGACCTCAGGTCTTATTGACTTCAAGGTTCCTATTTTCTCTACTACTTCACTCCTGGAGGAAGGGGAGCTAGGATCGTAATGTGGTCTACATATCTAATTTTAAGACACCTGGAAACCAGGTGTCACACAAGGTCAATCAGAACACTGGAGCAGATTCCAAAGGTCATTTAGGATGCCATGCCTCTTCTTGGAGCATTAAGTATGATGGGGAAGTGATTTATAAAAAGAAAAGAAAGAAAGAAAAAGAACCACCAACACCAAAATAGTATTTTACACTATATAAGGAAAAGTCAATTAATTTGCATAACTTCTGAATCATAAATTTTCAAATGAAATGTGATGTTATTTCTAAGCACATAATGGAATTGAACGAGGCCAAGAAACAATGCCTGGAAAAGGTCATAGCTTGCTAATGAGTAGAAGGATTTATAATTACCATATCAAAAGAGAATTCAAATGGCAAGTCTCTGATTACACGCAACCACACTGTAAAACGTAAAGTAGATGCTTCTAAAATTGTTAAAAACAGTTTGTTCTCTTATATAATTAAGGAATTTATCTCATAACTTTATTTGCAGCATGAACTTAGTTCTAAATCCTTTCAAATACTTAACATACAAGTAACCATCCATCCAAGCTCTGACTAAATTATCATACATTTTAAATTAATCTGATTTAAGATTTTATTGTAAGTTCAGCTTTTCATTAGCTCTTCACAGATATCTCTGAACATAAATACTTGAAGTCCTTGAAATTTATTAACACATTGTAACATTTGATTAGGCTATCTATCTTCTGATCTTCAGCCAAGTTAATCCTGAAATAAAGCTAACACAGAGAAACCAAGAAAACAAAATCATCTTCAAAACGTCTAAGAAATTGTGTTCAACGACACAGGGATGTTCTCCAAGGGCTATCCGAATGCCGTGTATTTTGATAAATTGAAGAAATGAACAGATAAAATTTGGAACTACTAAATCAGAACAAACAGAACATTATTGGTGCTATTTGGTTAAATATATGCCAGATGATTAAAATATTTCCCTATCCTAATTACAATTCATTTTAAATCTAATTTTGAAGCCTTATGCTGCTCTCTAATTGTGTCATGTGTTTTTGTTTTCTCTTAAATAGATTATAAGTTCTTTAAAGAATTATGTCTTATACTCGTGTTTCCCTACAATGCCTACCACAGTGCCAAGTAAACAACAGATTAGGAATAACGAATAAGTCTTATTTCCCATCTCCACTTTAGTGGCAATGTCTGCCTGTGGAAGTACACTGAGAAAGGTTAGACGAGAATAGACCCCACCAAGACAGACTGCAGATAATTGATCAGTGAAGTCTGCTCTGAGCTCAAGAGGAGGAAGAAACAGTTGCACACCACCTATTTTTCTGTCTCACTAGTAGACATTCGTTTCATACTTGTTGAATGAATGAAAAATGTAAACAGGGAGAAAAGAATGATGTCGATCAAATTTTCCCATTCAGTTTAATTTTCATCCACATTCAACAAAAATTATATTGCATGTAAGTTCATTAGTAAGCATCAACAAACTTTGAAATTTAAAGGAAAAGCAACTAGCGTACAAAATCATGAGAGAGACTTTGTGCTCATATCAGTTCTATTCTTTCAGATCCTTTATTCAGAACTAATTCACCTGAAATCTTCACACCTTTACCTAGAAAATAGCAAGGCCAAGGATTCTCAGAGCTAAATATGTATGCACAGAAGTGTACACAATGAGGCTCGCTCAAGGGCAAAAATACTTGTGCCAATGGGCACAGGTTGCCTCACCAGAACTAAAGGCTATCCTACTGGTACTCTTTGAAAGGGCAGAGGTTCTGACAAAGCTAATGTTTACTAACCCTAAGTAACCTTTGGTGTTCTTCTTGCCTCAGTAGCTGGTAGTTGTTCTAGTAAGAAGAGAATAGATATAATTACATCTACCCCACACATACAATATATACACTTCTACCCTGACTTGCACACCTCTAAGCCATGAACATGCCTGTGTCTATGATTTGTAGAAGTTTGGGGGAAAGTCAAGTTTCCCATTCTCAGTAGCTCTTTGAATATCCTATTTAGTGATAAGAAAAAGGTGGAACTAGATTTTGCTGTTGTTTGTATTTTGTATTATGGAGGAGGGGCATCAAGATGTTGTTCTTGAGGCAATTTTTTACAAAAAATAGGTTGGCAAGGGGCTGGCCCTGTGGCCGAGTGGTTGAGTTCATGTGCTCCGCTGCAGGCAGGCCAGTGTTTCGTCAGTTCGAATCCTGGGCGCGGACATGGCACTGCTCATCAAACCACGCTGAGGCGGCATCCCACATGCCATAACTAGAAGGACCCACAACTAAGAATATACAACTATGTACCAGGGGGCTTTAGGGAGAAAAAGGAAAAAAATAAAATCTTTAAAAAAAAATAGGTTGGCAAAAATATTTATTCATCTAGTAGCACCTTTCCAATACAGGAAATTTTTGAAAGATCATAATTCTACATTTCAGCCCACTTCAATATCTCATAAAACCTGAATACTTACACAAGCGGCAAAGGATTCTATCTAGTGAGGTGTATTTAAATTCAAGTAGCATGTTGAGCAATTAGGGGTTAGTTATTCTAGTCATAGTTGTGTAAAACTCTCAGTGTTTAGGCTAAGAAATACAGGAAGTTTTAAAAAAAAAAAGCATGGATGTGCCTTATAGAAAATGATTAAAAACTGTGAATTTGGTGCTAGTTGTCTATCCATAGCACCTGCTACCTGACACTGTGGAGTTTACTCTAAGCGAGGTGGGTGGCCAAAACAATCCACAAGGCCACTGGATTTGACCCCAATTATCTTTTATTGTAAATAGGCCATATGTCAAATTCCAAGATAAATTGGAAACATTTGATCTATCTCCTGTTCCTAGATTAATTTTAAAGAATCATTCTCTGTTCTAACAGATCCTTTATTTGGGCTGCCTTGCTCTTAAGTTTTAAAAAAAAAAAAAGACCTAAAGGATTCTACCTTTAAGAATACTTCTGGAAGAAGAGAAATGAATGGTCAGAACACATTTCAGAGAGAAATGGTAGGAAGTGAGCTTACTCAAAATTTAAAATAATGACCAATACCCTCCACTCAGTTTCTTCATAGGAATCTGTTCACCAAGCAGAAAAAGATAACTAAGAAAATATTTATTAGCATGCTTAACCGAGATGGATGCTTTAACAAATCTCCTCATTTCCCCATGCAAATCACTGCTCTATCCATGCAAACCAACACAAATAAATATATCACACACGAAAAATAATAGTTTTATGAGCCTTTGAGGTATATTTGGAACTACGCTTCCTTAAGACAGACTATTAAACCACTGAAAAGATCCTGATTTATTCAAAAATGAAAATAATAGTAATGTAAGCCACCATGACCTACAACCAAATAGATTCTGCATGAGAGATTCAGGACAATGTGATTTTCATAAAACAATTTGGCATTGAAAGTAAACAGCCTAGCGAAATAAAATCCAAATGCCCGTCCCCTTCCCAAAAACTCATGATCCTGAACAATTTAATATGTACTTCTGAATGTTGCACACAAGTAATCTGTTGGGGAAAGAAGTTCTGTAGAAATCAGTGGTTTTTTTCCTCAAATTAATCAGAATGGAATGAGATTTTTAAAAGTCTAATTTTGAAGGGTTTTGTCTATTTAGTAAAACACCCCTGAAGTTAGAGAATTTATTGGTACAAAGTGTGTTTATTCTGTTTTTTCTTTTTTTGGAAGACTATTCTGTAGGGGTTTGTCTGCCAGATTAACTGCCCTTGGAACCATGGATGTGGCCACTTTTGCGCTCATTCGTATATGGCAGAGCTCTAGTTCCAAAATCAGAGTTATTGTTTCCACTCCACAGACAACACAAACAATAGCTTCGAGCAGTGGAAAGATGAAACAGAGCTGAAGAGGGGAAGAGTGAGAACAGCAATAAAGGGCTGAGGGAAGGAAAGAAGATCACTGTGACGGAAAGAAAACAGCACCCCGCTGCAGTCCTGTTTGACCTTGGTTGCTGGTTAATTTTGAATTTTGTGTCATGATACTGAAGAAGTGACGAGAGGTAACCGGTGAGGTAACGACCTCAAACGCCCTTCGGGTCACACTCAGGTCTCTCAGACACATTTCCACTGCCTCTCCTTCTCACTGTCCCCATGCCCCTTTCCCCTCACATGACCCCAAGACTCCTTCCTTACAAAGCAGTTTCTTTCTCCAACACCATCCTTCATTCTTTCTAAATCTATAAAAGAGCATCATTGTATGTTGAGAAAACAACTAAGAAAGAAAATATAGGAACATTTAGCTTAGCCTAAAAAAGAAAAAAATATATACACACACACACACATATAGTCAAATGAACTTTCTACTTTTCCACAATAAAGCATTAACAAGAACAAAGCAAGATCCTCACAGTATCAGTGATCATTAATGATGTATTCATTACCAATAAGTCTTAGTGTCACATTGATGATGTATCTATATAAACACCTAATTACATTATTAAATAGCCAACATGTATGATTAATTTGCTTTCCTAAGCAAGTATACATTTTTATTAAAAACTTGTTTCTAGAAAGTTTTTAATAAGAATTTCTTGTTGCATTGATACACAGGCTGTAGCCATATGAGAAGTTCATCATACTCCTTAGACTGATCCCTAAAAAAGAAAAAAAATCAAAATATTTACTGTTCCTGTGAGAACTGACCATCCTTAAAAGATAGAAAAAGACAAATGATCTCTGGACTTCTATTTATTTATTCAACCAAGCTTCAATTTTTAAAGATAATCTGAAATATATGATGTATAAAAGGTAGTTGTTCGAAACTTCAGGAAGAGAACGAGTTCTGATGGTAGTTGTTACCATCTCCGTCTCATTACCATCTCATTGGCCAGGGGAAGAAAGTACTAATCTGGGCATTCAAGGCTAGATGTAGATTAGATCTAAAATGGACAGCGTTATTATGCACAGCACAATCTTTGAGTAGCTTCTTCTACATTCTGGGCCCCAAACCAGCCTGTTCAGGGAAATGTCATATAGATGGCCACTCCAGCTCTAAATTAGAAATTACTGCTTCCCCAGGTACCTGTCTGTGATATGCCAGCAATGCCACCGGATAAATATGGGATATGGGACAAATCACTCTACTTTCTGGGTCACTCTTTATGTAGTCATGAAATGAAGATGTCTGCTGTTCCTGGATTCCAAATGAATATTGCTCAATGGAAATTAGGAAAGTTGGTCAAACCATTTTTTAGATAATCTAGTATTTATTATCAACTTGATCAATATCTGAATACCCAAGTTTTGTAATACTGATAGCCTTTGTTTCTGCCATTTTCCCTAGGTTTTTGTAATAATTGTATATTTGTCTGACCCTAAGGTGAAAAGAGGTAAAAATATGAAATATACTATTTCACTATTTATAACAGAACTCCTAAAATGTTTAGCATGGAGAAAAGTTAAAGCTAAATGTTCTAAAATGAGGTTTGGAGATTTACTATTCCCTTTATCTCTATTTTTACCTTGTATATCCAAGGACATTTAAAATTTTATTTGTACATAGTGCATTTCTAAAGTGATCAAAGCACATATGGGGCATGACCCAATTAATAATTTTAACTTCCTCATAAAAGAACAGGAGTAGATATCTACATATTGTTGTTTAAAAAAAGAAGAAAATTGAATGACTCGAATGACAAACAATAAATTGCAGAGTAATACTTCAGCTGCCCGTGTTTTTCTAGAAAGAAATGTGTCCAAATTGATAAAGCTGTTTATAAACAAAGGAAAATATTAGAAGCTGAGGGCTCTGCTTTACTTTAACCTAAGCTTCTAGGTAAAGCCTTTTCTTCACTCTGATGAGGGACACATGTCCTAATATTATCTTTCAAAACCTGTTTAAATGTTAATGAACCTGTAGAAAGAAATCCTAAATCTTCTACCTTTTTCATTGTTGTTTTGCTACATCCCCTAAAAATACTAAGTTACCCATCCACTATGACATAGCTGTCTTCACCTTAGTTCAAAGTACAAATGTGTTTGTTGAGTGCCTACCGGGTTCTGAGCTGTGTTCCAGGCACCACATCGGTAACAGAGGTGAACAATTTAATCAGAGAGAAAAAGAGCAGTTTATTTTGAATGGAGAATCAGGTGCAGGCAACAGTGTGGTGGAAGAAGAGGGGGAAAGTAGGCTGGCGCCAAAGCATAAAAGAACACATAGTCTGTGAAAATAAATTGGAAAATTTATTAGACAAAGGAGAATTATCAAAGATGTGCATGTGCGTGTGTGTCGGGGGCAGTGTACGTGGTTTTGTTGTGGTTGTCTTTGGTTTGGTTGGTTTTCGTTGTTGTTTGCCTGGAAGAAACATGATTAGATCTGAGCTTTGGGAGAATGGGTTGGGCATCCATGAGTAGGATGAAATGAAAGCAGGAGAGGCTGGTGGTAGGGTGAACAGTTCAGACATAATGAAGGTGCAAACTAAGACAATGGCAGCATAAATGGGGAAGAAGGGAACCATAGTGAAGCAAGTCATGGAAATATAATCATCCGAACTTGGCAATGGTTTGGATGTGGGAATGACAGAGGAGGCACCGAAAATAACACCTTGGTTTTGAGCCCTGGGGAGTAGGTAAGGAAGATACCTTAACTGAGATAGGGGTCTTTGAAGGGGAAATGGATGTGGAGGAAAACGAGGAGCTCCAATTAAATCTGTTGAACTTGAGGTCCCCAGAGCAGTCTGGTGTCAATGCGCAGCAGGAATCTGGAAACCTCAGGAGAGAGGATGAAATTAGAAATGTAAATCTGGGAGTTTTTTACCAGCCAAATTCCTAGAATTGACTGAGATGAGTAAATGATGAAATATTAGAGGGAGAAATATGAGGAGAGATGGGGGCTGGGAAATTAAAGACATACTGGATTTCCTGTTAATCATACACATTGAACTCAAGCTATCTCAAAGCTCACCGAGTCTTTCTTCTTCCTCACCCCTAAATGCATCCTTCCTTCCGTCACCCGCACCTCTTATATTGGCTTCATTATTCATATTCTCAGCCAAGAAAGAACTCTTATAATTCACCCTTGGCTTTCCTTGGTCCTCAAATCCTATAGATCCTGCTCCTTGGGAATCTCTTCCATCTAGCACTCTTTTTGCCAACTGAGTCCCTGAGTTTGGGGTCCTCCCTTTGTCTGACCTAAACTATTGAGATCTATTCCTAATTGAACTCTCAGTCTACAGTCCCTCCCCGCTATAGCCCATTCTCCAAATTACCTCTAAGAGGTATCTTTCTGAGATCAAATTGACTAAATCTCCACCCTATGTTAAAACCTCTGATGGCCAACTTTGAACAGAATGACATCAGTATCTGAATATGGCTTATGATGCCCATGTCTGCCTGTAGAAACGCTGATGGTCACATATCACCTCTTCTGTGAAGCTTTTCCTATTTGGTCCCTTCTTAGCACTCTCTGCAGAGCTCTATATGAAACTGAGATTGACAATTTTTGTGCTATCTGCAGCAGCTGTGAAGCAGTAAGGAGAGAGGCTAAGAAATCACAAGGCCAGTGCTTGAAAACAATCAACAGAAGCGACGTTGGAGTCCTTGAGAATAATGGTGGGAGATGATAGAGACTGGAAAATGATGACCCAATATGATAAAGGCTAAAATCCTTAATGTGGCTCTAAAGGCCTGATGATCTGACCCTGCCCACCTCTTCAGACTCATCTCAAACCATTCCCCTTGCTCTCTGTAGTCAAATCTCAGTGGACTTCTTGCAGTACCACCAATGTCCCTTTTTATGTGCTACTCCCTCTGGTGGACTCCCTCTTGCTTGCCCCGACCTGCTAACCCAGATCCATCCTCTCTCCACTGTAGTCTCCCTCCCACAGGGCCTGGGGTCTGACTCTGAGACTAGATCAGGTGCCCTGCACATGTACTTCTTGAGCCCTGGAACTTTCCTTAACGCGCACACACACTATTCTGGCAGATCTTAGTAGTTAATATAGCATGAATACATCTAGCATATTTCCATATGTTATTGAAAACATGATCAACAATCTCATTCTGAAATGCAATCCTCATAAAGTCCAAAGATTGACAGAACAGCTTATTATCTATGACCAAATACAGCTTTCAGAAGGTAAAAGCAGATTCTCAAATGTATGCCCCTGTTACAGACTCAAAAATCCATGTAATTCTTATCAACACTCAAGACTTGTCACTGCCAATGTTTAAAAATTGCGTATTTCTTTTATGATCACGGAACACTTGCATGTGCATAGGCTGGGGTGATCAAGTAAAATCATGACCACCCGAATCCAAGAGAACACAGATGTACATGAGTGGACAATCTAGACCGTCAACTCTCTGTAGCAGGGGGCATAATCACCACGTTTTCCCTGGCCCTATCATAGTAGACCTGCAATAAATATTTGTTAAATAAAGGGAGGTGCTGAAGTTCTTGAGAAATGAGTACTGTTTAGTCTTTGGTAGATGAGAAAGATGGAATTAAGTGTGGGATAATTGCACAGTGTAGACTTCCCAGGATGATGATGAGCAATTATGGTTGAATAATAGTCTGGAAACAGGAGTGGGGTGAAAGAAGATGTCGATAGTGGAGGGCAGCCCTGTTGAGTCAGTTAAGAACAAGACAGGAAAACTCGAACTGTGTTTAATTGGGAAACTGAGGTTGAATTTGGAGTGTGGGGTTAGACTCATTTTTTTTCAACCCAGAGGTAGACAGAGGCTTCAGGTTTTTCAAGTAGTGAAATAAGCATGCTAGACACATGCCCTCAACATTGGTGGATGTTGTAGCAATCTTCAAGATTCTGTTTATGCAGCATTTAGTTCATTTTCACCCCAGAGCTAATGAAAAGAAGGCTTACCAAGACTACTAGGCAGACCTAGCACCACCAAAATCTTACTTCAGATTTAGCTGGTTGAGCGTGGCTTGTTTTCTGAAAAGTGCCATTGAGTTGGTGTCTAGCAGGAGCTTAACATCCATTAAGTCTTTGGAGATGCCTGAGTGAAAGGTGCTATATACTAAAATTATTGAGTTGCACCATATGCTCCCAGTTGCTCACAGAGGTGAGAAACAGCTGGTTCATCTTTGGAAGGCAAAACCTCAAGTCCCTTGAACTAACAGCTTTTAGGAACTGTATTTGCCAGTTGTGGAATTCATTTCTGATTTTTATTCCTAGTAGCCATCTATTTTAAGATATTTGTTTATCCACACATACCTATTTCATTCTCTAATTGCATTTAAAATCTTTTGGGGGAAAACTGTTACAAAACACGTTCTTGTTACATAAGGGAGCCATATACATACAGGTTGATGGCATACTAATTTATCAATATCTAGAATTATTATGAAGAAGCTGTTTGAAAGTACCAGAACAGTACCAAAGTTTCATTCATTCATGAAATGATTGATTGCATATACTCTGCAGAAATGGCTTCATATTTCTGAATACATGTTACTTTATATCCCTCAAAGAGAAAAATACATTTGCACTCAATATGCATTTACAGGATAATATGACACAGGTGTGGTGATGTTAGAACAGAGAAAGCCAACTATAAAGATGAAAAATAAAAGCTTTACTAGGGAAGAAACTCAGATTTCAGAATGGAGCAGAGGACTTGGCAATAGGAAAATAGCCAAATGTGAAAGATGTTTTTTGTATTACAGGAAAGCTCAGTCAACCAAGATACTCATAAGCAAAGGTCTTAGTAGGGCATGTTATAAGACAAAATCAAGTTTGTGACAACTGAGATATTGGTTTAAGCAGCTGAGGCCCTTAAGACAGGTTGAACAGGAGGCTGCTACACAGCGTGGAGCTAACACGAAAAAGACTTGCAGAAGAGGCAACATAAAGTATTGCAACACTCACCCCCTGCAGAGTTTCATGTTGCTGCTGTATGAAATGACTTACTGCTGTTGTGGGAGAAGCATTCAGCGCTGATCTAAAACGTTAAATGTGTCAATCTCTATGGTGAGCACAAGTCTTCTCTGTATCATCACATTTATGCACCTTCTTATCATCAACACTGCTTCACGTTGCTTTTTAAAACTCAATTCATAGGTTCTTAAAATCGAATCATTCCTAGCACATTTTAGGAATTTGCAAGGTGGAAAAATAAATTGTGCTGGACATCAAATTTTTTAAAATTCACCAGAATGGCTTTTTGCTGACACAACTTAGAAACTATACATATCAAAGTACCTGTTACTACAAAACATCGTGGTTGGAGATGCCAGGAAGAAATTTTTGATTTAGAAACAACTGCATACTTTTGAAAGGCTCTTGTGATGATAGTCAAAATGAAAGACAATTGGGAATCCATTCATTTTAAATATACCTTGGCAGGCAAGTGAAAAAGCCAAATAATGATAATGGTGATAATAATACTAATAATTCATCTGCTAGCATTTATTGAACACTTAATGACAAGCATTGTGGCCTTAAATAGATCATCCAACATAATGTGCTGATTTCATTTATATGGATTTTCTATTTAATCATAACAAACCCACCAGGTAGATAGCCTCGGGTATATGTTCTGAGAGTTTAGCTTAGGGGTTAAGCAGTTAAGAGCACAGACACTGGAGAGAAAGACTGGGCTGGTATTGGTTAAACTCCCAATGAACTGCATGACCGCAAGCAAGTTACTTAACCTCTCTGTGCTTTTGTGTTTTTCATCAACAAAATGGAATATTAATGAAAATTAATTGCTATTATATATGTAAAATGTTTAAAAGAGTGCTGGTACGTATTAAATGCTCAAAGAATTATAGCTGTTATGATTTTCCCTGTTTTAAAGATAAGTAATCTGAAGCCAAGAAGTTCAGAAACTTGCAAAGGTCACACAGCTGATAAGTGGCAGACTGAGGATTTGAACTCCAGTGGTTGACTCCAGAGCCCAAGCTTTTAGCCATGTGCCTTCACATACACGAAATCTAGAATATATTTTAATAAAGAAAGAATTTGCCATTGAGATTTTGTACAAAGTACATGTTTTAATTCTTTTTAAATTCCTATCCAAATTTACACAAGAATGTATAATTACAATCCATGTTTAAGATGGAATCATTGATTTGAGTCAGTTAGTCATAGAGCCTAGTTAGAATTTTAAGTCTTAGTTCATCCCAATATCTTCCATCATCCTATATTTAATTCCTTTAGTCTGAAAAACCATTGCTTCTCTACTAAGGCAAAACTGAAAAGGAAAAATATTGTATAAACTAATACAAATTTTGCAAATCATAGAAACAAATAGATTTGAAAGTGTTTTTTAAGTTAAAATTTTAAATCATAAATCTAGTTCAAATTTGTGTCCTTTTAAAATTCCATGAGGACTAGCACCTAAGATGTTTAAGGAGTTTCACAAGGACAGAATGAACTTTCAGACATTTTCCTTGGTTTCTTTGGTCTATTTTTTAAATCATCAACTGCTCAGGAGTCCCAAAATGAACTCAAAATCATTACAGTCTTCTCGGTATCCTTTTAACACACCCTAAAGACCCCTAGCCTTTGGATATTTGGATGCTTTTCAACAAAACACAAGGCAGAAAATTTACAGCTTCGCTAGCACTTGAGAACTTTCATTAAAAAAAAAACTTACAAAGAAAAACACAAAGTCACTTCTCAGGCTAAGTAGGTACTTAATAGAAGCACAGGTCATCCTAAGATAAGCACAAGCTGCCAAATGAATGCTTCTAGACTGGAAACCCACAAACTTGTTCCCACTTGGGGCGACTGCTTATCTCCCTTTAACCTGCTGGTTCCCACCTCGCCCACGTGTCAAAAATAGGTTGAAAATAGGTGAATCTCCAGGGAATTATGCAGAGTGAAAAAAGCCCATCCCAATACTGAATTATTTCATTTATATAACATTTTGACATGACAAAATTTTGGCAACAGGGGACAGATTAGTGGTTGAAAGGGTG
The DNA here is from genome assembly GCF_037783145.1 of Equus przewalskii. Classification (NCBI taxonomy): domain Eukaryota; kingdom Metazoa; phylum Chordata; class Mammalia; order Perissodactyla; family Equidae; genus Equus; species Equus przewalskii. Next base: position 14,971,021 of record NC_091838.1, read on the forward strand.
TCCCGCCAACCGCCCCAAGGGCAGTGGGTGTGTCTACAAAGGGCATCTCTGGTGATGGAAATGTTCAGTATCTTGACTGTGGTGTCAAGATACACAAACCTATACATGTGATAAAGTGCATAAAACTGTATACATACACATGTACCACAACACACACATACACACACACACACACTCACACGAATAAAGTAAACTGGGAAATCTGAATAAGAATGGCAGTGTTTCAACGTCAATAACCTGGCTGAGATGTGCTACCGTGGTTTTGCGAATTGTTACCGCTGAGGGAAACTGGGTAAATCATCCATGGGATATCTGTCTTATTTCTTACAACTACATGTAAATCTGCATTAACTCCATGGAACATTTATTGAAACTTAAAAAACAATTGGGGGGCCAGCCCTGATGGCCTGGTGGCTAAAGTTTGGTGCTCACCACTTCGGCAGCTCAGGCTCAGTTCCCGGACGTGGAACCACCCACCTGTCTGTCAGCAGCCATGCTGTGGTGGCTCACAGAGAAGAACTAGAAGGACTTACAACTAGAATATACAGCTAGGTACTGGGGCTTTCAGGAGGAAAGAAAGAAAGGAAAAAAAAGAGAAAACAGAGGAAGATTGGCAACAGATGTTAGCTCAGGGCGAATCTTTCCCAGAAAAAAACACAAAAAACAGAAAACAATCAGGGTCTGCAGTGGCAGAAACAGCACTGGAGAAAACTAAGGGGAAGAGCATGAAGAAATGAGGGCCCTAGGCCTCCCGGCCCCCCTGAGTGGATCCCCCTTTCCCCAGCCTCTGTTTCTGGACACAGGGGCGTTTAGGCTCTCTGTCTTGCCTACTGATCCCCTCAAGTCCATCCCTACCCTTTGACCCAGAGATTCCCTGCCTCCCCTCCCTGCCTCTGATGAAGGGGTGACCACCATCCCAGTGAGGCAGTCCATGGTGCCCGAGCGACGGAGTGGAGATTCGTCCTCGGTTCTTCCCTAAACACCTGATCTTGAACTAGAGATTTAACCCCCATGAGCCTTAGTTCCCTCATCTATGAAATGCGGATGCTCATTGCCTTCAGAGGCCTGTTCCAAGGACTAACAACAATAGATTTAAAGCACCCCAAATCACCAGTTCCTTAGCAGTACACACTAATGTCCACATCTCTGTGTCAAGATTGTATTTCCTCTGCAGGGTTCTCATGGAAAAAGGGACGATTAAGGCAGCTCAGAGGGAACTGTATCAGGCCCTGGATTGGTAACTCAGAGCAGAACCCCTCGGAAGGTGTGCAAGCTTGTTCTGGGATGAGAAAGTAGTGGAGAAGTCACAGGATACATTCGATGGAAGTGGGTCAAACAGGAGGAAGGCAGGTGCAAAAAAGGCAAGGGTCACAAATGGAGAATGGAGTCATCATTCAGATAGTATGCTGGTGTATGAGGAACCCATGAGGACTGGGGGTACAAAATCAAATAAGAACCCCTCCTGTCTTCAAAAGAGCTACAGCCTAACGGGCATGGGGAGAGGTGAGGGTAGAAAAACCCACAAATACTGGAGGGGCTGAGGTGGAAGCATGTAGCATTCATAATAGAGCACAGAAACACATCTGAATCAGACCAGAAGGAGGGAGGAAGGCTTCCTGGAAGAGGTGGTATTTGAACTGAGTTCTAGAGCCCAAGGAGGGCAGGGAAGTTGGGGGTGGGAAGAAGCTGGAAGAGGTAACAGCGGCAACACGTGGAAGGCACTGAGGAGTGAAATGTCCTCCTGTGTTGGACTCGCAGGACTTTCATTGGGCTAGGCAGACCTTGCACGGCAGGAGGAAGATGGCAAGAGATGCTAGAGAGGAGGCAGAAGGGAATCATAGGCAGTCTAGGTGGGGGCCACAGTGAACTTTATCCCAAAGGACAAAAGGAGCCATCAGAGGACTTTACGTAGGTGGAAATACAACCAGATTCATGTTTTGGAAAGATGAGCACACTCCTGAGAAATGGGAACAAATTGGCCGTCAAAAGAATCTTGTTAAATGAGTTTGCTCCATTTCCAAACTTTTTAGTTTTGAAAAACTATGCTTTGAGAAACAAAATCACAGAAAAGGGGGAGGAGCCTTTCCGAGATTGTTTTAGAAGGGTCCATGGGAGGCATGGAATCCCCGTCCACAGTGCACCTCTTCACCCTGACTGGAGTTCCTTTCCCAAGGCCTCTGCTAATCATGGCGCCCACAACATCTGCTCGTTGCACGTTTCTCTGGGAAAATGTCTGAGATGGCCAAAATATACTCCTTACACTCCATCCCTTTTTAGTGGAGCAGGGGTCTCCCTCTCACCCCTACTTCTAGACTGTGGGGTGAGGCTCCCTGGGCGCCTGCCTGCAGGTGTGGGTTCATGGGGCCAGGCCCAGGGCTCCAGAAGAGGAGAGACTGAGGGACAGAGCTGGTGTGGTAGGCGAGGGGACAGCGAACAGGAACTACCCGTATGTAATGCCACCTTCAGCATTCACTCCTAGGGCTAGTGCTGGGTTCCAGCGTGTTCAGGGTTAGGTCACCCCCTCTCCGAATCTTTGGGGTCACTTGTTTACTCTCCCAGCTACACAGGGGCCAAACTTGACCTGCGGCAGACCTGTGTTGTTCGTCAAGTCCATATTCTAATATAAAGGAAACGATTGCCAACATTTAACCACTGGGAGATTTCACATAAATATGCAAATTTCAAGATCCTTTTGGGGAAAAACATGGAAGATCTGGCAGGACTGGACTTTCTCTGAGGCAATAATTTCGTCTGTTGCCCAGTAACTGGCGAAGATGCTGAGACTGGAGGCGTAGACTGAGAATATCTATTTTCTAAAACACAGGGTTTAAGCGAACAGCAGAGTGGCCTGTCATTCTCATCAGTGACTTGAACTGCTCTGCTCCTTTTGTGTGGGAGCCCCTCCCTCGTCTCCTACCGCATTCTCTCTGGTGATGGGTTGTGCGTATTTCCAACATGACTTACCATGGGAAGACCTGTTGGTTCCCTCCAGAGCTCTCTGTGTGTTTTGCCACCAACACACTTGCCTCCTATGATAGGATGCTGGCTCACTGCTCAGAACTGCATGTGAGGATGGCTTTCCCAGTAGACTGAGCTGCCTGAGCACAAATACCATTTCCTACTCATTATTATATCTGGGGCATCTTGCACAGTGCCTGGTGGGTAGTAGATGCAAATAATAATAATAATAACGTAATATGAAGAAAAGAGCCTCACATGGGCTTTGACTTAGACCCTGTTTTAAATTTCAGCTCTCCTTCCATTTCAAGCAAATTAATCTCTCTGAGCCTTGCTTTTTTCTCCTGTAAAATGGGCATCAAGATTACTGCGAGAATTACAGCACGCTGTGAAATCATTCTAACTCAATACCCAGCTAAACAGGGTCAATAAACATGAGTTATCTCCCCTTTTGCATGCTTGTGGAATAAATATTATATAAATAGGCAGTAATCTATTGTGCTTATTACCAACAGATTTTCCTGAAGCTTTTAGCTTAGCAGCTTTTTCTGAGGAGTTTGGATATCCGGGGAAGAGTGTTCCAAGCGGAGACAAGAGTAAATTCAAGGCCCCAAGGCTGGCTTGTCCCCGGCATGTTTGAGGAACCAAAAGGGAAGAGTGAGGAAGGGAACAAGTAATATGACATAAGGAGAGAAAAATAAGGATGCTAGGAGGCAGGTCATGTCTTTGTCTTTGTGAACCAACGAGTGAATCAGAAAACCACTGAAGAGTTTGGAGCCGAGGAATGAGAAGATCTGACACAGTTTAACGGGATCATGGTAGATGCTCTGTAGAGAACAGACTGAAGCAGGATAAGGTCAGAAGCAGGAAGACCAGAGAAGACGCTCCTGCAAATACCCAGATGAGGAGGAAAGTGGCTTGGGCCAAGTGGTAGCCGCAGAGGTTGAGAGGAGTGGCCTGATTCTGGGTTATTTAGAAAGCAGAGCCAACATAATTTGTTGATGGATTAGATGTAGGGTGTGGAAAAAAGAGAAGAGTCAAGAATGACAACAAGGTTTGTAACTTGAGTAACTGGAAGAATGGAGTTGCCATTTCCTGAGAGAGTAACGTGTGGGTGGCAAAGTCTCTCCAGCCCACTTGGAAGCCACAGCGAGCTGCAAAAGTTGCGCATTGTACGGAAGAATTTAAATTCAAGTTGTCTGATGCAAATATCAGGGCTCTTTCCCTCCTATCCTGCTGTGCCCATTACAATATTTGGGGAGTTCAGAGTCGATAATTCTGTCAAGAATATTAAGACAGAGTTCGGGAATGGTGTAGTATCTGAGCAAGGGAGGGAGCAGCGAGACCATGGGGCCATCTTGATATGAACAATAGCAAGGGCAAAGGTCAGGAGACCTGAAGGTGCCTGCCGTGTATCCTGGTGTGTCTTTAACTACACATAAGGTACATGGAGGTACACTGCAGGAGAGAAACCTAAAAGGATATATCACAGAATGGAAGACATTGCATGCCATGTCTGGGAGTTGAATTATTGTTTGGACAATGAGAAGCTGTTGAAAGCAAGAAGAGGTGAGATGGTTTGGACCATGGTTTCAAAAGATAGCTTTAGAATCAGTGGAAATGATGATTTGGAGAAGAAAGAGATTAGAATCCAAGAAATTAATGAAATCATCCAAACCCTCATTAGGGTGATGCTATTAAAAACTGAAAAGGCGTGATTTAAAAAAACATTTGGTAGTGGAATTGAAAGTACTTTGGACTGATTAGCTGAAGAAAGTGAAGGTGGGGAACATGTCACAGGGGTCCAGTTTGCCTGGCTTTGAGCAGATGTAATGAACAAAGATGAAGGATACAGGGGAAGAAGCAAGTTTAGATGGGAAAAATAAACTGGGAAGATAAATTGGCTGTAGGTGCTGTTGAGTTTAAGGAGCCTGGATGCATATCCATTTGCAGATTTTTTTCAACACTCTTCAGTAATCAGGAGAGAAATTAAGGCTAGAAATCCACATTTAGGAGTCATTAGCATAGACACGACATCAGAAGATTTGGGCCTAAATGAGATGACCCAAGAGAAAATGTAGTGTAACAAAAAGGAGATCAGGCAAAGAAGCTTGAGAAACAATTGCCTTTGAGGAGCAGACGTGAGAGGAGCCAGGAGAATTTCTACAGGACGGGGGATAAGCGGGTAGGAAGAGCGTGGTCAACAGGGTCAGGTTTAAGGTCAGTTAACATGAGAGTCAAGAAACTGCAACTGCATCTGATCATAGGAAGCCTCTGGTAACCTTCAGGAGAGCGCTTTTTCCAGAGTGGTTGGAGAGGAAAGCAGAATTTAGTAGAATACAGCCTGGTCTCATAGAAGTCTGGACATCAAAGAAATCAGAAATGACCATAACATGTCTAGGAAAGTTCTTCCTTCTTGTTGTTTCTTTGTTTGTTTTTAATCTTAGTTTTCACTAAGACATGAAGAAAGAGGAAGATATTTATGAACAGACGGAAAGGATAAGCCAGCAGGGAGGGAAAGATTGTGGGTACAAAGAGAAAAGGGATATTTGAGGGGGCTGGGGAATGGAGGAAATTTGGAAAAGACAATGGAGAGTGGGATAAAGAGGCCCCTAGGCAGCAAGTGAGGATGAGCAACAACTCAGGTTTCAGAGAGAACAGGGAGTAGAGAAGGAGGAGGTGAGCACAAGGCATCATGGGAGAGAAAGGACAGCAAGAAGGATGGAGCTGGGACCATTCAATCTTTATGCTGAAAGGAAGGCTATTTAAGCACTGATCTTTTGGGGGATGTTCATGGTAGACCGTGAATAATTTGGGCAATATGGGAAGGCATTGAATGGAATGGTCACAAAATCGCTTTTTATCTAGGTCTATCCCCACAGATCAGAACAGGAGCAGCCGAATTGCTCCCTGGAGTGAGGCTCCTGGCCAAAACAGGAACCGTACATCTGCTTTGACTCCCTTCAAACTCAGCATGATTTATGATGAAAAGCTTATACAGTATTTACTCAAAGGACCAAAGACAATGGAAAAATTTTCAATTATAAAATTCCAGCCAAGACAGAAAAACTCAAAGCCCAGAGGAGAATTGTAAAGGCAAGTCCAGGCCCACAAGAAAACGTGGATGAAATGGAGATGTGGTTCCTCTTTTCATTTGCATGTCTGTCCATATGTCTGCAACAAATAATTTGAGAAAGAAAAAATAGGTCTTTTCTTAAAACAAAAACTTTAGTTTTTTGGGTTTTTTTTTTAAGCCAGTCAAGATCATATCAATATGCCACAAAACCACGTTTGCTTTATTTTGGGGCAGAAGGTGTTATGAGCTAAACACAGAATGGTGGATTTAGGGATTTGTTGACACTAGTAACATCTCTAGGAAACATCAATTTGCCCCCTAGAGAGATACACTGGTCTTCAGAAATCTGTGCACTCGGATGAATTTAAATTTCTGTATTTAGGGTTCCATGAATAAGCTGTAACCTCTTGCCTCCGCCTCCTGGAGCAGAGTCTGTGGAGTGTGACTTGGGGCACCCTAGTTCACTCCTCCCTTTTCTGTTCTTACATGCCAAAGCAATTGAGAATTGGGTTGGTTCAGAGTTGTTTTTGCAATAACAGAGCATGGTTTTATTAAAGACCTACTTGCCTTTTACCTGTTTTACTGCTACCTAACACATTATCTTCTAACCACAAGCAAGGAGTTGTTCTGTCTGACACTCTCCTGATTCCTATCCCTGTATTTAATATTGACTTCCTTGGAATCTCCATGGTCCTTGGCTGTTGTAGCTCTTAAGACATTTGTCATCCAGTACTTTGTATAGTAGTAATTTGGACATATGTGTATGCCCCTCGGTGCCCTCCCACAAGAGCTGAGTACAGAGGTGGGGCACCCTCAGTCACCTTTGTGTTCCCTGAAGCACCTGGCCCCTTTGTAATCAATCAACACTGAGGTGATGAAATTAATAAGAAACCAAGGTGGCCGCAGACAATGTGAGGTTGCCATCAAGTACGGTTGGCAGGTAACTGGATGCACCCTTTACTCTGGAACTGGGGCCACCTTGTACACGAAATGACGTCACAGAGATATACAAGCAGTGCGCTAATAATTGTACACTTGCTGCCAATTATCCCCCAAGAACTTTTCTGCCTGTTTTTCCAAAAACAAAATAGAAGGACCTGAACAAAAAAAAGGTCTAGATCGCCAGTCTATAGAGCCCAAACGTGAACAGAAACGAGAGCCTGTAAAGCGAAGGCGTATGATCAGCTTGCACCGTTATTAAAAGAGGGCTTCTCACCATCCGCAGCCACAATTCAGAGCCTTAAATTTCACAAGTAGAACCACAGCCCAGGGAGCATCTGCTCTACTGCTAAAGCAACCAATTGTACCCTGCTTAGAAGTTTCTAAGATGGCATGAGAGGTGGTTGTGCATTGGATTAATAAAAAAAAAAAAAAAAAAGGAGTGTTTACAAGTTTTTGTAAAAAAAGGCACATGTCACAGAAATGAAAAGAGCAGCTTTTGAAATACATTCTGCCCGTGACCCAGGTAAAGCAGGCTTACCCAGAGGATCAAGGAAATCAGAGAAAGGTGTTCTCTGTCACATCTGTAACTCAGTTTGGACAGCTGAGTCCCGACCACGACTACAGAGGATTATACCAAAGCCTGGCTGGCAGATTCAAGGAAATGAATAATAATGTAATAATTTATCCAGGGCCTGCTCTTGGCCAGATACTATGTTAGATGCCTTACATCCATTACTGCTAATCCTCTCCATATTGCTACAAGGGGAGCATTTTCCTCTCAACCCGGCGGATGAGGAAACTAAGGCTCAGAGAGGTTCAGTATCTTGCCCCAAAATCACACCACTAGCAAATGCCCACCGCGGGATTTGAAGACAAATCCCATTTTGGAGTCCATTTGATTCTAAAACCCATACCCTTTACATTTCATCAAATGCCCTTTATAAAACACAGATTCTAAAACAGGAAGAGTCGTTGTGAAAAATATGACACTCATTCATTAAAACAAAGTCCAGAAAATGTAAGCGTTCCCATTACCTGACACTGGGTGACCGTAACTATTCAAACAGCAGAGAAGCCCAGAAATGCTCTCCGGCCGTGTACTGCGGTGAGTAGGAACTTGACTTCTGAGTCAGGCTGAGCTCAAATCACAGCACCACAGCTTATTAGCTGGGTAATGTAAGCAAATCACTTCTCCAGGCCTCAACTCCCCCATCACTCTAAGAACTGAGTGACATAATCCATATAAAGCAGTGGCTTGGTTTTGGTACAGGGTAAGTACTTAATTGTTTGTTACTATTCTCTATCCACCCACCAAATGAGTGTCTCCTCCTGCAGCCCCTGGAAAATCATGTGCCCTGACATGGCAAACAAGGTCCTCCAGGATTAGGTCCCTGCCTACAGCAACATTTATTAACTCTCCAAATGCACCTAAAACCACGGGGAACATCCTCCCATCTTTCTCCACCCCAACGTCCCAACTCCATCTAACCCCTCAGGGGAAGGAGCTCAGATCTGACTTCCTTCCAGAAGTGGCTGTGTTTAGGCCTCTGCGGTAGTACCATCAACAGTCTACTGTGGATAAATTAGTCAAGGCTATTCTTCAGCCAGAGCAATTGCTTAGACGCCTGTAGGACTGTTGGTTCCGGTTGCTCTGTCTCACTCTCCACAAGAAGGGACCCTAAATTCTCACTTCACCATGAGGCTTCAGCGCAGGACATCTTGGTGTTAGCACCTAATGTGGTAACTCATACCAGGAGAGGCTGTTTAAGGTGGAGATTCTTGCAACCCCCCACCCCTTCCCACACCTACTTTTCCCTGGTGCGAAAAGTAAGTTGGTGCAATAGCTGACAGGATCCAAATGGCTGTTCAGAGAATACATGGCGGGGGGACTCAGTTAATTTTTTTTTATAGTCAAAACTTCCAATCTCAGAAGGCAAAGTTCTTTCCTTTGAGCCTTCTCAGCTGGGAAGATAAAGGGTACAGTAAGAGAGACGTGAGGAATGAAAGTGAGAGGTCAGGCAGGGCGGCCACACCGGAGAGCCAACATGTGCGCTGAATGTTAAAAAGTGAATGGTAGATCAATAAAATAATCTTCAGAAAGAATGCATTCAGTTCTGGATTGCTTCTTTATATTAGACACGAGAATTTTAGGAAAGATGTAAAATGAGATCATGTTCTTTGGTCGCCACATCAAGGCTGATGGTGTTGTGTCGTTCGCTCCCTTGTAATGAGTCACACATGCTCCACAGTGTCCTATGTGAAAAGTAGTTTAACAGTCAACTACCTTGACACTGGTCAACCTGCGTTGTGACTTATATCCCACAAATTCCCCAAGTTAGTGAAATATTGAGGGTAGAAACTACCTTATTCATCCTTTTATCACCTTCCAGCATCCAGCACAGCATCCCCGGCACAGGTTAGATGTTTAATAAATATGTGTTTGGTTGATCTGGACCATCACCGAGTCACTTGAGGGATTCTAGGGCAGCATGAGGTCACTCTCCAGAATACCAAACAGGCATCATCAGATTTTGATGAGTATAAACCATTGCTTCTCAACATTTCACCATATGATGCCAGAAGGCACCAACTTCTTACAAACACTCATTTATATGCAAACTCATATTTGAGTATTGCAGGAGTTTACTGATTCTCTAGGGGATTAGCACAGAGAAGTTCACTTAGCAACTCCACAACTACAGCTGGGCTCATGCCCTTACAATAGTACCAATGATAAGCATATTATAAGCCTCTTCCCTGAGGATAAGAGAGCATTCTTAACTACATCGCTGTGTCAGCATCTGTGGAGTACTAATGGGTATTAATAACTGTACATTTGCATAGTAGGAGCAAAGAAAAAGAGCATATCCAGGTTACATGTGCAGACTGATCAAATCACAGATTAATTCGTTTCACAGGATCCCCAACAGCAGATGTCCTCAAATATGGTGATGAAGAGATATCCAAGAAGCAACCACATACGGACGTTCAAGCTGTTCACAGTCCGTCCAGCCATGGAGTCGTCTGTCTACAAAGCACGCTGCTCAGAGAAATCGGATCATCATTCCAGATAGTAGTTCTCGTGCTCCCCACAGCATATTCGGGAGCTGGTCACATGAACACTCTGGCTAGAAGCCATGTCTGGGGCCTAAAATTAGCTCTGATATCATGAAGATCAGAGGGAACCTGGCACATGCCTGGATGTTGGGCAAAAAAAGGCAAAGACGCCTTATCTGTGAGAATGAACCAAGGAGCTGTGGTTAAGAAGCTCTGTACATTATAGAACCACTCAAGAAGACAAACCTGGCAGCCCTGGGGGGCTCTTCAAAACAACTTGACTGACAGTACCCTGAAATGGATGATCTTACTGACCGAAAAGATGCATCACTTTTTTGTCTGTTTCTTTTTTGGTTTTGAATGCTCTGAAGGAACTCTTCCAAGTCTGAGCTCCCAGTAAAGCTTGTACGTTCTTCTCTGCAGCACTTGGTAGAACTATAGTTTGCAGTGAACTTGACAATTAGAATGAGGGTAAGGAACCAGCAAAAGGAACCAGAAGCGCTCAGAGCCAGGCCTGCTGAATCAATTAATAGGAACATCTACAAACTTGAATGAAGAGCTGAAAACTCCAAGACAAGCAAGAGCTAATTCTGGAGGCCCCTTTTCCCTCCTCCCCATCCCAAGCCACAGAATTTCATACCACAATTATGGTGCTGCCCCTGACGAGTTCTGCCGATTCAGTTGAGCTCACAGCGGCCCAGGTGGTACGAGGAGCAGAGAGCAGTTGGTAAGGCGAGTGATGCTGCCAGGTGAAGGAACTTCAGTAGAACTGCTTTCAGATTACTGAACGAGCACCAGGTCAATAAAATTCTTTATTTATTACCATCACGTGTTGGCTTTTTAGCTGCCCCTCCCAGACACTCATCATGGCCCCGAAGCAAAGAGGGCACAGTAACTGGGGAAGCTCAGTTACCTGTCTGGGGCCTACTTGTCACTCATGAGTATAAAAGACATCTTCACAGGGGCTGGATCCAGTTGGGTAAAAGCTAGCTGTCTCCTACAACAGTGTGGTTTGCAAAGGGGCCGCCTGCATCATCTATGGTGTTGCTAAAAGAAAGTGTGGAGGTTCCACCCAGATCTACAGAATGAGACTTTACTGAGGAGAACCCATACATATTTATTTCTGACAATGCTCTGATCTTTACAAACACTCGAGTTTGAGTATGACGGTCTCTCCTGATTTTGTATGGCACCAGCCCATAGAAGTTTCTCGAGCAATAAAGGACTGTGTCTAGAGGGTCTGCTCACCCCTTGTTTGTGTTACTTTGGGCTAAGAAATGAGACTTTGCAAAAGTCTGGAGGGAAATGAGGAGCTGGGGACTAGGGGTGAAGGGGAGGAGGAGGAAAGTATTTTCGTCCAGCAATTAGGCAGTGAAAGGAAGTCCAGGCCAACAGAAGGAAAAAGGTAGGGCGTGTTGGTAAAATTTATAAAGCGCTTCGTGAATCAGACTTCTGGTAGCTCCCTAGCGCTTTTAAGGTTACTAAAACAAACAGTTACAGGACTAACTGTTTGTCAGTAGGATAGATGATCTTACTTCTCATAGACATCTCAGAATTAGAACTTTTGCGAGTTCTGATTGGGGCATGGAGAATTGGACACGCCCATACACCTTTAGAGGGAGTCAAAATTGGGGCAGCCTTTTGGAGGAAGAGTTTGCGAATAATTATCCAATAAAAAATGCACTCTTCTTTTGACTCAGTAATTTCACTCCTAGGAATTTACCCTGCAGAGGTCCTATACCTGCCAATATATGTCAATACGATGTGTCCTGCTAAAATGGGGAATCTCTACTAAGAAACTCTTTGTTGCATTCGTCTAACTTACTTGCTTGTAGTTCTTTATAACTCCAGTGTCCTGCTATAAATAATAAAATAATCATAGTAATAAAGTAATATAATATCACTAGCATTGAGAAGGCAATGAACACTTATTGAGTCCCTACTGTATGCCTAGCACTGTGCCGGCGTCTTTAGGGTAATCCCTTCAACAAGCCTGCACCTTGGATAGGGTTTTCCCCATTTTTTTCAGACAGGAAAACTGAGGCTCTCAGGGTATGTAACTGGGTCAGGGTCATGGCTGACAGACGCAGAATCAAATTCTAATAGTCTTCCTCAAAACCAGGTCTCTTTTAAACTATATCATCAAGAAAAGGAACATCCAAGAGTATTAACACTTCTAGAAACACCGGCACTGCAGAGTTTCTGAACAAACTTACCCGGCTTCAATAGAACACATTTGAAAATCCAGGAAGAATAGGAACCATTATGTTGACAGGTTATGGTGGGAGGAGCCATTTGAACAAAAAATCACTTTCAATATTTTAAGCCCATTTTAATGACTTAAAGGAGTGGAAAAACACTCATGATGATTTTTCGAGCCCTTTTCAGCTGCTTTCCGCTTGGCTCACAAAACTTCCATCACTGTCTCGCAGCCGTGGAAGAATTATTTTCCTCCCCACAGAGGACTTGCAGATTTCTTTCTAATAACGCTGTTCAGTTCTTGAGTAAATAGGAATAATTCCACTACCTCTTTAAAGCTTAGTCGCTCACACGTCTTATAAGGGAGGCTGGGGGATGTGTAGAAATGTGTGGCTGAGCTCAGATTCACAGCCTGAGGTTACGAGGCTCCACGCCAAGTTTTCACCTATATGGAATCATTCAGCAGGCTTAACGGCTCTTCCTCCACCCCAAGGAAAATACGAACATGATTTAACTGCAGTTCAGAATTCCAGTAGGTACTTACTAAATGTGGCATAATCTTTCCCATGCGTAGAGAAAAGGAAATCATTTTGCTACTCTATGCCTCGCTGCAAACAATCACGCTGCAGATCGCAATCCCCGAACCGAGCCGGAGCAATTTAATCAACTTTAAATTTATTTGGTATAAAAAATATAACTATGGGAACCATAACAAATTCATGGATACAAGAGGTTTTTGTTTTTTTCTTTTTTGTAAAAGGTTTATATGGCTAAAATGCTTCAGAAACATTAAATGGTTTTCTTTGATAGAATCATTTTCATACTTTGCTCATAATTTCTCTTTTACTTCCTTATTTAAGATAGTTTCAGTGACATGATATGGATGAAGAGGACTAAGCTGGTGCTGGAGAGAGAAGGGAGAAATTCACTATGCAAACGAGAGGAGAGTGAAACTTCTAGAGAAGGGAACTACGTGAAAGGGGATAGGGTCTGGAAGAGAGTGTGTTTCTGGCCAGACCTGTGGGACCACAGGCAGTGTGGGTATCCCCCTGTTTGTAGTTTCTCTGTGATCACTTGCCAAAGGCAGATAATTTAGCAACGGGAAGAATGAAGGAACGATTTACCACCTTACAGCTGATGTGGCAGGAAAATCACTTGACGGTACTTTTTCTGCAGGCCAATGGGGCAGTAAAGACAACAGCCCAGTGTTTACAAGGAAAAGGTAGCAACATTCGTAATGAAAAACTTGTCCTGAGAACTTCTCAGGGGCTAAGAGAACAAATTTAAAATGAAGAAATCCAAGCTAAAAAGCCAGGTCAGTGCCGAAAGGTACGAACTTAGAAATTCACAGGCATATATTTCAGTTAACAAGACAAACTTAGTTGTTGCTGCTGCGACCAGGATGTCTGAGCAAACTGGGACTTCAAAGTGAACAGTGCGTTGGTTGAAAGGGTGAGGCTGAGTGTTTCTGCGTGAGGGCGGGAGTGGGCTGGGGGAACAGGTGGCTATGATCAATTTGACCGCCTCTTTGGGAGGATGGTGTAAACCATGTTGCGAGCTAAAGAGTAAACCAGATGAGTAGTTTTAAGGAGGTGTTTAATGCTCAAGGCTGTTAGATGGGATGTTTTACCAGTAGAAATGGGTTTAAATATAAATGGCCCCAGTGATGGAAAATGCTTCCAAAATCGCTGTGGATAGACAAAACTGAAGAGCTTTACTATGAGACCTCTCAACCCGATAGGACCACGTTCCGCACTGAGGGTAGACAGAAGAAAGGACAAATGGAAAAATTCCTGCTGAGATTTTAGGATTTGACTCTCTTCTATAAAGTGTTTCTTTAATTTGGGTATTTATACACTCTTTATGATAGAGGAGAGTGCAGAGCTGCCGATCTCTCTCCAAAAGCCAACTCGTTCTCCCCTTCTTCCTTTCCAGTAGAACCTCATTTTTTTCAGGGTTGCAATGTGCTCACTTACAAAGAACTAAAGAAAGAATCCACTGCCTTGCCCAGCCTCCCGTACAATTAGGGGCGGTCACAAGCTGCAGGGCAGGCCGAGATATGTAAGCAGAAGGGACTGGACGGGACTGTAAAAGCTCTCCAAGGCTACCGATGCAACTGCGACATGGGTTTTGTGCCCTTTCCTTTCTTCCCCCTGATACGTGCACAGGTTGGCGTGGGCTCCAGATACCATCTTGGGAGCATGAGGACAAGAGACACATCCTGAAGACGGCAAAGGAGAAGTTCAAATCCTGATTTATCATGCAGTTGCCATGCCAGTCCTAAGCTACCTCTCTCCATTCTGCCTTTGTGTGAGACAAAAATGAGTCCTAACTTATTTAAGCCATCGAGTCTCGTTGAGGGGGAGAGAGGGTGTTGGGGTCCCTATTACTCACAGTGATATAACTCCTCTCTTGCACAGAGGACAAAGACATATTTGACAACTCCTTTACCATTCTACTGCTGGAGATCCACACCTTTGGTTTACCAAGACCAAATGTTTATAATGTAAAATTCTCCCCTGGAAGGATCACATTAAAGTATCTAGAAGTCAATACCATCTGATCCTTTTTCTCCCAAAGCTAACCATTTATGAAACAGGAGGGAGGAGGATATTAATTTTGAGACTACTGTGCAGCTAACTCCCCAGGGAGACCAGGCAGCGGTGGGTGCCATGGCGGGGGCATGCACATGGTTTATCACCGCTCAGACATTTCTATTAATCTGTATGATTGCTGCTTAAAAATTCACCCAATGTTTTAGAGAAGTCAACGAATTAAGAATCTAAATCTTTCAAATCTTTCTACCTTTCTTATAGTCGCATCCAGAAAAAAAATTGGAATTATTTTCAAAAACAGCTGTGGATAGACAAAACTGAAGAGTTTGTTGTTAGAGCTCCCAACCCCATAACATGTTCTGTAATGAGGATGGACAGAAAGAAAAGACAAATGGACAAAATTCTGGCTATGATTTTAGGAGTATTTTAAAGCTTTAAGAATTTCCATACAGACTTGGCATAAAAGAAATTAAAAGGAAAAGAGAGGGGCCAGCCTAGTGGTGCAGCGGTTAAGTTTGCACATTCTGCTTCGGCGGCCCGGGGTTCGCCAGTTCGCATCCCGGGAGTGGACCTACGCACTGCTTGTCAAGCCATGCTGTGGGATGAGTAGAGGAAGATGGGCACGGATATTAGCTCAGGGCCAGTCTTCCTCAGCAAAAAGAGGAGGATTGGTGGCAGATGTTTGCTCAGAGCTAATCTTCCTCAAAAAAAAACAAAGAAAAGAGAAGTGATTGTGAAGTGATTGACTGTTTTTATTCCCCAAGTTTCTATTTGGAGGGTCATGTATCTCTAGAAATAAAGATTAGAGGCAGTTCCAATTCATTGTTGCTGGTATCTCGTAGGATCTGTGGATGCAAAATGTAAATAATAAACCACTCTCCTCTGGGTAAATCTGCTCTACCACAGTTACTGTAGCCACTAACAGATTTAGGAAGACCTTCCAATGCAAGACCAGGATAGGGGCCAGCCCCATGGAAGTTCGGCACACTCCACTTCAGCAGCCTGGGTTCGTGGGTTCCAATCCTGGGTGCGGACCTATACCAGTCGTCAGCCATGCTGTGGCAGCATCCCACATACAAAATAGAGGAAGACTGGCACAGACATTAACTCAGGGCTAATCTTCCTCAGCCAAAAAAAAAAAAAGAAAGACCAAGATGAAGAGGGAAAGTGTGTTGAGTGGAAGAGAGGCACTCTTACTGCCTTGCTCCTCCTCTTCCCACCCTAGCCACTTTTAAAAGCCATTTATCAGAGCCACCCTGGTGGCATAGTGGTTAAGTTCACATGCTGCACTTTGGGGGCACTAGCTGGTTCAGATCCTGGGCACTGACCAACACACTGCTCATCAAGCCACACTGTGGCAGCACCCCACAGAGAAGAACTAGAAGGACTTCCAACTAGGATATGCAAATATTTACTGGGAAAAAAAAAAGAAAGAGGAAGATTGGCAACAGATGTTAGGGCCAATCTTCCCCCCACCAGAAAAAGATGTTAAAAAAAAAAAAGCTCTTTATCAATCTTGACAACAAAAAGCCAACTCAGCTCTTTAATGGTGACTGTGATAGTGGGATGCAATGGCTCTTTCTTTGTCCAGCATGGATTGGGCTTGGTGTTTTATATGAATAAACTATTTTAGCCCCCAGCACAACAAGGTAACATAACCCTCTCCACTCTGAGACGTAGACACTAAGTGGAGAGTTACAGTGGAAGGTGCAGATCTTAAAGCAGTGAGTCAGCCTCCAGAAACCAAGCTCACATCCCTCCACCCCACAACCCTTTCATGCACCCAGTGTCCCTTCTGGATGAGATTTCTATTTCAAAGTGTGGAAGAAAAGAAGGAAAAAGGAAGGGCAGCAACAATGAAAAACAGCTAGCTTCTATTCTCAATGTGGAGAGCCGTGACGTATGCGGGTTAGCCAGAGTGTGACTTTGGAAGCCATTTGGCACATCCCTTGGTGTGACAGCCCTGGGTTTGCATTCCAGACCTAGGATTAAGTGAGAGTGGAGGGGAGGGGGCACCGTATTGTCCACCAACCCAGATCCCAGGAAGTCAGTCACAATTCCCTTAGAGAATGGCTTGCAAGAAGCTGAAACCACAGACCAAACACCAGCCACCCTGAAAGAATCACGCTCCAGAATTTCCAGAGGAGCCTCTTAGTTGGGGGCAAAGTGTATGGAGTTTTTCTTCTTCTTTTTTTTTTTTTTTTGCTGAGAAAGACTGGCCCTGAGCTAACATCTATGCCCATCTTCCTCTACTTTATATGTGGGATGCCTACCACAGCACAGCTTGCCAAGCAGTGCCATGTCCACACCCTGGATCCAAACCAGCGGACCCCAGGCCGCCGAACTTCTAAACACACCCTTTTGCTTTAGACATTGTTAATTTGATCTAAATAGCTAAGTTTTCTACAGATGAGTCCGTGAACAGTTTTTTATAAAATTATGAGAAATAGTATCTTCTTATAAGTCTCATATTATAATCTTATATCTCATTTATAAGAGAAATAGTCATGGGCCATGTCAAAAAAATGTCTTTTTTTTTTTTTTTTTTTACTGCTACTGTTGTTATTGTGTAACTTGGGGGCAGCAGAGATGTTTCCAGGCACCCAACGGTGCTTCCACTGGGAAGGGGCAAGTCCATCCTGCTTTAGGAGATTTCTAAAGTCTGTAACGCTGTGGGGAGACAGAGCCCTGCCCCAACTTAGCGAAGGTCGTCTCTGGAGCTGAGGTGAGGCAAGGGTCCCTGAGCGGAGATGCTGGGGAGACCTCACATCGCCTCAGAAGAGCATCCAAGGTGGGCAAAGAGAGAGGGGTCTCCCTCAGACCCTGGCAGGGACCCAGGCTTGAGAAACCAGTGATTCTTTTGTGAGGATTCAGATCCTAAAGTGGTAGTGGTGGCTGCTGTCATCGGCCATACCCCGTGTAACGTACCCTGGCAGGCTGCTGTGAAAATTAGGGAAGAAAGTGTTGATTACATAATATATTTTTTAAATTATTTCCTGATTTCTGTACCAGAGGATTCTTTTTTTCTTTTTAACATGACTTTTTTGTACGTATGGTCAAATTTTCCATCAGGTTCCATGCTAGTAACCACAAATGAGACTTACATTTTTGGGTTTGGAGTTGCTCGTGTGGGCAAAACCCAGCACTTGTACAAGCAAAAGTGTACGTAAGGAATGAGTTCTTGTCCCACTTAACTGTGGAAAAACCCAGCCCATGCCATCAACATCCACACAGCGGTCGACATGCTGACACCAAAGGGGCCCCGCTGTGTTGCCTCAGGCCACGGGTCAAGAGCAGGTGTCATTTCCTTCAAAAGCCTAGTAGTGAGTTCTGTAGCCAGAATTGGGCCTGTTATGAATTATTTCAGGCAACAGAGGTATTCTCAAGCTTCATGTCTGTGGAAGGCAGCTCCAAACTGGCCTTCAGCCTCAGGTGACTACCCTGCCCCCACCACAAGCAGCCTGCTAATAATTCAAAAACTGAGAATGTGCTTCTAGCAGAAAAAAGAACTTTCTAACTGCCAAATAATATTTTTCTCTCAAAAGGGAAATAATCTTGTGCAAGGAAACCTTTTAGCTGTTAGTTGGCCTGATGTCATCCTTCTTCTGCATCTTCATGCTGATTTACTTTTTCGTCAATTAAAAGCCAGAGTACTTACTTTTAACCTTTGAAACACTTGTGATTTATGAACCTCAATTTTAAAAAACAATTTCAAGAAAATAACTCCCTACAATTTTTCTTGCTCCGTGGGACCACAGGAGTTTCTCCACAAAAATCCTTGATTTGCTTCCAGAGCTTATCTCATGATTCCTGTTGACTCTGGGAAGCCGGGTCATTCTAACGCCACCTCAGTGAACTGTTACCTCAGCGAGTTGGGCCCAATTGCCAAGGCAGGAAACAGCCCTTAGCAACTTTCAGCATCTGTCTCCATCCTTTGAAATGTATATTTTAAAGGTAAAGATGAATATTTCTCTAGTTAGAGAAGAATTCAGATATTGTCAAAGGAAAGTTTTTTCCTGCATGTGAACATTTTTCTAGAAGTAAGAGAACCCAAGCTTACCGCAAGTGTATCTTTAGAAAGCTGTCTTCGCTGTAATTATACATGACACAGAAAACACATTCGGCAACTGTGTGCGTACATAAATAGAGGGATTCTCAGCGGCGTGACTCACAGAATTGCATGGTGAAGATTACAAAGTCCCACATAGGTAATAAGCACTTTGTAGAGAACAAAATAAAAAAAAAACAGAATTCTGTGTTCATATTAGCTGGGTAAGTCTCAGATTTGTGAGAGAAATGAGGGTTTGTTGAAAACAATAGCAACACCATTGTTCCAGCTAAATTCACTTATACCAGTGTGGCTTCTAGCCCTTGGTAAAGAAGAGTTTTCTTGAAGGCTTTTCATCTACTTCATCATCATTAGAAATGATTCATTATGTCCCGAAACTTCAGAATTCTCAAGCAAGACAATGAAGTATATTCAACCCTTGTAGCCCTTTTTTTTAAAAAGCATTTAAACATATGCATGCTTAAATACATACACATACATGGTTGTACACATGTACATATATCCACACCCATATACACGTGTAGACACACAAATGTTATGTGTATATGCACATAGGTATATATGCATACATGTGTGTACATGTGTATACATAATAATATGTACACATATATCATTTTCCAATCAGAAAAGATCTCTCTTCTGTCAAAGGATGATCCTCTTTGACACTAAAAATTGTCAGGGTGAGGGGCTGACCCTGTGGCCGAGTGGTTAAGTTCGTGCACTCTGCTTCAGTGGCCCAGGGTTTCACCAGTTCGGATGCTGGGCGCAGACATGGCACCACTCATCAAGCCATGCTGAGGTGGCGTCCCATATGCCACAACTAGAAGGACCCACAACTGAAAATACATAATTAGGTACCGGGGGGCTTTGGGGAGAAAAAGGAGAAATAAAATCTTTAAAAAAAATTGTCAGGGTGATAATCATGGCTATGACAGACCTTTTCTCATATAGATTCACTTTTATTTTGGGTTAAAAGAGAGTCATTTATTATTGTTAGAAAAATGGGCTTCCTTAGAAAATCTCCTGTTGACTTTGATGTACTGTTGGGTATTTTTCATAGGCATTTTTCTCATCCTTATCACAGAACCTATACTCGTGTCATCTTTTAAATCAGTAGTTCTTAACAGGGGGTAATTTTGCCCCCCAGGGAACATCTGGCAATGTGTGGGGATATTTTTAGTTGTCTCAATTAGTGGTGGAGCCAGTACTGCTGGCATCTATGGGCAGAGGCCAAGGATGCTGCTAAACATCCTACAATGCACAGAGCAGCCCTCCCCCACAATAAAGAATTATCAGGCCCCAAATGTCAATAGTGCTGAGGTTGAAAATTCTGTTTACACTAAAAACCCCTCTCTCACTCAACATTATCATTCTCCTCGCATCTTTCAAAACTGAGCCAGCTCTGATTACCCAGAAGTCTCCTCTCCATAATCAACCAAAAGCATACTGGCACGCTGATGACTATTCACCCTTGAATGCCAGGATCATCAGTAGCCTAGGTATTTAATTCTAGAAATACGCCTATCTTCTGTAAGATACAAAATCATTTAAATCTAATTAACGTATCTCTTGGGAAATGGTATATAATGAAAGCATAGGGAAAAGGAGTATGTGTGTTAGTTTCCTAGGCCTGACACACAAATGACCATAAACTGGATGGCTTAAAATAGAAATCTTTCTCTTACCGTTCTGGAGGCCAGAAGTCCAAAATCACCGTGTCGGCAGGCTTGTGCTCCCTCTGAAGACTCAGGGGAGAAGCTTCCTCGCCTCTTCCAGTCTCTGACAGCTCCAGGGATTCTTTGGCTTGCAGCTGCATCACTCCAGTCTTTGCCTCTGTCTTCACATTGCCATCTGCCCTCCCGTGTCTTCTCTTGTCTCTTATACTACACTTGTCATTAGCAATAGGGCCCACCTGGACAATCCAGGTTGATCTCATTTCAGGATCCTTATTAGATCTGCAAAAACCATTTTTCTAAATAGAGTCACATTCACAAGTTCCAGGTGAATGTATCTTTTGAGGGGCCACCATTCAACCCACTACAGTGTGTGTGTGTGTGTGTGTGTGTGTGTGTGTTCAAAATCACTGTGATGAGGCCAGACTCAAAACAAGCAAAACATTTTCTCAAAGTGTAAAGTAAGGTTTGGCAGACTTTTTCCTGGATTAATAGTGTCACTGCAGCTTCTTTCTATTAACTTCAAAATTCCATCGTCTCTATCTACAAACTGTTTAAAATAAAGACCAAGTCCCAGAAAACCTGGTGGCCAGAGAGAATGCCAAAGAGAAATGAGCAGGGCTACTTCCCAGTAAACAGCAAGTGTTATTCAAGACAGGTGAGGTTCAGCTTCATTTAAAAGGTCATACCCCCACAATCCTTCTAGATAGCTCTCAAGTGTTTTCACTGTTTCATCAGGGGAAGGCAAAAAAGATCATGGAGCTCAAACAAACCTCTAAAAGGAAGAAGAAAGATCTTGAAAAGCATTTTGTTAAAATCTCTTTATTTTAGAAATTAGGAAACTAAGATCCCAAAGCCTTCCATCTTTTATGACTTGCTCAAGGTCACACAGACAGGAGAAGACTGAGGCCAGATTAGAAACTCAATACCGCCATCCTAGACCGATGTTCTTTCTCTACATACTACATTATGTCTAAGCTACTTTTCCTCCAGCTGCAAAGTCAATGCATTCTCCTGGTCTTCTTTGAGTTGAATGGAGAGGGGGCCACCATCCGTTGGATGCATTCTTTTCTTATACATTGTATGAGTCAGCTCAGCTGCCATAACAAAGCATCTGTGTCTTAAACAACAGAAACTTATTTTCTCACAGTTCTGGAAGGTGGAAGTCTGAGATCAAGGTGCCAGTATGGCTGGGTTCTGGTAAGAGCTCTCTTCCTGGCTCGCCAGTGACTGCCATCTCACTGTGTCCTCACGTGGCCTTTCCTGGGTGTGTGCACGTGGAGAAAGAGAGAGAGAGAGACCCTCTTGTCTCTCTCTCTTCCTCTTCTTCTAAGACCACCAATCCTATCAGATTTAGGACCCCAACCGTATGACCTTATTTAACCTAATTACCTCCTAAAAGCCCTATCTCCAAATACAGTCACCTTGCTGGTTAGGGCTTCAATGTGAATTTTGGGGGGACATAATTCAGTCCATGGCACACCCCTTATCATTTTATGTCAAGAAAGAGTATTATACTTTGAGATATAAATATCTCATTTAATCCCCTAGACTTTTTGATTTGCTCCACTTAACAAATTGAGCCACTGAGGCTCAGAGCAGTCAATTGGCTGGCCCAAGCTCATATAGCAGGTATGATGCAAGCTGGAACTCAATACATGCTTTTTATTTGGATTCTAGAGCTCTTTCCCAGTGTCCAAGATGACCTTTTGTATTGGTCATCTTTTAATAGCTGTCCTTATAAAGCATCCACATACACTGTGAAAACACATGGCTTCTAACAAGGTCCTTAGGGAGACTGTCTATGAAAGTCTAACATTCTGATTCTTGTACTTGACAATCTAACACATTAATGACTTAAACCCCACAGAAGTGAAACGGTTTAATATGTCATCTGTTCTCATGTGCACCAGGAGTATATCTTGAGAGGAGATTCAGCTGTTCTCACAGTAAGCCACCAAGTCCTACCAAAAAAAAAAAAATCATAAAGGAATAAATGATTATTCACGGTGCCAAAAGCACATGTATTTTGAACAAGAAAACATTATGTTAAGGAATGTGAGAGAGAAAACCGATGCAGATTCATTCAATGAGCTTTTCAATGAAACCTCTAAGATGGAACACAAGAAATGCTTCATTCCATTCTGTGGTATCAAGGTTTTACTAAATATAAAAAGCAAAGCTATTGCCTGTTGTCAATGATATAAATTTCTAGATGATTCTGGGGATAAATTTAAAAACTTAACACGTGAAATATATTCACTGTTACATAAAGATAAAAAAATTATCACATTTACTTGTAAGAATTATTAATTTTTATAGGTCGTGATGACACTGGTGTTATTATAGAACAAGAATTATTTTAGAAATGCACATGGAAGTAAATATTTAGAATGGAATGTTATACGTCTGTGATTAAATTTCTAAAACCTGAAAAAATGAAATAAATATACACTAAATCTCAGTAACAGGTACATGGTGGTTCATTATACTATTCTCTGTACTTTTATCTCTAATGATTTTATATCTAAAGATATATCTAAAAATTCATAATAAAAATAATAGGATATGTTAGGAAGTTACCAAAATCTTGGAAGCAAAATATTAATAGTGCATTATTTAATAGGCCATGACTACTCAGTGGTGTATGAATGAATGGTCCATATAAGAAGATTCAAGAGAAAAGATAGGCATATATCTGTTTAGAGAAACACATCCCATTCTTCCCATTTCTGCTGCTGGAATACACATTGATCAGTAGATTTGGAACAACCGTAACTCTCCCTATTTTTAGAATTGAAAAAGAATATGAAAATTCCATTTTGAGCAGGATGGGCCAATTTGATTTTTTTTCTTTTGGACGTACGAAAAGCTCTACATAATTAATGTATACAACTTGATGGTTTTGGAGATATACACCCATGAAATCATCACCGCAATCTATGCCACAAGCCTATCTGCCACCACTAAAACTTTCCTCTCACCCTCTTATTTATTATTATCTTGTGATAAGAACAAACCAAGATCTACCCTCTTAGCAAATTCTTAAGTGTACAATACAATACTGTTAACCCTAGGCCTTATGCTGTACAGTAGACAGTTTGATTTCAATAGCTAGCATTATTCATCCTGTGATCTGTGGTAAATGCAAAGATGCAGCTTCAGGAGAATTTAGTCCACATCAACTAACATTAAAGGCAGAATTTGTGTGAAAGCACTCAAAAGCACACACACATTTTCTTTAAGCTTCGATTTGAAAGACTTTTTGAAAGGTTAGAAACCTTCCCCCGTGAGGGTATTCAAAAAGCCAGAAGTAGTTTTTTGTCACTTGCTCTGAATTTTTTTCCCAAGATGAAATACAGGAAGCCAATTGAGAGTAGCTAGTAAATTCAGTCATGTTAGGGGCCCCATGCTTCCCCCTTCTCTCCCAGGCGTGCACAATTCTTGCTCCTACCCAGAAATACAGCAGCCAGAGAGAGGACAAATATGACCTTGGGTTTAAGTGGAGCCTCTGGCCTACCTGACGGACTTTTATTCAAATAAAGCTCCCCATTTCATCTCTGATGTGAATGGTGTGAGTGTGTATGAGGGCAGGAGGTAAATACGCCAGGAAAACAAATCTGGTCACACACTTGAATTCTCTTCACTCCAGTCTCTGGGGAGGGCACCATTTTGCCTCTGGAAGCTATTAGTCAGCATTATCTTCCAGTCTGCAGACATCACAATAAATTCATTATTTTATTTGAGAAATAACTTTGTGATTGACCTTAGAAGATTAGAGAATTTGGAAATATATTGGGTTAGAAAAGATGCTAAACCAAGTTACAGGAAAGAAGACTAAACGTTACCTTATAAGAGGAAGACAAATGAGGCGTGCATAAGTGAAAAGTCCACCTGCGAGCTCTCTCGCAAATTATCCCTGAGTCTAGAGGAATAAATGCTGTCTCTTAAATACCCAGTAGCTGGAGACAAAGAAGCAGTGTGATCAGTGGACCGTCTCGCAATTTTAGGAAAAGTTGACATTCCAGATATAATATTTTTCTATTAACAAAGAAATAATTGTTTCTTTAAAAAAAAAAATCACCTCTAATCCTATCCTCGGGAAATGGTGCACCATTAGCACCTTGATCCATAGACTTCCAGATGCTCAGAGAGGTTTTCCCTGACAGATCTAACTAAAAAATGGCCCAATCCATCAAGATCAACCCCACCGTGAAAACTTTGGGTGGCAAAGGTCAGAAAATCCAAATCAGACTAGTTTAAGCCAGAAGGGATATTAATCCAGAGGCTCAAATGATGTCTCTCTCTGTATCTCAGATCTGCCGTCCCTCGTGATGGCTTCATTTGCAGGTGTCCTGTGATGAAAAGATGGCCACCAGCAGCAAGAAGCTAACTCCCCCAGATTTGAATCCCGGAGGAAAGAGGCTTTCCTTCCTACTTGCTTTTGCAGAAGACCAAAGACTGGTTCCAGCCGGATTGTGTGGCTGTCTCTCAACTAACTACTTTGGCCAGGGAAATGCAATGAACTCAGGAATGCTAGATGCCTGGGAAACGGAGAAGTGAGGAAGAATGCTTTTTTCGTCTCTAAGAATGAGTAATGGAGAGATGTTGCTTAGGCTACAGTGTCACAACCTATGAATAGTTTTTTAAATTTTTACTCACAGCTCCCTAAATATACCAGGTCATACTCAGAAATGTCATCTTGTCTTCCCAACTAATAGCCAAGCTTTGTTACTGACGGGCTTGCCTGCTTCCTCCTTCCCTCAGGCCAATGGTTCTCCTGGATGGCTTCTCAGTCTTGGGGATATAGATACCAAGCATCTATATCCAAGCTGACTGGAATCTCCCACTTTGTCACCTCTTTCTGTCTCTGTCTCTCTTTAAAACAACTGAACTCTTCTCTTTAGCATTGTCCAATGCGGTGTCAATTCAGAAGGTGTTTTGAAAGACAGCATTTGGTCGGCTTTCAGATCATTGCTATACATATGTAGTGAGGGACAAGAAACTAAAGGGAGAGAAGTTTGGCTCCATCTGTAATTACATAAGTGATGGATCAGATGGTACTGGGAACGAAGGGGTGAGACTGGAATCCCACTCCATCACCTGGCTGCCCACTATGGGTGCCAACTCTGTCTTCAGCAGGTACAGGAGTTCTGGGGTAAGTTATGAGTGGTCTAGTTTCTAATGCAATGTCTGAAGGCCTGTGTGTCATAATGGCCACTGTGATGGCAGGGCCACCTCTGTCTCTGTGGAGATAAAGATGGAGTTATCAAGGAAGGCAGGGCTTTGGCAAGAGCACAGACTCTACAGGCGGTTTTCTTGGGTTGGAATCCACAACTCTGCATCTTACCAGCTATGTAACCTTGAATATACCCTTGAAAGAGATCGCCTTAAATGAACGTAAACTTCGCCCCCGCCCCCTTGTATGAAAAAAAGACATATATTAAAACTACCTACCTCGTGGGATGATTCTGAGGATTAAATAGAAAATTTCGTGTGAAGGGCTTATCACAATGCCTGGTACATAAGCCATCCATAAATGTTCACTGCTGTGATTTCTATCACTACCATTACCACCAGCAAAACTAGATGGTGATTTAGTTCATAAGTTCAACATAAGTTCAAACCCAATTCTACCTCTTACTCTGTGATCATGGGCAAGTTCCTTAAACTCCCCAAGACTTAGTTTGCTTATCCATAAAATAGGAACCACAACAGTGCCTGCTTAACGGGGGCAGAAGTGAAGATTAAGCTAAATAAATATAAATATATCACTTGGCTCTCGGATGCTGTCTATCGTTTTATTTATACAGCATGACGTTTGAGGGGCTCTGATAAGCCCCCTTCACCTCAATACCTTCACAAAGAAAAACCTGTCCCAATGGCCATTTGTGTCCCAGGCATCCGGAATTCTGGAGTTGGAAAAGTACTCCTTCAATTTAAAGGCAGCATTCACTGTCAAACGTAAATACCATGAGGCGGCCAGGAGGAAGGGTCTCCAGCCAACAGCTCAGCATTTTCGGTGGCTTAGCAGATGCTTTCCAAGGTGACAATTTTAGGGAGGATGAGTGAAGGTAAGAAGGCTAGACAGAGGAGTTGTAGAGTGGTGTCAACAGCACCGAGGGGAGCCTGGAGTGGGAGAATGGCCTCAGATGCAGAGGTACGTGCTCCCGAAAACATTACTGACCTTCTCAGTTTGGTCAAAGATTCATGCCAGACTGTCTCATTAGGCTCAGGGCCCAGATTACTCTCCAGGTTCTCTAGGTCCGGCATCCCCACAACAGAGCAGGCCAACTTCAAGATTCGCAAACGCTTTCTCTAGATTTGGGAAAAACTAGGGCTTTCTGAAGAAACATTGAGGCCATATGGAAGGAGGGGTTTCCACCGCTCTATGGCCCCAGCTCTCTAGTCTTTTCCAAGCAGTATTGTAATGATGATACAATTTCCCTCTTCAGATGTGGAGAAACTGGAGAAGTGAATAATTCCATAAGACCACAAAGCACAGAGAGGCAAGGACTGTCTCAGAATAATGGGATGAGCCCAACAGAAAGAAATCTTCAACTTATTAGCCAAACACGTTTCCCGAATCTTCATCTACAGAGAGAACACTGGAAGGAAACTTGGGGAAATCTTCCTGACGCATGTTTTAAAATTCAACCAGACTAAACAATGGAGACCACAGGGAAGAATTCTCCCCGTGCCAGGTGAAAGAGTTCGAGGGCGGGACTGGTCTTGTCCAGCTCTAATTTCTGTGATCGGTGATCCCAGTTACCTGGGCTGCTGGGCCGGGCGTGGGGGCAGAGAGAGCCGGTTGTTCACACCGACTTTCAATTTTCATACGAGCAAGTTTAATCAGTTCCTCGGCGCAGCCCTCCTTTCAAGTTTCTGGAAACCTCTCAAGGGAGAAAATAACACTAAGAAACACAGAAATCTTTTCTCTTCTCCGCAGGCGTTTGTCACAGTGCCAGTTCCTAAGTGCACAAACTCTTGGCAGGCCGAATCACTTTGATATACTTTTCCCAGGGTTCAAAAAGAAAAGCTAAACAAAGGACTTGTGACTTCAGGGAGAGCAGAGGTAGCCAGGAGTTTCTGAGGAAGCTCGTCTTCCTCACGTTTCTGGCCCAGGGGGAGGGAGTGTCAGAGAAAAGAAATCATCTTGTTCGTGGTTTCTGAGACTGCAGGTTTGGGGCCCGAGGGCATCTTGTGGGCAGCTGCCAGGGTTTGCTGTTCTTCCCCCAGGTAAAGTGGAGGGCAGCTTCTGTCAGCAAAGGTTGACACCCCACGCCTGTGTTTCGGTTGGCATTTTTTTTTTATAAAGCAAGGAAAAGTATTACTCATTTAAAGCTGCTTCTCAAAAGGTATATGGATTTCCTTAAACACTTTTTCTCCATGAATTACATCCAACAGGAAAGGCAAAAACAGTGGATATTTTCTTTAGATTTTATAACAAACAGGATATGTCTAATTAAAACTTATCTGGGCCCTAACAACTTTGGCAGTTGGTTTATTTCTTCTAGGAATATTCAGAGAATTTATAACCATATTAAGATTCACGGTGTTAAGTGATAATGGCTTGGAGATGAGGACAAGTTTAAATATTAGCTATTAGTCATGGGGTTTTTTTTTTTGTTTTTTGGGGGGATTTTTTTGCTGAGGAAGATTCTCCCCGAGCTAATAGATGTGCCAATCTTCCTTTATTTTCAATGTGGGTCGCTGCCGCAGCATGGCTGCTGACAAGTGGTGTACGTCCGCACCCAGGAACTGAACCTGGGCCACCGAAGCAGAGCATGCCAGACTTAACCACTAGGCCACAGGGCTCCATTTATTAGCCATATTTTCATTATATGCTTTCAGCTTTCTGTAACTATCAGACTTTTCCCCTTAGCAGTCAGCCTTGCATCACCCCACTGAATAAGACAGACTTTAAACAAACACAGTGACAACGTTTTGATAGTGTACTTCTCTGGATATTTGCCAAGAATTTGAGACATAGGAAATAAAAACTCATCTTCAGTTTTTAATGGGATTGGATGGGGGCCAAGAAAATACAGCACAAATTAAGTGTCTTCTCTGATGACGTTGTGCCAATGACGTCATAATTGGAGCTGACACTAGGAAACCTCACAGCATCTCAGTTGTTATTCTCACCAGTTCCTTAGTCAATCGAATTAGTTTCTTCCCAGTCTCTGCCAATTTAAGAAGTATGAGAACATTGCCTAGCCTAATGGGAATGTGGTAACATGTGTCTCTGTAGCTGGTGGGTGGAAGAAAGAGAGGTTTCATTTCCCTGATCTTCTAGTCCCTGGCTGCAGGCGAGCAAGGTAAAACAAGGATGTTGACTGTCCCAGACTGACCCTGCCTGGCTGCGTCTTGAAAAGGTCCACTGTAGCCCATGCTGGGTCCAGCTCTGCAATGTTTTGTGTTCTCTTTTTCCTCTTTGACCCAGGGTGATCAGCTTCTAGAGGATGACATTGTCCAGATATCTATGAGACTGACCCAAAAAACCAGTGTATTAATTCACAGTGATAAACATAGCTCCCAAAGGCTCAGAGTGGCTCTTGAATATGATCAGATCATTCTTTCCTCTGGAGGAAAAGTGACATGGGGATCTAAACTACATTTAAAAGGCAGCTTGGTGAGTGTGGTGTCAAAGTGACACTAATGGGAAGTGCCACTAAGGCATGATAGTTGGAGTGCTCCCCAACTCCACTTCCAGGAAGGGTTCTCATAGAGGACAGGAGGGATGTTGTTTTGGTCAGTGCTGACACTCTGATAAATTAGTCTCCCAATCTTTTTCTAGAATTCAGGTAAATCACCACCATCACTAAGTGATAAGGCAATAATCCCTTTAAATATGTAATCTACTTGTATTGAGTAGATTACTGCATTCTTTTCCTGAAAAAGCAAAATATAACAAAACACCCTGATGGCTTTGACAGGACGCAGGGAAAAGGTCTAGGGACCTTGATTGAATCTGTGAGACATCCTGTATCTCCTAGATGGCAATTTGGAAACACAATAGCTTCAAGGGCAACACGCACATTGGACTCCACCCAGAGTGCTTACTTCTGCAGACGAGCAGAGGGCAAGCTCATCCATAATGTTTTCTCTTCTTATATTCACCTTCGAAAGTGACGTTTTCTGAACTCACTTCCAAATGTGGGATTGCATTCTGCTGCCTGACTGCTGTGTCAGTGTGTATCCCAGGATACCAGCCAATTGGCAGGGGCAAGAAACTTTGTAGCCACAAATGCTTCTTGTGCTCGTGGAGCATCTTTGCCATTGAAATAACTTTCGTTCAGTGATAAAATAAAGGGGATTCTAGAGGGTTTCCATGTCGAGCAAGGTAGAAGAAGAGTTGTAGCCCAGGATCTACTCAAGGAACAGTGTAAAAGGAGTTAGAACCATTAGCCAAGATATTAAGGATTATAAGTAAGATTCTCATTTAAGGAATAATTCATTAAAGTCACGTATAATTGTGGAAATTCTTTCAATTCCCTCACCCTCTTTCCCAGTATCTGAAAGATACTAGAGAACGCTAACAAATAAGAAATTATTTTTCTTTTTCTCCCTTAGTGAATAAATTTGTTCATGGCTAATTTCTTCTATTTAATAATAATAGCAACAACTAATATTTATTGAGCACTTTACACCAAGAACTAAAATAAACCTTCTCAACTACTTCATGAGTTAAGTCCTATTGTTAACTCTAGCAGGCATCAGGATGAGAAAATTGGGCAAGTTGCTTAACTTCTGATGCCTCAAGCTCACTTAGCTTGTAAGTGGCAGAGCTGTTGCATGAGCCCAGGGTATCTGACCATAAAGCTTGCCTTCTTAACTACTAAGCAATGTGCCTTCTCAAAATTTCAAACTATAAATACTTGTGTAATTTGGCCTAACCCATTACCTCCATTAGTACTGACCCTATAAACTTGATTACCATGCTGAAGCTGTTTCTTATTCCTTTCCCTTCATGAAAAATAAGGCAAATGTAAAATTAGAACAACCTCCTGCTCTATTTCTCAGTGAATGACTTTATTATCATCTCAGCCAATATTGAAATCCCCATTTCAAAAAAAATCTCCACCACCCACATTACCTTCATTGTTAATATTTATAACATGTGGTGAAAGGGTTTAGGACTCAACTTCATTGTTCCAACAAAAATTCAAAATCTTCCAAATTGGCTAAGAGGTCCTACTTCTAGAAGATCTCCTCCTCAAATGTAGGCCTCTTGCCAAGGTGTCTGACCAAGTGAGTCTCAAAATTTGAAAGTTATCAGAGCATCTTTTGGCAGGTTAAAGGGAGTTCCAAATGTCACATGGAGTCCTAGAACTGTATCCCCAGAAAATATAATTCCTTCACATTTGTATATAAGAATTTAACCAGATGTTCATTATGAGGAAAATCAGCCAAGCTAACTAAGCAAGGACCTATTCATACTCTACCATGAAAATTACCATTTAACGTAACTCAGAGGAACTCAATTTACTTTTACAAATATTCAGCAATAATTCTCTAACATTTGTGTTTACCCTTCTGAAGACAGACCCAAACACATTATTTTTTGGTTACAATAGTATGGAAAGAGTCCATTTTTTAGTTCTTTCTAACTTTTCAATTTTTCTAAGATATTTCATGACACTGAAAATGCATCAATGTCACAGGGGATTAATCATTGTCCAATCAATGTATTACTGTAGAAGCAGACTAATCAGTTAGTAGAATCCTTTTCTGATCTTATTTCTCTCAGTATCTCAAAGGAGAACATCAAAGAGGGTTCTGTTTCAGGCATAAAGTTCCCCTTTATTTTCCCATTAATCTCTTGATGCCCAGATGCCCAGGAAGCAAGGACTTTCTCCTTCCCTCCAATTTTCCAAAACCACTTACAAGAGAATCGAGCTATTCAGCAACATAATCTCTTGATACCCTCTTGCTCAATGTTTATTTATTCACTGTTGTTTTCTCATCTCATTAAATTTGTATATGTTCTCATATGTTCAATCAACAATCCTATACTTCAAATATCTTCCATCTGTTTAAACTTTAGTCCTGGAGAGTGACACCATCCCTTTAGAACAGAAAAGGAAATAACTACATATAACAATTTCCCACAAATAATCCCAAGATATCAGTGTAAAAAATGTGATACAAACATCTACTTAATTAGCACGTTAGAGATTAAAATCTGATCTCCTTTGGGTTTCCAATCTTTGTTTCTTAAATATTTTCTATTTGTTAAGCTGCAATGTTGTTAAGGTTATCATTGAAGCCTACAGAGGAAAATCTTTTATCTTCTACTTATATTATTTAAAGAATAAAAAACAAGTTAAATACTTTAACTCACCTAAATAAAGTATGAATTCTTGCTGAAGAAAACCTCATTGAGAAGCATCCCAACTGAACCCTATTAGAACAATTTCTCTAGTCGGGCTCTTTGTAGGCTAAATGTTTCAACTGCAACACTGATATAGGGTTCTTAGTTTAGATTATTTGAATCCTCCCCACCAAGAAATAATAAAGAATCTAAGTAATATGACTTAACTCTTTATTTCAATTGAACAAACAATTATTACATGTAAGGATATGGGCACTTACGTCACCAATTACAATAATGAACTATTTCCTAAAATCTCTAGAACCTTTCAAACACAAAGCATCGGCCACAATGGCACTAGCAGCCACATTAGTCATGGAGACAGCATCTTGAGACAGACCCCAGAGCCTTCACCTTTGGGCATCGTCAGGCCCATGGTCATCTTCAGTCATCATGGCCATCAATGGCAGTGCTGCTTTCAGAGACACTGGGGGCCAGGCTGCTGCTCTTAATGTTGGCAGAGAAGAGACATTTCACCACAGAGCAGAGAGGTCATCGGAGTGAGATCAAAAACATAGCCAATGCCCAGTGGGGGCCAAAAGGACTGTTCACAGATCATACATTCTAGATACCCCTTAGAGAAATCATGTGGGAAGAGTATGAGGGGAAGGGAGTTACTACAAAGTAGGTGAAGGTTCAGCCAAAAATGCTATATTACAATTGTGATTGTGATCCAATTGTTCACCTTCAGCCTGGCATGGACCGGAAAAGGCACTGACTCTCTGTCCAGTTATCTCTTGCTGCATAACAAACAACCCCAATACTTAGTGGCATAAAACACCAACTGTTGTGTTAATTCTTGTGATTCTGTAGGTTGGCTGGGCTCGGTTAGTGGTACTTCTGCTCCACATGAAGTTGACTGGGGCCACAGTTGGGCTGGGATGCCCAAGACGGCTCACACTCATGACCGCCCGTTGACATTGGTTCTTGGCCCGGAGCTTAGCTGAGACCGTTGAACAGAATACTTGAATGCAGCCTCTCCATATGATTTGGGCTACTCATCAGCATGGCAGTTGAGTCTCAAGAGGGAGCAACCCCAGAGCTAGTGCTATGGGAGGGGAGAAACATAAGCAGCCAGTCCTTTAAAAGGTGTTGACGAGAATGGACACAGCATCACTTCTGACATAATCTATTGATTAAAGCAGTCACAGGCTCAGCCCAAACTCAAGAGGGTGGAGAAATGGGCTCCCCTTCTGAATTTGGGGCCATCTTTTTTCTGCATAACTTCTGTCCTCTGGTTTCAAGAGAGGGTAACACAGCCAAGAGAGAACTGGGTTATTACCACAAATCACTGGGATGGGACTGGGTGGTGGTGAGGCAGGGGAATCCAGCAGAAACATCCCGGCTGTGGCCGCTCCCCAGGCTTCCTTTACACGCCTTCAACTCCATTTTTCAGATTCAGCCTGAACTGCTGCGTTTATATCATCTGCTCCGTTTCTCGACACTACACTGCAGAATGGGAAACACCTTTGTCTGGTCAGGAAACCACAAATCTCTTTCATCTGTTTCACTTTGCACTGATGTTTCATACTCCCAAGTGACAAGGCGAGAGGAACTCTGGCATGTGCAACTCTCTAAAGGATCACTGACTTCACATCAGATTCACCTGGGAGAGGGGTTTTTAAAATCCCAGGCTGTGCTCCAGATCCAGCAAATCAGAGTCTCTGACGGTACACACATGCACACATGTACACATACACGCACATGCACACACACAGGAAAGCTCTCCAAGTGCTTCAGATACTTGCCATTTTGTTGGGAACCATTGTTTAAAAGTTTTTAGCTTTAAATTATTTAGGGGAGGGCTCTTCTGAGAAAACTAATAAATATAGATATAAAGTAATTTTTCTTATAAACAGATTGACACACAATTTCTTCGGTCCTGCCTATGCCCTTGTGATTAAGTACCCATTCCAAGGACTTTATCTTTGCCACTATCTACTTTAAGTACCACTGGACTAACTGTGATGGGAAACCAAGGCAGAGACAAAGCCGGCTGCGAGCAGCTGAGATGGGGCTGCTGATCCCAGGGCGTGGCGGGACTGCGCAGTCTGCAGAGCCCCAGGCCATTAAGAGCAGTTACACAGGACGGAATCGCCATGCAACGCGCGTCTGTGTCCAAGCGCGAAAACTCTGGGAACAGCATCCTGTTGTGCAATCTGTGGAATCCCCACTCACATGACTCAGATGCTGAATGTAGGTGCAGCATCTTTGGTTGGTGAAGCCGCCATGAAGCGGGCGGCCGGCCAGCACTGTGCATGTCAGCAGAAGGAAGGCAGAGGCCCCGGAGAGGAAGACAAATCCTCCTTCCCATAAAGAGTGTCTGGCACACCTGGAAGAATGCCAACTGCCCGGGGTAAAGAACACTGAGTTGTCTCCCAGATCATGCCTCCTAAGGGCTAACATGACCGTGACCTTTCTGTGCCTCAGTTTGCTCTGCAGCAAAATAATATCTGAGGCTTTGATTCCTCCCAGGGATGCTGTAAGAATTGGTGAGACAATGTCTATGAAATGCTGTGAGGTGAGTTGCTCAGAGAGCTATATGAGGCCAAGGTGTATTGTTAAGACACACGCAGAGAAGGCCAACTGATGAGTTTCAAAGCCTTGCTCCAACTCATCTGAAGGATTTGAAGGAACACACCTAAGACCCCTCTCTGACAACACATGCCCAAGTGTAAACAGCAGACTCACTCTGGATGCTGACAAAATTAGTTAAAACAAAACAAAAAACCCTCAATCATGCGATCGTGGGACACTGCATTTATTGGGCAGCCTCTGTTTTCTTTGACAGAAAGGCAGTAGCCAGCAAGGTTTCTTCCCCGGGCTGACAGCCATTTCTATAAAGCCATGTGTTTTTTCAGAGCAGCCTACGGTGACATAGCAACCCAGACATATGGTGTCATTATTCAGCCGACACAAATTTGACACTTAAGTGAATTTATTATATTTTGCTTTGCTCCTGGTGCCTGAAAGGCTTTGCCACTGTCTCTTCATAGAGCTTGTCACAGATGTTGATGTATTTTCCTCCTCCATGGCCAGGTTTTACTGTGGAAACTGATACAACTTCACGATAGAATTTCTAGATGAATTATTCACACATTGCATGCTTTCTGCACACAGGGGCTTGGAAGAAATCCACACTATTCAATAAATGGTCTTTCTAATCCTCTTTAACAGAGCATTCTCTCCTGGTTTTAACTGTTTCTATTATCGCCTTTGTAATCATAATGTTTGGGATAAAGTATTTCATAGTTGATAGCTTGGTTAAAACATCCACAATATTTCACATTAATGTGCAACAAAATTGCCCAGGCACTGAGATGAAACTGATCCATTCTAACAACAAGAAAGCATATGGGCCAAATTCTCATCAGTTCAACTCTTACTCACTTAAAACAGACACACACACACAACTGAAACCCTTTAGTTGATTCTACTTCCAATGATTTATAGAGCAATTCCTGAAATATCTCAATATTTGTTATTTTAGACAGAAGAGGCCTCTCCTAATGCTAATACCATCTGTAGAGATGAGTTTTTAATTGAAAAGAATTTTCAACTTGATGGAAAAGAGTCAGATGAACTCATCACTGGCCTCTGAGAAAAGATTAATGAAACAAAAACATATCAAGCTTCTTTAATACCTGGAGAAGCCATAAGGATACCTCGAGTGACATTATGGGCTATGGTATATGGAAGGGAATAACCTTAACATGACACAGTAAGCCCGTTGAAGAATTAAGAGCTATAATTACAGTTTTTAAAGTAGACTGACCTGTTGACCTTTAAGATTTAAGACTTTGCCTCAGGGTCATTTCTTGACCTAGTTTTTGTTTTGTTTTATTTTGTGTCATTTTATTTTATTCCTTACTGAAATGATTTCTCAACTTCATCTTGTAAAATTTCAAATGGTTAGAAAGTTAAGTTCTTCCTTATCTTTGTCTTATTTTTAATTTAATTAAATGCTTGGGGAGTACGTGTTTTTAAATAAGAAATGTCTTCTTTTGGAATTTGCTTTCTATTCAAAGAGCGCTGACAGTCTGTGTTGTTCCTTAAACAGATGGCAAAAGAATTGCACAAAAGCACAAAGGAAGATGAAATCCTAGCTAATGATTATTATTATTTGAGCAAATTCAGGCTAAGTGCAGTAGATTTCATTGACTAAGCTTTGAGGTCCATCCATGCATAACTTCCCCCATTTGTTGTCTATGGCACACTCTTTTCCCAGCCTCTTAAAACCTCAACATTAGAGTCATCTTTGGCTATCACTTCTCACATCCCATATCCACCCTCCAAGTTCTAATAGTTCTGTCTTTGATACATGCCTTCGATTCAAATCTCTTAGTTTCCTCTATCCCACTCCAAGCCCCATTGTCTTTATCTAGATATTCATGAAATCTGTGCCATCTCATCTTTCATTCGAGTCTGCCCTGTACATCATTGCCAGGATAATCTCCCTCACACATTATTTTATTGTATCTCCTCTTGCTTAAGAATCCATAACAGTTTTCTTAAGCTAGTGACTACCCTTTTATTTAACATACACATTAACGTGCTGCACTTGCTCTAAGCTCTTAAAAATATCGACTCGTTTAATCATCATAACAACGTTGTGAGGTAAGAACTATCACTCCCCTCTTTTTGTAGATGAGGCCACTAAGGCACAGAGAGGGTAAATAATTTGCCCAAGGCCACACAGCCAGAGAGTGATAAAGGCATGATTAGAATCCAGTCTCTGAGTTTAACCAATATACTATGCTGCCTCACCCTAGAGTAACTAGCACCTATGTAACGTCTTGTCTTTCATTTCTCATTTGACCTAACCCTTCAGTCAGATGCTGTTCATCCAAAGATTCATTTCAGTTGATCTCTTGTTAGTAAAAGGACTGCCCGCCCTCCCCCCTCCCAGCCTCCGTTGTGTGCTCACATTTCCACCCCTTGTTCCTTTGCCTGTGAGGATTTTCTTGCCTGGGCTCTCTTCCCATTTTTCTCTTTTCAACATGAATATATCAAACAAGATAAATTATAAATATTTATCATTGTGATATATAAGCTTTTTGCAAGATGTAACTCAGTTCTCAAAGGAGGTTTTCTGACTCACAGGAGTCTCGCTTCCTCTTTGCCCTCTCTCGGTGTATGTGTATCCGCCTCAGCTTGGCCAGGCTTTCCTTCTAGGACCTCCTCAAATTCCTGTGCTTTTCTGATGCCTCCCCCAGTTCTCATAGGCAGAACCTGTAGCTGCGTCAACAAACTGTGTGCTCAACAAGCCAATAGTGGGCTCGTCCTTTGATTATCACTCCACACATCTACCTCCCCCCTACACACCACCAGATTATGAGCTCCTCAAAAGCAGGTGCTGAAAACTTCTGCTTATATCAGAGCATAGGAGGGAGTCGATGTGTGTGTGTGTTTTTTGTGTTTTTTTTGTGGTTTTTTTGGTGAGGAAGATTGGCCCTGAGCTAACATGTGTGCCAACCTTCCTCTATTTTGTACGTGGGACACTGCCACAGCATGGGTTGATGAGCAGTGTGTAGGTCCACACCCAGGATCTGAACTCACAAACCCTGGGGCGCTGAAGTGGAGTGTGCAAAGTTAACCACTACACCACCAGGCTGGCCCCTCAACGCGTATTTTTAATACATTAACATACAGTTCCATTTTGCTTTCTACTTGTTGTATATATACATACACACACACACATATTCATGTATCAGTTTTATTTTCTAACAATATTGTAAATCCAGTGAAGACAGATCTTGCTTCTACTTTCTTTGCATTTCTCATCAAATCAAGTAAGGGCTATACCATCAATCCTCACTAAATGCTTGCTGTGTGAATGGGTGAGTTATTAAAATTACCCCAGGAAATGAAGATCTTTGGCTTGAATTGCCAAGTGTTAAAAATGGCACCACTCAAAAATATATAGTCAACCACACATTAAAAAGTACTAAGAATAACTCAATATTTCTTGTATGGAACAGTTGCATTTTCTTCTGAGAATCCATATGTTAAAGTCTCTTGCTGCATTTCCCACAAGAGCACTTAAATCCAGAACTCACAGTGTACCTGGCTTCCAACCAAGTACATTAGTTATTTTGGAATTGCAGAATTAATAGTCATTCTCCCACTTGCAGATCTCCCTCAAATAAAATTGTATTTCAGTTGGATTAAGAGTTGTAACTCACAAACTCAGCCACAGAAAGCTGCACCAACGCAACTCCTTAGCACTTATCCCACTGCCAGGCTTCCAAAAAGTACTAGCAATTACGATGATCAGCTATTTTAAATGAAGAAGAAAAATCCCTTCTCTCAAGCATAGAAGGTGGATATAGAAGTACACATCTCACTCATACTAAAAACCAAAATTTTGTGGTAATGTTGTGATTTATAGGCCAAAGGCCAGAACCGTGTACAAATTCAGGAAACCATTTTGGCAATTCAAAGGTGGCATCCAGATACTTGAGAATAGAACCATGATAATATAATTATCAAATGTCTCTTAAGTGCTAAAAACAGAACCAAACAATGGACCCTTTTAAAGGTACTTTTATAAATAAGGAAATAAGCCATATAGGAAATATTATAAGCCATATGGGAAATATTATCTATCTTAATATTTCTGTTAAGAAATGTATCTATTATTAATACATTTCTATTATCTTAAAATGAGAAAGGAGAGGAGAGAATCAACATTTCAAGGACTCAAGGAGGCTCGGCCTCAAGCAATGCTGCATGACAACAAACGGAAGACCACCGAAGTTGAGAGACCAGCCCTGCCCCCCAGGAGGGAGACAGAAAAGAAATGCATTTTTCAAGTAGTCTTATCACTTAGTTCGGTATAAAAAAAGTCAAACAGCAACTGTCCTTTTTCGCAGCAGCTGTAGATGAGAATCTAATAAATGATGTCAGATTTCTACATCATGGAGAGCACTGTTGACGTCTCGTTTTTTTTCAGTCACTCTCGTGCACACAGAGTGTGAGTCTTCAGTGCCTCCTGGAATGGAAGGAGCCAGTAGAGACGGAATACGGAATATCCTGGGAATGTGGAATATCCTTGGAATTATGTCACACACACGACAGTGAAATAACAAGACAGGGCAGTATTTGGTCGTGTGCTAGGATCTCTAGCTTTTCTAAGTCAACTGTGAATCATTTTCCATTCTTACCCAATCTTCTTCCCCACAGCTTTTCCTGTTAATGATGTGTTTCACAAGAGACAATACCCATGTATAATTCTTGCATATAGATAGATATAACAACATCAAGAACAAAGCAGTTATCCTAATAGACGGACATGGCAAGAAGCCAGGTTTGGGTTCATGTTTCTCCATATTTGTGGTAAATCTCATGTAGTCTTGCTTCATAAAGAAACAGACCTCAATTAGAGGCCGTGTTCTTTCTCAGGACCAAAAAGTCATCTTTATAGTTTTTACACAAAGTTAGCTATGAGGATGAGTCAAGGGAATCAACCACAACTTGAAGATTTGCCAAACTAGAGAATCAGATTTATGATTTACTTACGTGGCTGTTCCTCCCTTGAATCATATTTGCTGTATGCGAGAAAACACCTTTAGTGTGCTCCACCATTTGATGAGGCAATGTTACTAAAAAGTTAATCTCTAATGCTTACGGTCTTTTACTGCCCGCAACGGCGGGATGCTCTAAGAGAACCCCTTACAGGTCATTGATTGTAGGAAGACATGGATCTGGGCCTGAATTAAGATGCTACCTCTGCTTGCTGCCCAGTTTAGCAATTTGTTTGACTCCTATGAGCCTCAGTTTTGCCATCTATCAGATACAGATTGTGTTACCTATTGAATCATTCCAGAGGGTTACAGGTTAGAGGGGAGGGATGACACACACCCGCTCTGCGAGTGAGTGAAGTCTCTGATTTGAAAAGACATTTTAGTAGAAACGAGGTGGCCCCACAGATCAGAAATGTATGCACAGAAGGGACACGACTACCTCAAATGCCATCCACACAAAGGAGGACTTCCCTCGACGGCCTTAAGGATCTCAGCTATTCCTGCACCACTATCCTGTCAGACCTGGCTTCATTCCAGCATCCAGGAAGAAACTACTCTAACTTCTATGCACTTCCATTGAAGGAACATAGATATCCCCTAACACTTAATGGCCATTCAATAAATAGTGACAATTATATTCTTTATTACCAGATAACAAGTTCCTGGTTTTTATTTTCAGAAATATAAAATGATTATACTACAGAACATCCACTTTTCCAGAAGCTACATGAGCTGGGAGAGGTGTGTGTAGGGGTACAAGTCACAAAACACTATTTCTTCTTTAGTGTCATACTCTCTCTCTTCTCCAGTTTGATTTCCCACCTACCGGTCTGGGAGGCCCTGCTGGATATCTTCAGGGGGCCCACCATCCAGATTCCTCCCAGCTCCCACGTGGCATTCTTCCTAATACTTCTTCTCCTACGACTGCTGGGACATTGCTGCCTCCTCCCATGCTGGTAACAATTAACTCTCCGAAGCCACTCCAACCTCTCAAGCCATCCAGGCCCTGAGGCTGTCCTACCTCAAAGCGGCATCTTGCCAAAGTTGTAGCAGTCTCAGGTGCTCACGATGTCACCCTTACACCAGAGGTCTCTCTACTGTGGTGGAGAGAACACCTCTGCTGAAGGCCCTTGCCTACGAGTCAGCATGTGATCCACCCCACCCCTGGAGGGGCACTCCACACAACCTGATCAGCTGTATACAGAGGCCCCGCTTACTCCCACACTCTGCTACAGGGGTCCCAAAAGTGGTGGCATGTTATGTCCCCTAGTATCTGAGACATTTTAGTAAAAAAGTCTTACTGGTTTCACTCTGAGTCTTTTCTACTGGGACCTGGCACAATCCCCTAGAATAATAAGGGTACGTGGAGGACAAAGATGAGCAACCAACATGCCACCCTGGCTCCCCCCTCCTCATTCCTATAGGCCTCTGGTCCTCCCCCCTTCTCTGTTTTAGGATGATTCTTCCTTAGGATGACTCATGCCTTCTCAGGAGGCTTCTTGGACTTTTTTCAAATAGTCCCCAGTAGCACATGACGAGCATTTCAGACATTCTGGAATCTCAGAGAACATATAGCTTGGGTTCAAGCAGAGGCTTTTGCTGTAGTCATAAGCTGAAGATTTATAACTGCCAGTTTCTTGATAAGTTACTTTAATATGAAACACAGTGTTTGGAAATGCAAGAGTATTTTATTTTCCTAAGACTCTATTTACTCTCCCTACATCTAGAAAATATACACAACACCAACTTATACCCCTAAATTTAGCTATGTTCTGTTCTCTGCATCCTCACCAAAATTAAAATGTATGATATTGATCCAAGACCTTTGTCTCAGAAGCTCATTATTCCATAAATGTGTTCAAGTTAAATATTCCCCTCCTACAGAATTTTTCCTTCATTTCCCCATGAACAAAGTTTTCTGTTGATCCGTTCATCAAATATGCTGCTTGCATTTATTTGTGTGAATAATATGACCCTTTGAGGAAAGTTGTTAAAACATGCCAATTTATTTTAATTATTAACTTCAAGGCTTATTTTTGACAATACATTAAATTATTTTTTCTATTACCATGGAACTTTCATACTTCAAAAGGCTGTTGGCAAGACTTAAGAAATGAAGTCAGAATCTTGCTGTGGTGAGAGAGTATATTCCAATATTTTTTAAAGTCTAGTAAAAACAATTGTATTTTTAAATTAGTAACTTGAAGCATGAGTAATGTTACTACATATTTCTCTATGTACACAAACCAAAAAAGAGAAACTCCTAAAAGTACTTAAGAATATTCTTTAATGATTTTCATTGGTTTCTAGGAGTGGCTTCATTAATCAATACGTCACTCAGATAATTTTTTTTTATGCCACTCCAGTGAATTCTCCAGTTGTCTTTAATCTTCCCCAGCGTCTTTCACAAGTGCTGGAATTAGTCCTCATCTCGGAGGCTGGTTGTTACTCCTCCTGTCAGACACAAAGCAGCACACCAAGAGAGTGATCTCAACAGCTGAGCGAACTACCTGGTGAGAGCACGTGGGAGGCAAAAGTAGAAATAACTCTCCAGAACAACAGAGAAACTTTCTTTCGAGGAGATTTAACATGCTTTCGATAAGCTTAAGTGCACTTGGAGCAGATAAAAATCTATGTATATGGCATATGCGTGTGAGAAAGATTTCAAATAAATGACCCCCAGAGGCATAACACGCAGTCTGCTATAGCTTTAACAATATTTTCCAATTTGACTCACTCCCAGGGAGTTTGCCATGAATTTTAATGAATCTTTTTAACTCCCATTTTGCAGTTTTTCTTTTCACACATAGCTAATAGCCCTGGAATCAGATAATTAAATGTTTGTTTAACTTTAAGTCATTTGTGAAGGAATTATATCTTTTAAGTCTATTAGAGTCCATTTTACTGTCAAAAGACATAATTTAAGTAAAAACCAGTGTTGCTTATAAACGTTATCTTTTTACATATCAGTATACAGTAAAGAAAAGCAAAAGATCAAAGATAATTTTGGCATCTCATTATTAAATGCAGTATTGTGAGACATAGGGAGAAAGAAGGAAAAACGATTATCGGGGGTGGGTTATGAAAACAGCTTACATAATAGCTAGATTGAATTGTCAAGAGAAGCAAAAGTTCTAAAATTTACTACAGGCACATAAAAGTAAGCTAAACTCAACAGTAATTCTTTGTTGAAACTCTAGGTGTTTGTGTTTTGGAGATAAAATGACACACCTTTCCTTGATCTCTCGTCCTGGGACTACTGAAAATATCCAGGGTTCCTCGGTCCGTATTTCAGGCACCACTCTTCTTAAAGCACAAGGACTTTTGCAAGTCTGACCGAGACTCAAGTCCTGCTAGACCTCGGAAGGCCTGCACACAGGTAGGAATGTTTTACAGTGTTCTTTCAAGTGTCTACTTACAAAGAAGGACCCATAATATCTTCTGCTTGGAACCTAGAATTGTACCTTTTCAAGCATAACGGCTCCAGATCATCTTCCAAAGCATAGGGCAGCTGGTATTGCTAAGTCTTGGATTCTCTAGTATTCTCTGACTAGAATAGAAACAAAGATACCTTCCGTCTTGTTCTGACTATTTCCTATGACCAGCGTCTGATCTTCCATCCAACCTCACTGTCAGGGCCCCAGGAGGACCATGACTTCTTCATGAATGACCCCAATTTGCCGCTCTTCTCCCTGGTCCTGAGGTCAACACTCCACACCACTCAGCCATTCAGAACTCAAGAGCGCTAATGCACAGAGCCTCCACAATTCGTTTTCTGCTCTAAATGGCTGCTCTGATGTAGCTGGAAAAGTTGGGGAAGCAGAAATACCTTGTCAAAGTTTCTTTCTAGCCCAAAAAAAAAGGTTCACTTGAGTAGAGCACTCTCAATATCAGCTACTTAAGAAAGGAAAAGACACCTATTTAATCGGCGTGGTGATCAAGGAAGGAAACAGTTGTGTAACCACCAGGGCCTTGCATGGGGTCCACCAGGAGGCCCAGTTGTCACGTCTCATATCACAAAGGACCTTAGATTTGGACTCTTGACTTGATTCCCAAATGAGGTTATCCATACAATCACTGAACTGTGTGTGTAAAAGGTGAATTTGTTAAATGTGCACATTTAAAATAAATGAAAACATTTTTATAACTCTCTTTGGATGTTTACTTTAATATACTGGGAAGAAAAAAATAAATAAACAACACTTACTCCAT
Organism: Equus przewalskii; assembly: GCF_037783145.1. NCBI lineage: Eukaryota > Metazoa > Chordata > Mammalia > Perissodactyla > Equidae > Equus > Equus przewalskii. The sequence continues at coordinate 15,014,665 of NC_091838.1, forward strand.
GTCAAGCATCTTTCTAAGCACTTCGTGTGTTTTAAATACCTCAATCTTCATAGCCGTCCTGAGGCAGGGACTGTTATTGTCTCCATCTTACAGATGAATAAAGTAAAGCACACAGAGCTTAAGTAACTCCTCCTAGGTCATGCAGCTAGTAAGAGTTTCTAATCTAAGCTGTCGACATCCCAAGTCCACGCTCCAAATCACTATACTCTACTGTCTCCCTTGGAAGGGGCTCTGAGACGCCCTGACAACCACCTGTCCTCTTGTGCTTTACCCTGGCCCCAAGGCAGGGTATTCTCATGGTCCAGGCATTTTCCCTTGGAGGGTATGGCTGTGATCCATGTGACGTTAATGACGCCACTTAATCCATGGCTTGATTATTGCTAGGCCCTATTTCTGGATTCTAGGGTAAGCTGGTCTCAAAGCATCATCTGAGCAAGCAAGATGACCAACACACAGGGCAGTCACACCTTGATTCTGTGGTCCCACTGTGTCACCCTGAGTTCCCCACTGCCCATCTCACCCAATGCTATGACATCAGACGTAGGCACTTATTCATCATTGGTTTATTTTCTCCTCAGACCCAGAGAAGTTGGAGTCAAATCAGCATTAGTTCAATTGTTTCATCTTATTTAGGGAGATACATTATGTAAATACATGAGAATTTTTAAATATGCTCTGATAGATATTACTTACTAGTACTAAATTATCTCTGAATTTATCTTATATTTTAAGCCAAAACACACTACCTAAACCTAAACAAATTCTGTCTTTTACTTCTTCTTTCCCAAGGTGTGAAAACTGTGAGTTATTCTTTAGAAAATTCCCCAAACATAGGCTGACACTTGGTCTCCTTTTTCTTCATTTCCTCAAGGCAGAATAATTACAAACAGAACTTTAAGAAATCTTGTATGCATCGGGAACTTAGTCTTTTTTGGGGTATCAGCTTATTCCAAAGCCATTCCCTCTGAGAAAATCTGGTGGTTCTCTTGACACCAGCAACGCCAAAACTTTTCCTTTATCCAGACCATGACATTGTCATTGAATATGGTTTTGGACCACCATGTAAGCAAGTCATTTTAAACAGCTTTTAACACATCCTGTGACTGATGAGGAGTCAAACTTCATATATCAAGCAGTATTAAAAATACAGCTATTTCCAGTTGACATGTATCAAGAGATTTTTCTATGTTCATACCCTTTGACCAAGTAATTCTACTTTGGGGACTCTATCCTGGGGAAATAACCTGAAATAACAGAAAAATCTTTATGCACAAAGACAGTAACCCAACTACCTAAACGTCCCTCAAATACAAGAATGACTAATAAGCTATCCTCTTAAAGGAATATTTTATAACCCTTGAAATATAGTTGTGAAAATTTTATAACATGGAATATTTTTCTCATGTTAAGTGGAAAGGTAAGACAAAAATTATATGTACAAGTTAATCACCCCTATGTGAAAATCAGAAACTCTGCAGAGCAAAAAAAATAATGGAACAAAATACACTAACTCCCAAAGAAAGTGATTTGGCCTTAAAAGACTAGTAGGACTCAATTAAAAAGGAAAGAAGAGAATGCTAGTCCTAGGCCAAAGGGCTCTAGAGAAGCCCTTGGTCTTTCACACTGTCTTATATAAGGCGGGACTCAACAAATACCTGTTAAATTAATGAATAATGAGAACATAGGTGTTCACTATTACCGAATACGCTGCAGCATATGACAATGCTGATATGCAACCACTTTGACCAATAAAAACAGCAGTTTTTCTGTGGTTCAACCAAATCACATTCACGAGCCTTTACTACCACATGTTGCACAAGATTAGGATGAAATAATCTATACCTCCCAGCAGTCACTCCCGCCTTCCCTCCCTCCCTTTCCGTCTCCCTTCTACCCACGACTGTAGGGTCAAATAACCAAGCCAAAGAAAATCCAACCGGACGTTTGATACGCTATCGCTAAAAAATAAAAACGAGACCTGTCGATGACTTTTTCCCATGTTGCTGTTATCGTGTAGACATACTTCAGGGCTTACGCAGGAGAATCATATGATTCTTAATCTTTCCTTGTATATCATCACATGACATCTTGGAATAATAGAGCTTGATAAGTCTAGTTTTCTGCACCTGGCCACCAGGAAGAGAAAATTACCAGACGATTTAAAAGAGTTAGGGATTTTTCTATTAGAAATTATCAATGATTCCTTTTCAATATCCTGAAATCACTCGTGCAGTCTTCCAATTTGTTTTTTTTTCACATATGCAGAGTAGAAATATTGAACGGAAGCTCCCTCTGTTTTGCAAAGACAGCACTTTTATTTCTATTCCTTTCCCTCATCACACTTTGCCACTTTCCCACTCCCTGACAATTAACAAGAGACATCACAGGTAGCCCGGGATTGGGGAAGGCAGGGGCAGTCAACCTAAGGAGGCTTGAACAGACTCGAAACACTCCAGCAATAGTTCCAATATCACAGGCAGCTCTTTGGCAACCTTCTACCCACAAACATTTTTTGGAAAATAATCTACATTTTCTTTGATCTTTTCTCTTTTCTAGTTCCTTACTACAAAGAATAAATATATAACTTTGTCTAATCATTTTTGTAAAATTCTCACTTCCACCTCAGCCCTTTTCAGAGTTACAGTTGTTAAAATCAGCATCCAAAAAAGGGGTACTTGTCTCATTCGCTTTTTTAAATAGGAAGGGAGCTAGGAAAATTATTCATGCCAACTGCGGGAATAAAACAATTAATAGAAGTTCCCCTTGGTTTTACGATAAGGTTTTACAACCAAAAGAGAAATAACAAATATAGGAGATGATTAAAGAAATCAGTAGGTTTTAACCCTGGGGGGAGTTCCCAGCAATGTTTACGCTATATTCTGTGTTGCTTGCTACTCTGTTGACAAAGGTTAAGTGGGAAGTTGTTCTGATCTGATAGCATTTTGTTAGGGGAGCTCAGAAAAAAAAATCTTTAAACATAATTCACTTCCAAGAAAAGTATAAACTCTGTACATTTAAATATATGCTTGCTTTCAGTGCGTATGTAAGCAAGACGATGTGAAATCTTTTTTGTAAAAATAAACAAACCTAACTTTTATCAGCATTTAATGTACATTTTTATGCTCCTGTTGTCCAAAGACAGATGTGAGCTTTAATATGGTTTATCCATATAAGGAGTCAGACTGAGCTTCAAATCTACACAGGAACTTATTTCATTCTTTTGTTGTTCCAATGATTTTATTTGGATTTAAGACTCAGGACAAAATGAAAAGTGTACAGTGGACGCTAAGATTATTGCAGTCACCTGAAGATTTGTCACTGTAAAGTCACTTAATGTTCCAACTCAAAATGCCTTAACATTTTATAGCAAAGAATCTCTCTATATGTTGCCCAATGTTTTCATAGAGACCTTATTCAAACCTAGTGAGTCATTTTCTCAATTAGCAATTAGGTATCTAAAATTTTTATTGTTAATTTGGTAATATCAAACTTATGACATAAAATCACAAGAATTTGTTCAGAAAACACTGGATTAGGAGACGTGATTCCCAAGAGTTAGTCTCCTTGTTTTACGACAATGAATCTCCAGCCCTTCAAATATAGGAAATAAAAGTATTTTGTTAGGTGATTACTAAGTTTGCTTCCTCTTCTTCCTGGAGTTCCTTGACCCATTTCGACTTCAGTTTCCTAATCAAAATAATGGACATTATCACAAAACCAAATGAATTCCAATTTGACTTCCAATAATATCACTGTAGTTACATTTTCATTCATGGGCATTGTCAATACATAGAAACCCACAAGTTACAAAAGATATGTGTCAGAGGTTAAGAGTAAAATCAGAAAAAGCCACTTTCTGGAACTGACACTAAAATAAGACCAAGCAAATAAGATTCATCATCTATCTACCAACTCACATCATGTGGTCGTTTTCTGACATGGTGCTCCCTTGGTTACCAGCAGTACAACTAATGTAAAGAAAGATGTGATCTCGCCTGATGGTTTGAGAAAATTACAAATCAGCATAAGGTTGAACTATCTGGTGGCTAGAAAAATCAAGAATTATTATGTTTACAGTACTATCCAGAGAAGAGGATATCCCACTTTTGAAAGGCAGTGACAGATATCTAGAAAGATAAATTTGGATTCCACTAACGTTTATTAAATACTGGTGTGTCATCCCTTGTGATTCGATCTTCCACGTGTTAGCTCATTTAATCCTCACACAAACCCATGAGACCATATTATCCCCATATTACAGATGCGGCTCAGAGAAGTTCAGGGACTGTCCAGGATCACCTGCCTAGGAATTTGACCCTCTTGTTCTCTGACCCCAAATTCCAACGTTTTTGCGTTCTATTATGTTTACGCCTCAGTGAGTAGGAAGAAACCACAAAAACAAGTTTTTTCTAAATACCCTAGACATGAAAAAAAGTAAGCCGTTTCCCTTTGTTATAAGTTTATGCTTACAAACAACTTAATTTGTTCTTCAGTGTTGGAGCAATTGCAAATGACACCCCCCCACATACACATACCTATATTTTTCAGACTTCTACCTCTATGGTTTTATATTATTTTGTCCATATAGATTACATGACTTGAAAGGTTTTTGATGACCAAACTAGTTACATTAAGGGATGTATGCTCTGTTACAAAATCTCAGTTTTACCCAAAGATCCAAAATTAGCAAGTGCTAACGGCCATATTATGAAATCACATAAATCGCTAATATGGCTATGACGCTGATAAGCAATTAATTTGAATAAGGATTTAGACAGTTAAGCACTGTTTACTGTTAGTGCGCCCTTCATGTTGGCCACCACACTGTATCTTGTCAATGTCAGTCAAATGATGGATGAAATGTGTTCAATTCAGAAGTTATCTGATATGTGGCTCTGCTAATAGTATATGCTATAGCAACTATGCCTCAAAATTCCTATGACTTTAACATCAGAATGTCTGAGCAACACAGGATACTTACAAGTTTGCCCAAAGGAAATGAAATTCATTATGCTTGTTAACATCTTGCCTTAACTCAAGAACACATGATAAGTTAGGTTTGCAGAAATATTTGACACAGCGTATGGACCTCTTTTTACTACTTTCTTGGACTCTTGGATGTCAAGTTGAGGACCACCAGGAGGCTCAAAACCTCCTGTTTTAAAGTCAATATGTTGGTGTTCTATTCAAAAAGTCATCAAGCTGGTTTGTAAGTCAGTCGTGCATTGAATTAGCACATGTTAGTTCTTTAAGGTACACATTGATGGTTGAATTTTGACAGGCTCTCTCTGGATGATTCTTTGTGGGTAATAATAGCAATTGAATGTTTTGATATCTCCACATCAAAACCATGTACAAGTTTCTATGACTCAGCAATTCCACTTCCAGGTATTTACTCTCAGTGATAAGTGGAATCATTGAGAATAACGGAAAACCATCAAGTTGCCCAACGATGAGGAAATTGTTTAAAATATAGTACATTGTTCAACAAACATTTAAGAGCTACCATGTCCTAAGTGACAAAGATTGAGTTGCAAGCAAGACAAATGGCCACTACATTCATGAAGTTGGAAAGACGTATGTTCGAGCGACCATTGTTGCAAAACAAACTACTCCAAAATTTTGTGGCTTAAAATAGCAACCATTTTATTACGCTTACAAATTCTGTGGTAGAGGCATTTGGACAGGGCATGCAGGCATGGTTTATCTCCTCTCCACGAGGTCTGAGACCTCAGCTGGGAAGGCTGGAAAGCTTGAGGTGGCTCGACAACAGGAGGCTGGAATCACCTAACGGCTCCTTTGCTCACTTGACTGAGCTGAGAGGAATCAAAGGCTGGGACTGTCAACCACGGTGCCTACGGGGAGCTTTTCCACGTGACTTGGTTTCCACCCAGCATGGTGGCCTCAGAGTAATCAGACTTCTTACACGTCATCTCAGAACTCCAAGCACGAGTATTCCAGCAAGTGGCATGGGTTTTTATGACCAAGTCTTGGAGGTCCCATTGTAATCTATGTGTCAAAGCAGTCATAGGCCCACCCAAATTCAAGGAAAGAGGAATTAGACTCTGCTCTTGATGTGGTGAGGAGCAAGTTCACGTTGTAGAAGAACATGTGAGATGGGAAGCATTGTCATCTTTGGAAAATACAATCGGCTACAACGTAGTAACGATAGCAGTGGTAGGAAGGCTACTATTAACAGTTCTTAAATTATTTTTGAGGATGGCTAATATTTGTTGAGTGCTTATTATTTTTTCTAGGGACTATTCTAAGACTTTCACACGTATTGACTCCTTTAATCTTCAAAGCAGTCCTAGAAGGTAACACTATCATTGCTTTCTGACGAATAAAGAAATCACCACACAAAGAAATTATTTAACTTACCCAAGGTCACCCTGGTAGCGGGGGAGTCTGGATTAGAACTCAGACAGTCTGGTTCCAGAACTCCCATTTATAACAGTTGCTAATAGCCATAATAATTCTGAGGAATGATATTACAGGTTATTTACTGGCGCTTTCTCTTTGTTTATTGATATTTCTAAAGAGAGAGGAAAATAAAGGAGTGTTTCCTTGAGGTTGTTCTTGTACTCTCATAGGTTTCTATACATAGTGTTTTCCAAAGTGGTCAGATCAGAAGAATAATCTGACACACTTGTTAAAAATACAGATTTAGGGGCAACAGCCTGATGGCATAGTAGTTGGGTTCACGCACTCCGCTTCCACAGCTCAGGGTTCACAGGTTCAGATCCCAGGCACAGACCCACACACAGCCCATCAAGCCATGCTGTGGTGGTGTCCCACATACACAGTGGAGGAAGATTGGCACAGATGTTAGCTCAGGGCCAATCTTCTTCACCAAAAAAAAAAAAAAGATTTAGGACCCCCATCCTAGACCTACTGGCTCAGAATCTCCAGGGAAGGGGCCTGGGTAATTGTATTTTTAGCAAATACTTATAATCAAGTAAAGTTAGGAATCACTACTATATGGTGTATTATGTTTGAGTCCTCTCAAATCTGTTTGGCTTTTCTTTTCCCTTCTCTTTGCTGCAGCTGTCAGAAACCACTCAAATAAAAGAAACCACTTAACCTTATAACTAGTGATTTTATGTAATAAGGAAGCACTTGCCTGTTAAAGGCTGGTAAACATTTGATAGCTAAAGGATTTCTGTCAGCCCTGAAACACAATTTAGCATCTTAGAGTTGTAGTAACTTCAGTAGTGTTTTCAGATGAGGCGGGATACACATGGGATGAAAAGTGTTATCACGTTTGGGAAACGTAACGTAGCCATGAGAACGGGCCACAACAGGCAGATACTAGCAAACTCTACAGGTCAAAGGAAGCCAATATTTATTATGTATTTACTACTTAACAAATAACTTTACACAGGACCTAATATCCAGAGTTGCGATGAAAAAAATCAGTTAGAAATGTGAATTGGTCGTGTAATTTTATTTTCCAAACACTTTATAATACCTGTTTTTATCCTGAAACATAAAATCTATAACATTTTTACTCAGATTGGAAAAAATATGGTGAAAGCAATTCAACTACCACTCAAGGATATCGTTTATTTTAAAATTGTCTTATTTGGAAAAAGCATTTGTATATCCATCACTAAATAGTCTCAATTAGAAATAATCTTACTAACATCTAATATAGGAGAATTCGCTCTATGCCAAGTACTGTGCATTGTCTCGTTCAGTTCTCACAACTCTGTGAGCTATCTGCACTTTTATAGATGAGGAGGTTGGGGCTTAGAATACTAGTCATTTGCCCGAAGTTTCACAGCTAAGATGTTTCAGAGCTGGAATTTGAACCAAGTACAGCAATAAATCACTAAATGATACCATAGCGACCTTTAGACAAGTAAAGGCCATACATTCATTATGTTCTGCACATGCATAAATCGAATATTTAATAGCTATGGAATTTAAGGTCCAAATCTATTTTACTTAAGTAAGTAAACATTTTATATACGGATGAGGCAGTTAGAACCATTGTTTTTAAAAATTATTTAAAAATTGCACAAAAGATCAATTTCATACGGACATGAAATATATAGTAAGTATTTGAAAGGCAACCAGAAAATCCCATTGAATTCCCATTCTATAAAAGTATTATAGAATAATATAATATAGAATATAAAATAATATATAGTATATTATTATTTTATAGAATTTTATAGCATTTAGTCCCCATTTCATAGAATTCACCATTTAGTTTGGAAGGGCAAGACACACACAAATATTCATATAACAAGAAGAGAATTTATTTGTCTTTACTCGGCAAACACTATCAAAAGGAAGAAATTGCTGTTTTATTGAGAAAGCAGGCATAGCCTTAACATTAGGCTATGACTATAACATTCTTCATTAAATTACAGAAATTGGGGGGCTGGCCCCGTGGCCGAGTGGTTGAGTTCGCGCACTCCGCAGCAGGCAGCCCAGTGTTTCGCTGGTTCGAATCCTGGGCGCGGACATGGCACTGCTCATTGGACCACGCTGAGGCAGCGTCCCACATGCCACAACTAGAAGAACCCACAACGAAGAATACACAACTATGTACCGGGGGGCTTTGGGGAGAAAAAGGAAAAAATAAAATCTTTAAAAAAAAAAAAAAATTACAGAAATTGGCACTTCATCCAAAAAGGGTCAAGATTTTACCTATAATGTCATTCTAAAGTGTAAACCTGAAAGACAATGTGATAATGAAGCTTCAATGTATTTAGAATGCATACTCTTAAAAATTCACTTGGGAATCATTAAAACATTTGCTTGAGTGCTTTCTTTGCTCCACCTCCACTTCCTTATAGAACAGCTAGATGCCTAAATTGCCTCTTCGCCTCTACTATTATATACTATAGCATTCACATACTTGATTCTCAGGCTAGATTTTCAAGTAGACTGATAGTCCTTTCATCAAATTCCCAATTGTGAAGAAATGAACCACCAGCTTAGTCTAGGGCTTGAGCAGCCAATGCTGCAGGTTACAGTTTTTTAAGGTTCTGTCTTTTCAGGCTTCCTGAGACCACACTGTGAGGTCCTGTGGTTAAAGAACTAAAAAGGACACGGGACTTGAAGACCACTTTCGCTACGTTTTCAAGCACATTCTCTTGGATGCTGGTTTCCTCGACTAGGAATTGAGGGTATTACCTGCCCTACTCAGCACTCAGGGTAGCTGTGGGGATCATGCCACACAACGACTAGGAGATAAAGCACAATCTGAACTGGAGAGCACTACGTGGAGGTAAGAGATTATTAATGTCTTCTGGAAACAAAATCCTTCTCTTCCCCCCCAAAAAGCTAGGAAACCCAAACTGGTTTACCCATTTTTCTTCATCGGTGTATCAAGAATGCATCACTGCTCAAGATGCCGTGGATGTAGTCTGTCCTGCCAACATTTTAAGTCTGCAGAACAAATATAAATGGATACGTGGAGGGATTCCTGGCCTTGGTCCTACACAAATACAAATGCATTATATTCACGATGATTTATATTTTACCAAGACATCCCACACATTTCCTCCTAAGAAGGGTTAATTGTAGGCTATTAAAGATACACAAATGATCAAGTAGGCTGCATTACTCCACTATGAAGTTGCAGAGAGCTCCACAAAGTCACATTTGGCAATGCTGATTTAACACCTCATAAAAAATCCGGCTCTTTAGAAGAACACTCTGGTCTTCAGGCTGGGGAAATAGTGAGAAGAGTTTAAAATAGGTCAATTAGCCAACTTTTTTTAAATCTAAAAGCCTGTCCAGAGCATGATACAACAGACTTTTAAATGTTCAGAGAGAACTGTGAGTACTTTGTCAATGCACCAAGATGACTAGCGACTTTTCTCAGCAAACTACATTTCAGTTCCATATTCTTTTTACAGAAGAATAGGGTGCTGTTTCCAATTGCTAGATTTCATTAAATTAAAACTTTTAAATATACCTACCCTGAAAGTTGAATAATAATTTTAGAATTAATATCTTTGCTCTACTGGCAATATTATATCTTCATAATAGTTTTCCATTATTAACTAAATACAACAACTCAAGTGTTTATGTCCCGAGAGCCTCTGGAACACAGTATTATACTAAGACGTTATACCTTCCCTTTGAATTACACATTTTGGCAAACCAGAAAACTCAGAGTTTCATTATACAAATAAGTAAATAAAACTCACACTGAATGCAATTGGTAATCTGAAAATTCTCCCCAAAACACTTCCAAAGATAATATGGAAAGAAAACTAGCTGAAATGTTTGTTCCACTTAATCTTATACGTGGTTCTTTAAGAAGAAGAGCAATCATAAATATGTCAAAGTAACTGAATATTTTACATTAGAAACCTGATTTTCTTTAAAGAAATGTTTTTGTATTTCCCAGTTCTTGGAATCAAAGACCAAATCTCATCCTAGCCCCTGGAACCGTAAGCACCTGCTCCTCCTACCACAGAACAGCTCATCTGGTGACCTGGAGCGCAAGGGGAAGGCAACAGATCTGGTGGGAAGGATTATGTGGAAAGACCCCTAGTCAGCATGGCCAGAGGAGTATGGATTAATGGAACGCTTGAAGGCCATGGTTGCCTAGAGACGAGGCTGACTCTTTAATACTATCATAAATCCTCTGAATTCCCTTCTCTCCCAACTCTTGAATATATCCTTAGCCTCTGCAAACAAAAAGAGCTCTGGTCCTAACTCTGAATTGTTAGCTGCGTGGCGTTCAGTATATTAACATCCCTGATTCTTAGACACTTTGCCTTTAAAAGTGAGAACTAGTTCTTCCCATCTCTGACATCCACAGCTATCTCAGAGAGCCAAATCCAAGAAGTCCTTAGGTGAGAGCTTCTAAATGCTCTTTGTTGAGACCCATCTTCTGCCCCCCAAAAAATATATTCATGTCATAGAAAGTAAAGTATTAAGCATTCAAGAATCTCTACTGGAACAAGAATATTAAAAGAATCAAATAAGAATAAAGAATGTTGATGGCCAAGCCATAAAGATGACTTCTCCTCAATTACCTCAAGAAGCATAATACACACTCTTAATTCTACCGGTCCCAATAACTGAAAAAACAGTTACAGATTTCTTAGATTGAGCCATATAAAACTGCCAATATTGGACTATTTTGACATATAATAATAATTTTAATAACTTGAGGGCCAAAACACCAAAATATTTGGATTAAAGATATATTTTTGAGCTAATAAACTACTCTTCCACCACTCAGTAAACTAAGTGTTTAAAAGTTTTAAATGAACAGTTGTGTTAAAAAAAAATTTTTTTTTTTGAGGAAGATTAGCCCTGAGCTAACATCTGCTGCCAATTCTCCTCTTTTTGCTGAGGAAGACTGGCCCTGAGCTAACATCTGGGCCCATCTTCCTCTGCTTTATATGTGGGATGCCTACCACAGCATGGTTGGCCAAGTGGTGCCATGTCCGCACCTGGGATCCGAACCGGCGAACCCCAAGCCACCAAAGCAGCACATGAACACTTAACAGCCGCACCACCAGGCAGGCCCCATTAAAAAATTTTTTTCAAAGTTGTTACATATTTCTTTCATTTCTGGATCTAGTAAGAGTCACAATGACAATTTGAAGTAGTTCTTTTATGATAAGTTTCCTGTATTTTACTTTTAGTGATATGAAATCTCAGAGCAACTCTAAACTTCACATGGGTCACGTAACACAAAGCAGGAAGATTTTCATAATGCTCCAATGATCACCTCCAGGAGAGAGAGGCAGATCCCACTCAGGATAATAAATATCATGTAAAAACCTCACAAGTGGTGGTGAAACAGGTTAGCAAAACATTGCTTCTGTAATTAACCGTTTATTTGGTGCCTGGAAAGAGGTAGTTGCTGTGCACAGGCAAACACCTCCAGTGCATTTAATTATGCAGTTCCATTCCCTGTGCCAACACCACACTGTTCCCCCACCTCTGCATTCCCAGGACTGATTGCGGATACTTCCTTCCATTATAACATTTGTCCCACTAGTCATTTGTTTTCTTCTGTCCCCATTCTTGAACTGGAGGGCTCCTAAGGCAGGAATGCAGCCTTATCTACCTTTGTTCCCTGGCCCAATGCCTGACACATAGTAAGTGCTCAGTAATTTTGAATAAAGTCCCAATTATGACCACAGAAATAGAATTGGAAAACAGACTGATTCCAAAAAGCTTTCAGAAATAGAATCAACAAGACTTGGCAAACCCTTGGAAGTAGGGAATAAGGGACAGGGAAAAGCCAAGGATAACTCAGATTTCCAGCTTGGTAAGGCATAAATTTGAGAATAGTTTGAAGGCAGGGACATAGTTTGGACAAATTGAGTTTGAAATATTGGTAGGCCAACCAGAAGAAAAATAACTAGCAAGGAGATGAAAAATAGGTCTGGCGCTAGGAAGAAAAGTCAAGACTACACAGATTAGATTTTTGGCATCTCCCATACAGAAGTCACTGTTGAGTGCCTGGATGGAGATGAGATCACCCAGGCTGAGAGCAGAGAATGAGAAGACGAGAGGGCTAAGGACAAGAATTTCAGGCAATGCCTGTGTCCAAGCCAGGCTGAGTAAGTGAAACAGACAGGAGAGGTAGAAGAAACTTAGAAGACACGGAAGGACGTGGCACGATGAATATGAGGGCTGGGTTGGGGAGCAAGATGGAACACTATGGAAAGGACGGGCAAAATGAAAGAACCAGGAGAAGACAGAGTTAACTTAGAGGAGAGGATGGGTAATGTTCATTGGACTAATTTCAGCGGAATAGAGCAGGAAGGCATATTGCAATGGATTAAGGAACGAGAGGCATTTTCAGAATCCAATTTTAAAAGCAAGGACATTTGGATATGAACAGCCTGTTAGTAAGCTCAGGCCAACAGGAGCCTTTCATTTTTTTTTTTTTAATATTTATTTTTAAAGATTTTCTTTTTCCTTTTTCTCCCCAAAGCCCCCCAGTACATAGACGTGTATTTTTTTTTTTAGTTGTGGGTCCTTCTAGTTGTGGCATGTGGGGTGCCACCTCAGCGTGGCCTGATGAGCGGCGCCATGTCCACACCCAGGATTTGAACTGGTGAAACCCTGGGCCGCAGAAGCAGAGTGAGTGAACGTAACCACTCGGCCACTGGGCCGGCCCCAGAGCCTTTTTTTCCATAAAGAAGACTTGGGCTCATTTGTGAGGCTGAAGGGAGGGAGCCAGCCGAGAGAAGACCATGACTTTTACTTTGATTTCGAGTGTCTAGTTTGATTTTATGCAGTAGCTTATGTAGTGTTTTATTGGATGGATAATAAAGATAGATTTTAATTTAGAAGCCTTTTTAAAAAGCACTCAAGAATGTGTGCAAAGAAACATTCAAGGGCACATTTTCTTAGTTGAAGGTATCATAAGTGTTCAAAGGATGAAATTTTCATACACTAATTTTAGCTAATTGGTGAATTTGGTGGTCCAGCATTAGAGTCAATAGAATCAAACCATTACGTAGCCACCATTCACTCGTGAACTGGGAGTGAGTCCTTGGATAGCTCTCCTCTCTTCGAGAGCTGACTGGCAAATTAATGCATTTCTTCCCTAGGCAGTGCCTGTGTTGAGTATAGTGGTTAATATAAGAGCTCTGGAATCAGCCTGCCTGTGTGACCTTGGGACAATTGGTTAAGGTCTCTATGCCTCAGTTTCCTTATGAATAAAACAGGGCTATTGAAAATACCTAGTTCATAGAATTATTACAAAGACTAAATAAGTTAATACATACAAAAAACCTTAGGATAATAGCAGATAGATAGGAAATGCTCAATGAAAATTAGCTATTGTTTTCTATACATCCCATTACATACACAGAAATTTGACTTTTTTAGAAAACATTTTTTAATTTTTTCATTTATTGTTTTTTTTCTGAGGAAGATTAGCCAAGAGCTAACATCTGTTGCCAGTCTTTCTCTTTTTTTTTGCTTGAGGAAGATTAGCCCTGAGCTAACATGTGTGCCAATCTCCCTCCACTTTATATGTGGGTTGCCACCACAGCATGGCTGACAAGTGGTGTAGGTCCATGCCCAGGATCCAAAGCCATGAACCTGGGCCACTGAAGCAGAGCACGCTGAACTTAACCCCCACACCATGGGGCCAGCCCCAGAAATGTGACTTTTATTGTTGATAATTCTTCGGTTTCACTCTCTCTCCTTTGTTCAGGCCGCTTCAACTAGAATGATGTTTTCTGACAGAGGAGATACCACTGAAACATCATTATGGTAATGTGAACTTTAAATCATTTTTCCCAGAGTGATGAAGGGTTTTCCCTGAGTCCTGCACTTCTAGAGTGGTCCTCCTGAACCATGGCTATTGTCGGCAAATCAAGAAGCCAGCAGTGTTAGAGTGCAGCCTACGGCAACGCAACAGTTTCTTTCTTTCAAAACAGCCTAGGCCATGTGGGAATTAAACCGTGGCCTCACTAAGGCCATGTTTCCACCCCGTTCAGCTAACTAAACCAGGCACGCAGCACCTTGCAGATTTTGAACACTGAAAAATGTCAACTTGTCAAATCACTAAGAAAGGATGTTCAGAACCACTGAGCGTAACCATGATTTCCATTAGTCTAAGAATTAGACCAAGGCAGGTACTGAGAAATCTGGTCCTGACCTAAAACTTTATCTTAGGTTTACACTGGCACATGGTTGGCATTCAATAAATGCCCTCTGGGTTGACAGATCTCACTGAGGCTCAATTCCTAAGCACATATAATAAAAATAGTAACCTGCCTAAAGATCAAAATAACAGTAAGTAGAAGGTACGTCAGTATTTTATATGACTTTGTCTGGCCAGTTAAGAACCAGGTGTTCAAAGCTTTAACTATTACTATATATACGGTTCAGGACACATTTTTATATGTGCTTCCCTGAAGCTAAAGTACTTAGCCCTTTGAGTCAATTTTATAGCCCCTTTCTGCTTTCACCCTAATGGATAACATCCGTCCACAAATTTGCAACATCGGTGAATTCTAATAATGACTGGTGAGAATTCCATTCCTATTCGAAGGTTAAGACATTTTAAACTTCATTTCAGAGCATGGCTTAATTTAAAAGTTAATCAACCTCAACCTCGGAGATTTAACAAAAACATAAAAGAATAGCTCTGAGACCAAACTGTGTTCCTCTAAATACTCTAAGGGAAAGTGAAGAGGTTGATCTCTTTATTGGATCCAGCACGGAGACGCAGCCACTCAACCAAGCTGCTGGTGTGAGCATCCACCAGCCACACCAGGGAAGGCAAGTTTCTCAGGTAGCCTCCTGTATGGCTCGTGAAAGAATAAAGACTGTAATCCCAAACATTTTGGCCTTCATAATACCGGTAGGTCAATCCTTTCAGTAAACACCAAAATTAAGAACTGGATTTCCTTAGTGTTCCATTTCAGGCTCTTTTTCCCGCTTTGTCTAGTGAATAAGTCTGATGGTGAATCACGTCCAAGGATTTCACTAAAATTCCATAGACTCAGGTCTCGTGACCAACCAAATCCTTCCTAATTTGTCCTCATCCATAAAATACCTTATTGACAGCACCTGGAGGTATAGATAGTCGTTAAGCAAAAAGAAGAAAAAGAAGGTAATGGGGCTCGGGTCAGGCAGTCCCAAAACATGCCAAGGTGGCATATTGATTATTTTGGATTAAAGTTATTTGAGAGACAGCCAGCGTGAGAAGGACACTCTGACCCTCCTCTCTGTCCCCCTGAAAGCAGTAAATAAATCTCCCATATGGAAGGTACCTGCCCTGCACCAGCAGGTGGAAAGACGTCCTTATCGTCAGAGCAAGGGAACTGAGGGCTGAGAAGGCCATGTAAACAAACCCTGCTGAGTTTCTTCACTAATTGGTACCCAAGCCTAAGTTTCTTTGTCTTGTCAGTTCTTCACAAATGTATAATTTCTTTGCCTAAAAGGTATAAAATCTGCTTTGGTCACTTCCCTGAGCCTCATATCTCTGGGGTTCCTGTACATACAAAATTAAAATTTGCTTTTCTCCTGTTAGTCTGTCTTGTGTCAATCTAGTTGTTAGACCAACCAGAAGAATGAAGAAGGGTAGTGGGAAATTTTCCCCTTCCTGACAAAGCTATTTCTCACTTGGATCTTACATAGAAAAAAATTATATTCTCATTTCTGGAAAGTGAGTGTACAGGAAAGGCATTATGTAGTCTCATCAAAATAATTTAGGTATTCAACAAACCTGATATCAACCAGCTACTACTGGACAGTAAGATGGCAAGTATGACGAGCCCCATAGAAGCACTATGTGGAAGGCAGCTGTCAATCACAGATCTGAGTGATACTCAGCCTTTTCTTTGCCTTTTTGTTCCTAAACTATTTGATAGGGCCATTTAATCTTATCTTGTGTTTATATTCTCAAGTGGATATGTTTTGGTTGGAAAATATGATCTGAAATGTAGAAAGATCTTTTCCAACCTAAATTTTCTTCATAAAGAGGCTAATTTGTGTCATCTTCCACAGTTTCTTTTATTCAGAAAATCATCTTCTTTTCCCCTGTTCTTATCCTATTGCCTAGCAAATACTTTTCCATCCTTGCTAATGTGGGCTGATTTTTATACTTTTACAGCCCTGCTCAAACACTGACTACCCACTGTGTGCCAGGCCTTATGCCAGAGCTGAGAAATGAAATATTTCCTGCCATGATCTCTGCTTTCAAAAAACTCATTTCCTAGAACTCAGACAATGTGTTACCCCCATTATTTATAACCTGGGCTACTCCACTTACTTTCCTTGCACCATTGGAAGCTCCCACAGACTCCGCATTAGATATGTATTTCAGAACTTATTCCTCCCTGCCAAAAACTCTTTGACCCTCACACAATTCTAGGGCAGGTGGCCTATGTCTGTATTATA
This sequence comes from Equus przewalskii, assembly GCF_037783145.1. Taxonomy (NCBI): domain Eukaryota; kingdom Metazoa; phylum Chordata; class Mammalia; order Perissodactyla; family Equidae; genus Equus; species Equus przewalskii. The sequence goes on from NC_091838.1 coordinate 15,031,525, forward strand.
CCACAGCTTCCTCTTGGAAGAGCCATTTCTCTCCGAATTGTTAGATTTTAGCATCAGCTTCTTTTTCCAATCCTTTACATTTCTTGGTAATCTTATAAAGGCCATCTTCACGTCTACATTCTAAAACACTTCAGCTTTCCATTCCAGTCCAGTTGGATGCTTTCCATGCTTTGCCTGATTTTTCCTTTATGAAAACCTGTGCTCTTCTCCCCCACTCCCCATGCTCTCTGCAATCCTTTCCCTTCCTACTATCTTCCACTTCTTCTGGGTACAAGAAATTGACACAAGAAAACTTTAACTTTGTTATGGGCAACTTATCCATGCACATCACATAATATGAGGATCAGAGGAAAAACCTATTACAATTTTGATTATTTTGAAAGCAAAGTAAGTTTTTTATGGAAACTACCAACTTGAGAGTTCTAAACGCTGAAAGCTTATTCACTTTATACATCAAACACCATAACCATGTATCCATCCAACTAAAACCAAACCATGCTGCAGAAGGACTTTGAGAAAAGAAAATCAAGTGCTTCCATTATCGGAATGACTGGGCACTTGAGTTTGATTCAGGGCCAAGTCGCATCAGTACCAAGTCAGGGCAGACGTACCCGCTTATCTAGGAGGCCCTCCCATAAGCCTCACCTTGGAGCATCTGGACCAGATCAAGTTACTCTGAATTCCAAAGGATAGCCTAGGGAATCTCTCTCAATCCTGATCCTTCTGGAATATAGGTATCATTCGGTACTTCAGAGCTATCTGCAAATACTCCCTTAGAGCTGAGACTGCTTCCTCAACATTCCAGAGCCTGCCTTCTGGATTACTACCCATTGGAATGAGTGACAGGCTCTCTTCATGCTCCTCCTTGTTCATCACTCCCTCCATCCCGCCATGCCCTCCATCCCTAATCCCTCCCACGTCTTTGTTCCCAAACCTTCTCAGAGATGGTGAACTTGACTAACACCAACTGAATCTAAGCAATTCAAACAATAGACAGAATAGCATCGCAAGTGTAATAAATTCACCATTGTGAGCTGGTTAGCAAGTCAAAATGTTAACACTGGAAGATACACTTAGATGTATTTATCCAAAATGTACACATATATTAATGATCTCCTCCACATAATTCCTATTGTTCCTGTGTACATTCTGGGAGTCATAAAAGGCATAGTACTCCATACCATTCATTCTTATGCTGCCCCTTCCTACGCCCTGGCATCCGCCTGAGCTGCAATGCCAAAATCCCACATACAGCACTTACTGAAAGGCCCTGGGGAAGGCCACATTTTGCTGGATCACTTGTAAATTCACTTATTCCAGCATCACGCTAGGCCCAGAGTTTGCCTCCAACATATAGTTATTAATTAATTATAAGACTTTTCTAGAATTGTACATCTAAGAATTAAGTGGCTCTATTAAATAAGAATTAGACATTTAGGGGTTTAACAGATACTTGCTTTTTCTGAAGGAAACTGAGACACACTAAAACTGGCATTCCATTAGCTATATCTACAGCCATAGTTAATTTTCAGGACTTTCCCAGCCAATAGTTGTACGGCTAGGAAACAAAAAGCATATGACCAACGAACGCTGGGGCATTTAATAGATATTGGACTTCAACTTTTCCCAAAATTCCCTGTTTAATTGTTAATGCCATTATGAAATTTATTACTACTGGTGGAAATGACCTCCATAAATTACTCGAGGCTTGACTAATTGAAATATATGACTGGGGTATCATATCTGTAATGTATTTGACTCAAGAAGGGTAGCTGTGTTTTGTATCAAACTGGATTTGGCAGTGCACACAGCGCTTACAAATCTCTGGTGTCAGACTTGCGCTAAAGCGCCATTTGTTTAGGGAAGATTTGAAGAACATGCGCGAGGAGGAAAGAGTAGGTCCAGATGTTCTGCTTAAACCCAGGTGTGGCTCAGTTGGCTTGTTTTGTGATGAGGGATTTTCCAGAGCACAGGAAGCAGCACCTGTGTGAGATTACACACAGATTTAAACCCTTCCCCGAGCCGCCTGCCTTCCGTCTGAGCTCTTCCTAATTGCAGTGACTTAGACTGATCGCAGGTGGGACTGGCCAAGCATACAGACCTGGTTTGCTATTACTTAAAGTGACTGAAAAATATAAAAAGGGCTCAGTTGCCATTGCAGTTTGATCTTCTTAAATAAGGAAGATCAACTACCAATATAACGGAATCAAAGTCAGGAGCACGGAAAAGATTGAAGCTCGCCAGATTAATAATTAACCCAGGCCTTTTTATTGCCATTACATCCTTTCCCCCCCCAAAAGGATAAACATATTTCCTATACAAATTTAATACCAAATCAGGGTAATACTGAGAAATAAAATGGATTGCTAAGCATCCATGATGCTGGGTTGGTATTCAGCAGGTTTGGCTATAAATTGGTTTGGTGTGTGTACATGACTTTTGGCTGCCTTATTAAAGGAAAATTTTTCTAGTAAAAATACACAGCACCCTTTTTTAGATAGTAAACAGATGTCAGCCTTTCATTGTAAAGTATTTTTGATTCAGTAGATGTCAAATATTTCTTTAACAGACAGTTCCCGTCTACGAAGAATACTTAACATTTGTAAGATAAATAGCGACTCAAAAGTTTTGGTTTTTTTTTTTTTTTAACAGCTAATGAGGCACTATCAAAACATATGGCTTTGAAAATCCAATCTTAGCACTTTAATTTAAAGATGATCTCTATGCATTAAAATTTCTCTGGGGTATGACTTTGCGATGATAAAAACCTTGCAGTTGAATGCGTTTATCCAACAAAGCCGCCCTTCCAGCAGTCCGCTGTGCTTTCAAAACTGCTGACTTCTCTTTTCTTCCTCCAGGCTGTAGGTGCTGAATGACAGAAAGCACAGTGCCGAAGACCAAATCAAGACAGTTTTCTCTACATAGAGCTATTTCTGAGGCCAAAAGTATGTGCCAAGGACTGCAAAGGAAATAGTCTTTTCATTTTCTAACATCCTACCGTTAGATGTTTTTTGACAGAGTACATGCCTATGTACATTGTTTATGAAGAAATCCTCCTAACTCAAAGTTAGTTACTTTGTACAAAAAGTCTTTAATTCAGGACCAGGTCAGTGGCATAGTGGTTAAATTCACACACTCTGCTTCAGCGGCCCAGGGCTCACAGGTTTGGATCCTGGGCACGGACCTATACACCAAGCTATGCTGTGATGGCATCCCACATACGAAATAGAGGAAGATTGGCACAGATATTAGCTCGGCGACAATCTTCCTCAAGCAAAAAGAGTAAGATTGGCAACAGCTGTTAGCTCAGGGCCAATCTTCCTCACCAAAAAAAAAAAAAAAAGTGTTTAATTCAAGTGGTATGATACAAACTTGGATGGTTTTGTGGGCTCAAAAGTATATTTGTAGCAGGCTCCCAAAAAAGTGGACCATTTTGCAAGTTCTCATCACCCTCAGCATTCAAGTCCTCTGCCTGTGTTTGCGCCCCACTCCTCAGTTTACAAGTCAGTCATGTGGCATTTAATCCTCCCAACATCCAAAGGGATGAGCTCCTATGGCACAGGAAGAATCTGAGGCTCAGACAGAAGAGAGACCTGCCTGTGGCTGATGATAAATGGTGGACCGAGGTCTCTGACCGGGAATGTTCTTGAATCATTCTCCATCTTAAAAATTACAAGTATAATATTTTTAAACATTCAATGTATCTTACAGTTGTTGCATATACTCTTTCCTGAAGGCTGCCTATTTAGGGAGTATGATCATAGTGGGTTGAATGGTGGCCCCCCCAAAAAAATATGTTTGTGTCCTAACCCCAAGAAACTGTGAACTTATTTGGGAAAACGGTCTTTATAGACATAATTAAGTTAAGGATCTTGAGATGAGATCATTCTGGAATATCCAAGTGGGCCCTAAATCCAATGACAAGTGTCCTTATGAGAGACAAAAGAAGAAAAGACATAGACACAGAGAGAAGGCCATATGAAGACAAACGCAAAAACGGGAGTAATGCAGCCACAAGCCAAGGGGTGCCTGCAGCCACCAGAGGCTGGAAGAGGCAAGAAAGCATTCTTTGGAGGGAGCATGGCTCTGCTGATGCTTTGATTTCAGACTTCTTGCCTCCAGAACTGTGAGAGAATACATCTCTGTTGTTATCAGCCACCCAATTTGTGGCCATTTGTGAGGGCAACCACAGGAAACTAATGCAAAGATACTACAGTATGTTAGAGTTTTAAATATGAACTAAATTACATGCCTTGCGAGTTATTTCAACCAAGAAGATGTTTACGCTTCCTGTGGAAAAGGTTCTAGATGAACCCCAAGGTGAAAAACTACTTAAAGATACTTTTCTCACTGTGCCTGGAAGATTGACACAGATTGTACTGCTAATAGACTCGTGAAAACTCCAGACTCACAGGATTACCCAGAGCCCAAATTCACAAGAAAGCTTTACTGGCATGAGGGAGAATGGGTGCGAAGGGATGGGCATGGTGGGATCAGGGAAGATTCATCTTCAGCCCTGGAAGACAATGCAAAACTTGGCCTGACTCATGGTGGGATAATCACCTCATATTCGACTACACACACAGGCAGCGCGCTGTTTTCAAGTGTAAACCAACATTAAAGTCTTTCTCTTCATCCCAAGGTAGCTGAGTTTGGAGAGCACATCAGAGTCAGTGCATAGACGTAGACTTCTCTGGAGAATCTTGATCTAGTTCCTCAGAACGTCCTAGAGGCTCTGAGACCCCAAAGCTGTGACATTTAGCAGCCATTCTGGTCACTGCACCAGGAGGAGCAAGCGACGAAAGAGGAAGGCGTTTCTTAGGGAATAAAAGTCGCTGATGGTCTTCAACACATTCACGCAGCTGGGGTCATGTAGCCATTCTGCCACCTCCTGCCAACCGCCAACAGTTTGCGCTGTCGTCTTCTTTAAGGCTCCGGTATGATCTCCTTCTGGCCAGTAGCAACCCTGCTGGCTCCTTGAGAAAGTAGTACAAGCTTGGGAACCATTTGTGGAAACTCTGAAGATTCCTCTCTACCACTGGGGCAATCGGGGATCTTCCCCACTGTGGGGTTATATGAGATGCCCCACTGTCACTGTACTTAGCCTCTTTCAAATACTATCAGCTCACAAGAAAGGGAAGGGGCACATGCAACCTGGGAAATTAAAGGAATCTGATATAAGATCTTCAATAACGCCCTTCATCTCCCCCACACAAGCCATCCACCTCTGCTGGGATGATCTCTTTGTGGCTCTGCAGAGACCCCACACTCGTCCCTACCCTTCATTTTCATTCATGCTGTTTCCTCCACCCTTCTAGACAACTTTCTGCACAAATTGAGTATGCCCTCCTTCTGCACACTTCCTATTCAGCTTCTCCTCATTTTTCAAAGACCAGCTTAAGTTCTGCTCAACTTCAAACTTCAACCTTTTATCCTGTCCTTACAGCAAAGCCTTCGTGACAAGGAGCATCTCATACCCCCTACCTCCATCCTTCTCCCAAAGAGGAGAGTGAGATTGGATGCAAGCAGAGACAAGAATAAAATTGGTTCATATCATTAAGGGCTGGAGTTTCAGTCGCAGGAATATAGTAAGACCGTATTGGGGTAAGCATCGCTTTTCTCTTGTTAGGTTTTTCAATTTTTCCTTAAGGTTATCTTCTCACCATCAGTACATACTTAGACAGCTCAGTATAGTGGTTCAACAGCCAGGTTCTGAACGTTGACTACTTGAGCTGACCATGGGGAGTTACTAAGCTTCTCTGTGCCTCACTTTCTTCGTCTGAACCATTGGGACCAGTTTTGTGAGGACCAGATGAGAAAACACCTATGCAGTGCTTAGTACAATGCCTGGCACGTGCTAACAGCTCAATAAAAGTTCGTTCTTGGGATAGGATCTGAAGGGCTGAATTAAGGTAAGAACTAACCAGGTCACACAGCCTGTATTTAGGGGAAGCCTCAGGTCTCGGATACCAAAACAGTGTTTGTTACTCACCCAGGCTCCATCTCAGTGGATCATGGCTGGAATTGCAACAAAAGAGTTTGGACCTAAGCCTTATGGCAGTAAACAGAGAGCTTGTCCCTGGAATGTCCCTGCCTTTCCCCTTCTTTGCGCACCTATGGCAGCAGGACACAGCTGATTAAGGATTGGAGAATTCTAGCCATTTCTTTCTCTCTGCCACCCCCCTGCTCAAGCTTCTTCCCTCCCTCCCTCTCCATCTCCCTATCTCTCTCCTTATCGTCCTACTATCCATCTCTTCATCTTTTTTCTTCCTCAGATATGACTCCCTGCAGAACTTGCACTAGGCTGCAAAACCCTTGAGGGCAGAATTCAAGCCTTAATAAGTCAGCTGAGGCCCCCACAGCCCCCAGCACTGAGTGCAGAGCTGTAGCACAACAAATACGTGATTCAATTTCTTATTGCTAGTTAAGAATAACTGATGTAAAAGGAGCGCAAGGTAAGGCAGGATACCACTAAAAGAGAGAAATGAGTATATGTGAAACCACAACCCAGGTTTTGTATAAAGTCCTAACCAAAAGCCTTCAAGATGTGAGAAATATGCTGTTACCTAGCTGTGAAATGTGTAAAAGACTCATAAAGTTTAGTCCAAATTAGCACTAGATATTTTTCATCAAGGTGTTAGCAAACTTAGTTCTCCCTATAATGCTGGTTACATTTTTAAAATACCCATGATGAGGCATGCGGACAACGTAATGTTTGTGTTCTGTATTTCTCTGCCTTCCAGAGTTTCAGATAAAGGAAAAAAACAACTCCAATATAAATTCTTTCTTATAAGGGACACAACAGCAGTTTCAGCTGATGACACTTCCACAAGTTGACATAGTGAAATTCAGTCTTTATGTCAACCAAGAAGTTAAACTTCATGCTCAACATATCATCTTGTGAGAAAGTCACTTTCAGTTTTACCCGGAGTCCTAAAAATATAATCTGGACGTATGAATAGAATGAAATAATCAAGAGTTTCTCCTCTCAGAGCTTTTAAGATTTTTTTTATCTTTTTCTGATTATATCAATAATAAAATTCAAATGCGTTTAAACCTATGAGAGTAAATTAGAGCTGAAGCATGAGAGATGCCCTATAGACAGCCGTGGCGTAGGGTCTGTTACTGCGTGTTTATAAGCATTGTCAAGCTCCCATTGTTTCTAGGGGAAATGGGGGTGCAAAAATTATGCCCCTGCTCCTGGGGAATGAAAATCACATAAACTGTCTCCTCTAAATCATATTTTGCTCGTCTAAGTGGATCAGATGAGGGAGAAGGAGTGGGGGCTCTCCACGACAAGGAGCTTTGATCATTTTGATCAAACACAGACCACCTATCAGCCTTCCAAGTGCCACCATGCGTCATACACATTTTCAATATTGTGTCATAATAGCTACCAGTCATTGTAGTTGAGATAAAAAAGGGGTTGTAATTAAACATGAGATTGGATCCAGACATTTTAATCATGCCCTCTATCTCTTTGGCAAAGCAGGCCTGCTGTCTTTTCAGCAGTCCCCTGGAATCGCCCTAGGATGACAATTTGCATGCTAACTGAATTCATGTACCGTGCAGACTACACCAGGACATCTGTTGCTGATTGTTTTGGTCCTCTGCTTTTCAGACTCAAATATGAAAATGCAGAAAGTAAAAGGCAAATTATGGAGCCTGGGGCAAGAGAGCAGACTGATCGTTTGATTTTTCTTTCTCTCTCGCTATCCCTCTAGTGGAGACCATTACAGAAAAACTAAAAACGCCCCCCACTTTGCAGTCCTCCCGGCCTTACAATAAAATTGGTACCCATGAAATGATGCTGTTTCCCAGCTGCTTCTTGTCTCAGTCTTATCCACATTGGCCAGAAAGAGACCCCATTCCCAGCCTGAAGGTCTCCAAACACAAGACAGTAAGAAAGGGGAGGGGCCACCCTGACTCCCTAACGCAGACGTGAAGACAGGGCCCAAAACATCCTATGTTGCCTAGAGAAGCTGGTCAACCGGCCGGGCCAACATTCTCCCAAACACACTCAAGACTGGGAATGTGAAGCATCCACGGGCAAAGGAATTGTGTCAGGTAAACACATAGGGCTCATTAAAGACGTGGCTTCTCCAAAAGGGTCCATGTTGGCAAAACTTGCGGAGCTGGAATTGCTCAGGTGTAGAGTGGAGTGACTTCCCCTGGCCTTACTCAGGGCAAAGGCCAGGTATAGACTTGAGATTCAGAAAACACTTCTTATCAGCTATCACGTGCTTGGCACCGTAAGGAATGTTTTCAGCTACGTTTTTCTTCAATCCCCTCAATACTGGGAGGTGGAGAATTATCTTGTTTTTGAAAATGAAGAATTTACAATTCAGAAAGATTGAATAATTTGCTAAGGTTACCCAGCTAGGCAGTCACAGACCAGGGTGGATTCAAATCCAGGTGTTTTCCCTCTGAGCACGTGACACCTTTCATTCTACCACACTGCTCCCCCACTTGCTGGGGCTGCATTAATCAACCTCTTTTTCCATCCTCCCCACAGTGCAAAATTTACAACTCAGAGAAAACCTATCCTTTTCGTCTTTTGTGGGATGTATATAGCTTTTGCCTCAACAGAAGACAGGCAAAATATTTGCTTCATTGTTCAAATAAGCCCAAGTTGAGAATTCAGCTTTCCAAGTAACTTCAGGCTCCCCAGATACTGGAATGGAACATTTCTTTGGCAGGAGCTGACTGAGTGGGCCAGGGCCATGCTGACAGTGACAGGAACTGCTGCCCTCCATCACTGTTCCGCCCCATCCACTCAGCTCCTCATTCAAATCCAAATTCAAGTACTATTTATTGAGCATTGACTATAAATCAGACACACACACACTTATATTAATTTGCTTTGCAGCCTCAAAGCAACATCACCCAGGCCTAAGGAAGTGAGGCTCAGGAAAAGGAAAGAGATAGCTGGAGACCACTGGACTGTTAGCAACTGAGATGAGATTCAAACATGGTCTTGACTGTAGGCCATTTCCCACCCCCACAACTGTCCCCATCATCTCAGTGCCTAATTTTTCTTATTCCTCCCACCAAAACCCCATCTCTCACACTGCTGACTAGCTCAGAGTCCTCATGCTGTTACCATTCTCTCCCTCAGCATCTAAGCTCCCTTATTCTGCCTCCCAACCCCACGTCCAGCTCCTTGGTCCCCTCACAGCAGTGGTTCTCAGACTCCGTTGTGTTGAAAAATCACCTGGAGGGCTTGTTCAGTTTCCTGTGCCCATCCCCAGATACTCCTGTTCGACAGAGCAGGGTGGGACCTGAGACTTTGCATTTCTGACAAGCTCACAGTGATGCCAAAGCTGCTGGTCTGGGGCCACCCTTTGAGAACCACTGCCAGCCTGACTTCTAGTTTCTCTGCTGCTCTCCCGCTGTGGGAGGGCTTCCTCCTCCCTGGCAGGTGAAGGGCTGAGTTGCTCGGGCCCTCTCAGCCTAACCAGGACAGCAGGGCAGATGTGTTCCGACACCCTAGGCCCTGGTTTGGCCGCAGTGGAAGGCCTCCATTCTCATTGGCTTCCTCCTCTCTAGGATGGAACACGGAGTTGCCCTGCTCATGAGCACTTTCTCAGCTGGCAGGGCGTGGTAAAAATCCCAAGGGTCTGAGAATCAGACTTCTGCAAGTAGATACGGCCAAGGGCAAATGACCCAACCTCTCGGTGCCTTTGATTCATCCTCCTCAAAACTGGCATTAAAATATTTACCTTATAAGAGATTGGAAGGACCAAAAGAAAGAACATAGCAATATTCCTAGTACAATGCCTGATGCAGAGTGGATGCCCAGCGCATATTCCTTCTCTCATTCCTCCTTTCTTCTCTTTGAATGTGTACAGTTCAGTGTCTGCCTCCAAACGCTGCAGTCACACTTCAATGCAGAAGAAAACTGCCAAGACAGTGAGTGAGGAATGACAGCAAACCCATGGCTGCCACGTTCGAGGCATTCTCAGAAAGTGAGTGCGCCTCCCTCCTGATCATTCATATATGGAGCTTGATCATCTGTATACGGAGCGAAGGACATCTGATTCTGCCATGCCATTTGCTGGACATTTTTAGAGGGACACAAGACCAGGACCCTCAGTGTAAGGTGAGCTAGAGAGGCTAAGGACTTGCTCTTTGTCCTTAGACCTCCTCCCAGAGGACATGTGAGCGGACCTCAAGCTGAGGGATGTGCCCCAGTTTAGCCTCTAAAAATCAGCTTTGAACCAAAGAATTCCTTAGGCCTTTCAATTTTTTCCTTTTAAAAAATCCCGTAGTCGCTTAAATTTCATAAATATTTACATTCTTTTAGTTCATTTTTTTATTCTTTTCATCTTTTAATTTCTAGTTTGTACTGTTTTGTGGAATATTCATTATTCTCTGGTTTCTTTGTCCTTGTTACAGTTTTTACCATTTAGTCTAATTTAACGCTTTTTTAGCTTCTAAATATGGTCTACTTATTTTAATTTCATGTTTTCATAAGCAGTATTTCTTATTTTTTATTGCACATACAATGTAGGGTAATTTCAGAGAAACCACATATTACAAACAAGCAAAATGAGTAATTAAAAAAATCATACTCCCACCCACCCAAAGATCACGACACACACCACTTAGCTGTATACATTTCCACACTATTTTCCTGGCAAAATACTCTAAATTTCCTCCGAGTTTGGCTACTTTTACCCTTTTTAATAATGTATATTTTTATTTCATTTTGTTATTTTTCTAATTCTCTATTTTAGCTTTCTCCCCTTTGACCTCTGTTTTATTGTCTACATTGTATTTTGGTTTTTCTTAGCCTGACACGTTTTTGCCCCTCTATTAGATTCCTTATACTATTTATCTTCATTCTATTTTTTAAATAGAGTCTTTGTCATTATTTGAATTAAGGTTTTCATTTACTTTGCTTGTTATTGTTTAGGAGGCTTTTATTTTTTAATTCTTTTCATTCTGAGTTTCTGAATGATCCACAGAAAGATTTCCCAAGCAGGGCTGGGTGAGGACTCAACTTCACAACGGTCCTTCAAGCTGCTCATAATAGAGATCATATCCCCCCTCAATTTACTCAAAGCAAGTAAGCAGATCCAAAGGTCGAATTACCCCCCAGGATTATAATAATTTTACCCAAGCGGGCGGGATTCTTGGGCTACTGGAACAGTATGACTTTCTTCTACCACATCTCCTCCAATCCCACAGAGCCGGAGTTACATGACCCCACAGCGATGGCGTATATAATTACGGACATTCGGAAAGAATTGGCTGCTACACAACAGGACGCAGAGGGGAGGAGGAAGTTCCATTAGGGAGAACTCTTAGGCTAAACCCTCTCTGATTTTTAACAAGGAGACTTGCAATAATACTCCATGAACAGAGCCATTATTACAGGCTCCACAAGCAAGATTTTGGAATCCTACATGCACTTGTCTCTGATCTATTATCAACATTATGACTCATCATTTATTTAAACAGAGCTCCCAAGAGAATCTTCTTAGTGTCTGTCTCCCCAACTCCACCCTTTTATTAAGAAGACCAAAGATAAGTTAATGTGGAAGCAAATGTCCCTGGTCGGGTTATGGCCCACAACAGTGGCTGCTTCTGTTTTTTTATCATAAATCTGTTTTCTACCCCAAAAGCCCTCAAGATACAGAGAAGTGGATCAAACATTTTCTTACCAAAGAGCTAGGTGCCATTTTGGATTGGCTCGAGTCCCTGAAAAATAACCTGGTTAATCTAGTCTGATCCCCTGATTTAATGTTTCTTTCACCTTCCATACCTCATATGTACCCCAGTTGGAGGCCTGTTCAAGAAAGAAATTGACTCTTCTAGGTGGAATTGCTTCATTGACATCTGATCCACCAACCCGACAGCCACTACCATAGTTCCCCACCCTTTGTCTGGCTAGCAACTTCAGATCCTGAGACAGCCCTCAAAATGTCAGTCTCCACTCTCCCCAGCTTGCATTAACTATCCGTAGCCATTTAACTCTTACTAAATATTGCCTTTATGTTAATTATTTGGTCTGAAAGGCCTGAAAACTCTCATATCAAAAAGAACATAGACATTTCATACTTTTATCTGAGTAAATTAGACTGCCTATTTCAGGTCAAGTCATGCAACTAACAACCTTAAGATGTGTCATCCCAAACTCACTCAATTCTCTGGAAAGTCCCTTCTTATGAATAACATCCCTCTGTGGAATGTGGCTGAATAAAATCCTAAATGTAAAGATCCAAAACTGACAACTTTTCATCTGGCGGTTAGCAAGGATGCCATCTTGGCAGTTGTAAGGAGAAAACATCCTCACAACAACAGGGATGGACTGACCTTCCAATCTCAGACTCTGGTAGGGGGCTGACTCTGAGCTCCTGGATTCATAGAACAAGGATCTCTTCCCTCTCATCTTGATTTTCTCTCTAATAAAATGTTCAGAATATGCATTGTTGCTCATACTCACTTGGAAGCCAAGAATCCCCCACTTGTTTATTTGAAAACTCCCTATATTTTCCACTGCCAGATGTGACTAAGAATTTTTCCTACAGTCCATGAAATCATAAACCATGACACTTTAGAAATCATCTTTTTCAGTCTTTTTGTTTTATAGATGAGGAAACTGAGGCCCAGAAAAGTTCAATGAATTTTCAGTACCACAGGCTTAAGAGCAGCATGAAGTCAAGAATCCAGGACTTGGTAATTCCAGGTCAGATGTTGTCCCGCTGTGGACACAATTCGCGCGGTCAGTGAACATTTACTGCCTGCTTACCCTGGCCAGACCAAGTGCCAGGTACCGCCTGAATTTTGCCAAAGGTGCCATCTGTTCCTGGCCAACATAGTTGGATCAAGCTTCACGACCGTTTGTGCAGTTTGAGCTGGGATGTCTGCTGTGGCAGATTTAGAAATAGCCACCTACTTCCTACGAAAGACAGGGCACAACACAGAAATAAGATTCTCCTGTCCCATTGGATTTATTTCTCCCAGCATCCGGTAAGGAGCTGCTTACAGGTCTATCTCCCAACTAAACTGTAAGCTTCTCTAAGGCGGCCCCTCTGTCTCTATTTGCCTCATTTTATAATTATTTGTGTTTCCAATTTAGTCATCTTTCTGTTCCCAAAACCAAACATTGCCTCACACGTTATTAAAATAATGACCTATGTGTCCTTTATGTCACACACTTTCTCTCTTTGGAGGCAAATGAGCTGCTAATAAGTTCCCTGTGTGTGGCCAGATCATTCGTCCTTGTTAACCGGGATGCTGAAGTCCATTGGCCACCCGCCTCTCAGAGAAGCAGCACAGTCCTAGCCCTCTTAGAGATCACACAGAAATCATTCAATATCTGATTATACCACCGTGCTGCCAACAGCTCTTCTATAGCTCCCTGACCAGGACCTAAAGGACACTCGTGTTTGATAGCGCAGTCCTTCCCGGGATGACCCCAGCCAACATTACTGGCCTGATGTCCGATTTACTTTTCCCTGGCCCTTCCTCTCCCCGCAATGCTATGGTCATTTTTCCTTGTTTCCTTTGCAATGTGTTATTTTCTCTACCCATGATGCCCCTCTTCATCTTCATCTGGTCAATTAGTCATATATCAAAACCATGTTTAAATATCTTCTCCTCTATAATAGCGCATGCTCCCCTCCATGAGTTCCCATAAGGTTTTGTAATATTATTATTTGTTTACAAGTTCTGTCTCTGAAGAAATACCTCTGAGGGTATTAATTCTTGGGAAGGTCAGAGGCCTAATAAACTGGTGACCACACCAAGTCTGTGGTCCTCAGAAACGCCAATCACCCACGTTAGGAAAGGTTGATAACTTTGTTCTCCTGGCTGTATCTTCCATTTGGAGAGACGGGACATACGTGTTCATTCACTCAACCCATATTTAACAGGTGACTAACACATGCTACACGCTGTTCCAGGTGCTGGAAGGCAGCAGTAAGTCAGGGGCCTGGCCTAACACAGAAAATGGCAAGAGGCCTTTCTGGGAGAGTCTCTTTAGCAAAATATTGGCAGACATTAGTTAGGTCTTAGATCCATCACTTTTTCAGAGAATTTGTGGAAAGGTGGCCAGGAAATAAGGTTTAGATTAAAACAGAAAAAAAACTGAAACTAACGTTAGCCAGGAAAACACTGCGCTCTCCTTCTGCCCCTTCTTGGTTAAATGTAAATATCACGGTTATGTTGAAGGCAGAATCGTTGAGGAGCCGCTCGCGTTTCCGGAGATTTTTTTTTTCCGCACTCTTTTTTTTGTGAGCATTTGCCTTTGAAGCTTCCTGTTGCGAGACGTTTATGTTATACAGGAGCCTATCAGGCTGACGGCTTCTAAAACCAGTATGAAAACACCAAGAGTTTTGTAGAGTTTCTGAGCATTGATTCCCTTAATGACCCGAAAATAAGCTTTGTGTGAAAGAAATCACATTCAAAACACAGCGATGCTTTCCGAAGCACCAGACAGGACATGAGTGTGATGTACTCACCAACTCGAAAATTAGTGAAAGCGTTTGCTTTGAAGTGCATTGCTGAGCACAGCACATGGATGCCAAATGTCATCCCCTGGCAGCTTACAGAGCTAGTGCCAAAGGGAGACCTTCGCTCAACTGGACCCTCCACTTTTGAGAGCCTAACGCAGTCCTAATTGGAGCATCCTTGTCCTGCTGCCCAGGGAGGAGGAGCTTCATTTACCAGATGCGAAAGAGTTGCCATTTGAAAAGGCATCTGAACACGGCAGTCAAACCAGACGGCTCACCGAGGGCTCTCCCCTATTTATATTTCCAGGTCCGCATTTCTTACGCCTAGGCGATCAGGACGCGGAATTGTCGATCGCCATTCGTTCCTCAGAGCGCGAGTTTCAGTATTTTCACTTTGCTAGTACTTTCAATGGCTATGAAGCTTCGCTCGTTACATACATAAAGGCGAGTATGTTTTTTATTACAGTTACAATAATATCGATAAGAAAGAATAAAAAGGTAGACTATATAAAATACAAGTTGCCTATTGAGTGCAAGTGCTTTGCCTTTTATTTTAGACCATTTCACATAAATTTACTCAAAGATACAGTAAACAGAATTAGAAAGCTAATTTTGTATGCTGCCAGTAGAAGGACACAATATACTGAAAAAAATAATATAAATAAATACAACTTGAATTATATTTGAAAAAGGCAAAAACCTACCACGACTTTAGCCCTTATTTTAAACATAAATTAAATTAAAATCATTTAAAACAAACTCTCACCAGGTATGATGGGCCCATTCCTCATAGTCTTTACTATCGTGGTTAAACTAGCTCAACCACCTTCTCCCTGCCATTACGATACATCATGACTGCTGACGCAGCCTATCAGGACATGACAGAATTAACTACACTTCCTACAATGACAAGGAATTCCTTACACGGCATCCCAATGGCCTGTGAACGGTAGTGGAATTTCTCTTAGGACCACGCAATCTCCAGTTCTCGATTACACACTTAGAGAATCTGATTTGGTGTCATCATATCTATTTTTTTGTAAACCTTTGAAACGCTCTGCTAGATGTTTTCACATAGATTTGATGATTAAATACGGAAATCCAAACTAATCCAACTTTTTAAAGCTGATCTCATGAATTCTCTGAACACCAATTCAGAAATTGCTGAGAGCTTTGTTTTTATTTGGAACCACAGAACAAGATAAATGGTTAATTTTTTAAGTTTATCTAGAATGTCCATCTTCTATTTTGTGACATTAAAAATAATCATAATAGGGGCTGGCCCCGTGGCCGAGTGGTTAAGTTCGCGCGCTCCGCTGCAGGCAGCCCAGTGTTTCGTTGGTTCGAATCCTGGGCGCGGACATGGCACTGCTCATCAAACCACGCTGAGGCAGCGTCCCACATGCCACAACTAGAAGGACCCACAACGAAGAATATACAACTATGTACTGGAGGGCTTTGGGGAGAAAAAGGAAAAAAATAAAATCTTTAAAAAAATAAAAATAAAAAAAAATAATCATAATACTACACATTTGCTTACTGCTTTACAACGTACAAAGTAGTTTTACATCCATCCTCTCTTCCACTGGGCTCTAAGCTCCACCACAGCAAGGCCAAGTTGTCTTATTCAGGGCTGTGTCCCTCGTGCCTGGTGCAGTTAAATGCTAACTCACTCTATTTTTATATAATGAGCAATTTCATTTGAGCAGGCATGCCAGCTATAAATATCCTCATTCTAGAGATGAGGAAACCAAGGCTCAGAAAAATTAAATGATATGTACACAGAAGGAGAATAAGTAAGCAGTCAAGCTGGTACCAGGCCTTCTGATCCCAAGCCCATTTTCCTCTCTCCACTGACTGTACCATGGCATCTTGCAACAGTTATGTCTTTAAGGAGCTGTTAATCTACAAACTGTTAGGTTTTTTGTGCTTTCACATGATCTGTGTGATGACCTGTGAGAAGAGTGTGGGATACAGCTTTCCCATTTTGTTGATGAGAAAACTGAGGCTCAATATGGTCCCAAATCACCCTGCTAATAAGCAGCAGTGCTAGACCTGGAGCTGAGATCTTCAGATTCCATGCTCAGGGCCCTTCTCTCTGCTATTCTACCCCTCCGAGGTTATTTCATTACTGGGAGTCTGCAATGGGCAGGCAGTGTGCCAGGCTCTTCAGAGACAGACAGGATCCAGGGCACTGCCTCTACCTTCCAAGAACTCATCTTCCTCTGGCAGGTTCAGACACATGCACAGCTGACCATATGACAGACCTGACCATGATTAACATAAAAAAGGGACACAGAAGGCAGAGGGTTCTGTCAGTCCAAGAAGAAACTAAGTCACTTAGGACCACAGAGTACAATCCTGATTCTGACTCCAATTTACTCTCTGATCATGGATAAGACACCTTTTCTTGCTTTCCTACCTGTCAAATAGGAAAAAAATGTACAGTGCTTATGGCAGGAGGGTGCATTTTATATAATCCAGTCTTATTTTGTTTTTTTAGGATCTTTCCTTTCCAGCTTAAATTTAAACAAATTAAACGTTATTTTCCAACTGTTTTTTCAGACCTGTGTCCTTGTAGCACAAGCCGTTTCACCTATCACTCACTAACAGAACCCTCATCTGGTTCAGAGGCAGCGTGCCCCATTCACTGTATGGCTCCTATTTGTCTCAGCGGTGGGTCTCTACATAGCCGTGTATTAGAATCACACACCTTCGTGCTTTTAGAAAATACTAAGGCCTTGTCTCCACCCAGATCAGTTATATTAAAAGCTCTGTCCATTTTTTTGTCAACAGAATGAGACAGTTGGGTTCACACCATTTAATAATGGTAAATAATCTTATGTCTATAACTTCTTTACAGTGAATTAAGGCATGGCAATTTACTCTATCTAGAGTCAATAAACACTTGTCTATAGGAAATTTCTGATTTTACGTGAAACAACGTGAAATGTTCTCACAACTTTTCAGGTGAATGAACTGTGCACAAAATTCAATGAACACTAAAAATAAAATTAACATCACCTTTTTTCTTGGAAAGAGTTAGTGAAAAAGAATGAGAGAGAAATTGGTTCACTTTAACGGATACTTATTGTTAATTGGAGAACAGGATGCAATGGTCTGGTGAGAACTGAAATTTTTATTAGCAGTTACCCATATAAGCTACTTCAGTGACATATATATTTTATAAAATATTTAACAGGAAATAAACACAGTGGCTATTTTAAAAAACATGCTTTGGGCAGGTTATGTTGCTACTTGCTAAAGGGCAAGAACATTGGAGTTTGAAACTGACCACTTTGTCACTAAATTACTTTGACAGTTTCAATGGTCTGAATTTGTAAATGACATGAAACAGCTACTACAAGAACAAAACTGTCTGATTCTTGTTACTTTGTGGTCGCTCTGTATTTCAGTGACAAAGGCAGTTTCTAGAAGTCTCTGAGAATCACGTATGAACACATTAAGTTGTTTTTCCACCATGAAGAACAGATCAAAAGGACTCCCTGAAGCCATGTCTGTCCTTTATTTCTGCTCGTATAATTACTAATCTATTTGGTGGAATACTGGTATTTTACGTTTTTTCTAGGCTCATGATTATATTACTTTTTTATCCTTGCTGGCTAAAATGCCAGCAGTAGGCTAGAATAGCTCAGTGACTTTGGTCATAATAAAATGTAAAATTAAGGGTGACTACAGACCTCATGGTATTGTGGAAACAAAAAGTGGACTAAAAGCCAGCTCATTTACGTATGAGCTAGAGCAAGTTGCAAACAGTTTCCCTGGGCTGCAGTATCTGTACATAATGAGAGAAAAGCAAAACTGATCTTTGGGGGAAATCCTTAAAATTTAAAAAAAAATTAAGTTTTTCACGCTGACATCTACTCAATGTAGTCTATCTCATCAGAATTCTACTGATGTATCAATATTCTTCATTTTCACGTGTTCTCACTCACTATGCAGAAAAAAGGGCAGTAGGGAAAAAGCTTCACCAACAGCTACATTCACAGTATTACATATGAGAACGCTCAGGGACCTCCCCAAGCCCCACACAAGCGGCGCTGTGATGATGCTCTGATAAACTGTCCCATTGCTCCCAATGTCTGCATGTGAATCTCTTGGAGGAGTTGTTAGACACGCGAACTCTTGAGTTCCTCTCCACCCTGAGAGAATCAGTCTCTGGAGGTGGAGCCCAGGAATCGGTGTTTAACACACTCTTCAGGCAATTCCTATTCCCAAGAAAAATTGAGGGGCAGCAGACTAAAAATGGACCCAAAGTTATTCATATCATCTCTTGTCCTTTAAAGAAAAATAAGGGGCTTTCATCTGACTCTGAGCCTCAGGAAGTAAGTTTGATGCATGTCTGAAGCCAGGTAGAGAAGTATTCGTGTCTATTCTATTTCAGGGAGAACGCGTTATGGGGTGGGGGCAGGGCGGCTAACCATCAGCACAACGGGAGGCTTCAAAGCAGAGTCCCCGTGCTCCTGGAGACAGTTGAACTCATTACTGCTAATCACTCAGAGAGGAAGCACAGCCACCAAAGAGGATGCTAAATGCCTGCAGGTCCACGCGAGTCACTCAACTGAGACATGGTTTGTATAGAAATTGGATAATTAGAGAGTGCATGTTCAATTACATTTGAGGATCTATGAGGTACTAAGAAATATACAGGGTGCTAAAAGGCTGTGCCCAGAAATGTTTGTTATTGCTAACGGTGAGAAAAAGAGCTCTTTTGAAGTCTGAAGTCTAGAGTGTAACTTTAATGCTACTTAAACGGAGGTAGCATCTTGCATTTGGTGACTGTTGTTTGACCTAGCAAATTTTTTTCATTGAAAGTAGGTTAGTTACAAATAATGTCAGCTCTTAGGGGTTTAGTGGTTGGAATTACTGCTCACCAAATAACCTAAGATATGTTTCCTAAATTCGTCTTTTAGCAACAATCTCGACCAGCCCCCATCCTGTCATGCACACATTCAAAGGTACCAGCTCAGGGATGTTGTGATGTTGTACCCAGTTTACGTTTTGTTTCTGAGGCTGAAGACGACTCTATCTTGTCTTTTCATTTAAATCACTGTGTACAGAAGCAGTGTATAATATTGAGTGAATAAAAACTACCAGGCAATTAAAATCTGCTCAACTAATTAAAATAATACAGATATCAAACTTTTAGGTCCTAATAATTTTTTCTTGAACTTGCAACAAAGAATATCTGAGAAAAGGCAGCTCTTATACTTCAGATCTTCATTTCACAGCT
This sequence comes from Equus przewalskii, assembly GCF_037783145.1. Lineage (NCBI taxonomy): Eukaryota > Metazoa > Chordata > Mammalia > Perissodactyla > Equidae > Equus > Equus przewalskii. The sequence goes on from NC_091838.1 coordinate 15,051,241, forward strand.
GAAACCAAGAAATCCAGCCTATCGCCATGACTTGCACAAACAGTCTAACGCCTTCCCAGGAGAACGCATAAAGAGCTTTTCTAACTATGACATGATTTTTATAACACTCCAAGTAGTTTTAACATGAACTATAGGAGATACAAAATCAAGAACAGTGATTCATTCAACCAATTTTTTTTTGCATGACTTCTATGTTTTCAGATGCTGTTTTGTACATGCTTGGCATACTTCAGTAAACAATAAAAAAAGACAAAAATCGTGCCTCTATTCTACTACGGAGAAACAAACAATAAATGTAATAAACAGTAAACTATACAGTATGTGTATCAGATGGTGATGAGTGCTGTGGAAAAAAATGGAACAGAGTAAGAGGGTTTGGAAGTGAGGGGGTGCGGAGGCCATTGTAATTTTAGTAGGATTATCAGGATAGCCCCAAGTAAGAACGAGAAGATTTGAGCACAGACTTGAAGGAAGAGAGGTTGTTACAAAGCAGATATTTATCCCCACAGTGGGAAAGTTTAGTGCAAAGGCCCTAAAGATGGGAGCAAGCCTGGTTGGTACAAGGAATTATACAGAGGCCAATATAGAAGTGGAGGCAGGTGAGGGGGAGTGGTAGGATATTAGATCAAAGAGTAATAGGGAGGGAGTAACAGATCGCATAGATCCTTACAGTCCATTGCAAAGACTTGGTTTATCCTTCGAGAGAGATGGGAAGTCACTGAAGATTTTGGACAGGTATAATAGAAACGTACATATAGACGGTCCTATGACCAGAATGCAGTGCAGCTTAGAGCTTAGGAACATGAGTTGTAGAGTCAAATAGACTTGGGTCTGGATTTTTGTTCCACCTCTTACCAGCTGCATAACTCTTATTCAATTTTCTCATCTATAGAAAGGATAGTCCATGCTTCAGAGGGTGGTTATAATTATTACTGAGGTAACGTTTAAGCTGCCTATGCCAGAGATTGTGTTTTTCAAGATGGTGGCAAAAAGGTATTTCCATTCTTTTTCCTTTTAAAAATCAGAGCCAAGTAACATAAGAGAAATCTGGAGTATAATATAAAGACCAAAAGTAGATGGAGAAATGGGAAATAGCCAAGACAGAGGAAGCAGTTCAGATCTAAGAACCTAAAAGGGAGATTGTTCCCACTTTCATGATAGCCCCCACCACCCTACTGTACCCCCTGCCCATGTCCACTCCTAGATATTAAGGAATAAATATTAATGCAAAAATCCCTGGTCATTCTTACTATAACCATCACTGTTGTTATTAACAACATACATTAACAGAAATGACAATTATCTATGGTCCCAAATACGCCTGTTCTGATTCTCTTTCACTTACTCTTCTGTGGCAATCCATCCAGACACACCACCCTCATCTTAATCTTCCTAAAACTCAGCCTCGAACAAGCTATCTCTTGGTCAAACATCTTAAAGGACCCTCCTTTGCCCACAGGAAGAAACTTACACTCCTTAAGCAGCTCCCTTCGTATCTCTCCAGGGCCATGTTCTTATGGGAATTCTGTGCCAGCCAAACTATTGTTCTTTGGATATGCCTTCTCCTATGCCTTATTCCATATTAGTCTTTTATTCAGAATTCCCTCCCTGATCATTTTCCACTTAGCAAAGTCCTACTCTCCTTCAAAACCTAAATCACATTTTACATCCTCTACCACCACTTTCTCACCTAACCAGCCCTCAACAGTCACTCCATTATCAGAACAATTTAGCACTCTCGTCTGTTCCATGCATTTATACTTAGCACCTGCTACCTTCTATTTTTACTTATCTTTGTATGCAATTTTCCTGTTTCCCCAGTTTCACTATAAATCTCTGAAAGGTTTAAAAATCTGAGACTCTCCAGAATTACTGAAGCTACAAGTTTTACCGAGAGCCCATCGGAGTTCAAAAGCACAGAAGGTTCAGAAGGTTCAGAAAAAGAGCAATCAAAAAAAATTAAAGATTCAGAAAATAGTGCCATTAAGAAGTCTAGAACACTTGCCATTATTTAGGTTAGAGAAAAGAAAGCTGGGAGAGACCTAGAAGTCTGTTTCAAGCAGAAGAGGATGTTAGGTTTATGGCTGTTCTCGATGTGCACTAAGGATGGGACAAAGAGAAAGGGACAAACCTGAAGTGATGAGATGTGAGGACTTAGCATAGACCCTGAGAACAGCTTTCTGACCATGAGGATTCTGAGAGACTGGAATGTACATTATCAAGGTAAAAAAGTTTTTCTTGAATTCCTCGAGTTTTTAATAATGATTCGGCTTCAGATCTGATATGTAAGGAGCTTGAAAAGTGTCACTCTTGTCCTTACACGAAGAAAAATCTGAACAGACTAAAAATCAACAACTTCTCTTTGACCCTCCAGAGAACTGAGGTCACAGGATAAAGGGTCACCTGAAAATCTGGAAGCTATAGGTAGATTCAGAGTCACAGCCTAGATCTGTTTACCTGAAGCAGAAGCTGCTGGAAGCACAAACCGGTAGGAAATGTAAATGGTAATTTTGACAAATCGAGGGAAGCTGAGTATGGACTGGTATGAGAATGAGAAACTCCTGGAGGTGGCAGTCTTGGGGGTGGGGGCCCCACACTTTCATGGGTTTTACATCCAGAACTCCACCAGGTTCTCACAGTGAAGAGCTGATAAAGATCTCCTGTGACCTTGGCACAGGGAGGGGAAGAGTAATCATTGTGAGATACTCACAAAGCATTCTTCACAGCAAAGACCTACTTTCTAGGGAAAGACTCTATCAGAGCTTTATTCCACCTAGGGGAAGGGTTTTCCTCCCACTCCCAGGCCCCTCAAGTCTTCTTATCTCAACCAAGGGGATGAGGGGAAGCTAAGAAACACTTTGAAGGTCACAGCCCAAAGACAGAGGCCCATCAAAAGACTGGGATTTCATCAGAAGATTATAGAATGCTTCCCCTCCCCCAACCTCACCCCCACACCAACAGGGCCCCCATAAAATAACCGTGGATTACAGCTGAAAGAGATCCGAGATGCAGACTTTCTCTGAGGAGGACTACTTAGAGAAGCCCAAAGTCAAGAGAGGAGGTAAAAACAAGTGCACTAGAAGACTTTGAAGGCTCTGCCACCTACACCTACAACAAACATTAAATATAACCCAACTCCTAACTAGATTAACATAAAACCTCACGCTATAGGCCTATTTGCCTCAGTTCCTATTACAAAAATCAAATGCTATAAATTATAAACACTGTAAATGAAGAATGCCTTTGATGGGCTCAACCGTAGAGTAGACACAGCTAAGGAAAGAATCAGTGAGCTCCTTTGAGAAGCCAGTGAAATAGGTCACTAGAAGCACTAATCATAATAGCCAAAAGGTGCACACAACCCAGAAGTTTATCAATAGATTAATAGGTAAACAAAATGTGGTACATAGCTACAATGGAATATTACTTAGCTATAAGAAGGAATGAAGTACTGATAAAATAGATGCTATAACTTGAATGAATATCAAAAGCATGCTAAGTGAAAGAAGGCAGACACAAAAGGTCACATATTGTATGAGTCCAGTCATATGAAATATCCACAGTAGTTGAATCCAAAGGGACAGAAAGTAGATTGGTGGTTGCCAAGGGCTGCTGGGGGCGGGGGAAGCGGGCAGTGACTGCTTTTGAGGTGATGAAAATGTCTTGGAACTAGAGACAGATGGTGGTTGCACAATACTGTGAGTGTACTAAATGTCACTGAATTGTACACTTTAAAACGGTTACTTTTACATTTGTAAATTTCACCTCAATTAAAAAACAGTTCACCAGAAACTTCCCAAATTGAAATGCAAAGGGAAAAACAGAACAGGACATCTAAGAATTGTGAGATAATTTCAAAAGGTGTAGCATATGTGTAATTAGAATAGCAGAGGGAGAAGACAGAACATAGCAGAACATTTGAAATAATAATGGCTGAGAATTTTCCAAAATTAGTGACAGACACCAAACAGCAGATACAGAAAACTCAGATAACACTGAGCAGGTTCAACGCCAAAAGCCTACCCTCGCTATAACTCATTCAAACTGCAGACAACCAAAGAAAAAGAGAAAATCTTGAAAGAAGTCAGAGGTTAACAAACAAACAAATACCTTATTTATAGAGGAAAAAATAAGAATAATTACATCAGAAACCATGCAAGCAAGAAGAGAGTGGAGAGAAATATTTAAAGTGTTAAAACAAGCCACCAACCTACAATTCTATACCCAGCAAAATTATTCATCAATAGTGAAGGAGAAATAAAAGACTTTCTCAGACAAACAACAACTGAAGAACTTCATCGGCAGCACACTTGCCCTCTAAGAAATGCTAAAGGAATTTCTTCAGGGAGAAGAAAATTATATAGGTCCGAAACTTGGATCTATGTAAAGAAAGGAAGAGCATCAGGAAAAGATAAATGAAGTTAAAATAAAATCTTTGATTTTCTTATTCTTAGTTGATCTAAAATATAACTGTTTAAAGTAATAATAGTAACAATTTATTAAGTGATTATAGCATATGGATAAGAGAAATGAATGACAGCATCGTCGTAAGGCATGGAAGGGAGGAATTGAGAATACTCTAAGACATGAGCACTACACCTGAAGTGGTATAGTGTTATTTGGTGATGGAGTTAGATTAGTTAAAAATAATGATAAAAAATAAAGACAATTGTTTTCCCAAGGTTGTTGAGATATAATTCAATAAAAGAAGGGAAAGACGGGAAGTAAACGACATAATCCAGAAAGGAGACGGCTACGTGGACATGTGTGTGTGATTCGGGGCTGAGGAGTAGAGCAGGGCACATAGCAGAGAACAGTATTCAAATCCTTGGAGATGTCTTATCAAAGAAGAATGAGGCACATTCTTCATTGCTCCTGAGGACAGAAATGGTACCAATAATTAAGAGCAGTAGAAAAGTAAATTTAGGGGCCGGCCTGGTGGCACAGTGGTTAAATGTGCATGTTCCACTTTAGCAGCCCAGGGTTCGCCGGTTCAGATCCCGGGTGCAGACATGGCACCACTTGGCATGCAATGCTGTGGTAGGCGTCCCACATATAAAGTAGAGGAAGATGGGCACGGATGTTAGCTCAGGGCCAGTCTTCCTCAGCAAAAAGAGGAGGATTGGCAGCAGATGTTAGCTCAGGGCTAATCTTCCTCAAAAAAAAAAGGAAAAAGTAAAGTAAATTTAGACTAATAAAAAGATAAATTTTCCAGGCATTAGAGCTGTTCAAAAACAAGATGGACTGCTTGGGAGGTAGTGATCTCCCCGACATTAGAATTTTTCAAGCACAGGAGGGAAGGAGACTGGAAATGATATCGTACAGTGCATTCTGCATTGGACCAGTGAAGGACAAGGATAGAAAAAAATGGCCTTTATAACCACTTGAAACTTTACAATTCTATGATCCTAACTCTCGAGTAGACTTCAGTGTTAAAATTCTCCTTCACAAGAAAAATCCCATCTTGGATAAATCCTGCGAAACCTGGAGTTTCTCATCATTTGTGCAATAAAGATTGGCAGTGAAGCAACTGAATTTTAAATACATTTTAATATATTTATGGTCTGGATTCCTTGGCCGCAGGCATCTGAATATGACTCTGGCGAATGTGGGACATTTTTGGAAGAACATCAGGGGAATCACAGACGTGAATGAAAGCTGGAGGACCAGGCTTGGCCGCAGGAGTCCTCGAGGGAGCTCCAGAAGGCTAGAAAATAGGAACCTTGGCTACAGTCTCATCACAGAAAGAGTCAAGTCAATTCCCCCCTGCTATTATGAATGCACTCCAACTATTATTTATTTCTAGCCTTCTCAAGATCCAAAGCCTCAGTTAAAGTGTTTGATTGGCTGTGCTTAGATTGTGGACACACACTGACTATGCGGGGGGAGGAGAAGGAGACCGCCTGCACTCTAGAACTTTTGCCATTTTTTTTTTCCTGAGGAAGATTAGCCCTGAGCTAACATCTGTGCCAATCTTTTTTTTTCCTTCTTTTCCCCAAAGCTCCCCAGCACATAGTTGTATATTCTAGTTGTAGGTCCCTCTAGCTCTGCTTGATGAGCAGCACTAGGTCTGTGCCCAGGACCCAAACCAGCGAAACCCTGGGCTGGCAAAGCGGAGCATGCGAACTTAACCACTCAGCCATAGGGCTGGCCTCAAGGGCTTTTGACTTTTATTGGGAGGCAGGCACTGGCTCTATCTCTATCTCTATCTCAGTCAGGAAATCAGAGCCGCACTAGTTATTTTAACAGAGAGATTTTAATTTAGGCAATTGGAGGGCTGAAAAATCAAATAAGAATGCTGAAGGGGCAGCCCAGTGGCGCAGTGGTTAAGTTTGCTCATTCCGCTTTGGCAGCCAGGGTTCGCTGGTTCGAATCCCTGGGGCGGACGTATGCACCGCTTATCAAGCCATGCTGTGGCAGGCATCCCACATATAAAGTAGAGGAAGATGGGCACGGATGTTAGCTCAGGGCCAGTCTTCCTCAGCAAAAAGAGGAGGATTGTAGCAGATGTTAGCTCAGGGCTAATCTTCCTCAAAAAAAAAAGAATGCTGAAGAAACACAGAGGCAATAACTGCAGGAAGCAGTTACCATCCCAGGGCTGCCAGAACAAAGGGCAGAGGCTGAGTATCAGAATCCAGAAGTAGGACAAACACTGCATTGCTGAAATCCAACGTCTAAGAAAGAGAGCAGAGGCCAGCTGCTGCTGGTCCCCTAAGAGCTCAAAGGAAGGGCCTGCAAATCTGAGACATCTGAGGAGTGGGCGCTCTGCAGGCTGCTGCTGGTATGCCGAAGCCTGGTGCTGGAGACGTTGTAAGAAGCTGGACGCTGGAAAGAACCGCTGCTGCACGCTGGAAGGAACCGCTGCTGCAGGGGTGAAACGGTGTTTCTGGGCACTGAAGACAGGAACAGCAAGTCAACAGGATTGAACAAGTCTCCTCTCCCTCCTCCCTCCTTCGAGGCTCCCTCTAGAAGCCCTCCACAAACAGAAGTCAGCAAGCAAAGGAGAAACATTGATTTTCATAATCCCAGCCCCCATATCACAAAAGCAGGTACAGCGGAGTGGAGGAGAGCTGTGAGACAATTGCTTAATCATGGCACACCGTTCCACCGAGCGTCAAGTTTCCGAATTAAATGCTAGTAGAGATGGTTCATAAATAACGTGACCGGCGTTTTGCAGGGTACATCGGAAGAAAGCAAAGTCTCTTTAGAAATAGTCATTGAAACTCTGTACTTAACAGAACTCTGGGTTTGGAGGAATTACAAACCCAGGTATCAAGAATTCTCTCAATTAATGTTAAAGGCTCTGATAAAGGACACGGCAGGGGCTGGCCAGGTGGCGCAAGGGTTAAGTGCGCATGATCCGCTTCTCAATGGCCTGGAGTTCACAGGCCCGGATCCCGGGTGTGGACAGGGCATCGCTTGCCAAAGGCCATGCTATGGTAGGTGTCCCACTATAAAGTAGAGGAAGATGGGCATGGATGTTAGCTCAGGGCCAGTCTTCCTAAGCAAAAAGAGGAGGATTGGCAGCAGTTAGCTCAGGGCTAATCTTCCTCAAAAAAAAAAAAAAAAAACAGGACACAGCAAATGCAGGGCAGACAGCGAAATGAGAACCTGGAGTACATGCAGAAGTTAATATTTGTTTAAATTAATTGGACAGCAGTGGCTCGCAAGCTAGTGCTTGACAGATGTTGTTTTAGGAGGTGTATATAGTTCTAAGAGGTACCCAAAGAAAGAAAAAATATTCTGTGATCTCTTGGAGCTTCAGGATTCATGTTAGCATATTAAGGAGCCTGAGAGTCTTACAGTAAAGAGAAATGCTTAACTTTAAACCAGTGTTTCTCTGATTTATTTAAACCAAGAGCCTGGTTTCAATAAGCATCTCCCTGAATGAGTAGGTTTTTTTAGAACACAGTTTAGAACACAATCCATTGCTGTATATTGTCTGTAAATAGCATTTAATTCCCTATTTCATAGAATAAATTCATTTTCTTTTCATCTCTTGTTGTCTTAATAAAATCAAAATCTAAAACCCCTCTGGATGTCATTTTACAAAAATGTTCAGATCTGACAGGTTCAAGCTATTACTTGCAGGCAAGATTCTGGTGCCAAGGCCAGTCCAGTTAAGCAACACTCCCCTTAGCATGCTACCTCATTGGGCCCTAGCCACTTACGGATGGGTCCCACACATGGGCCCTAGCCACTTACGGATGGGTCCCACACAACCCACGTGGAGTATTTCCCCATGGTGAGACACAATAGAATTGTTCATAGGCAGCCCCACGGCTTTTCTGGGTAGATTATACTCTTCCTTATTTTCCCAAAATTCCAAAATTCCAAAATTGGTGACCATCAGGGGGGAAAAAGCACCCAGTTCTCCCCCCCAAATATAATTTGGCTAAAATCAATAATGGGCTTCTAAGAAAACTGGAATACCTATTGTTGTATTATGAAATTTGATAAACACACCCCTCACCAATGGCAATTTTAACATATTCCATGCTTGGTCATTTCACTTCACCTGATTATTCCAGGAAAGAGGGGTCTGTCTCCACACTCAATTTGAAAGCAAACTATAAAAAGACCCCAAGATTCTGAAAGTTCCCAGATGGTGCTTTGTAAATGCATAAAACTCACACTCTGGCTCAGTGTCTCCCCACGCTCTCCCTCTCTTCCCTTCCTCTTTCTCCTTCTCTTTTACAAAATTTCCTGATTTATGGGTAACTGAGAATTTTTCTCTTGCCTATTATCACTTTCTGTTAAAGGGCTGGAAAGCAAACTTGCAATTTGGGTTAAAATGGAACGTGGCTTCAAAGAACCGAGCTAAAGTGGGGAACCTTAAGGAAATATTAAATGGCAGAGCAACATTTCAGAAATTTTGAAAGCCCAAATTAGTTAAGAATGACAAATATAACTCTGCTTTTATGGAACACAGGCAAGTTAAATTTCATTTCAAAAAGATATAAATTCTTTCCTTTTTGTAGGATTGTATATAAAATAAATGAATTCCAGTTCCATATTTTCAATTTCCAGATGCTGCCTCAAGCTTCAGACATCTTTGGAAGACTGCACCCTGTGTTTTCATGTCATGGGAGAAGTCCCAGGATGTGAGATTTTATATCAGAGAAAATAAGATCTCTGCTCTAAGATACTTGTAAAGGAGAGTTATTTAAATTAAAGTATCTAGCATTAATGTAGAAATTTACAGTTTATAAAAGATTTTCACTGATATTATTTCACTTGGTTATCCAAACAGCCCAGGAGGGAAATTAAGAGGTATTGTTGTTATTATCTTCCCTGTTTTTCACTGGAGGACATAGAAACAGAGAGGTTACATGACTTGCCCAGGAACACACAGGAATAAGAGGCAAGGATGACCTAAATCCAAGACATCAAACTCTTGAGCCTGTGATCTTTTCACATGCATTCTCTATCCCACCTGAGGGTCTGCTCCAGCTCAGATTCAAGGCCAGCTACCATCATCAGCTCGGCAAGTGAAGTCTTAACTAGACACTTGGAAAAAAAAAAGTCACATCGCTTTTAAGACTTAAGAACCATAAAACAGCATTTCTGTACTGAAAATATTTTGTACAGAATTTTATTAAAAAATCTTAAAAGAATTAAAGCTATTCCTTGCTTGACAAACTGTTAAGTTAAATACATTCATTAAGTTAATTTACCTTCTAAAAAGAGCAAACAGTATAACTTATATCTCAATAAGTTGATTTTTAAAAAGAGTAAACATTACTTTTAGATAATTTTTGTATATAAATTTATCATAAAACTTATACAAATAATTTGGGGAGTTCCATGCTTTCTTCTTGCTCTCTGCTACTTCTATCATCAGAGTGCTAGTCTCCATATCAAATCTAAGTTCTGGCTATTAGCTAATGTCCAATGCATCAATTGTTTGCTATTTTCAACACTACTGATTTGAGATTTTAACAATCCTCAATGGGGCAGAGTCACCAAGCATGCAACAAAATGGTTTGAACAATTACATTAATTTTCTAAAGCCTGTAGATATTTTCTAATTTCTATCAGCAGCAAAACCCCATGAAACATTGGGGCAAGCTTGCATTATTGGGAGAGAAAAAAAGGGATGGTTGTTTAGTTATCTCTGCCTATTTAAAAATATGCAATTCATTCATTCCTTCATTTGGCACATATTTGTTGTGTGGACTGTTAAAGATGCTAGTGAAAAACAGAAGGTTTAAGTGATAAAAACAATGTAAATACCTGTTTACTGAGCACGTGTTATGTGGGCACTAAAAGTATGTAAAAGCTACTTAAGATAAGTTTAAAACTCAGCTCAGGTGCCCAAGTTTGGTGATCATTGCCTCTAAATAGAAAGAATATGTAAGTCATGCCTAGAGCATAAAACCCAGTCCAAGACCGAGCTCATTCAAGATTTTTGTACCTGAAATTCAAATCAGTGCCCAATACAGTCTGTGATCCATAAGGCAAAGTCAAGTACAAAAAGGTTGTGGGCAACATACTAGAAATAGAAGGAAACTACCTCAATATAATAAAAGCCATATATAAAAAGTCCACAGTTAACATCATACTTAATGAAGAAAGACTACAGCTTTTTCCTTCAACACCAGGACAAAGGCAAGAATGCCTGCTCCTGCCACTACCGTTCAATGTAGTGCTAGAAGTCCTAGCCAGAGCAATTAGACAAGAAAAAGAAAAAAGCATCCAATCAGAAAATAAATAAAATTATCTCTGTTCACAGATGACATCATCTTATATGTGGAAATCTATAAAGACTCCACCAAAAAACTGTTAGAACTGATAAATGATTTCAGCAAAGTTTCAGGATACAAAATGAATGCACAAAAATCAGTTGTGTTTCTATACACTAAAAATGACCAATCTGAGAAGAAAATTAAGAAAACAAGCCCATTTACTATAGCCTCAAAAGGATAAAGTAAGATTAAACTTAACCAAGGAGGTAAAAGACTTGTACACTTAAAACTATAAAATATTTGTAGTATTTGGTGCTAAAAGAATTCAAAGAAGACAAAAATAAATGAAAGACAACCTGCACTCATGGATTAGAAGACTTAATATTGTTAGAATGTTCTTACTACCCATAGTGACCTACAATCCAATGCAATTCCTATCAAAATCTCAATGGTATTTTTTGCAAAAATAGAAAAACCATCCTAAAATTCACATGGAATTTCAAGGGACCCAAAATAGTTAAAACAACCTTGAAAAAGAAGAACAAAGTTAAAAGCCTCACATTTCCTGATTTCAAAACATACTACAAAACAAGAGTAATTAAAACAGTGTGGTGTATATATATAATCTGTCTTGGCATAAAGACAGATAAATAGGCCAATGGAACAGACTAGAGAGCCCAGAAATAAACCCTTGCATATGTATCTGAACTCAATGGGTTTGTCTCTCGGTGAGTATGAAGCCAAAAAGCACAACTAAGGCAGAAGTAGGTGAAGGAAAAGGTTTATTGCTTGCACAAACAATGCAGAACACCTGGGATATTTCCCACAAGCAGTGTCTCTCTGATCTCAGCTCCGGTGGTGACTTTATACACAAGACAGCAGTGGATAACAGGTTTATTTGTCACAACTGAGTAACAACTGTGTTTAATCAGGGTGCACGTGTAGCAGGTAAACACGCTATTACATAACGAGTTTAAGGTAACTTTTGGACACTTGGAGCTGGAGCATTTTGTAGGAGTCTTGCCACAAGTGTGTAACTTTCTCTGCAAGATGGCACCATCTGCAAAATGGGGACATCAACTTCTGAAAAACAGAACACAGTTTTTTCTTGTCTGGAAAACCTTTGACTGCCCATGTTAGTTATTGATCAGATCCTTAGTAACCCTTTCTTTGCCTTGTTCCCTGGTCACACATACATGGCTAAATGATTTTCAACAAGGGTGCCAAGATTACACAATGAGGAAAGGATAGTCTTCAACAAATGGGGCTGGGAAAACTAGATATCCACATGCAAAAGAATAAAATTGGACCCTTACCTTAACTCATATAGAAAAATTACCTCAAAATGGATTGAAGACCTAAATGTAAGACCTAAAACTATGAAACTCTAGAAGAAAACATAGGGACAAAATTTTAGAACATTGGATTTGGCAATGATTTCTTGGATATCACATCAAAAGCACACAAAATAAAAATTAAAAAGACATAGTTCTACATCAAACTAAAAAACTTCTGTGCATCAAAGGAAACAATGAACAGAGTGAAAAAGGAAGCTTCATAATGGGAAAAAATATTTGTAAATCATATATCTGGTAAGGGGTTAATATCCAGAATATATAAGGAACTTCTATAATTCAACAACAACAAGAAACACAAATAACCCGATTATAAAATGGGCAAAGGACTGCAATAGACAACTCTTCAAACGAAACATATAAATGGCTGATAAGCATATGAAAAAAATGTTCAACATCACTAATGCACATCAAAACCACAATGAGATATCAACTCAAATCCATTAGGATGGCTACTATAAAAAAAACAGAAAATAACAAATGTTGGTGAGGATGCAGAGAAATTGGAACCCTTGTGCACTTTTGGTAGGAATGTAAAATGGTGCAGCCATTATGGAAAACAGTATAGACGTTCCTCAGAAAATAAAAAATAGAATTACTATATGATCCAGCAATCTCACTTCTGGGTATTTATCCAAAAGAATTCAAAGAAGGATCTCAAAGAAATATCTGCATATCCATATTTATTGTAGTATAGACAAGAGGTGTATGCAACCAAAATGTCCATAGACAGGCAAATGGATAAAGAAAATACGGTATATACATACAATGGAATATTACACAGCCTTAAAAAAGAAAGAAATCCTGTCACATGCTACAACATGGATGAACTTCAAGGACATTCTGCTAAGTGAACTAAGCTAGTCATAAAAGGACAAATATTATATGATCTACTCATATGAAGTATCTAAAGTAGTTAGGATCACAGAAACAGAAAGGAAAAAAGTGGTTGCCAAGGGCTGGGGGATAGGGCAAGGGAGAATTAGTGTTAATGGGTATTCAGTTTCTGTGTTATGAAATGAAAAAGTCCTAGGGATCTTTGGGGAATATCCTGAACCCTACTGAACCGTACACTTAAAAATGGTTAAGATGGTAAATTTATTACATGTTTTTCAACACAATAAAAAAAAAAAGGGGTCATAGCAATTGGATGAACTGATAACAAAATAAGAGCTGAGGCTCACTTGCAGGGAAAAACAGACAGGAAACAAGTCATGAAGGGAGCCATGTGGCATGTCTCTATGACAATCTGTATAACTCCACCGGAACGATCTTTCTTGTCCTCAGCACATACAACAGGCTATGTGCCCACACAAGGACTCCAGCACCATGGATATGTAAAGATGCCATTCAGTGTTGACCAATCCAAGGAAAACTACCATGCTTGCTTTAAAAGGATATTATTGTTTCTTGTCGCTTATTTGTTTGTTTTTTACCATGCATGGTAGAATTTTAGAATTTTCTTGGATGTGCTAGTGAGGGATAATTTTCCTAAAGAACAAAGACCTTCTCAAGAAACTGGAAGTTTGTTATAAGAGTACAGTAAGCGCTATAGAAATCCACCATGGGGGGCTCACTGCCCAGCGGGGTCTCACAGGAGCTGGACTAGAATTAAGGCTCCTCTCTCCATGCCTCTTCTGCATGCGGTGGGTTGATGATGGAGTAGAGTGGTTTAGAGTTTAGACTCCAACTGAGACTGCCTAAAGTTCGATCTACCTCTTATTAACTCAGTGTCCTTGATTTCATCATCTATTAGGGGGCTAATATGGCAAAGTGTTTAGAACAAAATCCAGAAGGGAGTAATCTCAGTAAGTATTTTGTCTATCTCCATCTACAGCCCATCTTTCTCTGCTTATTACCTAGCTTCTACTTGACTCAACAAGATGGCTGTCCTCTCTGTCCCCTTTCAGTTCAAAAGCCTACTGTCTATAAACCCACATCTCCTAGTTTGACTTCTTGAGAGAGAGAGAAGTTGATTCACTGACAGCCGTGGTCACATAACATGTAAGGATGCCCCTTGCTCTGGACAGGGCAAGGAACTAAGCATGTCTAATACATAGAAAATGTTTTTTTTTTCTCTTACATACATAATATTTTAACATTTTATTAGACAATGAAAGTTTTCAGCAGAGCCTGTCTCCAATACCATAATATACAGTGGGGAGACAGGATTTAGAACTCACTTTTTAGTGCTCTGCAAGGCCGGTGTTTTTGTTCCTATTTTGTGAAAGAGAAAACTAAGACAAAGAGAGGTTAAGTGAGTTGTCCAAGCTTAAGTGAGAGTAAATGACAGAACGAGAGTTTCATTTTAACTTTGTCAACTCCAAAATCACTACTTTCTCCATATTGTCTCCCTATTAATTATTTAACATAAGTTCACTTTTCCACAAATTTTGCAGAACATAGGAATTCTATTATGACCTGTGTTACTTCTTGGCCTATAATGAATTTTTTTTGCTACTTGATATAAGGAGTTTCACCCATATTAACTACTTTTTGTCTCTAATCTTTTGATTTCTAGCCTATCTACTAGACTTCAATATTAATATGACTATACACCTATCATCAGTTTAACAAAATGTCTATTTGGGAAGAAGAATTATAGATTATTTTCATTATTTTTATTACCTTTCTTACACAATATTCGTGCATGCTATCTACAGTGTTCTCAGAAAAGGCATAAAATGATTGCTTGAAGAAAAAGGAAATTCTTACCAGATTCATCCCTATATTCTTGTTTTCAATTCTCTACAGAGAAGTAATTTAGAAATAAAAAATGGAGAGAGAGGCTGGGAAGAGAAAGAAAAGGAGACAATTATTTCCAAAGAGGTTATGATCACTCCTTGAAAACAGAGTAGTTCTCAAAAATGCTAGAATCATGGTTTGAATACGATGTGCAAGGATTGTCCATTTCAGCCTTGTTTGTGATACCAGAAAACTAGATGCCATCTAAGGCCCACAGTGGTGATACCACTTCAGTATTGCCTGCTTAATCAATCCTTACAAAAGCTCTCCCATGTGAGCACTATGAAGGCAATTTCCACTCAAGCAGGAATCAGTCCTAGAATTATAAACTGACTATCAAATAACACTCTTCATCGTATAGCCGAGGAAACAGGCCCAGTAACAGCGTGAGACTTGCTTAAAGTCACACCCTTTGGTTGGTTCCTACTTAGTAATCGAATGAATCAGAAGTCTTCTTTTTCAACAAAAACAGGACCAATAGTTGGTTGATAAATAGAAAAAGCAAATTAAAGTATACAATCATAAAAAATTATAACATTCATAATATAATTCTTAATTTTTTCTTAAAATACATAAATTTACACAAATTTACATTTTTTATCATTGTTGGACCACAGGCTTCTCTGTGAGAATGGGACCACTGATGGGAGTTCCAAATCTTCTTTCTCACCACATCTATAATGTATTAATGCATTGCCTGTGATTTTCCATTTCAATTTCTTTGAAGTGAAAAAGAAACTTGCAAAGCAATCTGAGGGTGGAATTTCTTTTAGAATTTTATCATTTATTTTCAGTTTTTTATAGTTGTCTCATGCCTACTTCAACAGCAATTTCTTTTAGCAAACACCTTTATTGAGCCTTTTTAAGGCGTTCAACTTGGTTTTAGCACGCCTATTTCATTGGTTTATGCAATATTCAATTAAGTAACTTAACAACAATAGCAATACAACTGGCATGCAGAGATTTCAGACAAACTCAGCTGACTCCAAGTAAACATGCACCCTACCTGCGGGAGCACGTGTGCCCAGGTGTAGCAAGGAGAAGCATGTTACCTACAGTTAGCTTTCAGAGTATCAGAAGC
This sequence comes from Equus przewalskii, assembly GCF_037783145.1. Classification (NCBI taxonomy): domain Eukaryota; kingdom Metazoa; phylum Chordata; class Mammalia; order Perissodactyla; family Equidae; genus Equus; species Equus przewalskii. Next base: position 15,067,110 of record NC_091838.1, read on the forward strand.
ATCAGGGAGTATTATTTACTTGTAGAGGTTATGACAAGCTTCCATTAATCCAGAAAGTCAGTTAAGTGGAGACGGCAGTTGAACTTGAAAGTAAGTTTGCTCAACTCAAGGTTCTCTCCACTGTTTTCAAATTAATCTCTAGCCAGGTACGTGACAATCAGTTCAGTGATATCTTAAAAACAGACTACATGTCTTAAAGGGTGCTTATATTCTCTTATCCAATGACATTTGCAGAAAGAGTTTGAAGGAAAAGAGAGAGCAACTTTTGAACATGCCGTGGACAGTTTTGCAAGGTCTGTTTACCTGGCTGTTACTGTTTTCTTTTTAAGCTTTCTGTAAGAATTGAATGCTAGATAGTGATATCAAAAAATAGTATTTGTATCAGTCAGGGCTCTCCAAGAAACAGAATCAATAGGATAGATAGATGATAGATAGGTAGGTAGATAGGTAGACAGATAGATAAATGATAGAGATAAAGAAATTTTATGGAATTGGCTCTTGTGATTGTGAGGACTGGCAAATCCAAACTCTATAAATTTGTAGGGCAGGCTGGCAAGCTGGAAACTTCAGCCCAGACTTCTGAGTTACAATCCTGAGGCAGAAGACAGAATTCCTTCTTCTCTGGGAAAGCTGTTTTTGCTCTCAAAGCCTTTCATTGATGAGATGAGACCCACGCACATTATTGAGGATAATCTTCTTTAAAGTTAACTGATTGAAATGTTAATCATGTCTACAAAATACCTTCACAGTAACATCTAGTATTTGACCAAACAACTGAGCACCATAACCTAGCCAAGTTGACACATAAAATTAACCGTCACAGTATTCCTATGGCAGAGCACATAGGATGGTTTTAAATCAAAATTAGAATCATTGACTAAGATTTACAATCATTTCTGTTTTCCATATCACCAAAAAAAATGTTTTCAGTCAACTTAGAGGCAAGCATTTTCTAAAAAATCTCTTTTATTCTATCCTAGGCCCCTGTGCTTTTTACCCAATTGGCTTATTGATGGAGGCAATTCATGCTTTAACAATGCCAAAGCCATCTTGAGAAAGAAGAACAAAGCTGGAGGTATCACGCTCCCTGATTTCAAAGTATACTACAAAGCCATAGTAATCAAAACAGTATGGCACTGGCATAAAAAAAAAAGGCATAGATAAATAGAGCAGAATAGAGAGCCCAGAAATAAACCCACGCTTATATGGTTAATTAATCTACCACAAAGGAGACAAGAATATACAACGAGGAAAAGACAATCTTTTTGATAAATGTTGTTGGGAAAACTGGACAGCTATATGCAAAAGAATAAAACTGGACCGCTTTCTTACATCACATGCAAAATAAACTCAAAATGGGTTAAAGACTTCAATGTAAGAGCTGAAACCATGAAACTGCTAGAAGAAAACATGGGTAGTAAAATCTTTGACATCGATCTTAGCAATATTTTTTTGGATCTGTCTCCTCCGGAAAAGGCAACAAAAGCAAAAATAAACAAATGGGACCACATCAAACTAAAAAGCTTTTATGCAGTGAAGGAAACCATCAACAAAAATGAAAAGGCAACCTACTGAATGGGAGAAGCTATTTGCAAATGATATATCTGATAAGGGGTTAATATCCAAAATTAGAACTCATACAACTTAATGTCAAAAGAAACAAACAATCCTATTAAAAAATGGGCAGAGGACCTGAATAGACATTTTTCCAAAGAAGATATACAGATGGCCAACAGACACATAAAAAGATGCTCAACATCACTAATCATCAGGGAAATGCAAATCAAAACCACAGTAGATATCCCCTCACACTTGTCAGAATGGCTATTATCATAAAGACAAGAAATAACAAGTGTTGGTGAGGAGGTGGAGAAAAGAGAAACCTCGTGCACTGCTGGTGAGAATATAAATTGGTGCAGCCACTATGGAAAACAGTATGGAGGTTCTTTAAAAAAAATTAAAAATAGAACTACTATTAAAAATAGAACTACCAAAAAACTAAAAGTAGAATTACCATAAACGATACTCTGCAGCATTATTTACAATGGTAAAGACATGGAAGAAAGCTAAGTCTCCATAGACAGACGAATGGACAAAAAAAGGTGTGATATATACATATAGAATAGACTATTACTTAACCATAAAAAAGAATGAAATCTTGCCATCTATGACAACATGGATAGACCTAGAGGATATTATGTTAAGTGAAATAGGTCAGAGAGAGACAAATACTGTATGATTTCACTTATATGTGGAATCTACAAAAAAAGCAAATGAACAAACAAAACAAAACAGAAACAGACTCATAGATACAGAGAATAAACTGTTGGTTGCCAGAGGAGAAAGGGTGGGGGGTTGGGCAAAATTAGTAAAGGAGATTAAGTGGGACAAATTTCTAGTTATAAAATAAATAAGTCATGGGGATGTCATGAATAGCATGGGGGAAATAGTCAATAATATGGTAAAAACTTTGTATGGTGACACATAGTTACTAGACTTACCATGGTGGTCATTTCACAATGTATAAATGTAGAATTACTATGTTGTACACCTGAAACTAACATAATATTGTATGTCAACTATACTTCAGTAATTAATTAATTATTTAACTCCTAAAAATGACAAACAATACAGTTATTTTTATACATAGCCATAAAAAAAACATGGAAAAGGAGAAAGAGGAATTTGGGACAGTTGCTTTCAAGAAAATAGATGAACCTAACAAAAGACAATGGATCTGTGGCCCTCTTGGTTCCCAGCCTCATCTCACAGTCAACTCGCAAAGGTCCCAAAGGTCCCAAAGGGAGTAAAGGAGCTGTGGCTCCTCCATCTTAATTCAGCCCATGGCTCATTGGTCGGGATTTAGCTCACTTGGTTCCAGTCTGACTTTTCTAATGAGTTCATCCCGAAGAAAGAAAATCATTTTGATCTACATTTAGTAAACTTTTCTCTTTAATCAGTGTGGCTGGTTTTATTGCATGGTTTGAATTTTGCTGATCTGTCATTCCTGCTACTATCACACTGTAAAAAATAAAAACATTTTCAAGTGGATATAAATTACTAGCTTTACTTACTGTGAGCTGATTTTATGCTTTTCACTTAGCTAATTCTTGTTTTAGAAGCTTAATTTTATGAGTTTATCTTACACATTTTCACCACTTAACTCTTCTCGTTGAAAGTTAAACTTCTGGCTTGCCAAAAGGAATATGATCATAAACTGGTGCTTGGTGCCAAAAGCAAGCAGCGTTATGAAGCTGTACTCTAAAGTCCTGGCTTTACATGTTTTTAATCTTGAACTCTGGCTATGAAACTACGTGTAATGTGGTAGTATCTCACCCTCTCACTTATGGTAAAGGGCAAATCCCAGATTCCCAATTAATACAGAAAGGGAGGGAGAGGAAGAATGAGAGAAACGGAAACAGGAGACATCCTTCATTTCAAACCCTTCTGCAGCTATCAACATGTGCGACTTTACCAAAAAAAGACTCAAGCACGCTGAATCACATATACAGGAAGTTTGTCCCTTAGACTGCAGGCTACAGCCTGACTGATGTTTATTAAACCAGTCTCTTGTAAAGACTTGGCCTTTTCACAAGATAGAGGTCATAATGCCTCCATGGAGGCTCAGAACAATTCCCCAGTCCCCCTTCTGGAATAAACTGTTGCCCGGCATTTATAGCTCTGCCAGGATTATTTTGAATTTCGAGCCATCCTAATAGCATTTCTTCCACCTGCCCTTGCATATCTTCAGGTCATCCTTTCATATCAAACTTCCAAATCCAGCCAACTTCACCTCTAAGGCCCATGGTAATAGAGAAAACAATTATTGCTTGAATGCTTGCCTTCTCCTACTTCCTGACTTGCGGGTCCACTGTACCATATGTCCTACAGCATCCTGTCCATCCTCAGCAGCTGCAGTGAAATGAGACAAAGAGCAGTTCTTTTCAAATGGATACAGCAAAGTCACAGAAAGGCTCCCATGGGTCAGGCGTGGGTCTCTGTCCCTGTACCATGGCCAGGGGGATGAAGGGCTTTGGGGGACAAGGCTAGGTCATGTGTCCAGATCTAGAGAAACCCAAAATGCATGAAGTGAAAACATGCTGTTGGGACTGGCCCAGTGGCACAGTGGTTAAGTTTGCACATTCTGCTTCAGCACCCAGGGTTCACGGGTTCGGATCCTGGGTGCAGACATAGCACCGCTTGGCAAGCCATGCTGTGGTAGGTGTCCCACATATAAAGTAGAGGAAGATGGGCACAGATGTTAGCTCAGGGCCAGTCTTCCTCAGTAAAAAGAGGAAGATTGGCAGCAGATGTTAGCTCAGGGCTAATCGTCCTCAAAAAAATAAAAATAAAATTTAAAAAAGCCTCCCAAAGGACTGGCGGCTGACAGAGTCGGTAATTGTGCACGTCTGAACAGAGGGAAGGCCTTCCACACTGGAGAACAAGCCTAGTTTTCGCAGACTTCACCTGGGGATCACATTGGGCTTCAACTCCTTATTGAGTCTTGAGCCCAGACTATGAGGTAATAGTCTGATCCTCATTTTGAAGCACATAAAACCCAAGGAGGTTAACTAATTTCCCTAAGGTCACACAGAAGTCACTGGTGCAGTCGGAATTGAAACAGAAGTTTCCTAATTCCCAGCCACTGCCATGCTCCCAAGACAAAGCTCTTGTTGAATAAATTAGCCAGTGACACAAGGGCACTTTACAATTCCGTGGAGAAGAGTCCCCAGAAGCAAAATATTTCATTTTAAATTGAAAAATCTCAGACTTACAAAAGACTGATGTCTTCCCCAGCCGGCAAATTATGCGTCTCAAAGAATCTCTCAGGAAGGTCTCCGAAATATTCTACAGAGTACAGCTTGGCTCCAGCAACTTACCTGAAAGACCAGGAAAGAACCAACAGCACTGCTCTCTGGCCAGCAAATACGTAAGGATTTGTGTACAAGAAAGTGTCTCCCTGAAAGCACGGATACGGTGTGTGAACGGAAATGACCTATACGTCTGTGCTGAGCTGTAGGAGGAGCCCCAGGGCGCCCACTGAGTCGAAATGAACCTGACAGCAAAGCCCACAGGAGTTTGCTCGAGGTCAGTCCTCCCTAAGGGTCACTAATTCCATATCCCTAAATAATGAGACCACGTTACAAATTATCAAAATAAGTGTTTTGAAGGAAGACAATGCAAAGGAGGATATTGAGTTTAGAATAAGTCCTTCTTGGAAAATCTGCATCAAACAAAGATAATGCTGGCTAAAAAATGGACTTCTCCAAGAGAACGTTTCACAGACGTGTAGGTGGAACGAGGAGGGAAGACACTGTTACTCACCTGTGAGGTTACTCTGTGGGAAGAGAATGGGCATGGAGACTCCATCGCTTCGCACCCCTAACCCCAGCCCTCCTAAAACACCGAGGAGGGAACTACAAGGCTCCTCTACCCCTGGCGTAAGCAGCAAGTCCCAGGCTACACCACTGCGAATGGGATTGAAGGGCTCTGGGTTGGCCAAACGTAATGCAAACGTAGACAAGCAGCCCGCCTTGCTCTCACTCAGGACCATTTTTGCAAAAGGAAAATACCAACCTCACTCCAAAAGCATAGAAAGTTCTGTGGATTTTTCTTCCCCAAGGTTGTGGAGAAACAGGAGATGATTACTTCACACTCAGTTCTTTAAATATCTATTTCTTCCCCCCAATTTCCACTTTCCACAACAGTTGCTACATCTCTTCCTTTAGAGAAAGACCTCCAGACAATCTCTCCTTCACCTCTCTGAGCTCTTTCCCAGCTTCTTTTTTTGCCTTGATTCTTTCCATTTGCATTCCCACCCCTTTGCCTCCCAGGACTTTGCCACGTCTCTGGATCCTGTGAATCAGCCAGGGAAGGGGGCAGGCAGAGCCAGAGGCCAGGACAAGGGAGAGCCAAAAGAAGGAGAGGGGATGAGGATCCCACCAGTGAGAAGGGCAGACCCCATGAAGTGGAAGGGCTCGAAGCTCAGGCAGGGCTCACCCTGGTAACCAACCCATCAGGATGGACATCTACCCACTGACCTAGTACTTATGCCTCCTGCCCTCCAGTTTCCCAGAATGGAAATCATAATAGTATAATAGACGGGAAATAGTAATAGCACAAATTAAATCAGTTGATATGAGTAAAGTGCTTAGCACAGAGCCTAGCATTTAGTGAGTTCTCCACTAAAGCCTGCCACGGGCATTCTCCTCTTACACACTGCCCCTCCTCCATCCCTTTATCAAAGTCCAATGGAGTCGAAGGAGGAAAAATGCTGAGAAGCATTAGTTTGTGCAGTGCTTCTCACACTGCGTCTAAGGCTTAATTTTATCATTAATTTCCCATCTGTCCTGGTCCTACTGCTTATGTCGAGAACGAGCTCATCCCACATGCAGCTCACTATGTGAATGTGACGAGCGAACAAGGTAAATCTCATTTAATGAGACGAGTTCACCAATCATGAATTCATCACACTCTGATGTCAAAGCAATTGTTACCGTCCAAAAGGGGTCCTCTGCTTGCCGCAAGACATGCCAGTAGTCAGGAGGCAAGGTGGCAGGAGAGAGAGGACTTTATTCCAGCTTGCTAGCAAGAGGGAAGATGGCTGACTAATGACCGAAAGAATCATCTCCAGGAACAAACACTACAGGCCAGTTATATACGGGGCTATTCTCCAGGTGAAGGAGGCGCCTGGTCTCTGGGTGGGAGCAGACATCTGGTCTCAGTTCCTGATAGTCCTTTGTTTTACTGGATGTGCATCAGATACCAGAGCAACGGTGCTATACCCTGATCTTTCAGTTGTCATTGACGATGGCTATCGGCATAGGCTCTCTGCCTGGGGTTCATCACATTCCCAAGGAACTCAAAAGAACAAAGTTTTCATCTTAAAGCAGCTGGGAGGGGCCACAAAATCTACAGAGCGTATCTGGGCTAGTTAGTCAGAGGTCATTTAAAGTTACAATATGGTTTCTTTTCTACAATATGGCTTCCCTTGTCAACCTTGTGTTGAGCCAATATCACAATGTCATATTGTTAAAAATGTATCTAAATACTTGTTCTCAATTTCCATCATTGACCAGTAACAAAAGAGTTCACAGACCACACTTTGAGTAGTAGTGGTTAGTGGTTAACTAGAGCTCTTCGGCGGAGTCCTACCAGGCTGGATTACTCTGAGTTTCAGCAGTGTTTGAAAATGTCCTTGGCCTTAGAGACAACTGACACACCTCTACCCCTTTCTTCAAGGGACTAGAGGTATGCTTACCAACCAAAATTCTAAAACATTGTCTCCAACCCAGGGCTTCACGTAAACAATCTGTGAAGTGGTCAGAGTCCCCCAGGCCCCACGCTCCTTCCAGGGCCCATTCCTTTATCTCCTCACACTTTCTCTCCAACCCAACCTGACCCAGAGGTGCACTAAAGTAATGAAAAAGCCACTCTCCCAAGAAAGTCATTTGATAAACTACTTCATGCTATCCTGTTAGGGACTTGATAGAGAAAGGGAGAGGATAAGAAAGGAACTTGACTTGCAAAATAGTAGTAAAGAAAGAATAATGCTTAATATAAAGAAATATTAGATAGACAATTGCAAGGATTGATGCGAAATTGGAACCCCATATGTTGCTGATGGAAATGTAAAATGGTGTAGCTCTTTGAAAAACAACCTGGCATTTCCTCAAAATGTTAGGCACAGAGCTCCCATATGACCTAGCAATTCTACTTTAAGTGTCTACCCAAGAGAAATGAAAACATATGTCCTCATAAAAAACCTCTACATGAATGTTTAAAGCAGCATGATTTGTAATAGCAAAAAAGTAGAAACAAGCCAAATGTCCATTCACTGATGAATGGAAAAATAAAATGTAGTCTAACCATACAATGGAATCTTATCAGCAATAAAAAGAAATGAGGTATTGATAGTCACAAAAGACCACATATTGTATGATGCTATTTCTGTGAAATGTCCAGAATACGCAAATCTATAGACACTGAAGGTGGATCAGAGGCTGCTAAGGCAGGCGTGAGCGCAGTGGAGAGGAATGAGGAGAGACTACTTTGGGAATGCGCTTCATTTTCTTGGAGGGACAAAAAAGATCTAAAATTAGATTGTGATGATGGTTGCATAACCTCATGAATATAGGAAAAACATTGAATTATACACTTTAAATGGACTAATTATGTTTGTTAATATCTCAAGAAAGCTTTTCAAACAAGTAAAATTTTAGCATTAAAAAAAGAAAGAAAGAAAGAATGATGAGATTTCCTGCTTTGGTTGGGGGACAGGTTTGGGGGAACAGTGAAGACGTCCCACCGACATGTATTCCCAACAGAAAAACTTAGTCTTGGCCCACATCTCACAACTTCCTTGAGATGTTTTTCAGCTGAGCTGGGCCTCCACCTCAAAGAAATGGCAACTGCAAACCGCTCTAAGCCAGCTCTAACCCGACCACCACAGGAGCAGTGCCTGTGCAGAGGGACTTGGAGGTGACCTGAAGGTGCCTCTGCTTCATTACCATACACAAGTCCCTGCTCCCCCCACCTACCTTGCTAGGCACATTTGTTGCCAGGAGCAAAGGAGATGGAGCACTGCGCATGCACCAACCGTGCCTGGCAGTCTCCGCTCCTTTCCCCAGAATCCTGATGACGCCATAACCCCTTGCCCTTTAAAAGCTCCCAGTTTCCCCATCGGGGAGAAGGTGTTTAGAGTACAAGCTCTCCTTCTCCATTCTTCGATCAACAATAGTTACTGCCCTCCTATTCCAAAATCAGTCTTCTTGTGTTGGAGCGACCCCCGGCAAAAGGACCCACCTGCAGGTCACTGGTCCCTTAGGGCTTGGTAACGCAGATACTGCCAGAAGCATCACACATGTGGGGATAATCCCTATGTAGAACATATATAAATAAATTTCTTAAACTGCATGGACAAAAAAACTGGAGTAACTTCCTTTACAATGTGAAGAGGGTTGCCTTTGTTTTGTGAAAGTAAAGACTTCTTTTTTCTGCTCAAACCAATTCTTCATTTAAAATGTGTTCTTTCAATTTTTTTTTTCATTTTAGAATGGAAATGCATGATCCCAAAACATACAGAAAAGTGCTCTATACACATGGCCCTAATCTATCCACATGTTGACCTGTGTTGACATGAAAATCCAGCTCTTGAAAGTGCTAAAGACATTATTTTCAGCAGACAGGGATGGTGTTCTCTTGCCTTCTGGAGGTTGCTAATGAGTTATAGGCCACAGGCGCTGGCCACTAGGAGGTCCTACAGGGAGAGAACGCCCCATGACGCTCCAGAGACCCCTGTATCGGAGCCAGAGCAGGCCCGCCCATTTACTCCTTTCAGACATAGCTCGTACTGACAGTTGGGTTTATAATTCTAGGTCCACTCAACCTGCCAAGAGAGAGACTTAGAGGGAGCATTCATTTGGGATTCATTTGGGGGTGGCCTTTTAAAGTGTCCTGGCAAAGACAGGTTCTGCTGGAGGGTTTGTGTTTGTTTGCTTTTTCACGGCACTCCTCTTTCTTCCAAAACTCACTTCTCTCATCTACGAATATAGTGTCCTCAAACAAATGACAAATTTCAGGTACACATAACTGCTTTACTATTTACAGAGCATTTGCAATGTAAATACAATGAGCTCAAGAGTATTCTTGTGTAAAGTGCTAACAAATATTTGTTCTGCTGAGGAGAGGCACAGCGCTGGCAGCCTCGCCAAGAATGGCCCGGGTGAAGGCCACGGGCCTCCTGCTCTGTGCTCCCCTCACACTTTGGCAGCCTCGGCAGCTGACCTCGAATTCGGTGAAATTTAAAAAACACTTAGTCACAAATGGATATTTAAACAGTTTCATTCCTTGGCTTATCTCAGAGTCTGTGTTTCTAAAACAGAACTTCGTGTAAGAATAAAATCGTGCTTTCCTTCATGGGCTTGCCTGTTTGAAGGCGCCCATCCCTGAAGCCGTGCTAGGGTAGTGGGGACCACTGTTTGCCGAGCCCTGCAGAGCCACTCCTGAACCCATGGTGCTGAAGGCATCCCGGGGTAAAGGCGCCCCTAAAAGGCACAATGAAATCTCATGACAAAAGGAAACGACAGAGGCAATTTCCTCAGTGAGGTCCGTCTGGGTGCAGAGAGGAGAGACAGGGAGGAAAGGAGGCAGGAAAAGTGAAGAAGAGAAGGGGAGAGCTTTTCTACAATGGAAACGCCAAAGTATCACACCCCTTCATGGCCTCCCACTGCTGTAAAGATGAGACAAAACTCCTGTCTGTCCTCTAGGGCTGTGTCATCTGGCTGCCCCCACCCCATCGCTCCATCTTGCTCACCTCTCCCCTGCTCTCAGTGATCCAGCGCACTCACCTCCCTCCCTCCCAGACCAGGGCTTTGCTGTTTTCCCCCTTCGCCTAGACAATAGGCTACCAGCCTTCAGATCTCAGCCCAAGAGTCAGCTGCTCAGGATACGCTTCCCTGATTTCCCTACCTAGGTCACATCCCCCCATTATAGGCTCTCAGCTGTCCTGTACCTCTCCTATCAACACTAGTCACTCTTCCAATTCTGTAGCTGTGTGACTATTTGATGGTCTCCCTCCTTTGATAAAATTGTAAGCCCATGGGGGCAAGAGCTGGAAATATCTTTGCTCACCATTGTGCCTTCAACAGTGTCTGGAGCATAATAGGCATTTAAATATTGAATGAATGAGTGACTATATGAACGAATGAAGCTAGGACTCAATAGACTCCATACACTCCACAGCGTGTTTTCTTAAGTGAGCAATTGCTGGAAACGGAAAAGCCGGGTCATGTAAAGAGGTAGGGAAAGAGCGCCGTAGGCGGAGGGATGACCAAGCGCAAAGACTCCGTGTGTCCGCGGAAGGGAAAGGGGCCTAGTGGGGTAGAATGAACACGGGTGCTGTGCTCAGAGGCCATGGAGCCTGGGAGGCTCTGCTGCTTACTAGCTGTGTAACCTTAACCTCTCAAAGCCTCGTCTGAAAATGAGGATAACACCTACTTTATAGCATTGTTATGAAAATTAAATAAAATAATCCTTGAAAGTACTTAGCCTGGCACGCAGTAAAAAGTAACTAAAACTAATGTCTTGCAGGATCTGAGAGCTCCAAAATACACAGATCTTTATCCAAGAGAGATTTTCTCCCCCACCCGCTCTCTCTTCTTCCACCCCTCCCATCCCTCTCTATCCCTCTCTCTCTCTTTCTGAGCCTCATCACCTCCCAACTTCCTGGAGTATATTTGCAGATATACTGGTTGTGACCCTGACATTGCCCCCATCCCCACTTCACCTCATCCCCCAACACAAACACACACACACACACACACACACGCAGACGCTCTGTGGCAATGTAATCCCTATAAATTCCACATTCCTGTGCTGTTTAGCTGGTCACTGCTTTAAAACAAATCTAAAAGACAGAAAGAAACATTCTAAATCCTCATTTAATTTTGCAGAGGTGTTTTTAACTTTTATCTTCAGATATCTAGGATTTCAAAGTTTCTCTGTGCACACAGTCAAGAGAAAAGGCGAACTAAGAGAGAAAGCGTCAATAAGAAAAACAGAGTTTACTTGGCAAAGATGCAGAAATACGCTGCCTGAGACTACTACTCATGAAAATACATTAAAAAGAGATCCCGGAAAAGCCTTCAACTCCCAGGCAGAGGGGTATAAAAGTCCTGTTTTTTCAAATTTGTAAATATTCAAGGAAAACAATTTTTTAACCTAAATATGATGGAGACATCCCAGCATATACATGTTTTGGGGCAGTCCAGCAGCATGCTCGTCAATTCTAAAGACAGATTGTCAATATTCCATACCAGTATTCTTGATTTAAATAGCGAGGAGCAACAGAAAACTTCAGTTTAAAGCTCACAGGTTTTCCTATTTGCTGCTGGAAGAGCCCATAAACATACGTATCTTTGGAAAACTATCATGTGTTTTCAACTTCCTGAAGAATTCTTGTAAAATATAACTGAACCACATTACCCTTTGTCCTGAGCTTTTATTCCACTAATGGACAAATTGGGAGGAGGCTGAGAACAAATGTGCTATTAATTACCCAGATGGCTTTTTAATAGAAACTTGGATTATTCTTCAGCCACTCAACATTGTCCAGAAATTTCTTAATAATGCTGGTGTACAAGGCATTCCTTCCAGGAGAATAAAGATCTCATTGACCGGCAGGCTCAGTTATGTCAGGTTAGTTTAGGAGACGCAGACAAAGAGTGGGTATTGTATAGACCAGAGAGAATGACATGCCATATCTGAGCTGCCCGGTCTCCCCAGCAATGACAGATTTTCTAATTCACTGCAGATTCTCACAAAACTGGGTGGTCAGCTTTGGAGAGAACCAACAGTGGGTCTATTGATTCTGGGTGGGAGCAACATAATTCTGAATTAACCTGAATTGATTCAATACAACAGAGTCTTGGTATCGGATTAAAATTAGGATTAATACATTAAATGTTAGGTCAGAATGTTAAGTCCCAGTGCTGAAAGACCTACATGAAGTAAGTCGAAGCTAATGCAGGCAGGTATTTTAGCCAGAAGATAATTTGTACTTTTAGACTCTTGAAATACATCACTCAAAACTCACTGGCACAGATGAAGACTTTTATGATACTATGCGTCGTGTTATGGTTTTGCTGCTTAGATCATAAACAGTCATTTTGAATGTGTGCCTTTTTTCTTAAGTTCATCATTTATATATAGAGAGAGAGAGAGAGAGAGAGAGACGGAAGCTTTCATCTGACACAGTAATGGCTGAGAGACAGCCTGGCTCATTATTTGCTCTTGCTTTTGTAAAATTATCTTGCCAGGGGCAAAATCTGCTGCTTGGAGCTTTCCAAGTAGACAGCAATTAACTTTCACTGTGCTTTTTAGCAGACACATGCTGCTGTTAAATCACGAAGGATGCAAACTACCATTTTGAATATGCTTTCCCAACGACTAGATGAAAGTATTTATCTTTAGGAAAATAAGAAGAGAACGAAATACCTTACAGTTTCCTGGAGTCATGATTTTGACATAAAAATTTATATACTCTTGATGTTCAAACCATATAAAAAATATCCAAATAGTTATGTCTACAGAAAAGAATATGAGCATTTGTTGCAAAATAACCCTGGAACAACCAAGCAAAAAAGTTCACAAATGAGCTGAGGTAAAAAGAAAATATTTGGAAGCAATAACACTGAACGTGACATTTTGTTGTAGAATACATTTTCTTAAATATTTAACATCACTTAGATATTTTCCTCTTACTGCATACTTTGTCTTGCCTAAAAAAATGAAGACATAAAGGATTGAAATGGCCTTTAACGGTTATTTAACGCATTAAAGAATACTTTTTCCATTTTAAAAAATGAGATGCTTGTACTCAAATCTTGGTAATTTATAAAATACACCTCTTCGTCTTCCTCTTTGTTTTGACCTTTCTCTATTCACTTTGTCATGTGATCGCCCTAAAGTGTAATCAACAAGGGAAATTTTAATAAATTCTAGAAGACTCTTGTCAGTATCGCTCTGTGTGCTGTAACTCAGTCACATTTTCATTTAAAGGCTTCACTTATTAGCAATCATAACGGTAGGTATATTTTGTCTTCATCGAGGCAGGATATATTTTCAGGTCTTCAGATGGACCTAATCATGAGTAACTTCTGATTTATAGTTTCAGTTTGGGGTTTAACCTGCCAAGGGCTCTTTGCCAAGTCTTACTATCTGAAATACAGTTTCCATTTCCATTTTCCATTTTGATCCAAGTTTGTTTTCCCAATGCTGCGTCAAGCCTAGATTTTTAACACCTGCACACTGACCCCTGGTGGCAGAAACTAGACCCAGCCCAGCCTCTTGAGCTTCAACTTAACAGCCCTCCTTCAGGTGGAAAGTTCCCTTGTTGAACCATTCCACATCAAAACCCATTGGTCCCATATCTCATTCTCAGAGCCCCGCGAGGTAACTCAGTTAACTAATTTAACATAAGTTGTGAATGTGAATTTCCATCCCTCCCCCAGTGTTGCAATGTTTTACGTGGAAGGAGTTCCTCATACCCAGCTGGACAGCAGAAAACTTTTGAGCAGGGAACCTTCACAGGCAAACCATATCACAGGGGTCTTCTATTCAACATACTCCCCAGACTGGCCTGCACCAGGGACACTTGCTAGAGTCACACAGTAAGAAGAGCAGGGCCTTTACAGTTAGGCCCCGGTTTAATCCTGATTTTTTTTGTTTACTAGCTATGTGGTCTTGGACAAGCTACGCCACCCTCCTCAGTTCTCAGTTTGCATATTTGTCAAACAAGGACAGTGATATTTTACTCTGAAGGATATTGTAGGGAATATGTATGCAAAGTATCTGGAATATAAGTTCTCGAATAAATGTTTGACACTGTTATTTCCAATGGAAAGATGGGGGCACTTATATTTATGATGATCATATTTTGTGTTTCAACAACTGTGTATTCAGGACATGAAAAGTGCAAATGACATAGGGGGACAAAAGGACAAAAACATTTGAGGTCAAAATTGTCCCCCAAATATCTGGGTCCTAGAGGCAACACGCCTGTAGTGTCTGCTACACACTTGGAAAAGTGCACGTGGAGTTAGAGGATTTCTCAGGCTAGAACTAGAGCACTACATACAAAAGAGCGCGGGGGTTCTCAGCTGTAGAAGGTCTGTGGGCTGCTGGGTGTAGCTTCCAAAAGAATGCTAGTTAACAGCAAATCAGATTTCTTAAGAAGCCCAGAGAAGAGGCAACTCTGACAAATGGACAAGTGTTCAAGAGATGTTTGTTTACACGGACATCTTCTAACACAGTAAATAAGATAATAAGAACGCACACTCCTTTGTAGCAGTCATAAAAGCTAGGATGGAGTTAGGTAGTGTCTAGACGCCTTTGATCAAAAAACAGGGATTAGTGACTGCTGAATTTACTAACACAATTTTCCTTCCTTTTCTCCAATTATTTCTATTTTCAGCCTTCACTTTTAGGATTTAGTTACAGCATCTTGCACTGCTTAGTCAGCAGACATGTGCCATTCGGAGGATGCCATGATCCCCTTTTTCAAAATTAAATTTTGAAGCCAGAAGTGTCAAGTTTCACTTCTCATTTAATGTAATTCTGTGAGATTTTACTCGGCATTATAAGGCCAAGTCAGTGCCCGCTGATAATCATGTGTTTTCACTCTTTAAGCACACACTGACTCATGCAAGGTCTTGCACAATACAAGGTCATGTTATTAATTATTTTCCCATGCACTATCTACTACAAACCTTTATCAATTAAGTAAATACTCATAAGAAAACATGGAGAGATACAGGCCAAGACCCACATGTACATATAGTTTAGTTAGACCAATTCAATCTATGCAAATTAACAATGATAAAGTATTATAGTATAAATTACACAAAAACATCACTATAACACTTTTTAATCATTATGTGTTTCCTAAGAAAATAATTTGTACCAAATGCCATGCTGGCAGGTATTTTCTCTGACTGCATCATTTGTCTGACCTAATGTTGTATTCCCTACAGGTCGGGATTTAACAACAGACCATCCATCGTAGGTGGCCCTGCATTTGCTATTTTCTGCAATTTCAGAAAAACCTCTGATTACGAGACAGGCTCAACTCTAAGACGGCCTGAAAACAGGGTCCAGGGGGCGATTTTACAGAAAGATTCCTGTGTGTATGCTTATATGCCAGGGTGATGGGATATAGAGGCGTCACCTAATTCCTTTCTTCTGAAGCTCGTGGTAAGGGAACGCTCCGATTGTGTCTCCTCTCTTCAAACTCCTCCTAACTTGCCACAGCTAACTGGTCACCCTTTCACAGAGAGGGTGGCTCCTAGACAGACTTAGCGGCTGCTAGGAGAAAGGAAATTCCTCATTCAATCCTAGCTGCTATAGGATGTAAACTGAGACTCATGGGGAACAGAGACCATAAAAAAGACGAGGATTGGTATTCGTAGAGATGATCCATAGCTGTGCTGAATTTTCCCTGCCGGGACTAAGAACTGGAAACTCAGATAAGACCCCACACTCTCATTTACTCTTCTTCCTGGGCAGTTTTTCCTCTCATAACTTTATAGCCTTAACATTCTAAAAAAGATTTCGTTTGTTCTTTTTTTTTGACTCACAGAGTTTCCCCATGTTTGGGAAAATTCTTTGCTCTCTAGAACAACCCAGTTGTTTTTCTCTTAGGCTGGGCAATGTTTTACACTGTGAACTGGATATCATTTGCTTACCAGGATGGATTTATTCTCCTTTTTTTAACACTTCTGTGACAGCTCCTTCCTCAGATGAAAATCTGGTTTGGGTGCAGCTCTCTGAAGTGAAATACAACTATTTGGGGGGAAATAATTCTCTCAATCTCTAAGAAGTACAGGTTTGCCTGATGTATATGTGGAAGATGAACTTGAACATTCTGCACAAGACAAAGACTCATAGAAACATGTTAGTTTTTTGAATTATTTGAAGCTTAGACAATTATGAAACATTTTTATTTATTCTTTTCAGAAAATACTCAGATGTATAACCCTGAATTCTTAAAAGTACTGATGTGTGCTAGTAATAAGAATATAACTACTAAAAATATCTTTCCTACTATAGGAAAAAATTTAAATCTGAAGATAGCATTTACTATACTAACAAAATCATCAAGTTTTAAAATTAGACTTTAATTTAATTTAAAATGCCATTGCCATAGTTCCTGATCTCTGAAAATTTTCCTAAGTCTTTATCTGGAAAATCACACTCAAATCTCCAAACTCCTAGCCCAAGATTTTAACAATAGAGCTTTACTTAGAATTTCTTTCCCCAAAGTCTGTTAATTACATGGGAAAGAAAAAAAGAAAGCAGATTTCGGTAAAGAAAGACCTGTTACCTTTCATTGCCATTTAAAAGAAAAAAAAATCTTTTGGCAGTTGGCAATGGTGCTTAAAACTTAAACATTTTAGTTTGGTATTACTTTGCATTTAGCCAAATATTTACCTTTTTCAAAACTGGCTTCAAAAAAAATTTGTCCCAGTTTTCCTTTAATTTTTGAATCAAAATGTATTTCAAGGAAAATTAAATCCATATGTTCCTAGTTTATTCCTCTTAATTCTTCAACATTTTGTTTTGGAAGATGATCTGGAAGCTAAAAAGTTTTAATCCATTTCCAGATTTTGTCATTTAATTATTAAATTGTATTTGACCAACAATTGTTAAATTATGACTTTCAAAAAACGAGTATTTATTACAATCAAGAACACAGTAGGGCTGGCCCCGTGGCACAGAGGTTAAGTTTGCACATTCTGCTTTGGCGGCCTGAGGTTCGCCAGTTTGGATCCCAGGTGTGGACCTACACATCACTTGTCAGGCCATGTTGTGGCAGGCGTCCCACATATAAAGTAGAGGAAGATGGGCACAGATGTTAGCTCAGGGCCAGTCTTCCTCAGCAAAAGAGGAGGATTGGCAGCAGATGTTAGCTCAGGGCTAATCTTCCTCAAAAAAAGAAAGAACACTTTAGATCTTAAAGAAACACTTTAATAAATGAATAAATGAGTGAATGCCAAGTAGAGGAAAACTCAAAGCCATCCCAATAATACTTAAACAGGTTTTTAAACTCTATCAGTAAGTATTGATTGAAAATTTTATCCATGCTGTACGCCTCAAACTTACACAGTGCTGAATGTCAATTACATCTCAATAGAACTGGGGCAAAAAAGAAAAAGAAAATTTTATCCCAGTGCCAGAGAAAGCCTTTCTTTCCTTCAGCTATTAATTTGACCAATATAAATACAATTTTCATACATTTTCTAGGATATATTATAAATTCCCATATGTTCTATATAAAACACTTTTGAAATGTAAATCTCTCCAGACTTTGAAATAATACACATGTTTACTAAAAGTATGGAAAAGATTGGCAAAATGAATGTCCCATTTAAAATGGGAATATGACAGAAAAAGTAGGTAAGACTTATGAACTGGCCACAGAATGTGACACAGAACTCCATCAACAGCTACCATCTACTACGAGCTTATTATGTGCCAGGCATTGTGCTCTATGCACCATACACGTTATTTTATTTAATCCTCATAAAAACTCTCAAAAGTCAATGGTACTTTTATCCCCATTTTGCAGATCTGAAAACTGAAGTTTAGAAAGGTTGACTAACTGATCCCAGGTTACACGGTTGGTCAGGTGAGGCCTGGTTTAAACCTCAGGACTGTGTGTGTCCAAAGCTGGCACCCATACACGTTCCTAAATGCAAAGGCAGTGAGGGAGGGCTTTAAAATCAAGGAATGCAGCTGTGACTGCAACAAGCAGTCACTTCCCCCTTTTAGGATTTCCACAGCCCACTCTGCCCTTGGACTATTACTCCCGCCTCTGCCTGTGGGCTGTTTTTAAGTTACCAAGGAAGGTAAGTAAGAGATTAACATCAAGGCTGCTGTAAAACATAATGCTGTAAAGGTTCCTCTAATCTGGATCCAGATATTATCCAGGCAGATCATAGAAATGTTCCTGGGGAACCACAAAAGTCAAATATACTTATCACCCATGATCACTGTTTAACTAGCTGCAAGGTGATGTGTTTCTAGGATACAAGGAAGCATCTCGTGTCTCTATTACCCAAGGATTAGACTGATCCCACTGGTACAGCAAGAGCTTGCTTAAGACACTTTCTTAACTTACATGGAGACTAGGAGAACTCATAAATGAAAATACAACTATTCAATAAGCACGTTACCCAAATGGAAAAAATAAAACCCTTTTCAATGACAAAAATCATGATTTGAGAGCACCAGGTGTGTGGTTCCTTATCTAGGTGGAAGTTAGCGACTTTGGGAGAGAAGTTAGAGAATTTGGGAGAGAATATCATTCTTTTTCTCAACAGATATATAGATTGTGATTTCCAGTCTGCAACGTATACAGTTTTATTTCTCCAGGTTGCCTCTCCAAGAAAAACAAAGTGAATACCTAGTAATTGTGAGCTGAAAGTAGCCAAATTATGGAACAAAAGTGTCTATTAGTTTTGTGTTTAGATAGACAACCTATCAAAGGGAGGTTCAGACCCCTGAGTCCAGAGAGATGGAGAACACTAACTTTCAGCAAGGATGGCCTTTATAATTACTCTCATGGCTTACAGAAGGAGAATTTAGAAGTTTCGAGACCATTATCAGAGCCACTTCCACATCCAGTTTTAAGATATGAGATACTCAATTTTCTTTCACCTGAGGTTTCTTTCCCGTAAAACCCCCTCATCATATTGAATTGGCCACAATTTCCAACCAAGATTTCACTTTATTTGTTTTCTTAAGGAAATTCATTCCCTTCAGATGTGCTGCCTCTGTTGGCTTGCTCTGGAATGATTACAACCTGCTATGTGTTTATTTTCAGTTTTGTTGAACCCGTAAGCCTGCTCAGTACCAAACTCAATGGCCAAACTCAGCAGCCTAACTCAGACCTTTTCCTACCTGGAGCTAACTAACCCTTATCTTCTTCTCCCTAGATACAAATCCTACATATTTTTAAAAACAGCTCAAGTTCCCCTTTTTCTGTCGAAGCTTTCTCTGATAATCCTCACTAAAATGTTTGCTTCTTTCTATGACTCTCCCCCTCTCTAGCACTCATGTGGCATAATCATGCATTTCCTGGCAAAGTTAATAAACTTTTTATGTCTAAACATCATAATTGCACTTAAATTATTAGGTCCTCAAGTGAAGAAATTAACACACAACAAAATCAATCTAAATCCTCCCCAAATTGCACCTGCTTCAGCCCCCAGCACGGTGCCTTCCACAGGGCAGGACCTGCTAAGTAAGTCAGAATCTAGGTTCTCTTCACTCTGCACACAGCTCTCCGTGATAGAGTTACTTGGCTTAGGTTGGTACTCTTTTTTTTTGGTTTTTTTTTGAGGAAGATTAGCCCTGAGCTAACATCTGCTGCCAATCCTCCTCCTTTTGCTGAGGAAGACTGGCCCTGAGCTAACATCCATGCCCATCTTCCTCTACTTTATATGTGGGACACCTGCCACAGCATGGCTTGCAAAGCGGTGCCATGTCCGCACCCGGGATCCGAACCTGTGAACCCCAGGCCACCGAAGCAGAACGTGCGCACTTAACCACTGCACCACCAGGCCGGCCCCCGGTTGGTACTCTTTAAAATGCAACCAGAAGAGTCTAGATAAACAGCGGAAAGCTCAGAGAGCCCAGCTGCCCAGAGTCAACCCAGGGGCTTTAGGAGGACTCTGGGGAGCTAGGTTGTTTATTCTTCTTTCCCCCATTAGGATGTCTCACAGTCAGCTTGTTGTGCACTGTTTTTCTTTCACACAAGCAAAATTATCTTTATAAAGTAGATTTATGTGTACTACCTTTGGTATCTTTTTCCCCTGAACCAAAGTCTTCAAGATCTGCTGGCACTGGGCTTTCTTTAAATAAAGTTGACTCCAGGGGCTGGCCCCGTGGCCGAGTGGTTAAGTTCTCGTGCTCTCCTTCGGCGGCCCAGGGTTTCGCCAGTTTGGATCCTGGGTGCAGACATGGCATGGCTCATCAGGCCATGCTGAGGCAGCATCCCACATGCCACAACTAGAAGGACCCACAACTAAAAATATACAACTACATACCAGGGGGTTTGGGGGAGAAAAAGGAAAAAATAAAATCTTTAAAAAATATATGTATAGATATATATATAGCTGACTCCAGATCCTAGGCTTGTCTTTAGGTTTGACTTGGGCAACATTTTGAAATTAGAAAATAATAAAGCTGGAAGTTGCTCAAAAAGTTAAGCATAGAATTACCATATGACTCAGCAATTTCAATCCTAAATATACCCAAAAGAATTGAAAACAAGTATACAAATAAGTACTTGTACACAAATGTTCATAATAGCACTATTCACAGTAACCAACCCAAATGCTCATCAATGGATGAATGAATAAGTAAAATATGTTACATACCTACACATCTGGAATATTGGAATATTGCTCAGCCATAAAAAGAAGTGAAGTACTGATCCATGCCATAACCTCAGAAGTACTATGCTACATAAAAGCAGCCAGACACAAAAGGTCACATATTGTATGATTCCATTTGTAGAAATATCCAGAATAGGTAAATCCATAGAGACAGAGCAGATTGGTGGTTGCCAAAGGCTGGTGGACAGGGGAGTAGGAAGGACTGCTTAATGGGCATGGAGTTTTATTTTGAGATGATGAAAAGGTTTTAGAACTAGATAGAGGTGGTGATTGCACGACGTTGTGAATGTACTAAATGCCACTGGATTTTACACTTTAAAATGGTTAGTTTTATGTTGTGTGAATTTCACTTCAATGAAAAAATAATAATAAAGCTTGTCTGGTGCCGATAGCTCCTATAGCCCAAGGTGTTCCAGAAGCAGAGGGAAGGGGAGCCGAACTCAGGCAGGGAAACTCTGGAGAAGATTACGTCTCAGCCAAGACCTGAGAGACAAGCAGGCTTTAAACTAAGCATGGAAGGTAGATGCAGATGAGGAAAAGAAATGGGAAGAGAACAATTCTCCCGGAAGAGGTTGTGTGGATGATGATTTAATAACATAACACTGACACAAATTATTTCTCCTCTCCCATCAAGTCAAATTAACAAGCATGTATTAATCATCTACTATTTCTGGGGAACCATGCTAGGTGCTGGGAGAAACACAGGCAAAAATGGGCAGTCTTACCAGAGAAATGAAACTAGCATTTACTGAGCACCCTCTATAGGATGGATATCTTACATATATTATCTCAACTAATTCTTTAAACAGACCGAAGAGATGAGTCTATATAACCGTATGAAGTTAAGTAACTTGCCCAGTACTACACAGCTTGCAAACAAGAGATGAGAGGCAAATCTAAGTGTGTCTGACTCCAGAGCCTCCGTCCCTGACACTCCAGCAGGCTGCCAATCATAAAGGACGTAATTCTAGCTACTGGAAGCTGAATAAACTTGTTGAGACACCTGTGGAGAGATGTCACAACACAGAGCATGATGCTTTCTGTTGGTGGCAAAGGACACAGAAAGAACTGGGACCAGATCTGGAGAGAAACAGAGGTCCCAGATCCCAGGGCCAAAAGCAGAGGTAAGGAGGAAAAGACTTGGGCATCTTCTGCTCCTGAAACTCTCCCCCAGGCCCCATTATACGGAGTGCAGAGGGCCTGCCCTCTGCACGCTGCACTTACCCGCTCAGAGCACTCCACAGAGTCAGTGGCCGGCCTTGTATTTTATTCATATTCCAGTTCCATCACTTACCGGCTTTGGGTAAGTTACAGAAAGGTGTGTGACTCTCTGTGCCTCAGTTTACACATCTGAAAAACTAGAATGATATTAATAATTCTGGATTACATGAAGTAATGTATACAAAGGGCTTACAATATAGCAAGTGCTCACTAAACGTTGTTTTTGTTGTTGACACTGCTGTGGTGTTACTATTTCCCTTATCAGGAATTCTCGGCTTCTCAGAAGGAAGGACCTTGTGTTTTCTTTTTTGATCACCAGCCTCTAGCACAAAGTCTAGAACATAGTGGGTAAATAGAAAGCTTTGATTCAAGGTGGTGGTGAACACAGTGCCCTATTGATTAGTGGGATTTCCAGGACTGAGGCTATGACACCCCCTAAAATGTCATTCTTTTGATGTAAACCCCTTGACAACTATAAAATAGATTGTTAATCATCAAATATTTATTGAACACCTACTGTCTAACAGGCTCAGCACTGGGGATACAGGGTGCCCTAAATTGCCAGGACTGAATTTAATCCAAATTGTTGATTTGTCATTCGGTTTAGACAGGGAAATAAATAAGAATGCACACATTTGTACAGCCTCCAGAGAAAAACCTGCGCAGTGTCAAAGTTTTGGCTATCACTACAAAGAAAACATTGCTACTCATGTACAAAACAAACTATGATCCATTAACTCAGCACAGAAGTCCTTTTTGGCTCCAAAAAAGCTGGCACCCAAACAAGTTTTGTGGTCACACTGCCAAAAAATACCTGGCCGATACATTTTAACATCCTTCCTTGTTTTCTTTCGGACATACTTCAGTAATTGGCTGTCTGCAGGTACAAGATGCTTAAGGAAGTGATCAATCTTTCATGAGACTATTCTACTATTCCTTAATGCACTACAATAAAAGCTTGAAGGGGCAGGCACCCTCATGTCAGTGCATGCTTCAAGGAAAGGAAGTTTTAAAATGAGATAAGTCTGATCACATGATAGCAGCTGATGATGAAATCTCTTTTCTAAAAGAAAGCGACCCAACAGAACAAAACCACTCACTGGGAAGAAAAAAAAATAAGCCCACCTCTAAACCTAAAACCTCTTTTTTTTTCTGGTAGGAGGCCAGATGGGATCCTCGACCATCATGAAACACTACAGCTGGAAGCTGAATGGTGCCTCTATACCCCCAGCCCCCCATATGTAGATCCTGGAGATGAGAAAGGCTCTTGTTTGCTGTCTGAAGCAGGTGTGGTTGGACTAAATGGGTAGAAGATGTCCAGCTGGAAGAACCCATCAACCAGCTGCCCAGGGCAGTCTGCTTAGATAAATACCACCTGTTACTAAACAGCCAGAGAAAAATTAGTCATATCCCAGAAACCTGCTGATTCTCTGTCTCATGTGCTGAGGCTTTTGTGTCTTTCGACATCCCAAATCCCATGTGTATCTCAGAGCGATGGTCATATTCGCTGTGCTTAATTTGATTCTGGACAATGACAGAGGCTTTTGGAGCATTAAGTTAAAGTATTTTCTAGGGGCTGGGAGCACATACATGAGAGAATAATAAAAGGCATTTTAAATGTGAAAATCTCAGTGTCCTATGAAGTCTGGCCATCTTAAGGATGCGACATGGCCTGTCACTCTCTCTCAGTGACCCCCAGCTGGACCATCCTCTCTTGAGCACTGAGTATGATGAAATACACAGACACACACACACACAAACATGCTCATACACACACACTCTCTTGCTTGTGCTGTTCCCGTACCTGGAAGGTCTTCTCCTCAACTTTCCAAATCCCACTCTTTAAGACCCAAATCAAATCCTGCTTCTCTTGGAGTCTTCCCTACAAATTTTTAGCCCAAAACGATTTTCTCTGAACTGCTACAGCACTGAAAGTCCACACTGAACATTTTATCGCTTGAACCTGTTGCTTTCTACCCTTGTCCCAAGTAAATCTCATCCGCCCAGTGAGACTCCTTGAGCGTAAAGCCCATCCTTCTGAGGCCTAACCATCAACCAACACAAAGCTAGGCAGATAGCACCTCAACAAATGTGTTCTAAACTGAAATAACACTGACCTCAAAAGTTATGGGGCTGGCCCCACGGCCGAGTGGTTAAGTTCATGCATGCTGGTTTGGTGGCCCAGATTTCACAGGTTTGGATCCTGGCCTCAGACCTACACACAGCTCCATCACACCATGCTGTGGTGGCATTGCACATAGAAGAATTAGAATGACTTACAATTAGCATATACAACTACGTACTGGGGCTTTGGGGCGAAAAAAAAGAGGAAGATTGACGACTGATGTTAGCTCAGGACCAATCTTCCTCACCAAAAAAGTTATTTTAGGATGATGGAAAGATAAAATGCTAGATTTAAACTAGAGATCCTACTTGAAAAGGCCTTTAATGATTTTCACCTCGGGCCTACTAGAAGTCAACGTGCTGGAAACCCTGGACATGTAGGCAGAAGGCTTGGGACTGAATCCTGGTTTTTCTTGTTACTGACTTCATGTTATTAATTATTTTAACAGTATCAGTTTCCTCATCCGTAAAATAGAACTCACAATGTTTAAGTCAGGGGACCTTTGGGAAGCTCCAATGAGATAATTTATCACTATAGTGTTTATATGCATTACCAAAATCATGCATTAATGGTTCTTAAGTAAATTGCACAATTCCTTCAACATCAAACTGATTGGAACAAAATGGTTTATTATTCTAGCCTGATTTTTTAGGCTTCACAAACTTGGCTGACTATCAAAATCATCTGGGGACCTTGTTAAACTGCGGATTCCTGGATCCTAATTTTCGAGATTCTGATTCAAAGGTCTCGATAGGCCCAAGTGAATGTAGCCCTTAGCCAGGGTCAGGAACTACTGGATGAAATCATGTCTGTCCACATTTGTTTTGCCCAGGATCTGACTAATGAATAGCTATTGGATTATAGGCTGTTAGAAATATATCTTAAACTGTAATAAACACATTGATAATGGCATCTGGTGCTATTCAACTGAAAAATAGTTTTTACCTCCTAAATCTTTCTCATAATTAAAATATATATATCACGTACACACATATGCAGGAGGTTTAATGCGGGTGTGTGTGTGTGTGTGTGTGTGTGTGTGTGTGTATGTGAATTTCCTGGAGGTACGTGCTGTAATTATCCAGTATGCCGGAACCTCTCATATATCAATTTATCTCTGTAATCTGATCATTTGCTGCAGTCAAGGTATGTCCCATTTCTATTCCTCCACAAAGTTCACTCAAGTTTGTAAAACAATTCCTCCGACTAAGAAATACGACAGTACATTTCAAAAGGGAAAAAAGAAAAATGACATACCAAGAAAAAAAGACAACATCCTAAGCGTGTGAAACCTACTTTTTAAAGGAGCAATTTTGGGTACTTTTCTACCCTAAAATCTGCTTAGATCAAGCAGTCTTGAGCTGAGAAGACAGGCACTGCTAAGAAAGCCCTCAGTCCAGGGCATTTTCTCCCTCAGCTGGGCAGGGGTCAAGGCAATCAATAGTAGTTTAGACTAAACAGGAAGAAAACCAGCTCAATTAATGTGACAGACACAGGAATGGTCATCCCATTTAGAAACAACAAAAGATTGAAAAGAATTTAGCTGCTGATGGTTGGCTAATAAATGCAGACAAAAAATTGCATCTTCCATCCCTTTCAAAGGTATCTGGGAAATTCACAAGATTTACAATCATTGTATTGCACATAAGTTCCCCACAGAGAGTTCATGAAAATCAACTCTGCTTCTTTTTAAAAATTACCCCAGACACGGTTTCTAGTATAGAGGAAGCCGAACATCCCTTGGCCTGGGCCCCCCAGTGTAAGGAAAGCCACGAACTCTTTCACAGGAGCAGATTGTTTCAACTTAATTGAATGAAGTAAACTTGGGGAAATACCTGACATTGCCAACTTGACCTCTGCTAAGCCTTCTGAACTTCAATCGCTGGCCTCCAACACAAAGCTTTCTATTAGGCTCTCAGCTATTTCCCCTGATTACACAGGTAGCTTATCTTAAGGATTCCATGGTTTCAGTTATCATTTCTGACCTGACTGTGAGACAAGCATTATTTCCGTGCTGGGTTTTATGACTAAGCCTGCAGAGGTATTTGCTGGTTTGATTGAGTCAAGAGCGTCTCATTTCAGTTTCTTACCCACCAAGATCTGATCACTTATTTTAAAGAAAAAAAAATAGTTTTAATTTAGGAGAACACAAGTGAAAAAGCTCAAACGAATTAGCACTAGTCAGAAACTGCCCAAAATCATTACCTTTGGTGTTTTATATAGATTTCAAAATTAAAAATACAATTTGTGATATGGGGCAATAAAGATGAGATTGTTCCCAATAACAAAGTGCAGTAAGTAAAAACAAAACAAAAGATTGAATTTCTCGAACAAGCAGCATCGCTCATTCCTCTAGTTCCCTTACAGAAGTTGGAGAAATCGAGGTTAATGTTTGAAACATTTTGAATTAATTACCCAACCTAGCAAATAAAATATGCTTGAATCTGAAGTTAAAGATGTAAACAGTAGTTATTTTAAGTGATGTTTAGTCCTAAATAAGCGTCTATTTTTCTTATTATTAACTCTAGAGTACATGTATCTTTTAGAAATGTACCAGGAAAATTTTAAATATATGAAAACATTTAGAATCATCCAGTTCTTTATTGCAAAGTAAAACAAAATATAATTTGCCTTCAGCAGATTGTCAGTGATTAAAATGATTGCGAACAGCCAGTGCCAGCAAACGTGGGGAAAATGTATAAATAAAATTATACAAATACAAATATGTGGGGAAAATATACAAATTTTATGAAAAGTAATGTGGTTGGCAATATCTATTGAAATTTGAAATGTGCATACCTTGCAAGGCTATTCATTGAAAAATTGGTTACAATAGCAAAAAGAGGGAAAAAACATTAAATAAAGGAAAAAATAAAAATAAAAAAATTAAATAGGGGAATGGTTCAATAGTAACAATATACAGTTATTAGAAAGCTAAAAGATTCTGCATGAAGTAACCTAGAAATGTCCATACTATACTTTTAGTAAATAAAACTGAGTATAGATAAATATACTTAATAATATTCTAATTTATCAAATGTATATATGCATATAAAGTATAAACCTAGGAAGGATATACATCAAATACCTAGTCGATAGTTTTTAACGCTGGCTGGAGAAAATGTACGGGCGGAAGGAGTCTTTAGCTTCTCATTTTATGAAGTCAAACATAATGGAGGAATGACAGGTGAATTCTATTTATTTTTATTATTCAGTATATTGCAAAACATTTTTAAACTATAAAAATGTTTAGAAACCAAAAACCTATATTTAACTGAACAGTAAAAGAAGTAAATATTTATTCTCATCATCTGTGGAATAAAACATCTATGAAATGATTGACTTCAATTTAGGGAGCACTACATTTGTTAAAATGAGTAACGTCAACTTGAACTCTTTTCCTTTGCTACCTCTTATAATTGATATCCAGTCAGTCTAAATATACAAACATGGATATTTTATTCCTTTTTCTATATTTGAAATGCAAATTTATTGAAGGAATACACACATTGCTTGTGTTCTAAGTATACATGGTAATTACAAGAGTTGCCTCAAGAAACTTTATTATATTTTTTGGTCCATTGAATGGAAATTATCTTCTTTTAAGTGGAACTGTGGCAGACTAAGGGAGGGAGTATTACAATATTCCCAATAAGTGTTTTGACTATGAGTTATTTCGTTTAGCTTTACAAAATAAAACTTCATATGTATTGACGCATACGCTACTGAAATAAAAGATTATCACACAATAGGTTTTTGTTCATATTTTGCAAAACTATATACCTTATTCCTGAAGCTGCCCAAATTTCTTATCAAGCCAAAAATGTGAACATTAGCCAACCAAATAAGTTTCCACAGCGTCATAAGTACCATAGAGGGATGTTGGTATTGGCCAGAAAAGTACATGAAATCTATTTCTTCTTCCACAAGTGCCTAGAATTTCCTGGCATTCCATTTCATCAGAATACCACTTTAACAGGACGGCTCAGCAATGATCAAGCAGACAAGAGTCTTAGGAGTTAATGTGTATTATAACATCCACGCAATTAAGGCAATACATAACTCTAATGTAGTTGTTTACATAATAGAAATATTTGTAAACTAATGTTTATCAAATTTTCTTTCTCCTTTTTTCCCTTTTACTTTTTTGGATAACATTAATTTGGTGTTGAGAAATGTGTTTAACTTTTCTGAGCCTTCATTTCTCATCTGCAAGATGGGAGTAATACTATCACCATAAAGGTTTATGTGAAAATCAGGTGCATATGTTGCTTAGAACAGTACATATCTCATAATAAGTGCTCCAAATATGGTAATTCTTGTTAGAATTGATAGGTATTCATGGCAGCAATACTGAAATTAAGAGCAGTGCTACTGTACTCTGCCGTGGATGTAGGGCAGTAAACCCCAACCTCTAGAGAGTAAAAAAAATCAAATCTATTTTCAAGATAAAGATTTTTGGGTCCCACCTACCAAAGATTCTGATCCATTAGGCATAGGAATCTCCATTTTTCACAAGCACCTCCAAGTGATTTGCTTGAGGAAGATTGTCGCTGAGCTAACAACTGTGCCAATCTTCCTTTTTTGTGCCCATCTTCCTCTTATTTTGTATGTGGGACACCACCACATCATGGCTTGATGAGCGGTGCGTAGGTCCACACCAGGGATCTGAACTTGAGAACCCTGGGCCACCAAAGCAGAGTGTGTGAACTTAACCACTATGCCTCTGGGCCAGCCCCTCCTCCAAGTGATTCTGAAGAGAAGCAATGATTCAAGAGGAAGAGTAGAGGACCTCTAAGGAAGAAAGAGGAACAAAATGCATGCCCCTGCTCCCTCAAGTTCTTCATTCTTTATTAACATTAACTACTTTCTCCTGACTCTGAGACCAAGAAATCTTTTCCTAAATCTAACTGATATTTGTGTTATGCCAAAAAAAAAAAAAGAGAGTCAGATGGTTCTGCCACTTCATCTCCACCAACTCTGCCCACAGTTTCTTCCAACTTTAACAACGTATTCCTCTGTGCCCTAAATGCCCTCAGTGCTCCATCATGTTTCGTTCCTTTGGTTTTCCATTCGTGTTGGTTCCTTTTGGCACTAGTGGTGTAGGACGGGGAAATGTAGCACAACTGCTGTAGACCTGCATCTACTTTCTCTGTATTGATCCGCAATCTAAACTCATTCATAGCTCCATCAGAACTTGAGATTCATATCAGCCCCTATGTCCTCCACGTCGGGCAATGAAGGAACCTCTCACTTGCCCGCTTTCCCCTCACAGCATCCCTACTCAGGGCTACCTCCCCTGCTGAACAATGGGCCTACTGAATATCTTGCTCCCAGGCAGAAGGTGAACCCAGGTTTTATGGAGCCTGAAGATTATCCCATTTGGGGGGCACTCTTAGAGACAAAGAATTCAAAACTAACTTACTTCTCACAAAAAACATATGATCATGCGAATTCAAGGCTAGGGCCCTACTCAGAGCCTTAGAAGCTGTTATAAACTCTTTTGTGTCTCCCCACCCCCATTCATATAGTGAAGCCCTAACCCCTAATATGACTGTATTTGGAGATAGGGTCTTTTAGGAGGTAATTAAGGCTTAATGAGGACATAAGGGTGAGGCCCTGATCCAATACAACTGCTGTCCTCTTCGTCTAAGAAGAGAGAGAGACACCAGGGATGCACATGCACAGAGAAAAGGCCATGTGAAGACACAGCAAGAAGGTGGCCATCCAAAAAGCCAGAGAGAGAGGCCTTAGAAGAAACCACCCCTTCCAAACTGTGGGAAAAGAAATTTCTGTTGTTTAAGCCACCCAATCTATGGTATTTTGTTACTACAGCCCTAGTTAACTACTACAGAACCGGTTCATGCAACTGAGAGGCACTGAAGCCAGCTTCTGCCTATATCCTTCTCTCCTACCAGGCAGGCCGAATTTCACATCACCATTTCAGCAACTCCAACTCTGACCCTAGACCAGTGGTTCTTGAAGTTTGCTCAACACACCCCTATCCTTAAAGTCCAGCTCAAATATTATACTCTGTGAATTCTTCTCTAATTTCCTTAAATGGAATATTTTTCCCTACTCCATATTCTATACTGCAGGTGCCTGTACCTCTATTGCTGGCTTTATTTAATTCTGGCTTATATAGTCATCAGTCATTATTCATATTTTACTATCATAGTCATGTTATCACTCACCTTCATTATATTTATATTAATTCATAATGACAATATTCGTATTTTAATTAGTCATTTAATTTCCTTGTGGGAAGAGACCATGTCTACTTCCACGCCTAACAATAATTTGCACACAGGAGGCCGTCAATAAATACTGATTGAATTAACTGATATTTATAAAAAGCCTTGAGGTTATTAGTGAAGATACCCAAGAAAGTTAATTACCTATCTACTTAGCTGCCTATAGAGCATATACACAAAGTCAAAGAATTTTATATCTAAAAAGGTCTTAGAGACCATTTATTACAAGTTTCTCATTTTACCTTTTTACCAAGCATCACCCAGTGAGTTAACAACAGATCCAGGACTAAAACAGAGGTCTCATGAATCCTAGGCCTCATCCTACTAAGCAACTTGCCAGTCATCCAGATTTGATCAAAAATTGTATATGGAGGGCTAGCCCCGGTGGCCTAGTGGTTAAGTTCAGCACACTCTGCTTTGGTGGCCTGGATTAGGTTCCCGGGCAAGGACCTACACCACTGGTCATTGGTCATGCTGTGATGGTGGCTCATATACAAAACAGAGGAAGATTTGCAACAAACGTTAGCTCAGAGTGAATCCTCCTCAAGCTAAATAGAGGAGGATTGGCCACAGATGTTAGCACAGGGTAAATCTTCCTCAGCAAAAGAAAAAAGTAGAGAGATACATCCAGCTATTTTAGAATTGTCAACATAGAGCAACCCTCTGATTGTGATTTGGCTTCCACTGGAGGTCTTCCTATATGTACAGAATGCACAGATCTCATCAACATGAACATTGTAGTTTAGATTATCATTTTATTTCTCATTGTGGTTAAATAAATTGGCATTCTAATTTTTTTTAACTTAAATTTGAAGCAGATTGCAAACTTCTTGGAAATAGTTCTACCCCTATAGATATTTAGTTAAACTTGAGCAAACAAATTTCTCTCATTCCCAATTCAAATATAGCAAAGTTACTACTCAGAGTAACTAGCACACACCCAGCCAAACTTGGAACTAACTGGCTCAAGTGAAAGTGAATCCCTGATTTAGCCTCTTTGTTTAAGCCCGTCACTTCTTCACCGGACAGGTGAAAAGGGCTCTGATGGTGATGCTGTTTGGAATGTGGACTACACCCAACCATCAGTTCCTCCCATGCTGGTCTCTGCAGCTAAGCAGTGACGACAGCCATTAGATAGACACTGCGAAAATGAAGTGCTGACGAGAGAGAGGATTTATATCCCATTACCAATCCCCTGAGCCACACCACGAACCTTTAACTAGACATTTTATCATGTTGGTTGCTGCTCTCTGCATTCTAATTTGTCTCTTTTTCAACATGTGGTATCCCAAACTAAAAGCGGTTGAAATATGTTCAGGCAAGACGAGTGCCAAGTCACTGGAAATAATTTTTTTTTCCTGGTTTAGAACATCATGCTTCCATTAACACCGACTGATATCACTTTGAAGGGATTTGAAGGATCTTTCTCTTTTAACAAATCATACTGTTTTGTTGACCTTAATGGCTCTCCAAATACACTAAGGCATGGAGTGGCAACCTATGGCCCAAATACCAAAGTGGGAGATAACTTGGAGAGAGACGAATGAGTTGTCCTTTGGTAGCCACGAAGTCCCTCCATTAGACTTTCTCCAGACCCTCTGCAGGCGGCTCTCCATCCTTCTTCCCCTGAATTCAGCCAGCCCATCTCACCTGTACATCACCTAATCTTAACTAGCGTGTTAAAAGTTGGTCCAAGTAGATATTGGCTTACATTTTCCTACCCCACCTCACCTACAACCCCACCCACTAGCTCCTAGGTCTCTACATTTTTAAAGTTATGCTTGAGAACAGAAAAAAAATTCAAAACCCAAAGCAATAAAGTTACTCTACCTACTGTGAAATCACATTTTACTCGGGAGTTGGGTTCTAAAGTCAGTGTGAAATATAAAAATCAAGCCTGGTCAAAATGACCACTGGAAATCTTAAGAAGGTGATTGTAGTAGGCAGAATTCTAAAGGTGGCCTCTGGAGATTCCCATCCCTGGTTATTCAATCAAACACTAATCTAAAAACTGCTGTGAGGAGATTGTGCAAAGTCCCTCGTCAGCTGGCCTTAAAATACAGAGATTGTCTAGGTGGGCCTGACCCAATCAAGTGAGCCCTTTATAAGCAGAGCGTTTTCTCAGGCTGCTAGCAGAAGGCGAAATCAGAGGGATTCAAAGTGCCAGAAGGATTCCTAAGCCATGGCTGGCTTGCAGCTGGTGGGGCCATGTAAGAGGATGCAAGATTGGCTGCTAGCTGCTGAGAGCGATCGCTGGCTAGGAGCCAGAAAGGAAACAAGAAACTCAGTCCTACAACTGCAAGAAACTGAATTCTGCTGATAACCTGAATGAGCCTGGAAGCAGATTCTTCCCGAGTCTCAGGATAAGAGCCCAGCCCAGCCAACTCCTGGAGTTCAATCTTTTAAGACTCTAAGCAAAGAACCCAGTCAGAGTAGCCCAGACTTCTGACTTAAAAAAACTGTGAGCTAACGAATGGGTGTGTGTAAACTGCTAAGTTTGTGGTAATTTGCTACACAGAAATAGAAAATAATACAACGCGAGACTGGAAATTCTCTGGATCTGTACTGTTCAATAAGTAGCATGAAGCTATTTCATTTAAATTAATTTGTATTAGTTTAAATTCCTCTGTCACACTAGCCACACATCAAGTACTCCATAGCCACAAGTGGCTACTTGCTACCATATGGGACACTACAGACTATAGAACTTCTCCATCATCACAAAATGTTCTACTGGACAGTACTGCTCTGGAAGATCCAGAAGAACCAGTTTTCTTGCAGCTTTGGCCCAGACAACTATTTCTTTGGTTGAGCAGCAAATCATATAACTGAATTTTACTAAAGGCTGTGTGGTAAGTAAAATACTTATCTTTAATACTGTAATCACATCCAGCCCTGTGAGATGCTCACACCATGGAGAAACGTGGGAAATGAAGACTGATCAAGGGAAATAGATTTCTGTCTTCCATTTCCTGCTCACGTCCAGATGCACGATCAATTTGTGAAATGGTGGGTAAAATGTATATTATTTCCACCCTACCTCTCAGAACTCCCCTAGTTGGAGTTGTTTTAGATAAATGTGCATATAACCGTAATTCCCCTGTCTACTTCCTACTCCCTTTTTGCAGAAGGCTAGCAATCACAATGGGAGCAGAGAACTGAGCCGTCTGGGAGAAGAGAACAAGCTGGGACTAACATTGGAGCCTGACTAGCTTTGCAGGAGGAATACTCTGGTCATTAAAGACCAAGTCCAGGGAAGTATGACCCTCACTAATGGTGTGGGGATAGTGTGGGGCACAGACCAAGGAGAAGCACCCAAACTTTAAGGTGGCAACAAGTCCAGAGATCAACTAATGTATTGGTGGTAGGCCACAGAATTGCTTTCCTGAAAGGTGATAAAACTTTGACTAATGGTATATCAGGCATATTTGCCATTTGCACATATTTCACGAACCTAAACAAAATTCTATTTTAAGCCTTTTTTTATTTTGCAGCAGATACCTTCATGCCATGGGGTGTGCTTAGGAATGTGCTCAAGGCTGTGGTAAGACCACAGAGTCAAATGACAAAATATCCTAACAAAACCCTGAAAATCAGATTTTGGCTTAAGCCCTAGCAGAAAAGGGAAATACAGGAATTAGATGAAAGGCCAAATCTGGACTCAAGTCATTGCAGGGAGATGGAAGGAAGAACCAGACACCAGGGCCCTGGGAAGATGGGGAAAATATGGAAAGTAGGTACAACAGACCAAGTCAGAAGGACGAACACCTATACCTAGCATGGAGCAGACCACAAACATGGATTAATAGTCAAGAAGTCTACAACTCTAGGCTCGAATGGGCCCTTGAACTCAGTTCAGTCTTAGTGAGATAAGTGGGCAATAACAGACCATTTCTAGACCACTCTTCTTGTAAAGAGTAGAGAGAGTTTTCTGTGTCCCACCAGATCCAGCACCCATTGGCCCATGACCTAAGCAAGGAGGTACAGACATCATCACAGGCAGCCAAGATCAAGCTGACACAGGGATGGGACATATGTAGGTAGGAACAGAAAAGCAGATGCTGCCCCACTGCCCTCCACTCCTGGTTTTGTTGCCCAGCACCCAAAGATGTTCCTTATCCAGCAAAAGTTGATCAAAGGCACCCTCTTCTCTCCCCTGTTCGCTCCTATTTCTATTTTGTAGCATTCCCAGCTACTTTCTACTTCTCACTCTTACACTGAGCACTTACTCTATGTCCCATCTTGTTTTCAGCATACTATCAAATAATCCCAGCTCAGGATCTTATAACTCTTTTAGGCCAAGTCCTTTGTATGTGTGTATGCAATATATGTACCAAAGTGAAGTCCTGCAAGCTCACATAACTCTTGTAAACCCACACACTTAATGGAAAGATTAGTGATCAAACACAGCATCCTGGGTCCCCTAACTCCTTATCTGCTAGTCTGGTCATGCTGCCTTCCAGCAGCGTTCTAGATTTTTCCAATGTATTTTCAAAGGTGCTATTCCCTTTCATCCTCACAAGTTGGTAGGGCAGCCATCCACCACCATACCAGAGAGAAGACATTGAGCTTCAAACAGTAAGTCACTTGTGCATATTTTGTCTCTGTGATTGTTAAAATTAAGATTGGTTGAAATAACCAGTTACCCTCCATATCATTCTCTGGGTCCTCCTTGAAATGAGTTAGATGAAATACCTATATTTACAAAACTGTGTTCTGAGGAAAATTCTCATCCTTTGATGTTCCGTGAAAGAAGAATTCAGTTGTTAGATCTGTTTGGAAAAAGTTGGCTTAAAATAAGGGAAAAATGTTTTTTAATTCTCAGACCCTTTAATATCTAAGTGAGAGCAATAAATCTACAAGAAGGCTGATTATAAGGTTTGTGGAATATTTTTCCAGTAAAACAACTTTTACCATCTTGAAGACCTTAGTGTTCCATAGAACCTAGTTTGGGGAACACTGTCGTAAAGTTCAGAAACATAAGTTATATAAGGTGTATTTATAATGTATAAGAGAGCGTTCTATAAATCCGTGTATGAGATTAGTGCCTGAAACCATCTTCTCAACCATTTCAGAAATTTCTGTCATTTTTTCACTTAGTTTACTGGATACCTGTCTCTTCTAAACGTTCCTTCCTTCCCTCATTCCTGTGCCCCATCCCAGTTTTTCCTACATGCCCAATAGCAAGTGTTTTTGTATTATCCCAACAGCTTTCTCTGCGTGCCTTTTGCACACTGCTTTTCCCTCTCTCGTCTCTTAGCTTACCGTCTCTTCCTCCAGTTGGCCCTGTTCACCTCTTTTTTCTTTAACACCACTTAGCATGCGTTAGGTGCTCATTACATATCCACCACATGCATAAGCCAGGCTTCTATTCTGGTGGAGTTTCTCCTATTACCCCAACCAACTCTCTCTTTTTTTTAATGTTTAAAATTTAACATATCAAGAAAAAAGATTAATTTTATAAAGTCCTTACACTTGTGAACATTAATAGCCACAAAACCAAGAGCTTCTCTGGTGATTTCCAGAGTCATAGTTTGACTCTGTCATCCTGGAAGTAGAGGATTCTGATTGCCACGTGCATGGACATGGGAAAACTCATGCCTCCTACCGTGACCACTGCCTTGCCTACTGCATCCTTTCATGCATTTATCCATCCATTCATTCTTTATTCAACGCATATTTCTTTAGGGTTTATATATGCTCTTGAGAGTCCACTGTGTCAGGCATTAAAGACCCCAAGGTTTATAAGATATGGTGCCTGTTCTTGAGGAGTGTGTAGTCTAGTCTTAGGAGATAGGCATATAAACAAGTGATTACATATGTCCTCACAAGTGCTACAAAAAATATGGAAAGAATCCTGCTGGAGGACCCAAGAACCTTAAGAAGCTGAATAACCTTCACAGAGAATGCAACTGAAAACACAAGAGAGACACAGAATGGTTTTAGAACATGACAATGTCATACATGTTATAGGTTCAGAAAGCAGAGGGCATTATTTTAATGACTATCCCTGAAAGCTGACTTGGGCAGAAGACGTGAGGTGAAATTTTGATATTCCCAGCTTAGGGAGCCCTAATCAAGCTCGATTTCCGTAATCCTGCAATAGTGAGCAAGTCATTTTAGAGCCAGCAATGAAGGGAGTGGTCCTGTATAGTGGAACATTTTATTTGGTGCTGTTTAATCAAGTGCAGAGGGAATTTGGGGAAATATAACTCCTTATATGGAGATATTCTGTTCTTCTGTCCCTTTTTTTGTCCTGGGTCTTCAAGCCAACTTTCGTGAATTTAGTGAGTCCCCACATAAGACATCCTTGAGGTGGCCTCAGTGCAGAGAAACTTTGCCACAGTCTGAAAAACAAACCAGTATGTAGACATGCGTGTAGGAGTTTGCCAAGTGGAGAAAGAAAAGAAGCAGAATTCAAGCAGAGGCACAGCATGAAGAAAGGCCCAGAAAAGTGATGGTTTCAGCATGTTTAGGAAGTGTTGAGTTCACTCAGGAAGCCTCAGTGCTATGGAGGGAGATGAGGCCAGATGACAGGTAAGAACCAGACATGAAGGCGCTTGTAAGAAAGCTCAAAAATTTACATTTTTCCCCTCTGGATAACAGGGAAGCCAGACGAGGATCGAAGCAAGAGACTCACATGATCACATTTGCATTTTAAAAAGTAAAATCTTGTGGCATTTTAGAAGATAGGCTGAACTCAGAACAACCAGGTAGCTGAAAACAGGATAAGAAGTTGTTTCAATGGTCTTAGGAGGACGAGGCTGAGAAGAAATGAAAGTCTGAACTAAGGTAATTAGAAATGAAGATAAGAAAAGAGGCGAGTTCATAGAACTATTTCTGAGAGGGAATTAGTGACATACTGAAGCGATCTTGTACCAACTTGCAAGGATCAATTATTACATATTCAGAAATGTTGTGAGCTGGTTGCTAAACTATTGGTAGTTGGCATCAGCAATGGAAACCAGCCACAGAAATTAGCAAACACTATAAATCAGGACTTTTTGTCAGAGAGCCAGTTTACCAGCATACCACTAGATGAAATTGACAGGATTTGGTGACTAGATATAAGGAGCAAGCAGGAGATGCCAGGTTTTGTAGGGCCTGGAGCTTTTACAATTTGGGGAATCCCCATAAGAAAAAGAATATAGAACTAGGAATTCAAAATTAGGTGTAAATAATGGACAGTAGTATTCCTGGAAGCCAACAATAACTTAAATACACACGGAAATGACTGCAAACCACATAAAAAATATCCCACCAAACCCAAACTAAACGTGTCCCAACTCAGCTCCCCCTTAGCCAGACACTAGAAGAGCCCACAACCGCTCCACCACCACATCACATGATGGGAAGGATGTCAGAGGAGAAGTCAAAGCGGAAAGAAGCAGCAGGCTTAACCCACTGTGGTCAGAATGTCTTACTTTTGCACATTTTACAAAAATATATAACCATGTGAACCCCTTGCTAGGGCAACTCTCAGAACCTGGGAAAGGGCCCATGCAATTGCAAGAATTTGAAGCTCGAGCTTCGTCAGCTTCATGGTGAATTTATGTCTGAGAGTGAAGATGTACCCAGGGAAACGAGAAGGTTCAGGAGACTCGGGGCTGGCTTACTGGTTAACTTACTTACAGGTACTCATATCTAGTTCCATGACAGAGTCAAGATGGCTGGTGAAGGGTGACACTATTATCCAAAGAGGAGGTGAGCTCCCAGTACCACTGTGAGATCACAAAGTTCTCTTCCTCATTCATGGAGGAAGCAGCATTGTTCATATATCACTGTTAACTATTACCAAGAACCAACGTTTACTGATAACCTTGTCAGCCCCTATGTCCCAGAGCTGTTTTCAAAAGCACACTGACTTCCTTCTGTGGGCCCTTGTAGAGAGCTGCCTGGTCTTCAGCAGTGATGCTCCTGGAGGAGCGAGGAAAGGTGAAATGCGTGTAGTGCAAGCCAGAATAATCCATTCCAGACACATGTGTAATGCAGGGGAAACAGGTGCAAACAATTGAACCAGCTGTCAGCAAGCCACAGGGATCGCTTTTGATATCTTAATAGTTAGTTGATCCATGAGCCACATTGGCAGCATCACTGTCATAGCTGACTGCACATCTGTAAACCTTTTCCAGTCTCTTCTGATGTCCGTGTGAGTCCGTGAAAAACCTGACATCATGAGAGACTGAAATTGATCATGATTACTGCTGTTTCCGTTTTCCTGCCACAGGACCAGAGAGTTGACAAATGCCAATAATTGCTAATTTTTCACTACTGTTTGTCATGTGCCACACAAGGCAAGAGCAGAGGGAGCCAGCTGTCCCTGAGAGGATCCTGTCATTGCTGGTTTGAGGGACTGCATATCCTTTCTGTCAGATAGAGAAGCTATTTGCCCAATAGCCAGGTTAGGGAGTGTTTTGATGTGTTTATCTCAGCCTCTTCATCTCATCAACAACGACAATACCCCATAATCAGCCGGGAAAAGATTTTAAATGGATGAATGTTTACATTGATAAAATGCCTTCAGTCTCCTTTCTATCCAAGAAAAATGTCACCACTATAATTAGCTCAATAGGTAATTACCCCCAGAAAGGGGATTGGAAATCAGTGACTTATCTGTAGTGACTCATTATCTAAGAGATTTGTTAAGAGATTTATATAAAAAGATTCATATAAAAATCTTTTCACACGCTATTACTATAAATTGTACACATTAGAAAAGAAGCTACTTTGTTTCATTGTATTCTTCAATTTCTGGTTAGCATTTAAAATTATATTTATCATGATAACATTTTTAGAATTTTAATCTGGAGGATACAACATAGTTTAATGGCGATTCAGATAGATCTAAGTGAAAATGCAGGCTGTTTCTACTCAGTTTGTGACCTTGGGCGAGCATCAGTTTCTGCATCTTATAAAAAAAGAAGAAGAATTGAAACTGTTGTGAAGACAATGAGAGCGTGTTTAAAGCACTTGGCACAGAACAGGGTCAATAAATGGGAGCCCAGGAAAGCATACAGAAAATGCTTATTTCACTTACTCTAGTGAAGTTAAAATATTTTTTCTTTTTTTTTTCTTGTATGCTTTATTTCAAAGTAATGGAGACAATTACTCAAAAATGTAGACAGGTTACTAGGACAACACCACACTCATGTCCTAACAATTTGAGATAGGAGAGTGCAAAAATTTCCCTTAAGTGCCTACTTCTCATGCATTCTTTTGCCTGAACTGTTTTCACTTGAAAACTAGTGAACTCACTTAATTCCACATCATTATTTTTGGTGTTTTCTCAAAAAAGAAGATGTCA
Organism: Equus przewalskii; assembly: GCF_037783145.1. Classification (NCBI taxonomy): domain Eukaryota; kingdom Metazoa; phylum Chordata; class Mammalia; order Perissodactyla; family Equidae; genus Equus; species Equus przewalskii. Next base: position 15,106,974 of record NC_091838.1, read on the forward strand.
TATTTCATATTCACTCTCCAGGAAAAATCTCTAGCTGTTCAAGTTTAATAACCTTCGTTTTTGTGCTAAAAACAAAAAAAAACTTCTGGTAAGTAAAGTGTTGTTTAATTTTCAGGTTATTTTCCATGATTGATAAACAAAATCTTAATAAAAGTTAATATGCAAACATAATTTATTGCAAATATACTTTTTAAGGTAGAAATTTATTGTAAATAGACTTTTTAAAGTATACCTTTATATTTTTATTCTTCACTAAGTCTCATACTTACAATATTTTTAGGCAAAATTTTGTTTATCATTAATGTAATATCCAACTTTCACAATGAGATTCCACTCCTAGGTACGCTGATGAATATAATTTAATAGGCAAAAACAACATGTATTTCTAAAAATAAGTGGGACGGAATATTTATTATTAAGATACAATACTTTTCTAAAATTTATCAAGGTACATGTAATCTTTATATTCTTTCTCTTTAATACACCTGTAGTAGCCGTACAGTTGTTGTCCCATAGGCATTACATGCACTGCTGGCGGTCCCAGGAGAGAACTTATAAGTAACAACATCAAGACTTTTCAGAAAGGAAATTATTCCCAAGATGTAAATAATGATAAGAGTTTATAAATCTCCAAAATCTCTCAAATGAATCTTAGTATCTCTGCAGCATTTTAACAATTCTGACAGCCCTAGGCAAAACTATAAAGAAAAGTTTGTTTTAAATGATCCCAACACTTTCCACTTTTTAATCTTCCTCTTCCCAATCCTAGTGCCCCCTCCCCATGCGTTAGATGCTGTCGTGGCCATTTTGCACACTGTGGGCACACTGCATACGGATAGGTTCCCTGCCCTCACGGAGTGGGCAGCCCAGTGAGGAAGACAGCTAGTAATCAGGTAATTACAAGAACAAAGGTACCCTCTGAAATCACTGTGATATGGACAGGGAAATAAGAAAAGAGAAGACCTCCCCAAGGAAGGGAAGGAAAAGGTGAGGAGGAGTCAACTGGGCATGTGCAAGCCACTCTTCAGAGTTGCTGAAGCACTGCTCTGGAACACTCTAGAGCATATCAGTGACACCCCACTGAATACTCCACCCAGGCTGATATCCAATAGCATTTCCTCTTGCTTTCTTTGTCCACCTTCCCCTAATCAAACTGTTCATTGTTACAATGTTTTACCTTTGGAACACAAAAAGAACTGTTACTAATAGAGAAAATGCAGAAACATTCACCCCAACATATGAATGACCAATGACAGGGAGAGGAACTATCATTTATCGAGCTTCTATATGATGCCTGGAACTCTGCTGAATGCTTTCAGTTAATCTTCAAAAAAACTTCTATTAGATGTATATCATTTTGGATGCTTGTTTGGATGCCAGCTCTTAAATACCTCTAGTTTTATTACAACCAAATGGCCAAATCTGAGACCAATATTCCCTTTACAGGAGCTCTGCAGACCTGTTAGCTCAGCCTGAGGCCAACTGTGTTGCTCCCCAGTTGCATTAACTATTTTCTACTCCAGGCCAGGAACTAGATGTTATCTATTCCCTAATCTCTGACTTGGTTCCCAGATCCAGTTCCTTTGTATCTGAGGGCCTTCCTTCCTCCAAGTCCTTCCAAGGATAGGAGCCCTCCTTCTTGTACACCCCCTTTCACCTATGTTCTCACCCTCTCTGGATCTCCCTGATACAGTCTATCTGCTCCCTGCACCTGCCTTTGTTGGCTTCCTTCTACATTGGTCTCCCCCAGTCTCTGGGCACTCTACCTTCTGTCTTCCAACTTTCATCATTTCTTGTTCAACCTGCACAGCTGCTTGGTGAGGACAAACCATGACTAAATTCAAAGGAAAAAATACCCAGAGACAAAATGTCAAGCAATTTAGCAGATACGTAGGAGATTTTGAAGGGAGAACTTTTCCACTGTCCCTTAAAGCTTACCACACATGACTGATGATTCTACCCACATTATGGCAAGATCTCCACATAACCCATAGACTACAATTAATAACTAATATTTATGGATCACTTACTATGTACCTGGCTTTTTTCTAAGTATGTTGCATGGATTATCTCATATAACCATCATTATAACCCTCAAGGGTTACTAACTAGTGTCAGCCCCATGGGGAGAGGAAGGGGAGAAAAGAAACTTGCAGAAATATGTAACTTGCTCAACATCATATCATTTAGCAGTCTGTAAAACTGATATTTGAATCTAAACAATCTGGCTTAAAAGCCCATGCTTAACTGCTATACTTTTAAAGATTATGATGATAATCCATGTTTACAAGACGCCAACATTTGGAGAAAGTTGAATAGATTCAACCATGGCATTTATTAATTCTTTAAATAAATATTTATAAAGTCAGGAACTATACTCTTCTAGGAACTGGACACAGAAGTGAACAAGACAGATAAGGCATCTGACCTCCTATAGTTTATAATCTACTGGAGTGAAATGGATCATAAGCAAATAACAAAGTAATTTCAAATAATAAAAAGTGGTATAAGGAAAATGTGATGGAAAGAGGAAAGCTACATTTGGGAATATGATCATGGAAAGTCTTTGAGAAAGGGTTTCATTTGACCTGGAAGGTGAGACCGACCCAGCCAAGGATCTGGTAAGGCATCCTACTTAAAGGGACCATGAGGGAAAAGGCCCTGAGGCGTGAGCAGGTGAGGTCAAGGAATAGGCAGACACAGAGCGAAGGGAAGAATAATAGAAGGTAATACCAGAGAACTTCATGCCAAGCCTTGTTGGCCACATTAAGGAGTTTGGACTTTATTCTAAGTACAATGGGAAGCTATCAAAGGGTTTTATATCAGGGATATGATCTGACCTAGATTTTTAAAGAGTTCTCTCTAGTTTCTTTGTGAAAAATAGATTGGTTGGGGTTGGGGAAAAAATGGAAGAATTTGAAGGTAGGACTTCAAATACATTTGGATGGACTGGATGTGGGGAATGAGGGAAAGGGAGGATGGAGTCAAGGGTGAAAAAAATGTAGTGCACTGCATACCACAATAAACTAAGTTTGTGGTATCCCAGCCCATTTCTTATTGATTCTAATCAATCAAATCAGTTAACAATCAATCAACATATTTTTTGGCACTTAAAACATGAGGACCACTATGAATGATACGAGGATACAAAACTATAAAGGAAAAAATGAGAGTACAATGCCTGTTTCAGGTTGGTTTCTCCGGAAGCAGATACTGATAGGAGTTTGGAGTGCTGGATATTTATTAGAGATTCACACAATCAAAGGAAAGAAGAGGAAGCAGGACTGGGCAGACGGAGGAGTTGAACTATAATGCAAGGATGACAAATTCTTGGCAAAACTGGTGGGAGCCCTAGAGTGAGTACTGCCCATCGGAAAGAACCCCACCTTTCAGTCACAGCATGCAAGCTGCCTGGGAAGGGTATGACTCTGAGCAAGGCAGCCCTCAGTAGCTGAGGCAGACCCTTAAGAAGCTAATACCTGAATGCTACCTACTGATGGCACTCTCCACAGCTGGGCAGCAAGTCCTTCCTTAAAGGGGGATCCAAGTGTCACGTTCACCACAATTCTACTTTATGTCTTAAGTACTTACAGATTTTCCAAGACAGCCCCATTTACAAACATTTAGTGACATTACAGACCATGTACCAGACAGTGTATCCCCATTATTAGTTCAGAAAGTGTGTTTGTGGTACCTATACTTGAAGAGGGGTGAGAAAGCCAATTCAATTTTTATTTATCTTTGTGTTATGGGCTACCCTACAGCAAATCTGTTGTGCTGAATGCTACCATTCTGAATACTGTGTCTGAAGTAAATTTCTATTGCACCCTATTGTTGAAGTGGGTTCAGGCAACATGGGCAAGAGGCTATTAATTAATCTTCACAGTTCAGCTCAGAGAATAAACAGCTGGAAAAGCATCACTCCCACCCTTGGAACAAGAAAAAAGCTGGACAGATTGAAAATTAATCCTTTTTCTTGAACCTGTCAGAGAACTGAGGTCACAGAATAACTAATTCTAAATTGAAAGAGAGACTGGCACCTGCGGGGAGAAACAGGGCCTGCATTTGCTCAGCTGGGGCAGACACAGCAAACATCACACAAGCCAGTATACCAGTCGGTGTGGGCTGCCATAGCAAAATACCATAGACTGAGGGGCTTAAACAACAGAAATGTATTTTCTCACAGTTCTGGAGGCTGGAAGTCCAAGATCAAGGTGCCAACAGGGTTAGGTTCTAGCGAAAGGCTCTCCTCCCAGGTGCAGACAGGCACCTTGTCATTGCATCCTCACATGGCAGAGGGAGAGAGGGAGGGGGAGGGAGGGAGAGGGAGGGGGAGGGAGGGAGGGAGAGGGAGGGAGAGGGAGGGAGAGGGAGACCAAGCTCTCTGGTGCTGGTTCGTCTCATTTTATAAGGGTGCTAATCCCTCATGAGGCCCTCCACCCTCATGACCTCACCTTAACCTAATTACCTCCCAAATACCATCACATTGGAATTTGGCAGCGGGGGAATTCAGTCCATAGCAGCCAATAAGAAGATTAAGCTAGAAATTTTTAACAAATTGCTAAAGGCTGAGTATGGGCTAGTGTGAGAGTGTGAAGCCCCTGGGGCCACAGACATAAGGACAGTTTGCGTCTTCTTGTGGACATTTCCTCCAGAAATGCTTCCAGGTTCTCACAGAGAAGATGAGGGAGAATCCTAAGAAATCTTCCTCCGTGATGATCTCTGGAAGAAGGGAACAGCAGCCACCGCCAAAACTCCATCCAGACCTAGCTCCCCGATCTCCCCTTAGAGCACCGGCAGAAACCCACTGCATGCGAGGGGCAGGAATGGTAGGGGGAGGGGGCAAGAAGCTCTGCCCCTGGGAGAGGGGAAAGCATTTGATCCAGTATCACACCTACAAAAGGGACAAGAACACTTGTGAAGGCCAAACTCCTGAGACCTAGGTTCACAGTGCCAGCCTAAGACTGAGGCTTAACCAGAATATCAGAGAATGCCCACTCTCTCTCTTCCCACGCATCTGAGTGAAAATAACAAAGGAACAGAGGTGAGAGAGCTTCAAAAAGACACAAGAAGAAAAATCTGATAAATTCCAAACCTCTCAGTAGACTAAAATTAGAAGAAAACTTCCTTAATTTGATAAAATATATCTACCCAAAAAACCTGCAAGAATGACCATCTTTAAAGGTGAAATGTTGGAAACCTCACTCTGAGGTCTAGATCAAAATAAGAAGGCCCTCCAGCACCGTTTTTACTTAACAATATATTTAAATCTCAGCCAAAGCAAATAAGGCAAGATAAAGAAATAAATGTTATAAGATGGAAAAGAATAAATAAAGTTTGATATTTACAACTGATGTTGTTGTATATATAAAAAACCTCAAAGAAATTACAGATAAACTATTAGAATTAACAGTTGGATTTAACAAGACGCCCAGACACTAGAGCAACCAAAAAAATTAACAGCATATCAATATATCAGCAGTAAACAGAAAATAAAATTTTTTAATAATACCAATTGCATTAGCATCAAATGCCTAGGAACAAGTCTTATGAAAAAACCTCTGCACAGAAAACTGCAAAACATTACTGACAGAAATTAGGAAAGACCTAAATAAATGGAAGGATACATCTTGTTCATAGGTTGAAAGACTCAATATTTTCAAAAATGTTAATTCTCAGCAAATTTATCTATAGATTCAATACAACGCCAATTCAAAATCTAACAAGATATTCTGTGGAAATTATTAAAATAATCCTAAAATTTTTATAGAAATTTCAAGAGCCAAGAATAGCCAAGATCTTCTTGAAGAAGGAAAATAAAGTTGGAAGGCTTATATTACCATATATCAAGAGTAATGATAAAGCTACAGCAACTAAGATAGAGTAGGTCTTTTTAAGCCTACAGCACTTGGTATTCCCAGGCAGTTTCCCATCTAAGTGGTTCAAAAATAAATCAATGGAACAGAACAGAGAATACAGAAACAGACCCATACATACATTACTATTCAATTTGTCAAAGATGGCCCTGTGGTGCAATGGAGAATGGATGGTGAATAATACTGGGCCAGTTAAATACTCATGTGAAAACAAATGAATCTTTATCTCTACTTCACACCAAACACAAAAACCAATTCTAGATGGAATGTAGAGTAATGCAAAAGGTGATAAAAACCAGTATTCTGGAAGGTAGTGCTAGAAAATATCTTCATGACCTCAAGGTAAGAAAAGACTTTTTAAACTGGTTACAAAAGCAGTAACCACAAAGGAAAAGATTTATAAATTGAAAATTGAAATTAAGGACTTCTTTTCATTAAAAGACACCATTAAGAGAGCAAAAAGTGAACAGGAGAAGATATTTGTAATACAGGTATCCAACAAAACACATGTGTTCAGAACATAGAAAGAATTCCTACAAATCAATAAGAGAAAAACAGACAATCCAACAGAAAATGGGCAGAAGATTTGCACAAGCCATTTCACAAAAGAGAATATCCAAATGGCCAATAAACCTCATAAATCAAATGAGAAATGAAAATCAAAGCCACAATGAAATACCACTACACACCAAACAGATCTAAAACTAAAAAGACTGACAATGCTAAATATTGACAACTATACATAACAACTGGAACTCACATGTTATTGCTACTGGAGGGGTAAATTGGTGCAGCCACTTTGGAAAACTGTTAGTATCTACTAAAACTAAATATGGGCACATCCTATGCTGCAGAAATTCCACTTCTATGCACACACTCAACAAAAATCTGTACATATGACCACCAAAAGATGTTTTAAAATCTTCATAGTATAATAATTTCCAAAAACTGGAAACAACCCACATTTCTATCAACAGTATAATAAATTATGGTATATTGATGCAAGGAATACTGTCAGCTATGAAAATGAATAAACTATTACACGCAACAGAGATAAAACTCAAACATAATGTTGAATGTAAAAAGGCAGAAATAAAAGAATATATGATAAAAGAATACATACTATATGATCCCATCTATATAAGTTTCCAAAACAGGCAAAACAACCCACGGTATCAGGAGTCACGATAGGTAACTTGGGGGAGAGGACAGGTTAATGACCTGGGAGGGACCTAGGTAGGACTTTGGGGGACTAGTAATATTTTCTTTCTTGATCTGAGTCATAGTGAAACAGGTATGCTCACTTTGTGTATTTACAATTAGTATACTTTCACATATGTTGAACCCAACAAAAAATGCATTAAAAAATATTGACTAAGACTCTATGACCCCTTTCTATATCTAGTTAATAATTTTTTAATTACTGGAAATTTTTCTCTACTAAGTTTTTCTTTATTATAAATTCCATGTAATTTTTCTTCTTCTAGAAATATATATAATTATGTATTATTGTATATTTCTGATAGGCACATTATTATTTATCAGATTTATAATCTGCTTCACTGATATTCTTCAGTATTTCCAATAATTATCAACTGTAGTTTTCACTATTTAGTAATACCTTTTATTTTATTCAAGCTGACTTTAATACATGTTTTGTTTGTTCTTCTACTCTCTGAGAATAGATTTTCAACATTTGAAAAATTGCTGTTTCTTGAAGACCAGTGGTTCTCAATTGATAATGTATGTAAATATCATTGAGGAACTTGTTTAAAATGCACGTTTCTTGTTCTCAGCAGAAATTCTAACTCCATGGGATTTTGGATAGAGACTGGGAATTTTCATTTTCACACATACCTCAACTGTTATGATGCGATCAGTCCTCTGTCACTCTTTGGAAAACACTCAGAATGGCCCATAAGAATGATTTTTAATTTTCCATGAGTTCTCACTTTCTTGTGTGTGTCACAAAACTTTCCACTGGTCCATATTATTTTGGGGAAGTGGAGTGAGAAGTCAGGGCAAGGTTGGTATTTATTGTTACTTGAATATAATGGCTTAATCTTTGTTGTTTAATTACTTCATCACTTCAGAAGATGTAGTAGAATTTCGTAACGTATTAAAGAAAGACTTCTTGAAATTCTCCTGGCTTCTGTGACACTACTTATCCCATAAACCAATTCTTCTCAGCCTCATTTTCAGGTTCTTTTCTCCTCCCTCTCTCTTAAGCCCATTTTCTCTTCCTCTTCTATATATTTTCCCTGGGTGATCTCATTCATGTCTATGGTTTCAACTACCGTCAATATGATGACAATCCCTAATTTCTCCCCTCTGAGCTCCAAACAAGAATATTGAATTGCCTATTGAAAATGCTCATTTAACTATCCTTTGGGAACCCAGATTCAATATGCCAAAAACTGAACTCCTCAACTTTTACCCCAAGTCTCTCCTTCTTCCAGTATTTCTTGTCTCCATGAATTACTATACCTGGTCAACCATGGCAGACACTTGATTCTCTTCCTTTCACTGTCCACTTCCAGAAGACTTTCAAATCCCATCTATTTTACACCCATATTATCTCTAGATTCTCCCTCCTGCTTTTATCCCCAGACCCACCTTACTCTATCCTTCATGTAGTATGGCTATAGCTCTTCTCCCTTCCTCTAGTCTCGCCTCTAGTCTTTTCATATTCACATTTCACACTACTTCTAGTGATAATATAAAACCACATATCTGATTATGTCACATTTGGGATCAAAATGTTTCCAAGTAGTCTTCTGAATAAAATTTCTAAACACAGCAAACAACATCTTTATTATTTGATACAGCCTTCATCACTAGTCTTATTTCCCTGTATTGCTCGCCCCACCAAACTCCAAGCACAGCCCTTCTGAACCACAGGCAATTTTCTCTCTCCCTCTTGTAACATACATGTTTTCCCATGTGTTGCTCATTTGACTTTAACATCCTCCTCCTCTGCCCAAGAGTCTTACTAATTCATACCCGTCTTTCAAGTGTTGACTTAGGTATCAACTCCTCCTCCAGGATTCCCTGTCCTCTGACTTAGATGCTAGTCCTCTGTATGCCCTTACTGTCTCATAGATATGTTCACTTCTCTCATAGCATTGACCTCACTGTGTGGTCACTGTTGGCCTATTTTCTGTCTTCCAAACTAAAATTTTCTAACTTTACTCAGATATCTACCTAAAACAAGCCTTCTCTGACTATCCTATCTAAAACAGCACCCAACAACCCCCCATCTTACCACTCTCTATCTCTCAGCTTGCTTTATTTTTCCTCATGGCACTAATAATCACCCAACAATGTATTATATATTCATTTGTTCATCTGTTTAGTCTCAGACTTCCCAAATATTTCATGAGAGCAATGTCTTATTTCACCACTATATTCCCAGAACCAAAAGAGTCCCTTTTGTTTCCAAGCTTTTGTTTTGTTTTTGTTTTCAACTTTTACTTCATTGTATCATCAGCACTGAGAACAAGTGTTACTAACACAAAAAATATATCTAATAAATATTTGATGAATTACAGACAGATTGATGGCCCTAATAACTGCTCTACCAAAAATGTGTATTAAATTTATATTATCTCACATACATGAGACTAAGTTACATGAATAAGGGAGATGTTGAAAATTATTTAATACCAAGAAAAACAAACTTGTATTAGGAAATAAGCAATGATGGCTGGCACTTTTGCTTAAAAATCAGGTCATTTGGGCTTTGTGGTAGCATAATTCCAAATCTGTCCCCCAAGATTCCCATCCCCCAGTTATCCAATCAGACACTAGGTACTACTTCTATGAAAAGACACTGCAGATGTACTTAAAGTTACCAACCAGCTGTCCTTAATAGAGAGAGAGTATCCTGGATTAACCAGGTAGGCACAATATAATCACATGAGCCCTTAAAAGCAAAGGAGGAGGGCAGAGATTCAGAAGAGATGCAACAGAAGAGGTCACTGTGCATACACCAGTTGCTTGTTTTGAAGATGAAGAAAGAGAACTACAAGCCAAAGAATGTGGGTGGGGCTTCTAGGTTCTCAGAACAGCCTCCAGCTGATAGCCAGCAAGGAAACGGGACATCAGTCCTACCACCACGTCTAACTGAATTCTGCCAACAATTAGCATGCACCTGGAAGCTGACTCTTTCCTTGAGCCTCTGGATAAGAGCCAGGCCAGCTGACAGTTTTGTTTCAGCCTTGTGAGACTAAACAGAGAAGCCAGTGGAGCCACCCCAGACTTCTGACCTATAGACTGTGAGATGCTAAACTTGTGTTGTCTTAAGCTACTAAAGGTGTGATAATTTATCATGGCAGCAATAGAAAACTAATCGAAGCTCATTTCCTGTTCTACCACCAGTTTGCAGGGAGTCCCTGAACAAATTATTTCACGTTTCCGTGTGTTATTTGGTATCAGTTTCTACTAATAAATGGTCTTGAAAATAAACAAATTAAGTAAAAATAACTACTTGACAGAAATTTTTTTTTAAGAATTCAGAACAATCTTAAAAATCTAATTGAATCTCCTCATTTACAGGCTAGAAAACTGGGATTCATTCCCCAATTAGTGGAAAAGCTGAGATTTGAGGCCAGGTTTCCTAACTCCCGGCCTAGTGCTCATTCCAGAACAGCATGTAACTGTGGCACTCACAGATGGCTTGCAGCTGTCCTAGACAGGCATCGGGGCGGTAGGGAGAAGGCCTAGGGCTGTCAGCAAGAAACCAAGTTTGCTCTTGGCTCCCTGACTTAGCAGTTGGACAAACCCTGAGGAAGTCATTCATTGCCTCAGGGCCTCAGTTCTCTTGTCTGTACAATGGGACAAATGTTACCTTCCCTGTTCTCTTTACAGGGTTCAGGTCAATAAGCATTCATTGAGCACCTACTACATATCAAGGATTGCACTAAGTGCTACGATGTAAAGATAAAACTGGGCTCCTGACCTCAAATAATTCACTTATAAACAGATTATTTCAATGTCATGTGATACATGTTACACGAAGGTAAACAAATGGGCTATGGGACCACAGGGGAGGGCCATCTAATCCAGACATCTAACTCAGACATGAAGACAGAGGAGGTATAGAAGACTCCTGCCTCTTGAAGGACAAGTAACTATTGGCCAACAGAAAAGGGCTTTCCAGACGGGGGACCAACAGGAGCCTAAGCATCCAGACAAGAAATAGCACAGTATGAACTGCAAGTAGCCCATTTTGCCAAGCATCAAGAGTGTAAGAAGACAAGTTAACAGGTAAAAGCCAGATAATAAAAACCATTGTGTGACTTGCTAGGAATATAAACTTTGACTTGTAGGCAATGGAAACCATTGGAAGGTTTGAAGAAAGGTAAGCAAGGTGGCAGCGTAGAAGATTGCTTAGTGAGAGTCTAGACTGGAAAGCTAGGTAGAGGCTATCACTATAGTGCAGGTGCAAGGTAAAAAAGACCTGAAAGGGAAAAATGGTGGTGGGGATTTGGAAGAGAAGAAAGATTTGATAAATCTTCAGAACAGAGATTCTTAAACCCCACTTGCACAATAAAACCCTCTGGTCCCATCCGGACCTCATGAATCAGAATCTCCAGGGGTGAGGCCAGGCACTTTCTAAAAGTCACACATGATCGTGATCAGCACCTATGTTTCCAAGCTATTTTAGGGCATGGGTTAGCAAACTGCAGCCATGGACCCAGTCTGACCCACTGCCTGTTTTTGTGCAGCCCATGAGCTAAGAGTGGTTTTTATACTTTTAAATGGTTGAAAAAAATCAAGAAGAGTATTTCATGACACACAAAAATTACATGAAATTCAAATATCAGTGTCCATAAGTGATATTTTATTGAACGCAGTCACATTTATTTGTTTATGTATCTCTATAACTGCTTTCCTACTACAAGGACAGTGTTGAGTAGGAGCAACAAGGACCATATGGCCTCAAAGCCTAAAATATTTACTGTGTAGCCCCTCACAGGAACGTGGCCAACTCCTGATCCAGGGAAGTGGTTCTCAGGCTTGGCTGCACTTTGGGATCATCTGCATTTCCCGGCGTCAGATCTCTAGAGGTGGAACCCAGGCATGAGCATTTTTTTAAAGCTCCCTGGTGAGCTTCAACCTGTGTAGTCAATGTCAAGAACAACCCATTTAGAGGGTTATATTGACAGAATTTAGTGATTGATTAGATGTGATTGGTGAAGGAAAGAAAGATTATATGGATTTAAAAACACATTTTTGAGGATTGTCATTATTATTACGAGCTCCTTGGAGGCAAAGAATGAAATCTGCTTTTGATATCCCCAGTACCTAGCACTGAATCTGAGGCAGTAAAGGTACTCAGTAAGTACTGCATGAATGCATGAATTAATTGCTCCTCATTGAAGCAGTCTCCACCCCAGGCACTTGGGACATAGTTTATGTTCATTTCAACGCCAGAGAAAACTTTTCAAAAATGAACCTTGTCCATTTACACAAAAAATATAGGTTTAAGTTGAACAAGACCTCCAGAGATTAATTTAGTAATCTTCCAAAGAATTAAGAGAAAAATATGCATAAGGTTACAATAGTCATAAAATGTCAATTTTCACTTACTCAATTTTCTGTAACAATAGTTTCTTTTTAACTCTGGCGCAAGTTAGTCTTAGTATTTTTAGCATGTAAACTATTTTTAGCATTTAAACTAATTCAAATAGTCAAATTAGATCAGGTTATATGAGGATATTATTGTTTCTGGCCAAGGGCCTTTGCAGAACTTACAAAGCAAAGAATAAATATAATGTGATATTTTAAATAAATGATAAAGATCAAAAAAAGAATAAAGTTAGAGGTCATGTTTGAGTATAAGAAACAGTAACAACCTTTCAGAAATTATTATTGCAGTGTCTAAAGTAGGTCTAGATATCAATCACAGACAGTTAACCATTTCCATACTGTACAAGAATTGATACTAGTTGTTAAATTATGTCCCCTTTCCAACTGTGCTATGCTTTTCAATATTTTCTACCTTTCTTCCATGTATATATGCTGTTTTGGATACAAGAGGAGAAAGCGAAGGTGAGAGGGAGGGAGGAATTCTAAATATATGGGTACATTAATCAATAGAAAGTCAGTATGGCAATGGGTATGGTTTCAGTCCAGACTCTCACAAAGGCATGTCTGAGTTTTAAAAAGACAATGTAGAATAAAAACGTAATCTATTCTATCACTATTAACTGTTTTTAACTGCACACAATTTTATATAAAATAGCATAAACAATGTTTTGACCAAAGATCTAAGATTACTGACTCCTTGAGAAAATATTTATGAGTCCACAGAGATTGAGCAGAGATGAAACAGTCCATGGAATTTCAAACAGAATCCTTATAGGTCTCCAGCAGGCAGAGTCTAGTGATTTTCATGGGAAATGGTGACTGAAATGTGTCAGCATGTTTCACATTTCCCCTTTTAAATGTTATACATGATTCCGGAAAAGGCAAAGCTGTAAGAGAGATAACAGATCATTGGTTGCCAAGGTTGGAAATGGAGAAGGATTGACAACTAAGGGGCAGCACAAGGGAAATTTGAAGGGTGACAGAACTATAACTCGATGGTGATGGTAGTTACACAAACTACTCATTTGTCAAAACCCATAGAACTGTACACCAAAAAGAGTGAATTTTACTGTATGTAAATTTTAAAATAAAAAAAATGTTAAATATTGTATACATATATACCTAATTATCTTGGAAAACCTTTCATACATTCATCAGAGGAAGGGACCCATCATTAATACAGATGGATGTCAATATGAAAAAGAGTATCCATTTAAAGGAACACATTTATTCTCCCCATATCTTTTAAGCCAACATTTCAGAATGAACACAGAAAGGATGGAAAACTCATTCTCTACTTTTTTCCTCAATTCACTATTCAAGATGAATGGTCAATAATTTATGTAGATAAGTGTTTACCTTTTAGCCAATAGCTTGTGTGGCCAATAGTCACTATAATTATCAAGTCGATGCAGAAATCCCCTCAGGTCAGCAAATGAAGCAGAGCAGCTTAGGCTTGAGAATACACCCCACCAGCATCCCTTCTTCTAGCCCTAGACCAAAAGGGTCACATGCATGGACAGAAGCTAATGTGTTGTATTTTTTTCTCTCCACCTTGCTCAGCCTTCATAGGCTACCCTATAGAGTTTAATAACATGCTAAACTCAAGTCTTGGAATCAAATAATCAAGTTCTTTCTATTCCAAAATTAGACTTAGACCTATAAGACACATATTAAAAATCTACTTAAGGATGCATGAGACAACTATGCTAAAATGTTGGAGTTTTTCTTTAATTCACCATTTTCGCATTGGTTACTAGTGGTGAAGAATGCAGACTGAATAAAATCATAAAGAAACTAGTGGAAGATGGGGGTGAATTTATTTAAAATCTGGGTGGGGTGGGAGGTAGGGAGGAATTGCCCTTTCTAACCAAACACAGACTCCAAGCAGTTATCAGAAAAAGGAACACAATGGTCAATAAGTTATGAAAGAATGCTCAGCCTTGACTATTATAAAAAGAACTGTACATCAAAACAACACGATACTTTTTTCACTTATCAGACTGCAAACATTTTAAGTTTTCTAGTCAAGCCTGCGTGTGGAGAAATGGGCACTCTCAGGCACTGTTTATGGAGGTGTATGCACACATCCTTTGAACTATTATTCCCTAGTTACAAACTTACCTTGTAGATGCGCTCACAAAAATATGCCAAGATATGTGTATAAAATGTGTCTTGACTTTTCTGATAGCAGAAAATATATAAACAACTTACTAAATAAACTATGATAATGCACAAGATGGAGTACTCTGTCACTTTAAAATGAATAAAGCAAATCTCTAAGTGTTGATATGGAAGCTTCTACAAAATGTATTATTAAATTGAAAAAAAATCAAAGTTGACACTTTCAGCCAAAATGGAGTAAGCTTACTACAGCTCCTTTCTCCCACTATCACAACTACAATCTCAGGACAAATTAAAAAGCAACTATAAGGGAACTGACTGTGAAAAAATGAAAAATTGGAGCCAAATTGTACAAGGGAGCCAAAGCTTAAAGAATGGTCTACAATAGGGATGAATTTTGCAGTTTTATTTCCTCCTTTATCATCCACCTTTGACCCAAGAGTGACTCCAGCGAAAACCTGAACACTGGATACAGGCAGCAAAACTTCTGAGAAGATCCTATCTTTCTGGGGAGGGGACTGGGAAAAGGGATCCCAGTGAGCTGAGAACTATGGGAGATACCCACTTTTTCTTGTTGTTTTTCTCTTGTTTTATGTCATTAAAGTCTCTGAAGGAGAGAAGAAAGAGATTGATGTAGAAGGAAATATTTGAAGAAATTTTTTGAAAGTCATAAATTTAGACATTCGTGAAGCTCAGCAAACCCCAAATAGGATAAACTCAACGAAAAGCATGCACAGACACCTAGCAACCAAATGGCTGTACCACAAAGGTAAATTTTTGAAATCTTGAAAGTGGCCACAGAAAAATGGCATATTACATATAGGAGAACAAAAGTTTGACTGCAGAATTTACCAGAAAACATGGAAGCCAGACCGCTGGGAAGATGGTGGTGTAGGAGGACCCTGAACCCACCTCTTCCCACAGACACAACAAATTTACAACTACCCTTGGAAAAATTACTCCTGAAAGAGAACCAGAAACTGGATAAAAAGAACCCCCACAACAAGGAAAGGTGCTAACTGAGGTGGAAATGGCAGAAATTCCTTTCTGTATAGGAAAAGGCCACATTCTAGCCATGGGGCTTCATGGCCAGGAGCAATCTTAAGGTATGAGCTTTTCCTGGAGGAGTGGGGCATCTGAGCAGGAGAGCTCTGCCACAATAAGCAACTTTTGAACTCAGCACAACCGAGACAAGTGTTATAATACCTGGCTTTGCTGGCTGTTAAATACAATGGAGAATACCCCCAGGAAAGCTATTGAACATAAGAGAAAGAAAAGCCTGCTCTTAAAGGGCCCATGCACAAATTCACCTGTTTTGGAAAGCAACCTAAGACCACCAGAAAGGTGCACAGTCCTTTGGTGAAAGGAGACTCACTGGATAGGCTCTGGGTGCATCTCGGTGAGGCAGGAGGCAGCTGGGAGCACCTCCCAGGGACTGAGACATTGACAGCAGCCATTACTGTGACCTAGTAGAGACATGCTGACACACCTGCAGGCAGGTGCCATTGGGGTTCTTCCCCTGGCCTGTTAGCACAGGGGTCTTCTCCACCCACTAGAGCAGTGATTTAATCCAGCTCAGCCAGGGCAGGCAGCCCATCCTAGGGACTGGCCCACCCAACAGCAAGCCCTCAGGCAACTTGTGGGCCTGCATAGGTTGGGTGTGTGGGATCTCTGCAGTGGGGTGAGTGAGTCTCCTTCAGTGGACAGGGCGTGAATATGGAGCAGGACTGAACTTACAAGCTGCAAGTGGTGGGGCTTGTCAGCTGCAGCAGACTTGTGCTTCTCAAACAACCACATGTTTGAGCTGGGTGGAATCAGCCCCACCCAGCTGCACTACTGAGACAGCTGACAACAGCCTTGCAGGCCAGAGGCCTACAGCAATTGTAAGACCCTGAGCCCAGCAACCAGTCACACTGGGGGCCTACTCACTTAACAGAAAAACTGCAACAGGAATGCACTATTAGATCTTGCAGCCAACTGTGCTGGGGCTTCCCATGCTCAACAAAGTGACTGAGGGTTTCATAGCAGCCACACACAACCGAGCATTACAACCAGCCAGCCATGGGGACAGCCTAGACTCCCCATGCACCTGCAGCAAGAGAAACACTGCCACAACAAAAGGACACATGTAGCCCACACAGGGAATACTCCTGGAACATTTGGAACTGGTGACGAGAGGGAAGCACACTGCTGGGCCTCATGAGGCATTTCTGACATAAGGCCACTTCTCCAGGATTGGGAGACATAGCTGATCTACCTAATACATAGATGTAAGCACAGAGAAAGAGGTAAAATGAGAAGACAAAGGAACATGTTCCAAATAATGAAACAGGACAAATCCTCAGAAAAAGAACTAAACAAAACAGAGATAAACAATCTACCTGATAAAGAGCACAAACTAATAGTCATAAGGATGCTCACTGATCTTGGGAGAAGAATGAATGAATACAGTGAGAACTACAAGACCCATATACATGCTGCATACAAAAGACACACTTCAGACCTAAAGACACTCACAAACTGAAAGTGAAAGGATGGAAAACGATATTCCATGAAAATGGCAAAGAAAAGAAAGCTGGGGTACCAACACATATATCAGACAAAATAGACTTTAAAACAAAAACTGCAACAAGAGACAAATAAGGGCACTATATAATGATAAAGGGAACAATCCAACAAGAGGACATAACACTTGTAAATATCTATGTACCCCACTTAGGAGAACCTAAATATATAAAGCAAATAGTAACAGACATAAAAGGAGAAAATGACAGCAACACAATAATAGTAGGGGATTTTAACACTCCACTTATATCAATGGATAGATCCTCCAAACAGAAGATCAACAAGGAAACATTGGCCATAAATGACACATTAGACCAGATGGACTTAGTAGACATATACAGAAACTTCCATCCAAAAACCGCAGAATACATATTCTTTTCAAATGCATGTGGAATGTTCACCAGGATAGATCACATTTTAGGCCACAAAGCAAGTCTCAATAAATTTAAGAAGATTGAAATAATACTAAGCATCTTTTCTGACCACAATGGTATGAAACTAGAAATTGACTACAGGAAGAACACTGGAAAAGCCAGAAATATGTGGAGATTAAACAAAATACTACTGAACAATGACTGGGTCAACGAAGAAATCAAAAAATATCTGAAGACAAATGAAAAAATACAACATATCAAAATTTATGGGATACAGCAAAAGCAGTTCTAAGAGGGAAGTTTATAGCAATTCAGGCTTATCTCAACAAACAAGAAACATCTCAAATAAACAATCTCACAGTGCACCTAAAGGAACTGTAAAGAGAAGAACAAACAAATCCCAAAATGAATAGAAGCAAGGAAGTAATAAAAATTAGAGCAGAAATAAATGAAATCGAGACTTAAAAAACAATAGAAAAAAATCAATGAAACTAAGAGTTGGTTCTTTGAAAAGATAAACAAAATTGACAAACCTTTAGCCAGACTCTCCAAGAAAAGAAGAGAGAAGGCTCAAATAAATAAAATCAGAAATGAAAGAGGAGAAATTACAATGGACTCTCAGAAATACAAAAAAATTATGAGAATACTACAAAAAGCTATATACTGACAAATTGGATAATTTAGAAGAAATGGATAAATTCTTAGAATCATACAACTTTCCAAAACTGAATCAAGAAGAAATCAAGACTCTACATAGACCAATAACCAGTAAGGAGATTGATACAGTAATCAAAAGCCTCCCCCAAAATAAAAGTTCAGGACCAGATGGCTTCCCTGGTGAATTCTACCAAACATTTAAAGAAGACTTAATAACTATACTTTTCAAACTCTTCCAAAAAATTGAAGAGGAGGGGAAGCTTCCAAATTCATTATACAAGGCCAACATAACCCTGATACCAAAACCAAACAAGGACAACACAAAAAAAGAAAATTACAGGCCAATATCACCAATGAACATAGATGCAAAAAAACCCTCAACAAAATACTAGCAAATCGAATACAATACATTAAAAATATTCTACACCACAATCAAGTGGGATTTATTCCAGGGATGCAGGGATGGTGCAACATCTGCAAATCAATCAACATGATACACCTCATTAACAAAATGAAGAATAAAAATCACATGATCTTCTCAATAGATGCAGAGAAAGCCTTTGACAAGATACAGCATCCATTTATGATAAAAACTCTGAATAAAACGGGTATAGAAGGAAAATACCTCAACATAATAAAGCTCATATATGACAAACCCGCAGCTAATATCATACTCAATGGAGAAGAACTGAAAGCTATTCCTCCAAGAACAGGAACCAGACAAGGGTGCCCACTTTTGCCACTCTCATTTAACATAGTATTGGAAGTCTTAGCTAGAGCAATTAGGCAAGAAAAAGAAATAAAAGGGATCCAAATTGGAAAGGAAGAAGTAAAACTGTCACTATTTGCAGATGATATGATTTTATATATAGAAAACCCTAAAAGAATCCACCAAAAAACTTTTAGAAACAATAAATACGGTAAAGTTGCAGGATATAAACTTAACATACAAAAATCAGTTGCATTTCTATATACTAATAACAAAGTAGCAGAAAGAGAAGTTAAGAATACAATCCTATATATGACTGCAACAAAAAAAAAATAAAATACCTAGGAATAAATTAAACCAAAGACGTGAAAGACCTGTATACTGAAAACTATAAAACATTGTTGAAAGAAATTGAAGAAGACACAAAGAAATGGAACGATAGTCTGTGCTCTTGGATTGGAAGAATTAACATAGTTAAAATGTCCACACTTTCTAAAGCAATCTACAGATTCAATGCAATCCCTATCAAAATTCCAACAACATTTTTCACAGAAATAGAACAATGAATCCTAAAATTTATATGGAACAACAAAAGACCCCAAATAGCCAAAGGAATCCTGAGAAAAAACAAAGCTGGAGGTATCACACTCCCTGATTTCAAAATATACTACAAAACTATAGAAATCAAAACAGCATGGTACTGGCACAAAAACAGACACACAGATCAATGGGACAGAATCAAGAGCCAAGAAATAAACCTACACATCTATGGACAGCAAATTTTCGACAAGGGAGCCAAGAAGATACAATGCAGAAAGGAAATTCTCTTCAACAAAGGGTGTTGGGAAAACTGGACAGACACATGTGAAAGAATGAAAGTAGACTATTATCTTACACCATACACAAAAATTAACTTAAAATGGATTAAATACTTGAATGTAAGACCCAAAACTATACAACACTCCTAGAAGAAAGCATAAGCAGTACGCTCTTTGACATCTGTCTTAGTAGCATATCTTCAAATACCATGTCTGACCAAGAAAAGGAAACAACAGAAAAAATAAACAAATGGGACTACATTAAACTAAAAAGATTCTGTGCAGCAAAGGAAACCATTGACAAAATGAAAAGATAATCTAACAATTTAAAGAAGATATTTGCAAACCATATATCTGATATGGGGTTAATATCCAAAATATATAAAGAATTCATACATCTCAACAACAAAAAAACAAACAACCCAATTAGAACACGGGCAAAAGATCTGAACAGACATTTTCCACAGAAGATATACAAATGGCCAACAGGCTCATGAAAAGATGTTCAACATCACTAATTATTAGGGAAATGCAAATGAAACCTACAGTGAGATATCACCTCACGCCCATCAGAATGGCTATAATTAACAAGAAATAACAAGTGTTGGAGAGGACGTAGAGAAAAGGAACTCTCATACATTGCTAGTGGGAGTGCAATCTGGTGCAGCCACTATGGAAAACAGTATGGAGATTTCTCAAAAAATTAAGAATAGAACTACCATACGATCCAGCTGTTCCACTGCTGGGTATTTATTCAAAGAACACAAAATACAAATGCATAAAGATACAAGCACCCCTGTGTTCATTGAGGCATGAACTTGGAAACAACCTAAGTGCCCATCAAGGGATGAATGGATAAAGAATACGTGGTATATATACACAGTGGAATACTACCAGCCATTAAAAAAGATGAAATCGTGCCATTTGTGACAACATGGATGGAACTTGAGGCTATTATGCTAAGCGAAATATGTCAGAGGAAGAAAGCGAAATACCATATGATCTCACTCATAAATAGAAGATAAAAACAACAACAACAAACAAACACATAGAGACAGAGATTGGATTGGTGGATTCCAGAGGGGAAGTGGGGAGGGAGGAGGGTGAAAGGGGTGACTGGGCACGTGTGTATGGTGATGGATAGTAATTAGTCTTTGTGTGGTAAACACGATGTAATCTATACAGAAATTGACATATACTGATGTACAACTGAAATGTATATAATGTTATAAACCAATGCTACCTCAATTAAAAGAAAAGAAAAAAATAGAAAATACATTTTTAAAGGAAAAAACATTGAAGCCAGAAGAGAGTGGGACATCTTTAAAGGTTGAAAGAAAAGAACCATTGAGTTCTACATCCAGTGAAAATATCCTTCATGAATGATGACAAATAAGGACATTCTCAGATGAAGGAAAAGCAAGTTAATTTAAAACAGTAACAAATGTAAAAGAATAGAAACCTTACCAAGTATGTTCTTGGACCATAAATGTATTAAACTAGATATCAGTAACAGAAATATTTCTGGAAAATTCCCAAGTATTTTATATGTAGACAACACACTTCTAAACAAACCATGCGTCAAAGAGGAAGTCTCAGGGGATATTAAAAAATATTATGACTGAATGAAAATGAAAATATATCAAAATTTGCAGGATTCAGCTAAAAGAGTTCTTAAAGGGAAATTTATAGCATTAAATGTTTTGTTACAAAAGAAAGGTATCAATAATGAATAAAAGAGCAAAGATGTGCAAATTAAAGCCAAACCAAATAGAAGGAAGGAAAAGACAAATCTAAAAACAAAAATCAATAAAGGTTTAAAAAGAAATTTAATGAAACCAAAAGCCGGTTCTTTGAAAACATCAGTAATATTTGTAAAACCGTAGACAGACAAATTAAGAAAAAAGAGAAGACGTAAATTACCTGCAGCAGGAACACGAGATCCTACAGACATTAAAGGGATAGTAAGGAAACATTACAAACAATCCTATGCCCATTAATCAAACAACTTAGATCAAATGGGCCAGTGCCTTGAAAGACAGAAATTAACAAACTCACTCAAAAAGAAAGAAATAACTTGAATATTTCTGTATCTATTAAAGAAATTGAAAGCCTTCCCACAAAGAACACTCCAGGCCCAGATGGTTTCACTTTAAGATTTCTACAAAACATTTCAGGAAGAAAGAGTATCAATTCTACACTCTTCCTTCCAAAAGATGAGTTGAGAAAACACTTCCCAACTCATTTTATGAGTCAGAATTACACTGATACCAAAACCAGAAATAAGATATCATAAGAAAACTACAGACCAATATTATGACCATATATGCATAAAACCTCAACAAAATATTAGCAAGTTGTATCCAGCAACATATAAAAGTGTTATACATCATGAGAAAACAGGGGTTTATTCAAAGAATGTAAGGCTGGTTCAATATATGAAAGTCAATCAACGTAATTCACCATTAAGAAAATATTTAAAAATCATAGATTATCTCAACTGATGAAGAAAAAAAGCCCTGCACAAAAGTCAACATCCATTCATGATAAAAACTCTCTGCAAAGTAGGAATAGAAGAGAACTTCCTCAACCCGATAAAGGGCATCTACAAAAAATCTGTAGCTTACATCATAATACTTAAAGTATCCAAGCCTTAATCATCTAATCCATAAAATGAGGATAGAAATATTTGCCTCTTAGATTTGTTATGAAAGTTAAAGTTGTAGTATAATGCCTAGCACATTAAAAATAGTGAAAGTGGTAACTATTATTATATATGCAGTAATAATAAAATTCATATTCATCACACATCAGTACCACATTATTGGTTGGAATGTTGCACAGTCCAGATCTCAAAATGCCTCCAGTATTACCAAAGGAAAAAAATAATCACAAGTTGTAAAAAGCACAAGGTGATTTAAAAAAAAAAATCAAACAAAAAGGAAACGAAACTGGGAAAGTGAAAAAATATCCTACAATTACTCCTTATAGTAATGAACATTAGCAGTCACTTCTAAAATCCATTCCATTGAAAAACAAAATGGAAACCACTGCAATGGGTTTGAGAAGAAACCTGCTCACAAAGCTGCCCCTGTAGGAGAATCCAATGCAAGGCTCACAGTTTCAGACTCACAGAACCAGAGTTTCCTAGTGAAGGTGTTACTCTTGTGGTTTTTCTTAAATCAGAGTTCTCATTCATGAAAGTTCCAACCAGTCTTCTGGAATTTGTGTCAGTTATGGATTTATTTCTTTTAGGGAGTTTATGTGGTGAGATTACCCAGATTTCTTCAAAGCAGAGATTTTTATTGATATAAGCAAGGGAGCATTTTTCAGGCTGGAGAGATTAAACCAAGAGCCAAATCTATGCAAGAGTCAAGGGAGAAAAAGGATGCTTGCCCACCCACCCACTTGCTAAGAATAAATCTTCTGATAAAGAAAAATAAACTTTCTCAGGTTCCTACTTCCTGCATCCAAGACTTAATAAACTCTTCAGTGATTCTAAAAGTTCAGGTGAAAGAATGCTTCTGATAACTTTATGCTTTATTTCAGAGTATGGAATTCACACCACTCTAAGAGTATTACCTTTATATTGTGTTGTAATTATTTCTGTGTCAAATATTTTGGGGTGTTTGTGTGCCTATTATGTCTTACCTAACTCCTCCTGAGTTTCTCTTTTCCTAAATTTATGGTTTACTGATACACTAAGACTCTAGCTCAGTTTCTACCACCCCTGATAAGGGTTTTTAAGTTAAAATTAAATAATGCGGGTTTTTTTAATCTTGACTATCCCATCCTATGACAAGGGCTAGTTTAAATAAAGAGTTTCAGTCTTTGGAAATGCAGAAACTCATACAGAAATAAATTGCTGAAGGGTGGTGAGCAATATCATGAAACATCATTGAATAACTCCATATATGTTCTTAATGGAGTATACTAGTCTTGCATCCTCATGGAAAGTGATATTTAAAAGTTGCATATTGTTCTGATTGTTATGATGTATAGATTCCCTTATGAGTCCATTGGCAGATGTTAACCATTTTTGAACACTTAGATATCCATTAGATTAAGTACAACCATCCAGTTGGATCTAAAGTTTAATTTTCAAATGAAAAATGATTTCTAATATAATTTATACAGCTTCACAATGTTTTTTCTTTGAGGACACACACAGTATTAAAAATTCTTTGTGAAGAGGACCCAAAATACATATCCTGCTCTACAAATTTGATTTTATATCAATATCAAGGGATTTTGCTGACCATAAGAATATATATCTTCACACAAAGGCAGGCCATATGGCCAAACATCACAGAGCAATTTTTCTGCTATAAATGGAACCATTCTCCACTTAAGGACTTCACAGTCCTGAAAATCCCTGGTTGTAAACCATGGTCTCATAAAGAGGCTAATGAGCAAACCCAAATGTGTAGGATAGGGAAAAATTTGTGCACTGGGGTGAGAGAGAGGCAGCCAAATGTGAAACCCTCTGCTGTGATATAAGGCAGAGGACAAACAGGCGCTTTCTACATACTAGATATTGCTAAAAGTGATGTAATAGACATCTGTATTCAAGCCCTCTCTTTCTAGTAACAAAAGTCTGATTTTCCTCATTCTCAGTTCACATGGTTTGAGTGAGACTTACACTAACCCAGCTCCAAGGATAGGCATGTGACCCAAGGTAGACCAACCAGAGTCAATGAAACTCAATTCTTAAATTTTGGTTGGAACTATTGGAAAAAAGGCATGCTATTCCACCTGAATTGTTGGCAAAATAGGACATAAATCTAGAACTACCGACAGCCATTTTATCACCATGAGGGAAAAACCTGCTCACAGTATGGAGCCAATACAGAGAAAAAAAGCCAAGGAAGTGGGGCGTGGGGTTGGGGGTGGGGGGGGACAAGGAGTGAAGGGGAGCACTTGTGTGGTGACAGACAAGAAATATGTACAACTGAAATTTCACAACTATGTAAACTATTATAAACTCAATTAAAAATAATAATAATAAAATCTAAAAAAATAAAGCCCAGAAAGATTTAACTTTATTGACATCATTTGGGTTCCTGGATCAGACCATGTCTGAAGTCCTAGGCTTTTCAGATATAAAGTAAATACATTCCTCTTTTTCTTATGCCAGTTATCGAATAAAAGGAAGTATTCTATAAGGATTAGTCTAAGATACACTCATGGTTCACATTTTTAAATATTTGAGAAGAATAAGTACTACAGTCACATAGTTCATGTTTTGATCTTAAAAGATTCTTCTGTTTGCAATAGGGAGATCCTCCAGCAAGCACCATGCTTTTGTGTTAATATCTTGTTGTTTATTTCTTAATTTGTGTATATTTCTACATTTACAGATCCATTAGTGTATTCAAGGATTTCCCCATTCATAGAGATCTCTGGTAGAGAATAAATTTCTTCATAAATAAAGAAAAATGTACGTATTGACAGAAATATTGTGCTACCCCATTCTAAACCATCATAAGTTATTTACTGAAGTAAAGGTTATAAATATTAGTAAGAAAGAAATTAAATGAAAAAACATGAGACTAGTTATCTTTTTATCCTTATCATCTAGCTCAGTACCTGGAACTTAATAATATTGTTTGAATGAATAAATGTATGAATGACTAAAGAGATGAATAAGTTAATGAAAAAAATTAATAAACCATAACCCAACATCTGACTCTTGGATTTTTCCCATATAGTATTATGTTTTTGTTGATTCAGTTTCTCCACAAGAAAAGTGTAAGGTATAAACCGCAACTTGGAATCACCACATGTTATTAGTACAAATCTGGGAAATAGACTAACACTTTTCAAATAGTCTACTCTTGTGGTTGAAGAAAATACCATGCTTTCAAGAGATTTTGCAAGTGACACAATTCTCATTGCCCGTAGAGAAGCAGTTTCCTCTTTATTCTCCTTTCCTTTTCTTTTGTTAGTAAGGTTTTTAGCAAAGGAAAATGAATGATAAAATCACATGGCCCAAGTTCCGCTTGGAACATTTCAGTAACTATGAGCTTCTAATTTATTTTGATCTTTTCACAGTCTTAGAAAATATGTAATATCCATGTGGTTTCCACAGAAATAGAATTTTCTTAGATTATTCTACAGTCTTTCATTACGAATCTCCACAATAAACTGATTGTGTAAATGCTACTATCAGCTTTTCAAAAATGAACCAACTGAGAATCAAGATGGATGACTAACCCTCACACAGCAAATGACCAGGCCTGGAGCACAAAGCACCTGGCTTCCATATTTTTATTTATTTATTTATTTTTTTGGTTAGGAAGATTGGCCCTGAGCTAACATCTGTCACCAATCTTCCTCTTTTTTTTTTTTCTCCCCAAAGCCCCAGTACATAGTTGTACATCCTAGTTATAAGTCCTTCTAGTTCTTCTCTGTGGGATGCTGCCACAGCACGGCTTGATGAGCAGTGTGTAGGTCCATACCCAGGATCCAAACTGGCAAACCCTTGGCCACTGAAGCAGAGCACACAAACCCAACAACTACGCCATCAGGCTGGCCTCCTGGCTTCCATATTTTATGAGAGCAAACAATGGTGGCTGCCATTCCAAACCACGAAGACAAGGAGCAGTGCAAAAGTCCCTCCAATAGAACAGACTTTTAGAGAACTCTCTTCCTTCTAGCCATGTCTGGGCTGATGTCAATCTGATTCTTTCCCATGCTACAACATATGTGACCAGACTCTCTCAAACACTGGCTTGCAGTCACTTTAAACTCAGTCACTAATACTAGCGCCATGAAATTGTATTCTGATTATAAACCTGTTGGAAAGATTCTATTTTCTCTACAGCATCTGACACATCTGTGGTATTTGATCAGTGCAAAATATTAACAAAGATTATCACCAGTACTTGAAAGGAAGGAAGATGTGGTCTTGTTATGTTTTTTGGTAGAACCTCCATATCTTGGAAAATATCATACTAGTTAATTCTCTCATGAAAACCTTGCCAAAGAGATTGGCATGATTTTCCTCATTGAAAACTAAAGAGACCAAAGTTACCATGTCCAAATCACAGAATTTAGAACTGAATGACACTCTAAAAATTAGCAATCGGAGCTTCCTCATTTATATCATATATCATTTTCATTCCTACTATGTGCCAAGCACTGTACTAGGAGCTGAGGCTAAAACTAGAGATACATGAAAATTGGGGCCCAGCAAGGTTACATGAGTTGTCTAAGACCACTCAGCTACTTTGAAGCAGACATGACCCAGCACTCAGGCCAGTGCCATTATTTCCACACCACATTAGCCTAAGGTACTGTAGTAAAGGCAGGAAAAGTTTCTCCTATCTGACCTACTCGATCCCACCTAACATGCTGTGGCCTTACCACTACATCTGATCTGATATGCAAAACTGATCACACTTAAAATACAGGTGTAAGGCTTTTATTCTCAAAACATATGGGTAAGGAAGGATGTCAAATATTTTCCTTGGAGACAGCAAGAGATAGTGAAACAAGGCAGACTCAAGATCAAGACGGACCTATTTGTCAGCCTTGGGAAACTCATTTACCTGCGTGGTACTTGATTTCTTTGTGTTTTTTTTTTTTAAGTGTACAACGAAATAAAAATACCTATAATACAGGAGTGTTGTGAGGTTAAAAATAATGCATGAAAAGTCCTTCACACTTAGTATGAGTTCAATAAATGGTAACTGTTATTCTTATTATTTCTTTAAATATCAAACTCCAGTTTTAGAACAGAATTGTTCTATTGTTGGAATACAAGATTTCTTTCCATTATTAGACAAGAAATGCTCCAATCAGTCTTTAAATTATTTTTTCTAATAGACTGCACTCCCAAGCTCAGTTGAAATTCCTCTAGCTGGCTTACTGGCTCATCCTTTAACTGCCTGGCCACACTTTTCACATTATAATCCAAGTGTGTAACTCTCTGGTGAAAACAACACTGCACCCACTGTCACTTCGTTTCCCATCCCCGTATTCTGCCTTTCCCCATTAACCTCTCAGGTTTTATTTTCAAGAAGATACAGCAGAAAATAACTAGGCATTTTGTAGGTAAGGCACATAGCGGGAAGAGCATAGACTTCAGAGACAGGTCAGGTTCCAATTCCAGTTCATTCTCTATGGAATTTCAAGCCAGATGGATTAACTTAGGCAAATGCTTGGTCTCTTGAGTCTCAGTGTCCTTCCTCTGTAAAATGGAGGTACAGTATATACCTCACAGTGTTGTGAGGGTTAATGAGACCATATACATGCAAAGCATCTAGCACAGAGCAAACTCTCAGGGACATAGAAACTATGTTTATTCTGAAGGGTGTTTTACCCATTCCTTCTGAGGTTAAATTGTTGGATCTTTTACTTGGATCAGTTCAAGCTATTTGATAAAGTAAATCAGCAACAGGACCTTAGTTTTGGAGCACAGACAACCTCAATACTTTGCCACATCCTACATGACCAAAAGCACCGTAACCAGCATTACTGACTTCACAGGTCTGCGGCCAACATTTTCTCACGCTCAATCTCAAGTGCCTACTTTCAAATTCTTGTTTTTAGAAACAAATTAATGTGCATTAGGTAAAGATTTATAGATACCTCACTTTCAGAAGCACAGGCCAGGTTTCAATATGAAAAATGCAAAGTGACACGCCTTCTACCATCCCTTGCAGCCGAGACATGAAGTACTCCGACCACTACAGATACAATGTTACTTTTACCAGCCGCCCAGCTCTTTTCCACCACTTTAAACAGATCCACTTTGGGGGAAGATTTTCCAAAACACTGCAGTGAATCACCTGTGCTCACCTTCTCATACCATGACGAGTACAAATGCTTATTTATTTTATTTTGCTATTTTCTAGTTTTGAGACAATGAAATTCATAGCTTTGCACTGTAACTATAAGCTCTAGCCTTATAATACTAAGAAGTAATTATTATTAATGTAAAATTAGATTTAAAAAGCGCAAGCTTTATTAGGATACAAAAGTCTTGAGTGGGACAGAATTTCAGGGTTGATCCAGCTTTGGAAGGAGTTTCACCTCCCTCTATTCTTGAAATAAAAGGGGGAAAAAACCCAGGGTCTTTTGATCAATACAAATGAAAGATTCTTTCTGTTCCCCGTTCAAAGGACAAATTCTTCCTTGGGGAAAATTCTTCACTCCTTTAAGCAAACTCTTTCTGCCGGCAAATAAACTAACAAAAACACTCCTGCCTCCTTTCCCAGGTAATCAATTTCAAAACCCCCCCGAACAAATAAGAGGAGAGCGGCACTTCGATACATAACAACTGTCTTGTGAAAGATGTAAACAGAAGAAGATGTCAGGAGGTGCCACTTTCTCCTTAGAATATTCACAGAAGATATTTTGTTTTCTTGCCTGGATGAAGCCCACTTCAGACCAAAAGGGTTGAAGTAAACCTGATTGAATAGCTTTCTGTGAATTTCTGTTGAAAGTTTTTGACAAAACATGGTGCTGGGGTTAAAACTTTAAGATCTGGAAAGGTTATTCTGGAGATCATCTACCCTGGGTAATATGGTATCTAGAGACCCGATAAGGTTAATCCAAATTATCCGGGAGATTACCCCTGAGACAGCAAACGGTTCCATAAACATCACCATTGCCATCCCAAGCAGAGAAATGATATGCTTCACTTTTGTTAGCATTTTCAAGGAGACTAAACCTGCAAATGTCAGTGAGATGAAGACTTGAGTTTATAGGCAAAGCTGTCACTGGGCCTCTGAATTATGAGGCTAGACTTTCAGTAGCCGCCAAGTTATAGGTCAATCGCTTCTAGGTCAACTTTCACCTCTTTCACAAAACCCATGATGAAATTTCAAAGGCTTTTATGTGAAGTTTTATTAACTTAGGTTAGTTTGAAAGAAAAAGATAGGCAGGGCAAAATGTGAAATTTCATTATCTTTGTCCATTGTTTTCTGCCTTTTTGCTGCAATCCTTGTAGGATCATACACGGATAATCAATTATTCTGGGCACACACTGGGATAGTAGGGTGAAAAGGCTAACAGATTCTTTTTTTTTTTTTTTTTTTAAAGATTTTATTTTTTCCTTTTTCTCCCCAAAGCCCCCCGGTACATAGTTGTGTGTTCTTCGTTGTGGGTCCTTCTAGTTGTGGCACGTGGGATGCCGCCTCAGCGTGGTCTGATGAGCAGTGCCATGTCCGCGCCCAGGATTCGAACTAACGAAACACTGGGCCGCCTGCAGCGGAGCGCACGAACTTAACCACTCGGCCACGGGGCCAGCCCCAAGGCTAACAGATTCTTAAAACATTTAGGGCATTTGCTACACAATATTCAAGAACTAAAGAACTTCTTTTTTCTTTGTACATTGTAAAAACTTTTAACCTCCAAGCTATTTAAAACTAAGTTGAAATAGTTTAATTTTTTTCAGAGTTATCATACATGTTACAAGATAACAGGGGAAAAAAATACAAATTTACAGATTATAAACTACAGTCTTTTATTACCTGGCAAATAGTAAGTGCTCAATAAATGTTTCTTGGCAAATCCTGTTCAATTTCTGTGTTAAAAACAAAGCCAAAGTGTAAGTATTAACATGTGCAAATTGTGTTATTTCCAACCCAAGTGACTGTTTATACATGCAAATAGCTGTTTGGAGAATGAAAAGTTTAAAATATAGCCAGATATGGGGACAGGAAAAGACATTACTATGTGAAAAAAAGGAATCACTATATTGGTGTAGCTTAGTGACTTTAGTCTACACTTCAGTCAATTACCTAATTCCAGCACCAATATGGGGACATCATTTATAAGACCCAAAATTATGGTTGTTCTCTCTATACTTCATCCTAAACAAGCAAAGACTGAAACAACTCATTTGTTTCTTTCCAGCTCCACTGCCATCACCCTAGTCCACGCTTCTAGCATCTCCTGGCAGGACGACTGCATTGGCTCCTAACTGATCCCTCCAAATTCTCACAGGCCGCTCTGAAGTCTGCTCAGTCTACACTGAGTGGGTTTTTCTCAGTACGCATGTCTGACTTCATCACTTTCCCTTGCTTGTAACATTTCACTAGTTCCTTCTTCAGAGACTGTCATAGAGGCCACACAGCCCTGCAGTCACAAAAGGCCACAGATTTAAAGTTTGGCCCTACCTCCAAATGAGGATATATATACAGTTACAGAGATGCAGTGCCAGGACTGAGAGAAGATGCTCATCATACAACTTTAAATTGGTGTCCCTATACCAACCCATCCCACCCATAGCATGCTTTAGACCAATGTTTTTGAAAATTCTACAATTATCCTCTGAATAGCATACTTATACTGAATTGCACTTTTATATATTGAGAGTATTAAAATTATAGCCCTAATTGTTAGCCCATATTTTTTAGCATTTCTTCTTCTTTTTTTTTAATCATATACCAGAAGCCACGGCCTAAGCTTCTCTCTCTCATCTGAGCGGTCCTTTTCCAGTGAACTTGGGATAACGCAAGTGCTTAACGTGGCCCACAAGACCCTAACTGCCTTGGCTCCCACCTAACCCTACTGCTTCATTGTTTCACCACTCTCCTCCTTGCCTCTGAAATCCGGCAACTCAGACCTTCTTTCTGCCCTTCAGACGACCCATGCTCCCTCCTGCCACAGGCCTTTGCATACACTATGCCCCTGTCTGGAATATTCTCCTTTCTTCACACCCTGACACTCTGTAGTGTTATCTCCTGCTCATCCTTCAGATCTCAGCTCAAGTGCCACTGCCTCCAGGAAGTCTTCCGTGGCCTCTCTAAGCAGACAGGTTTCTCCTAATACACCCTCTATCAGCACCATGTTCTCACCCCACTTATAATTATTCTTTTACTTACATGGTCCTTAGATTAATATCTGTCTCCCCACCAGATGAAAGTTATAAGAGAAGAAATATCTTTTCATCTGGGGAGGGGGGAGAGAGGCAATGTGTGTGTGCACATACCTTCTCTTCACCCAGCACAGTTGGCTGGCATTTATAAGAAGCTTAATAGATATTTATTTAATGAATGAATGTTCTTTTTATCATACCATGCTGCCTCTAAGAAAAATCTGAACAGATGTTAATTATAATCTGTGTTTTAAAGAGCAATTATTTCCAAAGCCTAATCTGTACTGGCCCAATTTACCTAAAACAAATGAACAAAAAACTTTTCATAAAATAGGTATTATAACAAAATATTGTGATACCAATTCAGAAAAACATCTCTTTTGCTAAAATACAAAACTCTGACCTCAGGTGCACTAATCAGCTAGGGGAAAAAAGCACCAGTGATTTAAGAGACTATATGGGGTTTTATGCCACAAACAAAATGGACTGAGCCCAAACATTCTGTCGACTCAGTTCTCCATGGCTCTTTAAGCATCTGAGTCACAGGGAGGAAAGGAGAGCCATCCATCACTGCTTCTCAGCCATCCAGACATCCTCCAATGAATCACATCAGTGGCATGCTTCGGTTCCACTCCCATCTCACTCATTCATATGGAAAGAGGCTAAAGAGAAAAGGTCTCTCTCACAGTGCAAACCATCAATCATATCATATCATTGGAATACATAAGTTAAAAAACTATATGCATAGTATAGGTGTAATATTCATGTAATTGTAATATGTATGTAATACATAGACTACAAAAATTCAACTTCCTACATAAAAATGAAAGGAACATCTAAACTACAAGAAATAAGAACAATTTGGTTATGGTCACGGGAAAACCTCCCATGCTCACAGAAAGGCCATAACAGATCAGTAGTTGAATAGCTAACATGTAGACAGTACTTACTAAGTTGTAGGCATCAGTCTAAGTACTTTTACATATTTTAACTTACTGAATTCTCACGATAGTCTATGAAATAAGTACTTTATTATCAAACTCACATTATAGATTAGGGAACTGATGCACAGCTATTAAGTAACTTACCCAAGGTCACATGACCGGTGAATGGAAGAACTAGGATGGGAAACTCTGGCTCCAGATTCTATGGTCTTACAAATATTATACTGGCTCTGAATCGTTGTTGGTCTTATTTTCCATAATCCTAAATTCATCATATTCCTCAAAAACATTCAAAATTTTAGGTTTTCTCATAGACACTACTAACTGACAACTGTTTGAAGCTGCATATATTTAATTTTCTCAGCATTAGAGCATATATTTAAGACACGGAAGAAAGGCATCCAAAGAGAGAGAAGAAAGTCGAAGTAGAGAAGGCCAGAATCAACCCCTCCAATTTGGTATCACAATCATAATCATAGTTAACATTTTTTGAGCACTGTGCTAAGTGCTTTATCAAATTGTCTCTTTTAAACCACAAAATAACACATATAGATCAATGGAACAGAATAGAGAGCCCAGAAATAAACCCACACACATGGTCAATTAATTTATGACAAAGGAGCCAAGAATATACATTAGGGAAAGGACAGTCTCTTCAATAAATCATGTTGGGAAAACTTGACAGCCACATGCAAAAGAATGAAACTGGACCATTATTTTATACCATACACAAAAATTAACTAAAATGGATCAAAGACTTGAATGTAAGACCCGAAACCATAAAACTCCTAGAAGAAAACATGGTCAGTAAGCAACTTGACATCGTCTTGGTGATGATTGTTTTGGATTTAACACCAAAAGCAAAGGCAACAAAAGCAAAAGTAAACAAGTGGGATTTTATCAGACTAAAAAGCTTTTGCACGGCAAAGGAAACCATCAACAAAATGAAAAGGCAATCTACCGAATGGGGGAAAATATTTGCAAATCATACATCTGACAAGGGGTTAATATCCAAAATACATAAAGAACTCATACCACTCAACAGCAAAAAAACAATTTGATTAAAAAATGGGCAGAAGATCTGAGTAGACATTTTTCCAAAGAAGATATACAGATAGCAAAAGGAAAATGAAAATGTGCTCAGCATCACTAATCATCAGGGAAATGCAAATCAAAACCACAATGAGATATCACCTCACATCTGTTAGAATAGCTATTATTAAAAAAGACAAGAAATAACAAATGTTGGAGAGGATGTGGAGAAAAGGGAACCCTCGTGCACTGTAAGTTGGAATGGAAATTTGTGCAGCCACTATGGAAAACAGTATGGAGATTCCTCAAAAAATTAAAAATAGAACTATCACATGATCCAGCAATTCCACTTCTGGGAAGTTACCCAAAGAAAATGAAAGCACTAATTTGAAAAGGTATCTGCACCCTCACATTCATTGAAGCATTATTTACAATAGCCAAGACATGGTAGCAACCTAAGCGTCCTTCGATAGATGAACAGGTAAAGAAAATGTGGTACATTTATTTAGTGGAATATTATTCAGCCCAAAAAAGAACGAAATCTTGCCATTGCAATAACGTGGATGGAACTTGAGGGCATTATGCTAAGTGAAATAAGTCAGAGAAAGACAAATACCATGATCTCACTTATACGTGGAATCTAAAAATCAAACAAACAAAAAAACGAGCTCATAGACACAGAGAACAGACTAGTGGTTGCCAGAGGCAGGGGGTAGGAGGTGGGTGAAATGGGTAAAGAGGGTTAAAAAGTACAAATTTCCAGCTATACAATAAATAAGTTATGTGGATGTAATGTACAGCATGGTGACTACAGTTAGTAATACTGTATGTATGCTTGAAGGTTGCTAAGAGTAAATCTTAAAAGCTTTTATCACAAGGAACAAAAAATTTCTAACAATGTATGGTGATGGATGTTAGCTAGACATGTGGATCATTTCACAATATATACAAATATCAAATCATTACGTTGTGTACTGGAAACTAATATAACGTTATATGTCAACCGAATCTAAATAAAATAAATAAATAAACCACACAGTAGCCCTATGAGGTCACACTACACTAGTAGTGTACACTAGTATACTAGTACACTAGTTCCATTTTGTAGTTGAAGAAACCTGGGGCTCAGAGTAGTTGAGCAGTTTTCACAAGGTCATACAAAGTCCAGAACCCATAAAAAAAGAATTATTTTCTCTTCTGAAGTTCTAGATTCTGCCAAGCCCCCAAAACTCAAGTAAGACATTTACACACGAGCAGGAGAAAAAGGGTGAAAACAAAGCTGAGTTATGAGGGCGAGGGGGCTAGATTAAGTAACTAATTGCCAAGAGAATGCCTATGCAAGAGGAGGACAGGGAGGAGGAAATTTTAATTACCAGTTCATATAGAAAAGGAAATATGGTAAACGAAGTTTAGAGAAGGTTTGTTAGGGCAACTTTTAAAGAAGCTAAAGATATGACAGAAAAATTCAAATGACAAATATTTGTGGAACAAAAAAGGGATATAGCAATACAAATAGTGATAAAATAATAATAGAAATAATTAAGATAGTTTCTATAAGTATCAGACATTATTCCAAGGACTTTATATTTATCAGCTCATTTAATCCTCAAAATCATTCTGAAAGATACTATTACTATTCATGTTTTACAGATGAGGAAACTAAGGAACACAGAGTTTAGGTAACTTAACCAGAGTCATACAAGCAGCACCTTAGGCAATTTAAGCCAGAACCCATGCTATAACTACTTTTAAGATATTCACAGTGGAAGCCCTTTTATCTGTTGTATTAGGTGTATGTGTGACTTTATATGCCAAATCCAGGTTATCTACAATCATTTTCATTGTGCTTTTTTTAAAACAGTATTTTAAGTCTGCATATTTCTTTTTTGAAGAAGAGATTATACTGATTTTCTGTTAAGGTATATTTTAATATGAAACTTAAAAGAAACTAGTGAAGAATAAATAGCAAACCATGGGCACGCATCCTAACTTTAATGATAGTTAAAATCCCTGTTGTTTATTTTAATCCATTATTTCTCAGTTCTCCCTTCTTCTCTCTTCCTTCTGTTCTTCTTTAGTCCAAATGTCATTGGGTAGACCCCATTAGGACTGTAACGATGACCTGCAGGAGGATGACATCAGATCTGGGGAGAAAAGACAGCCTAAGTAGCTCAGTAATGGTGCCCTTTGAAGATGGTATTGAAAGCAGGTGGCAGATGCAGCCTGGTTGAAGCTGGCAATGACAGCCCAGGTGAAGATGGTATTGGAAGAGGGAAGCAGGGACAGTCTGACAAGATCAGTATTTGACCACATACAAAGGATTGAGCAAAGGAGTAAATATATTGATGATAATGGGAGCCAAATTTCTCATTAACTGAGAAGAACTCTATGGTACTCTATGGTATTGGACTGGAATTGAAGTTATCAATGTGAACTCATAGTTTGAGCATATACAAATACAAATATAAAGGGATGTGCGTACTTATGTGTATTTCTTAGCTCCAGCCAGGGAACAACAACATTCCAATAGCAGTGAGCACACCTAGCGCCCAGATCTTGGTTTCTAAATTCCACTTTACACTAAAAGGAACTAGGACTTCTTGGAGAAGTGGCTGAATTCAGAGCTGGGCAAGGAAAGCACAAGATGAACCTGGAACATCTTTTGGTGCCAGAAGGTAAGGAAATACTAAAAGAATGATGGAAACATGTCAAAAGGACACAGAAGCCAGCTTGAAGGGGTGCCTTAAGGCCAAATCTGGGTCAATTTGAACATCAAAACAATAATGTCAATAACAGATTATAAACTACTGAATAAAATAGGAATCCATGAGTCTCCACTGATATAAATAAACAAATTAAAAAATGGGGAAAAAAGGAATCTCTGCTTATAGTGTAAAACCAGCTAATAAATGTAGAAGAAATGATGGAATTAGAAAAAACACCACTTAAAAACCATCATAGTAATAATTAATTCAAGCATGATACATCAACAGATGTTAAAACTAGTGGGTGAAAACGAGGTAAGGAACAGGTATTTAAATAGTTTCAAAGTATTTCCACACAAAACACTTAATTACAAAGAAAAGAAAAGCAACTCTACAGTGGAGACTCATGGGAGACACTATGGTAATCAAGTGATGAGAGTTTATGCCACCAGGGGACAAATCGACATCATGTGCCATCAATTTGGAATACAAGGATAAAACACATCATCACATCCATAATATTTTTGCCAAAAACTGCATAACCTCAACACGAGGAAACATTTGAAATACTGAAATTTGAGAGCCTTCTACAAAGTGACTATTTGTGACCTTAAAATATGTCAAGGATATGAAACTCAAAGGAAGACTGAAGGGCTGTTCCAGATTGAAAGGACCTAGACAGACATGACAACTGGCTGTGGAGTATGATCCTGGATCCTTATGCTATAAAAGACATCAGTTGGGCAACTGGTGAAACCTGAATGGGGTCTCCAGGTGGAGAGCACAGGAGATTTTTGCGCTGTTCTTGCAATTATTCTGTAAGCTTGACCTTATTGCCAGATAAGCTGTTTCTTAAAATCTCAAATAGTTGAAGAAATAATGTTGAATATGACACAGCATTAAACCAAAATTGTGATTCATACATTAACCGGAAAGTTCATGGAAATCTGATGAACTATTTTTTATTGAAGTAAGTACTTAAATAGGCAGAAATATTTGTTTTCAATTATATTCTTATTAAAAGCTGAGAAATCACCCAATCCATCCTTTATACAGTTAGCAACTGAGACCTGGAAAATAGAGAAAGATTGAATACCGCGATTTTATCAGACTTACAGAATACTATTCATAGATAACATTTTTTTAAAATATGAGGTTATTCTCTTATTTTTCAAAATTATGAAAGCAAAAGCCTGTTTTTGACAGTTCAAATAATGCCTCAAGCAATTTTTGTAAAGGGTAGACATAAAGATACACATTTTTCAATTACTGACCTACCCAAAACTCTGTGAATTGAGACTCAAAATTTTTTACTTACATAAAAGGCATTAATTAAACTTTCATTAGAAATGACTATTCTTTTACCACTTTGTTTCTCAAATTTCCCAGGGACTAAAAGAGCCTATAGATCGACTTAATAACGGATTTAAGGTACAAATGAGTTCCAGAGATACTGTAGTAAACATTGTGAATTTCTCCTTAACCTTCATTCCAGTCCCAATGACTACTCTTAGTCAAGCATACTAATTCCTATCTCCTTGCCGGTAGTTTGCTCAAGGAAGTATAGCCCTCTTGGGGGTTTTGGGGTACACAAGTGAGTCTTTTCTCCTGGATGATGCTGAACTGCTAGAAGCCATATTATGGTCATAAGAAGGAGCCTA
The DNA here is from genome assembly GCF_037783145.1 of Equus przewalskii. NCBI lineage: Eukaryota > Metazoa > Chordata > Mammalia > Perissodactyla > Equidae > Equus > Equus przewalskii. The sequence continues at coordinate 15,144,863 of NC_091838.1, forward strand.
AGGATGCAGCTAAAGCTAGGAAGGACAAAGTGGAGACAGAAGAATCTCAGAGTCCAATAACATTGTTTATCCACTGAATTAACCAACCTTGCAGACTGCTTTACTCAGGATTTTCTATTACAGAAAACAACAAATGTCCTTATTATTTAAACCAGTTTGACATGGCTTTTCTGTTGTAGCCAAAAATATCTTGATACATATACATCAATGAAAAAAGTATAAGATCAGAGAAATTTTCCTACAAAGAGAATGTCTTAAAATATGCATAAAGGCAAAATAAAATATCAGTCATAGGCCTCAAATTACTTAAGAATTTCTATATCTCAACCACTTTCTGGAAGGTTATGGTGCCGTGCTGGTGGAGTTTATAAGCAAAAGAGTACAAGTTACCACAGAAGCCCACCCCCGGCCCAGTCCACCGAGGATAACAGAGGAATACGAAGAGAGCTAAACCAACCAACCAAATTCAAAACTACAGCTTTTCTGTTGTGGAGAAAGCTCCACATTTCTTATTTAAATAAAACAGCAACAACATATTCTGCCTCACGATTTGCTCACAAATTCCTGTAATTCAATGTTTACATCCCAAAACATGGGTTAGCCAAGCCCAGGAGACCACAGAGGTGAGTACAGCAAACAGCCCCAAGAAGGTCGCTGTGGAGAGCAGGCAGCAGAAGTTGCTTCTTAAAAACGTCTGTCCCTAATACCAAACTCAGGGACCATGTTCAAAGCACCCACCCCCGTAGCGTAGTGGTGCTTGACCTTTTAGGATGGTGTATGCAAAATGCTGACTTGGAGAACTGTCAGATGGAATGGAGAGATGAGATAATAGCTGAGAGAGAATGTTAAATGGGTTCCTACCAACCAAAGCGATCAGGTTTCTCTGAAATGGCATGTGACTTCACCGGGGTATCAATTTACTTAGGTACTTGCCGTTCGTCTGGAAGGAGATTCCATGTTGGGGGATTGCCATCTGCTGGTGGCTCTCTTCTTGGGGACAGATAGCTTTGAAATTTAGAGACTGCTTTACCCCAGAGTACGCACAACCATTCAGCAAGTGGTAGTTTCTTTTTCATTGTTAAAATTAGACTGTTTTCTCTGTTGATCGGACAGATAGAAACTTCCTCCTCCTGAGAAAGTTGAGCAAGGTATCTCAAAAAGCAAATAAAAGAGAAAAAAAAAGTAGATGACAAATGCATTTTGCAAGAATATCAGCTTTTGTCCAAGAGGTATACTAAAATCCTGCATAGAAAATTGTCTTCATGTTTAAGCAAATATTAATAAATTTTTATAAAAGGGATGGTGACTCCTATGCTTGGGAAAAGTAGGCAGAAATGTAGTGCATTTGTTTATCTGAGCACACATTTAAAGACTAAGTCTTAAAATCTCCTGAGAGCCCTAATTTCTTGGGGAATATATTTTCCATGTGGTATATAAAAAGAAAAGAGAAAGAAACACTGGCTTCCAAGCACAAAGCTGAGATTTGGCCTTCAAAAAAGAGGTTAAAATTCCCCTTTTAAGTGAAATTCCTTGGAAGCGTACTGCTTTATATTGTAGGTACCGTTGTGCAGGCCAAATTCGGTCCTTCAGGACACAGTGTGGGTTTTAGACTATGAAATTTCCCTCATTATCTGCCCAGTATATCTTCAAGTCACATGAGTGTAATAAATATGGAATTAGGTTATATAATTTCACCCACATTTCATTCTTCAGAGCAACACTCTGCTCTTTAAGAACATTGTAGGACCTCTATATCAGGAAACAGCCCCTCAGAGTAAACCAGCTTGTGCCATTTTCTTTAATGTACAGTAACAGAAGGTACAAAAATTAAAATAAAAGATACGCAGCCTTAAAAAGGAAGGAAATCCTGTCACATGCTAGCTACAACATGAACGAACTTCGAGGACACTATGCTAAGTGAAATAAGACAGTTACAAAAAGACAAATACTATATGAATCCACTTACGCAAGGTACCTAAAGCTGTCAAATTCACAGAAATAGAAAGTAGAAAGGTGGTTGCCAAGGGCTTGGGGGTAAGAGAAATTAGTGTTTAATGGGTAGAGAGTTTCAGTTTTGCAAGATGAAAAAGTTCTGGAGATCTGCTTCACGATGACGTGAACATACTTAACACTACTGAGCTGTACACTTAAAACGATTAAGACAGTAAATCTTATGTTGTACGTTTTATCACAAAAAAAAAAGGGTAAGCAAAAATATTAGAGGCTGAAACCATGATCTGTAGGTGAAGATTAAGGGATTGGCTATCACAGTATTTAGTCTAGCAACAAGCAGTATCCAAAGTTGCTTAATCACATGATTTGAAAATGCCTGATAAGGAGCAAACCCTTGACCTGTTTTCTCTGCCTTTGCAGAGTACTTAATGATGAAACAAACTAAAACCACAGAGCAGCAGCAGGATGTAGTGGAAAGAACAATTAAACCTCGGGTCCGAAACTCTGCTCTTTCTAACTCTGTGACCTTGGACAGATTAAGTGTCAGAGAGAGAACATCATATCTTTGAGGGAACATGGACTTCCTGTGACTGCTTTTGACTCCCAGTTTTGTTTTGTTTTTGTTCACTGAATATATGAATGTGGGCCAATCACTTAACATCCCTGAGCCTCAGTTTTCTCATTTGTAACCTAGGGATAATGGTGCCCATCTGACAGCATTGCTGTGAGGCTATGAAATGGAACTAACAATGACAGGAGTGTGCTTAACAGAATGCCTGACACACAGTAGGTATTCAGTAAGTACTCATTCCCTGAGTCTTCTGCAGTCTGCTTCCTTGTCTGTAAAATGAAGGGTAATGACACCTACCCAGCAAAATAACATCATAAAATACCTGATACATACCCCTCCTTGCCTTCTCTGAGCTCCAACTTCGCCATCTATAAAATGGGTGCAATAATACTTACTGCATAGGTGGGTTGTGAGAATAAAGAGAGATAATAAATGTATAATTGTTCTGCACTGGATATAGCACATAGTAAGTACTCAACAGATCTATTCTCATCATTATTACTTTTATTTAGAAATATATTCAACAACAATCTCCTGAAAAATATTAACTATATTCACGCCTGGTGCTAGATCAGCTGGCCTTTTCAGCGGTCTTTAAGTGCTCTCTAAAGGAACAAAAATTTTTGTAGTAGCAAACAACTGAACTTCGGTCTCAGCAATGATATACAGGGAGATTTCAAGGCCTAACTAGGAAGGTGCTTTTTCAGTCATAGTGAAGGATCATGGACATGTAAACAAGGGATACTGGCTAAAGACCTCAAGACATTTCATTCAACATCAAGATTAATTGATAACTGTTTTCACCATCCTTACATGATCTGCTTCTAATTAGTTCAGTGTCGAAACAGAGAAACAGAGACAGGGGATGTGCATCCTCCGTGGCCTGCTCGGTGACCCTGAGAGAACACTGCTTCTCTCTCAAATTAGAGGATGCACTGAAATCCAAGGGTAACAATAATTCAGTAGGTGTTCTCAGTTGAGACCAGCACAGCCAGGACTTGACTAATTGTGAAGGTTGTGGTTTGTTTCTCTTGCTCCATTCCCCCGATTTCAGCCTTATCTTTTGAGCCCTTTTGCCATGGCTGGGGCTCACTGACCTGCTCCCAGGGCCGCCTTCTGTTCTATATCCCACTTCCAAAAGGTCTCTAGGTCCTCTGTCGCATCTCTTCAGCTCACTGCTCTGTACACTGATAATCTGACAGACAAATCCACAGTGGTGTGACAGCATGTGTTTACAGGGCTTCCTGCTCCAAGTTTCTCATTCATATTCTTACACAGCCTTGTTGGGAGCTGTTTCTTAACCCCAACAATCTGTAGTAAATCATTTATCCACCAAACATTTACCAGCACTTGCTATTTTCTGTGTATTATGCGTGGTACTAACATTATATACATGAGTGAGATGTGGGCTCTGATTCAAGAAGACCAGAGTTTAGAGGAGGAAACAAATACGTGTGCAAATAATTGCAATACAATTAAATAAGTGGTCTTAGAGGTACGCACAAGAAGCTATAATAGGAGGTAATTGCGGCATAGAGAGGTTAAGTAACCTGTTGCAGGCCACACAGCTATGAGTGGCAGAATCAAGATTTGAACCCAGGTATTCAGGCCTCAGAGCCTGTGGTCTTAACCACTGTATAGTAGCGGGAATAGTCTCTAAGGAGGCCTATTATTTTGAAATAAAAATCACAAAGTAATTTGGAAAATGTACCTGATCAACTTCATAAAATAAAACCTAAAATAATACATTGAACCAGGAGGGGAAAAACATGACACATATTAAGAGATCAATTTGTCTTCACAGCTGTATCCCCATTGCCTAGCACAGTGCCTGACATATTGTAGGCAACCAAGAAATATTTGTTTCTAAAAAATGAAAAAATATTTATAAAACTAAGTGTACATTTACCTATAACCCAGAAATTCCACACCTAGATATTTACCAAAGAGATACAAAAACATAGGTTCATAAAAAATACTAGTACATGGGCCAGCCCCATGGCCTAGTGGTTAAGTTCAGCATTCTCCACTTTAGTGACCCAGGTTTGCTTCCCAGGCAAGGACCTAGACCACTCATTGCTGGCCATGCTGTGGTGGTGACCCACATACAAAACAGAGGAAGACTGGCATAGATGTTAGCTCAGGGTGACTCTTCCTCAGGAAAAAAAAAACTAGTACAAAAATGTTTATAGCAACTTTATTTGTAATAACTAATAACTAGAAACAATCCAAATATCTATCAATAGGAGAACGGATTTTAAAAAAACTTATGGTGTATTTATACAATGGAATACCAGTCAGAAATATAAGGAACAGATGGCCAATGCAGGCAACACCACTGATGAATCTCAAAAATAGTATGCTGAGTAAAAGAAGCCAGTCACAAAAAATACATAATGCATTTGCATTTATATGAAGTTCTGCAACAGGCAAACTAATCTGATGTGGGGGAAAAAAATGAACAGTGGTTACCTCTGAGTCGAGGACAGGGATTGGCTGGGAAGGAACAGGAGGGAAACTTCAAGGATGATGGTAATGTTCAACAGATGAGCGTTTAGGTTACACAGGTGTATTCATTTGTCAAAATTCAGCAAATGTTCACTTAAGATTTTGGCATTTTTGTGTGAAATTTTACCTAGAAAAACTAAACAAATATTGAACTCTCCTTACATATTATACATGCTGAAGTGGTTAAGGAGAGCATACTGATGTCTGCCATTTGCTTTAAAATGTACCAAAAAATAAGATGGATAGAGAGATGGATAGATACGCGATAGGACAAATACAGCAAAATGGTTAATGGTAGAATCTGTGTGGTGGGTATATGGGTATTCACTGTAAAATTTTCAACTTTCCTGTTCATTTAAAAATTTCCATAATAAAATGTTTTCTTTAAATGAGTGAACAGACTAGAACAGAATGAAACAAAATAAACTAACATATTAGAGCTGGAAAGAATCTTTCAGATCATCTATTCTAAAGTTACATCTAATGCAGGAATCTCCTCTACAACCTCCCAAAACCAGTGGACTGTGTCAGCCTCAGTTTATACATGTACAGTGGCCAGAAGCTCACTGAGCTCCAGGGTAGACAACTGCATCTTGGAACATGGCTAAACTTACGTTCAGACTATCCTTAAGCAGGGAATGCAGAAGGGACAGCATGATTTTATGTAAGAAATACAGTCCAAGGAACTAGAAACCTGAGACTTGGTGTGATACCTCTCCTCTTCCCAGATCCTTACTCCACTGGCTGACTACTTGTTTGCCCACGGTCAATTTAATTAACCTACTTGACCTACAGGTATTTGTAGTCATTCATTCATTCATTCAATAAATAATTATTGAGCCCACACTGTATTTCTTAAAATCTTAATACCCAAATGCTTGAAGGCAAAGAGGTAAACTGGATGATGCTGAGACTGATGTCTACTCTAAGGCCTATGGTTCTGGGTGAAGAATTCACCAATTGGTCTGTTTCATATATCTAACAATTGAAAAAGGAAAGACAACTCACTTGTTTCTTAATGGAAGGGACTTTAGTTGAATTACATATAACTGTCTTGTATCTTTTTCCTTTGAAAATAAAAACTAGCTTACACATTTAAATCTCTCATATAAATACCTTTATAAATCCTGTATAAAGGATTTTTCTAAAAGATCATCTTTGAGTTGCCACTCTCGATCAGAAGAAGCAAGCCTCTTCCTTATTAGACCATAGCTCCTCCTCGTGGTTGACAGATGTAAGACCCTTAAATTCCAACCACGGAAACAGTTTTTAAAAACAAAGTACGATTTTGTCTTTACTCCATTGCCCTAGATTCTCACTCATTAATTGATCAACCAACCCAGCTCAATGAGTGGGACTTGGGAGAGAATCCAAAGTACGATTTTCAGACTCAGGATCTTTCTTGAATCTGTGGTGGTTTAAATAGCATATATGTTTTAGCTACTCAAATCTAGTTCTAAACAATAAATTTGCTGTTTTTGCTTTGAACTATGGTAAATCCAAACTATAGCATGGTAAATTACAGACTCTGCTTTATTGTGTAACAGGTCCTATCCTACTCAACATAATTCTTATCAATGGCTTAAATGAATATATAGAAGGATTTCTTATCAAATTTATGAATAACACTAAGATGGAAGGTGAGTTAAAATACGGTGACCAAATTACAATCCAAAAAACATTTTGACAAGCTGAAAAATTAGATGAAGCTAACGAGATAGATGTTTAAGTGAAAAATCTACCTCAAAAATTTAAACAGGAAATGTATTTACCAAAATGTAATTTAGACAAAAAATATAAGGTCTTGCATTAAAATTTTTCGGAAAATGAACTGCAACAGGATAGGAAAATCATAAATTAACAGCAGCACATTAAAAATTAACAGTGTGAGTTATTCAGGAGCTAATGTGAATTTGGACTATATTAAAATAAATAGAAATAGCCTAAATGTCCATCAGCAGAGAAAGGATAAATGTGGGTATAGTTATTGCAATAGAATACAACGTAGCAGTGAAAATGAATGAAGTAAAGCTTTACATATCAACATAGTCCAATCTCACAAACCTAACAGTGAATTGCAGAAGAATATATACATATGAACATTTTTATAAAGGTTCAGAAATTTTAATGCAAAATGATACTATACATTGCTTAGAAATACATAAGTGTATAATAAAAAAAAAGAGAGACAGGGGCCAGCCCTGTGGCCGAGTGGTTAAGTTCGCACGCTCTGCTGCAGGCGGCCCAGTGTTTTATCAGTTCGAATCCTGGGCGCGGACATGGTACTGCTCATCAAGCCACGCTGAGGTGGCGTCCCACAACTAGAAGGACCCACAACTAAGAATATACAACTATGTACTGGGGGGCTTTGGGGAGAAAAAGGAAAAAGTAAAATCTTAAAAAAAAAAAAAAAGTATTAAAAAAAAAAGAGAGAGACAGAGAGAAATACATGATTACTTTGGGGAAGCGAGTGCACTTGGGAGAGAGTTTGGACTATAATCTGGTAATACACCATTATCTTTAATCTGGTGGTGGGACTATGGATACTCACTGCATTATTCTTTATATCTTTTTGTGTGTCTTAAGTATTATATGATATTTCTTATATTTTAGATTATATTTAGAGAAAGAAGATAATTAAAAGTCCTCTGCTTTACACTAATGAGACCATATATTGACTTCTATGTTCTTTTGGGGGACACTAAGCATTCAAAAAGATATGAAAAAAGGACATACAGTGACAGGCAAGGGCACTGAGAAGGAATTCAAATCAATGTCTTAGTAAAAACAGTTTTTAAAAAATTGTTGTATTTTGTAAAATGTAGATCCTAGGGCCTAGCCCCAGATATTCTGACATAACTGGTCTGAGGTAGCCCCTGGACATCAGGATTTTCTAAAACTCCCCAGCTGTTTCTAACGCACAGCTGGAGTTGAGAACAGCGGGCTAGAGGTTGGGGGCTCTACCTTGTACAAGACACTTCACGTTTCTTAACGATTTTTTCTACTATCTAACAAGTCTCAAACCTCAGAGAGTAACATCTGCATATATTTTACCCTTCATTTCTGGCTTAAAACGTTTTTGGAGAATAATATGTCCTGTATAATACTAAATTCAAGAGTTACTGAGGATGTGACATAAATCTCAAAACTAATAGATAGACAATAAGTTCCACGCGGGCGAGGACCATGTCTCTCTCGGTCATTCTATGACACTGTTACTTGCTTATTCACCTGAATTCCATGAAAATTATAGAGGACAATTGCTTTAAATCATGATTCTGAGAAATATCACTGACTTGAATTGTTTAATTTCTAAGTGTTCTCTCTACCATCTCTAGACGGAGGTAAGCTCATTATTCCAGGGAGGGAATTCTTCCATTGATTAGCTAAACCTCTCCCCTGGATCTATAAAAGCTTCAGGGAAATTATACATAGGTCCTTGAAAGAAAACATGACTAACCAATGAGAAAATTTTTATGCATTATTGCAAAAGGATTAATAGTATCATTCTGGGGTTAGAATGGATTTTACTCATTCGCTCATTCATTCATTCATTTGAGAAATATCTATTGAGAAAACTCTAAGTGCCAGGCCCTGAGCTACGCACTGGGGATCTAGCAGTGAAAAGACAGACATTGGTTTCCCCCCAGGGGGCTTACATTCTGGTAGAGGAGACGGACAATAAACAAGTAAATAATTACAGAGCGTGGTAAGTGCTGTTAGGGGTTTGTGTAGCAGTTCCACTGCTTACCAGTTCTGTGGCCTTGAGCATGTTAGCAACCTCTCTAAATCTCATTTATAATACAGAGATAATGGAGTTGTTTTGAGGATTAAATGAGTTAACTGTCTGGCACACAGTAACACTTGGTAGAAGTTAACTAGTAATATTAATAAAAATATTCCAGTGATTACACAGCATTCCAAGTTTATACATATACATATTTTTTTTGCATTAAAAACTCTGCTACAGCTAGACTTCCTTTCAGCTCATTCTCTCCTCAGCAGAATTCTTTTTTAATATTAATCCTGTAAGTAAAGACTTCCCCCCATCAATCATCTTTTGTCTAAGTTGTGGAATTCAGTTCCTTTCATCTTTTTCTACAAATCTTTTCTTCCACTCTAAGAGCTATTCGTGTCGATCTTTGCCAAGTACTTTCCATTTCTCTTTTCTTTTACTTTTCTCCAAAAGAGAAAAAAATTCAATGCCTAGTTCCCATGAATCCCCAGACCCAGTTGTTTGTGGAAATTTGAAGACCAAGAGGGTTTGAGAACTGTAGGTCAGTATGCCCTCATCGAGTCTGGAACAATAATGCAAATGTGATACTCTATAAGAATGAGCTCACAGAAGAGCAGGGCAATGTATTCATTTATAGAAAGGAAATTGCACTCAGGATACCTGCTTTCTAGATCAGTGAATAGATGGCTATCAAGCTAAAGTAAACCTCTTAAAAGTTAATTTTTATGTGCAAGTCAAGCTGTGCAGAATGACCCTGAAATGGAATTAGGTTTATGGGATGGGAACCAAGAAGTGCATTTACAGCTGCTCAGACACATAAGAAAAACCGCTTCCAGGATCATAACAGGTGAAAAGAATTTCAGTCACCCCTGCCAGGGAGGCAGGAGGATACAGCAGGGAAATACCTGGGTTTTCAGAATGGCACTAATATTTACTAGCTGTGAGGCGGCGGGCAAGTTAGGTAACCTGTCTAAGTTTGTTCATTATCAGAAAAATGGAAAAGATAATAATAATATCTACCTTCTACACTACTTTGATTAACAGAGGTAATAACTATGTAAAGCATCCTGGGTCTAAACATCTATGAGAGCCGACCATAGGTCTCATCTTTGGAAAGAAAGGGAAAGAAGTATGACTGACTTGGCAAAAATCAGCACAAACTGCTACAGGAGTAAAAATGCAGAGCCTTACCTAAAGATGAATTAAAAAAAGAAAAGAAAAAAAGGAGAGTTTATAACATGGAGATAAGAAGAACGAAAAGTCTTTACTAATAGGATATTATACAGTTCCTGCTATAAAGGGAAAATAAAAAGGAATTAAAGGTAATATAATCAAAGGAGAGTCTCAAATGTAAACATTTTTAACATACATACTAGCTCAACAAAAATATGACAAAGGACTAATATCCTTAATAAACAAAGCCTTCATAAAATAGATGAGCCAAACAATAAGACCTCAAAGAAAAATAGGACAAGGACCTTTTACAAATAAATAAATAAATTCATTTTAAAAATCAACCTATTTAATTATCAAGGAAATGGAAATTAAAGCCATAGTGTGGTATCACATTTGAGCATTACTTAGCAAAGATGCAAAATTATAAATAATAACGCATTAGTACAGGTGAAATGAGAACTTTCACAGGTACTTTGGGAACATAAATTAGTAGAATCTTTTTGGAGAAACAGTTCAATAATGCATACGAAGAGGTTTAAAAATAATTAAATCCTTGGTCCAAAAGTTCTACTTCCTAACCCAGAGCTAGATCCTAAGGACCCCCAGAAGTTTATGGAAATTAAAGGATGCAATAACACACAACAGCAACAATAAGAGTTGTAGCCAACACTTATTTAGCACTCATTGTTTTAAGTGCCTTACTTGTGTTCTCCTGTTTAATTTGTACAGAGCCCTATTATTTTCTTTATCCCAAATAAGAAATTGAAGCAGAGAAAGATTAAGTAATTTACAAAAGATCACACATTTGGTAAGTAGAGGAGGTAGGATTTAGTTCACTCTTGGACAATAAATTCCACTATTTTTATTTAAAAGATAAAACACAGCACAAGCATTTGTGACTATAAACGCCAAAGAAATATCATATGTGCCACTTACTTTGTTGGTAAAAGCTATTGTGGATTTCAATAGGACAATTTCCCTTTCTTGGAGGAAAACAGATTGAATTTCTTTGGCAATGAAAGCAGTTTAATTCTCCTAAAAGGTGGTAACTGAAAATTGTAGAAGTAACAGGTAGAGATGGAAAAATTAAAGCATGTAAAAAATCTTTGAGTGGGAACTTGGACTTTATTAAGACTCTTAATGACCCAATACGTAATATAATTAGGGATAATTTAACCTTCAAGGTCATTATTTACTGTATTCTCCTAAGCACCATTTTCCCCCCACCAGTGCTTCTTATACATTAAACCGAATGGTTAGGTATTCAACCCATAGCCCCCACCTAAACCTTGGAAGCTCTTGTTCCTTTCTCCATATGGTATCCCCACTTCTCGCTTTCTCCTTATGTAATCATAAGCTACAGAAGGGAGACCAATCATATGTTATTACTGTGAACTAAGGGATGTATGAATTGTTAATTTCACATTAAATCATACATCTAAAATCCCAGTTTACTTGGAATTTACCTTTTATTCATTGAAAAGTTTTCGTTAACCTTCATCTTTAAAGATGGAAGACTCCTCCACAAAGCAAACAACGTGCTGTGTGAAATCCTTGAAAGGGTACCAAACTCGGTCAATTCTTCCAAAACTTGCCACGGAGTGAAGGAAAAATGCCAACAGCAAAGTTGAAACAAAATGCTGACTTTGTTCAGCCAATTGCTCCCACCTCACATATTATAAAGTGTCTTACATGATGTCTGCGCTCACATTTTATGACATTGTTAATAAGGAAATTCTTGTACAAAAAGCATTATAAAAGCACAAAGTAATTTTATTTATAAATAAGTTGATCACTGGATTTATAAAAAATATTAAAAAGGGATCACAGAATTTGACATTTTAATAGATATCTACTGTGATAAAAATGGAAAGTCCAGTTTAAATTCCAGATTAACTATGAATTAAGCAATTTTTATTTTACTTGCTTAAAACCTTTCCTTTCTTGGTATATTTCCATATACATTAACAATTTGAAAATGCCCTCCTTTTTCTCTAGTAAATACATTAACAAGCAGTGCTGACATTTCTTTGGACTTGACTTAAACTGTCAGAGATTTTTGGCATTTTGCAAAAATACTAATTGTAGTGTGTGTGGATGCCAAGGGATGAACTTCTTTGCATTAAAAGAAATATCTGTGACTGCTAAAGTGACATGTAAAAATACGCTACAGCCTAGACAAAAGGCCTGAAGAATATTTCCTGAGTCTGACAATGCAACTAATGTTTTTTTCAACACCACAAGCTTTCCAAACTTCCCCTTTACTCTGTTAATTAAATGAGGTACCATGTGTAAAATGCTGATACACAATAGTCTCGGATATTAGTTCTCTTCTCTCTACATGTCTGGAGGCAGGGTGAAGGGCAGGCTGGAAGTTAAAAAGAGCACTGGATAGTCTTGGGTCTTAATTTTTGGTAACCACATTCACATCCAGGCTTGACTGACATTTGTTTGTGTCCAACTGCTTTTCTTTCCTTGCTATCAGTTTTCCAAGAATTAAATTTTATAACTGTTTATGAAAATAAACACAAATGATATATGTGCATATACACATATATGTGTGTGTATGTATATATAGTTTTTAATCATGGAATAAATATTCCATCAAAGAGACTTTTACGTTCCACAGAGGCAGTTCTCAAATGACTTTCGTGGTATCATGTTAAAAACCAGAACACAGTCCATTTTTACAGTAGATTTACTCAATCACAGTTACTAATCAGATTAGCACTGCTTTTATGTCCAACAAATTTTAAAAGTTGGGGGATCATTAGAGAAGCTACATATTATGAGCCTCATAGCCTACACTGCATTTCACGTGTTAATCTTCTTTTTTAAAAAATGGTCTTCAAAAAATAGCTTGAAGGAACTCTTTTTCTTTTTAAACTACACTTAGAATAGAATAAAAATGCATCATTACAAATTTATTCATTTTTAATGTTATAACGTGAGCATTTTTGTTTTAAAAGAAGTTAATCTTTTATTTACATCAACATATTTAACAGCTAAGCTCCATTTCTACATACACAATATTTGAGACTAGTACAGCAAATGTTACCCAAAGAGTTTCTCAAATTAGCTGTAAGAGAAAAAGATCTTCTAAACATGGGCAATGGAAACCCTACAAAATCAGCCAGCCTGAGCTATTACAATTCTTAAAGGAAGTAACATAAATCAATATAAAAGACTATATGGGTAGAAGAAGGCAAGTTTCCAAGCCTTAAATTTCTCATAATTTAAATATAACAACAATTTAAACCATTTTGTCTACTTAAATTAGGCTAAACTGAAGTCTTCTATCAAAAAAGACAAAACTTAACGTTATCTAATTACATCATTGGACGAAGGATGTTCAACCATGAAAAAGAAATAGTAGACAAACCAAAAGAAGTCCATGTTTGATTTTGCTAATAACAGACAACAGGCAAACAGACCTTTTACAAAGCTTCTAACACATCACAAAATTGATTAGTTCAAATTTCATCTCCTGATTTCTACAGTCCACACGTTGGAAGATATACCGAGACCCAGTCAGAACTTGAGAAATCAGAGTAAAAATTCAACATCTGAGAATTTGCTACACAAATGCCTTGGCCCAACTCACAGCTAATACAGTCTTCCCAGAGAAAACAAAGACCCAAAATAAGCTACGAGTAATAGAATCTCACTTTTACCAACATACATTTATCTACTATTCTGAGGTTTCTGACTCATAATTTTTCCTGATGAATTATTTATTCTACTACATATATTAACTTAAAATTAATTGCAAGATAAATTTTATATATCTATATATTAGGAGACCAAAAGAACAAACTGGACCTTTCTGAAGGAAGTATAATTCATTTTTAACTCTCTTAGCAGCAAATTCCATTTTCCAGCATGGTCGTTGCAGGGGTAGAAGAAAGAGGAAGGAAGTTGGATAGTTAATAGAGCGTGTCCATGGATCCCACAAATGAATGATCAATTTTCAAAGGGTTCTTAAGTTGCCAGGTGTCTAGTAGATTTCCCCACGGCTGATCTATTAAAATTCTAGATGGCAGCAATGACATTCACAGACATGGCTGTACAACTTGTTTGGGAGACATAGAAGTGACTGAATCCTCATCAAAAGAAGCTCTTTAGGGTGGCCCCACGAAAGAACTACAGGAACTTGGTGTTTCCAGGAGCTGAAGAGAGAGCTACTAAGCCAGTCTTCAAGGAAATGTTCTTTTTACTTATCATGAAGATACTTTTTCCAAATTAAGATAGCTTCAGGATTCTGTGAGAGAACTGTATCAATTTCAAATGTTCTATTAGGGGCCGGCCTGGTGACGCAGCAGTTACGCTCACACGTTCCACTTCAGCGGCCCGGGGTTCGCCAATTTGGATCCCGGGTGAGGACATGGCACCACTTGGCAAGCCATGCTGTGGTAGGCGTCCCACATATAAAGTAGAGGAAAATGGGCACGGATGTTAGCTCAGGGCCAGTCTTCCTCAGCAAAAAGAGGAGGATTGGCAGCAGATGTTAGCTCAGGGCTAATCTTCCTCAAAAAAAAGAATGTTCTATAATATCCAGGAAAATGTTGAGAGAAGGCATAAAAGAAGCAAGTAAACCTTCCAGGCAATGGAACTCAGAGAAGAATTCAGGCTAACAAATTTTCAGGATATCTGAGCAGGTCACCCAATGAAGTAAGGATGAGAAAATTGACCATGTCCAACTGAGAATTCCAACAGAAGGAAGAAAGCCTGAGGATATGATCAGGTGGGAGTGGGGTGGGGCGGGGTAGGAGGGCGGGGAGAGCTGCAAATTGCAACTTATTGTTCACTCAAACAAAGGGAAGAGAACTTCTAGAAAAACTTAGGTCAAAGATCAGACCTCCATGTTTCAGAGAGTCCACACAAAGAAGAAACCAGAGAATCATGATGAATGTGGAACTTGATTCAGCTCAAAATAAAATATTCTTGTCGCTGGAACGATACTGAACATTTTAACCCTACTTTGATGATAAAGCATGGACATCTTGCAGGACCTCTGTGATATTATTATTAACATCTCTATTAATACTAGTTAGTACTTATTGCACTAATGAGTCCTTGTGTCTGAGAGTTACATCTCTCAAGAAGTGCTTTCATTTATATTGAGCCCACCAAAATCTAAGATCATATACCACAATTCACAAAAACTACAAAATAGCTTTCCTCATGTAATCATAGATATTCACTAGACTTCACAGATATTCACTAGTATTTTTTGCCCCTCCTAATCTTCCAGAGTATAAATGTCTGTCCATGGTGCCTACATAGAATTTGAGAGAGACACAGAGAACATATAACTTTATTTAGACAATTTCTTTTAGGTCCTTGGTATGTAGTTGGTAAGAGGAGATGCTGCCCTTAACAGATTTTCAAATCTGCATCATCCTTGTTTTGCTCTCTTACATAGGCCTATTCTGGTGGTCTATCTGAACTCCTGGAGCAATAAAAGGCATTTTGCTCAAGGTAGTTATAATGGCCTGAATTGCATCCCCCCCAAAATTCATATGTTGAAGTCCTAACCTCCAGCACCTCAGACTGTATTTGGAGATAGGGCCTTTAAAGAGGTAGCTAAGGCAAAATGAGGTCATCTGAGTGGGCCCTGGTCCAATATAATTGGTGTCCTTATAAAAAGGAGTGATTAGGACACAGACAACACATACAGACCAAAGGGCAACCATATGAGGACACAACCAGAAGGCAGCCATCTGCAAGGCAAGGAGACAGGCTTCAGAAGAAACCAAATATGGGGACACCTTGATTGTGGACTTCTAGCCTCCAAAACTGTGAAAAGATAAATTTCTGTCATTTAAATCACCCAGTCTGTGATATTTTGTTACGGCAGCCCTAACAAACTAATACAGACAGTCCCCAACTTAGGATGCTTGACTTACAATTTTTGAACTTTACAATGGTGCAAAAGCGATACACATTCAGTGGAAACCAAACTTCAAATTTTGAATTTTTATTTTTTCCTGGGCTAGCGATATGCTGTATGACTCTCTCTCGTGATGCTGGGCAGCAGCAGTGAGCTGCAGCTGCCAGTCAGCCCTGTGAGCACAAGGGTGAACACCCAGTACACTTAACAACTGTTCTGCACCCACACAACCGTTCTGGTTTCACTTTCAGTACAGTATTCAATAAGTTATATGAAATACTCAACACTTTATTAATAGGCTTTATGTTAGATGATTTTGCCCAATTGTAGGCTAATGTAAGTGTTCTGAGCACACTTAAGGTGGGCGAGGCTGAGCCATGATGGTCAGTAGGTTAGGTGTACTAAATGCATTTGTGACGTACGATGTTTTCAATTTATGATGGGTTTATAGAGACATAACCCCATCATAAAGCAAGGAAGATCTGTACAATGATAATGAAAACACTTGACAATAAGATTATTAGGCTAGGAAATAGCTAAATAAGAAAGGTCAGTCCCGAATAAAGAACAGAGCTATCAAACCTAATGAAAAGAAAAGCAAACATAGACCATAATTTCTCTAAATTCTAGATTGAAAACAATTAATCTTGTGCTTACAGCTGTGCTAAAAACATGTAACTGTTGTGTAGTTACTATGTGCCATGCACCATGCTAACATTTACAACAGGTAAAATACCTCTGTAAGAAGGGAGGAAGTTGAGTTACACATAAGAGTTCGCAGCATTTTTTATGCAAATTACAGTGATCAGAGCCAAGAATATAGAATCTTGGGTTGAGAACATAACTTAGGAAATGTCTATTTAGTCATGTCAATATGTAAAATAAAGGCTATCCAAAGCTTGATAAATGTCAGGTCCCTAAGTTACGCTGTATTTCTGGGAGCACAGCGAAACCTGGAGACTGGAGTCAACAAATCTGGATCATAAAGTCTGAAAGGTATTCAAACAGGGCATAGAAAGAAAGAAATAGTCCCTGAGCATATAAGTTATCTCCCACAGGGCAAACTGAACGTTTTTTACATCTCGTTGAAACTCTAGCAGATTTCTAAGAAGCAAGCAATGATTGATGGAAACTAATTGTAAAGTACCCATTATTATTATCAAATGGTTGAAATGTTACTGACTCTTCTTTTTATTTCATGTACTATGTTCATCATTTTAGTTTTTTTGACTTTAAGATTATTTATAAGAACTTTTATAGGATCCTAAAAACTTCAATCTTCTAACTCTACTTCTGATAATGTCTTATAATCTTTAACTATGAATTTTCCTACCAGAGAGTTTTTCAGGAACTTGGTCCTCTCAGAGTGTGTGTGTGTGTATGTGTTGGGGGGGTGGGTGAGGGATCTACTCTGTTTGCATTTTCAGAGTAGGTAAAGTCTTAAATCTAGGGTGGGGAGCAGGGATGGAAGGAAACAAATAAGTTTGCTGCTGAAGTGAAGCTTACTGCTCAGAACCAGCGCTCACTGATCCTGAAAGTGTTCGCTTCACCGTCCTGGGCAGCCATTACGCTAAGGTGATTATCTAACGTATATCCCTGCCGCCAGAATTTGAACTTATTCCCTTTTTCTTTTCTTCATATAAATTATTATGTTATTTAGTATTACTAAATTAGTTCTTACCAAAATATAATCAGTAAGTTATATTTCTATGTTTTGAGGCAAATATAAGTAGTGTAATAGCTTCGGGGAAATTAGCAGACTCAAATATGAAGATAAGAGTCCTTCACCTTCAACTTGTATTACTCATGGCCACAAATATTCCTGTTCTTCCCAAACTATCTGAAATAATTTTGACAAGCTCTTCCTCTAGGACAATTGTGCTAAATGGACAAGATCTATAATTAAACCACTAAAACCGTCCTGATGAAATTTAGAGAAGGAAAATAAGATTTCTTTTAATCAAAATATTGCTGCTTTAAAAAAATACATGAAAAATGCTATGCAATACAATGAAGTAAACTGATTTTTAATCAGGTTGATATACACGTCAAGGGTGCTTCTGTTTTCCTTTACACTGAAGTAGTGGGTTAAATCTATTAAATTAATGCGTCTACAATCCCCTTTTAATGAATACATACCAATAATATTCTTCCAAGTGTATGCTTTCTATCACAAGTTTGTACTTCCATAGGGGCCTTAAGAGAAGAGACA
Organism: Equus przewalskii; assembly: GCF_037783145.1. Taxonomy (NCBI): domain Eukaryota; kingdom Metazoa; phylum Chordata; class Mammalia; order Perissodactyla; family Equidae; genus Equus; species Equus przewalskii. The sequence continues at coordinate 15,162,912 of NC_091838.1, forward strand.
TGACAAGGAAAAGGGTTTTATAGGAGCCAGCCCTCCTCTCTTTGAAGGCTGGCAGGCTGGAAGTTCACTTAAAAGACTCTAGGGTTTCTTCTCCACTTTCCTCCAAATCTCATCATAGAGGCTGACACCTGTTCTGTCTGCAAAAGAGTGTGGCCCTAGAGGAATGATTAACTAATGGCTGGAGAATGTCAACATTTTCTTTAAAGAAAGGGGAGAAAAAAGCCTTGGCGAGGACAATAGTTCTTTACATTTGCAAAGAGCTTTACAGGATACAAAGTACCTTCACATCCATTATTTTATTTGATTCTTAAAACAACCATGTGAGCTAGGTAGAGCAGCTGTTATTTCTATTTTACATAAGGAAATTGAGGCTCAAAGATGTTAAGTGACAGAGTCATAATTTGGGTCCTTTAAATTCCAGGAACAATACTCTTTTCATCACCACTGAGAAAAGACTGAATACTAAAACACCAACGAACAGCTTCCTGGAAAGAAAGTCCAGTCTCAAAGAAGGAAAGGTAACTCTCCATATGTTGATAACACTGAAGACTTCTAAGAGCTTTGATTCTTTTTCTCAATTTTCCTAAGATATCACTAAATCTCTTTTTTCAAGGAAACAACAGAGAAACGGGAGTGTTCTCTCAACTTTCAATCTCAAGGTGGAAAACTCTGAGACACCTACAGGCGTCTTATCAATAAGGCAGACACAGAGGGGAAGCTGGAGCTTTAATAGACAAACCAGGAAATCTGTTTCCATGCAATGCTAAACAAACAGCTCAACGCAGTGAGAGAACAGATCCAGGCTGCTGTTCGTTGGGCAGCCAGCTCTCTTTCTTCCCAGCTTCCTGGTGTACGTCTTTGCCTGTAAGCAGTGTTATGAAATAGTGTGATTTTAATCAGCTTTGACTGTACCTTGCTCTAAAGGTTTACTCAGTGCAGTCCTTAGAGGCACATTACCATTCGGCCCCATTCCAGGGAAGAAGTCTGTTCTTCATCAACTTTGGAAAGACAGGAGTGCTTTTGTCTCACCACTGCAGAGCTAAAGAAGGACCTAAGATACAGATGGCCAGCCATGAACTTGGCCTTGCCAAACTGCAACCACAATGTAAATAGGCTGGTGTGCAACCCAATTCTCTAGCAATGACTTAGCTGAGGCACCGTCTCTAAGACCACTCAATCCTCAGTTACATTTTCCTATAGCAAGTTAGTGCAAACAAAAGTCCCAGACCATCAAATGTGTTCTGCACAACCCAGCACAAATGTGTCTAATGCTACTAATACATATGGCCATTTGCCCCCAGATTTCACAGATTTCTCCAGAATCTCTGAGGACCATTAGATATAGTCATTAAACCATTCATTTAACAAATAGTGCCCAACACTAGTTATATGGTGGTTAACAGTCATAGTTTAAGTGTCAGTTACATTACAGTAAATAAAAGTCATAATCTCTAACACTCATGGAAGTTACAGTCTAGGTAAGAGATAGTCAATAACAGGTAAATTAGTAAATAAATGGAATGTAATTATAAGGTAAGAAAGGAGCTACAAAAGAAAAATAATTACAGAAATACCTCATTTTATTGTGCTTCACTTTATTGTGCTTTGCAGATATTGCATTTTTACACATTGAAGATTTGTGGCAACCCTTTGTCAAGCAAGTCTATTGGCACCATTTTTACAAGAGCATTTGCTCACTTCATGTCTCTGTGTCATATTTTGGTAATTCTTGCAATATTTCAAACTTTTTCATTATTATTGTATTTGTTACAGTGATCTGTGTTCAGTGATCTTTGCTCGTACTATTGTAATTGTTTTGGGGCACCATGACCCACACATACATAAGATGGTGAACCTAATCGATAAATGTTGTGTGTCCTGACTGCTCCACCAACCAGCCATTTCTCTGTCTCTCTCCCTCTCCTTGAGCTTCCCTGTTCCCTGAGAAGTAGGCCACCTGATAACCCTACAATGGCCTCTAAGTGTTTAAATGAAAGGAAGAGTCTCACTTTAAATCAAAACATAGAAATGATTAAGTTTAGTGAGGAAGGCACACCAAAAGCGGAGATAAGCCAAAAGCTAGGCTCTAGTTAGTCAAGTTGTGAATGAAAAGGAAAAGTTCTCGAAGGAAATTAAAAGCGCCATTCCAGCAAACACACAAATGATAAGGAAGCAAAGCAGACTTATTGCTGATATGGAGAAAGTTTTAGGGGTCCGGATAGAAGATCAAACCAGCCACAACATCCCCTTATGCCAAAGCTTAATCCAGAGCAAGGCCCTAACTCTTTTCAATTCTATGAAGGCTGAGGGAGATGAAGAAGCTGCAGAAGAAAAGTTTGAAGCTAGTAGAGATTGGTTGATGAGGTTTAAGGAAAGAAGCCATCTCCACAATATAAAAGTTCAAGGTGAAGCAGCAAGTGCTGATGTAGAAGACTTTCTAGTCCATGACACAAAGTTTTTATTTTTTTTAATAAATACAATGGGAAATCAGTCAAGTGTTTGAAGCTGAAGACCAACATAAACCTATTTACACTTTAAAAGATCATTTGCTCTCACTGTTAAGTGGAAATAGATTGGAAGGAGATTAGACAAGTAGAAAGAAGTCTGATGCCATTGTTGTAGTTTATGCAAGAAATGATGGTGGATTGGCTAACACAATGGCAGCAGAAATGGAGAAATTTAAACAGATCAAGATATATTTTGGAGATAAACCTTGCAAGTCTTACTGATGGATAGAAGAAGGGGTTAAAGGTTGAGGCAGAAGAAAGAATCACAGATGCCTTCTAAGCTTCTGGCTTGAATGATGCCATTTACCTAGAAGGAGAAGATTGAAGGAAAAACAGGTATCAGCAGGATGGCAAGGTGGAGATAAGGGTTAAAAATTCTGTTTCAGTCACATTAACTTTGAAATGCCTGTAAAACACCCAAGGGGAAATATCAAGTAGGCAGCTACATCTGCAAGAGAACAGTCCATGCTGAAGATATAAATTTGAGAATCACCAACATAGAGAGTGTATATATAGTCATGGGAATAGATGATATCATCCAGGAAGAAAATATTCAGAGAACAGAAGTGGATCTAAAACCAAGACCTGAGGAACCCCAACACTTAGAAGTCAAGTATAAGAAAAGCTGTCAGGGGATGGAGAGAGCAGAAGGCTAAGCAGAAGTTAATTCACTTGGTCAATCTCAGAAAGTCCCTTTTAACAGCTGAGTTGTGCCTTATCAGACATATTTTCTCCTATACCATTCAAGATTAGATTCAACCACATCTAAGACACAACACCAAAATAATATTGTTTAAATGAGATAAGAATGTATTTCCCAGGCTTATAAATGAAATCCATAAATGAAGTGCAGAAGTAGCAGTCTGTAGCTGCAAGGGAAGGATATTTTTATTTTGTTTTGTTTCTTGCTTTTTAAATCTGGGCAGCAATATGCTCAGTTAATAATGACATTCTACTCTGAAGGAGAAAGAGAACTGATATCGGGCTGGGCAACTCCAGTAGAGTCTACCAAACCCCTCATCCTCAAACCACATTGAAACATGCCTTTCCTATCCCCTCCTTCCCAGAGGAGCCCTGAAGCTCTTGAAAGACAGTACACATAATGTTTAGGAGTGTGGCTCTGGAGCCAAACAACACGGTTTCTATTGAAGCTTTTAAATTTACTATGTGTCTTTGGGCAAGTTGATTAACTTATATGTGCTTCAGTTTCTTTTTCGGAAAATAAGGGCAATACTAATAGCTATCTTGTAGGGCTGAAAGAAGATCAAATAAATTAGTACTTCTTAAGAATATTCTAATGAGTTATAAAGGTGCATTACACAAAGAAAGCACTCAGTAAATATTGGCCATTATTATTTTCTTAGAAATTCTTCATATTTTTAAAGCCAACTGGCTTCTAGAACAGATATCTATCAAGCTCCCACCTTTCTATCACAAACACCTCTCCACTACCCAAACGTCTGGCCTGGGATTTGAATGTACAGAAGAGATCCTTGCATGGAGCCAGAATTGTATCCACCCTTCAAGAGAAACCAAGTCTTCTGCATCTACTGACATCCTAAGCAAGATTTGTCCCATCCACACCCCTCCTTCCTTCCTCTCAGTACCCAGCCTCCCTCACCGTTGTGGTTGCTTGGTACAGACCTCCCACTCACCTTTCCAATTCCATATCAAGGGTGCCCCAATAGACCTAGTTCCTACACTTTTACTTCACCACACATTTTTAAACGAGTGTCTATCTCACTGATTCTCCAGTTGCTCAAATAGAAATAAGAAATAACTAATTCATATTATTTGACTAGCCAATGGGTTTAGGTTCTACACCAGCATAGTTTGCTAGGCAATCACACATATCAGATTCAGCTACTATATAAAAACTCTTAGTATGAAACAATTTTTTAGAGAAAAGAGTATGTTTCATAAATCCTTGGCCCTGTTTGTTATGCATGGAAAATATACGTACCATCTGCCTTTACTATACCTTATATTTCCAATTTGTTTCCCAATTTTTATCTAACAGCAATATACCAGATGTATGCTATACCAGGTGTGTGCTGAGACCTTTACATGCACAATATCATTTAATTTTATTTAAGATCATCCCATTTTGTGGATGTGGAAACTGAGGCATGGAAAGGTAATAAAACTTGCCTGTGGCCATATAATTAGTAACCTATCAAGCTGGGAACCTCAGTAGACCAAACTTTGTTTTCTTCTAGAAGCTTACACCTGAAACAACCAACACAAAACCAATATATATAGTGTGATCTCACATTTTTCATAAGAAAAAAAGTATACCCATATGGTAATAATGAAAAAAGTCTGGATGTGTATACACTAAACAAAGGGTTAGTAACAATTGTCTTAAGAGATAGGACTATAAGTGATTTTCTTTTCTTTTTTAAGAATTATTTATATTTTCCACAATAAACAGACATGACTTTTATAATCAGAAAAAAATATTATTTTAAAAATAATAGACAATAAGAACAACAAAATGCTCCTACCGGTACTACTACTACTAATAAATAGCAGTACATAACTAACAGTATACAAACATGGATTACATATACTAATTCATTTAATCACCACACAACCTTATGAGAGTTACTACTATTATTTATCCCTGTTTTACAGATGAGGAAACTGAGGCATGGAAAAGTTAAGTAACCTGCCCACAATTATACATCTAGGGAGTGATAAGGCAGATATTTGAACCCAGTCAGTCAGGCTTCAGAGGCTTGTACTCTTAACCATTATGCTACACAAACTATAAATCACAGAGTCTATTAGTCCACTGTTATATACAAAACACTTATTAGTTAAAGTTAAAGATCTTTGCTGTTTATTTAAAAATTAAAATGAGAAGTAGTCTAACTCATCTTATTTGGCCAGCAATCTAGAGTTTCTCTTCTATGACTGGAATAGTTTAAAAGCCAGTCACAGTCATCATGTGCTCAAATAATATATGTGAAAGTGGTTAATGGCTAAAAGCTCTTTAAAAATGTAAACTATTATTGTTGTAAAACTGTTTTTATCCACAAGGCTCAAAGGACTTTACTATCACTTAGCCTCATCACCACCCTATAAATTTAAACATTGTGCTTACAATAAAAACGTTTTTACAGTTATTGCCACTTGCTTTATCTCTAATTTTTATTTATCCCTATACAATAAGAAAGTTATAGACATATTTATTCCTCAGTAGTAACAGTATTAGTCAAATTATGTACATGAGTTCCTTATCACAGCATACAAAAGCTGATCTTGACATAGTACTTAATCTGTGCCAGGAAATGTCCTAAGCAATTTATATACATTAATTCATATTAATTCTGTGAATAATTATTACTACTCCCCTATTTTATAGATGGTAAATTGAAGCAAACAAAGGACAATGAGTTCCCCAACATCACATTCCTGGTAAGTAGTGAAGCTGGAATTGAAAACCAGTCAACCTAGCCCAAGAGTTAATAGGCTCCCACTTAGCACAATAGTATGTGTAGTCCTTAGGTCCCAAGACCCTGAGATTAGAAAAAATATATTGCTGAGAGAATCAAAAAGACCTAAATAAATGAAGAGATATGCCTTGGTCATAGGTCCAAAGACTCAATATTGTTAAGATGTCAGTTCTCCTAAAGATTCAACACAGTCCCAATCAAAATTTCAGCAAGGCTTTCTTATAGAAATTGACAAGCTAATTCTAAATTTCATATGAAATGTTAAAGACCTAGAATAGCCAAACAGTTCTGAAAAACAAGTGATAATAAAGTTGAAAAACTCACACTACCCAATTTCAAGAATTATTATAAACCTACAATAATAAAAAGAGCATGGTACTGGCATAAAGATAAGACAAACAGATCAGTGGAATAGAATAGAGTCCCAAAAATAAAACCACACAGACATAGACAATTGATTTTTGAAAAAGATACAAAGAAAATAGAATGAAGAACAACAAATTGTGATGGAATAATTGCATATGCGTATAGAAAAAAATGAATTTGACCCATACCTTGCAATGTATACAAAAAGTAACTCAAAGTGAGATAATAACCGAAATGTAAAATCTAAACTATAAAACTTCTAGAAGAGAGCCAGCCCTGATGGACTAGTAGGTAAAGTGTGATGCTCTCACTGCTTCAGCAGCCCAGGTTCAGTTCCCAGTCATGGAACCACACCAGTCATCTGCCAATAGCAATGCTGTGGTGGTGGCTCACATGGAACTAGAAGGACTTACAATTAGAATATACAACTAGGTACTGGGGCTTGGGGAGAAAAAAAAAAAAGGAGGAAGATTGGCAAGTGAAGTTAGCTCAGGGCAAATCTTTCCCAGCAAAAAAAAAAAGTTCTAGAAGAAACATAGAAGAAAAATCTCTGGATAAAATATTGTATGCAACATGCCAAAACCTACAGGATGTAGCAATAGTAGTGCTCAGAGGGAAATTTATAGCCATAAAAGCCTACATTTAAAAAAACAAAAAAGAAAGATCTGAAATCAATAACCTAATATAAAAAGTAGGGCTGAAATTAATGAAATAGAGAATACAAAAATAATAGAGAAAATCAATGAAACCAAACAGTTGGTTCTATGAGAAGATAAACAATATCGACAGACCATTAACAAATGAAAAACAAAGAGAAGACTCAAATTACAATAATCATGAAAGAGGAAATATTACTACTAACAACACACAAATATAGAGGATTACAAGAGAATACAATGAACAGTTGTATGTCAACAAATTAGGTAACTTAAATGAAGTGGGAAAATTCCTAGAAAGACACAAACTACCAAAACTAACTCAAGAAGAAATTTAAAATCTGAATAGACCTATAACAAGCAAAGAAATTGAGTTAGCAATCAAAAAACTTCCCACAAAGTCTAGATCAAATGGCTTCACTGGTGAATTCTATCAAATGTTTAAAGAAGAATTAACATTAATTTTTTACAAATTCATCAAAAAAAACAGAAGAGAAGAGTATACTTCCTAATTGACTCCATGAGGCCAGTACTGCCCTGACACCAAAATCAGACAAAAACATTGAAATAAAAAAAAAGAAAGAAAACTAAAGACCAATGCCTCTTATGAATACAGACACAAAAATATTTAACAAAATACTGGCAAACCAAAACAAGCAAAATAAAAAGAATTAGAGGGGCCAGCCCCGTGGCCAAGTGGTTAAGTTCACGTGCTCCACTTCAGTGTCCCAGGGTTTCACAGATTCAGATCCCGGGCACAGACATGACACTGCTTATCAGGCCATGCTGAGGTGGCATCCCACATAGCACAACCAGAGGCACTCACAACTAGAATATACAACTATGTACTGAGGGGTTTTGGGGACAGGAAGAAGAAGAAAACAAAAGAAGAAGATTGGCAACAGATGTTAGCTCAGGCATCAACCTTTAAAAAAAAAAAAAAGGATTAAACATTACAACCAAAAGGAATTTATCCCAGGAATCCCTCGAGAGTTGGTTCAACATACTGATTGAAAATCCAATATTGATTAAAAATCAATTAATATAATACATCATATTGATAGAATACAGGTTTAAAAAAACACACAATAGACAAAGAAAAGGTATTTAACAAAATACATCACTCCTCATGATAAAAACGTTCAACAAACTAGGAATAGAAGGAAACTTCTTCAACCTGATACAGGGCACCTATGAAAAATCCACAGCTAACATCATAACTAAGAGTGAAAGACTGAAAGCTTTCCCCCTAAGATGAGGAAGAAGACAAGGATGTCTGCTCTCTTTACTTCTATGCAACATTGTAAGGGAAATTCTAGCCTAAGTAATTAGACAAGAGAAAGAAATAAAAGACATCTAGATTGGAAGGGAAGGAGTAAAAGTATTTCTATTTGCAAATGATATCCTTTTGTATATAGAAAATCCTAAGGTACAACTAAAAAGCTATTAGGACTAATAAATGAGTTTAACAAGATTGCAGGATACGAAATCAATACATAAAAATCAATTATACCCTGCCAATGAACAATCTAAAAATGAAATTAAGAAAACAAAGTCATTTATGAAAGCATCAAACAAAAAAAGTTATAATTTAACATAAGAAGTATAAGAATTGGACACTGAAAACTACAAAGTCTCATTGAAAAAAATTAAAGACATAAATAAATAGTGGATAGATATACTATGTTCATTGATAGGAAGATTTAATATTGTCAAGATAGCAATACTCCCCAAATTGATGCAGAAATTCAACACAATTCCTTAAAAATTCCAACTGCTTGTTTTATACAGAAATGGTCAGCTGATCCTAAAATTCACATGGAATCACAAGGGACCCAGAAAAGAGAAAACAATCTTGGAATAAAAAGAACAAAGTTCAGGGATTCACACTTCCTGATTTCAAATTCTACTACGAAGCTACAGTAATCAAGACAGTATGGTAATGGCATAAAGACAGACTTATAGACCAATGGAATAGACTTGTGATTCCAAAAGTAAACCCATACATCTATGGTCGTTGGTTTTAGATGAGGGTGCTAAGACCATTCAATGAGGAAAGAATAATCTTTTCAACAAATGGTGCTGGGACAACTGAATAGCCACACGCAAAAGAATGAATTAGGACCCATACTTCACACCATACTAAAAATGGATCAAAGATCTAAATGTAAGAGCTGAAACTATAAAATTCTTAGAAGAAAACAGGTGTAAGTCTTCACGACCTTGGATTACACACAGTTTCTCAGATATGACACCAGAAGCTCAAGCAATCAAAGAAAATATTGTTACATGGACTTCATCAAAATTAAACACTTTTGGGGATTCTGGAAAGATGGTGGCATAGGAGGGCACTGAACTCATCTCCTCTCGTGGACAGAACAAACCTACACCTACTTGTGGAAGAATTATCTCTGAGAGAGATCTCGAAATGGATTAAAAAAGAACCCCCACAACACGGGACAACACTGACAGGGCTGGAAGAGGCAGAAATACACCTCTGCTGAGGGAAAAACAAGATCCTAGCTGCAGTGCTTCATGGCTAGGTGCAACCTTAAAAGTATGACATTTTTCCCAGAGGAGAGGGGGTATCTAAGCAGGAGATTTTTGCAACAATAGGTGTTCCACCCTTTAGATTCAGTACAACCAAGATGAGATCCCATAATACCTGGCTTTGTTGGCTTTGCAAACCAATGAGGAATACCCCTTGAAAAACTATCAAACTTCAAAGAAAGAAAAACCTGCTCTTAAAGGGCCCATACACAGATTCACCTGTTCCGGAAATGAACACAAAAACACCAGAAAGAAAAGTGCATTGTCCATTGGTAAAATAGATTCACTTACTAAGCTCTGAGTGCATCTCAGAGGAGCAGGAGGCAGCTGGGCCCATCTTCCCAGGGACTGAGACACTGGCAGCAGGCATTATTGTGACCTACTTCAGTCATGCTGACACAGATGCTAGAAGAAGCTATTGGATTCCTTCTTCTAGCCTGTTAGCACAGGGGGTTTCTGCATCCACTAGGGCACCAATTTTTCCAGCACAACCAGGGCAGGCAACTGCCCCAGGGACTGACCCTATCCACCAGCAAGCCTATGGTGAACTTGTGGGCCTGTGTGGTATGGTGTGTAAGACCTCTACAGTGGGGTGGGTGGGTCCTCCTTAGTGGGGTGTGCATGTGGGTAGGCCTGTGTGCACAGGTCTGTATGAGCAGGCCTGTGTTGCCAGGGCATGTGGGCCTGTGGGCAGTGGGGCATGTTAGCCACAGCAGACTTGTGCCATTGGCCAACTCGAACAGCCACACAGGTGATTTGCCCCACCTTCCAATGGCTGAAATGATTATGCACTCCTGCATCTGGGGCTGGCCTCACCCATGTGTGCTACTGAGAGAGCCAACAACAGCTGTATGCTGCAGAGAGCTGCATCAGAGGCTTGCAGCAATTGTGAGCCCCTGAGCCTAGCAACTAGTCACACTGGGAGGCTGACTCACTTAACAGCAAAACACGAGTAGCTGTGTGCTCTCAGACCTTGCAACCAGCTGTGCCAGGACTTGCCCCACCCAACAAAGTGACCATAGCAGCTACACATGGCTGAGCCTTACAGCCAGCCAACCTGGGGGCCAGGCTAGCCCACCCATGTGCCCACAGCAAGAGCAACCCCACCACAACAGAAGGACTATACAAGGGACATTCCTGGAACATTTGAAATGGGTGATGAAAGGGAAGCACACTGCTGGGCCCCAGAATGCATCTGTTACACCTGGGCACATTTCCAAGATTGGGAGATGTAGCTGATCTACCTAATACATAGATATAAGCACAGAGAAGTAGGCAAAATGAGGAGACAGAAGAACATATTCCAAATAAGGGAAGAGGATAAATGCTCAAAAAAGAACTAAACAAAATACAGATAAACAATCTACCTGATAAAGAGTATAGGCTAATAGTCATAAGGATGCTCACTGATCTTGGGAGAAGAATAGATGAACACAGTGAGAACTTCAACAAAAAATTAGAAAATATAAAAAGGAACCAATCAGAACTGAAGAATACAATGTTGGAAATGAAAATTTCACTAGAGGGAATCAACAGTAGAGTAGATGACACAGAAGAATGGATCAGTGATCTAAATGAAAGAGTAGAGGAAATCACTCAAACAGAAAAAAGAATTAAAAGGAATGAGGATGATCTAAGGGACCTCTGGGACAACATCAAGCATACTAACATTACTATTATACTGTCTCAGAAGAAGAGAGAAACAAAGGGGCAGAGAAACTATTTGAAAAAACAATACCTGAAAACTTCCCTAACCTCAGGAAGGAAACAGACATCCATGTATAGGAAGACCAGACAGCACCAAACAAGATGAACTCAAAGAGGCCCACACCATGACACATTATAATTAAAATGTCAAGAATTAAAGATAAAGAGAGAATCCTAAAAGCTGCAAGAGAAAGGCAACAGTTACATACAATGGAAACCTGAAAAGGCTAAGACTTCTCAGCAGAAACGTTACAGGCTAGAAGGGAGTGGCATGATATATTCAAAGTGCTGAAAGGAAAAAACCTACAGCCAAGAATACTCTTCCTGGTAAAGTTATATCATTCAGAATGGAAGGAGAGATAAAGAGTTTTCCAGACAAGCAAAAACTACAAGAATTTATCACCACTAAACCAGCCTTACAAGAAATATTAAAAGGACTTATTTAAGTGGAAAAGAAAATACCACAAATAGGAATAAGAAAATTAACAAAGAAAAAAATCACTGGTAAAGGCAAATATACAGTAAAGGTAGTGGATCAATCACCTATAAAGCTAGCATGAAGGTGGTCAAAAGACAAAAGTACTAAAAATATCTATCTCCATGATAATAAGGTAAGGGATACACACACGAAAGAGGTAAAATATGATATCAAAAACATAAAATGTGGGGGAGGGAAGTAAAAGTGTAGGGCTTTTAGTAAGAGGTCAAACTTAAGAGACCATCAACTTAATATAGAGCACTATTTACATATGTCATTATATATGAACCTCATGGTAACCAAAAATCAGAAACCTATAACAAATACACAAAAAATAAAGAGAAAGGAACCCAAACATAATACTAAAGAAAGCCATCAAATCACAAGAAAGCACGAGAAGAAGAAAGGAACAGAGAAGAACTACTAAAAGACCAAGAAAAAAAGGTAACAAAATGGCAGTAAGTACATACTTGTCAATAACTACTTTCCATGTCAATGGACTAAATACTCCAATCAAAAGACACAAGGTGGCTGAAATAGATTAAAAGAAAACAATATATACTGGATATGAGAAACACACTTCAGACCTAAAGACACCCACAAACTGAAAGTGAAGAGACAAAATAAGATACTCCATGCAAATGGAAATGAAAAGAAAGCTGGGGTAGTAATACTTATATCAGACAAAATAGACTTTAAAACAAAAACTGTAACAAGAGACAAAGAAGGACACTACATAATGATAAAGGGAACAATCCAACAAGAGGATATAACATCTGTAAATATCTATGTACCCAACATAGGAGCAGCTAAATATATAAAGCAATTATTAACAGACATAAAAGGAGAAATTGATGGTAAGATAATAATAGTAGGGGACTTTAACACTCCCTTACATCACTGGATAGATCACCCAAAAAGGAGATCAATAAGGAAACACTGGCCTTAAATGACACATTAGACCAGATGGACTTAGTAGATATATACAAAACATTCCATCCAAAAATCGCAGAATACACATTCTTTTCAAATGCACAAGGAACATTCTCCATGGTAGATCACATATTAAGCCACAAAACAAGTCTCAATAAATTTAAGAAGACTGAAATAATACCAAGCATCTTTTCTGACCAGAATGGCATAAAACTAGAAATCAACTACAAGAAGAACACTAGAAAAGCCACAAATATGTGGAGATTAAACAAAATGCTACCAAACAACAATTGAGTCAACAAAGAAATCACACGAGAAATCAAAAAGTATCTGGAAACAAATGGCCAGCCCAGTGGCATAGTGGTTAAGTCTGCGCACTCTGCTTTGGTGGCCCAGGGTTCGTGGGTTCAGATCCCAGGCTTGGACCTACACACCACTCATCAAGCCATGCTGTGTCAGCATCTCACAGACAAAATAGAGGAAGATTGGTATGGATGTTAGCTCAGGGACAATGTTTGTCAAGCAAAAAGAGGAAGATTGGCAACAGATGTTAGCTCAGGGCCAATCTTCCTCCCCAAAAAAATAAAAATAAAAATACTTGGAAACAAATGAAAACACAACATACCAAAACTCATGGGATACTGCAAAAGCAGTACTAAGTGGGAAGTTTATAGCAATACAGGCATCCCTCAATAAATAAGAAAAATCTCAAACAATCTAAGAATATACCTAAAGGAACTAGAAAAAGAAGAACAAACAAAGCCAAAAGTAAGTAGAAGAAAGGAAATAATAAAAATCAGAGCAGACGTAAATAAAATAGAGACTAAAAAAACAATAGAAAAAAAATCAATGAAACTTAGAGCTGGTTCTTTGAGAAGATAAACAATTTGACAAACCTTTAGCTAGATTCACCAGAAAAAAAGAGAGAAGGCTCAAATAAGTAAAATCAGAAACAAAACAGGAGAAATTACAATGGACACCACAGAAATACAAAGGATTGCAAGAGAATATTACAAAAAACTATACATCAACAAAATTGGATAATCTAGAAGAATCTTAGAATCATACAACCTTCCAAAACTGAATCAAGAAAAAGTAGAGAATTTGAATAGACAAATCACCAGTAAGGAGATTGAAACAGTAATCAAAAGCCTCCAAAAAACAAAAGTCCAGAACCAGACGGCTTCTTTGGTGAATTCTATCAAACATTCAAAGAAGAATTAATATCTATCCTTCTCAAACTCTTCCAAAAAATTGAAGAGGAGGGGACCCTTCCTAACCCATTCTGTGAGGCCAACATTACCCTGATGCCAAAACCAGACAAGGGCAACACAAAAAAGGAAAACTACAGGCCAATATCACTGATAAAAATAGATGCAAAAATCCTCAACCAAATACTAGCAAATCAAATACAATACATTAAAATGATTGTACAACATGATCAAGTGGGATTTATTCCAGAGATGCAAGGATGGTTCAACATTCACAAATCAATCAACATGATAAACCACATTAATAAATTGAAGAATAAAAATCACATGATCATCTCAATAGATGCAGAGAAAGCATTTGACAAGACACAGCATCCATTTGTGATAAAAATTTTCAGGGCTGGCCCTATTGCTGAGTGGTTAAGTTCGCACACTCTGCTTCAGCGGCCTGGGGTTTCAACGGTTTGAATACTGGGCTTGGACATGGCACCACTCATCAAGCCGTGCTGAGGCAGTGTCCCACACAGCACAAGAAGGACTTACAACTAGAATATACAACTATGTACTGGGGGGCTTTGGGGAGAAGAAGAAAAAGAAAAGAAAAAGATTGGCAACAGATATTAGCTCAGGTGCCAATCTTTAAAAAAGAAAAAAAACTCTCAATAAAATGGGTATAGAAGGAAAGTACTTCAACACAATAAAAGCCGTATATGACAAATCCACAGCTAATATCATACTCAATAGTGAAAAACTGAAAGCTATCCCTTTAAGAACAAGAACAAGACAAGGATGTGCATTTTCACCAGGTTTATTTAACATAGTATTGAAAGTCTTAGCCAGAGTAATCAGGCAAGAAAAATAAATAAAAGGGATGCAAATTGGAAGGGAAGAAGTGAAACTGTCACTATTTGCACATGACATGTTATAGATAGAAAATCCTAAAGAATCCACCAAAAAGCTTTTAGAAATAATAAACAAATACAGTAAAGTTGCAGGATACAAAATAAACCTGCAAAAATCAGTTGTCTTTCTATACACTAACAATGAAATAGAAGAGAAATCAAGAATACAATCCCATTTACAATCTCAACAAAAAGAATAAAATATGTAGGAATAAATTTAACCAAAGAGCTGAAAGACTTGCACACTAAAACTATAAAACACTGTTGAAAGAAATTGAAGAAGACACAAAGAAATGGAAAGATATTCTGTGCTCATGGATTGGAAGAATTAACATAGTTAAAATGCCCATACTTCCTAACACAATCTACAGTTCAATGCAATCCTAATCAGAATCCTAATGACATTTTTCTTAGAAATAGTACAAAGAATCCTAAAATTTATACGGAACAAAATATCCCGAATAGCAAAAGCAAACTTGAGAAAAAAGAACAAAGCTGGAGGTATCATACTCCCTGATTTCAAAATATACTGCAAAGCTATAGTAAACAAAATAGCATAGTACTGGCACAAAAACAGATAAACAGATAGAATCAAGAGCCCAGAAATAAACCCACACATCTATGGGCAGCTAATTTTCAATAAAGGAGCCAAGAACATAAAAGGGAGAGAGGAAAGTCTCTTCAATAAATGGTGTTGGGAAAACTGGACAGCCACAGGCAAAAGCATGAAAGTAGACCATTATCTTACACCATACATAAAAATTAACTCAAAATATATTAAAGACTTGAATGTAAGACCGGAAACCATAAAACTCCTAGAAGAAAACAGGCAGTACACTGTTTGACATTGGTCTTAGCAGTATCTTTTTTTTTTTCTTAAAGATTGGCACCTGAGCTAAGAAATCTCACCAAACTTTTTTTTCTGCTTTTTTACTCCCCAGATCCCCCCAGTATATAGCTGTATATTTTAGTTGTGGGTCCTTCTAGTTGTAGCATGTGGGACCCGCCTCACCGTGGCCTGATGAGCAGTGCCATGTCTGCGCCCAGGATCCGAACTGGCAAAACTCTGGGCCACCGAAGTGGAGCACACAAACTTAACCACTTGGCCACGGGGCTGTCCCCCAAGCAGTTTCTTTTTCAATATCACGTCTACTCAGGCAAGGGAAACAAAAGAAAAAATAAACAAATGAGACTACACTAGACTAAAAAGCTTCTTCCACCAACAAAATGAAAAGACAACCACCAACTGGGAGAAAATATTTGCAAATCATATATCCAACAAGGGGTTAATTTCCAAAATATATAAAGAATTCATACAACAGAAAGAGGAACAATCCAATTAAAAAATGGACAGAGGATATGAACAGACATTTTTCCAAAGAAGATGGCTAACAGGCACAGGAAAAGATGTTCAACATCACTAATTATTAGGGAAATGCCAATCAAAACTACAGTGAAATATCACTTCTCACTCGTCAGAATGGTTGTGATTAACAAGACAAGAAATAAGAAGTGTTGGAAAGGATGTGGAGAGAAAGGGACCCTCATAGACTGCTGGTGGAAATGCAAACTGGTGCAGTCATTATGGAAAACAGTATGAAGATTCCTCAAAAAATTAAGTATAGAACTACCATAGGATCCAGCAATTCCACTTCTGGGTATATATCTTAAAGAAATTAAAATTGCTATCTCCAAGAGATCTGCACCCTCATATTCAAAGCAGCATTATTTACAAGAGCCAAGATATGGAAACCTAAGTGCCCATCATGGATGAATGGATAAGGAAGATGTGGTATATATTCACAATGGAATACTATTCAGCCATAAAAAAGATAAAGTCCTGCCATTTGCAACAACATGAATGGACCTTGAGGGTATTATGCTAAGTGAAATAAGTCAGAAGGAGAAAGTCAAATACCATATGGTTTCACTCATAGGTGGAAGACTAAAACAACAACAACAAAGAAACACATAGATACAGAGATTAGATTGGTGGTTACCAGAGGGGAAGGAGGGAGGCAGGAGGACAAAAGAGGTGACTGGGCACATGTGTATGGTGATGTATTGTTATTAGTCTCTGGGTGGTGAACATGATGTAATCTACACAGAAATCGAAATATAATGATGTACACCTGAAATTTATATAATGTTATAAACCTATGTTACTTCAATAAAAAAAATTTAAAACTTTTAAGCATCAAAGGACACTATCAAGAAAGTGAAGAGGCAATCCACAGAATGGGAGAAAATATTGCAAATCACATATCTGATAAGGGTCTAATATCCAGAAAGTATAACGAATGCTTACAACTCAACAATAAAAAGACAATTAACCCAATTAAAAATGAACAAAGGATTTCAATAGACATTTTTCTAAAGAAGATATACAATAAGCACATGAAAAGATGCTGAACACCATTAGTCATTAGAAAAATGCAAATCAAAACTACAGTGAGATATCAATTTACACCTACTAGGATGGTTATATTTTAATTTTAAATAAGAAAATAATTACTGATGAGGATGTGGAGAAACTGGAGCTCTCATATACTGCTGGTCGGATTATAAAATGGTGCAACCACTGTTGAGCCAGTTTGATATTTCCTAAAAAAGTTAAACACAGAAATATCATATGACCTAGCACATTAGTTTTCTAGGGCTTCCATAACAAATTACCACAAACTGAATGCCTTGAAACAATAGAAATATCTGGACGCTAGAAATCCAAAATCAGGCTGCAATTTCAGGCCATGCTCCCTCTGAAGATTCTAGGGAAAAATTCTTCCTTGTTTCTTCTAGCTTCTGGTGGTCATTGGCAATCCTTTAACATGCCTTGGCTTGTAGCTGCATCACTTCAATTTCAGTCTTCACTTGGCTGTCTCCTCTCTTTGTATGTCTGTCTCTCTTTGTCCAAATTTCTCTCTTCTTACAAGGACATCCATCATTGCATTAGAGTCCATCCTTACCCAGGATGACCTCATCTTAATTTGATTACATCTGCAAAGACTTTATTTCCAAATAACATCATATCACAAGCACCAAGGGTTAGGACTACAGCATATCTTTTGGGAGGATAAAATTCAACCACAATGCCCAGCAATTTCATTACTAGGTATATACCCAAGAGAATTAAAAATCGGTGTTCAAACAAAATCTTGCACATGAAAGTTCATAGGAGCATTATTCATAATAGCAAAAAAAGTGAAAACAACCCAAAGGCCCATCAACTGAGAGTGGATAAACAAATGTGCTATATCCACACGATGGAATGTTATTCAACCATAAAAAGAAATGACGTACTTAAATTTGCTACAACTGGATGAACCTTGAAAACATTATACTAAGTCAAAGAAGCCAGACGCAAATAGCCACATATATGATTTCGTTTATGTGAAATGTTCAGAATGAGCAAATCTGTAGAGACAGAAAGTAGATAGTGGTTGCAGGGGATAGGAGAAGGGAGAAATTAGTGACTGATAACAGGTATGGGGTTTCTTTTGGTGCTGATGTAAATGTTCCAGAATTAGATAGGAATTGTATGACCTTGTGAAAATACTAAAAACTACTGAATTGTACACTTTAAACTGATGAATTTATGATATATGAATTATATCTCAACATAAAAAATAAATTTTAAAAAATTAATTACAAATCTATCTTTGTTAATGCTGATCTGTAATGAGATTTTACAGGTTTTTATCTTTGAAAACGTCTTTCACACAGATAAGTACTACCAAATATTGATATCAATCCATAAGCACATGATTTTAATTGAGTATATTCATCACTTGGAAAGCATTTATAGAATTCTATTAATTTGTTTTTTTGATATTTTCCTTTCAGCATGTTATTACATTAGAGATCCAATTGAAGGTTGGGGTAAGCTCCACAATTGCAAAATTGAGTGGATTTTGAAATATGGAATTTCTTTTGCGTATCATGGTCCAAAAAATGCTGCTAGAAAAGATATTTGCCACAAATTTGTATAGGAAGGAATATCTCATTTCTTGTTTTAACTGTGGACAGTCCAGGAAGTGCATAAAGCAGCTTGACATCACTTGTGATTCAAACAACAAAAATCAAAATGACTTTGCCTCAGTGTAAGTTACTCATGCGAACACTATATTCCTTATAATTTTAGGTTGAATTCATTAATAAACTTTATTAAGTTGCAGCAAAGTTAATTTCCAGAAGTATTCAGTGTTTAACAGTAACATTCAAAGAGGTTCTTCTCTTTCAGAAAAAATTCAGTCTTGGCCCTGAGCTTAAAAAAATCACAATAAAACATTACTGCTACTAAATTATTGAACTGCTGTGTGAAAGGGCAAGCCAGGATATTCCTCTTCTGTTTCTGACAAAAATCACAGAACTCACAAAGGTTAGGTCCACAAGAGTGAATGAAATTCACAGTTAACACTACTGGTTCAATAATAAGTGACAGATTACAAATATTTCCTGCAAAGTACTACTGAATAACCAAAGGCTTTAAACACCTTTTATGTTCAAAAACTTTGTTAATTTGTTCAACCATACCTTTCCTGCTTCACACATATTTTTACCACCAACAGGTGTAACACATTTTAGCCAATACCACCTTCGGGTAGTATTGAATTAGTGTTTTCATAACTTATTTGAAAATAGTCTCACCTGTAGTTGTTTCATGCAGACTATTCACAGGTCTAATACTTTATCACTTCAAGCTTGGTATTGATTCTTTGAATAAACAACAACAATTGAGGACTATCAGAAACATTTTCAACTCACCCAGACCCCAGGAACCTACTTGAAATCATCCGCCTTGCTTTTTAACTATTGATGTTGCCCCTAATGTTCTTAACTCTTAGAGAAGCTGCTTTTGTCAAAAGACTAATAATCTCAAACAAATGTTTTCTCTGGACATATTTCTTCTTCAGCTACTACAAACATGATTCAGTTAACTCAACACAGGAAGTCCTGGCCTGGCTAACAAACGGGCCACTCAGAAAAAGATGAGGTTGCAGCCTCATCTTTTATTTTTGGAAAGAAATTTTGCCACGATGAGATTGTATATTGAAGTTTCTAATTTTTCCTGTTTGTTTCCTATGAATTGGGAATACTGTGATGAATAGTCTGGTAACGTCAATGCATACTGCATTCTTTCAGCACAGCTATAGTGTCATAGCACAATAGGTACAATAATTTACTATCTAATCTGTTAACAAAATGGCACTGAACAGCAGTGGAGGCAATGAGATTGCCACATATGGTCTCTCTAACGACTCCATTCTGCTATTGTGGTGCACAAGCAGCCACAGACAATACATAAGCAAATAGATGTGGCCATGCTCCACTAAAACTGCTTATGGACACTGAAATATGAATTTCATATAACGTACATCAAGAAATAGTATTCCTTTGATTTTTTCAACCCTTTGAAAATGTAAAAACCATTCTAACACACACAAACAAGTGTAAGCAAAACTGTGGAACTCTCTGAATAAGGTTCATAGATTGTATCAATGTCAATATCTTCGTTGTGCTATTAAACTATATAGTTTTGCAAACTGCTACCGTTGGGAGCAACTAGGAAAAGTGAACAAGGATGCCTCTCTATTGTTTGTTATCTACAGTGAATCTACAGTTATCTCAATAAAAATTTCAATTAAAAAAATCATTAGCCCAAAGACCATAGAAAAATAATCAGCAGGCCAGATTTGGACTACAGGTCATAGTTTGCTAATCCCTGGGTTAGGCTAAGATTTCTTAGATATGAAACAAAAAGCACAATCCACAAAAGAATATATTGATTAACTGGACTTCACCAAAATTAAAAACTTGTATTCTTTGAAAGACACTGTTAAGAGAATGAAAAGACAAGCCATAGACTGGGAGAAAATCATTGCAAAGCACCTATCTGCTAAGAGAGTTGTACTCAGAATACATAAAGGACTCTCAAAATTCAACAATAAGAAAAGAAACAATCCATTTTTCTTAATGTGCAAAAGATTTGAACAGATAGATCATCAAAGTAGATATACAGATGGCAAATAAGCATATCAAAAGATGTTTATCATTATTCATCATTAATAAAACCCAAATTAAATTCACAGTGAGAGGGGCTGGCCCAGTGGCACAGTGGTTCAGTTCACACATTCTGCTTGGTCGGCCCAGGGTTTGCCGGTTCGGATCCCGGGTGTGGACCAACACACTGCTTGTCAAGCCATGCTTGGCAGGCGTCCCACCTATAAAGTAGAGGAAGACAGGAACAGATGTTAGCTCAGGGCCAGTCTTCCCCAGCAAAAAAGAGGAGGATTAGCGAAAGATGTTAGCTCAGGGCTAATCTTCCTCAAAAAACAAAAACCACAATGAGAGATCATTGCACATCAAAGCAAATGTCTAACACTAAAAAGATCAACCATACCAAGTGTTGGCAAAGATATAGAACAACTGGAAACCTCATGCACTGCTGGTAGGAATGTAAAATGGTATAATCATTTTGGAAAATAGTTTGTCAGTTTCTTAAAATATTAAATATACAAGCACTCTAGGATCCAGCCATTCCACCCACAGGTATTTACTCAAGAGAAAAGAAAAGATATATCCATCCAAAGACTTGCACACAAATGTTCAAAGTAACTTTATTTGTAATAGCCAAAAACTGGACACAACTCAAATGTCTATCAATGCATGAATAGATAAACAAATTGCGGTATATCCATACAACAAAATATTACTCAGCATTAAAAATAATGAACTATTGATACTTGGATAAGTCTCAAATAATTTACGCTGAGTGATAGAAACTAGATTTTTCTTAAAGAGTGCATACTATATGATTCCACATATATAAAATTCTAGAAGACGCAAATTAATCTATAGTGATCAAAAACAGATCACTGGTTCTTTGTGATGGGAAGTACGGAGAGTTTGGAAAGAGATTATATAGGTGCATAAGGAAGCTTTTTGAGTGATGGATATTTCACTATCTTGTTTTTGATGGTGGTTTCACAGGTGTACGCCTATGACAAAATGTATCAAATTATACACTTTAAATATGAGTAGTTTGTTGTATGTCAATTATACCTCAATAAAGCTGTTTTTTTCCTAAATGAAGACAAAAGATGAAAGAAGGACCTGCACTACAAGATATGTTAAAGGAAGTTCTTCAGACAAAAGGAAAATGATAACAGATGAAACACAGACCAACACAAAAGAATGAAGATAACTGGGAATGGTAAATGCTGGAATAACTTAAGAAGAATTTTTAGGAAGAATTTTTCTTATTTAAGTTTTTTAAAAGAAAATTGATTGTTTAAAGCAAAAATAATAATAACATACTACAGGGTTTCTAATCATGTAAGAGCAAAATGAATGGCAACAAGAATGCAAAGGATTTGTAGTTAGTGCTGACAAGTTGATTCTAACTCCTAGCGCCCCTGTGTACAGCAGAGCAGAACCCTATACCATCTTTTTCCACCATCCTCTCATGTTCAGGCACTATATTAGACAATGCTCCACTGTTATTCACAGGGTTTTCATGGCCAATTTTTTCAAAAGTGGTGGCCAGGTCCTTCTTGGTCTGTCTAGTCTGGAAGCTCCACTGAAACCTGTCCACCATGGGTGACCCTCCTGGTATTTGAAATACGAGTGGCAGAGCTTTCAGCATCAGAGCAACATGCAACCACCACAGTATAACAAGTGAAAGATGGGTGGTATGGTTCCCTGACCAGGAAACAAACCCAGGCAGTGGCAGTGAGAGCACCAAATCTTAACCACTAGACCATCAGGGCTGGCCTAATACAAAGGATGGGAGAGGGGAAATAGAATTATACTATTGTAAGGTTCTTACATTATCCAAGAAGTGGCATAATGTTATTCAAAGGTAGACTGTGACAAGTAAAAGATCCGTCTTATAAACCCAAGGCCTAGTACAATTACTTAGACAGAAAGAGAAAAGGAGAAAAAGAGGGCACACAAGCAAGCAGATAAGCCAATAGGGAAAAAAACCCTAAAAATATTGCAAAGAAGGCAGGAAAAAAGGGAAAACAAAACACAAAGAACATATAGGGCAAATAGAAAACAAACAACAACATTTGAAAATCAATCAATGCAATCCATCATATTAACGGAATAAAAGAAAGAAAAGCCATCCAAGTACCTCAATAAATGTAGAAAAATCATTTAACAATTTTCAACATCCATTCATGATTTTTTTTTAAAAAAATCTCTCAGCAAACCAGGAATAGAAGGAAACTTCCCCAACTAGATAAAGAGCATCTACAAAAAACCCTATAACTAACAATATACTTAATGGTGAAAGACTAAATGCTTTCCCCCTGAGACTGGAAACAAGGCAAGGATGTCTGTTATCACCATTGTTATTCAACATAGTACTGGAAATTCTAGCTAGTGCAATAAAGTAAGAGAAGGAAATAAAAGGCGTTCAGACCAAAAGGGAAGAAATAAAACAGTCCCTACTTGCAGATGACATGATTGTCCACATAGAAAATCTCAAGGAATCTACAAAAATAAAAATAAGAACTCCTAAAACTAATGAGTGAGTTCAGGAAAGTTGTAAAATAAAAGATAAACATACAAACGTCTATTCATTTCTATATAGTAGCAATAAATATGTGGTGGCTGAAATTAAGAATATAATACCATTTACAATCACTCAAAAAATTCTTAGGTGTAAATCTAACAAAACATGTACAGGACCTATATGCTAAAAACTATAAAACATTGATGATGAAAATAAAAGAAGATCTAAATAAATAAAGACACAAACCACGTTGACGGATTGGAATACTCAAAGATGCCAATTCTCCCCAAATTGGTATACAGGTTTAACAAAATTCCCATCAAAATTCCTCTCAAAATGTCAGTAAGAGTTTTTGCAGATTCAGACAAGATTATTGTAAGATTTTAATGAAAAGGCAAAGTAACTGAAATAGTTAAAACAAGTTTTAAAAAGAATAAATTGGAAGGAATCAATCTACTTGATTTCAAGACTTATACAGCTACATTAATCAAGACAGTGTAGTATTGTCAGAGGAACAGACATGTAGGTCAATGGAACAGAATAGAGAACACAGAAATGGATTCAAACTGATATTTCCAACTGATTTTGACAAAATTGCAAAAGCAATTCAATGGAGGAAAGATAGCCTCTTCAACAAATGGTCCTAGAACAACTGAACATCCATAGACCAAAAAGAAAAACCTCAACCTAAGTCTCATACTATCTATAAACATTAACTCAAAATAAATCATAAAACGAAAATTTTTTAACTGTAAAATTCTTAGGAAAAAAAAACAGAAGAAAGTTTTCAGGATCTAGGGCTAAGCAAAAAGTTCTTAGACTTCACACCAAAGGATAATCCATAAAAGGAGGATCCATAAAGTAAAAAATTAATAAATTGGACGTCATAAAAATTTATAACTTCTACTCAATGAAAGACTAAGAGAACAAAAAGACAAGTTACAGATGGGGAGAAAATATTTGCAAACTTCATATCCAATGAAGGACTAGAATTTAGAATATATGAAGAACTCTCAAAACTCAACAGCAAAAAAGTAAACAATCCAATTAAAATATAGACAAAAGACATGAACAGACATTTCACATAAAATACACAGATAGAAATAACATATGAAAGATGTCTAACATCATTATCCACTAGGAAAATGCAAATTAAAACCACAATGAGATATCACTAGGCACCTATCAGAATGGCTAAAGTAAGGGATAGTGACAATACAAAATGCAGTGAGGATACAGAGAAACTGGGTCATTCATACATTGCTGGTAGATATATCGAGTGGTACAGTTTGGAAATTTTTTAAAATTCTAAAAATGCAGCTACTAAACACAAATACTAAAAATGCTTATGATCCAGCAATTGTACTCCTGGGCATCTCTACTCTCAGAGACGTGAAAACTTATGTTTACACAAAGAACCTGTATGCAGATGTTTAAACAACTTTATTCATCATAGCCCCAAACTGAAAACAACCCAGATGTGCTGCAATGGACAATTGGTTAACAAACTTGGTACATCCTTACCATGAAATATTACTCAGAAAGGAAATCCTAGAGAATTATACTGAATGAAAAAAAGCCAATCCCAAAATTTACATACTGTATGATTCCATTTATATAAGATTCATGAAATGACAAAATTACACAAATGGACAACAGCTAATGGTTGCTGGGGTTAAGGAGGGGATGGGTGTAGGAGGCAAGTGGGTGTAGCTATAAAAGGGGAACATAAGAGGTTCTTGTGGTGATGGAAATGTTCTGTATCTTGGCTATATTAGTGTCAAGAATGGGATATTGTACCATAGTTTTGCAAGATCTTATCATTAGGAGACACTGGTAGAGTAGATGGGATCTCTCTGTATTATTTCTTGTAACTCCATATGAATCTACGATTATTTCAAAATGAAAATTTTAATTAAAAATAAAGGGACAATTGGGGCCAGCCCCATGGTGTAGTGGTTAAGTTCAGTGTGCTCTGCTTTGGCAGCCCAGGTTCATGGGTTCAGATCCTGGGCACAGACATACACCACTCATCAGCCATGCTGTGGCAGCAACCCACATACAAAATAGAGGAAGATTAGCATAGATGTTAGCTCAGGGTTAATCTTCCTAAAGAAAAAAAAAAAGGAAGACTAGCAGCAGATGTTAGCTGAGGGTGAATCTTCCTCAGCAAATAAATAAATGAACAAAAAAAAAAGAGGAAAACACATTGATGGGCGTATATCGAGGGGGAACAGGTGCTAACTGAAAAAGCTTCCAAAGGCCAAAGCTAGAACAATTTGAGTAAGAAAATAAAGTAGAATTGGATTATAACCCAAAGTTTAAAATAAATATCCATTAGCCCATACTGATATAAATAAATGATTAATAAATTAATCAATGGGGAGAAGAGAAAAATCTCCCATGAGAAAAAAATCCAAATAAATTATACAGAAACGCTACCCTACAGGAGAGGGAGTATATTCCTCACTCCTTAACTGTGGGCTGCAATAGTGATTTCCATCCAAAGAGTAAGTAAAGAAAGGAAATTTTTTTAAAAAGTAACTTTAGGGTAGAGAAATTTGACAAACACTTCTTCAGCTGGGTGATCAAAGTCAACATCAACAGTGATAAACATCACAGTAGTATTCACCCTTGATATGACGTGATGAAAATGGTACTTTACTTCTGTGGTATTTATTCCAAAAAACCTATAATCCCATTCTAATCATGTAAGATATTATTGATAGGGGAAACTGTGTTTGGGGAAGGTATATGAGACATTTCATTTTCACCACACCACATCGAGGGTACATGGGAACACTGTACTCTCTGCTCAATTTTTCTGTAAATCTAAGACAATTCTAAAAAATAAAGTTTTTACTTATAAAGCTAATTATAGTCTTACCATATGATCCAACAATCACACTCCTAGGTGTTTATCCAATTGAATTGAAAATATGTTCACACAAAAATCTGCACACGAATGTTCAGCAGATTTAACAATTTCCAAAAACTAGAAGTAACCAAGATGTCCTTCAATAAGTAAATGGATAAACAAACTATGGTACTTATGTACAGTGGGATTTTATTCAGTAATAAAAAGAAATGAGCGCTCAAGCCACAGAAAGATATGGAGGAACCTTAAATGCATATTGCTAAGTGAAAGAAGCCAGTCTGAAAAGGCTGCATACTGTATAATTCCAACTAAATGACATTTTTAAAAAGACAAAACTATAGGGGCAGTAAAAATATCTGTGGTTGTCAAGGGTTCTGGGTGAAGGAAGAAAGGGGTAAATGGGTGAAACACAGGGCATTTTTAGGGTGGTAAAACTATTCTGTATGAAGCTGTAGTGGTGGATACATGTCATTTTGCCTTTGTCAAACCCACACAACTGTACAACACAAAAAGTGAACCGTAATATAAACTATGAACTATAGTTAATAACAATGTATCAAAATTGGTTCATTCATTGTAACAAATGTACCACGTTAATAATGGAGAAACTGTAGGGGTAGGGGTAATAAGTATATAGAACTCCATATACTATCGGCTCAATTATTCTGTAAATCTAAAACTATAAGAATAAAGTCTATTAATTATTCATAAATGATAAAGAACAGATAAAACAAATAGAAAACCAACTCACTTTGAAGATGTAAACCCAAATATATTGATAAATACATTAAATGTAAATGATCTAAGCACTTCAAATAAAAGGCAGAGATTGTCAAACTGAATAAAAAGCAAGACTCAACTGTACGCTGTCTACAAGAAACATTAAATTAAAGACACTGATAGATTAAAAGTAAAAACATGGAAAAAGATATACCACATAAAAACTATTTATTAGAAAGCTGGCTATATTAATATCAGACATAGTAGACTTCAGATAAATAGGAATATTACCATGAATAAAGAGAAACTTTTCATAATAATAAAGAAATCAGTTCACCAAGAAGACATAATAATCATAAATATGTATACACCTAATAACAGAGCTTCAAAATACATTAAGCAGAAACTGATAAAACTAAAAGGAGAAACAGACAAGTCCACAACTGTTATCAGATATTTTAAACCTCCTGTCTCTATAATTGATAGAAATAGTCAGAAAAAAATCAGTAAGTGTAAAGAAGACTTAAATAATACTATCAATCAATTTGACCCAACATATCATCAGCAGGATACACATTCATTTCAAACACATATGGAACATTCACCAAGATAGACATAGAATAAATCTCAATTCTGGAACACAGAATAAGTCTCAATAAATTTAATGCCACAAAACAAATTTCAATAAATTTAACAGAAATAAAATCATACAAAGTATATTCTGAGACCACCACAACTGAATTAAAATAGAAATTAATTCCATAAAGATATCTGGAATATTCCAAAATATGTGGAATCTGAGCAATACATTTCTATATAATCCATATGTCAAGGAACCAGCCTAATTTTGTGGGGAAAAAAATCACAAAGGAACTTTGAAAACATTTTGAACTAAAGGAAAATGAGATTACAACATGTCAAAATTTGTGTCAACATATAAAGCAATGTTTAGGGAGAAATTTATAGCTATAAATGCTTATATTAGAAAAGAAGGTAGGTTCACAAAAAGCAATTGTCTAAGAATCCAGATTGGGGAGCTAGGAAAATAAAAGTTAATTAAACCTAAAGTAAATAGGAGAAAAGAAATTGTAAGGATAAGAGTGGAACACAATAAAACAGAAGACAAAAGAGAAAAACCAATTAAACAAAAACAAGTTCTTTGAAAAGTCTGACAAAATTGAAAAGAACCACTCGTTAAAAAAAAAGAGAAAACTCAATTACTAATATTAGAATTGAAAGAAGGAAAATCACTAAGATCCTACAGACACATAAAGTAAAGGCTGACAACTTAATTATTTATAGGGAACTATAAAAGACCTAGAACAGTGAAAACAATTTTGAAAAAGAACAAAGTTGTAGGATTTACACTACTTATTTCAATATAGCAACAGTAATCAGAACAGTATGCATTGGCCTAAGGATAGATATATAAAGCAATGGAACATGACAGACAGTCCAGTAATGGGCCCATATATATATATATATATATATATATATATATATATATATATGGTGAATTTATTATTTACACAGGTGCTAAAGTAATTCAGTGGAGAAAGGACAATATTTTCAACAAATTGTGCTGGAACAATTGGAAACCCACAGGGAAAAAATTAAATTCAATCCTTACTTCATACCACATAGAAGAATCATCCAAAAGGCTCAGAGACCTAAATGTTAAAATTATAGGCTTCTAGAAGAAAATACAGGAGAAAATCTTTGAGACTTTGGGATAATTATTGACTTGCTTTGGCCAACAAAATGTGAATGGGTATGAAGTGGAAGCTTTAAGAGCCAGGGCATAATTTACCATGTTCCCTTTTCCAGGCAATCATGAAAGTATCTGTCAAAATGGAACCTCTGTCAACCTGTGCCCCTGGGTGCATATGACAAGCAGAGATCCTGCCAATCACTTTAGGACAAGTAGCACGAGTGAGAGTAAAGCCTTTGTTATGTTAAGCCACTGAAATTTAAGCATTATTTGTTACTGAAGCATATTCTAGCCCTTTCAGTAATAAATGTATTGGTTACACAGTTCATATGCTATCTTTCTTAGAAATGTAAGGTCTTATTGGTATTTTTAATCTAGAAGGCTGGCAGATCATTGGTTGAGAACTTCTATCAAGCATGAAATTAAAAGTACAACCTCGATAAAGAGATGTGTTGTTAAAGGTGACTTGTGTCCACCCTCTGGGCAGTGCAAATAAAAATTGAAAAGCATTATTAAAGAGATCCAAGAGAATAGTATGAAATCATTTCTAGTGAACCACTGCTCTAGATTTTAAATCTCTACACTTTTATTCCACATAAAGATAAGCTTGTACTAACAGCCAAGCTCTGCCTTCTTACTAACCCTAAGAAAAATCACCAAAAAATGAAGAGTCCATTGCAACCAACTGGCTTAAAGACTAATTAAATTGCTTGAGTTTACGCTGGGCTTTAATTCTAAATACTACAATGACACACTTACTTTGTCTTTTCATTGTCTTCGTACGTAGCAAATAAATCAGTGTTTTTGACCCCAAATACTTCCCCTTTTTAACTGACAAATGGAAGTTAGAAATGGTATATCAACACTTCACCATGAAGCTATCAATTTCCTTCCCAGATTCTGATCCACGCACATTCTAAAAGATTAACACAAAATTTAATCCATGTATTTCTTCCCTTTCCCAAAATGCACACGTTGAGGCCACTTTACAACAACCAGGATCATCCAGTTTTGCGTGTGGAGCTTGTTAAATGCTGAGCCAAGAGAAAAGTCATCCTGATGGGAAGAAACAAAAAAGCTGTGTGGCTCTATGACTGCGGCCAGTGGATTGCATTCAGTCAACTTCTTTCCAGCATAATTCATCATTGACAGAGCCAATTTGAGAAAGCACGTTCTCTTACTGAATTAGGCCGAAGCCCTGCTGCCCTGCTCACCATTATATCCATAGACATGCCAAGAACACTGCTTTTTTTAGTTAGGCAACACAAACTAAAAGTCCCTCAAAGACATTTATAAACTGCGTACCTCACCATATCTATTGTTCAGATCTGTTTATAACCACTCAAAGAACATTCCTGAGAGCTCAGGAAGCATAATACTACAGCTTTTTACAAAGTAATAAGACTTCTGTGATAATACAATGACTATGTAATACATTTATCACAAAAATACATTTCCCTTTGTATACAAGTAACCTTTCATTTTAATATTTTCATGATCTATTGATTCCTATCGAGCCCATGGACACAGCATTAAGTAAATAATTCTCAAGACTATTCAACTGGAACCAACAATGCTTTATCCTTGCCATTAAAATTCTTCAAACTTTCATACCAAAACATTTTCCTTGACTTTATATCTAGTTAGAAATGGGGAAAATGAAATACTTTCAAGTCCTAAAAAGTGCAGACTTGCAACTCATAAATTAGAAATAAGAGGACTGGTTTTTCTGCTCATCTTCTCACAAGGTCTTTTTTAAAAGTTTTTTTAAACTTTTGTATTAATTTAAAAAGTTGCCATGGTATCTCAGTTTGATTAAGACCAGGAGATATCACAATCTAGAGTACTCATAATACATCAAATGAAACCTTACACAGCATACATTCAAACTCCTATCAATGTCATAAATGTTCTATGATTCCTGGCTTGTTAGCTTGTGGAGGCTGTGATAACCAAGGCATTTCACAGGTGTTTTAAACTAGATTGGATTGCCAAGAAATCTGTTTCTCCCCAACTATCCCTATCTATTATTAAATTGGGTCATTCAAAATCATTTCAGGGTTCAACACAAGTTGAAAATCAAATCCTTAGGTTCCTTCATCATGGAGTTTTGTCCCAAATATACAATACTAAAAAGAAATGTACATCATTGCCTTTGTGTCCTCTTTCACAAGCCTTTTGTTCAGAGATCAGCAAAGATCTACACAGACAGCAAACATGTGTTAAGCATTTACAATGTTCTAGTTACCATGCTAGACTCCAGGGTTATAAAAGTAAATAAGACACAATCCTGGTCTCAAGTTGTTTATAGTCTAGTGGAGAAAACATACTTTAATTCTGCAAAGATAGAGGCATTCTCATGGCATTATGGCATTTACTTTCCACATATAATGTAAGTTTGGTTGTTGACTGAACCATCTTAAATAAAGTCTAACCATAAAACTGTTCAATATACTACACTTGGCTGGCAAAACATTTTTATTTGGTACGTTTTGTTTATCTAAAACATATTTAGAAAATTTCTTGGTTTTTTTCATAAACCAATTTTTATTTATTTTTAAAAAGTGACTCCTGCAAAGGTCTGTCAATATTGCAAATTCTCTTTTTCCCAGGTCCTAAAAGATTCATGCTAAGCAAAACTGGACCATCTGCTTTATCCAAATCTCAGAAAACTTGACTTGAAAAGTAAGAATGGGTTCTCTGAATGTCAACCCATAAGATATTATTAGTGGACGCAGTCAAGGAACATTTCAGCTACCACTACTCTACATATCAAGGGTATAGGCCACATTTTCTTCTGTGGTAATCTAACCCTGTCTTCACCTGTAGACTAATGTCATATGCAAGCCAGATTAACTAAACAGTCACTTGATCCATAGATAGGTGGGGAATCAGAATTGTCCACCCCAAAATGTTCCTCATTGCCTTTTTTTTTTTTTTTTTTTGCTGAGGAAGATTCACCCTGAGCTAACCTCTGTTGCCAATATTCCACTTTTTTTGTGTGAGGAAGATTAGCCCTGAGCTAATATCTGTGCCAATACTCCTCTATTTTCTATGTGGGTCGCCACCACAACATGGCTGACAAGTGGTGTAGGTCTGTGCCCAAGATCTGAACCCAAGAACCCACGCTCTGAAGCAGAGTATGCTGAACTCAACCACTACACCAGGGACCCAGCCCCTGCCTTGACTATTTTTAAGGACAAAGGGCTCTGAAAGAAACTTTGACCTTCCCCCTAGTTGTCTAAAAGAATTTAAGATACAAGGCCTGTTCCAGGAAGGAGCTAACACCATAAGATAACGATAGTATAATGTAAACTAGGTGTGATAGACAGGAAGGCACTAGCAAGCCCATTTTTGTCAGATTTCTGTCTCTTGAGTCACATTGTCTATAGACAGCCCAGCAAACACTTGCTTACAAACATTTGCATTTCCATCTCCATGTAAATTGCCTTCCTCCCCTTTGAAGTCCCAAACTACTACCCCCAACATCCTCCTTTGTCTTTGGCTGAAGATGGTATTTAAGGTGGTGGCTCCAGACATTTTGGTGAGTTACTCAGTTTTGCCAGGTTTCTCCCAAATGTATACGTTATTAAACTTTGTTTAATTTTCTCCTCTTATTCTGTCTCATGTCAATTTAATTCTTAGACCAGCCAGAAGGACCTACAGGGTAGAGGAATAGTTCTTCCTGCCCTACAAATGACAAGTGTAATATTTTTTGATGTATATTAACAGGCTTTCCTCTTTCCCATACCTTGCAGACATCCTAATGTATCCACCTTCCTTGAGAAGCAGAGTGAGGAGATTAAGATTGTTGCAGCATTAATATAAACAGAAATAAAAGTTAACAATCACTTGGACCACAAAATAAAATTTTCAAGTCACCAACGATAAGAAGTAGTCTTGAAATTCAAGCTTTGTGTGAGAGAAAAGGAGTCTAAATTCCTTTATCTCCCCGTGTAACTAATGCAGAGGCAGATCTGGCTGACTTGATCATAGGTTTTTACATAAAAGAGGTCCAGATAAGACAACAAAAATTGTCTTCCTTTGCAAGTGGATTCTGGGAACAGGAAGGAAGAGAGAGGGAAGGGAAGCAGCAAAAGAAATAAGTATTTCCTGACCTACCCTCTCCAGACTGAAGACCCAGAGAAAAGAAACTTTTAGATAAAGATGAAAGGAATGTTGAGGGCAAAGTGGCTCGTTGCCCTTTGAGACTCAAGAACAAAACTGCTGTGCAAGGCAACTCTATGCTAATGCAGTACAGCCTCAGCAGAGTACAGAAGGCCTAATTGTCATTCCTCATCTCTCATTTGGTGGAGCAAACACTAAGATCTCCAAATACCCTTGAGGAAAGAATGAGAAAGTAACAGAATAGCAGTCATGACCTGGGCCTTCTATGGTGAGGAGCAAGTGGACCCATAGAGGAGGCTGTAGGAGGTAGCCAACGTTATCCACAGTAGATGCCAGAGACTTGAGGCAAATGCAGCGTCAGTGAGAGCCAAGGTAAAGCCACTGCGAGACAGGATGGACCACCAGGTCCTGACAAAGCTGAGTCTCAAGTTCCATCAGGAGTTTTATCAGTTTCAGACTTCAGGAGCAGATGCCAACATATTACCTAGGGATGGAGTCCACTAAATCCAGCTCACCAGTTATCAGCCAGTGTATACTTAAGGACCAGCACAAAGCCAGGCTATAAGTCCCTCTCCTCCAATACACTTGAATACTAATTTGAAAAGGAGCAACACCACAGTTCGCATTTGTGCTTTAAATAGGAGGGAGAGACAGCTCACTGGCTTTAATATCTACTATAAGAAGACAGGAAAAAGAATTTCTTTTTGTTTTCTTCAGAAATGAGTTCTAGATCTGCTTTTTAATCTGAAGTTTCCATTTAGGCTAAAAAGTTTAAACATCTATAAATTGAATACATGCATTGTTTATTAAAATGATGTATTACCAATAGAAGGAAAACATTACTGAGACCTCCCAGGGGCCAGAGCAGCCAGCCATGAACTCTCAAATTCTATCTTAGGTGAAGCCCACAGGGTGATTCTAACCTCACATTCAAATATCTAGAAGGCTGAAAAGTAGCAGAACACAAACTGACAGGATGCTCAGAGATTATCTGAAACAACGTTAGCTGGATGATCCCTGCTGCATCCTGTAAAGGCCCAGAAGGTCCCACGAACAAACAGACTAAGCAAGCAAGCCCGTCGTCTCAGGACATTTTTCAAAATGAATCACCATTCTTCTAAGCAGTGCTGAATCTTGTTCCACTCCTACATGGATTAAGCCTTCACTCAAATTCTAAGCAGAGAATATACCAGTGGGAATCCTTTAGTCCACCTTACAGCCCACAATTTTTACTTTCTAAACCATTTCTCACTGACTCCAAGCTGAGATTCTTTCTTATTCGTATCAAGCAAACGGTAGAAATTATTGTCCAATTAAATCCTTTTTTACATCCTCAATCACAAAATTATTCAGGATCTGATCACAAGATTATTCAGGATCAACCTTTCTTGACCAAAAATCTACCACATATAGTTCATAATTTCAATGGTGTCTCTATATTTTTCTTAAAAGGATAACAGAAGTATGAAAAACTTATTTCTGCTTCTTAGCTAAGTAAAGCTCACCAAGTTTCACAGCAGACTTGAGACTATTACTAGTGACCAAATTTTCCTAAGACTTGGGGACTGGAAGGGTCTCTTAAGATGAGGGACTTTACCTTATTTATCTTTGTGACCTCAGTGACTAGCACTGTACTTGGAACATGGTCAGTGCTCTTTAAATATTTACTGATGTGAACAGCTGAACTTAATCTGTTTATACGTTAACATTTTCAAAAAATGTCATGGCTTAGGATGACTTCAATACTTAGCAGGAGCAATGACACACTCAATCAGTATTTAAAGGGGATAGTGAGGCTCCTCAAAAAGTTAAACATAGAATTACTATATGATCCAGTAATTCTAGTAATTTTTGAGTAATTCCATTCAAAAAAAGAATTGAAAGCAGGGACTCAAATAGATACTTGTACACAAATGTTCATAGCCACATTAATCACAAGAGCCAAAAGGTAGAAACAACCCAAATGTCTACCGACAGATGAACAGATAAACAAAACATGGTCTATACATACAATGGGATACCATTCAGCCATAAAACGGAATGAAATTCTGATACATGCTACACTACAGGCGAACCTTGAAAACATAAGTGAAGTAAGCAAGACACAGAAGAACAAATACTGTATGATTCCACTGTCTGAGGTACCTAAAGTAGCCAAATTCATAAAGCAAGAAAGTAGAATAGAGGTTCCCAGGGGCGAGGGGGATGAAGCAATGGAGAGTTCTTGTTTAACAGGTACCTGTTTGAGATGATGACAGAGTTCTGAAAATGGAGAGTGGCGATGGTTGCACAACATTGTGACTGTACTTAATGTCACTGGATCATATACTTAAAATTGGTTAAAATGGTAAATTTTATGTTATGTATATTACGCCACAATTAAAAAGAGGACAGTGACTATTAAATATTAAAATAAAGCTTCATAAAGTGCTTTGTAATCATGTGCTCTACAAGGCGAAGGCTCCAAGGCACACATGCTGTGTAAACTACATATTTTACTTATTATTGTGACCCTCCAATGGAAACAAAGACTAATCTGTTAACGAGTACACAGGTAAAATAGCCGAAATACTCAAATAATAATTTCTTTATCAGTAGCCTTTCCATTTTACAAACTAGTCTGACCGCAGTGTACGATTTGTTCTTAATTAGAAGTAAATTGAATAAGAAAGGATAAAAATATGTTGTCATAACAGAATTTGAAATAGCTATAGGATGATACCTGCTAAAGATATGCTAGTTTCATAATTAAATATTTTTAAAAGTCATTAGATTCATTCTGTAACAAGTACCTTGACAAGTGAGCATTAAAATACACATTATTTGAAAGTACAAATACGAAAGAATATGGTGAAAATGAACAAGTTAGAGCACTAAGTCCTTTAAGGAGTTAAAATAAGCTGTAGCCTTAGCAGTCACCCTCTAGAACTGTGTCTTCATAAATTTGATCATTTATGGAGTGTTTTTGATGATAGGCAATTCTTTGTTGAAAGTTAAGTGCTCTTTTATATGAATAAATAAAGAAGGCTTTGGTTGGAACTAATACATTATTTTGACTAATGTTTATTGGAAATCCAATTATGGGTTCATAAATCAGAGTTTTTTGTGGTCCATCAGGTGAGCTCACCCATGCCACCAGATGCCAAGGTGCATACCGATAGGGTAATTAAAACAACTCCATGGAATGCTGCCCCTCTTCTATACGACGACAGTAGTCAAAACAGAGGAAGAAATATCATTATCTTTAACTTACTTAAAATGTTTTTGTAAGATGTCATGATCACACCTTCAAGGAAACAAAGCCATTTGTTTTCTATTTACTATTTTACTATTTTAAAATGACAAGGTCAAGAATGATGCATGATCTGTCAGACATGGTTTTCAAACATTCTTCACAATAAAAAGGGAAAAAAAAAACTTATCTGAATATAGCCCATGACTGAACCATGTCCTTAGAACCATGTCCTTATTCCTTTTTTTGTCTTTCCTTTCCTTCCCTTCCTGCCCTCCACTCCTCTTATTAAATAGCTGTTATTTCCTGAAGAAGTGAGTCCTACTAATAATGCCTAGTGTACCTGGGCCAATGTGCATTCAGTTGCATATTACATGGACCTAAGTCATATGAAAAATTCCATCATAAAAGCTTAAGGTCGGGGGCTGGCCCCGTGGCCGAGTGGTTAAGTTCGTACACTCTGCTGCAGGCGGCCCAGTGTTTCGTTGGTTCGAATCCTGGGCGCGGACATGGCACTGCTCATCAAACCACACTGAGGCAGCGTCCCACATGCCACAACTAGAGGGACTCACAACGAAGAATGTGCAACTGTGTACTGGGGGGGCTTTGGGGAGAAAAAGGAAAAAATAAAATCTTTAAAAAAAAAAAGCTTAAGGTCTTCATTATCAAAAAGAAAACAGATGGCATGACAATTCTGGCAAAAGAATAAACCCACTGTCAACTGAAAATTGGAAAAACTTTTTACTCTAAAGACTTCTAGAAGTCCCTACATAGCCACATGTACCAACCATGAAAAGGGAGGGAAATGAGGTATTTAACGAAAGAAGGCATTTGCACATTATAGCCAAGAGTGGGAAATTTTCTTGACATTTGACTAAGCCCAGTAAAAAATGTAGAAAAATCAGATCTAAGTGATTGACATGATATATAAAATAAAACCTAAGAATTCTGTCTCCTATCAATATTGACAAATTTGTTGTAATTATCACTATTTAAAGTCTTTCCTTGTTCTAAGTCCTTAACTGACTCAGTTTTGCTTCCTATGTAGGCAAAGTATCTCTTCCTTTATAGAACGAATGATACATATGATTGACGATATTTCAGTATATTCTGTGATGAAAATAGAGATTTTATGCTTTCCCGTACAATATAGCTAAAAAGTGCTTCTGCTCTTTTTGTTTACACAACACTATTTAGCAGTGGAAACTGAAAAATCCTTGCCTGTCACAGATTGCTAGACAGACCTCTGCATAATTCATCAAAAACAATTGCAAATAACACAGGTCAGCACTCAGAGATTCGCCTAGAGACCAGCCAGGCAGCTCCACGTGAAGTGTCAGTAGGGTAAGGCCACACATGCAGAGCTCTGCTATAACTCTACAACTGCACTGCTCAAGCCTGCTGGCTTGACTCTTGGTGATAATATAAACAAGAGGGTGAGTGACAACTTAAAAAGCTAGCTGTTGAACTACTCTAATCTTAAACCCAAGAAATTATGTCATCAAGACTGACTTTAAAAGGACAATGTCTAAATATAGCTGTTATTTGTGAAAAGACACAAATGCCACCATTATATCATAGGAAAGTGTTCGGAAGGAACAGCACTGGGATGCTGGGTCTCCTAAAGCATCCTTGATGTGAAATTACCTGGGCAGCCCCATATACGGAAGAGCTCTGTTTAAACGGGTGCCTGAAGGGCCCTGACTTCCAACAATGGATCAAGAGATTCTCTTACTGGCTTGAGTTGTATGAATCTTCACAATGTCAGATTAACGGACAATTGTCAAGAACAACAGCCTGCTATGAATAGTAGCATGACAGTGCAAAGAGCTGCACTGACTCACTCACTGGTGAAACTGCTGAGAATTATTAAAAAGCAAGCAACTAAAGCCTCTAGAAACGGTCCTAACAGCAAATGAAGAAACATCTTTTCAAGAAAACCTAAGAAATTTTCTATAAGAAAGCTAAGAGTCTGCGGTATTTGAATCGCGAGCACTCTCCCCACCCACTCCCAGCCCATCCAGCGAGGCAGACGCCCCACTCGGGACTGCTGCGCCCTGCCTCAGAGATTTCGCCTGGGGGAAAAGCAGCCATAAAACAGATAGCTCCCGCTGTCCTCCCAAAGAAGCTGACTTCATTTGCAGCAGAGCTTGGAGAAGCCTAACGTAACAGCGCTCTCAAGAACAGTGCAGGCTGTGGTGACAGGCAGTCAGGAGCAGATTTGTGTATCTCGGGAAGAAAAAGCCTAGACTCTAGGCTGACTGGTTTGCAGGAGAGAACTGGGAAATAAAGACAGCTGGGATGAGCCCTCCCGGAGTCAGAACAAATATCAAACCCTGAGCTCAGAAACTCTTCTGTCCAAAGAGCCACAATTTAATTGGATTCATTTGTAGAGGAATTTATACCCCAGGGCATTTGTGTAAAAAATAGAGCAAGCAGCTAGCAATTAGTGGAGCTTTAACAGCTGAGTGTGATCAGGAAAAGAGTGGAAGGGAGCCCTACCAGTGCTGCTGTCATCCCCAAGTGCTGTGGACACTCCTAAGGCTGTGCCTCCCTGAGGAGCGACATCAGAAGCTTTATACTGAGGCGGGGGAAGGGGGTTTCACGGAAATAATCCAGCCAATCACTAAACAAATAAACAAGCAAGTGACAATAACAAGCTCCAGAATGAGGGGACCAGTGCCCAGAGTTGCTACATTATATTATCTAAAATGGCCAGTTACCAATAAAAATTATGAAGCATGCAAAGAAACAAGAAAGTATGATCCATATTCCAGAAAAAATAAAAGCAGACAACAGAAACTTCCTGTGAGAGCAAACGGATGTCTGATTTAACAGAAAAATATTTCAAACTAGCCACTATACTTACGTTCACAGAACTAAAGAAAACCATGTTTAAAGAAGTAAAGGAAGGTATAGTGACAACGTTTTACCAAACAGAGAATATCAATAAAGAGACAGAAATTATGAAAAAAAGCACCAGATGGAAATTCTGGACTTAAAAGTGAAATAACTGATATAAAAAATTGCTAGAGAAGATCAACCGTAGATTTGAACTGGCAGAAGAAAGAATTGGAAACTTGAAGATAGATTGATAGAGATTAGGTAAATTAAAGAACAGAGAGGGGAAAAAATGAAGAAAAATAAACAGAGCCTTAGAGAAATGTGAGACACCATTAAGCACACTAACATATAGATAAAGGCAAAACCAGAGGAGAGGAGAAAGGAGATCCATGACCAAGTGGGAATTATCCAGGGATTCAAGGTTGGTTTGGCATCTGAAAATCAATTAATATAATATATCATACCAAGAGAACAAAACACAAAAATCACATAATCATCTCAAAAGAACTTGAAAAAAATCCATCACCCCTTCGTGATAAAAATATGAAACAAACTAGGCATAGAAGGGAACTTCTTCAACCTGATGAAGAACATCTATGAAAAACCCACAGCTAACATCAAGGGTGAAAAACTGAAAGCATTCCCCCTAAGATAAGGAACAAGACAAGGATGTCTGCTCTCACCACTTCTACACAACATTATACTGGAAGTTCTAGCCAAAGGAATTAAGCATGAAAAAGAAAAACGGCATCAGGATTGGAAGAGAAGGAGTAAAACTATCTCTATTTGCAGATGACAAGCTCTTGTATATAGAAAATCCTAAGGTACAACTAAAAAGTTACTAAAACATAAATGAGTTTAACAAGGTTGCAGGATACAAGATCAATACACAAAAATCAGTTGTATTTCTATACACTGGCAATGAACAATCTGAAAATGAAATCAAGAAAACAATTCCATTCATATTGTCATCAAAAAGAAAAAAATATTTAGGAATAAATTTAACAAAAAGTGAAAAATCTATACTCTGAAAACTACAAAACATTGTTGAAAGAAATTAAAGATCTAAATAAATGGGAAAACATCCCTCATTCATGTACTGGAAGACTTGAACCTTGTAAAGACGGTAACACTCCCCAAACTAATCTGCAGGCCAACACCATCCCTATCAGCATCCCAGCTTATTTCTTTGGAGAAATTGAAAAGCTGATTCTAAAATTCATATGGAGTTGCAAAGGACCCAGAATAGTCAAAACAATCCTGAAAAAGAAGAAAAAACTAGAAGGACTCACACTTCCCAATTTCAAAAAGCAACAGTAATAACAACAGTGTGGTATTGGCACTGGCACAAGGACAGAGACTGGTACTGGCACAAGGACAGATATATAGACCAACAGAATAGAACTGAGATTCCAGAAATAACCCATACATCTGTGGTCAACTGATTTTCAACAAGGGTGCCAAGATCTGTCAATGAGGAAAGAATAATCTTTTCAAGAAATGCTGAGACAACTGGATATCCACATGCAAAAGAATGAAGCTGGATTCTTTCTTATGTCACATGATATACAAAAATTAACTTAAAGTGGATGGAAGACCTAAATATAAGAACAAGAACTATAAAACTCTTAGGAGAATACACAGGGACAAATAGTCATGACGTTGGATCTGGCAAAAGATTCTTAGATATGACACCAAAAATACAAGTAGCAAAAGAAAAAAAATTGATAAATTGCACTTCATCAAAATTAAAAACTTTTGTGCTTCAAAGGACACCATCAAGGAAGTGAAAAACAATCCATGGAATAGGAGCAAATATGTGCAAATCATATGTTTGATGAAGGACTTGAATCTAAAATATATAAGGAATACTTACAAGTCAGTAACAAAAGACAAATAACTCAATTAAGAAATGAGCAAAGGATCTGAATAGACATTTCCCAAGAAAGATATACAAATGACCAATAATACGTATATGAAAAGACGCCTGACATCATTAGTCATCAGGGAAATACAAACCAAAGCCACAATGAGATACCACTTCTTACCCACTAGGGTGGCTAGAATCAAAAAGTCAGATAACAGCAAGTGTTGGTGAAGATGCGGAGGAATCAGAACCCACATACACTACTGACAGGAATGTAAAATGGTGCAGCTGCTTTGGAAACAGTCTGGCAGTTCTTCACGCCATTAAACAGTTACCATATGACCCAGCAACCCACGCCTAGGTACATTCCCATGAGAAATGACAAGCTATGTCCTCACAGAAACTGGTACCAAATGTTTACAGCAGCATCATTCACAATAGGCAAATAGTGGAAACAACCCAAATGTCCACTAATGGACAACCAGATAAGTATGGTAAATTCATACAATGAAATATTATTCTGTACAAAAAGAAATGAAGTACTGATACATGTTACAACATAAATGAACCTTGAAAACATTATGTTAAGTGAAAGAAGCTGGTCACAAAAGGCCACATACCATATGATTCCACTCATACGGAAATCCGGAATAGAGAAATCTAAAGAGACAGAAAGTAGATTAGCAGTTGCCTAGGGCTGGGAGTGATGGAAGGCAAGACGGGGTGGGAGAGTGTATTAGTTCTCCAGAGAAACAACCAAAAGGATGTGTATATATATAGAAAGAGATTTATTTTAAGAAATTGACTCAAGCAATAACGGAGGCTGGTAAATCCAAAATCTGCAAAGTGACCAGCAGGCTGGAGACCCAGGATGCTCTAGTTCAAGTCTGGAGGCCAGAATTCCCTGTTGCTCAGGGCAGGTCAGTCTTTTATTCTATTCGGGCCTCACCTGATTGGCTGAGGCCCACCCATGATATGGAGGACAATCTGCATTACTTAAATTTCACCCATTAAATGTTAACATCATCCAAAAACACCTTCGTAGAAACATCCAGAATAATGTCTGACCATATATCTTCACACCGTGGTCCAGCCAAGTTGACACACAAGTTAGTTGTTACAGGAGTGATAGATAAAGGTATGGGGTTTCTTTTTGAGGTGATGAAAATGTTCTAAAATTGACTGTGGTAATGGTTGAACATGTCTGTGAATATATTTAAAAACATTGAATTGTACACTTTAAATAGGTGAGTTATATGTGAATTAAATCCCAATAAAGCTGTTTTGTTAAAAAAAAAAAAAAAAAAAAAAACAGACTACCACAAGAATCTTCATATGCATGGAAAGGGCAAAAAAGTTATTATACCTACAATTTTTTTAAAAGCACTTTTCATCCACAGACCACCAGGAAAACACAAATCACTCTCTGGAGTGGCGATCAATCAATTAAGCAACAGGTATTTACCAAGCCTTATCTCAGCACAGTGCTGAGCATATTGAAAGGCCTCAAAAGTACGTGCTGATGGATTGATTCATCACCCCAAAAAGGAATCAGATGATTTTCCTAGTGGTCTATGGAATAAAATAGACTCTATTCACTTTTCCAGGCGTTCGGAAAAAGTAACAATACTCTGCTGCTATTGGTAACCACTGGAAACTCAATGTAAAGTCCTCTGAGGGACAGAGAAATACAATCCCTGATCTACATAAGCTTAGAGTCTAGTTAGCAAGACACACCACTAGACACAAAACCAAATCTTTAAGTAAAACTCGTGTTTTTAATCTTAAAGCAACCATAGCTAAGGGGTTCTATGGTCCAGAAAAAAATAAAATAAATAATACCAACAAATATTTAGTGAAATACTACCATTCATATAAGTTCATGCACACATACGCACACCACACACACATTCACACATATTACCAAAGGCTAGAAAATGATTTGCAATTTAAGCATTAATCCTGATCTCATTACCAACTAGTTGTATTTAGCAGTCTCTGTAGATTATATTTTCTATATATCAGAAACAATACACGCCATACAAGAAAAAACTAATGAAAGATTAAGATGTTACCTGCAAAAGAATTAAACTTCTTTGCCATATAATTCAAAATTTTGTATATGAGTACTGCTATTTCACACAAGTGGAAGCAATTTTACAGAGGTATAATAATGACATCAAAACCAAGTCCAAAATGTACAGCATACTGGTGGAAGAATGTCAAAAATAGAAAATTTCAGGGATAGTTACAATCTATAAAACACTATCACGTATAGTGTCTCACCGATTTTTCACAACAGCGCAGAGAGATAGACTACATCTTTTGATTTTTCTCTAGTCCTTTTCTACCATCAAAGCAATATATCTAGGAGAAAAGAATTACAAATTCCCAACACTCTGTGGATCTTTATGTTCTGTGAATTGAGGCTTAGTACATACTAAGCTGAACATTTTTTAAAAGTACTTAGGTGTCACTTTCACAGAATAAAAGGTGCATGTCTTAAAAAATAAATACATTTAAGTGTAAAATTATCTCCATAACAAACTAAATCTATTACGCAAATGAAGTCTCTTTGGAAAATCACAAATGGTCCATGTTAACCCCAAAGATTACTAGGTATTAAGTTGAAATGCCCACTTAGAAAAGTCCAACTTTTAATTAATTGTGATCACGAAACAGGCATCAGCCAAAGTTAGAGCTGCATTAGACATCTCTGACCCTCACAATCATAAGGACAAGCTTTG
Source organism: Equus przewalskii (assembly GCF_037783145.1). Classification (NCBI taxonomy): domain Eukaryota; kingdom Metazoa; phylum Chordata; class Mammalia; order Perissodactyla; family Equidae; genus Equus; species Equus przewalskii. The sequence goes on from NC_091838.1 coordinate 15,206,331, forward strand.
ATTTATATTATAATTGAGAATAAGCCTCAAGATATTGTACAGGAAATTAATGTTTGACTTTGGTATCCTCAAGGCTTGTAGTAATGCTGTAGTTGATAGTATAAACCAGGGAACCTATAAGTGGCACAATTTGTCTGTGGTTCCACTGCCCTCTAGTGGCTATTTTGAAACTAGTTATTAACAAGGATATTAGCCTTCAAAGATCAGCCGTGGTTCTCAAGTAGGGTGGGCAGACCAGCAGCAAGAGCAGCATCTGGGAACTTCTTAGGCATACAAATTTCAAGCCCCACCTAAGATCTACTGAAAAGGTCTGTGGATGGTGCGCAGCAATCTGTTTTAAGGGACCCTCCAGGCGATTCTGATGCACACTAACATTTGAGAACCACTAGTCTGAGGGAAGCACTCTATTTGTATTTGAAGTAAATGTAAAAGCATACAGGTGTGTGTGATGGTTAATTTCATGTATCAACTTGACTGGGCTAAGGGATGCTTATAATGGTATATGAAGCCAATAATGGTATAACATTATTTCTGGGTGTATCTGTGAGGGTATTTCTTGAAGAGATTAGCATTTACATTGGTGAACAGAGTAAAGAAAATGCCCTTCCCAATGTGCCCTTCCCATCCAATCTGTTTAGGACCTAAATAGAATAAAAAGTTTGAGGAAGGGCAAATTCGCTCTCTCTGCTTGAGCTAAGACATCCATCTCCTCCCACCCTCACACATGGCGCTCTGGTTCTCAAACTTTCAGACTCAGATCAATATTTACATCACTTAGCCCCATGATTCTCAGGCCTTCAGACTTGGACTGAATTATACCACCAGTTTTTATGGTCCAGCTTGCAGACAGCAAATAAGAAGACTTTTGGGCTTCCATAACCATAACCAATTCCTGTAACAAATCCCCTCTTATATGTATCTAAGATATCCTATTGGCTTTGTTTCTCTGGAGAACCCTGACTAGCACAGTGCTTATGAGTGTTCTTTCATGAGAGTATTGCTCATAATTATTCCTATGCTTTTTCTAAATTTCAAAAGGCTTTTTTTATATGTAAATAATCTAGAAAAAGCTTACGATTAGTTGGGGAGATTTAAAAGTGCTATAAATTCATGACTGAATGATATAGAAAACAATAGGATAAAATAAAAGTATATTAGATATTAAAAGTTCATTTTAAGAACTTGCTAACTAGCTAAATATCTGACCAGGATCCACCCATTTGTTTCTCAGCTATAAAATCAATGGGAAAATGTCTGTTGAATGAATATTCAATCCAGGTTAGTGTGGGGCATTTAATAATCAAGCTCTTTAGTAGATGTATATTATTTTTTATCCATCTTTTCCATTACATAAATTGCTACTTCCAATTACTTATATGCTAAACGAATTATTCAAACTATCAGTGACACAATCTCAGCCTTGTTCTGAGCTAAGGCCAAAAAAGATTTGGGCCAGACTTTTTAAAAACTGTATCATGGGCAAATAAAAAATTTAATAATAATTTTAAAATCCTGTATAACCTAGTACCAGCTCTAGGCTGCTGACAGTCATTTAATCTATTCATCAGATAAAGACAGTATGGTTCCACAGAAAGTAAACTAAACTTGAGGTCAAAAAGTATGAGATTTGATCTGTATGAACCTTAGTGAGTTACCTAAACTCTAAGAGGCCTGGCTTTCCCAACTAAAGGGTAGTGATAATAATATCTATAGTGCCCAGTTTTTGTGAGGATCAAATAAGTAAGGATAAGAGAAGACTAAACGTTAAAAGAAATTTTCATATCATGTTTAAGCAAATATCACAGAAAGAATGGCAAATGTTACAGAAAGATTACTGAAAATGTTATTAATAAAAAGATAGGTATAGCTCCTACTACACAAACTCTCTCACAAGTAACCACTAAAAACTCTGGAAAAAATATGAAAAACAACTACCTGAAAGCACTCAAGAACAAAGAAGCAGGAAAACTTTGGAGAGGGGTCAACATTTGTAAGAACAAACAGCAGTGAACGAGGATAGGTTCCAGTCAGCACACTGAGTACACAAACTCAGAAAACGTGCAGTCTTAATGGTTTTAAGGTCCAGAGGACAGAGTACAGAGTAACCACAGCAGCTGAAAAGTGAGGGTGGAAATCCCAGAAAGGAGTGAGTCAACATCCTCACTCCATATATTAACTCTTCCCAAATACTAACTCCAAGCAACACACTGAAGGCTAAGCAAACAAAGATTGTTTAGAGTTCAGAGTTTAAAGTTCAAGTTAACTGCCTGCTAAAAGAAAAAAATACATACTCCTCTGAAGAACAAACAGAATCAAGAGGGTCTAAAATGCATCATTCATAGTATCCAAGACACAAGTCAAAATTAGTAGACATATGAGGAAATAGGAAAATGCAACTCAGACTCAAGTGAAAAGGCAATCAATCAATGGAAACCAATCCTGAGATGACCCAGATAGCAGAATTAGCAGTCAAGGATTTCAGTGCGTCTATTGTAATTATGATCAAGGAGACAAAGGAAAACATGCTCACAATGAATAAAAAGATATAAAATCTTAGCAGAAAAATAGAAACCATAAAAAAGAACCAGATGAAAATTCTAGAACATAAAAACATATTTTCTAAAAAGTCCATTGGGGGTCAGCCCCACTGGTCAGCCAACTGGTTGAGTTCATGCATGCTGCTTTGGCGGCCCAGGATTTTGCCAGTTCGGATCCTGGGCGTGGACATGGCACCGTTCATCAGGCCATGCTGAGGCAGCATGGCACATGCCACAACTGGACGGACCTACAACTAAAAATATATAACTATGTACTAGGGGGCTTTGGGGAGAAAAAAGTAAAAATAAAATCTTTAAAAAAAAATCTGTTGGATGAGTTTAATAGTAGATTGAAGGTGAATGAAAAAGTCAATGAACTTGAAGACAAATCCAATATGAAAGACAGAGAAAATAAATTGGAAAAAAATGAACAAAACCTCAGGGGTCCATAGGATAATATCACTAGGTCTAACATATGTTTCAGAGGAGGTTAAGAAGAGAGAGAAAATGATAGAAAGAATATGTGAAGAATAATTGCTGGAAACTTTCCAAATGTGGTGAAAGACTAAAATTTACAGGTTCAAGAAGCTCAGAGAACCAAATAGGATAAATACAAAGAGAAACTACACCTGTTAACACAGTAGTCAAATTACTGCAAATCAAAAACTAAAGGTAAAATCTCAAAACAGCCAGAGAAAAAAACCAAATTACATATCGGGGGACAATGATTTGAATGATCACTACCTTCTTATAAGAAACAATAGAGGCCAGAAATTAGTGGAATAATCTTTAAAATGCTTAAAGGAAGAAAACCTGTCAACCCAGAACTCTATATCCAGCAAAAATATCTTATAAGAATGAAGAAGAAAGAAAGATATGTTCAGATAAAGGGGGGTGGGGGGAAATTCATCATTAACAAACCTATACTAGAGAAAATCCCAAAAGAACTTTTCTAGCCTAAAGGGAAATGATGACACATGTACATTCAAACCTTCAGGAAGGAATAAAGACCACTTTCACTGTATCACTCAAAGTCTTTTGGTCCTTTATGATTCATTGATCCTGACTCAAGTGCTAAGTGAACCTCTTTTCTCATCTTCACTCTCTCAAACATAACACGTACACATACACACCAAACATGAAGAGATAAGGAGATAAGCATAAGTGGGGCTCACACATACAAGGATCATGTGCCCAAAGTAAACTACAGATTCTCTAGCTCCTGCAAAAGTAAATGGTTCATCCACACCACCTAACTTTCTCAAAGAGCAGCACAGTGGCCATCTCATTGAGTTTTAAATACTCTATGTAAGCATATAAGTATAACCAACCTGTTATTCAATATTTATTTGCTTTACTACAAAATGAAAATTACAAACCTTCTGAAAGATAGCTTGTCAGTTTCTGTAAATGCTTTGGTATGTAACCTTTTCAAGGAACAGAACTCTATTCTGGACTTGTTTTATATCCACAACAGTACCTAGGAGGGTGCTGGGCACAGAGCTAGCAATTGACATCTACTTATTCTCTTGAAATAGCTTGATAGTTGAAATCTATCTGGATCTATCAGAAATCTGATAGTTGAAATCTTACTGGAGAGTCGTATCCAGTAAATTCACCCTTCTTTCCAAAAGCTATATAGTAGTTTTATATAAAGTTATAAGACTAAATGTGGGGGGCCAGCCCAGTGGCACAGTAGTTAAGTTCACACACACTGCTTCAGCAGCCTGGGGTTCACAGGTTCAGATTCCGGGCACCGACCTAGCACCACTCATCAAGCCATGCTGTGGCGGCATCCCACATAAAGTAGAGGAAGGCTGGCAGAGAAGTTAGCTCAGCAACAGTCTTCCACAAGCAAAAAGAGGAAGATTGGCAACAGATGTTAGCTCAGGGCCAATCTTCCTCACACACACACGAAAAAAGACAATGTGGAAATGGCAATTTTTTCTCTTGTTAATAGAGAAGGCTATTCTTTGAGGATTCGTTCACTAAGAGCTTACCCAAGGGAAAGAAAAAAGAACTGAAAAAGAAAAAAATTTTGATGGAAAAAGCTTCATTATTTCCAGGAGTTCAGCCTAATCCAGTTGTCCTCCCTATTACTCCTAGGACCAAAATTTACTTCTTACTAGAGGGAATAATGCAGAAAAAACATAATGTGGTTACTTTATGTCTTTTCCCCATTTTTTAATCAGGCTATTTTGGGATTTTTTGTTGTTGAGCTGTAGTTCTTTCTATATTCTGGAATGTTAACCCTCGATCAGATATAGACATTTCCCCAGAGAAGATATATAAGTGGCAAACAGGCATACAAAAAGATGCTCAACATCACTAACAATTAGAGAAATCCAAATCAAAACTACAAAGAGAGATCACCTCATACGCATTAGGATAGTCACTATCAAAAAAACAGAAAATAACAAGTGCTGGTGAGGACGTGGAGAAATTGAGACTCTTGTGCACTGTTGGTAGAATTATAAAATGGTACAGCCACTATAGAAAACAGTATGGAGATTACTCAAAAGATTAGAAATAGAATTACCATATGATCCAGCCATCCCAGTTCTGGGTATATATCCAAAAGAGCTGAAAGCAGGATCTTGGGGAGAGATTTGCAAACTCCTGTTCATTATAGCATTATTCACAATAGCTAAGAGGTGGAAGCAACCCAAAGATGGATAAATAGGGAAACCATGACACATACATACAATGGACTATCCTGTAACATACTACAACATGGGTGAATCTTGAGGACATTATGATAAGCAAAATAAGCCAGTCACAAAAAGACAAAAACTGTATGATTCCACTTATATGAGGTATCTAAAGTAGTCAAATTCACAGAAACAGAAAATAGAATTGTGGTTGCCAGGGGCTGGAAAGAGAAGGCAATGGGGAAGGGAGTTTCTGTTCAATGGGAACAGAATCTCTGTTTTGCAAGATAAAAAGGTTAAAAGAGGGGGCTGGCCCCATGGCCGGGTGGTTAAGTTCACACGCTCTGCTTCAGCGGCCCAGGGTTTCGCCAGTTTGAATCCTGGGCATGGACATGGCACCACTCATCAGGCCATGCTGAGGCAGCATCCCACATGCCACAACTGGAAGGACCCACAACTAAAAATACACAACTATGTACCAGGCGGCTTTGGAAGAAAAAGGAAAAATAAAATCTTTAAAAAAAAAAAAAAAGGTTAAAAGAGGGGAAGGCCCAGTGCCATATTGACTGAGTTGGCACACTCTTCTTTGGTGGCCTAGGGTTCCTCAGATTCAGATCCTGGGCGCAAACCTACAAACCATTCATCAAGCCATGCTGTGGTAGCATCCCACATACAGAATAGAGGAAGATCGGCACAGATGTTAGCTCAGGGCCAATCTTCCTCACCAAAAAAAAAAAAAAAAAAGTTAAAAGAGAGGCACAACAAGGTGCATATAGTTAACACTACTACTCTGTACACTTGAATGGTTAAGATGGTAAATTTGGGGGCTGGCCTGGTAGCACAGCAGTTAAGTTCGCAGGTTCCACTTCAGCAGACCGGGGTTCACTGGTTCAGATCCCAGATGTGGACGTGGCACTGCTTGGCATGCCATGCTGTGGTAGGCATCCCACATATAAAGTAGAGGAAAATGGGCACGGATGTTACCTCAAGGCCAGTCTTCTTCAGCAAAAAGAGGACTGGCAGCAGTTAGCTCAGGGCTAATCTTCCTCAAAAAAAAAAAAAAAGAAAAGATGGTAAATTTTATGGGTTTTTTCTCTTTCTCTCCTTTCCCTTTTCCTCTATTCAATCTGTCCCCAACTCAAAAATATACGCAAATGAATCAAGAAAATAGAGGAAAGAACGAGTGTTCTCTGCTCTTCCCTTTGCAATTCTTCACAACAGCTACATCAGTTTTAGTTGGGGAACAATGAGGAAAAAGTTGGAGGGAAGTTCAACTCCAGCCTTCTAATTATGGGAACCAGACCATTTCTTCCAGTTCAGGCTCCAAGGGCAACTCTACTAGACATTAGGCAAATATATCTGAGCACCCAAGATCTTCAAAACCAAATAAGAAATTAATTTAAATAATAAAAATATTATGCTCTCTCACATTCATAACTAATGCACCAGAACTGATCTCAAATTGAAGAAGGTAAAAATAAGAAACAACACACACACATACACACAGCATTTTCTTTAATAACCAATGAAATGAAAAAAGGAAACATATAAGCAAATAGCTTATTCCATTAGGAAATACTTCATTCTACAGTCTCTTTGAACTGATTTTCCATCAACTTCATCTGGTTTTGTTTCTTCACTTCTGTTTGGGTGCAAAGTCCCATAATAAACAATAAGAAAAATAATTCCAAGGAGAAGAGTAAGAGCTATACTGACAGTGAGAGGTACAAAATAGTCTGAATTAAAAACGGAAAGTGGGCAAACCCAGAACACAATCAATATCCCCAATGTGGCCAGTACCCTTACAATATAATAACAAGACATGGGAAATTTGGTATTCTGTCCCTTAACATTAAAAAATGTAAAGACAAGGATGAACCCAACAACAATCCTGTATAAGAATTCCATACCCATGGAAGCACAAAACTGAGTTTGCTTTTTAAATGCCCACAATATACCCAAAACCCAAAGGAATAATAACAGAAATAAAGCAATCTTAACATTTAAGAATAAAAGAAGTACAACGCTCAGCATCCAAGATAATAATGTAAACAACTTGTAAAAGAGATATGCAAGTTTGGGCCAGAATCCATTGAGGAGATTTTTATCAGGCAAGGATTTTCTTAAAGCTACTTGGTAATCAACAGTCGACCAAGAAATAGCACAGCAAGAGACCACGATGGCTGCATCTACAAAACAGAAAATTTAAAAAAGAGATATTGTTATAGGAATAATAATAGCGATATTAAATTACTATATGCCGTACACGCCTTATCTGTATATACACAGACTCACAAAGTCAGGCACTTTATATACTCATTTCATCCAATCCTTTGAAATGGATGTTAACATTGCCATATTACATAGGAAGGAATTGGTGCTTGGAGAATATATGTATTACTCGACCCAGGTCACACAACTAGCAAGTGGCAGAGAGCTGAGGTTTGAGCCTAAATCTGCCTGATTTCAAAGCTGGTATTAACCACGACATCAGACTGCTTTATAAGATTTTGAATAAATTCATTTGACAGATTTTATGGAGCAATTGGTATTGTGGAAACTGCATACTCTGGAAGTTCTCTAAGAGACTAGCTTTTCCAGACATTTTGCCTTTGACTTTGGGCATATACCTAATTCACTATGAGACAGCATCATGAGAGAGAGGCGGGCAGGAAGGAAGGGAGGAAGGGAGGTTAAACAGAAAATTTAACCTAAGTACAAGGTACCAACAAGCTCAATTTCACCATCTCTTTAAGACGATGGATCAAATGAACAAACATGTTCTAAAACTTACACATTTCTGTAGGCTTGACATCTTTACCCCCTTTTCTCCCCAACAAATAACAAGAGTAAGTTCATTACTACTTTGGAAAGGCATGTCACTAGCCCCACTGTCAAAGTTGAAGACTTTTATAAAACTGAAAGCAAAGATATTAGAGAATGAGAAAGAAATAATTTAGAGCAGAATACAGAATGCTAGCCATCCCCACTTAGCCTCACTGGAGGCCTATCTATCAGGACAGAAAGGCAGACCTAAGCTGGATTTATCTACTGAAGAGAATTATGAGGATTATAAATGCCTTTGTCCACTCTCCTGGTTTTAGCAAATACCACTCTGGACAGCACAATTAGCTGAACTTCTTTTCTTTTCTTTCTTTGTTAATTCAAAAATACTTGAATTAAAGTATCCTTTTCCTGTAAATTTCTTTTTTATAACTGATTTTAATTTCTATCAAACTGACACATATACATAGTTTTAAAAAGTCAAAGTACTACAGAACTTGTAAGAAAAAGAACAGAACCTTGGTCTACCCCCTTACCTCTCAGTCACAACCCCCAGAAAAAATCGCTATCAACTCTTCTAGCTTTTCTTCTGACATTTACTGCCATATTTGTAAATAAAACACATACCGTGCTATTTCTTAATTTATCTGCTTTAGACACTGCTCATTGATTTCCTATTTGGGAAGAAAAAAACTTAGCACATACACACATAGGTACACACCCTCCTTGCATTGTCCTCTCCCTCCATCTGCCCAAAAGGGTAACATCACGATTTTGGTAAAATCAATATTCACTGTGTACCTTATTATAACTATATAAGTACAGCATTTTTTTTTTTACTGCTCAGCCAACTACTACACTCTGATTATATTTCCTTTCTTTTAAAACTTTTCATTGTTTCCTTCCTTGCTCAGTTTTTCATGACCCTCTCAGTACAGCAGTCCCCCCATCCACAGGGGATACGGTCCAGGACCCCGAGTGGATGCCAGAAACTGCAGATAGCACCAAAGCCTCTATATACCATGTTTTTTCCTATATATACCTGCCTATGATGAATCATATTTATAAACTAGGCACAGTAAGAGATTAATGGTACTTTGGGGCCATTATTAAGTAAAATAAGGGTTACTTGAACACAAGCGCTGTGATACGTCGACAGTCAATCTGATAACTGAGATGGCCATTAAGTGACTAACAGGCAGGCAGCGTATACAGTGTGCATGCACTGGACAACGGGATGATTCACGTCCTGGGTGAGATGGAGTGGGTCGGCGCAAGATTTCATCATGCTACTCAGAATGGCACACTATTTAAAACTTAAGAATTGTTTATTTCTTGAATTTTCCATTTAATATTTTCGGACTGCAGAAAGCAAAACCATGGATAAGGAGGGACTACTGTATTTCTTAGAAAAGTCTTCAAATTAATTAATTAATAAAACTCCCCTATATACATCTACTAGTTCTTTTCTTTTTTTTAAGAATATGATCCTCCTGTTCTAAGATGGTTGTTCTCAAGGTTTACTTCCTGTCTTTCCAGAACTTTCCTTCACCTGTCTTCTGTGTTGACTTCCTATTTCCTGTTCTCATATTTCTTTCTTGCTTTATTCTTACGTTTTGGTCAAGCATTCTCCAGACATATCTGAAAAAAGTCGCACGTAAGCTAAATTTTTTAAGACCAGGTATGTCTCAAAATGTCTTGATTCTACCCTCATATTTGACACGCAGTTTTGCTGGAAATAGAATTCAAAGTTTAAAAATGTTTTCCATTGAAACTTTGAAGTCATTGCTCTATTAGGTTCTAATTTCAAGTGTCATGGTTAAGAATTTCAATGCCATTCAGTTTCTCTATCTTTATGTGATCTTTTTTCTCTTAAATCTTCCGAATCTTATCTTTATCTTTGCCTCTCTGAAATGTTATAATGAGGGGCTTGGTATGGGCCATTTTTATTCACCCTTTCAATCTAATAATCCACGTCCTTCAGTGAGATGCTGTTTTCATTCTTTGGTGGTTTCCCCAGAAATCACAACATGCATGTTAAACACAGCAAAGTTTCAAGTTAATCAACATCACCTCAGAGGTGAACTTATCACGAAGGCAGTGAAGCTTAAATGTCAGAGACCTACCTTCAAAGCCTGGCAAAGCCCTAGCAATGTGTTCACTTTGCCTTTTTGTTTTTATAAAATTTGGAAAAATAAGACATTTTAATTGCAGTTGATTAAACTCCCTGTCTCTACTCCTGCTTACTCTCTCTCATTTTCCCTTGGTGTACTAAAGCAGCCGTGGCCACTTCGGGGATCTGGCTAAAGAGAAACTGAGTTGAGAGTACATTTAGCTCAGGTTTAGGGGATACATTTACAAGATTTGCTTGAATAATTAAGATTAGTAAGCGAGAGAGCTAGGATTCTCAGGCAGTTTGCCTGATCTTAACACTCCACTATACTGCCATCAGCAGCCTTTAGATCCCTTAGCACGTTAAGGCCTGACGGTCTAGCCTCATCCAGTGGACACTTAGTTTGAAGCTATTTCCCATTTCCCACTTACCTACCTGCTTCCAACATATTTTTTCTGATCATTTTGGCAACCTAACCTGTACATTTACACCCTAGCCAAACTAAATTCCTTGTCTTTGCCAAACCACGCCTTTGCTTACGCATTTCGCTCAGTCTGAAATGAACCTGCCCAATCACATCTATGCAGACTCCTTAATTTCTTTCTGCTTTGACATTACTGACACCAGTGAAGAAAACATAAGACTCCCAATATTCTCTAACAGAGACTTCCACAATTAACTAGAGTTGTCAATTCAAACAGTATTTAAAACTAGATATTTCATCCAAAAAAAGAAGTCTTGCTATACTCTGATCTTACAGCATATTACTGAAGAAATTGGTAAAGTTTTTCCCAAATTTAAGATGATCCAAAAATATACATGATATTATCACTAATTTGTGAAGTTGAAAGAAACTTTTCTAAATTAAAACTAATAAAAAACAGGAGGTCAGCCCAGTGGCATAATGGTTAAATTCACGTGCTCTGCTTCAGCAGCTCGGCGTTCATGGGTTTGGGTTCCAGGCATGGACCTATGCACCACTCATCAAGCCATGCTGTGGCAGCATCCCACATACAAAAATAGAGGAAGATTGGCACAGATGTGAGCTCAGCAACAATCTTCCTCAAGCAAAAAGAGGAAGATTGGCAACAGATGTTAGCTCAGGGCCAATCTTCCTCACCAAAAAAAAAATCTATATATCTATATATCTATATCTATCTAATATACATATATATATGTATATTAACACAGATCCATCTGTCTTCTGGACCACACAAGAAATTTAAAACATTTTAACTCCATTTGTCTTCCATCTGACTTACATGTTATTGCTGCCTTGTACTTTCATTTATCTTTTTCTTTACCACATAGCGTTATTCTGTCTAAAGTATATGATGATGATACTCTGTAGTATGGATTTCTTTCTACATAGTTGCTTGTGAGATGATGGGCTTCTTAAATCTGTGGGTAGGTCACTCTCATCAGTTCTGAAATTTTTTCAGCCATTAACTTTTCAAATTTTGCCTCTCCTCCATTCTTTCTCTCCTTTACAAACTCTGCTCAGATCTATATGAGATCTTCTCATCCCATTTTCCATGTCTTTTTTTTTTAAATATTGGCCTCTGGTTTCTTTCTTTTCTTTTCTTTTCTATTTTTTTTTTGGTGAGAAAGACTGGCCCTGAACTAATATCTGTTGCCAATCTATCTCTTTTTTTTCCTCCCCAAAACCCGCCAGTACATAGTTGTACATCCTAGTTGTAGGTTCTTCTAGTTCTTCTATGTGGGATGTTGCCTCAGCACGGCTTGATGAGTGGTGCTAGATCCGTGCCCAGGATCTGAACTGGAAAACCTCAGTCCCCTGAAGCAGAGATCGCAAACTTACTTCGCCACAGGGTCGGCTCCCTCCATGTCTCTTAATATTTCTTTCATATTTTCCATCTCTTCGTCTCAGTAAGCTGTAATCTGGATAATTTCTTCTGACTTAGCATTGACTCACTGTCTATACACTTCTGTCTCATCTGCTGAGTTTTGTTGGGTTTTGTTGGTTTTTTTTTTTTTTTTTTTTTTTTTGCTGAGGAAGATCTGCCCTAAGCCAATACCTGCGCCAATCTTTCTCTATTTTGTATTTGGGTCACTGCCACAGCATGGCCATCAACCAGTGGTGTAGGTCTGCACCCATGAACTGAACCTGGGCCACTGAAGCAGAGCACACCAAACTTAATCACTAGGCCGCAGGGCTGGCCCCTCATCTACTGATTTTTAATTCCAATTCTTAAATTTTTCATTCTCATAAATTCTACTTTTTTCTTTTTCAAATACACAACTCATGTTTTTCTAGTTTCCTACTCCATATTTTCAAGTTCATCATTTACTTCTTTCAACATAACAGGATTCATGTTTAATACTTTGCATCTGGCAATTTCCAATATCTAAAGTCTTAACGAGTTTTTTTCTTACTCATGGTGCCTTATTTTGTTTCGTGCTATAAACTACTGTAAACCATTCATTTTCCTTGGAAAACTGTTTGGAAAACTTGTTTGAGGCCTAAGAAAAGGTGGATTCCTCCAGGGAGGATTTCCACTCATTTCTGCCAGACATGTAGGGGTACTATCCTTGAAAACATATTCATAACTCGGTTTCTATTACTTTGTTTTTTGAACTAGCCCGAAGGTATGAATTTTGGCTGCAAATCATACTGTTCTCCGGGTTGCTTCTTCCTGCAGTACGCAGCAGCAAGGCAATACACCTTGGAGTCTCTTGGAAGTAGAGAGTGAGGTAGGTAACTTCACTTTTACCCCAAGGAAGGTGCCTTTTGAAGTACCAGCTTTATGGATTAGGATTTTCTACCAGACGTCCCTCCCCGTGAGGACCATGAGTTTTGTCCTCAGTCCTCCATACCCTGGGAAGCCATCAAAACTGAATCTACTGTTTATAATTATAAAGTTCAGTACCAACCCTCAGGGGATAAATGCCTTCAGAGTCCTACTTAACCCTGTTGCACTCCCACTTTCACACGTTTTGGCCTATTGTATCAGATTATTTTGTGCTTTTATGGAGGCTTTTGAAAATATTTATCCCATTGTTTTATATGTTTTCAGAAGGAGGACTGATTCAAATAATTTAGCCTTTCAGTGGTAGAGTTAATCTGAATAACCTAAGTTTTCCATCTTCTAAACATCTGTTGATATTTCTAATCTGGTATTCTACTCTGCAGTCTCTTTGTCCTTATGGGTTTATATTGTCTTCATTCCTTCGCTCTCCTTTTTAGTGAGATTTCAGAAAGGAACAAAGATAAAAGAATATGTTCTAAACCTGCCAAAGAGTTAGGTAGTTGACATGAGACCTCAGTGGCATCCATTTAACACAGGGTGCTGAGAAAGACTTACACTGACTGAAATTTGCTTGACCATATCCCAGAAAGGTGTAGAGCTGAAGAACAAGTTGTGGGCAGCCTTCCAGGTAGGTCTCAAATAGCCTGAGCATACTCAAATCAGTCACTCTATCTAGAACTTCTTTATGTGGATCAATCTGCTCTTCCATGAAGTTATCAGTTTGGCTGCCATCTTTGAAAGCCAAATGATAGCCCTTTTTCAAAACAAACCAATACCTGTAAAGCAAACACGAACATTAATCTTCAGTGATATATTCTTTATAACATGTAAGTTAATATACATAATACGAAAAAAGCAACATGTATTTAAGTAGAGAATTTTCCCACAAACTTTCTCTACTACAAATTTCTCCCAACTTTGTGAACATCTCATGGTGGCTTTATTGAGATTCAGACTCCATAAACTTTAATGCATATTTGATGTGTCAGTTGTGTGCTAGCACTGTTACGCATGCATGATCTCATTTCATCTTCCAAATAATTATGTAAGATGAGTAGGTATTATTCCCATTTCACAGATGGGAAAACTGAGGCTGAAAACAGTACAGTGATTCACTGAAAGTTATACAGAGTGTAAGGGACTCCTATAGCCCAAACCTAGATCCTATCATTCCTAGTCTTAACCACTATTTTCTGAAATACACACGGAAATTTTCAATTCATGCAATTTATCTTAACCACAAGACAGATACACACCTTACGACAATGTCAAGGTTAAAGGGGAGATTGAAACTCCTTTCAATTTAATCCAGCAAACATTACTATCTGAGAAAATAGATAAAACGTCAAAGACTTTTTTTTTAAAGAAAGGCAGACTGCCACATGCAGCACCTCACTGGGATGTGTCTGGAGTCTTGGAAGCTTGACTACCCTACGTTCTCCTACAAATGGCCCTTGAGAGCTTGTCTGGAGGTTCTAGCAGGAGAGCACAGCTATTCGTATACCCCTGATGGAAGAACGATCCTCCTCTATCGGGAAGGTCGTCCTCTTCAACCAGAGTGTGCAGCTTCAGGAGGGACGCACACGGAGCGGTGAGGGAAGAAGGGGACACCCACCTAGCCAGCCAGCCCAGCCAAATCAACCCTGGTGATCAGTGGAGTGACAGATGCCACAGCCAGATTGCCCTCACATCCCAAAGACTTAAAACATCCTTGCTCAGGCTCTTCCTTTGGAAGAATTTAAAAATGAACATGAGTTATCATCATGCAAGTAAAATTAGTAACAAAAATATTGAGACTCTTATTTAGAATAAATCTGAGGCTAGCAATAAGGCAACCAGCATTCTAGCCCAATGCTTACCAAAACTCTTTATCTACACCTCAACTTCTTCAAACAGAAAATAAGGGCAGTGATATATATCCTGTTTCCACCCGATCCTTCTGTCAGTGTTTCCCATTTCAGTAAATGGTACTAACATTCACTATGATGCTCAAACCAAAAACACGGGTGTAATTTCCAACTCCTTTCTTTTTCTCATATCCTATAAAAAGTCCTCAGCAGGTTATCACGGTTCTTGGTTCTAACTTCAAATATATCCAAATCTAAACATGTCTTATCACTTCCACTGCCTCCATCCTAGTTTAAGCAGTCAACATCTCTGGCCTGGATTACTTCAATAGCCTCAGAATTGGTCTCTATGATTCTATTCCTGTTCCCTATACATCCTTTTCTCTCCACGGCATCTAAATTGAACCTGTTAAACATAATTCAGATGTCACTCCTCTGCTCAAAATGTTCCAATGATTTGCATCAAAATTAGAATAAAAGCCAAAGTCTTTACCATGTTTTACAAGACCCTCCATAATCTGCCTCCCACACGCACTACACCACAACCTTTCCATCTCATTTCTCCCCCACTTCCAGTGTACCCTTCTTGCTGTTTTTCCTAATGCAAAGGCCTTTGTCTTCGCTACTCCCTCTCCCTGGAACTCTTCTAAACTCCAGAAACTTTACAAGTTTACTCCTTAACTTCATTCAGGTCCCTACTCAAATGTCACTTCCTCATAGAGGTCTTTCCAGATCACACCATCTAAAGTAGTATTCTCCATCATAATTCTCTCTTTATCCTATGTTGTTTTTCCTCATCACCGCTTGACACATTATTGTTTATCTTTGCCTTCTCAGAAGAATGAAATCTACATGAAAGCAGGGACTTTGTTTTGTTCATTGCTATATGCTAAGCAACTAGAACAGTACCTGGCACATAGTAGGTTCTCAGAAAATAATTACTGAATGAATAAGTGAAAGCTTATGCCATTTTTCCATAAAGATATAAAAAGATAGTAGATATGAAAAGATTTTCAAAAGTTGAAAGTAAAACACAAATATAAGATACTTTTATTGTAAACAAGATGTACACATATATGGATATGCAAAGATTCTCATCTGGCAAATAGAAGTGTATTTTTACTATCACAGCTTTAGAATAACATGGTCCATTTCTATTCAATATGGGCTAGACGCCAGGACAGAATGTCCACAAAAATGATGGAAGGCATAATCTCCACCTTTAATGACCTCAACTTAATAGGAAGGTCGAGCCTATTAAGTACTAGTTGCAATACAAGGCAGAAAAAATAACCATTCAATAGAAATGTAAATAGTACGTTGTGAAAGTACAAAAGAAAAAAAATGACTAACACCCCCTAGAATTTATAGGCAAGATTTTTAGGGGAAGTTGTGTTTGAGTCTTTTCTGGGTATCTGACACAATAGGGAGTCCCTGGATGTAAATTATATAATACCACTATGTAACACAGTATGTGCTTCCTGTTCTTAAAGAAGACTATAAACCAAGAGGATAGATACCACTAATTGAAAAACTTGAAAAATTCACAAATACTAACAGGTACAAACCCAGAGCATAATTAGTATAGGCAGGTGGAGTGGGAGAGGTAGCAGAGCAGTCATTGAGAGTACAGATTCTAGTAAAGCCAGAATGCCTAGGTTCAAATCTTGGCTCCATCACTTCCTACTTAATCTCTCTGTGCCTCAGTTTCCTCATCTGGAAAATGAGGATAATCATCATACCTACCTCACTAGGTTGATGGGAGGATTAAAGGAGTTAATACATATAAAATGCTTAGACCAGGGGCTGGCCCCGCGGCCGAGTGGTTAAGTTCTCGCGCTCCGCTGCAGGCGGCCCAGTGTTTCGTTGGTTCGAATCCTGGGAGCGGACATGGCACTGCTCATCAAACCACGCTGAGGCAGCATCCCACATGCCACAACTAGAAGGACCCACAACGAAGAATATACAACTATGTACCGGGGGGCTTTGGGGAGAAAAAGGAAAAAAAAATAAGATCTTAAAATGCTTAGACCAGTACCTGGCACATGTTAAGTGCTATATAGGTGCCTGCTAATCAAAAAAAAAAAAGATAAGGCTGTTTATAGATGTGCACATTAACATTTCCAGTGACTTTAAGGAGAAATGCTTTTCAATTCTGTAGCAGTTAATGGAAAATCTATGCAAACTTCTGCTTATCTGATGATAATTTCATGGGAAGGTAGGAATATAACTTTTTAATCAATAGGATACTGCTTCAGTTTTATGGGAGAAATGATGAAGAAGCCAAAGAAACAGAGGGAGCTTTCTTAGCATATTTTATCACCATACATTCTTTTATTAGAGATTAAGAGGCTCCAGCTTCCAGTAATGATGGATTACCTTGTATCATGCTATGCCTCCTACTGATGACAACGATAAATTCTAGACAAAATATAAATGAAAACAAGGCACAGAAGAGCAACCAAAAGTAGGAAGAAACACGAGGGCATTCAACCCCTGAAAGAAGGGAACCATACTGCATGAGATGCACATTTACCTGGCTTTTCCTCTGCAGGCATCCCACAGTCCAAAGGCACAAAGCAGATACAGCTCAAGCAGAAAGTCAGAATAATTAGAAGACTGAGTTTGAATCTGCCAGAATTATCAGAAATTAAAGGAGGATCCCAGAAAAGGGGAAGCCACAGAGTAGAGAACCCCAAAATTTGCATATACTCTTCTCAAGTCCTTGGCTGACCCCTTACTATGCACATGTGGAGTGAGACTTCCAGGAACTGAGGAAAAATGACTAGAAGGAACCTGAGCAGAGATTCTGGCAGCTGTCAACCACAGGGAAGAGCCTGGAGTCTGAGTCCCATCAAATTGGAGGGGCATGGTAAACACTTCAGGCATCCCACTGATACCCCAAAAGGGTCATATTTTAGGAGTAAAGACCATATTTCAGGTCTAAGACTTTTTTCCTAGGAGTAAGGACAAAAGCAAAAGAGACCTTCCCTAACAAAGCCTACACCAAGCCTCCGTAATGCACCAAGGTAATCTGCCAATAATTTAACTTTCTGCTTTCTCTCCAATAGAAAATAACGGAAACCAGTCTCTACAAAGTATAAGTCATAATGTCCACTACACAATAAAAAATCACTTGACATGCAAATAAACAAGAAAACGTGACAGAGCGAAGTGAAAAGTCAGTTAATAGAACCATATTAGTTAATAGAAACAGCCACAGATGATCCAGATGTTGAAATTAGCAAAGTACAGAGAGAAAAAAAATTGAACCTCAATAACACAAGTGTAACTGAAATCTCCAAAGAAAGAGAGAGAAACAATGAGGCAGCAAAAGAAAAAAAAACTTGATGACATACTTGCCAAAAATATCTTTCAAATTTGATCAAAAACAACAACATACAGGGGCTGGCCTGGTGGTGCAGCGGTTAAGTTAGCACATTCTGCTTCAGTGGCCTGGGGTTTACCAGTTCAGATCCTAGGCACGGACCTGGCTCCACTTATCAAGCTATGCTGTGGCAGGTGTCCTACATAGAAAATAGAGGAAGATGGACACAGATGTTAGCTCAGGGCCAATCTTCCTCAGCAAAAAGAGAAGGATTGGCAGCGGATGTTAGCTCAGGGCTAATCTTCCTCAAACAACAACAACAACAACAACAACAAACAGATCCAAAAAGCTCAATGAACCCAATGAAAAGATACAAACAAAACCATTCATAGGCCCATCATATTCAAATTGCTGAAAATCAAATACAAAGAGAAAATATTAAAAGCAGAGAAAAAAGACATATTCCATACTGGGAAACAATGTTAGCTGACTTCTCATCAGAAAAAAACAAAAGAAAACAACTACCTCAATAATTACATGAAATTTAAATGGATTAAACACTTCAATTAAAAAAACTGCCAAATTGGATAAAAAATCAAGATTCAATTTTATGCGATTTACAAGAGACATGGATAGTCTGAAATCACAAAAAATAGTGGCTATGGCTATATTAGTATCCTGGACAAAAAAAGACCTCAAATCAAGGAATATTACCAGAGATAAAGAGGGTCATGCTGCAATGATATAAGAATCAATTCTTTAGGAAGACATCTTTATGTACCTAATAATGGAGCTTTAAGATACATGAAGCAAAAATTGGTAAAAGTAAAGGGAGAAAAAGACAAATCCATAATCTTAGTTGGGGATTTTAACACTCACATATCAGTAACTGAAAGGAAAAGTAGGCCCAAAAAAAACCAGTAAGGATATAGATTTTAATAATACTATCAACCTAATTGCCCTATTTACATTTATAGACTACTACACTCAACTAGGGCAAATTAAAACCTCTTTTCAAATGCACATGGAATATTCACCAAGTTAGACTGTATGCTGGGCCATAAAACAAGTCACAATAAATTTAAGAAGGCTGTCATCATACAAAGTATGCTCTCTGACCAAAACAAAAATTAAATGAGAAATCAATAACAATAAGATATCTAGGAAAATCCCCAAATATTTAGAGATTGAGGTAAAAGGCCTAGATCCTAAAGTTTCATATGCTACACCCTAGGAAATTTGAACATTGCTAGATGACCTCTCTCTAAGGAATTTTAAATAGAAAAATAGATAAGAAAGAGGGTTCAACTGTTTAATGCTCATTTAAGAAACTCTATAAAGAAGGGCCTATGGATCTGTGGGAGGAAGAAGATTCGTCTCCCATTGTACTCTCTTTTATACAATTTGAACTTTTTTTACCATGTATTTAAAAGGAGCAAAAATAACTTCCATATTTTAAATAATTCAAATGGCTTTTATATATCCATCAAAGGAAAGTCTCCTTTGGCAAAGAGAAAAGTTTTATCACAAAACATACAGAAAATGAAAATGCAAGAGTGTCATCTAATTTATATTCTGGAAAATGAAACATTCTACTCCACAGACCCATGAGCAACAATAGCATACTTAGTATCAACAGGCTCTTATACCTAATAAATAATTCATGTTGATATGCCTCATCTTTATCTACCAACACAAACTCAATTTATCTATACTGCAGGGAAAAAAATCTATAATTTAGTAAATCTCAAGTTTTTCCATACTTAGTCTGGACAAACCCTTGGATAATTTGGCCCATTTTTATGAATTGCTTTAATTTTTGCTTATTTCTCATTATTCATCTATGTATTCTCCTACTTGTTGCACTAAGAAAAAACAAAGAGAAAGAAAAAGAACAGAGAGGAGCACAAAAACCAAGGATGGCTGCATAGAAAAGTATAGGAAGCATTTTTACCTGTGTCATACCATTCCCCAATCCAAGAGAGATCCCTTCAGCATAACCTACCCACCTGGGGAAAAGAAGAGCAGGAGAACCCTAGCAGCACTTGCCACCACTATGGATACCTGTGGCTTTCACCACCAAGGACCCCTACAGTCTTCACCCATGCTGACTCCAGCTGATGGAGCTTCCCAGAGTCTACCCTGTGGTGCCACTGTGGAGAAGAAGCCATCACTGTGCCCCATGTGTAGTCTTTGCAAATGCTGACCTCAGCTGATGGAGCTGCACAGAGAACACTCTGCTGCACCCTACCCACAGCTAGAGCCACCACATTCCACTCAATCAGTACCTTCACACCCACCCACAGTTGAAGGTCTTTCCCCATCAAAGCCAGTCCATAGTCTGGAAGATATGACTGCTCTTTCAAATGTGCAGACATCAATGCAAGGCTACAATAAACAAGAAAAATTAAGGAAACATGACACCACCAAAGGAACACGATAATTTTCTAATAACTGATCCCAAAGAACGTGAGACCTACAAATTACCTGAAAAAGAAATTAAAAGAATTGTTGTAAGGAAAGTGAGCAGGCTATGAGAAAACATAGACAACTCAATGAAATCGGGAAAGTAATACATGGACAAAACAAGAAGATCAATAAAGAAATACAAAACATAAAAAAAGAAACAAACAGAAATTCTGGAGCTGAATAATACGAGTGAAATGAAAAATGCAAGAGAGAGCTTCAACAATAGACTCAATCAAGCAGAAGAAACATTCAGAGAATCCAAAGATAAGATATTTGAAATTATCCAGTCCGAGGAGAAAAAAGAAAAAAGAATGAAAAAGAATGAATAAATTCTATGGAACTTATGGAATATCATCAAGGAATCAATATACATATTATGAGAGCCCCAGAAGGAAAAGAGAGAAAAGGAATGAAAGCTTATTTAAAGAAATAATGGCTAAAAACTTCCAAAATCATGAAGGGAAATGGACATTCAGATTGATGAATATCAAATGTCCTCAAACAAGATCAACTCAAAGAAGACTACTCCAGGACACATTATAATCAAATTGTCAAAAGTCAAGGACAAAGAATTTTGAAAGCAGCAAGAGAAAAACAACTCACCACATACAAGCAAGCACCCATTAGAATATCAGTGGATTCCTCAGCAGAAACCTTGCAGGCCAGGAGAGAGTGAGATGATATATTCAAAGAATTTAAATTAAAAATATGACAACCAAGAATACTATATCTGGCAAAATTCTCCCTTAAAAATTAAAAAGAGATAAAATCGTTCCCAAACAAAAACAGAGGGAGTTCATCACCAGTTGACCTACCTTACAAGAAATGCTTAAAGGAGTTCTCCAAATTGAAACAAAAACACATAATGCAAACACATAAATCTCACAGGTAAAGGTAAATATATAGACAAATACAGATGGCTGTAACAGTGTAATGGTGATGCATGCATTACTTTTAACACATATAAAAATTAAAAAATAAAAAGTGTTAACAGACAGACAATTAAAAAAAAAAAGCAAACCGACTAAAAGAACACAAAGTGTAGGATAGGAGTAAAAGTTTAGTGTTTTTGTATACAATTGAAGTTAAGTTGTTATCAACTCAAAATAGGAGGTTACAATGACAAGATATTTTATTCAAGCCTAAAGACAACCACAAATAAAAAACCTATAACAGATATAAAAAGACAAAGACAAAATAATCAAAACAAATCACTACAAAAAATCATCAAATAACAAAGAGAACAAGAAAAAGAGAGACAAAACAACTATAAAACAGACAGCAAGCACTTAACAAAATGGCAATATTAAGTTCTCACTTATGAATAATCACCTTAAATGTAAATGGATTAAATTCATCAACAAAAGAAATAGAGTAGCTAAACAAACAGAAAAACAAGATCCAGTTATATGCTAGGACACATAGGCTGAAAATGAAGGTATGAAAAAAAATATTTCACACAAATGGTAACCTAAGGAAAGCAGAGGTGGCTATACTTATATCAACAAAATATATTTTAAGTCTAAAACTGTCTCTAGAGACAAAGAAGCTCATTACGTAAGAATAAAAGTGTCAATTCAACAGGAAGGTATAATAATTATAAATATATATGCATCCAACATCAGAGCACCTAAATATATAAAGCAAACATTGACAGACATCTCTAGGCAACATAACAGCAATACAGTAATAGTAGGAGACTTCAATACCCCACTTACAATAATGGATAGAACATCCAGACAGCAAAATCAATAAACAAAAGCTGAACAACACTATAAACCAAAAGGACCTAATTGGCTTACACAGAACTTTCCACCCAACAGCAGAAGAATACACATACTTCTCAGGTGCAAAAAGAACATTCTCCAGAGTAGAGCACATACTAAGTCACAAAACAAGTTTTAACAAATTAAGGAGATCAAAATCACTCAAACTGTCTTTTCTGATCACAATGGAATGAAGTTAGAAATCAATAACAGCAATAAAATTGGGAAAGTTCACAAATAAGTGGTAACTAAACAATACACTTTTTTTTTTTTTTGCTGAGGAAGATTAGCCCTGAGCTAACATCTGCCACCTTTTTGCTGAGAAAGATTGGCTCTGAGCTAACATTTGTGCCCATCTTCCTCTATTTTATATGTGGGACACCTGCCACAGCATGACTTGATAAGCGGTGTGGAGGTCCATGCCCAGGATCTGAACCTGCAAACCCTGGGCCACCAAAGTGGAGTGTGCAAACTTGCCATTATGCCACTGGGCTGGCCCCCTAAATAATATAGTCTTGAACAACCTAAATAATATACTCTTGAACACTGGGCTGGCCCCCTAAATAATATACTCTTGAACAACACTGAAATCAAAAGGGAATTTTAAAAGTATCTCAAGATAAACAAAAATGAAAACACACCATACCAAAACCTATGAGATGAAGCAAAAGCAGTACTAAGAGGAAAGTTTATAGCAATAAATACCTACCTTAGAAAAGAAGAAAGATCTCAAACAACCTAACTTTATACCTCAAGAAACTATAAAAAGGACAAACAAAGCCCAAAGTTAGCAGAAGGAAGGAAAATAGAAGTATTAAAGCAGAAATAAATCAAGTAGAGAATACAATAATAGAAAAACTTAACAAAACTAAGAGTTAGCTTTTTGAAAAGATAAAATCGACAAACTCTTAAGATATACTAAGAAAAGAGAGAGAACATTCATAAAAATAAAACCAAAAATTAAAAAGGAGACATCACAGCAGATGCCTCAGAAATAAAAAGGATCATAAAAGACTACTCTGAACAATTATATGCCAACAAATTGGATAATCTTGAAGAAATAGATAAATCCAGAAACATGAACCTATCAAGACTGAATAAAGAAAAAATATAAAGGCTGAACAGACTAACAACAAATATGAAGATTGAGTCAGTAAATAAAAATATTCCAACAAAGAAAAGCCCAGATCCAGATGGCATCACAGGTGAACTCTACCAAGCACTCCAAGAAGAATTAATACCAATCCTTCCTAAACTCTTCCAAAAACAGAAAAAGAGGTAACACTTCCAAATTCATTTTACGAGATCAGCAATACCCTGCTAACAAAACCAAAGATGCTACAAGAAAAGAAAACTACAGGCCAATATCCTTGATGATCATAAATGCAAAAATTCTCAATAAGATACTAACAAATAAATTCAGGGCTACATTAAAAAGATTAAACACCATGAGCAAGGAATGCAAAGACAGTTCAACATAGGCAAATCAGTCACGTTAACAGAATGAAAGGGAAGAAAACATGATCATCTCAATAGAGGCTGAAAAAGCATCTACAAAGTTTAACATCCATTCATAATTAAAACTTTCAAAGTAGGTATGGAAAGAGCTTACCTCAATGCAATAAAGGCCATTTATGAAAAGCCCACAGTTTACATCATAATCAATGGGGGAAAACTGAAAGCTTTCCCTTGAAGATCCAGTACAAGGCAAGGAGGCCCACTCTCACCATTTCTTTTCAACATAGTATTGGAAGTCCTAGTCAGAGCGATTAGACAACAAAAAGAAATAAAAGGCATCCAAATCGAAAGGGAAGAAGTAAAATTATCTCTGTTAGCAGAGGACATGATCATATACATAGAAACGCCTAAAGATTCAATGAAAACAAACCATTAGAACTAATAAATGAATTCAGTCAAGTCACAGAATACAAAGTCAACATTCAAAAATCAGTCACAATTCTATACACAAAAAATAAATTATCCAAAAAAGAAATTAAGAATACAATCCCACTGACAATAGCAACAAAAAGAATAAAATATGTAGGAATAAATTTAACCAAAGAGGTAAAAGACTTGTGCACTGAAAATTATAAAACACTCATGAAGGAAATTTAAGACACAGATAAACGGAAAAATACCCCATGTTCATAGACTGGAAGAAGTAATATTGTTAAAATGTCTACACTACCCAAAGTGATCTACAGATTCAATGCAATCCCTATCCAAATCCCAATGGCATCCTTTATAGAAACAGAAAAAAAAATCCTAAAATTCAGATGGAACCACAAAAGACTATGAACAGCCAAAGCAATCTTGAGCAAGAAGAACAAAGCTGGGGGTATCACACTTTCTGATTTCAAAATATACTACAAAGCTACAGTAACTAAAACAGTATGATACTGACATATAAACAGATATATAGACCAATGGAACAAAATAGAAAGCCCAGAAATAAATGCACAAATCTATGATCAATTGATCTTAGAAAACATGCCAAGAATACACAATTGGGAAAGGTTACTCTTCAATAAATGCTGCTGAGAAAACTGCATAACCACATGCAGAAGAATGAAATTAGACCCTTATTTCACACTATATACAAAAATCAACTCAAAATTGATGAAAGACTTAAACCTAAGACCTGAAACCATAAAACTACTACAAGAAAACATGGGGAAAAAGCTTCACAACATTGGTCTGGACAATGATTTTTTTGGATATGACACCAAAAGCACATGCAACAAAAGCAGAAATAGACAAATGGGAATTCATCAAACTAAAAACCTTCTGCACAGCAAAGGAAACAATCAACAGAGTGAAAATGCAAACTATGGAATGGAAGAAACCAAACATCTGTTAAAGAGTTAATATCCAAAATATGTAATAAACTCTTACACTCGATAACAAAAAAAAATCATAACTCCATTAAAAAATGGCCAAAGGACCTGAATAGATATTTCTCAAAAGAAGACAAACGAAATGTTCAACAAGTGTATGAAAAAGTGCTCAACTTCACTAACCACTAGGGAAATGCATATCAAAACCACAACGAGATACCACCTCACACCTGTTAGAATGACTATTCTCAGAATGATGAAAGATAACAAGTATTGGTAAAGATATGGAGAAAAAGGAATCCTTGTATACCATTGGTGAGAATGTTAATTGGTATAGCCATTATGGAAAACAGTATGGAGGTTTATTAAAAAACTTAGAACTATGTATAATCCAGCAACCCCATTTCTGGGTATATATCCAAAAGAAATGAAATCACGATCTCGACAAGATATCTACACTCCCATGTTCACTTCAGCATTAAATAACCTACATGTCCATAAACAGACAAATGGGTAAAGAAAATGTGGTATACATAAACAATGAGATACTATTCAGTCTTTAAAAAGAAGAAAATTCTGCCATTTGCAACAACATGGAAGAACCTGGAGGACATTATGCTAAACGGAAATAACCCAGATGCAGAAAGACAAATACTGTATGATCTCACTTATATGTGGAATTTAAAATAGTCAAAATCATAGAAGTAGAGAATAAAATGGTGGTTAGCAGGGGCTGGGAGGAGGGGGAAATGGGGAGATGCTGGTCAAGGGGTACAAAGTTTCATTTATGCAAGATGAATAAGTTCTGGAGCTCTAACGTGAAGCAATATGCCTGGAGTTAACACTACTGTATTCTCTCCTTCAAATTTGCTCAGACGGTATATCTTAAGTGTTCGCACCACACAAAAAAGCAAAAGGAAAAGAAAATGGCAACTCTAAGAGGGATGGATATGTTAATAAGCTTGATTGTGGCAATCATTTTACAATGTATACATATATCAAATCATCAAGTTGTACACTTTAAATACACAGGCATCAGTCGAAGATACTGCAGGATCAGTTCCAGACTACCGCAATAAAGCAAATATTGATTTATTTATTTACAAATGACATGATTATCTACATAAAGAATCCTAAGGAGTATATAAAAAAGCTACTAGAACTAACAAGTGAGCCTAGCAAAGTCATAGGATAAAAGATCAATATAAAAACCAACTATAACTTTATATATCAACAATGAAAAATTAGAAACTGAAATTAAAAATAAGTACCATTTACAATAGCATCCAAAAATAATGACTTAGGGACAATTATAACAAAATATATATAAGATCTATACATTAAAAACTACAAAATACTGCTGAAGGAAATTAAAGAAAGTTTAAATAAACAGAAAGAAAAACCTTGTTCATGGATTGAAGACTCAATGACTCAAAATTGTTGAGGTCATTTATAACTGTAAACTTAAAACATGTGTATTTTATTGTATGTAAAATTATACCTCAATAAGTCGACTTGTTTAAAAATTGATTGGTGTATTGTTGACACAGACTTTCCTTGAACAGTGCTGCACCCCAGGTATGCATAACCTATGTCGGCCAGGAACCTCAAGCCATGAATTTAAGTGTAGACAGCATCTGACAGAACCTCTAGGCATCTAGCTCCTAGGAATAAAATCAAAGCTTCTAGATAGGGCTTGGGGAAGGCCCCACAAGTAATTCTCTCAAGGGCAATGACCAGAACATAACTAGTGATACCAGGCATACTGGAAAACAAGGCAATATAGGTACTCAGTAGTAGAAGCAGAACCAGTTGGAACAAATTTGAAAAGTCTTCAGATACTGGAACTATAAATGAAAAAAAATATATGCTTATGGGGTCGGCCCCGTGGCCGAGTGGTTAAGTTCAGCATTCTGCTTCGGCAGCCCAGGGTTTTGCCAGTTTGGATCCTGGGTGCGGACATGGAACCACTCATCAGGCCATGCTGAGGTGGCATCCCACATAGCACAACCAGAAGAACCTACAACCAGAATATATAACTATGTACTGAGGGGCTTTGGGGAGAAGAAGAAGGGGAAAAAAAAAAAAAGATTGGCAAAAGACGTTAGCTCAGATGCCAATCTTTACAAATACAAAAAACAAAAAACCATGCTTACTACATTTAAAGATGTAAATACCAAGTTTGAAAATACCTGCAATGAACAGGAAACTATAAAAAGTGACATAGCAGCCTGAAAAAAAAACAGAGCTTCTAAAAATAAAAATTTTAATAGTCAAAATTTAAAACTCAGTGGTTGAATTTAATAACATTCTGGCCATAGCAAAAGAAAGTGCCAGTGAAATAAAAAAGAGTTGTGAAAAAATTATACAAAATGTACTACAGAGAGTCAAAAATAAAAATTTAAAATATCTAACATATAACAGTCATGTTAGATACAGTGATAAGGTCTAACTTACACTTTCTTGGAGTCTCAGACGGAAAAGAGATAGAAGTAAGATAAAGAAAATGTTAGAAAAGACAATGGCTGAGAACTGTGCAGAACTGATAGAAGATAATAATCCATACAATCAAGAGCACCAGCAAATCCCAAGCAAGAGAAATAAAAATAAACCTATATTTAGATATATCATAAACTGTAGAAATCCAAATATAAAGAGAAAAATCATAAGAGCAGAGAGAAAAAAAGACAAAATACTTTTAAAAGAACAGCAGTAAGAATGACATCTAATTCCTCAAGAACAACAACGGACACCAAAAGACAAGAGAATGAAATGTGCAGAGAGAAAGTAACTACTCGTCTAGAATTCTATAGTCACTGAACTCTCTCAAGAAAGATGGCTATTAAAATAGCCCAAATTCAAAACCTGTCTTTAATTTTTCTCTTTACCTTTAATATATATTTTGCTTTTAACAATTAAACATTGGTTTAACAGAATTAAATCCCTTAAGGTAATAATGAAAAGGTCATAGGAAATCAGATAGACAGAGAATCACAGAATTCTCAGGGCCTATTTAGATCCTAGTTTAACTACAAAATAGGTGTGAACAATATGATTCTTAAGGTTGTTTTTAGTTCTGGGTATGACTCCGTACCTAGCTAACCACATGGCTACTGTATTATTATAGTAAAAATTTCTTTTAGTTAAATCGATGGTATAAATAACAAAAAATTAAGTGCTCTATCAGAGTTGCAAGTGATGGGCTATATTTACACAATCAGGCTTGGAATATAAAATAGAAGATAAAAGATTCACAAGACATAGAAATAAGTCTGTTTCCTTCCCATAAAAAGTGAGCACACATCAGAAAAAGTAACTTCATTAGGTAAATTAAATTAAGAACTCTATTAATGACCCTGGAACATTCTGACAGTACAGCAATGACTCATATAAGCAGTGATAGCAAGGGGCAAGCAACCTTTGGCCTACACGCAAGTAGGGGACCTTTGTACTCTTGACTATCCAGATACAGAAAGGTAGTTTCCATTTGGATAAAAGAAAAATAGTGTTAACAATCAAAAATGTATGCTCACCTCGTAAAAACTCCTCCTTGCAAGCAATGAAGTAGAAGAAAACAACGCGGACTTTCTTGACCTGCCTTCTTTAAATCGGCCTTGAACCAAGAGTAACTAAAACACTGGACCACAATTGTTCCAAAGAGCATAAAGCTCACTGTTAAAACACCAAATACGTACTGCCCTTCATAGAAAAACCTGACGGATACCCAAATGTCCACAATTAAATCAGTTATATAGATTATAACGCCAAGAGCTGACATCATAAAATTCAATTTAGTATATTTCATCATGAGTCACTACGGCTCTTGGTTATCCACTTTCTTCTCTCATACAAAAAGAAAAAAAAAAGTACCAGAACCAATATTAGTGCAGCCTTTGGTACAGCACTGAATTTTAATTTCTACCTCCTAAATCTACTTAGAAGAAAGAATAAATATTATGAAATTGGAACACTAAAACCAAAGTCACTAATTTTAACTTTCTTTTCTAAATCTCTAATCCTGGGCCAATGTTACAAGTATTTATTCAATCTTCTGTCTCACAATGATCTTCATTACAGATGACAACACCTAAAATGAAACATATACAAAAGATTCTAAAAATCTTGAGAATAATATTAAAAACCCTAGACCATGACTTTATCAAAGCTCTACCTTTTCTAAAAATAATAATTACCACTAAAGATAGTTCTTATAACAGTTTTGGGAAAGTAAAGTCTCAGAAATATACTTACTAGTTGACACCTTCCTCTCAGACTATTTACCTTTTAAAAAGCATAACGTACTCACAAAGATATTTATCACAGGGCCACTGATAGTGGGAAAAAATTGGAAACAATTTAAACATGTCAATATAAGGAATGGTAAATAATTGTAGATTCATAAAGTAGAATATTAAAAACCTACTAAAAATTTATTTAACAAAGGTGCAACAGCTGTGAAAATTCTTCATAGGCTTTTGATTCAACAATTCCATCTAAGAATCAAGCCTAGGGAAATATTCACCAATGTATACAAAGATATTACGCTCTTTGCAGAACCTTTCTCATAATAGCAAAAAATTGAAAATCACCTAAATGACAACTGAGAGTTCAATAAGTTATGGTACATCCATACTAAAGAATATACCATGCAACCTTTAACAAAGAATGAAGCAGCTTTGTACAAACTGACTTTTAGAAGATCTTCAGAAGGTATTAACTGAAAAAAGCAAGTGCCAGAAGGATAAATATCACATTTATGGTTTTTAATTATATATTATATATATTTTTTAATTATATATTACATATATAATATATATAATTATATATATATATGGCTTTAATTATATATCTCAAGAGTTTGAGAGTAGGAAGCAAATGCAACTTCCATCCCTTAATTAATTATTCTTTTATATTGTTTGAGTTTTTTACAACAGACATGTACTCATCTTACTTACATAATTTCTTAAAATAAAAACAACAGTAAGTGATATTTATAGAGGATTTCGATGACTGGAGAAGATGTTTATGCTACTAATGATAGCTACCATCCACTTAGCACTATGTGCCGGGCACTCAGCTAAATGTTGTATATAAAATGCTCCCATTTAATTCTCACACCAAACTTAAGATGTAGATACTATTATTATGACCCCTATTTTATAAATGTGGCTAAATGTAACCTGCAGACAAGATTTGCCTGACTCAACAGTGTTTCTAAAATGTTTTTTTAATTTTTTTAAAAAAACACTCAACAGTGTTTTTTAAAAATGTTCCTATTAATTGCCAACACTTCATTTAAAAATCCAGATTTTTCACTGCTATCAAAACCGGGAAGATCCACTACACTAGACCAGCAGTACTTCATCAGCTCTGGGCCCTCCCTGAGATGGGACACGCCTTCTCGAGCCTGCCACAGCAGCTGGCCAGCCCACTTCAGTCACTTCCGCAACCGGGTCTCAAGCATTAATGCAGCTACCTACCGGCTGTGTGTCCTTGCACATGCTCTCTCACCTCCCTATGCCTTATTTTCTTCATCAGAAATACGGAGATAACAATGGTATACACCTCACAGGGTTGTTGTGAAGGTTAATATAACACATATAATATATATAAACCTCTAGAAGAGTACTTGGCATACAGTTAGGACTCAAAAAATCTAAGTTACCATTATGACCTTGCCTGTCTGCCTAATCCCTGTAAGCATCTAAGTTTGCCATCTTTGACTTCACTGTAAAGAATGTTAAGTGGAAAAATACTATCACAGGATCTCAAAGCTTTGACTGTGCAAAGGAAATATGACTGCAGAAATACAAAATGTTAATAATGGCTTTATTTGGGAAATTAATTGTATTATAGATGAATTTTTCCTTCTTCATTCTTTTCTATATGGATTGAGTTGTTTCCCCCCAAAATTCACATGTTGAAGTTCTAACCCCACAAGGTGAGTGTATTTAAAGATAGGACTTTAAGGAGGTAACTAAAGTTAAAAGAAGTCACAAGTTGGGGCCCTAATCCGACAGGACTGGTGTCCTTATAAGAAACACCAGAGATCTATCCCCTAACACACACACACACACACACACACACAGGAAAGGCCATGTGAGGACACAGTGAGAAAGTAGCTATCTGTAACCTAAAAGAGAGGCCTCACCAGAAACGAACCACGCCAGCACCTTGGTGTTAGACTGCCAGTCTCCAGAACCGTGAAAAAATAAATTGCCATTGTTCTGGCCACCAGTCTGTGGTCTTCTCCTATGGCAGCCTGATTAGACTAATACCCTTATGTAACCTATAAAGAACACTTATTACTTCAGAAACCAGAGGGAAAAGTATGACTAAAAACACACACAATCTAATATTTACAGGGTTCTTATCATTTTACCACTTAGCAGTATTTTGTTTAAAAGACTTCAGAATCATATTAGAAAGTATTTCACTCTTCTAACAGAAAAAAAAAACCAAGAGTCCATTATCACTACTTTTCCTGTCAAGAATGTTGTGGTCAACAGGATGGAAAAAATAATTTTAAAATCTGAGTTTTGGGGCCAGCCCGGGTGGCGTAGCGATTAAGTTCAGTGTGCTCCACTTCCATGGCCTGGGTTCAGTTCCTGGGTACAGACCTACACCACTCTCTCAGCAGCCACACTGCACTGGCAGCCCATATACTAAAAAAATAGAGGAAGATTGGCATGGATGTTAGCTCAGGGCGAATCTTCCTCAGCAAAAAGAAAAAAAAAAATATATATATATATATATATATATATATATATATAGGAGGTTTTACAATCTAGCAGGCCATGAATTTCCCTGCAGTAGGTTTCTTATCTTAAAATGAAAGACATCATGTCCAACATAAGCATGGAGTTAAGGAGGATGAGACTTAATCAGAAGGTTTTATTCAATTGAATTAATTAAATATTTACTTAGAATCTACCACGTGCTGTTTTAGGCTCTTGGGATATATCAAGTGACAAAAGAGACGAAAACCCCTGCCCTTGCAGAACTTAAATCCTGGCAGAGAAAGATAGTCCATTAACAATAAAATAACAAGTAAATTCAGTATTATATTAGAAGGTGGTAAGTGCTATGGAAAAAACACAGAGCATGTTAAGGGAGATTAGGAGCTGGAATAGAGGCAGACATTTTATGGGTTGCAATTTTAATTAGAATGCTCAGGGCAGGCCTCACTGAGAAGGTGGCATTTGAGTAAAAGAATTAGCCACGTGGATATCACATGTAAAAGCTTTCCACGTGGAAGGAACAGCTAGTTCGAAAGTCTAATGTACTAGATTTTGAGTATGTCCTCCAGAAACAAAAGTTCCACAAAATGTTGGCAGATTTCTTAGCATGGTTATCTTGGGTGTGTTTAATGTGTATCCAGGGTGTGTTCTAACACCATTCTAAAAAATGTAATGTCTTAAGCTTCACTATCTAAGGAAAAAAACCACTCCATATATGTATGGAAGAATAGACAGTAATAACAACAGCTACCACTGCTGAGCGTTTACTAAGTGTGAAGTGTTTTACATAAAATAATTACATTTAATCCTCACAAATCCCCACCAGAGGAGCATTATGGGTCCCATTCAACAGGTCAGTAAACCGAGGCTTAGAGATGTTGGGTATTCAGGTTAGGTATCCCTAACGAGTAAGCTAATTTTAATGTAGATAGTTTCCTTAAAATTACAGACAATCCCACAACTAGAAGGACCTGCAACTAAGATATACAACTATGTACAGGGGGGGGTTGGGGACGTAAAGCAGAAAAAAACAATTACAGACAATACCTAAGCACTCCACGTGTGCATTTCTGAACCACTCTCCCCACAAAGAGAGCGTCCTTTACCTGGCATGGATGAGGGAAACACTAGCAGTTTGTGGTCAAGTTTTACAAGATGGAAAAAATAATTTCTAAGGAACTTAGAAATTGCCTTATTGGGAGAACATCAGGCTCAATACAAGCACACCTCAAAGATCTTGAGGGTTTGGTTCCAGACTACCGCAACAAAGCGAACCTCGCAATAAAGTGAGTCACACAAATTTTTTGGTTTCCCAGTGCATATAAAAGTTATGTTTGAACTACACTATAGCCTATTAAATGTGCAACATTATGTCTAAAACTACAACGTACATATCTTAATTAAGAAATACTTTATTGCTAAAAAATGCTAACCATCATCTGAGCCCTCAGCAAGCCAGAACCTTTCTGCTGGTGGAGGGTCTTGACTCTATGTTGATGGCTGCTGACTGATCAGGGGGGTGGTTGTTGAAGGCTGGGGGGACTGCGGCAATTTCTTAAAATACTACAACAATGAGGTTTGTCACATCAATTGACTCTTCCTTTCACAAATGATATCCCTGTAACACGCGATGCTGTTTGACAGCGTCTTATCCACAGTAGAACTTCTTTCAAAATTGGAGTCAATCCTCTCAAACCCTGTCGCTCATTTATCACTAAGTTATATAATATTCTACATTCTTTGCTGTCATTTCAACAATCTTCACATCTTCAACAGGCGTAGATTTTATTTCAAGAAACCACTTTCTTTGTTCATCCATAAGAAGCAACTCCTCATCCACTAAAACTTCATCATGAGATTGCCACAATTCCATCACATCTTCGGGCTCCTCTTCTAATTCTAGTTCTCTTGCTATTTCCACCACATCTGCAGTTACTTCCCCCACTGAAGTCTTGAACCCCTTGAAGTCATCCATGAGGGTTGGAATCAACTTCTTCCAAACTTCTGTTAATGTTAATATTTGGACTTCTTCCCATGCATCACAAATATTCTTAATGGCATCTAGAATGGTGAATCCTTTCCAGAAGGTTTTCAATTTATTTTGCCCAGATCCACCATAGGAATCACTATCTCTGACAGCTATGACCTTACAAAATGTATTTCCTAAATAATAAAACTTAAATGTTTAAATCACTCCTTGATCTGTGGGCTGCAGAATGGATGGTGTGTTAGCGGGCATGAAAAGAAAATTCATCTTGTTGTAAATCTCCAACAGAGCTTTTGGATAACCAGGTGCATGTCAATGAGCAGTCATATTTTGAAAGGAATCTTTTTTCTGAGCAGTAGGTCTCAACTGTGGGCTTAAAATATTCAGCAAACCATGTTGTAAACAGATATGCTGTCATCTAGACTTGTTGTTTCATTTATAGACCGCAGGCAGAACAGATTTAATATCATTCTTAAGGGCCCTAGCATTTTCGGAATGCTAAATGACCAACGGCTTCAACTTAAAGTCACCAGCTGCATTAGCCCCTAACAAGAGAGTCAGCCTGCCCTTTGAAGCTTTGAAGCCAGGCACTGACTTCTCCTCTCTAGCTATGAAAGTCCTAGGTGGCATCTTCTTCCAAAAGAAGGCTGTTTTATCTACCTTGAAAATCTGTTGGTCAATGTAGCCACTTTCATCAATGATCTCAGCTAGATCTTCTGGATAACCAGCTGCAGCTTCTACATCAGCACTTGCTGCTTCCCCTTGCACTTTTATGTTGTGGAGACAGCTTCTTTCCTTAAACTTCACGAACCAACCTCTGCTGGCTTCAGACTTTACTTCTGCAGCTTCCTCACCTCTCTCAGCCCTCATAGAATTGAAGAGACTTAGGGCCTTGCTCTGGATTAGGCTTTGGCTTATAGGAATGTTGCAGCTGATCTGATCCTCTATCCAGACCACTAAAACTTCCTCCATATCAACAATAAGGCTGTTTTGTTTTCTTATCACTCGTGTGTTCACTAGAGCTGCACTTTTAATTTCCTTCAAGAACTTTTCCTTTGCATTCACAACTTGCCTAACTATTTGGCACAAGAGGCCTAGCTTTCAACATACCTTTCTCACTAAGCTTAATCATTTCTAGCTTTTGATTTAAGGTGAGAGATGTGCGACTCTTCCTTTCACTTGAACACTTCGAGGCCACCGTAGGGTTATTAATTGGCCTAATTTCATTATTGTTGTGTCTTAGAGAACAGGGAGGGCCAAGAAGAGGGAGAGAGAGAGGGGAACAACTGG
The DNA here is from genome assembly GCF_037783145.1 of Equus przewalskii. Taxonomy (NCBI): domain Eukaryota; kingdom Metazoa; phylum Chordata; class Mammalia; order Perissodactyla; family Equidae; genus Equus; species Equus przewalskii. The sequence goes on from NC_091838.1 coordinate 15,241,451, forward strand.
TCTGTGGAGCAGTCAGAACACACAACAGTTATCGGATTAAGCTGGTCATCTTATATGTGGCTCATGGTGCCCCAAAACAATTACAATAGTACCTTCAAAGATCACTGATCACAGATCACCATAACAAATATAGCAGCAATGAAAAAGTTTGAAATATTGTGAGAATTACCAAATGTGACAGAGAGACATGAAGTGAGCTAACGCTGCTGGAAAAATGGTGCCGATAGGCTTGCTCAACGCAGGGCTGCCACAAACCTTCAATTTGTAAAAAATGTGATATCTGCAAAGCACAATAAAGTGAAGCACAACAAAACAAGTTACACCTTTAGACTCATCTGATATGTAAACTTTTATACTCCTAATTTAGTCAGGCAGAACATAACACTAAATGGAAAGAAAACTATATGGCAAGATGATATATATAGCAGCTCTCATAAAGAGAACACACAGCTCTCTCAATAACCACATAGTGGTATAACTTGTATGAAGGATAGTTCATCTTGATCCCTTCAGTTGATCTCTGTTCTAATACCACCTTAGGAGAAATAACGCCACCTCCAAAATGTGACTTCATAGAGAACTTGTGACACTCACTGACTTTATAGGACAGTTACAATCCAACTTCATTCAGAGGTCAACCCAGCTGTGTGGCTACCTGGCTGCCAGCCAAAGTAGGTAACCTTTGCCCACTATATATGATCTCTTTGCGACAAAGAAAATATTTGAAGAAGTAAAAACCAGCAAACTTTCATTTTTCAACCAAATTTAACATACATAAAATACAGACTTACTTGTCAAATATAAAAAGCCTTCTTTAAATCCAAGTCCTTTCTGGAAAATCTTCATCCCGCAAATATTTATTTCTCCTTCACTGAAAACAAGTATAATTAAAGGGCATGTAAACCTTTAAGATCAAACGCTAAAAGGAAACTGAAATCACCTGTTAGTCACGTGGGATTTTCTAATCTAGTGATAACAGAGTCTGTATCATTGTAACGTCAGTACATCCCTTCATAACTATCACATTGAGAGGAGGAATAACACGGCTCCTTTTTTAGGTTGAGTACATAACAAGCTTTTACTGGATTTATCAATTAAGTTTTAAGAATATACAATTTGCCTCACAGCATGTCCAAGTGGTCATGTCAGAAAGGGAGAGAGATTCTGGAATTTAAGATACTCCGATGAAGAACTTACAAAGTATAATTAATGTAGCCCCACCTACTTTTTCAAACTTTGTACCTTGTCAAATGCGATGCCCCAAGAACATATGATTGTCAGTTTCTATTCTCAAAATAAATACTACATTTCTTCCAATTCCAAGCCTTTGCTCAAGGTTATTTACTTTCCAGAATGCCCTTCTACCTCTATCTGCCTGATCAAGTTCTATCAATCCTTTAAGAATCAGCTCAAAATCCACCACCTTTAAGCTTTCCCAGATATTCCCAATGAACGTGATACTTCCCTTCATCCTTGCAATCCCATCCTTTAGCTGTACTTCTCCTCTAGGATTTACCCACATATGCTTTAAAATAAGATCATGTATGACTCCCTCCTGGTTATAAGCCTCTAGAAAGCTTACTACCTTACTCATTCTAACACCCCCTCAATACATCTACAACAACACTTTGCACGTTGTAGGCAGATGATAAACGACTATAAATGTCACTGAACAGAATGTAAAAATCTTTGGTCTTACTTCTTGGAGAAGAACTTAAAGTCACTTTGCTAAACTATCCACAAAGAAGCTCTGTCTTCTGAGCTCAACCCATATACCCAACTGCCTATAGATTTCTTTACTGGAAATATCCCACGATGACCTCAATTTCAACTCGTCTAAAGCAAGTTCACTAGCTACCCTCTGTTCCTGCTCCTCCGCTAGCGTCTCTTGTATAACTCTACTTAAGTCACTTAACTCTTAAATTGTCAGACCCGTTGCTTCATCTGCCAAATAAAGAACTTAGCAAGGGACTAAATGAAACTGAGATGGAAGCTCAAGGGAAATTCTAACTGAAAAGGAAAAAAAAAGCTAAGGGATAAGAAAACAGAGCTGCCAGGAGTCTCAGGAAGAGCACTATCGTCCAGAAATTACTGTTCCACCCTCTTCTCAAAGGTTTGCTGGCTTTCCAGCACAGAGCTCTTAAAAAGGGAAGATGGAGGTACTTTTCTGCTTGAATAGCCACTAATGATGCTAAAAATTAATAAATCTTGGTGAGTTGAAAATTCCTGATGTATGGAATTTTGACGGTTATTCCAAGAATTTTTTTTAAAGGCATACTGCTTGCCTTCTCATTGCAGGGGGGATAATTTACACGATTATTTCAGAGAAGGTTTCTGAAACACTTTTCCATTAAAAGTACCTGTTTGAGACAGAAGGCAAAGCAATTTGTCACACACAATACAGGTGTATCAAAAAATCTGGACTATTAAACTGCTGATTTGTAAAACAAATATTTTATAAATTAATGGCAGTCTTTTCTTCAGAAATACCTGCAAAAAAAGAATGTTAAAAAAGCTTGTCCTAAATTTTAGGACTACGAGCACCAAGTGTGTCAGTTTCTCACTTGTTCTGGAAAAGGGCTGGGCTGGGAGAGGGGACATATTCTATACCTCTTTGGGGTAACAGTTGCATGCAATTGTCATAACTGGGTGAAACATCCTAGGATCTGCGCGTTTCCTTTTAGGTAAACTGTGACTCGATTTTTTTGAAGGGGAGCCGTCGTTAACACCGGAATAGTTAAGGCTTAGCAAATCAGTAAAGGACTCCTTACAGAGAAAATAGGTCCCTGTGTCTTGGGAATGAAGCTCCTCCACGAGGCCACCCGGCTCTCTGGGCAGGAGGGTGGCACAAGAGAGGAGAGGCCAGCTTCCCGAGTCGGCCAGATGGGGGCAAGTGTTGGTGCCTGGCAGACGGGGACAAAACTCCGACGCAGAGGATTAAACACAGTAGTGTTTCCAAAAAGCCCTTAGCACAGCAGCGAGCACGAAGCAAACACTAGTTTGCTATTTATTATAAAAGATTGACAGACTCCTCCACACACACCCCCACACAGACCCACTGCCTACAAACCTGACAAGCAATCCTGCCCAGGATTTAGTAAATCGGAAACTAACCCCAAACCTGCCTGCCCCTCGCTCCATCACAAGACTTTCCAGGTCAAAATGTAACTCGTCCACGTGGATGAACTCCTCTGCGGGGACACAACCTCCCGGGAGAAGCCGCAGCGCCGGCGGGCCCGGAGCCAGCCTCGCCTCACGCCCCCTCAGCCACGCGCCCGCCGACTCCCTCCCGCCACCGCCCGCCAGACCCGCCCGACGTCACGTGACCCATGGCCCCGCCCCCGGCCTCGCCGCCGAGTGGCCTCGCCGTGCTCGCGCGGCGTCACGTGAGCCGTGGCCCCGCCCCTTCCGGGCCTCGCTGGGGCCTGCGCCCGGGTGCTCTCGCAGTGGGCGAGCGGCTGCGGCGGAGATGAGTGCCTCGCTGCGGCCCATCGAACGGCTGTCCGGCCGGGTGGTGCGCGTCCTGGGCTGTAACCCGGGGCCCATGACCCTGCAGGGCACCAACACCTACTTGGTGGGGACCGGCCCCAGGTAAACGTCCCTCGTCTCTCCCCAACATGCACAGCGGCCCTCGAGACCCACGGGGCTAGGCTGAGCCCATGGGTCGCCGCGGGCCGGGAGGCTGTGCGCCCGCAGCCGGGAGCGCGGCGTCCTGCTCGGGCCGGGCAGCCCCACCCAGGACCTCCCCTAATCACGACCACCCCGGGTGCTAACCTCTCTGACTTAACCATGGCTGTGAGGGAGAAATAATGAAAAAAAAACACTTCCTGTTCTTGAAACCCAGTTTGCTTTGTTTGGTGTTGAATGCGAGGGCGAGCGTGTTTAACCTGTTGAGAATTTAGGATCGCCCAGAGTTGTTAAGAACCCAGGAAGGCGTTTACTTGGCTCACCTTTGACTTTCACTAGCGTTTTGACCGAAGTGTAACTTCCCTTCGCCAAAGCGATTAATTGTGCTGAGGCCTTTTTCTTAACTCACCGGCAGAGGGCAGGGTTTTCTTGCTTCCACATTGCTCGAGTCTGAAACCCGAAAGAGCCCCCTAGCCCTTGGGAAAGAGGAGCTGACTAATTTTGGGTTTTGTTACTGTGTGGCCTTATTTAAGTTATTTTGCGGATGGAATAACCTATCTGTATTTCTAAGGTTTTTCTCTTGTTCATCTGCATTCTGTTTTAGTGGAATTATGCAGAAATGGGGAGATAAGGTTTACTGCCCAATAAGTGCATTGAGCAATTTTTGTATAGTCTTTAGTATACAAAAGATATAGTTCCCCCTGAGCATAGAGTTTAATTGTGCAGTCACAACGTGTTACAATTAATAAAATATAGCTAATCACTAAATACAGATTAATAAGTATGGTTTATTGAGTTTTCATTTGAAGCATCTACTGTATTTGCCTTTTTCCAGTAAATCAGAATTTTAGAAGCAGCAGAGTGGAAAAAGTGAAAGTATTGCAACTCAGGCGGGCCAAAGATTAAGTCCAGAGTAAACAAGAATGAGTTAGGTAGGTACAAGAGCTTTAGGCTGCCTCCAGAACCTAGGAGGATAGAGAATTAAGCAGAAAAAATACCTTATGTCTAGGCTAGAGTCAGTGTTGGCTGGGACTCCGCCCCAGGCAGTCCCTAGGCATTCTCTTCTCTTCAGGGTGTCATCTTAAACTATCTCTTAAGTCGATACCCAACATGAAAATAGCAGATAGTCAGAATTACCCTAGAAAGTCTCTTAGGAGAACTCTGTGTTGGAGATCAATGTACTGTCTCTCAGTAAGTCCCGTGCTTACTTCTTTTCCTCCCAACATGAACAGATGGCTGATTTCATTTGAAAACCAGAAGAAGTTGTGTTTAGAGGCCATGTTGTGTGAAAAGTACATTCTGTATCTTTAAACACTAGAATCACACTCAGTGTAGCAAAGTGCCTATGCTAAAAGAGACGGAAAGAACCTGCAACTGACTAAAGGAAGAGCAGATTCATGGTCTCCCATCTTATACTGCGTACACTACAGCTCACATAAACTCATAGTGGAATGTGGCAGTGGAGTGACCGGTAGAATCACTCATATATGAGAGAGAGAGAAATGATGAGTCCATATAGTTGGGCTAGAATAAGTTAATGTACAAGTGATGCCTTTCTCCTGTGCAAAGTAGAAGTCGAGTGGCTAGAAATGAGTATTAATTGGGTCCAAGTAAGAGCTTGTGATATTGGTATTCACCTGTTCTACTGCAGTAAACCGGTAAAGATCACAGGTGGCTCTTATATCACTAAACCCTATGGCATTTTTCCATTCCCATCTTATTCAAACTTCAGTATCTTTGTTTTGACCCTGTTGACCACCCTCCTTGATTTGCTAACACCACGTTGTCCTCGTTTCTTCTTACCTTTCTAGCTGTTCTTTCCCAGTCTCTTTTCTAGAATCATCCTCTTTACCAGATCTTTTAAGTGTTTGAGTTCCTCAAGATGCAGTACAGTCTTTTTTCTGTTCTCATGCTGTATTCTCTACCTAGGTAATCTTGTCCATTTCCTTCACTTCACCTATTATCTATTTATTAATAACTCCCAAATTTATAGCTCCAGTTTAGACAAAATCCAAACTTGATCTTCAGACTAGAGTAGCCAACTGCTTTCTTAAACCTGTTCTTGGATGACTCACAGCCACTTGAAACTCAGTATTTCCCAAACATGAACTCATGGGGTTGAGTGGGAAACTAAACCTGGTCCTTTTCCAGTTGTGTATATCTTGGCAAACAAAACCATCTCTACTTTTTTTTTTTTTGAGGAAGATTAGCCCTGAGCTAACATCCACTGCCAATCCTCCTCTTTTTGCTGAGGAAGACTGGCCCTGAGCTAACATCCATGCCCATCTTCCTCTACTTTATTGTGGGACACCTGCCACAGCATGGCTTGACAAGTGGTGCCATGTCCGCACCTGGGATCCAAACTGGCAAACCCCAGGCTGCCGAAGCGGAACATGTGCACTTGACCGCTGCAACACCTGGCCGGCCCCCCATCTCTACATTTGATCAAGGCAAATATTTAAGTACATACTTAACATTTTTCTTTGCATCCTGCACACACATCAAGCCATTACGAACATCTCTCCATTTCCACTGCTGTCGCCCAGTCCAAGCCAGTGCAACTCTTGCTTAGGCTTCTAAAATATCCTCTAACTGTGTTCTCTGCGTGTGCTTTTGTCCCTCTTCGATCCATTCTCTTCCATGTAGCCAAAGTAGTATTTTTTTTTTTTTAATGAAAATTAGAAGACCTTGCATGTTCTGGTCTCCTTGCATCTCGTCAGCCTGATCTCAAGCCTCTCTCCCCTCCCAGCCAGGTGAATTGTATCCATTCTGCCTCAGGGCTTTCATGCATGCTTTCCTCCCTGAACCCCTCTTATCGCTATCCTCCTCACCCAGCTAACCTCACTCATCCTTTAGAGCTTAGTGAAAATATCATTTCCTCAGGGAAGCCTTCCCTGACCCCTTAGGCTACGTTAGGTTTATGTAATACACTGCCTTAGCACTCCATGTTTTTCGTGGCCCTTATCTCAATGATAATAAAACGATTATTTTGTGTAAGAAAAAGCTTAGTGTCTTTCCCCACCTCCACTCCCCACTAGAATAAAAATTCAGTGAAGGCTTATTCATTACTCTATCCCCAGCAGCTAGCACAGAGCCTTGTATGTAGTACAGGTAGGATGGTAAATATTTGCTGAATAAATGAGCCTTCTCTACATTTTCTCTGTTATGATTTTAGGACTGCTGGATCACTGCAGTTTAAGCTGGTCTTCCTTCCTCATTCTGATCAACCCGTGAATACCAAATGAATTTCCCTAAAGCACTGCTAGCCCTCCTGTGATGCCCACCTAGTACGTAGGTACTTAACAAACATTGAGTGGACAAATAACAGTCACATCTTCCAAAGAGTATTTCCACATTCCTCCCCTGCCTAAGAACCTCTAAAGACTGCAATTTTAACCTTTACTATAAAATTGTAAATATCTTGAGGGCAAATATACTATTTCCTATTGATAGGAAAAGTGCAGTAGAGTTAAGACTCTGGACTCTGATTACGTAGCTCCTAACCCTGGCTTGTGACTTTGGAGAAGACAGTTGATTCTCTAAGCTTCAGATTCCTTATCTATACAATGAGGGTTGTATAGTACCTATGTCATAAGGATGGTATAAAGATTCATTGAAATTTAAGTGAAAAGTCATATCAAAAGCACTTAAATTGCAGCATGTGGAAAGCATACAATAATGTTAGCTGTTATTTTTGTCACTTCTTCCCTCATAGCAGCCAGACAATTCTGGGTTCATAGTAGGTGCCCAGAAAATAGTTAATGATTTTGTAAGAGTGATAGGACATTGACAGAGGCTATTTAATAGCTTTCTTGATATAAAATACCTAAAAGAGGAAGTTGATTCCACTAATTTCCAGCAATTGAAGAATTTTTTTCTCCATTCACGTAGCAGATTGTTACTGTGTGCCAGGCAGTGTGGTCTAGTGGTTAAATCTGTTACAGACCTGTACAGATTGTTCTGCACTCTTCTCTTGCCCCCTTTATTAGCATAACTTGCATTTGCAAAATGACCTCCTGAGATGGGATATTGTCTGTGGCCATGAGCAGCAAAGTCAGCCAGCCCACATAGAGATGACACTGTCTAATCCTTTGCGATAACTACTCCCAAACGTCATTGATGGAACTGCTATTTGTTAAGGAGGAAACTGAGAACATTTTTTTCTAATTTACAGCTGAAGTTTTCTTTATGCACATGAAGGATGATCTAGGGGCTTGCCTGAGCAGTCCCTTCCACCAGAGGCAGTGTGTCTTCAATAGAGAAGTCACTAGACCTTGTATCTGAATATCTGGTGCTTCCTAGCACTGCCTTTTCCTGGAGCTTGGAGCAAATCAGTTAGCCTTTCCCAAGGCTAGTTTCCTCTTCCATAAAATAAAATAATAAAAAGTAATAATACCTCCCTAGAGTTGCTCTGAGGGTCAAAGAGATAAGAAATACGAAAGCGCCAAGTGTTACTTTAAATTGCTATGTCAGTCAATGTAAGATGTTATCAGTGTGACTGTTTTTTCCCTAATGCTTGATAAAAACTTAATTTTTAAGTTTTATAGCATCTAGACACTCCTCCTCTGTTCTGAATAGATTGTGTTTATTCCAGGACTTGTGAAAGTCCTATTTTCCTCACTTTGAAAGTCCTTACTTTGCCAATACCAATTTTGTTAGACCAGATCGGTACCCTTAGGAGACCTAAGAAGGAAGGACCATGAACCACATTCTGTAGGGCCAGAGGTCTGTCACTCACACTTTCACTTGCAAACAGAAAGCATGGTCATTCTAAAAGAATTGTTTTCTTTACTACTAGATTTTATCAAATCTATGTATTAACCCCATTAATTTTGTCATGACTTTTGATCGACTTGATATAATCTGGCCTTTAATTTAAAATAAGGACATTATTACTTAAACTCATTTTTAGATTACAGGACATTTCAAAACAGAGTTCCTTGAGAGGAGGAGGAGGCAAGGATTGAAAAAGGGTAGGGCGTTGGTGGTTTGAAAAAATTTGAGAAGTCTTGTGCTGACACATGGAAGGATTCTTCTCAAGGGCCAGAAGACCTCCAAAATAGTCTTTAAGTGATGCTAATTAAAGGGCAACAAGAATTTGTGGTTAATAAATGCCAGATATCCCCAAATGTGTGGAGGCAGCCAAAATGTAAGATAGTAGGCTAGAGAGTATTGTTGAGAGTATTATAATATTATAGTTTGTGTTTTTTTGTTTGTTTGTGTTTTGTGAGGAAGATTGTCACTGAGCTAACATTTGTGCCAATTTTCCTGTATTTTCTGTGGGACGCCACCACATCGTGGCTTGACAAGTGGTGCTAAGTCCCCACCCAGGATCCAGATCTGTGAACCCCAGGCCACCAAAGCAGAGCATGTGAACATAATGACTACGGCACTGGGCCAGCCCCATAGTTTGTGTATTTTTAATTTTGTATGACTAAATGTGCACAGTGCCAAGCATGGCACAATGTATTGTAGATATAGAAATAAACCGTAAATTCCTAGACTGTACAGTCCGTCTTGCTCAGCTTTTCATCTCATAAGGTATATAGCACAATATCTTGTACCTAGTAGTCATTCATTAGAATTTGAACTAAGTTTATTCAGTATACGTTTATTGAGTACCTATTTTATGCCAGAACTGCTCTAGACAACTGGAGGTTCATCAACAAACAATTAATAGTTAATTCAATTCAAGTAGCTCAGACTTGATTTTATTATCTTCTCTTCTCCTTCCTCCTCTACCAGAATCAGGGGTTCTTAACCTGGGATCTTCTCTGGTCCTCCAAAGGGTATAATTCAGAGAATGTAACCTTAGCTGGAGGAAAAAAAATGACACCTTTATTAACCTCAAACTGAAAATTAACCTTTTGTTCAAGTGTGAACATAAGCAACAAACCATAGTAGTAATTGGCCGTGCCGGAGATTTTTTTTGTCTAATATTTTCATAGTATATTACAGTCATGACAGGTATCTCAAAATAGTATGTATATTCACCACTGTTTAGAAATTAGAGTCATTATAAGATTTGGTGCTGGTCTTGTTACTTCATATGATAATAAGGAAGCACATGTAATACTATATCATAATTTTTTTATTTTGATAACTGTATTTCAATATAATTGGTTTATTTTGTAATCCTATATATTTTATTTTAGGCACTCTAAAACATTGTGCTGAGACTGGCCCATAGGTTTCACCACACTGCCAAAATGGCCCAAGACATAAGAATAGTTAAGAACTCATTACCTAAAGGTGTCCATCAGAGCCAGTCCTGATGGCCTAGTGGTTAAAGTTTGACACGCTCTGCTTCAGCAGCCCGGGTTCAATTTCTGGGCATGGTACCATACCACTTGTCTGTCGGTAGCCATGCTGTGGTGGCAACTCACATAGAAGAACTAGAAGGACTTACAACTAGGATATACAACTATGTACTGGGGCTTTGGGGAGAAAAAAAAAGAGGAAGATTGGCAACAGTTGTTAGCTGAGGGTGAGTCTTCCCCAGCAAAAAAAATGAAAAATGAAAAAAAGTAAAGTTGTTCATCAAAACCTGCTGAAGTAATTCTCACATCCAAAGAAAATGGGCATTGGAGTTAGAGAGGTGTGGATTCAAATATATCCTCTGCTAGAGTTTGTGACATAGAGCAAGTTAATGTATTAGATGTGTGTCAACTTGTAAGGCCTCAGCTTCCTCCTCTGTACAATGAGAGTAAACTCATAGAATTGTTTTAATAATTAAATAAGATAAAAATAAAGCTACTGCCTTATTTATTCATTCAACAAATACTTATTACCTAGTACCTGTCAGTGTGTAGGCTCTGGCAGAACCAGACAAACAAGATTCCTACACTCATGGGGCTTAAATTTGTGGGATGGGGGAGGGTGTGGAAATAGGCAACAAATAAATAAACATGTAAATACATTGTATCTCAGATGGTAATAAGTACTACGGAGAAAAAGCCAGGGAAGATGGCAGGCAGAGTACTCAAAATTCACCCTGACCCAAACCAAACCCATCTCAAATTTGCTGCCTCCAGTGTTTACAATCTTGATTGACACACCAGTCATCCCACCTAGAAACCTCAGAATCATCAACTCTTTCCTTTCCCTTCCACATCCAGTTGTTAAAAAAAATCGTTTTGATCACACCTCCTAAGTGTTCTTTAAACCATCTCCTCCTCACATTTCCACGGCCAAAGGACTCTATAACTTACCCTTTGGCCTGGTTTCCCTATCTCCAGAGAGGACAGTTGTAACACTGTGTACTTGTGAACTACTCTAGGGAACTAAGATGTAGATAGAAGCCATTGAATCCTAAGGCCACTGCCCTCCCCTTGTGGCTGAAGGTCTTGGGAAAACAAACCATCCAACATAAAAGAGCCATCCAGTTACTTCCTGTCATATTTACCTCATTTTATGTTCTGCAAAATGCTGTCTGTTATCTGTCACTGTTACTGTTATTGTTTGTTTCTACAGCTCCCCTTCCCATCCTCCACTAGAATGTAAACAGGGTTTTTTGTCTTGCAAGAAAGGCACGGCATGTAGTAGATAATTCATAAACAGTTACTGATAAATTAACAAATGAACGAGTGACTCAGACTTTTCATCAGACTAATCTCCCCCCTGCCTGCATTAGAGAGGAGTTACTGTGAAACCACCTGAAGTCAGATGTTTCTGAACTGGTCCTTGAGGACGAAAACGTCACCCTTCATTTCTTTAGTTCAGGAAAACGTCATAGAGAAAGACCATCGTCCCATAAGATGTTGAGGAAGGGCAGGCAAAGTATAAGGAAGGTTCAGAAGTGCAAGCAGAGAAATATAACTAACAGGGTTGTCTCAGTGAAGGAAGCAAGCCCCTCAGACATTGCCCCGTGCCTCCCTGCTGCCCTCATTTCCGTGTGTAAAGGGCAGTGGAAGACGTCAGTGGGAGGTGGTATATGTAGTGCAGAAGACTGGGTTTCTTTAGGGATGCCCGTGAATTAAATCTTTCATATCTATGAGACCTTTGAGGGTGTTGTAAAAGATCTCAAAGGCAGAGTGAATAAAAGGACATATTCTGGCACCAGAATACCTGGGTTTGAATGCTGGTTCTGCCACTTATTTGCAGAGTAAGCTGGGGCAAGTTACTTAATTTCTGGATATAGTAATGAAATACATACCTTAAATAGTTATTAGGGGGGATATGATTGTCTAAATATCTAAGATCCTTGAAACAGTGCCATATTTAAGTGCTATATAAGGGTGCAGTATTAATTTTATTCCTTGTTCAGACTTACACTTAGCCATAAATTTTTTCAAAGAACTTTCTTAAGGAGATTACTATGATTAAGCTGAAGTAACATATAGCTGGTTTTCAAGCATGTTAAAAGCAAAGCAATATATGCAGTTTCTTAAATGTAATGTAAATTATCTATGTGAGAAATATGCTAATATTAACTCTGTGTTCCAATTGTGTGATTATCTTCCATTTACTTTACAGGAGAATCCTCATTGACACTGGAGAACCTGCAGTTCCAGAATATATCAGCTGTTTAAAGCAGGCTCTGACTGAATTTAACACAGCAATCCAGGAAATCATAGTGACTCATTGGCACCGTGATCATACTGGAGGCATAAGAGATATCTGTAAAAGCATCAGTAATGGTAAAGAGAAAACTGCCGTTAATCTCATTGAGGAAAACTATGTTTTCAGAATAATTTATTTCAGTTACAGAGCTAAGTAAGCTAGTAAACCATTTACTGAATGAATACCTTATATTTAAATTGTACTTTTTGCAATTAATATAACTTGAATACTGTTCCCAATTTTAACAAAGGAGGAAAGGAAAAGTTCTGTTTTCTATTTCAAATCTTTTTCCTCTTATTTTTCCCCTTTGCCCAGTGATAAAGGTCAGTTTTAATTTAGTCTGTGTGACAGTTACTACTTCAGATTTAATAGTAACTAACTAATGTTGAGCATTTACATGGGCCAGGCACCGTGCTGAACACCTTATGCGTGGATACTGTGAGGTAGGTGCTAACGTCCACATTCTAAACATGATCTCAGGTCTTCCATAACTTTAAGGCAATTACTGTGATGGACTGAAATACTGGTGAAAGATCATTGTGGTGATACTTTTCTGTCCCTGAAACCTATTCAGTACCAACACTTGACCATTCTCTCCTTATTCCCTTATCCTACCATCACATGGATTCATTCCTTCCTTCCTTCCTTCCTTCCTTTAACAAATACTCAAATGACCACTATATCCAGGCACTGTTCTTGACACAAGTGATATATAGTGAGCAAAACAAAGACTCTGCTCTCATGGAGCTTTCATTCTATTAGGGAAGGTAAATGGTAAATAAATAATAGATCAGGTGGTGATTGGTTCTTTGAAGAAAAATGAAGCTAAGGGAAGAAAAGGAAGAGAGAATAAAGTAGAGGAGGGCAGTGTCTGTTATATTTAAGGTGGACAGGGAGAGGGAATAAGCTATATGGGTATCTGAGAGGAGGGCACACCGGGCAGAGGGCATTGCAGGACCCATTACTGGAATGGGGGTATGCTTGGCATGCTCAAGGCACGTGAAAGACAAGGAGGTCAAGAATGTTCATGCAGAGGGCCTGCCCCGTGCCCAAGTGCTCCACTTCAGCGGCCCAGGGTTTCTCCGGTTGGGATCCTGGGTGCGGACATGGCACCGCTCATCAGGCCACACTGAGGCAGCATCCCACATGCCACAACAAGAAGGACCCACAACTAAAATATACAACTATGTACTCGGGGGGATTTGGGGAGAAAAAGCAGGGAAAAAAAAGAAATTGGCAACAGTTGTCAGGTGCCAATCTTTAAAAAACAAATGAATGTTCTTTCACAAAAGGAATGCACGTATGCATTCAACAAATATTTTTAAGTATTTCTTTTTAGGCCTTGAGACTACAATTGGGACACCCAGATATTCTCAGCTATAGCACTCAATGTCACCAGGCTGTCCATTGTAAAAAACCATCTAACCTAACTTTCTTACCCTCTGACCTCCTTTCTTCCAACCGAGGGGACTGTGCAAGTCATTGTCTCCCAGTCTCACTTCTCATCATTCTTTCTCTTGTCTATCTACTCATTAAATTTTGTGAAAAAACTATGCTGAGGGTTATAATTAGCTTTGGTCAACTCTTTTAACATGAGGGTCAGTTTGAAAAACTTAAATGTTTATGGCCCACTTTTTCTCCTTCATAAATCAACTTTATTGAGCTTGAATTTACATACATAAAATGTACCCATTTTAAGTGTATAGTTTGGTAAACACCTATGTGAGCACTCCAGTCAAGATAAAGAGGGGCCAGCCCGGTGGCTGAGTGGTTAAAGTTCTGCACTCCAGTGGCCTAGGTTTGTGGGTTGGGATCCTGGGTGCGGACCTACCACTCATCAGCCGGGCTGTGGCGGCATCCCACATACAAACAGAGGAAGACTGGCACAGATGTTAGCTCAGGGCTAATCTTCCTCAAGCAAAAAAAGAGGAGGATTGGCAACGGATGTTAGCTCAGAGTGAATCTTCCTCACCAAAAAAAATTCACAAAAAGCAAAAAAGATAAAGAACACTCCCACTGCCCCAAAAAGAAGTCTGGTCATGCCACTCTACAGTGATTTCCCCTCCGCCTCCAGCAACCACTGGTCTGCTTTATTTCACTGTAGATTAGTTTTGCCTGTTCTGAAATTTCACATAATGGAAGCATACAGAATCACTTTCTGTCTGGCTTCTTTCATACTGGATGTTTTTGAGATTCACTCGTGTTTCGTGTGTCAGTAGTTTGTTCCTTTTTATTGCCAAGTAGTAATCCATGGTAGGAATATACCACAATTTGTTTATCCATTCACCAATTAATGGACATTTGACCCACTTTCTTTAAATTAAAAATCAAAATAGTTTTGAATACTATATAAAATAATGAATATTTGCATCATAGATTACCTATTAAGTTGATTTAAAGAAAATCAAGGAGAAATTTGACACTGCTTTATAGCCGCTAAAATTTTAATATTTTGTTTGAGAAGTGGCTTGTTGTCTTTCTTTCTGAACTGTATTGAAGCTAGACAAGTGCATGCAGACCTTGAGTGGCTCTGCACTAAAATTGTACAGAGGTACCTTTCAGATTCATCTCCCAAAAGCTCTATGTATTTCTTCACTCTCTAAATCCTTAATCACTAGCATTCTTGTTCCATTTTGTTATTTTATTGTTTTCTTTTGTTCCACATTGCTTTACTATTCTGTTCAATCATTAGTATGGAGAAGTTTTTCAACTGCTTTTCAACGCTAAACAACCTGTGTTTTTACAGGCCACATTGACATTATGAATGCCATTTGTAAGGTTTCTATGGAAATATACGGTAACTCTGAAACAACTTGCTTACAAAATTTTAAAATGCAATCATTGTATAATTTGGGAACTCCTGGTTGCTTACAGGGAGCCAGAATTTTACTAGACATAAGAACTATGTAGCTCCAGGCTGCTTAAGTGTTTTGTTCTGGTTTGTTTTTGAGTAAATCTTATAAAATATATTTTATCTCATAATTATTATTTTGCACCTGAAGTTGGTTCTTGACCACATATCTCACATTCAAATCCTAGAAGTCAAATGTTTGTTTCTGTTATTCAATTAGAATGTGTTTTTATTGGAAAGTATTATACATGAACAATATCACGTTTGTATCAGCTTAAATAATTAGCATTAGCAATGATGTTATAATCCAATATTCAAACCTTAGCAAATGACTGAGGGTTTCCTCCTGTTAAGATAATTATATGATAGAGAGGGCTGCCCAGCGGCATAGCAGTAAGTTCTCACGCCCCTCTTCGGCACTCCAGCGTTCGCAGGTTCGGATCCTGGGCACAGACCTACGCACTGCTTATCAAGCCATGCTGTGGCAGGCGTCCCACATGTAAATTAGAGGAAGATGGGCACAGATGTTAGCTCAGGGCCAGTCTTCCTCAGCAAAAAGAGGAGGATTGGCAATGGATGTTAGCTCAGGGCTAATATTCCTCGGGAAACAAAAATAATGATAATCATATGTCACAGACACAAAGTAGCTAAGTGGTTGCCAGGGACTGAGACAAGAGAATAGGGAGTGACTACCTTGGGTACACGGTTTCTTTAAGGGGTTTTGAAAATATTTTGAAATTAGGTAGTGGTGATGGTTGTACAATTCTTTGCTGACTAGAGAAACATTGAATTGTACACTTTAAAAGGGTAAATTTTATAGTATGTGAATTATATCTCAATAAGCTTTTATTAAAAGTAGTAATAATTAATTATTATATGATTGCTTTCAACATGCCCTTCTCCATCCTGCCTGTATAGATTGCTATTATGAATAGGATATGTGTTTTCTTATTTCCACATAATTTTTAAAACTGACACGAACTTATTTTATAGTATAACATTTGCTTTGTAATTTTGAGATGATCGAGAGTTTTTGGAAGGATTGTCTGCCAAAGGTCTCATAACTAGAAATATAGTACCTTCATTTCTTTACTGAAAGACAAAATTATGCAGGTTAAAAATAAAAACAGGCAAGAAAACCTCACCATCTTACTCTATAGTGAAGACAACCTTGTTATGTAATGTCATTTCCCAGACTAGCATATTATTTTTTTCTTCAGCCTCTAGGGTACAAAATAATGGAGTTTGGGGCTAGAGAGGGAAGGTCCAGTTGCTGTTGTTTTGTTTTATTTTTATTATATTTGCAATATTTCTGTCTTCTTTGTCCTCCGTACTAGCCAGATTTCTATGCCTTGTCAGTTTTTCTCTGAAGGTCTTTTTCTCCCTCCTTATTTCCATTGCTACCACCCTAGCCCTAATATTCATTACCTTCCAGCTGAGTTATTATAGTCATCCCCTCCTGGTCTTTCTGATCTCTCCCCCTGCAGTCTCTGCATCTATAGCGCCATATTGATCGACCTGTTAACACTGGTTCATTTTCTTACTGAAGAGTGGCCACATATGGTAAAGTTTAAATTCCTTTATTCTGTGAAAGGCACTTTAAGGCCCTCCATGATCTGAGCTCATCTTACCTATCCCACTTTATCTCCACTCTTACTAGCCAGGGTTTGGCGTTAGACAAGTTGGTAGCATTACATTGTTGCACATATGCCATCTCATTCTCCTTTCTTTGCCTTTACTAATGCTACTCTTACCTATAACTCTCCCTATACCTTTTCCCATCCTGTTCATCCTGTAAGTCATACCTCAAGTTCTATAATATTTATGAATCCTTTCCTAATTTTCTCCTGTCTCTAAACTCCTGTTGCTTTTCTTAGCTAAATTGTTTGTTTAATATTCATTAAATGGTACTGAATATAGTTCTTTAATTATCTCCTGTTTGGAAGTTTTATCTTCCTAACTATGACAGTTTTTTTAAGCACTTCGCTGTCATGGTGCTTGTATTCACTATACATAGTATACTGATTACGTAATTGGCACTCAGCTGTTGATTAGTTTTAATTGATTTTCTTTGTGTCAGTGGTAGTATGGGTTAAATTTATTTTAATGGTTTAATTTCTTAGCCCTGGGTTTGGGGCTTCCTTTCAGCTTTCACAGAAGGAACTTTATGCTGTCATCCTTTTATTGTTAACTACTGCCATGACGCCATGACTTCTTTTACTCTCTGTTAGGCACCTAGATAGAGAAAAGTTCCCTGGTTCTGTATTACTGCCCTTCAACACCCATCTTGATATCAAAGCTAGCTAGATTATGAAGAACTACTTTCAAATTTTTGTATAAAATAGGAGTAACTAGAAAAACCTAAGGGCTTTTATATAGATTTAGAGGGGCATGAGAGAGTAAAAAGCCCTTTTGTTGAGATAGAAGAAATAGTTACCATCCCAGAGATAAGCTGCTGTAATTCATGCCATTTTCTATTGTCTCTTAACGTTAATATTTTTTGCAGCCATTCACGTGTTAGCTTTATGAAAGTTGATCTCTTAAAAGGCTGAATTCTCATTTAAAGGGTGACTTAATATGTTTTACATGTTTTGTGCCTAGACACTGTATATTGCATTAAAAAACTGCCACGGAATCCTCATAAAGAAGAAATTATAGGAGATGGAGAGCAGCAATATGTTTATCTGAAAGATGGAGATGTGATTAAGACTGAGGGTGCCACTCTCAGGTAGGCGAATGGCCTTTAGCCAGAGAGGGCAGCGGTGAGGGGAGGGGTCTGTGTACATGTGTTATAAAACGGGGGAAAGGAAGATCTCTGCATATTTGCTTGTTCGAGTGAAGAATGTCCCAGGAAGGATACAAAAGATCTGCTAACGTTGGTTACTCTGGGAAGAGAAAATCAGTTGCTTGAGAAATGGTAAAAGAAAGGCTTTTCACTCTATCCACCCTTTTTTAATTATTTGTTTGAATTATATGATTATCTTTTTTTAATAAATGTAATTTAAATTTAAAAAAATAGATTAGTATTTCCTGCTGAAGTGGTTTAGGGATCTATCCATCAATTAAATTTAGAGCTTTCTCCTGTTCTCACTTCCAAAAGACGAGCCATACCTAAAATAAATACACTTTAGGCCAGACCCATAGTCCCCCGTGACCTGTTTGAGGGATTCAGAAAGGTGTTTCAAACACAGTAATTTTAAAACTGAACTAATTGTGGTTCTCCTCTCTCTCCCACAATCTGTGCTTGCTTTCTGATTTCAGAGCGTCTACTGCTCTCAGTACTTAGGATTTTATTTTTCCTTCCTAGACAGAAGCTGATTCCTCCTCACCTTTATCACCGTCCCTCCCCCACCCACCGCATCTAGCCAGGTTAGTTTTTACCTCAGAAATATTTGTCAGTGCTGTCCCTTTTTCTTCATGTCTGCTACCACTACTTCTTGCTTAATATTCCTGTCTCCCAGCTCTGCCCTTTCTAGTGTACCCTTTGTACCCCATCTCACTTGAAACCCATACCCCCTTGAAAGCTTGAATAACTCTCAGTGCATTAAAGATCATGTTTACTCTCCTTACACAGTCCAGCCCCAAGCCACTGTTCTGGCCTTAGCTCCTCCCACTCCCCTCACAGCCACCATTAGTCGTATCCAGATATTCCTGGGCACCTTACGTGTGCTCCTGCCTTTCCTTATACCTTCCCCTTAGGTTTCTCCTTAAAAGGCAATCAGCTCCTTAGGTTCACAATATTAGTTAATGCCAGTTGTTATAGCAAACCAACCCAGAAATGTATAATGGCTCAAACATGAACTATGTTTATTTCTCAGTAACATAAAAGCCAAAAAGTTTCCTGATTAGCACTTGGCCCTCCTGCAAGTCGTGTTTCAGACTCCTTCCATCTTGTGATTCCACCGTCTCAATACTTGGCTTTCAGGGGTGCCGTGCTCACCTCAGTCAGTCCAACAAGTGGATAAAGCATGGAAGGGACTTTGCATGGGAGGTGTTCATGGACCAGGTCTTCTGTTGCATTGGCTGTAAATTCAGTCACATGCCACCCTTGGCTGTGGGGAGGCTTGGAAATATAGTTTAACTTCATGCCCAGGAAAAAGAGGAAACAGATTTGATGATAAGCACAGGCAGATACCAGATTGATCTTCATATCCCCAGTCCCTGGCACATAGAAGGCACTGAATATTTATCCTACATATAGTGAATATCTACAGAGAGGCAAGCAGATGAACAGATGAATGAGAAAAAGAAAGCGAAATAATGGGTTTCTATGCCACCTTTCAGTGTTCCCTTTTTTCCACTCTGCCAGTGATTTACAAAATTTAATTTATAAACCAACTAATTTCTGAGCAACTTTTTTAGGATACTCTTATTGAAAATATGATAGTATCTCATATAATTTGCTCATGATACCAAAGGAAAACAAACATTACTACTTCTTCAGAAAGTATTCTTGACAATGATGAATTTCCCCCATTGCACACCAGCCCTAGGCCAAGTGAATGAAAGGGGTGGTTCATTGGGTCTTCTCTCTCAAAAGTTTGGGAATCCCATTACTGGTTTATCAGTTATCACAGAATCATGGATATTAGACCTATACCTAATTTGTAGATTAAGAATATTTAGCCCTTGGAATTTGACCTCCACCCATCTGCCATGAACAGACCACATATTTTAAGCTTTTTATTGAAGTATGCAAGCAGAAAAGTATGCATACCATCACTGTACAACGTGGTGAATTGTTACACGTGTAGCCAGCAGTCAGATCCCAAAACAACAATATCAGTGCCCCGAGGCCTCCCCGGGTGCATCCTGTCACTGGCCCCACCTTGGCTGAATGCTCTCTTAGATTCAGGGAGTGAATTGACGCCCAGGATCTCAGCCTTATCTGAATTCTGTCTAATTTTTGTTTTACTGCATTCTGATTAAGATAAATTAAGTATGAGAATCTATCTATTTTAAGATTCAGGGGGAAAACTAACACAAAGAATCAAAAACAGACAAACATTTTAAAAATGACAGTAAATCTTTTCTTAAAATAGAAATTCTAGTTATATTTTATTAAATTGTATTATATTTACATTTTATTAAAATATTTACATTTTGTTAAAATATATTTTAATAAATCTGAATAAAACATTTAATTTAGTGATGACCATGGTTTCCAATTTCCATTTTTATAAAGTGGGTAAAACCCTATAGTTTTAAATATTAAGGAGAGACTCATTGTTAAGCATAAGTTCCATGACAGAAGGTTAAAATCTACTTCAGTCCCCAAGTATTTGATGTCCAGTTGATCTTGTCTACTTGCCAATTTTGAAAAAAACAAAATACAATAGAGAGAGAGATAATACCCACCTAGAACCCTTTGGTAAAAAGTAGAAATTAGCAAGGTTTTTCAGTAAGGATTTGATTCTGTACATAACTTTCAGGACTTTTCTAGTGAACCAAGTTTCTGGAAGAAAAGTCAGTCTGACAGCTTTTGTTGACTATTCTGAATTTTCTAAGACAGCCATCCTTAAAAAGTCTCCTCTATTAAGAGGTGGCAGAGCTCAATAAATGTTCTACCTGATGAATGGGAAGGCCACAGCAACAGGTCCTCACATCTTTAGCGAAGCACCTCTGATGTCGTTTCCTGTTCTCCTCCTGCCTACGTGAAGTGAATTTTAACACAGTTTTTATGAAAATTAAAGCATTAGCCACCCAGGTGACTGGAGAATTAGAATTTCTGATCCCCTCATTTAAGAAATCTTATTCCCTTTAGCCTAGAAAATATCAAAGAAAACCGTTACTGAGTTCTAGCATGGGGAGTGGGAGGGGAATGATAAAGGAGACATTGTGAGCAAAGGGACGGATAAGACAGCTTGCAGACTCTGAAAAAGAGTGGTTCTCCAAATGAGTTTCTGTAGGTTAAGAAAAAAGACGTTCTGTTTTGTAATGCATTTGTAAAGTGGTTCTGTTTGTAAATGATTCTGTGTGTGACCCTTCATAAGACTGTCCATAAGATAAGATACATCCCCACATCCATGTGTTCTTATAGTTGCTGGAAAAGACCTCCTGGAATTATTTTCATATAACATTGAATACTTTGATTAACAGGTCACAGCGTGTTTAATCAAACAAAAGAGATGATTTCTAACATTAGCATCTCACTATTGGTGCAACCATAATATAGTGAGTGTTTGCAGTAGATAAAGCGTACACTTGGAAACCATAAAAGCATAATAGTTCTTAATGTCAGGTCTTTTTTTTTTTTTTTTTAAAGATTTTATTTTTTTTCCCTTTTTCTCCCCAAAGCCCCCCGGTACATAGTTGTATATTCTTTGTTGTGGGTCCTTCTAGTTGTGGCATGTGGAACGCTGCATCAGTGTGGTTTGATGAGCAGTGCCATGTCCGTGCCCAGGATTCGAACCAACGAAACACTGGGCCGCCTGCAGCGGAGTGCATGAACTTAACCACTCGGCCACGGGGCCAGCCCCATTAATGTCAGTTCTTAATGCTTCTCAAAAATAGTTGCTCCTGTTACACTAGTATCTTATCTTTTTGTACCTTACATCTATCACATTTTTAGCAGATTTTTTAAAAAGGCTTTATAGTTTCAATATTCAGTGTTAAGGATTTGATTGGTTTTTATTTCTTTTGACAAAGGAGAAACTCTTCTAAGTTATAGTCATTTCAGTCGTCTTAAACAGTGTTATTTAAGAGTTGAATTTCGTCAAATATCTTTGCAGTGTCTAGAGAGATGATCTTACTAGTTCTCTCCATAACCTTATTATTATTTTCAGGGATCTTATAATATTGAATCACACTTTCATTTTTTGAATAAACTTTATTTGGTCATGATATTATTATTTTGAAATATGCTCCTGGATTCTATTTGTTAATATTTTAGTTAAGATTCTTATAACAGTATTCATTAGTGAAATTAGGTAGTAGTTTTCATTCTGTGCAACCTTTGTTAGGTTTGAGATTCATAAATTTTCCTTCTTTTTCTAGGCTCTGGGATAGGTTGAGGAGTAGTGAAATTACCTGACCTTTAAATGTTTGGTAGAATTGTCTTGTGAAAATACTGAGCCCTTAGTTGCTAATGACAATTACACATCTTTTTCGTGGAGCTCCATTGTTGCATATTAGTAATATAGTCCTGTGAGTTAAGCTTAATGCAAATAACTTTAAGCTTATTTCTGTGTACTTGTTTTTGTGGTTTTAGCATCAGTTGATGATACTTGCTTTAATCAATTAATATATTAAAGGTGCCAAATTGTGCTATTTTCCTTCTATTATGTCTTCCACTTTCTTTTTTTTCTTTATTTGCTGACACTCTTCTTAAAGAAGAGATTTCCCCCATCCTTCTTTTCTGAGACTTAGGATTTTTTGTGCTTCAGTGCGTCTTTGTCCTTTTGACATAGCCCCATTAATCTTGATCATTTCCTTGCTATCTGATACGGGGTGTCTCAATACCGCATTCTACCTCCCCTGCCTCAGGCCTGGAGCCAGCCACATCTGTAAGAAGCCCTGGTTTCTTTGAGTGGGAATCAATATTTAGAAAGAAAGAACTGAGTGTGAAATACGCTCACAGGATACTCTGGGTGTGAGTATCATTATTCCTGGGCCTTTTTATAGACGGAGCCAGAAAAAAAATAAAATGATGAGTTAGTAATGATTCCTCGATTCAGTTAACAAACAACCCAAAACCATAATTCCCTTATTCCATATATATTTTTTCCTTATCCCACAGTGAAAACCTTGGTTAGTGACATCAGTTTATTTACTTGTTTATACTGTTGAACAGCAAACACAAGATAGTTTCAGAAACACAATAGCCAATAACACTGCCAACAATAAACCTCTTAAAGTTCAAGATATCTTTGCAATTCTTTTGATCTTAAGATATATTCTGTTAAGGATGTACAGTCTTGTACTATATTTAAAAGTTACTTCAATTAGTTCATTTTTTACTATGGCTATGTTATCTATCTAATGTACGGTAAGATTCACTGCATTCTGTTTTCAAGGTTAAGGTTTTCTTTCATCTTTTTATTTAATTTTAGGTTTAGAATATATAAAATATTTATATAGCTTAAAAGTTAAAACTAGTCGAAAAGTTCTAATCAGGGAAGTCTTGCTTGCACCTCTGTTCCCTACACCCCATCTGCCTACCCCCTGTAGGCAGCTATATTTGTTTGTTTTTGATTTAGTCTTCATGACTTGCTTTGTGCAAAAATAAGGAAATATATACATATAGGTTTTATTTTCTCATATTTCTATACCAAAGAGCATACTATAAACACTCTTTTGTGCTTTGCTTTTTATCGCTTGACAGGATATCCTGCAAATTACTCCATATCAGTTCATGGAGATCTTCCTCATTCTTTTTAATGGCTGCATAGTATTCCATGTGGCATATACTGTAACTTATCCATAGTACCCTATGGATGGGCATCTGGGTTGTTCCTAATATTTTGTTATTACAAATAATGTAATGAATAATTTGTACATAATTTTTGTATTTGTGAAGGTGTATTTTCAGGGTAAATTTCTAGCAGTGGGATTGATAGGCAAAAGGGTTTAATGCATATGTAATTTTTCTAGAAAATTCCAAATTCATCTCCATATAGACTGTACCAGTTTGTTCTCCCACCAGCAACATATATAAGTGCTTTTTCCTCATAATCTTGCCATAAAGTATATTGTAAATATATATATATATGCAAATAAAAATGGAAAATGTATATTTTTAAATAATAAAAACACTACCTCTGTGTAGTGGAATGATTCGTGATTTTTATCTCCTTTAAGTACTTTCCTTTTCTGCTTTCCAAATTTGTAATCAGTGCTTATTACTTACTAAATAATAAAAAAGATGGGAAAAGTATTGAGTTTGTACTTCAGCATGAGTAATTTGATTTAGTTAAAGGAAAGAGTTTTCTGATTATAATATTCAGTGGGCCACAAGAAAAAGAGGAGCTTTTTAACTCGTTGACATCATTTATTTGTGTCTTATCCAGAGATACGGAGAGAGAATAATTAACTTCTCATAGTTTCTTCTAAGCCTAAGAGTTCATAGTTGTCACTATTTCTTCTTTCAACCAGAGTTATATACACACCTGGCCACACTGATGATCACATGGCTTTACTTTTAGAAGAGGAAAATGCTGTCTTTTCTGGAGATTGCATCCTAGGGGAAGGAACAACTGTATTTGAAGACCTCTATGATTATATGAACTCCCTAAGAGAGTTATTGAAAATCAAAGCTGATATTATATATCCAGGTGGGTAATTTTTTACTAGCAAAAACCATTTGTGTCACATAATGAGGAAGATTCATTTTGGTTTGTCTGTGTGTGAGTTCTTTCTGTTTTCAGTTTTGAAGAGATACATATGAACAGCTTCTTTAAATTATACTGGTAAGTCTTGTCCAGCCATGCAATTAAAAAGAAGGCCAAGAGTTATATTAATAACCTTTATAAAGATATGAGGGTTATTTTTTAACATCTACATAGGTATCAATGGAACTGTTAAACAAAGGAAATAAAGTTATATTGGAACAGGAAAATTTTTTCATTCCATAAGCTATCTTCAGTTTTGTTAACTTGATTTACATTGTGGACCACATTTTAGCCCTGTAACCTTGGGTAACTTTTGACCTGTGAGCTTTAGTTTTTTAACTCACACTATTGAACTATCAGTAGCTTCCATATCAACTGTAAAACCGTATATTTATTTTGATTCTCTAGAAAAAGAAACCTGTTGTTATCACTGCACTGCTCTACAATGTGAATCTACCCTCCATCTTAAAAGCCAAGAAAGACACAGGACCCAGCAAGAGGGCCCAGAAGGAAAAAGAGACTGGGTTACCTAATGTTTTAAGTCCTTCTAACTCGTTCCTAACCAAAAAGCTATGAAAAGATCTGTAAATACAGTGTGTTCAATACCCTTATATTCTCTCATGAGTTTCTCCTGCTGAGGAGACAGGAAACATACCGTGGAGCTGGGCATTCGGATTAATATTATGACATAAAAGGACTGGAAGTTGACAGCTATTTTTAAAGAGGAGAGAGTAGACGTTTGATGCACTCACATTCAAGCAAAGCTAATGAGAGGCTTCCTAGGAAAGGCTCTTAGAGTCTTTGCTTTAATGAATCGGTGTACTAGCTTATTAGCACAGCAGGAGTTTATATGTAAATTATGTTCTGTAGTCATAGCTACCGTCCATTAAAGCCTGCTACCTGCCAAGCTCTGTGCAGGGACCTTTGCAGCTGTCGCCCTCCCAAAAACCCAGTGAAGTAGGTAGCGGTGTCCTCATTGCACAGCTGAAGAAACAATCTCAGAGATTGAGAGACTTCCATAGCCACATAACTAGTAAGTCAGAGTGGATATTCTAACCAAAGCCCATGTTCTTTACGTGATAATAGGTCAGCCTGCTTCTGGCTATTTTAAACCTCCCTCTTGCAGACTTGTGTACTATATTAATTTGCACTGTCTTAAAGAGCAAGTAAATTTCAGTACAACTTTAGGTTGGCAACATTTCTGAATTCCTGGCCTATATACATAAGATTCTTCAAGTTCTACTGTGGTTCTTATGGACTTTTAATAGCTCTTGGTCACTTGCATGAAGCTACTTTTTACATTCCCCTTTTCCATCTTTTATAAGTGTAGTATAGTGGTGAAGAGCATAGACTAGTTAGAAGCTCCTGAGTCAGAACTCCAGCTCCCCCCGCTTTAGCTGCGTAACTGTGGGCGGGCTGTTTACCTCCCTGCGCCTCAACTGCTGCTATAGAAAGAAATAATAAGAGTACCTACCTCACAGGATTCTTGTAAGAATGATGTATATTAAGCATTTAGAGCAGTGCCTGGCAAATAATGAGCACTGTGTAAATATTACCTATCGTTACTGTTTTCATTGCTATATTTTTGTTGTTAAATTTTTATTTTATATTTTGTAATGTACCCAATAACCTTTTATATAGGTTTTATTTTACATAATTCTCTAATGTTGGCATTGTACATAATTTTTCAATCTTTTATACCTGTATAGTAATCAAATAATTCATATTGGTTGTGTATTTATTATGCTTTTTCAATACAACGTATGAATTATTTTTAAATAGAGTAAATTAACTTCATTTGTGCTTAATATGTTTTATCTAGTTGAAATAATTTTCGTAATTATTCTAATTCAGGACATGGCCCAGTAATCCATAATGCTGAAGCTAAAATTCTACAATACATTTCTCACAGAAATGTGCGAGAACAGCAAATTCTTACGATATTTAGTGAGAACTTTCAAGAATCATTTACAGCAATGGAGCTTGTAAAAATTATTTACAAGGTAATTTTTATCTTATTTGTACATAGCCACAATTTTATTAGAATAATCTTTTAATAGACTATA
Organism: Equus przewalskii; assembly: GCF_037783145.1. Lineage (NCBI taxonomy): Eukaryota > Metazoa > Chordata > Mammalia > Perissodactyla > Equidae > Equus > Equus przewalskii. The sequence continues at coordinate 15,267,886 of NC_091838.1, forward strand.
GATATGGTAAACTTATCACATCCCAGAACAGAATAACTCTGTTAATTTTATAGGTAACGCCACTTGTATAGATTTCAGACCAGGAATCTCCACTTTCTAGAACACAGAAGTTAGACAAACAAAAACTGTCCTGGAGAACAAAAATAACCATTCTGAGCCATGACTGAACCTTATATACTTCATTCTGTAGTCGAGACTGTTATGAACAGCCTGGTGATTGTTTTGCAATGATCTACGTATTATTCCAACCATCTTGATTATCAGATGTCCTAGCCTGTAGCAAATGAGAAGGGGTAATCTGCTAGAGACAGAAGTTGGGATACAAGCAGTGAAAAGCAGCGGCAGTGCCTAACGATGGAGGAAGAGGAGAGGGTACCAGTAAAAGAACGTGAGGAGACTGACTTGATAGATAAAGAACCCCTCACCTTCAACAGATACTTGTAATCCTGACTCTGTCATCAGAGCTTCCATTTGTTGAGCATGCTGTTGTGTACTAAATGCTTTACATTTACAAATATAATTTGAGGTACTTAATACAAATACCTCAAATTTTCATTGCACAAAGATACTCTTATTCCAATTTAATAGATTGAAAAACAGACTCAGAATGTATGAGCTAAGTAACTTTTCCAAAGGCATGCAACTGTCAGATGTCATATACTCAAATGTCAGGTGTCAGATATTCAGGTCTTGTTTTTTTCAATCACACCAAGCTTCCTCCAAGGCCTATACACAGTATGTCAGGGCATAAAGGAAAGAGGAATAAATGCTACCTGATGAAGATGCAGGGAAATGAGGTTTGTCTGGAAAAGCTTCAGAAACTTAATCATTTAATTGAATCTGGAAGAAGGAGCCAGCGTTTCCCAGGCCAGAGAACAGGAGAAAGGAAGTCGCTCATATGGAGGGAAAGATGTGTTCAAACGCTGAGAGTGATGAAAGAGCATTGTTTGTGTTTGGACACCCACAAAGAAACTGCATGTGACTGGAGCACAAGATGCATATGTGTATGGGCAGGAAGGGCAGGCATGGTCAGATCATGGGAAGCCTTCACTGCCATTCTACAAAACTGGGGAATAAGCCAATAATCTGGGAGTGACCACTCAAGGATCTTAGGCAGGGGAGTCACAGAATGCGATCTAGAAGATCACACTGATCGATAAGAGTGTATGGTTCTGAAGCTTAAGGGAGAGTTTAGGGTTGGAGGCTTATATTTGGAACCATTAATGCGTGACATTGCTATGGCAAGTTGGTTGACTAGAAAGAGGAGAGTCAGTGCTACAACTCACTGTAAACATCAATGTTTAAGAGAAGTCCAAGGAAGACTATCCAGGATGAAAACCAAATGAGAAGAGAGGTGAGATAACCAAGAGAAATGTGCAGAGATATCATCGTGTAACCTAATAAATAAACCACAGAGCCAGCTGTCTGTAGCATCATCAAAAGTATCTAGATTAATTTTTGCATTTATTTATTCATTCATAAAATACTGAGTTTCTACTGTGTGATGTTATGCTAAGCACTGGGTATTCAGTAGTGAACAAAACATACTTCTGCTATCTTTATGGAGCTTACAGTCTGTTTTATCCATAGGAATGTGTATAAGAATATAGTGGCCTAAAGCAACACATGTACACAGTGAAATTGTTTTGGTTATTACTATATAAAAATGTATTTAAGCTAAAATTTTCTCTTCTGTTGCATTTTTTCTTTAAAAGTTTCAAAAGGATTAACTCTGTTCTTTTTTTAAAAAGAAATGTTTTTTTTCACTCTGGTGTTTCTTTTAGAATACTCCTGAGCATTTATATAAAATGGCTGAACGTAATCTCTTGCTTCATTTGAAGAAATTAGAAAAAGAAGGCAAGATATGTAAGTATACTTCCAAATTTTAATTCTTTTATTACCAGCATTTACAATATGTTTTTTACAAACAAACTAGTTTCCTTTTAGGAAAAATAACACCCATCAGAGTTCTCCTTTGAATATCCCAGTAAGTTGGAGAGACAGGCACTAAAGAACGGTTAGTAGCAAAAGGCAGGTGGACCACAAATTGGAACCAAAAGCTCCCACAGGAATTAGAATCTTGTTTAGGGTTCCAGTCCTCACCCTCCAAAATGATGGTCAAAAGCAGGAGGACAGCTTCTCTTCTCCCAGACCACAAGGCCACGAAGAATTTTACACGTAGAAGATTCGAGAACAGCCAAAGGTTTTAGCAGTAGTAAAAGTAGTAAACGCAAAGATATTCCAGCAGGAATTCTATAATTGTTTACTAGTGTTAGATTAATTCATCAAATTAATAATCCTTGTAGAAGTTTGATCCTTAAAATTGAGAGGTTCAAAGATTGAATTTTGTGTAGAAGCTTCAGCAATGTTTTTACATGTACAAAAAACATACCAACTCTGAATTGAGCAACAAAATTATTTTAGGAATGAATGCCTTTTCTAGGCACAAGATAGCTTAAAATCCAGGGAATTTGCTTATCAGTTGTTAAATTTTTACTCTCTAATTTTCTTTCCACAGTTAGCAACATGGATCCTGACAAGAAATGGAAAGCTAATCTTTAGTGTCAGATTAATGGATGATTTTGTTGTTTTGTTTTTAGAGAATGGTATGTTTTCTTAACTATTAATTATTTACAGAGAATATAGAGTATAAAGCATTGAAAATAACCCTAGATACACTTTAAAATGATGTATATTTATTATAAAATATATAAATCACATTTCACATTTATCATACAGGTTATTTATTTAACCTAGGTCTTACAACATTTTACCAAAAATTCAGAATCCAGCATTGTATCCAGTTTCAATAGATTATGTAAAATGGTTACATTAAAAATAGTAAAATTTATGTAATTTAAAGTGGATATTATTCTTGGAGATTAGTTATCTATTACCATTGGCCCATGTACTATTTTCTCTAGCTGCTTCAGTTAGCAGCACAGACTTCTATGTAATCCTTCCTTTTCTACAACCTTTGTCTACATCTGTAGATAAGAGCTTTGTTTTCATGTTTCTATCAATTATGTCATGATTATGTATTAATTCTAAAGCTCTGTATCACGTGTATTTTCTTATAATGATATCCCACAAATGATTTATGCACATCAATTTTTGCTAATCAAAAAGTATTAAATTCCCAGTTAAAGGCATTATAGAATAAATAATTATTTCTGTAATCCATTAGTATAACCAACTTACTTTCCAAGTGTAGGCTTTACTATATAGATAGTCATCAGCATATATATGAATTATATACTAAAAGTCAGGTATATAACTCAAGCGAGGTCAACTTTCTTTGAGATCCTCACCTCTTTCTGGCCCTTTTCCCAAAGTCCCTACCCCTTTCAGATTATTCTAAACACTTATTCTCATGCCCTGGAAACCTGTTATATTCCTGAAACCATTCCACATTACAAAATAACTGTGAACTCAACAACAAGAAAACAAAACAAACAACCCAATCCAAAAATGGGCAAGGGAATCGAATAGACAGTTCTCCAGAGAAGATATATAAATGGCCAATAAGCACATGAAAAGATGTTCAACATCACTAATCTTTAGGGACATGCAAATTAAGATCACAATGAGATACTTCTTCACACCAGTTAGGATAACTAGTATCAAAAAAAAGCAAAAACAGAAAAGTGTTGGAGGAGAATATGGAGAAATTGGAACCCTTGTACATTACTGATGAGAATGTAAAATGGTGCAGCTGCTATGGAAAACAGTATAGTGGTTCCTCAAAAAATTAAACATAGAATTACCATATGATCCAGCAATTCCACTTCTGGGTATATACCCGAAAGAATTAAAAGCAAGGACTTGAACAGATATTTGTACACCAAGGTTCATGGCCGCATTATTCACAATAGCCAAAAAGGTGGAAACAACCTAAGAGTACATTGAAGGATGAATGGATAAATAAAATGTTGTATAGACGTACAATGGAAAATTATTCAGCCTTGAAAAGGAAGGAAATTCTAATATGTACTAGAATATGGGTGAAATTTGAAGACATTATGCTAAGTGATTTAAGCCAGTCACCAAAGGACAAATACTATATCATTCCACTTTTATGACATACCTAAAGTAGTCAAATTCATAGAAACAGAAAGTAGAATAGTAGATGCCAAGGACTTGGGGGAGGGAGAAATGGAGAGTTATGGTTTAGTGGGTAAGGAATTTCAGTTTGAGAAGATGAAAAAAGTTCTGGAGATGGGTGGTGGTCATGACTGTATAGAACAGTGTAAATGTACTTAATGCCACGGAATGGTACACTTAAAAATGGTTAAAGTGGTAAATTAAAAAATAATAACAACTGTAAGTGTCTTCCCCAACACCACCACCAATAAAGACAAAATCAGTACTCCCATTCCCTAAGTACAACACACAGCAGCGAAATTCAGACAAGAAGAAATCTGATTATATGATATGTGAATGTTTAGTTAAACTCTTAACTTGCTTCTCCTCCATTCTTTCCTCTCTCTTTGAATAAAAGCACCATTCAGTTGACTAAACCAGAAAACCCAGTAGTCATCTTTGATATCCCCCCTCCGTCATCCCACATCCAATTCTTCACCAAGTAGTTAACTATTTTACCTCTAGAATTGATCACTACCTCTTACTGCGCCAGTACTCCTTAGGCCAGGCCATCATCCTCTCTTGCCGGGACAACTGCAATAACCCTTAACTCTGGTCTTCGTACTTCCCTTCTTGGAGGGAGTTGGGGGACAGGGATGAGGATTCTGAACTGAATTCCTGAACTGAGGAAATATGCACAAAGCCATGATTACATATCATAGTCTTTTTAAATAGCCTGGCACACTTCAAGCTGCAAGTGGGTCTATTGGAAGAGGGGTGATGATGGAAGACTGTTAAACTTACTGGTTCTTGAAAGAGTCGAGGCAACTGAGCTTTAGCAAAAACCATGGCATTCACTAAGTATCTGCTGGGGTCAGGCGCTGAGGATACAAAGGAGAGCAAAATAGCATCTCTGCTCTCAAAAGAAGCTCATATTCTAGTTGTGGAGACACAGAATTCCAATGTGCAGTACCATTAAATTTGTTTGGAGTAAAGGAAGAGTATCTAACCTGGTTGGGTTATAGAAAGCTGCTTAGAGGAGCCTGAGCTCAATCATAAAAGATGAGTAAGTGGTAGCCAGGTGAAGAAGTTAGGGATATTTGGGAGATGAGAAGAATTGTTTCAGTTGGAAGAAATAGTGTATGCACATAAACAAGATATGGCAGAGCATCACATGGTTGGGGGAACTAATTAATAAGGCTAAACTATATAGTGTTTGTGGGTTAAGGTAATAGGGATAAGAACACAGAAATCTCACAGGAACAAATGGACTCTCATCCACGCATGCTTCATACAGGCTGGAGTAGACATAATTTAGGAATTGGAAAGCAGGCCTGGTTCAGGGCAGTTGTAGTAGGAGTTTGTTGCCTCCTCAACAGCAAGAGTTTGTCTCCAGCCATTATGGTGATTTCATTCCTCTTTTTGTTTCTATCACTCCGGACAATTACTTTACCCTCCATTCAATATGCCCAGTAGTTTTGAGTTACTCATAGCTTCTGCTTACCCATTTTCTGTTTACTCAAGAGTTTGTACATTCCCCTTGTCATCACCTCTGCCTTTATAGCTTCAGCTTCTGGTGGTCCCTGAGATTTGGCCTTTTCAGTACAGTGGGGGAAGGAGAAAAAAGCAGCAGAGGGGTCTCAAAGGTAGCAGAAGATAGGGTAACGGATAGGAGAAATATTTAAGAAAAGGAATAGGACTTAGAAACCAATTAGATCTTGAGAGCTGGGGATTAAGTAGGAAGGGAGGCTAGTAGAGCTCTAGATCTCTGGCTTAGGCAGCTGGGTAGATATTAACTTGATAATCAGGATGAGAGAATACAGGAAATGGGGTAGGCGGAGTGGGAAAAGGAGGAAAGATGCATTGTACTAGGCATATGAGTTTGAAGTACGGAGGAACATGCAGAGGGAGATACCTAGTATGCACTTAGATATACGGAGCTGGAGCTACATAGGATATATTTTGTTGCAGGCTTATTTTCAGCTAGCTTAAGCAAATGGGAAGAAGTCGGTCAGGGCATGTAACCAACCTGAGAAGGATGTGAGTGGAGCCAGGCTTATGAACACGAATGAAGATTTGGATCCCATCAATAGAACCCCAAACCTTCGCCTCTCTTTCTTGCGGGTCAGAGGCCCCACGGCAGATTGGCGACTCACGTAGCAGGGGACATGGCTATGGGCCGCTCTGGGCACGTATCCTAACCTCTCCATAACCAGCAGGAAATGCTGGTTCTTCCAGCTTGAGTTTGGGAAATCCTAGGCGAAGGACTCAGTGGCCAATTACCCATTCCTTAGGCTGGTCCCAGTGGTCTGGTCCAGCTTTGGTCGTGTGCCTACCCCTGTGCCAGAGTGGGTGAGGTCTGTTCTCAGATGAAGAGTGTCACAGGAAGATTCTGAACCAATATTGATTCCTCACTGAATAGCTTTCGTTTCTTTCCAATGTGTGTAAAACAGAGCTCTCTGTAGTAGCTCACAGCATGCCTGGGCCAACTGCGTGCAACTTGAATCTTTTTCTCTCTGTTTCTGTGAGACTTTTTGAGTATTTAAGTTATTTGGGAATATTTTCATATCTCCAGATTGTCACTTCAAGAAAAAGTCAGTAAAGTTGGCTAGTAGCAAGGAAGCTGGAATCCTGGAGAAAGTGAGAAAAGATTCAAGTGCAGATATTTCTTAAGTTCTGCCAGCACTATCCATCAGTATCCCCTCCCTTGTGAGTCTCTCTGTGCCTACCAGAGCAATGGATCAGCATGAAACTTGCTACTGATTCCCAGGCATTGTTGGCGCAGGAAAACTCATCATTATCAGTCTTTTCCCCTTATTCCATGTTTGGGAATGCCTAAAGGATGTTTTGATAGAAAAAAAAAGTTCAATATTTGAAATATTGATGGTGAAAGTCTTAGTTCCAGCCATACTCGTGCTGGGCCTTTTGAAACATTTGAAAGTAAAGTGGAGAATGGAGGAGGGGCATATATAACTGTATTAACTTGTGTATGCATAAAATGTCTCTAGAAAGATACCAGAAACATAGGAAACCAATAACATTGATTACCTCCCAGGAGGGGAACTTACAGGTAGCCGAGGGACAGGAGATGGGGTGGAAATGTCACAATATACCCTTTTATATCTTTTGAATTTGGAGTTGAGTGTATTGCCTATTCAAAATATACATAATAAAATATTTTAATCAAAATAAAAGGCCTGAGCCAGTCTCATAGGATCTCCCATGCTAGTCCCCCAAAACAGTGAGGAGGCACATGACCACTGGGAAAATAGAAGGTACAGAGAAGCTTTGGAAAGAGATCTGCGTTAGAGGTATTTGGAAGTCCTCAGCACTGAGGTTGCAATTAAAGCAATGGAGAGGCGTGTGTAGAAGACCTTGGGGTGGGTATACAGGAAGGGAAGTTAGCAAGGAAGATTAAGAAAGCTTGCTCAAGGATAGGACAATCCCTGGGAGAGTGGTGGTACAGCACCCAGGAGAGTATCCCAAAAAAGGGCAAGAGCATTAAATGAAGACTCTTGTTTTATGTACTGTTTATGCTTATTTTATCCATTGTACAACATTAAATTCTCAACCAAGTGACTGCTTATTGCCAATTTTATCCTGAAGGATTGCTCATAAATGCTGAAATTTTGAATCACCAACAAATCCACATTAAAAGCCATTAACATTATAGGCAGTTTTTAAAAACATATTAAACATTATTCTTTGAAAATGTAATTCTTAGTGCTGATTATTTATGGCGGATTGACCATATGTTCATTGCTACTCCTTTCCAAGACCCAGTAAAAAAAAAATACATATTAAGTAAAAAGACAGACAGATAAAAAATAGTAGTAAAAGGTATAAACCTGAGAGGACAGAGGGCAAAAGGAGAATGCAAAGATTTAAATAAAATTTTGAAAGACAGCAGATGGAGCTAGGGCAGTGACAAAACTCTAGCCTAAAATGTTTGCAGGAGCGGGGAGAGCCCCTTCACCCTGACAGCCCTCTGAGATTAGGCCTTGCAGGCACCAGGCCCTGCTGAAGCTGGGGATACCGCTCTGTTCTAAAAGTTGGATTGTTGAAAGCTTATATGTGCACTGGTGCTACACAGCCAGGTAGCCACCACCCCAAAAAAGAAACCAAAGTTTATTCTTGGAGGTGAAAAGCAGAAAAAAAAGTTAAGTGAAAGTCACAACAGTAGACCTCCATTCCCCTTTCCTCACCTGTCCACAGAACAGCGGCTTCCAAGTCGATGAATGCCAGGTAGACGATTGGAAATTTCGTCTCGACAGACAGTGAATGATCTAGAGGAAAAAACCACATACAGTTGTATGTGGTTCTCCAACAGAATGGCCACATCTCTCGCCAGTGAAACCTACAATTTGACACATCCTCCGATACTCCCACCCACACACATAGATACAGTTTCCAATCAGTATCTCTTAATATAAACAGAAATCCAAAGATCATCAGAAATGAAAGAGCAAAACAAGCAGGAGTAACGAAAAAAGAAAATGTAGAGAAAAAATTTTTAATTATTAGTATCCTTGGATAAGGGAAGCTATTATAATTTGTGAAGCAAGAACAGGATACTATGAAAAGTAGCTTTATGAAAAAGCCTTGGAAAGTAAAAATATGTAACCAAAATAAATAGAAAGGTTGGAAAACAAAATTCATCAAGTGTTTGAAAAACAAAGATGGAAAATAGAAAAGAGAGAAGAACTGAAAATAGGCAGAAATTATCAAAGAAGAATTACAGGGAAATTTCCCAGAACTGAAGGACATGAGTCTCAATTGAAATAGTCTACTTAGTGCCCAACAATGTGAAAAAGAGAAAACAGTCCACACCAAGTCATACCATTACAGAATTTCAGAACATCCCGGATAAAGAGAAGCTCTTAAAAGCTTCCAAGTTGTGGGTATGGTGGTAGGATTGGGGATTTGGAATCCCTTAGAAGGGGGCATGAATCGAAATGGCACTGGCTTTTTCAATGAATATTAGGACACACTGCCTTCAAAAATCTGAGGGAGACATTATTTGTATCCTAGAAGTTTATAACCAGCCAAACTATCGATCACATGTGAATGTAAGAACTCAAAAAGTCTACTCAAAAAGTCTATCTGCCATGCGCCTCCCTTTAGGGAATTGCTCAATAATGTACTCCAGAAAAACAAGAAGGAAGGCATGCAACTGAAATAGTAAATCCAACAAGGAAAATGTCAAAAGGAAGTTCTAAGACAAAGGGGTGCCGAAGCCTGCTCCAGATTGCACCCGTGGGAGGTGGGGGCTTCAGAGAGCTCTCCCGGGGGGGGATGTGGAACTGAGAAATCATCTGTAGGTTTGAATTTGGGGGGCAAACCACTGCTGGTGGTCATACAACAGCTCTAATTGGGCAGTTGAAACAAGGACCAGTTACTAGACCGCTACACTGGTGGGAAAAAATGAGGCAGTTATTGATTCCAAAAAACAAAAGCTACATGAGGAAGGAACTAATTATGAAATACTCCCTGACTCTGCGATTTTACATAGACAATAATGTAAACACTGACTAAAAAATGTGTTAAAGGATAATAAAGGAAAGGAAGTGGGAGATTGAGAATGCTAAATCATCTCATCATCTAGGATGATAGAAAGTCAATAGGCAAATTGACAAATCAAGAAATAGAAGTCTAAGCGTTTTATTGGTTAACACCAGAAGAAATATCTTAAAAAGAGAAAGAGAGTGAGAAAATGGTTTTCCTGTTGGTACTATTTAATTTTTAAGTTAGGTACATTTATTAGTTTGATACAAATGAAACATTTTTTTTTAAAGATTTTTTTTTTTCCTTTTTCTCCCCAAAGCCCCCCGGTACATAGTTGTATATTCTTCATTGTGGGTCCTTCTAGTTGTGGCACGTGGGACGCCGCCTCAGCGTGGTTTGATGAGCAGTGCCATGTCCGTGCCCAGGATTCGAACCAACGAAACACTGGGCCGCCTGCAGCGGAGTGCGCGAACTTAACCACTCGGCCACGGGGCCAGCCCCACAAATGAAACATTTTAATGTCAAAATACTGACAATATGCAATGGTTGAGTTTCAACTCTTTAGTCCAATGGAGGAGAAACTTTTGTCCTAGAATTTTCTCCTGCAAAAATTATCAGGAATTGGGGGGCCAGCCTCGTGGCCAAGTGGTTAAGTTCACGCGCTCCGCTTCCACGGCCCAGGGTTTCGCTGGTTCGAATCCTGGGCAGGGACATGGCACCGCTCATTGGGCCATGCTGGGGTGGCATCCCACATGCCACAACTGGAAGGACCCACAACTAAAAATACACAACTATGTGCCAGGGGGCTTTGGGAAGATAAAGGAAAAATAAAATCTTTAAAAAAATTATCAGGAATCGGAAACGATGAGAGGTACAAGCTTATTGAATGTTGCCTTAGGCCTAAGGATAGGAATTTTTAAGTTCATGTTCCTTAATGGATACAATCCTCAAGCGTATAGTTTTCCCTAAGAGGAAATCCTGTACCTAGTATCTAAACTGAAGGACCTGGAGAATTCAGGTGAACTGGAGTCAGAGACCTCTGTGACATTTAATGTTTCACTGTGGTATGAAAACCATCTGAAGAGAACTAGACCCCAGGCTACCTGAATCCAGCAGAGTGCTATTCATATCTCTATGGAGATCCCAGCTGTGTTTTCCAGTCACAGCATGGTAGAGTAGTAAAGACCTATCATAGTTCAAGTTTCTCATATTGGGTCTAAATTGAATTAGGATTTAGTAACTAGCCAATGTAAAGACAAGAGGACTCTGCCTGTATGTCTCAGAGTCTGCAGCCAACACCACCTTTTCTCTATGGCTGGCCAAGTTACCCACTACAAAATCTGCGGGAAAGCTAACACTTACATGACAGATTCCCTCACTTATTTTTACTAGTGCTTTAAAGTTTGAGATGGCTAATGACCACAAAGAAGCCCTCCTCTGAAAAAAACAATATTTTTTCCTGATGTATTTGAAAAAGAAGACTACTGTGGAGAAGCATGTGTTGCTACAAATCAGAGGTTTCCAACTATGTTAGGTTGCAGCAATTCAAGATACGTGTCTATGACCTTATTTTGTGCACGATTATATTAATACTGTGATATCTTTGGTACTTAAGTGTTTTGAGTAAAGTGGATCTCTACCAAAAGACTAGTCAGTCAGTTTTCCCATATGTTTTTTCCCATGATTCTATAAGATTTTAATATTTTCCCAAGGGTTGAAGAAAAACTTTCACTAGAAGCAGCTCTCTGGTTTTATACCCCAAAAGTCTTCCCTGCCTACTTTGTGGAAGTCGCTTCATCCTGCTCCCTTTCCCTGCCTCGATTTTCAAAAATGGCAAAAATATCTATCACAAATGGTGTATCTCAGGATTTTATATCTAAATCTGAAACTTGTAAGGAATATTGTTAACCATCCATTCTCTCGAGGCACAAATGTGGTCTTGGACCACTTGCTCCACTATCAGCTGGGGCGCTGATTACAAATGCAAATTTCTGCTCCCTGCCCAAATTTACTGAATCAGAATTTCTGAAGAGGACCAACAATATAATTTTTTCCATCAACCCAGATGGTTCTTTTCCACATCAACAGAATTATGATTTAGTATTATCTTATTGGTTTTTGTTTTATCAAAGGTCAGTGTGAGATACACACATATAAAATCTGGGGTTTTTTAAAATGCTGTTGAGAACAGTGTCTGTTTTATTAGTCAGTGTTCCTCAGTGTCCGTGGAACAAAATCTCTTTCAGATTTCAGAGCTAGGAAGAAGGTTTTCTCTCCTGTGAACTGATATGTTTCCTTTATTAGACGAGTTCTTGTCAAGTCTTACTAATCCTCAAAATCCCCTGGGGAACTTTTTAAAAATACACGGCTTCCCAGTCCCCATGTAAGACCCATTCATCAGAATCCCCAGGTGAGGGAGGATCCATGTGACACTGCTAATCACCCATGTTTCAAAAAATCTGCATGGAACAATATCTAGTTAATTCACCATGTTCACTTTTTGCCTTGGCTGCCTGGAAGCTAGTCTCACAGTGATTTTTCTTGGAATTCAGTTATTTGATATAATTATTCTCCTTTTTCCCCCCCATTGGATTACTTGTCTTGTGTAGTATGTTTTGAATGAATTTCAACTTCAGAGGAAATAACAGATAATAATACTATCCTTTAGACCAGCATATTCCTTGCAATAGCATGTAAGCCTAAAATAAATCAGTTTTTAGGATTATAGACTGAAAGAATATTGTGAGCTCAAAAGTTTCGTCATTCAGATTTGGTGGAGACTTTGTGGGAAATGATTGTTTGAAAAGCACTCTGAAAATCATTGCTGTTCAATGCCATATATGTAATTAAGCTCCTAATCCCCCTTCAGCCTCTTCGCTGTGGGCACCCGCAAGACTAACTACGTCACCCTTCTTTCTTTTTATTCACCACCTCAAAGATCTGATCCATTTTAGTGGTGTTAACCATTACCACCATGCTGAAGAATTCCAGATAGATGCTTGAGCTTGAATCATTCACCAAAGCCCCAGGCCTAAGTCTTTTGCTATCTCTAGAAACTCCTCGTTTGGTTTTCTCCCAAAGTCCAAGCATCAACTTGAAGAAACTCAGTACATCTAAAAGTGAACTTTTCTTCTTTTTTTTTTGAGGAAGATCAGCGCTGAGCTAACATCTGCTGCCAATCCTCCTCTTTTTGCTAAGGAAGACTGGCCCTGAGCTAACATCCGTGCCCATCTTCCTCTACTTTACATGTGGGACGCCTACCACAGCATGGCGTGCCAAATGGTGCCACATCTGCACCTGGGATCTGAACCAGTGAGCCCTGAGCCGCCCAAAGCGGAACATGTGCACTTAACCACTGAGCCACCAAGCCAGCCCCTTTTCTTCTTACTGCATGATTTCATATTCCTGATGACCTCCCTTTCCCAACTCACCATCTGGGTAAATAGCATCACCATTCTCCCATGTCCCGAGCTGAATCAGTCCTTTCAATCCCCACTTCACTTTGCAGGGCAATATTTGTGCTATCATTTGAGGATGTAGATGCAATTTGAAGACCAAAGAAAAGGCCGGTAAATATGAGGGATGCTCAGAAGGAGTGATAAATTGCCTAGGAAATGAAAGTGGCTTGCTTCACAGGGACAAAACCTATTATTTATCTTAGACAGTCTCGGGATGAATCCTTTTCTCTTTTCTTCTCCAGCCTAGTGCTCATTTCCCAAATTAAAATAAACTACTACTAATTGATTTCCCTGTACATGGCCATTTCCTGTTTCCATCCATCTTGGTGACGGTGATGGTGGTGGTAACAGCAGTAACAGTTTAGTAATAGTATCTGTCCAATCAATTCCTCATCTGTAGAAAAGGAATGGTAATAGTACCTAACTCAATGAGTTGTCGAGTATTAAATGTTCATAGTGTTTAGCACAGTCACTGGCACCCAGTAGATATTACTTACTATTACGTTGTTGTTGTTGTTGTTGTTGTTGTTGTTGTTAACAGAATACATTCACATACTCCCTCATGATTATTTCACTTTGACTTATACCAATTGAGTTTCACAAAATACCATATTTACTCTTTAGCAAAATCTTACCATAACTTTATAAAATTCACATTCTTCCATCCTGGGAGTTAAAATTTAATAGTTGTAAAATCTTAAGTTCTTTTACTGAGCCTCTGTTTCCTCATTTGAAACAGGGATAACATTATGTTCTAGGTTGCTATGAGGTTAAAATTAGTCATGTATTTTGACAGTGCTTGGAGGACTGCAAAGAATTGTCTACATTTTAGTTGTCTTCATTTGTGCTGTAAGCTTTGTCTTAGAGCACGGCAGCTGATGCAAACAAGGAAACAGTTCCGAAGAATGCTTGGCCACCACTCCAAGACCTTGGTTCTACCAGGCACTGAGCCATATGCCATTTTTTGATGGCTGTGAGATATCAACTCAGTTCAAGCAGTCACAAATTCCCTGAAGCATAAGACCATCTAATTTTAGAAGCAGTTCAGGAGAGCGTTTTGCACAGAATCATGCTCTAGTTATTTCATTCTCCTCAAGTGAAAGTGATCTCGTGGGGGACCTCCCTGACAGATGTAAGTGCCCAATTACCTTTGACACATCCCCCAATTCTGCGGCTGTGTCCAGCTTGTGCCAGCCTCCCCAGGAACCAGTTACCTACCACCATTTTCCTGTCTGTTCATGAGAACTAAGACGCTCTTGAAAGCGCAGCAAATTCAAACTAAGACCCCTCCTCTATCTGTGTCTGCTGAGATTATTTCAGAAATCCACCCTACTACACATCTCCATAGCCCCTGGCCGTTGCTTCAAATACAGGTGATGGTATTCATCTATTCTTCTCATTCACTCACATTCATACTACTATTGGATTTTTCTTTCCTGATCCAACCACCTCCTGCTGTTCCTCTACCTCCAGAATCTTTCCACCATGTTCTCTGGGACCCCTGTGGCAGTCTATGTTCTTATTTGCCCAACACTCCTTCCTCCACACCTTCTGGTGCTAGACTCACTTACCTTACCCACAGGGAAAAGCATGTGACCTAGGTGGGTCACAAAAATTGACCCAGAAATAATCATGCAACCAAGCCAGCTTAGTCTAGGTCTTTCCTTGGGATTGTTCTGATAGAACTTGCAAGTGACCATGTTCTCTGCCATGTAAAGAAAGTCCATTTACACCCGGGAAAAATGAAGCCAAGCTGAAACAAAAGACAGGAATAAGAGGTTGAGAGAGAGAGAGTCCTGTTGAGGTCAAATGCCTGTTCTAATTCCTAAGATCCACGATGCACCCTGATTCCCAAAGCTTTTCTTTTGAATCTTTTAACTTTCAGTCCAATATATCCTCTTTCAGTCACTTGCAACCAGAAGAGTTATAACTAATATTACTCATTCCAATATAAATAAACTCCCCACATCCTCCACCACTGCACCAAACCTTCCCTTGACCAGTTGCTTTAACTATATCCTGGCCATCCTCTCAAACCATTAGCGTGCCACCCTTCTCCTGAAAACCCCTGCTCCTGCGGCCGTCTTCCCCTCCACCCTTATTGCTGTTACTCCCCGCTCATTTGCTCAAAACAGGAATCTGGCTCACAGTCTTCCTCGCATCGCCCTTCCTCATCTCAGCACCCATGTGGAAGAACCTCCACTCTCAGATCCATGATTGCCTCGTCTCTCCTGACCTTTCCTCCTCCCTCCTTCCTTTCAGTGTGAAAAGAGGTGTCTCTTCCTATGATCCTCTACCTATAGTCTGGGGGATCCCAAACCTTAGAGACCTCAGTCCACCAATTTTCCCCTTCTCCCCATCTCCCCAATATCTTCAACCTCTCCCTCTCTGATGAGGATCAAGACTGCCCCAGGGAGAAAAGCCCAAGGCGTCCTGCCCTACATACTGATCTATATCATCCTCCAGGAAATATAGGACGTCCTGACCTGATCCGACCTGACTTGTATCCAAAGTTATAGGAATACCCGATAACCAGACCCCACCTGCACTGATACAATTTTAAGAACTTTTTTACATGATCTTTCCTTTGTCTTATAAAGAAATAACTCACATACCTATGCCTTATAAATTTAGCCCTGACCCTCAAACCCTTGCAGCTCCACACTATCCATGGGTCCTGTCCCCATGCTACAGCTCTTCACTGCCCCTGGGTCCTGTCCCCATGCTATTCTCTGAATAAAGAGCACTACTACTAGAACTTGAGAGTGCAAGAAATCTTTCTTTTGACTCCTCAGCTCACCGAGCCCGCATCATCTCCTCCTCGTCATCTAAACAGGCTCAATTGTCACATCATTCAAAAGCAAACACAAAATCTGCCTTAACTTCCTCGTTCCCCTTTAGTGAACACTCTGCTCTCTCCTCCCCTTCAAAGCTAAACTTCTTGAAAGCATTTACACTTGTTTCCATTTCTTCACTTTGCGTTCTCCACTTTCTGAAACTGATGTCTCTTCTTCTATCACAGAAACATGAACTCAGGCCCCTGATGTGGTGAAGTGAGATTAAAGAAAGTGGAGTAAGTTATAGGTTAAATAAGGAGAGAAACTCCCCCGGGGCTCCTTGAGCTTCTACAGGCCAGAAGGTCACAGTCTTACCCCTAGAGAGACACAGGGGTGGTCTGGGTGGGTCACAGACTTCATAACCGTTACCAGCTAGCTCTCCCTCAGCTGCCAGACCAAGCTTCAAGTGTGATGTCATCTCCTACCAGTCTTACCTACTAGTAGCAACACTGCATTATAAATTTGATTTATAGTTTCCATAGAAGTAAAATTTATACTCAAGAAAATTATACAATTTCCAACTATTAATGGAGTGGTTTTGCCTCCTCATAGAAATACAATGTCCTCTCACAATATGAGTGCAACTTTCTATTTTTAAAATTTACTGTAAATGATATAACAATAGCATGTAAAAAAGTAAATGTCTTGCTTTTTTAAAAAAAGGGGGGGGGAGGGGCTTTGTGTTTCTTTCAGAACAGGAACCAGTGTTTTAAACGGGTTAGGTTGAAAATCATTGCTCTCTGGAAGTTCAGGGTCTTCCTGGCAAGTGAAGTTCCTGAAGGACTATTTACATGAAACAAGAATGGCCAGACAAACAGATTACTAGTCCTGTGACTTTGGGCAAATTGCTTAACCTCTCTGCCTCAGTTTCCCCATTTTTAAATTTAAAAAATAACATCTATTCCATAGGGTTTCTGCAAAGACTAAATGACCTCTGTGAAAGCGCAATACCCAGAACATAGTAAGCATGCAACAAATACCAGTTCCTTCTTCATCCTTTTGTCCCCAGGAGAGGTTAAATCCCAACGTCCCATTTTAGCTCTTACTCACTTCTATTAGACACTTTCTTGCACTTACTTTCACACCATCTCAGAACTAGTTTTTCATTCTTAAATATGTCTTGTGTGGCCAACTAGAGATAACCTCTTTGAGGAGAAAGATCATCTGTTTCTTTATATTTCTCATAATTATTGCAACCCTGTGCCTGAGATTTTCCTGGATAGACCCAATTCCAAATCATCTGCCATGTGCCCCGAGAGTCCCAACTCAGGGTCCAAGCTCCATTCGCCAAAACATCACTTACTCAGAATACGGTTACGGTAGACACGGTAGCCAGCACCATGCAGGACACACAATGGCCTTTAGAGCTGGGCTCACCTGAGCAATCAATCTACTTAAGAGAAGCCTCCAGAGCCCCAAGGGCCTTAGTGAGACCGCCTTCCCCACCACCATGACCCACCCTCAGAAGATTCAATGGCAGTCACCCCTCCCTGTAAACTTCTTATGAGGCCAGTCCTAAAAAGGAAGCTAAAATTAGAATTGATCCCCAACTTTCCCCTAAAAGATCACGAGGATAATTCCACCATGCGTCAGAACCCCCCAGAGGCAAACCGCCAGTGTCATCCATCATCATCACATTCTTTTCCCCACACGGCTCTGTTCATCCCCTATTTGACTTAAGCTAAAAGCTCCCCCCAGCCCCCAAAACCTTCCACTAGATCCCCTAGAACCCCAGTAGGTTATCTGCCAAATCTTCCACACCCTCCACCTCTTTCTGAATATTTTCTTCGCCCTCTTATGCAGAAACCTGGCTGCAGCTCTAACTGAAAACTGAAACCAGCCTGCCCCAGAGCCTTCTCAAGAGGCGGCTGTTTTTCCCTCCCACGCCCCACATACCACACGGCCTGGGGTGGAGTGGGTGTTTTTCATGATCCTCACTGCTGCTGACAGATGGTTCTCCTCCTTCGCTCAAAAACCCCAGATTTTCTGGAAGCCCATGCCGTCCAACTATAGCCCCCACCAGCCCCCTGCAGCAATCATCTGCTGACCTCTGTGAGTCCTCTTGAGTCATCCCAGATGTTAGTGCCTGGCTCACTCACTGGCCCCCTCTGCATTCTAGTCCTCTGGTCATTCTTGGTGACTGAACATCCAGGGAGAGCGTGTGTCGAGCACCCTAGCCTCCTAGTGCCTCGACTCCTCACTTCCAATGTGCTCCTCCTCCGTCCACCTCAGCCCCCCACTCCCTTCACCATACCTTTCCCGTGTTCATTGCTGGAGACTGCACGACCTCGGAACTCATCCCAGAATCCCAGTCTCTGAGCACCTCCTCCTCAGCCAACTAGCCCCCCTCCAACAATCTTCAACCCCATGTGTACCCTCCAATTCAGAGGCCTTGGCACTGTTTCTCCGTCCTCTGTATCTGTCAGAGAAGTAACAAGGAACAGACGGCACACTCAGAAGGGTTTAACTGAAGAGAGTTAATGAAGGGCCTATTCACAGAGGAAAGGGCAGGATGAGGGAACCAGCAAGGGATAGGGAAGCTCCCAGGGAGCAGGAATGCGGGAAGCCATTACCATCTACAGCCTGAAGAGACAGGGGAGAGAATGAGGTCACCGAGCCCAGTGAGAGCTGGAACAGTGCGAGAAAGGCTACCTGACAAGGGCTGTGGCCAAAGGAGAACACAACCACTGCCAGAACCATAGTAAAGCAAAGAGGGATTGAGGGAGAATAAATCCCCAAACTCTCCTCTGATTTTTGGCCAGTGCCTTCCATGGGCCAAACTCAACTAGAAGTCAGAAGGCAAGAGAGCCTCAGGAATGCAGTCTGGAGACCTTTGACAGCAGAAAATGGTGGACTCTCAGGGTGGAAGGTGACAGAGTATAAGGTGCACAACCACCTCCTCACAGCTTCCCTGCCTCACCCTCCCCTCACCTGCGTACATCCTCAGCATCCTTGCCCCTCTGTCCTACCAGCCTGGGAAAACCCAACTCCCTGCCTTCTCCATACCTGTATTCAAGCAGCGGACGTGCCTAGAGACAATTATGTGACTCTGCTTACTAGTCCCACTTTAAATTTCTGTCCACAAGTCTCCAGTAGGTTCTGCAGTCTGATCACATTTCCCTAATCCATTCACCTCCCACAAATTGACCTCATTTTCTCCTCAAACTCCATCACACTATCCCCCCTCCTGATTATTTCATTTCATATTTTACTGAGAAAATAGAAGCAATCAGAAGACAACTTCATCTTGCCATTGTCAGCCTATCCATAAACTCTGCTCTCCCACCGGTTACTGTGGATACTGCATCCTTGTTACTATGGGTGCTCCGCTTGTGCACTAGATGCCATCACCTCTTACCTACCTAAGGACTTTGCTCCTGCAAGTATCCCCTGTAGGAGAAATTTCTCTCCATGCTGGGTCATTCCCTCTGCATGGAAACTTGCCATAATAGATCACAGCCAAAAAGAAAATGAAAACCTTCCTTAGACCCCTCTCCAGCTCCTTGCCCATTTCTCTGCCTCCTCTTACAGGGAAAATAACCCTCAAGTGAGTGGTTTACACTCGTGCCTCCACCTTGCCACTTCCCACTCTCTCTTGAACCCACTCCAGTCAGCCATTTATTTCTACTATTCCAAAGAAAACACTCTCTTCAAGGTCACTAATGACCTTCATAATGAGTCAGAGTCCTCGCAAGATCAAATGGCACATTCAAGTGGAGTAATTTGGGGAAATTTTCAGAAAAGCACTCTTCAAAGATACGGTCAGGGTGTAAGGAAACCCCAAGGGGCAGTGCAGTACCCTGGGGTTATTAACAGTGGGGTGCTTCAAGGGGCCAGAGGAAGGAGTGGTTACCAGAGTTCAAGAGAGAGTGGTGGGGAGGGATCCTCCTGACAGAAGGTGGGACCTTCCGTGGAAGATGACAAGAGTGCAGAGTGGGAGCCCCCAGACCCTGACTGAGCAAGGACTCACCATTTCTACCCAGTGTGCTGGAGCTCCCCACTGGGCTGGTCGAAACTTTCTCAGCCTACACCTCAGTCTGTGGCTCTTCCTGCTCAGTCCTCCTTCCTTCCTTTCACGGGCATCAGACCTGTATTGTGGTCTGGCGGCTTTCCCTACTGACTTCTCTCCTTTATTTTTTACAAATGCTATTGCTAATCTCTTATGCTTCTGACTCTGTCTTGGCATCTGTTTCCTAGATAACCCAAACTGACCCCACCACCCAATCTCTGTCTTGCCAAATCCAATGGTCATCTCGAGTCCTATGTCTGACCAGAGTATGGTAGGTTTATGCAACTGAAAGAAGACGAGTGGGGCTATTTTCTCATAAAAGAGCAAAAAATAATTAAATTTTAATGTTTAAAGAGGCAATTTCAGTTAAATTCACTTTAGTGGAAAAATTAATTTTCAAATAACCTAGAAAACCTTCATTGCACCCTCCACCAAGCAAGTCTTGAAAATACCCCATCACATTGGTAAGTACTTGATTATTGCCTGTCTTCTATTCCAGGTATGTGAGTTTCAAGAACAAAGACTAAGTCCGTCTTATTCACAGTTATATCCCTAATACTCAGGACTTGCTTAACGCATTGCTAGTTGTCTTTTAACATCTTTAAAATGAGCAAATTTGTACAGCCATATTTTAATTCACTTCTATATTTGTTTATTGAGTAAACTGTTTTAAAGTTTTATTCTAGTCCATGTGAAACCTTTTCCTTTTCATTCACTCAGTAAATAGTGAACGCTAAAAATCTGACAGCATAGAGCCAAGCAATAGGAGACACAAAGATGAAAAGATTCCCAGTTGCTGAGGAGCACTGGTCTGGTGTGAAGACAGACTTACAAGTAGAATACAGTACAATAACTGTTAAAATGAAATGATGTACAAAATACAAATGAATTATCATAGACCTAAGTGTGAGAGCTAAAACTACAAAACTCTTAGGAAAAAAACACAGAAGTAAATCTTTGTGATCTTGGGTTAGGCAATGATTTCTTAGAAGGGACATTAAAAGCAAGTGATAAAAGACAGATAAGTGAGTTGGACTTCATCAAATTAAAAACATTTGTGCTTCAAAGGACACCATCAAGAAAACAGACCATCCACAAAATGGGAGAAAATATTTTCAAATTATCTGATAAGGAACTTGTGTCTAGAATATATTTTTAAAACTCATAACTTAATGATTTTTTAAAAAAATAACCCAATATAGAAAATAGCAAAGGATTTGAATAGACATTTCTGCAAAGATAAGCAAATGGCTAGTAAGCACATGAAATGGCCAGTAGTCAACATCATTGGTCACTAGGGAAATGCAAATCCAAATCACAGTGAGATACCACTTCTCACCCACTAGGATGGATAGAATTAAAAGACAGAAAATAACAAGTGTTGGCAAGGATCTGGAGAAATTGGGACCCTCATACGTTGCTGGTGGGACTGGAAAATGGTGTGGCCACTTCGGAGATGTCTGGCAGTTCCTCAAAAGCTTGACCATTATAAACTAAAGTTGCCCAACGACCAGCGATTCTGATCCTAGGTATGCTCCCCCCAAAACTGAAAACGGATATTCATTCAAAAACTTGTACGCAAATTCTCATAGCAGCATTACTCACAATAACCAAAAGGTGGAAACAAACCAAATGTTCATCGACCAATGAATGGACAAATAAGATGTGATAGATCTGTACAGTGAATATTATTTTGCCGTAAAAAGGAATGAGGTACTGACACATGCTACAACATGGATGAACCTCGAACACGTTATCCTAAGTGAAAGAAGCAGTCATGAAAGATCGCAATTCTATCTACATGAAAAGTCCAGAGTAGGCAAATCTAGAGAGGCAGAAAGTAAATTAGAGGTTGCCAACGGCTGCCAAGACTATGAGGGGGAATGGAGAGTGACTGGTAATGTGTACGTGGTTTCTGTTGAGGACGATAAAAATGTTCTTAACTTAGATTATGGTGACAGTTGCACAACTTTGTAAATCTACTAAAAACCATTGAATTTTACACTTGAAATAGGTGAACTATGCGATGTAAATTATAGCGCAATAAAGCTTTTGTGAAAAATACAATTGAATCGTAAGAGACAGATTGCCTAGGTCAGTCATGGAAGTCAGTGAAGGTTTCAGAGATCACACGTGAAGGAGACTTGAAGGAACAGTGGGAGCGTTCTGGGTTTATGAGGGGGGAGGAGAAAACTTTACAGAAATAAATAGCAGTGGGCACAAAGCCGGGGAGAGGCTGGGAAGAGAGTTTGTTAGACTGTGTACAGCAATGTGAAGTTAGTCATGCTGGTACTAAGAGCTTGGGGATTATAGAGGCAGGCTTTGAGCCTGTTTGGGTAGGCAGGGGCCAAATCATAAAGCGCTATTTAGTCATGCTAGCTTTCCACGAAGGAAAAAGGAAACCACCAAAAATTTTGAGCCTGTAAGAAGCATCATTCAAACGTAAAAATTGAAAGGCAATTTGGAGGTAAGTGAAACTAGTAATTTTTTGACTAGAAAGGAGGCAAACAATAACAGCTACCATTTAGAGAGCCCTCACTCTCTGCTAAACATTTTTCTTGACTCATCTCATTCCATTGCTGAAGTAGGTACTACAATTATCTCCTTTCTATAGATGATATCAGCGTGGCTTGCCCCCTCACCTCCTTCAGGTCTTCAGGCAAATGCAACTTCCTCATGCTTTCCCTAGTCCCCTTGCTTTATTTTTCTTTTGGACCTCATCTCAATTGAATATATGTTTCACTTTTAAAATCTCCTGTGAAGAGTCTCTCCCACCCCCACTAGAATGAAAGCCCATAAGAACAGGTTAATTTGGGGCTGGCCCTGTGGCCGAGTGGTTAAGTTCGCCCGCTCTGCTTCAGCGGCCCAGGGTTTCGCCAGTTCAAATCCTGGGTGCAGACATGGCACCGCTCATCAGGCCATGCTGAGGCAGCGTCCCACATGCCACAACTAGAAGGACCCACAACTAAAAATACACAACTATGTACGGGGTGCGGGGAGCGGCTTTGGGAGAAAAAGGAAAAATAAAATCTTTAAGAACAGGTTAATTTGTATTTTTCATTCAGTTCTTTATCCTCAGCACATAGTAGACATCCAATAAATGAATACATGAATAAATGAGAAAATCAAGTCTCGTGGAGATTTAGTAACTTGTCCATGATCATACAGGTAATGTGACAGAATTCTGATTTTAAAACCCATGTTTTTAAACCACTAAGTGATTCACCAGAGTTGTAACGTTGTAGGCAAGAGTTAAGTCCCCTCCTGAGGCTACGGCAGTGGGAAAGGGCAAGGGGACAGAATTGCCTGGGCTTGATAATAGTTTAGATGTGGAAGGATGCCGAGAGGAATCAGTCCAGGCTGACTTTCCTTTCTAGTTTTGGCAAATGGGTAAACAGCCGTGCACTTTTCATCAGGAGAAAGAATACAAGGAAGTCTTAGTTTGGGCAAAGATGAAAGAAGAGGACCTGTGTAATCCACAAACCTTTTTTTTTTACGATCTCTCTAGATTACCAAGAAGTGTTGTTAGTGAAAGTATGAAGGAAGTAAACCCAAACTGATCCCATTGTCTTCACTTGGAGGCCCCGTGGGGGATGGGGATAGAAATAGGGATGGGTAGGCGTGACCGAATAGAAATTGTTCCTTTTGAAAAAACTAGTTCGAGCCTACAAAGAATAAGAAAAAGCCCCCAGGCGTGTTTAAAATAACTCTGATGTTAATTTCTAAGGCAGATGCTAAAACTGAAGAACACACTGTACCCTGCGTAGTGGGGCTGTAGTCGTAAGTTTAAATTATCTTGATGGTGGCAGTGGCTTTCAAAAAGTGACAATCCATATGGAAGCAGGCACTGACACCAAGTCCCGGGTCGCCAAGAGGACGGGAAGGCGTGTGTGGGCGGGACACGCCCCAGCACGTGGCAGCCCGCGGACCCCGCGGTGGACTCAGCCTGTGAACCAGGCGCAGGAAGCTCGCGGCTCAAACGACTCGCAACCCCGTCCCCCCGGCGCCCAGGGCCGCGCGCCGCTCGGGTCCCTTACACACGCCGGCCGCGCCCGACGGCCTCCGGTCCCCAGGGGGCGCTGTGGGCTCGCCGGGGCGGCCGCTGCGCGAGCGAGCGCCGTCTCCCGGCTGCGCATGCTCGCCCCCGCAGTGGGCTCGCTGGGTTTTTTTTCCGGGCGGCCCCGGCGGTTGCGTACTGGTGTGGGATGGGAAGTGAAGCCCCAGCGAGCGGCGGCGGCGGGGCAGTGAGGAGCGGCCGGGGGGAGGAGGAGGCGGCGGCGACGGCTAGGCGCTGAGCATTTGGGCAGCCGGGCGGAGCACCTGCGGGCACGGGCGGCGGCCTCGCCATGGCGATTCGCAAGAAGAGCAGCAAGAGCCCCCCGGTCCTGAGCCACGAATTCATCCTGCAGAATCACGCGGACATCGTCTCCTGCGTGGCCATGGTCTTCTTGCTGGGACTCATGTTCGAGGTGAGCCCGCCCCGCACCCCAACCGCCCGCCCCGCGCCTCAACCGCCCGCCCCGCCGCCGCTCCCGGCCCCGCCGCCAGCCTCGGCCCCTCGGCCGGGCCGGCGGGAGGTCGCGTCTGCCCTTCCCGTGCCGCCGGGCAGGGGGGCCCGCGGGCCTGGCCGCCGGCCGCGGGCGCTGGGCCGCCGCGCACGCCTCCCGCCGCGCCCCCTCCCGCCGGCGGCCCGGCCGGCCGCGCAGTTCCTGCTTCCCGCGAAGGCGTACGTGGCAGCCGGCGAGGGGCCGCCGGCGCGGGGGTGGCCGCGGCGCTGCCGGGCTGGCCCCGAGCGGGCGCGCCGGCGAGGCCGGGGGTGGAGGCCAGGCCGCGGGGCCCCGGCCGACCGGCGACGGCGGTGGACGAGAAGCCGACGGGCCGCGCGCATCTGCCGCCACCTGGCAGGGCGGCGGCCGCGGCTCGGGCGCACCCGGTCGTTTGAGGTCTGGTCTCCCAAACCGGCGTCCTTACAGTCGGTTCCCGAACTTTTGGCCCCGACGCTTGCCTTTTCCTTAAAGCCACAAGGTCTGGTGCAGAAATCGGGGCTCTGAACCGCAGTGCCAAGGAGGGGAGTAGTTTTCTTTTTGTTTCTTGAAGCATGAGAGGCTGCAGATGTCAGGAGTGTGTAAATTCTCTGCCCACGTATCTGGTATTTGGATGACTTATTTAACAGCTGTTGAATGTGAGTAATAAACTTCACAAGGTGAACGTGTAACATCCCACGGTTTCCTTTCCCTCGCTCCCCGAGACACACGCCCGTTCCTTATCTGCCTTCCCTTTTTAATTTTGCTTTATAGCCCCCGTGCCCCATCAAATATGCTGATCTTTTACTTATTTATTGTTGGCCTCCCCCCGTGCTGGAATGTCACCTCAGAGAGGGCTGAAATTTTGGGGTTTTACTGGTCTATTTCCAGTGCCTAGAATAGTGCCTGGGACATAGGAGGTGCTTGAAAAAATGTTTGTTGAATGAGTGACACTAAGAATTCTTAGAGGAAGAACTATGGAATGAGGCTGCCAGTGACCGAAAGGTGAATGGACTTACTGAATAGAGTCCGTGTGGGTTTTTTTAATGTTATTATTAGGTAGCTTAATATTTTATTTATGCTTCTTTTCAAACGGACTTTTCTGGATCTAGATAATAGATTTTTTTATTCCTGATAGTGTCATTTATGTCTGCTTAGTCCACTGCTGAGGAGCTTGGAGGTACCTTGGAAGGAAAGGTAAAGGAAGCAAACATATGTTGCTGCTTCGCCGTAGGCTGGGCCTGTGCTACTTAGCTACTGAGTGACCCAAGACTAAGCCTCAATTTTTCTGCTCTATATAAGGAAATAGTGTCACCTGTGCTGTTCTCACAGCCATTGTTGCAAGGATCACGTAATATGGTGTGAAGGCATCTGATGGTTTATGAATACTATATGAATGTATATTATTAAAAATGCAATGCTAAACCTTTTCGCTCACTTTCAGGATTTTATATTTACGTATACTTTTTGCTTTGATATTAGAAGTAGTAATACTTTGTATATACAGTATATTCAGCAGTTTTGTAAAACTTGCCACAACCTGTCTCCATATCGGAAGAATTCCTGCCTTTAAAAATATAATTTAGAAGTAATATTACCTGCGAGATATATTTGCAATGCTTCTAATGAAATGGAATGTAGATCAAAATTCCTGACACTTAGAAATGGTATACTTTGCTTTTAACAGCGAGTAGATTTTTCGCCTTTATGTAAATCTGTAAAATTTGTAAATCTAAATAGACACAAGAAAGATCTAAATAGAAGTTTTTAAAGTCACTTCAAAAGAGAACATTCAAGAGGTATACAGAAGAGGGGAGTTTGTGCAAGCTGCACATTTTCCTTACCATATGTTAAAGTTTTAGGATTTGAAATAGTGTTATCTGTATATAGGAAAAAAATTGACCAGGTTAGTTTTGCTGTTTGACTTTTAAAATGATTACTGCTGCCTCTCAAAGTTAGTATAATTATAGAATGACAGTATTTGTGCTAGAATAATAGAGAAATTGATGTGTTTGCAGTAGAACTGTTAAGCCTTTTGTGTAAATATATTGAGGAAATGTCAGAGGATTTATGGTGAAATTGACAAAGCAATAATAGATACTATATTACTAGCCCAAATAAGGAATCAATATAGATATACAGTCGAAGCACAGATGCTGGAGCTGAAGGGTTCCCTGATAAGTTAGGGCTCTACAGCTTGCTGACTGCGTAAGCTAGGGCATGTCATTTAACTTTTCAGAACTTGCTTCCTCTTCTGTAAAGTGGGGCTCATTGAGAATTAAAGTAATTAATGTGTATAATGCCTAGTTCAGTGCTTGGCTTACAGGAGGCATGCCATAAATGGTAGCTCTTATTAAAAGAGGAGACAGAATTTTTATGGGAGAGAAGCATCCAACAGTGAGCATCTTAAGAGATTACATATACTGAAAAGGTTGGTAAAGTAGTCGTCTGTGGAAATGTAAGAGTTTAATTTCCCGGAAACTTCGTGTTATCAAAAATTGCTTGTGAGTTTTGAACTCGTGTTTTTGGTGCAGTCAGTATCTGTCCACCCACTGCAGATCAGGGTCTGTAATTAATGGCTTCATATTTGAGTTAGGAAAATTTGAACGGTCAAAGAGTGTGAGGAGATTTGGGAAGCTTTTTGAAAGCGAGGATACAGAAAAGTGAGGCATTTCCAAGAGGAATATTTTTCTCGGGAAGGGAGTTCTTTTCCAGATATGCAGGGGTTTAGGTTGTTTGTGCCATGCGGTTTGAGGGGACATTTACAATGACAGCTGTCTTGGAACAGTTTTAGAGGTTTGCTCTGTTTTAAAGCATGACATGTCTTAATGCCAACATTTTCTTACCTTCTTTTTTTTTTTTAAGAACTTTATATAAGCTGGTGGGGAAGTGGAATTTGATATTCAGAAATTATCTTTACCGTTCAGGCACCCGGTCAGTGTAGATGTCACACCTTTCTCTGACAAGGACAAAATAGTTAACATCTCTGTATAACAAGATAAGATACCATGCTCCAACTGCTGACTACTTAATAAAGAAATATTATGATCTTCATGATATTGCATACAACCTAGAATTAGATAATGATTAGAGATTGTGATAACCTGTTTAAGATGTATTTGAATGTCTCATTTTCTTCCTGTAAATGGAGAGCAGTGCTATAAATGTCCAAAACTGTCATAAACTCAGGGGTTTTTTTTTTCACTTTTGAGTGCATTATCTATTTCTGTAGCGTATTTTATCCCAAACTAATTTGTCTTACTGTTAATTGATTGTAACGTTAATTTAAGTAAAGCATTGCTTGGCTGGGATGTGAGGTTTAGGAAGCCTAGAAATGGCTGGGAGCATGGTTTAATTTTTCTGTAAACTTCTTTGGGGTGTGTAGTTTGTATTTTTTCCTCTCCTTTTTCTACTTAATTTCACATGCTAAACTAGCTGGAAGCCAGGTTTTAATTTTATTTGGAAGCTTGGCGTAAAAGGATAATCTGATTTTTGTTGCTTTTGGGATTTGGTGTTGATTTTTACCTTTGAAAAATTTCACTTGTCGTTTGTAAAGAACTCTTTAATTTTCTTCGCTGCGGTAGTGGTGACCTCATTCTAAAGTAGAAATAGGGATGTAGAGAGAGTGTGTACATGTATGTTTTTATATATATGAAGTGTAAACCAAGATATTAAAAATGAAATTTAGTAATCAGTCAACCTTTTTAAAAATAATGGCGTGAAAGCAGTGTCACCCTGAAATCCCATGCGATCATTCTGCTCTAATGCATCTGTGTGAATGACACAATTGTAATACAGAGGCCTTACTGGCCTTTTCTAGTCAAGTGACCTTTATCTATCTACCGAGTTAAGCAACTTGCTTTGGTGGCCGTACCCTGGACTTTATCAGGCAGACCTGCCGTATTTCCAGACCCTGAGTTCCAGTGTAGCAGAGCTCAGCCGCACCCTCCAAGTTGTTCACCTCCCTCATTCTACTGCTCATGTGCCCGCTCTCCCCCCAGGCCAAGCTCTTATGATGCTTTGGCCCCCTCTCCTTTTCTCCATTATATTGGCCCCCTCGTCGCTTTGCTTTTTTCCTGAGGACTTGACTTGTCCACAGTCTCCTCAGGCCCTCAGCTCCCTTTCCCTCGTGGTCTTTCTTCCTCTTTGCCCTGCAGCTATGCAACCATGGATCCAGCCTACCGTCTGCCTTTTCTGGTGCCTCCCTGTTCGTGCATTGCTAAGGGTTGCCGGAGAGAATCATACACTCATGCTGAGAGGTAATAGTACAAACCAAAGTTTCTAACCTTAGACATCAGTAACACCCGCTGATCTTTTTACTCTTCCCTGGCCAGTTCCTTTCCCTAAAGGAACTATATAAATGCTGATCATTCAAGTCCCCAACTATACTTAACAGATGACATTGCTTTTTTTGTCCATAGGGGAGATAAGAGTTTATGAGACGTACATTTCTTCAGTTTCCTGCCTTTTGAACCCACCTGTCTCATCCATTATTACCTTCTTCCCGGTCTAAGAGAAAGACTATTCAAGATTAACTTCTAGCTCTATCCTTACATTTCATTCCCTACCACGTCTTCCCATCCATTATCCTCTTAGATGTTTAACTACCTTTTCCCTGGCACCTTTCCGATTGTCCCCACATGGGCCCAATCTGTCCCATCATAAAAACAGCATAAATCTTGACCTGGCATCTGTCCCTAGATACCACTCTGTTCCTCTTGTGTTCTTCAGTCCACTGGGATGTGGCTTTTGCTCTCACTCCTTCGTCGGAATCACTCGAGCCGTGACCACTGAGGACTTCTTAAGTTGTCCAGTCCGTTGCACTCCTTTCCTGCCAGTCTCTTTGGAAACTTTGACTTTGTTAACCACACCTTTCTGAAATGTCCCCCTGGCTTTTGGGCCTCAAGCTGTCTTTATTCTCTTTCATCTCTCTGATCATTCCTTCTTACTTTGCTACCAGCTTTTCTCTGCCTTCTCCACGGTTCTCAGGTTGTCCTGCTCTCTCCGAGTACTGCACACTCTCCATAGATGATTGATGTAGTTGCACAGCTTCAGCTCCTGTCTGTGAATAGAGACTCCCGAGTCTTTAAGCTCGGTTCTCCCTCAGAGAGCCACACTTGGGCTTTAGCTGCCCGTTGGTCTTTCTACTTGTATAGTTCACCAGAATCTAAGTTCATCTAAAACTCACGTTCTTCGCTTTCCCTAAAACCTGCTGTTCCTCCTGTAGTCCACATTTTTATTAATAGTATTGCTTGTTGCCTCATTGTTCAGGCTGTGAGTATCAATACATAATCTTCGACTCTTCCCTTTTCCTCACCCAGTAGCGCCTCTGTCCCACTGCCACTGTCTTAGTGCAGGCCTTAGTATCTTTCACGCAGTCTCTTGCAGAAGTCTTTTACTTACATGCTTACCCCGATGTATATTTTATCTAGTATTTGTTTAATAATATTGATCAGGCGCCTAATAATGTGCCAGGCCCCATGCTGGGCTCTAAGCAGATAGGGATGAGCACAAACAGGCATGGTCTGAGCTCTTACGGACCTTACTTTCCAACAGTTGAGACAGAAATTACTAATATAATCATACCAGAGTATGTGTTTTCAAAGAAAGGAACACAGTTCTCTAAGACAGTCTAACAAAGGAAATGACCTACTCTAAGAGACAGGGAAGGCCTCCTTGAAAAGGTGTGATTGGACTGAGATTGTGGGGAGAAGGTTTTCCACCAGTGTTTTAGATGGAACTGCATGTGCACAGCTCCTGTGGTGCAGGAATGCAAGAGGCAAGGGAGCGGAAGGAAATGGTCTGAGATGAGACTGGAGAAGCAGAGGGGAGGGTCAGGCCAGGCATTGTTGTATGGGCCACATTAAAGATTTTGTTCTTTATCCTAGAACGAATGGGGCTCAGTGAAGTATTTGGGGGTGGGCAGGGTGGACATGGGGAGAGGCACTAACATGATCAGAAGACGCTTCTGGTCACAGTGTGGAGGATGGACCTGAGGGGACTTGAGGAACCACTTAGTGGGGCACACCCAGCAATCGTTCTGAAAAGCACAAGTGAACTTCTACCTCCTCAAATTCTCTGGTCGTGCTAAAATCAAATCTAAACTAGTTAACAAACAAGGGCCTTTCTAGCACTTGGTAACTTTCCTAGGCTTTCCTGCCACTTCCTGATGTGTGCCTGTGGCAGCCCTCAAGTTTACTGCTGCTTGGCCGTTGCACTTTCTGGTTCTTCTACCTGTGCTGCCCTCTCATCCCCCTTCGTGAGCCTAGGGAACTTCTGTTTTCCAGCAAGAGACAGCTCCACACCACATCTCTGAGAAGCCTTTCCAGAATGTGCCTCATTCCCCACCCCAGGGAAAGAATAAAAACCAGAGAAGTGTGTTTATCCTGAGTGGCCATTGGCACTGATTCTCCAGTGTTGTAACAGTTTATGTACCTGTCTTCCTGACCCGACTGAGCACAAGTCGTCAGGGATTTTGTCATTCATCTTTGTCGTCCTTTCTTGTCCAGCACATTGCCTGGTGCCTGTAAATATTGAGTAAGCATGCCATTTTTCTGTTCTGACCACTTTACTTTTACTAATAGTCAGATCAGTTAAATGTTTATTGATTGCTTAACTGTGACAGGTGTGTGGGAGATTAACGCACACCCCCCCCTCCGCAGAACCTACCTTTGATCCATTTTTGTCATGGTAACTGCTGCCTTTTCTTTTATTCATTTACATTTACATTTTTTTTGATAGGAACTTTGTGTTCATCGCTTACAGGTCTGGAGTAGAGAATCATAATTTGCTCAATGTTCGGTGGAACTGCAGAGTGTCTCTTTTGAAATCTTAGAGTTAGGAATGAACTACACGATTGCATCTAAACTGCAGAACTGGGGAGTTTTGTTAACTCCCAAGCTCAACTCCCTGGTGATCAGGAATTCCGGTTGTGCCTTCAGGGTGCCACAGGAATGGGGTGCCCTTGGTTCTTAGATTTGGGGACAAAACTTATAATGTTTCTCCCCCATGCTACTGTTTGGGAGAAAGTCACAAATTGACTTGGTCTTTTTTTTTCTTCCTAGATAACAGCAAAAGCTTCTATCATTTTTGTTACTCTTCAGTACAATGTCACCCTCCCTGCAACAGGTGGGTAGTTTTCTTTTAGAATTTTCTATTTAAATAGAAGAGTTCAGTTGGACAGACTAGGAAATTTTCGTGAACACTAGGTTCTTCAGTAATTTTCATAGATCTCATTCATGATTAGACAGCATTATTTTGATGATTTTGTGATGCAAGATCTGATGTTTTTGGTTGACTTTACCCTATATGTTATATGAAAATCAGTTTTTATGTGTCTAATGTTTATTGTATATTTTTGTAAATGGGCTTGAAATTCCATCAAAGAACTTTTTTTTGCCTCTTCTTCCCTCTGGTCTTTTCATTAAAAAATTCTAAGGATAGTTTACTTTTGTTTAAAGTGTCATTGTTCAGTCAAGGTTTATAAAGGCACAGTATTCAGGTTCAGTTTTTCTGACCTGTGAGTTATGCTTTAGACCTGTGATAACAATCCTTTCAAGCCTGTTTTATTTCCACTTTTTTGTTGTGCTTTGCTTCTAATGGTTGTGTTGATTAGAGAGAATGTCAGTCAGTAAGCTCTGAGAGTTGTCTAGTAATAGCATCCAAACTGCACTTTTAACATTTCAAAAAGTTTTATTTGTAAATTATGCTATGTGAAAATAAAGTTGTTATTGGAAATTGATCATAGTTGAATACAGTAATATAATTAAGCAGCACAGGTGAGGGATGGGGTATTTGTTTAATAAAATATTAACATATTCAGGCAGTAAACTTGGCTAGAGGCACTCTATTTAGAATGTAAGATCAGTTATATAACATCGAGTTGAGTTTTTGTTTAGTTATATATCTCGTTTTGTAAATATTTGATTTAGTGACTTGGGTATCAGATTACTCAAAACCACAAAGTTGTTTTGAAATTTGAGCATGCCAGAGAATATTTTACCCAGATGGTCCCCAGAAATGGAAAACGTGAGAACAACAAGCAACAGCAATTAACAAATATTTGATTAAGATTTGTTCTGAGAAATTATAGCAGTTTCACGGATTAAAAATCAATTTAAACAGCTTACAGATCAAAACTAAATCAAACATAGGTTAAATGAGTTTTTCCATCAGAATCATAATGTGTCTAGTTTGAAAGTAGAAAATTTCAAAAGTTCTTTGAAAAGACAGACTAAGTATAATTTTAATGTAAGCTAAGTATAACCTAATCTCAACCCTGGGATGGTATCAGTCTTACAATCTTCCCATGGATAAGTGTGGCCTCCCCGCCCCTGTTTTTTGGTCTTTGATGGCTGTAACTAACATGTGTCAAGTCTTTGTAAGTAATTTCTAAAGCTTTAGATTTCCAGGTAGTCTCTTCATTTTTTATTGCTCCTAAGACTCAAAATGTCCAAAAGCTAATTACCAAGATGTTTCTTTTGAACTTATTTTTTAGGTTAGTCTTCTTTTGTTTGTTTCCATAACTATGTTGTACTTAGTACTGTTTTTATAACCTTATGTATATTTTTGTGTATGTGTGTCCTGTCCTTTTCGGCCCTCAGAGGAACAAGCTACTGAATCAGCATCCCTTTATTACTATGGTATCAAAGATTTGGCTACAGTTTTCTTCTACATGCTAGTGGCGATAATTATTCATGCCATAATTCAAGAGTATGTGTTGGATGTAAGTATACAATCTTAGCAATCTATACTTTGTAAAATACTAGTTCTCTGTACTATGATAGTCGTATATTAAATATACTTTACAATATATTCTTAATTACTAATGATTGTTTTTATTTTTAGAAAATTAACAGGCGAATGCACTTCTCCAAAACGAAACACAGCAAGTTTAATGAATCTGGTCAGCTTAGTGCTTTCTACCTTTTTTCTTGTATTTGGGGCACATTCATTCTAATATCTGTAAGTATGTATTATGCTTAAATTTTCATCTCTCAAAGTATTTACATTATATACCCGGAATAGAAAATGATGTCCTGTTTTTAATGCTTGTAAGCAAATCCTGAACCTTAGAAAATCCTTCTTTATTATTGTTGTTCTTATCAAAGATTAGGAATTCTGCTTTTGAACTAGTATAAATCAAGTTTCAGCAATAAGTCTCTCTTTTAGTTAGTTTTTATACAGCAGAAATTCTAAACTGTGTCTAATGTTTCAGAAAGCCTTACTCATTTTTAGTCAATCTGAAAGTTATTTTTATATCTTGTAGTCATTTGCAGATATCTCTATATAAGCAAAAAGGGTAAGATGTTGGTGATACTTTTACTAGGTTACATGAGTTGTAATGTTTTTAGTCATTTCCCCCTTTAAAAACAGTCCACATATTTTCCAAACAACTTAAAATATTATATAACTTTTCAGCTAAGGCTGTCAAAACCTTTAAGTGTATCATTCTAACTAATGAGAGGGGCAGTATCTGCTTTAGGGTTAGTAATAACAATCCCTTAAATTTACATGGACTTCAGGTTTACGTACTTTTTAGTTTATCAGAACACATAATTTTTTTTTAAGTCACGATGTTAGAGATGAATAAACAGGCAGAGGGAATTTTCCGAGGTGTGACGCTTAATGTTGGAGATAGACTCAACTCAGCCTTAAATCCCTTGCTCGTTCCAGTGTGTGCTGCTGCTTTAATGATCCTTCAGCGATAGATGTAAATTTCAGCTTAAAATCTATCTTAGAATTTTTTTAAAAAACGTGTTACATTTCAGTAGTAATTAACATAAGTCACTTGAGGTTTTTTTCTGCATATGCATTAATTCTCACTGAATAGATCTGATTATCTAAGAAAAAGATTTGGTTACTATGTGGACGTAATCCTATAAAACTTGGCAACACCTTGTTGCTCTGTGTCCTGTCAGGTGCTAGTCTTTCCTGAAACCTTCGTCTGATTACCCAAGATAAAATTCCTCTCTCCCATCGCTATTGTACCTCTGTTCTGTGCCGTTACTGTTCTGGGTCGTTTTATGTTTGTTTGTATACATGTATTTTTTACTCTGCTGGACTGAAAGAATTTCAAAAGCCAGGAATTATGTCTTAATTTCACTTTGTATTTCTCATATTGATTTTCGCTTCCCTAGAGTAAACAATTCAACTGAATTGAAAATAACTACAACCACTGAACAGTTTGACTTCTGTGAGCTCTTTGGAACCTGATATGGGGAATTGTGAATGTGCAAAAGTGAAAATATTGTCTTATTTTCCAAGAACTTTGTGTTGTAATCATAGGCTAATTTTTGCATCTTCTTTCTTAGGAAAACTACATCTCAGATCCAACTATCTTGTGGAGGGCTTATCCCCATAACCTGATGACGTAAGTCATTTCCTGCAGGCTTTTTTTAGTTAAGGACCATGGTCATGTCACTTTCAAGCAGAATTCATTCTTGTTACTCTTATTAGGACCTTAGGCAAATTCATACAATGGGTATGTCATCAACAGTCCCACTGTCTTAAGTAAAAGATTCCTGTGTGCTTTTTTCTTGTATATAATCTTTTCAACGTGTTTGTTAGCTTGAGAAAACTGATTTTAACAACAGTCTTAATTTAATGCTCTGTTTTCCCTTTCTTCGCCCTCAGCCTTTCTCCTCTTTGCTGCTCCGTCTTCTCCCTACTTTTGCTCCTTTTCTTTGTCCCAGTCCCTTTTCACTCCTTCCATTTCTTATTCTCTTATGCTATAAACTTGATGGTTGGGAGTCTTTCTTTTTTAGCTTTCTAGCCCCCAAGGTTTCTGTACAGTGCTGAAGAAGCTCAGTAATGGCAGAGACATTCAGCAAAATTGTTCGCTATTCAAACCCAGCTCTAGTATAACCATGGAATCTGTATTTTCCTTGCTGCTTTAGCCCATGTTGTCTTTTGCTTTCCTGAATTTATCATTTTCGTGTATAATATTTTATGTAGTATCTATACATTGTCTTGACTGTTCTATAATTGTCTCATTTATGTAAGTCTCACATTGTGCCCATGCCCACCAAGACTGTATGTGCCTTGACCACAATAGAAACTCTCTTTTTTTATTTTATATGCTTCGTTGTGCCAGGCTGTAGGTGCTTATCACCTCGACACTATTCAGTAAATGGATTGTGATGTGAGAATTGGAGAAAAAGATACAGAGGGAATAACATGACCGTGCATATCTTTGTTTTAATACCCACTCTGTGATACTCACTCTGCTGAGTTCTGACTTTTAAAAATTGTACGAATTCAACGAACATTTATAGAATGGGATTATAAACATCATCTTGATGTAGGACTGTATCTTCCCCCTCCCACCACCTTCCGCCGAAATTCTATCAGATCAGCTTTGTGTTTCCTGTGTGAGACTTCTGGAGGAGAGGGAGAGGAGAATAAAGAGAAAGCAGAAGGACTGGAGGCTGTGATGCACAGAGGAGACCTAATTCTAGACTGATTAGGGTCACTCTCCCAGGGAGCCCTTCCACGCCACGTTCCTCTCTTTAATCCTGGTTTGCCTCCATTTATTTGGGACCCTCAGTGTTCCAACCAGGTAGAGTTACCATATTTCCCTAAGGAAAAAGCCAGGCGATATTTGAATTTGGGATTATCGCAGTTTCAGGTCGCTGATCATCTGTGTGCCTTCGCTTCTGCATCAGTCTCCTTGTCTTTCTTGCTTCCTCTTGATGAAACCTCACAGGTCTGTGCTTCGGTTCCCTCAGAGTCCTGTTCCTTATGTTTTCAGTAGCTAACGTGACATACTGATCAGTGTTAATTAATAGACAGGGGACTCTGGTTCCTGCCCGCCAGCTTGCATGTTAACAGGGTTCTGCAGATAATGCCTTTGTTTCTGCTGCTGAATCCAGAGGAACGAACTGGCGGTGGGAATGTCCTAGGGAGACAGGGACACGGCTGTCGGAGAGTTGTTTAACGGTACAGAGTGTCATAAGGGGACCTGGAGTTGATAACACAAAGGTAGTTCCTTAGTGTATCCTAATTCCCAATGTTTGTTTTTACTTTATTCTTTAAAAATATTATACTTTAAAGATATTTTTGCTTTCTTGTGTTGTGCAGATTTCAAATGAAGTTTTTCTACGTATCTCAGTTGGCTTACTGGTTTCATGCTTTTCCTGAACTCTACTTCCAGAAAACCAAAAAAGTAAGCTGGAATTTTGTAATTTTAAAAATTGTCTTGTCATTTTTTCCTGTTTTTGAAGTCTTTCTAAAATCAAGTATTTCCTCACATCTCTTACTCCCTCTCCTCCTGCCTCAGCTCTTCCCCCAGGATTCTCCACGGAGACCAAGCGTCCTTAAGTGTTTCTTTACAATATTCTTGTCATTATTTTAACTAGGGACCTTTTACGTTTGACAGCTAATTGCTAGTTTTACAATTATATTAGGGGTAATTTAAAATACGCTAAAATTTAGACAAATTTTGAAATGTAATATTAGTCTCATGTTACTGACATTCTTAACAATTTCACAAGTGAGACCAAAAGGATTAATCAGATTATTCCACATCTAATGGTTCTGTGTGTAAGTCCCAAAGGAAAATTCAGTATTGAAAAAAGTAAACCGTAGTTAAATATTCACCAGTGAAATCTTTCCTGAAATGGGTGGAGCATTCCTGTTTCAGCATGTGGGAAAGATGTTTGTTTGTTTGTTTGATTTGAACGAGTAAGTGAGCCGCCAGAGCAGTGCAATATCCTCCTTTCTCGCTTCACCATCAGTACTTCTGAAGTCTGACTTCCCTGATATCACAGACTCAACTTTAGTTCTAATTTAACTCGTTCTCCTCAAAAACCTGTACCAGCTTCCTAGTGCCTTGAACTAGGAGAAAGCTGCCGCCCTCTGGTCTGAGGGCTCCTCCCTTCTGTGCCACCTCTTCCCTGCCCCTTGTTCTTCTGCTCACTTCTGCTTCATTCACGGTGATACTCGCTAGTTTTATGATCCTACCACATCAGGTTTTTTCCTGGAATACCTTTTCCTTCTGGTAAAGTAATCAAGCACTTTTATTGCCTTTTTTGTTGTTGTTGAGAAAGATTAGCCCTGAGCTAACATCTGCCTCTAATGCTCCTCTTTTTGCTGAGGAAGACTGGCCCTGAGCTAAGATCCGTGCCCATCTTCCTCTACTTTATACATGGGACACCTGCCACAGCATGGCTTGCCAAGCGATGCGTAGGTCTGCCCCCAGGATCTGAACCGGATCTAAACCAGTACACCCCAGGCCACCAAAGCAGAACATGCGAACCTAACCACTGAGCCACCAGGCTGGCCCCCTTTATTGCCTTTTATGAAGGGGAGATTATAAAAAAAGCCCCATATGTGAAATGACTTGTGGGTGGGGATATGGATGAAATAAGTTTGGTCATGAGTTAACTATTGAAGCTGGTTTATGGGTACATGAGGATACATTACACCCTCTCTTTGTTCTGTATATTTACATTTTTCCACATGTAAAACATTTTTTCAATAAATCCTCTTTGAGGAGCTTTCTAAAATGGAAGTGTACAGCCACCCTTCCAGTGACCAGTTTCTCCACCTTCTCAAAAGCCACGAATGCTTGCTTCTATATGTACTGCAAATGGTTAATTCACAAGTATAGATTCTTGATTTACTGCTGTTTCGTGTTCGTGTTTTTTTGTGTCCTATGTATCTCCTCATTGATGTCTGCTGTGATTAGATAAATAGCACTAAATTAAAGTCCATGTACTATGACTCAAAAGTTGTTTTTATGTTGATTTCTTTTATAAAGTAGAATGTTTTCTGGTTAAGTTGATTGTAAAGAGTAGGATGAAGATCCATAAAACCTTTGACTTGAAACAGTCTTCAGATAAAATTCTTAGGCTCACAATTTCCAGCAGCCCTTCCATCTTCAGTAAGTACATGATGTGAACCATGCATGTCCTAGGGCTGCACTTTCCAAAACAGGAGCCACTAGCCACATTTAAATTAATTAAAATAAAATAAAAACAAAATTCACTTTCTTGGTCACACCAGCCCTATTGAAAGTGCTTGCTAGCCACATGTGGCTGCTGTCTACCATTTTGGATAGCAGAGATAGAGAACATTTCCATCCTTGCAGAAAGTTCTCTTGGACAGCGCTGCTGGGAATATCATAGTTTCGTTTCGTTTCTTTTTTTTTTTTGAGGTATAATTTACATATAACATGTTAGTTTCAGGTGTACAACGTAATGATTCAATATTTGTATATATTGCGAAATGATCACAAGTCTAGTTAAGATCCGTCACCATACAGAGTTACAGAATTTCTTTTTCTTGTGATGATAACTTTTGAGATTTACTCTCTTGGCAACTTTGAGATATGCAGTACAGTATTATTAACTGTAGTCACCATGCTGTGCATCACATCCCCATGACTTATTTATTTTATAACTGGAAGTTTGTGCCTTTTGACTTCCTTCACCTATTTCACCCACTCCCCACCCCTCCTTAGTGTCTTGATTTTTAAGTACCATGGGTCAAATATTTAAAACTTTCTTCATGTATTTGTATACCATGGACATAATACCTCCGGGTTTCGTTATTAATACATGTGTCTATATCTTCTTCACTGACCATGTAAGTAAAGATGGACATTTCAAAGTAATTGTTCATTTTAGTTTTCGAAGCTCTTTTCTTATAAATTCCTGCCAGATGGCATTTCTCCAGAAATGCAGTCTAATTTTTGTGGAATAATTTGCATAACTTAGAACTCACTGAAACTATTTTTAACACCTACATATGACAGTCGAAAGTAACTGTTTCAAGTAATTAACATAATTTGAAAGTAACAGCTG
Organism: Equus przewalskii; assembly: GCF_037783145.1. Classification (NCBI taxonomy): domain Eukaryota; kingdom Metazoa; phylum Chordata; class Mammalia; order Perissodactyla; family Equidae; genus Equus; species Equus przewalskii. The sequence continues at coordinate 15,307,108 of NC_091838.1, forward strand.
CATATGTGTTAAACAGTTTCTTAAAATTTACTCTCTGAAAATTATTTTTGAAAGAACTTTTTACTGGAAGAAACTAGTATAGTGATTGTTTTGAACCAGTCCTACAGAGAAATGAAAGAAACGAACACTGTTAGTAGCAGTTCAAGAGGTGTGTTAGTCACAAATAACTCACTCTCTTTTAAGGAGAATATTTTAATTACATATAATACATATGCTTCAATATAAATACTCCTCCATTTTACCCATGAGAAAATTCAAAATGTAATTTCTTCGCTGACTCGAATATATGAGATTTCAGCAAGTGGATGAAATAGCCGAATGTTTTATTTCTAATATTCACTTAAGTTTCATTATAGGTACATATAATTGCATATCATATAAAGTATATTAAATAAGAAATAATACTTCTTCCCCACTCCTACTTCATGAAAGTTATATTCGTGCTTTTCATGTGCAACTTTGTTGTTAATATCTGTCATTCATTACTGAAGCCAATTTTTGAATCATCTAGCTCAGTTTTTCCAGAGTGCATCATCTTTATTTCTGTCTCACTGATTCTTCCACTAGACCTCAGCAAACGTTTGGAAATGACGTTATTGAGGTTTTTCTGGCTATGTATCTTACCCATTTATTTGTTGTCCTAAAGTAATTGATATAGATCCCTGTAATATGGGGGCTTTTCAGAGATTTTGATATAAGATGGCTCCATCCGTGATTTAGGGAAAAGTCTTAGCCTTGTATTTGGTCATATATGTGATATTCAGTTTAAAGTAAAGTTTGTTTTTTAGTACAGTGTAGTTAAGAAAAGCATTTTTCTTTTTTTTTTTAAGATTTTATTTTTTCCTTTTTCTCCCCAAAGTCCCCCGGTACATAGTTGTGTATTTTTAGTTGTGGGTCCTTCCACTTGTGGCACATGGGACACCGCCTCAGCATGGCCTGCTGAGCAGTGCCATATCCTCACCCACGATTCAAACTGGCAAAACCCTGGGCCGCCGAAGCGGAGTGAGTGAACTTAACCACTCGGCCACAGGGCCGGCCCCAAGAAAAGCATTTTCTTATAAATGTAGAAATTTACTAAAGAATATGGCTGACATTTTTAGTAAAAAGATGTTGGAATAACAACCAAAAATGTCACTTGAGGTTATTTATAATTTTAGAATCTGTTTTGATTTAAGTGTACTATATTTGATTTTCCATGAAAAATGAGACGTCAGAAATTTAAGTCATTATTCCATGATTTCATCCTTGTATAAACTACTTGAAAATTAGCATTAAGAATATATAAGAACTTGGCGAAAGTTTTCTAAAATCTCATTTTCATTATGTATTTTTTCCATTCAAGTATAGAAAACGTTTGTTAATCTTAAACTATCAGGAGGCGGCCCAGTGGCTGGGTCTTTAAGTTAGTGCGCTCCGCTTTGGATCCTGGGCACGGACACAGCACCATTCATCAGGCCGTGCTGAGGTGGTGTCCCACATAGCAGAACTAGAAGGACCTACAACTAGAATACACAACTATGTGCCAGGGGGCTTTGGGGAGAAGAAGAAGAGAAAAAAAAAATACTGTCAGTATTTTGCAAACATTTTTTACTATAACCCAAGATGAAAAACTAGATTTTATAACATAATCCAGTGTGTGTGTCTGAAATCTGGAATAAAATTTTCATGAAACAATACAATATGCTGTACATGCTAGCATTTTCTAATCTATTTCGTATTTTAAAAGATATTGGTACAACCCCCTAAATTGATCTCATGATCCACTAGTAGGTCTCAACGTTTTTTAAAAACACGATTTCTAAGATAACCAGGTTGCTAGGGACTGTGGACATAAAAAAGAGAAGCAAAAGTAAAATCTAGGTACTTGGCATACGGGGTTATTAGGAGGAGAAAACATACGATTAGATGTATCTGAAGTGAGAAGATAAAATTTTAACCTTCAATTTTAATGACTGTAACTGACAGTGAAGGGGACTAGAAGCGAGAGCTGACACGTGAATACTATTTTAGGTAATATAGCATCCCTACTGCCGTAAACATAGCACTTTCATTATTAGAAGGACATGATTATGGTTATTAATATTGTGTCATTTAATAAACGTTTATTATTTAAAAAAAACATAGATCTTAGCGCTGAAAGGGATTTTGATTCATCTGCTTCCAGGAGACCCAAGTCTTCACGTTTTACAGATGAGGAGCTGAGGCCAAGAGAGGAAATGAATGGCTGAAGCCGTTAGTTCAGTGGGGTGGGCAGTTGGGGTGGGGTGGCGTGGGGGCAGCAGCGCCTCAGGTCTTTGCTCTAGCCCTACACTTTCCGCTCTGCCGCACTGCCCTAAGGGCAGAAGTGTTTCGGCGTGTTTTAATCTATACTGTGCTGTCCATTTGCAGGAGGATATTCCTCGTCAGCTTGTCTACATTGGTCTTTACCTCTTTCACATTGCTGGAGCTTATCTTCTGAAGTGAGTCAGGATTTCCTTGGGGGTGTATATGGGCTGGGCAGAGAGAATGCTAATCTGTCTTAATTGATAATTAATCTTTACATTTTAAATTTGTTCTTTTAACAGCTTGAATCATCTGGGACTTGTTCTTTTGGTGCTGCATTATTTTGTTGAATTTCTTTTCCACATTTCCCGCCTGTTCTATTTTAGTGATGAAAAGTATCAGAAAGGGTAAGTTGTTCAGCCATTCTGTTTTCCGTGTAATTAAAATTAGTACTGTGTTGCCAAGGACCATGTTATTGCCAAGGTCCATGCTGTGGGCAGTTATATTGCTCTATAAACTGTTAGTAGCAGCTTTAAATAAAATGAAACTATTTAGCAATTCAGGTTGGTCTTCAGTTCTCTAAAATGGAGTCTTTCTTGGCTAGAGAGATATTATATTGGAATTTGTAATTTCGAAGGCTTTTTGGGTTTACTTTTCTGTTACAACGTCTCTTGTTTAATGCATGTTTTTCTTTTGGAGAAAGAATAACAGGGAGGTGATAATAGTGATAGGGAAGAAGAAAGTGAAACAATAGATTATATAGTCTTAAAGATTGTAAAATATTTTGATGGGAAAACTGGACTGCAAACAGAATAGGAGCAGTATGACTTGTAAAGAGTGTTAAAACTTAAAAAAAAGATAAATAAAACTAGGACTCTTAAATGGTAATTGGGTATCCTGTTTACAGCACCGCTTTGGTTCTATTTTGTCCAGCATTTTTCAGAATGATTCTGTGTACCAGTCGTTCTGAGGATCATTAACAGTAGTTATATAAAAAATAAAGAGATCAGCTAAATAAAAAGTCAAACATTTCTTTATTGGACTTCCTAGACCCTTGAATATGCTGTGTTATGTTTCTCGAAGAGTGTGATAGAATACGTAGCGTTTCCCAAACGTTTTACTTCAGAATCCTTTTTGCAGAACAACAAGAAGTGCTGTTTTAATGTGCATTTACTTAGCAGGAATCTGACTTCTACTAGAATCTTTTCTTATCTTTTCAGTTTTATGAATGTGACTCATGTCATTTTTCTTCCAGGTTCTCTCTGTGGGCAGTCTTGTTTGTTTTGGGAAGACTTCTGACTTTAATTCTTTCAGTGCTCACTGTTGGCTTTGGCCTTGCAAGAGCAGAGAATCAGAAGCTGGATTTCAGTACTGGAAACTTCAATGTGTTGGCTGTTAGGTACAGTCAATTTAACATTTTTCTTACTTTGAACTACTATGTAGTGTACAGTATAAGTTTATAATGTGAGTCATCTAAAAAACTAAAGGGATAAATATAGGGGTTAGGTAAAATATTAGTGTGGTTTGATTTCATACCTGTTGCAGTTTCATGTGTCTAAATTGAAGTACTAAAGTATTCATTTAACTTATGGGATTAATTAGTAATGGGATAATTATTTATTAACATAATCTTGTCAACAGAGGAGAATTTAGCACTAAGCTAATACTGTCAAAGCAGGGTAGAATACTTATTCAGTGGCATTGTTTTGAGGCACTCTGACTTTTAATTTCTTACTATTCTCAGAATCGCAGTTCTGGCATCCATTTGCATCACCCAAGCGTTCATGATGTGGAAGTTCATTAATTTTCAGCTTCGGAGGTGGAGGGAACATTCTGCTTTTCAGGCACCAGCTGTGAAGAAGAAACCAACGGTGACTAAAGGCAGGTCTTCTAGAAAAGGAACAGGTTTGTATTCAGGAAGCAATGAAAAACCCAAGTAGAAAACATTAAAAAAAGTGTTGTGGGGTCTTATTTGTAGTCTTATTAAGATGTAAAATCTTATAAAGAAAATTTTATTCTACTTTTTAGCAAAATTAGAGGCAAAGTAGTCTTACCCTGTTCTAGAGTTTGGTGATTTCCTAGGGTCAGTTATTTCTCCCAAAGCTGTCCACTGCATTTCTCTCTCACAAGTTTTCCACGCTTGGTTACCCTGAGCCATTATTCACCAGTGTGTGTGGGCATATTAGTGAATAACTAACCTAGAGGGTGATAGTTTGTGCTCTCAAGCATTTTATTCTTGTTTAAAAAACGAAACCTCTCTACAGCCGCTTCCCATCTGCCCCTTAGTCCTAAGCTTTTTTGGTAACTTCTGATCGCTCGATCCTTCATCTCTGAACCTGCGTCTAACCTCCTTTCTCTTCTGGCTTTTGATTGGAAATGCATTGACATTGTTGTAAATTTTTTCTCCCATATTAAGCTTTATTTTATATGGCTATCTCCTTGTTTCAGCACCATATATTGGAAAGCCATGGCAATAATTTTTTCAATTTCTATTTAGTGTTAAACTTGGAACTGTAGCACAAGGAGTTCCCGTTATAAAAATATGTCTACTCTGGTTTGCTCCTTGTAAGTCTTCATATCTGATAGTTTGTGTCCTCCAGCCCTGTCCTCATTCAAGCTTGTCTCAGCAATTCTTGCATTTCATATGAATTTTAGTACATCTTGGTCAATTTCCACACATGAAAAGAAACCTTGCTGGAATGTTGGGTTGAAATTATGTTGACTCTATAGCTCAGTTCAGGGAGAATTGAGTATTTCCACCCAGGAACATGATATGTACCTTTATTTATCTGATTATCTTTAATTTCTCTCTGTAATGTTTTTTTAATAACCGGGTTATTAGAATCTAGTTCACATATCATAAAATTCACCCCTTAAAGTGTACATTTCAGTGGTTTTTAAATGTATTCACAAAATGATGTGAAGCATTATCTAATTCCAGAACATTTTTATCACCCCAAAAAGAAACCCCATACCCATTAGCAGTCATTTCCTATTCTCCCCCTCCCCCTGGCAACCACATATCTATTTTCTATCTCTGTGGATTGGCCTTTCCAGGACATTTCATATAAATGAAATCATGCGGTATGTGATCTTTTACAGATGGTTTCTTTCACTTGCATGCTTTTCAGGTTCGTACATGTTGTACCATATACTGATACTTCATTCCTTTTTATGGCAAAATAATAGTCCATTGTGTGGATATACAGGCGCACCTCGAAGACATTGCAGGATCCGTTCCAGGTCACCGCAATAAAGCAAATGGCACAATAAAGCGAGTCACGTGCATCTTTTTGGTTTCCCAGTGCATATAAAAGTTGTGTTTACACTATGCTGTAGTCTATTAAGTGTGCAATAGCATTATGTCTTAAAAAAGAATGTACCTACCTTAAGTAAGAAATACTTTATTGCTAAAGAAAGCTAGGCATCGTCTGAACCTCCACCGAATTGTAGTCTTTTTGCTGGTGGCGGCTCTTGCTTCTGTGTTGATGGCTGCTGACTGATCACGGGGTGGTTGCTGAAGGCTGGGGTGGCTGTGGCAATTTCTGAAAATAAGACAACAGTACAACAGTGAAGTTTGGCACATTGATTGACTCTTCCCTTCATGGACAGTTTCGCTGTAATATGTGATGCTGTTTATCAACATTTTACCCACGGTAGAACTCCTCTCAAAATTGAAGTCCGTCCTCTCAAACTCTGCCACTCCTTTACCAACTAAGATTGTCATATCCTGAATCCTTTCTTGTCATTTCAACAGTCTTCACAGCGTCTTCTCCAGGAGCAGATTCCATCTCAAGAAATCACTTTCTTTGCTCATCCATAAGGAGCAACTCCTCATCCGTTAAAGTTGGATCATGAGATTGTAGCGATTCAGTCACATCTTCAGCCTCCACTTGTAATTCTAGTTCTCTTGCTCTTTCCACCACATCTCATCTGAAGTTACTTCCTCCATTGAAGTCTTGAACCCCTCAAAGTCATTCATGAAGGCTAGAGTCAGCTTCTTCCAAACTCCTGTTAATGTTGTTTGGACCTCTTCCCATGAATCACAAATCATCTTAATGGCATCTAGAATGGTGAATCCTTTTCAGAAGGTTTTCACTTGACTTTACCCAGATCCATCAGAGGAACACGGCAGCTATAGCCTTAAAAAACGTATTTCTTTAATAAGACATGAAAGTGGAAATGATTCCTTGATCCATGGGCTGCAGAATGGATGTTGTGTTAGCAGGCATGAAAACATTAATCTCATTGTACATCTCTATCCGAGCTCCAGATGCTTTGTCAATGAGCAGTAATTTTCAAAGAGATCTTTTTTTCTAAGTGGTGGTTCTCAACAGTGGGCTTAAAATATTCAGTAAACCGTGTTGTAAACAGATGTGCTGTCATCCAGGCTTTGTTCCATTTATAGAGCACAGACAGAGTAGCTTTAGCATCATTCTTAAGGGCCCTAGGATTTTCAGAATGGTAAATGAGCATTGGCTTCAACTTAAACTCACCAGCTGCTAATGCATTGACCTTTCCTCTCTAGCTGTGAAATCCTAGATGGCATCTTCTTCCAATAGAAGGCTGTTTTTCATCTACATTGAAAAATCCATTGTTTAGTGTAACCCCCTTCATTAATGATCTCAGCTAGATCTTCTGGATAACTTGCTGCAGCTTCTACATCAGCCCTTGCTGCTTCACCTTGTTCTTTTATGTTATGGAGATGGCTTCTCTCCTTAAACCTCATGGACTCACTGCTGGCTTCAGACTTTTCTTCTGCAGCTTCCTCACCTCTCTCAGCCTTAACAGAGTTGAAGAGAGTTAGGGTCTTGCTCTGGATTAGGCTTTGGCCTAAGGGAATGTTGTGGCTTATTGATCCTCTATCCAGACCACTAAAACTTTCTGCAGAGGCTCGCCCCGTGGCCAAGTGGTTAAGTTCGTGCGCTCCACTTGGGTCGCCTAGAGTTTCTCAGGTTCGGATCCTGGGCGCGAACGTGGCACCGCTCATCAGGCCATGTTGCAGCGGCGTCCCACATAGCACAACCAGAGGCACTCACAACTAGAATATACAACTGTATGCTGGGGGGCTTTGAGAAGAAGAAAACAAAAAAAAGATTGCCAACAGATGTTAGCTCAGGTGCCAATCTTTAAAAAAAAACAAAACTTTCTGCATATCAGCAATAAAGCTTATCATTCATGTGTTCCCTGGAGTAGCACTTTTAGTATCTTGCACGAACTTTTCCTTTGCATTCACAGTTTGCCTGTTTGGCACAACAAACTAGTTTTTGGCCTGTCTAGGCTTTCAACATGCCTTCCTCACTAAACTTAATCATTTCTAGCTTTTGATTTAAAGTGAGGCGTGCAACTCTTCCTTTCACTTAAACGCTTCCTTTCACTTCAAGGCTGTTGTGGGGTTACTCATTGGCATAATTTCAATATTGTTATGTCTCAGGGAAGAGGGCGGCCTGAAGAGCGGAGCGGAGAGGAGAGGGAGAGACGAGGTAACTGCCAGTCTGGAGCAGTCAGAACACACACAACATTTATCGATTAAGTTCACTATCTTACATGAGTGTGGCTTGTGGCACCCCAAAACAATTACAATAGCACATCAAAGATCACAAATCACCATAACAAATACAATAATAATGAAGACGTTTGAAATACTGTGAGAATTTGAGCAAATGCTGTTGGAGAAATGGTGCCGATAGACTTGCTTGACACAGAGTTGGCACAACCCATCAGTTTGTTTTAAAAAAGTGCAATATCTGCCAAGTGCAATGTAAGGTATGCCTGTGCCGTATTTTGTTTCTCCGTATATTAGTTGATGGACATTTGAGTTGTTTCCGCTATTTGGCTATTTTGAATAATGCTGTAAACATTCATATGCAAGTTTTTGTTTGAACACCTATTGTGTGTTCCCAAGAGGGTCTTCAGCTAGGACTGGAATTGCTGAGGAATGTGGTAACTTGGGGGAACTGCTAAACGGTTTTCAAAGTGACTGTACCTTTTTACGGTCGCTGTTTTTGTATATTGATATCCAGTTGTGAAAAAAATCAGTCTTTCTCTTTCGAGTTATCTTGATATTCTTGTTGAAAATCATTTAATCATAAAAGTAATAATTTATTTTTGGGCTCTGAATTCTATTCTGTTAATCTGTATGTCTTTTCTTAGCCAGTGCCACAGTCTTGATAACTAAGTTGTAAGTTTGGAAATCAGGAAATCTGAGTCCTCCAGTTGTGTTCTGTTCTTCTTTTGGTTATTCTGGGTCTCTTGCATTTTTATATGAATTTTAGGATCAGTTTGTCAATTTCTGCAAAAAAACCAACTGGGCTTTTGATATGGATTGCCTCAGATCTGTAGATTGCCTTGGGAAGTATGAACATGGGTGTCTTTCCATTTATTTGGGTCATCTTTAATTTCTTTCAATTAAATTTTGTAGTTGTCAATGTAGAAATCTTACACTTCTTCTGTTAAGTTTATTCCTAAGTATTTTATTCTTTTGGATGCTATTGTAAATAGAATTGTCTCCTTAATTTCCTTTTTGGATTGTTCATTGCCAGTATATAGAAATACAGTCGGTTTTTGCATGTTGATCTTGTACCCTGCAACATTGCTAAACTTAGGAAGTTTTTAAAATTTTATTATTTTATAGTCGTTTCGTTTTTGTGAATTCCTTTGCATTTTCAGTATACAGGATCGTGTCATCGGCAAATAGAGACAGTTTTACCTCTTCCTTTCCAACTTGGAATCCTTTTATTTTATTTTCTTGCCAAATTGCCTGGCTAGGCCCACTAGAAGGATGATGAAGAGCAGACATCTTGTCTGGTCCTGATCTTCGGGAAAGCATCCACTCTTTCACCGCTAAGCATGATCTGAGCTGTGGGTTTTTCCTAAATGGCCTTTATCAGGTTGAGGAAGTTCCTTTTTCTATTCCTAGTTTGTTTGTATTTTTATCAGAAAAGGAGGTAAGTATTTTGTCACTTGCTTTTTCTGCATCTACCCAGATCATCCGATGGTTTTTGTCCTTTATTCTATTGATATCATTGATTATGTTAATTGATTTTTAAATGTTAAGCCAATAACGCATTCCTGGTATAAATCTCATTTGACCATGGTGTATAATTCTCTTTAGATGTTGCTTGATTTGATTTGTTAGTATTTTTTTGAGGATTTTTACATCTGTATTTATAAGGGATACTGAGGTGTATTTTTTGGTGATGTCTTGCTTTTCACATGTAAAACCGACCTTGCATTCGTGGCATAAGCCCAAGCCGATGGTGATAATAACCACTTTTGCTGGATTCGTTTTTTCAGTGTTTGTTTAGGATGTTTGCGTTTGTGTTCGTGTAATAGATTGGCCTGTAATTAGCCCTTTTTTGTAATATCCTTCTTAGGTTTTGGTGTCAGGATTATGCTGGCCTTATAAAAAGTGTTGGGCAGTTTTGTCTTTTCTGTAATATCAGCATTATTTCTTATTTAAATGTTTGGTAGAATTCACCAGTGAGGCCATCTAACGTAGAGTTGTCTTCATGGGAAGGTTTTTAACTACAGATTCACAGTCTTTAGTAGATAATAGAATTACTCAGATTTTCTGTTTCTTATTGTCTCTTTTGGTAAGATGTGTTTTTCAAGGAATTTGTCTGTTTCCTCTAAATTTGCAAATGGATTGATATAAAATTATTCATAATATCCTCGTTATCTTATTAATGCCTGTAGAAGAGCAGTGATTTCCGTTTTTCATTTCCTACGTTGGTAGTTTGTGCCTTTCTCTTTTTTCTTTCACCAGCCAAGACACAACATTTGTCTTCTTTTGTTGATTTTCTCTGTCATACCCTTGATTTCTGTTCTTATTGCCCTTTCTTTGGGTTTAATTTGCTGTTAGGATTTCTTCTTGGACCCATGGATTATTTATAAGTGTATTGTTTAATTTACAAATATTTGGGCATTTTCTGGTTTTCTTTTTGTTACTGATTTCGACCTTAATTCCGTGTGGTTAAAGAACATCCTCTGGATGATTTCAATTCTTTGGAATTTGTTGAGACTTTCATTATGGCTCAGCCTGTGTTCAGTTTTGGTGAATGTTTGTTTGGACCTCAAAAGGATGTGTGTCTGCCTTTGTTGGTATTATGTTCTATAGATGTCAGGTCACATTTGTTAATTGTGTCGTTCAGTCTTTCTGTCTTGACTGATTTGGTGGAAGGAGTTCTGCTTGTTCATCTGTTATTGCAAGAGGTATTGACCATTTCTCCTTGTAACACAAGCTTATAAGTTTGTGTTTTAAATATTTTGGAGATGTGTTGTAAGTACATTAAAATTTAGAGTCTTTATAAATTCCTGTCGAAGTTGTCCTTCTTTATTATCAAATGTCCATTTTCATCTCTTGTTTGTCTGAATTTACTATAGCTACACCAACTTTCTTTTGATAAAATATTATCATGGTGTATCTTTTCCTATATTTTTCTACTTTAACCCTTTCTTTGTCCTTAAATATAAATTGTGTCTTTTGTAAGCAGCATTTTTTCCCTCCAGTCTGATAGTTCCTGTGTTTGTTTTTTGGCTGTTACAGTGTGATGTTCCTGTGTATGATTTTCTTTGTGTTTATCCTGTTCTGTCTTGTCTGGAGCTTCTGCATCTTGGCTTGGTTTATTTTATCATTTTTGGAAAGTTCTTGAACGTTATTTCTTCAAATATTGCTGCTTCTCCCTTCTCTTTCTCCTGTCCTTCTGGGACTCCAGCACTTGTGTTAAACCCTTTTCCCCCAGCCCTTATATCTTTTCACGCTGTCTGCATTTTCCATCCTTTTTTCCTGTGAGTTTCAATCTGAGTATTTTTTTAGTTCACTAATGTATTCTCTTACACCTAATCTGCTCTTAAACTCATTTATTAAATTTATATTTTCACTTGCTGTATTTTCCACTTCTGGGATTAAAGATTTCAGTTCTCTGGTGAAGTTCTTCATCTTTTCATTTATTTTTATTAATCATTGTTCTTTCAATGGCCCTATCTGATAACTCCAGATCTGGATGACCTGAGGATCTATTTCTGGTGTTTTTTTCCTGTTAGTTTTTAGTCAGTTGGTCGTGTTTTCTGGTAGGCCTGGTAATTTTTAATTGACTGTTAGAATTTTGTGTAAAAACGTGTAGAGGTTCTGGATTGAATATGGTTAGATCATTCTGTCTTGTCAAAGCCAGTCTATTTCCAATTTGTTCTCATTCCTAGGATGTCAACCATTTATAAGGTCCTTTGTCCCTGACAGGCCCTGGATTCAAATTTTTTGTCTCCTGTCATTGTGAGACTTCCCCGTTCTCTCTGTAGCTTTGTGCTGTCTCTGACTCTTGCGTGGTGTGTGCACATTTGGCTAATGCCGTAAGGGAGAAATACACATAGCTGCCTTGGTATTTTTCCAGTGCCTTCAGCCATTTTTGTATTCAGCTTTTATGGATATTTTTGAAGGGGGTGAGTCTGACGTTAGTTATTGCATTATAGCTTGAAGAAGAAGGCAGCCATGTGACGTTCTTAAACTAAGAGTTATCATCCCAAACACCAACTTTCTAACATGTTGTAAAGAAACATGTCTCCAAGAACTGCATTTGTTTGCTGTCAGATGTGAAAAGGTTCTTTATTTCTACCAAAGTACTGCTTTCAAGACTACCATTTAAAAATTCTTGTAATTGTTTTTTACAATTTTCTGTCACTTTTTTTCTTCTTTCCATAGTACTTTCTTTTTTAAATTTTTTATTGAGATATAATTGACATTGTAGTTACTTTTAATTTGCTCTTTTTCAGTTCATTGTGTTTAATATGTCATTAGGTTTATGATTGATTAAATACTAGTAAAAATTAATCACTAGTAAATAAGTTTCACCCAGGGGCATAAGAGCATATATTGGATTTTAAAATCTCTTTTCTGAAGGCACCTTTATGTATCAAGGTGATGTTGTTTGCATTTATTTATAAAAGATAGTAATACTGGTTCTTTTCTCTTTTCAGAAAATGGTGTAAATGGAACAGTAACCTCAAATGGAGCAGACTCTCCCCGTAATAGAAAAGAGAAATCTTCATAATGAATTATAATCTGATTGATTACTGTCCCCAAAGAAATCTGCTTTTTACGATATCTTTCAGCACTAGAGATTTTTTTTTCCTGTTCTTGAAAATACAGTCTGTGCTCTTTGATTCTCGCTATTGTACTGTTTCATGCATTTTTTTAAAGGGCATTTGAGGGGAGGATGGTTATTATGAGTGAAAAAAACGTTTTAGCTTAGTCTAAGCTACCTGCCTTCAAAATAGTTTAGGGACCACCACCTTATTTTATTTTGTTTTTTATCTTTGAACATTTTTCTAATGATTTGGAGAGATAACTATTTACAAAAATTCTACATATCAGTGATACAATTTCTTGCTCTCACCAATTTTTTATATTAGCAAGATGGCCTGTTCCAGCAGGGTCATATTTTTTAAGTTATCTTTCAGGGTAAAATGGAAATACTATAAAGTTGAAAATCAAACTTTAATATGTTTTCAGTGTTCTCTGATTTTTAGGAATTTTTGTAGCCTTTACACCTGGGAAAAAAGATTTGTAAATTCATCAGAATAATCGTGTGCTTTATTTTATAGGTAGTGGTTGTTAGTGTTACACCCCATTTTTTAAAAAAGAAAACTTAAAATTGGTTACGATGTGTGGAGATTTATTGCCATATATATTGAATCAAAATATATTGACATAAAAGTATGTGTGAAGTAAAAATCTTTTTTGTGCATTTTCAACACTTGTAAACTGGAAATCAGAGAAATTAAATATTTAGTATAAAGAAGAAAATCGACTATAGCCCTTTTTGCTATGTTTAGTAATGATTCTTAATGGGGCTTGTCGTAAGTTCAGTATGCACAGCATCTTAGAAAAATATTGTTTGACCTGCAAACCCTTTAAAAATAATGCCTACTTGATTTATATCTAAAAAAAGAATGTCAGGTAATTTTTGGAAAACATTTAATGCACTAACCTTAAAGAAATTGAAAATTCAGGTGGATAAATAGTCTTAACAAAAGACAATGCTTTATGTTATAACTATAGCTTTGGGCCCATCTTTAATTGAGAAGCGTTTATCTGTATAAAACATATTTTTGGATAAATATATATATATATTTGTATCTCTACAGAAAGGCTCTAAAAAAACATTTGAGTAAAGTACTTGGTTCCCTTTTCTATAATTATCCTTTAAAATCCTTATAGCTGTATTTGGGTTTTTGTTGTCTTTACAGTACTATATTGCTCCTTTTGGTATTCACATCTTATTCCCAATTTCCCACTTTTGTCACCAGCTAATGTTTGTGCCATTTTTAGTATAAAAGTGGCAGACCTGTTGGGTCTGCAGTTTAATAAGTTGCCATGCTACTAGAAAGTTGTGCTTTCTGTTTCCAGCTGTTTACCTACTTCCTGGAAAAAGTAGCTCTCTGTAGCATCATGGAGTTTCAGTGGAACCAAATTTTTGCCATTAAAAACTGGCATTATATTGAGCTATATATTAAAAAAATCAGTCAAAATAAAAATTTTTACTTTCACAAGCTGTATCCTGGACATTTTCTTCGTTGTTTTATCCCCTTTTAGTATATAATCACATTAAAATGTACCGTGTTTAAAGAATACACTTTTGATAGACATTTAGAATAATAGTCTTTCCCAAAAACTGTGCTCTGCAAAAAAAGGTGGTTAGTCTTATATATTATTTATGAGGGCTCCTGGGGAAAATGGTTCATAACCAAATAAATTCAGGGACTACTGGGTTAAACAAACTTAAAGGTGTTTCTTTACCACAGGACTGTTCAGTCCTTTATATGCAGATATGCTTCCTGACCCACCAAGAGTGTTGGCACTGGGGGTATAATATGAGTGTTTCCCCGCTCATTGAACTGTAGAAACTACTACTGGAAAGTTCTGTACAACACTTGTGTTCTGCATCATGCACTATGGGTTTAGGGGGCACAGAAAGCCCTTGGAATGTAGTTAAAACTTTATAAGACACACATATATGCACAAGTATAAATGTAAATTGTAAGCCCCAGGCTCCATCATCCCAAATGCTCTGAGGAAAGTGTGTCTTTACTGGCCTCCAGATCGTGCAGAGGCTGTCACTGTCACCTGGCCTCAGATCCAACTTTGAAGCCTGGTGGGAAGCATGACAGTAGGACGGTGAACCAGGATAGCTGTCTTAGCCTCAGTGAGTGACAGTTGCTTTGCCATTCTGGGGCTTAGTCTTTCCCTCTGTAGAATATGGTTGTGAGTGGTCCAGGTGGACTATTCTGAAACAAAATATTAACGACATTTTTCTAAAATTAAGTACAGTAGTCTTCCTTTATCTGTGATTTGGCTTTCCACAGTTTCGGTTACCCGTGGTCAACCACGATCTGAAAATATTGAATGGAAAGTTCCAGAAATAAGCAATTCGTAAGTTTTAAATTAAGCACCGTTCCCGGTAGTGTAATGAAATCTTGAGCCATCCCTTTCCATCCTGCCTGGGATGTGAGTCACCCCTTTGTCCAGCGTATTCACACTGTACGCTAACTGCCCGTTAGCCCATTAGGAAAAACTTAGTACATGCGGAGTTTGGTACTATCTGTGGTTTCAGGCGTCCACTGGGCGTCTTGGAATATATCCTTCAAGGATCAGGAGGGGCTACTACAACCCTGCACAGACCTTAAGTTCAGAACTAATCCTGGGGCGCAGCTTGTGGAACTGAGGAAATGGGGGAGAGAAATCCTTTGTTGCACTGATTTTGTTAGCAATAGCCAGTGACGCCCCACGGCTCCAAGGTGTTGCCAGACGTTTTCACTGAAAACTAGTTCTGCTGCGTGTCTGCATATGGACAACAATAAAAATGTTTAAGGAATAACAATGATATTGATCACCTGTTGGCATTTTTAAGCATGGCTTCAAAAGGAACTGTGGGAAAAATTCAAGGGTAATGCTTAAGCAGATGTTTTTCTCCAAAGCCCACCCCTAAGTGTGATAGGTAGTTCAGTTAAGAAGAATCATCTACTGGAAAACTTCAACACTAAATCGGTTTGGGAATTTAAAAGTAGACATAACAAGTGTTAGGAGGCAGAATTAAAGACTAGTAACCCGGGGTTTGCAGGAAGTGAATAGGGTTGGACTGAGTCTCTGGGTGCTTCAGAAGCCTGGGTGTATAGCCCAATTCACTAGGATGGAATGAGGCAAGATGACAAGCTCATAATGATAGGGCTTTGATGGGGCCGGCCTGGTGGCACAGCAGTTAAGTTTGCATGTTCCACTTCGGCAGCCCAGGGTTCACTGGTTCAGATCCCCGGTGTGGACCTACACACTGCTTGTCCAGCCATGCTGTGGCAGGCGTCCCACACAGAAAGGAGAGGAAGATGGGCACGGATGTTAGCTCAGGGCCAGTCTTCCTCAGCAAAAAGAGGATTGATGGCAGATGTTAGCTCAGGGCTAATCTTCCTCAAAAAAAATTTTTAAAAAATAGGTCTTTGTTAATCTCCTTACTGAGCATTTTTCAAAGTTATTAGCCATTTACTGAAGGCAACACAGCCCATGGCTCAGCTCTGTCTTGTGAAGACAGCAGAGATCACAGTATTTACAAAGACAGACCATGATTTGCTAAGCAGGATTTGCTTTACAAAAAGCTGCACTAGGCTGTATGTGCCACACATTGACTAGCTTCATCCAATACCATTTGGAAAAAGGCTAAGGCAATTGTCTAGCTTAACTATTTTTAGTGAAAATATTACTAATGTATTTGCTTAAGGCCGAAATCAAATATTTTAGGTGCCCTGAAAACGAGCAAATCAGAAAAACATTGTAAGAGGCTTAGATCCATCACGTAGTCTAACTCATGGCTACTAGTAACTTAACTTTGACCTTAAGTTGGCCAGAGGAAAAAATCTCTCCTGTTTTGAAGATGCAAACTTCTGCCAATTCAAGTGATGAATGACCTTGCTGACTTGCGTTAATATTAGTAGGTACATAGTGGTAAGACTAGTGGGCCAGAGTTCAAAACTTTTTAAATTATTTTTGAGGAAGATTAGCCCTGAGCTAACATCTGCTGCCAATCCTCCTCTTTTTGCTGAGGAAGACTGGCCCTGAGCTAACATCCACGCCCATCTTCCTCTACTTTATATGTGGGACACCTGCCACAGCATGGCTTGACTAGCGATGCATAGGTCCGCACCCAGGATCCGAACTGGCGAACCCAGGGCTGCCAAAGCGGAACGTGCGAGCTTAACCGCTGCCCCACCAGGCCGGCCCCAGAGTTTAAATCTTGACTCCTCCACTAATCAGCTGTGTGTGATCTAATGTCTGTGCCTCAGTTTCCTGAGGTGAGTAATAGCTCCTACCCCACAAGGTAGTTCTGAGAGCTGAGATAGTGCACATAAATTGTGCATAGTTCCATGCCTGATGCTTATTAAATGTTAGTGGTTAGCTCTTAAGGGTTGTGACAAACAGCATAGGGAATGGCTAATAAGAAGTAGTAAATAATCGTAGTTGTTCCTAATTTTCCCCATGAGACTCCGTTACACAAGGTGGTCGAGTACTCGTGCTCTCCAGTGCAAGATCCGTGCTCCACGGCTGCTGAACTCAAGCATGGGGCCAATGAAGTTGCATGCCATGTTCAAGCCAACATGACAGCCAGTGAATCATTGGAGGACTGCAGGCATGCTGACCCAGCACGAAAGTGCATAAATCAAGCATCCAAGTCTGGACTGAGTCATTTACACTTACGTGGCATGATCATTACAAAAGCAAAGAGCATGTATAGTTTCTAAAGAATGGTTTTTTAAAATCAGACACCTATGGTTTCTGAAACCATAGTTTCATTTCGATGGTATGTACAACTTCCAGAGTATACACCAGTTGCTTCCCTTCTAGTGGGAAGAATCAGACTCCATCAGGTAACGAGAATATTGACCTGGGACGGGAGAAGGGGTTATCACAGGATAATGTTTATCAAGAAATTTGAACTGATCTCATAAAATCTCTTAGCGATGACAATTCTGCAAGTGGCCTGGAAGGTCTGGATATGCCAGTGTGGGGGGGGTATATACCTAAGTGGGGATAATGCATGAAAAAGGTAAAATCTGAAGACTAAGGTTGTCACTGTCTTTTCACTTAATCCTTTTTACTGTGAGAAACTATAGTAAAGTTCCTTCTGAGAACAATTAGAGATTAATTTTTCAAAAATGCAATTTTACCAAACTAAGGGTACTAGTGATCTCTTGACTAGAGTGGTCCTTTTCTATTTCTTGCTCATTTCGTTCACAACAAATGAACAAAACAGTAAGACACAGGTTATTTGTAACTTAGGTCAGAAGGGGAAAGTGTCTATACTGTGTATACTAAGCATATGAAAAATGAAAAATCAAATGTGATTTTTAAAAAACTAATTCAATTCTGTAGGATTAAGGCGTAGAAGACTACCGGGAATATGTTAGAAGACTGGTGATTTCTCTAAAACCTAATACACTTAGGAAGCTTTGAGAAATTCCAAAGAAAATAGGCCAGGCTTGGTTCAACTTTATCTTCGAAGAGAACCTCCATTACAGCGCGGTCCTCAGTCACTCTCCGTGACTAGAACACCCACTTCAAACCCAGACGGCTCTTCTCTGTTGCCATTCTGGTACGGTGGGTCAGCTCTGTCTAATGCAGAAGCAGTGGTACAGAGGAGCGAGATGGGAATGGGGAGACAAACATTTAGCAAAAAGAAATCTCCTTCTGAAGTCATACTCTGCAGTGATTGTCACTGAAATTTGCAGAGCACATCTCTCAATAGTGGCCATTATACAGAAAGCTCAGGCTCATCTCGTTTATTCTTCTATCATACAGCATCTTAATCTCGCATGGCCTGTGGTTTTGTTTTTTGGGTTTTTTTAAGCGAACACTAAAACAATAAAGAATTTCAAAAGCAAAGCCATCCTGTGGAATTTCGCTTCAGTTTGAAGCAATCACTGCTCTCCTTGTTTTCCTGTATTTTGATGAGCGCCAACATTCTGATTACAGTCCAGCCTCTCTTGTTAAGCAGGCAGTGCCAATCATCCCCCATTATACGTGGATGTTGGGGGCTGCTGTGGTCACCACCCTCATTTTCCGCTCCCGCTCCATCCACGTCAGCACTCCAGTCTCTCAAGGTGAGAGCAGCTGTACTCTCTGTACTCATTAACCCGGCCGCCCTTGACATTTGTTCCTTTTTTTTTTTTTTAACCTAATGTCACAAATTCTCTACTAAAGGAAACACTTTCGGCTTGTGATTTTTTTTTTTTTTTTTTTGCGTTCATTATTTCAGCTGTTTCTTTATGCAGGATCTGCACTTCCTTCTAAAATGGAAGTCTTACGTTTCACACACTGAGCTTCAAAATTTCAAATAAAACACCCCCACATTCTATGATTTGATAGGATGGAATGGCCAATGGGAGGGACCAAATTGAATGTATGTCCAGAACTTCACTCATTGATCTGAAAGTTTGGTTTTAGAAGTTTTAAAAATTTGTTTCTTTGGGGTATTTCCAGCTGCCTAAAACACTGAAGTTATCAGTGATGTCAGATATTTTATACTTAGTGATTCTCATTTCAGAGACGCTTGGTTTTAATGGGTCCTCCCTGCTCTCACTCTCCTTTAGCTGTGCAAACGTCTGGTCTTGAGAGGACAGCTTGCGTTAGTGACTCTGTATCTTCATCTCTTCCTGCACACACAGGGTTCCAATGTTTAGCTTCTTGCCTCTGAAATGGAAGAAATGGGGAAAGGAAATTTGCATTTTTACATCCTGGTGTAGCAAAGGACCATCCCCTCCTACCTCAGTCCCGAAATATTCTCCCACAGCCCATTCTTTTTCCTTCATTATCTTTATTTCCATAAGACACAATAATACTGTACTTTATTGATTCTAAAATGTACTCCACTCCCATACAGTAGCATCTCTGAAATAAGAACAAGTCTTTCCATCAATGGCGTGCCAAAATCAACAGCATTTTTTCTTAGTGTACACAAAATAAGTTTTTTTTTAAAAACTGGTGAATTCTTAGATTGTATGAAATTCAGTAAAAAATGCTAGCATGTATTAAAGACATACTAAATCTCAATTATCATTTTAAGTGCTTTTTTTCCCCTTAATCTTACCCCCCACAGGAATCCTATGAATAGATAGGGACCATTCTTAGCCCTTTTTTACAGAAACTGAATCTCAGAGGGATGAAGTGACTGAGGAGGTGGTAAAGCCAGGCTTGGACAAGGTCTGTCTGATGGAGCCCCTGCTCTTTACGATGTTCCCCCCTCAGCTCTCCTCCCCCCAAGCTCGGCTTCAGAAGAGGATCGTTTGATTTGATCATCAGTTCTTTCTTCTAAGGAGTTTTGCAAAGATAAGTTCCTCTCACAAATAGCTTACAGAGTATTTTAATTTATTCCATGGACACTAAGAGACTCCTTCTGGATGTTATGAGGATACAAACATTACTAAAACAAGTCCCTGGCTTCAAAGGCTCACAGTCTAGTGGGAGAGGCAGACATTCCAGACAATCATTACAACAATGGGGCAAGTTCGAGAGCAAGCATCAGTACGAGGTGCCTCAAGTAGAAGGTGCCTCAGACATAAGGCTGAACTTGAGCTGGGCCCTGTCTGGGAGCTGTGAGAAGCCTTCCCTGAGGAAATGACTTTGAGGCTGAGTTTTGAATCATGAGAATTCACTTCAGGGCTTCATGCACAGGGTCAGATAAGGAATGAGTGAGTGAATGAATGACCGAATCGATCCGTGAAAGAAGGAATCAACTATGGCTTGAAAGAGACTGAGACCATAACTTGGGGGCATTGAAGTGTAAGGAGCAGTCAGTGAAAGAGAAAGCTTTGAGGGAGCCCAAGAGGGGATGGAGAGAGATGGAGAGATGCTAGAGGTCATGGAAGCCAAGCAGAAAGGCCTCACGGAGGAAGTGGTCAGCAGGGTCAGAAGTTGCTAAGAAGAACTAAAGACTGAAAAGAGTTCAAGTTCGTCTCCTAGGAAGCCTTTGGTGCCCTCAGGAGAGCAGCGGGGCGTCACCCAGAGCTTCCCTCGGCTGCACTTTCACTTGCGGACCTAAGTCCTAGAAGGATCTGCTGGGATCCCTGTGCCGCCTCAGCAAGTCTTTCTCCCCGTGAGGACATTGGCGAGAGTGAAATGTCTTGGGACACTCTCAGCCATGCTTGTAAATCTGACTTTGCAGATTTTCTAGCACATGAGATTACTGCTATTTTATTATTTCGTTCCTCCTCCCTTCATTCAGTGAGCACTATTGAATGAGACCTTCCAGGTGAGTAAAAGAGATAAGACAATACACTAAATAGTTCTATGTGAGTGGGCAGAAGGAGTTTGCATCTCAGCTGGGAGGCCAAGAGAGATGGCAAGTGGCTTTTAGGGACAAACATTCTTGACTTCAAATTTTCAAGCTCTGATTTAAGTCAGAACAAAAAGCTACATGGAATCAACTAAAGGGGATCTGCTCCCTAGCTCTCTAACAATGAAAGGCTCCTACTTTGAAAATAATTTACAGCCCTAGCATCTTTTTTTATTTTTTATTTGGTGAGGAAGATTGGCCCTGAGCTAACATCGGTACCAATCTTCCTCTATTTTGTATGTGGGTCACCCCCATGGCATGGCTTGATGAGCGGTGTGGAGGTCCGTGCCCGGGATCCAAACCCATGAACCCTGGGCCACCAAAGGGGAGCATGAGAACTTAGCTACTACTCCACCAGGCTGGGGCACCCCCATCATCTTTTAAGGCAGCGCTACTCAAATAGTGGTCCAGGGACCAGTTCCTCTTCCATTCTGCAAATTGTTTATAACCATGTCTGCAATGAGATAAGTACAGAAACAGAGTAAACATTCAGAACTTTTATGGCAATTTGACATAATAGTTTTATGTCTGTTGAATCTAAAAGAAAAAGAATTGAGCTTGTGTTTTGTATGCCTTTGGAGAGTTTTTTTTCCCAGCTTTTTTTTTTTAAGATTGGCACCTTTGCTAACATCTGTTGCCAATCTTTTTTTTTTTCTTCTCTCCAAAGCCCCCCAGTACATAGCTGGATATTCTAGTTGTGAGTGCCTCTGGTTGTGCTATGTGGGACGCCGCCTCAGCATGGCCTGACAAGCGGTGCCATGTCCATGCCCAGGATCCCAACCAGTGAAACGCTGGGCTGCCAAAGTGGAGGACACGAGCTTAACCGCTTGGCCACAGGTCCAGGCCCCCTTTGGAGTTTTTTTAATTGAATTTTTCCTGTAATTTTTTTATTGTTATTTTTTAAAATATTGATCCACGATGGACTTAAGACAAAAATCGGTCTTTCCCCTCAGGTCATCTGAGGCGCATTGTTATCAGCCACTAAGCGGGCCTCAGAGGCACTCCACTCACAAAGCACAGGCAGTTAAACCCGACAAGTCCCAAAAGGCCCCGGAAAGACTTGCGACAAGTCTGAAGGGAGCTTGGATCCACTCTGTTGACTTTCTCTTTCAAAATGGTTCTTAGCTAGATTCCCGGCAGCTGTCTGGATTTCTGCCAGCAGGAAGCACAGATCAGGGGGCTTTGGGAAGGTGAGTACACTCCCCTTGAAAGTCAGATTTATCCAGAGTGGATGCTTAATTTCGAGTGAAATCGACAAAACGTGAGTGCGCTAAATGGAGGCACAGAGGGGTTGTGTGTTACCCATGGTGCCTTCAGAGCAAGTGTCATGCCTGCCTCTTCTAACTTTAAGGGAGAGAGAAGTCTGATATAGTCACATAGCCTGTGGCATAAATCCCCATATGGTCATGATGGCATCATCAGTTAAATAAAATCAGATATTTGGGGTAAGAAACCAGCCTTTCAAGGTCACCACATTTACCTTATGTTTATTCTTGTAGTGACTAAGAAAGGCAAGATCTGCTCTTGGAGTGGTTTTTGCCGGGGAGATGCCACAACATTCCCAAGTGGGATGCTTCTGAGGACATGCTCCTTGAGCCAGCTCTTGAGCACTCAGGGACCATTGAAGCTAATGTGCCCTTAGCGGACATCACCAGGTTCCCATTATTTGTGTTCTTAGCTGTTCTCATATGTCTTTAGTTGATGTCTTCCATTAGACTAAATTAGTTGGATTTTTGCAGGCAGAAAAAAATATCTTCCCATATCTTTTGTAATTTTCCTGCATCTATTACATTCTGTACCCAGCGGGTTCTGAGTAAATGTTGACTAACCCATTAACAAAATGATGTAAATCAAACAGCAGGTTCCTTTTTTCACTTTCAAAGAGCATTTATTTTCCTTGCTGGTGTACTGTTTTTTTTTTTTTTTTTTTTGAGGAAGACTAGCCCTGAGCTAACTACTGCCAGTCCTCGTCTTTTTTTTGCTGAGGAAGACTGGCCCTGAGCTAACATCTGTGCCCATCTTCTTCTACTTTATATGTGGGACGCCTACCACAACATGGCGTGCCAAGCGGTGCCATGTCTGCACCCGGGATCTGAACCGACGAACCCTGGGCCGCTGAGAAGTGGAACATGTGAACTTAACCACTGCGCCACCGGGCCGGCTCCAACTGGTGTACTGTTTTATTCAAGGGCCCATGAATTTGATATAAAATTTTAGAATTAAAGAGCAATAGAAAAAAAAGAATACAAACCTTAGTTAATTTGATCCCGTGTGCTCAGGTATCGTGCTTACACATAGAACTTGGCAAATACATGTCAATACCTAGTTAGTTCAGGCAAAGTCCAAGCTACTCACCTGTTGAAGAAGCCTCAACTGATGACATTTCTTGAAGGGGAATTAAGAAGCAGAGTCCTAAAGCACCTGTTCTCTTGCATTCCCTTTTCTCATTTCTTCTTGAATTTTGAAAATTATCCAGAAAGACTTGGTGTGTTCTTTTTTATAGCAGTGAAACTGAGCCACAACATCCAATGAGCAAGGGCCCAGCCAGGAGGGGGCCTGGAGGGAGGGAGCGTGGCAAGGCTGAGGGAGAGAGAGCCCAAGAGCGTGAAGCCCAGTCTAGGGAGCAAACCTCAGGCCACCACTGTAGACGCGAGCTCCATTTTGTAGAGAATTGGCAGCACCAAGGGCATAGAGATGTCATTCCATTCTTTCCTCATCATCCCTTTGTCTCCTTCTCTCCTGCGTCCACTCACCCCACCCCCATCTTTGCTTAACCAAACACTTCCCTTCTCATAGAGAAAAGAGGGGAACTTGTTTGGCTGGGGGGTTGGGGTGTGGCCCACATTATATTTTGAATCAAGGCTTTCATTCTTACTTGTTACCCCGTTGCCTCTGTGACTACCCTGAACCTAGCAAATGAAGCCAACATTTCCTTTGAGAAAGACCCCAAAGCATTCAAATACATTCAGTCTCAACCTCCCCACGTAAGTGTATTGACACTGGCTAAACCTTTGGGAATTACAAGTTGTGTTTTGGAAGTCTCCAGAATCTTGCCTTTTTTAAAATGACCTTATGAAAACTGAGAATTAGGCAACAAGGGGAGGGGGGGAAATGAAAAGAAATGAACTTCGCCTGTTCCTTTCTATTTGCTTTGTTTGGTTTTCTGAGAAACGCATTTTGTAGCAGAATTTTGGTCTATTTGCTGTTGAGAGAAGCCTGTAGAATAACTCCTTCACTAGTGTGCAGGATTTGATTCAATAATTCATTTTTTTAAGATGTTTTTTATTTTTCCTTTTTCTCCCCAAAGCCCCTCAGTACATAGTTGCATATTTTTAGTTGTGGATCCTTCTAGCTGTGGCATGTGGGACGCCACCTCAGCATGGCTTGATGAGCGGTGCCGTCTCCAAGCCCAGGATTCGAACCAGTGAAACCCTGGGCCACCAAAGCGGAGCATGCAAACTCAACCACTCGGCCATGGGGCTGGCCCCTCGATAATTCATTTTGGAGTCAGAACTTAATCACCTGTGATGGAATCACATAGGCTATATTGGGATATTTTCTAGGATATCAGAAAAAGGATTATGATTTAAAAAAAAAAAAGAAATACAAAGAGAAAGAAGAACAGAGAGAGAGCTAGAAAAAAGTTGAGGCAACTCTAAAAGGAAACGAATCATTTAATTCCTGCTAAAGTGAGGCCCAGTTACCTGGGCAGTGACGTGTTTCTCATTAATAGGCACCTGTGAGGGTGTAGAGGCTGTCAAGGAGAGATATACGATGCTTCCCTAAGACTTTCGTAAACTTTCTCCATTCGCTTCCTAGAACAACCCCATAGGCCTAGTTATCCGACCATTTGCAGCAAGAAGCAGAGAAAGCAGGTAATCCAACAACCTCCACCACAGACGGTCTAGATTGTACGCGAGTGTTAAGCCGTGCCCTTGTGTCAGGTGCAGGCATCTGTCTCCTTTCTTGGAAAAGGCTGCAGCTCCGTAATGTCTTCCCTGCCGAGGACTTGTGCACCCGACTCGTTCACAGCTGGGTATTTGGAAGTAGCTCCAAAGTAGAAGAGGTTGTAACAAGATCCTAAGACACATTTTGTTCTTATTTTTAACTGGCAATAGTAAATGTGGATACAATCTTTTTAGGAAGATAGAGGCTTACTGTATTCGGAGAATTTTTGTTCTTCCTCAGAAACCCTGTTGGGGGGCCAGCCTGGTGGCATAGTCATTAAGTTCCTACACTCCACTTCAGTGACCTGGAGTCTGAGTGTTTGGATCCCAGGTGCGGACCTACACACTACTTATACAGCCATGCTGTTGCAGTGACCCACATACAAAATAGAGGAAGATTGGCAACAGATGTTGGCTCAGGGACACTCTTCCTCAGCAAAAAGAGGAAGATTGGCAACAGATGTTAGCTCAGGGCCAATCTTTCTCACCAAAAAAAAAAAACCACACCCTGTTGGGCTCCACTCGTTGGGTTTGTAGGAATGGTCACAGAGGGGATGGGGTAATGAGTAAAAATGGAACCCAACTCAAAGTCTGTTGTGCACTATTCTCTGACCCCAAGGATATGGGCAACCAAGCTCCTACACACACCCCTTGGGGCACAATAATGCCCCAGGCAAACTATCCCCAACCTGACCTTGAAGGGCCAGTGCCCTTCAAGACTGCATCCCCCATCACACTACAAATCTGAGCTGAGGAAACCAGAACTCCTTCCAGGACCATCTGTGACCAAAGGTTGTTTAACATCTAGTTTTGACCCACAGAGCCCAATGCTTGAGTTTTCATTCATATTATAACAGTGTGCTACCATTCATTCTTTCATTCAGCCAAGACTTGAGCATTTACCATGTCCCAGGCCTTGTTCAGGAGCTGTGAGTATAGCTGTAAACTAAACAAAGTCCCTGCTCTCACAAAGCTTAGATATCTATGGGTATCTTTGTAAGTCACTCTAATCATTCCATGGAGAAAGGTAGACTGTGAATACACTACCACAACCAAAACAAAGTATTTGATGAAACCTGTGTGCATGTTCTCACTCCCTCCCATTCCTGAGTCACGTGTGCCTCTGCCCTCTGTCTTTCACACGAAACACAAGCTTGAGAGCCAATGACTTCAGTATAAAGGAGTTTCATTCTCAGAGTGTTTGTAAACCAAAGTGACCTTTGGGGCTAAACTTCCTTTTCAAAAAGCAGACTTTTGTGCAAAGGGGCTGAGCACAGTTCTGGTCCCACCATTGAGCCGGAGGTACCAGGGGTTGTGACAACAGGGAAAGGCAGCACAGAGCTTGGAGGTGTGGGAAAAATGGCGGCCGTGTCTTGGACAGCTCTTTCAGTTGAAGGGGAGGAGTCTCATCCCCTGGCTGGACAGGCTAGGAGCCATAGTCCCTGAGAGAAGGAGGAGAGGAAAGTCCTTGTAAGATCCAATGGAGAAGGAATCGACTGGAAGCTACTGATGTCTCCTTTATTTTGCATTATTCCACAAAGAAGTGGAACTTGCAGCACATACTTATAGTTCACTCGTTGATCAACAAAAAGTCATTGAGTGCCTACTATGTGTCATGAACTATTCTAAGTGCTAGGAATATACATCAGTGAACAAAACAGGCAAAAATCCCTGCCATCATGGAGCCTGCATTCTAGGAAGAAAAGAGAAAATCAAAGCCCAGAGCTTGGAGGAGTGGAGAAAATGGCAGTAAAAAAGATATAGTCAATCAGCTGGCGATAAGCATGACGGGGAAATTATAAAGGGGAGGCCAGGGAGAAAGAAGGGTGTGTGGGGTGTGCAGCTCTGAAAAGTATAATTAGTCAAGTGGAACCAGGCTAGAAATCATGAAAATTATTTTAAAATACCCAATGGTTGGAAGGTAAGTATCATGCTCTTAAATAATCCAAGGATCCAATAAGAAATGACACAGAATCCAGAAAACATTTTGAACTGTTCCACGTGCTGGATGTTTCCAGACCCATGTCGCCCCACCTGCACCTGCCATCTCAGCATTTGCGGGTCCTGATGTTCCTCTAGGCAGACTGCTGCCGACCCAGGGCACCTCCAAGCGCCGTCGGGCCACAGCGACCTCTGTTCTGCTTTATTCTTCAACATTGTTTTATCCACTTCCCAAGATCTCACTTTGTCCAATTTTGTTTTCTAGAAGACCCTCCTTTGTTTTTGTGGACAGAGTCTCTAACAGGCTCCCCTTACATTTGTAGGAATCCAGGGGAAGAATTCCGTTGTAAGCCTACGTACTTTGTGTCTGAACACTTTAAAGTTACAAATCAAGCTAATTAAATAAATATGTTAAATAAAATATATTCTAAACTCCTAGTTTGACTTACATACCTCCATGACACCCTGAAAGGTCAGGTTTGCATTTAGAATTCTCTGTTTCCTTGGCATTCTACACCTGAATGAGGTGGGAGAAGGAAAGCAATCTCCAGGCCCCTGGCCCTCAGCATGCCCACTTCTCTTCCCACCCCATTCCTGCCCTGTGCTCAGCACACTGCATTTCCTTCCCATCCCTGGCTCTGTCCTGCACCCAGGCCACCCTCTTCTCTTCTCACTGCTGCGCTACCTCTCCTGCCCCCACTCCCTCCACCCCCATGTCTTTCCAACCCACATGTCCAACCTCCATCTAAACCCCTGAAAACAGCCTCCTTTCAGTCAGACCTCAGATCTAGAGTTGAACGTACTTACGGCACAGTCCACGTCTGGGACAACAAACCAAATTTAGAGGCTCACCTATTCCCTGGACCAGCAACACAGACTGGGTAGGCATCTCTTTGGCCAAATGGACTCTGTACCATGGAGAGGGGTGTGGCTAGAAGAGGGTCAGAGTGAGGCCCAGGGAAGGGCTCCTCTTGTCTCTGGAAAGAGCAGAGACCCAATGTGTGCAATCCACCATCTTGAGCTGAAATGTGATATTGTCATTGTTGGTACTGTGTAGTCATCATCATAAGAAATGCAGCTACTGTAACTGTCCCAAAACTGTCTTTGATTATTACCCTATCATTGAAGTGGTACTCTTTAAACCAAGAAACCAAATACCTACCAGGTACCATACTATATTTTTGTAGCGTTGTGCCTTTGAACATTGTTAGCAACACACTCTTTAAGTGGATTATTTTGGCTTTATTGAATTGATCCTGTAACCTAATTGATTATGGAATATGGTTTGTCACCTATTACCTCTTAAAACAAGATATTTTCTCCACTGTAAACAAGTAAAAAAGAAATAAACCAACTATTCCTAACACTAAGAAGTAACTCCTGGTCTACTTTAAATGTGTGTGAGGCAAGTAGTGCTTGAGGGGTTACTGAAAAAAGTATCAAAGCAAGTAACCATTAACCAGAAGCTCCCTAAATTTTAAAAGGAAATTATATGGAATAAGAAGGAAAAGTTTCCCACTCGCTCTCCAGTCCCACTCCCATGAGATACCGCTGTCTAAAGTTTTGTTATCTTTCTCAAAAGTTTTCTCTGCTTGTGCAGATACATATATACTATATGCATATTCCTTTTTTTGGGAGGGGAGGGGAGAGTACCAAAACTTGGATTATGTTCATCTGCAATTTGCTTTTTTTCCCCTTTTGCCCATATACTGTGGGCATCTTTTCAGGTGAGTATACATAGAGCTACCATATTTTTCTTACTAGATGCTTGGTATGTCATTAATGGATGTCTCCCAAAATGATCATTTCTATTATTTATATTCCTAGAAATAATACTGCAGTGTGTGTGTTTGTGTGTATATCTGCATGTGTGTGTGTATATATGTATCTGTATTCATGCTTCTTTATGTATTTGCAGAATAGAGTCCAAGAAATGGGATTGCTAGTTCATATAGTGAACAACTATCCTTCCAAAATGCTGTGATATTTCATACAACCTTCAATAGCACGCCCTTTTCTCCTTCACCTTCGCCAGAAAGACATCATATGCATCTTTTGAATGTTTACCAATCTGACAGGTAGAAAACTTACCTCTTTCTAATTTCCATTTCTTCACTTCTTAAATTATTAGTTTAATTAGTGTATGTTTATAGGCCCTCTGTAACTCTTCTTAGTGAGCTGCTTGTTTATATCTCTTGTTCATTTTTATTACCTTTTTCTTGTTCTCTTGTTGATTTGTAGGAGTTCATTAAATTTTAAGATTATTAATCTTTGTCTAGAATATTTGTTATAAATATTATCTCCCAGTTGGTTACTGATTTTTGTACTTTGTTTTTAATGTTTTTTTGCTGGAGAGAAGATTTTAAGTTTTTAAGTCACATCTGTCCATCATTTCCACGTGGCTTCTGGGTTGCACGTCTTACTTAGAAAGTTCTGTCCCACCTCCTAAATATATTCTCCTTTACTTTCTCTCTTATCAGCGTATACTTATTTGTTTTTAAAATTACACAAATTCATACTCAAATAATGCAAATAACACAGATGAATAAAGAGTAAAATTTATTTTCACTCTTTACTCTTCCAATCTCACTTCTTCCCCTGAAGATAACCACTGTGGACATGGAAGGCACCTTCACCTTATCACATCGATTCATATTTCATCTCATTTCCAAAAGAGTTCAAGACTGTTTTTCAAAGATGTAAACAACATAGAGAGAGAAAATATATTCCAAATTTCCTAGGAGCCAGCCATATAGAGGGGGAAACATCAGGTTCATAAAGTAAAAATAACTCATATGCTCATGAAAACCACAATTTCTGATTCCGAGATCTGAGAACAATGTCTTTCTGGGAGGACACGGTAGTGCAAGGAACAAGATCTTCATGGAAATCACAATCAGTAGTTTCATTCAGCTTTCCTTACAACAGCATTCAAGGTCAATGGCATCAAGCCATTTAATCAATTTAATATGGGCCAGTATCAAGCCCTACAGATTAGCACCTCTCTGATGGGCTAAATTTTGGGCGATGGGATTTATGACACAACATTAATTTCATGAAGACAGGAATCAAGAAAAGGAGCAAAAGTAAAAGCACTGCAATCTTTCTCTTTCGTAAAAAATGAGTCAAGGTAATTGTTTTTACTGCAATTTTGATAATTAGACAGACTTGTGAGAATGATTGTGAATTGCTGTATAGTAACCATTAGTAAAATTAAAAACAGCCTCTTTACCCTCCAAATTATTGTGAAAGGCAAGAAAAAGCAAAGTTCTATTTATACTGAAAAGAGAACGGAGTAAAAAAGGACAGCAGGGAAAACAAAAACAAAACCACATAATAACGTGACATTGGTCACAACAATTATGACAATTAAAAACTCTTATGAAAAGGCAAGGTTTGTGGAAGTGTTTATTGGTACAACCACTTTGTAAAACTGCTTAACAGTGTCTTCCAAAACTCAAAAATGCATTTTCTATGACCCAGGGATTCCACCCCAAGGCACATTCCCAACCAAAATGCAGGTGTAAGTTCACCAAAATACTTGTACGAGAGTACTCGTGGCAGCACTGTTTGAGATAGCCCTCAACTAGACAATACCCAAAAGACCATCAACAGTAAAGTAGAGGGGCCGGCCTGGTGGCGCAGCAGTTAAGTTTGCACGTTCCGTTTCTCGGCAGCCTGGGGTTTGCCGGTTAGGATGCTGGGTGTGGACATGGCAACCACTTGGCAAAAGCCATGCTGTGGTAGGCGTCCCACATATAAAGTAGAGGAAGATGGGCATGGATGTTAGCTCAGGGCCAGTCTTCCTCAGCAAAAAGAGGAGGATTGGCAGTAGTTAGCTCAGGGCTAATCTTCCTCAAAAAAAACAAAAAAAAAAACCCCAGTAAAATAGAAAAATAAATTGTGGTATCTTCACATAATGGACTATTATTCAGCAATAAGAATGAACTAACTGCAGCTGTGCCCGCCTGTATGAATGAATCTCACAAACGTAATATTGAGCAAAAGAGCCCACACACTGTGAGAGCCCATTCATACAAAATTCAAAACCATGTGGAAGTAGTCTGTGCTGTTGAAGTGGTTACCCCTGATGAGGCTGGTGACTAGAAGGAGGCAAGAGGAGTTTCTGGATGTTCTTGATCTGAAAACTGGTTCCACAGCTTTGTTCACTTCGTGAAAATTCATTAGGCTGTTGGGCTATGCACTTAGAGTTTGTGCACCTTTCTGAAAATATCCTGTTATTCAATAGAAATTTTAAAAACAACAAAATATTTTGAAAACAATATTCAGTGACTTGCTGTGTACAAGAGAACACAACTAGCATGAAATGAAAGAAAAAAACCCTGAAAGTAAGAGAATTAGAACAGATGAGCTGTCATTCATTGAGCACTTATTACATGCCAGTGTACTATTCTAAGCACTTTCCTTATATTATTTTATTTACCTTTCCAACAACTCACACGTTTTATACAACAGAATAAAGATGGTTATTTATATTTCTAATAGATAGTATCAATAGAGAAGCATAGTAGTATTGAACATTTATTCATCAAATAATATAGGACCAAAAATAAATAAAGTAAAAACTTTAGAGATAAAAATAAGGAGTTATGGAAATATAATTACCATGTAATATAATAACAGTGCTTTCATAAAATCTGTACCAAAACAATTAGACAAAAATAAGAAAAGTTGTAAGTTTCAGCCATATGCTTTCTTTATATGTGTCCAAAGAACACTTTTTTGAAAAATGATCATATATTAATGCAAAAAAATCTTTTAAAAACCCCGAGAGCTGTAATTGAAAAGACCACATTCTCTGATTACATATAATGAAGAGAAAATAAACTAATAAAAGGACCACTTATGACATTAATATATAAAAATCCTTTGAACCACCATTAAACAGTTAAAACTGAAATAGAGAAAAGATCCCACTCAAAACAGGAAAACAATAAAAACAGAAGCACATACATAATAAGAAATGTGCAGGGACCGTGCCAAAAGAAATATAAAACTATATAGGAGGACATTTAAAAAACGTGAACACATTGAGAGACACGTCATGCTTCTAAAGGTGAAGACTAAAAACTGTAAAGATCCTCTCCAAGTTAATTTGTAGGTTTAATGTAATTCTGGTCACATTGCCAATTAAAATTTTTAAATTGATAAAGCAATTCAAACATTTATCTTAGAGTATAAACAACTGAGACTATTTAAGAAAATTAGAAAATTAAGAGTAAGGAGGAAATAAAAGATCAGTAATTAAACCCATCAGAGACTTCCACTTCTGCTGATGGAAGACAATGGCAGACTAAGAACCTCAGATAAACACTCTCCCTGAGAGCAACTCGAAAGTCTGGACAAAGTATAAGGATCATCTGCTTAAAGGCAAAGCAGAACTAACAAGAGAGTGAAGAATTGCTGGGCCGTGATACAGGGAAGGACAGAGGCCAGGGAGGTGAAGCCAGGGTAGTGTCTGACCACTCCAGAGGGGCTGCTGAGGCCCTGGGAGGCTGATCTGTACTTTTGACAGCATCTTAGGGCTGAGGAAAAAGGGACTGGAATTTAGGGTTCACTAAAAGCATAGGCCCTAGTAAACCCCCTACTTTGAGTTGGGATCCTAAAGAGTTGCCTCCAGGGAGAATTAATGAATGAAATATATAGGCCCTAGCTGGGAACAGCACTTCACTTTCTAATCATCTCAGTTCCACACTCTGATTAGTGCTAGTGGTCCCAGGCACTAAAGGGTAAATCCTCTCAGAAGGAAGATACTCTCATTCAAGTTCTCTCAATTATTTTCACAAGTAGTTTTACAAATGAAATATCTGGCACATAATAAAAAATAACCATGCATATGAGGAGACAGAACATGAACACACAACAGCAAAGACAAAGGACAATATGAAGAGACCCCACAAGAGCTTCAGGTAGTAGAGTTTTCAGACACAAACTTTAAAATAACCATGGGGCCAGCCTGGTGGCACAGTGGTTAAGTTCACACGTTCTGCTTCTCAGAGGCCCGGGATTTGCTGGTTCAGATCCTGGGTGCAGACATGGCACCTCTTGATAAGCCATGCTGTGGTAGGTGTCCCATGTATAAAGTAAAGGAAGATGGGCACGGATGTTAGCTCAGGGCCAGTCTTCCTCAGCAAAAAGAGGAGGATTGGCAGTGGTTAGCTCAGGGCTAATCTTCCTCCAAAAAAAAAAAAAAAACCATGTATGCTATCTTCAAAGAGATAAAAGGAAAGATTAAGAATTTGGGCAGAGAACTGGAAACTTTTTAAAAATGGAAATTCTAGCACTGAAAAATTCAGTAACTGAAATTAAGGATTCGATGGAATGAGTTTAAAAGCAGATTAAAAACAACGAAGAGAGATTTAGTGTCCTGAAAGACTGATTAGAAGAAAATTCCAGAATGAAGTGTAGAGAGACAAAAAGTTGGAAAACTCAGATAAGAAGGAAAGAGACATAGAGAATTCAGTAAAGACTAATATATACGTAATTAAAGTCCCAAAAGGAGGCAATAGGGAGAAGGGGACAGAAACAATATTTGAAAAGAAAATAGCTGGAAACTATCTAACACAAATGAAAGACTCAAAGACCTCTAAAAGGTCCAAACAGGATTCAAAAATTTAAAAAAAAAAAAACAAAGAAATCTATTTCTAGGCTATAATCATGAAAAATAAGATAAAATAAACCTTAAAAAAAGAAAGAGAGAGTGTCTTAAAATCAGCCAGAAAATGGGGCTGGCCCCATGGCCAAGTGGTTAAGTTTTCATGCTCCACTTCAGCAGCCCAGGGTTTCACCAGTTCGGATCCTGGGCATGGACATGGCACTGCTTGTCAAGCCATCCTGAGGTGGCGTCCTACATAGCAGAAGTATAAGGATCTACAACTAGAATATACAACTAAGTACTGGGGGGCTTTGGGGAGAAGCAGAAGAAGGAAAAAAAAAAAAAAGACTGGCAATGGGTATTAGCTCAGGTGCCAATCTTTAAAAAAAAAAAAATCAGCCAGGAAAAAAGACAATTAAGTTCAAAGGAGCTACATTAAACTGACAGTTGATTTCCCAACGGAAACCATGGAAGCCAAAAGACGATGGAACCTAGAATTCCATATCCAGCAAAAACATCCTCCAAGAATAAAGACGAAAGAAAGAAACTCTTAACAAACAAAACTAGAAATTTTTATCACTAGAGAGCCCTACCTAAAGAAAATCCTGAAGGTTGTATTTGGACAGAAAGAAGATGAAAGACTGGAGATGCAGAAAGGGATAAAGAGCAGTGGAGATGGTAGCTATGTGAGTAAATCCAAGTGAAAGTGGATGATAGAAAACAATTATAATATCTTTGGGGTTTAAAATACAGAGAGAATTCAAGTGCATGATAACAATGGCATAAAAGTAAAGTGAGAGAGTAAATGGAAATAAAGCATTCTAAGGTTCTTGCATTGCCTGAGAAGAGGTAAGTTGCCAATTGAAAGTCAAAAAGGCATGCTGTAGTATTTTCTCACCAGAAATCTGCATTAAAAATAAGGATAAAGATAGCATTAAACATCACTTGGTACTTACAGTAGACACTGGAGGCTCCATCATTTTCCACAATAAGCCCAGAAATACACATACTGCGTTAGTGGAATATGTGATAGAGTTTTACAAGACCAGGGAATCTATTTAAAGATTTTTTTGGGTTTTTTTCCTTCTTCTCCCCAAAGCCCCCCAGTACATAGTTGTATATTTTAGTTGTGGGTCCTTCTAGTTGTGGCATGTGGGACGCTGCCTCAGCATGGCTTGATGAGCAGTACTAGGTCTGCATCCAGGATTCGAACTAGTGAAACCCTGGGCCACCAAAGTGGAGCACGTGAACTTAACCACTCGGCCACAAGGCCAGCTCCTAGGGAATCTATTTATTGCGTACGTTTGTGAGACTTTGGAAATACACATTCAACAGTATAAACAGCATAGCCTATGTAATCTTGAACTGATAAATAATTAAAAAATTTTAAAGCATATGCAACATTTTATCACTGAATTTGGACGCATTTTGAAAGCTCTAGGCATTCAACCTTTGCCATAAACAAATTTACTTGATATATGTATGATTAGAATTTGCACTTCAGAAATATTTCTCAAACTTAACCTTCATAAAGCCTCCTACCATCATTAGGGTTACTTAGAAAAAGGACTATACATTTACAATTATTTGAATTCAGTTTGCTCACTGGAATCATTCTGTTCAGCCATTTCCCAGTATGAAATAAGGGTGAGCAATGAAATAAATGTGAGAAATGTTCTGAATCCTTCGGAGAGGGCGTCAGACATGCTTGTATCATGCATCATGGCCTGAGGCTGGAGGTCAAGCTATGAAATGTTCTGTAGTTGGAATATCTCACTGATCACTAGTGCTATTGTTTTTGTAGTGCCATTGAGTCAATTCTGACTCCTAGCGCCCTGTGTGAGCAGAGCAGAACGCTGCCTGGTCTTTTGTGCCATCCTTTCACCTTCCAGCGCTGTATCAGACAATGCTCTGCTGCTATTGATAGGGTTTTCATGGCCAATTTTTTCAAAAGTGGGTGGTCGGGTCCTTCTTCCTACTCTGTCTTAGTCTGGAAGCTCCACTGAAAACTGTCCACTATGGGTGACCCTGCTGGTGTTTGAAATACTGGTGGCATAGCTTTCAGCATCATGGCGACATGCAGCTGCCACAGTATGACAACCGACAGATGGGTGGTGTGGTTCCCTGACCAGGAAATGAACCCAGACCACAGCGGTGAGAGCACCAAATCTTATCCACCAGGGCTGGCAGTGCTGCTGTTGGAAAGTGCAAAAAAACCCCAAAACACAGCATGCTTTAATCATTAGGGTAACCACTAAAAGAATAGTTTAGAAGCATATAATTTTCAGGGCCAGCCCCATGGCCGAGTAGTTAAGTTCTCACACTCCACTTCAGAGGCCCGGGGTTTCGCTGGTTCCGGTCCTGGGTGCAGACACGACACTGTTCATCAGGCCATGCTGAGGTGGCATCCCACACAGCAGAACTAGAAGGATCTACAACTAGAATATACAACTATGTAGTTGGGGGCTTTGGGGAGGATAAGAACAAGACGAAAAGAAGAAGAGTGGCAACAGATGTTAGCTCAGGTGCCAATCTTTAAAAAAAACAAAGCATACAATTTTCAGTCTAATGGAGGAGGGAAATGGAACAATGAGAAATCTTGTCAATCTAAAAATATCTAAAACTAATAGTAACAAATGTTGGAGAGGTTGCGGAGAAAAAGGAACCCTCATACACTGCTGGTGGCAATGCAAAGTGGTGCAGCCACTATGGAAAACAGTATGGAGATTCCTCAAACAATTAAAAACAGAACTACCATACGATCCAGCCATCCCACTACTGGGTATTTATCCAAAGAGCTTGAAGTCAGCAATCCCAAAAGTCCTATGCACCCCAATGTTTATTGCAGCACTGTGTACAATAGCCAAGACGTGGAAGCAACCTAAGTGTCCAGCAACAGACGAATGGATAAAGAAGATGTGGTACATATATACAATGGAATGCTACTCAGCTGCAAAACAGAACAAAATCATTCCATTTGCAATAACATGGATGGACCTTGAGGGAATTATGTTAAGTGAAATAAGCCAACGAGAGAAGGATAATCTGTGTATGACTCCACTCATATGAGGAATTTAAAACTATGGACTAAGAACAGTTTAGTGGATACCAGGGGAAAGGTGGGGTGGGGGGTGGGCACAAAGGGTGAAGTGGTGCACCTACAACACGAATGACAAACATTAATGTACAACTGAAATTTCACAAGATTGTAACCTATCATGAACTCAATAAAAAAAAAAGAAATTTTGTCAATCTTAAAAAGGACAAGAAAGGAAAGGAATATGGAGCAGGAAAAAGAAAGAAATGCACTTAATGAGAACATATATTTAAACCCCAAAATATCACTAATCGATTAAAAGTAAATGGACAAAATGCTATAACTAAAAATTGTCAAATTCTGTATATGAGCATATTTTTTTCTTCATATAATTTGATGCTAGGTTATTGAGTATGGATAGACACACACATGCTCAGCTTTCTATGTTTACAACATAAGGATGCAGAAAAGTTAAAGTAAAAAGATGGAAGAAGCCAAAAATCAGTTCTTTGAAAATATTTATAAAATTGATAAATCCCTAGTGAGACTGATTTTAAAAAGAGAGAAGGCACGAATCATTAATATCAAGAATGAAAAAGGAAATATCACTACAGATCTTGCAGACATTGAAAAGACAAAATAAGGATATTACGAATAATTTTATGTCAACTCATTTGAAAATTTGGA
The DNA here is from genome assembly GCF_037783145.1 of Equus przewalskii. Lineage (NCBI taxonomy): Eukaryota > Metazoa > Chordata > Mammalia > Perissodactyla > Equidae > Equus > Equus przewalskii. The sequence continues at coordinate 15,343,969 of NC_091838.1, forward strand.
TGAAATGGACACATTCTTAAAACAATAAACCTTACAAAACAGAGCCCAGAAACAGACCCTCACATCCAGGGACTTTCGATTTATGACAGAGGTGACACACAGAGTAACAGAGAAAGGCTACTCTTTTCAATAAATAGTTCTGGGACAATTCCCAAATAGGCAGGAGAGGAAGAGTGACCTGGGTGTCCTGGGGGGCTCCACAGACTGCTGAACAGAGCTAAAGCATAATGAGATAAGTCCTAACAGACTCAAAAGAGATTTTGTTGGGGGCGCTGCCAGTGGTTTTTGTATCAGTAGTTAAATTATCTTCTTTTAGTTTGTTGGTTTTCTTCACGTTGGTTTTCTTCCCGTGCTTTGAAATTTTGTTTGCGGCCCTTGTTTTGTTCATTTTCTTTTGCTTTGTTGTGGGGTTTGTGTGTGTGTGTCGGGGAGGGGGTTGCTTTATTATTTCTTGCTGAGCTCACTCCCTAGGGCAGTTTTGTGTTCCCGGCATCAAGGGTCCTAAGACCTTCTAGTCTAGAAGCAGGTGTTTTCCTGGTTGCCAAGTCTCCATTCAACAGAGAGCAGGGGAGAGCCCGGTGGCACCAGGCAGCTTAGAGCTGGTTCTGTCCTTGCTGCCATCTGCTGCGTCCTGCCAGCGTGAGTGGGCACCCTCAGGCCGGCTGGAGGCCCGTGCACCAGCTTTTTCAGACTCCTTTCTCACTTGAGGAAGCCTGTCTCTGCCCCAGGTTCACCCAGGGAGCCTGGCTCTTGTCTCCCAGCCAGGTGGACAAAGAGCTGCAAGGCATCCTGGGAAATGTAGTTGCAGCACTCCCATATTCTGTACTCTGCCTGGAACAAACTTCAGCTGGATCAAAGACTCAAATGCAAAAACATCTAATTTTTAAAAAACAATCAGAGTTGGGGAAGGTCTTTAGAAGAAGATTTTTTTTAATCAAAAGACAAATGATTATACAGTGGATTAAGAGCTCCTACAAATCAATTTTTTATTGAGATATAATTGACATATAATATATCACTTCAGGTGTATGAGAAAATGATTCAACATTTGTATATCTTGTGAAATCATCACAAAAAGGCTAGTTAACATCCATCACCCACCATAGTTATAAATTTTTTTCTTGTGATGAGAACTTTAAAGATCTACTCTGTTAACAACTTTCAAATGTATGGTACAGTATTATCTATTGTCACCATGCTGTACATCACATCTCCAGGACTTAGTTATTTTGTAACCGAACGTTTGTACCTTTTGACCCCTTTCACCCATTTCACCCACCCCACCCCCTGCCTCTGGCAATCACCAGTCTGTCCTCTGTATCTATGAGTTCAGTTGGGTTTTTTTGGTTTTCAGATTCTATATATAAATGAGATCATATGATATTTGCTTTCTCCTCCTGACTTATTCCACTAAGCGTAATGCCCTCAAGGTCCATCCATGTTGTCACAAATGGGAAGATTTCCTTCTTTTTTATGACTGAATAATACTCCATTGTATATGTATACTACAATTTATTTATCCATTCGTCCACCGATGGACACTCAGGATGCTTCCGTGTCTTGGCCATGGTAAATAATGCTGCAACGAACATGGGATGCAGATATCTTTTAGAGTTAAAGTTTTCATTTCCTTATTAAATGAATCAATTTTTTTTTTTGAGGAAGATTAGCCCTGAGCTAACTACTGCCAATCCTCCTCTTTTTGCTGAGGAAGACTGGCCCTGAGTTAACATCCATGCCCATCTTCCTCTGCTTTATACATGGGACGCCTGCCACAGCATGGCTTTTGCCAAACAGTGCCATGTCCACACCCAGGATCCGAACCAGTGAACCCCGGGCCGCCAAGAAGCGGAACGTGCAAACTTAACCACTGCACCACCAGGCTGGCCCCTCAATTTTTAAATGACCAACACCCAATAGAAAAATGAACAATAAATATAGACAGTTCACAGAAGAAAATACAAATACATATTTTAAATCTATAAAGGCTCTAAAAGCATCACTATAAAAGAAAGGCAAATTAAAGCTATATTAAATACTATTTTCACTGTCTATTCCACAAAATAAGCTATCAGCTACTCTCTTTGCATGGTGCTCACCCATCACAAAAGCAGATGGGTCAAAGAAATGCTTGACACATTTTTGGTGTGTTTTGTGTCCCTATGCATTTACACACGCTGTTACTTCTCATAGAATATCCTTTGACCCTTTGTAATGTAGATTTGCATCTAACTCCAATTCATCCTTCAAAACTCAGCTTACCTCCCCTCCTCCAGGAAGCCTTCCTTGTTTACCATCACAACCACCCTAGTCTGCTTACTCTCTCTTCTGGGTTTCTGTGTAATCTTTTTTTTTTTTTGTTAATTTGATCATATTCTTGTCTCATTGGTTTTGATCGTTGATTTACTTGTTCCTTTTCCCAACTACTCTGTGAGAGCACCAAGTCTAATTTGATTTTGCGTTCCCAAGGCCTAGCTCACTGGAAGCACTCAAAGATTCTTTGTTGGATGCATGAATGAAGAACTTGTTCCTTCCCTCGGAGATTGAGCATCGTTGGTTTGGTGATGCTGGGTTATGTGCTGAGCGCACTCCACAGGGAGGCAGTGTTGTGCAGTGGAAAGCTCTCAGCTTTGCAAGACCGAAAGCCTGGGCTCCCACATCAATTCTGCCACCTTCTGCCTGCCTGTCTCTGGGCCACACACAATCTTCTTAGCAAAATGGGAAGAATGAGAAGAAGAATATTTTCCTTACAGGATTAACGTGAGGATTAAAGATAATTTATGTATATTTAGGTAAAGTACCCAGGATATTGTAGGTGTTACCATAAGGTAGCTCTTGATTACTCGCTCAGATAATAATAAGCACAACTGCAGGTGAAGGACTTGTTCAAAGTGTTCTTTGCAATCAGGCTGCCAACGATCCTCGCTCTCAAAGTCGTCAGCCCACTTCTCGCCTCCTTCGGAGGGCTCCGGGTTCAAAGGTCTTCAGGGCTCCATGTGACAGGGAGTTCCACTGGGGCTTAGGCAGTCAAGGGCTTGAGGGACTATTATTGCCAAGGCCTGGTTCAGCTGCATGTGCATTAAATAGATTTTTATGTGCAGGCCTGGGAAACAAGCCACCATCCATAATTCTGTTTCTATGGGGAAAGGCTTTCTGTGTTCCAAACAACCAACTTACTAATGAACTCCTGGAACACAACCTATTTGTTGACGGGGACCAGCTGACTGGGTTTACATGGCTAAGCCAGCCGCCTGAGCGACGGCACAGTGTTGATCTAATTATAATGAATTCTCTACGGTGACTAATCTAGCTGTGGTCTCCACGATTGAAGAGGAATTTTGAAAAATTGGAGAGAGTTCTACAAAGAACCACAAAGATGATTAAAGGACTGGAGGAAAATCTAGTCTGGTCTCTATAGTTCTAAGAGGATTGTAGGAACTACCCATGTAATAATCACTCTCAAACGAAAAGAGTATTTGATTCTGTTCTGTGTCAAGTGCCTTTATCGTTTGCTAATTGACTACAAATTCATAGAGAAGGCAACCAGCATTTTTAGAGCACGGATCAGGGTTTCAGACTCTTCAAAGGCCTTCCATACAATGTTTGACTTTATCCTCATAGCAACCCCGCCAGACAGACATCATCATGTCTATTTCACAGATGAGGAAACTGAGACTCAACGAGACCAATTTGTCAAAAATCTTATAGCTAATAATACAGAACATAGATTCAAATCAAGGCCAGATTAATTTCAAAGCGCCTCTACCCAATTTTCTATACTGCAGCCAGAGTGATCTTTCTGAAATAGAAACTAGATAATGTCCATCCCCTGCATAAAACAGTTCTGTGGCCCCACTGTGCTCCTGGGATACAACAAGCTTCTCAACATGGTCCACGACCTCGAGGGTGCTGCCTGCTGCATACCAACCTTGTCTTTGGCTGTTCCCCATTCCGCTCGGCCCCAGTGCTGCATTCAGATGTCTCCCCGCTTCTCTGTCGCTCCGTATGTCTCCAGCCTCCAGGCCTTCACACACACAGCTGCTCCTGCTTTCTCATCTTTCATCTTCCCTTGATTGACTTTCTTCTGCTCAGCCTGTGGATCTCAGCTCGTCCATGGCTTCCTTTGGAGGCCCTCCCTGGCTCCCAGCATATCCCATTTCCCATATAACAGCATTTATCACCCTGTGTTGTAACTGTGTGTTGATTTAGCCTTAGATACACCCACGAACACACACACACGCCTCACTCAATAATTATTTGTTGAATAAATGTTGAATGATCATATCACAAGTTATTTTTTAAAATGACAGTTAAAATATTGACATTTACAAAACGTTTACCTTTTTTAAAAAAAAAGAAAGAAAAAGAGCAATCGAGATTATCCTGATCACAACATGGCTCACCCTTGTTTTCTGATACGTTTTTTTAAGAAGAAGGAAAGGAATACAGCTGCCAGTAGGATGCTGGGAGTTGTGCAAAATGTTACCATTCCCACGTGAGTGTGTCCCACAGTGGACATCGTCCATCATCTAGATCAAGGCCAGAAAGAGATTGAGAACCTTCCATCCCTTACCTTTAGGAAGGACCCAGTGAAGCCATTACATTCAAAAGAACATTGATCTGGGGTCAGTCCAGTGACCCAATAGTTAAGTTCGCATGCTCTGCTTTGGTGGCCCGGGGTTTGCAGGCCTGGAACCCCAGGCGCAGACCTAGCACTGCTCATGAAGCCATGCTGAGGTGGCATCCCACGTAAAATAGAGGAAGATTGGCACAGATGTTAGCTCAGGGCCAGTCTTCCTCACAAAAAATTTAAAGATAAATAAAATTACAAACAAAACAAAAGACAACATTGATCTTTGTGAGGTCCTTCAGAGAGAAATGTCCAACCCTCTCTGGTGTCAAACAACCCTTGGGGTAAGGAAATTCTTCTCGTTGTTTAACTTCAATATGCCCATTCTTTTTGTGCTCTTGGCGACAGAATAAGCAGCCATCATCCTCCAAGCGGTGGCTCTTCTGAAGTTCGTGTCCAATGCTGACGCTTCTTACGTCACCCTGAAGCTTCTCCTCTCTCGGCTAAAGAATCCCAGGTCCTTTAGCTCTTCTTTGCTGGTCACTGAATAACTATTTTATTCTTGCTCTGAACCCTCTCCGCATTCTCTCAATCCCATTGAACTGTGGAGGCCAGAGCCGGCCCCAGCTCTCTGTTACAGCTCTGATCAGGGCTGAGCGCTGTGGCAATTACCTCATGATACAGACACGCTTTTCATTTGCCACAGTTCTCTGCTTGCATTTTTTTTAATCAACAGAACTGCAGGGTTGTGACAATTCCTCCTGGTCAGCTGGCTATCCACTAAAGCTATACTTTCAATTTTCCAGCCAACTGCCTTTGAGTGGTTGGCACCTTGCCTTTGAATATGTTCACTTTTGAACTCCAAGTGCATAACCCTGAATTTTTCTCTGCTGAACTCCATCCGGTCCATGTGCCATTATTCCAGTTGACCAGCATTGCCTTCTATGACTTACTCTAGCCTGCAGAGGTCTTTCCCGTTAGTGACACCTCAGGGTTTGTGTTGTTAGCTGCCTGCTTCCTGTGCATATTTCTGATTCATCGGTGTGTTAATCAGATTAAGCTAAACTATGCTGCTATAAACAAATCACCCCCAGATCTCAGTGGCTTAAAACAGTGGTTTTAGGTTTTCTTTTTTTATTTGCATTACATTTCCTGCACTGGTCAGCAGAGGGGCTCTGATCATCGCAGTCACTCCATGGTCCAGCTTGGCAGAAGTTCTACCATCTTGTGACATCGCTATCTCTACGAAAGGCTTCAGGTTTGCTGGGGCAGAGGCACAAAGCATGGAGAACGGAGAAATTCCACATGTTTATTCCATCTAGGAGTGACACACGTTGCTTATGCTAACATTTATTTGTTAAAGCAAATCCCATGATTGTGACTAATTCCAGAGGCATATGTGCTCCAAAGAAGAGAAGAACTGGAAAGAAATCTTGGTATCCCTTAGTAAGGTCTCCCACAACTGAAGAGATCCCAATTTTCCTAAACACGGTGATCTGATCTTTTATTTCTGCATCATCTATAAATTCTTGTAAGAAGACACATAGATTCTGGGCCTATTTTTCTCCCACTGAGCATCTCCCACAAAAAGAGAGGCATTTTTCTCTTCCGTGCTCCAGGTTATATATGTTAGGTCAAAGACTACATTCTGCGAAAATCTGCTGGCAAAATACTAAGACTGAGCAACTGATCATATGTTTTCTCTCTACTGAGGAGGGTGCTATAGAAGATAGGATTTTAGAAAACCAGTGGCACGAACTTGTGAGGCATCTCTCTCTCAATCTACCAGATCCACTGCTCAATCAGATACGCTCTTATAACCGATCATATGTTACCAATGGAAGAAGGAAGAGAAGACCATCACCAGTGATTTTAAAATCTAAATGAGGCAAAGGAACCTGGTGGAAGAGCGAGCACTGCAGAGGAGAAAGGACAGTGGATGGGGAGTCTGAGCCTCACTCAGCCTCTAGAGAGCTCTGTGGCCATGGGAAAGTCATTTCACCTTGCTGGACCTCAGGCTCCAGCTCTGTCTTGGAATAGGGTGGGTCTTGATCTGTGGTTCTTAGCTGTGTATCAGAATCCCCTCAGGAGCTTTCTAAAAAACAAAGTCTTAGGCAGCAGCTAGACCTTCTGAAATCATGGAGGGCGGAACCTGGAATCTATTCACAGATGAAGAGAGCATCTCTAACGATGTTCTTAAATGTGGACCATCCCGCATCTCTGTCCTAGGGCTTCTCTTCTCAGACTTTTCTCACTTCAGTTGCCAGTGATATTTTCAGGACTCTATATCTTCAGTCCAAACCTAAGAAGCACAAACTGAATTCACCATTTCATTCAGTTCTAAACTGCCCTGTAAATATACGGATTTCCTATAAGTGAATGGTACAACCATTCATCCACTCAGTGAAGTCAGAGAAACCTGGATTCATTCTAGATTCCTCCCTTTCCCCACCCAGTTAATCTTTCAGTCCTAAACATCTGTCCCCTTTATGCCTGGAGTCACTGCCCCAGCCCAGGCCATCATCATCAGTTGCCTAGACTATTATATTAGCCTCTTTCTAGATTTTCCTGAGTTGAATCTCACTGATTCCTCCTCCTACCCCATCCATACACCTTAGTGCCGGAGTGATCACTCTAATTTAAAATATCTGCTAAAAATCTTCATTGGTTTTCCCATTGCCACTAGTTTAGAATCTAAATTCTCTTGCACGGCATCTGAGATCCTTCAAGAGGTCATCCCACCATTTCAGAGCCATTGGCAGTGGCTTCCCTGCTCACAACTTACCCGACAGCCGTACTCAGCTACTAGTGGTCCCTCAGTTTCTCCATGTCTTTGCACGGCTTGTTCTCCAGTGGAAACACGATATCTACACCTGCTTTCTGAATATGATCTGCCCACTGCCAGCTTTGGGAAGGCTTCACAGTCTTCTCCTGGACAGACTGGAAAACTACTTCTCTTATGCTTCCACTGTGCTCTACTCACACTTTCATTAGTACAGAATTTATTTGAGTAGGTTATAATGGCTTCTCTGCATACCCACCCCTCCTGCTAGAATGGAAGCTATTGAGGGCCTGGGGCAATGCCTGGCACAAAACACAAATAGGTGAAGAATATGTGAATGAATGAATGGACGAACAGCCCTGTCAGTTCTAAACATGCTGTAAGTTGATGAATGCTTCAGTACAAAATAGGAAGTATGGTATTAAGTTCCATGATTGAACTCGCCCTGAGCAATGCTTTGCAGGAGGGTGGGGATGGACAGAGGTGTGAGCAGGAGAGGAAGAGCAGCGAGTGGCAGCCAAACCGGGGAAGGAAGACTGGCAGAATCATGGCATGCAGCACTGACAAAGTAACGAACGTCCTGCCCCCAGCTCTGCCCAGGGTCACCCTTCGTGTTGTTTTAGGAGATGGAATTAGAAGTGAAGTGCCTCAAAGATTAAGATCCACTGGATTGAAAGTCACCGAATAGGGTAATTTCACAGAAGAATTGACTGAGTTCTTAAAGCAAATTTTCATTTCCACCAACTTTTCTCTGACCCTCTCCTCAAGTATTGACATGTGCTAAGCCTAAAAAAGCTAAAACTATCCTTAGAAAAACTAAAAGATATAGAACTTCCAAAGTGAAGAAATCTTCCCGTTGGCCCTGCCCTGGAGGAAAGTTTCACTGACAGGCTCTTTAATGCGCCTGCAATGACCGAGGCCTCAAGTATGTGACTTCTGTGGTCAAGGCCATCAACACCGTGAAAAATGTCTCTCTTTTAATACATGTCTTGTTTAAACAAACCTTGGAGGACTGTTTGGTGCCAGATTCTTAGAACTGGCGGCACAATGAATTTTTTTTTTTCTTCAATGTTTATGCTGCCCAGCTTGTAGAATTTAACCTAACAAAGAATGTTTAGTGTAAGGTAGCAACGTGCATGAATAGTTTTTTGTGCGCTTACTAAAAAACGGGGGCTCCAAAGAACAAATCAAAAATCCATTAGGAAGAATTCTGCTTTACCCAGTGATGGACAGAAATCATGCAGGGAAAAGGGAGGAAATTATAAAAGACCTTATTCTAACAAGCCAGGAGAGTCAAATGTCAGTCAAAGAACTGTTAAACGAAAACCAGACCAGCCACCAGCTCTGCTGTAGGAATGAGAGACCACAACCAGCTCTCTGTGTCTCAGTCCCTCTCTGTTTCTATCTCTGTCACACACACACACACACATACACAAACACACTTTACAAACGGAGTTCACTCAATCAAAACTGTGTCAGGGCAAAGACCCTTTTTGCGTGACACTTAAGCTTTCCAGAAGTTACTATTAGAGGATTCTTAGGCAGCAAAGAGCAACAAGCTGTGTTAAAAGTCTTGTATACCGTTTAATAGATTTAAGATCACTTTAAACAGCAGCAGGTAAGGTTTTAACAGGGGCCGTGTGACGGTTTTAGGCAAGCTCTCCTTTAGGACACAAAAAGAGATTAAGAATTCCCCCTTTGCTCTATTCCCACTGCAGTGTCTATCCGCAGCAATGAAGAAGAAAAACAAAATTCAAATAACAAGATCATGGAAATTCTTTCGCAAATTTGCTTCAGTCTGCAGCCTCTGCTAAGGGAAAGGAAATGGATTAGGTTGGGTCAACAGAAGGAAAAATCTCCTTTGACCTCCATGTTTTTCTCTTCCTCAGAGACAAGCTGGACTTTGCATGGGGGTGGGGTCCCATCCTAGATGTGGCCCTAGTCACAGCTCCATCACATAAGAGAAACGGCAGAATATGTGGGTTCAACAGTGGTTGATGCTCTTGCTAGTCTCTTATTTAAACTTGTAATTTTTTTCAAGATTGCTTATTATGCTAAAATGTAGTCTCTTTGGAAACAGCTGACGTCACCTTGTGAACTTCAACTACACCAACAGTGGAATAGTATCTGAGTTGTCTAAGTATGTCCTTCTAAGGAGGTGCCCACATGCTACCAGCCTATGCCTTTTCCCTGACAGACCCATCCTTTGTCATTTCCCACCCCCTTTCACTCTCACCTTCTCCTATCTTCTCTCTCTCATGCAGCCTCACACCCACTACATTAGTCTGCTAGGGCTGCCTTAGCAAAATGCCATTGACTGGGGGGCTGATAAACAACAGAGATTTATTTCTCACAGTTCTAGAGGCTGAGAAGTCCAAGATCAAGGGACTGGCAAGGTACGTGTCATTCTGAGGCCTCTCCTCGTGGCTTTTAGGGTTGCTTTCTCCCTGTGAGCTCACATAATCGCTCCTTTGTGCTGGTTTTGGGTTTGTATTGGGGGTGAGTGTGGAGGGGAAGGGAAAAGAGAGAGACAGGAATGCAGGGGTGGGGGGAACTCTCTAGTGTCTTCTCCTCCTTTTATAAAGACACTAATCCTGTTGGATCAGGGCGCACCCTTATGACCTCATTTAACCTTAATTACCTCCATAAAGGCCCTACCTCCAAATGCAGTCACATTAGGGGGCGGAGCTTCAACACAGGAATTTGGGGGCACAGAATTTGTGCATAGCACCTACCCTTGCTTCCTTCCTCCCACCTAGCTTCCTACTTAACTTTGGTCTTAGAGACTAAGTGGCAGTAATGGGGTAGATATGGCAGGAAAAGACCTGGGAAAATTGGGCCCAGCAAAGAAAGGTGTTTAAAAATAGGAAGTGGATTAACTGAGGTGAATGGTACCCCCATCCATTTAGTTTTGCAGACTTAAAGCCCAAAGTAATTTTCCACCCTTCTGGTATCAGCTAGCCATTGCTGAGGAACAAACAACTTCCAATTTTAATTTTTTGAAACAGTCTTCATTTATAGTCACTCAGGCATCTAAAAGAGGGCTGGATTTTGGCTGATCCAGGCCAGACTCAGTTGGGTCACTCTGTTTCAGGTTGCAGCAGCCCTGTGCTCTGCTTCTTGCTGTAGGTCTGTAGGGTGCCCTCTCCCACAGGTCTCTCATCTTCCTCGGACAAGGAGGCCACTCTTGCCATGTTCCTCTCATGGTGGTGGCTGCAGCCCAAAAGTAAAGCAGAAACACACAAGGTCTCTTCAATCCTAGACTCGGAATGGCACGCTCTCTTCTGGCACTGCCCTAGGCTAAGCTTTCCTGTTCCACCTGGACATAGCAGTAGCCTCCCAAATGGTCTCTACTTATCCAGTCTTGGACCTAACCTCAAAGTGACCTGTCAATTTCACAGTTCTGCTCATGTCACTTCCTGTGACTGCTCTTTGTTCTGAAGATAAAGACAAAAGCTTCTTATACCACCTAGGGCCCCACGTAATCTGACAGCCATTAGCTCTTCTGTCTCATCTGTAACCCACTTCCTCTCTGCGTTTTGGCGCCACTGGCTTTCTTTCAGTTCTTCCTAAGTGCAGGGTTCTGTGCCACTTCAGGGCCTTTAAAATGCTTTTGCTTTGCCTAGAACCCTGTCCTCTTCCCCTACCCTCCTAATTCACTTTTCCTTCAGATCTCAATCTTAAATCTCTTCTTCAAGAAAGGCTTCCTGGATGCCCCAGATCAGCTGTTTGTTTTAGAGAGTCTCATATCATGATGTACCTTTACTTCCTGTCTTCTTTTTTGCATTTTGTCACGACACATTTATTTGTGAGATTATTAATTAATGTCTCATCTCTCCAAACCCCCGGGGTAGACCCTGTGAAAGTAGGCATCCTTTCTATTTTTGTTCATCATTGTGTCTCAGTGCCTAGCATGGTGCTTGGTACATGGTGGGGACTCAATGCATTTTTGTTTCATGAATGAATGAACAAACTGGTCCAAATCATCAAGAGAACAAAACTAACTCTTTTGATTCTCTTCTCAAGAACCTGAGGATTGGGGCCAGCCCTGTGGCCGAATGGTTAAGTTTGCGTGCTCTCCTTTGGCAGCCCAGGGTTTCGCCGGTTCAGATCCTGGGTGCGGACATGGCACCGCTCGTCAAGCCATGCTGAGGTGGCGTCCCACATGCCACAACTAGAAGGACCCACAACTAAAAATATACAACTATGTACTGGTGGCTTTGGGAAGAAAAAGGAAAAATAAAATCTTTAAAAGAAAAAGAACCTGAGGACATCCACAAACTTTTTATTAAGATTTAATGCAGACATTCTATTTCAGAGAAAAATGCAATCAAGGACAAAGGACAGTTTCACAGGACAATGAAGAAATCTTTAGCCACAGATTCCTTCTTTCTGTATCCCTCCCAAGACTCAGTCCAGATTCAGTCTAATAGAAGAAAATATTCCAAGACTCATGGACCTTTTTCTCTGTTCACTTTATGAGTGTGTCTATGACTGTCGAGTAGGTTTATTATAGAACGTGAATTCCTCCTAGAAGAAAAATATGATTAATTACATGCTAAATAAAGACAGCAAATTCAGGTTTTTTGTTGAAATTATCTTTACTATTCTCAATTCCAGACAACTATTATTAGCATGATGGTAGATTGTTGCATTGATAGCCCCAGCTAGTGGTCCCCTTGTGTCCGTGTTCTTTGCAATGTGACTCTGCAATTCATCAAAAGATGGAATCTGTTTCCCCACTCCTTGCATCTAGACTGATCTTGTTATTTGCTTTGACGAATAGAATGCAGTGGAAATGACATTGAGCCGATTACGAACCTGTGCCTCAAGAAGCCTTGCATGTGTCTGTTCTTGGATTTCTGCCATGCCGCAAGAACGAGCCCAGGCTAGCCTGCTGGAGGATGAGAGGCAGTGTGGAGCAATGTCAAGTTGTCACAGCCAAGGCAGTTCGAGATCAGGCCCCCACCACCCTCCAAGGGGAGATCAGCCAAGATTGCCTCAGATCAGTAGAACTACCTAGCCGACCTATAGATTCCTGAGCTAAATAAATGCTTATTGCTTAAGTCTGGCGTGGCTGTTACATGACAACAACTAACTGAGCCAGTGTTTAAGGCAATATTACTGGGCTTCTAAAAGAAATTATCGCTTCTCCAAAAAGGTTATTAACTGGACAACTTTAGGCAAGTTAATTAATAGTTCTAAACCTCAGATTTCTGATCTATGAAATAGAGATGATAATATTGTGGCAGAGAAGGGATCTAGTTATCCCCCAATATTTGTTATCTTCTTTTATCTAGGTTTTAGATCCCCAAATTTTTAGCTGGGCACATGGCCACCCACCTAGGTGTTTACGTGACTAAGTTCTGGCCAATGAGCTCTAAGTGAAATATCACGTAGCAGAAATCTTCCTGAGGAAGCTGGTATGTTTCCTTTGCCCCTTTTTTCTTCATCCCTTTTCTCTCTGTTGGCAGTGCAGCCAGTGGCCAATTATAAGGGAGAAAGAGATTGATTCCCTAAGGACTTTGCAGAGCAGAACAGTGAAACCAGCCCTGGACTGCCTACCTTTGGACTTTTACGTGAGAGAAATCAAATTTTCCCTTTTTTAAGACATTGTTATTTTAGGTGTCTGTTCCTCACAATTGAACCCAATCCTAAGTATTATAAACAGCTTGCTTGCTGGTTTGTGGTAAGTTAGGTGACAGTACAGGTGCCTGGCCTCATGCCTAGGACACAGAAAGAGTCAATAAATAAATGTAGCTCATATGATTTTTTTATTGATGATAATAGTACGGGCAATACCAACATACCTCCCGGCTAATGTTGAGATAAAACTGGCAATATTGTTGAAGTCACCTAAAGCTACGACTGTAGTCACAACATTTACATAATAGCATAGATCTATGACGTGTGTTTGTTGATAATCTTATTTGAAAGAGTTTTCTTCTTACCTCATTCCTCACTAAAATAAAAATCCTATCTTAATGAAATTTAGGAAATAGATGTACATTAGCAATGTTAGTGTAGTACTTACCTTACACAAATTTTACTCATTCATGTAGCAAGCCCTCAAAATATGGCAACACAGAAAGGGGTTTTGAGCATGTTCTATATAATTCTTTTTCCCTCATAAACGTTTCAAAACTATATTAAGAAAATGCAATCTTGAGCCAGCCCTGATGGTCTAGTGGTTAAAGGTCAGCACTTGCTGCTTCAGCGGCCCAGGTTTGTTTCCCCATCATGGAACCACACCACCCGTTGGTCAGTAGCCGTGCTGTGGTGGCATCTCACATAGAAGAACTAGAACAACTTACAACCAGGATATACAACCATGCACTGGGGACTTGGGGAGGAAAAAAAAAGTAGAGGAAGATTGGTAACAGATGTTAGCTCAGAGCAAATCTTTTCCAGCAAAAAAAAAAAAAAAATGCAATCTCCATATGTACTTGAAGAACAATATTATATATAAAATACTATATTTACTAAGGTAATACAGCTTCTTAAAAAATTATACCTCAGCTTTAAAATATTGGAAAACTTTATTTTGGATGTTGGAAGAAGAAATACTTTTTAGAAAACTACTACCATTGTATCTTTGCCATTAGCTTATTCTCTACCGTGAAGATCATTATTTTGAGACTTGGAAAGTCAGCAAAAAGGCCTGCAGTATCTCCCTCCGTACTGAATCAATTTTTTAAGACAAATTTTCCTCAGAAATATGATGAAACTCAGAGAAGTCATTCAAAATGAGTTACTCAAGCAAAAATTCTTTTTAATTATTCTGACACTGGAAAAAGAGCTCACAGAGAAATTCTGTTTGCAGTAGATTCCTTATAGCATTTGATAGTTATGTGTCATTACCAGAGTAACTAACAGGTCCCAATTTCACTGGATGGGGTTTTCCCATTAAGGGGCTTTTTTGAAATTAATTAATTACTGAAGACTATTATGAAGACTTTTCAATAAGTCCTATACTGTGGAGATCAACAGATTCTCAAAATAGTTATTAGGGGAAATTGGTTAGAAAATTGCACGAGGTAATTCAACAGGAGAATCAAGAAAAGTTTCCAAGGTATACATAGACTTGAGATGTCTTAAGGAGGGATGGCGGTGTGACTAGTGAGATACAAAAGCACATGAGAAGCACAGGTCAAGGCAAAAGGCGAAATAGCCTGTGGACAAGTTGCCTAGCAGTAGCAGCCAGTGGGATACTAGTTAGGAATAGTAGAACATAAGATTGGAAATGTAGATTGTGACATTGTAGAGGGCACAGTATGGGATGTAATCTCTAATTTCTTAGCAATTGGTAACCATTAAAGGGTTTTTAACAGAAAGGAAAAAAAATCAGTGCTGACCTCGTTGGGTGAATTCTGTCAAACATTTACACAAGAGTTAATACCAATCCTTCATGAATTCTTCCCAAAACGTGAAGGTGAGAGACTACTTCCCAACTCATTCTATAAGGCCACTATTACCCTGCTACCAAAACCAGGCAAAGACATCACAAGAAAAGAAAATTGTAGATCAATGTGATTATGGATGCAAAAACCTTCAACAGAGAGTTAGGTAACCAAATCCAACATCATATAAAAGGATTACCTTCCATGACCAAGTGGGATTTATCCCAGGAATGCAAGATTGGTTGAACATTAAAAAATTAAGTAATGTCACCATATCAATAGAATAAAAAACAATAACCACATGAACATCTAAATAAATGCAAGATAAGCATTTGAAAAAACCAACCCTCACGGTAGACAAAATCCAGCTAACTAGGATGAGTAACTAATTTCCTCAATCTGATAAAAGCCATCTAGAAAAACTCACAGCTAACATCATACTTAATCGTGAAAGTCTGGATGCTTTCCCCCTAAGATCAGGAACAAGATGAGGCTGTCTGCTTTCACCAGTTCTATTCAACATTCTGCTAGCAATTCTAGCCAGGACAATCAGGCAAGGAAAGAAATAAAAGGCTTCATGAGTGGACAAGAAGAAGTAAGACTACCTCTATTTGCAAGTGACATGATCTTGTATACTGAAAATCCTAAGGAATCCACACACACAAAAATCCCATTAGAACTAGTAAACAAGTCCAGCAAAGTTGTAGGACACAGGATCCATATGCAGAATTAATTATGCTTCTATACAGTAAACAATCCAAATTTGAAATGAAGAAAGCAATTCCACTTACGATAGCTTCAGAAAGAATTAAATACTTGGGAATAAATTTAACAAAAGAAGTGTAAAACTTATACTCTGAAAACTACAAAAATTGGTGAAAGAAGTTAGGGATAATCTAAATAAATGGGAAGACACCCCATGTCTATGAGTCAGAAGATTTAATATTGTTAAGATGGCAATAGTCAATGAACTAACCTCAGATTCAATGCAACCCCTATGAGAATCCCACCCGGCTTCTTTGTAGAAATTAACCAGCTAATGCTGAAATTCATTTGGGAACTCAAAGGACCCAGAATAGTCAAAACAATCTTGAAAAAGAAGAACAAAGTTGAAGGACTCACATTTTTCCAATTTCAAAACTACCTACAAAGCTACAAATAATCAAGACTGCGTGGTACTTGCATAAGGAGATAAATATATGAAATAGAATTGAGAATCCAACATAAACCCTCACATTTATGGTCAATTGCTTTTTTTTAATCTCTTAGATATGATCTCAAAAGCACAAGCAATCAAAGAAAATAATAGATAAATGGGACTTCCCCAGAATTAAAAACTTGTTCTTCAAAGGACATCATCACGAAAGTGAATAGACAAACCACAGAGGTGAAGAAAATATTTGTAAATCATATATATAATAAGGAACTTGTATGTAGAATATATAACATCTAGTCAACAGCAAATAAAGAATCCACTTAAAAACTGGGCAAAGGATCTGAATAGATATATCTCCAAAGAAGATATACAGATGACAAATAAGCACACGAAAAGATGCTCAACATCATTAGTCATAAGGGAAATGCAAATCAAAACCAGAAGGATACCTCTTTACATCCACTAGTTTGGCTATAATAGAAAAGACAGACAATAACAAGTGTTGGTGAGAATGTGCAGAAATTAACTGGAACCCCCACATACTGCTGGTGGAAATGTAAAATAGTGCCGCCATTTTGAAAAACAGTGTGGCAGTTCCTCAAAAAGTTAAGCATAAAGTTACCGTAGGACCCAGCAATTCCATTCCTAAGTATATACTCAAGAGAAATGAAAATATATGCCCACACAAAAACTTGTAAATGAATGTGCATACAGCAGTACTCATAATAGTGAAAAAGTAGAAACAATCCAAATGTCCGTCAACTGATCAATAGATAAACAAAACGTGGTCTAGCTACAGGCTACAACATGGATGACCCTTGAGAACAATATGCTAAGGGAAAGAAGTCAGTCACAAAAGACCACATACTATATCATTCCATTTATATAAATTATCTAGAATAGGAAAATCTACAGAGACAGAGAGCAAATTAGTGGTTGCCTAGTGCTGGACGGAGAGAGAGAAGGATTGGGAGGAGATTTTAAGGGATACGAGTTTCTTTGGGGGATGATAAAAATGTTCTAAAATTGAATGTGGTGGTGATTGCACAACCCTATGGACGTACTAAAAACCATTGAATTGTTAAAAAAAAAATCAATGCTGTGTTTGGGGGAGATCACTCTGATGGGAGTGGAGAGAAACAGAAAGCACAGAGACCAATTATGAGGTTATTACTCTTCTAATCTAGACTCTTAGAGAAAAGGCGTGTCACCTCAGGACTTCTCGTCCTTCCTTCTCCATGCCTATTCCCCTCACACATAATTAGAACGCACTTAATTGTCAGATCTGTACTTGACAAATTGATAAATATGCTACAGGGTGGGACTTGGGAAAAACGAATCATAAAAGGAGCTCCCAACTCTATAATGATCATTTTTGTTATTTAAGTAACCAAGGGAAAAGGCCCAATTCCCAATCATTTACTTAAAGGCCAAGAATTTAAACTTCGATTCTGAGCAAGAGGTACTTAGCTGATGCAGAGCCTCAGACTAAATGGTGAATGAGTTTCTGGTTTGTTTATGGCACATAGCAGTCCTCAATAATATTTTTAAAAATAAATTAAATGAACGAGTTTTTCTAAATTATTTTCTTGAGGTTATATTGGTCTGTAACATTGTATCATTTCAGGTGTACATTATTAGATATCAGTTTCTGTATAGACTGCATCATGCTCACCTCTGATAGTCTAGTTTTTATCTGTCACCATACATGTGGACCCCTTTACCCTTTTCGCCCTCCTTCCCATCCCCTTCCCCTCTGGTAGCCTCTAATCTGTTCTCCTTATCCATGTGTTTGTTTATCTTCCACATAAGAGTGAACTCATGCAGTGTTTGTCTTTCTCTGTCTGACTTATTTCACTTAACATAATACCCTCACGGTCCATCCATGTTGTTGCAAATGGCACAATTGCGTGTCTTTTTTTATGGCTGAGTAGTGGTTCATTGTATATATATATACATATAACATCTTCTTTATCCATTCATCAGTTGACAGGCACTTGGGTGTCTTGGCTATAGTGAATAATGCTGCAATGAACATAGGGGAGCATAAATCTCTTTGTATTGTTGATTTTATGTTCTTTGGATAAATACTCAGCAGTGGGATAGCTGGGTCTTATGGTATTTCTATTTTTAATTTTGTGAGGAATGTCTATACAGTTTTCCATAGTGGATGCACCAGTTTGCATTCCCACCAGCAGTGTATGAGGGTTCCCTTTTCTCCTCATCCTCTCCAAAATTTGTTATTTTTTGTCTTGTAAATTATAGCCATTCTGACAGGTGTAAGGCGATATCTCATTGTAGTTTTGATTTGAATTTTCCTAAAAAATAGTGATGTTGAACGTATTTTTAAATGAATGAATTTTAAGAATAAAAATAGATTTTTCTGTATTATGTAAACATGGTCAAGAAAGACATTGTGAGATGAGAAAATGACACATCACCTTAAACAGGTGATGGAGAAAAAATTAAGAATGAAGAGAAAGGAACAATCATTTAACAAAATAGCAAACTTCCGAGATGTGTCATGACTTCCATCCCTTTCAGGGAAAAAAAATTGGAAAGAAAAAGAAATAAATTGTAAAGTTATATAAAAGAGATTATCTAAAAGAGTTATATAAAAGAATAATGCACCTTAAGAATACAAAAAAGACAAAAGTCAATTAATGTAATCCATCACAGCAACAGATCAAAGAAGACAAATCGTATAATCGTATAGACAGATGCAGAAAAAGCATTTGACCAAATCAAATACCCATACATGACATGAGCTCTGAGAAAACTAGGAATAGAAGGGAATTTTGTCAACTTGAGAAAGAGTAAAAAAGGAAATTAGACAAAGCGGAAACCAAAGCCTTTTAAGGATGCAGAGAGAAAAAATCAAAAATTAGCTCAACTAAAAGTGCAATAGAGAAAAAAGAGATTAAGGAAAAGAATAAGGAAGTAAAAGAAAACAAAGGAAAATAAGGAAGTAAAACAAAAATAAGGAAATGTCTTCAGTATCCAAAATTGAAAAAAATAGTCATACAGTCACCAGGAACACCATCCTGGGACTGTCATGTTCTCCCCAACCAGTTCTAGCCAGACAGAGCTGGTTTTTCCTATCCAGAGACCTCCTGTTCTTTGTCATAGGGAACAATTAGGAAGTTGAGAAGAAATAAGCTCCAAATTCAGGGATTACTCAGTACCATCTCACAAGAATGATGATTAAAATATCGTGATTAAAAATCAAGAACCTTTAGCCCCTTTGAGTGCCGATTACAAAGTGATTAGTAGGGCTTACTGTGAGATTAACGGTGTTTGCAAGGAAAATGATTTGATTCATTCCAGGCGTTAGGGACAGAGGTGGCAGATGGTTTGGTTATAACAAGAGAAACTGCAAAATATATAGAGTGAAAGACAGTTGGATTTTTATTCAATTTCGTTTGAAAAAGAAAAAATAGTTCTTGAAGGATGAGGACATGTTGTTTAAAGTCGTATAGGCTTAAGTTATAGCTTTTCAATTTATGAAGAGTGCCAAAACGCTGTGTTTAGTTTCTCCCTGGGAGGAATGAAGAGATCCAGATAATGAAAACGTTAAGGCTACGGTGCCTATTTTGTCCTTTATATATTAATTAAAAGCCCTTTGATGAGGAATTTATGAAGTGAACTAACTTGTTTGGTTTACCACTTAGACAGGTGTGGAAGGAAATAGAGTAGTTAAATCTTTAAACTAGGACTTGCATATGCAGATGACATGTTAATGATTTTATCAACTGATGAGTCTGTAAAAACCGTCTCTTGAATTTTTGAAGCATATGTTTAAAGCAGCTGGTTCTGAAATAAGTTTAAGAGCAGCCATTTGCTTGATAGAACAGACAACTAGGAACAGGTGATCATCTTGGCAGAAGGGGTTGTTCAAAAATGAACCAATTGGGAGTTTAGGAAGGTTTTTGAAGAGTCAAAACAGTGAAAAGTCAAACAGAAAATAGATGTAGCAGATAAGTTAGTGTCTCTTTAGCAGATTTGGAAGTTATTTTATTGTACTGAATGTGTTGTTAATCAAGAAAATTTCTCATTGCCTTGAGCCATATGGAAGTGATTTGCCATGTTTTTCTGGCCGGCCATTTGCAAAGTTATGTTTGAGGAAGCTGGCAAAGTGCCTTTTAAAAAAACACTGTCTTTACAAAGGTACCTTAATGAGCTGATTGAAGACAAGATTCTTCGCATGACAACCATGAGGGAAGTAACGGTCTCAACTTGTAAGAAGAGTCTATATAAGAAAGAATTTGACAAAAAAATTCTTTCTCGAGTAAGCCTGTTATTCTGAGACATATTTAGGAAGCATGTACACTAAATACACTCACTACTTAGAATTATCTACAGAAAAGCCTTTCCAGTCAGTATAGTTTATCAGAATTATTTCATAATCCTTTGAAAACCTTTGGTATGAAGAAGAGGCTTACTGATAGAGAACTATTAAAAGGCCATCAAACCCTCTCTTGAGGCAAAATGATGTAGGGGAAGGAGCCAGGAGGTGAGAGTCAAGAGATCTGGTTTCCAGGACCAAAGTCACCACTAGTTGTCACCCTTTCCCTGTCTTGTTTGCTTCACCTGAAAAAAAACAAAATAATAATAGCTAACATTTATAAAATGCTTACCAGCCATCAGGCAGAGTTAAAATAGTTTATATGCCTTGTTTCATCTCCCACCAACAATTTGTAGTAAACGCTATTATCATCCTCATCTTACAGATGAGGAAATGGAATAGAGATAATGGCAGACCTTCCATGAGAATGTAGTATTAAAATGTAAGAGGTTTTTTTTGTCTTAATAATAAAATATAACCTCAACTGCAGAGTAGTTTGGGTGTCGTCCAGACTAAGAATGAAGGAGATAGATTAAAAGTTTCCTCTATACCCATTCGTGATCAAAAAGCTTAGCCAACCAGGAATAGAAAGATTTCTTCTTAATTTGACAAAAAGAATCTGTAAAAAACATACAATAAATATCATACTTAATGACAAAATATTAAAAATACCCCTTGAAATCAAGAATGAGATACAGGTGTTTTTATCAACATTGAACTGCCATTTTTAGCCAAAGCAATAAGGCAAGAAAAAGAAAGAAAAATTATAAAAATGGCAAAGGAAGAAATAAAACTGCCATTATTCACTAATGACATGATTGTGTAGGTAGAAAATATGAAGGAATCTGCAGCAAATGTAGCAAGGTCACTGCATACAAGGTCAATACAAAAAAATCATATAATAACAATTAGAAAATGAAAATTTAAGAATAATATCACAGCATTTAGCAATCATAATGCTTTGGAAATAAATATAATGAAACATGATAAAAATCTACATAGAAAACTACAAAAAAATATTGAACGAAAAATGAAGAAAATATAAATACGCAGGGAAATATGCCGCAATTGCGGACTAGAAGATTCAATATCGCAAAAATGTCAGTTCTTCCCAAATTGGTCTAGAGAATTTAATGTAAATCCAACAGACATCTCAGCAGTTCTTTTGTTTTTTTAAGATTTTATTTTTCCTTTTTCCCCAAAGGCCCCTGGTACATAGCTGTATATTTCTAGTTGTGGGTCCCTCTAGTTGTGCTATGTGGGACACTGCCTCAGTATGGCCCAATGAGTGGTGCCATGTCCATGCCCAGGATTCGAACCGATGAAACTCTGGGCCACCAAAGCAGAGCACGTGAACTTTACCACTTGGCCACAGGGCTGGCCCCTCAGCAATTCTTTTTAAAAAATAGAAATTGATTACTTGATTCTAAAATTTACTTGGAAATTCAAAGGACCAAGAATAGCCAAGAGAATTGTGAAGAACAAAGTAGAAGGATTTATAAAACTACAATAATTGATTAGTCTGTCATTGGTACAAAAAGAGACAGATCAATGGAACAGAATAGAGAGTTTAGAAACAGAATCACTGTGGTACTATGGGGAAAGTCATGGTCTTTTCAAATGATGCTGGGTTAATTGATATCCTTATGAAAAAAAAAGTGAAACTTGTATCTTCTCTCTCCCTATACACAAAATTAATACCAGATGAATATTAATTCTAAATATGAAACAATAAAAATCCTAGAAAGAAGTCATATGAGAATATTTTCATGAATTTGAAGTAGGTAACAATTTCCTACACTAGACATAAAAAGCACTAACCATAAAAATAAAGATCTATAAGTTGGACTACATTAAAATAAGAATTTGTATTCATCAAAAGACATTAAAAGAGTGAAAAGGAAGATTACCAAGTGGAGAAAGATATTTTTAATACCAACATCCAACCATGGAATCATATTTCTATATACAAAGCATTCCTACAAATCAATAGAGAAAAGCAGACAACTTAACAAAAAATAGGCAAAAGACTTAAATAAGCATTTCACAAAAATGATACCCAAGCAGTCAATAAACATATGACAAGGTGCTCAATTTTATTAATCACCAGGAAAATACAAATTAAAACCAAAATGCAGGGGGCTGGCCCCATGGCCGAGTGGTTAAGTTCGCGCGCTCTGCTGCAGGCAGCCCAGTGTTTTGTTGGTTCGAATCCTGGGCACGGACATGGCACTGCTCATCAAACCATGCTGAGGCAGCCTCCCACATGCCACAACTAGAAGGACCCACAACAAAGAAGATACAACTCTGTACCGGGGAGCTTTGGGAAGAAAAAGGAAAAAAATAAAATCTTTGAAAAAAAAACAAACCAAAATGCAAATTAAAACCTCTGCATACCCACCAGAATAGTTAAAATTAGTAAGACTGACAATACCAAGTGTTGACAAGTCTCTGAAACAGCTTAAACTTTCATACACCCTGGTGGAAGTGAAAATGTGTATAACAACTTTGAAAAACTGTTTGACGATATATACAAAAGTTGAAATTACCCAAACCTTCCATTTTTCAATGTATAACCAAGGAAAACTTACACATATGTGCACCAAAAGTCACACACACAAATGTGCATGGCAGGACTATTCATAATAGCTCAAAACAACTCTAATGTCCATCAATGTTTGATGGATAGATATACTTTGAATAAATACATTATGGTATTTTTGTACAATTTCATTTATTCACATACAGCAATGAGAACGGATAACCTACTGCTGCGTGAAGCAGTATGAATGATCCTCACAAACGTTCATGTTGAATGAAAGTCAGATTTGAAATAATATATACTTTTGATCACATTTTTACAAAGATCCAAAACAGGCAAAACTGTGGTGAAAGAAGTCAGAACAGCAGTTAGCTTTGGAGTGAGGAGGACTAAATGGCAGAACAAGGGGGCTTTCTCTGGTGTTGGTGACAATCTGTTTCTTGATCTGAGTGGTTGTTATATGCATGTGGTCACTTTACAACAATTATTTGGCCAAACAGTCATGATTTGTTCACCTTTCTGTACATATAATATTTCAATAAAACATTTACTTAGAGAAAAGTTCCCTTCCAGCTTCACAGGTCTGTGAAACTTTATGGGCAGGAACAAACAGAAGAAGGTAAATGTAACCAATGGTTCTTCAAGCAATTCTTGCAAAGCCTGCTGAAATGATAACTGTGTCCGGTCACTACAAGCCCTGGAAGGTAAAAAGGATGCTTGGGGTTTGAACTTTTTTTCTTTTTAATTTTTTTTAAATTTTTATTTATTTATTTATTTCTTCTTGAGAAAGATTAGCCCTGAGCTAACATCTGCTGCCAATCCTCCTCTTTTTTGCTGCAGAAGAGTGGCCCTGAGCTAACATGCATGCCCATCTTCCTCTACTTTATATGTGGGACACCTACCACAGCATGGCTTGCCAAATGGTGCCATGTCCGTACCCAGGATCTGAACCAGTGAACCCCGGGCTGCCGAAGCAGAACAAGCGCACTTAACCGCTGCACCACCAGGCCAGCCCCTCTTTTTAATCAACAACATAAGATCAGAACTTTATTTTACCACTTTGACAAAGAATAGTGTTTATTGTTGACATTACTAAGAAAGTGTATCCACTGCTATGCTTTCTACTTCTAAATATTATGAGCAATTCTCCCTCTTTAAATCTATTCCCAGTTAGTAGTGCCTATTTTCAAATTTCTAATGCTCCTGAGCCCCATGTATTCATTGAACATTGCATGTGTTGCTGTTGATTTTCTTTCCCCTCAACCAACAATTCTCACTGCTAAGTAGCAACGTTCAACCGCAAAGGAACCGGTGTAAATTCTCAGGACACTAGGCTACCACGGTTGTCTTCTTTCTCTTTTGTCACTTTTGAAAAGTAGAAAAGTTTAGGGCAGCATTCCAAAAACATTTGAAAGACACTGTCATTGAAACTTAACTCAAATGGTGGAAAGGAAACATTGATTAATAATCTGCTAAATCAGAGTCCTTAAGAGGAAATTCAAAAACTTTATTCCTTTCAATAATCAAGGCACAAACCGAAGAGTAGTAATAAGTTGCTGGTTTACCTGGATCTCTGGTTTTACATTCTCCATGATAGAGCTTCCTGGATCCTTGGAAAGCTAATTCTAGAACAAACCCATTGCTGTACTTCAGAGAGCACAAACAAGAATCGGGCAGCACGTTTCTACCCTTTAAAAAATTTCCATATCCCAGGTTTCTGAGAGCCATGGGGTCAACTGACTTTGGACAACTTCAGATCTGGTAAATAAACAACCAGATCCTTCTTATAAGCACAGATGGCTAGAAGCAAAATTCTTTTAGCCATGGGTTGGAACTCTCCAGGGAAAAATCAAAGTTTTTTGCGTTTCAAAAATTGCCAGTGACCTGAGGTGAGAAAGTAGAGAGCCCGTTTTCCTCGATACTGGGGCCTGTGATACAACTTTGCACCTTCCTACCCTTCCAGCCCATCCTTGTCAAGAGGCTTACGTTAACAGGAGGAGACCAAGTTGAAGTTCAAATTCTTTGAAGTGGACGCTCAGCTTATCAGGCACTAATCTGTGATGTCAACATTTCTAAGATGTAAAAACCAAAACTACCATGTTTGAGGCCAGATAGAATTTGGCCAAGTCTCATTTTCCTCCTTGTGTCATCCAGCTGATATAAAGAATATCATTGTCCGTTTAGCACTCATTGATGTGGCACAAACCAAAAAGAAAGGCTATGTGCAACCGCACTCTGGCTCAGCATCTTGAAGACCAGAGTGGCATTATGAATATGTGTTTTTCAAATTGGGCTCATCCAACATCCTAAAGTCAGTGTAATCAAAAAAAATAAGCATTTCGTTGCCTTCTCAGAGACCGTAATTCGTATAAAAAGTTAATGTATTGATGTATATTAAATGTGGTGTAAACATTCTAAGAAAGTCAGGTTATATTCCAAACATGAAGTCAAAGCACTCCGCAGAGGAGAAGGGAGCCATCAAGATGAGCCATGAAAACAAGGGACGGAAATCTTTCTCCGGTCTGCGTCTGCTCTGGGGTAAAAGTAAACCGCTCCTATCTAAGGGATTTTTTGCACATCCCGTATGCTATTCCCACACCCCGTTTTGAAATAAAACATGGCCTATGAGCTCTCTGTGTTCCAACTACTATATTTATTG
The DNA here is from genome assembly GCF_037783145.1 of Equus przewalskii. Classification (NCBI taxonomy): domain Eukaryota; kingdom Metazoa; phylum Chordata; class Mammalia; order Perissodactyla; family Equidae; genus Equus; species Equus przewalskii. The sequence continues at coordinate 15,369,423 of NC_091838.1, forward strand.
ACTTTAAGATGTATATTTTTCCCATTTTTACATCTCTGAAATTGGAATATATCTTACAATTGGTGGCATCTTACAATTATAATTGCCAGCAATTTTAATTTCCTAGTGATACATAAAATAATAATGCAACTTACAATTAATCTTGCCTTAGGATCAATCAAGTATGGTATATATAAATGAAACTATTTCCTAGAATGCCAGATAATTCTTCCAGGAGCAGTTACTTAAACATTTCTCTTGACAAAAATGTTATAGATTAAAAGAGATTTAAAGATACGCTAGCCAAATTCAACGTGAGCATCTTGTTTGGATCCTGATTTGAACAAACCAACCATAAAAGGACTTTTTTTGGACCAACCAGAAAATTTTGAACACTAACTGGATATTAGGTGTTATTAAGAAATTACTATTAACTTTTAAAAACTGTAATAATGGTATTGTGACTTAAGAAAAAAGCTCCTTATCTTTTAGAGAAATATTACGGATGAAATGATATAATGTCTGGGATTTACTTTGAAATAATCCAAGGAAGAGGTGGGGGAGTAGAGGATAGAGATAAAAGAAGATTGGCCATATGTCGATATTTGCTGAAGTGGGGCGATGGGTTCATTATTCTCTTGTCTCTACTCCATATATGTTTGAAACTTTCCACAATAAAAAATTTAAAAATAATGTCCTAAGTTCTGAGTGACTAGTTTTTGTTTTAATACATTAATCTTTCCATAAAGCCACTCCACATACCCATTAAATTATTTTAAAATAGATTTCAATCTAAGTGATCTTCCAAATCTATATGTAAGTAAATTTCTTCATCAAAATGCATTTGCAATTTACATAACATTTATTTATTGAATGCTCTTGTATTCCACAAATATTTGGAAGTACTTAAAATTTTAAAGTCTAACATATACAACTTTCTCTCCAAAAAGTATACATTTCTAGAAAAAAAAAAAAACGCTGATGAAGCAGAGGCAGTGCTGCATTGCGGGAGAGATGGGCAGGTAAAGTGAGGGCCGCTGGGGGTTCAAGTTCTAACTCCAGCACCAACAAGCCATGAGACCTGGAGCAAACCAGGCACGTCCTCTGGGTTTCGGTTTCGTCTTTATCAAATTAGGCTAATATTAGCTGCTCTCTCTGCTGCACAGAGTGATGGGAGATTCAGAAGAATAGTAAATATAACAACCCCTTAAGTGGTTAAACATTTTTTTAAAAAGGGTACTCTTGGGGCCGGGCCTGTGGCCGAGTGGTTAAGTTCCTCCATTCCAGTGGCCTATGGTTTCGCTGGTTCAAATCCTGGGCCTGGGCCCAGCATGGCTTGTCAGGCCATGCTGAGGCGGCGTCCCACATAGCAGAACTAGAAGGACCTGCAACTAGAATATGCAACTATGTACTAGGGGGCTTTGAGGAGAAGAAGGAAAAAAAAAAAAAAAGAGGAAAGTTGGCAACAGATGTCAGCTCAGGGCCAATCTTTTTTTTCAAGAAAAGGGCACTCTTGGTACCATCAGATTAGAATTTGAGGCAGTGTCAACACAGTGGTTGGGAGAGAAAAATCAGCTACCTAACTGATTGTTTTGCTATGTGACACCAAACAACCCATTTGGCCGAGTCTCTCACTGACTTATCCAAACAGAGGAGATGTTTTAGTCCCGTTGTCGCAGCCGTTGAAGTTCTGCCCTTTGCCACACGTGAAGCAAGTCCTGGCCTGGGCACCAGGCGTCGTGTTGTACTGCTCTGCAAGGCTCCAGCTGACTCTGTGCTAAGAAGGACAGCAACAGTTGGGCAGACAGATTCAACACAAAGCTGATCGGGATTCAGAGGACCCTGTTAGAGACCTTAAAAGACAAGCAACGTGAACTTGTGCAAACAGAAGCAAGAGAAGCCAACTTTGCCTGGGTCCTGTTACATATGTGTTGGTATAGTTCCAGACAGTTTTAAAAGTTGGCGACTTTCTGAAATATATGTCCTCGAAGCCTCTTTCCTTTGTTCTGTGTTCCTTTCATCTCTATTGGTAATGCATTTAGTCCATTCTTGGCAGGAAGGGTTCCCTGGTGTGTGTTGAGTGGAACGTCCAAGGAACTGAAAATCTTTTTCAGAGTTTCGGCTCTACACAGAAAGAGAAAGTGAGACAATTGGAACTGGAAGACATGGGGAAACTGAGCCCAATAATGTTTTTAATCCCTTCAAGATGACAATAATGGCTTTAATTTATTAAAATGCTTACATCATTTCTTTGTGAAACTTTCACTGCTTCAGAAACAAATCTAGTCACTCTTTTCAGTCTCCCATAGAATTAAAGTAATATTCCACTGAAAATGAGACGTGTTTCCCCGATTTTCTCCTTCAGCCTCAACAATTTGCTTCTACCACTTGCTTATGCAACCAATGCCTGCCACTATTAAGCAGTGTTATCTTGCACCAGTTACTTAACCTCTCTGAACAAATACCTTGCTATTTTGTAAAATGAGTGGGTTTTGTCAGCTGTTTCTCCTAGCTCCATAATTTTTTGAACTTCTGATTCTTTAATCCTTACTAGAATGCTTAGAAAAAAGATGTTTTGACAGTATTTTCTTGCCAACTGAGGTTTAACCAACAATTTTTCTTATAATTCTTTTTCATTCAAAATGTGTCTAATGGGCATTATATTCCTTTTAGCAAATCCAAATGCCAAGTCATAAATATAACACTAGCAAATTAAATCTGACAGAATATTAAAACAATCATATATCAGATCTAAAGTTTATTCCAAGAATGCAAGGATGGTTTGATATCAGTAAGCATATTAATATCACTCAGCATCAATAAGATGAAAAAGAAAGAATATATAAATATATTCATTGATGATAAAAAGATAGTCAATGAAACTCACTTACTTTTTTCTTATTTCTAAACTGGCACTATAAGAAACCTTCATTAATATGGTAAAAAAAAAATTGTCTTAAATCAATAGCCACCTCATACTTAATAATGGAATTCACAAAAACCTTCCAGGTAGCCCATGATCCTAGAAACTCCTAAAACTGCTGACAAAATTTTGTGGGTGTGTGCATTTTTCTAGAGTAAGATTTTAATTGAATTCTGAAAGGGATAGAACATACCAAAAATGCTCCACAGGCACTGCGATTAATATCAGGAACAAGAAAAGGATTCCTGATGTTACCACTATTATTTATAATATTCTGGAATTCCTGGCTAGTACCATAAGACAAGAAACAGAACCAAGAGGCATAACTATTAGGAGGGAAAGATGAGATTATCATTATTTGAGGATAATATGATTGTACTAAGTTCTTTTGATTGCAAGACAGAAGCATGCTCAAGCTGTATTAGTTATAGCAATTAGTTATGAAAAGACACAGGAAGTCAGGAGGAGAAGAGTCAGCCACACTGAGTGGGATGTTGCTCAGGACGAAGGAATATGTCAAATGATCTGATGGTGTGTGTCCCTTGTTCTTTACTCCTGTGCTCTCCCAAGATGATTGATCTCCTGTTTCTGCTGCAATTAACTCATCGACAGAATCCATATGTCTCTTCTTTGTAAACAAACTTGGTCTTTCCAAGTTCCTGCTCATCAGGCCAAACAGAAATGTCCGTAAATTCAGATCCAGGCCAATCTTCCTTTTAGTATAAGGGGAATGTGAAGGAGAAATCCTCACCCTCGCTGTTGTTCAGGGATATCCACACGATTGTCCAGGATCCATAAAGCTGAAATCAACTTCTGGAATGTGCTGTAAGAGTGAACACAGCCAGCTATTAACCAGATCCATGTGTATTCACTGTCCATACTTCATTGGCAAAAACTAAACTAGCCATTGAGTCTGGTCCAGGGAGGGATAGCAGTTCAATTTGCTGAAGTCAAGCTTTACATTCAAGCAGCTTGCTCATGAAACTTACACGGCCTTGAGGCTTGTACAAGCCTGGTCCCATACAAATAGGATAATCATGATGATGATAATAATAGCTATAATTAGGAATGGGAAATAGCATAGTGGTTAACAGCATAACCCCCAGAACCAGACTGTCGTTACTCACCAGCTGTTTAATATAGACAAAGGTACGTAACCTCTCTGTGTCTCAGTTTTCTTATTTATAAAATGAGGATGATGGGGTTGTTTTGAGGATTAAATGAGCTATTACTTACAAAGCACTTAGATTACCTGGTTAATGCCATACAAATGTTTGTTAAGTAAACACTTAATGTCCCTGAGCACTTACCACGTGTCTGACACCATGCTAAGTGTGCCTTACATGTATTTTTTTTCATTTAAATTCCATAACAACCCTATGATCACGATGCTGATAATATAACAAGATGTTTAAAAGGGACTTTCTGCCTGAGTTTCGGCTGAGAACAAAACAATCTTAGCAAGAATTCCCACATTCCAGAGTTAGATGCTGACCAACTTTTGCAGGACTTTCAAACGAGGTGGTTAAGAACCAGTTTGATCCTTAGGTTAAAGAAGTAAGGAGAGAAGGCATCTTTGGAAAAGGGCATTGTAAATGGGAAGAGGACAGGAATATTTCCCTGGCCTCAAACCCATTGCAAAGGGCATTAAGGAGAGCTTTCCCTGTGTCTCTGGAGTTTGGGGTCACAAGCATCTGGTATCTGAGGCATAGCATCCAATTCTGAAAAATCTAAAGGACTGGGACTTTCAACCTGTGGGTAGAGCAAAGAGAGCTGCCTTCACTGGGAGCAGGTTGACCTGCCAGAGATGGCAGGACAGAAGTATGTGAGTTCCATGGACAGGATGGCCACGTGGGAGGGGCATGCCTGGGAGTCACTTTAAAGGGGCCTGACACCAGGGACACAGGCCTTTAAGCAGCAACTGGGGGGTGGCAGGCCAGCAGGACTTGTAAGTGACCATCCCCAAGAAAGACCTTGCCCATGCCCATGTTAGAAGTGCTGCTAGTATGTTCCTAAATGGAGTCTCCAAGGGACCAATAGGAACATCCCATGAGAGAAAGAGTCAGTGTTGAACATCTGTCATTTCCAGAGAACTCCAACACCAGTGTCAGTCAAGGAAAGTCACAGAGGGGTCAGCTACTCTGGCCATGGGGTTGGGGTCGGGAGTGGGAAGAGGGGGCATGGAGGTGGGCAAGCACAAGTTGGAAAGAGAAAGGAAACCAACCAGAGATCACTTCTTTTCCCTTCACAGGCTCATGTAATGAACCAGGGGTGACATCAGAGAAAGGGGAAATGAAGTCCAAGTTTAAATTTTCACATATAACTGGACATTTCAATTACCGAAATGTGACTGTTCTCTGACTACACATGATAGAGAACTTTACAGTACACGGGAGTGACTGGAGGTGTCCTAGGACCTTTCTTAGGTTTCACCCAAGGGACGGGGAAAGGCTAGCCCTACAGGGTGGGTTTGAATGCACAGTAGGGGGAACAAAATAAAATTGTTTTCTGCTTGCACTCTACGGAATCCTGCTCTTTAAATAAAATGGTTGAAATCATGATCATAGCAATAACAAGCCCTAACATTTACTGAGGACTTACTATGTGCCAGTTCATGTTTAAAGTGCATAGTATGTCCTTGCTCATTTAATCCTCATGACAACCCGAGGAGATAAGTCTATGGATTTTGTAAAACCCATTTACAGAGAATGAAACTGAGACTTAGAGAAATTAAGTACCTGTCCGTGATGACACAGCTAGTCAGTGGTAGACCTGGAATCCATTCGATGTTATCACACTCAAATATGGACGCTGAAAAATCACCTCCTCACCACAAGCAACTTGTGAGCCCAGTAGCAAGTCAGGAGCTCTCTTGATGGACAAGGGAACGGTTGCAGGGAGCAGAGACTTGCTCCAAAATCTCCGGGATCATCCAGAGAGATTTCCCACGGGCTCCACACAGTGCCCTGATCTACAAGGTCCTGTCTAAACTCATGGGACCAGAGGGAGGCATTCTTGGGTAGGTCTCTGGGGAAGACTAGAAGGAAGATTGATGGCATACATTTGTGATTTTACAGCAGACTTCCTTAAAGGTAACCAGCCTTTTCTTTCGTTAAGGCTTGGACTTTTTTAATGAACTCAAGCCAACGACTTGCCTGAGGGCCCGGTACTCCTTGCTCTGTTGAGTTTGAATTGGGTACAAGATCCTGTTTGTCAGGTCTAGATTTTTTCTTCTGATACAATCAAGCAATCCTTTGCGTTACGTGACAATTTTGTTCCTGTGGTCCCCATAATTGATAAGCTTGGGGTATGGGGCCTCTTCCATGAGTGCTTGCTCCCAATGTGTCCCAGCTGCAGCTTCCTGGATGACACACCCCTCTTGGCTTCCCTCTCCTTATAGTCACTACCTGGACCCTCTTGTCCCAGCTCACCTCATCCCCATGGTAGTCAGTAAACTGACTTTTGTTTCAAGTTCTTGGGGTGAGACATGAGATTATAAAGGAAGATAATGTGGGTGTCAAAAGTTAAGGTAATGTTCAGAGTTTGAAAGATAACAAAAACCAGTTGAGTATTCAATGGCTCAAGTTTGGGGATTCTCAAAATAGTATGAACGTCAAAATTTTCTCACTACAAAAATGATTGTATCTTAATACCCTGTAACTTTATTACTATACCTGAAGGGTTAGTAATAAAAAATCATAAATAGAAGAAGATATTGATAAATATATAAAAATAAAATATTAATAAATACAAAGTATATATTAAAGTATACTATGAACAGTTTTTGGTTTCATTTGGAGGGAAAATAAATGGTGTTGTAATATTGAATAACCATATAAAAAAATAAAGCTTGGATTCCTACCTCACTCCATTTTCAAAAATAAAATCCAGATAGCTCAAAGATTTAAGGATGAAAAGTAAAATCATAGCAGTACTAGAAAAAAACATGGAAGAATTTTTTTTCCTTTATAACATCAAAGTAAGAGAGGGCTTTTCTAAGCATAAGGTAAAAGCCATAGAGAAAAAATGAATACATTCGACCACATGAATTAAAAATTTCTGCTTGAAAAGTTAACCATGAACAAAGTTGAAAAGCAAGAACAAACTCAGAAAAAAATATTTGCGGAAAATATGATAGAAAAAAAAGGTTAATTTCCAAGAGTCCTTAGAAAGGAGAGAGACAGACAGAGACAGAAATAACTGAAGGAGGATGAAGCAAGGAAGGAGGATGAAGAAGCATTTATCAAGACGTGAAAAAGTTGTCCACAAAGAAAGACACATGTTTGTTTAAACACAGGAAAATATACTCATCTTCACTTGTAATTAAAGAAATGCAAATTTTAAAAAGAATGAGTTATTTTTGACTCATCAGAAAGTTTTATATCATGCTAGCAGAGATGTGGAGAAAGAATTACTCTCATAGAGTGTGAGACAATAAATTGGTACAGCCTCTCTGGGAAGTAATTTGTAAATGTTAGAAAAAGTTTAAATGCAAACATCCTTTGACCCTGCAACTCTTTTTCTAGGAATTTATGTTGAGAGTCACAAAGAGTATATGAATAAGGATATTCACTACAGTATTTTCAATGACAAAATACTAGAAACAACTTACGTGTCTCTCAATAAGGAGCTGGTTAAATAAATCATGGTACATTCATGCCACAGAATACCATGCAACTGTGTGAAAGACTGAGTTGCAGCATTACGAACTGACGTAGAATTGCCTCCACAATATAGTTTTAAGTAAAAAAATACAATCTGTAGGAAAATGTGTAAAGTATGCTCAAATTTGGGCTTATACAAAAGAGAGGGCCGCTCCTACATATGCATGCTTGTACGTGCATAAATGGTTTCTTTTTTTTTTTTGAGGAAGATTAGCCCTGAGCTAACTGCTGCCAATCCTCCTCTTTTTGCTGAGGAAGACTGGCCCTGAGCTAACGTCCATGCCCATCTTCCTCTACTTTATACGTGGGGCGCCTACCACAGCATGGCTTGCCGAGCGGTGCCATGTCCGCACCCGGGATCCGAACTGGAGAACCCTGGGCCACGGAATTGGAACGTGTGAACTTAACCGCTGTGCCACCAGGCCGGCCCCCATATATAGTTTTTAAGGAAAACTATCAATATCATTTTGGAAGTAAAAATGATTTAAACCATCTAAAGAGGACAAACACTTTGATCCTTGATGTATCGGCAGCAGAATCAACCTGATCATCAATAAATTGTTGTTAAGGATGTCCTTGACACATTATCCCATGCCCAGCTCTTATCCTGAAGGTTTCGTTTAAAAAAATAATAAATTTCAAATATAAACATGCTTCCTCTGATATCCTTTTTTCTTTTAAAAAAATGATACAGATAACTATTTTTTGTTTTTGTTGTAAAGTAGGTTCCAGTTAATCACAGTTTACTACGGAAGGTTGCATGAGCGGTTAGAAGTATTGTGAGAAGCGGGATGGAATCGTCCCAGCAGGTAAACAAAAAATCTCCCAGCAGCCTCTGGGTCAGCCTTGCCTTTTGCAGTTTTCCATCAGTGCAGAGGCAGCTGATAAAAGACAGGGGCACCACTCCAGGACCTTGTCGCAATAGGCCAGGGAGAAGCATCAGGGACCTAGAGTCTGCAACATTGAGTCTGGAAATCATGGTGGCCTCAAAGACTTAAAAACCCTATTCCACACTTTCTGCAAAGAAGGCTTAAGTTAATAAAGGCATTTAGAAAGCAGGATGGGCCCTCACTTCCCTGAGTAAGTGGTGCCCACGTCAATTTGAGCCATTTCCTGGACTGGGTCTCAGACCCTGTTATAACTAGCAAGTGGAAACGAGAATAAACCAGTCTCCAGCCATGTTAATTTGATAGTTTCTGTGACAATACATTTAGCAGCAATAGAAATAAGGGGAAAATCTGTAAGTTGGTTCTCTATCAACTTTATTTTCCATTTGCAGCTTAATAGCTTGTGAAACTTTATAAATACTTAATGAAATTATCTTGGTCTAAGGCAGTGGTTCTTAATTGGGGGTGACTTTGACCCCAGGGGACATTTGGAAATGGCTAGACACATTTTTGACTGTCACAACCAGGGAGTTGTTTCTGGCAGCTAGTGGATAGAGACAAAGGATGCTGCTAAACATCCTACAATACACAGCGCAACTCCCACAACAAAAAGCTCCCCAGCCTGAAACGTCCATAGGCACCAAGGATGGGAGCCCTCAGTCTCTTTCATTTCTAGTATACAGTAAACAAAGGGTGTCTGCTTTAACTCAAGCTTATGAGAAAATCCAGGCTCCCTTTGACTTAAAATCATCAATTTATTGTTTATGAACTTAATGCAGTTCTAAAAACTATCGATTAGCTCCTAAAGTACATCTTCTTAATATTTCCTCTCTCTCCCACTTTCAAGCTGAGTTACACATTCTTCTGAGATGCTCTCAGAATACTCTATCACTCTGCTACATTCTTTGTAATAGTGAATACTTAGTAATCCTTCCTTGTGTGTCAGGGTTATGCTAAGTGCTTCGTATACACTGCTCCTTTTAGCTTCACGACCACCCTCTGGTGTTATTTTCCTCCCTGGCTGACTCTGGAGTTCACCGGTGGCTTATAGAACAGTGCCTTCCTGATCACACCAGCCTGTGGTCTCTGATTTTCACATCGGCCTCCTCTCTTCCACCTGGGTTTTATTCATTTCTATATCTTCAGAGCGTCTCAGACAGACTCACACATAGTGAGATAAATGTTTGATGGATGAATGAATGGACGAATGGTTATAGAGGTACATGCTGTCAAATTTGGAATCTCGTCACATTCATAATACTCACATATAGATTCTCTGCCATGCAAAGCAGACAATCTATTTCAGTTTTTCCACACGCCAAAAAAAGGATTGAGAAATATTGTAGCATCTAGGGGCTTCTATAAAAGTATTCAACTGAAAACGTAGGTTTTCATCTTGACTCTGTTTCAGTGTCTTAATTCAATTCCCAGTGACCTAAGAAAAGCCACATTATTCAAGAAGTTTTCTACTGGAAACATTTCCTAGGAACAGTTTATTTGGTTGATCTTTCAAATACTTTGTCACGTGTAATAATATCTGAAGTAAGTGTTAGAATGGTTTCACAGTTTCTGCATCGGGTGATCCGTTGACTGGTATAACCTGTAGCTTTTTCCCAGGGCATGTGCAACCCTATTATGCCTGTACACAGAAAGCTGCATAATCACCACTTGGCTTGGACTTTAGAATGGACTTTGGCCTTTCCCTTCGTCCCATGACCACGGAGTAGCTCTTTGGCACATGGAAAAGAGAACCAAGTATGTAAGGACATAACAGGAGGCTCATCCTTTCTCACTTGGGGAATAGGAAATACAGAGAGTTTTGTTTCTATTTTTTCCAGTTGTTCTTTTTAATCACGAATGCACATTTACTTATTCACACACATTGCAAAAATGCAAATACGTCAGAATGGTTCCGTTAAAAAAAAAATCTCCAGCTCCTCATTCCTCGCTGCCAATTTCTTTCCCCATAGGTAAACATTTTTTTCTCAGTATTTTAATTTGGGGGTGGGTAATTAACATTGGCGCCAACATCAAAAACTACGAAAGGTGAATTCTCCCTCCCATTTCCCATTACTCCACAGCAGGTAATCATTGTCATTAGTTCGGTTTGTCCTTCCAGAATGAACACAGAGTTTGATAATATTTAGGAAAGAACGCTTTTCCTCAGAGTCCACTCTGTAAGCTAAATATTTGCAACCCAAAATTCAGTAGAAAATATATTAACATTTCTTGGCCTTTTTCCCCCTTTAGATACATTTTCGAACAAGAAAAAAGAAAGGCACACAGGAGAATAAGTCTCATTAAAAGTCTGAACAACTAAATAAATTTGTTTTCTTCAGAGGGTAACTTACTGTTCAGATTTTTTTTTTAATAGATGTGTTGACTTATTAGGGAGGTAGAAGAGGAATTCTGCATGACTCGGAAAACTTTTTCCTAACGTCCACATAGGAAAATGCCTAACATCTTAGGTCTGGCCCCTGTGGTACTGAGCAAAACTCATATATTGGCTTCAGATCCTATATTGCTTATAAATCTGAACCACAAACATCTCTGTATGATGCAACTGTTCCAGGCAAGGCCAATGATTTTCCAGGAAATGTCCTCAGTATTGTACGTGTTCAAGAAGTGTGCTCTCAGTGCTCTGCTAAGAAAAAATCGCACTGTTTCTCCACGTGAGAAACGCACTTTCCAGAGTGGCCATTTTGGTCACCCTACGAAAGGCACTATTCCGGACCTATGAGAGAGGAGTTCCAATGTTAGCTCCTGTCAGAACATGGGTCCGAGGCTTAATGGGACTGGTAACACTTTAGTTTTCAGGCTTGCTTGTCCTTATTATTTCACTTCGCCTCCCTTTTTCCTCCATATTTGCGTAGAAAGGGAAAAAAAAACCTGTCAAGTAAATACAGCACTCAAGGAAACCATATGTAAGTGATATGAACTGTACAGCTTTTTCTCGAAACAATACCTTTTATTTAATCAGGACCTGAAAAAACCTCAGAGTCCTTTAAAGGCCTCAAAACCATTTTCCTCCTATTTTAAATCTCATTATCTTGTGGTTTTATCCTCACAGTGCCCATAAAATGAAAGGAGAGAGAACAGAGTATTATTGCCTGTCTATGCACGAGACAGCTGAAGCCACAGAAATAGCCTAAGTGTTCAGGGACACACACCAAGTCAGAGAGAAAATCTAGGAAGAATTCTGGGCTCCTCCATCATCGTTAGCTCTGCTTCTTTTGCCTTTAACTCAGCAGCTCCCTTGCCTAGAACATCACACCATTAATTTGGTCACCTGGAAACCAATGCACGGAGAGGCTGGGGACTCCCCAAGACCACCTGGACCAAACACAGGAACTAAAAATAGCACGTGCCATTACCGGGACCTGATCCTTTGCTGGCTCCCTTAACCTCATGTTTGGGGTCGCAATATTAGAAGATATTGGAAGTCATGTGTCTCCCAGAGTGATGGCTTCTCTCCTGCTGTGGAGCCTGTGCTCCTGCCATCTAAGCCAGGGCCCTGGGTTTGCTATTGACAAAGGGCAGGAGGGAGGAATGCCGGGCCACCGCTTTGGAAATATGTAAAATGTCAAATGCAGAATTCTCAGGATAATTCAGGGCAAGGTGGTATATGTCTGGAAAATTCAAATAGGTCAGGGGAAAGTGTTTGGAGAGCTTGGAAAACTGTCTCAGTTTCCAGTTTACTTTGCTTCTGTGCAAACCGCCTTAAAAATGTCCACTCTCGCAGAGTCGCTGCATGTCACTACGTGTCCAGGTAAGGAAGTGACACCGAACTAAATCTCCGGGAAATCTACCCCCTCAGACATCTTGAAGCCGAAAACCATTAAAATCAGACAGATTGAAAGAAAATCCTAGTCGTCTAAGGAGCATTTCCATCAGAGAACAGATCCCCTGAGCTGTGAATGTTTCATTTTATCTGCTTTTTACTTTAAGGCACATTCGGGCTCCAGAGGCCTCGACAAATTGCTCACCAGTGCCTTCCCTGGGCCGTGAGAACTGCTTTAACTGAGAAGGGACAAAGAAGGGACAAAGTTGGAAAGACAGTGAGAGAACACGGTTATAAGAGTTGTTAGAACAAAAATGGATGCCTTTTTCTGTACAAATTAGTCAACCATCACATATAACAAAAACTAAATTTTGTTGGCAACAGTAAATTATTTTGTTTAAAGTAACTGTTTTTCTAATCACAGAAAAATCAGAAATTACGGGTGAACACAAAAAGAAAAATCACCCAGAATCACATCACCAGAGATAACCATTGTACAATTTATTGAATTTCTCTCCTATTTTCTTCTAGAGTTTCTTATATATACATGTGTGCGTTCACATATTCATGTAAAACAGAGGTCATGATACACAGCATCTGGAAAACCACTGTTATCACTTACCTATAGGATAAATATATTTTATAGGAATAAAGATTTATCTACATAATTAATTTTAATGGTTGCATAACATTTAACTGTATGGATGTACCTAAATTTATTTAACCAACATTAGTATTGGACATTCAAGTTGTGTACAAATTTTTCAATATAATGAACAGTTCTAGAATAAACAGCCTTATACAAATGTCCTTACATACCTATTTAGTTACTTCCTTAATACAAATTCCTGGAAGTAAAATTTCTGGGTCAAAGAAATTCACATTTTCGGGCTACTGACTCATTCAGACCATTTAAAAATAGCAAGCAAAGAAAGTTGGAGTACTTTTTCTTGAAAATCAACCTGAGTAACAAAATATTATATTAAAGGAAGAAATGAAAAACTGTATTAGAAAATATAAAATGTTTTTAAAAAATAATTATAGCTAGGAACGTTTTAAACTCTCAATTTAGTTCCAAATCTTGGTGGTTTATGGGTGAAAGAGAGAAAGGAAATGTGGAAGGGATCAAGGGGTAGACAACAAAAACCTCAATAAAACACAGGAAAGAGAAAGAGCACAGAGGGAAACATCCATACCATCCACTTCAGTCTTTTGGTCCCCTCCCCTCTGTTCCCCCTTGGCTTTTAGGCAAAAGTCTGGGCTCTCAGGTATCTCTAAATGAGCTCAGCCCTGAAGATCCCAGGCCCCAGACTAACGAACAAACACACATCTACCCACCAACATTCCCAGGCATCTCACAGTGACATCCACCAGGATAGGGACCTCCCTAGCCTAGTCACAAACTTTTCAGCACAATTCTATTGGTAGAAGTTTCTATTTCACTTTCAAAACTGTAGGAGAAGGGAAAAGAAAATATTTCCTAAAGTTCATTAGAGTTTATAAGAACATGAGGTCTGCAGAAAATCCCTGGTAAATGAGACCCAAATGTCTTTTGAAAGCCCTAGAATTATCGATACCTCGCATGCTAGCCTTAAGTTTGATTAACTTTTAAGTAATCAGTTCTCTATTATATCCTCCCTAACGTTTTTCGCCCCAGATAGGAAAGTGAATACAGGGTTAGATCAGCTCAGCCGCTTTCTACCTTTAGTGGGAGACCTGTGGCACCTTGACATTCGCTGAACAAATGTGCATTTGGAACTTTTAACCTACATGTTAATAAATGCTATAAAGAAAAAATAAACTGGATCATGGAAGAGAGAGCAACTTCTGATGAAGGGGTAGGGAGCAGCGCTGGGCACAGCTGGTGAGAAAGAAGCCAGCCAGCAAGGAGGAGCATTCCAAGCAAACGACAGAGGTGAGGCAACGCCAGACAATAATATCAAGGGGAGTGTGGCTCAGTGGTGAATATGAACGCCCCTGAAATAAGGAGAGATGCTCTCTATTCAAAATGGAGCCATAGTAAGAGCTTGTCTTAGTCCTCTCAGACCACTCTAACGTAAAACCATAGACCAGGTGGCTTATAAACAACAAAAGTTTATGTCTCAAGTTCTGGGGGCTGAGAGGTCCAAGATCAAGGCATTGGCAGATTGGGTGTCTGGTATGGGCCACTTCCTGGTTCATAGATGGCCATCTTCTTGCTATGTCTTCACATGATGGACGGGGTGAGGGAGCTCTCTGAGGTCTCTTTTATAAGGGCACTAATCCCGTTCATGAGGACCCCATCCTCCCGACGTAATCACCTCCCAAAGACCACACCTCCTAATACCATCACAGTGGGGATTAGATTCCAACATATGAACTTGAGGTGGGGGGACAAGTATTCACTCTCCAGCACGGCCTTTATAACTTTGGAGAAGAAGGCACAGACAAATCTCTGACCAAGTAAAAACCAGTTTGATTAGTTTCTCTCCGTTTTGAACACATCCCACTCAAATTAGCAATCAGTCAGTTAACAAATATTATTTCGTTGTCATGACGGGGGGCAGCATATAGATTCTGCCCTGAACCAGCTTAAATCCAGCTGAAAAAAGGAAACGAATACTGGAAGAATTCAAATGCGTTCAAATGTTAAGCAATAGGCATTAACGGAAAGGTCAGTGCGAGTTCACAGGTCATTTCAGAGAAAAAGGAGTGGCCTGAAGTGGGAGGTGGGACTTCATCCATTTCTCAGTAAACTCTTGTTACAAGTTTATACTTAGGCTTGGTACTGGGAAAGACACAGACACTGGGTAGCTAAAATATACCTTTGTCCTTGACTGGCTCATTGCCTAATGGAGAGGGCCTGAAAAATAAACAAATAATTACTGTTCAATGTTGTAATACAGATGCGTACAAATTACTAAGGGAACAGGAGGTGTTTCTGAGAACAGAGAGGAGGATAGACTCCACGTCAGAGGAAATGAAGAAATGACATTTGTGCTAAGACTTAAAGAATGAGAGATGTTTCATTGAAGACTTGGGTTCTAAATGCTGATGTTTAAAGTGATCTCTTAAATCACCCAGAAGGTACAGTATCTGCATATATAGTATCTAGACATCCAGTGTCTAGAAAGCCCAACATAGCCAGATTTCCCTCCAGCTTAGGAACAGATTGTTACTTCTTCTTTGAGCACCAGATGAAGAGTTGGCTTGTGTTTACTGGCTCTGTTGTATGAAAAACACTTATCTTTAAACACTGGGATTACACCCTCTGTGGTGAGATGCTCACGCTATCATATGAGAGGCACAGGGGATCTGAGCAGACCGAGGAAACAGTAGGTTCAAGCTCCTGCCTCGTGTTCATTCAGAAACATACACTTCTTACGTAGAATTGCCCTTTCTCCATGTCTCTTTGTAGAGTGTATAGTTGAATTCTCAAACATTAAACTCACACGTGATGTAATTGCTCATCCTATGAAGAAAAGGGAGAAGGATATTGTAGATACGAGCACAAGATGCGATAAGACACAGAAATGGGAGAGGATCTTGGCATGGTGAGAGAGAACTAAGAAGTCCAGGGTGGTAAATTATTGAGTAGGGTACAAAGAAATTGGCAAAGTAGGGTCAGACAGCTTGTCGTATCGTAGAAGACTCTGGATTCCACTGTGTAGGCTCTGAGGAACCATCTGATATTTTTAAATCAGGAGGTGACAGGATGGGCCTTATTTTCGGAAAGACCATTTTCGTAACATGATAAGGATGAGGTCAGCACTTTTTTTTCTGTAAAGGGCCAGATCAGAAATATTTCGGGTTTTGGGGGTCATGTGTCATAAATCATGTGTCTCTGTCACAAGTACTTATATCTACCTCGTAACACAAAAGCAGCCACGGGCAACGTGTAAACAAATGGACGTGGTTGTGTTCTAATAAAATTTTATTTACTAAAACAAGCTGTGGGCTGGATTTGGCGTGAAAGGCCTGAGTTTGCTGACCCCTGGATTAGAAGATGGTGACGTTACTGGTGGAGAGATCAATAAAAAATTAGATAAAAATCTAGGTCAGTGGTGTTCAAAGTGTAGTCCCTGGACCAGCTGCATTAACATCACCTGGGATCTCTGCGGGTGGGTCCCGGCAATCTGGGTTTGAACAAGCCCTCCAGGTGATTCTGATGCCTGCTAAAGTTTGAGGACCACAGTTTAGGACAGATGAAAGGGAATGCATTTCCACATTTGGGAGGTGGCAGTAGGAAAGAATAGGATGGGACAGATTTAAGATGTTCTAGCAAGGTAGGCTCTCCATTTCTAACATACTGATGTACAACAGACAGGACTTGGGTGATTATTTGGATGGGAAGTTGGGGAGATGGAAAACAGTAGTTAATTCTTGTCATCTGTTGTGTTCACTTCTTGATCCCCAGCACCTAGGACACTGCTGGCATAAGGTAAGTGTTCAAAAAGTAATTTTTGAATGGATCAATGAGTGATTCTTTCAAAGTTTACAGTTTAAGTGACTGAAGAGATGAGGAATGGTATTAGCCAAGATAGAGAGTACTTTTATTGTTCTGGAACAGTTATGAGGGAAGGGGCTAAAAGGGACATTTATTGAGTGACAGCTTTGCCTACTATGTGTCAGGCAGTATGTCACACACGTTGTCTCATTTGTTCCTCAAAACAGTTTTCAAGGAGCTATTACCATCACCATTTCCCAAACGAAAACAACTGAGGTTTCCACAGGGATAAATAACATGGCACGAGTGTAACGCAGGCAGTGAGTGACAACCAAACCCAGAGCCTGGCCACTTTGCAGAACAGAGTTGTGTTTTGAATTTTAGCCAGACGGCAGAAGAGGAAAGCTCTCACTATAAAATACTATAGACCTTTACAGCTAACAAAGCAGTTTCATAGATTATTTCTTTTGAGGGAAACCACCTTGTGTGGCAGAAAAAGCATAAAATTCTAGGTTCAAATCCCAGCTTTGTCTCTAATTCTGTGCCTGGAGGCAGCCACATGCTCCTCTGGAAAGTGGAGGCAATGATAATAGTTAATAAGGCACTATGCAAGTCAAATGGGATGTGCAAAGCACAGGCACAAGAGCTCAATAAGTGCTGGATATTATAGCTTTATAATTTTTACTACAGCTCATTGTCTAAGCTCTTTCTGTAAGGATGATGACAGGCCACTCCAGCCCCCCAAAAAGTCACCTGAGAGAAATTCTTGGTTGAAGTCTTACAAGTACCTCTTAATGAGTTTCACTGTTTTGCTCAAAGGACTTATCTCCTTTTTCAAGGTGTGTTGACATTTAAACAGGTTTTGAATCTGGGTAGGGCCCGTTCCATTTAAAGGCTGGCTTTAGCTCACATCTTTTCTCTTGGTGGCCACAATGACCGTCCATTCCGGGGTTTCAGGCTCCATTCATACCGGTTTCCCTTCTTTCATCACTTTTTTTTTCAATCTGCAGCTTCTACACAATTTTCCTGCATTCGTTCCCTTGACCATTGTCGAGTCAAACAATGGGTGAGTTTGGGGATCGGAAACCAGGAGCTGAGAGAGAAGGGTGTTCTGGAAAGAAATGCCTCCTTGTTTCAAGGGAATTCACTCACTGTTAGAAGGCAAAAAAGAAACAGGCCTAAGAAACCTGGATTTGCTAAAGAAGGAAAACTAATTACCAATTTCTGCTTTGCTTCCTTTTTTCTTTTTCGTTTTTGTACTCAGAATTGCCTAAGAGGGTGGTGGCTCTCCTCCACTCTCAGAATCTGAGAATGTCACTTTTTCTACCTCCTGAAGGACATGTTCTGAACACCACCAGTGCCTTTATCCTAGAGAGGGTGGTTTGTGACATTGTGTTTATCAGCTTTTAGAAGAGAAACTTCTTGCTTTCTAGCATGTTTTAGGTGACTTTAGAAAACAAGACTACTGCTTTGCAACACACCAGGTAAACAGCAGTTTCTGTTGCAAGGGCAAATCATACTTGACCATCTTGCCTCTTTGGCTCCACTGGATTAGAAAACAAGCAGAGATAAACGCAGCTTTAGTGGCGCTGGTTATACACTAACGAAAGGAATAACTGGGCCTTTTAAGATAAATGGAACTGACAAAGAGCGCATTCTGCAAAAAATAAACACAGCTATGGGAGAGTTATTCTGAGCATTGATATCCACAAATGATAGTGGAATGATTTTGATGCAAGGGTCCTTTTTCCCAAGATTTTAAATCAGGTCTTTCCCCCTGCCCACCATCATTTAACCAAGCTTTTAGTTCTCTGATAAAAATCACGTTGTCAGAAATGACAGAACTAATTTGTGACTTTTCCCCAAATCAATTTTGATGTAATACAAGATGAAATGGATGGTTTCCCTTTTTTCCTCTACATGAATTAGAACACATCGTACTGTTCGCGGTGTCCTGTCACACAGACTGGCTTAACATAAAACTCAGGATTTTATTGCAAGATTTGGAGAATAATTATTAGAGATCCGTGTTCCCTCAACGTTTACTGGGTCCCTATAGGATAAGTGATGATTTCTCATTGCAGAATAAGAGTCTATTGTGATGACATTTGGGACGATTTTAAGGTCTAGTCCAGGATTCGCAGGCCTTCTCAAGGTCTGCCCATTTTTGCCTTGGATTTATTAACTGGGATCATAAGAACCAACGTCTCCCAGTTAACGTGTCTCCCAGGCGGTGATGAGCGGGAGGGGGACCCTGCCAGCCATCCTTACAGTGACTTGTAGTCATAGTGATTCGCACCAGAGTCCTCTGCCAATTACACCCGCCTTGTAACTCCTGACACTTAAACAGGCAGTTTCTCACATGAACATATGTTGTTCTCCCCTTTTGAGGAAATGAATCCCAACCTCAAGCACACCAGCAGGCTGTGATTAGTTCTAATCCCTGGGTTTTACGACAGGAAAAATGATTATAAGAAAATGAGGGAACTATACGAAAACGTTAGTTTTCTCTTTTCAAAAATGGCCTCAAATCACTGCCCCAAACTTTCCTTCAATACACTTGTTAAAATGTCCTCAAGGAAATCATCCTGAAATCTATAAAGCTAATAAACCTGCCCCTTAGAGTTGTTCAGCTTCGGCATAACATTTGGCAGGAAAATGTGGTCAAAGAGACTGCATCATATTAAATGGATTTTGTGTCTATTGACTACTTGTAGCACTGCTTAATTGATTTATGTATGCTTTAGAAAGCTCTCTACTATGAAACATACAATATATCATTTATAGTTTATTAAGTCCTGCATTTGGTAAAAGTTGGCATAAGGCCCTAGGTCAGGAACTTTGCCCTTCTGCTATAGCACTGTTTCTATAAGAAAATAACATTTGATATACTATATTTCCACTGACAGTAAGTTTTCTAGGACTATAAGCCACATGCAAAGGCTTCTTGCATCTCCCAGGTACTGCCAACTGTCATATTCCCACTGTGTTTGAATGAGGTTTTCCTGTGTCCTTTTGTGTCTTTGAGTTAAAATAATAAAAGAGAGAAAATAGTAAAAGATAAAGTGTATCTTAGGACCTAAGGTTTTTATTCTACTGGTTTTTAGAACTGACAGGAGAAGCCTGAGACCAGATAGAAAGAATGTTGCAATAATACTAAGATTTTGAAAACTGTCTTACGATAAGTGTATCTGTATCTATATATAACAGAGATATGAAAATTAATAAAAATAATAGTAAGTCTTTGTACAATTGCTACTGCTGCAAAGGCAGAATAGATGGGTGCCTACATTAAGAACTAGAATCTGGGGCCAGCCCCATGGCTTAGTGGTTAAGTTCAGCACGCTCTGCTTCCGTGGCCCAGGTTCAGTTCCTGGGCACAGATCCACACCACTCATTGGCCGCCATGCTGTGGTGGTGACCTGCCTGCAAAATAAAGGAAGACAGGCACAGATGTTAGCTCAGGGTGAATCTTCCTCAAGCAAAAAAAAAGAACTAGAATCTGGTCTTATGTAACCAAGGTGCGACATCAAAGGGGTACCATTAGTTCTGAACCCATTGCCCTAGCCCATTCCCAGTGCCTCGTCTCATCCTTCCACCTGCCAATCCTGTCTCCCCAGTTTTCCCTCCAGAACAAACTCAGAAGGTCTTGTTTCTCCTCTTCCCCTAAAACCACACAGCCAATCTTCTGAACTCACGCCAGTCCTGTGAGCAGGAACCAACAAATAAGTAATATAAGAACTAAAATTGGGCACCTCTATTTGGAGATACAGAAAAAATTGGGGGCAAAGGGAGAGTTCTGTATTGGAATTTTTTTTGAATTGTCGCATCCAGTGTCCCATCTCCTTTGAAATATGTCAAGGGCAATAACCATGAAATGTTATATTTTTGTTTGCATTCTAAGCACTAACCAACGTTCAGTTAATAGCATTAATGGAAGAGAACACTGCCCGAGTCAAGTAAAACGGTGGCTGATGTAAACATTACTTAGACTTGGCTTTGAAATGTGCTTTTGTTAAGACATATTTACATATGGGCAGATTTGATCTCAAAATTCCAACAAAGTAAAATGGAGGCATAGCTGAAGAGAGTTGGGAAGCCATCTTGCCCCCTTATCCTGATGTCTACTCCCCCGTCCTCTGCCTTCCAGCACACCTGGCAAAGACTGCTAACGTTGTGGACAGATGTAACTCACCAGCCCAAACTTCTGGCTTCCGAATCTTTCTTGACTTGGAGACTTTTGTTTTGTGTTTTGTTTGCAATTAACTCAAAGTGCTTCCTTTGCTAACGTGTAAATATCATGTAAAAATCAGTGTAAATATGGAAAACTGAAAAGTCAAAGTAACTACTGAAAACAATGGAAGTGCTGTTAAAATTGAAAGCAGGGTTTCCTGCAGGTGATACAACCCAGATGGAAGTTGATGCTGTCTTTGTGCGCCCAGCAGATTATTATGCGGGAGCATAACTGTTCACTTTGTGGATTACCGTAGGCTGGTCTCCTGCTTCTACCTAGCCTACTGTCTCTCTGGTTTTCTGTATGGCAGCTCACTGTGCTATAACGGAGCCTGACAGACCAGACAGTCACTCCCAGCAGAGTTGCCACTTAGGAGCTGTGAAAGTTTGGGTACTTAACTTAACCTTCCTGAGCCTCAGCTTTGCCATCTCAAAATGGGAATAACCACAACTCTTTAATAAAGATGATTATCGATCCTATGTGTAAAGAGCACGTTATCTGATACATCTTTTATCAATTGTGCATTAATTTACCTAGCAACATAATATTCTGATTATTTTCTTTGGCACTAAGTTCTGGACTTAGAAGAGCAAATAGTATTGTTTTATTTGATTTGAGGAGTAGAGAAAAGCTTTTTGACTAAGCACCAGTAGTCAGCTAAATTTTGCATAATTATTTCCTCCATTTTGAGTATGAGTCATCCTTCTTGCTTAATTGTGTATGAGTTAGAATCTCCTGCTGGAGTAGCTCCCTAATACAGACTACTTTAGTAACGCTACTCGTTGTAAATCTAAAAGATGCATTTACCTCTGGGAAGCTATTTAGGTTGTGGCTGCACATCCAAAATGCTTTGATAATGTTGACCAAATTCATGCTGAGTTATTGCCAGTTGAGTGAATTTATCGTGCCTGCAGTACCCTTTCTCATCCTTGAAGACCAAGTCCTGTGTCCCCTTCTCTATGAAGCTTTCGTTGATCGCCTGATCAGAAGCTCTCTCTTTTTCCTCTCATGTCCCGTTCTGATTTGCTTATATCACCCTTATAGTATGTACCAAATTCACTTTGTTTTAATGTTACTTTTAAAACTTTCCTACTAGATTATAAGACCTTTGGCAGCATGAAATAGTCTTATATTAATGTAAGCAATGATCCAGTGGAGAAATCAGCCAAAGCTTTGGATCAACAGTAACCTTCTTCTGGAAACTTCTGTGAAAGGTTCAATCCAGTCCAAGCCTGCCTAGTCCTCAATTCATATAATATTTATTCCATTCAATCAATTCATCCTTCAACAATATACTGTCACATTAGTCTCTAACTATTTTACTCTTTTTTTTTTTAGCTACAAATAGATTATAAACTTCTTGAGAGCAGGGACTATGAATGAGATAAATAAGAATATCTGTGAAAGCTCTAAAAAAGTGTGATGCAAATGAAAGGGTTGTTGCGTTCTTGCTTTTTCTTAGCGCTTCCCACATAATTTGACACATGGAAAGAATTCAACATATACATGTTATGAGACTAACAGCAAGCACTCATAGAAGGGAAGTTTCTGCTCAGGTGGCTAGACCTTCCAGATCAACTGCTGTCTTTTTTATTTTTCAATAATGTGGGAAAAGAATACTTTCAGGAACGTAGGAAATTACCACGGCATCAGAATATTCAATGATTTGTGAAGTGAACCAAGATGGGAAAGACAACTGACCCTAAGAACACGGAGTGAGTGTGTAAGTCCCATCACACATGAGGATGTGAGGCAGGTGAGGGCAGCACCTCTAAGCCCAGTTGTGCTGTAAGCCAACAGGCCCATGCCTGGGTCACCTGGCAGAAATGATCGCCACAGCTGAAAAAACAAAGCAGGTAATTGATCAACCAGTGATAATCTAATACAACTGTCTCCTAATATTATCTAGACTTCTTCAGGTAGGTTGTCTAGGTGACATTGTTTGCTGATAACTGTGCCTCCAAGAAACCTTTCTGTGATAATTTTGCAAACCCAGAGTTGTACGATAGAATGATATAAATCTAGAGAACTCAGGTCCTTTATTAATTGACTCTGAGTCATTTTTTCAGTGAAAAGATTATTACTGAGCACCTACCATGTGCCAGACCAGTTTAGGTGCATTTACATCAATGCACAAGACAGAAAAATTCCCTTCTCTAAAGATTATACGCTGGGAGCTAAGACAGACCACGAACTATAAACAGAAGTATATCTAATATAAATTCAGATAGTGAAAAGTAACATGAAGAAAGGGTATTGAGAATGACAAGGGGCAGGCAATCTAATTTAAAATCATGGCACAGGAAGGTCTGTCTGAGGAGGCAACACTGAACAGAGACTAAGGCAAGTGACGACAATAGCCTGGGTCAAGGTGGAAGACACAGAAATGGTGAGAAGTGGTTAGATTCAGAATATATTTTG
Organism: Equus przewalskii; assembly: GCF_037783145.1. Taxonomy (NCBI): domain Eukaryota; kingdom Metazoa; phylum Chordata; class Mammalia; order Perissodactyla; family Equidae; genus Equus; species Equus przewalskii. Next base: position 15,392,738 of record NC_091838.1, read on the forward strand.
AAGAGAGTGCTGCAGGACTTGCTAATGGATTGGATGAGGAATTTTAGAGAAATAGAGGAATCTGACCTTTCTCAGCATTGATTAACATCAGAAAATGACCCTCCAATTCAGCTGCGTAAGAGTAGGTGCGCCGGGATACGCCCACACCAGTACTAATGTGAAAGAGTTGAAGTTTGTCAAACAACCACTTGACCTTACAGCAACCAGTTAGTGACTAAATTGAACCATCAGTTGCCAAATAAATTCTTGAATTGATTCTACCATTTCTTTCCACAATTTTTGCATGTGTGTCCGTATGTCTATCTTTCTGCTTACTTATATATACTACGCTTACACCCAAGTAGACACCTGTATTGGAAGGACACTAGGTCGGGAGTCGAAGGGTAATGGTTTACAGCCCAGCACTATCGTCCTTTGGGTGAAAAGAATACAACTATCTAGAGATTCCCAAGTGTTTAGATAAGTAGCTGTAATTTCTCCTTTTTATCCAACGGTTTGCTGTCATGTAAAACACAGCAATCATGTGAAGATGTCATCCGAGAATAGCAGTGGCATATCACTTCACTAATGATGCTTTACTTAGACCTGTTCAGACCCAGAAAAGCACCCAGAATACAAGATCATAAGTAAATTGCAAGAACACCGAGAATAATATGACACTCAGCAAATCTGAAGAAAATCTTTGTAATAGTAAATAACACCCATAAACCCAGATGCTAAAATTGAAAATGAGGAGGTAACAGCACCTTGCAAGAAACAAAGCAGTTGGTCCTCAAATGCGAGGTGGTTTATATACTTTTTTAAAAATCAAAAACTTGGGGCTGGCCCAGTGTTGCAGCGGTTACATTCGCACATTCCACTTCTCGGTGAGCCAGGGTTCGCCAGTTCGGATCCCGGGTGCTGACATGGCACCACTTGGCAAAAGCCGTGCTGTGGTAGGCGTCCCACATATAAAGCAGAGGAAGATGGGCATGAATGTTAGCTCAGGGCCAGTCTTCCTCAGCAAAAAGAGGATTGGCAGTAGTTAGCTCAGGGCTAATCTTCCCCGCCCCCCAAAAAAATCAAAAACTTATATCCACTTGGTTTTTCAATTCAGTTCCTTCAGATAAATCAAGTTACTCAACAGTAACAGCATTTAATATTTACGATGTCAGATGTCAAAGAACCCTTACAAATTATTCCACAAAATACACCAATGTGGGAATGCCTAATTTTTTATGGATGAAGGATGAAGAAACTGAGACAAGGTCCCAGCTAATGTCCCGCCTGTGGCAATTGAGCAAGTTGGTGATGGAGCCAGGAGAACATAGAGGACAAGCCAAACAGCACTGTGTGGGTGAGAGACAAGATGCAAACTGAGTTCCCATTTCTAATTGACTCTTGCATTGAATTATGCGGCTACATTGCTTTCTTTGGCATAAATTGCATAGATTCTTTTTTTTACTACTTCAGCCACAGAAGTAGAAATACTTTTACACTAATAGACATGTAATAGACATAATCAAAGTAACACCCATGTATAGAAAACTAGGGGCCGGCTTGTTGGCGCAGCAGTTAAGTTTGCTTGTTCTGCTTCAGTGGCCCAGGGTTCACCAGTTTGGATCCCAGGTGTGGACCTACGCACCACTTGGCAAGCCATGCTGTGGCAGGAATCCCACATATAAAGTAAAGGAAGATGGGCACGGATGTTAGCTCAGGGCCAGTCTTCCTCAGCAAAAAGAGGAGGATTGGTGGCAAGTGTTAGCTCAGGGCTAAGCGTCCTCAAAAGAAAACCCAGAAAACTAGATAAGGTGAAAAATGAAAGACAACTACTCTTTAGAATGTTAAGATGTAGAAAAATATATTAAGGATGGTAATTTCAAAGATAATTATAAATATGTATTCAAATACATAAAATTTGGTGTGACACAATTGTGGATAACGTTGAATTTCATTGAACTTTTGTAAATGATGCCTTCAGGAATCACAAAAGGACATACATGTGAAAATATATACACTAATCCAGAACTAGACGGAAGACTATGACCCAAGGAACAAAATAATTAGAAAAATCATAAAAATAACTTTTGGAAAAATCTGAATGTAATTTAAGTGGGACTGTTGGCAGGAATATTGGCATAATTAACATGACTTTTAAATATTCACAGCAATCTGTTAATAAAATTATCATCCAGAAAGAACGTTCTCAATTATAGCAAAAAAACAAAACAAACCCCCCACTAGGGTACAAATTATCATGCCCAAGACTTGGATGAAATGACGACTTTATGCTCAGCTCTTGAGGTCAACAACCAGCCGAATCAGCTGAGAGATGACTAAAAATATAGAAAGCAGACTTTTATCATCATGGATTAAGGGTTCCTAAAATATCTACATTTTTCCTGCTGCTGATTCATTATGAAACAATGAAAAACTTACCATGCACACACAAGCTAAACTTTCAAACACTTTTGACCTAAAGCGTGTAATAAATATTCTCCTCTCTGGTGCCAAAAGGTCCCGTCAGTTCAGAGAGAATTTGCCTACATAATGCCAGACATCTGGGCAAAAGCTGCAAATTTTGGTCAAGGATTTTAATGTTTTGTCGACATGGTGCCAAACCTCTGGGTATTTGAAAATATCTAGATAATTGACTGACTTTTTACTTTTCATCCAGATGTTTGGCATCAGAATTAAATACCATCTTACTGTTTAAGTGCATTTGTGATGTGAAAAGCACTCACAGTGTACCCTTAATATTAAAAAAGAAAGGTTCAAAGCCATATACGAATTGTGAGCCCAGTTTTGAAAACGAAAATTGTATGTATGCCCGCAGAAAAGAACTCAGAGGGAAACAGACTGAAATGTTTACAGAGATTATTCATTCTCTGGATGGTGGGATAATTGCCGATCTTTATTTTACTTGAAGTTTTAAAAACTTTTTCTAATGTTCTTCAGCGAAACATGTATTGCTTTTATAACCAGAAAAGCATTTTAATTGTGCGATTAGGCAGTGTCAGTTAACTTGGAAACTAAAAAGTAAGTCTCATTTATGGCTTGGCATTGTGTACATACACTTGTAGCTATGAACCTACTAGTAGTTACGCTGGTTTTAGAAAAGCAAGTTCAAACTAAGTTAGCAAAGATATGAAAGCTCTGGGAATCTAGTGACTACTAGGCATATGTGGCTGGAAACAATGGGCCGGACTGGTTTTTTCTCAGTGAATTGACTGGAACTTTTTATTTTGCACGCATCTCAATGTATGCCCACGCACACGTATGCATTCAAGCTCAGAACACCAGATGCTGTTCTCAACATCGTCCGCTGCTTGACTGGTGCATCGAGAAGCCTGCTCCCAACGGTCCCTCCTCTTGACACCACCACTTCCCACTGCCTGTATGCCTTCTGACTCCGGTCCCCTTTCCTCTTTGGGGTTGACAAATTAAATTTAGCTCTTAGTCATTTTCTTGCTGTTGAAAAGTTCCTGCACCGTTAGACATGTAGAATGTTAGGGTCCTCAGCATGTCTGGTCCAAATTCCTTGTTCTCTAGGTGGAGAGACTGAGGCCCAGGGACATTAAACGCCGGGCCTAAGATGTTACAATCAAGTCAAGACACAAAGGGTCGGTTTCCAGCGTGGGGCATTTTTTGCTACACAGTGTTAAAATATTCTAGTCCCTAAATTTCCTCATCTATAAAATAGAATAAATATTTGTATGCAAAGTTCTTTGGGATATTTGAGATAGAAACTAAAATCTAAATATCAAGTATTGTTTTGGCACTCTTTTTTATTGTATTTTATAAACTCTGCCATTAGTAATGCTTAGAAAAATTAGATATAATCTAGATTGAATCTCAAATAGGATCCTAATGAAAATATAAGCTCCTAAAGCCTCAGGATCTTAATTGTTCTGAAATTTTTAAGAAAACAAGTGTTCTTGAGATGATCTAAACAGTTCCAAATTAAATAAAGACCAAATGGTAAAGTTATCTGGAAACTTTTGAAATGGAAAATTTGAGATCCTTTTTAAAAAGTAACAAAACGAATGAAGGACTGTGTCGGCTGATTTTTTTTTTCAGCCTTTGTAGAGAGCAAAGCAACCATAATTCACTGATGAATCCCATACACTCTTCAGTCGTTGTTAATCTTAAAAAGCTGTTCAATAAACAACACAAAGTAAAAAAGCAAACACTATACTCTTTAGTTTATTTTAAACTTCTTTCCATCGTTCAAGAACAAATTGAACTAATCCGAAAAAACACCAGGTAAACAGATCTGAAAGAAAATGGCTGCCTCTTTCCGAACAAATTTAAAGCTATTTAAACTTACAAAATACTAGGCGGTAAAGCTTCTGTCCCTCCAAATGCCTGTCCAATAGGAGAGAAGAAAGAACAAGAATAATCATTTCTACGGTGGCCCGGGGTTCACCAGTTCAGATCCCAGGTGCGGACACGGCACCGCTCATCAAGCCATGCTGTGGTAGGAGTCCTACATATAAAGTAGAGGAAGATGGGCATGGATGTTAGCACAGGGCCAGGCTTCCTTGGCAAAAAAGAGGAGGATTGGTAGCAGATATTAGCTCTGGGCTAATCTTCCTCAAAAAAAATTTAAGGGGCCTGCTGGGTGGTGCAGTGGTTAAGTGTGCACATTCCACTTAGGTGGCCCAGGGTTCACGGGTTCGGATCCTGGGTGCAGACATGGCACTTCTTGTCAAGCCATGCTGTGGCAGACATCCCACGTATAAAGTGGAGGAAGATGGGCATTGACATTAGCTCAGGGCCAGTCTTCCTCAGCAAAAAGAGGAGGATTGGAAGCAGATGTTAGCTCAGGGCTAATGTTCCTCAAAAAAAAAGAATAATCATTTCTAGGCAGTGAGCCCTGCAGTTACGTGCAACTGCTTAACTCAGTTCTTCACAGCCAGACCCAAGAAACACTTCCACGTTGTAAAGAAGATCACAAAACACACACTTAGTGGGTCCTGGAAACACCTTTAACTCTTGACACTTCTAGGTTTTTAAAAAAATTATTTATTTGCTCAAGACATGTAAAGTGTGAAAAGAAGCAAGAAGTTAATCTTTAAATACTTTGTCTTTTCTCTACATTCAAGGTTCTTTTCATGAACCAGGGCTTGGGGCCATAAGGTTACTAGTATGCAGGCTCATTATTGCTCATCTATGTGTGGTATTTATGTTTTCAAAGCATTTCACCATCATTAGCCTCACGTCAGCTAAGCAGCATATTGGCCTTGATGGAAAAATGATCTCATCCAATGTGGAAAATTCTGTTCCTAAAAACCACACCTGAAACAGGAAAACTTCTCATGTCTTTGTCTGTGCCAGAACATTCTCAGAATGGAGGGCTCACAAAGTTGTCCCCAAAATCTTTGCAAAGGGGGAGTTTTGTCTCATGGAATGGACTTTGTTGTTATTGTTGTTGGGGGCATCTTTGTTTGTTATTGGCAGTGATGGTGGTGTTTTTGGTAAATTTTGTTTGTCTCGTTTTGTTTTGGGTTGGTTCGGTTTTTCAGAAAGTAAAAAAAAAGGATGGTTAAGTGAAGTCATTGTCAAAGTCAAAACTGGAGACTGCCGGCGTTCTAAGACAACTTAGCTGATGGTCTAGTGTTACCTTTGAGATAGAACAAAGGTTTTTACGCAGTGAGGCGGTGGGAGGATCAGGGACTCTAAGGACAATTTCCCCAGAGAAAGGTCAGACAACCAAGCAGTCCATTATAAGGAAAGTTTGCAGTCAAGTGTTGATGAAGGGAGCAATTCAGTTCTTTGCACAATTGCTAGTTTTGCATTCTGTCATTCACTCTCTTCTCAAGAACGGTTCAGAGCTGCTGAGCTGTCATGAGCATGACTTGATTCCTATGAATTGACTGTGTTCCAAAAGCTCGTTATTGGAAAACTTTTCCATTTGATGCTAAATATAGGATCTTATATAAACAGAATGTATTACAGGTCAAATCCTGTTAGCACGAATGCTAAGAGGCTATCCAATTTGGAGTTAGGAAGGGAGATGGTATTAGAATTTTATGGTACACATCAAATCTGATTACAATTACATAAAACAAAACTATTTTCAAGCCCTCGTCAATGGGCAACATATTTCAATTGTCAGTAGAAAATCTTTAAGAGTTCTTCAAAATGAGAGTCGCCTTAAATGAAATATGAACTATTCTCAATCTTTTTCATCCCATGGTGACCTCATCCTCCTGAACTTGCATACTTATTCCTGTACCACTCATTTAGAATTTAATCATATATTGCTGTGTGACACGCTCATACACTGTTTAAAGCATACCATTATCTAGCATTTTCCACGTATTTCTATTTGTCTCTTCAACTTGATTGTAATGTCTTTGAGGGCAAATAGCCAGCATTTACTTCTGTGTGTCCTTCCTATTGCTAAGTCTAGAGAAAGTCCTTAGCAAAAGGAAGGGAGAAAGGAATAGAAGAAAGGAACGAGAAGATGGTGTGGCAAATTGGGGAAGAAGAGATGCCCATCTGAAAGGGCCTCATTGGGATTTTGGGGCGGGGGGTGTTATTTAATAAGCAAATCTCTTACTTAATTCATGAATTAAAATAAAGGAAGAGAATAGACCCAGTATAGCTTTCTACTTATGAACAGGATAAGCTTGTAAACTTGTAGCTCTCAAAAGCACTTCTCCCAAACAGGAGTGTGAGTTCATCTTTTAAGCTTTAGAACCAGGTTAATTCACATTCTATCAGTCATCTTTGCACAAAATGGATTAGTTTCATCTGCAATGCACATGTGCAGAAGGAAGCCACTCCCTTCCTTGATGATTCTGCGAGGGCCTAGGGAACCCCTTAGCAGATAGAGGGTCTTCCTTCCTGCCGATGACTCTAGCATTGAACCCATTTGAATGTGTCATAAAACCAGGGGTACTAGTGGGGTGGGGTCTTGACAGGAAACTTTCATCAACAGCCCTTCAGCCATTTAAGTAGCACTTTGGCATGTAAGTTCTCCAATTCCTAGCCCTCTGCGGAATTGACATTAGGCTAATAGACCTCTGGGTTTGCTCCTGCATCTGAAAGTTCTAAGTTAAAAATTTGTTATGTAGGGCAACTTCTGTACCAAGAAAAATTAACCCTTACTCTTCAAGAGAATCTTTGGAACTTCAGTGTGACCTTGATCTTGAATAATATCTGACTGAAAATACAAAACCAAACCTTTGTGACCGTGATGCTGTCTGTCTCTTAGAGAACTGGGTCTTACAGAAAGATCTTTAGTCTTTGGCTCCCAGCTCCTTGCAATTTTTGTAATCTTTACTTTCTTCCATTTACTCCCTAGGGATTGCCCTGTGGACGCAGTGATCAGATAATTAATGTCCAAACCAGGACATATTGGGGTTTGGTTTGATTTTGATATAGATCTTTTTTGCAATTCTTAAAATTGAGGTTTAATTCACACGACATAAAATTCACCATTTTAAAATGTACAATTCAGTGGTTTTTAGTATATTGAGTATTTAGTACATTTATCGCTTCTATCTCATTCCAAAACATTTTCATCATCCCTGAAGGAGACCCTGTACACAGTAAGCAGTCGCTCCTCATTCCTTTTTCCCCCAGGCCCTGGCTACCACTAATCTACTTTTGGTCTCTTCGAATTTGCCTATTCCGAACATTTCATATAGATGGAATCACATAATATTGTATCTGGCTTCTTTTATTTAGCATAATACTTTCAAGGTTCATCCTTGTTGTAGCATAAATCAGTACTTCATTCCTTTTCATGGCCAAATAATATTCCATTGTATGGCTGTACCTCATTTGTTTATCCATTCATCAGTTGATGGACATTTGGATTGTTTCCACCTTTCAGTTATCATGAATGCAGCTATGAACATCCATGTACAAGTTTTTGTGTAAATATCTGTTTTCATTTCTCTTGCATATATACATAGGAATGGAATTGCTGCGTCATATAGGAATTCGTGTTTAACCTTTTGAAGAACCAGCATGCTGTTTTCCACAGTGGCAGCACCATTTTATGTTCCTACCAGCAACTTATGAGGGTACCAATTTCTTCACATCCTCATCAACACTTACTTATTTATTTTATTGTAGCCATCCTCATGGGTGTGGCATGGTATCCCATTGCAGTTTTGATTTGCATTTCCCTAATGATTAGTGATGTTGAGCCTCTTTTCATGTGCTTATTGGCTATTTGTATACCTTCTTTGGAGAAAAGTCTATTTAAGTCCTTTGCACATTTTTAAATTAAGTTGTCTTTTTATTGTTGAGTTGTAAGAGTTCTTTATATATTATGGATACTAGACCCTTATCTGACATATGGATTGCAAATATTTTCTTGAAGATATATTTATAAGTGAGGGAGAGAGCTATTAATGCTTATTCAGATAGAGCAGGCATAAACAGAGATTGTTTCAGGAAAAACAGGACATATGGTCAACCCACCTATGAAGGATCTTGATCCAGCAGGTTGAAGAATAAATGTTATGTTAATTTTAATGGGACAATTGATCTCTCTAAATAATCAAATATAGTTAATCAAACTAAGTACTCTCCCTGCACTACTCATGGTGCTAGCTACTGCGGAAAGGAATCTAAAGAAACATAAAAAAATTTCATGAGCCTTTAAGCAACTTAAGGTCAAAACAAAAGGACAGAAGAAGCATACACATAAAGAAATAACTAATAAGGTAAGGCACTATGTGCTATGGTGGCTTAGAAGAAGAAATTAGTGTTGCAGCACTAAGAGAAGTTTTAGCCTTGAAGGATAGACAGCACTGAGATCTAGAGAAATTTTATTTAAAAAAAGGATATGAGCACCAAGGGCAGTAGTGTATGTACCAGACGTGCTAGAGAGTCAAGAAGTGTCATGCAACGCCATCTGCTTCTATGGCAGAGAAAGAACTGACAATAGGGTGTGTGTGTCACACAATGGTCATGGTCTCCCCTTTCCACCTTCTTATATTATCACCCCATTAGAACAGGGAGAAAGGTCTCTGAAAGTGAGAAAGGCACATACTATTCTACAGTTGTGCTTAGAGTTCTATTAAAATGCTGCTTTTAATCAACACTGATAAAAAAAGGAGTAAGAAAAGACTGGATTACAGGAAACACCAGAGGACATGTTTCCTCCCTCAAAATGTATTAGGATCCACCACCGCTATGACGGAAACTGTAAATAAAGTTGCTTTGCCAAAAAAAAAAAAAGGTACTTTTGAAGAAAAATAGCTGCCATTCAGAACACTTTGACTCAATGTTGTTGCTGCTTCATTGCATACTGCCCCAACTAGAAATTATCCCTTGGTTTGTACTTGCCTAATAGCACTTAAGTCTCTTATTGTTAGGTGTGAACAAATCCACTTTCTAATAAGAAAGTAAATTCTGTGAGGACAGGAGATTTCCTTTTTTTGCGGGGGTGGTGAGGAAGATTAAGCCTGAGCTAACATCTGTGCCAATCTTCCTCCACTTTGCACATGGGATGCCACCACAGCATGGCTTGATGAGCAGTACATAGGTCCATGCCCGGATCTGAACCCAAAAACCCAGAGCCCCAGAAGTGAGCGCACAAACTTAACCGCTACGCCACCGGGCTGGCCCCAGGAGCTTTCTTATTTACTTGTCTGAACCTGTGCTAGGGTCTTCCATCTGCCCCTCCAGATCTCCTGGTCACAGGGCTCCCCTCTACTCTCACCTCCTGTCGGCTGGCCTATATGGGTCAACAAGCTCCGAGCCCTCTAGATTCCTGCCACGTTCAGTCGGTGGGGAGCCCTGGGTGGAGACGGGCGGAAGGAAGAAGAGTGAGATCAGGATAAAGGTGCCCCGGCTCCTTTTCTGTGAGTCCTCTGCTCTTTGCAACTCTCTCTCTGGCTGGGTTCCCTTGCTCTCTCCCTCTCCTTGTCCCTTCAGGACCTCGGGATGGGAATAGGCGTGCTGATGCTCGCCTTGGGTTCCTGTACAATGCCTTTTGTAAGTAACCTCCCCTTGGATTCTCCTGATTTGAACATGCCATCTGTCTACCCTTGGGACCCCAACTGATACACTCCCTCATGGTACCCAATCCTTTGCTGGGTGCTTAACAAATATTTTTTAAATAATTAATAAATGAATAAATGGGAGCAGATGCTTCCATTTCATCTTGTTTCCTCTGACAGCTACTACTTGGGCAGAGGTGAAATTTTTGATAAAGCCCATGACTCTGGTGAATTCTCAGTTTGCACTTAATGTATAAGTTGACTTAATTGAGAAATCTTTTTTTGGGGGGGAGGGTGAGGAATATTGATCCTGAGCTAACATCTGTTGCCAATCTTCCTCTTTTTTTTTTTTTTCTACCCAAAGCCCCAGTACACAGCTATATATCCTGTTGTAAGTCCTTCTAATTCTATGTGGGACGCTGCCATAGCATGGCTTCATGAGTGGTGTGTAGGTCTGTGCCCAGGACCTAAACCAGCAAACCCCAGGCTGTGGAAAGAAAGCACGCAAACTTAACCACTCAGCCTGGGGGCTGGCTCCCTCTATTTTTAATTTAAAAATGTCAAGTAACATGTCTCATTGCACGATAATTCTGCTTTATTGTATCACCACAGTAATTAAGTACATTGTTTTCTGTAAGCCCAGCAAAAGCATGTAAAGGTGGAAACGGGGGACATTTTAATTTTTTTTATTTTATTTTTTTCTGAGTTGTACAATGTAAGTGACGTGTGTGTGAGACACTGTGTGAGTGTAATATCAAAGGAATAAGAGGAAAAGGTAGTTTTTCTTTCATTTCAAAAACTTCTTTCACTTTTTCTTGCAATTTCTTTTTCAGTCATTATTGCAATCTCTGTCTTTGCCAACGATGACCCTGAATGCTTTTGATCACAGGGCAGGAAAAGCCCTGGGGTGGAGGGCTCTCAATTTGGACTGAGGTCTTCTCACCTCTTTCAATTTGGCCTTTGCTTGGCTCACTCTGATTTTCTGTTCTGTGTTGATTTGTTTATGGAGTGTGTGCGTGTGTTTGTTTTCAGCACGGCCATGCGAAAGAAAGGGGAATTTCCTACATTCGAGCATGCTTACCCAAAGACATTCCTTTTAAACTACCAGCTTTCCCACAGAAGCAAGATATCCATAGCCACTTGCCCCACAAAGACCAATAACACTTTTTTTTCTTTCATAAATGATTCCCTCGGTCCTCTCACCTTCTTGAGGACGAGAAGAAAGAAAAAGACGTAGCATGGGCCTCCATTTTATCCCTTTGTACCAGAGCCTCTACAAACTTGAAGAAAAAAATGTCTATTAGAAATGACAAGGGCCGGCCCCGTGGCCGAGTGGTTAAGTTCGCGCGCTCCGCTGCAGGCGGCCCAGTGTTTCGTCGGTTCGAATCCTGGGCGCGGACATGGCACTGCTCGTCAGACCACGCTGAGGCAGCGTCCCACATGCCACAACTAGAGGAACCCACAACGAAGAATACACAACTATGTACCGGGGGGCTTTGGGGAGAAAAAGGAAAAAATAAAATCTTTAAAAAAAAGAAAAAAGAAATGACAAATATGCCCACCCAGGTTCTCTTTACCAAGAAATTTGATTCGAATGAGAACATGAATGATTATCAAAGACCAAAGAAATGGTGATCATTTCAGTTAGCCCTGAAAAGAAAAATGAAAGTGGGAATATAGATTGACTCTCAAGCAGGATTAGAAGATAAAAAACGAGAGTCTCAAAGAAAACATTTGTGGAACACCTTTTTTGGTGAATTTGAAGTGAGTCACCCCGTAAATCTCTTGGACGTTTATCTGACGGGGCACAATGGGTGTGGCTGCCGTTATTTGCCTGCACACCCTCCCTAACGCTTTCTAAATTGAGAGCTCGGTACATGACCTTTCTGGAAAAGTTTCTCTCGAATTGTTGCCTAGGCTTGTCGTGGCTTGTCCCAAACAACTGTCTTCAGTGTGTCTTTGTGCCCCAGTCCAGCTGTTCTGAGCCTTGTTGAGACCGACTGTGCTCCCGATCTGGTCTGGACCATGAGGAGACGTGGCAGGGAGGGGGTGTGGCCTGCATCCTGCTGCAGTGACCATGTGTTAGGTTGCTTTCTTCAAATAAATACGCCACTCTTAATTATATTTTTGTCAAAAAGTAATTCTCAACGATTGCCCAAGAGAAATCCAATCATAATTATCTTCGTATTAATTTTCTTGTGAATTCTGTAAAGCACAGATGAATCGTCATCACTCTAGTATGTTTGAATTTCCAATATTACCCTGATTTCAAGCCAATTAAGCTTGATTTCTGATTTGGTCAATTCACCAAAAAATTTCAGGAAGCCTAGCATTGCTTAGCAACTTCAGATTCATGTCCAGTTGACAGGACAATAACGAATGCTTAATCGCATTTTGCATATAGTTTAGGGTGCATATCAAACCTTGAAGATTCCAGATGGGCAAAGATTGTATTAAATGGCATATTTTCTTATCCTTTTATTTCTCTTTATCCCTTCTCATATAGCTTGCAGAAAAAGAACCATTTCTTTCAGAAAAATCCATTTCAATGGACCCTCCCTTCAGACAGAAAAACTGAGTGAAATTGAGAAAATAGTTAATTAGAATACTTCCTGGGGATTCTCTGGGGAAAGGCAAGGAGGAAAAAAACTGAGATTTACAGTAGATTTAGAGAAGAAAACAAAAACAAAACTCCCTCCCAAACCATGATGCAGTGATGAACCAGGAATGAGAGCAATGAGAAATATAGTCCAAACCTAGAGAGGAAAAGCTATAACCAAAAGGAAATAAACAATCTGGGAACGGGAGGGTCTCTGTGTATTTCGACACCAAAACCTATGAAGTTTTTGTAATCTTGCTCTCTTCCACAGTGCCCTCTGGAAAACACTTTAGGGGTTAATGTGATTCTAAAGCTATCTGGGTAACAAATCAAATTTTAGGCCCCCAGCCCTGAAGCCGATAAACGGGTTGTTGGCCGTTTGATGCTGGTGCGTCACTGCCTCTCCCGGTTCTACCAAGCGGACGCTCCTCAAATTGAAGTGCTGCTTTAGGAACGAGGAGCAGAAATAGCAATGCGGAGGGGTGGAGCCGGCTTGCTCTGAAGAGCTTTTTGTCTGGTGATTCTGTGACTAAAGATAATATTTGTTTATCTAGTATGTTTAACTTGTGTCTTGTAATCCGGGGAGCTGGAAAAAAATTGTGGAATTACAAGTAAGTTAGTGAACAAACCCATAGCATAGGGTATAATTTCTAAGCCTGGGAAGGGCAGGAAGGACAAAATCAGCAGTTATGACAGAATGTATTTTTTCTGTGCTCTCTGCAACCCTTCCAGGAGGATAATTTTACAATTAAAGTGCCGATGGCACAGCAGCATTTGATAGAAAGTTATGTTGCATTCCTCATGGAAGCCACTTTCCTTGAAATGCTTTCTTACTTAGAACTCTCAATTCTTGCATAGTTAAATGATTTAAAAAATAATAAAAGAAAAGAAGTCTTTCAGAGGCACTCAGGAGCTGGAAAGCCCAGGGCTGCGGAAAACTGAGAGGGTTTTAAAACTTTCACATCATCCAAACACCAAAATGTGATTAAAGAAACTCTGTGAATAGACCAGATATTATAGCAGAGACTTGAGTGACCGGAAGAATGTGGGGTCTCGGGGCAACACATTTAGGCTCTTTAAGGCTAAGAGGCCCAGCAAAATTCCAGAAGGAGAAACCGCCTTCTATCACAGCGTCATATTCTCAGTAAGATCGGCTCCTCCTCTTTCTCTGGTTCCAGGCTCGGCTCAATATTGTTGAAGTAAAGCCAACAGCAAGTTAGCAAACCAGCAGGGAGCAAATCGATTATACAGTTAACTGTGGAAAAACTGAAATTCTTTATTAAGGGAAAATGAAATACGGTTAATTTATGCTTCAACGGAGCCTTTCCCCACGTGGCATTTACTCTGCTGGTTCTTTGACTTTGCTGTGAAGCTGTAACTCGGCCAAAAAATGACAGAAGCTTTACTGATTTAAAAATAAGGCAGGTTTTGAGCTTTTTTTTCCCCCTTGCATGATGATTTTTCCAGCTACAATTACTGTAACTCACTCATTATAGAGGATAACATAGCAGGCAAACAGGCAAGAAAAAAAGTGTGGTGAAACAGTTGGCAGGATGTAAATTGAAAGTCTTTGCTGTCTAATTTTAAACAGTATTTATAGAGAGCACCCATAATACAGCATTCAACGTCTCACACAAAATCTCCTAAGTAGTAGAAACATTTACTGAAGTTCTTAGCAAAACTAGTGGACCCTTATAAGTAAAAGAAATGAATAAGACCCTCAAATCCACATTTAAAAGGTAGAATCAAGGTTAGGTACATCAGTTCGGTGTAATTTTGAATTATAAAACCTAATGCTGAGGTTCCCCTTCAGCCTTAAAAATAACATCAATGATTTACACACGGAAAGAACACTTTTTAAAGATCTGTATTATATATCGTGTCATATGGATTCTTAAATGGTTCAGAGAAATTGCTGTGTTTTTTTAAACTTTTTATTTGGAGATAATTGTAGATTTTCATATAGCTGTAAGAAATAATACAGAGAGAGTCCAATTCCCGTTGCCCAGTTTCCCTCCATGGTAACTTGTTGCATAATTATAGTCAATATCACAACCAGGAAATTAACATTGATAGGATCCAGCAAACGTATTCGGAGTACATTCAGTTCTCCTCATTTGTGTGCGTATGTGTGTGGACTTAGTTCTATGCAA